>NC_088792.1:263847594-266347594 GCF_011386835.1 Chrysemys picta bellii | reverse complement strand
CAGAAGATAATAATGAATATTTTATGGTGTTTGAGATCCCTTCCTAACTGATATTGAGCCAAATATGTTTTTCTAAGTAAATATATACCCCTCACTTCTATTTTCCCAGCCTCCTACTCTTGACTTAACCCTTCTTGCTTGTTCTTTTATTTCTATCTCTATTTCATTTTAAAGGTAAAAATATAAGTGTAAGTGAGCTTTTTATCTGTATTACGGTAGCATTAGAAGCCTCAAATGCAGGTGTCTCAAACTCCCGGCCCGTGGGCCATCTGCAGCCAGAGAACCTCCCCAATGTGGCCTGCAGGGCTTCAGTAGTTTAGGGACCAGGTCTCTCCCTTGGCCCCACCTGCTGCCCCTGGGCGCTCCCCCCACTCTGCGTATCTCCCGGGAGATTTACAATGGCCCAGGACCCCGCCCACCACCAGCAGCATCTGCCTGCTCGCTCCACGTGTCTGCTGGCCCCTCCCTGCAGCCCCGGGGCGGGGCTGTGCCTCCACGCACTGCCCCCACCCCGAGCATCCCTGAGGCCAATGGGAAGCTGTGGGGCAGTGCCTGGGGGCAGCAGCATGCGGAGGCCCCCTGGCCCGCCCCGCTTTGGAGCCCCAGGTAAGCGCCGCACCCCTTGACCCCCTCCCAGAGCCTGCACCCCCACCCCCTCCCCACATATTCCCTCCTGCCCCCAAACTCCCTCCCAGAGCCTGCAACCCCACCCTCTCCTCCTGCACCCCCACCCCCTGCCCCAGCCCAGAGCCTTCACCCAGTACCCAAACTCCATCCCAGAGCCTGCACCCCAGATCCCCTCCCCCACCCAAACTCCCTCCCAGAGCCCAACCTCTCACCCCTTCTGCACCCAAACTCCCTTCCAGAGTCTGCACCCCAATCCCCTACCCCAGACCTCCTCCCTCACCCAAACTCCCTCCCAGAGGCTTAGGCAGGTGGGGGTGGAGTTTGGGGGGCATAGTTTTGGGGGGCGGGTTCTGGGCAGCAGGAGTGACATTATTGGCCTGCTGGGAGGATTTGAGGACTGGCACTGGCCCTAAGGTAGATGGAGTTTGAGACCCCTGCTCAAATGAGATAAAAGCCCTGTTATGCTAGGCACAATAGTTACTCAAGGGAAAGGACAGTCCCTTCCTTGAAGAGCTTACATCCAAAACAGGCAAGACAGATAAAGGGTGGTGGAGGTGACTGAGGTGCAGAGATTTGACCAGTGTCACATGGCTGAGGCAAGAATAGAACCGAATTCTCCCTAGTCACAGCCCCATGTTCAAGCCATTGGGTTACACTGCCTGTCTATAAGACTACACTCTGTTTTTATAACTGATCTTCAGCCTTTAATGGTGCACTTTTTTGGATTCACTAAAACCTTCCGGGGAGTAGGTCTGTCTTTTTTGGATTGTTAATTGATTTAATTTCTTTTAATTTTATTTTTTATAGGGATGAATCCTAGGCCTAGTTTGTGCATCCTTAAGGGAAACTGAAGCTGCAAAGCTGCATGAACTGGATGCACAGTGGGATGACAGACCTAGGAGTGGCCAGCCTGGTCTACATGTGGGAACTGGGAAGGAATCTGCATTGGTGAAGTGTTGGGGAAGAGACATGCAAGTGCGGGCTTGTCTACACTTAAAACAAAGCAGCGGCTCAGCTGTAGTGCTTTAGTGAAGCTGATGGGAGGCCTTTTCCCTGAGAGGCGATAGCTAGGTTCCCCTGACAGAATTCTCCTGTTAACCTAGCACTGTCTACACCAGGGGTTCAGTTGGTTTAACTGTGTCACTCAGGGGGATGGATTTTTCACACCTTTGAGTGACATGGTAATATCGATCTAATTTCCTAGAGTAGATCAGGCCTGAGTTTCTCAGTTCCATTTAGCAGTGCTGTGCCAGTCCTGCTCCTCCCCAGTGTGATCAAGGAGGTGAAAGTAGCCCTTGGACCAAGTGTGGAATTGACTGAGGAACAGCACAAGGAGAGGGACCAAGTTATACAGTCAATCTTAATTCTGGCATTTCCCAATTTTGGAAAGCTTGACTTTGCTACCTTAGTAATATTCTTTTTAATGTAGTTTTTTGTGGGTAATAAAGATGTGACGGGTTGGATCACAGAAACCCCCTTGGGAGATGCCACCTGATGTGCAAAAGACTACCTCTGCTCCTGTTTTCCCTGCCAGATCAGGACTCCAGCACCCTGTCTTGCTGAGCCAGACACTCCCGTCTGCTGCAACACAGACGCAGGGTCTGAATCACTTGTCCCAAAGCTGCAAGTTTACCTGAAAACAGCTCACAGAAGTGTGCTTGTGTCTAGCACTCAGATGCCCAACTCCCTATGGGGTCTAAACCCAAATACATCCGTTTTACCCTGCATAAAGCTTATGCAGGGCAAACTCATAAATTGTTCTCCCTCTATAACACTGATAGAGAGATATGCACAGTTGTTTGCTCCCTCAGGCATTAATACATACTCTGAGTAAATTACTAAATAAAAGGTGATTTTATTAAATACAGACAGTAGGATTTAAGTGGTTCAAAGTAGTAACAGACAGAACAAAGTAAGTCACCAAGCAAAATAAAATAAAATGCACAAATCTATGCCTAATCAAACTGAATACAGATAATCTCACCCTCAGAGATGCTTCAGTAAGTTTTTTCTCAGACTGGACACCTTCCAGGCCTGGGCACAATTCTTTCCCCTGGTACAGCTCTTGTTGCAGCTCAGGTGATAGCTAGGGGATTCTTCATGATGGCTCCTCTCTCTTCTTTGTTCTGTTCCACCCCTTTATATATCTTTTGCATAAGGCGGGAACCCTTTGTCCCTCTGGGTTTCCACCCACCCTCACTGGAAAAGCACCAGGTTAAAGATGGATTCCAGTTCAGGTGACATGATCACATGTCACTGCAAGACTTCATTGCCCACTTGCCAGCATACACATATACAGGAAGACTAACAGGTAAACACAACCATCTGCAGACAATGGTCCTGGTTAATGGGAGTCATCAAGATTCCAAACCATCATTAATGGCCCACACTTTACATAATTACAATAGGCCCTCAGAGTTACATTTTATATTTCTAGTTTTAGATACAAGAGTGGTACATTTATACAAATCAGATGATGATACTCAGTAGATTATAAGCTTTGTAATGATACCTTACAAGAGACCTTTTGCATGAAGCATATCCCAGTTACGTTATATTCACTTATTACCATATTTTCTCTAAAACTATCCCCGTTACATTATATTGACTTCTTATCAAGTTTTTATAAAACCATATAGACTGCACAACGTCACAAGAGATATTTAGGGTCTGAATCTCTGATCTCCCCAACACTAGAGAAGCTCTGTTGACTTCACTGGAATTACTCCTGGTCTACTCTGGAGTAGAGTTCAGTCGGAATCAGATCCTTGGGCATGTGTGGAGCCTGTTCCCCAAGCAAATCCTTAGCCCAATGTCCGTTTACCCTTCTGCATATCTTTACTACAGTTCAAAGTACTTCCTTCCCTCCAAGTTACCTGCAACTTTTTTTTGTGAGGTGAAGTGAAGGTTATGTATGCCTGGATCAGAAACTGGTTTGGATGTGGGATCTTCATTCTGGAAATACATTAAGCTATTGCTTCAAATGGGGTTAGTACTTGCCTAGTGACATTAACACATCTACACTAATGGTAAGAACATAAGAACGGCCATACTGGGTCAGACCAAAGGTCCATCTAGACCAGTATCCTGATTCTGACAGTGCCCAGTGCCAGGTGCCCCAGAGGGAATGAACAGAACAGGTAATCATCAAGTGATCCATCCCGTCGCCCATTCCCAGCTTCTGGCAAATACCATCCCTGACCATCCTGGCTAATAGCTATTGATGGACCTATCCTCCATGAACTTATCTAGTTCTTTTTTGAACCCTGTTATAGACTTGGCCTTCACAACATCCTCTGGCAAGGAGTTTCACAGGTTGACTGTGCATTGTATAAAAAAATACTTCCTTTTGTTTGTTTTAAACCTGCTGCCTATTAATTTCATTTGGTGACCCCTAGTTCTTGTGTTATGAGAAGGAGTAAATAACACTTCCTTATTTAGTTTCTCCACACCAGTCATGATTTTATAGACCTCTATCATATCCCCTTTAGTCGTCTCTTTTCCAAGCTGAAAAGTCCCAGTCTTATTTCTCTCTCCTCATATGGCAGCTGTTCCATACCCCTAATCATTTTTGTTGCCCTTTTCTGAACCTTTTCCAATTCCAATATATCTTTTTTGAGATGGGGCAACCACATCTACACGTAGTATTCAAGATGTGGGCGTACCATGGGTTTATATAGAGGCAATATGATATTTTCTGTTTTATTATCTAGCCCTTTCGTAATGATTCCCAACATGCTGTTCGCTTTTTTGACTGGCGCTGCACATTCAGTGGATGTTTTCAGAGAACTATCCACAATGACTCTAAGATCTCTTTCTTAAGTGGTAACAGCCAATTTAAACCCTATCATTTTGTATGTATAGTAGGGATTATGTTTTCCATTGTGCATTACTTTGCATTTATCAACACTGAATTTCTGAGAATTTCTGCCAAGATTTGTTTTCTATGAAATTGGGTTTACTCTAGGCCATTAGACACTATCTGTAAATTGCACTGATCACAAGGGCATAAATGTGCATTGTTTGATGTTGGCTTTATTGAATAAGTAGGGTGTCACTCAACTGCTATTGTTAAGTTACCTTTCTAATAGTAGCGAATTACAAAGGATATAGTGGCTCTAGTTCCCGGTTGCCACGTGATGTGGTTCTAATTCCTGGTGGCACCTCGGGCTGTCCTTTCCTTGTGCGGCCCACTGTTGCTGTAACAACTCATGGCCACAGAATATTAAGTTGGAAAACACAAACATCGGGCCCCTGCTCGCATGCTGTGTCCCTCACACTTTGAACACTGCAATATTTGTCATTTGCAGTAATGTAATTCACTAACCCCTGAGTGGAGCTTTTCTAGAAAGTCATTCATTTTCAAGATACCTCATCAAGTAAGAAAATAATGTTATGGAAAAATCTAGATAAAACCAGTGGTTTGCACTTCTCTAGTGCCTTCCACCCTGTTCTACCAACTAGGTGTCTAACAAGCAGGATTGGCATTTAAGAGTTTGCAGCACCACTGTGAGATAAGTAAATGCCGTGTTCTTCTTTACAAAGGGGAAACTGAATTGAAGAAAGACTGAGTGATTAGCCCAGTGCTACACAGCAAGTCTGTGGCAGGGCTTGGTGCAGAGCCCAGACTTCCTGACTCCCAGTCAGTGTGCTCTGACGTGGCACTAAAGGATGTATCAGATAACCACAGCTTAATTTGGTTTCTATGTGCTCTGTAAGCTGGGGAGGGAGCAGACCTTTGGCCACCCATAGGCATGTTATTGAGGGCTTTGCTGTTAATTCTCCTTTACGAGGCCCATCTTGTTATGGTTGGAGTTGCTCTCGGTTTCTGTTTGTTTTGCCTGTTTTTTTGCATGTGGGGCTTGTGTATTTTATTAAGCTCTTGGCTAGTATCTTGTGGCTATTTAAGATTATTCTTCTTATGAAGGGCTCTTTAGAAGTTATTCATTAGGACTTTCAAAGGTGGCCTGTTTTGTGGCCTTGCCATTGAATGACAGTGTTTGACGGGTTTGTGTCTTACAGAGGGGAGATGTCTGGTTTTTATCTGTCCCTAAAAGCTAGTTCAGTTGACTTGATATTTTGTCCCTTAACTGCTTTGGTGCTTGCTAAAATTTCAGGTACTGTATGTGGGGCCACAAAAGCTTATTTTTGTCAATGAAGTAACCAAATATGAGTCTAAATGCTCATAAGGTGCAGACTAAGAAATGGTGTAATCTAGTGGCTAGGGCACTGGACTAGGACTTGGGAGATCTCAATTCTGTTCTGGCTCTGGCACTGACCTGCCGTATGACCTTGGGCAAGTTACTCAACACTCTGTGCCTCTGTTTCCCTTCCCAGCCTTTGGCTGTGTCTACACTGCACAACAGTTTCAGAAGCCTGTAGGGTATGTGTAGCTACACGCCGCTGAAAAGCAGGTGGCATCTGCACTGCGGTATGTAGGTACACGTATCAATGCCTGGTGGGGGGAGGCAGCAGGGAAAGGCTTCCACAGGTCCCCATTGCCGAAGCCTTTCATTGAGTGAGGAAAGGCTCAGACTTTCCTGCCTGCCACCCCCTGCCAGAGTCATTCTCTGCTGTCCAGGGCCAGATTTCCAATTAGGCACAGTAGGCACATGCCTAGGGGTGCCTAAAAGTTAAAGGTGGCTGAAAAGTTAAAAAGTTAACACATACAGCGGGTTGGTGACCGTCCAGCATGTGGGGCTGGAGAAGGGTGAGCGTCCGAATCAGTCCACCTTGGGGCACTGTGAGCCGTGGCTGGGCGGGGCGGCTGCTGAAGGTGCTGGGAGCTTCCCAGCCCCTTCCCAATCTCGGCAGCCCCACTGCGTCCGCCCCATGCTGGGGAGAGAGAAGGAGAGGTCTGGTCAGCACCCCTTTCACTTGCACGGGCAGAGCCAGAGTACAGCTGCCGCGCTGGGCTGCGGGAGGGATGGAAGATACCTGGGGACCACTTGCTGTGGGGAAAGGTACAGTCCCCCCTCTTGCACCTCACCTGGGGCGGGTGGGTTGCACCCTGCCTCAAGCTGGGAGCACCGTGCATGGCGGAGTATCTCGTGCCTTCCCGGGGAGGCTGTGCTTATATTTCTTTTCATTTCATTTTTTATGGAAAACACAAAGGTCAGCTGTAAGCAGTGGGGGAGGGGCAGTGCTGAAGATGCTGTGCCTAGGGGCACGTAAGGTGTAAATCTGACCTTTCTCTTCTGCTGGAGTCTTACCTGCAGTGGGGAAAGGCTTTAGCAGTGAGGAGCTGGCAAAGCCTTTCCTGGCTTCCTCCCTGCTGCCAGAGCCATTCCCTTCTGCTGGAGTCTTTTCCTGCAGCAGAGAAGGGCTCCAGCAGGTGGGAGGCAGCGTGACACCACCCGGCTAAAACTAGCAATGTAGACAGGGAGGTAGGTACACAGCCATGTAGGGTATGTACTCGGGTACTTATCCACACCCTTCAGGCATGTCTATATTCTACTAGCCAAGCCGTGCCTCACCGTCTACACTTCTACTTAATCCCGTGCTGAGGGACTACCTAAGAATGTACTCTAGTCTACACAACGCCAAAAGAAGCGTGCAGTATAGATTAGCCTTTGTCTGCCTTGTCTGTGCAGGCTCCAACTGAGTTATGTAGGCAGTGTATGATTTATGATGTCTTTAGCTATTGTTGATTTCTTTGCTTTCACATTCATGGGCTTTGTAAATTATGTCAAATAGGTACATTGTAGTCATTTGATAATTGTAACTGGTTTGGGAAACAGAGAATTTTGGTTCTGGAATAGCACATCATTTTATTTAGAGAGTATAGCTCTGGTTTTGACTGCATGCACACATTTTGGATTCAGTATACAGCACAAGCAAACAATATGTAGCAGTGTATTATTCTTTGAGCTAGTTTGCAGGTAAGTATGGAGGTGCATTTGCCATTTGATTTATATATAGGATAGACTATTTTTGTCATTCCACGAGGTGTGGTATAGAAGCTGGTGCATGGTTTCAATTATCTGATGTCCTTTTCTTGCCTGATTTCAGGGTTTATTATAAAGCTATACAATGTGCATTTATTAGGACTTTGAAAAATCTTCCTCAAGAAAAGGGCACCAATAAGAATGAAAAGCTGTGAAAGGGTTAATATTTCCTGCTAAGCTCATGAGGACAGACTATACCAACCTCCTTTTGTATGTGGCCCAGGTTTGCTTTTCTCAAAAAGCAAAGAAAATTTTAAAATTATTTTCTGATACATTTTCAGTTGGCTCCATCTTGTGGTAAATTATGAAAACATCTTTACATTCAACTATATTAAGGGACAGAGGTTAATGGTACTACTTTGTACCTCTATAACATTTTGGGGCTTAGGACTTCAAAGTGATTGAGAAATTTATTAGCCTAAAATCCTCCTTTTAAGGCAGAGAAATATGGTAATCTCCATTTTATAGATGGGGAACAGAAACTCAGAACAAATTGGTATCAAAGCTGGAACTAGAATCCCTATAGTCAGACTTCCACTTATGTGCTTTGGCCAAAAGCATTGTAATATCTTAATCCGAGATGGACTGCTAGGTTATGCCTACACTTAGGGTGGTATATAGAGTACATACGCTGCATGCACGGGTGTAAATAGTAGTGTAAAGCCTGCTTAGGTGAGCAAAGACACATCAGAACCTTAGGGTATATACCCTACAAGACTCTCTCTACATGCCCAAGCAGTGCCGTTTGCAGCCTCCCCACTGCCAAAGCCTTTCACTGCCATGTGCAGCTACACACCACAATAGGGATGCAGCTTGCTGTTAACTGTCACATGTAGTTACACGTACCCTACCTCCCACCACCAGTGTAGACAAGGCTTTAGGGTGAGAGGCAGGATGACCCAATAGCTAGGATGGTAGGCTGGGCTTTGGTAGATCTGTATTCAATTCCCTGCCTAGGCTTCCTGAGTGACCTTGGGCTCTGTTTGGAATCACTGCGTGTGCCTCAGTTGTGTAAAATGGGGAGAGGTGTTGGGAGGATAACTAAATTAAGAACTGTGAGATGCTCAGATACCACAGAATTGGCAGCCATATGAGACATCTTAGACATTTGGAGAATCCCGCTTATTGTCCAAGAACAAATAATTCCTCTCCACTTAATTTTTTGGTTCCTTTTTGTTTAAGTGTCGTGGATGTACTAATTACAATTAAATAATTAAAAATTCTAATTGTAATCCTGTTTAAACTTCCTAAATCAATCAATATTTATTTAAAAGAATCCTAATTTTCTCTCTTTAAAATGTGATGAATATAAACACAGAAGTTAAAAATGTAGATAATATCGTATGCAAAAGGCTTATAAAATGTAATAGAGATAAAGTCAATACTTGTTCCAAAAACCTATAGAAATAACTGACGAGGGTGTTTTTTTTTTTTTTAACCATTCTGCTTTTATTTAAGTGCGGTATTAATCTTTGGTTGAGCCTTAGGCTATGTCTACACTACCGCAGTAAGTCGACCTACGCTACACTAGGATGTACGTTAGGTTGAGTCTACACCATGGGGGGTCAACTTGCCTCACTCTTCTTGTTGGGGGTAGAGTATAGGGGTCGACTGGAGAGCAATCTGCAGTCGATTTGGCGGGTCTTTACTAGACCGCTGGTGGATCGATCTCAGAGCATTGATCCCTGCCCTAGTGTAGACCTGCCCATAGAGTTTTATGGCTTTTTGTTCTGAAACAGAAGGTTTAATTCTCAAGACAACCTGCATGGAAATGATTAGTCAGATTATCTGACTAGTGTTTAGCACAAGTGGGAAGTGACTAGTCTTCTCCAAAACATCCAGAATGAAATGTACAAAATAATATTTCTCCTGCACAAACTGAAAACTTACATGCAGTAAGGTAGTTTATTATCAAATGTGACAGGACTCTTGCATTAGTGTATGTAAGGCAACCAGATATTACAGCCATTCCCTGGAGGATGTGGTCATGTAGGAAAGCATGTATTTGGCTCTGTTTACTCTGAGTTGTTTTTCTGAGTTATTCTGAGTGTTGTTGTAGCTGTGTTGGTCCCAGGATATTAGAGAGCCAAGATGGATGAAGTAATATCTTCTATTGGACAGTAGTCTATATTTTTATTTACTGTATTTATTTAAATTCTTGTCATCTATAGGAATAGGGAAGCATCCCTTTAATTAGTTTGTTAGCCCTCTAGTGGTGCTCACTGTGTTCTATGTTTTAGAAGCAGCAGCAGTGTTTGAGTTGTAGGCCTGCTTGAGAATTTCCCGTTGAAATGATTTGTGACAGAAAATGCAGTTTCTACAAAACTAAAATTTTCTGCTGGAAAATTTTAATTTTGATGAAATATTTCATTCTGGGTTGGAAAACATTTTGATTTGAGTCAATCTGACATTAAACTGCATCTGCCTAAAGCATCATGGTGCCTCATGGGAGTTGTAGTTTTTGTACCTCATGCTTCCATTCTCCTCTATGGGCTGGGATCCTTGGCCATACTACATCTTCCATGATGCACTGTGGTCTTCCTCTGACCAAGACACTATGTGCATTATGGGAGTCCCATGAGATGTAGCCTGGCCAGGTAGCCTTGTCCATAAGAGGACATTGGGCTCCCAACCTATAATGCCCATGAGGCACCATGGCACCATAGAGACATTAAAGTGCATGTTGATACTACTCAAAACAAACCATTTTGATTTGGTTCCACAAACTGAACTGAAATGTTTACATTCTGGAATGTTTAAAGTTAAATGAGTCATTCTGATCAAAATTTTCCAGAATTTTTCATTCCATGAGAGATTTCAACTTTTAATTTCAATTCAGGACAAAAACAAATGTCACAAATCAAAATTTCCAGGGGACATAATTCAGATTTTTGCTTAGCTCTAGTATGTAGCTAGGCCTTGCATATATGTTTATAGTTAATAAACATAGTTATCTGGGACCCAACTGTGCCCATGTGATTTATTCATATTATTGTTGCCGTGTAAGGAGCAAAAAACACAACAATAAATCTTAATAAATCCCTCCTTTCATCTTGCTTCCCACAAGCACTCTGAGGAAATCCACTTGCAACCACCCAATGTTTTATGTACATTGGAACAAATTCTGTAGTATGTCTCCTGAGAGATGCAACATAGAAGATACAGCTTAAGGCAGGGGCCAAAGGTGGTTTTAGGCCGTCTTTGTGCTGTCAAGATTTCAGACTGTCAAGATTTCCAGACAGCCCCCAATGCAAGTTACAGCAGCTCTGAGAGCTAATTTATGGCAGCTTTTCTTAGCCTGCCTTTGGGCTTCACTGCAGCTCAAAATCTCTGTACTGGCATATAGGGGCCATAATTGGCCCTGTTGACTGCATTGCTTAGATGCCAGAGTGATTGGTGCTATATACAATCTTAAAATACTTAACAAAACATTTACAGCATGCTTGTAGGAAAGAGAAAATGTTGAAACTGCGATATTGCTAACCCATGGCTAGTGCTTCCAAGAGCAGTTCTCCTTTCCCTCTTTTTCTTTGTTGCCTCCTCCACATCCTCCTCCATCATAGTTTGCTTTCTTTGTGATTAAGATTGTAAACTTCTCTGAGCCAAGGATCTTGTGGTCTGATGTGTCTGTAAAGCGCCTGACTCCTCTGCATAAAGAGAGAATATTGTTCCACTTCCCCTTGTTGGAGCAGGAATCATTTGAAGAAAAGGATGGCGGATAAGATGGAAGATAAGAGAGGAAGGATGGCCCTAGAGTGTGTCTCAAGAGGCCCGAGTACACTTCCTGACTGTTAGCCTCTCTGTGTGACAGGGAAAAATCCTTCCCTTCTCCCATCCTTTACCTGTCCTATCTTTTTAGATTTTAACCCTCTCTGGGGGCAAGGACTGTCTCTCACTATGTGTATCTACAACACCTACTACAACGGGGTCTCCAGTTTTGGTTGAGGCCCTCTGGTACTACCATCACGTTAATAATAATTTGAAATACTTAAAAAATGAGACAGCTGTCATAGAATCATAGAATCATAGAATATCAGAGTTGGAAGGGACCTCAAGAGGTCATCTAGTCCAACCCCCTGCTCAAAGCAGGACCAATTCCCAGCTAAATCATCCCAGCCAGGGCTTTGTCAAGCCGGGCCTTAAAAACCTCCAAGGAAGGAGACTCCACCACCTCCCTAGGTAACGCATTCCAGTGTTTCACCACCCTCCTAGTGAAATAGTTTTTCCTGATATCCAACCTGGACCTCCCCCACTGCAACTTGAGACCATTGCTCCTTGTTCTGTCGTCTGCCACCACTGAGAACAGCCGAGCTCCATCCTCTTTGGAACCCCCCTTCAGGTAGTTGAAGGCTGCTATCAAATCCCCCCTCATTCTTCTCTTCTGGAGACTAAACAATCCCAGTTCCCTCAGCCTCTCCTCATAAGTCATGTGCTCCAGACCCCTAATCATTTTTGTTGCCCTCCGCTGGACTCTTTCCAATTTTTCCACATCCTTCTTGTAGTGTGGGGCCCAAAACTGGACACAGTATTCCAGATGAGGCCTCACCAATGTTGAATAAAGGGGAACGATCACGTCCCTCGATCTGCTGGCAATGCCCCTACTTATACAGCACAAAATGCCGTTAGCCTTCTTGGCAACAAGAGCACACTGTTGACTCATATCCAGCTTCTCGTACACTGTGACCCCTAGGTCCTTTTCTGCAGAACTGCTACCTAGCCATTCGGTCCCTAGTCTGTAGCAGTGCATGGGATTCTTCCATCCTAAGTGCAGGACTCTGCACTTGTCCTTGTTGAACCTCATCAGGTTTTTTTCGGCCCAATCCTCTAATTTGTCTAGGTCCCTCTGTATCCGATCCCTACCCTCTAGTGTATCTACCACGCCTCCTAGTTTAGTGTCATCTGCAAACTTGCTGAGAGTGCAGTCCACACCATCCTCCAGATCATTAATAAAGATATTAAACAAAACCGGCCCCAGGACCGACCCTTGGGGCACTCCGCTTGAAACCGGCTGCCAACTAGACATGGAGCCATTGATCACTACCCGTTGAGCCCGACGATCTAGCCAGCTTTCTATCCACCTTACAGTCCATTCATCCAGCCCATACTTCTTTAACTTGGCGGCAAGAATACTGTGGGAGACCGTATCAAAAGCTTTGCTAAAGTCAAGGAATAACACATCCACTGCTTTCCCCTCATCCACAGAGCCAGTTATCTCATCATAGAAGGCAATTAGGTTAGTCAGGCACGACTTCCCCTTTGTGAATCCATGCTGACTGTTCCTGATCACTTTCCTCTCCTCTAAATGTTTCATAATTGATTCCTTGAGGACCTGCTCCATGATTTTTCCAGGGACTGAGGTGAGGCTGACTGGCCTGTAGTTCCCCGGATCCTCCTTCTTCCCTTTTTTAAAGATGGGCACTACATTAGCCTTTTTCCAGTCATCTGGGACCTCCCCCGATCGCCATGAGTTTTCAAAAATAATGGCTAATGGCTCTGCAATCTCACCCGCCAACTCCTTTAGCACCCTCGGATGCAGCGCATCCGGCCCCATGGACTTGTGCACGTCCAGTTTTTCTAAATAGTCCCGAACCACTTCTTTCTCCACAGAGGGTTGGTCACCTTCTCCCCATGCTGTACTGCCCAGTGCAGCAGTCTGGGAGCTGACCTTGTTTGTGAAGACAGAGGCAAAAAAATCATTGAGTACATTAGCTTTTTCCACATCCTCGGTCACTAGGTTGCCTCCCTCATTCAGTAAGGGGCCCACACTTTCCTTGATTTTCTTCTTGTTGCTAACATACCTGAAGAAACCCTTCTTGTTACTCTTAACATCTCTTGCTAACTGCAACTCCAAGTGTGATTTGGCCTTCCTGATTTCACTCCTGCACGCCTGAGCAATATTTTTATACTCCTCCCTGGTCATTTGTCCAATCTTCCACTTCTTGTAAGCTTCTTTTTTGCGTTTAAGATCAGCAAGGATTTCACTGTTTAGCCAAGCTGGTCGCCTGCCATATTTACTATTCTTTCTACACATCGGGATGGTTTGTTCCTGCAACCTCAATAAGGATTCTTTAAAATACAGCCAGCTCTCCTGGACCCCTTTGCCCTTCATGTTATTCTCCCAGGGGATCCTGCCCATCTGTTCCCTGAGGGAGTCAAAGTCTGCTTTTCTGAAGTCCAGGGTCCGTATTCTGCTGCTCTCCTTTCTTCCTTGTGTCAGGATCCTGAACTCGACCATCTCATGGTCACTGCCTCCCAGGTTCCCATCCACTTTTGCTTCCCCTACTAGTTCTTCTCTGTTTGTGAGTAGCAGGTCAAGAAAAGCTTTGCCCCTAGTTGGTTCCTCCAGCACTTGCACCAGGAAATTGTCCCCTACACTATCCAAAAATTTCCTGGATTGCCTGTGCACCGCTGTATTGCTCTCCCAGCAGATATCAGGGTGATTAAAGTCTCCCATGAGAACCAGGGCCTGCGATCTAGCAACTTCAGCTAGTTGCCAGAAGAAAGCCTCGTCCACCTCATCCCCCTGGTCTGGTGGTCTATAGCAGACTCCAACCACGACATCACCCTTGTTGCTCACACTTCTCAACTTTATCCAGAGACTCTCAGGTTTTTCTGCAGTTTCATACCGGAGCTCTGAGCAGTCATACTCCTCTCTTACATACAACGCAACTCCCCCACCTTTTCTGCCCTGCCTGTCCTTCCTGAACAGTTTATATCCATCCATGACAGTACTCCAGTCATGTGAGTTATCCCACCAAGTCTCTGTTATTCCAATCACATCATAGTTCCCTGACTGTGCCAGGACTTCCAGTTCTCCCTGCTTGTTTCCCAGGCTTCTTGCATTTGTGTATAATGCTGTCAGGGCAGCTTTTGCCCTAACAGCTTAGTAATGCCATTCCAACATATGAAAATGAAATTACTATCAATCAAATTGTCGATAGGCTGAATCCTGCCAGATGTTGAGCACCCTCTACTTCCAGGATCAGACCCACACTGAGGGCAGGTCTTCACTACAGGGGGGGTCGATTTAAGATATGCAAATTCAGCTACACGAATAGCGTAGCTGAATTCGACGTATCGGAGCCGACTTACCCCGCTGTGAGGACGGCGGCAAAATCGACCTCCGCGGCTCCCCGTCGACGGTGCTTACTCCTACCTCCGCTGGTGGAGTAAGCGCGTCGATTCGGGGATTGATTGTCACGTCCTGACGAGACACGATAATTCGATCCCCGAGAGATCGATTTCTACCCGCCGATTCAGGCGGGTAGTGTAGACCTAGCCTAAGTAAATCGTAATTTCCACATAAATTCATTTATTACCACTAGATGTCTCTCTTTTCTATAGTTTGCTATACAACCCTCCAGTCTGTTTAAATCCATATACTGAAGTGCAATGCTAGTAGAGCAGTGGCTATCAATCTTTCCAGACTACTGTACCCCTTTCAGGAGTTTGATTTGTCTTGCATACCCCCAAGTTACACCTCACTTTAAAACAACTTGCTTACAAAATCAGACATAAAAATACAAAAGTGTCAGACCACACTATTACAGAAAAGTTGGTTATTTTCTCATTTTTACCATATATAATTATAAAATAAATCAACTTGTATATAAATATTATACTTACATTTCAGTGTATAGTACATAGAGCAGTATAAACAAGTCATTGTCCATATAAAATTTTAGTTTGTACTGACTTCACTAGTCCTTTTTATGTAGCCCGTTGTAAAACTAGGCAAATATCTAGATGGGTTGATGCACCCCTGGAAGACCTTTGCATACGCCCAGGGGTACATGTGGCCCCAGCTGAGAACCACTGCCTTAGAATCACTGGGGAAATTGGGGTTTGTCCTTTTTATTTTCCTTTTTCCTCTTTCCCTCCCTCCTTTCTCTTGCTTCTTTTTCCCCTTTTCTCTGCTTCCTTCCCTCTACAAAGCAGGTTTGTGTTGGGGGGAAGGGGCTGCTCTCATTATGGGAGGCCCTCACAAAGACGTGGAGCTGGAATAGTGCTCTGAGAGTGATCCCCTCCAGTGGTGAGCTGGACCATCCTTTGGGACATCTGGTGAGACCCCTCAGCCTCCCACCTCTCAGAGTCTCAATGCTGATTGGCCAAGCAGAGGGCTATTGACAGGGAGGACTCAGGTCCTTTTTTTCTCTTTTAAGACCTAGGAAATAAGTCATAGCCTATCATGTATTTGATTAATCTTGCTGCTTCTCTCCAATAGTTGGCTCTGTGCAGTTCCTGATTTTCTCTAATGTTATAGTTCTTCTAACATACCAATTGAATAATGGCTATGAACAATGGTTGGTTGGTAGCTCATTTGAGATCACTTCATTCTGATCAGTCAGTGTATCCAAAAGGGCAGGCCAGGCTCAGGACATCAGCTGTGCAGGGGAGAAGTGGGCATGGCAGTGACATCACAAAGGCCAGTATTAGGACCTCAGCCTATTGGGCAAAGGTGTGTGTGTGTGTGTGTGTGTGTGGGGGGGGGGGTGACCTAAAAGAGAGACCCTGACATCAGCCAGGCAGGACAGAGGTGCAGGGCAGGGGCAACCTCAGATACCTCCGTGGCTTTGCTGCAGTAAGTCTCCTCCTCAAAGTCTCTCCCTGAGGACTGAGAGAGAATTAATATTCACGTACGTGAGCATGAGGATGAACCTCTTTGGAGTTTTCTCCTTTCATACTACTGATTTTGCTAGAAAATTAACATCCACATTTCCTACCTAGGACTTTCTCCCATAGAATCACTGAGGTCATTGAGGTTTGTCCTTTTAGGTTTCCCTTTTCCTCCCTCCTTTCTCTTCTTCTCTGCTTCTTTTTTCACCCTTTTACTTGCTTCCCTCCCTCCACCTCCCTTACCTGTGTTGGGGGGAGAAGGGGAGGGGTTCTCTCATTGTAGGAGGCCCTTACAAAGAGGTGGGGCTGAAATAGTGGTCTGAGAGTGACCCCCTCTGGTGGTGACCTGGGCCATCCTTTGGGACATCTGGTGAGACCCCTCAGACCCCCTCAGACCTCTCAGAGTCTCAATGCTGATTGGCCAGGCAGGAGGCTATTGACAGAGAGGAGAAATTTCCCCAGCTTCCCTAACTCTGACCCATGGCTCTCCCTTCCTTGGCAGGCTCTGCACAAGCTCTTGGCAGAGCTCCTGGATGCCATGCTGGGAAACCTTCTGGCCGAGTCCCCAGACACAGACAGGCTCCAATACATATTGGAGATGAGCACAACGAGGAGGGGCAGGGGACAATTTTACCTAATCGCTGGGGAGGACTGGAAAGGAGAGACTGGAAGATGCATTTTCCAATCTATCCTCCGATAAATATATCCTCAGATAGCCCGTTTTCCAATATATCCTCCAGAGCTGGAGCACCCACGGGGAAAAAGTACTGGGTGCTGAGCAACCCCCCTATCAGCTCCCCCCTTCCTCCCAGTGCCTCCCGCCCACCGTTGTGCTCCTCTGATCAGCGCTTCCCCCTCTCTCCCTGCGCCTCCTGCCTCCCGCGATCAGCTGTTTCGTGGTGTGCAGTAGGCTCTGGGGTGGTGGGGGAGGAGCGAGGGTGTGGCGCGATGGGGAGGGGGCAGAACAGGGCTGCTGGGCTGGCCACTGTGTACGTATGCCTGACATTCGCCTCCCGAAGCAAGCACTCTTCTTTCTGTTAAGTCAGGGAAAAAGGGCTCATGGAGGGCAGCAGAAGCTCTTCAAAGACATACTGAAAATACACCTTAAAAAGGGAGGCATCAACCCAACAAACTGGGAGGACTTGGCGTGGAACAGAACACACCATACACCAGGGGTGGGCAAACTTTTTGCCCTGACGGCCACATCTGAGTGTAAAAATTGTATGGCAGGCCATGAGTGCTCACAAAATTGGGGGTTCAGGTGCAGGAGGGGGTGAGGGTTCCGGCTGGGGGTGTGGGCTCTGGGGTGAGGCCAAAAATGAGGAGTTCAGGATGTGGGAGGGGGTTCCAGACTGGGGCAGGGGTGCGGGAGGTATGTGTGCGAAGGCTCTGGCTGGGGGTGTGAGCTCTGGGGTGGGGCTGGAGATGAGGGGTTTCGGCCTGAACAGAAACAGCAAATACAATGGTTAATCTAAGACTTCCCCTTGGTGTTTTTAGAACAAACCCACCCAGCCTACCATCAAGTGGATACCAACCTGGGGAAAAAGGTCCTTGAGAATCTATGACCCCTTAGGCGGAAGTTGTGGGAAACAGTGTGCCAGAAACTATTGGCCATGTTGGACCTCAGGGTCATTGGGGAATCATCCCCTAGTATAGCCTTTCTTAAATTGGGGATCCCAACCCAAAAGGGTGTCACAAGGTAGTGTAAGGGGGGGGTCGCAAGCAGGGTCACCATATGTCCAGGTATTCCTGGACGTGACCTCTTTTTTGGTCCTCTGATCTCCCTCTGGGCAGATTTTGGAAATATGAAGAAATGTCCATGACTTTCCCTTGCCATCAAAGCTGGGCAGCAGGAGAGCAGCAGTCACTGGTCAGGTGTCCAGCTGGGATGCCAGTGACACCACCAGCAGCAGGGCAGAAGGTAGGGTGGCATGGTATGTTATTGCTTTCCTTCTGTGCCACTGTTGGCGGTGCTGCTGCCTTCTGACCAGACATGCCAAACTTGCGAAAAAACCACAGAAATTGGGCTTGTTTTTGGCTTAATTGGCTTGTGAGTTGCTTGTTGGCTAGTTTTTGGCTTATTGTTTGTTGTAGCTTGTTGATTTTTTTTTTTTTGGATCAGCTCCCAGCAAGCAGGGGTAAAGGGCAAGCAGGGGCAAGGGGAGGAGAGAGTCAGGGGTGCACAGCGGGCCCACCCCAGTCCCAGACTGCACACCGGGGGCAATCTAGTGACACAGAGTGTCGGGGTTCTTAGGGATTGGCTCATTTTGGCCTTATTTTGAAATGGCATTAGCTTGATTTTTGGCGTATTGTGAAAGTCAGGGTGCTTCTGATCTGGGTGGCTGCAGAGCAAGTGGCTGCTAGTTGGGTGCCCAGCATAGATGGCAGTGCCACCTCCAGCAGCACTGCAGAAGGAAGGGTGGCATGGTATGGTATTACCACCCTTAATTCTGCATCACAGCTGGTGGTGGCACTGCCTTTTGAACGGGGCAGCAGAGAGCAGCTGCTACTCTATAGTCACCCAGTTCTGAAGGCAAGGAAAAATCATGGACATTTTTTCATATTTCCAAAATCTTCCAGGATGGAGATTGGAGGACTAAAGAAGAAGTTGGCCTAGGAAAACCCGGATGAATGGTGACCCTCCTGCACTAGCCTTGCTATCCCATTTTGGGTTGGGACCCCCAGTTTGAGAAACACTGCACTAGGGGATTCCCCTACAACACTGGTACAACACAATCGGTAGTTCTTGGTGGACTGTTTCCCACATCTTCCATGGAAGTGGTCATAGATTCTCAGGAAATCTTTTCATATTTCAAATATCCACCCAGATGGAGATCAGAGGACCAAAAAAGAGGTCATGTGCAGGAAAGCCCAGACTATGGTACCCCTATCAAAACATCAACACTCCTAACTTTATGTTTCCAGATACTTGTTTGTATATAGTTGTGTATATGGACAATATTATGATTATTAATAATAAGCCATGGACAATATTATGATTATTACCACAAATTGGTCAATGTTATGATTCTTGCCACAATCACTGAAAAAGGCTTCCAGCTCCCCAAACTGTATCCTGTTTTTTTTGCAGAAAACATGTTTCTTAAATGTCCACCTATTTATTCCTGAAGGCTATTGCTTTACACTTTTTGAGAGGCTTCAGAGCCTTTGACTGCAGGGATAATGATTACATGCATCATTTAATGCCCCTATAAGTATGTACAGTAATTTGCAATCACTTTTTTTGGGGGGGAGGGGCAGTGCATCACAGCCTGAAATATTTTCAAATGGGAGGGGGGCAGCAAAAAAAGTTTGAGAACCCCTGCCTTAGACACTCCTTTAGTTGAATTCAACAAGGAAAATACATTGGCCTTGTCAAGGTTATTGACCCAATGACTTACTAAGACAAAGTTCATATGAAGCCAAATTGATATTCAACCTTTTAGTGCCCAATCTTGCTCCTGTTGAAGTCAAAGGTGAAACTTCCAATAGACCCCTCGCTTGTGTTTGTGTACGCGTGTATGTGTGTGTGCAGATAGATCTAATGAAGAGTCACCAGTGAGTGAGGGTGTTTCCAATGAACTCCTGCAGGGATTGGTTCTTGGCCCAGTGCTATTCAATGTTTTTCAATATGCAGTGACCTGGAAGAAAATATAAAATAATTACCGACAAAGTTTGCAGATGACACAAAGGTTGGCGGGGTGGTAAATAACGCTGAGAACAGATCACAGATGCGGTGTGATCTGATTCGCTTGGCAAACTAGGCACAATCAAAACACATCTTTCAATGCAACCAAATGTATAGACACAGATACCTATGTATATATGCATATACTCATGAGAAATCAGTTTGGCTTATAAAAGCTTTCTAGTGTGCAAATTACGCATGTCTGAGGCATAAATAGTTGATTGTTGTCATGCTGTTTTGTAAGTATAGCTTTAAGTAGAACTGTCCTTATGCATTACCAAATGAATAAGCATCACATTTTCCGCCTAGTTCCGTTTTGTTTCAAGCTTCATGAAATTATTTTTAAAATGTGCCTTTCAGTATTGCAGTGATGGATTGAGGAGTCCATGCATCCATTGTGATCTGAGAAAGTGTCTGATGTGTCCTTTCCCCGGAGGGAGCGATCTAGATACTATCAATTGGCAGGTGAGTGGATATTTTTTTAAAGATACCAGGCCCTCCACCGACAGTAGGGAAGGGGACTTAAAGATTGTTGACCCAGTATTCTTGGGGCACCTTTAAAGACAGAGGTTCAAGTATTGATTACTTAACCTTAGGAGCACCTTATCTGAAACCTTGAATATTATGGGCCAATGTGAGAGGTCCCATTTTTAAGCCTATATGAAGTTTATATTATACATTGTGAGGAAAATGTTGATCTCACATCTGTGTGGCAGGTGTCTTGACTGATATCAGTTCAGATATTCTACCACCATAGACCCACTGTTGACATTACTGGAGTACAGAATATTGGAGCTAAGAGATTAATAATGTGGATCTCAGAGCAAAATTTTGCACTAATTTACAGCCCTGTGTTAAATCTCAAAGCAAGTATTGTAACTTAGAAGTTGATGACTACACTAGATATTTGAATATAAATGGTAGGAATAACTATAATGGGTATGTCTACACTACCCGCCAGATCAGCGGGCAGCGATCGATCCAGCGGGGATCGATTTATCGCATCTGTCTAGATGCGATAAATCGACCCCCGAGCCCTCTCCCGTCGACTCCTGTACTCCAGTGCCGCGAAAGGCGCAGGCAGAGTTGACGGGGGAGTGGCAGCAGTCGACTCATCGCGGTGAAGACACCACGGTAAGTCGATCTCAGTATGTCGACTTCAGTTACATTATTCACTTAACTGAAGTTGCGTAATTTAGATCGATTCCCCTCCTCCCCCCAGTGTAGACCAGGGCAATGGCTTTGTGAGACTTGAGCTAATGCATGAGGCTTCAATGCATAACAACTCTTCATGACCGCTTAGAGAAAAATTAACTAAGGCTAGGTCTACACTACCCGCCTGAATCGGCGGGTAGAAATTCGACCTCTCGGGGATCGATTTATCGCGTCCCGATGGGACGTGACAATCGATCCCCGAATCAACGCTCTTACTCCACCAGCGGAGGTGGGAGTAAGCGCCATCGACAGAAAGCCGCAGAAGTCGATTTTGCCGCTGTCCTCACAGCAGGGTAAGTCGGCTGCGATACGTCGAATTCAGCTACGCTATTCACGTAGCTGAATTTGCGTATCTTAAATCGACTCCCCCCTGTAGTGTAGATGTACCCTAAAAGTAGGACTAACCATATTCTGGATCTTCCTAGCAGAGAAGAGGGGTACAAGTCTGTTCCATTAGCTTTAGATTTGTTATGGGATGTACATTGCCATGCACAGCTGCAGCACTATATAAATAATAATCGCCAGATAGTAAATCTTGCTTTACTATAAAGCCTGGGCTGGGAAGGAAGAGTGGAAATGGTTCTATTATTCCTACAGTTATCATGCATTGCAACATCTGAAAAAGCACATAGGATGAAATCCTGATCCCATTGAAGTCAACCCCAAAATTTCACTCAAAATGTTTGCTGTTGGCAGAAGGGGAAAAAATACCTTTGTTTTCCCACCGAGAGGATACTCACTTTAGTAACTTGTGGAGAGCTTCATAGGCACAGAGGCAGTAACTTATTACTTCAGAGCAGCAGCTTTGTACAGAGATTGGTGCACATATCAAAAATGTTGTACAATGTTGTAGCAAAGTTGCTGCCCTCAACATGCTCCCTCCTGGCTGGATGTGGTGTTACAGCACATTTTGCCTCAGTTTCCTGCATCTTCTTTTGGCCTACTCAGGCTGTAGGAGTGTCCTTGGCCTTCCAGACAGACTATTTTGCTGTATCCTGCTCCTTCTGGGGCCGAGTCCTTAGCAAACTCCAACAGAAATATATACAAAACCAAAACTTCAGTCTGTCTGGGTTCAGCTGGTAGCCACCTCTGTTGCTCTAGACTGTCTTCCTGCCTAACCAGTGTTCTAAGCCTCGATCAACTCCACAGACCAAGAGCTGGTGCACTCCTCCTCTTACTCAGGCATTCAAGCAGGCTAAAGTCCATCGATAAGTTTAGCCTTGAAATTAGATGAATGTTTCTAACCATCAGAGGAGTGACGTTCTGAAACAATCTTCCAAGGGGAGCAGAGGGAGCAAAAAACCTAACTGGCTTGAAGACTGACCTTGATGAGTTTATGGAGGGGATGGTATGATAAGACTGCCTACAATGGCATGTAGCCGATCTGTGACTGCTAGTAGCAAATATCTCCAGTGGCTGGTGATGGGACACTAGGTGGGGAGGGCTCTGAGTTACTACAGAGAATTCCTTCCCAGGTGTCTGGCTGCTGGGTCTTGCCGAAATGTTCAAGGTCTAACTGATCGCCATATTGGATTGGGAAGGAATTTTCCCCTGGGTCAGATTGTCAGAATACCCTGGGGGCTTTTGGCCTTCCTCTGCAGCATAGATCATGGGTCACTTGCAGGTTTAAACTAATGTAAATGGTGGATTCTGTGTAATGTGAAGTCTTCAAATAATGATTTGAGGATTTCAGTAACTCAGCCAGATGTTATGTGTTTATTACAGGAGTGGGTGGATGAGGTTCTGTGGCCTGCAATGCGCAGGAGGTCAGACTAGATGATCATGATGGGCCCTTTTGGCCTTAAAGTCTATGCGGCATCAGGACCTCTGGCTCCAGTCAGGTTTTCAGATCACCCCTGGAAAAGCTTGTGGGCTTGTCTGTCCTTCTTGGCCTTCTTTCAGGCAACGCCCCAGAGAGGGAACTCTCCACCTCCTCTCCTATCCTCTAGGTCTCCTCAGTTGGGTTCACCCAGCTCTTTATGGGAAAAAACCCCAGCTCCCGCTCCGAGTGGACTTTATTGCTAAGTCGGCCTGGCCTACCCTCCAGGTGCACTCAAACAGGTTAATTGGCTTCTCAGGTCCATACTAACAGTTTCATGGCATTTGTGGGGTAAACACCCCACCGTACATACAGAGATTAGAGATTTGTCTCCAAGAGTTCTCTCTCAGGGTCCAGATGTAGCTATTGTACTTCCTTACAAGCACATGGGATAGATGTAAGTGATTGGAAGAAAATGAGGAAGAGAGAGTAGAATGTGTGCATTCCACTGAGAATGTACTGGAGAAGAAAAAAAGTAGCCTATTTGGATGTTAGCTCTTTGGTAGACAAAATTATTGAAAATGTGGACAGTTTTATAATAGCAGTGTATGAGGGCATCCCTGTTTTGGTGATTTTTAGGATGAAATTAGGATTTTTTTTCTCACTTCCTAAATCAGCAAGGAAAGAATTGCTTAAAAGTGTCCTCTATGGATCAGTGCAATTGTAGCCTTGTTGGTCCAGGGATATTAGAGAAACAAGGTAGTTGAGACCTTTTTCTTCAAGAGCTCTGTGTAGCTCAAAAGCTTGTCTATTTCACCAGCTGAAGTTGGTCCAATAAAAGACCATTATCACACCCACCTTATCTCTTTGTGGATCAGGCAGCTGGAGTTAGGCTGTCATCACTCAAATTTTCTGGGTGCTGGCTTGAAATCTGCACTGCCACCTTGGTTGAGACTGCAGCATTTGGTGGGCTAGGTCACAGAAGTAGGGTGACAAGCTCCCACTATTGAGGGAACATGTGTGTGCCCAGTTTCCATTACTGCCTTAGTATTTGGGCACTCCTGTGGTTGGAGAGGATGAGGTTACTGGTCAGTCATAGGCAGCCTGCTTCTATTCAATACAATGCATCTTTAGACAACATATGGCCACAACATCAGGCCATCTTAAGCAGGTCAAGCACAAGATTAGTGGAGAAACAGTGCACGCTCCTGCTGCTCCACTGAAATCCCCTGGATGAGATGGTCCCAGAGGTGGCTGCAAACACCTTTGTTTAATGTGTTGTTTTATGCGAGATACCATGTCAGATAGCCTGTTGCTCTATTAACATCACATGAGTCCAGCTGCACCATAGCCTTCCTATTACCATTTTTAATGGTAAAAAGCAACCAATTTTAGAAGTTTTCAATTAGGTGAGCAATTGGCTATAGGGCAACCCTTGCTGCCTATGAATGAGTTAAGTACCAAAATTTAAATATGGCAGCTCTGGTGAGTCAGTGGAGGAGGGGGCACCCAGAATTCCATTGGCCTGAATCACCGTGTTACTCCAATTTCACACCAGTGGAGTTACAGTGGTGTAAACAGTGTAACACACTGAATGAGGCCCAGAGTTGATAACCTGTGAAACTTGGGAGGTTTAAAAATTAGTTTCTGACTGCTGGATGTTGTCTCACCTTATATATTTGAATAATTTAATTTTGATTGTTTGGGTAGCTCCAAGAAATGGGGTAATGAGGATTTGGCCTTTTAGGACTTGTCTCCACAGACACAAATTGCACTGGTTTAACTAAATCTATTTCTGTATAGTTAAATTGGTCCACCCACCCTTGTGCAGACAGATTCAGAATAAACAATGCCAATTACTGAACTGCCAACTTCCATTCCTGGCACACCTAAGTGTCCCCTGCTTTGCTTGGAAGATCTGGCAAAATAGGCTCAAACCACAGGGAAATATTTGTTAGAAGGAACAAACTAATGAAGAGTGAAGGGAAAGCAGATCCAGGGAGGAATGATGCCACAAGAGCCAAAAGAAAAAAACCCACAAGACACTCCCTCCCACCCCCTACCCTCCCCCCAAAATCCCTAAACAAGATGTCCAAATAAATTTTATTCAAAAGTGAGAGGAGGGAAGAAATTTTCTGTCAAACTGCAGAAATCAAGTGAAGGAGTTATCATAGAAACCTCCCTGCTCAAAAATTACCATTGGATCAGGGTACCTGTACTAGACACAGAAAGGAAGAAGATTCTAATGGTGGACTTCACGCTGCCATTCAAAAACAAGTCATCGGCCTTCCACGAGGCCCAAGCTTGGAAAGTGCTGAAATACACCCTGCGAGTCCAGGGCTACGAGGTCCAGATCCATGCCCAGGTCGTGGGAGCGCTGGGGACTTCCATAACAAGCCAGTGCTGAGAGCGTGCAGAGTTGACGCTATGCCCGGCTCATGAGACAGCTCATGGTGTCAGACACCATCAGGTGGTCCAGAGACATATACACTGAGCACATCATGGGACACCATCAGTACCACTTTGAGTAATTGAAAATGCTGGTCAGGGCAATAACCCACTTCCTTCCTTGATGAACCAAGGGATGCACCCCACCCATGTACTTATTCACTACACCAATACTGACTTGGACTCTAAATACATTCTACGGGTGGTGTACCCGAGATCACTTATCCATTGACATTTTAAAAACTCCTGCATTCCAATCTGGGTCTATGCTGGTTATGTACTATGTATATATCTTATGAACCTTGTAACCCCTCCTAACCCAAGCCTGACCCCAGGTGTACAGTACCTCCCTTCTTAATATTTAAAATCAATTTTAAACAAGTTAACAAGTTAGAATTAAAGTTAAAACACACCTAGGCAACTGCACTACTTTGCTACCTAATACTTGGCTTGTCTGCTGCAAATTAACAGATGAAATTAATAATTTGCAGGAAGTTTAAGAAATTTGTTAACTTATATAGTGCTAAAAGCGTACTAGGGTCTTAATAAACAAGTCTAAACACACACAACTGAGTAGCTGGAGCACAAACTACTCTGACCTTTCCCCATCTTGGCACACCTCTGTACTGGGGGCTTAGAGAGAGGAATCATAGTATTTCCCACAGCAGAGTTTGTGTAGGAATTCAGACAGGGTGTGTTACAGCATCTTTATGCCACATGAGCAGTGTAGAGTGGCTAGAACATAGACTAGAATTTGGCCCAAGCTTCCTACTTTAGGGGGCTACATTCTCAGTCATTAAGACTGAAGCCACAGAATGTAGATTTGAGGTGATTCTACACATCACATTTTATTTACATGAGAGTATTTCCTGCTTTAGCAATGAATGAAATTATATCTTGTAAAATTTTAAGAGCTATAGTGAAAAGTTTCACTAAGCTTTTTTGTGATCATTAAAGTTTTCATCAGTAGGTTGTCACTAGTACATTCAGTCATGCAGGCCACGAGTAAGCAACCAAATGCCCCTGGCTTCAGTTGAATGAAGACTCAGGTCCTGCAACAATGTCCTCAAGGTGACCTGGATGAGAAAGTTTCAAACTTATGCTAGATCTTTATAAGAGTAAGGCATCTATGCACCTGGTTAGCTTTACTCATGGAAGTAGTCCCATAATGATGGGGCTGTTTAGCCAATTGAGTGGCTGAACATGGTACAATGCTTTGATATGGAGGTTATATTCTCCATATTGTAACGCTTACATGACCTGAAACCAAATTCAACACAACATATACAAAATAATACTAATCCATATTAATGCAGTCCCCCTATTGTAAGTTCCTTGGGGGACAGTGTTTGTACAGTACCCCACACTGTGGAGTCCTGGTCGATGTTTTGGTTTCATAGGTGTTACCACATCATGTTTCTTTAATAGGTAATTATCATGGCAGTTTATTTATATACAGTGGTTGCTATTACAAGGCAACACTTCCCCAATGGAAGAATTATTTCCTAATTATAGGAGAAAACTGTAGCATCTTACAACTGTGTGCCACAGTAAGTGCTGGAAATTAACTTGTTAGACAATAGTCACAGATTAAGAAAAGCCACCAAACCCCTTATGATACAGTATATCTAATCCCATCGCTTCTTTGCTGCACAATCCCTTCCCAATTTCAGTTAACTGCTCAAAAGGTGAGTGTCAGGTGTGTACATTCTAAACCTACCCCCTTACGGGTTCCTAGAAGAGATGGAGAATTTGTATCATCTCACTGTTAGGCAGTAGAGACTTAGGATTTAGAGGTGCACCAAGCACCTCACAAGAATGGGGTCTGATTTTAACTGCAACTTTTAGCTTTTTTGGAACTTTGGTAATAACAAAAATAACTAAAAAAGTTTCAGCTCAGTTTTATTTACTCAATGCTTAGACATTTACAGAAACATTACAATATATACAGTTTCTATATACATGTATTGTGTTCAATTTTATAGAAAGAGTAGCAATACTTTAAAATAATTTACAAACCTTTTACTGTTGCAGACTAACATTGTAATAACACTTGGGAGGCAGGATTGCCTAATGGCTAGAGAACTGGACAGTGATTCAGACATGATCATATTCCTGGCTTGAGCACTAGATGACTTTGGGCAAGTCACTTCACTGCCCTGTGCCTCAGTTTCCCCATCTGAAAAATAGGGATAAGAATACCGACCTTCCTTTGAAGAGTGCTGTAAGAACTAGGTATTATTAGATGGTCAACTTCAATAGGATTTGGACTAGGCTCCTTGTGAAGCCATTAAGTATCTGGATATTAGTGAAGTTTCTCTCATCTGCTTTATGTCATACCTCTTCTCTAGCATTCTTGGGGCCACATGTGGCACTTGATTCTCAGTAAAAAGTCAGATATGCCACCTTTTACCTGCACATGGCCTCAAAAATATGTTCTTTTCAATAGGGTTTTACAGTAATCAAATTGTTCCTATTGTAATGAACTGTTATGTAGAAACAAAGCTAGTACATTATGCAAATTGAGAGGACAAGGACATGGAAGTAGCAGGAAGAGGATTTTTTAAATAAATGCATGATAAATGGCACTAATCTTGTTGCCACTGAGGTCAATGGCATAATTTCCCAACGAGGAGAGAAATTGGTCATTTGCTTACTCATCTTTACATTAAAGATGAAACTATATTCCAGGAAACTGAACTTTCTCCAAGTTAATGAAATACATTTTTCCTCCCCTAAAGTATAGCATGAGTTATTTGAGTTCTCAGGAACAAGTGATATGAGTTTAGAAAGACTGGATATATTACATTCATCTGATCATGGGTTAAGTTTCATATAAACTGTTCAAACATTTTAAGTTTTTGAAAAAGTAACCTAGTTTCAGTGTTTCATATTTTTACTCCATTGAACATTGGCTCTAACAGCTGGAAGAAAATGTTGTCCTGGGGACAGTTGTTATGACAGACACAGGTAGTGATCAGCATCATTGGCTTTTTGAGGACTTTGCTCTGGGGACACTGGAACTCAACCTTGATTGTCTTGGTGTTGTGTGGTGTGCAGCATCGTCCATCAGTGCAGAGCCCACAATAGCGGGGTTTATAGGTCTGTATACTAGTGCAGTTCTTGTACTCAAAGTGAACAGCTTTCAAGGACTTCTTTGTTCGGACACACTTTTTCCCTTTCTAAGAAAAACATCAAGTGTCATTAAATGTGTGTCATACAGGCAGTTTAGTATATAGAAGAAAGTTAGAAACATGCAGGTTTACTGTGGGATTTGGAAACCTTGGGCTTGTTTCTCATCTCTTCACTGGCGCAACAGCAGTCAGATTCCAGTTACTTCAATGGACATATTACTAGCAGAGGCAGATTAGGGTTTTGTGAGGCCCTGGGCCAGAGCAAACGGGGCCCCATCCCTACCCCTTCTGCCTGTAATCTTCCTTACCCGCTCCTGCTGGGGAGTGGGGTCAGGGTACAGGGGCTTCTCCCACTCACCCAGCAGGAGTGCTGGGCAGGCAGAGCAGGGGTGCCCATTTTTCTACCCCTCTCCCCTAATTGGCCAGAATTACTATTCTCACTCATGAGATTTGACCCAAGCCCCTTAATTCATGTATTGCACAAGTCTCTGGTAAGCCACCTCTACTTATTCTGTGGTCAGGCCCACCGTTGACAATTAAATGTACCAAGAAAAATCCCAAACCCTTGCCCAAATTAAATCTTTGTGTAACACCTCTTTGAAGTCAGTAAAGTTGCACCAGAAAGTTTAGAAACTAAAACGGTTACTAATTACAATAAATCTTATGAAACATACAGATGCCAGAACATAGTTAACGGACAGCACCTCCCTACAAATAAAACTTCTGTAATGTGTTGAAAAAAGCAAACTGTTGCTTGTTCGTGTGTGTCTGTTTAATGCACTTGAAATGCCAGCATTATATGGAGGAAGGAGGAATTCGGGCAACAAAGAACTTACTCTAGCAAGTGCTTGGGTTCATACCTTATCAATCAGCTGCTCGCTCTCACAAGGTCGCACCATGCAGAGTCGTGTCTGCTTCATCATCGCACACTGAGGATTCCGGTTTGTAATGCGGGTGGAAAAGCCCATTCCACAGCTTTTGGAACATGAACTCCATTCTGTTGTCTGCTCAATACAGTTGGAACTTGAGTCAGAGACATCAATTCCAAGAGTTGATTCTTTTCTATAGGCTATAAATAAAAAACCCAAATACTCCATTACAATAAAAATATTGGATTCCTGTAAGAGTCCATTTGATCTCCACCTAGTTCGTTGATAGCGAACAATCCAAGACAAAAATAAATTCTCTAAACTTATGACTTTGAAATAGGACTTAGCAACTTTAAAGCGGATTACTGGAGTGCTTTTTAGTACTAGAGATTTGTTATTTAGGTGTTTTAAAGGACTCACTTGACAGCCCTGGAGACTGAAGTCCTCGGTTTATCAACAAAATGGGTACTGCTTAGTGCAGAAATTTATGTACGCTATCCCTTCCCATGCATCCCAACCCTAATCCAGAGGGGAGAGTCGTTCAGTCTCCATGCCCAGTGTGACAACTTCCCCATCACTGCTAGTTGTGATGAGGATTTTACTGCTGATTTGCAAGTCACGTGTGAATGACTGTTTTACAAGAGGTTTATCTTTTGTTCTTTGTCAGATTAGTCACCAAAAATTTAGTTATGAAATATAATTTCAAGACAATCCTTACATCTTATTGAATTGTAGTAAACTGCAGTGGAAGTAAGTTAGATGATTTTATGGCTATGGGAATAAAGCAATCTTGTCAATTATTAAAAAAGTGATGTCAAAGTACTTACAAAGACAGATTATTGTTATGACACTGTACTACCACATGTACAGCATGTGTTAAGCTGTAAAACAAATATTACCAGCTTTATGGTTACTTGGTGAAGGCTAACATTCTTTTACCCTAGAAGAGAACCAGAGTGAGTCCAAGTGACCTTGGAACACCCATTTCCTGAGCCAGTCAAGAGCTTGGCTTGATTCCCAGTGGAAACCTACTGGCTACACCATTGTGACAACTCTTGCTAGAAGCTATTCCACTATCCTCTTGCAAGGTAAGGCTCCAAAAAAAAAAAAATGGAGATTTTCTAAGTGATATCTCCAGTTGCAAAAAGGGGGCGGGGGGGGGGGGGGAAGACCACCAATATTGACAATGTCCATGCGTCAACCTGTCATCAACAAAAAGCAAACGATTATGAGGAATTGTAGGATGAAGGCGGCAATATTTTGTACTTACATCATGCGGTACCTTTCATCAGATATTTCAGAGCATGTTCTAAACTGTAACTAGAGCTCAACATTCTTGCCAGGCAAGAACCAGTAAATATGGTTTCCTTTTTCAAATGTGTGAGCTGATGTTCCGCAGTGTTAAGTGACTGGATCAAGGCCACACTGAAAAGCAAGGTGCAGTGGCCCCAACCTATATTTGCAGGTTTACCTTACAAAGAACTGGTAAGTTTAACTAGTTTTAAAAAGGAAAAAAACATTCATAATTTCAGAAAGGGTGGAGGGGAAGTTACATGGCTGCTGCTTTAAAAAAAAAAAAATCCAACTGGTACTTGATTTTTCTAAAAATGCTCCTCAGGTTCCCTGAGAACTGAGCTGAAGACTTCCCCAGTTTTCCTGCCAGACCAAGTGACAACAAGAGGAATGAGAAAATTTGGAATAGGACGGTTCTTTCAGACCCATTGACCGATTGTATCTACACTAGTAGTTTCCCCTAATGTTGCCTGCTGCTGTTAACAGCTGTAGCTATGGGAGCTCAAACATATACAGGTGCTGGAAGCCAGTGCCATTTTAATTACCATGTCTATACCACATCTTCCACCATTGTTACCACTAGCAATGGACAGAAGTTTTAGGAAGAGCATATAGTATAGATAAGGTGACTTCTGTAGTATCTGATGTTAGTCTCAGAGAAACCAGCAAGATTGCAGATCTAGGAGCAGTAGGACTCAGCGGTTGATTCTCCCTCCCTGTCTCTGTCCCGTCCGCCCCCCCCCCCCCCGCATGGCCTTGGGAGAAGACTGCAGAGAGAAAGCCATCCAAAGTCTCGTGCAAGTAGGAGTGGATACAGTCAAAGCAGAGACCTTTGGTCCTTGGAGAACTTTCTAGGGTTTTGACCAGACTTTCTCTGCCCTGTGCTGATAGGTTGTTTGCACCAACCCTTTTCCTCCCAGTCTCTACACCTTAACTTCACCCCACAGCTACTCCTCATCTCCCCCCCCCTTCCTTTCAGGGTATCACTTCCTAGCTAACCCCCCCACCCCAAAAGAATCAGAACTCACATGGTATTTGCCACCATCCCACTGTTCACTATGCTTGTGTTCTACTCTTTCCCCCACCCTGTTTCTGCCATGTCTATTTAGATAGCAAGCTTGTCAGGGCAGGGACCATTTGCTACTCTTTGCACAGTGAGGGTCCCTTCTTGGTTGGCCCTTAGGCACGACCATAATAAAATCATTTCTCAGGCCGGCCCCACCTCTGCACACACTACCAGGTGTAGTGCTTACGGGACTAGTGACTGGTCACTGCTGTTCCTGGTAGGGCCCTGGTTTTAAGAGGCTAATTACAGTTTAAAATGGCTATGCATTGGTTTCCTTTGGGGGTGGTTTTAAGTGCCTTTTGCAATTCCACTTTTAGTCCTATTTTCTGTATAGTCACGAATGTTCTATATGCATTTCTTATAGAAAAACTGGAAGTGGAGTTCTAGGTTTGATAACCAAGTGGGCATTTCCAATACACAATCATTACAGGGTTCATTTGACTGCAATAGTAAGTCTGAATAGCTCACCAGCCATAGCAAAACTGCCCAAAGTCACTTCCTCTTTAGGGTCACAAGTCCACTTCTCACAACACTCTCCTGGGACTTCAGTTTTCCTTGGGAAAGGGCAATCAGGACCAGGGAGCAGTAGGTCAAGGTTACAGCGGGGCACACAGCCAATCTGTCCATCTCTGCAGGCACACTGGTATTTACAGCTGGGCTGGAATGTCTCCCCACTCTGATAAATAACCCCATCAAACACACAGTTGTCTCCTTCAAGCACTGGTATAAAGAGGGGAAAGTGCATGAGTTACATGTAAAACTAAGACTACACACAGGTGGCATATTTGCTCCACTTCATGAAAAGAATAACAATGTTCTCTTTCATAGCAGAACGCAGAAGCTGCAGTTCTGAGGTGAAAGACTTCTCATTTACACTTTAGAGGAGCTCATTTTGTCTGCCACACCTGCTACCCCAGTACTTTGGTGGTGAAATTTAAATAAATAAATAAAAATAAAATAATTTTTTTTTTTTTTTTAGAAATCCCTAGGTGACCCCAGGAAGAGGAAGCCCTGAGGAAGAGGTGTCCAAGCGGTGATCTAAAGTAGGTAGTGCCATGGTAGCTCACATGGTTATGAAATAGGAATGTAAATCACAGAAAGATACATGGGGGTGGAGGAAGAGAGAGACACCTTTCCCTAGCTGAGGAGGAAGCCAGCAGATTTTCTTGGTGCCTGAGCATCCCCAATGGCTTCTCCCCCTGTGACATACGGTCTCCATGTTAGGGGCAGCCACGCCCATCTCTAGGGGCCCACCGATCTGTGTGTGGGGAACAGGGAAACATGCCTGACTCTGCCCCCAGGAGGTACCCCGGGCAGAGCCCAGCTGGCAGCAGATGTCCCTCGCCCAGCCCCGAAGCATCCCGGCTGCGCACTGCCCAGCCCAGCCTGGCACCGGGAGCAGCAGCTCTGACTGCGATGCTCTCAGGCGGGCCCCGTTGCAGCTGGCCCAAGACCCGGTCTCAGGCTCCGCAGCCGCACTTACCCAGGCAGATGCCCCGTCCGGCCCCGGCGCTGCGGTCGCAGTAGAGGCCGCTGCCCTGGTCGCAGGGCTGCCGCTCGGAGCAGCTCTCCCCGCGCTGCCGGGCGCACACCAGGCAGCAGGCGCAGCCGTCCAGCACGGCGGGCACTCCCGGGGCGCAGCTGGGTGGCTCTGCCGGGCACGGGCGGCCGCCGCACTGCGGGGGGCACGGCGGCGGCTGGCCACTCACCTGCGGGGCAGACAGACAGACCAAGTCAGCGGGCACCCTGCGGCCCCCTCCCCGCAGCGCCCAGCCACGGGGCGCCGCAGCTCCAGCCCGGCCCTGCCCTTGCCTTGCACAGCAGCAGAAGCAGCAGCCCCAGGCTGGGCAGGCGCTGCCTCCAGTCACAGCCACGCGTTAGCCTCATCCTACCGCGAGTCCCACCCGGCTCCGCTGGCCTCCCTGTGCGCAGCCCTCTAGAGCCGGTTATATAGAGCGCCTCTGAAACCCCGTCCTCCCATTGGGTAGCGCGGGGGCGGGGCGCGGCGAGGGAACCAATCGCAGGCGCTGGGGCAGGTTCTGGTCCCCTCTCTTTCCCCGCATCGGACTCGGGCCCTAATTTCCAACCAGTGGCGCGGCGTGGTACTGCGAGCTGAGCGTGTGCGGGGACCGCGGTGGGAGCTGCTGCCGGGGTGCTGGGAATGCGTTGCCTGAGCTGCACGGGTAGGGATGTGACGGAGGTTCATAAAGTGGGAGGGACGGAGGGAGAACGTGTGTGCATATGTGAGAGAGAAGTTGTTAGGAGGGCAGGGACAGGGACTTGTGCTCCTTCCTAGACACTGAGTCTGCACTCTACCGCCTGTCTAGGGGTTAACGCTCTAGAGCGGCCAACGCCCAGATACAGTAATCCAGCTCTTTAACAGAAAACCTGGAAGTAGGTGCCTGCTAGATTTAGAGAGCACCTGCCTCCCCCCTCCCACCAGGACTCAGCCCTTTCAGAAGTCAATCTGTTGTTTAAGGGAATAATTTCCCAGCCACCAGTTTCAGGACCATCCTCCCCTTTGCACTGTGTGTGTGTGCACACATCACATCTGTACTTGGGTGCTGCTAGAGTTCTCAATAAGGAATAAGTAATTTGCTAAGATTAGCCCAGAGGTTAATGGCTGGATCCTTTGAGAGCATCAGCACTACTGTTTCCCTGAGCCTGGACTGTTTGCTGCATCAGTGCAGGAGTTAATATTAGGTGGTGTAGACGGCCCACCACGTTGCTAACCCCAAATGTTCAAAAATCATGAGTCAGGCTTACCAAAAACCATGATTCACCTTAAAATCATCAGATTATGTAAAAAATAATAGATTCCGTGTTTTTTATTTGCCTTCTCCTTTTTGAGCATGAGTGTGCACGGGGTGTGTGTGTGTCATATTTTAAGTTTTCTCCCCAGCCACCAGAGCTAGAAAATTACTTTTTGTTTAAGAATGAAGGCTGAAATCATCACATATCCACTTGACTCCAGGAGCTGGGGCTTTCAGCAAAACAATTATTATGAGACTCATGACAAAATCATGAGAGTTGGCAACAGCAGTGCTCCTTGGATCAGTCCTGGGAAGGGCCCAGGAGATCCGTGAGAAGCCTAATGTTTATCTATTTGTCAAATGAAAGTTACTTTGTTGCCTATCTGGCCTCAGCATTTTCTGTTGGGAAGCTGGACTCCTGTCTGTTTTCTGTTCCAGCTGATACACTACTCCCATCACCATGGTATCTAAGCACTTTCCCATAGTGCCTTCAGCAACATGACTAGCATGTGACACATGCCGTTCTTTCCCTCCCTGCAGGCAAACTGTAGAGGACTTAAAAAAAATTATGAGGTTAGTGAAGGGAAGAAGTGCCCCTGGGAGAAAGTGAGGAGCTTTAGGCTAGTTCTTGGCTAAGAATGGGCCTTTGACCCTGCACAAGGCCTCAAGGTGCTACTCTAATAGGTGTAATAACTAGAGGGGGGAGACTTTTGAAAGGTTGGTAGTTTTTTGGTGAAATTCTGTTTTTCATCCAGTTCTAAGTATTGCATGTGCTTCATCAATATAAACATTGAATGTGCACTATAGGGAGAGGGAGTGTTAGTCACCAGCTGGCTGTACAGATTCCCAGTTTCAGTCAGAGTTCATTTAACATATGCAAGCAGGTATATTTACATCAGTAGTTTATTTTAACGGAAATTCTACTCCAACTCCTTCACCCTCACATTACTTAATGAAGAGCCCCTGTGATGTCTTGAAAAGATCACAGTCCTCTCTATGCATATTGTATGTGCATGACTGTGAGATGTGCAGAACCCTGAGCCTCAAACCGTGGGAATAATTTATAGACATAGCTCTTGTGCTCTGTAATGGGAAATTATTTTAAAATGTAGGGTGCCAAATTCAGGCCAAGTGTAATCAGAAGTAACTACTCTTAACTTATTTTATTCATCAAGAGCTGTTCTATGAATATCCAAGGGTAACTGCCCCAGGTCCCAGGCAGACTCTGTTGTGCAGAAGGCCTGTATGCACAATTGTCTGAAGCAGGTAATAAGTAACAGAGTCTAACTCAGACTGTTAAATAACATCATTTGAAAAGAAACAAAAATGGAAGACACTAGTGAAAACTGGAGGTCTTTAAGCTTAAAGAACCAACAGGGGGTATTTAGGTGGTTAAAAGATTACTATAGCAACCAGCCAAAATGGTGCTCAGCATCAGCACAGAAGGATGTTGCTATAATTGAAATCACCAGAGATGTGTTTTGATTGGGACCATGTTGCCGCATCCTTCTGGAAGTTACTTGGTAACTGCTAGGTTGCTGAATGACCCAGCTTGCAGAGGGCACAAACCACACCATCATGGATGTCAGCCTCTCCTTCATCTCCCAGGACTCACAAATCTACCATCACAGCTTTGGCCCTTTGTTCTCTTACTCCTGAACAGTGTTCTGGCCAGACCAGGCAAGGATAGGAAACCAGATGGTACTACAAGCTACACTAAGTTACAGCTTGAGTAGGAACTTGGTTTCTGCAATCACCACCTACCTAACTTGTCGTTTCCCCTTCCCTGTCTTTTCTTTTCTTTCCTATCTTTCTCTTGCCTTCTGGCTTAGCTTGCCAAGACAAAGCCACCTTTTGCAGCACTGCTGTGTGCCTGTGGCCAGAAAGAATTTATAAACAATGCTTTTAGTCAAACTGCTAGACGTTTGCCAAACCTTAAGAATGGCTAATCAGATACCATGCTTTCCCTGTAATTTTCTCAGCAGCTACGTTGTAAGAGAGATTATTTATAAGAAAGAAACACAGAAGATGCATTTTCTCTCCCCCTCTGAGTCTTAAAAACAAACAAACAAAAAAAAGACAGACATCAGTAACAACAACCCAATGCTATTAAAAGCCAATTATCATAGAATCATAGAATATCAGTATTGGAAGGGACCTCAAGAGGTCATCTAGTCCAACCCCCTGCTCAAAGCAGGGCCAATTCCCAACTAAATCATCCCAGCCGGGGCTTTGTCAAGCCGGGCCTTAAAAACCTCCAAAAAAGGGGACTCCACCACCTCCCTAGGTAACGCATTCCAGTGCTTCACCACCCTCCTAGTGAAATAGTGTTTCCTAATATCCAACCTGGACCTCCCCCACTGCAACTTGAGACCATTGCTCCTTGTTCTGTCATCTGCCACCACTGAGAACAGCCGAGCTCCATCCTCTTTGGAATCCCCCTTCAGGTAGTTGAAGGCTGCTATCAAATCTCCCCTCATTCTTCTCTTCTGGAGACTAAACAATTCCACCCTCACCCCTCAATAAGAACATTTCATGTTACTATTTAATGCCATCCAAAGACTTAAGCAAAGGAGTTTCCCCTATAAAAGTCTATAAAACTATAGGGAAGGAGAATAAGGGAAAGTAAAATAAAATGTTTAACTATTTAAAAACTTGAGAAGTTAGTAGTTTTTATGAGTGCTCAATATACATTTTAACTATTTTTAAAAAAAGACAATAACAGGACATAGGCCATCACAGTTTAGTGTAGCAAGCTGTAAACAAGGTTTTAAAACACCTTAGCTGCTATTAGTCCCAGTGCCGCTCCCCAACATATACAAAAACCTGCCTTTCCCAGATACAAACCCTATCCAAAAAACATAAGTATTTCATTTTCAAGGTATTACAGCAGTTCCAAAATAAAAATTCTTCCCCCTCCTGCAGGATATGAAACAATTTAAAATAAAGTTCCAGCATTGATAGACCATCTTACACTACGCTGTGCACCAGAACTCTCTCCACCAGCCATTCCAGCCCTTTTTCCTCTCTGGTTGATAGGCAACTGGTCCTGATTACCAGGTGGACTTTGGCTGTTTGGACCTCCCACCCTTTTAACTCCTACTTGCATGGCCCTGGATTTCTACAGACTGGCACAGGTAAATGAAGAATTTTGTAATTTACCACATCTTGGGTGATCCCAAGCCTCAGGTCTAGAGTCATCCTTATACCATGACAATTTACTACAAGGTTAAATTGTATCCCAGGGGGTTAGTTTTCATTTTTTTCTTAAATAGTATCCTCTATGTATGTAACCCTTCTGCCAGGCCAAGTTGATAGCAGCAAGGGCTGGGTTCAGTACATAGGGGTCCCCTCCCAATAGCGTGACACAAAACCAGCTCGAGCCCCCACCCAGTGACCTGGGAAAATCTTACACCCCTGGGTGCCTCGAAGAGGCAATACTTCCCCTCTCGCAAGCACAAAGCCTCGGTGTAGCAGAAAATGTTTAATAACATGAGGTAAATGACATAGCATTAAATTGGGAAAACACCACAACTAGAGTTCATAGACCAAACCATGAGCGAAGACCCACCCCAGCAAATTGGGCCGTGTCCTTTCCTGTTGGTTCTTGAAACCAGCAACCCAAGAATCACCAAAGTCCCACAAGTCCAACAACCCCCAAAGTCTCTGTCCCCGGTCAGTGCAGCCCCAGAGTTCAAAGGGGGGGGGGCACGCAGCGTGTTAAGGGGCACCTTATGTGATCCGAGGCCGACCGGCCGCCTCTCTGTGGGGTTCCGCCGCAGCCTTCACCACGAGCCGCTCCACTCCACCAGCCGTCCCGTGAGCCGCTCCTGCCATCCCACGAACTGTTCTGCTCTACCAGCTGCTCCACTCGGCTCGGCTCCGCCCACTGACCTGTGAGCCGCTCGGCTTCGCGCCAACCATCCCTTGGGCCACTCCAACCGTCCCTGCAAGGCTCCACTCTGCTAGCTGCTCCTCCAGCCGTCCCCGCAAACTGCTCTGCCAGCTGCTTAGCAATATAGCTTCAGGCTCCCCCACTAGTTAACACAGCCTCAGTGATCTCAGCTCTTAATAACTTTAGCTCTTTTGTGATTTCAGCTCTTAGTGATTTCAGCTGGTAGTAGGGGAGCCCCAGTGCTAGTGCACTATTGGCCCAAACTGAATTCAGCTCAGCAGCCTGTAACTAGACTCTTAATGGAATCAAAGTTAGCTCTGACATTCAGCAATGGAGAGAGGAGGAAGTACAATTGGTGTTTCAGGCTCATAAAAGGGGCCCACACCACCAGGTACAAATACCTACCCCCAACCTCTTTCCATTCACTAGGTTTTGTAACCCAGGCCCCTTGTCAAGCAAGTGCTACTTAGGTAATGGTGAGTCCTTCTGTCATACAACAGTTCCACTGGCCTTGATTCACAGAATCAGGGTAACAAAACTTTATTCTTCCTGCCCCAATAACAGAGAAACTGGGGATCCCACACCAGCCAAAGTAACCACTTTCAGTTGCTGTTGTTTCATGCCAGGCGGGTGGGTGTGCCTATGCAAACCAGATCAGCCCCTGGAATTCTTTTCCACACTTGCCATAATTCACCACCAGATGTCAGGGTAGAGCTCATCCTGACTCTGCTTACATCCTCCCCGCAGCCGAGAATTTGTCGTCCCGACAAATCACACTCCCTATTATACCAACTCACTGGTTCCCTCCAAAGGGCCTCAGATAGGCTTGTGGAAGCTAAAGTGGCTATGTGCTAAACGTATTGGTTCCTCACTAGTCACCCCAGGTGCATCGTAAGTCCACCGTTTTACTGGTCTTATTACCCTGTCTCATCTATTGAGAATCTCTGTTGCCATGGTGGGGGGACAGCCTCTTGAATGATGGATGGAGAGGTTTCCTTTGAGGGCCCCTCGGCTACTGGCATAGGCCCCTGCATTTCTAGTTCTAACAGTGGAGGGTCCAAGGTGCCCAGGACATCCTCCACCTGTATGTCTCCACTGTCCAATAACCTGTGTGTGTCATCACATGGGGGTCCCACCAGTGGCTCAGGGGTGTCAGGAATGGGCCTAAATACTTCTGCCATGGGGTTTAGGGTGGAAGAGGAGGAGCTCTCTTTTGAGTCAGCTGATCGAGACTGAAATCTTGTCTCCATCCCAGGATACACTATGGTTGTGTCTTCCTCCTCAGACTCACTCTCGGATGTGCTGCATAGGGGTAGGTTAGCTGCAGGGGGCTGGCTGTCCATGTTGGAGGGCAGCTTTGGTCCAGCACCTTCATTCTGCCCGGTTGCCCTGTTGAGGCCCATCTTATAAGGGGTGCCTACCAATTCCCCCACAGGTAGCAAAAGGTTTCTATGCACGGTCTTTGTCTGCCCTGGACCCTCTTCAGGTTTGATCTTGTAGACCGGCAGGTCTCCTAGCTTTTCCATCACCAAGTAAGGTATTGCCTTCCATCTGTCAGCTATCTTGTGTTTGCCAGCAATACCCAAATTTCGCAGCAGGACTCTGTCCCCCGGCTGGAGCTCTTGCAGACGTACCCTAGCATCATATCAATGTTTGTTGCGGTCTGCGTTCTTCCGAGCCGCAGATGTAGCTAAGTGATAAACATCCTGCAGCTTCTCTCTTAGTCAGGATACATATTGCTGATGAGTTTCATAGCTATCTCAATCCTCTGATACACCAGAGCACAGGTCTATGGGTAATCTTGGTTCTCGCCCAAAAATTAAGAGATATGGAGTGACTCCTGTAGCATCATTCTTTGTGGCATTGTAGGCGTGCACCAGAAATGCGACATGTTGGCTCCAAGTTGCCTTCTGCTCTGGCTGCAAAGTCCCCAACATATGTAATAGGGTTCGGTTGAACCTCTCTGGCTGAGGATCACCTTGCGGGTGATAAGGCGTTGTCCTAGACTTTTTAATTCTCGCTATCCTCAGCACCTCCTTCAGAAGGTGACTCTCAAAGTCCCGCCCCTGATCCGAGTGTATCCGGGCTGGAAATCCATAAACTGAGAAATATTTTTCCCCACAGTACTTGAGCGACAGTGGTGGCCCTCTGATCATGTGTGGGATATGCCTGCGCATATCGCGTATAATGGTCAGTCACTACTAGAATGTTCCCAATATTCCTCTTGTCTACTTCTAAAGACAAGAAATCGATGCATACAAGTTCCAAAGGTTTGGTGCTGGTGATGTTCTTGAGATATGCAGCCCTCGTGGGCAGAGTTTTCCTTTGAACACATCGAGCGCAAGTCTCACATTTCCTACGAACATCTTCAGTCATCCGGGGCCAATAGAATCTACTACGAAGAAGTTCCAGGGTCCTCTCCATCCCTAAATGTCCAAAGTCATCATGCAGGGCCCTCATGGCCAGGGCTCTGTACTCTTTTGGCAGCACTAGCTGTGCTCGTTGCTTTTGTAAAGGGTCGGTGGTCATTTGATGCAACACTCCCTGGATCAGTTTTAGTTTGGTCCATTCTCTCAATAGTAGTTTACCCTCTGGGTTAGGTGGGACAACCGCACCTGGGCTTCGCCCCTCCCTTTTGGCAAGTAGTGTATCACGAATGTCAATATCTTGCAGCTGGGCTTCTTGCCAGTCAGCCGCATTGAGCACGGGCAAGGGAGATTGGTCCAATGCAATATAGTTCACGGAAGCAGAAGGCACGCATTCAGGTGGCAGACCCAAAGCTTCAGCAACACATCCATGAAGACTCTCATGGGCCTCTGGCTCTTGGCGACTCACACTGCAAATAGCCCTCACTCCATCCATGGGTATCATAACAACTTCAGGTGCCTGCGGATGCCTGGACAATGCATCTGCATCTACATTGCTTCTCTCTGATCGGTATTGAATGCTGAACTCATAGCTAGCCAAGGCGGCCATCCATCTCTGCCCTGCAGCATCCAACTTAGCACTTGTTAACACATAAGTCAACGGGCTGTTGTCTGTCCACACCTGGAACTGAGCACCATACAAGTAGTCTCGAAATTTCTCAGTGATGGCCCATTTCAAGGCCAAGAACTCCAGCTTGTGGATGGGATAGCGAGTTTCACTGTCAGACAGTCGTCGGCTGGCAAAGGCTACGGGTTTATGTTTGCCTTCCACTTCCTGGTACAGTACTGCTCCCAGACCCTCCAAACTGGCATCAGTATGTAGGATAAATGGTTTGCTTGGATCAGCAAAGACTAGGATGGGGGCATGAGTTAGGCGAGTAATGATTTCCTGAAAAGCCCTCTCACATCTCTCATCCCACCGTGGCCCAAACGGTTCGAAGGGGCCATAGTGTCTCTGCACAAGAGGCTTTGGAGGCCTCCTCTTATTCTTGGTCTTAGATTTGTTCTTGTTGGACTGGTATCCCCTGGTAAGGTCATTCAGGGGTTTTACAATCGTAGCGTAGTTCTTCACAAATCTGCGGTAGTAGCCACTAAATCCAAGAAAGGTCTTGAGTTCTCTGTAGTTACTTGGACGTGGCCAGGTAGTGAGTGCTTCTATTTTGTTGGGATCAGTACTCACACCCTCCTGGGACACGATGTGACCCACATACTTCACTGAGGTTCGGCAGAACTGGCATTTGTCAATTGAAAGCTTCAAACCATATGCCTCCAACCTATCAAGCACTTTAAGAAGTCTTTCTTCATGCTCCTCCAAGGTTCTTCCAAACACAATCAGGTCATCCAAGTAAACTAAACACTTGCAGTAAGTTCATGCCTCCCATGACTTTCTCCATAAGATGTTGAAATGTGGCAAGTGCCCCAGAAATCCCTTGGGGCATGCGTTCGAACTGGTAGAACCCTAACGGGCAGATGAAGGCTGTCTTCTCCTTATCTTCTCCCAGAGGGATCTGGTAGTATCCACTCCGAAGATCCAACACAGAGAACCACTGGCTACCCAGCAAACAGTCCAAGGCATCTTGTACTTGAGGCATGGTGTATTGGTCAACTGTTGTGCACCTGTTTAGGGTGCGGTAGTCAATACACATCTGGATTTTCCCACTCTTCTTATGAACCACCACAATGGGAGAGGCGTAGGGGCTTCGGGACTCTGTAATGATACCATTCGCTATCAGCTCTTGAAGATGATGGCGTACGTCTTCCATCTCAGAGAGAGCAATCCTCCTAGATCGCTCCCTGAAGGGTCGGGGATCTTGTAGCCTGATGTGGTGTTCCACTCCTTTGGCATATCCCACGTCCCACTCATGCAGTGAGAATACCTTGGATCTCTCGCAAAGCTTCTTCCGCAGGTTATCCTTCCACTCCTCAGACAATGTTGATTCCCCAAAGTCAAACTTTGCAGGATCCATCACTGGAACTTCAGCTTCACACTGGAGTCTCACAATGGTTTCAGGCTCAAAGATATCTGCAATCTTCTGCTCTGGTTTTACAAACACGTCACGGCATGTTTCATTAGCAATCAGTATAGTCACCTCTTCCTGGGCTTCAGCAGGTAGGGTTATGACTCCACTGAGAACCAGCCCTCCCTCGGTCGGCTGCTCTACCACTGCTAATGTTCCCTTACTGCCTTTTAGACAGGTACTCATGACAATCACTTCCTTTTCTGTCACTGCAGGAACCACTAAGGGGACCGGGCCTGCATACCTCAATGCTCCCACTGGCAAATCAGGCATCACTTTTCTTGTGTCCTCAATTGTTCCTGTAGGCTGCGGCACAGTGTGTGTGTGTGTATCACCAAGATGTTCAGATGTTGGTCCCTGGCTTGCTGTCTGCAGTAATCTGCAAGTACCTTAAAGAGGCTGGAGTTGGTCCCTATTAGCACGGACACATCAGAGGCTCCTTTAGGGTCAGGGCATATTAAAGCAGCAGTGTCCACCTCCTGTCTTACCCCAGCAATCTCTTCTGGGAATTCCAGGTGTACTATGACATTACCCCTATCAGGGGTATTCATCCATGCTGAGGCCACACAGGCCAAGCCCTGTCAAGGGCCATATAGGTAGATGCCTAAGCAGCTGCTGGTAGAAAGACTGGAATATGATAGTCACTTGGGATCCTGTGTCAGGCACTGCTCTACATTCGGTCCCTTCAACCTTTACAGTTACCTCTGCTCGGGGTCCTATCAATCCTGGTGGGATTTGGGCTGCATGGTTCTTTCCAGGGGAGCCTCCACACCCTGCAGGCCTAGGCAGCTCCCTTCCCAGGCCCTGGGGCGTTTCCCGACTTTCCCCAGGTTGTCCTCAGCTTTTGATATACTAGCGTGGGATTCTCTGCATTCTGACACCTTGCAGCAATGTGCCCACACTGGTAGCAGAAGGATTGTCCTTTCCCTTGTTGCCTTGGTGGGGCAGAGGTTCTAAATGTAGTCTTCTGGACCGTGGTAGCAGAGGGTTCCTTGTACCTTGAAGTATTTGCTGAATCGATGGTATTCTCTAATTCAGCCACTTTCTGTGTCAGGACCTGCACTCGTTGGGTAAGTTCCTCTTGAGGATTCACCATCAGTGCCTTGGACGTTTGTATGGATGTTGTGCCAGTCGCCTGGTGTGGCTGCACCTCCCAAACCTCGCCAGCTGCCTGCCTCTCTTCTTCCTCTCGGACCTCTTTTATCAGCCGAGAGTAACTCGGTGGATTGTCTTGCCGTTCTCTTAATCGGAGGTGGAGAAGGATTGGGTTCAGATATTGAATTCCTCTCACAATCTGAGCCAATCTAGTCCGGTCCATTTGCCCAACTGCCACTGCTCCCCTCATGATGGCTCTCTGCAATAATTTCTCCAACCTCTGGATATAGTCAGAAACCTTCTCTCCCTTTTGTTGCCTGGCATTGAGGAACTTGCAATAGACATCATCTGAGTCCTTGGTTCTCCCAAAGGCATGATCAAGGGCCTCTAGGCAGTCCTTCACCTTGACCCCAGGGTTACTGAGCTTCAGGGTGCAAATCACATCTAGGGCTGGCCCCCTGAGGCACTCTACTAGTCGCCTTCTCTTTTCAGCATCAGGCACCGCTCACTCCTGCAGCATTTCAGTGGTGTGTTCCAGCCAGGGTTCAAATGCTTCCTCCCCAGGTATTGAGGTGGGACCCCCAGTAAACAACCTCAGTTTACGATAGGGGCTTGAATCAGGGTGGGGTGACATAACCTTTTCTAATGCTTGCCCCAAAGCCTTCACCCACTCATGAGGTGAAGGAGCAGTCTCCCGGTGTGGGACTCCTGGGTCAAGGCCCAACAGACCTGGCATATAAGCCAAAGTCTTTCCCTCTTTCCCCAAAAAGGCCGACATTTTCTTTAAAAACTCTACATCAGAGGCAGGGACTGGTGAGGGCTGGCTCCCAGTGGTTATTACCATCCACTCACCATCTTCCACTGCTATCATGCCTGGAACCTGTAGAGGGTCCACAGCCGCTGGCAGCTCACACAGTACAGCAAAAGCCCCCTCCTCCCTCACAAACATGCGCCCACGCATTTTGCACTTACTCAGATACTCAGCGGATGCCCTTAAGATAGGTTCTATTGCACTCTCAAACGCCTCCGGCACCCCCGTTACCAGAAGACAGTTCCTAGGGTTAATATTCATCCCCTTCCACCAGTCCTCTAGCAAGTGTAGGGCCATTATACAAACTGTAATTTTTTTACAAATATAACAGATCAAAACAACAAGATGATTTTGGGTTTTCCCAAGTTAATGAATTACCCAAGATGTGCTTGCGAGGGTTACTGACCCAGATATCCCGGACGAGCCCCCAAAAATGTAACCCTTCTGCCAGGCCAAATTGATAGTAGCAAGGGCCGGGTTCAGTACATAGGGATCCCCTCCCAACAGCGTGACACAAAACCAGCTCGAGCCCCCACCCAGTGACCTGGGAAAATCTTACACACACACCCCTGGGCGCCTTGAAGAGGCAATACTTCCCCTCTCGCAAGCACAGAGCCTCGGTGTAGCAGAAAATGTTTAATAACATGAGGTAAATGACATAGCATTAAATTGGGAAGACACCACAACTAGAGTTCATAGACCAAACCATGAGCGAAGACCCACCACCAGCAAATTGGGCTGTGTCCTTTCCTGTTGGTTCTTGAAACCAGCAACCCAAGCATCACCAAAGTCCCAAAAGTCCAACATGACTCTGCTTACATGTAAATCACTACAACAGCTAATGAAAATTATGCTATGAATGAAAGAAAGTGAATTAGAAGTGAAACCCCAACATGAAAACTGTTAACACAAGAATACTACTAAAGTCACCAGGAATCACTTTGAATTTCTTTACCATATGTAGATTGAAATGAGTTTCAATTCGTTAACTGAAACTTTAATTTGATGGGTGATTATTATTTTTAATGTGGTTTACATAAACTCTTGATAGCCTGATCTTTGTGTAATTACCTTATTCTTTTCCTGGTCTCCTGAGACTTACAGCTGTACATTCCCAGCATCTGAGATTGTGACAGTCCTTTATCCAGGTTGAGGATGTAGCACCTTTCAACATCAAGGTACCAATCCGGGCCAGATTTAGGGGCACTTCTTATATGGGCATGCTGGGCCTGGATTGACTGCTTCTCACACCCCTCCTCCTATTTGTCACTTCCTCCAGCAGCCTCCCTAGACCTCTTAATCCCTTCCTTGCCAGTGTGGGGTGGATGCCCCATCAGACATGTTCACCAGGCTGGTCTGCATCACTGTCTCAGCTCTCATCTGATCGGTGTTTTCCTTACATATCTCAGGATTCAATATGCCCAGCAGGCCTCTGACAGATATTTACTGCATTTAAAAAAACAGTACATTATAGACTGCACTGATGAATTTTCTGCCACAGATGATTTGGGAACTCAGTTACCCAGAGTTTCCTTGCTGGTTGCATGACATAACGGGCAGATTTCCACAGAAACAATGGATAAGTCGGGGGGGGGGGGGGAGGTGGGGGGGAGGGGGAAGGAGAGGAAGTGTACAGAAGCCCTTCCCTGCCTCTGTACACAGAGACTAAGCTGCCACTGCAATGAATCATAAAGCTATCAGCACCTGGAGTAACTTCTCCAGAGAGCTATTTCAATTATGGAGGCAGATAATACCAGTGAAAACACACAGGAACAATGTACTGCAGATGAGTAAGGGAGCCTGCCTGGGACTAGCTTAGCATGTCAGCCCTTTTCTTGTTGTGAAATTTAGGAATCAGATTAAGTTCATTACAAGCAAAAAGCTATGACTAGAAAAGCAGCATGGTCTACTGGATAAAACCATGGCTGAGCATTCAGGAGACCTGGGTGATGTTCCCAGCTCTGACACAGACTTGCTGTATGACCTTGAGTGAGTCACTTCTGCCCTCTGTGCTACTATTTACCTTTCCACTTTTTGTGTATTTATTTAGATTGTTTAAGCACCTTGAGGTGGCAACTGTCTGCTACTGTATATACATACCAAGGTCCAATTGTGCTAGGTGCTGTCTTTGTTGGCATTTATAGATGCTATTGAGATGCAAATCAATAGTAATAAAAGTCATACAATAACTTTTTGATACTCCTTTAAAAGTTTTTATTGGTATTTTTATTTTTTCCTAACAGCAACCATTCCACATTAGCGAGTCACTTTGTTACACCTTTGGCTTCATTCAAGTGCTTTGGCTTCTATTCATGGATTTAAAAGTAATTAAGTGATATTAATGAATTAATCCTCACACTATTAGAAGTGAAACACAATTGTCCAACTTTTCCATCTGAGGAAACCAAGGAACAGAGTCTTTGAGTTGCTAAAGACCACAGAAGAAGTTAATTTCAGAGGAAGGATTAGAACTCAAGGGCTCCTGGCGCTCAGTCGAGTGTTCAGACCACTAGATCATCTTACATTTTGTAAATGAGGCAGAAAGGAATCAATTCTGCACTGGGATCCACATGGGCAGGTCCTCAAAGGTACATAAGTGCCTAACTCCTTTAATTTCAGTGAGAGTTAGGTACCTCAATACCTTTGAGGATTTAGGTCCTAGTGACTAAAGACCACTCCATCAGAAGCATTGAACTTCCAGACAAAGGTTTGGAAAAAAGGAATTGCAATGCTTCCTTCCTCAAGTAATGAGTACAGGATGTTACTAAAGACTATGGCCAAAAACTGGATGCTAGCTTTATTCCAAAACTGTTCGTTGTGTCAAAATGTGGCCCCAGTGCCCAAGTAGCATTGGGCTGTAGTATAATGGGCTGTGCAAGCACTTTATTCTCTCTGCTTATTACTTGGTAATGCCTAAGGACAGTTCTACTTCAAGCTATACTTACAAAACAGCATGACCGCAATCAACTATTTATGCTTCAGACATGCATAATTTACATGCTATGAAGCTTTTATAAGCCAGACTGATTTCTCATGCGTATATACACAGGTATCTGTATCTATATATTTGGTTGATTAAATATTAAATATATTAAAAGATGTGTTTTGATTGTGCCTAGTTTGCCAAGCGAATCAGATCACCACACCTGTGTTCCGTTCTCATAGTTATTTACCACCCCACCAACCTTTGTGTCATCTGCAAACTTTGTCAGTAATTATTTTATATTTTCTTCCAGGTCATTGCATATTGAAAAATATTGAATAGCATTGGGCCAAGAACCAATCCCTGCTGGAGTCTATTGGAAACACCGTCACTCATTGGTGACTCATTAGATCTATCTGCACACATGCATGCTCACGCACACACACACAAATGAGGGGTGTATTGGAAGTTGCACCTTTGACTTCAATGGGAGAAAAATTGGGCATTATAAGATTGACTACGCCAGAGTTTTTGCTCATCTAGGTAACAGGAAATTCTCTCATTCAAGCGGAGTTTTGCTACATAGCTGCAAAAGAAAATGATTTGAATCATACACTGTGTACAATACCAGAGGAGAAGTACTCATCTGTGAATTCTGAACCCTCTCTCAATTCCCTGTTATTATTGCTGGGAACACCCAGCCTCTGTCACTGGAAGAACAAAGACACCACTCTAGATATTGAAAATTTACTAAGCAGCACAGTGTCCAGCAAAGTAATTAATACAACCATTAATTTGGTTTCGTATGTACTTTGTCTTAGTAAATTATTGGGCCAATAACCTTGACAAAGCCTGTGAAACTGCACCTCATATTCTTCATAGTTGTATAATTGATCTAATTATGACATATTGCATTTTGTACAAGATATGTCTTCTCGGGTGTCTATGGAAAATTTATGATTTGCTGAATATGATTTCTAGTTGTATGCATGTATCATTTTTGTATATGAAGTTATGAATATTGACTATGTATCTATATTTCAAATGTGCTTACTCTGGAAAACACCCACAGCTAGCCTTTCAGGTACAACAATGAAGAAACTAGAAAGTGCTGATGGCCCATCAGCAAAGACAATGGGACATGGAAGAGCTTTAACCTTCTGGTGAACCTTTCAGCCAGCCCATGAGTAATGCCTGCTGTGACTCAGCAAGGGACATGTGACCGCCCACATGACACTGACCTCCATTTTGGAACCTGTATTTTTCCACAAACTGGTCTGAAAACTACCTTTGATACAAAGGACTCCCACCAAATAGTAAAGCGATATAAAGTGGGGTGTTACCTCGTCTAGAGGGCTCACTCCCCACACAAGGACACTCCTGGAAACATCTGAAAAACAAAGCCTGAACTAGGGGAAGTGCTGGTCCCAGACTAAAAGGATTTTTAGCCTGTGTATGGAAACCTGGTGGACTGCTTGTAGCATCAGCCAAGGTGATAAATTGCGATTTATATCCAATCTTTCTAGTATTTTAGGCTTAGTTTGTGGTTTAGTTTATTTACTAGGTAATCTGCTTTGATCTGTTTGCTATCACTTATAAGAACTTAAAATCTATCTTTTTGTAGTAAAAAATTTGGGTTTTTTGCTTTATCTAAACCAGTGTGCCTTTGAGTGAAGTGTCTGGGGGAAAAAATCTCAGCTTGGTTAACACAGGCTTGTTGCATATCTTTCCCACATCAAGAGAAGAGCGAACTATTTATGAGTTTACATTGTACAAACCCCTGTGCAGTGCAAGATGGTATAATTTTGGGTTTGTACTCCAATGGGGGCATGCATGCCCAAGGAGCTGGGAAATTGACTGGTGTCTGCTGTTTGCACTTAGGTAGCTCAGTTTGGGTGAGTGGTGCCACATGTTGTCGTGTTGGGTGATAACAGGGCCTGGTGAGGCTGGCTGTGTCTCCAACCAAGCCGTGTGAAAATAGGGCCACCTCAGCTGTGTGTCTTAGAGGGGCACAGTGTTTCCCATAGCTCCTAGAGTGCACCCCCGGGGTGACATCCCATCACAGAGCCAATGTATTTTCCTTATTGAATTCAGCTAAAGCAGTGTCTAAGGCAGGGGATCGCAAACTTATTTGACAGGGCCCCTGTCGTGTGGTATGCCCCTCATTTGGAGCATGGTGGGGTTGTGATACCGCCACGGTTGCAGTCTACCTGACAGTCTTTAGGCTGACAGTGGCACGACCCAGACACAATATGGCTGCCCTTAGGGTCGGGAAAGTGCAGCCTAATCAATTACAGAGGCCCTTGCATTCAGGGTAGTGCAGCCTGGCAGCCAGAGTCCATATAACTGCCACAGACACAGGGCAGTGTGGCCTAGGGGCCAGAGTAAATTACAAAAGCTCCTGTGTTCAGGGCAGCGCAGCCTAACACCCAGAGTCACTTGCAGCAGCCCTTGTACTCAGGGCAGCGCAGCCTAGTAGCCTGAGTCCATATAACAGCCCACAGACAAGGGACAGTGCAACCCCGTGGCCAGTACCCAGGGGGCCACTACCGGGGGGGGCAGCAGTCCAGGTAGGGGGGCCCTGGCCCACCCAGGGCCCCAACCCTGGGCTCTAACAGTTGGCAGAGTGGTCCACCACAGAGTCAGTGGGGAACCCCTCTGAAACACACTGACCTCACTTGGGTGGGAGATACCACTCATGCACTCTCCCTGGGTTACTTCCTACCATGCTTCCAGAAGCTGCAGTTGAGTATCAGGGTCTCTGGGCTCATCAGCATGGATGATTCCCTGGGGCTCCATTGGCCATAGACTTCCAGTCCAACTCTCAGGATCTCCAGGTAATGGCTGTGACAGCACTTCAGCTAGAGCCTTCACCAAAGATCCTTCCCCTTCTTCATTCCACCTTGAATGAGCAGGGCTGCTCCCTTTTATACTGAGGCAGCAGTTGGAGCATGCCCAGCACAGTCTGAGGGGTGGGATTTCCACCATCCATAACATGGGATTAACCCTCTCTTGTCCAGTGTGTGGTATGCATTAAAGCCCTCCTTTGAAAATATTTCAGGCTGTGATGGACTCCCCCCCTAGAAGTGATAGTAAATTACTGTATAGACTCATAGGAGCACTAAATGAAGCATGTAACCATTATCCCTGCAGTCAAAGGCTCTAAAACCTCTCAAAAAGTGTAAAGTAACACCCTTCAGGAATAAATATATTGACATTTAAGAAACGTATGTAACCCTTCTGCCAGGTGGAGCCAGCAGCAACCAGGGCTGGGTTCAATATCTAGGGGTTCCTTTCCATTGATACACCACAGAACCGGCTTGAGCCTGCACCCAGGAAACTTGGGAAAATTACACACCACCCGGGGGTGCCTCTGAGAGGCAATACTTCCCCACTTGCAAGCACAGAGTCCGAGTGTAGAAAATAAACTTTTAATAAAAGGAGGGAAGTAACTCAGCATTAATTTGGGGAAACACCGCAAACAGGGTTCATAAACATAAACCATGAGTAAAAGACCCACCGGCAAGTAGGTTGGGCAGTGTCCTTTTCCCCTCAGGTTCTTAAGTCCAGCAACCCAAAAGTCCCTTCACATGCCTGACCTGTCTCTGCACCTTCATTTGTGGCAGGTTAAGAACAATCCTGCTTTTCTGTATTCCTACAATAATTACAACATTGGTAACCATATTTCACTACCCCTGCATTCAGTACTAAAGTCATTTGTACCCAACACCAACCAAAGTTGATCCTTTGACACAGCTATAAATGATGAATATGTAATCAGAGCAGGAGAAAACTATTTACATAAACACACCCATAGTCTCTTCCCCACCCAGCTAGCTGTCAGGGAAGCATCCATTCAGACCCTGCTTACACATATTTTCTGAAATAAAAAAATAGACAACGGGATACACTTTGAGGATCTGGAAGCCTTTTTGATTGTGGCAATAATCATAACATTGTCCAAGGATTGTGGCTTTATACACAACTATGTACAAACAAATAGCTGGACACTTAATGTCAGGGGTGCTGATGTTTTGATAGGGGTAACATACAGCTGGGTTTTCCTAGACATGACCCCTTTTTTTTAGGTCTTCTGATCTCCATCCAGGAAGATATTTGAAATATGATAAACTTTCCTGAGAATCTATGACCATTTTCATGTAGGAGGATTGTGAGTAGGGTCACCATACAGCTGGGTTTTCCCGTACATGACTTCTTTTTTGGTTCTCCGATCTCCCTCCGGGCAGATTTTGGAAATCTGAAAAAAATGTCCATGATCTTTTATTACATTCAGAGCTGGACAGCTGGAGCTGGGTTCTGAGCCAGGTGTCTGTGCTCTCTGGCCATCAAGCTTGTAAGGCATAGCTGCCATCAACAGTGGCGCAGAAGGAAGAGTGGCAATACCATACAATCACACCCTTCCTTCTGTGCTGCTGCTGGCAGTGGCATGGCTGTCTGAGCTGGGCACTCGGTCAGCGGCTGCTACTCTCTGGCCACCCAGATTGGAGGGCAGCATCATCGCCACCAGCAGTGGTGCAGAAGGAAGGGTGGCAATACTACACCATGCCACCCTTCCTTCTGTGCTTCCTGTTGGCAGTGGTACTGCCATCTGAGATGGGCACTCAGCCGCAGCCATTGCTCTGTGGCCACCCAGCTCAGAAGGCAGCATCATCGCCATCAGCAGTGGCAATAACATACAATGCCATCCTACCTTCTGCCCTGCTGCTAGCAGCAGTGCTGCCATCTGAGCTGAGTGCCTGGCCAGTGGCTGCAGCTCTCCGGCCACCCAGCTTGGAAGGCAGCGCTGCTACAAGCAGCGGAGCAGAAAGAAGGGTGGTAATACCATACCATGCCACCCTTGTTTCTACATTTCTGCTGGTGGCAGTGCTACCATCCAAGCTAGTTGCCCAGCCATAGGCTGTTGCTCTCCTGATACCCAGCTTTGAAGGCAAGGAAAAAATCACAGACATTTTTTCATATTTCCAAAATCTGCCTGGAGGGACATCGGAGAACAAAAAAAAAAAAAAAAAAAAAAAAAAAGGTCATGTCTGGGAAAACCCGGACATATTGTGACCCTACTCCTGACCCCCTCACACTAGCCTTGAGACCCCCTTTTGGGTTAGGACCCCCAGTTTGAGATAGGCTGCACAATGATCCTGAAGCCCAACATGGCCAACAGTTTCTGGCAGACCATTTCCCACAACTTCTGCCTAAGGGGTTGTAGATTCTCAGGGGCCTTTTTCCTCATATTTGTATCCACACGATGGTAGGTTAGGTGAGTTTGTTCTCCATTCAGAGGGTCCTGTGGCACCTTTGAGACTAACAGAAGTATTGGGAGCATAAGCTTTTGTGGGTAAGAACCTCACTTCTTCAGATGCAAGTAATGGAAATCTCCAGAGGCAGGTATAAATCAGTATGGAGATAACGAGGTTAGTTCAATCAGGGAGGGTGAGGTGCTCTGCTAGCAGTTGAGGTGTGAACACCAAGGGAGGAGAAACTGCTTCTGTAGTTGGATAACCATTCAAAGTCTTTGTTTAATCCTGATCTGATGGTGCCAAATTTGCAAATGAACTGAAGCTCAGCAGTTTCTCTTTGGAGTCTGGTCCTGAAGTTTTTTTGCTGTAAGATGGCTACCTTTACATCTGCTATTGTGTGGCCAGGGAGGTTGAAGTGTTCTCCTACAGGTTTTTGTATATTGCCATTCCTGGTATCTGACTTGTGTCCATTTATCCTCTTGCGTAGTGACTGTCCAGTTTGGCCAATGTACAAAGCAGAGGGGCATTGCTGGCATATGATGGCATATATAACATTGGTGGACGTGCAGGTGAATGAGCCGGTGATGTTGTAGCTGATCTGGTTAGGTCCTGTGATGGTGTTGCTGGTGTAGATATGTGGGCGGAGTTGGCATCGAGGTTTGTTGCATGGGTTGGTTCCTGAGTTGGAGTTGTTATGGTGCGGTGCGTGGTTGCTGGTGAGAATATGCTTAAGGTTTTCAAGATAACACTGAACAGCGCACTGATACACAGATACCCTCCCACCAACAACACAGGAAGAAGAACTCCACATGGACTCCTCCTGAGGGTCGAAATGACAGTCTGGACCTATACATAGAATGCTTCCGCCGACGTGCACAGGCAGAAATTGTGGAAAAACAACATCGCTTGCCTCATAACCTAAGTCGTGCAGAACGCAATGCCATCCACAGCCTCAGAAACCACCCTGACATTATCATCAAAGAGGCTGATAAAGGAGGTGCTGTTGTCATCATGAACAGGTCTGACTACCAGAAGGAGGCTGCCAGACAACTCTCCAATACCAAATTTTACAGGCCACTTTCCTCAGATCCCACTGAGGAATACACTAAGAAACTGCACCATCTACTCAGGACACTCCCTACACTAACACAGGAACAAATCAACATACCCTTAGAGCCCCGACTGGGGTTATTCTATCTACTACCTAAGATCCACAAACCTGGAAATCCTGGACGCCCCATCATCTCGGGCATTGGCACTCTCACTGAAGGACTGTCTGGATATGTGGACTCCCTACTCAGACCCTATGCCACCAGCACTCCCAGCTATCTCCGTGACACCACAGATTTCCTGAGAAAACTACAATGCATTGGTGACCTCCCAGAAAACACCATCCTAGCCACCATGGATGTAGAGGCTCTCTACACAAACATCCCACACACAGATGGAATACAAGCTGTCAGGAACAGTATCCCTGATGATGACACAGCACAACTTATTGCTGAGCTCTGTGACTTTATCCTCACGCACAATTATTTCAAATTTGATGACAATATATACCTCCAGACCAGTGGCACTGCTATGGGCACCCACATGGCCCCACAATATGCCAACATTTTTCTGGCTGACCTGGAACAACGCTTCCTCAGCTCTTGTCCACTCATGCCCCTTCTCTACCTACGCTATATTGATGACATCTTCATCATCTGGACCCATGGGAAGGAGACCCTGGAAGAATTCCACCATGATTTCAACAGCTTCCACCCCACCATCAACCTCAGCCTGGACCAATCTACACGGGAGGTCCACTTTTTAGATACCACCGTACAAATAAGCGATGGCCACATTAACACCACCCTTTACCGAAAACCCACCGACCGCTATGCCTACCTTCATGCCTCCAGCTTCCACCCTGGTCACACCACACGATCCATCATCTACAGCCAAGCACTGAGGTACAATCGCATCTGCTCCAACCCCTCAGACAGAGACCAACACCTACAAGATCTTCACCAAGCATTCTCAAAACTACGATACCCACACAAGGAAATAAAGAAACAAATCAACAGAGCCAGACGTGTACCCAGAAGCCTCCTGCTACAAGACAGGCCCAGAAGAGAAACCAACAGAACTCCACTGGCCATCACCTACAGTCCTCAGCTTAAACCTCTCCAACGCATCATCAGTGATCTACAACCCATCCTGGACAATGATCCCTCACTTTCACAGACCTTGGGAGGCAGGCCAGTCCTCGCCCACAGACAACCTGCCAACCTTAAGCATATTCTCACCAGCAACCATGCACCGCACCATAACAACTCCAACTCAGGAACCAACCCATGCAACAAACCTCAATGCCAACTCCACCCACATATCTACACCAGCAACACCATCACAGGAGCTAACCAGATCAGCTACAACATCACCGGCTCATTCACCTGCACGTCCACCAATGTTATATATGCCATCATATGCCAGCAATGCCCCTCTGCTATGTACATTGGCCAAACTGGACAGTCACTACGCAAGAGGATAAATGGACACAAGTCAGATATCAGGAATGGCAATATACAAAAAACCTGTAGGAGAACACTTCAACCTCCCTGGCCACACAATAGCAGATGTAAAGGTAGCCATCTTACAGCAAAAAAACTTCAGGACCAGACTCCAAAGAGAAACTGCTGAGCTTCAGTTCATTTGCAAATTTGACACCATCAGATCAGGATTAAACAAAGACTGTGAATGGCTATCCAACTACAGAAACAGTTTCTCCTCCCTTGGTGTTCACACCTCAACTGCTAGCAGAGCACCTCACCCTCCCTGATTGAACTAACCTCGTTATCTCCATACTGATTTATACCTGCCTCTGGAGATTTCCATTACTTGCATCTGAAGAAGTGAGGTTCTTACCCACAAAAGCTTATGCTCCCAATACTTCTGTTAGTCACAAAGGTGCCACAGGACCCTGTGTTGCTTTTTACAGATTCAGACTAACACGGCTACCCCTCTGATACTTGTTCTCCATTGTATTTGCTGTTTCTGTTGAAGCCAGAGTCATGGATTAAGGGTGCTTGTGGGCTGAGCTCAGGTGTTGGTGGAAAAGCCATATGAGGAGGCCCTCTTGGTCCTTTCAAGCCTTCAGCAGGTTCACAGGTTCACCTGTGTCTCTTTTCTCTTCCCTGGATGGCAGATTTGATAATCAACTGCCCTTGCCCTTTTTACAACCTTGAATGATCCGTGCCACTTGGCCAGAAGTTTTGACTTCAAGATTGGCAGCAACAACAAACACAAGCACCAGGCTTAAATTTTTACATCCTGGCCCCATTATTGTAGGTTCATTCATGGTTCTACTGAGATTTCAGTTCTCTCTCAAGAAAGCCTGCAGTGTCTCCAAGTTTTCCCTCAAACAGAACATGTATTGTACCACATTGGTTGTTCCTGGGTCTGTCTCCTCCCATGTCTCGTGGAGGAGATTTAGGATCCTGTGGGGCTGCCTCCCATATAGTAGCTCAAATGGGGATAACAGAAGGCGTGGGATCAACGGGGTTCAGTGATGGGTAGGGCCGTACCAAATTCACAGCCATGAAAAATGCATCACGGACTGTGAAATCTGGTCTCCCCCCAATGAAATCTTTTATGTGCTTTTACCCTATGCTATACAGATTTCACGGGGGAGACCAGAGTTTCTCAAATTTGGGGTCCTGACCCAAAAGGGAGTTGCAGGGGGGTTGCAAGGTTATTTTAGAGAGGTCACAGTATTGCAACTTTTGTTTTTGCACTGCTTTCAGAGCTGGGCGGCCAGAGAGCAGTGGCTGCTGGCTTGGCACCCAGCTCTGAAGGAAGCACCCCGCCAGCAGCAGTGTAGAAGTAAGTGACAATACCATACCATGCCACCCTTACTTCTGTGCTGTTGCCTTCAGAGCTGGGTGGCTGGAGAGTGGCGGCTGCTTACTGAGGGCCAAGCTGTGCAGGCTGCAGCGCAGAAGTAAGGGTGGTAATATCATACCGTGCCATCTTTATTTCTGCACTGCTGCTGGCAGCGGATCTGCCTTCAGAGCTGGGATCCCGACCTGCAGCTGCCGCTCTTCAGCTGTCCAGCTCTGAAGGCAGAAGTAAGGGTAGCAGTACCACAACACCCCGTACCCCCAACTCCTTTTTGGGTCAGGACCTGTAGAATTACAACACTGTGAAATTTCAGATTTAAATAGCTGAAATCATGAAATTTATGATTTTTAAATTCCTATGACTGTGAAATTGACCAAAATGGACCGTGAATTTGGTAGGGCCCTAGTGATGAGGATCTGAGGCCTTGGCCCTCCAGCCTGTTCACCAGTTGAGTTCCAGGTTAACAGAGTCCAACAAAATGTATACAGTCCAACATCCCCATAAAAGAAAGGGTCTTCAACCCACTTCTGGTCACTTGTGAGTGGCACACCTTTGGCTCAGGGCTTATAATATTTCTACCCTCTCCTCCTCTCCAAGAAGGGAAAAAGAGTCTATGTCCCCTCCATGAAATGTGTGGTTAGTACGGGAGCCCAGGCCTTCCCTCTCCACTGGGCAGTCAAATGATCCTCCAGAAGTTAGATCAAAGGGTTCTGTAGTCTTAGGGAAAGGCTAGCCCCTCTTCACAGGACTGGGGTAGCTGCTCCTAGCGAAATCTCTCCTGCAGCCCAGACGCCTGCCGCACCCTTATTCAGGATCTCTAGAGGTAAGTCTCTTGTTCTCTGCTGTTTCTCCCCATTCTGAGCTGTCTGGCTCTGTGAGGTGGGGCGTCAGTGCAAACGACATCCTCTCTGTTCCCAGGTCCATCAGGAGGATTATCAGGGGAACCCAGGCCTGCCCCACCACCCACCGGGTCCAGCTAAGGGCCCTCAAGCTAGAGAAGGAGAGTCAGGGTTTACTGACTCTGACAGTGCCCTGAGCTGCTTCCTACCTTCCTTCAGGCCTCTCTAGGCTCTTCAGTCTGTTGGCCTGTTCACCCCTTTCTGGGGTGATATCCCTGGGCAGCTCTCTAGCAGTCTGCTGACAGGAGTTCCTTTGTCCTGCCTCCTCACTCCTCTTTAGCTGCCCTGGCCTTCTGCTCCCATCCCTTGTATCCTTCCAGCTGCTGTTAGGATGCCAGTCAGTAGTGGCTGGCAGTGCCTGTATTAATCCATTGGTTGCTGGGCTAGCGCAGGGGTACATACATCCCATGACAGGCTCCTTTTTAAACTTCTCCAGCTTGAGCAGGTTCTTGCAGGTGTGGTGGGGTGGGATCACAGCGGACCAGGACTGCTCTCTAACTCCTCCTGGCCCAGCGTGGGGTTATACAACCCATCACAGGTGTCCTAAGAGGCGCAGCCCCTGCAGTGCCTCAGGGGCTTGGCAAAAGGAATGGATGGTGTGGAGCTGGCGCATCATCTTGGCTGTGACGTCCTCCTGCCTCAAGAGAACAAGAACTTGTCAGAGACTTGGGTGCCCCCAGGAATCAGGGGGGGATTAATGGTAACTGGAACCCTGGGATGGACTCTTGTCTTCCTCTCTAGTGACCTCCAGTGCCAACCCCTGCCGCACTGTACAGTGAGCCCCTGCCTCCATTCCTTCAGTTTTCCCATGACAGCTGTTCTTTGGCAGCTTCTCTTTGTCCGATTTCTCTTTCTGGTTTCAATGCCTGTGTTGTTCCATTCCCATTGGGGCTACACAGTGGGAAGAACCCTCACTGCACCTCTGGTCCAACAGAATAGCAGGGCTCCCTCTAGTGGGTGGAGTATCCTGGGTGCCTGGGGAGAAGGGTTGATCCTAAATTGGGTAGGAGGAGAAGGAGAGAGACAGATTTATCCAGCTTTGGTCAATCTCAGAAGAGCTGGCAGATTTGGGCAGTGCAGGGCGTCTGATTACCCAATTGGGATCAGTCTCAGATGGGAGGAGGCTCATTTCTTCAGAGGTCTCATTGCCCAGCTTGTTAGTGTCACTCTTCTATTGGGTCCCATTTCCCAGCTAGGTTTCCTTACCTCTCTGGTGCAGCAGCAGTTGGTAGAGCCAGAAAATACCCTCCCTGGCCTGCTGGCTGATATCCTTGACGAGGTCACTGATGTACAGATGTGCTGGCTGATGTCCTTAGCTGGGTCACTAATGTACAGACCCAGCTGAGCCATGAGGTTCCCTGTCTTGTGGAACTGTGCTGAGTTCTAATGGAAGGGAGAGGAGAGGGGGCTCCATCAGCATTTACCATCAGCTCCCAGTCTCCCCTGGGCCAGGAGTCTCCCCCCTCCCCCGAATCCCTCTGCAGGAGACACTGGGGGAGAGGAGCATCCCCAGCTGCTCCAGGATGACAAGAAGGGACCCAAGGCCGGGCACAAAGCTGGCTGGAGCAAGGTATGGACCATGGTCCCCTTAAAGGCCCAGAGTCACCACTGAACCAGGAAAAGAAGAACTTAACTGAAGCTTATCTCATTCCCTGTTCTGATTCTGTGTCCCCTATGGGAACTCTCCAACCTACCGCCCCTGCAGTAGCAGATCCTACAGCCTGTCGGAGCCAGCCCATCTAAGCCTGGAGTCAGGAAGCTGGGGTCAGAGGTCACTTACATCAATTTCAGGGAGGGTGATGGTGAATCAGAGCAGGGCTGTGCTGCTCCTTATGGCCCTGGCTCTCTCCTGGGACACTCTGGACTCAATCCAGAAGTTGACATGCTGTGGGGGAAGGAGGCAGGTCAGGATCAATGGCAAGTTCACATGCTGTGTAAATGAATCCCTTCCCACCCCCAGGGTTCTGAGAGACATGCTCAGGGTGAAATATCTGATTAATTGATCATGGCGCTTTAAAAGGTGATTGTTGCACCCAGGACCATGTGTGTATCCTGCAGGTCACAACTTGTCTTTGTCTCTCTAGACTGTGACAATGTTTGGTGTCGGGGCTGGTCCCAACCTCTCTGAACTCCTGATTTGTGAACACCTTGTCAGGATGGAGACAGACGCTTTGCTGCTCCCAGACTCTAAAATCCTGGCTGGATGAAGGGAATGACTGTGAGGACAATCCCCACCTAGAATTTCAGTGCCCGTAGGAGAGAAGGGCTGATTCCCTGGGGATCCTTCTGGTTCTCTAGGAAGGAGCCAGTGACTCTTCCCTGAGGACCATCTCCTGGATCTAATGTGTGTGTGTGCGGGGGAAGGAGTATGAGGCTCTCACACCACAAGTCATAACAGAGCCCTGTCGTTACAGCTCAACAGAACCAGGCAGAGCCCTGGCTTGAAGTCCCAGCTCCTTCCCCTGTCCCTGAAGGAGGAAGGGCCCAACATAGCATTGCACTGACTGCCCTGACCAAGGATGGCCCACTGGGGTGCAGGCTAGGGGACAGATTGGAAAATGGATCGTCCAGTCTCTCCTTTCCAGTCCTCCGCAGTGCTAAGGTAAAACTGCCCCCTACCCTTCCTCCTCATGCTCACCTCCAAGATGTTTTGGAGCCCGTCTGTGTCTGGGGACTCTGCCAGACAGTTCCCCAGCACGGCATCCAGGAGGTCTGCCAAGAGCTTGTGCAGAGCCTGCCAAGGAAGAAAGAGCCATGGGTCAGAGTTAGGAAAACTGGGGAAACTTCTCCTCCCTGTCAATAGCCTCCTGCCTGGCCAATGTGCATTGAGACTCTGAGAGGTGGGAGGCTGAAGGGTCTCACCAGATGTCCCAAAGGATGGCCCAGGTCACCACCAGAGGGGATCACTCTCAGAGCACTATTCCAGCCCCACCTCTTTGTGAGGGTGGCCTCCAATAAGAGCAACCCCCCTCCCCACGCCCACCTCTATGGTGGAGGGAGGGAAGCAGGGAAAGAAGCAAGAGAAGAAGAGAAAGGAAGGAGGGAAAGAGGAAAAGGGAAACCAAAAAGTACAAACCCCAATGTAGGAAATCAAATTCTGCCATCTTAACCCAGTGTTTTCTGTGCCTAGAATTCAGCCAGCACCAGGTGGATCAGACTGAACAGGCTCCAAACCTCTCTGAGGCTCTTACCTTCTAAACAGGGACATTCATTTTCTAGCAAAATCAGTAGTAGGAAAGGAGAAAACTCCGAAGAGGTTCATCCTCATGCTCGTGCATCCTAATTCTCTCTCTGTCCTCAGGGAGGGACCTTGAGGAGGAGACTTGCTACAGCAAAGCCATGGGGGTCTCTGAGGTTGCCCCTGCCCTGCATATCTGTCCTGTCTGGCTTATATCAGGGTCTGTCTGTGAGGTCACTCCCTCCCCACCACCTTTGCCCAATAGGCTGAGGTCTTGAAACAGGCCTTTGTGATGTCACTGCCACACCCACCACTCCCCTGCAAGGCTGATGTCCTGCCCCTGGCAAGCCCCTTTGGATACATTGACTGATTAGAATAAATAAAGTGCTCTCAAGTGAGGTACAGACCAACCGCTGTTCATAGTCATTATTCAGCAAGTATTTTAGAAAAACGAGAACATTAGAGAGAATCATGAACTGCACAGAGACAATTATTGGAGAGAAGCAGCAAGATTAATCAAATACATGATAGACTATGACTTATTTGCTTGGTCTTAAAAGAGACCAAAAGGACCTGAGTCCTCCCTGTCAATAGCCTGCTGCTCGGCCAATCAGCATTGATCCTCTTAGAGGTGGGAGGCTGAGGGGTCCCAAAGGATGGCCCAGGTCACGACCAGAGGAGATCACTCTCAGAGCACTATTGCAGCCCCACCTCTTTGTGAGGGCCTCCCACAATGAAAGAAGTTCCCAGCACCCCCAACACAAACCTCTTGGTGGAGGGAGGGAAGCAGGGTAAAGGGAAAAAAGAAGCAAGAGAAGAAGAGAAAGGAGGGAGGGAAAGAGGAAAAAGGAGAAACCTCAATGTCCCCAGTGATTCTAAGGGACATAGTCCTAGGTAGGAAATAAAATTCTGCCACCTTAATTTCTATGCCTAGAATTCAGCCAGCACCTGGTGGATCAGACTGAACAGTTTCTGGACCTCTCTGAGGCTCTTATCTTCTAAACAGGGACTACAAAATCAGTAGTAGGAAAGGAGAAAACTCCAAAGAGGTTCCTCCTCATACTCACATATGTGAATCCTAATTCTCTCTCAGTCCTCAAGGAGAGACCTTGAGAAGGAGACTTGATGCAGCAAAGCCACAGGGGTCTCTGAGGGTTGCCCCTGCCCTGCACCTCTGTCCTGCCTGGCTGATGTCAGGGTCTCTCTGTGAGGTCACTGCCTCCCCACCACCATTGACGAATAGGCTGAGGTCCTGCCACGAGCCTTTGTGATGTCACTGCCACACCCACCCCTTCCCTGCAAGGCTGATGTCCTGCCCCTGCTTCTTTGGATGTTTGAATTGCTTCCCCTAGCTCACCCCACTCAGCTGTTGAGTTGAGGATCAAGCCAGCTACACAGTAAAGCATCAGAGGCTGCTCAGTATGCCACAGTCAGTTTTTCATAGATTAGTAGACTTTAGGCAAGAAGGGACCATTAGGGCATCTAATCTGACCTCCTGCCGATCACAAGCATCCTGTATATCATAATAGCTAGTTTTTGACCAAAGCACATACCAGAAAGGCATCTAGTCTTCATTAGAAGACATCAAGAGATGGAGAATCCACTACTTCCCTTGATAGTGTGTTCCAATGGTGATTCATCTTCAGTGTTAAATATTTGTGCCTTATTTCTAATATGAATTTGTCTGTTTTCACCTTCCAGCCACTAGGTCTTGTTATGCCTTTCTCGGTGAGATTAAAGAGCCCTTTATATACCCGATATTTTGTCTCCATGAAGGCACTTCAACACTTCAATGAAGTGTTCTTTTTGATAAGCTAAACAGATTGAACTCTTTCAATAGCTCACAAGAAGGCATTTTTCTCCAGCCCTCAAAACATTTTATGGCTCTTTGCTCCCCCATCTCCACTTTTTCAACATCTTTTTGAAATGTGGACACAAAAACTTGATGCTGTCTCACCTCCCTAATCTACTCACTACTCTTCATATATCTAATGAGGGCTTCGGCCCTGTTCACCACAGCATTGCACTGGGAGCTCACGTTGAGCGGCTTATTCAGTATGACCCATCCTTGTCAGAGTCACTGCTTTCCTGGATACAGGTCCCCATTCCGTAGGTGTGGCCTGCATGCTTTGTTGCTAGGTAGATGACCTTGCATTTGGCTTTGTTAAAACTGGTTTTGTTTGAATGGGTCCAGCGTACCAAGTGATCCAGATCACTCTGTTTGACTGCCCTGTCGTCATCATTATTTATCACTCTGCCAGTATTTTGTCACCCACAAATTTTATTAGCAGTGATTTTACATTTTCTTCCAGTTAATTGATAACCATTATTTAAAAAAATTAGTTCTTCAGAGCATTTTCAGATCCCTTGTACCAAGTACCTGCTTGGGAAAAGGCCATCCAGTCCTGCTGTTACATAGGGGCTAAGCAAAGAACAAACAGATGCTTAGGAGCTGTTATCCATAGGCTCTGAACAACACATGGGGGTCGGCAGCTTACAAATGTACTACAGTCCTGTAGAGTAGACAGGCCCCAATTGTGTCTCAGTCTCCCACCCTGTAAAATGGGATAATAAATGAAACCTTGATTATCTCTATTTTATAGTTGGGGAAACAGAGGCACACAGAGGTGAAGAGACTAGCTCGTGGTCACAAAGCCAGGAATAGAAAACGGCAGCTCTTCTGATTGCCAGTCCTGGGCCCTGGCCTCTCGGCTCTAACTTCAGTCACAGCCCAGCTAGAGGTTTTTAATTTGCCATGTCCTTTAACTCCACATCACTGCAGAAGAAAGATTTTCTGTTAGCCACCTGGCTCAAATGCATGTGGATGCCTTTCCAAAAGTCGTGCTCTGTCTCAGTCACATGTTATGGGTTTGATGGAGGAACCACGTGATGATATTCAGTGGCCTGTGTTATACAGGAGGTCAGACTAGATGGACATAATGGTTCCTTTCTGGCCTTAAAATCTATACATCTATACATTTTTCTGCTGCTATAAGATAACTCTGGTCATATTTTCTATCATTCACTTTCAGTTGGAATAATAAAGCAATACTGACAAGCACATTCTACTCATGCCAGTTTATTTATCCAGTATAGGCTCTGTGGAAGAAAACAGAGTCTTCACTCTCAGGTTGGTTGCAACAAGTCTGAGACAGTTTATTTTCCTGACACATGCAAGGGGAGAGTACACACAGGCAGGGTTTCCCCCCCCCCCCCCTACACCCTCCATCCCAGGCAGGTCTCCGTTAGATAAACAATTAGGGCAAGCATTTATACCTTTTGTTACAGACTATAATGATCAACAACCGCATCTTGTTTATACATATTCCTTCTGATATCTTACTTTTCTCAGCAGTTCCTGCTACAGTCTGTATTCCATTCTTATCTAACACAAGGTCGAAAAACAGCATCTCTTACATTTTTTTTTTTTTTGTTCCACTCGCTTTCCACTTGCCCAGGCCCTGCCTGAAATCTCACGTTATTAGAGCTAGTGTTAACCTGACTCTTACTTTATTCCTAAAAGTTAAGATATCTGCGTTCAAATTCCCTTTATCCTTTTCTCTGCTTCCACAGCTCCCCTAATCCATAAAACCAAATTAGCCTTCTTCCTTCTCTGAGAATATGCTTTAGCTTGCCTCCTTTCCCACCTCCTCCCCCACCCTCTCATTTAACGAACTACCAGCAATTTGCCTTAATACAGTGTAGAAGCAGGCAGAGTTATATAAAGAGAGCGTGAAGAGACAGGGTGAGTTAGCAGCAGATAAACAGAGAATGCCATAATTAGTGTGTATCTTTATTAATGAACAACCTCAGATTGGGGTGCATATATTTAGCACTGGAAAAGCAATTAGATGTTGTCTGCATCCATATGTAAGTGGGGGAATGGTCCCGCTATTGTGGGGAACTTTCCTGGCTTCTGCACTACCCCGGTGAAGTGGGCTAGCGAAAGGATCTGAGTCCTCGCTCCCACTTCCTTTACCCAGAGGCCTCCCTGCCCTTGAGGACTCCCCTTCCGCTCTCCTGTCTGGCAGAGTCCTCGTAAACCCCGACAAGGCTGGGCCCAGGATTCCTGGGGGTCTTGACCCCCAACCCTGCTGTGGTCACCCAGGACAGGGGCGAGGGTGTCCCCACTCCAGGGTACTCTCTCTGCACTGGGCACCTCCCTGACCCACTGATCATTTCATACTATTTAAAGCAAATACAAGTTAATTAACAATTAATTTAAAAAAAGAATAAGGAAAAATGGGAAAAGTTAAAGGAAAACATCACCCCGCTCTGTGGCAGGGAACATTACAAACAGTGTCTCTGGAACGTCAGGGCAGGTCACAGTCTGTTCCTTGTAGGTCCCAGGCTCCTTCTCAGGCCCTGGCTGTGCTGCAGAGACGCTGCGGGTTGGACACTTGCTCTGGCGGTGGCCACACGCTCTCAGGCTCTAGGTGGCAGGACCCTTCTTCCTAGTGTCGCCCCCGCCCTGACAGGGTTACGATCCCCCTCCAAGTCTGGCCTGCAGAGCCTCTTGGCTGAGGCGTCTCCCTGCGCTGGGCCCTCTGCCCGGGGTCCCCCTCACTCTCCCGAGCTGCTCACCGCACCCAGCTCCGGACTGCTCCAGCCCCAGCTCCAGCTCCAGCTCCACTCGGCCTCAGCAGAGTGGCTGCTGCTGCTGCTCTGCCTTCAGCTCCCTGGGCTGCTTCTCTGGCTCTGGTTGCTACAGCTCTGCCCCCAGGCCAGGTCTGCTCTGCAGGCTGCTTCTGTGACTCTGTTCCCAGCTCTGACCTGCTTCCCGGCTGCTTGTCTGGCCCCTCTGGCTCTGGTTGCTGCAGCTCTCCTCCCAGGGCAGCTCTGCTGTCTCTGGGCTGTGCTCTGGCTTTGGGGCTGCAGCTCTGCTTCCAGCCACTTAGCTCAGGCCCCTGCTCTCTCCTTAGCTCAGCCCCACTCTGTCTGACCCAGGCCATTCCAGTTCACACGGAGGACGGGACTCCCCTGGCCTCCTGACTCGCCTGCCCGCCCTGTCAATCAGGCTGATCTGGAGCATTGGCCTCTCCCCATTGTCCCTGGGGACTGTCAGTCTCAGGCTCCTGATTTCCCATCGACCCTTCCCCTTTTAGTGCTGGGAGCTAGCAACCAAAACCCCCCCACTGAATGTTAGTAAGGGGGCAACAGTCCCCTTACACATAGAGTAGTGTGCTGTCGTAATATTTTACAAGATACGCAGCGTCAAGATTGGTTGGTGCTTGGATAAGTGACCTCTGAAGAAAACAGTGTGCTGTTGGGATGTGTTAGTAGGAAGCAGTTCTGTCTGAGTTAGTTTGGAATCAATGTCCCAGCAGGGTGCTGCTGGACATGCAGCTTTTTTGGAAGAGATGGAAAACGATGCTACTGACCACTCTGCTGCTCAAAAATCCCAGTCCCAGTCTCCTGGCCAGATGCCAGTGTAAGAAGCTACAACCTGCCTACCCAACCCCCCATTGAATATAGTATGTTTTCTTAAATACCCAGGGCCGTCCTTACCCATACGCAAAGCATGCAGCTGCGTAGGGCACCAGGAAACTTGGGGCACCAAATTTCCTGGTGCCCTGCACAGCTGCGTGCTGCTCCTGCCCCGCCTCTTCCCCAGGCTCTCCACCCCTGCTCCGCCCCAGCCCCGCCTCTTCCCGTCCCTGAGGAGTGCAGCAGGGCCGGGCCTGCACTCACTGGCGGCGGGAAGTGCAGTGACCTGACCCAACTGTGTCACCGGTGAGTGCTGGGGAGTGGCTCCCCCTTGTCCCTCAAGCCAGCTCCCCCCACGGAGGCCTGGGCCAGCTTCCCCCACCCCTGTGGAGGCCTGGGGCCCCTCACACCCCCTGTGGGGGGGCTGCTTACAGCCCCAGAATAGCGAGGGATGGCCCTGTAAATACCTGTCCTCAACAGTTTTTCTACAGCTCATGTTAATGCTGCACAACTATCATCTTCCACCCCAGAGGTAGCTGCATTTCAATAGAAGATACAGTTTTTTATTAATCTGATTTAAAATCCAGTGAAGTCAATGAAGCTAATAGAAAGGCTCCCAATGAGCATTGGCGCAGGTCCTATATACATTAAGGAGACCCTTATTAGATCACAACCTGATCAGACTTTTCCAAGAGTTACTTTGTATTAGAAGAGCCTACTATAAAGGCTAATCCTATGGTAAGCCATTTATCAGCCTTATGAAGATCCCTTGATTATGTCTGGAATGGATTCCAGGCCATCCAGAGAAGCAAATGATTCTGGAGTTTAGACATCTCTATGAAGGGCTTCATTATAAAACAGGAAAGTGAATGTAAAGAATATCCTACTCCTTTAAGGGTCAAACCATAGGCGCCGACTCCATGGGTGCGCTGGGGCTGGAGCACCCACAGGAAAAAATTAGTCAGTGCTCTGCACCCACTGGCAGCCAAGCTCCCCTCCCCGCCCCTCCGCCCCACCTTGCCTCCGCCTCCTCCCCTGAGCGCGCCACGTCCCTGCTTCTCCACCTATCTCCCAGTGCTTGCCACTGCAAAACAGCTGTTTTGTGGCGTAACAAGCTCTGGGGGGGGGGGGAGGAGCGGGAATGCGGTGTGCTCAGGGGAAGAGGTGGGGCCGGGGTGTGGATTTGTGGAAGGGGTTGGAATAGGGGCATGGGGGGGTGGAGTTGGGGTGGGGATTTTGGGGAAGGGGTTGGAATGGGGGCGGGGCAGGGGTGGAGTCGGGGCAGGGCCGGGGGCAAAGGGGGGGTCGAGCCCCCACTGATGCCAGCAGAAGTCAGCACCTATGGGTCAAACACAAATACAACTGACCTTTCCTAAGGTGTATGAAGTCAAAAGCAGAGCAGAAGTCTAAAGTGAGTGTGGCCCTGGTCTGATTTAGGGGCAGGCGACCCAGGTGACTGCCTGGGGGTGCCAGGCTTGGGGGGGCGCTAGGCTTGGGAAGCTGTTTTTGTTGTTAGCAACAAAAAGGAAAATAGAATGTTTGAAGTAACATGTTTTAGGTATTCCGTATGTGGATTCATTTTTCACTAATCTCCTAGAATGTTCTGAATCTTTGTAGAATCTCATGGAACCTTCCAGACTTTCTGAAAACTAGATTTTCTTTGAACCTTCCAGAATGTTGTCAGTCATGCCATTGCGGGTATATAAGAGGCGGGGCGTCACCAGTCAGTGATATATAAGAACGAACTGAAGTGAAGTGAGAGCCTCGCTGTGATATTGTGAACCTTGTTTTATTGTGTAATTGTGAAAGGGTACTTGTGTTTTAAGACTTGAAGAGTGTGAGCAGCGACTAATAAAGGACATATTTAATGAGTCACCAGAGATATCTATCAAACGTCTATCTACGCAACAATATAAAATAAATACCGTTATTTCTTTTGCTATGCATAATATGTAATGTTTGATGACTTTCTAAAACTGTGGAACATAGACTTTTGGTTTCCCTAAAACTGACTGTTTTCACACATAGAAAATAAAAGATGTCCCCGAAGAAGACTTCAGGAGCTTAAGTATAGGCAGTGAAAAGCTCAATAGCAATCTAGTTTGCAGCCAGGGGCAAATTTGATGGGAAATTATCTGAAATAGAACAGCATAGATCTTTTGAACTAAAAGATTAGGGTTAACATTCTAAGGCTATCACTTACTGTAATACTATTTAACACTGGTCCACCCAATGTTGGTGCACAATTCAATTTCTTGATGTTAGTACATTTCAGTTAGTCTTGAAATTAAAAAGTTTCTATAAACTTGGAGGAAATGAATTTTTGATTTGCTTATATAGGACATGAATAAATACAGATTTACAGATCCTAGCATGCAAATTTATTGTCTTATATGACAGGGATATCATGCATGCAAATTATGCCTCGAAGTCGTGAAATGGACTACAAATGCAATAAAAATAAGGTATTCAAAAGTTTAACAAATGGAGGGGGTGGGGGAACCAAAGACGCTTGCCTGGGGCACCATTTGGTCTAGGGCCAGCCGTGCCCAGAATCCTGCCAGGCCAGATTTTCAAAGTTACAAACATGTAATTGTGCATATGCATTAGTGTGTGCACAAATAAGTTGCACACTGGTAAATGCATGCAATTGCACATGCCCAGTTATTCCATCCCCCTGGCTCACGGAAACTAATAATTCTAACAGGCTGCTTTATCTTTCCAATGGTGAATGGAGTCTTTGTTTTTTTGTTTGTTTGGCTTTTTTTGGCTTGTTTTATAACTTTTTATTAAAGGTCAGAGTATCCACCAGTCATATAAAATTATCTGTTGTTATTCCTTGGAAATACAAAGTGAGCCAGAGATGATCAGGTGCAGGGCTTTATTGCTGATGCAGGAAGCCACTAAGTAATATTGATTTATCTATTATGAAAGATGCAAGGCCAAGTAAAAGTTCTAGTTTCTGTAGCTTTGTTTTTTATACAAATATAGTTACGTAAATTAGTATGTAAGTTGCCAAGATGGTTGTGGATATTGCAAAGGTTGATCCTTCCTGTTCAAAGGTTAAACTCTGTTACTCACTTTGCTGGAAGATATATTCCTTGAGCAATGCTCTCAGGCCCTGATTCAGGAAAAGCATTTAAGCATATTCTTAACTTTTAACATAGCTTAATTTCCATTGATGTAAGCACATGCTTCCTTGAATAGGGAGGCTTTCTCAAATAGGAGCCTTGGTGCAGTAGAATACTTTGTGTGGAAGTAATTGTGAAAGAAAGGGTCAGAGTCACAAGTAGGCTCAGTCTTCGGCCTGGAGAGAGAACCGGGGCCCATCATCAAAACTATGAGGAAAAATGTATTTACCCTCTTTCCAAGAAACCTTGAAGGGCAAGACCCAGTAAAGGACTTAACAGTTGCTGCAACCATCACATCTTATTCTTTGAAAGTAAAATGGTACAGTCATCGATAATGTCTGTTCATCACCATGCCCATCTTTACAATGGCTTAAGGAAATGATGTTGTAGGCCAGTGTTTCCCAAAGTATGTATTGCTTGTGGGTGTCGGGGGGCACAGACAGGCCTCTGAAAAGTCTCAGCTTTCTTTTTTTAAAATAAGTCTATAACTTTTAACCTATGTGAAGAAAACTTTGAAAACATGAAATGGCTGTAACTGATGCAGCAGTGTCTGTCTGAGTTTCCAGAAAGCCTGACACAATAGCTCTGAGGTGTGAATTGCCTTGCTCATTTCAATAGGTGGCAACTCAGATACCAGTGATACCTTAAATGTCTTATATTGTGAAACATTTTATCGCTCATTAAAGTACATGAGAAAATAAGAGAAAGTTTCATATAATGAAGAGCTACATGATCTACTCTTGGCTCATTTTGAGTAGGTCTTCAACTACACATGTGGAGCTCAAGAGGGGAACTTGATTGGTTTCATTTTTCCTGATTGGGGTGGGTCTCAGCTTTCAACAGTTTGGGAAATACTATAAGGTTTATGATCTCTGAAGAGGTCACTTATCCTTTTCTCTCTGTCAAAGAATGAAACCTCAGACACCCGAGAGGAGTATATACTGTAGGAAAACACTGCTCTATAGAGGGATGAATAGGCCAGTAAGGAATCCAGGGGATCTCTAGAATTACTTTGCTTAGGGCTAAGCCATGTGAGAAAGGAATCCTCATTCCAGTAACACGTGTATGTGTCTGTCTGAGCGGGGCTGGGGGATAGAAATGGCAACACCTACAACTCTGCCACCTCTGGATTAGAGTATATAAGGATTTTGGGTTAAAAATGAAAAGCAAAATACATTTTGAAGGAATATGATGCTCTTTTTATGCTGGATACCAGAGATAAAAATAATTTTTCCTGGCACTGAGCCTTCCTGAATGATTTGTAGGCAAACATCCCATTTCTTATTAAGTGCTAGAACATAAACTCTTCTTGGCTTAGTTGCTAGCAGCTAGTACCCAAGGAGAACTTTGTTCATCTCCATAAACTTTAGTTATTCTGCAAATATGGGGAAAAAATCATCTTAGTGGGAAACCTTAGTTCTTAATTGACTGTGAATCTGAAGGCAATTTAGGTGAAAGTGATCATGAAATGATATGTTTCACGATTCTAAGGAAAGGAGTGAGAACAGTAGAATAAAGAGAGCGGACATCAAAAAAGCAGACTTTAACAAACTCAGAGAATCTAAAGGAAAATGGAGTTTAGGAGAGCTGGTAGTTTCTCAGAGACACAATGATAAAGCCACGATGGCAAACTATCCTGATGCCAAGCAAAGATAGGAAGGAAGAATAGCAAGAGGCCAATATCACTTCATCAGGGGCTCTTTAATGACTTGAAAATTGAGAGGAATCCTACCAAAAGTGGAAACATGGACAAATTGCAAGTACAAAAGAATAGCACAAGCATGTGGAGACAAAATCAGAAAGGCTAAGATATAAAATGAGTTACATCTAGCAATGGACATAAAAGGCAATAAGAGGAGGTTCTTTAAATACATTAAGAGCAAGAGAAAGATGAAAGAAAATGTAGATGCACTACTTAGTGGGGAAGAAGAACTAATAATGGATGACAGCAAAAACGCCTGTTTTGCTTCAGTCTTCACTAGGAAGGTAAATTTGGACCAAATACTCAACATAATTAATATTAATAATGAGGGGGAAGGAAGGCAAGCCAAAATAGGGGAAGACAGGTTAAAGAATATTTAGATAATTTAGATGTATTCAGGTCGTCAGGGCCTGATTAAATCCACCCAAGGCTACTCATGGATCAGTAATGGGCTAAAAGGTAGGAAACAAAGGGTAGAAATAAATGGTCTTTGTTCACAGTGTAGAGAGGTAAATAGTGGTGTCCCCTGAGATTCTGTACTGGGCCTAGTGTTCTTCATAAATGATGTGGAAGAAGGGGTAAACAGTGAGATGGCAAAATTTGCAGATGATACAAAATTACTCAAGAAAAGTCCAAAACTGATTCCGAAAAGCTACAAAGGGATCTCACAGAACTGGGTGACTGGGCAACAAAATGGCAGATGAAATTCAATGTTGATAAGTGCAAAGTAATGCACATTGGAAAACATAATACCAATTATACATACAAAATGATGGGGTCTAAATCAAGAAAGATCTTGGAGTCACTGTGGATAGTTCTCTGAAAACAAAAACAAAAAAAGCCAAAAAGAATGCTAGGAAACCTTAGGGAAAGGGATAGATCATAAGACAGAAAATGTCATAATGCCACAATATAAACCTATGGCACACCCACACCTTGAACAGTGCATGCAGTTCTGGTCACTCCATCTTAAAAAAATATATTGGAATTGGAAACAGTACAGAGAAGGGCAATGATTAAGGGGTATGGAACAGCTGCCATATGAGAAGAAATTAAAAAGACTGGGACTGTTCAGCTTAGCGAAAAGAAATGACTAAGGGAGGGATATGTCAGGTCTATCTAATCATGAATCGTGTGGAGAAAGTGAATAGGGAAGTGTTAATTACCCCTTCACATAACATAGAAACCAGGGGTCAGTCACCCAATGAAATTAATAAACAGAAGGTTTAAAACAAACATAAGTAAGTCGTCACACAATGCATAGTCAACCAGTGGAACTCATTGCCAGGGGATGTTGTGAAGGCCAAAAGTGTAAGTGGATTCCAAAAGAATTAGATAAGTTCATGGAGGATAGGTCCATCAAAGACTAATAGCCAAGATTGTCAGGAATGTAACCCCATCCTCTGGGTGTCCCTAAACATCTGACTTTTAGAAGCTGGGACTGTACAACAGGGGGCAGATCACTCAAAATTGCCTGTTCTGTCATTCCCTCTGATGCATCTAGTACTGGCCACTGTTGGAAAACCAGATGCTGGACTAAGTGGACGATAAGAACAGACATATAGGGTCAGATCTATGTTCTTAAGTAACTAGCTGAAGGAATCTCAAAACCATTCGCTGTTATCTTTGAGAACTCATGAAGGTTAGATGAGGTCCCACAGGACTGGAGAAAGGCGAATATTGTACCTATTTTTAAAAAGAGGAACTGGAAAATTATAAGCTACTCTTGGGAGAAACAGGGAGTCTCAACCTCAAAGAATAAGCAACTGAATCAGCTGATTGTATACAATATTATTGTATTTTAAAATGTATTGAGTAAGGTCTCTTATGGAAGTTGGTGACAAACCATTTGTGCTGTGTACTGGCACTGGGTTAGGTGCAGTGCTGATGCAGGAAGGAGTGCGGGACAAGAAACATCCAAATGCCTACTTAAGCAAAAAACTGACTCACCCCTCACTGAGCAAAACTACGCTGTTATTGAAAAAGAATGCTATTCCATTGTCTGGGCTGTCAAACAATATTTGTGTACTAAATAATGTAAGGTTTTGACTGACTGTGCACCATTAACATGGCTGCATTGAGCGAAGGGGATGAATTCTATATTATTGCATTGGAGTTTAGCCCTACAGTAATTTTACATGGAAATAATTCATAAAGGGGAAAGAAAATGTGTAGTGTCTGATGCCTTATCAAGAACGGGGGGACCCTAAGGTATATTCAGCAGCATTGATGACACCCCTTCCTACACGAGTTTTGCGTTGAGGGTGTGACAATGATGCCAGCTTTGATCAAATCAGTTGGCTTAGCTGTAATCTGACAAACTCACACCTGGAAGTCAGGCCAAGTCAATTGTGTATTAGCAAAAGATCAAAAGAGGCTGATAAATGTATGTGAATGTGTTTTGGTGTTAAAATTTCATAACATTCATGAGATTTTGCATACTGTTTGTATATTGTTTACACTTATCTGTATCTTGTTAATATTTTGCATTGTATATGACCCCCAATATCTAAATAACCCTCCAGATGCAAAATAAACCTTGTATAATGCAAATGAAGTACTCTTATCAGAAAGGAAATGCATCTCAGGCACTTCAAAGCGAGTGGTTAAAACCTCTGTGTTTAAATCATTTAGATTGGTTAGGGTTTTATCATCAGTATTCTGCACGCTGTGGGCTACCCTATAGTGGATTAATCTTTTGTTTCCAACTCATCAAAAAGTTTACTTTTCAGCGATAGATTTAGGGTCAGTTTTATTATTCCTTTCAACTGAGTTATTTGAACTTGTTTCCCAGATCTGAATGCTAATTAATGCCTCAAAGTCACTTAGTCAATAACAGAGGAAAAGCAAAGGCTTTTCATAATTATTGATTCTCAAAAAATAATTTTATTCTATTGTGTGTCTTTGTCTCTTTCCCTGGCAGCTATCTATTACATACAGAACGATGTGAGAAATCAGTCATCGCCTTTGCAGTCAGGGAGCAGCTGTAAAGACTACAGACAGTAACTAGGGAAAATTCCAATCCAATTGGCTAGTTTATAAACTCAGCTTCAGAGGTGGCTTGAAGACTAGCTAGAGAACAATGCTTCAAACATTAAGTCACAACACTGCAAAGAGTTCAATATACTAAGTGCTAAATAGTAATTACCATGTGCATGCGTGTGCCCACACACATATATACTTGATTGTTATGTTTGAAGCAGGATGACCTCAGAACCATGTGACATGTATTTATGTTTAGCAACGGTGATTAGAGCCAGACTTATCACTGTCTCATCACATGTTTTCCTCCGCCTGCCACAGGTTTGCCCAACCTTTCTAGAACCCAGTTCATATTAGAAATTCAATGTTAACACATTGGTATTATACAATGGTCATCCTGGTAACTACGAGTTAAAGTAAATGGTTGCTAAGCAAGTATTAATGGGATGCTTCTCTACCTCGCAATTCCCTACTTGGGCAGATTTGACTGTGACAAAGTTGTTCCCATGTCAAGTATCAGGGGGTAGCTGTGTTAGTCTGTATCTACAAAAACAACAAGGAGTCTGGTGGTGTTAGGTAAAAAAGCAAGTCCTCACTCACCTCTCCAGCACCCGAGTTCGTGCGGAGTTGGTATGGGGCTCACAATCTGTCAGAGACCAGACACCAATTCGTTGATCAACGGGCTCACACTATCCTTAGCTTGAAAAGCTTCAGAGTAAGTGTGGCAAGTTTATTAGGGGTGAGCATCAATATTTATACACAGAAGTAAACAAAGTGATTAACAGATCATAATGGTCATGTATAATCAATCAAGATTCTACAGGATAAAACAGGTTAAAATGTAAATTCAAAAAGAGATAAGGGGAGATGGCTACTTAAGGGGAGGGGGGGTGTCATGAGTAGTTCGCAGGTCAGAGCTTTGATTAAAAGTTCAGACAGAGACATCAAGTCTGGGTTAAGTTTAAGCTCATCAAAAGTTCAGACTCAACATTCCTCCATTTGTAGCTTTGGGATAACTATTTACCAAAAGCTACACCCCATTTTAAGGAGCCAAGGGCCGCTTGGCAATTTCAGCCTGGGCCAACTCGAAGAGAGTAAGGCCCTTGGCTGAAGTAGGAAAAGAATAAACTGACCCACATGAGTCTATGAGGGAGAGGACACACTGAATACAGCAACACAGTATTATAAGGTTTACTATGGCCCCAACAATACCCACCAAGAGTTTTTTAACCCACCCAAATCCAGGCAGCCAATTCCATAAGGCTCCTCACCAATCATAAGGTGGCTGGCCAGAGGAGTAGTTCTTAGCCATTTCCCGTAGATGTTTGGTACGTTGAAAAGTGTCAGAGTAGGTGTCATTTACAAAAACACAGCATTCTTCATTTATGAGGGCGCAAGTTCCTCCCTGGGCTGCTAACATTATGTCTAAAGCCATTCGGTTTTGCAAAGCTAACTGGCGCAGCTGGGACATTTCCCCGGCCTGATTCTCAAATAGGGTCGCAGTTTCATTGGTTAAAGATTCTAGTAGTCCCTGTAGACGGATGACACCACCCCTCAAGCTAATGAGACCAGCCCACCGCTGCCATGACAAACCATCACGGATATTAATATCTCTGAAGGTTTCACGGATGTTACGAACGTGGGGAAAATGAGGGGGAGTGAGGGAGATGCGAGAAGGCGGTGTTAGCCACGCTAAATAACATGACCCTGCCCAATCAGGGGAGAGAAAGTAATAAGCTTTGGGCCCGCACACCCAGTATGTTCCATACAATGAGTTTTGGGTATTCCATTTCTCAAAGTAGGAGGTAACCCACCACCCGTTGGACCACTGTTCCCCTGGTAACGCAGAGGGGTCGTTGTGCGAACTGCAGAGGCACAATTTGGTAGTGGTGTTTTCAAAGGGCAGTGTAGTACTGCTTGAGCAGTTGTAGAAGGCAATCGTATGTCCCTTAGCAATTAGTTGGACACCCTCGTGATCTGAGCAGGGCTTCTTAAAAGCTGGCTCTGAAGGCCTGCCCACCCATGAAAAAGTTGGATCGGGGTGAGGGATCCACATATGGGATAAGTGGGATGCGCAAGGCTTGAAGCCAAGATTTTTACTAAAGGCGGTGCCATTAAATACATGTTGCATTTACTTGTTCCCACAAAAGTTGACCCCTTTTCTTTAACAAAACACAGTGATCCTGTCTGATTGGTTACCCTGAGATATCTGTTAATTGGCACTCCTGTTTTGTCCCATGTAAGATTGTGTTGGACTGGATCTTTTACTCTAGCCGGTGGCATCCAAGTCATATTAGCAGTGGTCAGGGGAATGGGTGTGAAGGGGAGTCCCTGTTCTGCATTTACTGGAAATTGAGTACATACCCAGCAATTACTTCTATTTCCTAAAATACGAGTTTTAACCTCGTGGGAATATCTAATAAAAGCATTATCTTCATAAGCAGAAAATAAACTAAAAAGGCATAATAAAAAACATACAGTTGTCAGAATAAAAGGTCCTCTCATTTTTTCCGAGTCAATTTAAGTCTGATGTCTGAAAGAGGTAAGCTGGTCCACTGGTCGGAGGCAGTGTCCTCAGTGGTGGCAAGAGCTGCTGGTCCGTCACTGTGGTCCACTACGGCTGGCTTGACATGGGAGTGGTGGATCCAGGATTTGCATCCTTCCAGGAACACTGCAGTCTGGGTTGTTAAAAGAACCTGGTGGGGTCCAGTAAACCTCGGCTGGAGGGTGTCGCCACGAACGAACTTTTTGGCCCAGACGAAGTCCCCTGGTTGGAACGGGTGGATCTGTTCTTCCAGCGGCACGGTCTGGGAAAACTGCGAGGCTTTCCAAAGGGTACGGAGGCGAGCCTGTAGGGAGAGAAACTGGCACGCGGTCATATGATCCCCTCCCAATAGTGAAACATCAGCACGTGGTAGCGCCCCGCCTTTGAAAGGGGGGTGTCCATAGAGCAGTTCAAAGGGGGATAATCCCAATACACGGGTTGGGCGAGTACGAAGGTGAAACAGGACCAAGGGAAGTACCTGAGGCCACTTTAATCCTGTTTCCTGACAGTATTTAGCCAATGTAAACTTAAGCTCCCTATTCATACGCTCAACTTTCCCGCTAGACTGAGGGTGGTAGGGTGTATGAAAGGAGTGTGAAATGCCCAGTCCTTGTTCTAAACGGCCAAGGACATGACCAGTAAAGTGAGGTCCGCGATCTGAGTCAAGCACGAGAGGGATGCCAAAACGGGGTACAATGTCTCTAAGGAGAATCTTCGCCACTGTGGCAGCAGTACAATTAGCAGTAGGAAAAGCTTCGACCCAGGAAGTCAGAGGGCAAACCAAAACAAGGAGGTGCTTTTTCCCAAAAGCCTTTGGCATATCTGCAAAGTCAATTTGAAGATGTTGAAATGGAGCAGCAGGCGGAGGTCTTCCACCCTTAATTTTTTTAAGAGGCGGAGCAGGTCCATTACGCTGACATGTGCTGCATGCTTTCACTATTGACAGGCAGTAGGGTTGAATGCCTGGAGCATACCAAAAGTGAGCGATGGTGTCCACAAGGGCGTGCGTGCCGTAGTGACCCCCCTTATCATGGTGCCAGCGAACTGCCACGGGGTATGTGGAGCGAGGGAGGCAGGCTCGGCCATCCGGCATAAGCCAGGTCCCTTTGACCAGAGTGGCTCCGAGGTTCTCCCACAACTGTAGTTCAGCAGCGGGTACTGGTACAGGGTGCGGTGGAGTAAAGGAGGAGGCTGCAATAGCCAACGTGGGCATGGCTAAGGGTAAGACGGCAGCCGTCTTGGCGGAGGCGTCAGCCAGGGCATTCCCACGGGTGACGGGGCTATCATCTTTAGTATGGGCCTGGCAGTGAATTACAGCCAGGACCGAGGGTTCTTGGAGGGCGTCCAAAAGCTTGTGGATGAGGGGGAGGTGCTGAATGGGTTTACCGGCAGCTGTCTGGAAACCTCGAAACTTCCAGAGGTGGATGTGACAATGCACAACTCCAAAAGCATACTTGCTATCAGTAAAAATGGTAACGGTCTTACCAGCGGCCAACTGGCAAGCTCGGGCCAGGGCATAGAGTTCGGCGGCTTGGGCTTCCCAGTTGCCTGGCAGTGAGGCGGCCTCTTGAATGTCCCATTCAGAGGTGACTGCATAACCGGTGAAACGCTTGCCATCAACATAGAAGGAGCTTCCGTCCGAGAAGAGGATGCAATCAGGGTTGTCCAGTGGCACGTCAAACAGGTTGTCCCTTATCTGTAAGATGCTATAAACTACTTCCACACAGTCGTGCTGATCCTGGAGGACTGGCAGGTCAGGAAGCAAGGTAGCTGGATTAAGGGGCCCACACCTTTCAAAAATTAGGTTAGTGTCTTCTAAGAGTTCGGCCTCTAGCTGTTGCTGACGATGGGCCGAAAAGACTTGGGTTGTGCCCCTACGCAGAAGGGCTGACAAGGCATGAGAGGTCCAAACCATGGTAAAATGACCCAGGGTCAGGCTCTTTGCCTTTGTGATCAGCAGGGCAGCTGCTGCCAGAGTCCGGGTGCAGGATGGGGTTCCCTGAGCGACAGGGTCGATCTGCTGAGAGTAAAAAGCAAGCGGGAAATGGTGGGGCCCGCTCAGCTGGGTAAGGACGCCACTAGCAATTCCGCCCCTCTCGTGGACAAAAAGGTGAAAGGGTTTGCTGTAATTGGGGGGGCGGAGAGACATGGAGGAGGCCACACTGTCCTTGAGTAACTGAAAGGCTTGGTTTGTGTCCGGGGACCACTGCAAAGGGTCAGGAGCAAGGTTAGCAGTGAGTCGGTGGAGCGGTTTGCTTAACTCCCTGCAGGACGGTAACCAGGGGCGACAGAAGCCAATTAATCCTAAGAAACCTCGAAGTTGTTTCTTGGTGTTTGGCAGAGGGCAGTTTTGGATAGTCTTTATGCGGACTGGGTCCATTTGTCTTCCCTCTGGGGTTAACAGGAAGCCCAGATATCGGACCTTCTGTGAGACCCACTGAATCTTGTTAGGGTCTACCTTGTGGCCTCTGGTGTGTAGGTATAATAAAAGTGCCTTACCATCGATGCGGAGGGCAGCTTCTTCGCGATTACCTAATAGGATGTCATCTACGTATAGGACTAACGTGGATCCCTGCGGACTGGTGAAGCCTTCCAAGTCGTGGCGGAGGCATTGGCTGAAAATCGTGGGGCTGTCTCTGTAGCCTTGAGGAAGTCGTTGCCAGACATAACTTTGTCCCTCCCAGGTGAAACCAAAGAGATACTGAGAGTTTGGGTGCACAGGAATGCTGAAAAAGGCTGATTTTAAGTCAATAACAGTGAACCACTCAGCATCCCAGGGGATTTGGCTGATGATAGTAGCTGGATCAGGAACTACTGCATGAAGAGGGACCACATACTGATTAACAACCCGTAGATCCTGTACAAAGCGCCAACGAATAGGGTCTCCGTCCTTTTTAGGAGGCTTTTTGACAGGCAGTATAGGGGTGTTACAAGGAGTGCGCTGAGGGCGGACTAGCTTTTGTGCAATGAATCCCTCGATAATGGGGCGGATGCCCTCCCGGGCTTCCAACGACAGGGGGTATTGAGGGACTGACGGGGGGGTTAAGGAGGGCTTCACTTGAATCCTTACTGGCTCTGCTGAAAGGAGCAGGCCAACATCAGTGTCAGAAATTCCCCAGAGGGTTAAAGGCAAGTCAGTGAGGTCAGGGGAGAGAGGCGGGGGGGTTTCCCAATTACCCTGAGTTGGGGCCGAATCTCCTAACACTGTCATCAATAATCCTACCCCTTCAGGAGTGTAGGTTATAGTAGCCTCAAGCTTACAGAGTAAATCCTGGCCCATCAAAGGGATCGGACAAGCTGGGGAAAAAAGAAAACGGTGAGAAAAACATTTATCAGCATAAATAACATTTAGAGGCAAAGTGAGTCCCAGAGATTGTGGGTTGCCCTCCACCCCAGTTGCAGTTTTAACCTCAGAGGATAGCCAGGGAGAGGGGGCATGATTTAAAAGAGAGAAAGTAGCTCCAGTATCAATGAGGAAGGAGACAGGCAGTCCCTGGACTGAAAGGGTTAGACAAGGCTCTTTGCTGGGAGGGGAGAAAGTGAGGAAGGAGCCGGCTAAAGATATTAAGGAAATAAGACCATCACATTGTTTGCCTTCGCCCCCGGGATACAGTCATTGAGGAGGCTGAGTTTGCTGCAGCTGCTGCTGTTGCCCGTAGTTGATCCAGGCCTGGGGAACGGGCTGAGCTGGTGGTGCAGGGGTGTATTCGTCCCTGGTGTAAGTATCTGCGGATGCGACTGGACCCTCTGGGCGTCCCCAGGGGAGGGGTATGCAACCTGCTGCATCTGCTTGATCTTTTGCCTAGTAATTACTCCTCCCGAGGTGTGCCCTTCCATTTCCCCCTTATCCCTCTGCAGAGATTCCGATCTGGAGTCCTGCAGATTCCCCTCTGCGCCCTGGAGAGAGTCCCCCTACGGAGGAATAGGGGCAGGTGCAGTGGGGACCAACTGACGAGTCAAAACACGCCGTGGTTTACACCCTTCATCGAAATAACATGGAGGGGGTTCACTCTCGGTAGAATACCTGACTGCCATAATTTTTAAAGATTTCCACAGCTCTGCTGCTGTGTCCCAACAAAACCAGTAACATAACTGTCCCGGATGGTCTTTTTCGATCTGGCTCCTTACTCCTCTTAAGGCAGCCTGTTCGAAAGAGCCATACGAAGGCCACCTCATCTCCGGGTTGGCCAATACCGCGGTATACCCAGTCCAATTCCTTACACACAGTGTGTACAACTTCCTCCTAGACATTCCTGTCTGTACTGGGAGTTTCTCTTCGTTCCATAACTTATTTACAATCCCCAATGGACTCTCAAGAGGCACGCTAGTCCCTTGACCCATGGTGTCTGACAGGAGCCCTCCAACTGGCGTTTACCCTGCTGTCCAGTACACGACCCCTCAATATTGAATTGGCTGGGAGAAATCTCCCGTGGCGCCTGCCAATTCGTATATGAGTGGTCTGACCACTGGACAGAGGCACCGCACCAGAAGGAAATCCCGGACGAGCCCCCAAATTGTTAGGTAAAAAAGCAAGTCCTCACTCACCTCTCCAGCACCCGAGTTCGTGCGGAGTTGGTATGGGGCTCACAATCTGTCAGAGACCAGACACCAATTCGTTGATCAACGGGCTCACACTATCCTTAGCTTGAAAAGCTTCAGAGTAAGTGTGGCAAGTTTATTAGGGGTGAGCATCAATATTTATACACAGAAGTAAACAAAGTGATTAACAGATCATAATGGTCATGTATAATCAATCAAGATTCTACAGGATAAAACAGGTTAAAATGTAAATTCAAAAAGAGATAAGGGGAGATGGCTACTTAAGGGGAGGGGGGGTGTCATGAGTAGTTCGCAGGTCAGAGCTTTGATTAAAAGTTCAGACAGAGACATCAAGTCTGGGTTAAGTTTAAGCTCATCAAAAGTTCAGACTTAACAGTGGCACCTTAAAGACTAACAGATTTATTTGGGCATAAGCTTTCGTGAGTAAAAACCTCACTTCTTTGGATGCAACTTGCAATAAATCTGTTAGTCTTTAAGGTGCCACCAGACTCCTTGTTGTTTTTGTTCCCATGTGATTCATTTGGTGCTCCATGCCCTATACAGCTAGAGAAACAGAACAAAAAACATTCATGAATATTGTGGCAAATGAAACACACTGATTTGCTTTGCTGGTATTTACAACTCCTTTTATTTGCTTATCCCTGAGCATTTGGCCTAATTATTCACATATTTACAGAAGGCACAAGCATAATGAATTAGTACTAGCATGTGTATGTATATTCATGAGCATTTGCACCAGAATTGCTTTTACTGCCATTTTGAAAAACCCTTTATCACTCCAGTAATAGAACTGAACAGTTGCAAACATTCATGGATAATTGGCAAACAGGTAAGAACAGAAACAGTACCAAGTGTCTCAGGTGACCAGTCCAGTGGTGCCTAATCTGGGATCAGATTTATGAGTAAACCTAAAAGGTGTTGTTTGCATAAAATGACAACCCAATTGTGGATAATTTACAAACAGAAAAAAGTATGAATTAATTGTATAAAATTATTTGCTAAATAATGTGGCTGTCTTGTATCAGCTGTGACAAAGTTCCTCCTCTGCTTTGGTGGGTCCTACACTTTTTGGCAGATTTGCTCGCCTCAGAGGTTCACAGCAGCCCTCAGTTTGGCTGCTTCTGCTAGAGGCTCAAACCTGCCATTCACTCAGCTAACCTCATCGCTGGCCAGCATAGGGGAAATGGAGAACAATCTCTGCAGTCTCTGATGCCCCATATAGTGGGTTGGGGACAGGCCAGATCCCTTTCCAAATTAGACCTTCCCTTCTGGTGTTGCTCACAGACCAGGTCAACTCCTCCAGTGGCTGATCAGGAGTTTGGGGGGAGGGGAGAACAGGCCTGCCCTCTACACCGGGTTCCAGACCAGGATCCTGTGGATAGCAGCAGTCTACAACATCTTCTGTATCAACTACATGACAGCTATACCTCAGTCCTCCAGCAACACACCTTCTCACTCCTTGCATGCCCTCCAGTAACTGCTGGGAGGCCCTTTTTAAACCAGGTGTCCTGATTAGTTTGCCTACCATAATTGATTCTAGTATGTTCTTAATTGGCTCCAAGTGGCTTGATTAGCTTGCCTGTCTTAATTGGTTCTAGCAGGTTCCTTATTGCTCTAGCACAGCCCCTGCTCTGGTCAGTCAGGGAACAGAAAACTGCTTATCCAGTGGCCAGTAGCCTATCTCCCTTTGACTTCTCTGCTGTAGAGGGAAGGAGGAAGAGGGCTGCTGTTCCTGTTAGGCAGTGGACCCTCGCTGCTGTTGCTATTGCTCCCCTGGCTGGGCTAGACACCACCACCCAACCCCTTTCTCCGCTACCTGCTTGCTGGTTGGCTAGTGGACCCCCCCCCCCGGTTGCTGCTGTCACCCCAACTACAGCCCCTTGGGGGTAGCCTGCTGGCCTGCTCCCTAGAGGAGGGGAGTGAGGGACCCCAGCTCCAGCCTTTATTGCTGAGCACACCACTACCATTTGAGTAGGGGCCCTCCTGCCTGGCCACCAGACCACCACCTGGAGCTGCTGTGTTCACTGCTGGGGAGCTGCTGAAGCCCTGAGGAAGAGAAGAAGAGGACCACCTGCTGCTGGGGGAACTAACAGAGACTTTGAAGACCACTGTGGAGGGGCGCTTCTGGACTGAATAATTTTCGAACTGTGCTCTTGGGGTGAGGGGTCTGGACTGTGTTTGTGGGGACATTGGGAGTGTGGTGTGGAGCCTGCCCCCTAGTCTATCCTTGTCCCCCTCTGCCCCCACCACCACCGCTGCCCCCTCCACCACCTCCACTGACTGTTTTCCATCTGCTTCAAACTCCTGCCTCTGGGACTGAGCTGCTCCCCTGGCTTGCCACGCCTGCTTCCACCATTTGGGCCTGCAGCAGCAGCCAGCCAAACATTGACTTTCAGTGACAAGCGCACATAGGCGCACCCCCTGCCCCAAACTGACCCCTTTCCCCTTTGCATCTGGCCCCCAGCTTTACCCCTTGCTGCCTACCCCATTTGCCCCTGCAGCCTTTGCCCCTCCCCAGACCCAGCTTCAGTTTGTTTGTCTGCCCCACCTGTTTCCCTCTGCAGCCTTGATTGTCCCGCTCCAGCCCTGAAGCTAGCCCCTTGGTTCCTCTGCCCAGTCCCAGCCTGGATGTTTTCCCCACCGTGATTCCCCCAGCCCTGATTAGCCCCTCCCCCTGTGTGCTTGTGCCCCTCCTCTGTTTTGCGTTTACCCCTGTTCACTGCACCCCCCCCCCCCCCCAATGTTGCTATATCCCCTGATCCCCTAGTGCAGCTAGAGGAGCCGGATTTCCACCTCGAGTCGGTGACTGACACCCCCCTCCCAAATCCTTGATTCCCCCCCCCCCCCGCCTGTTTAGCCCTCTCCTTTTGGTGCCCTCCTCACCTGCCTGCAGCCAGCGGGGAGGGGTGGTTGCCTCCTTTCCCTACCTCCCTTTTGCTGTTTGTCCCCCTCCCCGCTCTCATTATGGCGGGTCACACGGCAGGTGAGACCCCCCCCATGCTGACCCCGCCACCCCTCCTCCACCTCCCCCCGCATCCACCCCCTTAGCCTCTACTACAACTGCCGCTGCTGAACCACCTGCTACCGCCCCCGCTGGGGCACCGGCAGCGGCAAGTACCAGGGAGACCTCCGCTGCTGCCACGTCCCTTGCCCCTTTCGATTCTGAGGGAGCCCCCTCAGCCAGCAGAGAAGGTCAGGGAAAGAAGAAGGGAAAGGGCCCCACTAAAAAGACCGGGCCCTCTATGACGGGAGCTGCCCCTACTAGGGTGACCAGATGTCCTGATTTTATAGGGATAGTCCCGATTTTTGGGTCTTTTTCTTCTATAGGTTCCTATTACCTATTACCCCCCACCCTCTGTCCCGATTTTTCACACTTGCTGTGTGGTCACCCTAGCCCCCACTGCCATGGCCCTGCAACCGGCCTCGTCCCTCCCCGCTGCTCCTTCCACCAGCTCTGCGGGTGCCCGGCCCCCAGGGCATATGCCCAGGTGGTGGCGGCCCCCCGCCTGCTGCTATGTCATCTCCACCGACCACCGCCTCCGCTACCATCTATAGCGGCCGGAGCCCCTTCCCCACCTTGATCAGGAAGCACGGCATCTGTTGCCTACTGGTGCCCGCCTTGCCCCACGTAGAGACCTACGTGCGGGCATTGGTGAGGGTGGTGGGGCCCATGGCCATCGTGGCAGCCTCCAAGATGTATGGAAAGGTCGTCTTCTTCCTAGCATCGGAGGCCACCGCCCAGGAGGCGGTAGAGAAGGGCCTGGCGGTGGGGGGCGTGTTTGTCCCCCTGGAGCCGTTGGAAGACCTGGGTGTCCGGTTAATCCTGTCCTCCGTCCCTCCCTTCCTGCCCAATGCCTCTCTGCTGCCTGTCCTTTCTACCCTGGGGCGACCAATCTCTGTCATCAGCCCTCTTCCATTGGGCTGCAAAGACCCCGCCTTCCGTCACGTCCTCTTGTTCCGCCGGCAAGTGCAGCTTCAACTGCCGCCACCGGCGCGCAATGGAGAGGCGCTCGAGGGGTCCTTCCTGGTCCCCTACCAGGGAGCCTGCTACTGGGTGCATTATTCCACAGGGGAGGCCCGGTGCTACCTCTGCCGGGCGATGGGACACGTCCAGAGGGACTGCCCCTTGGCCTGGCACGGAGGAGCATCCAGGACTCCTGAGCCCCGGCAGGGTGCCGGCCCCGTCATCACCGGTGCCCCTGGCTGGCTGGCACCCGGAGCTGCCCCTCCTCCTTCCCAGTCCACCACCACTCCCGCTCGGGCCCAAGGGGTTCCTTCCCCAGCACGCCCAGATGAGCAGGAGAGCCCTGCCGCCCCTGTCTGTGCTCTGGCGGGATCTGTGGAGGAGGGTGCGGCAGAGATACTGCCAGGCATGGGAGAGGGCCTGCCCCAGGAAGAATCCTCCCTCCCTTATGCTGCCCCGAGCCATTGCCCTTGCTCCCTGACCCGACCCCTGTTAACCAGCTCCCAGATGATGCCATGGAGGGCTGGGCCCTAGTACAGGGGAAGCGGGGCAAGCAGAAGACTCAAGCTCCGCTCCTTCCCACCGATGCGGAAGCCCCCTGGAAGACCAGGAAGGGGGGCACCGATGCCAAGCCTTCTGCCTTGCCCCTGGGTGAATTTTGTCCACCTGTGTTGGCTGGGGAAGATGTGGCAGCACTGGAGGGTAGGACCGTCCCTCCTCTGGAGTCCCTTCCCTCAGAGACCCCCGATGGAGCCCCTCCTGCCGCCATGCCACCTAAGGCCCCAGCGAGCTCCAGGTGCTGTACGCTTCCGCAGAGTGTCTGGTCAGGCTCAACTGGACCCTGACCGAGCCGGGGTGTTCCCTATCAGGTTAGGTGTATGCTCTAGCAATTGAGCCCTTCCTCTGTCGGAGGCTGACGGGGTTGGTGCTTCAAGAGCCGGAGCTGCGGCTGGTCCTGCCAAAGATGTGCTCCTCGTGGTCCAGGACCCGGGCGACTTGGCGTGGGTGGAGGCTTGCCAGGCCATCTACTCGGCAGCCTCCTCCGCCCGGGTCAACTGGATCAAGAGCTCTGGCCTGGTGGTCGGGGACGGGTGGCAGGTGAGCTCCCTCCCACCCGTGCTTCAGGCCATCCGGTGGAGCGCAGGTCCGCTGCTCTATCTCTGCATTTACCTTTCTGCCATGCAACCATCTCTGCCGGAGAACTGGCACGGCTTAAAGGGCAGGGTGATGGAGCAGCTCCAGAAATGGACAGGACTACTCCGGTGCCTCTCCCTCCGAGGGAGGGCACTGATGCTCAATCAGCTAGTCCTGTCCATGCTCTGGTACCGGCTCAACACCCTGCTCCCGGCCCCGGATTTCCTGGCCCGCCTCCAGATGGCGATTCTGGAGTTCTTTTGGCCAGGAGTACACTGGGTCTCTGCAGGGATCCTTCACCTGCCCCTGGAGGAGGGAGGGCAGAGCCTGAAGTGCCTACGCACTCAGGTCCATGTCTTCCGCGTCCAGACCCTGCAGAGGCTTCTGTATGGTGCAGGTAGTCAGGCGTGGAGAGTACTGGCGCACGCCTTCCTGCGCCACTTCCGAGGACTCCGATACGACCGGCAGCTCCTTTTATCTCCATCCGAGAGGTCTTCCGTGAGACCTCTCCGGGCTGTCGGTCTTTTACCAAAACCTCTTCCAGACCTGGAAGCTGTTTTCAATGACCAGGTCCGTGGGGGCTGATCTCGCGGAGCTCCTGCTACACAACCCCCAGCTACGTGTGCAGGCGGCGGAGTCCCCCGTGGTGCACCAGAGGTTGGTCTCGACAGAAATCACCAGAGTCGGAGACCTCCTGGACTACGACCAGTGAGACTGGCTGGATCCTCTGACGCTCGCTCAGAGCATGGGGCTCTCCAGACCTCACACTCCCCGGCGCGTACTTCAAGAGGTGAAGGCCGCTTTACCGCCCCTGCTCGGGACTACCTCGAACGGGTTCTGCGAGAGGGCACGCCCCGCCTGCCCTCCACCCCAAGCCCTCAGGACCTTTTCATCGGGCCCCTGCCCCATGGACCCAACCGGCCCCCCCGCTCTTTCACCGTGAGCCGGCTGCATGATTTGCAGCCGGTTCTGTTCCAGACCGCGCCAAGGAAACATCTGTACATGCTCGCGCTCCATACCCTTCATTTCCTCACCCTCGCGTACCTCTAATCTGATTGTGTTTTACGGATGTAAGCAGGGTCTGAATGAATGTTTCCCTGACAGCTAGCTGGGAAGGGAAGAGACTCTGGGTGTGTTTATGAAAATACAGTTTGCTCCTACTCTGATTACAGCAGTGTCAACGTGATCAACTTTGGCTGGTATTGGGTACAAATCAGCTTAGTACTGAATGCAGGGGTAGTGAAATATGGTTACCAATGTTGTAATTATTGTATGAATACAGGGAAGCAGGACTGTGCGTAACCTGTCCCAAATGAGGGGGCTACCCTCAGTTGAAAGAACCCCATTAAACTAGGGGCTCAAATATCAGAGCCCTGTGAAAGTAAGAGGGGTGGGGACAGATATCCCCAGCCAGCAGGTTGAACACCCTCAAGGATCCTCCTTAAATTGGCTTCACCTGTTCCTCCCCACTGTTCAAAAAATGGAGCTAAATAGGCTTAATTAGGAGCCTCTTGTAGGTGGAAACAGGAAGCGACTGACAGTCAACTGGTGAACAAGTGGCTGGTGTAGCAGAGAGGTACGATGAGCAGCCAGCACTGCGGCTGGAGGAGAAGTATGACAAGCAGGCAGCCAGTAGGCGGGTGGTGCAGAGGCATGATGAGCGGCCAGCAGGGCAGTAGTGGAGAGGCATGGTGAGCAGGCAGCCAACAGTGCAGTGGTAGAGAGACATGACGATCAGGCAGCGGTGGTGGAGAGGCACGGTGAGCAGGTGGCCAGTAGGGTGGCAGTGGAGAGGCACGATGAGCAGGCAGTAGGGCGGCGATGGAGTGGCATGACGAGTGGTCAGCAGGGCAGCAATGGAGAGGCGCGATGAGCGGCCAACAGGGCGGCAGTCGAGAGGCGCGAAGGGCAGCAGTGAAGTGGGGCGACGAGTGGCCACCAGTGGATCGGCCCGACGAGCGGCCAGCAGGGCAGCTGGCAGTTTGTTTGTGAACTCTGTTTGCGGTGTTTTCCCAAATTAATGCTGAGTTACTTCCCTCCTTTAATAAAAAGTTTCTTTTCTACACTCGGACTCTGTGTTTGCATGTGGGGAAGTATTGCCTCTCAGAGGCACCCAGTGGTGGAATGTAAATTTCCCAGGTTACTGGGTGGGGGCTCGAGCCAGTTCTGTGTTGTATCAGGGGGGAGGCAGTGACCATGAGATGGTCGAGTTCAGGATCCTGACACAAGGAAGAAAGGAGAGCAGCAGAATACGGACCCTAGACTTCAGAAAAGCAGACTTTGACTCCCTCAGGGAACTGATGGGCAGGATCCCCTGGGAGAATAACATGAGGGGGAAAGGAGTCCAGGAGAGCTGGCTGTATTTTAAAGAATCCTTATTGAGGTTGCAGGAAAAAAACATCCTGATGTGTAGAAAGAACAGTAAATATGGCAGGCGACCAGCTTGGCTTAACAGTGAAATCCTTGCTGATCTTAAATGCAAAAAAGAAGCTTGCAAGAAGTGGAAGATTGGACAAGTGACCAGGGAGGAGTATAAAAATATTGCTCAGGCATGCAGGAGTGAAATCAGGAAGGCCAAATCACACTTAGAGTTGCAGCTAGCAAGAGATGTTAAGAGTAACAAGAAGGGTTTCTTCAGGTATGTTAGTAACAAGAAGAAAGTCAAGGAAAGTGTGGGCCCCTTACTGAATGAGGGAGGCAACCTAGTGACAGAGGATGTGGAAAAAGCTAATGTACTCAATGATTTTTTTTTTTTTGCCTCTGTCTTCACAAACAAGGTCAGTTCCCAGACTGCTGCACTGGGCAGCACAGTATGGGGAGAAGGTGACCAGCCCTCTGTGGAGAAAGAAGTGGTTCGGGACTATTTAGAAAAACTGGACGAGCACAAATCCATAGGGCTGGATGCACTGCATCCGAGGGTGCTGAAAGAGTTGGCGGATGTGATTGCAGAGCCATTGGTCATTATCTCTGATAACTCATGGCGATCGGGGGTGGTCCCGGATGACTGGAAAAAGGCTAATGTAGTGCCCATCTTTAAAAAAGGGAAGGAGTATCCGGGGAGCTACGGGCCAGTCAGCCTCACGTCAGTCCCTGGAAAAATCATGGAGCAGGTCCTCAAGGAATCAATTCTGAAACACTTAGAGGAGAGGAAAGTGATCAGGAACAGTCAGCATGGATTCACCAAGGGGAAGTCATGCCTGACTAACCTAATTGCCTTCTATGAGGAGATAACTGGCTCTGTGGATGAGGGGAAAGCAGTGGATGTGTTATTCCTTGACTTTAGCAAAGCTTTTGATACAGTCTCCCACAGTATTCTTACCAGCAAGTTAAAGAAGTATGGGCTGGATGAATGGACTATAAGGTGGATAGAAAGCTGGCTAGATCGTTGGGCTCAACGGGTAGTGATCAACGGCTCCATGTCTAGTTGGCAGCCGGTTTCAAGCGGAGTGCCCCAAGGGTTGGTCCTGGGGCCGGTTTTGTTCAATATCTTCACTAATGATCTGGAGGATGGCGTGGACTGCACTCTCAGCAAGTTTGCAGATGACATTAAACTGGGAGGGAGTGGTAGATATGCTGGAGGGTAGGGATCAGATACAGAGGGACCTAGACAAATTAGAGATTGGGCCAAAAGAAATCTGATGAGGTTCAACAAGAACAAGTGCAGAGTCCTGCACTTAGGATGGAAGAATCCCATTCACTGTTACAGACTAGGGACCGAATGGCTAGGAAGCAGTTCTGCAGAAAAGGACCTAGGGGTTACAGTGGACACGAAGCTGGATAGGAGTCAACAGTGTGCCCTTGTTGCCAAGAAGGCTAACGGCATTTTGGGCTGTATAAGTAGGGGCATTGCTAGCAGATCGAGGGATGTGATCATTCCCCTCTATTCGACATTGGTGAGGCCTCATCTGGAGTACTGTGTCCAGTTTTGGGCCTTACACTACAAGAAGGATATTGAAAAATTGGAAAGAGTCCAAAAATGATTGGGGGCTGGAGCACATGACTTATGAGGAGAGGCTGAGGGAACTGGGCTTGTTTAGTCTGCAGAAGAGAAGAATGAGGGGGGGATTTGATAGCTGCTTTCAACTACCTGAAAGGGGGTTCCAAAGAGGATGGATCTAGACTGTTCTCAGTGGTACCTGATGACAGAACAAGGAGTAATGGTCTCAAGTTGCAGTGGGGGACGTTTAGGTTGGATATTAGGAAAAGCTTTTTCACTAGGAGGGTGGTGAAGCACTGGAATGCGTTACCTAGGGAGGTGGTGGAATCTCTTTCCTTAGAGGTTTTTAAGGTCAGGCTTGACAAAGCCCTGGCTGGGATGATTTAGTTGGGAATTGGTCCTGCTTTGAGCAGGGGGTTGGACTAGATGACCTCCTGAGGTCCCTTCCAACCCTGATATTCTATGAAAGGAACCCCTAGCTATTAAACACGGCCCTAGTTGCTGCTTGCTCCACCTGGCAGAAGGGTTACACACCCACTTTGTGCACACCTTTGTACAGGTGTAAATTACTACACAAGATTCAGGAATGGAGAACTGGGTCCTTCATAAATAACTGGTGTTTGCTTGCTAGTTCTGTCCATTGCATGCCTGGTTTGGCTGAAATAGAATCAGACGTCTGCTGCAAGCAGCAGAGAATACATATAAAAATGATTTTGCTGACTATTATGGGAGTCTGGAAGTTAAGATCCAATGATGAAGGATGCTGAGTGTCCTAAGCTCCTACTGACTTCAGTGAATTAAAGGTGCTCAGCATATGGAATTGGGTCCAGTAGCATGAAAAGGACAAATTTCATGCAAAACAAAAAGCGTTTTGGCAGTTCACAAGATAAGGAGAAGTGGGTAACCAAAATGAAAGAGATCCAGTTAATCTGAGATAGAGAACATGCTACACCAGTCACTGATATTTAGGGCAGGTCTACACTAAAAAGTTAGGTCAACCCAGCTATGTCACGCAGGGGTGTGAAAAATCCATTTCACTGAGCAATGTAGTTAAGCTGACCTAACCCCGCCGAGTAGACAGCGTTAGGTCGATGGAAGAATTCTAGTGACTGCCTCTTGGGAGGTAGATTAACTACAGTGATGGGAATAGGGTGACCAGATGTCCCAATTGTATTGGGACAGTCCCAATATTTTGGGCTTTGTATTATATAGGTGCCTATTAGTAGCCCCACCCTGTCCCGATTTTCACACGTGCTATCTGGCCACTCTAGATGGAGAACCCCTCCCGTCGCTGTAGTGAGTGTCTACACGGAAGCACTACAGAGGTGCAGGTACAGTGTAGCCTTAGGCCAGGTCTACACTACCCCCCTAATTCGAACTAAGGTTCGAAGTACCTTAGTTCGAACTTACCTTGGTCCACACTCGGCAGGCAGGCTCCCCCGTCGACTCCGCGGTACTCCTCTCGCCGAGCTGGAGTACCGCAGTCGACGGCGAGCACTTCTGGGTTCGACTTATCGCGTCCAGACTAGACGCGATAAGTCGAACCCAGAAGTTCAATCGCTCGCCGCTGAACTACCGGGTAAGTGTAGCCAAGGCCTTAGACTTCAGCATGTGAAGAAGTGTCCTGTTGATGGGCTTGTATTTTAGCAGTACGACAACTGACTATATAGTGGCTTCAATGTTCTCTAAACACAATGTACTTGGATTTTAGAAACTCAATTTCTTTATATGGTAAAGCAGCCTGAAAACCTGGGTAAATAAGCATAGATGCTGGAAGTAGGGCTGCCAGGGGTACTGCCACAACCCCTGGCTTGAAATGGTTTTCACCCTTTACAGGATTTACACCAGTTTGGTTCCATGGCTCTCAGCACCCCCACTATACAAATTGTTCCAGCACCCCTGTAAATAAATAACAAATCAACTTATTTATTAAATTAAAATAATCCTCCTTCTTTCAAATCATTTACCACCAATACAAAACTTGATTTTGGATCGAAGATAAACTAAGAAGGAAAAAAAAAGGAAAAGTAACAGACAGAGCAAGAGAGAGCAAGCAGAATTATTAAAAGAGCAGCATCTGTCTATCATCCATTCCCTTCATTCTATTCTTCTCCTCTTGAATCTATGCAACAGCTCACGGAGGCGTAAAAAAGACTGGCAAATGCAGTTAGCATGTCATGCCAACAGACATCCCTTCATTCTTCAGTACAAATGCCAGGCAATTATAAATGACTGTAAAGTTCTATTAGTTCCTAACAATTTCCAGAAATATTAGCTTTGGTGTAGCCTTTCAGCTGAAGTACAGTACAGACACCAGGCTGGGTATGTGAAATCCATGGCTACAGAAGTATGTTGTAAATTCTCTAGGTCACAAGCCTTTTTGCTTTGCCAAAGAAAGAGGAAAAATTGTATAATATGGAACCAAAGAATGGAGAGCAGGAAATGAATGAGAAGGGAAAAGAGGCATGGAGAGAAACTGAGACAAACTGTTCTATAAAAATGTAAAGCAAGTTTTCTCTCAATTATTTACACAATTTAAGGTACACTGTTAACTTTGCTTACCGTCTTCCTGTACCAAAACAAGCAGCGTTCATGGTCAAATATGAGACTCCATCACATAGAGCTTTTAAACTCAAAGCTAACCAAGAAAGCCTTTCACAGAAGTCATTTTCTTCCTTGCTGGATATAAAATTATTATTTGTGTTACTTTAGTATCCAGGGCCCTACTCATGGACCAGGACCCCTTTGTGCTAGGCACTGTACAAATCTTGAACAAAAGAGAGTCCCTGCCTATAACAGGGTGACTTGCCCTGTAAGGGCTGGAGCCTGGGGCCAACCAACTCTGATTACTAAAAAGGCACATCTGTGAGCAGCAGGAGGCTGCAGAGAAGGGGGAAGCTCAGGAAACTGCAAGGGAGTGTGACAGGAAAGATCCTGACCATAGCAGAGCTTGGAGACCAGGCCCAAACCCAGTTAGGGTTTCCTAAAGGAGCCGTCTGCCCACTGGGCTCTGTCCTCCAAATGCCACTTGCAATCAAGGTCTTTCCTGCAGGACAGGGAGAAACTTTGTTTCTGTGGGTCATCCCCAGCCCAAAGGCATGTGCTTCCTACTCCTGCAGCTCTGGCCCCCGTAGGAGCCAGCAGGATTGGCTGCCCTGGCTGAGGGAGGAGGGGCTGGAAGGCTCCTTCACTCAAAGGCGATGTGTGGGGTGGGGCAGTCACATGACCCCCCCACCCTGTAAATTGTTGTGCTCCCCTCCACTATCAGCAAGTACAGGTCATCTCTGCCCCCAAACTGCAAGCCTCAGGCAGGTTAGGAATTCCCCCCCCCCCCCCCCCCCCATGCATGTCCCCGTTAGCCTGACTGGAGATGCTCATGCAAATATAGAAGTCAAACTAAACCTATGGTTTCTGTTTCATTTGTTATGTCTTCCATCTCACTCTGCTTAGCCTGTCAGCCAGCTCATAGCCTACTGCGAACTGAGGCAGCTGCCTCAGGTGCCAGACTGTGGGGGGGCGCCACTAGGACTCAGAGTGTAGAAAATTGTGTCTGCTGCTGATGCATATGTATTCTCTCTGCTCTAGATGCACAGAGATGGTGGAGTGCAGTGCTGGAGGAAGGAGGGCACGAGAGACATAACAGGCAGGTAGGAGAAAAGGTGAGAGGAAATAATAGAAATCAGCAGGAACTGCAGGGAGAGAGAGGAGGAGGAGCCTCTTATGTACCTCTTTAGCACCACCAGGAGCCTGGACTGATTAACACCAGCTTCTCAGGGAGCTTCCTGTGTCCTGCTGCTTCCCTGAACCCACCTGAGGAGAACAGGCAGTCAACTGAAGTAGTAGGAGCCACTTAGGCCCTTAAGACGCTGATATCTTCCCTCACTCAGGCCCTGCTACCAGCCTGCTTATTTGTCCCCTTCAACTGAGTGTTGAGAGCCACTATAGCAGCACAAAACAGCAGTCATGAGTGAAAGAAGAAAACGCTCCTCTGGGGCAGCATTCAGAAAAAGAAAGAAAGCAAAGGAAGCTTTTCTATCTAAGCAGGAAGGAGCTCTCCTGAGATACAGACACAAATGTTCACGGTGAGCCTTCTGGCCCCAGTGAGGATGTGAGTGGTGAGGAGATGCCTGATCTTCCAGTTAGTCAGGGTGCAGGTGACCTGGCAGCTACTGCAGCATCCATATCTCCATCTCAAATGGATGTAACCATGCACATTCCTGAAGAAAAGTGTAGATCAGAGAAGAGTGTGGTGGAAGTGCAAGAAACAGCTGCTGCTGAGTTTAGTTCCTTAAGTTTAGATGATCCAGGACTGTGGACCCACTTGAGCAGTAGCCTGAGGGACTTCCTTGTACTACATGGGCCACAGCAAGTGAAAAACTTCATGTTCCCCAAAGACAATGGAAATAGAAGTTTCCATCCAACACATTACTGGCGTTAAATCCCCAATGGTGACAAAGTGGAGAGGCCATGGCTTATGTACTCAAAAACCCAGAATGCTGCATACTGTTTTTGTTGCAAACTCTTCCAGTCTAATGTTCCAGCCACATTGGCTTCTACAGGAACAAAGGACTGGAAAAATCTGGCTAGAAATCTGGCATGCCACGAGAAGGCAGCAAATCACCAGAGAGCATTCCATAGGTGGAAAGAGCTTGAGATGAGACTAAGGTTAAAAGCCACCATGGACGATCAGCATCAAGAGAAGATTGCATCAGAGTCTCTTTACTGGCAAAATGTTCTGAAAAGGCCCATTGCTATTGTGAGAATGCTTGCTACCCAAAACCTAGCACTGCGTGGCACTTCAGATCAGCTGTATGTTCCACTCTGAAACTTCCTTAAAATTGTGGAGCTGATGGCTGAGTTTGATGCTGTACTCCAGGAGCATCTAAGAAGAGTCACCACCCAAGAAATGTACACACATCACTACCTTGGAAAAACAATTCAAAATGAGATCATATAGTTTCTGGCAACAAAAGTCAAACAGAAGATTGTGGTAGATCTGAAGTCAGCAAGATATTACTCTGTTATTCTGGCCTGCACACCTGACATCCGCCATACAGAACAGATGGCTTTAATGGTTCATTTTGTAACAACAACAGAATCTAGTGAAAATGTCCCTGCAATGTTGACTGTCAGAAAGCATTTTCTAGAATTTATTGACATTGATGATACTATAGGAGCTGGCATGACAAATGTGCTTCTTAAAAAGCTGGAAGATATGGGGAATTGCGATAGCTGACATGAGAGGTCAGGGGTACGATAATGGTGCCAACATGAGAGGAAAGAACAGAGGAGTGCAGACACGGATCTGAGAGTTAAACCTTGAGCTTTTTTTGTCCCATGCAGTTCTCATTCATTGAACTTGGTGACCAGTGATGCAGCATCAGCTTCTAATGAAGCTGCTGATTTTTTTTATGCAATTCAAAAGATCTATGTATTTTTCTCTGCATCAACTCATCAATGACAAATTTTGAAGCAACATCTGGGAACATCCTCTCTGACACTGAAACCTCTAAGTGCCACACAATGGGAAAGTCAAGTGGAGGCGATAAAGCCTATCAAACACCAAATTGGGACGATAGGTGATACCACAGTTGCCATTATGGAGGATAATGCTATGACTGGAACTGTTCATGGGAGAACAGTGGCAGAGGGAAATGGAATCACCAGAAACATACATAACTTCAAATTTCTGTGTGGCTTAGTGTTGTGGCATGATATACGGTTTGAAATAAATGTTGTAAGCAGGAGACTCTAAGGTGTTGGCCTTGATATATCTGGAGCAATGGAACAACTGGACAAAGCAAAGTCATACCTACAGTCTTACCGGTCAGATGAGGGATTTCAAAATGTTCTGAAGTGTGCACAGAAGTTGGCAGAAGAACTTCAAACTGAAGCTATTTTCCCACCCATTCAAGAATACAAGAGTCACCGAAGAAGATGACATTTTGATTACAAGGCATGGGATAATCTGATAAGAGACCCCAAACAACAATTCAAAGTTGAATTCTTTAACCAGGTGCTAGATTGTGCAATACGGTCAGTTGAAGAACGTTTCATGCAGCTCAAGGAACACAGCAGTATATTTGGGATGTTGTATGATATTCCAAAACTCCTCACTATACCTGAAGAAGACCTACACCAGCAATGCAGGGCACTAGAGACAGTGTTGACACATGATGACATGTGCGATATTGATGCAAGTGATTTTGGTGATGAGCTGAAAGCCCTTTCAAGATACAGTTCAGCAGGATCGACTCCAACGGCTGTTCTGGAATATATGTGCACAAATAAGATGACCACCCTCTTTCCAAATGCTTTTGTTGCTCTGTGCATACTTCTAACACTTCCTGTAACACTTGCCAGTGTAGAACGCAGCTTCTCCAAGCTGAAGTTAATAAAAACACATCTATGCTCCACAATGACACAGGAGAGGCTGGTCGGCCTTGCAACCATCTCAAAAGAGCATGAGCTGGCCCAGACTGTGGACCTTCAGGAAGCAGTTCAAATCTTTGCCATCAAGAAGGCACGGAAAGCACCACTTTGATTATTCAAACAGATAAAAATGCCAGTGTTTACTATGCAGACAAGAAAAGTTACATTTGCTGTTCAGGCATTTGAAAGTTAAGTGTTACTTAAAATTTTTGAACAAGGCATTTTAAGTTGTTAGTTCTCCTTTATTGGGGTAGATAGCAGAGCAGTACTGTGAGAGGAGTAGAACAGGAAGAAGGCAGAATCGAGATCTCTCAAAGTTTTGGCCCAAACGAGTGGGCACGGGGGGCGGGGGGTCAAAATGTTGTGGACCGGCCCTGACTCAGCACCAGGTCAGCAGCCTCAGTCCTCAAACTAAGGCCAAACTCAGCTGCCTCAAATTCCTCTTTGTCTTCAGTGCAGCCTCCTGCTGCTCTTTCTAGTGAAAGCACCTGATCTCTCCCAGATTTGCCTCTTTAGTAATCATGACTGGCTGGCCTCCAGGGGCAAGCCATCCTGTTACACAGCCCCAAACTGCTTACAATCTAAGTAAAAGTAACATGCTTAACGTATCACAATGGATTAGGGTTATTAATCGATAAAGGTATGGTGAAAGCAAGTACAGTAGCACCTAAGGTCGTACTGAACATTTTCCACAGAGGGGTCTAAACAGTGTTATTTGTCTCCTATAACGGAGGCAAAATGTATATACAGAAGGTAGGAGACTTAGAAAAATTGAAATGTCAATCTGCATGCGTATTGAACTGTACCACTCCAACTTTAAGCAATCATCAGTTCTGATGATTGTGAGAATTAACTTCTACCCTCTGAGGTCTACCCACCACAATTCAACGGGTTCTCATTTCTAGTTTGGGTTGGGTCAAATAATAGTAAGATTTAACAGACACACATTACTTTCAGGTAGACTAAGCAGTATTATACCTATTATACAGATGAAGAAAGTGAGTCAGAGAGGCCTTCTCCTACATAGCCCCTGTTATCTGGAATAATCTTTCTGTATTTTCTACCTGATTGACTCCTCCATCGCTTTTTATATATCATCTGAGAAAATATATTCTCCCTTGCTTATGTCTCATCATTTTTCTCTTCCTTAATTTGTGTCATCTTTTAACACAATATTGTCATATTTCAGTGGTTGATAAAATGGTAATCTTTGCCTCACTTGGTAGATTAGTTAGTCCTTCTCTTCTTAAACTGCTACAGGGTATGTAGTATACAATCATAGATACAAGAGTCCCAGCATCTGTCAATGCAAAGCCTAGAAGAATATTTCTTTTTAGATCACAAGAAAATTTAAAACAATGGACTTCGATTCACTTGTGCAAGTTACAGACCAGCAAAATGGTGAAGTCCAACTAGGTAGTAACTAAACTGTGGGCAATACCATCCTGGTACTGATGAATGAATGGAGAGATACCACAAGGATGCATGCAGCCTAAACTGCCTGAATTTGACATTTTATATTTGATTCCAAATCATTGTGAAACACGTTTATTATATTAGTATAGATTTCCTTTTAAAGAGTCTCAATGGAGCAGTATCATAGAAGAAATATCTAGGAATAAATATGAATTTATTTTTATGTTGTTAATGTTTAATAAAGAACTATGGTCCTAGATGGGTTTAATCATGATTACCGTCTGACAGGTTTCAGAGTAGCAGCCGTGTTAGTCTGTATCCGTAAAAGGAACGAGGAGTACTTGTGGCACCTAGAGACTAACAAATTTATTTGAGCATAAGCTTTCGTGGGCTATAGCCCACTTCTTCGGATGCATAGAATGGAACATATTACAAGAGTATATATACACATACAGAGAAGATGTCATACCAGCTCTAAGAGGCTAATTAATTAAGATGATCTATTATCTGACAGGAGGAGGACCACAGCTTGTCCTGGCTTACACTGATTGGCCAGTCGTGATCAGCATCATATCAGCTAACTTGAGCGTCATGATTGAGTGTGAATATAACATTCTGTAATGTAGATAAGCCATTAATTCAGCACTAATGGGAGAGATGTGCACAACACAAAAACTATTATCACAATGGCATCCGTGGGGATCATCTGAGGACAGAGGCTAGGGACTAATAGACACACATTACTTTCAGGTGGGGGAGGGGGAATAAAAAATGTATTTATTAATTATTATTTATTTGTATTACCATATTGCTTCGGAGACTTAATCAAGGACAAGACCTTATTTTGTTAGGTGCTGTACAAACACAATGGGTCCTGCTAAATCAGAGAAGAGGCATGCTGGCTGAGTAGCATGGAGAATCCTGTACAGCTCTCCGTGCTTTATGTATTTGTACTAGGGTGTTTATCCAGAAAATTTCACAAAGGTTACATTCATTTTAGAAAAGAAAAAGAGAAGCTTCTTTGATAGCTTTCCCTGGGTCTTATTCTTTCACAATAAAAGCCATTTTTCTCTTTCTTGAATGCATTAAATAAAAAGGGAGAAACAAAGAAAAACACATCACCGATCAGTAATGAGTTTACCTTGGAGACAGAGTTTAAAAAATGTCCCATAGAAGTATTGAACCTGTCTGTCTTAAGCTTTTTCACACCTTAGCTCAACTTTCAACCACATCAGAGAGAAAGGATCCTGAGTTCTTCATTTGTGCATTGCCATAGTGAATCAGCACAAAGCTATTTCACCCAGCTGTTTCTGTAATTGTGATATAGGTGGAAAACCCACAATATTCATTAGGCCTCAGATGTCCAAGTGTATAGCATGTGTCTTAACAGGAGTTGTCCACTGGCTGAAGTATCAGACTTATATAATCCAGCTGGTTTCTTAAGGGAATTTTTTCTCACTGTCTGTTTTTCTGTCTAGATAGTCCTTAGTTGCTGCTCTGAGATTTAGCACATGTAAAGCACGTTTTGTGTATTCTAAGGGAATAATTAGAGAAGCATATAAGATGCGAGGAATAAAACAGCACAAGAAGAAACAAAGCTACCAGTCTAGTTTGAAAGAGGATACAGTGCAGAGAAGGTGTCTGCTTCACTGACCAGGATAAAATGTTAGAGAAGGTGGAATTCTAGTTCTGGTTTATTTATTTCAAGCCTACTATATTTCAAGGTGCACTCTTACATATGTTGTATTTTAGATTCCTCTCTTATCACTTTTAGTGATGTTAAAATAGATTAGCATCTTTTTCTTTCAAGGTAAAATTCACCCCTGTGCAGAGGGTTAGCACAAGATCTTTGCAACAATCAAGTCCAGCTTATGTCCTCAAAATAGTCATGAAGTGGTACATGGCTCCATTCAGGCCTGCTGCAGAAAGGCTGTGAGGTTGCACTACCAAGGCAACCAGATGTGTTTAACATAAATGTAAGGGTGCAACTGTCTTCAGATTTAGTTTACCTGATAAATCCATGATATGACAAAGGACAAGACCGTGGCCAACAACACTGGGCTGGATGTTGCAGCAGGCTCTCTGGTAGCCTTCCCCAGTCTCTCCAGATATATACTTAATCTGGCAGGACCCAGCCCTGCTCACACTGATGTCAATGCAATTTCTGTCACTGATTTCTGTGGGAGCAGTATTGGCTCCAGAAGGCACATCCAGAAACAGCTCTATCTGTGGCTTACTACATTTTGCTCATTCATGGTCATGGTAAGAGGGCTGTAAAACTATTGTAAGAAGGGGAGCAGAAGTGAAGATGAGAGAGTAGGAGACATGGTCCCAGAGGAGGATACAGAGTGAGGAGAAGGAAAATGAAAATGGGGATGTAAAAGAGGAGAAAGGAAAAGATGAGAGGAGAAAAAATGAACAGAGGAGAACTGAGGGAAGAAGAGGGGATTAATCTTGTTCACCAAGGGTTCAGCTTATGTGGAAAGATCCTGGTGTAGTTGAAATATCCTCAGCTGGTGCTATTTGGAAGCATGTCTCTCAACTGGCTGACTTGCTAATGTGCAGGCCACTAGAATGTGGAGAAATGCACAATACAAAAATGCCCCCAGCCTCACTTATTTAAAAACTGGAAACACCAGTACTGCTCGGAACTGTGAGCCAGTTGCTCGACTGCTGTAAGTCAGCATAGCTCCTGCCACACCAGGTTACTCTCTGAGAGCATAGCCCTGTCTGCCTAAGCTTCTGTTAATAATGATGTTCGTTTCACTTATCCATCCCCGTTTCCCTCCTCAGGATTCCATCACTTTACTATTTGATTTATTTCATATTTATAACCTCATCTCTTTTTATCACCGCTTTGCTGACATTTTAATCATAGGCAATTTAGAAGTATCGCCTTTCTGTTTAAAAATTATTTTCCTTTACAGTGATCCTGCCCCCTTGTTCACAGATGTACTATGGATCTGATCCAAAGCCCATTGAAGTCAATGGAAAGACACCCATCAACTTCACCACGGTTGGGATTAGGCTCTCTCTCTGAAACCATGATAAGGGAGCAAGATCCAGTGTATAGTAGTCAGGAGCCCAAGGATGCATCCCTGTCTTTCGCACTGACTTGCTTTGTGACCTTGGGCAAGTCACCTAAGCTCTTGGCACCTAGGTTGCCCCATCTGTAAAAATGAGGAGACCACTCATCATTGTAAAGCCCTTTGAGAGCTACAGATGATGAGGTATATAATTGCTAGGTAATACTAGGGGAAAGAAATCTGAAATCAATGGGAAGAAAAACTTGGGAAGCACAATGATGCTGAAAGATGCTTAGAGATGACATTGGACTGAAAATTAGATGCTGGTTTGCAATAGACTCTGAAAGCAAAAACATTAATTGGGAGCTAAATATGCAGAAGCAGCATATCAGAAATTACGGAGACACAGTTCTCTCTTTGAACGGTGCTGGCAAATCCATGAGCACTAGCAAGGCTAATCTACCAAAGTAAGAAGTATTTTTACATTGTGATGGGGCATATTATTAATTGGGTCTCAGTAGGACTCTGGGGCCTCCCAAAATATGTACTTCAAAACTCCTTTCTCTCTCTCTGTCATATGTTTAATCCTATCTTACTTTAAGACAAATCCATTTTGTTCCATTTTGGTGCAATTTGTATTTTTGTTGTTTGTCTATTTTTAATGGAAAATCATTGTGGTAAGATCATCTTGTCCACTGTTTTGCAATGAACAGAGCTCACTGTGAATGCCCAATTATAGTGATGACTATTGCGACCTTGAAACAAACCATTCATGTGTATGATTACAAATCGAGGTTAAATCCTAAACTTTACAGAACCGGCTAATGAAATCAGTCCACTGCTACAGCTCTTTCTGGGCTTTTGTGTCTCTACTTCTTATTCTTATAATGATATTGTCAGAAAGTGGCTGAGGAAAAGCCAGTAGGGCTTTGAGACGCATATGCCAAAAATTCAATTACTGCTCAAAGGATGTCATCAGAGCTATCCAGGCATCCATTACGAGGCTTTTCCAGTACTGTCTGTGGCAGGGAAAAAGAAAAGGTAAAGTGACTCTCAGCAAGGCAGTGAAGTTATTTTGGGACTTTTTTCAGGACAGTTGCTTTCTGTGAAAATGCTCAATAATGCCAAGTCTCCAAAGTATCTTTTCAACAGATTTCCAATCTGTAATGATGGCCCAGATTGCCAAAAAGTATTTAAAAGACCTCCACCTGTCAAACATTTCAGATATAAAACCCTTTCTTGGGGCTGGAGCATTAGATTATAATCTTTCTATGGAGCCTTTTAGAATAGGATTATACAAAGAGGGGGTGGGGGATGAAATCCTGCCTCTTTCTCTTCAGCTGTGTAACCCCTGGAAGAGTGCCCATGCCAAGCTGTGTTTAAAATTGGCTTGGCACCTTACAGTAGACAGCTGACAGTGAAAGTTTATACCTAGTTGCCACATTGACATAAGCAACTGAAGAAAAGGGATTTTCTGATGGTTGAAACTGCATGAATTGCATGAAACTCCACCATTAGTGGTAAGTCCTGCCCCTGTGAAGATCTGCATCATTCACTTGACTTTTCGGTGGATCTTTGTGTGGAATCAGGGCTGAGGAACTCACACCAGATTCCAAAGAGCAGAGATGTAAGGAGGGGAAGAATTGTTGGTCCTCTTCATTCAGCTTACCCCTCACATCTGTAACCTGTCAGTCACTTCACTGCACTCTCCCTACTTACGGTGCTGCTTCCCCTCCCCTTTCTCCTTTACAATTCCTGTTTTCCTCATCCTGTCCCCCGCTTACTGCATTAATCCCTTCTTTTCCCCAACTTCCGCTTTGAGCCCCCTTTCCAAGATCTCCTCCTAAAACTACATATTTGTAATACAAATAAAACAAGGATAGAAAGCAATAAAAAGGCCATGTGACTAGCATGGCTTGCCCCAGGTGTACCCTAATCATTTTGCTTGTAAAATGTATCTTCATTCGGTTTTTGTTTTGTTTAGATTGTCTAAGCTCTTTGAGGCTGCCTAGCAGACTGAGGCCACGTCCTGATTGCAGCCATTGGGTGCTACCACAATACAAATTAATAGTAATGCAGGGGAAGAGGAGGAGATTGAATTTAATGAAGTAAGATGCAGGAAGCCGCTGAAGATGAGGGTGAATATAACTGGATAAGGTTGGAGAGGAAGAGGACCTCAGCAGAGATATATCAAAGCTCTATAATTAGATAAAGGTCTTATAAATCAGGTCTTATAAAATACTGGCCCCTTTTTCTTCAAAAGACCCCCTTGAAAATATATGTCTATATAAATATCACAGCTAAATCAAAATATAATTTATCATTATCCATTTTGTCTGACATTTTTATATACACAATATACGTGGAAACGATAGTTGACTAGAGACGTGCCATTTTCTTAGAATTTTGTTTTCTGTTCATATTTAACTGTGGCAGAGACACATAGGAAAGTAAAACGTTAGCATTTCTAAATGAAGAACTCACAGTTTTAAAAGAATCCAATGGGTCTGACTGCCAGTTTTATGAGAGTGTGATAGTGAAGCAGAACTTTCTTGGATGAAGTGAACACTAACTTTGCATATCATTATAACAATACAAGTTTTCCTCTGAGACAGCACTACGTTGGAGCATTGGAACTGGCTGCCACTTACTCTAGCTGTAGCCATTGTGTCTGGGTACAGATTCCTGTTGTTGTGACCATTGTGATTGGCCACCTCATTGACTACATTTGGGATTCACTCATCAGTGACCAGCAACCAGTGTAGTTGCACTCATGCAAACCTCAAGTGTAGATAGCAAAGTAAAGCTCCAGCGGCAATCTGTTCCAGTGGTTAATATGCCCTCACTTTTAAAAATTAGCCCCTTATTTTCAGCCAGAATTTGTCGTGTCTCAACTTCCAGGTCAAATGCCTACCAGAAAGAAGATGCATACTTTGAGAGGATGTCCCCCTCATTACAATGAAGTCTTAAATGACCCATATAAATAAAATGATGCAGGGCTATGAAAACATAAAATGGGGGATTAATAAAAATAAAGACTAGATTATTATTTATCTAGAACCTTAAATCACAAGGCAGCTTACAAATGAAGGATATTATGTAACATCACCATATTGAGGAGTGCAGAAAAAGAAAAGAGCTAAAGAATGTGCTTATCATTCTTGGTTTATGTCATTTATTTATTTATTTAAGAAGCCCTTCACTGATGAGAGCCCACAGATATCTGCATTGTTTCGGCGTGTGTTTTGTCCCTGTCTGTGCTTGATCCACAAAGGATATGAGTTTGTTACAGCAGTTAGCTAGAAAGCCTGACCTTCTGACTCCTGGGATGGTTTAGTAATTTTTGTTGTCAGAAGGGGGTCATGGTGCAATGAAGTTTGAGAACTGCTGCACTAGCTCAAGCTAGTGTGACATATGCATTTTAGCTTTTGCAGTTCCCAGTTCAATACCTAGTGCCAGCTAAAATTGTGGCCATCACACAACTTAATCCTGCATCTGATGGGTCAGATCCAATGTTGGCTGAAGTCAAGGCAAGTCTTTTCACTGGAAAAATATCACCAAATGATAGACCAAGAAGCTGAAAGATTCTGAGTACCCTAAACTCAATGCAACTTTTTGGCCACCACCTCTCAGGATCAGTCTGTTAGGTCCCTAATTGCTGAAGAGGGATCGTCTTAGAATCATAGAAGATTAGGGTTGGAAGAGACCTCAGGAGGTCATCTAGTCCAACCCACTGCTCAAAGCAGGACCAACCCCAACTAAATCATCCCAGCCAGAGCTTTGTCAAGCCAGGCCTTAAAAACCTCTAAGGATGGAGATTCGACCACTTCCCTAGGTAACCCATTCCAGTGCTTCACCACCCTCCTAATGAAATAGTGTTTCCTAATATCTAACCTAGACCTCCCCCACTGCAATTTGAGACCATTACTCCTTGTTGTGTCATCTGCTACCTCTGAGAACAGCCTAGCTCCATCCTCTTTTGAATCCCCCTTCAGGTAGTTGAAGGTTGCTATCAAATCCCCCCTCACTCTTCTCCTCTGCAGACTAAATAAGCTCAGTTCCCTCAGCCTTTCCTCATAAATCATGTGCCCCAGCCCCCTAATCATTTTTGTTGCCCTCTGCTGGATTCTCTCCAATTTGTCCACATCCCTTCTGTAGTGGATGCATCCCAAAACTGGATGCAATTCTCCAGATGTGGCCTCACCAGTGCCAAAAAGAGGGGAATAATCACTTCCCTCGATCTGCTGGCAATGCTCCTACTAATGGAGCCCAATATGCCGTTAGCCTTCTTGGCAACAAGGGCACACTGTTGACTCATATCCAGCTTCTCGTCCACTGTAATCCCCAGGTCCTTTTCTCCAGAAATGCCACTTTGCCAGTTAGTCCCCAGCCTGTAGCAGTGCATGGGATTCTTCCGTCCTAAGTGCAGGACTCTGCACTTCTTCTATGTTTCTCCAGCTCTGAGCACACCACAGCACTTCTTGCCCCCCCCCCCCACTAATTAACTAACTAATAATATTGTTTGTTTAAACACATGTTGCCTCGGCATCTTAAGCTTGATTTCTCAGCTGGAATTTGCTGTCTAGCTTTATTTGAAGGCCTAAAGACTGATATGGTTTTGTTTTTCTGATTTAGAAACAAGATAATTCTATGGCCTTGCCCAGTTGACACTGTCCTTGCAACAAATATGCTTTAAAGCATGGCCGTTGCAAATATGGTTCTAGCAGATTTCCCTGACTAATGTGGGCAGGAGATATTTTTTTCCTGAGAAATATTTTTTGAAACTGCGTTGTTTGGAGGGGCATCCTATTAAAGGTTGCATAGCAATTTCTTGCCACGTTGATTATAGAACCCCAAGATCAGCATAGCAGCTGCAGTGAGGACAGGTTACATATGATTAAAGCCTCTGCACAGAGTTATATCCACACACTGGTTTAACAGAGGCCAGAAATTTGACCTAGGCATACATTTAATTCATTCTAATCTATCTAGTGAAAATATAATAAGTAAATGGGAAAGTCAGTGTTTAACAGGTTTGCATCAGAAGTTTGCACAATTGGTCCCTGGTTTGTGTATTTGTAAATCAGTTTTTGAATATATAGTCTCCAGAAATGTAGTAATTCATAATCCATAAACAGATGGAGAACCAGATATGTACAGCATAAAGTCACATTGGGCATTTCTTCCAATGTGCTGAATGTCTTCAGCTCTCACTGAAGTTCAAAGGGATGTGGGAGTGCTCAGCACCTTGCAGAATCATGCTCATAATATGATTAAAGGCAAGCTACATTTTTTTCCTTATAGTTTTTTTTGACAGTCTGTGCAAGACCTAAACAAAAAGGAAATGCAACAAATTTTGCTAGGTGTGTGATTAATCTATGTTAGTTTAAGTTTCGTCCCCCTGTTTTTATTTCAAAGATTTTTCAATCCTTTAATCAAAACCCCAAAGAAATAAATCTTGAGCTAAGATGAAACAAAAAGATTATTTATACATTTCTGCAAGACTTTTTTTCTAGCTCTGGATATAACATTTTTTCTCGAGATTCTGACTTGCAGAATACCTCTGCTAGTTTGGAGAGAGAGACAAACTCATTCCATTATGGCACATCAACTATAACAGCCTCTTTTTATTGTTGCTTAATGGCTTGTTCAAGAAAATCAAAACAGCTTGCAAATATTTCTCTTTTTGCTGTTTCAGTAACATGGAAACAGAGGCCTGAATTGTGAGGAAATATTATTCAGAGGAGCGTAATACTTTGGGTGCATTTTTTGGCATCAGGATGTCCCATTTGGTAATCAGAACATTGTGCATTCATCTTTTTAAAATTAGCTAAGGAATTTCTTTCATGTGCTTTCTGACAAAGTGAGGAATGCTAAATACTGTGCATGTAAAATTGTAGTTGGATGTGGAGACTGCATCACTTAGTGGAGAATGGTAAGCTCATTGCTTCTCAGTTACAAGTTTAAATCCATCCCAGGCCAGTCATGACCATGGTTCTGACTCTGAAATGATTATATGTAATGACTGTTCACACTAATGACATAGAAAGGTGGTTGTCCAGTTCTCGTATTCTTGTCCATTACAAAAATCACCATAATAAATGGCACATTTATTGACAGTTTCAGCAGCAGGGACAAGGAATCAACTGGACATAAAGAATGGACTTTGTCCCTAGGGCTAGGTTTTTAAAGGGTCAAGTCTATAACTATTTACCTACCCTTTTAAGTTTCTATTTCAGGGGAAAAGGTGATAAATGGATATTGACAATATATTTCAATACCTAAGAAATAGGCTCCGTCTATGAGCTGCACTCCAATCCTGGCATCAGACAAGTTCCTTTCCCATTGCTTCTGTTGAACCTCCCATGGTGCATATCAGACTCCAGATGGGTACAGAGGATAATAAAGTTGCCTTGAAGAGTTATGAATTCTTGATCTATGCTAATGATGTCCTTTTACCTCTCATCCCCAATTAGATAACCAGACTGGATAATTCTGACTGGAAATTTTTCACAGCTACATGGTAACTCAAAGCCACGTGGATGCCTTTCTGCAATGGTACCACAAACAGCCACACCTGGTTCTCCGTTCATTCAGCCTAACCATTGACCAATCTGAGTGTTTGTCTCACCCCAGACCCTTAGTTCAGGTATAGTGCAGTTACCTTAGGATGCTTAGCACAGATATTAAGGGATGAGAGCCATTACCCATGTATTGGGGGAAATTCTGTGAAAACACACTCAGACACTTATGTTCTTTTATAATTACTTTATTATTTCATTGTTATCACTACATACATTTCTAAAGCAACCATCACCATGGTACCTGGGCACTCAGTTGGCATGCTCCCTTTGAAATTAAAAACACGGACATTCCACAATGCCCATAGTCTTGCCCAAATTTATTTGTCTTGATAATGTGCCTAGAATATCCCCCCCGCCCCTCCCCCCCCCCCCCAAAAAAAAACCCACTGAAAAGAACCTGGCAGAGAAACAGTCTTTGCCTGCCAGACCTTTGCCTACATATTTCACTGAGCACACCAGCTTGACAGGAACAGATGGCTCTCTATATTCTGTGTTCAAACTCCTTACAGCTTGCTTTGTCTGACTGTAGAAGGCAGCCTTCAGCCTTTCTTGCCTTTCTATGACCTCTTTTGGTTTCCTATTTGTCCATAATCCACCTTGAACAGGACCCTGCTCCTCATGAACTTTAATGAAAACCACAGTCTCTTTGTCAGGATCGGACCTATCTTCATCTTCCAACCTTCTGCTCTGGAATAGCTAACATCAGAAAAGGGAAATGGAGCATTAACAAAGCTTGATTGGCTGGGCAGGGAGAGGAAGCTTACTTTGAGAGGGAAAACAAGAGGACTTATTCTTAGGCTTGGAAGGTTAGATATTTTCTGTAAATATTGATAAATGTCAATCTCACCGTGCACACAAACCACCAGAAGAATATTTCCATCAATAATAATCAAAATTTACAGATAGCCAAAGTAAGAAAACTGCTGCATAAGGACTTATTAGAGTTTGATTTAAGGATATATACATATTGCATATTTTGATATATGATGTTGACAATTTGTGTTTTAATGGGTACAAAGCTTTAATTTTTGATTCTCAGTGTCTATTGTCATTAAATAATTATCTGACTCCCCATAATTTTGCATAACTGCAGAATTTTAAATTCATTACAATAAAAATAAAAACTGATATTATCTATTGAAATAAAAACCAAATTCTGCCAAGCCTATTTATTCTGCAGATAAAAATCAGAATTCAATGTGCAAGGCTGGTCTGATGTGATATCTTTCACTAGCACTAAATTTACAGAGGGAGAGAAAACAAAGAAAATTGGCTTGAGCAGGAAATGTTTCATCAGAACTCTCTGAGGATGGAAGAATAGAAAGCAGTGAAAGTAACTAACAATTAAAATTGGGAAAAAATTGTTTGGACAAATAGTTTATTTGTTAAAAAATGCAGTGTCAGTTACTCTGAAGCTATTTTTGACATGTATCATTAGGCCATTCACAAAATGGTCAATGGAGTGGAGGTGGGGGGTGGTGCTGCAACTGTCCCCCTGCCTTGTCCCCCACCAGTGTTTTCCCCAGGAATTGAAATGTGGGGGAGGGTTAAATTTGCAGGGGGGGGGGGGGTCAGGGCCGATGAGGCGTGAGACCGTGAGGGTGAAGGTGGGCTGTATGGCACCATAGTAAAAACTGAAAACTGTTTCATGACCATTTTATTAGATTTAACTCATATTTTGAAATCATCACACAAATTAAAGTTGGCTACTCAAGCATTCTATGAAGCACGACATCTACATCCTTCTTGGTTTCTTGTTATAATTTTGCACAACTCTGTTAATGAACTTCTTGAATGCAATGCGTTCATCTTTGGTGGCTTCTCGTGTGTCCAGTACTTCCATTCCTTCAATTGATATGCTTATTAGTTCATTCACATGATCAGGCAGAGGGTGACTTCTTTCAGAACACAAAATTCTATTCAATGATGAAACAGAACACTCAACTGTAGCTGTTGTGACTGGGAGTAGCAAGAGATGAATTCCTACTTCTTTCATCCCAGGAAACATAGCATAAAGATCGGGTCGAGCCACTAGTGATGATAAAAAAGAAGTTGAAGTCAAATCTTCATTCTTTTGTTGTATGATATTCCACTTTGTGTTCAAATTTTCTATTGTCCTGATCACATGGCAGCCCCATTGCTGGTAGTGCCTCACTTCACTCAACTGTCAGTGTTTTATAGGACAGGGATCTGTAAAAGCTACGTAGAGGTTGAGTAGAATCTAGAAGTCGCTGCTGTAGATTTTTAAGAATAAAGTCTGTGTACTTTTTCAGTTGTCTTAAACACTTCTTGTCCTCTTCACTTAAGGATTCAATATAAATGCCTTCATTAGTCAGCTTCTGGACTGAAGTCTTTGCTTCTTCCAGTACTTTGTCAATGGATAGCTCTCTGATTGATCCAAATTTAGCTTCTATTGCTGGACAAAGATCTACTACTGTTGTAGCAGATGCCTGGATGGCATTGTTTAATGACCCAAGTGGTTTCAACAGTAGACTTACAAGAGAGAGAATGGCAATAGTCTTCTCTGAACGTAGTAGCAAAAATAATCCACCAGCCTCACTACTTAGATCCATCCCATCTTCGTAGATACTTTCCAAATGGCTGGAGTAATTTTAAGACAACAGCCAAGGATCGCTCATGAGAAAGCCAGAGGGTTTTCCCAGGTTGGACTAATTTGAACTTCAGTCCCAGTGTATCTTCTACATTTTCCAAGATATTCAGTCTTTTTGGACTCTTGCTGAAAAAAGAATATAATTAAGACATTAAATTTATAGCTTTTTCAATGTCTTTTGAAGAGTCTGCAGCTTGTACTAGTGCTAGTTGGAGTAGATGGCCTCTGCAGTGTGTATAGGAGAGATTAGGGTTACACTTTTATCTGAGCAAAGCTTGTACTCCACCATGTCTTCCAGAGAAGTTTGCAGCTCCATCAAATGCACAAGCAGCCATCTGTTTGGGGTCCAATTGACAAGCATTTAACTCTTCTAAGATGTGGGTTGTCACAGATGCAGCTGATGTGTCTTCTATAACTTGAACATCTAGAAATGCATCTACTGGCCTACCACTGACATCAAGATAATGTACACAATGACTTAATATTTGCCCATTTGCATCAGTGCATTCATCAGCCATGTATGCAAATTTTTTGAATGTGGTGAGAGAGGTCTTCATTTTTTCAACTGTTGAGTCTTTCACTGTTGCACCATATGCTTCTAGCCAGTCAGGTGAGTTTCTTGCAGAAAGATCGTGAGCATTTGCTGGTCTTGTTCGGAACCAGTGTTCAACTTCAGGATGAACAAGTGACAATGCACTTAACATTGGCCTCCAGTTTGCAATGTGTGGTATCTCTAGCTTAAATAGAAAGTATGATGCCACACCCATGTTTGTTCGCATGTCTCTTGAGGTTCCACCGAGCTTACAATGATTTCAGCTGAGCTCTCAGTGGGGGAACCTTGCTGCTAGTGCAGACTGGGCCCTCTCTTCCACTTAGACCTGATTATAAGTGATTTCAGCTGTAGTGGTCATTTAACAAAACAAAAGACTATCTATGGAGCCTAATCAGCTCTGTCTTTAAACAGTGGAGAAGGGCAGGTCAAATAGTACTTGTGACTCAGGCAGGCCATCAAGTAAAACACCTGTCCCTACCCTCTCTCTTGATGCCTTCAATCAGCACAGGGTAAGTACAGTTCTACTGCCCTTTACTCATACAATAAGAATAACAGCGTTTCATCCCCCCACCCTCCCGCATTCAAGTGATATGTAACCCAACCCCAGCCAAATCTATCACTTGGGCAACACAGCTCTGTTTGCTGGATACCTGGGTAGATTAGGTGTGAATGTAAATACAATCTGGTCCTGAAGCCTTTTGCCCCAGCCCCAGCTCATCACTAGCTGTCAGGGAGAGCTCATTTAGACTTTGCTTACAAATCATAATTTGGCTGACATCACCGAAATGAATGCACTGACATCGTCATAAAAACAAACGCTGTATAAGGAAGCTAGTCTATGTTCATACTTTTCAAATCTATTACACTTTTTCAGATACATGTATTTTATCATACACTTTGTATGCTTTTAAAGTATGTATTAATATTTCAATTTCAATTCAAATTTCCAAACAATCACTAAACTGGCAACGCCGCATGTAACTAATTCACAAAACTGGGAGGGAAGGGGGTGTTGGGGAAATTCAGGGGGGTGTAGGGAAATACCTTTCCCCCACCCCCATAATCTTCTCTCAGGGGTTTGAGCACTCACCTGGGATGAGCGAGATCCATGTTCACAGCCCTGCTCTAGACAGACCCCAGATAGACTTCTTCAATTCACCAAAAATTCAGATTCAGTTTGACCCAAACCAATTTTTTTTCCTGATTTTTTCAGAACTGACACCAAACTGAAAAAACAGTTATTTGCCTGGCTCCATTAACAATAGCGCTGTTACCAAATGGAAACACCAGCCAGATTTGCCCCATGCTTCCACAATTTGAACATTTTAATGACGTTGTGGCACAATTTTGAATCTCACTATCTGGATATCAGGGAAAATTTCAGTACAAGGTTTCTTTAAAGGGTTTTTGTTGGTGGTGGTGGTGAACTTTTCTGCTGACCGTATTGGGTTTCATTGCATGGGTGAAATCACGCTAAATTTCTTCAGGCTCCCCGATGGCTGAGCACTGCGGCATATGCTTAGGAGAATCAGCAGAAACCATTTTGATTTGTTTTCACTGGCCTGCTTGAGAGGGAGGAGATACACCCCCAAGATGCACCAGAGCAGGGAGCAGGTTTGCCAGCCATCAACATTAGAGTGGGTATGTGTGACGAACTGGGACTGTTCTTAATGTGGTCTTTGAATGCTGAGTGGGGAGTGTTGGCTGGGAAGGCAGGGGAGGTTGGCTAGGATGGTCTGCATTGGGGGATGGGAGACTGGCCTTGAGGGAAGATACCTGAGCATGTAAGATGAGAACCCAGGAAGGGGTTAGAGGCCAGGTGACACCTTTGCCCGGGAAACTGAACAAAGGCTGTGGGAGGGGTGGCTGAAGGGAGAGTTTCAGGAGCTGGCTGGTGGAATGGCTGGGAGGTAGACAGGGCTCTGACCTCCCAAGGGGGCTGTGGGGCCCTGGGACCCCAAGATGGACCTAACTGTGGGGGATTCTGTTGTCTGTGCCTGCAAGACCTGTCTTGGACTGTGTTCCTGTCGTCTAAATAAACCTTCTGCTTTACTGGCTGGCTGAGAGTCATGGTGAATTGCAGGAAGCCGGGGGTGCAGGGCCTTGTGTCCCCCCACACTCCGTGACAGTATGACAGACCATTGCTCCTCCCCTCAAGATGGCAATGTCAGAAAGGGGAGATAAAGGGTGAAATCCTGGCCTCTTTCAAGTCAGTGGGCGTTTTGCCAGTGATTTCAGGGTGACCAGGCTATCACCTGAAGCCTGTTAGGGGAGAGGCTCTTGCACAGCTTTGGTAGATTCATAGGACCAGACTGTGAGCCCCTTACTTGCACTGAACAGCACCGTATTCCACATTTAGTCCAATTGACTTCAGTGGGATTAATCTATGTGTAAGGTGTTATTGAATATGAGTAGGGGATCATGGTGTAACCCATAGTTTTTTTTAAGGCCATTATGGGTTTGGACAGGTCAGAGATCTCTCTAAACTTTTGGATGCTTATCCAGATTGAACTCTGAACATTCTGATGTTCCCCTATTGTTAATACAATGTGGATTTTTTCCATTTGAGGTTGACTGTTGAAGCTGAATGATGGAGTGTTATTTATACAGCTTTGCAATTTGATTACTGCACACATAGTTCACTGTAGGTGTAGCATTGAAGTGATGGAGGCAAGTGTACTGTGCTTTTTCACGTAGTCATGCTGCAGAGAATTACTGCCCTCCGCTGATATTTTATAGGCAGTTTTACAATGGGGAAGTTTTCTTTTGTAACAGAGATGTAACATACAGGAGTCCTGATAGGAGACTCAGTATGGCCATCCACTTGTGTTCAAAAGTCATGAGTCAAGCCCCTCCTCCCCATATCATGACATTTTAAAAAATAACATTCTGATTTATTTTTATTTGTCCTTTGGTGCATGAGTCCTTAGGGCTCAAGCTTTCAAGACTTTCACTGCAATTGGGAGGGCTAGAAAATTACTTTTTAAAACAATGAAAGCTGTGATTCTCTTGTAATCACGACTCCAGAATCTGGGGCCTTAAGAAAAACAAGTATCACAAGACTAGTGATGATCGCTCATGAATTGGCTGGAGATTGATATTATTTTGTGGCCCCAAGGGCATTAGGAGTCAGCTCACATGTATGTCACCAAGAAAGAAAGATCAAATGACAGCGATCTGAATCCACTGACTCCAGTTGGTACTTTCTAGGTCTGCTTCAGATGTGGCTGCAGATGTGAGATTTTTGGCATGGCTGAACCAGATCCTGAGCTATGGTTTGGCCTTGCAGCTATGACTTCACCTTAACCTAATCTAGCTGCAGATCTGCATATTGATCCTCCTCCATCCACAACACATCTGAGTTTAGTGATGAGAGTTCTCAACCCAGAAGAGTGCAGGGAGTAGAAAACAGAAATGTCAGCCCTAGTTAGGAAATAAATGCCTAATATTTTGTAATTTGTTAGCCCCAAAACAGGTTAGGATTTTAATTTCAACACTCCTCCGTGTTTTTGCCATTTTTCTTGGGTGCCATGAGGCGAATACAGGTATTTCCCAATTCTCAATAACAGATGAAAGTACTGGAAGGCTTAAGCGTACGTTATGGTTCTGGATTCCAGCATAATAGCGGAATGAAATTGCCTCAAATAATAATGTTGCCCTGATTATAATTCTGTTCTGATGCACCCTATTTTCGAGCTATTCGTTCTAGCTGTTGCCAAAGGGGAATCCACACCAAGTAACTGCAATCTTGTAGGAAACACCGGAGGGTGAGGTTCCTGTCCAGCATCCACCGTGCCTGCATAGTGTATATTTATACAAAGTATTATGTGGTACAGAGTGGCACCCACACTGAACCTGTTTTCCCATGGCTGCTGTATCAGCTTGGAAAACGTCTCCTTTTCTTTGGATATTATTATCTGTTCGAGACTGATTGGAATGTGGAGTTGCTCATTGTGAAAAAGGAAACATCTTTCTCATTCACAAAGAATGCAGTCGGGTCCACGCAGTTTACAACACAGTGGAATTTGAAGCTGAGCACCAGAATCTTGTGGCAGTAAAAGTCACTGTGATTTATAGGCAAATGTCACTCTGGCCGTCTCCTCTATAAAAGCTTTTTACTACTCTTGTTGAATATAAATCAGAATTATGTAGCCAACAAAATGATGGTTTTGGCAAAAAATTTTAAAGGCGAAGAAGAAATGGGCTGGAATTGTCTTGGCTTTATTCTGAGGGCAGATATTACTGGAATTTATTGCCTTGCCAAGATCAATATCCCTGTCCATAAAAATAGGTATGTGTAAATTTATGTCTAGCTGCATATCCAAATTAATTAAAAAAGCTCATTATGGAATTTACCTACAGACCGCAGTAATGCTAGATCTTAATGGCTTGAATTGTAACTGACAGAGTTATTTTTGTCTTATACAAGTCACATTCTTGACACCATAAGTCTAGTTCTTGCCCATATTTTTTCCTAATAGGGGAAAAAAGAAAGGGAGCTCATCAGATCTGATTCAAAGTGTGTGTGTGTGTGTGCATGCGCAGTAGACTCATTTCTCAAAATATCAGGTAAAATGTGTGAAAGGAAATGAATGATAAATGAATTAAGCTGCACATCATAGATAATTTTTCCTTCTTCTCTTGGAGCAGCTGAGATGACAGGGAATGATATGAGGGCTAGGGCAGCACTACAGAGAACAGGAACAACAAGGAGTCTGGTGGCACCTTAAAGACTGACAGATTTATTTGGGCATAAGCTTTCGTGCAGGAAGAGTCAGAAGTCATCATAGAGAACTGAAGGAATAACACCAGGAACATGAGTGAGGGTTCAGGATGGTGGGGAATGTTTAAAGAGATCAGGAATTACCTAGAGAACTAAAGAGCAGGCAGTAGTGTACTATGATGTAATTCACTCCTTTGCAAAGGGTCAGTACAAGATTTACATACCACTTAACCACTATTGTAATAAATGACGGGGCGGGGGTAGCTCCCTTTTATGGACACACAGCCAGCCAGTTAGCTATAAAGTCCCTCTTGGTGGCTGTTCTCTGCTTGCTTTACCTGTAAAGGATTAAAAAAGTCCCCCAGGTAAGGGAAAGGGAGTGGACACCTGACCAAAAGAGCCAATACGAAGTCTAGAACCTTTTAAAATGGGGAAAAAACTTCCCGTTTGTATCTGTTGTGGTTCTCCGGGAAAGAGGGCACAAGGAGCAGTTATGCTATGAGAAGCTTTAAGCCAGGTATGATCATAAATCATCAGATCATACCTAGAACTACTTATTTGAAACCCCCAAATGTGTAAGTAGATCAGGAATGTTTAGAAAAACACGATTAGGTTTATTTCTGTTTATTTCTTATGGCAAGTGGACTCCTTTGTGCTAACCCCAGATGTTTTTGTTTGCTTGTAACCTTTAAGCTGAACCCTCAAGAAAGCTATTTTGGGTGCTTAATTTTTGGAATTGATATTTTAAAATCTAGCAAAAGCCTAAATTCCAGATGTATTTTCTTTCTTTTTGTTTTTAATAAAATTTACATTTTTTAAGAACAGGATTAGATTTTTGGTATCTTACGAGGTTTGTGCATGTTATTTAATTAGCTGGTGGCAACATCTAATTTCCTTTGTTTTCTTTCTCAGCTCTTTCCCGGGGGGGTGTGGTGGTGAAAGGACTTGAGGGTACCCCACAGGAAGGAATTCCCAAGTGCGCCTTCCTGGGTTCCAAAAAAGGGGGTTTTGCATTTGGGTGGTGGCAGCATTTACCAAGTCAAGGTCAGAGAAAAGCTGTAACCTGGGGAGTTTAATACAAGCCTGAAGTGGCAAGTATTAATGTTTAAAAATCCTTGTGAGCCCCCACCTTCTTCATTCAAAGTGCCAGAGTGGAGAATCAGCCTTGACACCTATCTTGAAGGCTTCTCTGGGATTTAACAGGTACATAGATTTTGTGCTGGTGCCCCCTGCACAGAGGTGAAATTCATCCTTAAAGAAGAACTGGAGTGGGATAGCAAGAGCTAGAGTAGCACTGAAGAAGACTCTGAAATTAGATCCAGATCTGAAAATTTGTGTACACTTCCACATTGTGGAGAAAGCAAAAGTGAGGATATATTTTTAGTGCCCTTTAGGTACTAATTGAGAACACCTTACCAAGTCCGTTTAACTTCTGACCTGATCTAGGATTGAATTGAGGTTTCTAGATCTGACTTGAGACACCACTATCTCATTCCCACCCCATAATTTGTACTATCATTTTCATGGATGTAGTTCATTAAACAACTGCTTTGTGTCAGTTTATCAGTGAAAAATGCATATTTTAGTATAGACAGAAGACTGTACACAAATTTATCATCAACTCACCCAGGACCTTGTCCTTCAACCCTTTCTCACACTGAGTAGCAATTACTCATTTGAGTAGTCCCACTGAAGTCAAGAATGAGTAAGCATTGCTCAATAGGAGGAAAGCTTGCAGAACTGTAACTATTGATCTAGACACCCAAGATTCTAAAAGACATACTCTAGTTCAACCAACCATTATGGGCTTGATGCAGGGACCTCTTGGAGAAATTCCTATGGCCTGTGCTATGTAGGAAGTCAGACTGTATGATCATAATGGTCCCTTCTGGCCTTTTAAATCTATGAATCCATCTAGGTACTTAAATGGCCCTTCTCTGAGTACCTCTTCCTGCAGAGGCGTCGATTTTCTAATGTGCCAGGGGTGCTCAACTGCCGCTCCGCCCGGGCCCTGCCCCCACTCCATCCTTTCTCCCAAGGCTCCACCCCTGCCCTGCCTCTTCCAGCCCCCATTTCCCCCTACCCCACCTCTTCCCGTCCAGTTCCACCCCTTCCCCCGAGTACCCTGCCCTCGCTCCTCCCCCCAGCACCTCCTGCATGCCTCTGAACAGCTGATCAATAGTGGGCAGGAAGCGTTGGGGGGGAGGAAGAGGAGCTGATGGGGGGGCTGCCGGTGGGTGCTAAGCACCCACTATTTTTTTCCCCAGCCCGGGAGCACCCACGGAGTTGGCACCTATGTCTTCCTGGCACCTGTTTACACCTGACCGTCATACAATTCACACTGGAATAATAGGTGACATGCTTCTGTCAAGTAAATTATTCAAAGCTGTTTAAGAATTCAGAATACCCAGTTCATAACAGAGGGCTTAATAGTACAAAGGCAGGGATGTGAAAAGCAGAGAACAACTAAGTCACTCAAGGGTACACTTTTGTGACTTGGGTCGCTAAGTCTGATTTTCAAATGTGCTTTAGGCACTTAGCTCTGGATGCACAAAAGGAGTTAGGCATGGTGAGGCTGAGCTATTTTAGCAAGAAGTGTGTGGGGCGGGGGAGGGAGGGGTGGCCCTCTATCACAACTTTTAGCCCAATGATTAGGGTACTCCCCTAGGATGTGGTAGACTCCCAGTTCAAGACTGTCCCTGACAGGGAGAAGAGATTTGAACAGGGATCTGAGGTGAGTGCTCTAACCACTGGGCTATGTGATAGTCTGATGTGTGTACTCCCTCAGTCTCTCTTGTTGAAGCTATTGCATTCTGGATAAATACTTGAAGAGTCATCTGGGAGAGAGAGAGAGAGGGCACAGTCATGAGAATGACTCTGTAGCCTGTCAAGTATCAGAGGGTAGCCGTGTTAGTCTGTATCCACAAAAAAACAACAAGGACTCCGGTGGCACCTTAAAGACTAACAGATTTATTTGGGCATAAGCTTTCTTGGGTAAAATCCTCACTTCTTCAGATACGAAAGCTTATGCCCCACTAAATCTGTTAGTCTTTAAGGTGCCACCGGACTCATTGTTGTTTTTCTGTAGCACCGTGCTCACTGACCCCAGATGTGGGAGACTCAGGGTCCAATTCCCCCACTCCAATGACTCTTTCATTATTTATCCACCCTGTAAAGGAGAGATTGAGTGAGACCCACATCAGACATTCCATAGCTGGAAGTTGAAGCTAGACAACTTCAGACTGGAAATCAGGAGTACATTTTTGACAGAGGATAATTAGCCATTGGAACAATTCACCAAGGGTCATGGTGGATTCTACATCATTGACTATTGTTAAATCAAGATGAGATCTTTTTCTGATAGATCTGCTCTAGAAATTATTTTGGGGGAAGTTCTATGTCCTGTGTTATACAGGAGATTACAGTAGATGATCACAATGGTCCCTTCTGGCTTTAGGATTTATGAACATGTCTTGCATGTTATTGTGTTTGCCAGTTAATGCCATCTCCTTCTTGGTGACAATAATGAGAAAATGTTTAGATTCAATGTAAAAGTGAATAGATCTCCTAATCTTTCAGCAGCCCTTTCTACAAGCCCACATTCCCCTGGGGCAGTTGAAGGTAGATTAAGTTCACGAGAATTCTGTTGTTAAAATATTGACAGCATGCCACTGTCATGTCACTTTTCACACACACACCCCCCAAATAAAAAATGCATTTGCTGATTTATTTATTAATTTATTAGTGGATCTCATATCAATTCCATTCGCCCCTCTCCTCCACCAGAAAAATTGTGGCCAAGGAACCTGAGTGATGCACTGATTAAGCACATCCCTATGGCAGTTTTTCCCCAGTGGGTTTCTTTTGCAGACCTGACCCTTAATCAAAACCGTTCTCTGTCAGAACTCAGGAATGGTTGGTGGTATGAATACCATTTGTCCTGCCTCAGGGCTGTATCATCATGGAGTGGGCAAATGCAGCTTGGTATAATTCTTCTCTCTCTGCACCCGTTTGGGTGAATCAAGCCCATGGCGTGTAGTTTGGAATTTGTGTACTGCCTGCAGAGCAGGATAAAGTGCTGTGTATCTGAGTTACATGGCGAGTGAAGAGATGAATAAACAGTAGGTGAGGAAAGATGATTAATGAACCGTCCTTTGCACAGTTTGAATAAAATGATAAGACTGAGCAGAGGAATTTATTTGAGCCAGTACCAAAACAACAGCAAACGTTTCAACAAATTACTGATAAAGGACTTGCTATGGGGGATTGCAGGAGTTTTTAGAAAATAGTCATGGAAAAGTTCAGCTCTTCATTTAGATATATTGTATTTGCTGTCAACAATGGCTCATGTTCTATGTAGGGTAGAAAGTGTTTAATTTGAAAAGAAAACAACATTCCCGAGAAAAATTAGTATGTGGTTTTCTTTCTTCATTTTTCTTGAGTCGGACTCCCTTGAACGAGATACAGCCTATTTTTTTTCCGATTTCACAATGGTTGATGCTACTGTTTTCAAAGTTTCTGAAAGGGCAAGACTCATTTGCCAAACTTTCACTGTTTTAGATACATTGTTTGATCAATAGTTATTTTTCTAGAGCTGGGACCAAAGTTAAACCTCTGGATAATCAAGGCCCCCATTCCACACTCTGTTATGTGCAGGCAGACTTTGGGACCTGTTTGGAGTCCCATTGAAGTCAATGTAGCCATGCATGGCAGCAGGGATCTGTCCAGTCAAATCAAGGCTCAAACTTACTCCAAAATGTCTTTTACTAATAAGCAATATGGCTCAAAATGGAAAAAATTATAGGACGTGTTAGCTATTTTAAAGACAAATCAATTTTTAAAAACAATCACATATTCCATTATTCTGTGGAATTTCTGTTCTTCCCAAATAAATAAGGTAAGACTTAATTCAGATAAAATATATCCTACCGGAATGTGGAAACAGAGAAGAAAATCCAATGGAAACTTGAACTCCCTGCGAAACGGAAGCAATCGGAAAGCAGAACATTCATCAGTCATAATTAATTGACCTTGAACTTTTTATTTATGAACATTAAAAAAGGTGGGAGAGGCGCTACACGTACCCTGGTCACAGTACATAAATTTCTACTATTGATGCTAAAATTTAAGCTGTTTTTAAGAGGATGGTGCCGTTAACTCACCTTCTGCTTTTAATAAAAAATGCATTTTCTTAGAAAAAGTAATAGTGAACTCCCTTCATTCCTTCCGATTTTGGCCTTTGATGCAGAATGCAGTATTGGAGCAGGTACAAGGTATGGCTTCTTAATCATTCTTAGCCAGGTCAGTACTAACACTAGCATGGTCCTTTTTGTGTGTAAAACTTAGAGTTCACTCTCCACAAGGTAAGGTTTAGGAGAACATTCCGTGAGTTATTTATGTGACAAAGATCCACTGTGTCTGTATGCACTATGTACTTGATCCAAGCTCTCTATAGTCAATGGAAAGACTGCTGTTGTCTTCAGTGGACTTTTGTTCAGGCCCTATGTGAAGATAATGGCACAAAAATCTCTTTTGCCATTATCTTTTGCTGTTGTCTTCAGTGGACTTTTGTTCAGGACCTATGTGAAGATAATGGCACAAAAATCTCTTTTGCCTACTGAAGTTAGTGGAGTTATGCCCACAGAGAATTTGGCCCAATATTTTTATGTATTAATTTGATCCATGTTTAGGGCACTCAACACAAGGCATTTGAATGTTTTATAGTAAAGAGCAAATATTAAATGTTTAGAATGAATGAAAAGCCAACTAGTCAAACCCAATTCACAGCCAACACCAGCCACCTTGCTACCTCCCCCAAAAAGGATAAAAAGTTAGTGGATGGGAAAACAAATGGAGGGCCTCCGTCCCCTGCTGCCCGGCAAAAAAGCAATCTACCAAAGATGAGTCAGCTGAAATAAATGGGACTTGCAATAGGTCCTAAAACAACCAGTGGGTAATCTGGTGGAAAACCTATAGCAGGGAATACCACACATGAATTCCTGCTTGAGAGAGACCTGCTCCTGCATATATATTTTGAATTCATAAAATGTCCTGAGCTATGAAAGAACTTGTTGTTTCATGCTTTTTCCATTCAACACTGAGAACCTGTTCAGCAGTCACAGTCGAACCCGGTCATACAATTTCACATACAATGACGTGAAACTACGCATGAGTAAATTGTCCTAAACCACTATAAACTGGTGTAATTTACTGCATAAACTGGAAGGATGGGTTTGAGACAGAAAAGCAACCAATGGGGTGGTGCAAGAGGGTATAAAAAACAGGACAGGAAGAACCTAAAGAATGTGCATTGACTTATTGATATGTAATTTATTCCACAATTTATGCCACCTCTGAATTTAGCCCACGCTGTTTTACAAACCAAAACAAACATTTATGGTTAAAATCTGTTCTGACTAATTCCATTGATTTGTAAGTGGTCGGGTCGCACAAGAAGTGGGTCAGCACAGAAATAGGCCTTTCAATGTATTATGTAGATTTGATTGGATATACATCCATAAATAATTATGTATCATACACACTCACACAACTTACAATAATGTAAACCAGCACTAAAGCTGGGCGGGGGGGAGGGGAGGGAGGAAAGTTTGTAGGTATTACCCTGCCTTTGTACTTGCCTGGGCCCAGTCCCTCAGAGCACCAGCTAGAGATGTGACCTGTAGTTCTCCTGTCATAACTGAGACCTGAGTCTAGGCTATGTCTCTTATATTTCCCTACCTTGAGGTTGGAAAATAAGTTCTTGTCACTAGGAATATCCAGCAGTTCTTGTCTTCACCAACCCCACAGGGTGTTTAAATTAAAATCAGATTTATTACAGGAAAAATAAAGAAAGAGTAATCAAAGCAACAGTAATTAAATGTGCACATGCCTCCCACAACAAGTACTGGTAAATGGGCAAGAAGTTTTGTTACTGTTATGGAATATTCATGAGGACATAGCTCAAAAGGCCCATGGTTGAGAAAAGTTGCCTGTCTTGTCAGAATTCCTCTGTTTTCAGGAAGTGGCAGCAATCATCGCCTTTGAGCCAAAACTGTTAGCCCAGGTGACATGTCCATGATGGTATCTGTGTCTACGGAACAACTCAAAACTTCAAAGGGTTTTATGCTCTCTTCAAAAGCCTCCAAGCCCTACCCATAAAAACTCAGCTGCCTTACTGTCTCATCTTTCCCAAACCAATTTGTGGTGATTCTGCTTTCTCTTCTACTCCCAATAGGCTCCATCAATGACCACTCTTCTCTCTGATTGCCACCTTCCAGGCTTGCCTATTCCTCCTCCTCAAACAAAGGGCCTCTCTGTTTTCCACCAGTCTGGCTGTAAGGAATGTAGCACTGCTAGGTTACGCTTTTGAAATCTACTGTTCCTTTCTAGTTTCAGCCAATAGTGTTTTAGGCAAGATTAAATAGAAAAAGTGTGTTCTTCCAGCCCTGAGCAGCCCACAGTGGTCTGTAATGCTCACCTTTTTGCATAGTTACTCGAGGAGATGATGGGGCAATGAATGTGGCTAATACTGGCTGACAATAAGTCTCATTTGGGTTTACTACTTTTCCAATTATTATCTGGCAAGCTTGTTCAGTGGTGGATCCATTACGTTATTGAATGGAAGTTTTATAATTTTGAGTTGACTTTAGTTTAGTTTAGCATCAAGGCCGAGGTTTTAAAAGTGTCAAGATTTGAATGACCTGGTCCTGGGATTTTCAGATGTCCAATTCCCATTGAGGTGTCCAAAGTTGGGAAGCTGCTAAGCATAGAGATATTATACTGAAAGGTGCTAATGGCTGCCAGTTGATGGGTCTTAGATCCAAAGACAATCACAGATCTTATTAAAACCAATGGGTTTGCCATGCACTCTCTTTCAGGCTCAGCAGAAGGCGCAACCAATCCCCTTTATATAATAAAAACAGCTGCAGATGATGATGGAGACTTCCCTAGGCAATAAGCCACATGACAGGGCTAAGCTAGCCTGGGTAGATTAATGGGGTCTCTTGGTGACATGATGCAGGGGTTAGGTTTGTGTGTGTTTGTGGCAGAAAGCCAGGAGATGGAATTGTGAGTGAGACCATGAAAGGAAGCAGAGGGACTGACGTTCTGGGCATAGAGCTCACTGGAGGGGCCCACTTGGAAAACTGCCTGCTGTTTATTTCTACTGTGTTCAGTGAAACTGGAGTTTGTGTACATTTTCTGTAAATACACAAGATTACATCAAGAATATACCTGATTAGGATTTCTCATCCTAATAGAAACAATCCTGTAAGTCCTCAAATATTAGCTAACCACATAGCACAAAGAGGCAACAGAGGGACAATAGGTGGGACTGAGGGAGAAACCATCCACCTTGGAGCTACTTCCTCAGACTCTCTTCTTCACTCTAAAATACAACAAGGGCATTCTCTAAGGGCTTGTCCATATGAACTTTTAGTTCATGGCAAGAGGGGTGTAATACTGTCCAAGTGGACTCTGCTGCTGTGCACTAGAATTTCTGTAGCGCACTTTGATCTATTCCCATTTCAAAGCAGGATAGATTAAAGCGCACCAAGGAACTTTCAGTGCGCAACAGCAGGGTCCACACAGACACTTAGTGTGACGCAGGTAAGTGAAGAGTAGATTTACACCCCAGCTTGTTGCAAACTAAGTGTAGACAAGCCCTTAGTGGAATAACGAACGCCAGAGATAGCTGCAATATAACTGCAATATTGGCTATTGTGTGGAGACACTTGGCTTTCAAGCCTTGTACCCCATTATGTATCAGAGGCAAGAAGTTCTCTCATAACTGCACTCCCTGTCATATGTTGTTCCTTACATAGGAAGCAGGAGTGTGTTAGCCCTTTACATTAATGAATACCATCTCCACACTGGCCCAACCTATCTCAAGGACAGTGAGGCTGGTGCAGAGGGACTGAAGAGGGACTCCATGTCTGCTTCATTTACATGACCAATAAAGTCACCAGAGGGAGTGGGCTAATGCAGATGACTTTCTACATCAAGCATCACTCTTCAGCTCCCAGTCATTTCCTTCCCTTTCCTTTCCCTATGCAGAGGCCATAGAGGCAAATAACTATGCAAGACACCCTTGTGGATGGGAGCTTATATGGCTTATGTTGCCACATGGAGAGGAACTTCACCCTAATGAGTATGGTCTATCTTCTCAGCTGGTAGCACCATTAGTGTTTCATAAGGAGTAAAATGTCCCTTTAAGGTCCTCACTCCCTATCACACAGAAACTTGCCCATCCCCTTCCTATATTCAGGTTCAGAGCCTGAGCATCATCTTCAAGGACCTGCTGGGATGAAGCCACAGACTTTGTCATCCTTGTGCAGAGGGAAGAATTTAGTAGCTGCATAGCTACTATACAGCTGATCCTGAGGGGGTTGTGGAACTAGGCTTGGTTGTGGAGTTCTAGCCGGCTCAGTGCTGGAGGAGTCAGATATCATTGGGCCAAGATTTGGCCAGAAAATGGTGTTGCTATTTCAAATGACAAAGTATGTAAATGAAATTCTGTGTGCACCACTTTGAGATAAGAGCATCATGGTCATTCAGAGCTTTGTGTCTACACTGCATGGTTTCTTTGTATACAGGAGACAGTAAAGGCCTTGGGGGCAGAGACAGTATCTTCCTCTGTGTTCTGTGCACTCTGACAATTCAACATAAATCATAACAGAGAAATAGACTAAAAGCAACAGCTGGGTGTCAGAGGTGTCTGGCAATATTTTGAAACATTGAGGTTTGGGTTAATATTCTCTAGAGAATTGATTCAGTTCTAGTAACCCTATTTTGATGTGCTAGTTTATGGCCACTATAAATTCCGGGCTTGTCAGCTGTAACGCCTATGCCTAATAGTAAGGTACTGTGACAGTCAAGGTGATTTCATCACAATCCTTGTAGGAACAGAATAACACTAGAATCAGCACTCTGTTTTGTTTTGACTTGGATGCAGACCTGTTAGTTCAAACCCCAATGTCTGTACTCAGTGGGGAGCTTGTAGAAAAATGACTTGACAGTGGTGTGCAATTTACATCTGTACACACATTGGTGGTTGAAATTTCACACCCTGATAGCAGAGCTGATTCTTACTCAGCTCTTTAACCACAATCCTGTGACTTTCTGTACATTTCAAACTGCACATAATGCGGTGGTACTGGGCACCAGGATTCCCCAGCTTCTAGTAAATTCTATTGATTGTATTGGGACACAGTGTACTTGAGCATCAAGGATTCAAACATCCTCTGGTCATTCCAGATGCACAGGATATTAAATGTAATTTCAATAGATAGAGCTCAAATCAATGCATTTGATGCCAGACAAATGGAATTTATAATGAAGGAAGTGTTGTCTCATGGTTAGTACAGATAATGGGGAATCTGGATTCCTGGGTTATTTTATTCCTGACACTGACTCCGTAAGTCACGTAAACTTTGTGTTTCTATTTACCCATCCATAAAACGGGGATGAGGCGGCCATTTGAAAGCTGGAATCCCAAGCTTTCAGCTAGTATACACCACAGCTGCTAACCCCAAGCCACTACAAGCAGGTCACCATTACAGCATGTTGTGAGGAAGTAACACTGTCATGAAAATGATGTGCTTTTTAAGGTCTGATCTCATTTAAGTTCACTGAATACAAATAAATTGCTCGGCACCACTGGAAAGCTGGGGCTCTGTTCTAGCTTTAATCTTTATCCCTAGAGGCTTACAATGGTTACTGGTCACTCTGACCAGACAATAACTAAAGACCATTTACCAGACAGATGACACTAGGTTTCTGGTTCATTAGTGCTGCCAGGGAATGGTGGCTCAGAGCCATCACAAAGTGTGTGGGCTCTCTCTGGGTGCCTGGCCTCCCTCTGATCTGCACTGATCCCCAGGGAACCTGATAGATATGTTGGCTGGCCCAATGACATATTCTGCAGGGAGGCCCGCCTGCCCATCCATCCACCCCCACTCCAGTGGGGGGAGGGAGGGGGAGGAAATCAGGGACAAACTGAATGAATAGCCTCACATAATCCCCCCTTCTCTGCCACACCATGGGGGTAAACAGGGCTTTAACAGTCTGGTTAAACTGGCCTTATAACTGCTTTGCATTACCAGAGTGGTAAAAAGCAGCTAGCATGTAGTGATAATCTGGTTCCGCAGCTCTGATTTCTCCCTGATAAAATATTGGAAAAACATTAAGAAAATCTCCCTTAATGTCTAGAGTCTCATCCTACAGTGCAAGTTTTTCCTTGAATAAGGACCAGTGTTAGGGTCAATAATGAATTATCCATAAAAGGACCAGACCTGTGAGGGGATGGGGCGGGAAATGAAGCTGCAATATCCCCAGCCCTGCTCCTGCCCATTGACATGGCTTGAACCTCATGGATGAGCTTATGAGGCAATAAGGGGAAACCACAGAGCAGAGACAGCAGTCCCCTTGCTATTTCAGGCTTGATCCACTTCCACTGGTAGCTAATCTCTGGGTCCCTCCTGCTTCCTTTCTGTACCATGTGACCCAAGGACCTCTTGATGCCAACTGGCAGAGGGCACAGGGGAGCATAAGGGTTTCAGAGATCCCATGGTCTGGTATTTACATTCTAGTTCACCAATGAGTGTCATGTTGTTAAGCATTGGAATAAATTGTCTAGGGAGATTGTGGAATCTCAATCATTGGAGATTTTTAAGAGGAGGTAAGACAAACACTTGTCAGGGATGGTCTAGCTAATACTTAGTCCTGCCATGAGTGCAGGGGACTGGACTAGATGACCTCTTGATGTACATTCCAATTCTATGATTCTATGTAAAGTTTCTGCTGAAAGCCTGTGTAATACTGATCACCATAATCTTTGCAAAATATAATGCAATACTTTGGGTAATATATAAGGATATATATATAGGAAATTATCTTCCTAAGACGTTGTAGTTAAAGACAGATGTAATGTGCCTTAAGTCAGGTTCCACCAAACAGATGATGGGAGACACTTATCTCACTGGCTGACCACTGTGTATTGTGTGTCTTACAATGGGTGGCTATTAGCATACTGAGTCAAATATTACTGAAGACCTTGCGGGGACTTCAGAAGGAAAATTAACAGGAAGAGGTAAACAGCAGAAGGTGGGGGGACCCCCTTTTCATGTAAAGATCAAAGATCTGAGCTGACATATCTAGGGGTGTGAAAAGACATGCAGGCGTCCTTCACTATGGGGAGTCAAGGTGCCAGTGGGCTTGACCTCATGAAAGAGGGGTCTCAGCCAGCCTGGTTGACAAATGCTAAAAGGACCTTGGGGTAAGCAGTACCTTATTAGACAAGAGGGCATCTTGTGAGTTGAGTTTAGGCTCTAGAATGTGTATTATGGTTTTATTTGATGTGTAACCCTTTGTTTCCAATGGTCCTGTTTGCTATCATATAAATCTCTGTTCTTTGTTGAATAAACATATTTGCTTTCTCTATAAACAAATCTAAGTGCTGTGCACTAAGCGGAGCTGTGTTCCAAGGTGTAACAGGTAAGCTGCGGTGTACTGTTCCTTTGGGAAGACTGGGTCTGGTATTCAGTGAGTGTCCAGTGGATAAGGGGTGGACCCCACAGGAGATGCTCAGAGAACTTGGGTGTGGGAGTGCACCCATAGCTAGCCTGCATGAGGGACAGCACAGCCCGCATGAGCTGAGAGGGGAGCACTTGTACTGCCTGTGGCTGGGAGCATCAGGGAGCTGACCCCCAGCAGGTACAGATGAGGTTTTCTCATGCTAAGACCAAGTGGCAGTCATAGAATCATAGAATCATAGAATATCAGGGTTGGAAGGGACCTCAGGAGGTCATCTAGTCCAACCCCCTGCTCAAAGCAGGACCAATTCCCAACTAAATCATCCCAGCCAGGGCTTTGTCAAGCCGGGCCTTAAAAACCTCCAAGGAAGGAGACTCCACCACCTCCCTAGGTAACCCATTCCAGTGCTTCATCCTCCTCCTAGTGAAAAAGTTTTTCCTAATATCCAACCTAAACCTCCCCCACTACAACTTGAGACTATTACTCCTTGTTCTGTCATCTGGTACCACTGAGAACAGTCTAAATCCATTCTCCTTGGAACCCCCTTTCAGGCAGTTGAAAGCAGCTATCAAATCCGCCCTCATTCTTCTCTTCTGCAGACTAAACAATCCCAGTTCCCTCAGCCTTTCCTCATAAGTCATGTGCTCCAGCCCCCTAATAATTTTTGTTGCCCTCTGCTGGACTCTTTCCAATTTTTCCACATCCTTCTTGTAGTGCAGGGCCCAAAACTGGACACAGTGCTCCAGATGAGGCCTCACCAATGTCGAATAGAAGGGAATGATCACATCCCTCGATCTGCTGGCAATGCCCCTACTTTATACAGCCCAAAATGCCGTTAGTCTTCTTGGCAACAACAGGTGCCTCACAAGCAACACAGGGCAGTAGAAGATTCAATCATTTATCTACCATGCTGGGTGGAGTAACTTTCACTGCAGCTGCGTAGCAGACAAGTGCCTGATCACTGGCAGAAATGTGACTTTGGTCTCTACCCTAACATCTTGATATTAATGGACCAAATCTATTATGTCAAAAGTGACAGGCCAAATTGTCAAAAGTGCCTAAGTGACTTAGGATTCTACATCCCTTGATAAAATAGGTGCTTTTGAAAATTATGCCCAAAATGTAACACTGCCCGTGGTAGTGTATAATACTGCTGAAGCAGTCCAGCTTTTCTTATATGTTTAATGCTTCCTGTTCATCCGTAGAAAGGATTTGCGCAAGTGCAAAATTGAGAGGATCGACCGCAGCCTGTTTTATTATTACAAGTCTCACAAACCCCCACACAAGCAGGGCAATAACAGTCAGGCAGAGTGATGAAAGAGATGAGAGTGCCCATCCAACTTCTTTTCTTTTCCTGTTGGAAAAGATCAGTGTTGAACTTCTTTAAGCAATTGGCACTTAGCTTAAATCCACGATCCCACAACAATATTAGAAGACATATCACAAAGAAGCCCCTTTATGAAATAACTCAGACAGAAATTACCACAGAGAGGAAAATATCCACAAACAGAAACTGATATAGGGAATGACCAGGATAGCTAGACAGAAGGCTGCTGCTCTCTTCTTTAAAAGCCATTGGGAATTTTGCCATTCATGTCAATGGGTTCTAAAGCGGTCATTTTTTGTAAGAAGAGTCTTCTGACCAGAGATTTCTGCCCTTGACATAGCTGTTTGCTTTTTTGAAATCATATTTTTGGTTTGTTTGGGAGTGAATTAGCTGGAACTTTTAAGCCTATACTGCTGGAAGCTGAAACCTGAACAGAAAAACACCTAAGATACATAACTATGAAGAAACAATCTTCTATCCAATTCTGGGACTACTAGTAAATCAGAAGAGCAGGTCACATATGTCATTTTCCACCAGGTCCAAACAATCCAAGTACCAAACGGAGTAGGCCATCAATCTGATGCAGCTTTCTCTTGTTTTGTTTTTATTTGTGGTATCCCTTTATGACATTTGATGTGAGAAACTCTGCTGCTGCAGAAACCAAGCTACAGTTTCAATTCATGTTTCCAGTCACTTTGTTCTTTGCTCTCAAGGAGACGAGCTGTTTTTCTTTTCTTTGGTGAAGTTTATTATACTATGGGCAAAACATCAAAGGGAAAACTTGGACAGAGCTGTGGAGCAAGCCACAGAGAGCACACTATAATGTTCTAACCTTTGGAACAGTCAATATTTTTCAAATTCTAAAGATAGGAAATATTTTAATTCCATTTTTTTTTTTTTTTACTTCACTGGATGTGTTGCTTCAGAACACTCTGCCCTTCTGACAATTGCCAGCTCACTCCAGGAACTGTATGTAGTGCAGGTCCAGCAGTCCAGAGCAGGATGTGCATCAGCATTTTGGCCATGGGAGGAGTAGCCAGAGTGGGGACCTCTTAAATAGCCAACCGAACTGGACCCACCTGAGACCACATCAGGACAGATCTTGGTTCACCCTGCACAATGGAAACTGTAGGAATGAAATCTGTCTTTATTTTGCATAAAAAGCATGTGTTCTTTTCATTCATAATAATACTGCTTTGTACTTTTATAGCAATCCAAGAATCTGACAGCATTTTACATCTATTAAAATATTTAGTCTGAAAATCCACAGTGAGGTAGGTAAGTATTGTTTCAGTTCGAAGAAACGGAGACACAGAGAGGTAAAAGTGTAGCTCTACTCCGAAAGTGACTGTGTAATGGTGGCACTTTCTTACCCATGAGATCTCTTCTCTGGCCTTGTCTACATTACCCACTGGATCGATGGGCAGCAATCGATCCAGTGGGGGTCGATTTATCGCGTCTAGTCTAGACGCGATAAATTGACCGCTGAGCGCTCTCCCATCGACTCCGGCACTCCATCAGGGCGAGAGGCACAGGCGGAGTTGATGGGAGAGCGACAGCCATTGACTTACCGCAGTGAAGACACTGTGGTACATAGATCTAAGTACGTCAACTTCAGCTACGTTATTCACGTAGCTAAAGTTGCGTAACTTAGATCGATCCCCCCTCCCCTCACCCCAGTGTAGACCCGGCATCTGTATATATTCAGAATTGTATGTGCTGATGCTGACAAAATAAGCTATTCCTGCTTTTTGCTCCTGTTAGCCCTGTACAGCCTACATAGTTAAAGAGAGAATGGACCAGAATCTATTCTTCCTGTGCCATAGGTGCTGGAACTAGGGGTGCTCGGGGTGCTGCTGCACTCCCTGGATTGAAGTGGTTTCCATTGTATACAGGGTTTACAGTTTGGTTCAATGGCTCTCAGCACCCCCACTATACAAATTGTTCCAGCACCCTTGTCCTGTGCATAATCAGTGCCCAACTTGAGATACTATAAAGAACCCTAGCTTCCTTGGTGGGAGTAGGGAAGAGGGTGCTCAGCACTTATTGAAATTGAGGACCCTTTAAGATGTTTCCATTTGAATGCTTACAGTGATGCACCCAAAATCTCTAGTTAATATTGAAAATCATAACCTAGGTTCCTGTTAAAAGCCAATCAGTTAATCCTGTGCACCCTATTGACATCAATGAGGTGCCCAGGCATAACTGAGGATAGAATTTGGCCAACAGAACATGTCAGTGGTGGTCTTGATATGGAAAAAGGGAAAAACACAAACAAACCTAGCTTGACTTTCAGATGCTAGACTGAGTTTTCTGAACTTGCAGACAAATAGAACGACCATGGCATGACCTTTCATGGCTTTACACTTTATGTACCCATTTACACCTGTACAAAGGGGATGTAAAATGGTACCTTTGTAATGTGGTAACTTTACAAAGGTGAAAATAAGTAAACAAAGATCAAGGCCATGGAGAGCCAGGCCCAATCTCTTACTTTTAAATTGAGCACACTTGATTGGGAAATCATTGAGAGACAATAAATATGTCAGTAAGGATGCCATTTTCAGTCACTTGTATGAATCTGACCATACTTTGAGGGCCTGATCCTACAAGTTTGTTATGCACAGAACTCCCACTGAAATCAATGGAACAGAGCATCAGAACCTTAGGGTACATCTACACTGTGATAATATGAGCAGCAAGAAATCTCAAATTGAAGTAAATCCCCCATGACCACACAGCTGTTTTTCCTATATTATAGATGGATAAATGCTTAAGGAGCCAGTCATCCTGTTCCCAAGTGTGATTTGGTAGTCTCTAGCAGACACCAACTAATGCCCCTTCTTGTGCTTCATCTGTTAGGACATTGATCCATAAGCATTCGCAATCATTTTCTTCTGAGTTATCAGTGACTGGGAAACAGGTAATGCCATTTTTTATATAAAGTCTCCCTCCCGCTTCTCTTTTGCCCACTTGAGCCTTCCTAAATAGGTCATAACCATTGATTTTAACACTCTAGTCATGCAAACAATCCCGTCCCAAAGCTGTCCTTGGCAGAGCATCCCTTTTAGGAGCTACATGTCGAGTGCAAGCCTGCAGGTCCAACTGCCAAGGTGTATCTGTCTGATGGGGCCAGTGCTCTACCCTGTGGCCGAAGCCTTCTGACCATTTCTTTCTCTCTCAGGGTCCCTGGGGAAACAAACAAAACAGTCCACATCAACAAACGAGGTTAAATAAAAGTGTAAAGGGAAAGAATGAAAGAAAACCTGTAGGTGGCTTCAGTGAGGATATTGCCCTCTCTTACTGCAGAAATATCACAGTCCATCCCAGACTCCACTGAGCCTCCAGTATAAGTCTCTGTCTCTTTCTTCTGAGCTCTCCTTTCTGCCAGGGCAAAGGCTCTGTTGGCTGTCAGACCGCTCTCTGGGAGCTGGAGAGCTCAACTGCCTGCTTCCCTCCCATCTGAGTGGCGTTCCCTCCATCTAACTCCTCCTGCAGTCCTGGCATGATTTTCAGGTATGGAGGGGTGAGGCCACTGTAGGCCAAAGCAGCTCCTTAACCCCTTCCATGCTGGTGCAGGGTTTGTATCCCCATCACACACCCCACCAGGTTACGTAATACCCACTAGATCGAATTTATGCTCAGAAACGAGCAATTCCAGTTCCTCTTATTTGTTACCCAGGCTCCTAGCACTGGTGTACAAGCAATTAAAGAATTTCTTCTCTTCACATCCTTTGGTTCCTTGATTAATTTCTTCTCAACAACTCGATTTTGGACTGAATGCTCATTTCATCCCTTTTTTTACCGTCCCTTTACAGTGGATAGTAGGAATTCTAAAGCAATAGCTGACACTTCTACTAGTCATGCAGTCTGAGTCAAATCCATCCCTCACATCAGTGGAACACCATTAAGACTATAACTGAGGACAGCATTTGTCCTTACCGGTATGTATACATTACTGTAAAAAGCATGATTTTCAGTGGTGTTTCTACAGCTTAGAATCTGGGGCCCACCTAGATTTTGCCCATTCAAGCAATTATTGCTTTGATGTCTGAAAAGCCATTCAAAAATTCAAAGATTTAAAGATGTTGTTATAGGTGGGGTGCTGGTAGCCCTGCCTGTTATTAGGGTTGCCCAACACTTTCCTGGATAAGAATCTCTTTTCAGTTGCTAATGAAACTTTGCCAACTTTAACCATTCAGACTGGAATTTCCCATGTTGGTTGTCTGCTTTAGGCAGAATAATTTTGGAACGTTTCAGAAAAAATGATTAAGTCATTTCTGAGGAGATAAGGGAAAAATTCATTGTTTTGCCCATGTTAAAAAAAACTCTTACAGCCATTTTATTGAAAAGTTCTAATGCCTCCATGCTTTGGAGGAAGGGCTTGAAATTTGGACAGGGCTGGCCTTTGTGTCAGGCATGTAGATTTTGCTATTTCTGAGAAAAGCTGCCCAAATTTGGCCAATTTATAACCCTTTGAAAAATCCGAATTTGCACATGCTCAGTACAGACTTGTTAGATTTTGGTAGCTGAATTCTCGGAGGATTCCATCTGTACTGACAGCTCAAGCCTGGGGATTCAGAGGCTGAGTAGGACTTCCCCTGCATTTGCTCCACCCAGCTGCTGTAGGTGGTTGTTGCATCAGGCACTGGACCTGCGAGCTAGAAGAGTGACTCTCCTGTGATCTCAGTGTTTCTGACACACCGTCAGCTTGGCGGAGGAAGCTGCCTGACTCAAATGCGGAGGACAAAGGTTGGAGGAGGAAGTAGATGGGAGGAGCCAGACTGGAAGCTGGGAAGACTGGGAGTGGCTGGGCAAGGAGACTGGGACTGGGAGGGGTAATGGAGGAGGGGATAAAAACTGAGATCACATGAGGGGTTGGAGGAAAAAAACGGGACAAGGAGCCAATGGGGTGAATGGGATAGGGAGCAGGGCAGGGAAAAGACTGAGGCTGAATGAGGGGCATAGGCATGAGGGTGGGGACTTGGAATGACTGGGCAAGCAGACCAAAACAAGGAGGCCTTAGAGTGACTGAGTCTAGGAGCAGGGATTAGGACAAGACTGAGACTAAGATGTGGAATCTGGAGGGGAGACTGGGACTGACTGGGCAAGGAGATTTGAACTGGGATGAGGAGTCCCATAGTGTAGACTGGAACTGACCCAGTGAAGAGACAGACTGAGACCAAGAGCTGATGGGGAGACTGAGATGAGGAGCTGGGAGTTGGGGAAGAGACAGGACAGGAACTGGCTTGGGGGACAGGGGCAAAAGCGTCTGGGACCAGTAGAGAATACTCCTCTCCAAAACCTTGAATGGAACCCAAGATTATTGAGTCTCACCATTCCTCTGCTGTCAGTAAATAGCTGTGAACCCCCATGACAAAGTGGGCATCTTATCTGCTCCTAATGGCTGACTCACATAGAATCGTAGATTCATAGGCCTGGAAGGGACCTCGAGAGATCATCTAGTCCACTCCCCTGCACCTATCCCTACACTCCAGCGTATCCTATCCCTACGCTCCAGCGTATCTACCACTCCTCCCAGTTTAGTGTCATCTGCAAACTTGCTGAGAGTGCAGTCCACGCCATCCTCCAGATCATTAATGAAGATATTGAACAAAACCAGCCCCAGGACCGACCCTTGGGGCACTCCGCTTGAAACCAGCTGCCAACTAGACATGGAGCCGTTGAGCACTACCCGTTGAGCCCAACGGGCTAGCCAGCTTTCTATCCAGCTTATAGTCCATTCATCCAGCCCATACTTCTTTAACTTGCTGGCAAGAATACTGTAGAAGACCATATCAAAAGCTTTGCTAAAGTCAAGGAATAACACAGCCACTGCTTTCCCCTCATCCACAGACCTAGTTATCTCCTAATAGAAGGCAATTAGGTTAGTCAGGCATGACTTGCCCTTGGTGAATCCATGCTGACTGTTCCTGATCACTTTCCTCTCCTCTAAGTGCTTCAGAATTGATTCCTTGAGGACCTGCTCCATGATTTTTCCAGGGACTGAGGTAATGGCTGACTGGCCTGTAGTTCCCCGGATCCTCCTTCTTCCCTTTTTTAAAGATGGGCACTACATTAGCCTTTTTCCAGCCATCCGGGACCTCCCCCGATCGCCATGAGTTTAAAACAAACATGAGGATAAAACAAACCTTTGAATAGTTAGCTGCTCATTCATGAGCACTATCCACCCTGTACATTGACTGAGGCAGGGGTTTGTGGAAAAAATGTGATCTTGCAATTAGAGACTGTATCATAATATATATGCACAGGAGGCCTAATTAAGGTTGCAGAGGCGACTTTAATTCCGGCATTTCCTAACATTTGAGTGCTTGACTTTGCAACCTTAATGTTCTTTTAACATAGTTGCTTTGGGGGTAATAATATCTATATTAGAACATCTTATTAAACAAATATTGATTATCACTAAATAAATTGTGAACTATGGCAATCAGAGTTGCCAGGCATCCAGTTTTCGACTGGAATGCCTGGTCAAAAAGGGACCCTGGCGGCTCGGCCACTAAAAATCTGGTTTGCGGCAGCTCCGTGCAGCTCCTGGAAGTGTCTGGCATGTCCCACTAGCTCCTAGGCGCATGGGTGTCCAAGAGTCTCAGCACACTGCCCCTGTCCACAGGCACTGCCGCCACAGCTCCCATTGGCTGCGGTTCCTGGCCAATGGGAGCTAGTGAGCTGGCGCTCGCGGGCGACACCTGCACCATGGGCAGGGGCAGTGTGCAGAGCCCCCCCGGATGCCCCTGCACCTAGGAGCCCTCACCCCCTGCACATGCTTGTTTTGTTTTATCCTCATTGTTCAGTGTGTTTTGAACGTTTTGTTTTTGTGGATCTGCCAAAGTTAAGGCATGCCTCCTTGAGAGTGGCGGAGGGTGGGGAGGGGGCACATTGGGCAATTCAGGAAATCATCTTGATTTCATTTTCCAGAAAACACAGCCTCTTTGTTGTACCACTGATACCTCAGTCTTATGAAACTCTCAGTCAAACTGGGGCCAACCAAGTAGAATTAACCTAAATGGGATAGGTTGCTAGACTAGGTTTATGTTAGATGAACATCCTGGCCACTTTCTTTTCCCTGGAATCTTTGAAGCTTATAGAATCAAAGAACTGGAAGGGACCTCGAGAGGTCATCTAGTCCAGTCCCCTGCACTCATGGTAGGACTATATTATCTAGACCATTCCTGACAGGTGTTTGTATAACCTGCTTTTAAAAATCTCCAGGTTTGGAGATTCCACAACCTCTCTAGGCAATTTATTCCAGTGCTTTACCACCCTGACAGGAAGTTTTTCCCTAATCATAGAATACCAGGGCTGGAAGGGACCTCAGGAGGTCATCTAGTCCAACTCCCTGCTCAAAGCAGGACCAATCCCCAGACAGATTTTTGCCCAAGATCCTTAAATGGCCCCCTCAAGGATTGAACTCCTAATCCTGGGTTTAGCAGGCCAATGCTCAAACCACTGAGCTATCCCTCCCCCCAACTTAACCCCCCCTTGCAGCAATTTAATCCCATTGTTTCTTGTCCTATCCTCAGAGGTTAAGAAAAACATTTTTTCTTCCTCCTCTTTGTAACAATCTTTAACATACTTGAAAACTGTTATCATGTCCCCACTCAGTCTTCTTTTTTCCAGATTAAATAAACCCAATTTTTTCAATCTTCCCTCATAGGTCATGTTTTCTAGAGCTTTAATTATTTTTCTCTCTCTTATCTGGACTCTCTCTCTCTCCAATTTGTCATAGAATCATAGAAAATTAGGGTTGGAAGAGACCTCAGGAGGTCATCTAGTCCAACTCCCTGCTCAAAGCAGGACCAACACCAACTAAATCATCCCAGACAAGGCTTTGTCAAGCCGGGCCTTAAAAACCTCTAAGGATGGAGATTCCACCACCTCCCTAGCAAACCCATTCCAGTGCTTCACCACCCTCCTAGTGAAATAATAATTCCTAATATCCAACCTAGACCTCCCCCACTGCAACTTGAGACCATTGCTTCTTGTTCTGTCATCTGCCACCACTGAGAACAGTCTAGTTCCATCCTCTTTGGAACTCCCCTTCAGGCAGTTGAAGGCTGCTATCAAATCGCCCCTCACTCTTCTCTTCTGCAGACGAAATAACCCCAGTTCCCTCAGCCTCTGCTCGTAAGTCATGTGCCCCAGACTCCTAATAATTTTTGTTGCCCGCTGCTGGACTCTCTCCAATTTGCCCACATCCCTTCTGTAGTGGGGAGACCAAAACTGGAAGCAATACTCCAGGTATGGCCTTACCAGTGCTGAATAGAGGGGAATAATCATTTCCCTCAATCTGCTGGCAATGCTCCTAGTAATACAGCCCAATATGCCATTGGCCTTCTTGGCAACAAGGGCACACTGCTGACTCATATCCAGATCCTCGTCCACTGTAATCCCCAGTCCTTTTCTGCAGAACTGCTGGTTAGCCAGTCGGTCCCCAGCCTGTAGCGATGCATGGGATTCTTCCTTCATAAGTGCAGGACTCTGCACTTGTCCTTGTTGAACCTCATCAGATTTCTTTTGGCCCAATCTTTGAAGCTTATAGAATCATAGATCTGGACCCTATCCCTACCCTCCAGCATATCTACCTCTCCCCCCCAGTTTAGTGTCAACTGAGAACTTGCTGCGGGTGCAATTCATCCCATCATCCAGATCATTAATAAAGACATTGAACAAAACCGGCCCCAGGACCAACCCCTGGAGCACTCTGCTTGATACCGGCTGCCAACTAGACATCTTAATGATGCGCTGGAGAGGTTCTCTACAACGTATCCTGAAAGATGATCCCTCACTCTCACAGATCTTGGGAGACAGACCAGTCCTCGCTTACAGACAGCCTCCCAACCTTAAGCAAATACTCACCAGCAACTGCACACCATAGAACAAAAAGAGGTTCTCCAGCGCATCATCAAAGATCTACAACCTATCCTGAAAGATGATCCCTCACTCTCACAGATCTCCTGTTCTTTTTGTGGATACAGACTAACACGGCTGCTACTTTGAAACCTGTCTGTGTAAGGGCCTTCTCTTTACTGTGACAGTCTGAGGCCCTGTTTAGTCATACTGAAATAAGGCAATCTGGGGCTGTTAGGAAGGTGATCTGTTCTATCACCTCCAGAGAAAGGGAAAAGCCTAGGAGATGTAAAAGGAAATTTAGTTTGATAGTTTTCTGTCTGGCAAGAACTCATTTATCAATAGCTGGGATGTGAAATCCTCACTTCTGTATTGTTTTGTATGTTTATTTGCATGGTCTTTGTCTGGTTCTGTGATTGTTTCTGTCTGCTGTATAATTAATTTTGCTGGGTGTAAACTAATTAAGGTGGTGGGCTATAATTGGTTAGCTACTCATCTTACAATATGTTAGGATTGGTTAGGTAAATTTCAGTAAAATGATTGGTTAAGGTATAGCTAATCAGAACTCAAGTTTTACTATATAGTCTGCAGTCAATCAGGAAGAAAGGGGGAATGGGAACAGGGAATGGGGTGGGGGAATTGGAATTTTGTTTCGCTAAGGGGGGGTGAAATGGGAACAGGGACACAGGCAAGGCTCTGTGGTGTCAGAGCTGGGAAGGGGGACACTGAGGAAGGAAACTGGAATCATGCTTGCTAGAAGTTCACCCCAATAAACATACGGTAGAATTGTTTGCACCTTTGGACTTCGGGTATTGTTGCTCTCTGTTCATGCGAGAAGGACCAGGGAAGTGAGAGGGTGAAGAAATAAGCCCCCTAACACTATTAACATAGCTTTTAAAAATGAAATCAAATATATAGCTTTTTCCACAGTTATTTTTTTCACACATTGCTCTCTGGTACAAGTGACTGTATATTATCATGTACATTCTGGATCATTTTGATTGCAGTTTGACAGAGCAATTCAGTATGGTGCAATATCTTGTCCGAAAATACACAGATATAGTGCCAGAAGATATCCGTGTAGATTACACAATTCCTTTTTTCACAGTTAGTTGACAACTAAGGTAAATTCACACAAAGCTCAAATCTCCATCTGGGAACTTTACAGCTTGGACTTGTATACAGTAGCCTTATACTTCATTAATTTCAGGCTTTATCACTGCAGATAAATTTGTTTGGGGAAAGTCAGAAGTGAAGGCAAAGAAAATCGCTGAAGGAGCTAATAGATAAGACTGAACTTTATCGACTGACCAGGACAACTTGTATTGTAGCCATTTAATGTCCCCAAAATTGTGCATAGAAATATGATCTGATTTTATCTATTTTTCACTGCTGTTTGCAGAACTAACAGCCAGAGCTGTTATTCAGACTTATCAACTCAAGAAGGTGTATGCTCTGTTTAGGCTGGGAAATACAATTTGTGCACGACCTGAAAATAATGAATTTGGCTAAATTTATTTTAAAAAATTCCCGGGGGGAGAGGACAAATTTGAGGAATGTACTCATCACCTTGGTGATATAACAACGAAGCGTGTAGGTCAGTCTATAGCAAACAACGATCAACTTTAGGCCTTCATTTTTTGGAAAAAGCCACAAGTTTGCTGAACACAGTGTGACTGAACTTATTTAGCTGAAATCTTCACTCCACTTTCAAGGTCCTAATTTATAACAGTAGGATAGAACAAAAAACCTGCAAACAAATAAGGCCTGATTGTCTACTCACTCACTCTGGATTTAAATTGGTGCAACCCCACTGACTTCAAGGGGTTACACTTGACTTGCATAGACGTGAGAGGAGAATCAAGCCCATTGAGTCTATCTGTACTGAGTGAAGGATATCTACCTTCAATAGGTTGTAGGTTCTTAGCCCAACGACCTATATCTTCCTATATATTTGTACAATGGGGTCCTGAAAATACTGCAATGCAAATTGGAAATAATATCATGTATTACACTGATGTTATGCTGGATCTTGGACAAAAGTCTGAAATGAGAACCCTGTAACATTAAAAAAATCTGTAATAGAAAGTTGTTGTAAAAATGTAAAAATAGTAAAAATAGTTGTTAAAATGAGTACTGTGATTGACTGGCAGCTTTGGTTAGTTAGAAATAACAGCAAGTAAATCAAGAAGTATGACATTATAAAAAGAAATTCCATATATCTACATAATTGCAGAGTGAAATGCTTTGTATGGTTAGAGCGCCACCTACTGATCTTAATTGATCTGCTCTGCACTTTTTCAATTATATACTTTGCTGTGTTGTAGCACATTTACATTGCAAGGTATTTACATGCCCGATATGCTAAACATTCGTATGCCCCTTCATGCTTCAGCCACCATTCCAGAGTACATGCTTCCATGCTGATGATGCTTGTTAAAAAAAAAATGCATTAATTAAATTTGTGACTGAACTCCTTGGGGGAAGAATTGTATGTCTCCTGTTCTGCTTTACCTGCATTCTGCCATATACTTCATGTTATAGCAGTCTCGGTTGATGACCCAGCACATGTTCATTTTAAGAACACTTTCACAGCAGATTTGACAAAACGCAAAGAAGGTACCAATGTGAGATTTCTAAACATAGCTACAGCACTCGACTCAAGGTTAAGAATCTGAAGTGCCATCCAAAATCTGAGAGGGATGAGGTGTGGCACATGCTTTTAGAAGTCTTAAAAGAGCAACACTCAGATGCGGAAACTACAGAACCCGAACCACCAAAAAATAGAATCAACCTTCTGCTGGTGGCATCTGACTGGGATGATGAAAATGAACATGGGTCGGTCCGCTCTGCTTGTTATTGAGCAGAACCCATCAACAGCATGGACACATGTCCTCTGGAATGGTGGATGAAGCATGAAGGGACATATGAATCTTTAGCGCATCAGGCACCTAAATATCTTGTGACACCGGCTACAACAATGCCATGTGAATGCCTGTTCTCACTTTCAGGTGACATTGTAAACAAGAAGTGGGCAGCATTATCTCCTGCAAATTGTAACCAAAGTTGTTTGTATGAGTGATTGGCTGAAGTAGGCTCTAAAGTTTTACATTGTTTTATTTTTGCATGCAGTTATATTTTGCACATAATTTTACATTTGTAAGTTCAACTTTCATGATAAAGAGATTGCACTACAGTACTTGCAATGGGGGAATAGAAAAATATGATTTCTTTTGTTTTTTACATTGCAAATATTTGTAATAAAAAATAAACATAAACTGAGCACTGTACACTTTGTATTCTGTGTTGTAATTGAAATCAAGATATTTGAAAATATAGAAAACATTTAAATAAATGGCATTCTATTATTGTTTAACATCGCAATTAATTTTTTTAATCGCATAGTTAATCACGATTAGTTTTTTTTAATCACTTGACACCCCTAATTCCTACTAAGGAGAATCTGCCATTATTACCTAATCCCTTGGAGCCTAGGTCGGCCCCAAAGTACCTTAATTAGAGTCATTTAGTTGACTGCTCTGGAGTCTGGTGTGTGCCCGTCACCTTCAGAAGAACCAGTAGCATAGCAATGTCCCAGAGGGCCCTTGTGGAAGAAGAGATTAGGGGCCCCCTTCCCGATACCAAAATCGGCCAGCTCCAGCTTCTCTACAGCCCCAATAGAGATCCCCAGATCCTGCCTAGTTTCTCAGCCAGCTTCTGTCTAGTTCCTCCATAGCCTCAATCAAGCCTTCCTAGATCCTGACTAGCTCCCCTCCATCTCTTTCACAGTCCCACTATGGAGTCTCAGCCCCCCTTGGCTCCCCTCCAGTTCTGATCCAGCCCCACCCCCACTCTCCCTCAACCCCCCTCCAGCCTTCTTCAGTTAATCCTCTGCTTTCTCATCCCCAATCTAATCACCCCTCCAGGCCCTTTTAGCTCCCCTGATGACCCTCACTTCCCTGATCCTTAGTTCCCTACAACTCCACTTCAAACTCTCCCATGCCCCTGAGCTCTGCTCCCAAAACCCCAAGCTCTGTTCCAACCCCTTCCCCCACCCTCAAGACCTCTGATCCTGGTCATCCAGCCTCCCAGCTCCACCCAGTTCTGTTCCAACTCCCCTCCCCCCAGGTATCCCTTCCCTAACCCTCCCCAGTTCTCCCCACTCCTCCACTCCATGCAAAGCAGCCAATTTTTTTTGCCTTGCTCTCCATCTTTGTGGGGGAGGGTGTGTGTCTCCTGTCTCCACCCCCCTCTAGCCCATCACAGCCTCCGATGGTGCAGTTGTCCCCCCCACACACATCTTCTCCTTGTGTCCTTCGCAGTTGCTCGAGTCTGGGGTCCGGGGTCGCCCCACGCAGAGGGACTCCCCCATCCCAGCCACTCCCCTGTCCCAGGTTGTTGGGCCCCTTTAATCTCGTGGGCCCTGTTGCGACTGCACCACTTGCATCATTGTCATTATACCACTGAGAAGAACCTGGTTCCATATAAGAATCCTAGAAGGAGTCATTCTTTGTAGCTCAATTCAGTTTAGGTTCAGCAGCTTGCAGTGACTCTTCCCCTAGTGGCACTTTTCAGTATTGCCAACTCCAGGCATTCAGCGCTTACGATCCAGGTCCCACCCCGAATCATGAGGGTAGCTTTAAATCATGTGATTTAAAAAATAATAAAAGTTGGTTGTTTTTATTTGCCGTCTGGTCTCTGAGCCTTCACGTTTTCATACATTTGTCCACAGCCATGAGGGCTTGAAACTGTTTTTAATGACTGCTGAGATTCTGATGTAATGACCTGACTTCAGAACCCGGGGATTTAAGAAAGAGACCATGATTAAATTGTCATTGCTTGCGTCAAAAGGCTGCTTTATTTAGTGGAAATGTTGAGGGCAAATTCTGTTCTCGTATTAGTGAAATTCCCATTGAAGTTAGTTGGAAGTCAATTGAAGCTGCATTTATCAACTAAGAGCAGTTTGGCCCCAAGTACATAAGTGAAATCAATCTGCTAGCTCATACTCAGCCTTTAAAATAATAAAAAAAAGAAACTATGGGGCACATTTTCAGCTGCTGTAAATCAACTAACTTACTCCTCCTGAGAAATTAGCCCTTAGTCTGAGGCCTCCGTTTTCCTTTGGACCAAGTATGAAGGCCCTGATCCTGCTTTCTAAATCTGTAACAGTCCCCCATTTAGACTGTTGCCCAGTGTATGTCACTTTGGAGGAACCAGCTTATGCGTTTCTGTGATTTCCATGAGGTGTGCCACTCCCAGGATACCACACCCACACCGTACATTCTCATGGAAAATATTGGTTTCTATGCGACCCAAAATGCCATTAATGCTCAATTGCCTTTTCCACTTCAAAAAGTAATTCCAGTGAGAGAGAGCACAATGGGTGTTACCGGCATACAGACAAAACCATAGCAAAGGGTTTATAAAAGCAGCTCACCTCATTAACTTTGCTCATAAAGCTTATTGAACCTAAAACAGTCAGACTTAGACTGAGGCTTCCAAGTGGCCTTTTAATGTGTCTCCTGTGGCTTTTTGCATCACATACTATTAAAACACTGTGTGATTTAATTATTAAATCAATCAGGATGCTTTTGCTATGTTATTAACCAACTGCTGAATACTTGGTCAGTCACTTTGTTTCATTTACTATTTATCGATATTATTCTCATAGCAATGAATTCACACTACTGTGGCTCTTTTGGGTAACGTTGAGCTCTAGTTTGGCTCCTGTACCACTGAGGTCTGAGTATCACTGACCTAAAACAATATCCATAGCAAAGTAATGTACAAACCAACCATTTGAGTGCAGGGCAGACAGAATTTTCTCATCATGTTATCAGATATCTACAAAATGTCAGCTCTGTTAAAAAAAAAAAAAGGGCAGCAGAAAAAGCACTATAGGGCGTGATCCTGTAATAAGATGTGGGTAGAAGGATCCCTGTGCTCCGGGGAGCCCCATTGACATGGATTGGCCTGCGTGCATTTCACTGCAGGCCATAGTTTGCTGAGAATATTAATGAATTGTGACTGGATCAGACAAATACCCACATAGTTCTTCAAGGTCAGCAGTTGCAATTGCTCTGCAGCAAGGAAGGAATTAAAGTGTGCCGACTGCTAACCTGAGCCAACTGCTTTAGCGCCTTGAAAAGGGAGTTTGACAAGGTTCTTGTCTGAGACTGCATCAGGTTTCTGTTAAACTGAACTGAAAGGGGCTGTGCCCAGGCAGGGCATTCTCTGTGCTGAGAATGAGTCACAAAGAACCAGTGCAGACAGTCAGATTCTTACAGAGGTTGCTTGCAGTTCATCAAACCTGTTTGAAAGGGGGAGGTAGATGAGATGGCCAGAATCAATGACTCTTTTGAACTTTGGTAGAATCTTTGGGGTTTGGACCCAAATCTGGATCTGGCCCCTATGTTTATAATGGACTGAGCCAACCCCTGGATCTGAACATCCTTAAACTGGATCGTTTGATGTGTGAATCTCAATTTTGCAACTTGAGTCTCCCTCTGATTCATAATCCTTCATAAACAGGTGCTCCACCTCATAGCCTGGCTGGATTTACTGTCAGCAGCAATCCTGCTATGGCTAAGGAAAAGCAGCATTGCCAGAGATTGAGGGGGGAAGCTGAGACACACTAAGTGGAAGGATAATGCAGTGGCTAGTGTTCAATTCCTTGCTCCGCCACCAGACTTCCTGTGTGACTTTGGGCAAATTGCTGTCTCTCTGTGCCTCAGTTACTCTTCTGTACAATGGAAATAATAACACTGCCCTACTTCACAAGGGTGCTGTGAAGACTGAGGTGCTTGGTATTATAGTAGTGGGAGGGTCAAAAGTACCCTAGATAAATACATGAAGAGAGACTTAGCCCATTGGGGGAAAACAATCATGTAGATTTCACAAAATTTTTGAAAAGTAAAATAGTTTCCATTGTTTTTTTTTACCTAAATTCACCCCCCTCCTCTTAAGACTCTTTCCTTTTCTGACTTGCTCGGGTCAGAAAGCTGAGTGTTCTAATTTGAAGATACTTTTTAGAGGAATGGTGTTAATCCCTCTTGTAGTAAAAGGGTATAAAGGGACAGCAATGAGGTCTGTCATTATAGGATTATGATGCCATATTTAAATATACAGAAAGAGTAGCAGCAGGATAGAACAATACTTCAAAGTGAAGCCAGTTGGTAAAGTGTCTGTTGACTTAGCTCTGTGAAAATTAGAGGTGCTACGAACAAGCTGTGGTGATAATGGCTACCTGGACCACTGTTAACAGAAAAGTAAACAGCGTTCTGGAGTGTAGCAACCATGTTGCTGCATTTTTTGTTTTGTTACCACTATCTTTATTCTCAGTTTTACTAGGTAAAAGATGTGACACACGGCGAGTGACACAAAAGACACTGTAAAAACATCTGAGCTTTTCATCAACATTTATATAAAGTCACTTTGAAATTCTGGTGTCTCTTTGTAAGATAAAAGAAAAACAGCCAACAGCACTCACTCCTCCCAGCTTGCCCCTCAAGCTATTACATGTAGGCACTGTAGTTGTAGCCATGTTGGTCCCAGGATATTAGAGAGATAAGGTGGATGAGGTCATATCTTTTATTGAACCAACTTCTGTTGGTGAGAGACACAAGCGCTCACTAACAGAAGTTGGTGTAATAAAAGATATTATCTCACTCACCTTTTCTCTCAAGCTATTAAGCATTCTTGGCTCATCACTAACTAACCAAATCCAGAGGGCTCACTGCAACCAAGTTTTCAAATCATGCTGAAAGGGACAAATGGGGTGTTGTGAGAGGCTACCGGTGTGGTGCTTCTGCTTTCTCCTGTTGATATCACTCGGCTGCGTGCGTGTGTTCCCTCTGTGTGCTGCCCCAGCTCTGCGCAGATAGCTGATACAGCAGACCCGACGAGAACCCCCAATAACCACAGAGTCTACTAAGATACAAAGGCACCTCGGCCAGGTTTATTGCGACCCTGACACAATTTCAGTTCCCCGTAGATTACTTAGTCTACCGGGCATACTGCTAGAAAGTGCCGCTCGGCAATGGACTCAGCTCAGTGGCGGGACTTTCCACTGCCCCCTCAGCCGGACAAAGACACCACCCCAGGGACACATTCTTATACACAGGTACAAACAAGTTACACATCATTCCTGACGTATTGAGGTGCAACCCCTCTACGTAATAAGGTGCCGCCTCACACCTTGTACCTGTTGGTTCGATCAAAACAACTCTATCCATCATTTTACCCTTTTGCCCCTGTCATTGGGATGGGTCGGCCTGTTCCATGTTATCTGTGGAATGTTCCGGTATAGTGTGTCTTGGTACCATGTTTATACTGTAACTATGCAACATCAGCCCTTTCCTTGCCAACTTCTGTGAGCAGGGCCTGCCTCTTGCTCACAGCTTAACTTTGCTTCATATTAGCAAAGTCTTGACCATTACTTTAGTTTGGTTCAGGCCTCATACTGGGCCTTCATTAGGCCTTTACTTACTACATTGCCTTCACTTACTACATTCCCCCACTTTTTGTCTTTTTAAGGGGAGGATGTTTACTCATCGTCCCGGAAAAGCATAATGCATGGACTAAAGATAACCCAGTGGGCTAAACACTGTTAGGTGGTTACTTTATTTTACTATCCATACACTTATGCCCCATCCGTCTGTTTAGTCTGCACATTCCCTCGTACGACTGGCAGACAGATTTTATTATCCAATTATTTTTTAGTCCCTTATGGTGGGCCTGGGAATGTTAGGCCCGGGACCATGACTGAGGAATGTAGTATTATGATTGAGCCTTAGAGGCACTCCCAAATAATTAATATATATCAATTATATGGATATGGCTTATATATTTGGAGTGTGTATGGGCATATATGTATAGTATGTATGTGTACATATGACACCACCTTATATCCAAGCATAACTATGTTTTTCTAGTTTGGTGTTGTACTTTGGTCTTTTTACTTTGGTAACACTGATAGAAACACACTCATATTAGGGCAATTCCAGTTATCACCTTTCTCATCATTAGTAGTAGGCTGATTGTTTTTAAAATACTGGATAGGGATTGTGATGGTGTGTCCTACAGTGCTATGTATATGAGAAGAAAAACAGAAATTTGGAGTAGTGACACTACCACTGAGGCCTTTATATATAAATATATTGTAATTAGTTACTACTCAGTATTGTCCATTCATGTTATAGGTTACCCTTACTGCTAGTTGTCACCCTCTGGTTAGCTTCACTGGGCAGGAAATGGAAGTGGCTAGCTTCTCTGTTTCATTGGTTGCACGGCTCTGCGATACACCAGTAGTTGACATAGATCCAGTTGTTTCTTATGGATGCTGTCTTCTAGATAACCTACTGAATGGACAGTAACCAATTTATTAAATAGTGCTGTGTCTGGATGTAGTATTGGTACCTAGACACTGAACAAGATTGTTTTGAATAACATGTGCCTCAGTTAGGATGCAGTGTCACTGACCCAAATTATGACTGGTACTAACAGGCAATTTGTTTACCTAATTTGTAGTTACTGTGTAACTTTTTGTTTGTTTACTACTTTGTTTTTTCTTTGCCTTCACGTTGTTTGCTGCCATTTGTTTGTTGATTTTTACCTGTGTGTTAAACAGTTTAGCAAGGTTATGCATATTGTAAATGTTGTACAGCAATAATACAATTCAGCAATAAGACAACAGTACAATGCTAATACAGTAGTACAGCAATAATACAGTTGTTTTTACATAGTAACTAAGTTGAAATTAAATGATGGCTTATCCTGGTCCAACTAGTGGTTTTTAGCTGATTGTTAACTTAATTGTCCATATATGGTAGATCGAGGTGTATTTGACCAGTCTCTTATTTATAAAGCACTTCATTTTTCTGTTCTTGATGCTTGGCAGTTTCTTCACTGTATACAGATATCATCTGGTGTCTTCAGGGTGTGATATTTTTTGGTGTCTTTGGTCTGTGGGATGCAACTTAAACAGCTAGTTAGTTAACATAATAAAGGATTTTTGTTTGTTTCTTTCTTTTTTGTTTTTGTTTTCAGTAACTTAAACTTAATACACAGTTTAACTTAGTTTGTTTACAATGTAATAGGGACCAAGCCTTTTATAACACAAGCTATACTTTTGCAATTGTTGTATAGACATTCATTTTCATTTGAAGTACATTACTAATATTTTTATACGAAATGTAATGCTTAACGGCTAAAATAAATGCTCACAATCTTCCATGAGAAGGTGTATTGCTTTCCCTTGCTGAACAATTTGTTTCAGCAAAGGAGTTAACAGAATTTTTACCAAGCTTTTTAGAGTTAATTTGCTTGTGATACCAATTTCACTTTTGTTAACTGTTTAGAAGCACAACTTTAACAACCACTGCTTCCCATTAACATAACATAACAAAAGAAAAGCATACAAAAATTAAACCAACTATAAAATTAAACCAAAATAAATTTTAAATACAGTACTTTGAGGGTATACTTTCATGATGCTTTGTTATGTTTGGGAGCCAAAGGTGGAAACCTGTTGAAAACATGGAAACCTGTTGAAATTGTTTGGTTAGCTTTATGCATAAATTGTTATTTTAAAACATTTTGGTTATGACATTCTTATAACTATATTTAAACGTACAAACAAGTTTATAAAAAGCCCAAAAAAGAAATTAACATGTTGTTAATATTATCTTTACCTTAATGTTGAAGGTTTCCCCTTACATTTTTTTCTTTGAATAACAAAATTTTTTTTTTTAAAAAAACAAAACAAAACTGTGATTGATAAGAGAATATTTTTTGTTTGCAATTGCATTATTTGTTGAGGCAGAAATATATGGAAATATATGTACATATATTTGTAACTGAAACATTTTTGAACTTTGCACAAAAAATTGGTGCTAATAATGATTATACCCCAACTATGATCTTAAAATAGTGTGGTACCACAGATATATAAATTTTTAAAAGGGTATAAAATTGACTTTTGTTGCAACAAAATAAAAATAATAGTCACGTGACACACACAACATACAACACAAAACAACACACATGACATACAGGACAAACTTACAATTAACAACAAATGGCGCCAGAATTCTATTTATAACTATACAAAATAAGGCAAACAAAAATAAAAAATAAAAAGGGTTATATTTGAATAAACAAATTATTACTTTATTTAAAACTTGTTTAATAAATTGTTAAAAATATATTAATATTTGCGAAATGTATTGTATTAATTTGGAAACAAGGAATTTTGCATTACTTTCTATTTAACATTATTTTAAAACTCTGCTACATGGAAATAAAAAAGCCCATGTTTGAAATATTAGTGAGTGGTTAGGATTAGAAGCAGAGTGTGCATTTCTGTTGCTTGGTAACCATATCTTCAAAAAAGTTAGGAATAATTTCAGCTGTTGCATTCTTGAAGGGTTAAAATACTTAATTTACTGGATTTATTTAAAGTAAAGTTTTTACCTTGTTTTCTTTTTGTTTCTTGTTTTATTCTGTTTTCAATTGCTGTATATTTTGGAGGTTTCTGTAAAAACTATAACTTTTAACTTTTTAAAACAAAAGGAGAGCAGAATTGAGGAGAGGCGGGGGAGAGAGGGTGGGGGTGCAGAGCAACCTAGGAAGGTAGTGAGACCTGAGCCAAGAGAGATTAACTCTATCAAGATATTTGAAAGTACAGGCAGCAACAGCAAATTAACAAACTAAGAAAGCATATAAAGGACAAACCTTAACCGGTATGTAAAAATATTTGAGAAAGAATATTCTATTTTTAAATATGAGCGTAGAGTGTGGTTCCGTGGGTCAAAGCAGTTGGGAACCTGCACAGTTAGGAACTGCACCCCTGTTTTTTATCCTGGCTTTGAGAGGAGAATGGGGGTAGTTACCTGATCTTGTAAAACCTGAATTTGTTCCCCCAATGTCTGTTGCTTTTGTGTGCATGCCAAATGGATGGCAGGAGTGCCCTTTTTTGGTGCAGTTAACTGGTTTTGGGCAGCTCCATGTGTTATTGTATCAATTTTAGGTGTTAACCCATTTAATTTTGGTTTTTTACTTTGAAATGCTTTTTTATTCACTCCCCTGCGATCGAGTCGCAGCTCCTGTCTCCTAATGTGCTCTGTGAACTGTTCCATATTTTCCTTCATCTGATTTACCAATTCTGTGAAAGTATTATGTGCTACTCTTTCCTTCTGTGCACTTACTTGTTCCGTTCTGACAGGCACCAGTCTAGGTCTCAGTTTAAGTTTAACTGGAACCTGGCTTTTATCATAAGGTATTGGTTGCAATGCAGTGGACCCCGTTTCATCTTTTAATTTTACTAGGACCACCTTTTTCCACTTCTGTCCCCATTCTTCAGGCACAGGGTAGCTACCTGAAGCCTGCTGTTTACCACCAATATTTATAACAGGGGACGGCACTTTTTGCTTCTGCAGGTTTTCTACAGCTGTTTCCAATTTTTTATTTTCCTGCTTCACTTGCTCGAGCATATTATGAGTTTGGCCCGCCTGTTGCTGTGCTAACAGAGCTTGGGCTTTCCAGTGCTCAACTGCTCGGGTTACTTCTTCTACTCCTCCTGTTTTTTCTGTGACTTGTTTGGCCAGCATTCCAACATGCTGTCTGAGCTGTCTCACTACCAGAGACATGAGTTGCAAAATTCTTGCTTTTTTACTGTTTCTCAGAGCCTCGGTTTCTACCATCGCTCTACATAAGCCAGTCCATGTTTCCCCACTCTCTTTTTTAAATTTATATGGACCCCCCTTACTGGCAATCCAGCGGGTCCAACAATTATCAAACTCCGTGGGGATCATGAGGGAGGGGATAAGGGGGTTCCCTAGCTCGAGGTTTACTGCCATGTTAGATCGCGATTCCTACCACGGCAGTTTTGCTTACTCACCAGATCAGCGGTCGGGGTCACCAGTGTTGTGAGAGGCTACCGGTGTGGTGCTTCTGCTTTCTCCTGTTGATATCACTCGGCTGCGTGCGTGTGTTCCCTCTGTGTGCTGCCCCAGCTCTGCGCAGATAGCTGATACAGCAGACCCGACGAGAACCCCCAATAACCACAGAGTCTACTAAGATACAAAGGCACCTCGGCCAGGTTTATTGCGACCCTGACACAATTTCAGTTCCCCGTAGATTACTTAGTCTACCGGGCATACTGCTAGAAAGTGCCGCTCGGCAATGGACTCAGCTCAGTGGCGGGACTTTCCACTGCCCCCTCAGCCGGACAAAGACACCACCCCAGGGACACATTCTTATACACAGGTACAAACAAGTTACACATCATTCCTGACGTATTGAGGTGCAACCCCTCTACGTAATAAGGTGCCGCCTCACACCTTGTACCTGTTGGTTCGATCAAAACAACTCTATCCATCATTTTACCCTTTTGCCCCTGTCATTGGGATGGGTCGGCCTGTTCCATGTTATCTGTGGAATGTTCCGGTATAGTGTGTCTTGGTACCATGTTTATACTGTAACTATGCAACATCAGCCCTTTCCTTGCCAACTTCTGTGAGCAGGGCCTGCCTCTTGCTCACAGCTTAACTTTGCTTCATATTAGCAAAGTCTTGACCATTACTTTAGTTTGGTTCAGGCCTCATACTGGGCCTTCATTAGGCCTTTACTTACTACATTGCCTTCACTTACTACATTGGGATCTAACACATTTTGACCAGTCAGCATTAAAGGGAATGAATAGTATTAGGATGATATTCAAAACTCCAACACACGGTGTATAGATCAACCATGGAACGAAATGGGGTTAAAAGTGAGTTTGAAGAATATTTAAGCCTTTTTTTTTTTCAAACCAGCTGTAAAAGCCAGTAGAGATGAGACCAAGCTCAGGAACATGTTACTGTTATTTAGGCTCAGACTTAAACACTTGACAGGCATGCTAATGCAAATGTCATAATTGGAGGAAGTGGAACGTATGCATTAGTTTCCATGCGCTTTCTGAAGCAAAAGGGAGATGTTGGCAGTGAGATTCCCCAGCACTGATTTTTGTTTCGCTTTCCTTTAAATGTTGCGGTGCAGTCATTATGAAGGACATAGCTTTTTAGAAGGACTGGCTGATTCTCCTGCCAGTTACAGCAGTTTTACCATGACAGAACATCACTTTCTTCAGTGGAGTTATACCTGACTTACACAAGCGGGAGAGAGGTCAGAAGGATTTGGATGGACCTTATTGGGGAACTGATCCTGTGGGGATTGGTGACAGCCCCAAAGAAGAGGAAAATCACCAGAGAAGTCACACCACCATGCCCTTTGACCATTTCTGAACATCTGGACTCAACAGAGTTGGAGTGGAGAAAACCAGAGTTTCAGTGCATCCACTACTGTTCAGTGCTCATCTGCCCACCAAGCTTTGCAAGAGGGTCTATCCCAGTATATGATCAAATCTCTTCACTTTTATATAAACTAATTAAGAAAATGTAACCAAATCATGGCCCTGAGAGCTCAACTCCCAAATGCAAGGAATTCGTATTTCCCAAGTCTCCAGGAAAGTTCAGAAGAGTCAAATGCTTTAAGCAATGTCTTAGGACTATTGGACATGTCATTTGAGGCATCTTCCAGGATAGCAAGTGCTTGTGTGTAAAACAGCATTGCACATGTATGGTTCTATATAAATTACTAATAGAGGAGACAACCTCCAAATGTTGAAGAACTTTCCTTAATGCTAGTGGAGGTTTGAGCATGATGTCAGATGCAAGAACCAGAAAATGGCCATATTCTGAGAGGTGTAATTTTGTTTCCTACTGTAACAAACACACCTCATCTTCGAAGGCATAACTGATTTGTCAAAATCTGTATTTGTAAGAATGAGAGCAAACACGGCCATATTTTTATTGATAAACTTTAAACAGCCTTGTATGTTAATAAACTAATTTTCTTAGTAAATGACCAAGAGAAGAGATTTTTAGGTTCTAGATTAAAAAAATACTTTTGCAGCATTACTTAGAAATTAATGTTTTTACAATAAAGAAGTCCTACTGGAACCATCAAGACCAATATATAGAAGTCTAAACTGAATTACTATTTAACAAGATATCTGTGACTCATGTCCTTCCTCACCCATTTCTGGTATATATTATTGCACATCTTCACTTGTCTAGCATGTCCATCATTTGCGCTATAGGCTCTTTGGAGCAGGAACTGATCTCAAGGGTTTTCTATGAAGGACTTAGCACTTGTGTGGATGCTATAAAAGTGATTTAGGAAAAGACATGCCACTTTACATTGCAAGTTGTACACCTTTATTTGCATATTTTAAATTATTATTTTAAACAAAATAGGTTGAACAGGAAGTGATTTTGGCTGCTTCATCTGATGAATAGGCTTTAACAAAGTCTTAACTTTCTAGAATGTAGTCTCTTTTTCTTCTTTTAGTAATAATGTGTAAAGTACAGTTTCTTACTATACTCTTCTGAGAAAGGTCACCCTTAAAAAGTAAATATTTACCACTAGCTACTAAGCAGTGGTATCCAGGATACCCCACAGCCAGCATTCTAGGCACAGAAGATAGCTATGGTATCAAAGATAATACAGAATTGTAAAAAGCGACAGAGTCCTGTGGCACCTTATAGACTAACACACGTATTGGAGCATAAGCTTTCGTGGGTGAATACCCACTTTGTCCGATGTTGCATCTGATGAAGTGGGTATTCACCCACGAAAGCTTATGCTCCAATATGTCTGTTAGTCTGTAAGGTGCCACAGGACTCTCTGTCACTTTTTACAAATCCAGACTAATATGGCTACCCCTCTGATACAGAATTGTAATTTCACTTCTTAATAGCAAACACTGTTTCTGGTGTCAGACATATCTTCCTGGATATCTCACTTCAACTTAAACTCATGTGTCCAAAACTGATCTCCTTATCTTTCCTCTCAGCTTTTCTCTACTGCTCCATTCTCTGAAGAGGCCTGCTCATATCCCTGAGCTCTAGGGATTATGTGTGTGTGCGCACGCATGCATTTTTTAAATATAAAATGTCTTTTTGTCTTATTTATATTGACACTCACTTACAGTCTATAATCATGTGTAATGAACATCAGAAGGACTGCATTATACTTGCCCCCGCCCCAAAATGTTTGGATACAGACTCCCACATCATGCTGAGCCCTGTTTCAGAACCACCTCTGCAATTCCAGGTTCAACTATGAAGTAATAAACCATTTACTGTTTCTTTATTGTGTGACTGAATCCTTATATTCTGTTTTAGTGTTTGTTTACTTGTACACCTCTACCCCGATATAACGCTGTCCTCGGGAGCCAAAAAAACTTACCGCATTATATCGAACTTGCTTTGATCCGCTGGAGCGCGCAGCCCCGCTGGAGCGCTGCTTTACCGCTTTATATCCGAATTCGTATTATATGGGGGTAGAGGTGTACCTGCATCATAGTCTAACATAACCTCTTTCATTGCAAAAGAAAAGGTGATGGTGGCAGACAGGAAATATGCCTCTATTTTTAGCTAAGCAAACCACTCTTGTTTCAAGAGGTTAACTTTCCTCTCCAACTCTGTCCTTTGCCTGTCTTTGACTCTTAGAGCAGGAGGGAAGAGATTAGCCATTTCTCACTACACTAAACAGGTTCTAATACCCCACACATTGCAGTGGTATGAAAACCTTTCAGTGGTGCATTAAGGGACCTGACTAGCATCTGTCAAGTGTGGTTCTTTCCCACTATCACCATATATATCTGCACTGTCCTCTCCCCCTAGAGTCAGTGTCACCTTTCATACAGTCCAAGTCTTACTGTTTCACCATTTTATTCTCTGTTCCACATTATACGGTTACAAATGTTGTGATTTTTGTGCAAGTACCCTCTCAAGAATTCTTATTCTTTTAATAAAGCTAGCATCAATTTAATCAAATATTTGAGATTTCTACTCTTTGTACCAATATCCAAGTGATGAAAATCTATTAGTAACCACAGTATCGAATACACTGGATTAAAGCATTTAATACAGCTGAGTGTTATTCACTGTTATATCTTAGGGCGAAATCCCTTTCGTCTGTACACTCCAGTGTAAAGTAATTTTATTCAATATGAAATCCAGTGTTTTGTTTTGTGCCATACTGCATGAGACAAAATTTAAAATCACCATTCACGTTAGATGAGAGTAAAGAGTTGAAGATTCAGCCAGTTCAAAGAGGGAGGAAGATAGACATTTTCAGAAAATAAAATGTACCAAATCAACTTATTACAATAGTTCTGGAGAGTTAAATGGCTCAGGTCATTGATATAAAATTGGCCCAGGCCAGTACTGACGGAAAGTTGTCACTATTGATAGTGATTCAGTTGCACATGTCAAATGAGTTAGGCTCCCAGCAGAGATCCTCATGTATCTTCACTGGCATGCTGAGACTGAGGCCATGTCTGCATTACAACGGCACTGCTACAGTGCTGAAGCTATAGTGTAGACCAGAGATAGTCAATTGTTTTTTATCAAGGTCCAAATTTCTCGGTCAAGGTATAATCAAGGTCCAGATTCCAGAGAAAATAATAAAAAACAACAACAATAATGATAAGTAAATACAAATATTTTGCTATCTGTTCAAAAGCCTCTGGTGATCTGAATTTGGCCCACAGTCCGCCTATGATACAGACACTTCCTACATCGATGGAAGAGGGTTTTCCATCAATGTAGGTAATCCACCTCTCCAAGAGGTGGCAGCTAGTTTGCCAGAAGAATTCTTCTTTTGACTTAGCTGCATCTACAGTGGGGGTTAGGTCGACCTGACTATACTCCAGAGGGAATGAATTTACAGCCCTGAGTGATGTAGCTGGATGAATCTAAGTTCTAGGTATAGACCAGTTTTGAGTAGGCAAGAAAGCGTACTGCCCTGTCCACTTGCAAGTGGTCTCTACAGAACAAATGCACAGAGGATATTGTAAGGAAGCTTACACTGTTGCTTTCCTATTGATGACAAGGGGTCTTCAGTCTCTGAGGTTAACAATTTGGCATTTTTGCAAGAACTAAAGTTATTACATTTTTTTAAAAATATCTGCTAAATAGTGATAATCGGGGAGGGAAGTGATACAGTATAACACGTTTATTAAGTTGAGTTTGGTGCATTTATACCTCATGTATTTCATTACATAACTGGGATATTCAAAGCAAACTTGATCAGACTTCAACATTCCTGCAAAAGCATCTCCCTGGGTGGATCCTTATGCTCCAATGGTGTCCCTCTGACTTCAGCAAGGCTCTTCAGTGGCATAAGGATCTGCCCATGTAAAGATTCCTTTACAAGATTGGGGCTTTAGGATGCAACAAATAAACCACTGCAAAAATTCAGATCAGAGAGAATTCAACATTCTGTAATACTCCATTCAAACGATATCGACTCATACAGTAAACAACATAAATGCAGCACATGAAGTAAAAACTGTACCCACAACAAGGTGAAACAGTGCAAATACTTTGTTTTAAACCAAAACATACCACAGATATACACAACACAAATGCACTGTTTACATTTTGCAATATAAATAGACTTGACAGAACTAAATCTGTGAATATAGGAAACTACAGACCAATAGTACTAAACAATTTGTATTTACTAAGGAATACAACACAATTATAGAAAAGATCAAATCATCACTGCCAGAAATGGCTGTAAAGTATTTCACAAGATTGTACTGGAAGGAAACTAAAACCGTTTTTCTTTAAGTTTTGCTTTAAAAAATATTAAGGCAATCTCACAAAAGTCAAAGTAGGCCCTCATCCTGCAAGGAGCACTATGTGGCAGATGCTTGAATCTGTCCAGAGACCCAAGGATTCTGCCTACTTGGAGCTTATTGCAGGAGTGGAGCTTTTAATAATAATTAACCATACGCATTGCAACTTGTAGCTTTTAGCTGCCTGTGCATATAACACATTTGTTTACCTTCCACTTCCTCCCTCCTAATTGTTTAGCACCAAAATTCAGTTGTCTGCTAATGATGCATCTATTTCTCACTAAACTCTATAATACTATATAGATAGTAGAATAATGCTTCTAATTAGCATATAATAAAAGTTTAAAAAAATCACAGATTATTTCAATTAAAGTAATTCTGATATGAGCTTATCTGCATTTTTAACATTTTTAAAATAGAGTTTATACATAAAATCCTTTTGGAATTCTGTTACAGTTTGAAAGACAAGTGGCATTTAATTTGATCTTATACACAATTACATAAACTAAACTAGAATGCTGAACCATTAACCTCTTCAAGTGCTATAGTTTCCATCTTCTTAAAGCAAGAGCTGTGCTACAACCATAACAGATAGTTGTTGCAAAGGCAAAAATCTGCAGAAGAAAACGAGATGAATCACACGTGAGATTTCTATTACTCCAGTGCTCCTCAATTTTCCCATAACCACATTTTACAAGGAAGCTTCAGAATTTCCCCACAGTTAGCCCAAAAGCCATAATGAAGATTGGTTGTGGCTCCCTGTGACTCTATCACAGGGGTAGGCAACCTTTCAGAAGTGGTGTGCCGAGTCTTCATTTATTCACTTTAATTTAAGGTTTTGCATGCCAGTAATACATTTTAACATTTTGTAGAAGGTCTCTCTCTATAAGTCTATATTATATAATTAAACTATTGTTGTATGTAAAGTAAACAAGGTTTTCAAAATGTTTAAGCAGCTTCATTTAAAATTAAATTAAAATGTTGATCTTACGCCACCAGCCTGCTGCCAGCCTGGGGTTCTGTTCACCTAGGCCAGCAGCAGGCTGAGCGGGGCCTGTGTCCGGGATGCTGGCTGACAAGGGGCCGGCAGCCGGGACTCCAGACCTGGGGGTGGTGGTTCAGGGGTCAGGACAGAGGGCTGGGGGTGGGGTTCAGGGGTCAGGGCAGATGGCTGGGGGTGGGTTGGGGGTGCAGGGCAGAAGGCTGTGGGGGGGCTGTTAAGGGGTCAGGGCAGAGGGCTGGGGTTCTCGGCTCGTGGGAGTGCTCATGGCAGGGGGCTGGAAGGGATATGCTCTGTTCCACCCCCTTCCCCAAGGCCCCATCCTTACCTCTTCTCTGCCTCCTCTACGGAGCAGTGAGCACGCTGCCACTTCTCCCCCTCCCCAGGGCCATCAGCTGATCGGTGCATGGAAGGAGAGGAGTGGTGGCAGGAAAGCACCACGCTGGGGGAAGAAGCGGTGGAGGGAGGAAGCTTGGCTGCCACAGGACCAAGCTTCTGCCTCCTGCCCCCGCAGGGGAGAGCGGTGGGCGGGGGGGCTGAGTGGGGCTGGGGGCCGGGACCGTGGCAGGCAGCAGCGTGCCAGTCAAAATCGACTTGCGTGCCGTGTTTGGCACGTGTGCCGTAGGTTGCTGACCCCTGCTCTATCATGACCCTCTGGTCGAGAGCTTACGTGCTATGGCTTTGATAACATTGTGTCAAAAGCATAAAATCCGGACATCACTTTGCTACTTTGTAACTAAAGTAGGTCTTTTACCTAGGTCCTGGTGCAACCCTCTTAAATACTTATTTTTATACCTTGTAATTAAGTTTCTTCTCATTATCAAGGATGAACACAGTCATTTGGCTTTTGTTTGTATTCATATTTAATTTCATTCATCTCCAAATTAATGCATCTGCCTCCGGCAAACATAAACTGAGGAGAAAGCTACCACTAAAACAATATGGTATCAACATTTATTATTTACTTGTAGAAATAAGGAAATGGGCACAATTTTTTTTTGGGAGGGTGGGGGGAATCATTGAAGATAATCAGCTACTGGAATAAGTTACCAAGGGATGTTGTAAAGTTTCTAGAACTTACGGTCTTTAAATAAGGACCGGATGTCTTTCTGTAAGATGTGTTCTAGCTTAATCACAAGTTGTTTCGCTGCAGGGATCATAAGGTGAAATCTATGTTTGTGTTCATCCTAGAAGTTATACTAGATGGCACTATGAATTCATTTGTGAAGAACGAGGGAGGATGGAAACTAGAAAGGGATTTGTTTATTAAATTGAAATACTTTCTGATGTTTCCTGGTCAGAATGATGGAGACCTGCCTCTCCCTCTCTGTACTTGGAGTCACTTAGATTATTACATCCTACCCATACTACACATGCTTTGAGAGAGATAATGAATGTTTGGAAAACAAATGCTAATAACTGCTGAGATTATTACTTTTTTAAAAAGAACCTACACACATGCTTTAATCGATAATATAAACAGCTGGAAGGTCATTGTCTTGACAGCAGATATTTAGCAGGGCTTTAATTTTTCTGTTTTTTCTCTGCAGTCTTTATTTAACACTTTCTTGGTTAATGGCAACAAAAATGAATGTGTGACAAGATGATAATTATTTTCATACAAACTAAGTTTAATTAAGACACTTGGGGAACAGCTGTGAAGGAGCTAGGGGTCAGAGCTCTTCTGTTTGGCTCTTCTTCCCCATATCCCTTCAGCAATGTGAGGGGCCTAGAGACTGGAGCTTCTTCCCCACCTACAGCCTGGAACAGTCCAATGGGGAGCTTCACAAGAGCCCCCCCAACCCACTACAGCTCAGCAGAACTATGAGAAAGGCAGGAATTCTGCATACTAAGTGGAACTTTACATCAGACATCTAGGAGCTGTAATGGCGTCTCATAAGTTTCTGGGTAGAATTCAGGATGCTGACCTATTATACAGACCTGACTGATTTGGGACATGGTTAATCTCTATTCCCATGCCATACGGCCACAGCTAGGATCAGCTGGAGCTGCCTTGTTATAACTGGGAGGATGCTGCTTGTAGAGTACTCTCAGTGAGCTTCCTGGACTTTGAAACTAATTCTTCACATCTAGACCCACTGCAGCCTGCATTTGTCAAGCTGCAAAGCTCATCCATAAATTTTTTTGCCTTTCAGAGAGGATGGGCTGAGCACTGGAGCAATTTATTTGTTTTATCTTCATATCAGCTGGTAGATATTTATGTCTAAGTGGGTTGAGCAGTCTTTTATCATTTCTGTATTGTGTATTTTAATTTTTGTGATGGACACCTATAGGTTTTTAATAAGCTTAAATAAATGTCTATGATCCCATGATCTAAACAAGACACTGTTAGAAGGTGTAAAAACTGAGAACAGTATTTCCAATCCCCTGTGCTAAACCCATTGGCATACATCTATGGAAGAGGCAGCATCATTCGGATGCAAAGGAAAACAATTAATAATTGAGCCTTTACTTCCACCGACTAGTAGGACTCACTCTAAATGTTCCCTTATAAAGAACATTATTCTGTAGTGAAGCAAATACCTACCACACAGTAACAACTTATTGGGGTAGGGGAGAAATAACAAAATTAAATTATCAATATGTGACACTTCTGTGCTGTGTAACACACAAAAACAGACAGTCTCTTCCGTGAAAAGTTTACATTCTAGTTAGCCATTAGCTTATTTGGGTAGCTAAAAAGGGTTAAAACAGACTTCCATCTCTTGATGTATATCTATGAAATACTTACTGAGGCTGCTATGCTTATGTTATAGTCTTGATCACTTAGCAACGTAGTGACATTTGATGGAAGTCGATAATTATGCAGAGATGTTGTTGCTGCTTGCAATAAAAAGGCTCCAAAATAAAAGACGAAAGTAGCTGCATGGAAAAGAAAATCCTGAAAAGAAAGTGACAGATTTAGTCTATATTGTAACTGATTGGATATGTGCACTCTTCCTAACCAATCTCCGAGTTTCAGTGCAAACAAAAGCAAGCTTAGAGGTGCCACATAGAAGACGTTCAGATCATTCATCTAAAATGAATGGCATCAGAGTGTAGTCATATTACAATGAATCACACCATAGTAAGAAACTTTAATTTTTGTATCCTAAAAAGTATAAAAAGTGATACAACTCCGTTTTGTTTTTATAGTATTGCAGAGTAACATAACAACACAACAAAACCCACACCTTTAAAATAAATATAGCTTGACCTCTTAAGTGATCTAGGTCAGCAATTATGTTGCCATGTTTTAAGGCACATTTGCAATAATGGCTATAATAACCCAGCAACTTTGTTACTAAAAAAGCAACTAGAACCACTATTTCAAAGTAATATGGTGCATACCATATTTATAGTAAAACACAAAGCCCATCCTATTATTCATCTCTCACACACACTATATTGTGCACATTTGTGTATACAAACATTTGCTATTTACATTCATTTAAAGAGGTGTTTTAAGTGTTAGTTTTAATTTCTCTCTCCCGAGTCCTGTACATTTCAGCTCCAGGCACTAAGATTCTGACTTTCCAGGCTGAGGGATACAATAAAGCTTTTAAAACCTCTCTAAAATATTTCTATTTCTAGTCTGTAAAACACACAGTGTACAGAATCAGGGTGGATTTGATTTAAATCATGATTTAAAATCACTAGTCAGGAAGACTCAATTTAATCATAGATTTCTACATAAAAGTTCATTCTTGTTGGTTGTTATAACCTTAATACATATTCTTCACAACTCAGAGACAGATGTTGTTTCATTTTTAGAAGGTACACACTATACATTTTTAAAGTGATTTATTTTGAAAACTTTTCATATTAGTTTTACAGCTACATCAGAAAATGAATGATTGTTTGGTTATTTCATTTACCAAAGGTAATTGAAGCAGATATTTATGAAGTCACTGGGAGGTGAACTATCTCCAATTCAACAGGTTAAGCATTAATATTTGGAGGATTTTCCTGCCATGCTGTATTAGGAGGAGAACAACACCAGACAAACAATTAAATTGTTTTATTTAACTAAAAACAACAACATTGTGTATTTTGGATTTTTTCTTCAACAGCAAACATAATATTTTAACAAAACATCTATATTAAATTTGAATTTACTTAAATATTCAAGTTTTTTTTTAAATCAAGTTTCTTTGTGTTAAAATTGTTTTTAACAAAATGAAATATTAGAAAAACAAAAATTAAATTGACTATGTCAGCCAGGTCAACATGAAAACTTAAAATATTGGCTTCTGCAGCTAACTCAGTCATCTTAGCCTTCGTTTTCCTGTTTGTTCATAATCTGGAAAAGAAAAACAAGCTTTCCTGCTTTTTCAGATCCCAAATGATTTGGAATGAATTAGTCCAAAGGAAGAAAATATTCTTTCTACACCAGCAGAAGAAGCTACTGCTGTTAAAAGTGAGATTATCACTTCAACAGTCTCTGAATCCAAGTGCTTAAGTGACTTCCACCAGTTCGCTGGTGTGAGTTTCTTTAAAACATCACCAGCAAACATATATTTCTTGAATGGTTCACCCTTAGCGCTGAAGTTTATTATAGTTGGCATTCTGGAGGGATGATTGCTGGATGTCCATGTCATAGCCAACTCCTCTTCTTCAGCAGTTAAGGTTTGACCCTTGTACCGAGTATTGAGAATATTTGCAAGAAAATGAGCTGGAGATAGTGCTTATCCCGCTCATTTTTTTAATGCTTGTAATTTAACTCTGTCATTGCATATTTCTCTTTTTAAGACCTCACTCAGTTCCTTCCAAATTTCAACAGCGTCAGCAATAAAACAGCTATTTCCCTGCATATTGTTCAAAGCTACAGAAATAGGCTTCAGGGTACTCAGCACGTGTTCAACATTTCTCTTAAGTCCAATCTTGAGAACTTTGGCTGTGGCAGTGCCATCTATTTTTTCACTATTTTGTTCACAAACTATCATCAGATTAGGCCAGTTCTTGATATAGTGCTCAAAACAGTTCCATCTCATGTCTTGTGGGAGTTAGCTTGGTTCCTCCCACTTTTTTCAGAGCAGCTGCTGCAAAGTGGTTGTTACAGAAGTATTTTGCAATTTCAACAAGATTAGCCTTTATTTCTGGAACACTGAGGTCTTTGGCTAGGAGGTGCATCAAATGAGCACTGCAACCATATGTTATTAGCTTGGGACTCTCTTCTAAATAATTTCTTCTCATCTTGGATACATTTGCAGCATTGTCTGTGACCTAGCTGCGTACTAGACATTTGAATTTTTTTCCACAGTTTGTTCTAGCTTTTACTGCTACTTCTTGTAAGTATTCTGCTGTGTGTGCATTTCCTGATGTATCAATTGTTTCTGTAAGGAAGACATTTCTTTCTTCTGTTGTCACACAAGCACATACAACAGGACCATTGTGCACATTGCTCCACCCATCAAGACTCAGTTTAACAATTTTACCCTCCAGACCTTTTGCACAGTGCTCAATTTCTCTTTCATACACTTTATCCAGCAATTTGCCTGCAACATCTGCTCTGTTGGGTGGACTGTATCCTGGTGTTAATGACTGAACCATGTTAATGAAGCATGGGTTCTCAATCATACGGAAAGGAGAGTTTGTTGCATATACGAATCGGGCAATTTTTTCCATCAATTACCTCTTTTTGTAAGCTGCTGGTTCTTATCACAAACTTATCTCTGGTTGTTTTTGGATGATGGAGATTTTTTTTTTTCTACAGGTGATATACTGTGGCTATGTGACATACATGATGGGACTGAAACACTATCATTGGCAGATAACTCTGAAACTATAGAAAATTATGGTGATCTTGAAGGTGGATAGTCTTCAGAATCCTGTATGTTGAGGATGGATTCTCCTAAACAAAATAAGTCAATGCAGTTATTTAATTATTATTACCATACTGCTCATTTAGTATTACTCATTGCATTCATTGACACACAGTACTACTTTAAAGGTGAGACTGTAAAAGGAAGATCTGCCTATTTCAGCTATTTATTTTTTATCACAACTGCATCTAAAATGACAGTACCATAGAGTAACAACTATATTTTTTGCTCAAACATGAGAATTCAAGAATAGTCCAAAAGGAAGACAGGCAGTCCTTAAGAAAGAAGTCTGAAATAAAAAAAGTTTACCAACCTGAAGATCCTGCATGTTCAGACACGTTCCTTTCATCATCTTCAACGCAGCTTCCTCCTGAGAAGGAACACTTCTCATGATGTTGTTTCATTTGGGCAACCAGGTCTTGCATTTCTTTGTTGCACTGTTTACATTTTGCAGGCATGTCTGTCTCACCCACAGGTAGAGGAACTTCATTAAAATATTCCCAAACTGGATCTCTTTTACAGCCTGCTGCCATTATAGGTTTTCCCTTCTAGTGAGAGAATGGTATGGTAGATCTCAAATCAATGAAGGCTACACTCAGAAAGACCTCAAGACTTCTGGAATATGCTGCTCAGCTTCACTTTTGTTTCTACTGCCTGTCCTTCCCGTCTCACATTTATCTCCAGACGTCTTCTCCTTGTCCAGCTCTATTCCACCCCCAACAATCTTCTATTTTTTGAAACTTTTCACTTTTAGAGAGAGGTAAGGGATTGATTCTGTGTACACAAATTTGCAGAGGGACAATAGGGTTGAGGTCTGTTATTTCTCAACTCTATATATTATTTATTTAAAAACATTTTTCCTGTTAACAAGCATGTTATCTTTGGAGACACAAATCCACAGTTGGAGAACTGCAAAACTAAGCATCTCTAAGTATCTGCAAAACTAAGTATCTTCTACACTGAGTCCCATTGGGTAGATAGAAAGATTAACCTAAATAATCTATACAGAAGCCCCTGGAACCCCATAAGATTGGGTCCCTAATCCATGACCTATTGGAACTCATTTACAAAACTTTTCTTAAACATTACATGAATATATTGTCTCATACTATAGAATTAGAATTTATAATCCCTATTCCATAATGCCCAAATAAATCTGTTAGTCTTTAAGGTGCCACCAAACTCCTTGTTGTTTTTGTGGATACAGACTAACATGGCTACCCCCGATACTGTTCAGTGAGTAGCTTAGTCCTAGCTGTACACAGAAGAGATATTTTCAAAAGAGAAGCTGTCATTTCCTCCATCCAGATGCCAAACACTCTAACTTCCCTGTCAATAGTTACAGTGAAGATACGTATCAACGGTAAGGTTCTATCCGGGACATGATGCCTGTGATCCAAAACCTAACTGTTTACTGTTAGGATTTTTAAATAAAAAATCATGGTGCCCAATTTTCCACTGCCTTACACCTTGCACAATCACTTAAATCTTGTGCAAAGTGTGTGTAAAATACTACCAGATCAGAATGGAATGGTAGCTTACACCTAGTTTGCGCAGATGTAAATGACAACACAATATATAGGGCAGCAGAGAATAAAGTCTATGGTCTTTGTCATATCATCTGGTTCAGTATAAAGCAGGGGATCTCAAACTGGGGGTCGTAAGGTTATTACATGGGAGGTTGCGAGCTGTCAGACTCCCCCCCAAATCCAGCTATGCCTCCAGCATTTATAATGGTGCTCAATATATTAAAAAGTGTTTTTAATTTATAAGGGGGGGGGTCGTACTCAGAGGCTTGCTATGTGAAAGGGGTCACCAGTACAAAAGTTTGAGAACCACTGGGAGCAACACAACTTCCTTACTCATGCTGAGTTAGTGTCTTACTCCCATGAGTAATCACACTAGATTGAATAGGGCTAAACAGGAAATAAGGTACTGCTCAGCGCAAGGTTGGCAGAATCTTACCCTAAAAGTGCTACTCGTTTGCATCCAGGAGAGTGGAGTTTGGGGGTTTTAAACTATTTTTATTTTAAAATAAAAGAGAATAGCCTCTTCTTACAATTTTCCATGACAAGCAATAATAATTAAAATAATGTGCCTGGACTTTTCCCATTTTTGGCCTTCTCAAACCACTAGCCTTAATTAGCCATTCTGAATTCCAGGCCAAATTTTAGTTTCTGCAGCATAAGGAATAATACAAAAATCTTTTTCTTTAAACACTTTCCAATTTAAGTGTTAGAACAAACAGCAACATGGTATACTATCTTTTTATTTAAAAATTTAAAAAATGAGTTTATATAACCAGATTGAAAAAACTCAGGTTTTTTTTTGTAAGTCCTCCACAGAATTTGCCATTTGCAATATATTCCAGCAATGTAGAAGTCATGGTATCTTGCTGAAAAAAATCTAGGTCCATCATACTACAGGACATAACTTTAGGTCCAGCAGGTACTATGCTGAACTGTGGCCAAATAGTAATTATCTTTTGGTGATTAGTGATCTGGACTGGATATTGAGCCAGTGAACTAGGTATAAAAGGTTCATATCCCATTTCTTTGACCTGTTAATCATGGGGAATTTTTAACAAAATCACAGGCAAACATCATAGGCACATTCACAGATGATGTGCGCCTATTACTATTTTTCTCCCATAAGGGAGGTTCCAGCAGCAGCACTCACTTTATCACAGAGAGGTGTCAAAATTCCCTGTCCTACTAGATATAAAAATAGCCAACAAGCATTTGATAGGGCAAAATCAATAATGTATAATGAATACTTACAAGGAGAATTATACGATGAATGTTTGTGTAGTACTTTGAACATGCAAAAAAGCACTATGGCTCCAGTCCAGCAAAGCACTTAATTATGTGCAGAACTTTAAGTCTGTGATTGGTTCCACTGAAACCTATGACACTATTCACTTGCTTAAAAGTAATGCACAGGCTTTATGTGCTTTCCTGCATACTAAGTGATGTGACTGCCACTGAACAACACTAACCACCTTCTGTGAAATTCCCTGCAGCTTCCCCAACATCCAGCTCACAATCCCTTAACAAGCTTAAATGGAATTAAACCACAAATCAAGTTAAGAGTTGATGTTGTACTTTGTTTGTATGTATAGTGAAACACTGGTGCAATGGTGCTAAAGTCTGTTTGGACAGAATCCAGACTATCACTGCTAATGGACTCATTACACAAGTTTAAGCTTTCAAACCCCAAACTTATGAAGTTTGATGACCTTTGATTCAAGATTCGCACAGATCTAGGGACTCTCAACACAGTTACTTGGATATCAAGGGATGCACAACCATGGATGTTTATACTGAAACATACAAATCTGGCTAAAAGCAGTATGATTGCCAGTAATAAAAAAGAGCCACACAGAAGAAAGATTATTTAATGAAGGTGTTGAGCAATTAGGCATAACTGCATTTTAATACACCTCTACCCCGATATAACGCTGTCCTCAGGAGCCAAAAAATCTTACCGCGTGATAGGTGAAACCGCGTTATATCGAACTTGCTTTGATCCGCCGGAGCGTGCAGCCCAGCCCCTCCCCTCCTCCGACCCCCTGAGTGTTGCTTTACTGTGTTATATCCGAATTTGTGTTATATCGGGTCGCGTTATATCGGGGTAGAGGTATACCATAAAGATTGTAGAAGGTCTGATTCTTTGTGTATTTTCTCTGCCTGTTATTGCTCACTCAAAAAGCCTCACAATACTATAAAATAGAATGATACAGTATTGCATTTCACCACTTTTAGGCTGTTAGAGACTCCCCATTCCGAACATGCACCTCACAAGAAAACATTTTTTAGGCAATAACACAGGAGAGCACAAACTATAAATCACTGAGGGATGCACTTGGTAACTTTCCAATAGTTTGAGTGTAACTTGCATAAAACTGATCAGATTACTGCCGTCTATTTTTTTTTTAATATGGAGGTACAGCTTGGGAGTACTACTGGTTTCAGCATGTAAAGCTTCATCATAACATGAGCAGAATCTTGCCATGTGATTGAATGAACACTGAGCACTGCATGCTGGGACCTGTAGTTCTACAGGCTGCGCTATCAAATTAAAAGAAAAGGGCAGACAAGAGTCTCTGAAGAACTCTGAACTATATTCGTGCTGCAGGCCATGCTTTGGCCATTCATGATGTGAAAGCCAAGCACCAACACTAGCATAACATTTAAGGACCTGATCCAAAGCTCATCAAAATTAATTAGAATTTCTTCATTAACTTCATTGGGCTTTGGATCAGACCTTAAGAGTCTTATGAAGAGTAAGATCAATTTGTTTTTCTCATAAAATCATGCCCACAAGGGAAAAAAAACTTACCATCTGGTTCCAGTCCACAGCAATTCTGTGTGTATAACTAAAAAGGAACACGCCCAGGAAGAGGATGGACAAAAAACAAGCAGTCACTGACACAAACATCACCCATCCCTGTAGCAGAGGCACTGGAACTCTAGTAGCAGCTACCAAAATCCAGACAAGTGCTCCAAACAGCTGTAGAAAAAAAAAAAAAAGCCATGATGAGAATAAAGGCTTAACGCTGAATCTTGTCCAGCCCCTCCAGACTAAGAGCTAACAGTTAATTTATTTTTAAAAAAGCTTTCAGGTTCAATTTTTGGCACTGGGGTAAAATATTCAAAAATCCCCTCTTGAAAAGTGACTTAGCTACTCAAAAGGCTAAGTAATCGAAAGTCAATGGGACATAAGCTTGTAAATCATTTTTGAAAATGGGATTTAGGTTCCTAAATCACTTAATTGCTTCTAAAGTTTCACTGAAATCTGATTTTGAAGGAAATACAGGACAAGTGAAAATATTATCAAAATGCATTTATCCTAAAATAGAAATAAATAAATCTCTATCTGTTGCAACTGGTATGCCAAGGATGTAAATGAGATTAAAATCTAAATCTTATACCCATATATAATTTTGTTAGCTCCCAGCAGATACAGATATGAGATCATTATAACTGTATAAACAGGACTTATTGGTTATGCCCAAAAGAGTAAAAAGCAACAAACAAAAGTAAAATATAAAAGACTAGCATAACTATGGTAGACTGCTGTGTCATGAAAGTCAGATAAATGAAGTATATCAGCCAAATTCTTTTCATATTAAGATCTATATAATTAGGAGCAGAATTTAGTCCTACAAAGTTGCAGCACACTGATCTTCTCAATTCATGACTTCAATCATAAACATAGATCTCTATAAGAGTGATACTTGCTTCCTGAAATGTGTTCCTTTAATACAGAAAGCCTTAACTTGATTGAAATAGAACTCATCTATTAACTGAGCACTGCTCAAATTTATATTGAGTTACCATTTCCAATTCAACCCTCCCAGCTCTCAGAGTATAAAGTTGGAGATAAAATTTTCAGACTTCAAGAACTACAACTTCAAAATAATGCCTGCCCAATTTCTTCTGAATCTAGGACCTCAGACTCAATTTTCAGAAGAAGTTGCCTGCATTTGGAGTAAGTAGGTCTCCTTTGGTATAAAATGCAACCATCTGTGGATACCATCTGAGGCTGATGATGTAAACGTGCACTGGCAGCCTGCATTCAGCATTCCCATGGATTAGTATTATCAGCTTCCAAGTTATTTTCAAGCGCTTCTCTTCAGGTTTTAGTTGTAGTGAGGAAGCAGGTTTTCTCCATCTTTATAGCACTGGAGGCTCAGAACATTATTCAGAGAACAGATATTTAATGGGTAGTAACAGCACAATCTTTTCTGCAACATCCCACTGCTAAGACTGGTAGCGGGGTTACTAATTTAAACATCCACTGTGATCGTGGGGAGGCCCAATATCAGAGACACACCAAGACTAACCTGAGAATGTCAGCACCTGTTACATAAACTGGCAAATCTGCCAAGCAGTTAATTTTTGGTCACTGCTGATCTGGGCTCCAGTCCTGCAACTGGATCCACACCAGCAGATCCTTGGACCAGTGCGGAGGCCATTTTGAAAAAAAGTCAGGGCCCTATGTGGAGGGGAAGGCATGCCTATAGGGATCCATTTGAAAGATTGGGGCCCAGGTCAGTGTTCAAATCTGTGACTGTAAGAAGAAAGACATTCTGGGTGAAATCCTGGACTGATTGAAATCAATGGGAGTTTGCCATTAACTTCAATGGCGCCAGCATTTCACCTCTAACCTGTTAGTAATCATGATGCTGATCCTGCAAACTCTTACCCTTGTCCTAACTCTGAGGACATGAGTAGTCCCATTGAAGTCAATGGGACTGGGTATGCCAGTAAGGTTTAAGCATGCTAGAGTTTGAGGGAGCCTAAAAACAAACACACTGTATATTTTTACTTCCTTGGACTTCTGAATCTGATCTAAACGTATGGAGGATCAAGACTGTCTTGATTAAAATAAAACTGTGTAAAATACATACACAGTGTTCTGTGGCCACTGTCCCATAACTAAAACGGAACAGGAGCCAAGATACAGCTATGAAAAACACAGATCTGAGTGGAAATCAGGAGAACAAACACCTCCGGTGTTACGTCAGCACAGTTGTATGTTGGACAGGATCCCCCTTCCTGGGGAAGCTTTAAGGTGGGAAAACAGGGGATTAGGCAAAATGGAGGCATGCGGAAGGGCTTCAGTGGTGCCCCCCCACCTTACACACATTCATTCCCCCAACTGACTGTCCTTCACCCCACCCCACCTCGCCCGCCCCTTGCATAAAGTCCAATGCTCCAGTTCTCCCAGATCCTCCTTTGGGGAATAGCTCCTGGCAAGAAAGTGCAGAGTCTGCTCTTGCTCTCCGGTATCAGGGGGTAGCCGTGCTAGTCTGTATCTACAAAAACAACAAGGAGTCTGGTGGCACCTTAAAGACTAACAGATTTATTTGGGCATAAGCTTTCGTGGGTAAAAACCTCACTTCTTCGGATGCATAGAGTGAAAGTTACAGATGCAGGCTCTCTGGTTTCCTCTCCAGGAGCAGAACCTCCTGATGCTGCCACCACCAGCTGCTGCACCTTTCCCACCTACAAAATGGCAGGTTAGCAGCGTGGGGGCGGTAGCAGGGCTACGGTGCCGCCTGTTCGCAGCAGCCTGGGCTCCTGCACACGGGGGACGGACAGGTGTGCACCCCCGGTTCTATATGCAGGACACTGGCCCTGCTGCTTTGGGCATTTCACATCGCAGCCCAGGCGCTCCGGGCTCAGCGCAACAAGTGCTGGGCGGCGGAGGAGGAAGGATTTGAGGAGATGTTTGGGAGAAGGGGATTTGCTGGGGGAGGAGGGACTGAGATTCAAGGCAGGAGCGAGTGAAAGGAAAGGGAACGGGGGGAGCGGGACTAGAGGGGGCGGTAATGGGGGGAGGAGAAGAGGGGACCGGGGCTGAAGGGGGGCGAGCGGGGAGCCCGTGCCCGGCAGCAGCATTGCCCTCCCCAAGCAGCCCCCGGCCCGGGTCACTCACGATCTCCAGGCAGATGAAGGCTCCCGAGTAGGTGCGCAGGATGTCCAAGCCTACGGGCAGCGTGATCCTGGGCGCGGGGAAGTAGGCGGTGGGGTTGGGGGGCGGCGGCATGGAGCCTCCCCTGGCCGACATGCTGCCGCGGAGTGAGCCTGGCCCTGACGTGGCCGCAGGTTGGGGGGAGGCTGCGCCCAGAGCAGGTGCAGGAAGCGTGTGTGCAACACCCAAGCCCTGGGCCAGCCCCTGCGCCGGGCGCCGCCCAGTCCCCAACCCGGGGACTGGTGCACGAGCCGCACGCCCCACAGCCGCGCCTGGAGGCGGCAGGCCCGGTTCGTCAGGACGCCGGCAGCGGCGCTGCCTGCTCCGAGGGCTTCAGACAGCGTCAGCCCCCTTCTCCTGGCGATGAGCCCAGACTCGGCCCCTGGGGTGTTCCCAACTCAGGGCCAGACACCCCGCAACCCGCCAGCCGCTGGGGTGTTCCCAACTCAGGGCCAGACACCCCGCAACCCGCAACCCGCCAGTCCCTGGGGTGTTCCCAACTCAGGGCCAGACACCCAGCCCCTGGGGTGTTCCCAACTCAGGGTCAGACACCCTGCCCCCCGCAATCCGCCAGCCCCTGGGGTGTTCCCAACTCGGGGCCAGACACCCAGCCCCTGGGGTGTTCCCAACTCAGGGCCAGACACCCCGCCCCCCGCAGCTCCTGGGGTGTTCCCAACTCAGGGCCAGACACCCCGCTCCCCGCAACCCGCCAGCCCCTGGGGTGTTCCCAACTCAGGGTCAGACACCCTGCCCCCCGCAATCCGCCAGCCCCTGGGGTGTTCCCAACTCGGGGCCAGACACCCAGCCCCTGGGGTGTTCCCAACTCAGGGCCAGACACCCCGCAACCCGCCAGCCCCTGGGGTGTTCCCAACTCAGGGCCAGACACCCCGCTCCCCGCAACCCGCCAGTCCCTGGGGTGTTCCCAACTCAGGGCCAGACACCCAGCCCCTGGGGTGTTCCCAACTCAGGGCCAGACACCCCGCAACCCGCCAGCCCCTGGGGTGTTCCCAACTCAGGGTCAGACACCCCGCTCCCCGCAACCCGCCAGTCCCTGGGGTGTTCCCAACTCAGGGTCAGACACCCTGCCCCCCGCAATCCGCCAGCCCCTGGGGTGTTCCCAACTCGGGGCCAGACACCCAGCCCCTGGGGTGTTCCCAACTCAGGGCCAGACACCCCGCAACCCGCCAGCCCCTGGGGTGTTCCCAACTCAGGGCCAGACACCCCGCTCCCCGCAACCCGCCAGTCCCTGGGGTGTTCCCAACTCAGGGCCAGACACCCAGCCCCTGGGGTGTTCCCAACTCAGGGCCAGACACCCCGCAACCCGCCAGCCCCTGGGGTGTTCCCAACTCAGGGTCAGACACCCAGCTCCCCGCAACCCGCCAGCCCCTGGGGTGTTCCCAACTCAGGGTCAGACACCCAGCTCCCCGCAACCCGCCAGCCCCTGGGGTGTTCCCAACTCAGGGCCAGACACCCTGCCCCCCGCAATCCGCCAGCCCCTGGGGTGTTCCCAACTCGGGGCCAGACACCCAGCCCCTGGGGTGTTCCCAACTCAGGGCCAGACACCCTGCCCCCCGCAACCCGCCAGCCCCTGGGGTGTTCCCAACTCAGGGTCAGACACGCCCGCCTGCCCCTCACCCCAGGCCCTCCGGACCTTTTCATCAGGCCCCTGTCCTGCGAGCCCTCCCTGCCACAATCCGAGCCGCTGCCTGCCCTGCAGCCGGTTCGCTTCCGAACCGTGCCAAGGAAACAACTATACCCGCCCGTGCACCACACAGTTCACTTCCTCGCCCTCATGTCCCGGCCTGATTCCAAGTTGCAGGACTATCTACCACCTGTGGAGGGTGAGGAAACCCTGGTGGGCCAGCCTCTATTCCTCCCTGGTCCCACTCCCACACATATCAGTTGGCGGCTCCTCTGTGGAGCCAGTGAGCATAGGCATGTATTCTTGTAGCCCCTGGCCCCCAGGGTGTTCCCAACCCAGGGCCAGCCTTCCCTCCTGTAGGTCCTGTAGGTCCCCAGTCCCTAGACTGTTCCCAACCCAGGGCCAGACCCACCCCCCCCTTTCAATCTCTAGCCCAGTTGGCCAGAGACACCCCCGTAGCCCACTGGCACCTGGGGTGTTCCCAAACCACACTCAGGGCCAGAACCCCTCCTGCAGACCCCCACTCCTCCAGTCCCTGGGGTTTTTGCAATCTAAACCCAGGACCAGATCCCTCCTGCAGTCAGACCACCAAAATCATGAGATTGGTTTATAATCATGAGATTTTAAAAATAATTTGGGATTCTTTTTATTTGCCTTCTCATTACAGAGACGTTAGGGTTCACGGTTTCAAGCTTTATCTGTGCAACCACAAAGGCTTAGAACTATACCTTTAAAAAATCAGCCAGCCAAAACTGAGATTATAATGCAGTCACTTGACTCCAGGAGTTGGAGTTTTAAGAAAAACATCAAATATCACAAGATTTATGAAGAAATGATGAGACTTGAACATTAAAGGCAGGGACTTTCTTCAGATTTGTTTATAACATGCAGAGGGTTTCCCCTCCAAAGTACAATAAGAAATTGCATATATACTTTAGTAACACCTAGTTTAGAAAAGGGTAGCAGGACAAAAGACTATCACTTAAATTCCAGTAGGGGAAAATGTTGTTAATGAGAGACCAAACTTGTAGCCCGAAATACATCTGGAAACGTGCATTCATCATGCCGCTTATAATAAACTTTATTATCTCATTTAATTTAGTAAAAGATATCTTCACAGATAAAATAATCATAAACTATTTGTTCTTGTTTGCTGTCCCCATTCAGGATTTTGAGATTAGGATGGATACTCTGTAGAGATATCTAGGGCATTGCCCCACTCAGAAAATAGATTGGAGTAAAATGAAATAAACTTCATCCCAAATCTGTGCACCATTCTCACTTTTTTTTTTTTTTTTTTAAACAGAATTACTGTTTCAGACGAAGGATTCATGCCAGGGTAGCTGCTCTGCTTCCTCAAACTACATGATTCACTAATTATACCTCAATTTTTGGGTGACTATGTTGAGGTACCTTGTGTTTGATTTTCAGAAGTGCTAAGTATTACAACCTGCACCGTTACCCTTCTGTACGGACACAAGTCTGTTGCAAGAGGGCCCAGCCACTGGGTCCCACATGGTTCTAAACCAGTGGCTCTCAATCTTTCCAGACTAATGTACCCCTTTCAGGAGTCTGATTTGTTTTGTGTACCCCGAAGTTACACCTCACTTAAAAACTACTTGCTTACAAAATCAGATATAAAAGTACAAAAGTGTCACAGTACACTATTACTGAAAAATTGCTTACTTTCTCATTTTTACCATATAATTATAAAATAAATCAATTGGAATATAAATATTGTACTTTCATTTCGGTGTATAGTATATGGAGCAGTATATTGTCTATATGAAATTTCAGTTTATACTGACTTTGCTAGTGGTTTTTGGAAGCTGTTATAAAGCTAGGCAAATATCATGGAAGACCTCTGCATCCCCCTTGGATACATGTGCTCCTGGTTGAGAACTATTCTAAACCATCTGGATCTGGCCTGAGGCTAGTCACTGTTTCTAATTCTGGGTCTATAGGGCACATTCCCAAGCTCAGATCACTTGTCTGAGTCCTTCATTGAGACATGAGACTCCACAGTCCAGCAGCCCTAGAGCACCAAACCAGTGCCTTAGACCTCTTGAGCCCTCTGGTTGCTTTCATTCAGACCCTCAAGTGTCTCACATAGGCTGTGGGTGCTCTGCCCTTCTTGTTTAACTCCTTCAAGGACCGTGTTGCAAGAAAGCACCTATAGGTTTAGCAAAGGAATTTTATAACCACACTCCCTTAAATCTTAAAAGCACTGAAGAGTTATAGATCTTTGACAAATAAAAAAAAGTGAAATGCCCCTTTTCTTAGTTTGTTTTCACTGGGAGTTGGAGGGTTGTCAGCGTCTCAGGCTGTCCTTTTATCTTCTGCATGCCCTACTTTCAATCATGGGGGCCGACTCCGGGGCTGGAGCACCCACGGGGAAAAATTAGTGGGTACTCTGCACCCACCAGCAGCCAAACTCCCCTCCCCCCGCCACACCTCCTCCCACCCCCGGGCGTGCCGCATCCCCGCTCCCCCATCTACCTCCTAGCGGGGCTGGGGCGGGGATTTGAGGAAGGAGTTGGAATAGGGGCAGAGTTGGGGCGGGAACTTTGGGGAAGGGGTTGGAATGGGGGCGGGGAAGGGGTGGGAGGAAGTGGGGCAGGGCCTCATGGAAGGGGTGGAGTGGGGGCAGGGCTGGGGGCAGAGTGGGGGGGTCAAGCATCCACAGAAAAGAGGGGAAGTCGGCGCCTATGCTTCCAATGGTGATGATCAACCCCCTGCAGAGTTGCACCCCTTTTAAATAATCTCTCTTTCTCTTTGCCATGTTCTCCCCTGGGATGTTCCAGACCCTTCCCCCACCTGTGGGTTCCAGTGAAGAAAGTCCATGGGATAGGGAGTAGAAAGAGAATTGGAGCCAATGGCCATCAATTGCTCTATTGATGGCTTCTCAGGCCATTTCTACACTACACAATTATGTTGACCTACAGCCACTGCAGTTATGAAATCACTTGTGTGTGTGCACACCTGATTCCTTGTGTCAGCGGTACACGTTCTCACCAGGAGCACTCGTATCAATTGTAGTGTCAGCGTGTGGCATTGTGGGACAGCTCCTGAAGGCCAGTAAAATCAATGTAGGCAATGCAGTGTCTACAGTGACTCTGCATCGACTTAATTACATTGACCGTGACTCTACGCCACTCAAGGAGGTGGTGTTACTAAATTGGCATAGAGAGTCACTTACATCAGCTGGAGCCAAATGTAAGTGAAGACACTTCCACAACTTGGTTGATGCAAGGCAGCTTACATCAACCTAACTGTGTAATTTTAGACCAGATCATCCTTCAGTGAGGTATCAAGCAACTTTTCCACACCGTTTGCAGTGTTATATGATAAGATGTCTTAGACAAGTTTAGATGTGTTCATTAAGCCACACAAAATTGAGTCCAAAGTCTGGTATAGAATATCCCATCCTGTCACAGAGAGACCCAGAATTCCCATTGAATTTAGGTACCTCAGAATTGGGACATATACAATTTGTGACACTTCTGAAACAGTGGTTTTAAATTACTATTTTGTGTCAGGTTTTATTTTCTCTCTGTTACTATCATAATGGTCATTCTTTGGCTATAATTTTTCTTTGAAAGTTAAGTCCTGGTGAGTCATTGGTTTACTAGAATGCCGTAATCCAATAGATGATGTCACTTGAGCAATTCTATCCATGGGGAGAAGTATGTGTGGGTGGATTTCTTCCTGATAAGCATATCCTGTGAACCATGTGATTTAATTATCATTCTCTTATCCTGCATAAGTAGAAATGTTAATGATTGGTCATAAAATTATCCAGTTCTTTTATTACTGAGCCACAGAATTGGCCTTTGACCTCCAGCAGCAGCAAATTCTACAGGCTGATTATATGTTATGTGATGTCATTTTTCCTTTCACTTGTTCTAAATATACCATTAATTTCAACCTGCACATTCCTTTAAGCCATGGTCGTAATTAGCAAAGCTCTTCTGAAATCAGAGTTGTTTTCTATAGTAATGCCCAAATTTTGCCTTTGGATGCACATGCAGAGGATGTGACTGAGCCCAAATCAGAGTTAGGGGAGGATTTAGCCTTAAATCCTAACTGTTTAAATAGAAATAGGGAATTTATCTTGAAACATCTCAGTTTGGCCATGTAGTACTACATTAATTGTTTGTGATAATTTACATACACACAGAGTTTGATGTGTCTTGATTCCTGCTTAAAAGTTTGTTAAATTCTTTAGTAGGTTAGTGCAATAAAATAGTTTAAAATTGAAAATTTACTTTCAGTGACTTAGGCAGATGTTTATGTTGGACATCTTGGTTACTAGTGTTTTCAGGTTAACAACCACCTCTTGGCATCTTACTAGGATGAATTGATGCTGCTATTTCATCTGGCTGGCTACAGAATCAACAACATGACAGGAGTGTATTGATAACAATACTTAGCAAGGTCTATCTCTTCAACCATTGTTTTAAAAAAATTATGCAAACAAGCTCTAAACTCCTAGATAGCTATTGCCCTCGCTGTCCATGTGTAACGCTCCCGGATTGTCATTGAAGTCGAAAATTAGTTGCTGTAGTTTTTAAGATGACAAAATTATTCATAGGGAGTGTGAGCATGAAGCACAAATTCATACCCATGATTTTCTCTACATCACAATGGCAATGGTTAGTGGTGTGATGGCATTGATAGAATGATTCTTTGGTTTTTAAAAGGAGGTTAATTGTTTTAAAATTACCTATATATTGTTGTCAACAAAGAGGGAATCCTTTGAATTTTCTATTTTTCCGCTTATTTAATTTAAGTTCTTTTAGAACATACATTCGGCGATGCTAAATAGATTATCTAGAAGATGTAATAAGCATCAGTGTTTGAATTAATTAATCATCAGTTATCTAGATTCCCAGTATAACTATGTAGTATGTCCTTTTGTCTTTGACTAGTTATTTACTGATATGTGCACTGAATGTCTGTAAAGAGTTGAAATATTTGAGCTTCTGTCTGCAGTAGTTTTCCCAAAATGTGATAGAACCATCATACCAACATGTGGTGCCTCATACCTGTGAACAAGCGTGTCACAATGCCATCTGGAAGCTGGCCACCCCTGAATGCTACCGGTCAGCAGCAAACCAATTTGGCACGGGGAGATCAACTGTTGGGGCCATTGTCTTGCAAGTGTGTGATGCCATGGAAAGACTACCGTTGCACCAGTTTATAAGCTTGGTAATGCTCAGGAGGTTATTGATGGCTTTGTAAGCATGGGATTTTCCAAATGGGGCAATTGAAGCAACCTATATGCCTATTATCCTCCCGCCCCATTCCTGCCATCACGGCTCAGAATTCATAAACAGAAAAGGGTAGCCCTATGGAGTTTCAAGGGCTTGTCGACCACCATGGCAGGTTTATGGATATAAATGTTGGATGGTCTGGAAGGGTCTAGGATTCTAGAATATTTTGGAATTCAGAATATTTAAGTAATGGACTGCTTGCCCCTGGGAACACTATGGACATTAATAGTGTGAACGTTGCTCTGGTGATCCTGGGAGACCCAGCTTATCCTCTGCTTCCCTGGCTAACGAAGCCATTCACAGGCTGCTTGGCCAGAGATAAAGAACTGTTATCAACTCCTTATGAATTAAATTTAAAAGGTTTTTATTATTAAACAATTATGTAACAAACAGAAATGAACCATCAACTGAAACGAAAATGAAAACAATCTTTAAGTATAAACAATATATTAAAAAGCAATGATCTCTAACTCTACAAAGAATGCTTTCATTTAACCAGTGGTGAAACTGTAGCCCCTCCCCAGAGGCATGGCTCAAGCCTGACCCCTGGTGCTTGCTAGTCGGAGTGGCTTCTGCCCTCTCCTCGCATGGCCTCCACAGGGCTGGCACGCCCAAATCACATACTAACTGTCCTAGTAGTTCAAAGTCCCCCTTTGTGTTAGGAGTGGGAATTGAGTAAAGGCTCCCCAGACTGCGCTGCTCCTCTCCCAACTCCAAACTCAAACAGCCCCAAAATGAAACAAAAACTGTGTCTTTGAGACAACTTGTCCCCTCGCACTGAAGGACTCAGCAGCCCGGGCACATCACTGGCCCAGCAAACTACATATATAAATCACTCCATCCAAAGCACCCCATTGGCTTCTGTAGGAGTTTCCAGTCTATTCTGTCTCTGCCCCAGACCCTAAGCAGGCTGGGAAAGGGTGTTGGGAGGCTCTGGAGCCATTGTTGCTGTAGTCCGGAGGCTAGGACCCCAGAGACTCAGTTCAGTGTTCCAGGAGCTGACAGACTCCAAAGGGGGTTACAAAACAAAACAGTAAAGTGTGACAGGGCAGGGCACAATGCAAGGGGCACAAGGGCTTTAAAGTCACAGGCGAGTATACAACTTGGCTCTGCCTCCTCTGGTGTTAAGTGCCAAGGCTCAAAGGTACCAGGAGCAAAAGAGAGCTCAAAAGAGCTGGGGTCCCTCCCAGGCACAATGGTTCTCAGTGCCCTAAGCTGGGGTCTGGGAGGGAAATGGCCTCTGCGGAGCCGTGCTGTGGAGATACAATGGGCAGGAGTTGTTCCTGTAGCCTGTATTGTCCAGGGGCAGCATAACATGCCTGGGAGCTGGTTTGCAGTACTGTGCTTCATTGCCTGCTGCTGCCCTAACAGTAACGTGCAGGGCCGGCTCCAGGGTTTTGGCCGCCCCAAGCAGCCAAAAAAAAAAAAAAAAGCCACGATCGCGATCTGCGGCGGCAATTCAGCAGGAGGTCCTTCGCTCCGAGCAGGAGTGAGGGACCATCTGCCGAATTGCCGCCGAACAGCTGGACGTGCCGCCCCTCTCCGAAGTGGCCGCCCCAAGCACCTGCTTGGTAAGCTGGTGCCTGGAGCTGGCCCTGGTAACATGCGCTGCAACAGGGCATTCTGGCTTTGTAGTGCATCCAGGAGTTGCCTGCAGAGGGTAGGGATCGGATACAGAGGGACCTAGACAAATTAGAGGATTGGGCCAAAAAAAACCTGATGAGGTTTGTGACGGGTTGGATCACAGAAACCCCCTTGGGAGCTGCCACCCGATGTGCAAAGACTACCCCTGCTTCTGTTTTCCCTGCCAGCTTAGGACTCCAGCACCCTGTCTTGCTGAGCCAGACTCTCCCGTCTGGCTCCAGACACAGACCCAGGGTCTGAATCACTTGTCCCAAAGCTGCAAGTTTACCTGAAAACAGCTCACAGTAGTGTGCTTGTCTTTAGCACTCAGATGCCCAACTCCCAATGGGGTCTAAACCCAGATAAATTCGTTTTACCCTGCATAAAGCGTATGCAGAGTAAACTCATAAATTGTTCGCCCTCTATAACACTGATAGAGAGATATGCACAGTTGTTTGCTCCCCCAGGTATTAATACATACTCTGAGTAAATTACTAAATAAAAAGTGATTTTATTAAATACAGACAGTAGGATTTAAGTGGTTCCAAGTAGTAACAGACAGAACAAAGTAAGTCACCAAGCAAAATAAAATAAAATGTGCAAATCTATGTCTAATCAAACTAAATACAGATACAGAGGGTCCTGTGGCACCTTTAAGACTAACAGAAGTATTGGGAGCATAAGCTTTTGTGGATAAGAACATTTCGTGGGTAAGAAGTCTTGCATCTGAAGAAGTAAGGTTCTTACCCACGAAAGCTTATGCTCCCAATACTTCTGTTAGTCCTGTTGCTTTTTACAGATTCAGACTAACACGGCTACCCCTCTGATACTAAATACAGATAATTTCCTCACCAGTTCCAGAGATGCTTTGGTAAGTTTTTTCTCAGACTGGACACCTTCCAGGCCTGGGCACAATTCTTTCCCCTGGTACAGCTCTTGTTGCAGCTCAGGTGATAGCTAGGGGATTCTTCATGATGGCTCCTCTCCCCACTCGTTCTTTTCCACCCCTTTATATATCTTTTGCATAAGGCGGGAACCCTTTGTCCCTCTGGGTTTCCACCCCCCCTCACTGGAAAAGCACCAGGTTAAAGATGGATTCCAGTTCAGGTGACATGATCACATGTCACTGCAAGACTTCATTACTCACTTGCCAGCACACACATATACAGGAAGACTCACAGGTAAATACAGCCATCTGCAGACAATGGGAGTCATCAAGATTCCAAACCATCCTTAATGGCCCACACTTTACATAATTACAATAGGCCCTCAGAGTTATGTTTTATATTTCTAGTTTTAGATACAAGAGTGGTACATTTCTACAAATAGGATGATCACACTCAGTAGATTATGAGCTTTGTAATGATACCTCACAAGAGACCTTTTGCATGAAGCATATCCCAGTTACATTATATTCACTTATATTTTTATAAAACCATATAGACTGCACAACGTCACAAGATTCAACAAGGACAAGTGCAGAGTCCTGCACTTAGGACGGAAGAATCCCATGCACTGCTACAGACTAGGGACCGAATGGCTAGGTAGCAGTTCTGCAGAAAAGGACCTAGGGGTCACAGTGGACAAGAAGCTGGATATGAGTCAACAGTGTGCTCTTGTTGCCAAGAAGGCTAACGGCATTTTGGGCTGTATAAGTAGGGGCATTGCCAGCAGATCGAGGAACGTGATCGTTCCCCTTTATTCGACATTGGTGAGGCCTCATCTGGAATACTGTGTCCAGTTTTGGGCCCCACACTACAAGAAGGATGTGGAAAAATTGGAAAGAGTCCAGCGGAGGGCAACAAAAATGATTAGGGGTCTGGAGCACATGACTCATGAGGAGAGGCTGAGGGAACTGGGATTGTTTAGTCTCCAGAAGAGAAGAATGAGGGGGGATTTGATAGCAGCCTTCAACTACCTGAAGGGGGTTCCAAAGAGGATGGAGCTCAGCCGTTCTCAGTGGTGGCAGATGACAGAACAAGAAGCAATGGTCTCAAGTTGCAGTGGGGGAGGTCCAGGTTGGATATTAGGAAACACTATTTCACTAGGAGGGTGGTGAAGCACTGGAATGCGTTACCTAGGGAGGTGGTGGAGTCTCCTTCCTTGGAGGTTTTTGAGGGTTGGATTGGATGACCTCTTGAGGTCCCTTCTAACCCTGATATTCTATGATCTTCCTGTCTTTTACATTACTGTATCTGGCCCTGGCAATGCTGTCCCTGGCAACTGCAATGGAATCCATTGCCACTGCAGTGTTCTCCCTAGAAAGCTCCTTGTCGGGTTTCTTCTAAGTCCTCAGATACTGTCTCCACCTCTCCGCATTTTTCAGGTTTTTTGTAATTCTATCCATCAACATGTCATCAGGAGTCTTCCATTTTCTCACCCTCAAGTTTGCCAGTTGCTCAGCCATTGATAAAAGCCCACTGATAAACGTCTAGCCCAGGGGTCGGCAACCTTTCAGAAGTAGTGTGCCGAGTCTTCATTTATTCACTCTAATTTAAGGTTTCACATGCCAGTAATACATTTTAACATTTTTAGAAGGTCTCTTTCTATAAGTCTATAATATATAACTAAACTATTGTTGTATGTAAAGTAAATAAAGTTTTTAAAATGTTTAAGATGCTTCATTTAAAATTAAATTAAAATGCAGAGCCCCCCGGTCTGGTGGCCAGGACCCGGGCAGTGTGAGTGCCACTGAAAATCAGCTCGGGTGCCGCTTCCGGCATGTGTGCTATAGGTTGCCTACCCCTGGTCTAGCCAGGGCAGGTGCCATAACAGGTGTTGGGAGTATAAAACAATAAAAGTGTCATTGTTCATAGTCTAGGGAGTATTTTTTTTACATTTACATTTACCTCTCTGAGATTCTACCCAGTCTTGGGAAACATTGGAAATGGTAAGTAAGTGTTGTGTACATTGGGATTTTTGTCTGTCTAGTTTATGCTATGTGGCTTTGCCATTGTGCCTTGGAGGCTGGGGGTGGGAATTATGTTTCCAGTTTGGCTTTGCAGTTTTTCTATCCCTTGGAGGTGCTTATATGGTGTTGGAAGGGTTAGCAGAATGAATCTGGGGGTGAGATGGCTAGTAATCCCCTCGCCAACTCTTTTAGGCTGTCCTGACTCTGGATGACATCACACTGAACTGGGTGTCTAGGAAGCAGAGAATGGCCTACTCAAAAAAGGCAAAGGACAGACCAGCGAGATACGCTGGGAAGTTATTCACCAAGATGGTCTCGCTAGAACTTCTGCAGGAGTGGAAAGGAGTTGTGAGTTATTCCAGGGATGGGGATGACCATGCAGCTATTCCTCACAATCTCAGAACAAATACAGAACAATTTCTCAGTCTTAAATTTTATTTTATCTCCCCTGCGGACATGTTGAAAATTCAGAGAAAAATAGGGTTCCGCAAAGCATTCACTATTACAGTTTGTAAGGATACATGTTACAGGGGAGCTGTAACTCTTTGTAGCTTTGCAAGCTTTTACCTCCTGTAAAAGGAGAACACTAACCAAATTTCTTTCCCTGGAACCTATGTCTCAATAACCCTTTGTATGCAGTGTTGTTGTAGCTGTGTTGATCCCAGGATATTAGAGAGACAAGGAAGGTGAGATAACATCTTTTACTGGCCCAGTTTCTGCTGGTGAGAGACAGGCAAGCTTTCGAGCTTAAGCAGAGCTCTTCTTCATGTCAATAAACCTTTGCATTTCACGCAAAAGAATGTTTTCCTCATTTGAATCTGTCTTGCGAGGGGGTGGGGTAGAGGGCACAGGTGAGCCATGCTGCCAGCCCTCTTTCTGGAGGTGGCAAGAATTGGTTTTTTTGCGAGTGAGGGTGGCCTTCATCGAGCAGGACAGCTGAAGGAAGAGGAAAGGAAAATGTGTATATGGGCATGCGCCTTTCATGGCCTGGGCTTGAAAACAGTAAGTATTCATGGCTTTAGCGTGAGATAGAGGCTAATTCCAAAATGGCGACTATTCCAGGTGGGTAAAGGTGTGGGGGCTGAATGGACAGTACGGGCTGATGGGAGGAGGGGACCTCAGACTTGGAAAGGCTTCTAGCCCACATCTGGCCTACAACAGCTGTGGCCAGGGGCACCCAGAACAGAAGCTAGCATGGCAGTGTGGCATAATATAATAATAATACATTAAAACTTAAATAGTTAATTATTACAAAAATAATGCAAAATTTACATGCTGAGGTTCCCTCCATAGGATCAGCCCTTCAGTCCTGGTCTGGATAGCTGCCTGGGAGTTGAGTTTGGTTGCTGCAGGGCAGGAATTGGGTTCATCTTCATTCTGGATGGCATTGGGGTCCTGAGTCCCAATAAATCCTGGCTGTCTGGGAAGATCTCTTCACCGGCCTCCTCGTGCTCATCCCCCAGTGAGTCTTACTGGTAAATCTTGGGGGGAGGCTGGGGAGGGAGAAGGTGATCAGCATGAGCCATGAGCTGCCAGGGGTGCGCAGTCATGTAGTTTATGTAAAATCCTGTCCAGCTCCCCCCAAAAAGGATGTGGTGTGTCTGCTGCTGGATTTTTTCCTGTTGTCCCTCATTTTACCATCGTACGCTGTTTGCTCTTTATCTGACATTGTTTAGCATCCCAGTCATGGGGCCCTTGCAGACAACTGCCTAGCAATTTCAGTGGCTGGCCAAAACACCTAAGCTATTGCATGTCCTAACCTAAAAGTCGTAAAGCTCTGACTCCATTGAGACGCTTGCCACAAAATATCACAGCTCTAACTGCAAACCATAGCAGTACTTAATGATCGGATTGAAGGTAGTGAGTGGTATCTTATTGGTGAATGTGACAGTCATGAGATAAGACAGCACATCTTATACGTTCAGTGAATCTGCATTGTATTTCCTGATAGTTGGATATACTGTGATGATGCTGAAATTGCTGCTGAAGATTTTTTTAACACTAATCACAGGCAGTAATAATAGCAAGTTTTATATATCACACTTCATGTTCCAAACACTTTACACATGTTCTCTAAACCTCCCAGCACCCCCAAAATGTACGTATAGCTATGCTAATCTCTTATGTCTCACGTTGCAATGTCTAGAAAGTAAGGCCATCATGGATTGGGCAGGTAAATAATTAAAAAGCACAACACACACACACACACACACACACACACACACACACACACAGAAGTAGGCACCTTCATGGCCACAGCTATGGGTCAGACGCTGGCCATATTTGCCCACAGTTAGACCTGTACACACACAGCTTGATTAAAACAAACAGATCATAGTTCAGTGAGTCATTCTACCATTCCAGGATCCACCTCTCTTTCCTGGTTACTTTCATTTTCTGCAGAAAGATCACAAAAAAGCCCTTAACATTTTTAGTTTTCCTGAATTTTTCATTGTCTGTCTTAATCCAATTATTACTTTTGTCATCATAAAAATACACAGCAAACTCAAACTGTTTTTTTTTTAACTTTAGTTTATTTAGCATGTGTCTGATAACTGTGGGCATGATCCTGATGTCACACCAGTATAAAATCAGGAGTAGCTCCACTGAAGTCAGGGAAGTTAAATCATTGTAAACTGGTGTGAAATCAAAAGCCAGCTCTGTGTCTTTTGCATAACCTTATCCTGAAGAAAGCTTTCTACTTGACACTCATCTTTATTTTCTATTTCTATTAGATATTTAAGAGAACCCTTTACAAAGGTACACTATGGGCCATATTTTCTTCTCCGAATAAAGTGAGTCAGGAAGGTTTTCTAGCAGTCTCTTTAGCCTACCGTAAAATCAAATTGTTTCATAGTGGAAAAGAGACATAGGTAGAAGGCCAATGTACCGTGTAAACACAACAAATCCTGTTTCAGATTCTTAAGTTATTCTCTCCATTACCATTGTTGTCACTCAACTGAACATGAAGATCCAGTTTCCCAGCTGATATACGTTGGCACAGCTTCGTTGACTACAATGGAACTATGCCAGTTAATACAAACTGAAATCTGGCCTGAAACATGCATTTAAACTGTGAATGATCTAAAAGGCATAAATGATATTAAAGATCCCGATTCTTAACTATTGCCTGGGTTGTAAATTAAATGCCAATCCGATGGTGACAGTACATGATATCATGTTTAGATTAGCAGACATCATGGATTACAGTGTGCAAATACCGGGTTATTGAGATTTTTCTAAGGGGCAATGATGCTGGCTTTATTTTAATACACATGTGGCTGGGCACTTGGTTTCATTCTAACCTCCTTGCACTGTCTGAATAAAACAGTACTTCTGTTGAAGTTCATGGGCCTGATCCAGCTGAACTGTGCTTGGCACAGGACCTATAGAGAGGGGTGGAGTAAAATCCATACACCACCTTTTGTGTTCCATTGGTTCTGGGGCTGGCTGGGGGCCAGTTCAGTTCCCAGAACAACTGAAAGCAGCCACAGGGCTGCTCTAAACCAGCCAGGGATCACTGGAGAGCAGCTACAATCTGGCCATGTCCCCTTCCCTCTGACAGGTTTCCTATGCCAGGGGCTACAAGATTCTAATTGGCTATGCTAGTGCTACACCATCCAGGGATTCCTCTTACATTAAGGTGATCATCAGCTGGCTTTTTAAGATAGCTTTCCTGTCCTTGTAGGAGGACAGGATTAGAACTGACAAACTGGAGAAATGCTCTGAAATGGATAGGATGAAATTCAATAAGGACAAATGCAAAGTACTACACTTAGGAAGGAACAATGAACTGAACAAATACAAAATGGGAATCCCAGGAAGGAATACTGGGGGGGGGTTATAGTGGGTCACAAACTAAATGTCAGTCAACAATGTAATACAGTTGCAAAAAAGGTGAACATCGTTCTGGGATGTATTAGCAGGAGTGTTGTAAGAAAGACAGGAGAGGTAATTCTTCCACTCTACTTTGCACTGATAAGGCCTCAAGTGGAGGAGTATTGTGTCCAGTTCTGGGCTCCACACTTCAGGAAAGATGTGGACAAATTGGAGAAAGTTCAGAGGAGAGCAACAAAAATGATTAAAGATCTATAAAACATGATCTATGAGGAAAGATTTAAAAAATTGGGTTTGTTTAGTTTGGAGAAAAGATGATTTAGGGGAGACATGATAACAGTCTTCAGATACATAAAAGGTTGTTACGAGGAGGATGCTACATTGTTCTTGTTAGCCATTGTGGAGAGGACAAGAAGTAATAGGCTCAAATTGCAGCAAAGCAGATTTAGGTTAGACATTAGTAAAAACTTCATAACTGTCCAGATAGTTAAGCACTGGAACAAATTACTTAGGAGATTGTGGAATCCCTTTCATTGGGGTTTTTAAAGAACAGGTTAGACAAACACTTGTCAGGGATGGACTCTAGATAATACTGCCTCAGTGCAGGGGACTGGATTAGATGACCTACCAACATCCCTTTCAGTCTTTGATTTCTATGATTATTTTGCCACCAGTCACATACTGATTAGTCTAATCAAAATGTATTTACTTCTGGATTTTACCAGTAGGCAGGAACATGTATCTAATATTCTGATGAACAGTCTATTAATATGAAGTCATTATATATTTATTGTAGTTTGTTTACTTTTTTTAGACTATTTGTTTAATTCAGCAGCGACCTAGCTAAAAATCCAATAGAAGACAAAGAATAATCAAGCAGCATAATGAGATTGTTCAATTTAATGTGATGAATGAGTCCAGGAAGGAAAAAGCAAGGAGGGGAAAATTACGGGTATGCCAATCCACAGATGGTCTTCAAGGTTTTAAAATAGCCAATAAGTAGTTTTGTGTAAAAGAATGAGTCTATATGTAAAAATTGCTAAGTTTAAAGGGATAACAAATATGTATAATCAGGCATTATCTGATTATCTATCTTTTTGTAGGATGGTAAATAATAATTATAGTTACAAACATACTTAAATGAAACATCATGGTGTGTGTGTGTGTGTGTAGTTACTTTCAGTTTACTAAGAACATTGGAGCCAACCCTATTGATTTCAGTTACCACTTATTGTCATTGGAGTTTGTGGGATCAGGCCAACAGTCTTAATTTAAAAACTAAATGCTATGAGAAGATTCACCAGTACATTCCAGCTGTTTTGTGCTGCTCTGGTGGCACAAAGCAGTCATAAATCCAGTTTAACTGGATGGTTAAACTTGGATTATAGCTGCCTTGTGCCACAAAACAGCTGAAGTCTCCCAGTATATTTAGCTTAATGGGTTCTTCAGGTTTTATTCACCACTGCATCATTCTAGTTTTACGCCAGTGCAATTCCTCTCATGTGAGTGTTGCTGAACTGTGTAAAATGGAGTAACGCAGTGGTGAATCTAATCCACAAAGCAAATGGAGCCAGATTCACTGCTATACTTCAGCTCTCTTGTGTCTCTGGAGACACATCATCTTTTCTTATTGTGTGGTATTCAATTCATTAAAAAGAAAACATGATGTTGATGTTAATGCAACATTATAACTAAGAATTTACACATGCAAGAGGCAGGAAATTCAAAGGTACATTGTATTTCCAGGAGTTACTGTAAATCGTCCACCTTCATGCATCTGTAGTATTTTGTGTTTCTGAAATTATACCATAATGTATGGGTGCAATGAGACAATGAGTTACCAGTCCTGGGACTGAATCTAGCCTAGGACTGGTAAATCAGTCTCATTGCACACATTCATCTATGGTATAATTTCAGTAACACAAAATACATCCTGCTACATCCTAGCTGCTTTGCAAAATTGCTGCACTGTATGAACCATAATTCTGAATTTCTTGATTTTTGTGTGTCTACAGCAGTAACAGTCATGTTGCATTTAACATAATTTTTGCTCTGAATGCATTGTTTTTATAAAATGAAAAGATTAAAAAGAAAATAAATTGGATTTATTTCAGTGTGAAAGTCATAAGATGCCCACCCAGAGGGATTGTTTGAATATTCTTGCATGGATGCAATCACACAGTGGAATTAACACATGGAACTGATTCCATTGGGCCAGCGACTTACGTCCTGAGGCAACCCCAGTGATCTCAGCAGAGTCACATAGAATATAAAACAGCATAAAACTGGGTTCATTGTGTGAGACTCCAGATAGTCTCTCATGCACAAGTACTACAACTTGGAAGATAGCTGAAAATTTAGGATCTGATCCTGCAAGTTGTATCCATGTCATCTGAATTGATGAGCTCCCTCTGTGTGGGAGGAATGGGCCATGAGTGGAAAGTCATGTGTAGCACATGACTTTTATTTCTAATGCAAACCTTTTCAGACATCTGATTAAAGAGTAATACAGGGTTGCCACTTACCTCTGGCCACAAGGGAGTGCTCAGTCCCTCTGCAGGACCCTCCCTCTGTTCTCCATCTTCAGGCTCCTTCTGAGTGCTATACAGTCTCTCATGAGTAGAACCATCCTCACTTGGGGCTGGTTTAATGACTGCAAACAGTCCCACATTGTCCTTAATGGCTCAGACATAAAGTTCTGCATTGCAACCCAACAGTTCACACTTATCTCTGGCTCTTCTGCCACCCACACAGAGCTCTTCTTCTGCCAGCATCTGTTCTTTACAGTGTCACCAGTCCTAGCTATTTCTATCTGGCACTCAACCTTCTGGCTCTAGTTTCCTTCTCCTACCAGCATCATCTCTCTTCTTCTGAGGGAGAAGCCTGGCTATATATTGCCCCCCTAGAGAGCTCTTCTTGATTGGCTGGAAGAGAGGATAGCTCTGTCCCACCTGACCCTAGGGTTCCTAGTCCCAGGCCTTTAAAGGGGCAGTGCCCTAGGTTTTTCTCCAATCCAACTACTTATTCCCCAGGACTGTTCCATTTCCTGGGCCTTTGTTCATTCCAGCTTCCTGGAATGGGGTGTTCTGGCCTCCTCCACTCTTAAAGGGCCAGTATATTCCATTGCCTGAATATACCACATTTGTTTAGTCTGGAGAAGAGAAGACTGAGGAGGGAAACGATAACTAGGGTTGCCAGGTGTCCGTTTTTCAACCAGAAAGTTCAGTCTAAAGGAGACATGTACAGTGTCCGGTCAGAAGTACTGACTGGACACAAAAATTACTGCCCACAGGGGTGCCAGAACAGGGGAGGGACAGGCACAGCCCACCACAGCATGTGTGACGGCAGCAGAGCACTTGCAGAGAGCTGGGGGCAGCATGGCAGTGAGCCAGGTGGGTGACAATCCACACTGCAGGATTGTGTTTGGATTGCATCCTATTTTCCACCCTCAACTCTGCTCCCCAGCTCTGCCCCACCCCCTGCTGCAGAAACACTCATCTTTGTGGGATGCATCCGAAGAAGTGGGCTGTAGTCCACGAAAGCTTATGCTCTAATAAATTTGTTAGTCTCTAAGGTGCCACAAGTACTCCTGTTCTTCTTTGTGGGAAGCCACTCCAGGGGCTCCAAGTCACGGACCGGAGCCACAACCAGAGACAGGGATCCCATGTGGGTTGGACACTTCTCCTCAGGGCAGAGGTGACTTTGCAGCACCAGCTCCCACTTCGCCTTCCTCCCTGTGCCACTCAGATGAGTTTGGCCCAGCCTGGGAGGGTGGGGGACAAGTGCCTTTAAATCTCAGGGCATTGCAGCGCCTGGCCTCCAGCTTGCATACATACAGTGTCGGTAAGGAAGGGCATTTTCCCCATCCCACCCCGGCTCGCCCAGATAGACAGACTAACAACAGCCCCCGTGTTCCCTCCCAGGATCGCTGCTTGCAAATGCCACCACCAGCCTGGCCCAGGGCATGAGGACCGGGGGCACCAGCTCATCAACCCACGCCAGGATGTAGTGTCCGGTTTTAAGATATCGGGAAGTTGGCAACCCTAACGATAACAGTTTTCAAGTACTTAAAAAGTTACAAGGAGGAGGGTGAAAAATTGTCCTCCTTAACCTCTGAGGATAGGACAAGAAGCAATGGGCTTAAATTGCAGCAAAGGAGGTTTAGGTTGGATATTAGGATGTGACAATGCGGTTCTGGCAGAACCCAACTGAGAGCGCCAACTCAGGACAAATTGCTCAAATAGGGCAGTTACAGCCCAAGGCTGGGGTTCTTTCCACCTCTAAGGCAAACCAAACCAGCCAGACTAAGAGGACTTCAGTTTCACCCCACTGGCTAACCGCAAGTCTCACAAGCAATCTCCTTAGACACTCCAGTTTCCCAATATTACCACCAGTACCACTCGTTATGGGGACAAATGGTTATGAAAACCAATACCCCAGTAAAAGAAAAAGGTTCTCCTGATCCCAAAGGACCAAGCCCCAGACCCAGGTCAATATACAAATCAGATCTTACCCACAAATCACGCTGTTGCCAATCCTTTAGAATCTAAAATCTAAAGGTTTATTCATAAAAGGAAAAAGATAGAGATGAGAGTTAGGATTGGTTAAATGGAATCAATTACATACAGTAATGGCAAAGTTCTTGGTTCAGGCTTGCAGCAGCGATGGAATAAACTGCAGGTTCAAATCAAGTCTCTGGAATACATCCCCCGCTGGGATGGGTCCTCAGTCCTTTGTTCAAAGCTTCAGCTTGTAGCAAAGTTCCTCCAGAGGTATGAAGCAGGATTGAAGACAAGATGGAGATGAGGCATCAGCCTTATATAGTCTTTTCCAGGTGTAAGAACACCTCTTTGTTCTTACTGTGGAAAATTACAGCAACATGGAGTCTGGAGTCACATGGGCCAGTCCCTGCATACTTTGCTGAGTTACAAGGCGTATCTGCCTTCTCTCAATGGGTCCATTGTATAGCTGATGGTCCTTAATGGGCCATCAAGCAGGCTAGGCAGAGCTAACACCAGTTTGTCTGGGATGTCACCCAGCAGCATAGCATAAGTTTGAAATACAGACAGTATAGAGCCAATATTCATAACTTCAACTACAAAAGTGATACACACATATAGACAGCATAATCATAACCAGTAAACCATAACCTTGTCTTAGACACCCCATTTGACCCCCTTTATACAAGATCTGGGTGCCACTACAGGACCTTGGTTGCAACAATGATCTATATGGTCCCAGATTATATCAATAACGTCACATAGGAAAAATTTCCTGAGGGGTATTTAAGCACTGGAGCAAATTGCCTAGGGAGATTATGGAATCTCTGTCACTGGAGGTTTTTAAGAACAGGTTTGACAAACTTCCTGCCTTGAGAGGGGGACTCTCTGTGATCTCTCGAGGTCCCTTCCAGTGTATACTTCTGTGATTACAGCCTGATGTCAGGTGTTCAGAGGCTCTGAAAAACAGGCCTTACGTACATGGCAAGCGTCCGATGGTAACAAAATGCTATTTTTGACATTTCCAAATGCAGAAAGACTCTGAAAGTTATATAAAGTATGAAAAACACCGTTATCTCACTATTAGATAACTCAAAAATGGCAAAATCATGACCATATGTTGTGGCAAACCTGTGATTAGTCCACCCTGTATAAAGGATTCAGCTTGGGAGAAAATGCCCCAGAAGCTTCAGCTCAGAATTCAGTTTACTGAAATATTTATAAACAACTGAAAACAGGAATTGGCTATGAAAATGCTTCCTCAAGCCTATCTAAAGCATCACTGCTATGAGGTTATAAACCTCAAAGCCAATCCCAGCTCCTTACGCAATATTTTTTCTCTCTCTCTCTGCTGATTTCCTCAATCATTGAGAAGTTGATAAGTGGAGGCATTCAATCAGGTACATGTTAATTCAAAAGAAAGCAAACAGGTTTGAATTTTTTTTTTTTTTGGTTCCTTTCACAAAATGTAAACCAGTTAGTCTGCATTCTTGTTAGTCTGTCTCCTGGTACAGGGAAGTAAAAACCACATATAATATGTAAGGAATTACTGGAGAGGAAAAGGCTGTGGCTTCTCTAACCTTTTTTTAATAATGGATCTCATCTTAACAGAGAGATTGTCTTAACACTTCCCCACGTACATTCAGGATTTCATGGACCATTTCCCCTTCTAGCTACAATCTATAACAAACCAACAGCAACCACATCACTTGCTTACATGGAAAAAATTAGGAAAATATTTAATGTATTTTAAGTGTCTTGAATGCAATAAGTGTTAAGTTCCTTTTTGGAAAGCCTTATTCACACTGTACTTTTACTATTCCTTTAGTCTCCCCTTTCATCTCTTCTGTTCTTCTCTTCCCTCTCCCTGCCCATGCTTCCATGTCAGGTGCTGATAATGATGATTTCATGCATGTGTAGCCTAAGCAGCAGAGTGGCTGCCTTTAAAATTCTTTGCAAAGGGTTCTGAAGATAGGAAACAATTGATGTTTTCCATAGACAAATATGAAATTTTCACCCCTCTGTACAGGTGTGAGCCAGAGCAAAATTCCACACTTCACTGGAGTTCTTCCTGAGGAAGGGGCTCAGGACTGGACCTTAAATAAATACTCATGAACAGGGTAGCCTGAATTTATATGAAAATATATAAGGCAACATTTTTATACAATGGCCTCCATTGTGTTCCTGCAAATAATTATGGTTGTCATTTAGATGTCTAATAATCCCTGTGCTCACCTACTAACACATTTAGATGGCTCTAGTTTCACCCACAAATTATTTTGGGTACAAAATCGATGGGAGGGCAGACTAATGTGCTGAAAATTTGGCCCATAAATTGTACATGATAGCAAAGAAGTCATCCTATATTGCTGTTATTTAATAAGTTTGTTTGCTTGTCCTGAAATTAATGTTTATATTGTGTAAATTGCTAAAGGCAACTAGTTGAGTGCTCTCATACCCTTCTCCATATAGTCACATCCTCCACCTGAAAATAATTGAATATGGTTATTTATATAACCTAGCTGCTAGGGGTAGGCAACCTATGGCATGCATGCCAAAGGCGGCGAGCTGATTTTCAGTGGCACTCATATTGCCCGAGTCCTGGCCACCAGTCCGGGGGGCTCTGCATTTTAATTTAATTCTAAATGAAGCATCTTAAACATTTTAAAAACCTTATTTACTTTACATACAACAATAGTTTAGTTATGTATTATAGACTTATAGAAAAAGACCTTCTAAAAACGTTAAAATGTATTACTGGCACATGAAACCTTAAATTAGAGTGAATAAATGAAGACTCGGCACACCACTTCTGAAAGATTGTTGACCCCGACCTAGGATAAAGCCATTTGGCCCAGCCAATTCATGAGTGGCAAAAGAAACCTAAATTCTAACCCTGGGCTAAATTTACTGCCTGACCTTAGGCAAGAGAACTCATTGTGACTCAGATAACCCAGTCTGGAAAACTATGTAAAAAGTGGGAATGCACTGAACATTGGATATTACATCTCAGCTGAATTGAGCTATGGCGGTCAACAAAAAGAATAAGAATAAACTGAACTCACTAAAGCATGAATGAAAGCCCCTCTTCCACCCACCTTATTTCTTTATCCCCAAGCTAAAAGAAACTTCACCATTGCTCTCATCTCTACTGTCCTGGAATGTGAAATGGGGCAGGATCAAGATTGAATTATGTTCACGGCAGTGCATACTGCTATTGCTCTGGCCACAGAACCAGACATTCCAGGTCAGTCTTAAGATGATCAAATGAGGGGCATAGCAATGCATCTGGCTCAGAAAAATAGAGGATACTATTAAAAAAATTATCTTGTTCCCTGGTAAACTAATATTTTTACTGTTACTCTCAGGCCCTCTCAGAGGTCCAGAGAGGCCTGGGCCACTTCCACCTTTTGAGGCCCCTAGCCATAATAAAAAAAAAAATGATGACACATGAAAACAAAATAAGGCACCAAAAAAGAGTGAGACATAATTTGAATATTTTTTTATTTAACAAATGCTTTTCTAGCCTTTTTCTATGCAAATGCACTAATTATTGAAGAAAAATCTAGTTTTCATGCAATGTCACAGTTGATATTAAGCATGGTGAGCCCATTCAAACGCTCTTGTCCCCCATAGTTGAACGGTGATAGTTCTTTACCTGCTTCAACACATTGAAGGTGCGTTCACCTGAAGCCACTGATGCAGGCAAACTGACAAAAATACGCAATGCATTTGTGATATTAGGAAACACCCCGGAGAGTCCAAGTTCGAGTATTTCTTGAAGCAATTCTTTTGGCTTGCAATCCAATTTAAAGTTCCTGGAATATATTTGTTTGAGGACGATAACCTCGTCACTGAGATCTTTTGAGATTTCAGGAAGATATTGCTTCAGAATTTCCCACCTTTGTGGACTGCTACTGAAGAGACTGTACATTTGCTGAACAGTTCCAAAGTAAATAATTGCCTCCTTGTATGATTCAGCACAGTCAACATCTACAAGGTTTAGTGTGTGGTTTCCACAGTAGGAGAAAATACAGTTTGAATTATGCTCAAGCAGGACTGCTTGTACACCTTTGTACTTCCCAGCCATATTAGATCCATTGTCATAGGCTTGACCAATGCAGACTTGAAAATCTAACTTAAAACCTAGAATTGCTAGTACTTAAGCAGCAATTTCTTTTCCAGTTTTTCTCATGAAATTATCAAACAAAATAAACCTGTCTTCAATTGAAAATTTTGAGCTATCTACAATCTTAACATATCAAATAACCATATTTCGAATCTCATCAAGAATTGTTGTTTGTACGAATGACCCACATAGCTCAATAAACTCATTTTGTATGCATGTGGAGAGATAACGGACTTGCATGCGCTTTTGACTCTCTTGTATTCTCAAACACGTTTAACATGCTCTGATAAAAGCGGGTCATATTTGCTGATCCTTGGATGTATGAATGGGGGGTAATGAGTAGGAGTAGGGAGGTGATTTTACCTCTGTGTATAGCATTGGTGAGACTGATACTGGGATACTGCATCCAGTTCTGGTATCAACATTTTAACAAGGATGTTGAAAATTGGCGAAGGTACAGAAAAGAGATACAAAAATGATTCAAGGTCTGGAGAAAATGCCTTACACTGAGCTTAAAGAGCTCAGTGGACCACACCCTGAAAAAAATCTTTTCCAATCCTTCTCTTCTGGCCTTCAAACAACCCCACAACCTAGCCATGCTCATCATCAGAAGCAAGCTCCCCACAGACCAGGATCCACCAAAGCAACACCAGATCCTGCCAGAACGCCATCACAACATGTGGTGTACTGCATCCTGTGCACTAAATGCCCCACTAATAACTATGTGGGTGAAACAATACAATCATTACACTTTTGAATGAATTCTCACAGGAAAATGATAAAAGACAAAAAAAATATATGTGGGCAGGCACTTTTTTCATGAAATGATCACTCCATATCTGATCTCTCAGTACTCATCCTCAAAGGAAACTTGCACAACAACTTCAAAAGATGAGTCTGGGAACTTAAATTCATAACTTTGCTAGTCACTAAAAATCATGGTCTTAATAAAGGCACGGGATTTATGGCTTATTACAATTTGTAATCCACTAACTCTCTTTTTGTCCTAAGACTGCAGGGATGTTAAAGGGCCACTTCACCTTGAATAGTCCCTAAGAATATGTGTTAACTACTTCTCCTAAACAATTTGTTCCACCTTGTATGTTGCTTTAATGCTCTGAATACCTTTTTGCAGACCTGAAGTAGAGCTCTGTGTATTTGTTACTTTCCTGACTGCACTCCTCATCAGCACTCCAGCTCATCTCACCTGGTATTGCCGATGTCCAGTGATGTGTTCTATTTAGATGTCCCTTGACCACCTGATGGCATCTGACACCATGAGTTGCCATATCAGCCGAGGGTAGCATTGACCGATTCCGCATGTTCTCAGCACTAGCTCGTTCCTGGGGTCCCATGCACCTAAGGCTCTGATGATCAGCGCATGTGTCTGGACTTGGTAACCCTTAGCTCTCAAGAGGGGCATATTTCTCTACCTTTCGAGCTTGGGCATCGTGAAAGGCCAGGGTCCTGTTCTCAAATGGCACTGTTATGTCCACCATGATGATCTTCTTCCGGTCCTCGTTGGTGATGACGATGTCCGGTCACAGTTGGCTGTCAGTTCCGGGAATGGCGGAGTTTATGGCAACCTTCCCCAAGGGTGGCGAGATGGCTCTGGTCAGGCGATCTTGGATGGCATTGTGTCGCAGCTGCCAAACTCTCAAATGGGCTTGCAGCTACACAGTAACACATACTTTCCTCATGGATTGTATTTTATAAATGGACAACCAACCTAATTGTCCCTCAGTAATTGAGAATCTCCATTCACTGATATATTTTGCTTTCTACGACCAAATCTCTGAACAGCTTTTCATGAGTCATGTACCCGAGTATTCAGATTCTAATATCTAAACTATATTGTTAAATCTACTAACCTAAATTTGGGTTATCGCTGATTATGTACTCTGTGTATCATATGACTTTTAAAAACAAACTTTGTATTTGTGGATAATCTAAGCACTATACCCAGATGTACAGACACTCTTTCCCCAACCTATGTAATATATAATTTTTTTAACATTAGCTTTAATAAAAATTTTAAATCTGAAAGCTTGTCTCTTCCACCAACAGAAGTTGGCACAATAAAAGAGATTACCTCACCAACCTTGTCTCACTAAGGAGCTCAATCTATTTAGCTTATCAAAAAGAAGATTGAAAGGTAACTTGATTAAAGTGTACAAGTACCTTCAATGGGAGAAATACTAGGTACTAGAGATCTCTTTTAATTTAGTGGAGAAAAGCAGAACAAGTAGGAATGGCTGAAATCTGAAGCCAGACAAACTTAAATCAGGCACAAGTTTTGTAACAGTGAAGGGGCTTAGCCACTGGACCAAACTACCAATGAAAGTAGTGGATTCTCCATCTTTTGATGTCTTCAGATCAAAACTGGATGCCTTTCTGGAAGATATGCTTTAGCCAAATACAAATTATGCAAAAATGAAACAAATTATTGGGCTCTGCTTAGTTTCCCTTCCTTAATTCCCTTTTCCTCCACTCTTAACTCCAGGCTTTTTTCACATTTCCATATTCTATTCTACATAGATTCTTATAACACCCACAGTTCCTAATATTTGATTGCCTTTGAGTGATGCATTAAGTGATATGACTAACAGCAGTCACGTGTGTTTCATTCTCTCTCTCTCTCTCTCTCTCTCTCTCTCTATCCCAGGAGGATAATTGTGTTCAGTGAAGTGTTTCATTTAGGTGGACTATTGTTTTTATTTCATGTTTATTAAATGTTCATACTGCTCTGTTGATATTGAAGAAGGCAAGTCAAAAAACTGCACTTTGCACTTGTAGTAAAAGATGGTGAAGTCTGTGATGGTCTTTCATTTCTCTGGGAGCTAATTTCACAGTCTTGGACTGGTCCCTAGGAAAGTGGTCTCCTGCACAGATGAGCTTTACCCTTAGTATAGAAAGTTCCATTGTACCAGAGGAGCTGAATTGTCAACCATGGTCTTAAGCACAGAGCTTTTGGTCATATCCTTTCTATGCCGGGTCAAGGTTATTGAGTGATTTCAGGATAAGGAGCGAGACCTTGAAGTTGACTCGGTAGAAGAGGGAAGTTGTTCCATGTATAACTATGTGCTGAGCTTCCTTCAACTCCACAGTCAAATTCTTCCTTAAGACTCACAGCTTTTTGCGTAATCCTCCATTGTTGATCAACCATGACTCAGTTTGATTTCCACCTCATGCTTTATCCTTTTAGTTGTTTGGTTTATATTTATCCAATCTGGATGGTAAGCAGCTTGGTGAAGTGCAGTGCCCCGATACCATTTGCATGTGTTGTAAAGCTCTAGTGTGCAGTCCCCTGGTGCTTTGTAAGTAACTAAAATTAATAACACTGCTCTAAAGCTTTCAGGAAGCTGGGAAATAGGCGAGGTGAATTGTAGATAAGATAAAATAGGTTTCAATTGTGTGGTGAAAGGAAATAGTCGCAACAGGATTCATGACTTCTGAAACCTTAAAGGAGACATTTGTTTAATTGTTGTCTACTTTAAATAGTATTTGATCATTCTACACTTTAAATAATAAGACCAAAAGAATAAATAGCACTAGACTGTTTTAAGCACATGCTTAAATCCATCTGGTCAGCAAAACACTTACACACATGACTTCAATGGGACTTTAACACACACTTATAGTTGGGCACTGTACAAGCGCTCTGCTGAATCAGAACCTAAGAAAATGCATGCTCCCCTCACCCCACCAAATCCTCCTTGTGGTTTCTCTTCAGTTTGCTTTACTATTCTCCTGCCTTGCCACTGTTGTCTGTAAGACAGGACCATACACGTTATCAGCCCCACCCTTCTAATAAAACTTAGAGTGAAATGTTGTCTCAGTATGTTGAAATATCAGCACGGAGAAACTCAGAGGGTGAGGTGGGATGACTGCAGAGTCAGGCACACAGTACGTAGTGATTAAACAGGAAGAGTTCAAAAATACCTTTACAAGATGTTGTTCTCACTTCCTATGCAAACAGAAAGCAACAAATATTATGCCTCTCATTTGAACCTGCTCATTTCTTCTTTCACAACTTTCTTGATCACACTAAATATGAATTAAATGCAAAATGTAAGCACATTAAAGCCAGAAAATCCAGACCAGTGCTTTCCAAAGCAAATGTAACTTGTCCACTTCCCTCAGTGCATAGGTGCTATTTTTATTACTGAATATAGTGTTGTTAGTTGTCTTAGTACATGTCATTTGGTTGTTATAAAGGCTTTTCTGACTTGTGTACCTTTAAGATCTTATTTGAAATTAAACAAATACGGGTACCTGTTTAGAAGTCTTTTGACTGTAGCCAAGAAATGTATTTCATCACTATGGCTGCAAAATCAAATACCAACTTTCAACATATGGTTGAACAGAATAAAAGAATTAAAGGAAATGGAACAATTTATTGCCTGTATGAGATTAATGGCTGAACTGTTTGAGGAAAGATGGGCCAAACAGGCTAAAATGATTTTAATAAAAAGATCATGGGTATAAGTTTTACTATATATACATTATAGACAGTGTATGTAAAAATCTACGGTAGGTGCACTTACAGTTCACTCTGGTTCTAGAGACATTTCCAGTTCTAGTGGTTGTCCTAAATATCTATTTCCCAAAATTAGGGAATATCTGTGAAATTGTGAATATCTCTAGGACCAGAATGAACATTTTAGGTGTTCCCACTGTACTGTAACTAAACTACTCAGAGTCTCAACTCCATTGTTTTCACCTACTTTTTGTCTTGTCAACCTTTCTTTTAATACATTAATAACATAATTGTATTGCCCTAAATTTTTGTTATCTTTAATAAAAGTTAGTAACCAAATCTTAACCATAATGTTGTACGAATGCACAGGTAGGCTATTTTTACATTGAACTCTTTTTTTTTTCTATAAAGGAAAAGATTACACAAATGCTACTGCCTTGGAAGAGGAGGAAAGAGGTCTATTTGACAATGATTTCAGTGTAATCAGCCAATACTGGCAAATGACATTCCACTCTTGGAGGATAGAAGATACCCACAAATTAGTTCTTGGCTCACTTCTCTTTTTTGTGTCCTTGGCCATGCAACTGAAGGCTGTCGTAATGCTTTTCTCCCCCAGCTCTGAGCATGCTCCTGGATTACTTTAACTCATCACTAGTCAAAGAGCAGTTGTTCAGATTTCTTACCATTGTTTTGATTTGACCATGTATTTGAATGAGGAACTCACATGGAATTGGTGTAAACCAAGTCAGGCCTCCCATGCATCATGCTTTGACCCTGCAAGAAACCATTTCTTTTTCTCTCTCTTTACTCCACTTCATATGCCCCACCCATACTCAGGGTTTGGCCTTAAGTCAAAGGCCCAGATTTCTAAAGCTATTTAGATGTTGCTCTGCTCCGTGTTGAAAGGCCTAAATGATGGCTAAGTCCCATTTTCTAAAGTGACCTAGGCTCCTAAGTCCCATTGACTTTCAATGACACTGAGGCCTGGTCTACACTAGGAATTTACTTGGGTATAGCTATGTCTCTCAGGGTGTGAAAAATCCACACTCCTGAGAGACGCAGTTAAATTGACCTAATCCCCAGGGTAGACCAGCACTAGGTCGACAGGAGAATTCTCCCGTTGACCTAGCTACCGTCTCTTGGAGAGGTGGATTGCCTATGCCAGTGGGAGCAGCCTTCTCAGCAGCGTAGGTACTGTCTTCATTGAAGTGTTACAGCAGTGCAGTGGTGCCACTGTAGTGGTTTATGTGTAGACATGTCCTAAGGGCAAGTCTACACTATAGCCAGGATCGACGCTCTGAGATCGATCCACTGGCAGTTGATTTAACAGGTCTAGTGAAGACCCACCAAATCGACAGCAGATCACTCTCCAGTCGATCCCTGTACTCTACCCCCGATGAGAAGAGTAAGGTAAGTTGACGGGAGAGTTTCTCCCGTTGACCCCCTGTGGTGTAGACCCCGCAGTAACTCGACCTAAGGTACATTGCGTAGCGTAGGTCGACTTACCGTGGTAGTGTAGACATAGCCTTAGACTCCTAAGCACCTAAATCGCTTTTTAAAATGTTATATCCTACACACCTTTAAAATCAGGGTTAAAATCAAGCCTGATATCCAAATGATCTTGGAGTATTTCCTACGGAGGGTCTTGGAGTAGCCCCAATGATTTCACCAGGAGTACTCAGGGAGGAAGCAGCAGCAAGGGTATCAAAATCTGGCCTCTTAGGTAAATGCCAAAGTAGAATAATAAATAGCTGGGATCTTTGCTTTCATTGCTGACCACTTGCTCATGCAAGCAGGAGCAGCCCTAGCCAGTAAGCTGACCAGGGCAGAAAACGTTTTTGGTGCTCACCTCTCATCCCCCAAGTGGCTGAGGAAAAAAAACCCAATCCAAAAATCAAACCAACAAAACCCACAGCCAGCCAATCACTGGAGAAAGAAAAAGGCTGAACAGTGCAGTGGTCCAGAACCCCCTGGAGCCCCAGACCCAGTAACCCCTACCTCAGAGCAACTGGCCAGGGAGAGGTGGGGAGCAGTGGGGAGGCTGAGGAGAGATGGAACGATGCTCCATACCAGCCAGCATATCCATCCAGCTACCATGGGGGCAGTAGAGGAGGTTTTTCGCAGCTCTTAAAGGGACATTGCACACTACTCCTCCACTCCCTAACACAACCAGGGAGCTGCAGAAAATATTGTGCCTCCCTGGTGCAGTCTACCATCTGGTGCTGCCTGTGGAGCAGTGTGGTTGTGCGCCACCCCCAGTGCAGTGCTGGTGTGGCTAAAAGCCATACTCTCCCTCAGTGGAGTTTGTGCAACATTTCAATAAGCTGTTCCACCAGTTACTTTCCCCATTATTCACATACTGTCACTCCATCAATGGAGGCAGACTCATTCATGCTGGTTCTAAATTTAGCCCAAGAACTTTAAACCCCAAATAAAAATCACTGATTTTCCCCATGAGTTGGGAAGCTAGGAGCTCTCTGCAGGCCTGATTCTGACTCCACGAGCACCAGTGTAACTCCATTGACTTAAACATAGTTACTACTGCTTTACACCAGTGTATGTGAGTGCAGCATCAGGCCCTATCCCTCCTAGCCCTGCCCAGCGCATCACCTCTAATGGATAACTCAGGAGGAATTATTGCAGGTCCAGACGCTGCCTGGCAAGCACTCTGGCATTTTATTTTCTCTTCTTGAATTCACAGACAAAGTAGATAGCCAGATGGCACTCTGAATCATTCCACTCTCCCGTGCTGAGCATTTCCACACAGTCCTCATGCACAGACGTGTTCTTCGGCTCCCCTTCCTTCCAGTTGCTGTAATTTTGCAATGGGGTGTTGTCTGCATACATGAACTGCCCTTCCTTTTCCATATCGTTCACCCCAATGAACACACGGAAGAGGCCGCTCTTGGAGACGTAGTCAGCAATCAGTGCATTGGCTGCCTCATCCTTCGGCATTGCCAGCATCCCCCCTCTGATCCTGCAGTGGGTCACTGCCTCCTTGTAGCTCTTTTCTTCTTGGACAATGTAATAGAATTTCTCATCTGTTTCCCTGATTCCTGCTATTACTGTAGAAAGAAAAACATCCTATTAACGGTCTCTCAAAACGTACACAAGTCTCTCCTTAAACAGAACAACAGTCGAAATAGCCCATAAAGCTGGGAAATGGGTTTCCCACAACTGAGTTTCTGATTATAACGATGAAGGCATGAACAGGGAATGATATTAATGCGGGTGGTATGCTTCTTATACAAGTGAGGGCAAGGCATAGTGCTTCTCAGTCCTGACTGCTCAGCATCTCCCTTGGCATTTCAGTTCTGGGCCTCTCTGCAGCCGTGGTTCTCAGATCATGTCCTGCCAGATGGACAAACGAGTCGGGGCAACTAGATGAGATCACCACATTCACTTCACTTGTGACTTAATACAGATGCCAGCATAGCGCTCCAGAAAGCAAAAGCGAGAACGCGAACAGCCTTAGGGCCCTCTCAGTGTAAGTGGAGGCCAGTGTTCTTGGGTGGCTCAAGCTAGGCCTTTGAATTTGGACTGATTTTCATAACTGCTGAGTCTCTACAATATCCCTTGACTACAAAGGGTGCTGTGGGTGCTCAGCATCATCTGATATGTTATCTCTGATAACCGGGCCTCTGAGGGTTCAGTCATGCTAGACAAGCACTAGCCTGCACTGTGCATAGTGTGGAGTCCTACCCAGAGCTCCCAGGTGTGCTGGGGCCGAGTAGCCATTCTTCTGTCTCTTCAGGGTGCACAGCACATTCCCCAACTGCATGCTTGGGCAACTCTGACCACAAGCGTGCTTCCTCGTTATCCATGCTTATCCCCTTTTGGGTGTCTGACTCCTCAGGGGCACGAGGAAAGAGTGAACACTGGGACTCCAATTACACCCAGCTACTGTGCAGGGCTGCAAGGGGCAGGCGGTTTCTTGTGTCCTCCTTTTCCCTTGCACGCCATGGAGCAGACTGGCACACACTTGTTCCTTGTATAGTCAGGGTAGTCAAAGTGGCTATAAAGTGCTACCATTCTGATTGCTGCCCATGTGGAAGTGACTAGCCCAGGTGGCAGGCAGTGGAGAATCAGAGCTGACGGCCTTTAATTATATTTTTTAACATTTTCCAACAAGCAACTTTGTGCTTTCTCCCTGGCCACCCCTCAAGCTTGGGCGCAGCTCCTAGTAAATATCTACAGTCATCTCACTGTCCTCCTTCAAATCCCTCCTTAGCTCTTCTCTGCTGCGATGCCTGCTACAAACTCAACAATGATTGGGCAGTTGGTGTGCTGTGCCCAGTGCCAATTGTGCTAGTACCTATCATCTCCTTGGTCCCTGGTGCATCCTTTACCTCTTTGTTTGTATCTCCCTGTTGTCGATAATCTTACACTTAGATAGGAAGCTCTGTGAGGCTGGGATGTCTCTTTATATATATTTCCACACTCTCTAGGCACTACCTTAATATAACAATAATAATCATTAATAAAAAGGTGGGGACGGTAAAATAAATGATGATGAAGCTTACCATTTTTGACAAATTTCATGGATGTCTTGAGTCGAGCAACATTAATATCCAGTTGTCCAACAACTTTGCGGTATCTCCCACAGTCACAGACTGTGCCTGATGCAACACAGAAAACACCTGATTCACCAGCTGGGAATGAAGGGTGAGTGCATGGTACTGCCTGACCTGCCAATCTGCTCTCAGACCTTCTAGAAGACTTACTGCTGACTTGTGGCAAGCTAGCATCTCTTTATCCCCAGTGCTGCACCCACTGATGATAACACTCTGATTGACCTAACTGGGAGCTGGACTGTGCCTCCTTAACATGTGACTGTAACTTTTCATGTGACTGTAACTTTTCATTGATGTTTCGGTTTAGATTTTTCTCACCCACTTAGATATCTCTGATCTTGAAAAAGAACAATTATTTCCTGGGGTAGGGGAGGCCCATCCTAGATGTAGGAGGTTTCACCCCCTTAATCGCCATATCCTCTGCTCCTCTGATCCACCAGCCGGGACTTCACCTATCACAGCTGTCGCTATCATTTTATCTCCCTTTGGCAGAGAAGTAAAAGCAGGGTAAGTTAATACAGCCTTGGGATCTATTAATGCCACTGGCGTCCCTTGTGGGTTGGGGATATCCAGAGGAGACCAGCTGGCTTCCCAGCCCACCCTACTCTTGCTCCAGAGAGTTGGGCTGAGGAACTTCTATTAGGTCAGAGAAAGGGATGAACATGCTACAGACATAGAACATACCCACTTTTCCGGCATAGACTCTTCTCTACCAGGGACATGGAAAAGAGCATTGAGCCCTTAAACTGGAAACTTTTTGGAGGGGGGACTATGTCAATACACTCTCTTCTGCACTTATGGTGCAGTAAATAATTAACAACCATGACAACTTGAAACCATTGAAGTTTGGGTTGTGTTTGGGCCTGATAAAATATGACCTCTGGGGTTCTATATATTTTATTTCATTCTTCTGCTACTCCCAGGAAGGGGAGGGATGCAGTTAATTTCTCACAAGAATCTTTATGGTTTGCACAGCCTAAGCTGCCATTTAGTTAAAAATCTATATTTTGTTTTAAAAAAAAGTTTTGATAAAGAAACAGGGTTTAAATTAAGGGTGGAAACCATTTCATGGATCTCAATTATTCAGTGAAACCCCAAACTTACAAAATGTCAGGAAACCCCGGCACCCCAGCAGGTTCAACCATCCTTAGTAGAAAGACACAGCTCAGGAAATGTAGTGGTAACTAACATACTGTACCTGCTTTTCCCTTCCCTCCAGACACCCCAGATAAACCTTTGATTCCTCTGTCACCTGAATGAAGAAAAAAAAATACGTTCCCATATCTCAGGAGAGCGTGTTTGAAAAACATGTTGGAAATTTATTTAGTAATGTATTAGCTGTGTGCATTTGGCAGAAGGACCCTGATGTGCTGTTCTAGCAGATGTGCCAAATCAAACAATCCATGATTAATTCTGGTGAATGAAAAGAAGGAGAAAACTTTAATAGCTCACCCATTGATAGCTCAGGCCTCTTGTGGGTGGCTGGTGCCTGGTACCCACTCAATTTAAGGGGGAGCTGCACAATGCCCTTTATATAGCTGGATGCTGAAAGCCCTCAGCAAGTCAGTGGGAATTCTCTCAGCATCTTGCAGGACTGAGTCCATATGGCACTGGATTACATCATGTAAAATTAAGATACAGGATAAGGCTGGTTTGACAGAACCCAGTGAATTTCCATGGATGCATTTAGCAATGCACACAGCTGACAAATGGCTCTCTAGCTGAGGTAGGTAGGGGACCTCATTTCATTTCAGAATAAATCCATAGAAGTGTTATGTTTTTTATTTTTATTGTGTTTCTCATATTTTGAAAATCATTCCAATGATCCATATCTAAGTAGATGTACTAATACAAAAAGATGAGTGAGCAGCTTTATTTCAAAGCCACTCATAATTGTTTGAATCAGAAAACTGTCTGACTTTATTTAAAATTCATTTCAGCTCTCTCTGGTAGATTAAATAGCACCTTTAGTTCAGAGATCAAACCCTGCTTAATATTCATTCTATCTTGTAGTTTCACACCATGTATTTTTACATTATTTCTTTTCCTTAATATAGTTGTATTTTTTTTGTGTGGAAGACATCAGGAGCGTATGGACATTTTAATTAAAGATAACTGACTCCCTTTTGTACAGACAGATGGAAATTCTGGAAAATTTCATTAAAGCACCTAATACTCTATAGTGTTAAACCATGAATGGGTTTGGGTCTTCTGTTCATATACTGAAGAATATTAATATATCTAGCAAAAGCTAAATTCTATGGGCCAATTAGTGCTCTTGGGCAAGCCAGGGTGTGAATTGGCAGTGCACCAGCTTGCTGTACATCAACATCCTTGTGTGGACATGGCTGCACTGTAGTGAAAGTCCCGAGTGTGACTGATTATTACTACTTGAAAGCATAGTACACTAAGCCACATTCAACGACTTCCAGTGTTCTGTAGATTCTCACAGTAATGTGCCATGAAGAAGCCCAAAATTACACCAATGTAAATACATAATAACACTACTGACTTCTTATCTCATGGAAATCAATACTAGACAGTGGCCAACATTTTCAAAAAGTGACTAGTGATTTTGGGTACCACAATTCTTGGGTGTCTTAATGATGCACCTTAAAGGGGCTTAATTTGCAGAGGGCGGATGTTCATTAGAATCAGGCTCCTTTAAAGTGTCTCCGATTAGTCAGTAAAAACGGAGGCATGCAAAAACACCAGTCACTGTTTTGAAGATCTTGGCTGTTGTTTGTAATGGCATAAGGAGCCGTATTAAAGAATCACTTGCTGTGGGCAAATTCTTTACAAATGTTGGTAATAAAGAATGGGATACTTTGGCATCAGAGCCAGTTCCCCCATTTTCAGAATGACCTTTTCTATTTTTAACTTGGGATGCCAAAAATTCTTTCTCACTGTCCGCCCTCATCACAGACATATAGTAAGTTAGCATGATAAAATACATTCATTTCTTGGTTTGGGTATAACCTCAATTTTGTGACAGGAAACACCTGGGAACACCTAAAGCAATAAACTGAACCCTAATACCAGCAGCAATTTCTTCCATCTAGCTTGAACAACCTTTGCTTCTGGAAACAGAAACACATTTTTAATTGTTTGTTTCCTCATTTTCTTCCAAACTGATTGTATAATTCTTTCTTGACCATCAGAGGTGGTGTAAATGTAACAGTCACTATGCTAGACAAAGAGCTGGATTGAGTTAAAAAGTTGGGGTCAGATTTTAAAAGATATGTAGATATTTAAGGATGCAAGTAGGCACCTAGTGGGATTTTCAAAAGCTCCTTGGCAAGTTATTGAAATCAATGGGAGTTAGGCACCTTATATATTTAGGTGCTTTTGAAAATCTGACTAGATGCCAACCTGCATCGTTAGGTGCCTAAATATCTTTGAAAATCTGTCCCTTGGGGTCAAATTCTGCAAATGCTGTATAAATCTGGAGTAATTCCACTGAAGTCAATGGGATGGGGGAGATCTAAGCTACTTTGCTGCTCCCTTGATCTTGTCTGGGAGCCTAAGGGCCAGCTGTTCTCAATTACATGGGCTACAGCAGTCAGCTAGGGACCACTCCAACTTCTACCCATCTCCAGCCTGCTCCTACTCTTGGGAGCATACACTAGTTTTACTCCAACTGGGTATTCCCCCTGTGTCAGGGAAATCCCCAGCAGACGTCTAAAGCCGCTCTCCATTCCCTTTGTACAACTATCTTTATTCAGCCATGTCTGCCATTGAAGCCAATAGGAACTGATGTTAGAAAAGGCTGTAGGTTGAGACTCAGTAATGCAAAGCCAAAAGTTAGACTTGCCTTTTTTTCTTATTTGCTTGCAAAGTCCATATAGTTCTTTCAGATTATTTAAACAAATGTTTGGGTGTTTTTGTGATGTTATTGACATAACGTGTGACTGTATAGATCATTGTTGCAAACGCTGTTATATATTTGCAGTAAATGTTGTGCAAAGGTTGTTGTGTAAGTTGTGATTTGCTGATTATGATTATGCTATCTGCATGTGTGTATCATTTTTGCAGTTGAAGTTATGAATATTGGCTATGTACTTGTATATCAATGTGGTTTGATTCTAAGTAGCCTCAGTGAAGCATCTGGTCAGCTTCTTGAGAAGGGACTATTCTCAGTAAGTGCCCAATCAAGAAACATTTAACTGACAATGGACTTTGGGAGATGCCAATCCACATCTGAGCTTTCCTGGGAACATTCAAACTAACATGTAAACAATGGCATCGGCCGGCAAACTGAGTCATGCATGGACATGTGACTTGCTCATGTGACTCCAAGCTCCATCTTACTGATGTAATTTTCCACAGTAAGAACAAAAAGGTGTCCTTCCACCTGGACAGCTGCCTCATTTCCATTTTGTCTTCACTCCTGCTTCTTACTTCTGGAGGAACCTTGATACAAACTGAAGCTCTGAACAAAAGACTGAATGACCCATCCCATCTGGATGTACTCCAGAGACTTGAATTGAACCTGCAGTTTATTCCATCACTGCTACAAGCCATAAAGCAAGAACTTTGCCATTCCTGTATGTAATTGATTCAATTTAACCAGTTTTAGCTCTCATCTATATTTCTTTCTTTTTATGAATAAACCTTTAGATTTTAGATTCTAAAAGATTGGCAACAGCGTGATTTGTGGGTAAGATCTGATTTGTATATTGACCTGGGCCTGGGGCTTGGTCCTTTGGGATCAGGAGAACCTCTTTTTTCTTTTACTGGGGCATTGATTTTCATAACCATTCGTCCCCATAATGAGTGGCACTGGTGGTAATACTGGGAAACTGGAGTGTCTAAGGGAATTGCTTGTATGACTTATGGTTAGCCAGTGGGGTAAAACCAAAGTCCTCTCTGTCTGGCTGGTTGGGTGTGCCTTAAAGGTGGAGAAACCTCAGCCTTGGGCTGTAACTGCCCTGCTCTAAGCAATTTGTCCTGAATTGGTACTCTCAGTTGTGTCCCGCCAGAGGCAGCATCGTTACAGTTTTGTCTTAAAAACAAACACAAACAATGCTAGTGCCCAGGAACCACACACTAATAAAGCTGAGTACACAGGTGTTGCACTTTATGATTGGTTGTTACAAGCCATAGTAAAAATTAAACCTCAGAGCACATCAGACAGTCATGTAGCTGTATCAAATTTCCATTCCACTGTAACCAGGGGTAATAAAAGTGTCGTTCCTTTCCCTCCTGCCTAAGTGGAAATTAAACCAAACAATATGAATAAAGAGGGCACATGCATGTTTATTTGATGTATTTATGCAGTAACTTATAATTGTATCTGTATAGTTTGAAAACTGAGGGCCTCTTCTGACAGGTCAGACAGGTGTAGTTATATTCTACCTTGATATATAAGGGACAGCTCTCAGAATAAGTAATTAGTGTCAGAACATGAGTCCTAAAATCACTGCCAAATCTAGGTCTCCTGCAAGGAGCTGGCCCATTGCACACCAAGGTGGTTAGCCAGGTCCAGACATTTGGCATGAATAATAAGCAGCAGAATATTGACTTATGATCCTCGGCTTTGAAAGCAAGCGGGTAAAATCCAGGGCTGCCCAGAGGATTCAGGGGGCTTGGAGTCTTTGGCGGCAGGGGTCCTTCAGCTCTGGGTCTTTGGGGCACTTCGGCGGCGGGTCCTGGAACAAGTGAAGGACCCGCCACCGAACTGCCACCCAAAACCCAGAGCGGAAGGAGCCCTCGCCGCCGAAGACCCGGAGTGGAAGAAGCTCCGGGTCTTTGGCAGCGGGTCCTTCACTCGATCCGAGTGTATTCGGCGGCACTGAAGGGCCTGCCGCCGAAGACCCGCCAAAAACTCTCGTGGGGGCCCCTGAAAACTCTCGTAGGGGCTCCTGCAGGGCCCGGGGCAAATTGCCCCACTTGCCCACCCCCCTCTGGGCGGCCCTGGTAAAATCCTGGCCTCATTGTAGTCGATGGGAGTTTTGCCATATTGGAGCCAGGATTTCACCCTATGCTTTTTATTTTGTAATCTAAAAGAGATCAGCTTTCTTAGCTTAGCTAGAACATACACACACCAAACTGTATCATGATCCCCAATTAGCCTGTGTAAATATATTTGGGGAACATAAATCAGACATTATTTAAATCTGAATTATTTGTACTTAATAGCTGTAATTCTTAAAAACATACAAATCATGTCATAATTGAATATGTACCTTCACAAAAAAAAAGTAACATGAAACACATAAATTACCTTTTCCACCGATTGGGCCAATTTTTCCAATCATTCCCTGATCCCCACTATCCCCCACAGCTCCTTTGTTTCCTGAAAAGGAAAGCAATGAAAAGAAGGTGAATGGTTTTACCCATTCGCAGGACAGTTTCATTCTTTAGAGGATTTGTTACTTTAAGGTGTGCAAGTGCAATGAAACAATGTGTGTTACCGGTCCTCTTCTGGGCCGATCCACAGGGGATATGAGTCTGTGACATCCCCACTTAGAGAGCTTTGGCTCTTTAGCTCCATAGCAGCTCATGCTGTTAGCTCTGGAGGTCCCCAATGCGTTGGCCAAAAATTGGGCTCTCTATCCTTCTTGCCAATCTCTGTAATTGACAAGTTCTTAGCAGACATCAGAAATGTAACTTTCATGCTGGAAAAAAAAGATTTAAACAAGATTCCCATTGATTTTATGCAGAGGATCGCCTATCTTTTCCCCTCCTGCTCAGTCTTCCTGGCCCAGAATTTTAAATGTATTTAGGGATTTGTCTGCTCAGCATTGCAAGGCCTATGTGTCTGGAGGTATTAGGACGATACTAATGGATGGTTCTGACCTCCTGTACTATGGAATAAACAGCATGACATTTCAGAACTTCTTGTTCTATTAAAACTCTCAACTGACATGCCCGGAGCCATCATCCTTTATACTGAAAATACAGATTAAAACCCATTTTAGTTATTCATATATTAATTATGCTACACAGCAAATCCATGGCCAATAGCTCAGTGGTTCTCAAACTATGGGTTGGGACCCCAAAGTGGATCATGACCCCATTTTAATGGGGTCACCAGGGCTGGCATTAGACTTGCTGGGGTCCGGGGCCAATGCTGAAGCTTGAGTCCTAGTGCCTGGGGCTGAAGCCCGCGGCTGGGCTCAGGCCTCCGGCCCCCTGCCTGGGGCTGAAGTCCTCGGGCTTTGGCTTCAGCCCCCCTGCCTGGGGTGATGGGCCTCAGGTGGGCTCAGGCTTCAGTCCCCCTTCCTGGGGTCATGTCAGAAGGGGGTCAAAATGCAATGAAGTTCGAGAACCCCGTCAAGTATTTCTTTGATTTCTTTTACCAGACGAAATTCTGAAGTCCTTACTTGTGGTAAAAGTCAGGATTGCCAAATGTGGCCCAGTGTTTTTGCTGCATGTCACTACAGGATTTTTCTGGTGCACAGAGTCTGATGGTAATACACACCTTTATACTTGCCATTGTTTTATGTTGCAAATTGGCTGGCTAAATTATGAGATCCCAGTTTTGTGGGCTCTCCATCTGCACATATGACTTTAATGCCACAAAAACATTTAATAAACACGTGTTAACTGATCCCTTTCCCTCTGATCTGCTCCAGTCACTATTTTATGATTTGAAACAATGTCACACGTGGTCCTATGTAGCCGATGTATATACAGAATTAGAGGATGTATTAATTATAACAGCTAGTAAATAGAATTTTAAAAAATATTCTAGCTATAAAATGTAAAACAATGCTACGGATTAGCATCCTGAAATACTTAGCCCATTGCCAAATGGGAGAATGAACATGTGTATGTATCAGTATTGCAAAAACAGCTGGTTAAACTATGAGATGGGACTTTACAAATAAGCTTTACTCTGAACTCTGTAATTAGCAGTACTTTTCTCTGCCTCAGAATGCTGTTGTACTGTTCATTATCCAAGGAGGGGGTGTGTCTAATAGAGCAGAGTGCTGAGAGTCCTTGGCTCTAGTCCCAATTTAGACAGCGACTTGCTGTTTGACCGTGGGTAATTCACCTAGTCTCTCTCTGGCCCAGATCCTTACAGATATTTAGGCTCCTACCGTCCATTGATTTCAATGGATGGGAACAGCCTAAATACTGTTGAGATCTGGGCCTCTATGCATCAGTTTGCTTATCTGTAAATTTGAAAATTCCACAGATATTGGCTTCTGTTGAGATAAATGTCAAGATGTATTGACCTAGAGGTAACTCTTAGCCTAGGTTTCACCTAAGGAGGTATTTGACTCAAGGGACAATAAAACCTTGATTTATGTTGAAATATGAAGTCAGGCTATGTATTGTTACATGTGGCTTTGAATGTTTCTAATCAGAGCTAAATGGAAATCCCTCCATTATAGCCATATAATTCCAGACATGTTGCAGTTTTTCCTCTCGTTCATATTCTGAAGAGGAGATGAAATTAGGGTCCAGGTTATTTTTGATGAACTAGCCGTGAGGCCAGGAGGTGCATATGTGATCTGATCAGCTAACAATCTTCCACATGCCTCAGTCACGATGAACTGCAGCAATAGAAGGAAGTCAGCAATAGAAACTTATTGGCCTGTCACACGACGGTTGGCAGTCAGTCATAAGTTGTGACTTTCTTATGGTATATAAGAGTAATAGTAATACCCATATTAATAGTAATTCTGGCATGTTGTTAGCCTTAATCAATTCATGTTTAGAAAATATTATGAGATCTCTTGGTACAGCATTAGTCCAAGGTATTATCATGACTAGCAATTGACATATTGTTCTGTTTTATTTGTATTAATATCCCTATATCAATACTATCAAAACTACCACACGTACCTTTTGGTCCTTTGGGGCCTACTTTTCCATGTTTTCCGACCTCCCCTTGATCTCCTTTTTCACCGTCATCCCCTTAAAAAGCATAAAATAAAACATCATGCTCCAGCTCATACAGTCCAATAAACATTACCATGTGTTTCTCCAAAAGTAAAATTGACTGGCTGACACGACTGGCTTCTTTAGTTGTCATTCTGAAGGTACAGTGGGTATATATGGGACAAACTTCAGAGGAGAGCAGGTCCACCCAGTGTCTGACCAGCTTCAGGAAATGTGGCAATACATTCTGCTTTGACAAAACCTTCCCACCATAACAATGACATTGACATTGACATTCCCTTCTGCCTCTAAACCCTCACCACACAAAAAAACAAAATAAAGGCCTATCCCAAGCAGAGCTGTGACTCCAAAAAGGGAGAAATACCACAGAGTGCACTAGGGCTTTTGCTCTTTCTAGTGATTTTATGTGGAAGGCATTCAGATACTGTGGTGATGGACAGCAGTATAAAACCTTAAGGTAGATAGATTGATAGCTGTAGAAATTGGAATGGAACAAACCATAAATCCCAGCAAGTCAACCCATCAACCCTTGGCACGGCTGAATGTGTGTCTGAATATAAAATTTGGATTTTATATATACTCCCACACATGACTCTGAACTTTGCCTGCAGGGAAAGTCCACGGCAGCAAGTTCCTTGAACTTTACTTCTGTAGCACATCGATACCCCAAGAAAGACAAAGGCCCCATTGCACACAGGGTGCTGTACATACAATAGTAAGAGACAGTCTTGCAGGAAAGCGTTTACACTCTAAATGGACAAGGCGGACAAATGGTGCCAGAAATAATCTCATTTTACAGATGGAAACTGGAGGCACCGGATAATTGAGTTGCTCAAGGTCACACAGAAAGTCTGGGGCAGAAGTAGGCCTTGAACCCAGATTTCCTGAGGCTCAGTCAGGAGCAGCAAAAAACAAACAAACAAAAAAACCCCCCATAACTAAAACAACCAAAAACTTCTCCTCTGACGTACACAGCTACATATGGCAGCAAATAGAAAAAAAATGGAGACTGCCTTGTTATTGATTGGGAGGTCAATAATACAAACAGCAAGTGAGCCATATGAAAATGTGGGAAACAAGCTGGGAAGTTGGGCCCTGCTCTGATCTCACATCATTTTTTTCTGAACTACACCTGATGGTGCCAAAAGATAAATGAAGTTTGTACTTCCTTTATATGAGGCAGGCTTTTCGATTTGGTTCTGTGAATAAACTAGTGATATGTGGTTAAGACCAGCTTTGACAAGATGGATGTCAAGCTTTGGGACTTTGGTGACTTATGCTGGCAGCCAGAGCAGGGCTCATTAGTTCAAAATGAGGACAATAAAAGGTTGAGTGTCAAGCTGAGATTAAAGCGAGAACATCTGCTAGAGGGAGGGACAGGAACTCCTGGGGATAAACAGCCTGGGAGAAAATATGGCTGAGGAACGTGCTAACCTGTCAGTGAGTGCAGTCAGTAAGTACAGTCCGTGCCCATGGATTTGTTTAAGTTAATTAATTGCTTAGGTAGCAGAATAAAGACAAACCCCAACTCACCCATAAGGGTGGCTGTGCATAAGAGCCTGCCATGCATATGCTGGGTGGGGAGCTGGATGGGGATTATGCTCATTTACATAAACATTGTTTGGGATATTTAAAACCAGTTGTCACAAAACAAATACAGAAACGCCATGGCCTTCAATTAGCTAATAAGGGACCATTGAAGAACCTTTATCTTGAAGAGCTCTGCAGTGATTCCTCAAAGGTGCTTCATAAAGCCAATACAGATACATATCTGGAAGCTAGGCCCTTTAAAAATCCAGATCAGCCTTTGGGTCCAGTCCTGGAGTTAGTGGGAATGTTGGCATTATATGTATTGCGGCAGTGTCTAGGGGCCATCAGCCAAGCATCAGGGCCCCACTGCACTAGCCACTGTGCACGCATAATAAACGATGGTTGCTGCTCCATAGAATGCTTGTCATTGTCAGGTACTTTCCCCCAGTCCTCCCAAAGAGTGTACATTGGCCAAACCGGACAGTCTCTACTCAAAAGAATAAATGGACACAAATCAGACGTCAAGAATTATAACATTCAAAAACCAGTCAGAGAACACTTCAACTTCCCTGGTCACTCGATTACAGACCTCAAAGTCACAATACTCCAACAAAAAAACTTCAAAAACAGACTCCAATGAGAAACTGCAGAATTGGAATTAATTTGCAAACTGGACACCATTAAATTAGGCTTGAATAAAGACTGGGATTGGATGGGTCATTACATTACACAAAGTAAAACCTATTTCCCCATGCTAATTTTTTTCCCCTACTGTTACTCACACCTTCTTGTCAACTGTTGGAAATGGGCCATCCTGATTATCACTACAAAAGTTTTTTTTCTCCTGCTGATTATAGCCCACCTTAACAGATTACTCTCGTTATAGTTAGTATGGCAACACCCATTTTTTCACGTCCTCTGTGTATATATATCTTCCTACTGTATTTTCCACTGCATGCATCCGATGAAGTGGGTTTTAGCCCATGAACGCTTATGCTCAAATAAATGTGTTAGTCTCTAAGGTGCCACAAGTACTCCTCGTTCTTAAAAGCTGCAATGGTTCCTTCTGTATCAGAGTACCTAATGAGCAGCATGCATTCAGAGTTCTGGGCTGTCAAGGGTTTAACCGTGATCTGGTGTATGGGGCACTTGACTGAGAGTCAGTTCACTAAACTGTGCCTCAGTTTCCCACTCTAGAATATGGGGAAATGATACTTGCCTGCCTTTGTAAAGAGCTTTGAGATTATAACGGTTGAATGTTAATTCTGATTACTTTCCATACCATTCCCCCTGTTAATTAACTCATAGATGGGCTGTTGTGAAGCAAGGAAGGCTTGGACTAGGAAGTAAGGACAAGCAGGGTGAGGTAATATCTTTTATTGGACCAACTTCTGTTGGAGAGAGAGAGAAGTTTTTGAACCACACAGAGCTGTTCTTCAGGTCTGGGAAAGGAACTCCCAGCATCACAGCAAAATGCAAGGTCGAACAGATTGTTTAGCATAAGTAGTTAGCACATATTGTAAGGGACCATTCAATGTAGAGCAGCTCTGCAGTCATAGGTCAAAACAAGGGACTTAGTGGGTTACAGATTGTTGTACTAAGCCATAAATCCGGTGTCTCTGTTCAGTCCATGGTTTTTAGTATCTAGCAGAGTTATGAACTTAAGTCCTCTGCTTCCCCCCGCTCCTCTTTTGAAAGTATTGTGCAGATTTCCTTTTGAAATGTGAAGTCTTAAATGATGCTGCCCTCTTGTGGTTTGCTACTCTGTTGGAAGGACTAGGATGGATGCATTTCTTTAAATGAGCAAGTCCCTCATCATCTCTTGTGATTTAATATGTACAGGCCACCTGCATCTTTTTATCCACTTGCCTTATTCCAGCCTGTACATTGAAAATGGTATTTATGTTCACATCAGAGAGGGGCTTGAATCACAACTCTGGATTGGGAACAGAACATCCTACTGTTTTTCTTTGTACCGCACCATCAGTGTACATGTTGCTTTACAGAAAAAGAAGACTGAGTCCTTGCCCTGAGAAGCTTACAGTCTAAGGCCTGGCCTACATTCTGATCTGCTCTTGGCGGTATTCAGGGATCTAGGCAATAGTGGCTGTGTGATTGGTTCAATTTTATCCCAATTAACAGATTGTCTCCTTTAAACTGTTGTTGCCCAGAGGTGACTTACTTCTACCCCTATGTGTTGGCATGTCAGTGCATCAAGCTGAAGCATGGTTGTCTTCTGCACCTTTTTAGTATTCCATCAAATTGATCCACTTGCCATGTGTCACTAATTTAAAATACCAAGCTATTAAAATGCACATACTGAACAGGAAGTTGCTCAGCCTTCTTGCTTTTGTGTGAGCCAGGAGAGCAAAAGCTACAAGCACTTAGACCTTTAACAGCCACCAGATCACTTCTACTTGTAACTGACAAGGAATGAGGTTAAAAAAAAAAAAAACAGTTCCAAGAAAGTGGCTTGAGCACTCCCAATCAGTAGAACCTTTGTGCAATTTAAAGGAGCACTGCCAATACAGAAATAACAGTTAAAAAGAAATAAATATCATTTTATTGTTCTCCTTTCTCTCCTATCCCATTCCCAGTGATACCTGGGACACCACTGCACACAAAAAAGAGAAACACCCCCTCCATTTTTAGAATAGCCAATAACTCACTTCAAGTCTCTGCTTTCATCCCAGGCAAGCTAGCTCCCCAGGTTATACCATCTATGTTTCCCTGGTTGGGGCTGTTCCTTTTGAATACATGATTATATCCCATGGGGCTGTAGAGACTGGAACCTGGGTTTCTCACAGCATAGATGAGTAACTGAGCCCCTGGGCTATAGTGTAGGTAGCTAGAAGACCAATTATATCCATTCAAAGTTTAAAGAACTTTGTATACCCATTGACTTCAGTACAGTTACTGCTGATTAGGACTGGCTGGAAAACAATCATCCTAGTTTGCAAAGAATTTCAAAGTTTCTGGAAGTTTTGTTTGTTTGTTCCACATCAGGATGAAACTGACACAGCAGGAAATGTGTGTGAGGAGGTGAGAACACCCCTTCCCCCCAAAAAAAAACATTGCACACAAAAAAGAAAAACACCCCCTCCATTTCTAGAATAGCCAATAACTCACTTCAAGTCTCTAGCCCCCCAGGTTATACCATCTATGTTTCTCAGGTTGGAGCTGTTTATTTTGAATACATGATTACATCCCATAGGGCTGTAGAGACTGGAACTTGGGTTTCCCACAGCATAGATGAGTGTCTGAGCCCCTGGGCTATAGTGTAGGTATCACTTTTGCTCTCTTTCACCCTATCCCCCCCAATATTTAATTATCTATACTAATGGCACAGCTCCAACAGGAGAGATCAACTCAATAGCCCTGTGGATGGGGCACTTACCTGCAATGTGGGAGACCCAGGATGAAGATCTGACTCCAAATTAGGTGCTAGGTCTCCCACATGCCAAGTGAGGGCTCTAACTGGGCTATTCCCATCTCTGGCTCTTTGGTTCCACCTGGAAAAACCTGTTTCAACAAATTGGTATTTTCCAATGAAAAATTCCTGACCAGTTGTACTCCTGATTTCCATGAGGATCCATAGGCCAGATCCTTGGCTAGTGTTGACTTTAATAGAGCTATGCTGAGAACCTGGGCCTCTGGGTGGGATTTTTTGGTAAATAATAGAAAAAACATTTACACATTGGGCCCAATTCTCCTTCTATTTACATGTGTTTCACACAGGTGTAACTCTTGGCCTAATTCTCCTGTCACTGCCCGCATGATGTTACTCCATGGACTCATGATTTACATTAGTCTGAATGGGGAGTCAAACTAATGTTGTTACACTGATGTAAAACCAGTGTAAGTGATAAGAGAATCCAGCCCTTCATGTTCTGAGTTTATCTATATCACCTCGCTCAGGTAGATATTCTGTAAAAAGAATGCACATATACTACATGCGGAGTACGGCAGAGAGAAAGAGAGCTCTCAACATTCCAAATACGTAAGAAATTGGATGAAAGTAACTTTTGAAATTACAGGATTTTTTTATCAAACATCTGAGGCGCTGACAGGGAACACTGGTTATGGCTTAGGACAGCCTATGGGATGTGGTAAGGTCGTTTATATATTCAGCAGGAAAAGTGGACAGTGGCAGGTCAGTTTCTGTCAGAGTTTGAGATTTTCCAGAAAGAGAATTGTGTAAACTCAGTTAGTAAGGCTGAGAGATGGACAGCAGTACTGGAGACCACAGTAAATGTTACTTTGAAGCACTGACCCATGTCAGAGAGTTTACCAGGAACATTTGTCAGAATAATTAAAGGAAAACATTTTAAAAAACAAACAAACATTGCAACAGGGAAACTCCCTGTATCCTTCTTCAGATTTCAGTCCAGTCCAGATTCTTATCCTGGGCCCAATCCAACTCCCTTTGAAGTTCTGGGAAAAACTACCATGGACTTTATGGGACTTGGATTGAGACCTTAGGGAGCTGGCATGGTCTAGGGCCAGGTCTGCAGAAATACTGAGCACGTCCACCTCCAAAAGAAGTCAATAGCAGCTGGGCAGTGCACTTTTGAAAAATCAGGCCCCCAGTGCTTATAGAGTGAGACTGGGGGTACTGCACACTAACCCCAGGCTCTGACTCAGGTTTGAGCCCAATCCCCTCTTCTGTCCACAAACACATAGTCTGACTATCAAGTATCAGGGGGTAGCCGTGTTAGTCTGTATCTACAAAAACAACAAGGAGTCTGGTGGCACCTTAAAGACTAACAGATTTATTTGGGCAGAAGCTTTCGTGGGTAAAAACCTCACTTCTGCAGATGCATAGAGTGAAAGTTACAGATGCAGGCATTATATACTGACACATGTAGAGAAGGGATGTGTCAGTATATAATGCCTGCATCTGTAACTTTCACTCTCTGCATCTGCAGAAGTGAGGTTTTTACCCACGAAAGCTTATGCCCAAATAAATCTGTTAGTCTTTAAGGTGCCACCAGACTCCTTGTTGTTTAAATAGTCTGACTCAGGATCTGGGTCCTAGGACCCTGCTAGGGGGCTGGGTCAGAGCTCACGTCCCTCTGTGACTCAGGACCAAGCCCTGTCATTTTGCAGTGTGGACACAGCTTAAGCCACAGACCTGAGTCCAAAGGTCTGCTTAGTGCAGTATGGATGCATTAGCACAGCTGTGAGACCAAGGTCCAGTAACCTATGTTTACAATGCAGGGTGGACGCTCAAGCATGGGTTTGGAAACACTACGTCGACAAGCCCAGGTCGCAGAGACCCGGCAGTGTAGACATACATTTTAAGTCAAAAGTTCTAGGTTCTATTTCTGATTTTACCCTGAATCACTATTTGATCTTGGTCAACTCTCCTGGCCAGATTCTGGCCTCATTTGCAATGGGGCAGTCATCAAGTTCTGAATTTGGCCCTTACTGCCCCAGCTACCCTGGGTGTACAATGCTGATAATCTTTAACTTTGTAAAGAGTTTAGAGATCCTCTAATGAAAAGCTCTAGAGAAATGTGACATATTATTTAAAAATGATTTGCTACATTAAAACACTGACATTAACATGTTAGTTTTTGCCCAGATACCAGGTGACAAGGTGCTTTAGAAATAAGATACCTAGGCAGGTCTATATCGTTATGTGTTTCTGTACAGTAAGAGCAGCCAACAGTGTGGTTTATGGTGGTCTCTAGTACTGCTGCCCAGTTCATCCTGAGTAATTGTGTTTATACAGTTCTGCTTCTGGAAAGTCTCAGTCTCTGTCAGAAACCAGGCCTCCCGCTGTCCTACTGAGGTGATAAGAGACAAAGTTGGGTAAGTAGTAGAAGTAGGGTCATAAAGGCAAGGAGAAGAAACTTGCACCTGATGTGCTGGAAAAGGGGAACTAATAGGGGGTTCAAAGAGGAGTTGATATAATCAGATTGGCACAAAATATGATTTTAGTGGCCTAATTTTATATGGATTAGAGGAGGGCACTGTAGGGGTCAGAAGATACAGAGAAAAGCTTATAACCATCAAGATGGGAGAGTATAAGGGCCTGGGTGAGAGTCCTAACAGTCTGGACAAAAAGAAAAGATCAGGTCTTTGAGGAAGAAGTGATAGGATTTGGATGCGAGAGGCATGGGAAAAGAAGGAGACTAAGATTACCTCTGGTATCATGATGTGTTTAACAGTGACAGAGAATGAGGGGAATGGAAAGGAGGGTTTCAAAGAAAGTTCAGGAGTTCAGTTTTGGCCAGGTTAGGTTTAAGTTGATGGTGTGACATCCAGACTGAGATATGGGACTAGATAGAGTCAGACATCCCAGAAATGGGGAGCAAGATTTATGGGGCCTCAGTTCATAGATGGTAGCTAAAGCTGTATGAAAGGATGGTATCACCCTGAGAGGGGGTGCAGGAAGAAGAGAAAGAGGCCAAGGATAGAAATTTGTGAGACTGCCTAGGAGCAGGGCCGGCTCTAGGTTTTTTGCCGCCCCAAGCAAAAAATTTTTTGGCTGCCCCCCACCCCAGCCCTAGGCTCCCCCCGCACCTCCCTGCCCCCTCAGCCCTGGGCTCTCCCCCCCCCACCCGCACCTCCTGCCACCCCAGCCCTGGGCTCTCCCCCGCACCCACACTCCCTGCTGCCCCAGCACTGGGCTCCCCCACACCAGTGCTGACTCTGCCCGCTCCCCTCTCACCTCCATCCAGCCCGGTGCTGGCAGGGTCAGGGTAAGCAGCAGGAGGGCAGAGCCAGGGGACAACCCAGCAGAGAGCTGAGGAGCCGGGGCAGGGCAGCCCCAGAGGGAGTGGAGCCCCGGAGAGCGGGATGCGGGCCCCACACGGCAGAGCCCTGGGCACCAGTCCCCACTAGGGCCACGCTGCTGCTGCTGCTCCTGGCCGCCCTGCTGCAGTCCCTGGGTGGCTCAGGCCGCTTCGCCCAGCCCCGGCTGCGGCGCTGGGGGGCGGTCGCCCTGCGGCACCTGCAGGCGGCTCTGTGCACCCCATGGGGCGGCCCCCAGCCCGAGTGTCCCGCGCTCAGAGCCCGCCCATAAGGTGTGGGCGCTGCTCCCCGACGCGAACCACAGCAGCCCCAGGGCGCCCCCCGTGCAGGACGCGCTGCTGCTGCCAGGGCCGGCTCTAGGATTTTGCCGCCCCAAGCAAAAAAAAAAAAAAAAAAGCTGGCTGGAATGCCGCCCCTGAAAATGTGCCGCCCCAAGCACGTGCTTGGTTTACTGGTGCCTGGAGCCCAGGGCCGGCTCCAGCATTTCTGCTGCCCCAAGCAAAAAAAAAAAGCCGTGATTGCAATCGGCGGCGGCAATTGGGGGGGAAAAAAAGCCACGATCGGCGGCGGCAGTTCAGTGGCAGGTCCTTCGCTCCTAGAGGGAGTGAGGGACCTGCCACCCCTGTATTGCCGCAGGTGCCACCCCTCTCCCTTGGCCGCCCCAAGCACCTGCTTGTTAAGCTGGTGCCTGGAGCCGGCCCTGCTGGAGCTGGCCCTGCCTAGGAGAGGGGAGGGAACATTGAAGGAATCATCAGACACAAGAGAACCAAGAGAGATCAGGATTGTGAAAACTGTGGAGGCTTAAAGTTCCCTAAACATCCCTTGGTGATGATGTGGAGTGTGAGAGAACAGGCTATTGTGAAAGAAAGAAGCAGCAGAAGCCATCCCAGAAGGTTTCTGTGGAATTTTTTGGCTCAATGTTTCATAATAGTTTAGACTTGATTAATACAGATACTGTCTGGGAAATGTCAGTTACTTTATCTCATCAGATAGAGATGCCAGGAGGGTAATAAAGTGACCTGGTGCACCCTGGCTGTAATATGTGCTTTAAGGAACCTCTCTGTACAATGTACTCATGCAAAACTTTTTTTTCTGTGTAATTTTTACTGATGATGCATAAACAACCACATCAATCTGGAAACCACATTCCACTAATAACAGTACTGATCACAACGTCCAGTTCAGAGGCTCTTGCTCTAACTGGATGAAAATTGGGTTGTTTAATTCAGAGGTTTGTGCAAATTTTATCCTGGCTTCTTTTTGTATGGGTTTGCATCCATTGGGCTTTGCTTTGGGCTGACATCTTCAGTGAAACCAAGTGAGAGTCAGCAGGGTTTGCATTGCTTCTGCCTGAGACTATACGCGAGGTTCAGTTTTTCCTCCAAAGGACTTTTTCACTTAAGTTGCCTACTGTGTGTATGGTTAGGGTAGTCTTCCCCCTTCAGGGGATCAATTGAATCCAGGAATTGGTCCTTGTTTTATAATTTTTAATCCTGAATAATAGCCTAAATTTTCAAAACTGGCTAGCGATGTTGGATATGGGAATTTTTGTGGGGTACAATGTGTGGCACCTTAACCTGATTTTCAGAGAGTGTTTGCTTAGCCCTTCTAAAAATCAGATCCCTTTGATGTCTCCCAAGTTGGGCACCCAAAATCACTAATCACTTTATTAATCTAAGTTTTCAAATTCTTATAGAAATTTTAGCCCAAAATACAGAATTCTGTAGTAAGGTTATAATCTGCTGTTAAATTTTATTGGTGAGTTTACAGATTCTCTAGAGAGGCCATCAATCTTGATGACATTCTATAAGCTTATTCTGAAGAAATTTTATAGAACCCTATTAGAATTTATAAGGGATGAAACCTTCTCAGAAAGGTGGGAGCAGACTGCAGTAACATTAGGCCCAAGTTCAACAAAAGAATTAGTAGCCTTCTTTGCAAACCTGAGCTGAGTTTTAGATTGGAGAGGAAACTGGAAACCAGTTGAAGTTTGCCTGCTTCTTCGTGTGTGTGTGTGTGTGTGTGTATGTGTGTGTGTGTGTTAGCATGCATGCAAAGATTGGTCATCTGCTCATATAGAGCTTTTAAAAATTATAACTGATCTGTCTGCACCAACAGTAGAAAAAAGGGTGTGTGAACAGAAAGATGGAAAAAACAAATAGGAATACTAAATTAGTCAGTCACTAAAACATGCATTGTAGATATCATTCATGAGCACTAGAGGTCAGACTTTAATGTCTATTAAGTTATTAATAACAAACATTTCTAATAGATACTAACTTCTAGGGCTTTATCATAGAAATTAAAGATGGTAAAGACTTATTAGGCTCCCTAGTCCGTCCCTACTGCCCAGGGCAGAATCATTCCTTCAGTACATTGTCTAGCGCTTTGTTCAGTCAACTTTTCAAGGCTCCATTTTGCGTCACTTCCCTGTGAGCCTAATAGCTCTGTGTCGTGAAGGCTTTTTTCTGATATTCAGCCTAACTTTCCCCTCACTTATTTTCATCACATTACTCATATCCCCTTGTGCTACCTAAGTAATTAATTTGACATCTCTTGTTCTGAGTGTAAAAAAAGTTACCAACGTTTTGAGCAAATAATTTTTGGGTGAAAATTGGCCCTTTTTGAACAAAGATGGTTTCCATAGAGAGCACATGAAAAAATGTAAGTTCTTGCTGCTATTTCCTGTAGGAAATGTGGACTTTAAAGTATTGCAAGTGCACAGTACAACTTCAATTAAGGATAGAACCAGAAACAATGGGTTTAAACTGCAGCAAGGGAGGTCTAGGTTGGACATTAGGAAAAAGTTCCTAACTGTCAGGGTGGTTAAACACTGGAACAAATTGCCTAGAGAGGTTGTGGAATCTCCGTCTCTGGAGATATTTAAGAGTAGGTTAGATAAATGTCTATCAGGGATGGTCTAGACAGTATTTGGTCCTGCCATGCGGGCAGGGGACTGGACTCGATGACCTCTCGAGGTCCCTTCCAGTCCTTGAATCTATGAATCTATGAATTTAATGTGGAGCCATAGGGTCTGAGGCAGTCAGTGAACCTACAGGCCTCTTACGGTGAAGGTAGATTATGTCACAGGAGAAGCACAAAGCCGGTGAGTGGCACAGCTACAAAGTGATTGCCCAGCATATTGTGTGATCTCTCAGCAGAATAAACTATGCTATGATGCCTGCCACTAGCAGAGGAAAGAGATGGTAGAGGGATGAAATGTGGGCAAACTGACTAAGAAGCTGGAGAGTTGCCTATTTTCTGAAGACTGGAAAACAGGCTGCACCACAGATACAGCATTTTAAAAAGAAAAATAATGATGGTGCTAAAAGCAACAGAAGCCTTCATTTGAGATACTACAGTTAGAAATACAGTAGGAAAGTTTTGTTGGTGGATTTAGTGCTGTTAACAGCTAGAACACCTGGTGTCTGGAGTCCTCTAGTCACAGGACAGGTACGGTGTGGGCAGCAGTACTGCAAACTTTCTCATGCCCTCTTTGGCCAATGTGCCTCATCACTGACCTTGAGAGACTTCTCTACAGGAAAGGGGGTAGTTCATATATTGTTCCATTCAGTCTTTAGATTCTCATTTGGACTGCAGATGAGGCTGTCATGCCAGTAAAAGCCAGCTGTGACTTTTCTAACATGGGCTCTTGTCCACTAGGAACTGGAGTGAGGCCACAGATTCATCTCCCATAGTGTAGAATGCTGTCAGATGGTCACTTGTCACCTGTTTGACAGGAGATTTGAAGCAGTGACTTAAAGGTGAGGAGCTTCATGTCCAATTACTAGTCTTGAACCATTCAGCCCTTTGAAAATAGTAATATTCTAGTCCTGAGGAGCATTAAGCATCCCCTCAATATGCTCCTTTTATTCTTCCCCTCCCCTGGTGTCATCATGCCAACCCATTATTCAGGCCAAGAAGCAACAGAGACCGAACATCACAATTGCTGGATTCGCTCATTACCAGGCTTGGGTTACACTAAGTGCTCCTAGTCCCTGCTGGATGAGACCAAAGGAACAAGTCTGAGACCTGGACTTATATCCTAGCTCTATTCATGATGTGGTGTCACTAAGCCATGTCTACACTACCACTTATGTTGGCAAAACTTAAAAGAAACCATGTCCCTGAGCAACATATTGGCATAAGTGGTAGTGTGCACAGCACTAGGTTGGCAGGAGAGCTTGTCCTGCCAACACAGATACCGCCTCTTGTTGGAGGTGGTAATTATGTCGTAGACCAGCTACATGAGCAATCACACAGCGGCACAGCTGCATCAGTACAGCTGTGCTGCTGTAAGGTCTCTAGTGTAGACATAGCCCACTCAGGCATATTTTAATTGCGAAGTTTATTGTCAGCCAAACTCTCTCTTCCAAGCATGTACGCTTCCATTATTCAGATAGAAACTAAACAAACTTGTACCACTCCCTCTGGTTTCATTGTGTCTTCCTGAGTTTACACTGCCTCAGCAAAGGTTAAACATTAGATTTCAATCTTAAAGAAATGAATGTGGTGATTAAAAATGGTACTTTAAGCAGCATTCATTTGAATAATCCATCATAAAAACAAATGAGTCTGCAGCAATGGTTTTATGTTGATAAAGTCTCTTTTCTGTTTAAACTATAAATCACTTGCGGTTGTTCCCCAGTTCTGTAGCCTACAGAGAAATATAACAAATTACTAATAAGGAAGCAGTCTGAGCTTCAATAGCCATTGCCTGGAATAAATGTTTTAGAACTGCCACTGCAAGATATAGCTCTTTGTTATGGGCTAAGTTCTTGGCTGATTTACACCCCAGGCAATTCCACTGACTTCAGTTAGGTTACATGGGTTCAGTTGTGTAAGCTGATGATGCATGGAATTTGGCCTCAGATATTTGTAAAATGTCTTGGAGGTGAAAGAATGATATGCTAAAGAGCTGATCGAGATCCCGCGGAAGTCAATGGTGAAGCCCCTATTGACTTCAACAGGAGCTCCTAGCTCAAGTCTGATATGTGCTGCAGTGATCATTATCTATAAGTAGGTGTGACGAACTGGGACTGTTCTTACTGTGGTGTGTGAATGCTGACAGGGGAGTGTGACTAGGATGGTCTGCATCGGGGGATGGGAGCCGGCCCAAGGGAACATACCTGAGCTTGTAACATGAGAACCCAGGAGGGGGTTGGAGGTCAGATGACTCCGGGGCCCGGGAAACTGAACAAAGGCTGTGGGAGGGGTCGCTGAAGGCAGAGGGCTGGAAGCAGGCTGGAAGGAGGCTGGAGAGATGGCTGGGAGGCAGAGATGGCTCTGACCCCCCCAAGGGGGGTGGGCTGGCATGCCCTGGGACCCCAAGCTGGACCTAACTAAGGGGGGCCCTGTTGTCTGTGCCTGCAAGACCTGTCTTGGACTGTATTCCTGTCATCCAAATAAACCTTCTGCTTTACTGGCTGGCTGAGAGTCATGGTGAATCGCAGGAAGCCGGGGGTGCAGGGCCCTGAGTCCCCCAACACTCCGTGACAACTGGTGGCAGCGGTGGGATCTACTGCACCCCGTGGACGGCGCTTCCTGCAGTAAGTGACTGGGGAGCAGTAAAACGAAGGGGGATTGACGGGGACCAGGCCTGCTGAAGAGTGAGAGAGAGACGGTTATTACCCCTGGGACTGTGTGACCAGCGAGAAGGACTTTTGCAGTAACAGGGTCCCCCGGGGGGATCGCAGCGAGTGGTCCCAGGGGCGGAGGAGTCTGCAGCTCGACCCTGGCTGAGAGGCGGTGACCTCGAGAAGGGCTGGCACACTAGGGGGCCCCCTGGGAACTGTGGGGAGCTGTGAGCACACAGGCCGGTGAGTGGCCAGCAGGAAGATGTATGCCAAGCGGCTTAAGAGCGACCTGGTGGAGCTGTGCAAGCAGAGGCGGCTGCGCGTTGGGAGGCTCACCAAAGAACAGCTCATTGCCCAGCTGGAGGCGGAAGATCGCGCGAATGAACTGATCCCTGTGTCTCAGGGAAGCAGCCTGGCAAATGCAGCGCAGGCACCAGTGTCTGTCCCAGCTGGGAGTGGTCAGCCGGCTGCTGAGGGCTTCCCGAGACCCCTCCTTCCTATGCCTAGGGGAAGGGTGGGGAGGAGCCCAGCAAATACCGAAGGCGCCGTGACCCCCCCGGCCAGCAGGGGGTCCCCCCGGCGAAGCCCGCCGGCCAGCAGAGGATCCTCCCGGCGACGTTCAGCATCCGGGGAGCGGAATTGGCTGGAATGGGAGAAAGAGCTAAAACTGAGAGAGCTGGAGGATCGTGAACGACAGAGACAGCATGAAGAGAGACAGCGTCAGCATGAACGGGAGGAGAAAGAGAGACAGAGACAGGAGAATGAGAGACAGCATCAGCGTGAACTGGAACTGGCGAGATTGAAGGGCAGCAAACCCCCGGCTGCGGTGAGTGAGGGGGGACCCAGGACTGCACGGAGCTTTGATAAGTGCATCATGGCCCCATACAAGGAGGGGGAGGACATGGATGACTTCCTGGAGGCCTTTGAGACGGCCTGCGAGCTGCACCGGGTGGACCCCGCGGACAGACTCCGGGTCCTTACCCCCTTACTGGACCCCAAATCCGTGGCATTGTACCGCCAACTGGGAGAGGCAGAGAAAGGGGACTACGAACTATTCAAAAAGGCCCTGCTACGAGAGTTTGGGCTGACTCCTGAGATGTACCGGGAAAGGTTCCGGAGTCAAGATAAAACCCCTGAGATCTCCTATTTGCAACTAGCCGTCCGCATGGAAAGATACGCCAGCAAGTGGGCTGGTGGGGCCCAGACGAAGGAGGACCTGATTAAACTGCTGGTACTGGAGCAACTGTATGGGCGGTGCCCATCCGACCTGAGGCTGTGGTTGGTGGACAGAAAGCCAGAGAACCCGCGACACGCCGGGCAGCTGGCTGATGAGTTTGTAAAGAGCCGGTCAGGGGGTGGCAGGGAGGAGCCCCAAAGGAACAGGCCCGCCGCGATGCAGAGAGAGAGTCACCCTGGGACCTCCCAAAGGGAGAATATGGGGAATCCCCTCCCACGGGGAAGGCCCAGCGTCAGGGACAACCGACCGGCTCGAGGGGACCCACGGGACCTGAGCTGCTATTACTGCGGCCGAAGAGGCCACGTTCGGGCCCAGTGCCCCAAGCTCAAGGACAGACTGAGCAGACCGAACCCGCACCGGGTTAACTTGGTAGAGGCCCAGACGGACGAGGGGCAGGCTTCCCACGCAAGAGGGGCTGGCAGCTTATCAACTGCTCAAGAGAGAGAAGGGCCCCCGGCCAGCTTCTCTGGAGGGCCAGATGCTCCGGATTCAAAGTTCTCCGTTTACAGGGTTGGCGCGGGGCTGTCCCTGCGGAGCGAGTGCCTTGTTCCCCTGGAGGTGGATGGGAAGAAAGTTTATGGTTACTGGGACACGGGCGCAGAGGTGACACTGGCCCGGCCCGAGGTGGTGGCCCCAGATCAGGTGGTACCCAACTCCTACCTGACCCTGACGGGGGTGGGCGGAACACCAGTCAAAGTGCCCGTGGCAAGGGTACACCTGAAGTGGGGGGCCAAGGAGGGCCCCAAGGATGTGGGGGTACACCCGTATTTGCCCACTGAGGTATTGATGGGGGGGGACCTGGAGAACTGGCCAAGCAACCCCCAAAAGGCACTGGTTGTGACCCGCAGTCAGAGCCGGCGAGGGGCCCTGCGCCCTGGCCTTGGGGGGGGTGCCTTGCCTGAGGCGCAGGACCCTAACCTGGTGGGGAGGGAACGCCCAGGGACGCGGCTCAGGGAGGCTGCAGCTTCGGACCCAGCGGGCGAGAAAGAGCAGGTGGCCATCCCTGTCCCAGCTGCTGAGTTCCAGGCCGAGTTACAGAGAGACCCCTCCTTGCGGAAGATAAGGGACCTGGCCGACCTCAATGCGGTACAGACCATGGAACGAGGTGGCCGGAAAAGGTTCCTGTGGGAGAAGGGGTTCCTGTACCGAGAATGGGCTCCCCCAGGGAAAATGGAGTCAGGGGGGATCAGGAGGCAGCTGGTGGTACCCCAGAAGTATCGCCGCCAGCTGCTGTGCCGGGCCCATGACATTCCCCTCTCAGGGCACCAGGGAACCTGGCGTACCCAGCAGAGGCTGCTACGGAGCTTTTACTGGCCTGGGGTCTTTGTTACTGTCCGACAGTACTGCGGATCCTGTGACCCCTGTCAGAGGGGGAGGAAGGCCTGGGACAAGGGGAAAACAGCTTTAGGACCCTTGCCCAGCATAAAGGATCCTTTCCAGAGGGTGGCCAAGGTTAAAAGGGCGGCTCTAAACCAAGAGAGCCCAAAGCACAGACCTCCAGACTGGAGCGCTGGGAGAAGACCACAGCCCAGTTGGAACCCCAGAGGTATGGGGGTGGGAAAAGGGCACAGGCCGCATAAACCTTCCCACATGCGAACTGCGAGTGCCATCAAGCACCCCCGACCTAAGGGGGGGCGTGGAACGGAAGGGGCCTGGTGTAACTCCCACCAAGGAACTGGAGGGATGCGGGGGCATCCATGGGAACGGGGGTAGGTTCGAACTTCCCCAGGTCACTGGCTAAAGTGACCCCGCTCAGTTCGGTCTCGAAGGGGGGAGAGATGTGACGAACTGGGACTGTTCTTACTGTGGTGTGTGAATGCTGACAGGGGAGTGTGACTAGGATGGTCTGCATCGGGGGATGGGAGCCGGCCCAAGGGAACATACCTGAGCTTGTAACATGAGAACCCAGGAGGGGGTTGGAGGTCAGATGACTCCGGGGCCCGGGAAACTGAACAAAGGCTGTGGGAGGGGTCGCTGAAGGCAGAGGGCTGGAAGCAGGCTGGAAGGAGGCTGGAGAGATGGCTGGGAGGCAGAGATGGCTCTGACCCCCCCAAGGGGGGTGGGCTGGCATGCCCTGGGACCCCAAGCTGGACCTAACTAAGGGGGGCCCTGTTGTCTGTGCCTGCAAGACCTGTCTTGGACTGTATTCCTGTCATCCAAATAAACCTTCTGCTTTACTGGCTGGCTGAGAGTCATGGTGAATCGCAGGAAGCCGGGGGTGCAGGGCCCTGAGTCCCCCAACACTCCGTGACAGTAGGCATTTATAAACAATGAGAACATGATGGTATTCTTCCCTTAAGTGTAGAAACAACTAGTGCAACCGTCAGCTGTCACTTGGTTAATGCTTGCTTTTAAGGGAAGTCACGGTGTTATTGTTTTGTATACTAACTGCCTGGGAACACATACGTTGAACAGGAGCGATCTAATTTAGCTGAAACAATTTGGACAAGCTATTAAGTTTATATTAGTGGTGTTCAAATAATGTAGCTTACCATGTATCCCCTTCTAAGATAGGTAGAGGTGATGTGTGGGATTGGCACATAGGGTCACGTGCCCCCCGCAGATTTCTGCCTTCCATTTAGCAACAGCTTCTAGAGGTTTTCAAACTGTGGGGCGTGACCCCTAGGGGGCATGGAGGAACATTCAGGGGGGCGAGCGCTGACTTGAGTTTGAACTTTTTGAGCTGAGCCCCCCCATGTGTGATACAATTTTTGGTTGTGCGCCACCGCCCCCCCGAGCCATCCTTAGGATTTATGGGGCCCTATGCAGCATTATTAAACTGGTGCCCCTATGCTCCACTGAAGGCGGTCCTCAGCCAGTGCTGCTGACCCCAGTGTGTCGAGGGGGCACAGCCACCACTCCCGCCCGCAGACCCCCAGAACCTCCCCCCCATTGCTGACACACACTGAGCTTTGTACGCAGCGGCTCAAGGCAGGCTTCACGCTGTCACATGGGGGAGCTGCATCTTGCCAGAGCCCACGGCCCTCCTGCAGCCCCTAGCCACTCCTGGCTCACCACGAGCATTTTGACAGGAAGTACCAAGCAGTAATAACAACAATAATACAAGTGTGTGTGTGTGTGAGTGTGTGCACGCGACAGAGTGTGTGTATGTGTGTGTGAGAGAGAGCCAGTGCATCTGAGAGAGACAGAGGGAGCCTGTGTGTGTGTGACTGTGTGTTGGGGGACTGTGTCACAGAGTGTGTGTTGGGGAGTGTGAGACTGTGTGTGCGCGTGACAATCTGTATTGGGAGACTGTGACTCGTGAGAGGCAGAGTGTATGTGGGTGTGAGAGTGTGTGTGTTAGGGAAGTGTGAGAGACAGTGAGCGCACTGTCAGTTTAGGCCCCCCACCCCACTGACTCACGTGGAAGTTTCGCTCCTCCTGTCCTGGCCTGGGCCCGGGCCCGGCCCCGGCCCCTGCTGGAGACCGAGCGGCGCAGGCAAGCAGGGTCCAGGGAGGGACTGCCAGTGACTGGCCACACTGCTCTGGATTCCCCGGGGCTGGGGCAGCAGAAATGGAGCCTGGAGCCCTCAGCCAGCTGGCTGAGGAGCAAGTGAGGGAACAGGCGGGGTTGGGGGCGGGGAGAAGCCCACCGGCCCAGCACGGGGGAGGGTCTGGAGAAGAGAGGATTCCAGGGGAATGGTGCCCCAAATTTTCGGGTACTCTACATAGCCGCGTATCCTGCATATGCCTAAGGACGGCCCTGCCGCGCCCCCTCCAACCCAGACAGGCTGGGTGGCCTGCAGTGGTGAGTCAGGGCGTGGTGGTGGTGCTCCCTCTCTGAGCCCTGCCTTGCAGGGCTGGCCCGAGCCCCCCCAAACATTCCTCAATGCCCCGTAGGGGGGCATGCCTCAGAGTTTAAAATACCTCTGATTCTGAGTTGCACAGCGGCTGCAATTTTAATTGAAAGGAGATTAAATGTTGATTAGATTGCCAAGACTTACTAAATAAAAGGTGTTGTCCTCCATTACAGAATTTTTCCAACGTACCCCAGACGAGAGCCCCCAGACGAGGGGTATGCATACCCCAGTTTGAAAACACTTTATATGAAAGTGCAGGAGTTGGTTCCAGTAACATTTTTTTAAAATTCCACAATTCTCAAGTCTCCTCACTGCAGCCCTTCTTTTCCCTTCCCCTCCATCTTCCCCTACACATTTCATTTGGCTAGAGCTGCAATGCTTCAGATCCTTCATCTCCAGCCCACTGGTGATGCACATCCCACACTACAAATCCCTTCCTTGCTCAGAATTTCAACTCTGATCAGCTTTGGTATTAACTAGCTCACCTTTTGGTCCAGGTAAAATGGTGTGTGTCGAGCAAACATCTGTTGCAGGTTGATTGTCAACATCGAAACCAAAAATCTGAACTTGAAAAATAAAGAGCACTACTAAATAAAGAGCACCACATGTCCTCCACTGTTGTCCTTTCATGCTGCTCATCCTTGCAGTTCCTCAGGAAATGCCTTTCGTTGTTTCAGTCTTGAAAAATACAAGTTGATTCTAAAATAAACGTTTCACTAAATGAGGCAGAGCAAAGACTTGGAAGCTTACACTTGAAAAAAAAAACTAAATAAAGTGGGGAAAAGGAGGTCACTGATGTGTTAGTTTTTTGTATCCTGCACAGATGATACATTGTCCAGAATATTTATTTAACAGTGACAGCTGTTTATTCTAATGTATCTTTTAGTTGTGAAATATTTAGCTGCGTTGGCCAGAGGAAATGTCTTGGATATATGAGGCTCTCTCTGTTTTTGTTAGCCTTTTCTTTTTACACTTATAATGGGGAAATCCAACACTCCATCATTCAGAAGAGAAAGACTTTGATTTTCTATCCAAATGAATGTCAATTAATTATAAGATGCTTGTTCTGTGTTATGTAAGGAAATTAATTTACGCTCATTATAACAGGTAAGGGACATATGCCAGCAAGAGCCTGCCAAATCCCCCAAAAGCAATGGAATGGTTGCAGCTCTGCTTCAAGGAGAAGTCATAGAATGGGACTTCACACCTCCTGCATGCCATGCTGTAGATTCTCTGGTGGCTCCATGCAGCATGGTGGAAGGGTGAGAGATGGGTATGAGCAGGGGGTCTCTGAACCAAGCTGATCTGCCAGCCAGAATCCACAGGCCATGGCTGCTATTAGCGCCTGGAGACTGTTGTAGTGGTTGCTCTGTGGCCTCCCTGGCTTTGTTGACAGACAAGATCCAGAAGGACAACCTTGAGGACTGAAGCCACAGAAGAGGCTTAAAGTTTAAGCAATAGCAGTGCAAAATTCTCCACCCCGCCTTTAGCCCACTCATCCCATTGCCAGACAGGAGAGATGACCTCTATAGGCAATGGAGTAGTTCAGCTCCAGGCCCATTCAGTCTTTGTTTTCTCAATTGCACTGCAAAAGAGGTTTTCAGTTAGTGCTGGTTTTGATTTATGTGACATGGTTCTCCAAGTTTTGCTCTGAGTTTGTGGGTTTGAAGCTCAAACACACAGACAAAGGGGCGTAAAACCCCCTGAGTAGAGGAACTAGTGTGTGATTCCCTGGAGGAATTCTGGTAGTCACAAGAATTCTTCCTGGGGCCTCTGTTTATTGTGTGGTCCCACTGCACTTTTTCGCAGAGCAACCCTACTTGAAAAGGGCAGGCTTTAGCTCTTAATTAGATAAAAAACATAGTAACAATGTCAATGAATCATGGCAGGTAGGGAGCAAAGGCAGATGGATGCTCATATTAATCTCTGGTGGGACTCTACTAACTTTTGTCCCATTACATTCTGGATGAATTTAGCTCAATAAGGGGAGAGCTGCTCTTGAAGGGGGGCTAATTTGTTGGAGCTGAGTAATTTATTGCTGGTTACACACACGTTTGTTTGTGCCCATCCTAAGCGAAAACATATTAAAGAGGAGAAATAGCTTTTCAGATGCTTTCCTCATTATTTAAAGAGAAATTAATTTTATAGCCCTACAGGCTTTGACAGACAGATAACATAGCAGCAAGTATACCCATACAGAAGTGTGCAGTTACACAAGGTACCTACTCTTTTTTGATGGCTGGAGGCCTTTGATCTCAAGCACGTGTGTGGGAGGGGAAGGAGGTGGGGGTGGAAATCTTGGCCACATTGGAAAATTCCCCCTGATTCAGCAGAGTGAAGATTTCACCTCTGATAGCCAGGCTTGTCATGGGTTGCCATGCTGTTTCAAAATACTCTCTCTCTTTATTATTGTGGTGTGCACTGTGCTTTTCAGAAATATAAGAAGACAGATCCTTGTCCCAAAGAGCATGCAATCTAAATAAGATGGAAGGCAGGAAAACAAATAGCTAGAGGGGCATGCAGGAAGAATAAGAATTTGGGATTGTGGGTCGATGGAGTTCCCACAGGAATAAACTTGACTGTGATTTGCATTGTGAATTTGCCTATCACTTTGTAAGTTGTAAATTCATGTTATTTATCCTTTCCCTTTTTCTGACACTTCACTTCCATTTTGTGAGCATAAAGTCCATTTAAGCGCAAGATGTAGGAGCAGGAAAGTAGTGTAGTTGGTTCTGAGGATGGCATGCTGGCAAACCAATGTGAATGGCAGAATCTGCTCAGCAGTACTGAGAAATCTTCCAGCAATTGTTTGATATTCCTCAGCAGTAAACAGTGATAGGGGAAGTGAGGCAGGCAAACATTTGCTCGGAGAATTCAGTGGTGACTGAGATGTAATGAGGTACATCAGCCATTGTGCATTTTAATTCTCATTGAATCAGGCAAAGAGAGATGTCTGTAGGCAAGAAAAAAATGAACAAACCAGCGTTTGTGTTTCCTGCAGCAAGAATGTTTTACCAGAAACCGCTGAGAATAGTCAAAAGAAAATCATGAAGTGTTCTGTAGATTTGCCATCAGCTGTACACAAGTCACCATTATGTCACATGTTACCTTTTTAGAATCTAAGCCTTTCCCTCAGGAGCTGAGTGTTACCTTTACCTTAATATCCCTCTGATGTTAACCATCAAAAGTCAATATGCGGCATACAGTACAAACAACAACCTGCTCAGGTAGTTGTAAAGTTTACCAATAGGTGGCCAGATACTAGTGCCAACTTGACTGATTAGCACAGTCCCACATACTATAACTGGACTCAACTGTTTACACATCCTGCCTATACCATAGGTAAAACTCAGATTGGAGTGCTCAGGGTCCACCTGCAGCAGCTCTAGCCCAAGACTTCAATAGTTCAGGGAGCTTCCCTATACCTGTACTGATCAACTACTGGGATCTGGAGGTGTTCAAAGGCAAAATGTCTTCCGATGGTACTTATATGGCCCCTACTACCACAGTATCTGAGGTCAGGACTGTCCCGCCTGCCATGTCGGATACTGAGTTAATTCCAATACTGTCAGAGCTTGGAACTGATTAGAGAAGGAAAGAATAGAGAGAAATAGAATACTATGATATGGCACACGAGGGACGGGGTAGGGGGAAGGTATTTTAAAGCTTTTAGGCCCAGATTGGGATTTAGGTGCCTAATTCTCATTGATTTCTCATTCAAAATCTGACCCTGTGTGTTCTGACACCATGTCATATTTTGTAACATTTGCTTCATGTGGCTGTAGTCTGTAAACAGCAGCTCTACACTACATTATTCCAGTCAGAGACCCAGGTAGTGACCAATGCTTTATGAGTGTCGGCAAACAGCTTCCAAAAAGAACTGCACTTTACAGCTAATGACAAGAATTCCTCCAAAGCCTTGTTGCTTGTACAGTCAATTAAATAGAGATTTTAAGATAGTCTGCAATAGTCTTACATAACTTCCAACATGATATTCAAGAGGCTACACATGACCCAGCAGTCTTGGTGACAATGTCCTAACATCCATTCTGGCCTCGCAGGTTGTTTGGGGGGGTCCACTTATGTTGCATTGTTCAAGCATATCCAAGCTACATGTAGCCTCTGCTCACACTTGCACTGGGACACCACAGCCTTGTGTCCCTAGTTATGCAGCGTGCAAGGATTTGCAAGATCAAAGCCAACATTGATTAGCTCTTCAAACATGTGGCCTGAAGATAACATATGGTATGTTCTTACTTAAAGCCCACTTCAGTGGGGTATATAAAATATGCAGCACCAGGCCCTTTTCGCGCTTATTCACATTTCCCAGGAATCACACCACATTAACAGGGACGTCTCTAGGTTAATTTCATCCCTATTGTCAGTTTGAGCAATTGGCCACAGAGCACTTCCTGTTACTGAAAATAACTGTTGGCTACAATAATACTCTCATGAGACTCCATGAAAGGCCTGAAATTAACTAATGCCACCATTATGGTTTTCCATGGAAACACATATAGATACTGCCAAACATTGGGGTTGTTTAAAAAAAAAGGGAATTCCAAGTTCCGTTAGATATGAATATATATAAAATATAAAGGGAAAAGCTGCAATTGTTTCATAATTTGTGTTAGTCAGAGTGCAGCCTGTTCCTGTGTCAGAACAAAACCCAGCAAACAAGCAGGCAGTGATTCAGTTCCAGTGAATGACTTACCAAATAGCCTCTAGCTTTTGCTGACCTGATGTAGCACTGAATAAGTGTCCTACCCTGGGAAAATATTTCCTGCTTCATTTTCATAAATATTTATGTAATTCCTTCTGGGAACCATGCCTCCTTTAGAAAACTAAGCCCACTGCTTCGTGATACAAATTTAACTCTGTTTACACTTGAGAGAGGAGCCCTATCTCAGATGTCTTTTTTTTTTCCCCCTTCACCTATCTTTCTCCCTTCAGAAATCGAATAGTGGGCCCGAGTCACAGGATTAGGATCCAGATCTGCGATTTGAACATTCCAAAGGTGGTTTGGCATTCTAGTATTTCACGTTGTTAACATAGGGGCCAGATGCAGAATCCAGACCTGAATCTGAGCTTCCCCACGAGTGCACGGTTCTGGTTTGAGACCCATCTCTAAACACTATGTACAAGGAACAAAACAATTACAGGATAGAACTCTCAAAACGTTTATAGCTGGAAACAGCCTTCCATTTATAGCAGGAAATGCACTGCTTCCAACCTAAATGGAATTAACCTGGTATCATTAAGTATCATCTCTCAGTGCTTGATACCTTGTATTGGCAGGGGGAGGAAGGGAATCATGCACAAAAGATTGGAACTGAGAATCCCCGAGAGAGTGAGCATTTTCCTCTTTTCCACAAAAGCTAAGTGTAGGGTGACAACATCTATTTTAATATATTAAAGCAGAGTCAGGCCAAAGATCTTGGGGGGAGGAGGAGGGGGGGGAATGCCAAGAAGTCAGTATGGTATACACCCTACCACACTGTTGTCCCCTCCACTGAGGGATAGGTGGTGTTTGGGACTTTGGAGAAGGTTGATTCATTGCTGGGAGAGAAATTATTGACAGAGGGTGAAATTTGGCCTTATGAAGAGAGCCAAACAAGGCATAGACCTTATGCTGGTTCACTGCTCAGGGCTGAATTTCATCCTAACATCTAAGCTTTGTGCCGCCTCTCTACATAGGGCCAAATTTCACCCATCATGTACACAAGTCCTGTTTACCTCAAACAATAGTGGCAAAACCAACAGCAAAGCTCCTCGGCGAAAGTTTCACTTCCAGGACTGCAGTGATAGTACTGAGCACTGTTAGCCATCAGATTCTCAAGCCATGTCTGTCCCTCTCTCCTTCTTCCAGAATTCTGGCTGCAGTGTCCTGCCTTATCCCCCTTTGTTTTAAATGTTGCAACCAAACACATAGTGGTGTATTATAAACAGTGTTAAAATTGTAAACTATTACTTTAAATGCTCAGGGGTTATTTCTGGTCCTGCTTGCAGACTAGAGGGCTTTGTAAGGAAGCAAGGGATGTGGGCCTAGCAGAGTCCATGGTCAGAGAGCCAGGCTAGAGTCAGGTGGAGTGGGTTGTGCTTTCTGTTTTGGGTTCTTTTGTGTTATTATTCTGAATTCTAAGAAATAAAGCAGTGTTACATTGTGACCTTTCAGCAAGAGTAATTTATGATTTTATGTAACGTGTGTGTGTGTGTGCGCGCGCGTATGCATGCTGGGAACGTAACACACACACACTTAGTTAGTTATTTCTCTTTTTTCAGGGGTGGGCAAACTTTTTGGCTGGAGGACCACATCTGGGTAGGGAAATTGCATGCAGGGCCATGAATGTAGGCCTGGGGCAGGGGGTTGGGGTGCAGGGTGTGGGAGGGGGTGCAGTGTGCAGGAAGGGGCTCAGGGCAAGGGGTTGGGATGCAGGAGGGGTGTGGGGTGTACAAGGGGGCTCAGGGCAGGGAGTTGGAGTGCAGGAGGGGGCTCAGGGCAGGGGATTGGGGTGCAGGAGGGGTTTGGGGTGCAGGCTCTGGCCTGGCATCGCTTACCCGGAGCGGCTCCAGGGTGGCAGCAGCTCCTGGAAGCACAGTTTGGCAAAATATGGCCTATGACACTGTTGTTATCCTGCTGGTAAAATATTTGTTTAAATAGACTTCTAGATAACACAGTTCCAACTCCAGCATAGTCCAGGTCTAACACAGTCTGTGTCCTAGCTGAAGGTTTCTTCGCTTCTTGGGTCACAGCACTGTGCAGCGTGGGGGTACTGTGTAATATATTGGCTCTGTAACACAAACCCCCTTACAACTCTGTGCATGTTTTATGAGTGTCTTATACAGCCATCTAGTGGCTGGCACACAGAGGCTAAGGGACTTACTACTAGCAGTCGATACAATTCTCCTTTGTCTTAAGTGGTAGAGGCCTGTGATTTTGATCTGAAAGACCAGGTTCTAGTCCCAGTTTCATGTGTGTGTCTGATTTATACAATCGTTGTTGTTTGTACTACATGGATTTGTTATAATGTCACCTTGCATAACACACCTGTGTACAATTCAGTACTAGTATGTAGTGATTTCTCTGCTTCTGGAGAAGTTCACACCTCTCTAGACATTGTCCAGCCATCTGTGACAGAAATAAATTTTATCTCCGGGGCTCATTAAAGTACTTCTGATTAGTAATTTTGCCATTGGAATGTACCAGTGTAAAACAAATAGCAGGTGTTTTCAGAAGATGTTCTTGGGATAGGATAACCAAAACTACAAGCTATTTCCCCCTCATGTTTTAAATTATATACATTTAAGTGCTTTGCTCTACAATTAATCCCCTGCCTGCACTTACAGATTTAGTCCTGGGTATAAAAGAAATGTTCATAAATCACAGAAGTATTTCAACCATCTCCAGATTTTGCCCTTTGGCATTGTTTAATTATTCAAATTCTAAGCTGATGGGTAATGGAATTTGTATTTAGAAATAACATTAAATCAGTTCCAGAGAGAGATAGCGTAAGTAAAATCTTATCCAACATCTTAATTTCTTCAAATGTTTCTTATCTAGCTCCAGCTGGAACAATGTTTTATTAATATGAACCACATTCTTTTTCAGTTCAAGGTCCAGAACATGGCACACTCCTAGGACTTTACATTAGGAATTATACCTATCTTACCATTATTGCCTAATCGAAAGCACTGCATGCTAATGTGTTTTTATCCTAACTTAGATATACTTTAATTCCTTGTTTCTGGTGGAGAGACCTGAAGCCCTGGGTAGTAACTAGAACTTGGCATGAGCTGCATAGTTCAGAGCTAGATTAGATTCATAGATTCATAGATTCTAGGACTGGAAGGGACCTCGAGAGGTCATCGAGTCCAGTCCCCTGCCCGCATGGCAATACTGTCTAGACTATCCCTGATAGACATTTATCTAACCTACTCTTAAATATCTCCAGAGATGGAGATTCCACAACCTCCATAGGCAATTTATTCCAGTGTTTAACCACCCTGACAGTTAGGAACTTTTTCCTAATGTCCAACCTAGACCTCCCTTGCTGCAGTTTAAGCCCATTGCTTCTTGTTCTATCCTTAGAGGCTAAGGTGAACAAGTTTTCTCCCTCCTCCTTATGACACCCTTTTAGATACCTGAAAACTGCTATCATGTCCCCTCTCAGTCTTCTCTTTTCCAAACTAAACAAACCCAGTTCTTTCAGCCTTCCTTCATAGGATCTGAATTCTTCCAAGGGTCTGGGTCAGGGGTCGGCAACCTTTCAGAAGTGGTGTGCCGAGTCTTCATTTATTCATGCTAATTTAAGGTTTCACGTGCTAGTAATACATTTTAATGTTTTTAGAAGGGCTCTTTCTATAAGTCTTTAATATATAACTAAACTATTGATGTATGTAAAGTAAATAAGGTTTTTAAAATGTTTAAGAAGCTTCATTTAAAATTAAATTAAAACGCAGAGCCCTCCGGACTGGTGGCCAGGACCCGGGCAGTGTGAGGGCCACTGAAAATCAGCTTGAGTGCCGCCTTTGGCACACGTGCCATAGGTTGCCTACCCTTGGTCTGGGTTCTTGATGATAGATCATTTCTAATATTAACCAGTTCCCATCCACAGCGCATAGCAGGTATGTGCCATAAAAAGCACACACAATGCTGCATCACATACCTGGTATGTTCCCTTTAAAATGCTTATTTCCCACACAAAGAATTATGGTGATTCACAGGGGCAGAAAGTGACAAAATGAGTAAAGCAATACCATGAAATCTCTGATTGTTGTTCTCCCTCTCCTCCCCAGTCCTTGTGCAACACACATTCTGGTCCCTGAGATGCAAAAAACTCACTTTGCACAGCGGTGGAGGCAGTTTGGCTGAATCTATCTGTGTTGTTGACATGGCTCATTAACTACTGAATATGTCCACATGAGCAAGACATACAGCTGTGTCCACATTCCTGGGCTTGGAATCCTGCCCTTGTTGCCCACAGTCAATGTATGCACATGATCGCTTGGCTACCCATTCTAATACCCATGTGGTAGGATGGCGTAGTGCCTACTCACAAGTGGTAAGCCAATTTCACTAGGGCACAGATGGACACTGAAGATGGACTTAGATTAACATCCTGCTTAATGCTGCTAGTGCCAGCTCCTCTGCTGCAATCAGTCTCTTCTCTATGACAACAATTTCTAAACTAAGGAATGAGTGAAACCAAAAGGGATTCACAGAAAGCACGTGTTTCACTTTACGGAGGATGTGGAATGAGTCATTTATCCCTGAGAGACTTTCCCTGAATATGGGTGTCAATGTGCCCTCAGTACCACCCTGGGCTGACTCCCTCTGAGGTCATTAGAATGGACCTCTTTCATACACAGGTGTGGGGATGGTGTGTCTTGACATTCTACACCATGCCAGCACCAGAGAAAGTCATTGAATCCTGAGCTGTAAGGGGTGACGGGCACGAGATGTGATTGGCTGAATAGAGTCCTAAACTGAGATTGCAAATGCATGCTGATCTCCTATATGTCTGTACAGCACCAAGCACTCTCTATATAACGATGAACAAAAACAAGCAATTAAGAACAAAGAGGGGAAACAAAGAAACCAACTGATCTAAAAGAAATAAATGAGAAGACGCAATCCATCTATTAGTCAATTGCAAAGGATTAAAACATAGACTAGAAACATATGTTATGCTGAGTTTAATGCTGGTCTGATTGTACAACTCTTACTCCTAAGAGTAACACCTACCTAAGTGGTAGTTCAAGGTAGCAGATTCTGGCCTCAAGAAATCCTTTAAATCCTATTCACAATTTAGAATGTGAATTTGTCCTGATTAAAGATTTGGTTTTCTGATTTTCCTTGAATTAGCTGAGCTAAAGGGAATCTGTAAAGAAGTGTCATTGGTTTCTTAAAAAGTGATGCAATGGGTCATATCGGTGATGCAGACAGCCATTAATGATCTAAATCATAAATGTGTGTCAAACACCAGTTTACAATAACCATATAGTACTATATATGGAACATATTATGGTTTCCGTCATTAAGCATGCATTCTTATAATACCTCATCATAGACAAAGTGCAGCCACAAAAATGATGCATATGGACAAAATATCAAATGAAATTATGGGTTTCTATATTGAAATGGAACTACTGACGATGCATATGCCAGACATGAATGACACACATAGTAGAATTGTTAGTAAACCTGAGGTAAACTATAAATACACATAAGACCAGACATCACACATTTTTTCAAGTGACAAACTTTGTATTAACAGAAACAAAAAACCATCACAAATCTAGACAGACAGTGCTGCTAAGTTATATGGCTGCATGATTCATTCCCTAAAGAAATCAATGTCAAGATGACATTTTCCCTCAGGCAGCACTGGCAGTGGCTTATAATTTGGGTAAACTTTCTCTACCCTGTAAAAAAACAAACCATCAAACCAAAAGGTAACCACTGAAATAGCTACCACTTAACCAAAAAATAGTATTTAAATGGAGCACAATATAAACCTGCATGAGTCAGTCTACCGTAAATTTTCAGCAAATAGTATGTGTCACAGGGAACAGCTTCTGTGTTTCCAAAGAATATAGACCTATATGGCACGCTTTTTAGAAACAAACTTTGTTCCAAATAGTAATTCCCTGCTTTCAATAAACCATTATTGTCTGCAACTAGTTCTTTCAAATGACACACACAGCCAAATAGAAGCATTGTAAAAAAAAAATGCCAGGGGGGTGCCTGGATTCATTACTGGAATTACAGAAAATATTAATAGATTTTTTTTAAAGAAAGAAGGGATCATTATTATCATCTAGCCTGACCTGCTGTGTAACGTAGACCATAGAATTTCACCAAATCATTCCTGCATCAAACCCATAACTTCTGGTTGAGCTGTAAGGTATTTTAACATCCCATCTTGATTTAAAGACGTCCAGTGATGGAGAACATGTCACATCCCTAGATAAATTGTTCCAATGATTATTTACCCTCATTGTGTTCATAAATAAATAAATAAAATGTGCCTTATTTCTAATTTGAATTTATCTAGCTTCAGCTCTCTGTCATTGGATCCTGTATATATATATGTGTGTGTGTGTGTGTGCATGAATACATAAATGAATCAATGGCATTCTTAGTGGTAATCAGCTTTTTATCAATAATTTTAGGGCCAATTGCAAAGTGCCATTAGTCCATACAGAATAATATCTCAATTACAACATATACATCACTTTTCATCCTCAAGGATCCCAAAGCACTACTCACCAGCCAGCTCTGGGGTGGAAAGCACATTGTTTACCAGTTCACATCAACAATACACAACAATATAGGATAGGAGGTGAAGATGATGATCATATAATCCCAAATCCAGGCAGGTGCAGGGGCCTACCTGTGTGGATCATTTTGCAGGATCATGGTCTTAAACTGAATTTAGATTGTGAGCTTCTCAGGGCCAGCATATTGTCTTCATGTTTGTCTGCAAACTAGCTAGAATATGCTGGTGCTATATAAATCAATGTAATAAGTAAGTAGAGGGGCTTTAGGGAGGCAGAGGGCAATTTAACTATAGAGTATTAGAAGCCGGTCACACCACATGCTCACAGAAAGATGGCACAGGTTGTTCGTCAATAAGAAGGAAATATTTTTTGCCCTTTAAACTTAAAAATTCAATTCTTACACAGACACATTTCCTCAAAGAGAGGATATTTTTATACCGCTAGCTAAATCAAAATGTGTTGTGATGGGGAAGGTCTTGCCCTAATATATTGTGACCCATCTCTGCTTACTACTTCTCTTGGCATAATAGTCTGGAGGTCCAAAGATTTTGTTCACTGCAGTAGATAGCGCACTTGACAACTCCACAACTGTCTGCATTGGTGTCTTTGGTATTACCTTTAATGTGAAGAGACTGCCAAGATGGGGTCTGGCTGTCTTCAGTGACCTTGGTTGTTCTTATTTGAGTCACCTTTGCTTTTTAGTCAAGGAGACTCAGTTAAAAGGGCTGGATCGAGATCTTGAGATCTTTGATATCATTTTTTGACTTGCTGTTATTTTTTGATGAGATTACAAGGATGGTCTTCTCTATAATGAGAAGCAGTGACTCTGAAAAGGACTTGGGGGTTATGGTGGATAACTGACTGAACATGAGCTCCCAGAGCAATGCTGTGGTTGAAAGGAGTAATGAACTATTTGGATGAATAAACATGGGAATATTGCGTAGGAGTAAGGAGATTATTTAACTTCTGTTTTTGGCACTGGTGCAACTGCTACTTGAATACTGTGTCCGGTTTGTGTCCATTCAAGAAGGATGCTGATGAATTGGAAGAGGGTTCAGAGAAGAGCCAAGAGAATGAGTAAAGGAGTGGTGAGCAACATAAAGAGCTCAGTCTATTTAATTTATCAAAGAGAAGGTTCAGAGGTGATGTGATCATACTTTATAAATACCTACAGAAATTTGATTAATAGAGCTCTTTAATCTAGGAGATAGAGGTATAACAAAATCCAGTGGCTGGAAGTTGAAGCTAGACAAATTCAGATTAGAAATAAGGTGTACATTTTTAACAGTGAAGGTAATTAACAATTGGACCATTTTACCAAGGTTGTGGTGGATTCTCCATCGCTGGAAATTTTTAAATCAAGGTTGGATCCTTTTCTAAAACATATGCTCTAGTTCAAACAGGAATTAATTCAGGGAAGTTCTATGGCCTATGTTATACAGGAGGTCAGACTAGATGATAACAATAGTCCCACCTAGCCTTAATATCTATGAATCTGCATCTGAATTTGTACTTTTTCAAAGTTTCAGGGTGCTTGGGTCTAGGGTTGCTTTACATTGCTTTATGACCTTGAGCAACTCAGGGTTTGAATTTCCCCTAATGGAAAATATTGTATAGAATTTAATAGAAAAGGTTAACTTTTCCAAGGGTGTTTTAAAACATAATAGAAAATTATACCCCTGCTACAGATTTCTATAGGATAGTGCAAAAATACTGTTAAAAGACAGTAGTTCTCGGCTAAATTCGATATGTTTTTAGACTAACAGCTATAGAACTCACTTCAATTTCTATAGATTCCAATTGGTTTAATATCTATGGAACATTCCTATAGAGTTTAATAAGGGTCAATTTCCCCATATGTTTAACGGAAATAATAATTATGTATGAAATTCACCAAGATATCATTAGCTTAATTAATATTTGTACAACACTTTGTGAATGTTAAGCCCTAGATATGATTTTTCATTTTGTTTTTGGAAATAAACTGAATACAAATAGCAAATAATGTAATAAAAATCCTGAGAATCATCTGGAATTGTTTCTCATGAAGACTGTTCTACACCTTTTTGCCAGGCAACAGGATTTTGTCCTTCAGGGCTTTCCTTCTGCCATGGCTCATCAATCTGAGTTAAGTCTAGTTCAGAAGCTCTTGAGGCCCATGTGAAACACAGGAGTGAAGCCAGTTTCTTAGGGAGAAATCACAAGGAGCAGCTGTTGTGTTTAATATTAAAACTCACATTATATGTTAGCAACATCCCAAATAAGGGAGCAGATACAGTTGGTTCCATCATTGTCTTAGCAGGAATATAGCCCTGTGCATTTGATTATGTGATGAAACCTGTTGAAGACCAGCAAAAATTGGTCAGTGAGAGTGATATTTATGGATTTGGTTATACTTTAAAGTGGTCAGTAAAAGCAAGGATTCTAATAATTCTGTCACAGAAAGGAAAATGTCAGTGCTGACTATACAGATGTTCTTGAATGGTTGAAGAGCATCAGTCTGGTTTGTTTTAATCTTACAAGAAAAAATAGTTATGTAGATGTGTTTCCTTAAAAGGATTTTAAACTTCTGAGCCAATTCCACAAGGCAAATTCCCTCTAACCTGTATCAGATGTTCTATGCTGGATGCCTTGATGAATTTTGCCAGTAATTGAAAGAGAATTATTTGAACACAAACTTTTCAATATATCTTTATAAATGGGAATGTTACAAACGTTTTTCTCCTAAATCAAAATGCACCTCTTCTTGGCTTCATAAGAAAATCTGTTGTCATCTGCATCTATGTGTTCTTTGTAGTCATTTGGGAACTATTAACATAATCTCTTGTTTTCTCTGCTATTATTTTTGCAGTACTGACTGACTGAAAAAGGAAGAAACGTGTAACTGTAAGCTGCCATTTGGAAAATCCAAATCTTTTGCAGAAGAGTCATGTGGAAGGTCCCTTCTCTGAACTTTTTGGTGGTCTGTTGAGTCAAGAAAGACGTAGGTCTGGTAATCCCCAAAGATGAACCAAGTAAGAAAAATAATTTATTTTGAAAGGATGTTTCCTCATCAGAGCTCATTGAGAGAGAATGTGTGGCAATTGTTGAGGATAAGGATCTTTTTTCTAGGAATATTCATGGCAGATATTCAGCCTTTCCACTGTATATCTAATATCCTGATTCATACAGGGAGGCCAGATATCCAAGATGATCAGGGCTCCCGAATTTTTTCACATTGAAGTCAACAGTAAAACTCTTATTGACTTTAACTGGACTAGAAGTGACTTCCCCATTCCACCTTTATGCTAATATGGTAGCATTAACAGGAAGAACATAAGAACGGCCATACTGGGTCACACCAAAGTCCATCTAGCCCAGTATCCTGTCTTCTGACAGTGGGCAATGCCAGGTGCCTCAGAGGGAATGAACAGAACAGGTAATCATCAATTGATCTAATCCCTGTCACCCATTCCCAGCTTCTGGCAAACAGAAGCTAGGGACACTTCAGAGCATGGTTTTGAATCCTTGTCCATTCTGGCTAATAGCCATTGATGGACCTATCCTCCATGAACTTCTCTAGTTCTTTTTTGAACCCTGTTATAGTCTTGGCCTTCACAACATCCTTTGGCAAAGAGTTCCATAGGTTGACTGTGCGTTATGTGAAGAAATACTTCCTTTTGTTTCTTTTAAAACTGCTGTCTATTGTTTCCCTCCTTTATTAAAAGGATTTTTCTACACTCAGACTCCGTGCTTGCGAGAGGGGAAGTACTGCCACTTAGAGGCACCAGGGGGGTGGTATATAATTGTCCCAGGTCACTGGGTGGGGGCTCGAGCCGGTTTTTGTGTTATTGAAATGGAACCCCTAGATACTGAACCCGGCCCTTATTGCTGCCAACTCAGATGGGCAAAAGAGTTACAATTATAAAAAATTCTTGTGATTTTTTTGATAATCTTGAACACCTCTGTTGTTGTTAGTAGGCCTTGAGTTAGAGAAGTGCCTTTTTTTTTTTTTGGTCCTATGAATTCTGCTAAGGTTTTGCTGACATACAACACTGAAAATCATAATTTCCCATCTCACTTGTACTGCTCAGGAAAATGTTGGCAGCCTGCCAAAGTAGCAACTGAACACAGATATTCTAAGGTTGGGCCCATGCTACCACCAAAGCATCAGGCTGATAGCTGCTGGAAGAGCAGCAGTGGGGGAGGGGTTTGGGGGAGGTCAGGCTTCCTTACACCACCTTCTTGGGCCCAGCACATGGAATGCATTGGAGATTTTTTTTATTTCAGAAGGTGGAGAAAACCACTAGGGGAGAGGCTGATCTAGATTTAATTTTGACAAATAGGGAGGAACTGGTTGAGAATTTGAAAGTGGAAGGCAGCTTGGGTGAAAGTGATCATGAAATGATAGACTTCACGATTCTAAGGAATGATAGGAGGGAAAACAGCACAATAAAGAAAATGGATTTCAGAGAGGCAGACTTTAGCAAACTCAGGGTATTGGTAGGTAAGATCCCTTGGGAAGCAAGTCTAAGGGGAAAAACAGTTCAAGAGAGTTCGCAGTTTTTCAAAGAGACTTTATTAAGGGCAAAAGAGCAAACTATGCCACTGTGTAGTTTGCATAGGAAGTATGGCAAGATGCCACCTGGCTTAGCCAGGACATCTTCAATTATCTGAAATTCAAAAAAGAATCCTGAAATAAGTGGAAACTAGGTCAAATTACAAAGGATGAATATAAATGAACAACACAAGTATGCAGGGGCGAAATTAGAAAGGCCAAGGCACACAACAAGATTAAACTAACTAGAGACATAAAGGGTAACAAGAAAACATTCTACAAATATATTAGAAGCAAGAGGAAGACCTAGGACAGGGTAGGCCTATTACTCAGTGGGGGGTGGGGAAACAATAACAGAAAATGTGGAAATGGCAGCAGTATTAAATGACATTTTTGTTTCAGTTTTCACCAAAACATTTTAGTAGCAATTACCTAAATGAATGCCAGTGAAAATTAGGTAGGATTAGAGGCTAAAATAGGGAAAGAACAAGTTAAAAATTACTTTGACAAGTTAGAAATTTTAAAGTCACCAGGGCCTGATGAAATACATTCTAGAATACTCAAGGAGCTGACTGAGGAGATATCTGAACCATTAGTGATTATCTTCGAAAAGTCATGGAAGACAGGTGAGATTCCAAAGATAATTAGATAAGATAATAAGGTGATAAGTAACAGTCAACATGGATTTATCAAGAACAAATCATGTCATACCAACCTAATAGCTTTCTTTGACAAGGTAACAAGCCTTGTGGATAGGGAGAAAGGGGTAGATGTGGTATATCTTGACTTTTGTAAGGCTTTTGATACTGTCTCGCATGTCCTTCTCATCAATAAACTAGAGAAATACAATGTAGAAGGTGGGTGCATAGCTGGTTGGAAAACCATTTCCAGAGAGTAGTTATTAGTGGTTCACAGTCAAGCTGGAAAGGCATAACGAGTGGAGTCTCACAGAGATCAGATCTCAGTGTGGTTCAATATCTTCATCAATGATTTAAATAATGGCATAGAGAGTACACTTATAAAGTTTGTGGACAACACCAAGCTGAGAGGGGCTGCAAGTACTTTGGAGGATAGGATTAAAATTCAAAATGATCTGGACAAACTGGAGAAATGGTCTGAAGTAAATAGGATGAAATTCAATAAGGACAAATGCAAAGTACTCCACTTAGGAAGGAACAATCAGTTGCACACATACAACATGGGAAATGACTGCCTAGGAAGGAGTACTACAGAAAGGGATCTGGGGGTCATAGTGGATCACAAGCGAAATATGAGTCCACAGTGTAACACTGTTGCAAAAAAAGCAAACATAATTCGGGGCTGTATTAGCAGGAGTGTTGTAAGCAAGACACGAGAAGTAATTCTTCCGCTCTTCTCCATGCTGATTAAACCTCAACTAGAATATTGTATCCAGTTCTGGTGCCCCATTTCAGGAAAGATGTTGCCAAATTGGAGAAAGTCCAGAGAAGATCAACAAAAATGATTAAAGGTCTAGAAAACATGACCTATGAGGGAAGCTTGAAAACATTGGTTTGTTTAGTCTGGAAAAGAGAAGACTAAGAGGGGACATGATAACAGGTTTCAAGTACCTAAAAGGTTTTTACAAGGAGGAAGGAGAAAAATTGTTCTCCTAAACCTCTGAGGCTAGGAAAAGACGCAATGGGCTTAAATTGCAGCAAGGGAGGTTTAGGTTGGACATTACAGAAAAACTTCCTAACTGTCAGGGTGGTTAAGCACAGGAATAAATTGCCTAGAGGGCTTGTGAAATCTCCATCATTGGAGATTTTAAAGAGCAGGTTAGGCAAACACCTGTCAGGGATGGTCTAGATAATACTTAGTCCTGCCATGAGTACAGGGGACTGGACTAGAAGACCTCTCGAGGACTCTTCCAGTCCTATGATTCTATGATTACTACAGCATCAGTAGAGGTTAAAAGACCCAGTAAAATAGTTGAGAAAAGGCCCTGCTCTTGATCAGTGTACAAAAACTGGGTAAATATAAAAATACTTTTTGCATTCACTAGATCTGAGTATATTCACACTTTCTCAGTAAAAGCTTTTTGACACAATGCCCAAAGGCATATGGACTTCTCACATTCACAACTAATAGTGTTTGTTTAAAACTGACTTTGAGACCTGACAAGATATTGCTGTAAAATGTATCCCTCTTGTCAGCCTCATGTTGCTTGAGAAAATATGCATACTTAGATATTATGGTGACAAGTGCTTTGGAAACTTAATCTACTAATGATAATAATAATAAAAAAGTGGGGGCAAAATTAGTTAGGGATTATTGTGTTCACTCAAGTGCCTTTGTCTGACCGATCCCTGGTGAGCTTGTCAGATCTTTCTTCTCTTGGTTCACCCCAAGAAGATACATTTCCAGGGCGGTGTATGGTTCTGAAACAAATCCTGCCTTCTTGAGGGGGTGTGGAAGGCATGAAACCACTGTGATTCTGCTTTCTAAGGGAAATAGATAATAAAGGGGCCAGACAGTGAGGCTTTATTTTCACTGCTTCATGGTGGCTTTCTTAGCTCCAACACAGAGAAAGCTTGTGAAAAGGATGAGGGCAGATACTGTCCTTACCTGGATGAGTTTACAGTCTTAGGGAGAGACTATGCAAATTACTGATAGCCCATAATAAAAGGAGCCCCAGTGCCATAATACTTCCTGGGGCTGTGAGCGCAGAGCCTCTGCCTGCTCACTGCTACACCTCTTGCAGAATGAAGCTTGCTCCTGATGGAATACAGGGGAAGATGGATTCATGGACACACTTTCTTACCTGCCCTGTTTAGGGCACCGTGGAAACCCCAGGAAACAGGGACCTTTAATATTTAATCTGGTCACATCTCTTGATATCATATCTGGACTGATTTTATTATCTCTTCCTTACACAAACTGTAGAATATCAACAGCAAATATGAATCCACAGCCTTCCATTCACAATTTGTTCTGTCTTAATGTCTCATACAGAGTAAGATTTTCTTGACATTTCCTGACCAGAAATAGTCACTTTATTTAGGTGATAATAACGGAGTGGGTATTGGGATGGCCTTTCCTTTCTTGGAGAGTTACCTGCAGGGTGCTGGAAAAATTTGTACAGTGTGGGTGCTGAGAGCATTGAACTGAACTATAAACCCTGTATATGATGGAAACCACTTCAAGCCAGCACCCCTAGTTCCAGCACCTATGGCTACCTCTGAAGAATTTTCAGGTGTTTTGCTGTGAATTACTGGGCCAGTCCCAAGAACTCCCTCTTGCATGCTCTCTTCTCTCCATCCAGAACACCAGGGATTGGATGAAAGAAAAGAGGGGTTGAAAACACACTTAAGATCAAATTGGTCTGAGTATGCAAGACTAACAAGCCTCTCACTGATATCTAGGGACCCCAAATTCTTCCACTGATTACACACATGGCTCTTCCATTGACATCAATGGGACTGGTGTGTGCATTACTGAAGGAAAAATTTCACCCATAGTCCTTATGACTCTTCCTTTAATATCTACTGTACCCATCGATGATATTGATGATGATATTAGTGACAGGTCAATCTTTTGTTGAGAATAACTGTTTTCAATAAGAGTCCCAGCCATTTAACATTTGTTTTAAACAAAAAAATGTAGGTCAACATCTGATTGTGCTCAACATTTTTACATAATGTGTCCCTACAAGCCTTACCATGGCAGCAGACTTAATTATTAATAGTGAATATTTTATTCAACACATTCAGCCTTTTATGTCCACAAAAAGTTTGATTTTCTTGAATCAGTTTGTTTTTTCTTCAAATTATCTGCCAAGAATTTCTGTTAATAATTCTTGTGGTACTTCCAATTTCTCATGCCAGACATGAGAGAGAGCATTAGATACCATTTCAGGGGAGGATTTTATCACTTGAGGGTTTGATCCAAAGCCTGCTGAAAGTCAAAGTGATTGTTGGTTGGGCAATTTCCCCATAAGAGTTTTTTGTACCAGTATTTGAGGAACTGACACGTCTCTTGCTATTTGTTCTTTATTCTTAGTAGGTTTCCACATGCCACGTTTATGTAACAGTTCTGCATAATAACTAAAACCTGTAAAAATCATCCATGCAATGAGTTCAAAACATGACACAGACATAGGTGCTGGAACTAGTGGTGCTGGGGGTGCTGCTGCACCCCCTGGCTTGAAGTGGTTTCCATCATATACAGGGTTTACATTTTGGTTCCATGGCTCTCAGCACCCCCATTATACAAATTGTTCCAGCACCTCTGAACACAGAAATGGTGGATGTTCCATTCTGAGAGGGCTTGAATGATCAGACTTTTCCATATCAAGTTTTCTCCATTCCACTCAGGAAGTAAATATTAAAACCATCTAAATAGGTAGTTTATAGTGTGTTGAAAATATTTGTGGGATGAATAGTCATTGGGTGGTTGTACTCTGGATATTGCTGTGGGAAAATGGACCACTCAGTGTACAGACAAATGCCAAAATGTGGTCTTGTGGATGTGATATAGAAAATAAACTCTCCTTTTAATCTGACAGCCATTGTTTACCAGTGCTTACAGCCCAGTAGATGAAATGATAAAATGTTGGCACACTTGCTTGTGAAAAAATATTGCCCTTTGCTTTCCATTGGCATACAACTTATTGGATCTGTTGGAGTAAGGCAGTTTCTTTGAATATTTGATGTGGGGTTTTGGTATTTGCAGTCAAGGCGACGTAAACACTGACAAATAGATTCAAGATGTCAGCAGATCTTTTCTTCATTGCCTTCCCCTCCATTTCCCCATCATTTTCTCACACAAGTTTCCCTTTATAGTTAAGATATTGCAAACTAGTAACACAGTTTTAAAGGGGAGGTGTTTTGTACTTCAGCAATAACCACAATAGATAACTGCTTTCCCCTCCTTCCCTTGGACAGTTTCATCCTGAAGTCTCCTAAAAAGTTGTGTCCTCTCCCCAATAGTTATACACTGAGGTACCAAAATCTCTACAATCACTTGAGATACAAGCAATATGTAACACTGTACATCTGCTGTAAAGATCAATATTACAACAATTGCTGAGGTGATTTAAACAATTTTGATGAGTAAGAACATAGCTCACAGTATACTATTCTCACTGAAGAAAACTACTTTAGTAACTAGCTTTAAGTGTCAATAGACAATAATTTCAGGGTTTACTCCAAATCTCTGTCCTTACCCTGAATCATTGTGCCTTGTAACTGCATCTCCTTGCAAAAGCAGGAGCTAATCCTGGTATCAGCTCTTAGCAGCTTGACTTCAGAGGTGCTGCACACCTGCAGCTCCCATAATTAGACTGAACAACAGGTGTGGATGCTAAGTGCCTCTGCAAGTCATGACACAAACCAATATTTAAAAAAAATAAATGATACAGAAAATTTGAAGCGTTCTACACCGGATCTTAACAATGGACAAAAACATGTGCCTTGCAGAAGGACGCTCATTTAAATGATATCTAGGAAACATCTCAACACCCAAATGGTTCTATGGAAGTATGAAGTGCTATTACATTGTGATACCTAAGAAATTAGGGTCTTAATAGCTTCTTTAAGATAGCCACTGAGTCCATTGTCAGCCTGGCTTTCATGCATATATTCCATGTCCATGTAAATTATTGTATGAGACTTTGTAAGGTAGAAACTACTTCCATTAACCACTGAGGCCTGGTCCTGCTTAATTTTAAGCATATGAGTAATCCTATTGAAATCAACAGAAATACACAACTGCTGAAAATTAAGCACATGTGTAAGGCTTAACTCCTTTTTCTTTATGTCCTTAACCTTCCATATAACAAATGTTGACCCAATTGTTCCCCAAATTTGATACCAAGAATGTGCTCTAGAGCTGAGACCTTAGCACAGTAAACACAGCAGAACTATAAACCTCTGAAAGAGAAGGTCGTAATGCACTGACCGTCCCTTAAATGATTGTGGCACTACCAACATCACTTTAACATAACCAAACAAAAATGAAGAATATTTTCAAATTAGCTCTATACAATTGCTTGCTCTATTTGGATCAGAGTAAATAAAACAGTCCAAATCCATCCCTGCTCTAAATCTACTAAAGTCAAATATGCTCCACCAGGGATGAATTTAGACCAAGATGTTAGATATACTTCGATTCCCTAGAATTTCATAATCTATGTATCAGAGGGGTAGCTGTGTTAGTCTGGATCTGTAAAAAGCAACAGAGGGTCCTGTGGCACCTTTAAGACTAACCGATGTATTGGACCATAAGCTTTCGTGGGTGAATGAAGTGGGCATTCACCCACGAAAGCTTATGCTCCAATACATCTGTTAGTCTTAAAGGTGCCACAGGACCCTCTATAATCTACGTAGTATCAAACATGCACGGGAACCCTGGAAGGAAAAACTAAGTGTTGCAGAAAGTGGTATTGGTGACTGAGGAGGTGACCATCTTCACTCACTGAGTCAGTAGTGAAATAATATCCTGCTGTGCTTCTGGAGTTGTGCCTCCCAGGTAAATCCTAACACTGAGGTTCGGAGACTTAACTACCATCCAATCATAAACGATCAGCTGTCACATTTCACAAGAAGAGCAATGTCTCCCTGGGGTTCCTGGCCATATTACATCTGGATAATTGCATACATCCCCTTGTTGCTTTAATTGGCTAAGGCACTTTCTTCTTTACTTCCTTCCCCTCAATTTGTGTGGCTGGCACAGTAACAATAGCTGCTGTGTTTCTAGAGGTGGCTGGCTCCGCTTGATCCCAGAGATGTCTGGCTGCATTTTAATGGCTGATAAAGTGATTCCTATATGTTGTATCTGTTAGTTTTCAAGCTCATTTAGATAAGGACTGTGCCACCTTTTGTGTTTGGAAAAGGTCCAGCCCATTGTCAGCCTTATCATAATAGTAACAGTTGATAAAGCTTCTGAGGTTTCTGCTATGCCAATCAATACAAATAATCTTTGTTACATATCACACACAGTAAGGATTACAAATAAAGTACCCCATGAACTTTCATTCTTCATCCAGCAGAGAAAACAGACAAGACCTCTACATGTCTTAACTTAGGCCAATCACTATATTTTAATTTTAAAGTATTGTTTTAACATTTCCAGCAAATTATCAGCCACATATGTTTGGAAGAGGAGCTCTCAGCAAATGCTCTCATCAGGAATGAGCAATGATTCTATACTTGGCAAGTTATTTTTGAAATAAGACAATTCTAGGTTTCCATTATGGAATAATAAGCATTGCAACTTTCTTTTAAAAAAGCAACATTTGTTATGGTTTTTTTTAAAAGACATGCAACATTTGTTCTGATAAACTTGGATTTAATTTTTTCCTTAATGCCACAAAGACATTTTTTTTAAATGAAAAATTAATTCAGTGCAAGTTTTAAAACTACTTTGAGGCTGAGAAACTGTACACCAAATTTTTCTCTTCAGCAGAGTTTTATGGCTGTTTATAATGGAAAAGTTGATGGACCCATAGCTATTGCTGTGCTATCAGATGCTGCTATAATTTCAGATTAATATGCCTCATGTTATTGGCTAGCTCAGCTGCCTGCATTGCATTCATTATGGTGTTACAAATTGCTAGTTCCTTGGGGATTTTTTTAATGTCACTATCTGCGAGTAGGCGTTTTGGTTTCTACTCCTAATCAAAGTGTTTCACGGGAAACACCCTCTTACTGATATTCATTACGGATCTGATCTTGGTGAGTGTCAAGTGCCTCTTGACTTGGTTCCATTGACTTCTAAGAGCTGAGGGCACTCAGCACCTTGCAGAATCAGGCCCTCCTTGACTTGTGTGAAACTTGTGGTTTCAGCTCACAGAGATTCAGGCAAATTACTTTGTGTTTATTTTTGGTCCTGATCTATGTTTGTTTTGCACCTCCTGATGTTTGTGCTTTGAGTTTCAGGTTCAAGTGAATCCAAAAAATGTAAAAGTGCTTCAAGAGCATCACATTTCCCCTAGCTTCACAATGAAAACATGTAGTTCTGGTACATTTTACAGAATTTTGATGCAATTATTCGCCCCTCCTCCCTCCCACCCCCCCAGCCCACACTGTGTCATATTTGCTTGAAACTGGAATGGGTTCAAAAGGTTTGTGAGTCTGAGCAGATCTTCTGATACACATGATCTGAGTTTTGAATTTGTTACTAACCACAAAACCCAACAAGTTTCATGTGAGTTTTGGCATTATCAGGAAAATTTCATATAGTTTCATTTATTAAGGGGCATATTCTTCCCTGAATCTTTGCCTGAACTCCCATTACTGTCACTAGAAGCTCTATGCTCTCAACAAGTATATCCCCTTACCTTATTCCCGTAATGATTTTTGGTTGTGCAAATACATCCTTCTAACACATGGACCCATATGCTTAAATGGATTCTCCTAACACATGTATCTGAATAAATGGTCCATGTTCATTCCCATTTGCAGATATGGGACAGTTGTTTATTTGCTGACTTTCTGCAAAGATTACAAGAGTGGGTATAAGCAAAGAATAAAACATTTTAAAGTGCCTAAGTGACTTAAGAGCCTAAATCCAGGTTTCAGAAGTTGCTTTGGGCTTGTTTTCAATGCAAAATTAACCTGAGTTATACCTGCCATGGTGTCCCTTAACTCGAGGGTGGTCGTGCTTTTAACCTGAATTGCTGGATATCAAGGGGTACAGGCTAAGCTGGAGTTAACACACCTCTGAGGCAGCACATCTTGTCAGCTTCTAAAATGACCACTCTGTTGTGTGAATGCAGGCTCAAGTACTGCTTGTCGCTTTCTCACAATTTCCCCCATGTGCTCCTGAAAGAAAAGACAAGTTCTCCCACAGTTCACTGGGAAAAAATTCATAGAGTGGCTTATCTTACTGCAGCACAAAGAACCCTGGGGTATGCCCCCAGCAGACGTAGCACCACACACGCGTGAGTGCAGCACCCGTGAGAACACAGCAACTCAAGTGTTATTTCACAGTGCAGCTGCCCTGACTTGAGAGGAATAACTTGAGTGTAGATAAGATTTAATCAAAACAGAGTGTGTGCACTAGGACCTCATCCACATGTTACACATTAAACAGACTGCAATATCCTCTGAAAAAGGGGTTTGCCCTATTATGAAATAATCATCACTACTGCCACCAGCACAGACGGAACTGAGAGTCAGGCCAAAGCATGCGTTTTCCAGTATTCCACCCCCTGAGACCCGGAGCCCGAAACACACAGGGTTCTTGGAACTGCCAACAATATTTGAATTCATGCTAAAACTGGACTTTTTCATTTTTTTAAATACTTGAGTCACATCAGTCAGTGCTATTTACAAATTCTGTTTATGGACACCACAGGTGGACACTGTGACTCATTACACATAAATACTAAATATAGCTGAGACAATCTGGGAAAATCCCATAATGAAAGAGGGAATAACTGCCTGATTGTTACATTTATACTCTTGGTCACTGGATCCCAGTAATGGAAATGGTATTATTTTCACAAAAATCATGTGATGGGATAGTAAGACGGTGAATGAGTGCCAAACTACAGAAGGAGAATACAGATTCCAAGCAGGGTATGGAGGGAAGTTGGTTGTACTGCAGTAGTTTGTAATTCCCATTTGTTGTAGAGTAGTCGGCAACCCAATCTATGTCTGCCAGGAGTTAAGGAGACCCAGTGTACCTCAGTCTGCGTGTATTCACACCTGCTCAGGAGGCCAGCACAAGATTATGCAGAACTTCAGTCCCACCTAAGACCTATTATGAGGATGTAAGTAGTGCATGGGATCCTCTGCACTGGGGCAAATTTTACCCTTTGTAGGTTAGAGATCCAGGGAGCTACTATGTCTGTACATGTTCAGAAACTCAAAAGAAGAATCCCATGTTTACTATACCTGGGTCCTGTTGGGATGGATACTTTGCTGCCAAGGGCATATCTACACAGCAAGTTACTGCTCTGCAAGCTAGGGCATGAATCTACAGCACGCTGGCTGCCACGTGCTAATGTCACTGCTACAGTGCACCAAAAGCCTTGGAGTGTGCTTGGCATACTACTTACTGCTTTTTAGGTTTTCTCTCTTCCTAGCTGCTGAAAGGAAGCTGTCTGCGGCTTCACTCCACCACCTACCTTCCAAAAATGTAACCATCTGAAAGCAAAACAAAGCACATTAATCATTCTCCTAAAGTTTACGCTATGCCTAAATTTTACATTCTTTCCCTGAATGAGCAATAAGTTAAGTACTCTAGATGCCCTACTGGGCATGGGGTAGATAATCAGCTGGACATGTGCGCCTACTGTGATGCTGTGGCCAAAAAAGCTAATGGGACAATTGGATTCATAAATGAGAATCTTTAATAGGAGTACAGAGGTTATTTTACCTCTGGATTTGGCACTGGTGTGACTGCTGCTGGAATACTGTGTCCAATTCTGGTGCCTACAATTCAAGAAGGATATTGATAAATTGGCGATGGTTCAGCGAAGAGCCAGAAGAATGATTAAAAGATTAGAAAACCTGCCTTATAGTGATGCACTCAAAGAGTTCAATCTATTTAGCTTAACAAAGAGAAGGTTAAAGAATGACTTGCTTACGGTCTATAAATATCTATGTGGGGAACCAATATTTAATAATGGGCTCTGCGTGTGTGCGTGTGAACCCCCTTGTCCCAAGGACTCTGCCCTCTGACTTTGGCAAGACAGGGTCATAATAGAAAGACTACACAGTCTGTCAGCCAAATTGTTGGAGAAATAAATGCTCCAGCAATTAGGTATCATTAACTTTTTTGTAAATGAGTCCCCACAATGTTGTGCTTTGATTGGAGAGGCTTTCTTTTTTAAACAGTCGAGATTTTTGTAATCCATTGTGTATACAAATTAAATTTTTTCTCCTAAAATAGAACTTTTTTTCAAAACTACCCTAGCCCTGCATCCAAGATGTTTCCTGTCCTGGGCCAGGTGTACACTACAGAGCTATATCAGTATAACTATGTTGTTTCTTTAATTTATTTAATTTTTAATTTATATTTATTTCTCCTGTTGACATAGCTACTGCTTCTCGGGGAGGTGGATTAACTACACTGATGGGAGAAGCTCTCCTGTCGGCATAGTACAGTCATCATTAAAGACTATATGGGAAAACAAGCCTTTAGTGAGCCCCTCACCCTCGTGTCATTTAAAGTTACTTACTTTGTTGCCCCCAGGGTGGGGGGAATCATAGTTTATTTAACACCTCTTTGACTTGCCCAAGCTACACAGGAAGCTTATAGCAGAATCCAAATCTCCTGAGTCCCAGTCCAAGACCATAACCACTGCATTGTTAGGGAGAAAATGGGAAGAAGTGGTAGCAATGGCACCTTTTTCAATACTGGAGCCAGAGGAGGAGCCCACAAATAGCAGAAAAGGGAACTGTTGCAAATTCATTACGTGTGCACCTCTGTGTAAGGTCTGATTGCTTATGCCGGAGGTGTTAATGTAACCACACACTTCCTGGGTCTGGTGCTCTCTCCCATCTAGTGGCAGACACCACTAAGGGCTTGTCTACACTGGCACTTTACAGCACTGCAACTTTCTTGCTCAGGGATGTGAAAAAACACCCCCCTGAACGCAGCAAGTTTCAACGCTGTAAAGTGCCAGTGTAGACAGTGCACCAGCGCTGGGAGCCACGCCCCTCATGGAGAGCTCTCCCAGCACTGTGCTGCGACTACACAAGCGTTGCCAGTGAAGATGTGCCCTTAGAGAGAGAGATTAAGGAGTCTGCTCTACAGCTATCGCTAATGGCCAAACAGCTTTTCGCCCATGCAGTAGAGGCTCATGTACTACGCTCTAAAGATCCCAGGTTCTATCCTGCCCGCCAACGACCGGTGTCTGTTGGTGTTACAAGTGGGAGCTCATCTGGGATTTCAACTGGAAAGTCTCTGAAGCTCTGGATGCGCTTCCTCAGCTAGGGGAAATATGTAACCCACACACTTCCTGTGTGTGGTTTTCTGTCCCATCTAGTGGCATTGACACCACTTAGAGAGAGAGATTAATGAGTCTACGCTACAGCCTTAGTTAACAGCCATATGGCTTTTAGCTCATGCACTAAGCTCCAGAGGTCCCAGGTTCGATCCTGCCCACCGACGACCAGGATCTGTCAGCGTTACATTAACATAGTTTTCATTAAAAGCTATGTGGTCTTTGGAATCATCCAATCAGGAAGCAGAAATAATATCATCTAACCAATCACACACTGTGTAAAGCACATTGGGTGAAATGCTGGCCCCACTGAAGTCAATGGTAAAACTCCCAATGACTTAAATGGGGCCAAGATTTCATCCATCATGAATAGTAAACCCTCAAAGCAATAGTGGCCGTGAAATATGTTCTCTCAACCCATTCATCAAATAATGCTGAATAAACAAGTGAATGAAAATCAAAGTCAGTTTGCAGATCATTCATGAAAACAAAAGGGTCCCGAATTTCTTGAATACACTGTTCATTGCAAAAAGTTCCCCCAGTTCTAATCACAACGAATAAGAGAGAGATAGCTGTGATCAATAGAAACAGCATAAGAGTAAGACCATGAGGTTGGACTATGGTAGCTAAAGAAATAAACCATTCCCATTAATCAGCTACTAAATTACACTGGGCTTAAATTCCTGTGGAGATGTCCTGATTAAGTATTTTTCCAGAACAGTGAGGTATCTCAAATGGAATGTGATGTAACGCTTTGCACTTCTACAGCGCCTTAAACAACATTACTTTGAGTAAATTATATGCTGTGACTTATGTGCTCAACTCTATCGGTTATGTTGGCTAAATTATTCACATTTTATATCTAACATATAGTAATGTCTTTGTTTATATATGCATCTTAAGCCACAATAATTAGGCTCAGTGATTTCTCTTTTCAGCCATTTCTTTTTAATAAAATGAAATGGAAATTTAATACAAAAATATATAGCCACTGTTTTCAGGTACTGAATTCTACTCACAGTAATTCTCACACCTGTCAAGTCTCATTTGGAACCTTCTTCTGTCATTTAAAAAAAATAGTCAACACGCCACATAGCCTCGTGTGTCATTTCCCAACTCTGTCTAAAGTTCTTAGAAAACAGATGTAAAATACAAACCAGAGCATGAACTGTTATAACCTTCAGGGTTTGGAACTGGTGCATTCTGCAAAATACATGTTGACTTTATTATAATGTACAAGAATATCATCAAAGTGAAAAGGCTGGGGATGTGCAATGATCTCACAGAAGTAATAACATCTGGAATCTAAATGCAAAAAGAACTTTGAAAATTGTTTTTTTTCCCTCTAGTACATAGGAAAAAGAACAAGCATAAACAAATCTGAATCCAAGGCAACAATGACGCTTTTTCAGTAAGGAAATATTAAGGAGAAAATTAGAAAAGGTGGGAACTTGTGCCTGAGGTTGCCTTAAAAAGCAACTGTTAAATTTCAATAAAGCACAGGAGATTTATTTATGTCTCATGTGATGGAATTTAACTATAAACAGAATCCCTATCGAGGGAGTCCTCTGCAAAAGAATGCTGAGGATCCAAACAGGATCAGTGCTTTGCCCAGTACATGAAGAAAGTGAGGACCTTGAGAGGTCATCTAATCCAGTCCCCTGCACTCAAGGCAGGACTAATTATCTAGACCAGTATGGTTATGGATCAGTATGATTCCACTGTTGGGTAAATTTGAATTGGTGTTGAAGTTATGTGCTAAGTGGCAAACACAGGATGCCTTGATCAGTGTTTTTACTATAGGACAAATTCCCAGCTCCTTAAAATAGACATCATTAGATCTTCTCCAGCTCAAGCCCTAATTTCCTTAATACTTAACTTACTATTTGTGACATGGCCATATTGAATGTGGTGTCTCTTTTCATCCCGAGCGGCCAGTCAAAGTTCGGGGCCCTGGGGATGTTCCAGCTGGTAGCTGAAATTGGTGACAGTCAGGTGTTATCTTTTGAAACAATCTCACCTATTTACAAGGAATGTACCGAGTCCAAGTCTGAATGCAGGAGGAACCAAGAACAAAAAGAGCAGTTTCTTCAAACTCTCTCTCTAGCTTTTTGTAGATTCACACTGTGCTCTCAGGCTACTGCTTGGCTTTCTTGCTTTTTGCCTCTCTCTCACTCACTCTCCCACCCCGCACTACTTAGCAACAAACTCCTGGGCATGTTCATATATTTCTTTTGTCCTAGGATGAAGCATATCCTTACAGGTGTTAATCGGAGGGTGAGTTCACACCTATCAATCTCAATGAGGTCTTAATCTACTAATAAGGTTTCACCTAGCTCATAGCAAATCTAAAAAAGCTAGAAAGACGTTTTCTCAGAAGTTCCTCCTCCACACAATACCGTTTTCTTAGGCTTGGTCTATACTAGCACTTTTGTCGTTAAAACTTTTGTTGGTCAGGGGTTTGAAAAAGCACACCCCTGACCAACAAAAGTTTCACAGACAAAAGTGCCGGTGTGGACAGTGCTATGTCAGCAGGAGAGCGTCTCCCGCCGACACAGCTATCACTGCTCACTGGGGGTTTTAATTACGCTGGCAGGAGATCTCTCTCCTCTTGACATAGAGCGGCTACACAGGAGACCTTACAGTGGCACAGCTGCAGCAGTACAGCTGTGCCGCTGCAAGGCCCATAGTGTAGACATAGCCTTAGGTGTGCAACCATTGGCTGAGAAGTTGTAGTACATCCAGTGCAGACACATGGCCATTCTAGGAAGGGATCACCACAGAGCACAATTAAGATTTATTTGTTTGTTTTCTGGCAGTATGCAACACATTCAGGGCCATCTAGGGAGTTCCAGGGACTGCTATAATCCCTGGGAATTAGCAATAACACATTATGGCAGGGTGTTAGGGGAGTAAGTTGATCCACATTAGCTTTTATTACACACAGTATCAGAAAGACCACATACTAGTACATTTCAGTACACCAGTAAGTGTCATTTACACTCTAGCATGAAATACAGGTTCAGATTCTTTGTTTCTGTTTATCTTTTAGTTTTTGTTCCACTGTCCAGTGCTGTAATAAAGAGGTTGTGATTCCAAAGATGTGGATTTGGGTCAGTGCAATGGAGATTTTTGGTTCTATTTAGAGATGGATCCCAAACAAAAATCTCCAGTGAACTCCCCTGAACTTTGGATATGTTGAAAATCCAGATTCTGATACATCTGAAAGTTTGCAATAAACCTCTTTGTAATTCACTGACTCTAAACATCCCTAAACTTTGAGTTATTTGAAATATGAACCCAGAGCTGAATTTTGCTGCTTGAGCCCATATCTAGTTAAGCAATACAGCATGTCTTCTGTGACAGTATGTATTGTTTCTCTAAATATGTTATAGAAAGCCAGGCATCAGTGGCAAGGTTGCTAGGGAAGATTTTAGGAAGACGTTCTGCAGAGAAGCAAGGATAGTGAGAGCTTTCTGTATTCTAATACAGGTCCATTCAATGGTGGAAGAAAGTGACTTTCTGTGTGAAACCCTTATGCCAGGTGTTGTCAGCAGCAGCAAGAGATGGGTTCAAAGAGCTAGAGATTCCACTTAAAAACTAACAAACACCAACAGCTCTAACGCCCGCCTAGAATTATTGAGATCACTAAATACCTTCTCTGGGTACCCTTAGCATGCAATACTTCCCCATTCATAAGCAATGAGTTTGTATGAAACTAGGAAAAACTTTTTTTGGGGAAAGGGAACACAGCATCAACTTGGGAAAACAATAATAATATCTATATGAATGGTAATAAAACACTTCCCCATGGCAACAGTCCATTTATTCTGGCAGTTCATTAACTCTGTTCCCCAACTGATGGTGTAAATGTCCAGTAGGCAAATATCAGTTCACAAGGTCACTTCCCTCTTCACCATCCACTAAACCTCACTCATGGTTTGGTGTCAGTGAATGGCACAGTTCCAGAATTGAGAGGTGTACTGTGGCAGGCCTTTCTCCAGTCTCTTGTGAAGTGCTGCTTGTTCCTGTCCTGAGGTTCCACCACCTAACCCAGCTATAGTGACTTCAGCTTTAGTTAGGAAGGGCCTCACCAGATTTCACTCAGCTCTGCTACTTCTTTCTGCAGCTTCACTGAAGAATACTCTTTGCAATGCATTGAGCCATGCTGTGCTAGCTCTCATCATGAAGCCCTCTCAATAGCACAGCATACTCAAGAAACAAAAAACCAGCAGTAGCTAGGACCCTTAAAAAGGTCCTATAAAGTTGGATCCCTTTGTCTGTACTGTTTAGTTCCACTACCTAGCCAATTCTGAATTTGTGTACAGTTATGGTGACTTCCAAAGTCGCATTGGAGGAATTGTGGCTACAACGCTTATGCAAATTAAGCAGTTCCATGGCCATTCTTCCTCCTAGTCACCAACAGAGAGCTCCTTACCTTCTAGAGCATCAGACCACAGCCTTACATGTGATTTACCATTGTTGCATGGTGTCTTCCTAAAATGCCTTCAATAGTGTTAGGTTTAGAGATTTCACTGGTGTGAATACAGATATTTGGCGATCATTTCACTGGATAAGACTCTGAAGGTGCATGATGGAAAGTATAAAGAGTTTTTCAGCTTAAAATCTATTTTATGTTGCATCTTATGTAACAAGTACAATATGTTCTGTGACTGTATTTAGACAATCCGTGGAGGGAAAGAAATAGAATTTACTGGCAGAATGGGAAAGTCAAAACACCAAGCTATTTTTGACAAACATCACTAAAAACAGTAGTATTCTTGCTTATAGGCATTTTCCCTGCAATAGGAAAAATCTATTCTGTTCAAATTTCACTGCATCCATCTCTTAGTATAACATTTTGTAAGGTTCTAAGTAGATACTACTACTAACAAAATGGCCCTGTTGGTAATAAGAATGAGTCACAGCACTGGTTACACCAACATATAGCCATGGATCAGAGAAAACAGAAATTGGTGAGGATTTTTCCCTCAAATCTTTGGAATTTCTGCAGATATGTTTTATTTTTGACTTGCTGCGGCCAGGCTAACTTACCCTCAAAGCGCCCCCTTGTGTTGGTTAGGGGTATTGCTGCTACCTTCATCTCCAGCATCTCCTGCCAGCCACCTGCCTCTGGTGCCATGTCCTCTGTGTCTCAGCCCTCTGGCCAAGTCACCTAAACTCAGACTCCTTCCAGGGTATCACAAACAAGTCCTAACAAAAATCCAAATGAAACTGAATAGCTCACCTATGCTCTTGGGCTGCTGAAGTCTTTACAAACCCTATCTTAGGGCTTCCCTGGCAGGAGCCTACACTGCCCCTGTAGTGCACTGCTCCCACTGTCTCTGTCTGTGTACCCTAATCATGGGCTTCTCTCAGCCACAGAGACCTGTCTCCTCTCTTGTCTCTCTCAACTGAGCTCCTTCAGTCTACCAATTATGGCTTATCTCTGCCCCCGCTGGCCAGGAGCCAGTTAGCAAGCCACTTCCCCACTTGCAAAGCATGACTAATTGGGTGCATTCGCTAGCCTTCAGGTGATGGGGGTTAAGCCCCATCACACTTGCCAATACCAGATACCCTTGTAACTCATCATCAAAAATATTTCTTGGCTTATTAAACCAAACTCCTTCCACTGATGTTTTATCAAAATTCCTGCATTTCACCATGTTGGAGCTTGATCCAGCTCCGACTAAAGCTGGGGGCAAAACTATCTCTAGTTTGGGACCATAGGAGTTTAGAGGGGTGACATAGGAGGTCCATCCTACCCAACCACTAAACCATAGCTGAACTCACCATAGCTGAGTTAGGTGGTGGAGCTTCAGGTAGGTGCTGTGCAGCCTCAACTTCCATTAGCCTCAAGAGGCTTCACTGAATGCCCACTGAAGTCAATGGAAAGGCTTTGGAGGCATTGGGTTAACCCAAGGGAGTTAAAGAAGCTCAACATCTTCCAGGATCAGGTTCTAGCCTTTTTAAACTGATAGTGAACAAAGCAAAAGCACTTTCACGCATACATAATAGAATATTCAATATCTGCACACCCCACATGTGCTGCATTATTCCTGCACACACTCCTTTCCGATTAGTGCCTTCAGCTAGCATCCCACTGAAATGGGTGGTAGATTTGGTGATTCTTCCCTGAAGTAGAATTTATTTGTTAATTAACTAGCAATTTTGCCTGATTCGTATTTGATGCATGTCTCTGAAGGGCATCAAAGAGGTATGAACCATGAGCTTCCTGAGCAAGTAACAATCATATCCTTGCATAGCAGGTGTGTATGTTGTTTGCCTATGAAGCAATACTAGAAAGCGTGAACTTTTCTTACCATATTTTATCTGATGCCATGGCTTCAGGAAGCCATATAGGGGCAGCTTCCAGGCTACCTTTAGGTGAGACTGTCCAGTGTCTGGCTCAAGGAAGTCTCACAAAACCTGGCTGAGGAGAAGGGAAGTGACTTGGAAATTGAATTGTAGATTGATTTTGACATTTATCACCGGTCGTAGTGTGGAAAGAGGAGCAGGCCCTGGGGGGCCACTACTTCCCCACCAGGCTGATAGACAGGCAGGGTTGAGGAATGTGTGGGGAGCCTTGAATCTCCCTTCCTGTAATGCACTGGTCAGTGGGGTGGCATTTAGGGGGGCATGGGAGGGCTCTGTCCCCTCCCCCCGAGTTTCAGAGGGGAGGTCTACTCACCCTAGCCCCAGATGAAGCTCTTAATTGCAACAGCTTGAGTGTGATATGTGATGAGTTTGGAAGCTGGGAGCAGCACAGCCTTTGGGGCAGGGAGTTTGTTTACAAACGGAGGCAGGGTGATTAAGATAACAAAAGGCTTATCATTAAAGTAAATTAAGGATCTGTAGATGATCCTGAAAGCATTGTCAGGCACTTCAGATAAAAGATAGGAAACAAAGGGTAGGAATAAAAGGTGAGAATGGAGAGAGATAAATAGTGGTGTCCCTCAACTGTCTGCACTGGGACCAGTCCTAGTCAACATATTAATAAATGATCTGGAAAAAGGAGTACACAGTGAGGTGGCAACATTTGTAGATGATACAAAATTACTCAAAAAGAACAGGAGTACTTGTGGCAGGTGTGGCCAGCTATCTTCGAGACACCACTGACTTCCTGAGGAAACTACAATCCATCGGTGATTTTCCAGAAAACACCATCTTGGCCACTATGGATGTAGAAGCCCTTTACACCAATATTCCACACAAAGATGGACTACAAGCTATCAGGAACAGTATCCCTGATAATGTCACAGCTAACCTGGTGGCTGAACTTTGTGATTTTGTCCTCACCCACAACTATTTCACATTTGGGGACAATATATACCTTCAAGTCAGCGGCACTGCTATGGGTACCCGCATGGCCCCACAATATGCCAACATTTTTATGGCTGACTTAGAACAACGCTTCCTTAGCTCTCGTCCCCTAGCGCTCCTACTCTACTTGCGCTACATTGATGACATCTTCATCATATGGACCCATGGAAAAGAAGCCCTTGAGGAATTTCACCATGATTTCAATAATTTCCATCCCACCATCAACCTCAGCCTAGATCAATCCACACAAGCGGTCCATTTCCTGGACACTACTGTGCTAATAAGCGATGGTCACATAAATACCACCCTATACCGGAAACCTACTGACCGCTACACTTACCTACATGCCTCCAGCTTCCATCCAGGACACACCACACGATCCATTGTCTACAGCCAAGCTCTAAGATATAACCGCATTTGCTCCAATCCCTCAGATAGAGACAAGCACCTACAAGATCTCTATCAAGCATTCTTAAAACTACAATACCCATCTGCTGAAGTGAAAAAACAGATTGACAGAGCCAGACGAGTACCCAGAAGTCACCTCCTACAAGACAGGCCCAACAAAGAAAATAACAGAACACCACTAGCTGTCACCTTCAGCCCCCAACTAAAACCTCTCCAGCGCATCATCAGAGATCTACAACCTATCCTGAAAGATGATCCTTTACTCTCACAGATCTTGGGAGACAGACCTGTCCTCGCTTACAGACAACCCCCCAACCTAAAGCAAATACTCACCAGCAACCACACATCACTGAACAAAACCACTGACCCAGGAACCTATCCTTGTAACAAACCCCGATGCCAACTCTGTCCACATATCTATTCAAGTGACATTATCATAGGACCTAATCACATCAGCCATACCATCAGGGGCTTGTTCACCTGCACATCTACCAATGTGATATATGCCATCATGTGCCAGCAATGTCCCTCTGCCATGTACATTGGCCAAACCGGTCAGTCTCTACGCAAAAGAATTAATGGACACAAATCTGACATCAGGAATCATAATACTCAAAAACCAGTGGGAGAACACTTTAACCTGTCTGGTCATTCAATGACAGACCTGCGGGTGGCTATATTACAACAGAAAAACTTCAAAAACAGACTCCAACGAGAGACTGCTGAGCTGGAATTGATATGCAAACTAGACACAATCAACTCAGGATTAAATAAGGACTGGGAATGGCTGAGCCATTACAAACATTGAATCTATCTCCCCTTGTAAGTATTCTCACACTTCTTATCAAACTGTCTGTACTGGGCTATCTTGATTATCACTTCAAAAGTTTTTTTTCTCTTACTTAATTGGCCTCTCAGTTGGTAAGACAACTCCCACCTGTTTATGCTCTCTGTATGTGTGTATATATATCTCCTCAATATATGTTCCATTCTATATGCATCCGAAGAAGTGGGCTGTAGTCCACGAAAGCTTATGCTCTAATAAATTTGTTAGTCTCTAAGGTGCCACAAGTACTCCTGTTCTTTTTGCGGATACAGACTAACACGGCTGCTACTCTAAAAATTACTCAAGATAGTTAAGTTCAAAGCAGACTGCGAAGAGATAAAAAGAGAACTCACAAAACTGGGTGATTGGGCAACACAATGGCAGAAGAAATTCAATATTGATAAATGCAAAGTAATAACAGAACTAGATAAGTTCATGGGGGATAGGTCCCTCAATGGCTATTAGCCAGGGTGGGCAGGGATTCAACACCATGTTCTTCATGTCCTTCACTTCTGTTTGCCAGAGGTGGGGAATGGGCAACAGGGATGAATCATTTGATGATTGCCTGTTCTGTTCTTTCCCTCTGGAGCACCTGGCATTGGCCACTGTTGGAAGACAGGATACTGGGCTAGATGGACCATTGGTCTGACCCAGTATAGCCATTCTGATGTTCTTATATAGAATCCAGATGTATCCTCTCCCCTCTGTAACCTACTAGACCCCGCTCTCCTCTCAGAGCTGAGATATAACCCAGGAGTCCTGACAGGGTCTCTATCTCCACAGAGTTAGTAACAAAGTAATAATATAGATTAAAATTTTAAACCTAACCATTGTCCCTTAAGTGACTTGCCACAAGATGTCAGAACATGTTGTTATTAGAGCTGAGTGGGTCTAGTATTTATTTAATTTTCTCTTTTATAAAGGAATTAGATATAGGGCTCCTGTCAGCTAATTGCTAAATTATCTGCCAAAAATCTAGAGTTTTCAAGTGCCTAAGAAGCCCCAGAAATACGGTTAAAATTGCTCCCCATAACCAAAATCTGAAATGGCGCCCCATCGTGAAGTTTAGCCCGTGCTGAAGGGGAATTGCCTTGCTGACCAAGGAAAGTCATAGACTGCTTTCCTTCCTGAAGCCAGGGGGAATGCACTGTGTCACTCAGTTATGGTTTGTTCACTGGCCTGTGCCTTATAAGATTATAAGCTTGCCATAAACCAGGCATTTTAAAAATGTGATCAGTGTTATTCAGATTCATATATAGCATCCAACAAAACGTACAGCCTAATATTTGGTACAGCATTGACACGATTTTAAAAAGTGGATTAGTCACATCCTTAATGACAGAGAGTGAGGGGAGCTCCTCTCTTAGTGCAACTGTTTCATCTGTTCGCATGCCCCACAAGAGAACAGCAAGTACATTGTGATGCACTATATTCACAATCAATAACAAGAAAGACCATTTTGTAGAACAAATGCTTAGATTCCAATTAAAAAGCCTCATAAGCAGTACCTGTGGGGAGATCCTAAATCTATGAAATGAATGGAAATGTTCTGTCCACAAAGCGATAACAAAAACAAATGTCTGGAAGTTAAAGCCTGACAAATTCACATTAGAAATAAGCCACACATTTTTAACAGTGATGGTGATTGTGAAAGTGAAATGAATTATATTAACGAAATAGAATGAATTAAAGAATGCTGCATGTGCCTTTAAGTAGAAATAAGAAATGCTGCGATCCAGTTGTCAGGAAAGCAGACATTAAGATAGAACAATTTCTCCACTTAAGGGCAATTGGTGAAGTATTAGCCTTAGATTGATAAGAGTTAGTAAGGAAGTAAGATATGCATGTTGTGCCCCAGGTAAATTTTACAATTTTGCTCTCTTTGTTCCTTTGTTTAGTTCGCGCCCTTTTATCTGTATAAATAAGACTGTTTGGGTCTTGCATGGGGGCTCACATTATCTGAATGTATTAGCAGAGCGCTGTGCTAATAAAACAGAGTGGTCTGACAAACTGTGAGTCCTGAGTCTATCTTTGACATGATTAACCAGTAGAACAAACTTCCAAAGTAAGTGGTGGATCCTCCATCTTTTCAAATCTTCAAATAAAGGGTATGTCTATACTTTGAGCTGGGTGTGTGAGTCCCAACTAGAGGAGACATACTCACACTAGCTCAGATTGAACTAGCATACTAAAAATAATGTAGCTGTGGCAGCACAAACAGTAGGAGGAGCTAGACAACCCACCTGAGATTCTCAATGTGTACTTGGGGCAGCTAGTCCCTCTCACTGCTCGTGCTGCTGCAGCTACATTCTATTTTTAGTGCACTAGCTCAATCAGAATCATGCCCCCAGTTTGAAGTGTAGACATACCCCAAGACTGGCTGCCTTTCTGGAAGATATGCTTTAGTCAAACACAAATTACTGGGCTCAGTAACTGGGTGAAACGTTATGGCGTGAGGAGATCAGACTAGATGAGCTAATGTCCCTTCTGACCTTAAAATCTATGAACCTTTGAATAAAATGACTAGTTATATTTTAATCTTTCTTTCAGCTACATATATTTTAGCAGTTAGCCAAGGCAGAATTTGGTTATTTCTAGTAAGGAAGTGACAGAAAATTGTGGGTAATAATGTTTCCTGGAAGCCCTCAATGGTCTAAACATCTGATGTGGTTGCTTTCATGGTTTCACTCATGAGGAACTGTGCAGTATGTGGAACATGAGTGAGCTCAGGGTCTATGAGGTCACACTGTACTATAGACCCAGCATCTCCTTACATAAAAAAAATTAGATGCAGAATTCTCTTCCAAGGACAACACCACACTGTGTCTTTCCCTTTGAAGTTATGCTTCGTAATGTGAAATTTCAGCTGTTGCGGGGACAATAGAAGGCCATATTCTCAACTGTGTCTAAGAGTGCAGCTGGAAGGTACAGGGGATTCACCAAACCCATGGTTGGTTCTGCACCAGCCCAGAACTTGGCATAATTTGGAGCAGGCTCAGATTGCTTAAACAGCTGTCAACATCCCTCAGCCCTTCAGGCAGCTGGGGGTTGCTGGGGCATCGGGACATCCCAGCCTTGGTCTCTTTTCCCCTGGACATACCCACACCAAGGTTTCTGAGACGGCTGCTATAGGAGCTGCTACAGTGGATCAGCTCCACCAGCAGATTCCCTTTTGCAGCAGGGGTCCTCTGCCAACAAGTTAGGTCAGCTTCATGCCAAGCATCTGTCTTCATATGTTCCTGCATGTTTTGCTGCTTCTACATATTAGATCAAATACAAAAGCAGCAGAGGGTTTACAATATTGAACTGTCAAGAATAATCCCTTTAAAGTCCTGCTCAGTGAGCTCCCGTCCCTCCTTCCATAAAAAACCCTGTGAAATTAGTTTTTGGCCTTCTCATCATACAGTCAGTCATGCAACAAGAGGGAAAGATTCATGGTACCAAGCACTATACTACTTTGTAAGTATTTGCATGATCAGGCCCCCAAAATATTAGAGCCAGTAAAGTGACTTTAATCAGCCCAAACAGAAACAAAGCAAAATTTGATTTCCAAAATGGAATGCTGCCACCTAAGAATATTGATAAATTACTCTAATTAATCTAACTTGCCAAACTTTCCAGCCAGTATCTGCTCTTTGGGTAAATTTACCCCTGGATGGAGAGTCTGTGCCGAGTTCTTCACACTTGGGGACTCCTACAATAACACTGAGCAATAGGACATCGGTGGAGCTGCCAAACTGTAGATGAGAATAAATCGGCACAGAGAGGCAGGCTGGGATCATTGGGATCACTCAGACTGAATAGCTGCCAGTCAGTGTAGAGGGGGCACAGATGGGAAGAGGTTGCTTTTCTGTCCTGTAGACTGTGGTAATGGACATGGGAGGGCTATGCTGCAGCTCCAGAGCTTATCCCTAAACTGGAGGGGAGTAAATTCCATCCTCCTCAATACCCCTCCTCTGTCCCAGCCCAGCCACATGTGGAAAGACACCATTTTGACTTGGTGTATTTCATCCATTCTGAATAGGATCAACACACAACCACACTCCATCCACCCTTGAGTTATAAAATCCGACAAAAAGCAGTGATCTCAGATAAACTTACCTCAAATGGGTCTGCAGAAGAGCCAGTAAACTATGCGTCATAGACTCATAGACTTTAAGGTCAGAAGGGACCATCACGATCATCTAGTCCAGAGGTCGGCAACCTTTCAGAAGTGGTGTGCCGAGTCTTCATTTATTCACTCTAATTTAAGGTTTCCTGTGCCAGTAATATATTTTAACGTTTTTAGAAGGTCTCTTTCTATAAGTCTATAATATATAACTAAACTATTGTTGTATGTAAAGTAAATAAGGTTTTTAAAATGTTTAAGAAGCTTCATTTAAAATTAAATTAAAATGCAGAGTTCCCCGGACCGGTGGCCAGGACCCGGGCAGTATGAGTGCCACTGAAAATCAGCTCGCGTGCTGCCTTTGGCACGCGTGCCATATGTTGCCTACCCCAATCTAGTCTGACCTACTGCACATTGCAGGCCACAGAACCTCATCCACCCATTCCTGTAACAGACCCCTAACCTCTGGCTGAGTTACTGAAGTTCTCAAATCATGGTTTAAAGACTTCAAGTTACAGAGGATCCACCATTTACTCTAGTTCAAACCAGTAAGTAACTTGTGCTCCAGGTCGGAGGAAAGCAGCCGCTACTGCCAGGACTTTTAAGAACACCCTTGGGGCAGAGGAAAGGCTAAAAGGGAGCACTCGGTATTGGAAATGATATTGGCTTTTAGTTAGGCCAAATTCATGGTCCATTTTGGTCAATTTCACGGTGATAGGATTTAAAAAATCATAACTGTCATGATTTCAGCTATTTAAATCTGAAATTTCATGGTGTTGTAATTGTAGGGATCCTGACCCAAAAACGAGTTGGGGGGAGGGGTTGTAAGGTTATTGTGGGGGAGGGGGGTTGCGGTACTGCTACCCTTACTTCTGTGCTGCTGCTGGTGGTGATGCTGCCTTCAGAGATGAGCAGCTGGAGAGAGGCAGGTGGCTGCTGGCCTAGAGCCCAGTTCTGAAGGCAGAGCCGCCACTACGATCAACGTAGAAGTAAGGATGGCATGGTATGGAATTGCCACCCTTACTTCTATGCTGCTGACTTCGGAGCTGGCAGTTAGCAGCCACCTCTCTCCGGCCACCCATCTCTGAAAGCAGCAGCACAGAAATAAGAGTGGCAGGGTATGGTATTAAGTATTAGAGGGGTAGCCGGGTTAATCTGGATTTGTAAAAAGTAACTTCATCAGATGCATGGCTATTCTCCCATGAAAGCTTATGCTCCAATACATTTGTTAGTCTATAAGGTGCCACAGGGCTCTTTGATGGTATGGTATTGCCACCCTTACTTCTGTGCTGCTGCTGGCGGGGCGCTGCCTTCAGAGCTGGGCGCCTGGCCAACAGCTGCCACTCTTCGGCTGCCCAGCTCTGAAGTCAGCACAGAAGTAAGAGTGGCAATACCATGATCCCCCTAAATTAAACTTGTGACCCCCCCCTGCAACTGCCTTGTGGGTCAGGACCCCCAAATTGAGAAACACTGGTCTCCCCCATGAAATCTGCATAGTATAGGGTAAAAGCACACAAAAGACCAGATTTCACAGTAGGAGACCAGATTTCACAGTCCGTGACTCATTTTTCATGCATTTCCATGAATTTGGTAGGGACCTACCTATAGTGAACCATAGGTACTTCCTGTGTGATGGGTGTTATCACCCAGAGCAAGTTGCTTATTTGGGCTCAATAATGAGATCTTCCCTTGGTGACATCCACTATGACAATTAAACCTGTTGACTGGCAGTCGGTGCTATATACATACCAAAGTATTGTGGATCAGCATCTATTAGCCTACATTAAAAAACAAAACAAAACTCAGATTAGGTGTTTTTACATTTTGCAATTTGTTATGACACATTTGTTTATAGAACCATAAGAGGGCAGCATTTCATCTATCATTCATTCACTCTCTCTTAGGAACTTAATAGAGGCATTTTCTCTAAGGTTTATCACATAAACGACAATGATTTTGATATGTCAGCTCTATTTGGAGCCTGATCCAATTCCCGTTGAAGTCAGTGGGAGTCTTTCCCTTGATGTCTATAGGCATTAGATTAGGCCTTCAGACCATTACGAATGACATCAAGAGAAACTGTATATTTAAAATATAAAGATATCATACATATCTCTGTACGTACTTAGAAAATATATGTCTGTTACTAATGTTGAAAGTGACTGACCATTTGAATAAACTATCAAAGAAGTAATTGATTCTCCATCTCTTCATGTTTCCAAATTGAGATTGGATGCCTCTCTGGAAGTTATACTCTGTAGTCAAACACAAGTTGGGCTCAATATGGGTGAAATTCTTTGGCATGCGTTAAACAGGAGGTCAGATTAGATTATCCAATGGTTCCTTCTAGTATTAAAAATCTATGAATCTGTTAACTGATACCCTGAACACAGTGCAACATATTATTATAGTAATAAGTTAAGTCCGTAAAACAATATTTAATATTAATGATAGATACGAGATGGTTTTTGCAAAATTCTAATTTTAAAAAATGGAGCACTGGAGGACTAAATACCTGATGGGATTGGAAATGGGATATAGAGCTGTTCACCTCTAAGTTGCTGATTCAAATCCAGCCCAGGTCACTAGTCACTGAAAGCTACTAGTCTTGTGACTGTATGATGTCCTAACTCTTACAAATTTGAATAAGTCAGCTCAGTGCGCAGTGAACAGGTGTTAACTGACATCTTTACCGGCAGTCTCAGCAGAGAAAAAGAGGAATGAATGGTCATGGAGACTGAACTTCCTTTTTTTTGCCTCTGCAGTGGTGAACCAACTCCAACTCTCATGGGCTTGTGATGAAATTGTATTTTGTTTGTTTGTTTAGATTATCTCCAGGGGAGGGAAAATTCTATATGTGTCTCACTGTCACTAAGGGTATTTTCAGTCATTTTAACATGTCATTTCCACATCACCTCACTGTGTCTTTCCCTTTGAAGTTATGCTTCATAATGTGAAATTTCAGCTGTTGCGGGGACAATAAAAGGCCATATTCTCAACTATGACTAAGAGTGCAGCTGGAAGGCACAGAGGAGTCACCAAGCCCATGATTGGTTCTGCACCAGCCCAGAACTTGGCATAATTTGGAGCAATAACAGGGACAAAATGTGGTTCTATTAAAATGTCCTGGGAACAGACCAATGGCAGCTCAAACATGCAGCATTCAAGCAAAATGAAATGCCTGAAATGCCCACACCCATTAGAAGAATACAAAAGATCCCCACGAAGAGATGATGCAAGGACAAGCAAAATACAATTTGATCACAAATCCACTAACCATCACACTTCATTTTTATTTTAATATGTGTTTTGATATGTGCAGCTATTAAACAGACATGATTTCCCCAGCCCTCAGTTTTATTGTCCATTAGCATTTATTACAAAACCATTATTGCTTCAGAATTGTTAATTTCCTATTTGAACTTTTGGTGAAAGTTTGCCAGTTTGGAATTTATTGTGGTGTTACCACTAGAAAAAAATGTGAAGCACTATTTAATTTCCTGTAACTTGCAATATAAAAAGCAAAAGTAAGTAAGTTTTGCTAAGGCAAGTGTGTATTTCCTCTTTTGGCAGAAATAAAATATATGAGTTCATTTTTAGCTCCCACCCCCTTTAAAAAGGCTTTGACTTGCCATTTTTTGGATCAGATGTTAATAAAGTTAGTCAATTGTGTTTCCTATGTCTTTAACCAAAAGAGTGATAATGTTTAGCACAGAATCCGCATCCTGTATGTTATTTAGACTCCTAACTTCCATTGATTTCAATGGAAATTAGGAGGCTAAATACGAAATGTAAGTACAATATTTATATTCCAGTTGATTTATTTTATAATCATATGGTAAAATGAGAAAGTCAGCAATTTTTCAGTAATAGTGTACTGTGACATTTTTGTATTTTTATGTCTGATTTTATAAGCAAGTAGTTTTTAAGTGAGTGAAACTTGGTGTATACAAGACAAATCAGACTCCTGAAAGGGGTACAGTAGTCTGGAAAGGTTGAGAGCCACTGCTTTACAGCATCTGGGTCCATAGGCGCCATCCCTGCCCTGCCCTGCCCCCATTCCAGCCTCTTCCCCAAAGTCCCCGTCCCAACTCTGCCCCCTCCCTGACCCTATTGGACTCCTTCCCCAAATCCCGGCCCCGGCCCCGCCTCTTCCCCGCCTCCTCCTCTGAGTGCATCGCATTCCCGCTCCGACCCCTCCCTCCCAGAGCTTGTTACACTGCAAAACAGCTGTTTGGCTGCAGCAAGCGCTGGGAGGAGAAGCAGGGACAGTGGCGCTCTCAGGGGAGGAGGCGGAGGTGAGCTGGGGTGGGGAGCTTGGCTGCCGGTGGGTGCAGAGCACCCACCAATTTTTCCCCATGGTTGCTTCAGCCCTGGAGCACCCACGGAGTCAGCACCTATGTCTGGGTCTAAGGCCCCCAATTCAGCAAGGTACTTCAGCGCATGAGTAGTCCCATTGAAGTCAATGGACTTACCTACGTAAAGTTAGATATGCAGACTTTGCAGAATCAGGGTCTTATGTAGACTGAAACTAACCCCTGTATAGCAGACAAACACAATACCTAAGCATCACTTATGTCCCGCCTAAGCCCTGTTTTGAGACCTGAGTTGGAATTTAATCGGTGCATAGGGCTTGTGTGTTTAGCTCATTTTAGAAAGAACATAAAAGGGGAGAAAAGGAAACAGGAAAGAGTGCAAATCCTGCATTTTCACATACACATGAGGTAACTGCCTGCCTAGCCACTCAACTGGGGCAAGTAAATGGCTCTGCAAGCACAAATTAAACCCATTATAAAAGTGTGGTCCAAAAAGTTAAATGTGAACTTTATGATAGTATAGCCCCAAGTATCTTCCTCCAGCTTTGCCAGCACCCATGGAATACGATGTTCTTCTTAAAGCCTGGGAGTCATGTGAAAACCTTAGTATCTCAGCTTTTGTTGGTAAAATAAAATAAGTTTCTGGCCCCCTGGTTACAGTATTGCCAACTTCAAGAGTTCAAAAATCGTGAGTTTGACCCCCCCCAAATCATGAGATTGTCTCAAGAGTCATGAGATTTTTTTAAAAAGATGATACTGTATTTTTAGGTCAGTCTCTTGATTTTTGAACTCCCCCTGGCCATCCCCAGGGTGTGTGCATGTGATAATGAATGTTGCCCACTCTCTCACATGTACTGGATAAGGTGATTTTGGCTCCTGCTGCAAGAGCTCTCACTCCCACATCTGCCCATCTCCTGCCCAGCCATTAATCCTGGCCCCCCATCAGTTCTGTCCCCATCCAACCCCCTTCATTCAGCCCCGCTCAGTACACTCTCCCAGTCCCCATCATCACTTACCCCATCAATTCACCCCCCCTTCTCCAGTGACCCCCACCATCCTTAGTTCACCCTCCCAGCACTCACCCCATCTGCTCAGAACCCACCATCCATACAGCCCCCCACCCCACGAGCCCCCACCCTCCTCATTTCATCCCCCCACTGCAGCCTGCAGGCCATAGTTCAGCCCTTCCTGCCTCACCTCTGTTGCTCTTCTTAGGGTTCTTCACCTTTCCCAGGCCTGGGGGGACTGCGGTAGGGTCCCCGCTCCCACCTCAAAGGCTGGCAGGGCAGCAGCTGCCCAGGCCTGATGGCTGGAGCCCTAGCCGCCCACGGTTGACCATGATTTCTAAGTAAAATTATGCCTCATTCATGATCTTGTGACTGAATAAAACTCAAAACCCCTGACATTTGAGAGCTCTATTGCAAGATCATGAGTGATTTACTTAGAAATTGCATTTCTCACAATAAATTTGTGAGAGTTGGCATGTCTGTGGCTATGGGGGGAAATGTTGAAAATATTAACCTGAATGCCTCTGAGAAGAGTGCAAGATAAAGAACCAAAAATGTATTTTAAAAATCTCATGATTTTTATGCCAATTTCAAGGTTTTGGAGAGCCTCACTCATGACTTTTGAACAGTTGGGGTTGTCAGTACTGGTCCTCATTCCCTGAATCCAAGGGTTAAATGCAGAAAATTTGTTTCCTAGAAATTTTGTTAATGTATTTTGTGTTTTTTTTTAATAAGCTTTTATAGCCCTTGCTTTGAGCACCAAACATCTCTGTTTAACTGCATCGGCCTGCTTAGCCCAAGGTGTCTGTTTTCTGCTTTCTGAGCTGTGCAGGCTGTGGACGCCCATGGATATTGACTCCTTCGACAGATGGCTGACAATTAGGGTGAACAGATGTCCCGATTTTTGGGTCTTTTTCTTATATAGGCTCCTATTACCCCCCCATCCCCGTCCTGATTTTTCACATTTGCTGTCTGGTCACCCTAGCTGACATATTCAGAGGGGAGGTCATCCTGCTTAGTGAGCAAAACACCAAGGAGCAGGTTGCAATGAAATAAAATGTACTCTCTAATTGAAACAGTAGTTTGGTTTTGTATAAATCCTTTTGTTGTCACAGTTAATGCACAAAACGCCAGGGCCTGTCAGCACCAATTTTCAGTCAGGCAGAGGGAATCGTGGGAACAATGTAAAGTTCTCCCTCCTTCTCACAAGCTGATAAACTTAATCCACAGCACTCTCGGCCTGGGAAGCATGAGGCCAAGCATAAGAACTGGCACAGTAAAAGTTCTGTGAGTGACAAACATTTGTAAATATCCTATGCCAGTGGTTCCCAACCAGGGGTACACGTACCCCAGGGGTACGCAGAGATCTTCCAGGGGTACATCAACTCATCTAGATATTTGCCTAGTTTTACAACAGGCTACATAAAAAGCTCCAACAAAGTCATTACAACTAAAATTTCATACAATGATGGTTTATACTGCTCTATATGCTATACACTGAAATGTGAGTACAATATTTATATTCCAATTGATTTATTTTGTATTTATATAGTAAAAAATGAGAACGTCAGCAATTTGTCAGTAATAGTGTGCTGTGACTCTTTTCTAGTTTTATGTCTGATTTTCTAAGCGGGTAATTTTTAAGTGAGGTGAAACTTGGAGTACACAAGACAAATCGGACTCCTGAAGGGGATACAGTAATCTGGAAAGGTTGAGAGCCACCTGTGCCATATGCTTGTAAGGTTTATAAATAGTAAATTTGTTGCATTTAGCTATGGAACTGGGACACCTTTGTTTTTGGTGAATGCCAGCTTTGAAAATACTCAATCTGCTTGGGAGCAATGGCAGCAGCCACTTTGCCTTCAGAGCTGCACCAGCCTATGGAAAAGAGACTCATGCGCTATGCACTCTCATGGAAACTTTACTTTTGTTCTTTCTTGTTGCTATTTTCCTGAGTGTAAATTAAATATTATTCAGATTGAAATTATACAGTTACTCCTTGTATATGCGGGAGGAGGGGCAGGATGGGAATCCTAAGTAGCAGCCCTAGATTTTGTTAAGAAACAAATCATTTTGGCACTGATTCTGACCTGTGCACCCTAATGAGTTTATTAAGCTAGCGGAGGTTATAAGTGAGAGCAGAGTTTGGCCCTAGAAACTGGAGAACAGACCTTTTAGGTCACCCGCAGACTAGTGTAAAATGATTCAAGTGACACAGGGCTTCTACAGCTTACCTTGGGAGAAAATGCCTGTCATTTTGCTCTGTTTTATTCATTTAATCAAAGTAGTACTCTTTGAATTCATCCTTTGCATTTAAAAGGTCAAATTCTAGCCTGGCTTACATTCTCCACAACTCTACCCTGAAGTAAGCTTGATTCTGCTATTGTAGAAAAGCCCTATAAGAGTTGATAGGGATTGAAACCCTTAGGATTCTGTAGTAATTATTGTAAAAACCTGCAGAATTTACTAAATAGTGATAATTAGGTAGGGGTTTGTTTGTTTGTTTGAACCATTCTATAGCAGGGATGTCATTCTCTAGTCAATTCTAACAGTTCAAAAAGCGTTTAGAAAAAAATCATTTTCTATTCAATTCTGATGGGCTTTTTCCAGGAGGAAATAGGCAAGCCCTACGGGAACTGCTAGTTATGTTGCAGAAGGAATTTCCAGGCTTACAAAGCTTCAGGGAGGTTGTTTTGATGCATTAGCATGCATTCTGCATTCTCGCCTGGTGTTCCACACGTACTATTCTGTGTCTCCACAAACTACTCTGGATTCAGATCACAATTATTTAAAAGAATTCATGGCAAAAAATGGGATACCTGTAGTAGTTCCTATATATTTCCATATTTCCTTCATTTCTCACAGACATTTTGTCTTTTTAAAGCAATATGAGAAGACGAAGCAGAGAGAGAAAAGGCCATTTTCTCATGGAAAATGTCTTTACTTTTTGGAGAGAAGTTCTCACAACAAATCAGACCGCTTTTCGCCATTGCCCTACTTTAGCTTGCCTTGTGTATTCAGTACAAACAATTTAAAGCGGAAAAAAACGAGTTCTTAGGCTGAGAGTTGTTTTTGTTTTTAAATACATTCTTTCTTGTTTGTAATCCTTCACTTAGAAACTTGAAGATAAAAATGCTTTTCCCTGCTGTTTTTGTCCTTTTCCGTATGCAAGACCTACAATCCCTCCCCCCCCCCACACCTCATTTTTCTTACTTTCCTCAGGCACTTCTGCCCCACACCCTCCCAGCATACAGCTGATTAAGGAGGCAGGGTTTCCCCTTCCAGGGCTGAAATCACCCTCATGGCAGTGGGGGAGTTGATAATGCAGAGCAAGGTTTCAGGAAAGATCAAGCTTATAGGGTCTGTCACAGAGATGTCTGAATCGCCCTTGCTGGACACTTACCAGGCCGCTATGTTTGTGTCCCACATGCTGGACCTGTGCGCTTTTAAGCTTCACTTGATCTGGGAAGGCTCCAGCACTGTCACTTTCTGCGGGGCCCACTCTCTGGCATGACTTTGTCTGTTACCTCTTCACAGAGGTGAGACTTCACAGTGCAGCTGCGGTAGGTCACCAGGACCAGTGTTGACCACCAAGACATCCCAGTTGCTTATGTACCCCCTTTCCTAGCGCTCCAACCTTAAGCACACTCTGCTTTACAGATTACCTCTCCAGGGACACATGAGAGTTGAAGCACATAACACACGGGCTTTGTAAAAGGGATGCTGACAGGGCCAGTGCTACCAATTAGGCAAACTAGGCTAGGGTTACCATACGTCCAGATTTTCCTGGACATGTCGGGCTTTTTGGTCCTCAAATCCCTGTCCGAGGGGAATTGCCAAAAAGCCAGACATGTCCGGGAAAATAGGGAGGGGTCTTGGGGCTTGGGTCCGGGAGCCGCTGGGGCCGGAGCCGGAGCCGCTGGGGCTGGCGCTGCTCAACCAGGGCCAGTGCCGGGCTGGGGCCAGGCCCGAGCCACTCGGCCAGAACCGGGGCCCGAGCCGAGCTGGGCCGGAGCCGCTGGGACCGGGGCTGGGGGTGCTCGGCCGGGGCCAGGGCCGGTACCCCGGGGCCCGAGCTGAGCTGGAGTCGCTAGGGCCGGGGGTGCTTGGCCAGGGCTGGGGGTGCTCGTCCGGGGCCGGTGCGCTCGCCTGGAACTAGGGCCAGGGCCCGAGCCGAGCCGGGCCGGAGAAGCTGGGGCCAGAGCCTCTTGGCTGGGGCTGGCCGGCCGGCCGCCGGAGGGAGCCGCTCGGCCGGGGGGGCCAGACTGGGCTGCACCTCCTCGCACCCGCCACCGCCCCAACCCCAGCCCCAGCCCCAGCTTACCTGCTACCTCCCTGTTTCAGGCTTCCCGCGAACATTTGATTCACGGGAAACAGGGGAGGGGGAGGAGCAGGGGGGTGGAGCATTCAGGGGAGGGGGCGGAGTTGGGCAGGGACTTTGGAGAAGGGGCGGAGTCGGGGCGGGGGCGGGGTGGGGCTGGGGGCGGAGTTGGGGCGGGGCCAGGGCCCCGTGGAGTGTCCTCCTTTTTTTTAATTAAAATATGGTAACCCTAAACTAGGCCGAGGGCACCAAGATTTGGGGGCGCCAAAAAGCGGTGCCCCCAATTTTTTTTTACATCGTTCCTATGCCCCCTCCCTGAGTGCACGGTCGCTGCTCCGCTTCTCCTGCCTCTCAGGCTTGCAGCACCAATCAGCTGTTTGGCGCCACAAGCCTGGGAGGGGAGGAGAATTAGAGCAGGGGAGGAGGCGGAGCAGAAGTGAGCTGGGGTGGGGAGCTGCCGCACTGGTCCCCTGGTCGGGGAGCTGCCGCGGGGGGGGGCGCCTCAGGGCAGGGAGGGAGAAGCTGCCATGGGCGGGGAGCCCCAGGGCAGGGGGGGGGGGCGGGGAGCTGCTGCAGGGTGGGGAGGGGCGCAAGGTGGAAGTTTTGCCTAGGGCGCGAAACTTCCTTGCATCGGCCCTGGATGCTGAAACAATTTACTCTGTAATTGAGATAGCACAACAGAGATATTGATCCAGACAAAACAATAAAACACCTGTACACGATTCCCTGCCTCAGTTTCCTCACCACTCTGGAGCATTGTTTGGGCTTAGATCAGAGCCCTTAGGCCTTGCTTTGTGCTTCTGGCTACTTCTCCCTCCCTCTAACATGGCTGGTGAGAGAATCCCCCTTTTATAAAGTCTCAGTCCCCTGCGTCATGTGAACTCCCCCCCCCTCACACGTGATGCCCCCCCGTCCCACCTCCCACTCTCCAGACCAGTTTTGTCATGTATTCAAAGTCCCTCACTAGCTGTCCCACTGCCTGGTTACTAGCCCACCTGCCAGGACCAGTTTTCTTGGTTTGTCCACCTTTGTTGTCCAAGGGTGCTTCCATTTGACAAGAAAACTATCAAGGTCAATCCTTCAGTATTAGCCCTGTGTCACCGCCCCTTCGAATTTCATCCCAAAATAGAGGTAAAAAGACAACAGAGAAGGCAGACTAGCCTTGCAATCAAAACGGAGTTTGATATAGTTCTAGACAAAGAATTAATAATCCAAGAGCATTCATACATTGTACATAGATTACCCAAATCATCACAGGCTCACCTTCAGATACGTGTGTTCACCAGCCACTCTCCCCTTTGCAGCTTCCAAGAAAATCTGTTTCTTCTTTGCAGACTGGAGGGAGAATCTTTTTACTTGTTGTTCCCCTGGAGGAATCTACTGCTCAGTACCCCAATTTGGATTGCTGCTTCCCTAATTTGACCCATAGTGATTGATGATCTTCTCTTAGGGCCTGATCCATGAGACTCAATGAGAGTGTGGTAGTTTGCAAGAAACTGCAGCGATGCATAGTTATTTTGCTCACTCATGATGGCAGCCAGACCAAGTATCTTGACTCCAGTGCTCTATTCCTGGCTGACATGGATGGTAAAATGCACCCCACGGCACTTTGCACAGTCAGAGAGGTAAAACCTTGCAAGGTAAGGATGGACTGAACAAAAGGACGTGTCCGGTCACTAGGAACAAAGAAATTATTTTTTGTAACTAATTACTTCTCTGTAGATCGCTTGGCTTTTTCTGGACCAACACTCCCGAGGAGTGTGAAATGCTTTCCACATTTTTTCCCCTGCATCTTCTGCTTTCTAAATTTTCAGGGCCAAAGGACAAAAGCTTTATTATGCCTGATGTGTGACCAGAGGCAAAAGTGCGAAAAAGTCTTTGGCGCATTGACTACACAAAGTGTGCTCTATTTGCAGCAGACACAGCAGGGCATTTCAAACAACTATTGCTACCCTCGTCTCATGTGGCACAGCTTCATTTTGTGCTCAAGACCCATGTTCTGTCTTGGCTCGCACCCCGGCAATCCCACTGACGTCAATGGGGCTGGAGAGGTCACACAGTAGGCAGAATTTGGTCCAGCATGTGCAAGCACATTTGTGACCACCTGTTATTTATGTATTTATTTACTTACTTGTATTGTGCCTCAGTCATTATGGAAAGCCCTTTGTGCTAAGAGCTGCACAAACACAGAGGAAGACGTTCTCAGATCTCCATGCAAAACCCTGGAGTGAATTAGTTGAATGAACAGTTCAAAGGGGCTGGCAAATGAAAACTGCATGTGCAGCTTAGGGGAGGGAATGCAATCAAGCAGATCCACTTTTTAAATGTACATGAAATACCCTGCAGCTCAATGGGCAAGGTAGAGGAACTTAGTAGGCCTGCGTGGAATGGATTTTGGGGATGGGAGACAAAGGAGATGCTATGTGGTGTCTGGAGTCACTGGAGAGATGATGTTACTTACCTTCTTCACAGGAATGATGTGAAGCCTATTTGAGATCCTTGGCATCATATATATTATTTTTATTACAGCTAGTTCCTTGAAATGTCTGGACAGTAACATTATTTACTTTGTCTCAGTCCCCATAAGGGAGATCAGACTCCAGGTGACACCCCACCTATCTCCTATCCAATTTCTGCCCCAACTACCTCAGCATTCACAGATCACTATTAAACCACAGGGTCTCCTGGGATAAGAACCAAAATGAAGCCCTTTCTAATAACTGCTAGTAGCTGGTGTCTAACTGATTATCTTCCTGGCTGGCAGCGAAGATCGGACATTCCTCAACACTGATAGGAGACCACAATACTCCACAAGGCTATCAAAAAAATTAAAAAACAAAACAAAAACAAAACAAAAAACAGTTCTAGAGCAGAATGGTATAGTCCCTCCATTAAGATGTCTGAGTGGATGGTTGGCTCATAGGGTTGCCAACCCTACAGGATTGTCATGGAGTCTCCAGGAATTAAAGATTAATCTTTAATTAAAGATCATGCCATGTGATGAAACCTCCAGGAATTCATCCAATCAAAGTTGGTAACCCTATTGGCTCACCTAACAGGGGTATTCAAACCAGACCCAGACATGACAGTGAACCCATGGCTGACACTATAGCATGAGTTCTCAGATGTCCATGCAAACCCCTGGAGTCAATGATTTTAATGAAGCATGCCATCCTGCCTGCTGAAATCCAGGGGAGAGGGAGAAAACTTGCAATATCTCCTTATCACACAAACATACAGAGTGGACTCAGACTGATGGCAATAAAGTTATATCAGTTGATCTTGAATTAATAGGACCATCTTCCTTAGCCAGTGCCCTGAATTACAACATCACAAGCAAATTAGTAAAGACTAAAATGAAAAACCTGTTAGCTGGAAAGAGTCGCTGGCTGAAACTTGTGTTGTTTCAGTTCCAATATTGTTTACTTTTGATAGATTTAAAAATAAATATGCTGCCTCTTTCAGAGCATTGGCTGTAACTAGAATATGTTGATTTAGTTAATGACAAATTCCTGCTTATCAGATACATGGGTTTTATTACTAAACTGGATTTTCCACAAGAAATGAAAGTTGTCAGATCGGATGCAATCTCTCTGAATCATATTGCAGGATGGCTTCTATCCACTTTGAGACAGATCAGTTTAAGGGGTAAAGCATGACCAAAAAGATCAGCTCGTCACTGAGTAAATAAAAGAGTCATTTCTTCAGATCTGGTTCCTCTGATATACTCAGTAGTCTCAGATTCTTACCTTTGCCTTATTTTCTAGTTCTTGCACTCTCTCTTCAAGTGATTTTTTAAAAAATTCTGAATACAGCTGTTAAAGTTGTCACTGTAACCAGAGTGTCCTCTAAATCTAATGTGATCAAATATTGCAGTGAGGATGCCATGTAAGAACCTAAATAGAATGGAGTACATGACTTTCTGCATTCTGAAGTTTTTAAGAATGTCTGTATTTCACTGTCTATGGCTGACAATGTGCTGTTATCTAACATTTTATGCACCAAGTCTACTTTTTTATGATTGTGTCCTTCACTGTGACCTTCAAATTCTATGATCCCACATCAAGATCTGCCTTGATGGGGCAAGCATCATCTTTGCCTTCCTGAATGCATAGTTTGGAGGAGGAGTTTTTCCTTTATGCATGTTTGCTCCACATATCTGCCCTTTAGTATTCCCAAGAGAAATGAGGTAAAGCTTCAATTGAAAAACTGAGGCAAGTCTGCTAAAAAGGAGTAGCAAACTATAGAGCTAAAATCAATACATCCTCTTATTCTGTATATATGCACAGCCAGCCTTAGTTCTCTGTTTTACAGTATAAGTTTTATTACAATAATGATATTAATGATTTTAAAAACTCCTCTTCTATTCCCTCAGTATATGTCTGAATCAAAACCTCTCCCTTCAACCTGCTGTCCTGAGTTATATTGGGATACAATCACTACAGTGGCATGATATTGATGCACCAAATTTTACAGCTGGAGTAATTGTTCTACTTCACTGACAGAATCTGAACCATATTTACCTGTGTTCCCTGCCTCACCACATTTTCTACCAAATGAACAGTGTGCCATTTCTTCAGTGCTCCATTTTGAAAGTTCTTCTTGGACATTTCAGATCACCAACACCTATTATAACTTTAGCAGAATTGTTCATTTTTAAGGGATTAGCCTAATGGCTCGGTAGAATGCCAAATTGCTCTCTTCTTGCAGCTACTATTATGCTTGCTTTCCACAATGTATCCGTTTGAGATCCTCCCTCCTTAACTGGACATAAATCTATTACTGGTGAAGCTCTTGGTGTGTTTTAAATGTAATCTCTGTTGAACAGCGAGTCCTGTGCTTGAAGCCAGAATTTTCCCACTGTTTGTTGATTGAACTCAACAAATATCTCATTGAGTTCCTGAGATGACTCAAGGTCACAACATTCACCTACCAGCACCGAGTCACTGGTCTTGACTTCTGAATTTTTCCAGATAGCAGACAGGCTTAAAGAGCAAATCCATTTATAGACCCAGTTATTATAATGATGCACAGGAAGAAAAATAGATTTATAACAATCATAACATACAAAATAGTAATACAAATACTGAGAATTAGAGCTATGGAAAGACAAATACTGGATACTGGGTCTATGACTACTACTAAACCAATAAACTGCTATCCCACTCGAAGCACACCATTCTAGAGCAAAACATACAACAGCAACAGATTTCACTCTTTAACGTGAAATATAGAAGTTTTATGTATTGATACAACCCTTGCAATTACTTCTTCCTGCTCTCTCCATAGTTCCTGCTCCCTGCATAATTGTTTATTGATTACTTTTTTAATGGAAACCAGCCATTTTTCCTGTAAGAACTACTTAGGTTTCTTTCTATGCAAACTGAAGATGTTAAACTTATTTCTAGAAAGAGGAAATCTTAATGTGTAAGCTTCTTTTCATCCTACAACTTTTAAACTGTTTTAAGGAAAGTAAAGTAAAAGCAATTAACTTTTAAAAATAATTTTAAAACTGTTCAAACACCCTCCTATGGGATGTGGTCACAAACATGATACTTGTAAAACACTGCTGAAAGCAGTTTGGTTGTCATGTGGACAAGTCTTTATTACAGGGTTTGCTACCTTGTAATATGATTCCATGCATTGCAAAGCACATCTTAATTAATTCCCAAAGGCAAAGTGGGAATGTGCTAAGGCAGTTGTGAAAACATTCTAACTGCAGTTTAGACCTTGTAGTTCTGCTCTGAAAAGCGACTCTAAAAATGGCAACGTGGGATTCTGTATTTATTGTTGGTCCATGCTTTCCAGATCAAATATGCTCAGGTATAAAGATTTTTTTCCCCCTTACCAGCCACGGTCTCACCTTGAGATCCAAAAGTTAAAGCTTTCTGATTCGTGCACCACCACCTGCAAGAGATTCTGTCAGCAAAATGCTGCCTTCCTTTGCTCCTGGCCAAAATAGGCAGACTTTGGCCCCATTAATTCTGGGGAGAATCAGTGACCTCAAAGAGAATCCAGCTCCCTCACTCAAAATTGTGTTAGGTTTTCAGTGATAATGGGAGTAGAAACATAGTAAAAACATTTTTCACTAATGTCAGCAGATCTGACTCTGAAAACACAGAGGGAGCAGAACTTTTGAGGAAAAAGATGCCATTTTTATATGGTCACTTTTCAGACCATAACCACACTTTAAGCTAAACAGGTTTTTTTTAATGTTTTTTTAAACTTTGTGCTAGTGTGTTACATGGCACAAGAGACTTTCATCCCTAGAAAAACCCTGATAGGTGCTGAACAATAAACTGTATGTATTCTATTGGGGGGAGGGATAGCTCAGTGGTTTGAGCATTGGCCTGCTAAAGCCAGGGTTGTGAGTTCAATCCTTGAGGGGGCCACTTAGGGATCTGGGGCAAAATCAGTACTTGGTCCTGCTAGTGAAGGCAGGGGGCTGGACTCAATGACCTTTCAAGGTCCCTTCCAGTTCTAGGAGATGGGATATCTCCATTAATTTAAGCTATATTAGTAAGTATACATTTGCATTAGCTCCTATTGGCTTTGTCATTTTATTGGGATGGGCCCAGATCCTCAAAGGGATGTAGTTGTCTACCTCCCATTGATTTCATTTCTGCTGAAGTCAGTAGGGACCAGGACCCTAATTACTTTTGAGGACCTGGGCCATAGAGACTGAGTATTCATGGCAGACAGCTAGAGATGGGAAGATACTCACTGAAGTAAGTGAAACGATTCACAGATTCGTAGATTCTAAGACCATTGTGATCATTTAATCAGACCTTCTATATTGCACAGGCCATAGAACTTCCCCAAATTCCCACTGACTTCAGTGAGTTTTCATTCAGGTCCATAAAGCAGAAAAAACATTACATTGAAATCAGGTTACACTGTTCTGCTACTCTCATACTAACAGTAAGTATGTCATAGGCTGGAGCTAAATATGAGTTTGGTGCTTTGCATTTCTCAGTTGGGAGCAGTGAACTTCATCCACCTTCAAGACATAGGGCGAACTCACATCATGGGTTCCTGTCCACAACCAGGAGAAGGGACTCAGCAGTGTAAGCCTCCTGCAGCCTTTGCTTCACTGGGATGCTCAGAACTAAATGATAAAATCCCCAAAGTGGGCAGGACTGACCCAGGAAGGGCTAAAGTGAGGCTGGTTGGGATGGGGAGCAGTCCAGATTTAAGGTATGTCTCCACTGCAATAAAGAGGTGTGATTGCAGTACACGTAGACATATCTGAGATGGCGTTCCTCTAACTAGATCAAAGCTAGCTTGAGTAACAATAGTGGTGTAGCTGTGGTAGCATGGGTGGTGGCAGAGGCTGGCTGCTCAAGCATGTACACAGCGTCCTGCCCTCTCCTCTCAGTGCTAGGGTTTCTGTTACCCTTTTCCAGCTTCTCCACTATCACATACAAACAAACCACCCCTAGATCAAAGCTTGCCTGGGTATGCCTACATAAGCTGCAACCACACCTCCTGATTACAGTGTAGACATATCCATAGCTCCTGGCGTAGGCAGCTGGTGCTGGAGAGGCTGCTATGAAATTATGGCTTAAAATTGGCTTCTCTGTGAAGCCCCCCTCTGGCGCAGCTGGCCCATGTGGCTGAATATAGCCCATTTTAAAAAATATTGGTTTCCAGAAGAAATTTAGGGGCAGAGCCTCAGCTGGTGTGAATCAGTGTGTAGCTCCTCTGAAGTCAGAACTAGGCCAACATGTATCAGCTGTGGATCTGGTCCAGAGTGCCTTGCCAACATGTAGGTTAAAATATAGATCTAGTACATGATAATACATGTGTTAAGGGAATAGAAACCCCTAAAAGTAAAATATTACAGGAATCGTTGCAACACACCTTCCTGGTGCATAAATCATCAATTAGCTCTTACATGGCTAAATAACAGAAGCATTTCCTCTCTTCTCAGTGCCTTGGTTTCTGTTCCCCTTTTTCCAATTTCCCCACGGTTACTTACAAACAAATCATCGTTCAAGTTCCTCAGATTTTTACACCATATATCAGGTGTTGAAGGGGGTAATTGAGGATATTGATTTCTAATTTAAGAACATCATGGCAAAATGTCTGCTAGGAAATGGTTCCTGCATGTGTGCAGAAGGATTCAGATACACTTTCTTTGGTCTGTTAAAGTGGTCACTTCTGTTATATTACTTAGTGTAAATGCATTTCCTGCTTAGGAGCTTTTGTCACACAGTGTGCAAGCTTTCACCTCCCCAGGTTCTTGCCAACTCCCCACAATTCTGTGTGCCGACTATCAATAGGGCAAAGCCGCAAAATTCAGAGCCAAATTGGTATCCGGATTTCAAACACTCCAAAGTTGGAGTGTCCATGTATGACGTTTTGGTCCATTACAAAGAGAGAGATGTGAAATGTCAATCCATACCTAGGTATGGATTCTACCCCAGTTCCCCCCCAAAAGTTTGGGGTATGGATCATGGGTTTGATTTAGACCCACTGTTTACTCCCAGCATTTGAAAGCTATTAGATTTTAGTCCTCGCCAAAATATTTTTGAACTTTGTGTATTTTATGGAGGGACAGAACGAGAAAACTGGAACACTTCGAAAAAGTGATCCTGCTAGAACGGGGCAGAGGGCATACTAAAGACTTAGGATCTAAAGAGCTGAAACTTTTCCCCCAAAGTCAATGGCAAAACTCCCATTCATGTTAAACAGGCCCTAAGGAAAGTGACAGGCTTGGTGCTTCAGTAGTCAGCATGAGTGAAGAATAACAGTATTTTGCATCTCTCTAGCACCTTTAAGACTAAGATTTCATCTCAATAAGTTTCACAAACATTAAATAATTAATCTTCACCACAATCTCCAGTTTAAGTAGGGAAACTTAAAACCAAGGCATCAAAGAAATTTGCCAATTTCTCGTCTCTGATGTAAGAATTTAGCCCCACTCTTTCCCCCTTTCACAATATCTACAGGTTTCGGGAAGGACATATACTTCCTGCTGGTTATTTTTTTTTTTAAGGGAAATCTTCTTAGTTCCAATTGGCTCTGATCCTGCATTCTTTGTGCATGCAAAACTGCCCTGGTTTCCAGAGGTACTGAGCAATGGGAGCTCCTGGGAGTTCTCTGAAAGTTTGGGGCACACAAGGAAGGCAGGATGGGGCTTATGGTGCCTACAGAAAAAAACCCACATATGTACGTACCCTGCCATCTATTTCAATTTCAGTCAAAGGTAGTGAAGAAAAGACCAGGCTCACTTTGAATGAGTGCTGACCCCCACTGACTTCAATGGGGCTAGTCCTGTGAGCAAGGGCTTGCCAGTGTAAGGGTTCCACAGCTGGCGCCTTTGTTTTTTTTTTTTCAGATTATGAATGTCTTTGTCCTTTCTGGCTAGAATCACTTATAGGAAGAATTATCATTATCCTTGGAACTTCTGCATGTTCCAAGCCCTGTACAGCTAGGAAATAATTCCACCACTACTGCACTCCCCCACGCCTTCTGCAAAGCCCCCCTGTGCTGCCTTCCCCTGTATCCTAGGGGCTGAAGAGACCTTTACACCTGCAGGCGACCCATCCAGCTCTGTGGTACCCTCATGGCCCAGGAAATCACCGCTGAGGCCCCCGGCAAAGCGAACTAGGGTGGATGGGGAGAGATGAGGTGGCTTGTTACTTTCCTGCATTAGAAGGGAGGGGAGCTCAGTGGAGTCCCCTGGTTCCCTATCCACCCCCTGCACTGCAGCAAGTCACTGGGCAGCCAGGTCCCTGCCCTGCAGGATCCCCGTCCTCCACAGCTTTGGGAAGCTTGCACCAGCAGATGCAAAGCGCTATAGCTCTCTGCACCGCAGGCTGGACGGAGGAGATATTTTTAAACCTGTCTCCTATTAGCCCAGGGCCGCCGATGACTCGCTCTTGCGCTGCCTGAAGGTGAGTGACTCCCCCTCCCTAGAGAGAGAGGGCAAGGCAGGCAGCCAGCAGACACCGCCCGTCAGAGGCCAGCCCCTGACACTCCCTCCTACGTTTTCCAGCCTGTGGTGAGCTCTGAAAGGGTCCCATTAAGTCATCAAGTTTTACAGTTCCTTAAAAAAAAAAAAGTTGGGTGATGGACAGGGAATGAGTGATCAAAACTGAGCTAATGCTTCCTGTTGGAGCAGGGGCTATATATATAACGTGCCTTTCATGTTGGGGGGATGTCAGCAGCAGGCTGCTAGGAGACCGGAGCTTTCACTAACTCCCTGTCTAGCGTCCCAGCTCCCTGAGGTTTCTCACACAGACCACAATGAACAAGTTCCTGTGCTGCACGCTTGTGGTAAGTCCCTTCGCTGAGGGAGATAGGAGCCTTTGGATGGCTGGGGCTGCCCTGAGAGGTCAGGCTGCAGATCCACTCTTCCCTCGCTTTTTCGTTTGCTCTTCATGCTGGTAAACTTGTTCAGGTTCATCACAGGGGGCTTTTGTGGTAAGATTTAAACAGGGACGGGCGCGTCCAGCGTCAGGAGAAAAGCAGATCCTTTAATCGCATAAGGTATTGGCATCATTTGCTTTGCATTCATGTTCTTTCCTGTCTTACTCTTCCCGTGTCTTACCAGGCTCACATCACTCTTGTATTAGCATGAAATATATTAGCTGGCAATGGATTTTTAGCTGGGGATGTTTCTTTTATGACTTATTAAAACTCCATATTTGCCCTATCTTCCTAGTCAGTGTTGGTTATTATTGCACTAATGCTGATCAGTATCTCCAGGACTTGGGAGAACATTCTTGCTTTAGGACTTTCTAAACAGCTCAAGTTTGCTTTGTATACACAAACATATGATGAATTAGTAGCAGTGTCCCTCATGTCAGTGCAGGAAATGTCATTGCTGCGGCAGCAGGTATCTTGTAAGCCCCTGCTTTTAGTGGGTTGGTGGATTTTTATATTATATGTATATATATATATATATATATATATATATATATTGCTCTAAGTATACCTCTGGTGGTCTCAGCACTGTAACAAACCTTTTAAAATGTTGTTTAATCTATTTAGCTGTTTGGAAGTTAAAATTGCATTACATCAATTTTTAAAATGTGTACAAACCTACTGTGTAATAAATATTTAAATAGTACTTGGTTGTTATAAAAATGGACTATTACATATTCATATACAGTAACTTTTCTAGACTGTCTTAGCAAGTATTGTGCATTAATGTCCAGGTAATCTCTGATAGAGTTAGAACTGAGTTACACTTATTCTAAAGTTCTTTAAAATGCATGTGTGTGTATATGCATGTAAAACAAATTACAAGATTTCCAGTCACTGATGAGTAATGCATGTGTATTACTTTGGGTAGAATTTCCTGAAAGAGTTTTTTGAAAAATAAACCGAAGTAATTAATGGGGGCTGGAGGAAAAACAAAAATTGTTATGTTTATGGTCAGCAAATTGAAATGTGAGACTAAAACCCTTACCTTATAGTATTAAGCCTTTTTTGTTTATATAAATGCACAGGAAGTTAATTGTGGAATGTCAGCAATAACTTGTTACCAACTTGCCTTCCTATCTGTTTGTCATAATGTAGTATCATTTAAACATTTTAATGTAATAGATTCCTAGTTGACTGTAATATAACAAACTGGTACATTTTCTAAACTAACAATTTACAATTAAATTAAACTTGATCTTCATTTTAGAGCAGCACTGATGTCACCAACAGACATTCACGCACCAAGGAATGTGAAAAAATGCCAAAAAGTTGTTACTGTATCCTGTTTCTAATCCTCCACTTTATCCCATCTCCTAAATTTGACTTCTCTCTCTGCTATTTTGGATCTCTAATATGACACCCTTTTCTTGGTGTGCCTGTCATGTATAGGCAGCCATGGCTTTGCAGCCGTCTAGGGTTTGAGTTTTCTTTTCTTTTCTTTTTTTATTACTTTGTTTGTTTGTTAAAAATAGAACACTGAAGTTACCAGGAGAACATTTGGAAGAAATTGCTGTGACTTTAAACTAGAGCTGTTGTTTTAATGTACTGTAGCAATTTTGATGCTTTCTCATTTATATTTCTCTTTGGTCATGATTCAGCCTCTACATTGAATAGGATTGCTACTAACTCACCATCTTCCTGAAAAAATATGCATCCGAAGAAGTGGGCTGTAGTCCACGAAAGCTTATGCTCTAATAAATTTGTTAGTCTCTAAGGTGCCACAAGTACTCCTGTTCTTCTTTTTGCGGATACAGACTAACACGGCTGTTACTCTGAAACCCATCTTCCTGAAGAAGAGCTCTGTGCAAGATCGAAAGCTTATCTCTGTCAGCAGCAGAAGTTGGTTCAGTAAAAGAGATTACATTGCCCACCATGTCATCTTCCTGGAAGAATACTGTGTTTGTAGTAGTAGTAATTCTATTCAGTGTAGAGGCTGCATGTATCCATGACATGAATTCATACCCATGACATAGGTTTAGGTTATTTCAGAAATTTTGCTGTCACTATAAGATGGGTAATTTTAACTAGAGATTAATACATGATTTGCAGAGCTGATGTATCTTTCCAGAGATGTTCTGTTGGTTGTTTTTTTCCCCCCCTTCACTTCCTCATCCCCACAGAGATTGTGAATCGTAGCTCTGAAGTTCACTATTTGTCAAACCCAAGAGCAGCTGTCTGTCTGTTCAGACAGCTGAAAATGGAATAATACTAATTTAGACTTTCAGAGAGCCTTTATCCACAATTCTTAAAGTAAAGGTGTACATTTGTAAATACTGATGAAACAAAAGCTCTGTAAGGTAGGCTACATACCTCATTTCACTGACGAAGAAACTGAGGGCTTGTCTACACAGCAAGCTACTGAGCGGCAAGCTGGTGTGCTGTAGATTCAAATCCTGGCTTGTGTAATGTCCTGTGTGGACACTGCCACAGTGCAGTGAAAGTCCCTGAGTGCAGCTAGAGTACCACGCTTTGAAGTAGCAGTACATTAAAACACACTCTGAAATGATCATAGCACAGCCTTGTAGCAGTGTCCACATAGCAAGGTAGTGTGTGGCAAACCGGTGTGCTAGAGATTCATGCCCTGGCTTGTAGCGCAGTAACTTGCCATGTAGACAGCCCTGAGACAAAGGATATGTCTATACTTACCCGCTGGTTTGGCGGCAAGCAATCGATCTTCTGGGATCGATTTATCGCGTCTTGTCTAGACGCGATAAATCGATCCCGGAAGTGCTCGCCGTCGACGCCGGTAATCCTGCTCCACAAGAGGAGTAGGCGGAGTGGACAGGGGAGCCTGCCTGCCGCGTGTGGACCCACGGTACGTACCTTTAAGTTCGAACTAAGATACTTCAACTACGTTATTCACATAGCTGAAGTTGCGTATCTTAGTTCGAACTGGGGGCTTAGTGAGGACCAGCCCAAAGGTTAAGATCCACATCTTTCAAATACTGGTGCCTATAGTTAGTACCTACATTCATATTTAGCTACAGTATCTAAATAAGTGCCTGGTTGTCAGAGGTGCTGAGCACATGCACCTTTCATTCAAGTGAACTAGGTAACAAAGTTTGAAAATGTGTACCCTAAATAACTTGCCTGGGTTAATATAGCAAGTGTATGACTGAGACAAAGAGACGAACCAGATCTCCAGGTTCTCAGCCTTGTGCTTTAACCACCAGCCTACTCCCTCTCATGTAAAAGGGAAAAAAGTATAGGCTAGATATCTTTCTAAAAGATTAAGTTGGACAATTCAATAATTAAGAGATCTCAGTTTATGCAATTAGGGTCTGATCCTGTGATGAGCTGGAAGGCTCTGTTAATTGATTTATACATATACTTGTCATATAGCTGTTGAATTCCATTTGCAGTTTAAGGATATCTTCTGCATTTTTCCAGATGTGGAGAATACTGTACTGAATATGCTGCAGTTAGATTCGATGAAGAATTCAACATCGAGTTTAGGCTGTTGAGTGCTTTCTGGGACTGCTTCTGCTCCCATTGCAATCAGAAAACATCCATGTAACTCCAAAGGGTCCAAGCCCTTTATGTAAAAAAGAAAAAGAAAAAAAAAGATGATGATGGAGTTGTGAAAAACCTTTATGAAGAAACCCCAAATCAGATAAAACCTGCTTGGTTTTAGCTTCTATTGCACACCTGAAATGCAGCCTTTGTTTGCCAAAAGGTTTGCTGAGTTTGGGCTGAGGTTCAAGTGCACCCATGACGAATTAGGACTTTGGGTGGAAAGCATGCAAAGCTCAGTCATTTTACAAGTATTCCATGGCAAAACAAGTCAAGCTTGGTGATTTCAGATGGGTTTCACTTTTGGATTAATAACACTCCCCAAAAAAGTAACAATCAAGAGGTGCAATCCCACAAGAAAGAAAGCCTGGAACATTTTGCACAAAGCAAGACCACATGTCTGTACAGATCTAACAATTACCTCCTTAAAACTTGATACTTTGAGGTGTCCACTGCCTTTAGTTTCCATTGAAGTCTTCGGAGTTGAGGTTACTTGGCATCATCCAGGATCAGGCCCATAGGAAACATAACATAGTTCCTATTAACAAGTAAACATACAAGTATTTGAGACACCACAGATTTTTTTTTTTAGAACAGTCGATAACCTGTGGTATCACAGATAGTGTTGGGAGGTAATTGATGTTCATTTTTTAATGATGTAGATGGACTAAGATATCAATCATTCTTTGTTTGCCTGCACTGGTAAAGGTATTCCAGTTTCTAACAAAAAGGTTAATATACAGTGGAAAGGAGAATTTTGCAATCCCTGTGAAGTATATATGAAAAAAGGCTGTGACGTAAATTTAAAGTGGATACAAGACTTTTCACACAATGTATAATGAAACCTCAGGACTCACCACGATAAGATATTTCGTGGATAAAAAGCTCAGCAAGATTTGAAAAGTACTAGATATATCTATAAATAAGAATAGCACCTGCAGTTACAACAGGTGAGATAAAATGTACAAGGTCTGTCAAGACTCCTGCTTCAGAGTATGAGATAATCATGAGCGGAATTCAGGAAAATAAATTTTGCCCATGGGGTCAAATTCTGTTGAATTTACTCAGAGGTGAGTAGTCCCAATGAAGTCTTTGAAGTAATTAGGATTTAGTAGTAAGGAAAGTGAGAAAGTTTAGGCCCAGGCTTTTAGTATCTCAGTTAGCCAGGTGACAGGATTCTCCTCCCATTCCCTTCCCTGGTCTGAAAAATTTTGCATACTGCCAAAGACAGGATGATAGGATTAGAGGGCCATTGATCTGATCCAGTTTGGCAATTCACTATGTGCTGTTTTGACTCACTAAACTATTAGTAGCGTGAAGGCTCTTTAATGTCATTTCAGGTATTTCAATACTATAGGCCGTATTGTGCCACTAAACTTTAAGCAGGACCTTCCCATTGATTTTAATTGAGAGTTCTGTTTAGGAATTGATGGCATGATTTAGCCCTCTGTTTTCACTTCATTCAAATACTTTGAAAAGCAAAGCCGCAGATTTCTGAGATTCTAAGAACATTAGAACATAACATAAGAATGGCTGTACTGGGTCAGACCAATGGTCCATCCAGCCCAGTATCCTGTCTACCAACAGTGGCCAATGCCAAGTGCCCCAGAGGGAGTGAATCTAACAGGTAATGATCTCTCCTGCCATCCATCCCCACCCTCTGACAAACAGAGGCTAGGGACACCATTCCTTACCCATCTTGGCAAATAGCCATTAATGGACTTAACCTCCATGAATTTATCCAGTTCTCTTTTAAACGCTGTTATAGTCCTAGCCTTCACAACCTCCTCAGGCAAGGAGTTCCACAAGTTGACTGTGCGCTGTGTGAAGAACTTCCTTTTATTTGTTTTAAACCTGCTGCCCATTAATTTCATTTGGTGGCCCCTAGTTCTTGTATTATGGGAATAAGTAAATAACTTTTCTTTATCTACTTTCTCCATATCACTCATGATTTTATATTCGTCTATCATATCCCCCCTTAGTCTCCTCTTTTCCAAGCTGAAATGTCCTAGCCTCTTTAATCTCTCCTCATATGGGACCCGTTCCAAACCCCTAATCATTTGAGTTGCCCTTCTCTGAACTTTTTCTACTTTGCATCCATTACAAACACTGGCAACATTTTTGACAAAATGAAATTGAATCATAATTTATCAAATAGGAAAATATGCTTCAGGATGGACTTGGAATACAAAACAGAAACAGATTTATCTCTTTTAGTAAATTAAACATTCTCCTATGGTCTGCTACCCAAACCACAAAGCCAAGCTAAATAATAATATTTTCATACTCTGAAAAGCTACTTTTCTTTCTCCCAGCGAAGTGATTTAAGGGAATGATGCTTGAATGATTTTGCTGTATTTGCAGTATTTTTGCTGTATTTCATTTTTAATTTAACAGAGAAAAGCAAGCAGTTATTTGTCTTACATTTGAAGATAAAAGGAAAGGGTGTGTACTACTTTGCATGCCCAAGGTCTGAAATAAAGTAATAAGATCACTTTATTTCTCTTTCTAAAGCCTCTTCTAAAGGCTCAGAGAAAAAAAAAACTGTCTGATGTTGCATTTGGCAGATCCTCTGACTTCTTTGTGCAGATTGATGTAAAGTGTGTGTGAAAAAATGTTGCTTTAGGCCCATGTGTTGAGTGGCACTGCCAAAGGATTGCTTTTTAGTCTTCTGTAACTAATTTTGAATGATTTGTTAAAAGGCATTAAATATGTTAAACAAACCATACATAAAGATAGAACTATTTGAAATTTTGTTTAAAAAATCATCTAAGTTAGACATAGACCTTAGAGGGTTTCTGGGCATATCAATTATGGCTAAAGAATCATATATTACTTCATTATTTTTCATGCCATTAATCAATTAAAAAATTATATGAAAGTCTTTAAGATTGATCCCAAATCTTCTTGGAAGAGATTAAATTCTGTGCGATGTTTAGCACCTCTTAGCAAGATTGGACCTTTAGGGTCCAATAGGAACCTTCATAGGATTGGACCTATGATATGACATCAGAGATCAATTTGAATTTCACCCACAAGGTGAGTGGATATTGTTCTTTTTCTAATGCATATGGCATGAGATTTTTTTGGTGTACAAATTTTTTTTTTACCAGTATCATTTCAGAATTGAATTTTTTTTTGTTTTTTTGTTTAAATTGAGCCTTAAGTTCCAGCACACTGAGAAATAACCTCTGTTGACTTTACTCTGTAACAAACCATCTGTTGCTCTACATTTGTCCACTTGCTGAGTTTGTAGTTACAGTGTAAGGGCTCAGTTCCACAAGGTACTCAGTATCATTGATTTCAGAGGGTGTTGGGGGAGTTCAGGGAGTACCCTACAGGATCAGTCCTAAGTTGCTGTGTCCGGTTGGCTGTTTTCAGGTAGTGCCCTGATTTTCTGTGCAGTAAATATTGGTCCCATTCATGGTCCTAGTTTCCCACTCCTCGGTCCATGGGAGTCTTTCCATTGACTTCAGTGGGAGTTGGATGAGGGTCTGGGCCAGCCATGGTTGTGTGCCCCTGGAAGGGAGATAATATAATGGAGATATCCCATCTCCTAGAACTGGAAGGGACCTTGAAAGGTCATCAAGTCCAGCCCCCTGCCTTCACTAGCAGGACCAAGTACTGATTTTGCCCCAGATTCCCAAGTGGCCCCCTCAAGGATTGAACTCACAACCCTGGGTTTAGCAGGCCAGTGCTCAAACCACTGAGCTATCCCTCCCCCCACATGGGGAGCCATGACTACTAATGAAAGGAGTCTTGTCCAGCACTGCTTGGTCTGAATTTTGGTGGCCAGGGGGGTTTTAAATCTGGGCATAGAAATCAGGGGAATCTTGAAAGGATTCTCAAGGATCCAACAAAGTACTTGCAAAGACTAAGTCCAGTGTTTTTAGTGTTTTTTACCTCTGCTATGTTTTTCTTTAGTACTGTTTTTTCAGAGCCTGTGTCTGGTAGTAGCATTGAATGGCAATTGTGATTGAAAGTGATAGTCGTTATATGTACAGAGGTTGAGGCTAACTGTTGAGTTCATGATTTGGGGCATAACTGGTTATGGTAGACTCCTTGTGCAGTGCCTGTAGGGTCTATTACAGGAGTGGATGGGGGAGGTTCTCTGGCTTGCAATGTGCGGGAGGTCAGACTAGGTGATCATGATGGTCCATTCTGGCCTTAAAGTGTATGAATCGATGAGTAAGGGATTAACTGGATGCCCATTTATTATAGTTTTCTTAACCATTATTTCTGACTCACATAAATTCAAGACAGACTGTTTTTTTCTTCAAAGTAAAACGTGCCTGTTTTGGATTTGGTGCTTAAGTAGTCATGAGTTAATGTGATCTAGTGCCAAATTCTGCTCTCAGTGAAACTGTATTGAAGTCAATAGACTTATAGTAGTTTAAAAGTCCAGAATTTTACCGTTAGTATTTAGAGTACCATGAAACGGTAAAAGGTCCAAAGTCTAACTTTAAAAAAAAACCTAACTAAAGCTCTGTTTCCTCCTACTTAAAATCCTCCTAAAAGACTTTCAATTGCAGTATTGATGCCATCTAAAATCTAAAATACTCTAAAATCTTTGCTCAGGGTAGGACACATTTTCACCAATAGGCATTCAAACAAGAGGTTTTCAGTCTGTCAACTTATTGTGTTTTTTCAGATGACAAACATATCAAAGCCTTGCATGGTGACAGGTTTCAGAGTAGCAGCCGTGTTAGTCTGTATCAGCAAAAAGAACGAGGATATTTGTGGCACCTTGGAGAATAAGAAATTTATTTGGGCACAAGCTTTTGTTAGCTAAAACCCACTTCATCGGATGCATGCAGTGGAAAATACAGTAGGAAGATATATATACACAGAGAACATGAAAAAATGGTATGGCAACACCCATTTTTTCATGTACCCCGTGTATATATATCTTCCTACTGTATTTTCCACTGCATGCATCCGATGAAGTGGGTTTTAGCCCACAAAAGCTTATGCCCAAATAAATTTGTTAGTCTCTAAGGTGCCACAAGTACTCCTCGTTCTTTTTGCAAATACATCAAACTTATCTCTGGAGTTCAGATGATGGGCTGCAAATCTTCAGCTAGTGTCAATGGGCTTCACTAACATTAGTGGAACTATGCCCCATTTACTCCAACTGAAGTTCTGGCTCATCGATATAGTTAATTCAATATACTGTTTTTTCTGTTTAGGCCACCAGCCCAAAAACTGAGGCTGTGCTTTCATTTAGTCTAAAATGCCTGTTTCTTATGGGTGGAGGTGGGGTGCTTAATATTTTCTTTCAGCCTATTCTAGCCACAGGCCTTTCACATTAATAGGAGTTTTGCCTGAATGAGGAATAGGCTTAGTCCCGGGAGGGGGTGGGGGGCAGCCATCTGCTATATAGATTACCATGCACACCCAAGTTAGGAATGACCCAAAATCAAGCAGATGCAGAAAAATGTAAGCTCTTTGGGGCAGAGACTGTGTTTTTGTTGTGTGTTTGAACAGCACCTGCCACACTGGGGTCCTGATTCATGAGTAGGGCTCCTGGGCACTCTTCTAATACAAATAATAAATAATAATAATGCTGTGTAGTGCCTTTCTGCACATTCTTCTATAACACTTCTGAAACTCAGGTAGACACCTAACTGTGGATTCAGGAGCTTAACATTAGGCCTTCAGTTTACACAGTTCTGACTAGAATGCCAAAAGTGTTGTATCTTAAGTTGTATCTTAAGTGTGTTGTATCTTAAATTGAAGATATTCCTCTGAACAATAGATTTCCTTGCCTCGGTCTTAAGGGGTCATTTTGCTGGGCCTACAGAACTGTGGGTAAAGGGCAATGAGACATGGGAATGACGTTCTGTGAATGTATGGATGAATAACATGGCACTGGGTTCAAACTAAGTTTAATATCTGCTAGAACATTGAGACACAAATTTGATTTATACCTGTAATGTTACTTAAAAACCTTTAATGAAACAGAATAGCATGGTACTATGTACTTAAGGGTGAGCCAATGAGCGACAGTCTGGATTATTTCATTTATACATCTGCACAAGGTGTGTTTCAAGGAATAGAAGAAGAATATTGCCTAGTGCCTGTGATGTTTTTTTATTTTTAAAACAAACAAGCAAACAAACAACCTGGCCTGCTGAATGGTCTTTCTCTTTTATATCCACATTTAGATTATTATGGGTGCTGCTCCACTACAAAAGGGTAGAGATTCAAATGAGTAGATTCACCCATGCACAGGTCTGTTTGGTTTTTTTACCCCCACCAGAATGGACTTCGGTGGTCCCAAAAGCTATATTTGTATTAACTCCCCTCTGAACCTGGCTGGAATAATTTGCTTATAATTTTTAATGAGTTGCATCATTTAGGACCAGATCCTGTAAGGCAGTGAGTGCCCCCTCTCTTCCTCACTGTCTCCCCTGCCATCTGCCCTGATTATGGGAGCTGAGCTCTTTGGAAAAACTGCCCCAACCCCTACAACAAAATCTCATACTTGCCTCCCCTATGTGGTCTTCTGTGGAAATCGGCAGCTAGTGACAATGGGCCAAATCCTGCTCTCCTGGGTGCTGAGCACTCTGGGAAATGTGCTTCTGTGTGCACAAAGAGAGAATGAATGGTAAGCGCTAGAATTCTACAACTGCAGTAAGAGATGGCTTGTCTTTTATGGAAGCATTCAGATGCATTACAGTGTAGAGATATTCTGTACCCAGGACCTGCTGTAATTTCCATTCAAGCTGCATAATAATTTTCACATAATGCCAGCTTCCCATCTGCACTGAGTACTATCTGAAGCTCTCAGAGCTCCATAAACATCTAAATTACAGCATTTGGCTTAGAATTGTCATTTCAGTTTCTCCACCTCACGCTGAAGTCTGACAAATGCTGCTCTAATGTGCTGTGTATGCCCATGCAAGTGTTTAGGATATTCAGGAGGGTGGTTTCATTCTTGCTAAATGAGCTGTCTGATGAAGAGAAAAACAAACCCTAAAAGGAATCTTGGACTGTTAACAGCCACGATTTATGAGATTATCAAGGCTTTTTTCTTACTAGAGTAATAGTCAGAGGTTTACCAAGGGTGGGTATGTGGCTCATCAGTGAAAAGCAATTCATTTTTCAAAAATGTACTACACCCTCTTTTTAAATAGCTTCTGTGAATCAGATACAGACATTTAAGAAAAATAGAGCTGTAAATCATCAAGACAAATTCGAATTAGAAATAAAGCACCCATTTTTAACAGTGAGTGTGATTAACTATTGGAACAAAGTACTGAGGGAAGGGGTAGATTCTCCTTCTTATTATGTCTTCAGATGAAGACTGAATGCCTTTCTGGAAGACATGTGTAACTATATGCATCCGAAGAAGTGGGCTGTAGTCCACGAAAGCTTATGCTCTAATAAATTTGTTAGTCTCCAAGGTGCCACAAGTACTCCTGTTCTTCTTTTTGCGGATACAGACTAACACGGCTGTTACTCTGAAATATAGCATGCTTGTGACCATCATGGAGTCCGCTCTGCGGGCAGCTACAGCCAAGAAAAGGCACGCGTAGGAATGCAGCAGGGAAACTCCCTTCCACTCGGAGGTGCTGGAACAATTTGTATAGTGGGGGTGCTGAGAACCATTGAACCAAACTATAAACCCTGTATCTGATGGAAACCACTTCAACTCCTAGTTCCAGTACCTATGCTTCCACCCCAGAAACACCTGTTCCAAATCCCCCAGAGTAAATACACACACACACTACAGTGGAATAGTACAATGAATATAGGAAAGGGAAATACTTTATTTATTTACTGAGGGATGAATGGAGAAAAACAACAGGGGAAAAAGATAGGGGGAACAGTAAAACAGAGTTACATCTAACATGAGGACCCATCAGGCTGGTGGTACCACAATATAAAAGGATAGACACTGAGCACTGCATCTAGATTCAAATGTTAGGAATCCTGGGCAGAGTTCCAGTCCAGCAGTGGGTCTTCCTGGTCATCTTCCGCACCAGTAAACTTTCCCCAGCAACCCCCTCCGGTGCCCTCTTCTACTGCTCTGCACAAACCCACACAGCGCGACAACCTCCCCACTTAACTAGCTATAACTTCCTTCCTTATTCCCAACACAAGGTCACAAGCCCTAGTACTCACGGTCCCATGCAGCGCTGGGTGACAGTGATACTGGGTCTGGCTTTGGTTTGGCCTTCTCCGGTGATTCCTTCTTGTCACAGTGTTCCTCCTGGTTCCTGTCCTGGGACATCCCTGGTCGGCTGCTCTGTCCCTCCCAAGCTTCAGGCTGGTTCTCAGCTGCTTCTGTACGTGAGGGCCTGCTCAATTTGGGGCTCTTGTCTGGAGCTCCAGAAACACACACTCCCCTGTGGCTTTCCCTACCGTAACTCCCCTCCCTTTGGAACAACTAGGCCTTCCTCTGCCTCAGGTTTTAAAGGAGTCGTGCTCTCTAAACCCCGAGGGAAATACACAGGCTTTAGTCATGCACAGTTTATTGGGCTCAATGAAAGGGTAACTGGGTGAAATTCTATTCCCTGTGTTATATAGGAGGTCAGACGAGATGATCTCATAGTCCTTTCTGATCTTAAAATTATGAATGAACCTATGAAAGCTATGCTTCCATGGGCAGCACATAATGGAGGCTGGGAGAGGCTAAGCCTCCCCAAACCTCCTCTAATGCTTCCCGCCATGGCCCCAAGGCTGGCCTGTGGTGGGGCTCAGTGCTCCTCTGGACAACCAGGACTCGGACAGGCAGGCGGGCCAGGGTGGATTGGGAAGGTGGGTGGGCCAGGGTGGCTTGGGCACGCTGGCCAGCCGGGGCTCAGGGCAGCTTGGGTGCACGGGCCAGGGTGGCTTAGGCAGGCTGGCCGGGGCTCGTCTGGGCCCAGCAGGTGAGAGTGGAGGGATGGAGTGGGGGCAGGGTCTTGGTGTAATGGGAGGGGCATGGGGCTAGCCTCCCTGAATGGGGGGTTCATGCGCCATCCATGTGTGCTGCACTTCCATAATTTCCTAATGGAGGACTGCGTAAATCAGGGGAGGCAGAGAAAGCCTTCTGACCCCTAACAAAGCAGCGGTGACCAAAAGTCGGTACAATCTGATACATAGGTGCTGGAACTAGGGTCGTTGGGTGTGCTGCCACACCCGCAGGCTTGAGGTGGATTCCATTATATACAGGGTTGACAGTTTGGTTCAATGTCTCTCAGCACCCTCACTATAAAAATGATTCCAGCACCCCTGATTAAATAGCTGTTTGGAAACCAACATGATAATCAGGTGATGGTCACATGTCCACTTCTCCCATTGATACCAGTTTTGGTTTTGTACCTGAGGTTTTGCTTATGTAGAGTGCAAATCTGGTTCCCTTGAATGAAGCCTCAATACGGAAGCTAATGCTGAATGGGCATAGAATGTGAGCTACCACTTATACCTAGAGATGGCTCTTCAAGGTCAGGGTAAGGGTATGTTGGTGGTGGGATGGTGTGGAGAAGCTTGTGGGTTGCCATTGCCTGTGTTACATTTGTTCTATGTATCAACAGAGAACTATGGAGCTAGAGCTATCAATCCAGCACCACTGTTGGACAGCCAAATATACTTTAAATAAATAATGTTCTCCTGGTATAAAGCTTCATATTCAGTTCTCATTATAATCCATTCTAGAAGATGAATCCCTCAGTAACACACACGTACTTGTTTTCCACAAATAGAGGTAATACATAGGACCTGATTCATATAATGTTTGTAAAACCAACAATATATAAAAGAGTAGCAATGAACACAATATTTGGCTGGAGCAGTGTTCTGGGTCCCAGGGCTATACCCATACCTACTGACATCACGTGTATCCCAGCACTTTATGCATGGAAGTAAACAAGTACACTCATACATTTTGTTGATGCATTACTGGAGAAACTGCAAAAAAAAATTGTATTTAGATGACAAAATAATGACATTCCTCAAATGACTGCAGGAAGTTGAACTGATTATTCATAAGGTAGTTCCCAGTATAGTGTTAGTATTGTTACAGGTGCATGTGCCTTTTGGATAAGGCGTAAAAGTGAGATCCCATGACAGGAAGCATTAGCCCTAGTGTTCTGGGGCATTCCATCTTGGGAGATTACATTCTACCCTCCTAAATCCTCCCTGCAATTTCAGTTAGCTGCAGCATTTTTCACATCTGTCTAAAACTATTGTTTAGTGTTGCTGTTGGATATTAAATAGCAGTTACATTTTATCACAGGAGTGACTGAATGTCAGGGCTAGATTAAATGAAAGGAACTTAAAAAAAGCATGTGCTACATTTATTTGATTGTTAAAAATAAATATAGGGAAGGAGTGTCCTTTGAATTTTGATCTACCTTTTTGGTAATAGTGCAATCTAGTAGTTTTTTTCTATCACAGCATAATTAAAATTGCTCAACAGTACAATAATATATTTATCAATTCTGTTGCACTATAAGTGTGCATGATGGTTCACGATACAGATGGCCTGATTCTCCTCTCACTTACATCAATGTAAATCAGGAGCCATTCCACTGAAATCAGTGGGTCGGATCCACGGTTGGAGCAAACAAGCACTGCTCCTTGGCCTACTGGAGTTACACTAGTGTAAGCGAGAAGACAATCCAAATCCACAGTCCTGTTCCCAAAGCATTTACAGTACCTAAGAGCCCTCTCCTGCAAAGAACTGCTTAAGGGATTTTCCATTTGTTAGTTAATGAATAGACCCAGGAAAATAGAGGGGTATCACCGTAAAATCATGCTATTTAATTGGTTAGGGTTAGAGTGGACTTTGTTGGTTTCAGAATATTTTAATAGTTGTAATACGGAATGCCTGATTTTTCTTTCAAATATTAAATTTTCTATGATAATGTAGCCACTGGAGAGTGGGAAAGTTGGTTCATGTTCTTATATATTGCTGCAGTACATCTTTTTTTAATGACTTTGAAGAGACAGACATGATTAAATACATAAGCACATAGAACTGTAGGGGTTTTTTTTGGCTGTGCTGTATTATAGAACTAAAGAGAACAATATTTTATTTTCCTTTTACTAGTTCTTGGATATCTCTGTTAAGTGGACAACTCAAGAAACCGTTCCCCCAAAGTATCTCCATTATGACCCAGTAACATCTCGCCAACTGATGTGTGACCAGTGCCGGCCGGGAACCTATGTAAAACAGCACTGTACAGCTACAAAAAAGACTGAATGTGCACCATGTCCAGATCAGTACTATGCAGAGGACTGGAACAACAACGATGAATGCCAATACTGCAACACAGTGTGCAAAGAGCTGCAGTATGTGAAGCAAGAATGCAACAGTACACAGAACCGCATCTGTGAATGTACTGAAGGGAGATACCTTGAGCTAGAATTTTGTTTAAGGCATACAGAATGTCCTCCTGGATTTGGTGTAGTACAACCAGGTACGTGTCTTCTTTCAATATGCAACAGAATTAATTAGAGCTGTACAAAGCATTAAAGACTTGTGGCACTTAAAGATTAGGAAACAAGCTTGTCCAGATGAAATTACAGACTAATAAATGGCAAAGCTAATACAACCTGTTACCGTTGTGACATTGCTTTGGACTATAGCCAAAGGAACATTTCTCAGTGGAATACTCTGCTCCTACTGAATGTGTAATTTAATGGCAGTACAAATGTAGCAAATTGCACTCTAATGAGAAACATGATGGATAGCCTCTTTTAAAGGAACATTATCTGGGATACAGTATTTCTGTTCTGTCATTTTGAAATCTGCTGTTTTAAGCCACTGTGTATCTTGACAAACACCAGAAGCATTAACTGATACAGTACCAAGAGCATAATTATAACAATATTAATGTAGCTCTAGAGTCAGAGCAAAATGTGGTAATAATTAATTACCGGTCTCCTAAATGGGAACTGCAAGAGAAACCATTATTATTATCATCCAAAGACCAGCCAACTACTTCTTTGTCAAACAAGCTGGTAACATGCTGTATGTCTGTGAGGGATAAAGGCCGTAGCAATGTTGTTTTCGTGGAGCATTTTCTTCATTTTAGACAAAATAAATTGTTAAGACTAAGTTCCTGTCTTGAAACAAAATATTTTGTCATCCTGCAAATGACTTGGCCCAGGCTAGTGCCAACATTGAATGTGGCCTAAAAGAAATGGAAGCTGGCATTCTGCCTAATCATAGTTACACCATATCCTTCATGCTACTGCATAGATCTATATGGCATTTAAATTGTTTCATGGGCTCTGATTGTGCAACAGGATCTACATGCACAGACTTCTATGCCTGTGTTGAATCCCACTGAATTTTGGGTGTAGAGATCCATGCAGGCAAAAATCTATGGATTTCTGGGCATAAGGATTCATGCAGGTTTGGGGCCATAGTTATATCACTGTTAACTTTGAAACTCTAGGAGCAGAAAAGCAAAGGATAATGAACGGGAATTTCAAAAGTAGTTAGCATTGGCCTACCTCTATTCCTATTGAAGCCAGTGACAGTTATATTATTGACCTTAGTGGGAGTACAGTTAGGCCACCAGTGAGTATGTTTGAAAGAAGTGAGCTGAGGGTTTAAGAGGATCCAAATTCTGAACATTCAGCTCCTTATCGATTTGGTATAAAAATCAATCTTCCTAGCACTGAGTAATTACTTTGGAGACTGTATCATTGTGTGTTTCACCTGAACAAAGATGTGTGTGTATGCTCTATGGTTGTGGATGATGTAAATACACAGCAGGGTTTTAGATGTGACCAGCAACATATGTGAATTTGTACTTTTTATGCAACAGAAGAGGAGGGTTAAAGAGTTATTGTCGATGCATGGTGGTGCTGTCCACATCTGGTCTGACTGATGTGGCTGTGCTGTGCATACTAGATTAAACAACTCAGTCTAGTAATCCATCAGTCAAGTAATTTGTCCTTTATTAAAACAAATAAACTGTTTCTGACAGTAGCAGTAGCAGATTCACATGGCTATGATGTGAATAGCCCGTAGAACAGACTTTTTTCTTCAGTGGTCCCTCGCAAGTCTTCTTCCTGTGATTCAGCATCGGAGGATTTAGACTCCCTAAATCTCTCAAAATTGCATCTTCCAACCTCATTTGTGGTCAGTCCCATGCTCTGATTCCTTTGACCTCAGACCTACAAAACTTCTGTAAAAGTGTATCTTCTGCACATTGGACATAATTCCATCGTTGCTGTCATCGCTGGTGCAAGATTGCAACTTGCCAGGATTGTCTAAGTATCTCCTTGTTTGTGACAAAATCAAACCAATGGCTGTTAAGAATATGCCACAATTTTTGATACTGAAAACTGTTTAGTTTCCTCTCCATAGTTGTTTTTAACTGCCATGTTTCTGCTCCATATAACACTTCTGCATTAAACACTCATATCTTAGTTGTCACACAAACATTCCGCTGCCCAAACAGAGGTCTTTGAAGATGCTCAAATGCCACTGATGAAAGAATGATCCGACATATAACTTCTTCGGCTATTCAATCTCCTGCTGTCAAGCAACTACCCAAATAGACAGGTTTCAGAGTAGCAGCCGTGTTAGTCTGTATCCGCAAAAAGAAGAACAGGAGTACTTGTGGCACCTTAGAGACTAACAAATTTGTTAGTCTCTAAGGTGCCACAAGTACTCCTGTTCTACCCAAATAGACAAAACTATTCACCCATTCAGTCTATTGCAATCTACATACAATATCAGCAGGTCATTCATTTCCATTTTATAGGAGGTATACCTAGCTTTGGTTTGTCATCATTGATCTTAAATCCCATAGATTCTGTAGTGTGTCGCAACTCTTCCAGCATTAGCTGTAGTTGGTCAGTAGTCTCTCCAAGTAAAGCAATATCATCCACATACTCAAGATCCTCTAAAGATGAATCTTTAAGTTTCACACCTTCTACTTTGGCCTCAAGCAGGTTTCTCATCATATTGTCTATTAGAACATTAAATAATATAGATGAGAGACCGCATCTCTGGAGTACTTCTGATTCTTCTGAAAACCAGTCTCTAATATAATCTTTGACCCTCATACGGCTAAATGTACAGTGGTACAGGTCCTCCACTAGGCCCACTAAGTCCTCAGGCACTCCATACTGGTATAGCAGTATCCACAATTCTGATTGATACACTGGGTCAAAAGCAGTTACAAAGTCTGTAAATGAGGTGTTAACTTCCTTTGGTCACTCTAGTCATTTTCAATAACATTTTGCAGACCGTATATTGCATGGACTGTAGGTTGACCTGTAAAGAAACCACACTCATTGTTTTTTGGTTGAGATAGTATTTCAGTCAGTTCAGTAGTATGATCATACACCCCTGCCCTGAGATAGACAACAACATTATTCCCCTATAATTTGAGCAAGCTGATTGTTCTCTTCTTTTGAAAAAAAAATGATGCAGCTGTTTTTTCAATCTTCTGGAATGTGATCAGTTTCCCAAACTTTAAAGACAAATCTGAAGCCAATGAACTAAATCCGGGTCTCCACTCATTAGCAGTTCTGATGAAGTATTGTCAAGACCAGGTGCTTTATCATTTTCTAACTGTTTGACAATAAGCATCACTTCCTCTAATGTCACCAGCCTGTTTTCTACAGGGTTCATTTTTGGATGAAGTTGTAGGTTATGCCTTGATGGGTTTCTGTTCACTAATTCACAATAATGCCAATGCTTAGGTTGTGCATCAATATCATGGCAGAATTCTCCATTTTTGTCCTTAACTGGAAGAAGCTGTGAGAATGGATGTCCAATTAGGACTTTCAAAGTGTCAAATACACATTTCTGATCATGTCTTTTAGAGGCTTCCTCAATGCACTGTGCCATACAAGTCCACCATTGCTTACAATCACTTCGACAAGCCCTCTTGACTACTTATTCAAAACATTTCTTTTCCTGTATTGCCTATTTCCTCCCCTTGTCATTGACTCAACTCTGACTTTCCAGTGCATCCATTCTGTAATTCACCTCTTTTTTCTCCTATAATTTGATGGTATCATCTTTAATCCAATGTTTCTTTTTCATTCTCCTTCGTCCAGTTGTTCTCCAGCAGTCTCTGTGATAGAATCCCGAAATAAAGAATCCCATTCTTCCTTCACGGTACACAGCTGGTTATCCAATATACAATATTTGTTGGAAATCGCTACCATGTAGCTATTAACAATTGCTTCAACATGAAACTTATCAACATTGAAGCATTTCAATGCAATACATACATGTCTCTGGCACTTCTTTGAATATCATTGTTGCTATTAGAAGCAAATCAATACTCCTAAATACTCATACATCCCAGAGGAGTTTAGTCAAGAGCGTCTGAACTAGAATGTGATCCAAGATTTTACTGTCACCCAATTCTTGTGCTGAAACCAGATACCATTAAAATAGTCCAATAGCTTGATAGTATCTGATAAAATAATACAGATGAATAATAACGATTAAGGCACAGGACCGGGAGTCAGAAGATATAGGTCATATTCTCAACTCTGCGATAGTTTCTTGTATGATCTTCAGGCAAAATCATCCAACCTCTCTGTGCCTCATTTTCCTAATTTGTAAACTGGAGTAATAATAGTCACCTCTTACACAGTGTGTTCTTTGGCTTAACATGCTAATGTTTGTCAAGGACTTCATGATCCTTGGATGGAAGGTGTTATAGAAACGTGCAGTAATAAGAATAGAGGCAGGTACAAACTTGAGATTGGTTAGTGCCTAGAGAAGAGAATGAAGGGAAGGAGACACAGGAAAACAAAGGAATGTCTCAGAGATAAGTCTTTTTCAACTGTAATGCCCCAATCTCCAAAGCTGCAGAACTGCTTTCCTAGTCATGCTCATACAGAAAGAGGCAAGGGATTAAATATCGTAGGAACATTAGCTGAAGCTTTTAGTGCTACACTATTCGTTGGTACGCAGATTGCAAAAGCATTGTTAAATAAGAAGTTTGATGTAGTGGCTTTTACAGCTAGGTTAGAAGCAAGACTCAAGGGGCCTGAAACAAAGTACACAAGGATGTCCATTTGGAAGACGCACAAAAGAAGTCTGGGTTGTGTGGGAAGCCTGCTTACTGTATCCATCAAAGGATAATAAAATAATGGCTAACAAAACTGAAGTCATCAATCCAAGACCAAGCCAAATGTGTTAGGCTTTGAGAAGAAGACAAATGATCTAATCACATAATCTTTTGGAGAGATGGGTTCCCAAACCACAGCAGAGTGCATCAATTAAACAGCAATTAGGCCTCAAATAAGAAACAGAGATACAGACTCTGGCAACACAATTACTTTTATAATCTTCAGGTTTTTAAGACAAGGCAATTGCTGGAAAACTTAAAGACAGTGAACCAAATTTTGTTCTCAGTCACATCTATGCAACATCACTCAAGACAATGTGTTTGCACTGGTGTAACTGAGGGTGGAGTGTGGCCTTAGTCTATCAAAAATATCCTTCATAATTACACATGGAAACAATGTGGTCCAGTGGAGAATCGGAATCTGACTACTGTTCCCAGTTGCCACTGCCTCAGTGTAACCTTGAGCAAATCACTTAATCTCTCTGCTTCTCAGTTTCCATATCTATTACTGCAGATAAAGGACAATTAACCATCTTTGTAAAGTACTTTGAGATCCATTGAAGTATAGCACTATAAAATTAAGTATATTAAGTATATTTTTCTTCCTTGATCTTAGTCCTGGCATCCAGGCTATGAGGCATACATTGGTGACACTATAAATCTTTCAGTGGCAAGGGAATCAAAGCAGAGGTCACCCTCCTGGCCAAATATTAGGTATGCTACACCATCAAAGCATATTTATTCTGGGAAGTGATCCTACTGTCAGACTATTAGACGCTGTTAATTTAGCAGCCATCCAAGAGAGCTCATTGCACATGATTTGTTTCTCTTGGAAACAAAAGGGCCTCACTCTTCTCTGGGACTGTTCCTATATTTGGACTATAGTATATATAGCCTCTTTCTCCTACAAAATTGATTCTGGCAACTGGAAATGTCTTATTTTAATTAATTTTGTAAACTGATCAGATTGTTTCTCACACTGGTGCTCTATAGTCTGTTTAGTTCTTGTAATTTACTAAGGTTTGGTATTTTGTAGTTCTAATAACATATGCCTCTTACTTTTGAAACTCATTTTAACTAGAATGTGAGTTCCTTCGAAGGACTGATAAGGAACTAGAATTGAGCCAAAATTAGAACCTCAAAGCAAAGTATCTTCAAATTGCAAAGAAGAACAGGAATTTAATCTGTTGACTTAAATCAGCCATTATAACTTTGATTCTAGGTCAGATCAAAACTACATGGGGCTTGTTTTCTGGTTTGGGTATGGATGCAACTGAAATCACACAGTAACATCTATTCTCCAGACATTTCACCTCAAAATGACATAAATTACATGAGATTACCTGACCGTACAAAGGTGGACCATTTTTCAAGAACAATCTTTGAGATCTGATCCTGTCAAATCCAAACCAAGCCTTTGCCACTCTCTGCACTATGGTGCCCAATAATGTGGCAGACTTCCTAAGAGAAATCCACTTGGGAGTTAATGCAGATTAAAGCAGTGTTACCTCTCACTTTGCACCTGCTATTCGCCTCAAGCGGGCACCAGGGGGGACAGTCAATGGCAGCACACATTCTAAGTGAGGGAGGCTGGAGGAGCAGTGCAAAGGTGCCATACTGCTTTAACCATGTAGAACCTGGGACTCTGCTGGGTTTCCAGATCACCCACCCTATTCCTTTCCCATTCAGAGGAAGATACAGAAGAAACTCTGCATGGAGTTTCCATGTACTTTGTCACCCCCTGCAGGTATTTTTGGGAATGAGGACAATCTATCTCCATCTCCCAAAATATGGAGATGCTAATCTCTTTGGAAGGAACAACCTGAAAAAGCAGCATATCTGTGGTAGGGGAAAGTCCACCAGAAATTCTCTTAGCAATGGTAGTTGATGCCTGATCATCTGAAATGTGCAGATCTCTGTCAGTTGGACTTTCATATTGTTTACGGCAGCTGTCGTTGCATAATATTAGCAGATTAAAAAGGCAAACCTGTATGTAGCCTTCTGTGGTGCATTATTCTGTCACTATCTTTTAGAGGGTTGGCTATTGCAAAATTAATTTCTTTTAAGTAATTGTATAGAATCACTTTTGATGTTCAGATATGCTCTCCTGCACATGTTTTTACTCATTATCTAGTAAAAGCAGAAGTTCTGCGTTTGAGTATATATAAATATACTCTTTATTTCTTGGCTACTTGAAAACTCAGAGATTCATATCCTTTTGTTTCTAAGGGAGTCTTAGAAATGTAAAATTGTAGTAAAGGTGGATTTGCTTATTTTAACGCAAACCTCTGTGCATTTAGCTTTTAACAGCAACTACTCCCAAAATACACTAGATGGAGGCATTTTCAAATGCAAATATAGTCCTCAATTCCAGCAAAGAATTGAATAATAGACTATAGACTAATAGACTTAAAGGTCAGAAGGGACCATGTCTTTAATGCATCCTTATTCGATAAAGCATTTACTCATGTGCTTGAATTTGGGCACATACTTAAGTCCCATTGGTTTCAGGGAGACTTAAGCATGTGCTTAAAGTTAAGAGCATGCTTAAATGCTTTGTTGAATAGGAATGTACTGCTCAATTGGGGATATATTGTATGAGCTTTGATTTGAGCCGGTATTTTCCTTTGATAGACTCTTCGTAGTAGCTGCCTAGCTTAAGTTTCATGCATTAATCTTCTCCCTTTCAGTCAATGCGGTGCAGTAATGTTCCATGTTTTCTCAGTTATTTAACTATTATATTATAATAGCATATATAAAGAAAGGGAGGAAAGTCACCGTGGATGAATGGTTTTAATTTAAAGGCCAATATGTAGACTGGGGTAGGCAATCTATGGCACATGTGCCAAAGGCAGCACGCGAGCTGATTTTCAGTGGCACTCACACTGCCCGGGTCCTGGCCACCGGTCTGGGGGGCTCTGCGTTTTAATTTAATTTTAAATGAAGCTTCTTAAACATTTTAAAAACCTTATTTTACATACTTTACATACATCAATAATTTAGTTATATATTATAGACTTATAGAAAGAGACCTTCTAAAAACGTTAAAATGTATGACTGGCACGTGAAACCTTAAATTAGAGTGAATAAATGAAGACTTGGCACACCACTTCTGAAAGGTTGCCGACCCCTGATGTAGACAGTATTCAAATTATATTACAGAACACTCACAAAAAGAAGAACCTGCTTGCAACAGATTTAAATAAATGGGCTGAATTCTATTCAGTTACAACCAGAGTAATTTATTTTAGGGATCATCTGCACAGATGTAACAGAGCAAAATTTGGACCAATGTTTTGTGCCCGTTAATTGATTCTCAGAAAAAAATCTATATGGAGGAAAACTGAAGGTCAGACACCTTTTGTAAACATTTGAATAGAGCCAAGTTATCTGATGCTAATTTACAAATGTATGCAAGGATGCAAGGATGAGAAGCTCGTGTGTTTAAAAACATTATTTAACATACTTCTGTAGCATGAGCATCTGAATTTGAGAGAAAAGTTTTCAAAATTATACAAATATCTTCCAAGCAAGTGTTCATGTAGGAGTGAGAAAGCATGAAAATCCGAAGTCATGGTTTATTTTTTGCTATTTTCTTTCCTGGTACACAAAAACTCACACACAATATGTATCTTTTGTAAAAGGTAGTGGGTTTTGTTTTTCTAAAGGCACCCCTGAGAGTGACACCATTTGCCAGAGATGTCCAGAAGGATTTTTCTCAAATGAAACTTCATCCAAAGCAGCCTGTGAAAAACACACAAACTGCAGTGCACTGGGTCGTAAAATAGCACTGAATGGCAATGCGGTTCGTGACAATATGTGTCACGAAAACACAGATGCATCAGCTCAAAAATGCGGAATAGGTATGTATAATGCCAAAGTGTCCCGACAAGCATTATTAAAATGGGATTAGCAATGGCTATGGTAAAAATTATTAAAACTGTTAGGTGCTCAGATACTACGGTGATGGGCAAACTGTAAAATTCTAGTTACTGTCAATTAGATGATATAGAAGGGGTAAGAAGCCTATAGTGGTATGAAATAAAGACCAGTCCCTTAATTTAAACATGTTTTTAAAATAGTTTTTCTTACAATTCTGGACTCTCTATGTTTTGTCAGGGCCAAACAATTTCAGAAGAATTCAGACACTTGCTTGGATCATCTTGGTTTATTTCACCAAATCAATTCCCTATCATTGCAGGGGCCTCAGGCATTGGTGTACCCTGCTCCCTTCTGTTCTGTGCTTGTGGCATACAATAGTTTAGTCTCTCCTGAAAGCTGTAATTCTAGTCTATCCAGGTTATTGGCGTCAGTGCGGGAGGAATTTGGTGGGGATTAGTGTCCTATGATGTGCAGGAAGTCAGCCTAGATGATCTGCTGGCCCCTTCTAGCCTTGACTTCCAGGACTTAACCTATCTTTTTCTCTCTTATTTGTTTTTAGATGTAACCCTATGCGAGGAAGCACTTTTCAGGTTTGCTGTTCCTGAAAAACTCACTCCTAACTGGCTGAATGTACTAACGGACGGTTTGCCTGGGACAAAGATTAATGCAGAAAATATAGAAAGGATTAAACAAAAACATAGTTCTCAAGAACAGATGTTCCAACTGTTGAAATTATGGAAGCAGCAAAACAAAGAACAGGATATGGTCAAGAAGATCATTCAAGGTAATTCAGACAGCATAGCAAACACAGTTAGAAGTAACTTTTCAAATAGCACTTTTGTAATCTCCTGGGGCCAAATTCTGCCCTGGGTTGTGAGCACACTGCTCACACTGACACCAATGGGAGCTGTGTAGGTGTGATTGTGTGCAGAACTTAACCCTTTATGTTCAACAGAAAGGACCAAATTCTGCCCAGACTTCCAGTCTATGTGATCCCATTGAGTAATATGTATGGAGTGTAAATCAATGCCCCTTTGGGACCATAAGAGTAGGAAATATTGTGATACTAGGGTCCATACTGCCCTCATTTACACAAGAGCAAGAACTAGAGAAGTCAGTGGGAGCTGGGTGTGTACAGATCAGGGGAAACTCAGGCTCACAGTATATGATATAAGTAGGGCCCTACCAAATTCATGGCTGTGAAAAACACGTCACGGACCGTGAAATCTGGTCTCCACTGTGAAATCTGGTCTTTTGTGTGCTTTTACTCTATATTCTACAGATTTCACAGGAGAAACCAGCATTTCTCAAACTGGGGGTCCTGACCCAAAAATGGGTTGCAGGCGAGTTGCAAAGTTATTATAGGGGGGGTCTTGGTATTTCCACCCTTACTTCTGCACTGCCTTCAGAGCTGGGTGGCCAGAGAGTGCTGGCTGCTGGCCCAGGGTCCAGTTCTGAAGGCAGCAGCACAGAAGTAAGGGTGGCGATACCATACCATGCCACCCTTACTTCTGCACTGCTGCTGGTAGTGGCGCTGCCTTCCAAGCTGGGCTTCCGGCCAGCAGCCGCCGCTCTCCGGCCACCCAGCTCTGAAGGCAGCACTGCTGCCAGAAGCAGTGCAGCAGAAGTAAGAGTGGCAATACCACAAGCCCCTTACAATAACCTTGCAACACCCCCTCCCCCCCATTAACCCATTTTGGGTCAGGACCCCTACAGTTACAACACTGTGAAATTTCAGATTTAAATATCTGAAATCATAACATTTATGATTTTTTAAATCCTCTGATCGTGAAATTGACCAAAATGCACCGTGAATCTGATAGGGCCCTAGATATAAGCAAGGCACTATAGGTGCTGGCTTGAGAGACCTAAACCCTTTAGATATCCACGAAGAGGAATATGTGGGCACTGGCAAATCAAAATCTCAAACATACCCCTGCAAACATGCTTTTCTCTTCTTGGAAAGAGTATCCCTGCTCATTCCTTCACCTCTCTGCTGAAACTGCCACCATCGGTGTCAAAGGTGAGATTATGATGGCAGTTTTTGTGATGTTAACACTTGTTGCTGGAGTTTTCACTGAAAACCACCAAACCCTTTTCACATGAGCCACCATCAGCAACCATCAGATTTGAATGACTTTTGTTCTATAAGGAATGGATTTGAAATGGTGTCCTAGAGAAACCGTTTTTAATCTATGTCTGTTTATGCCATTGTAACATGTCTGTGCTGGAGCTGATGCTATGTTGGAACCAGTGACAGTTATAGCTAAACTGTCTAGGCATTTCCTGTATAGCAGGAGTAAAATAGTTGTGTAGTGCAATGTAAGATACAGAGCCCTGCCTCACGCACTATACATCTGACAAGATGCACATTACAAAATTGTAGAAATAAATGTGTGATAGCAAGTATGTGCGTAACTTGGGACTACTTATATGAAAAAAGTTACACACGTGCTTAAGTGCTTTGTAAGACTGAGGGTTAAAACAACAATGATAAAAGGAACAGGAGTACTTGTGGCACCTTAGAGACTAACAAATTTATTAGAGCATAAGCTTTCGTGGGCTACAGCCCACTTCTTCGGATGCATATATGCTGTAGCCCATGAAAGCTTATGCTCTAATAAATTTGTTAGTCTCTAAGGTGCCACAAGTACTCCTGTTCTTTTTGCATATACAGACTAACACGGCTGCTAATCTGAAACCAATGATAAAAGGGTTATTTGGAAATAAAACTAGGAAACATTTAGTGGGTACATGTCCTTTTCTGACTTTAGAGTTTGTTTTAAGCCATTATAAAATAGTAATGAATCATATTAATGTCCCTCCTTGATTTTTGTTTTGTGTAGATATTGATCTCTGTGAAAACAGCATTTTAAAACATATTGGCCAGGCTAATCTAACCTTTGAACATCTCAACATTCTGATGGTGAGTTTACCAGGAAAGAAAGTAAGAAAAGAAGATATTCAGCACACTATGAAGCTGTGCAAACCTACGGAACAAATTCTAAAGCTTCTTAACCTATGGAGAATAAAAAACGCTGATCAAGACACAATTAAGGCCCTAACGCATGGGCTGAAGCATTTGAAAGCATACCACTTTCCCAAAAAACCTATCCAAAGTCTGAAGAAGGTGGTCAAGTTGCTTCACAGTTTTAAAATGTACCAATTATACCAAAAACTCTTTTTTGAAATGATAGGGAACCAAGTCCAATCAGTAAAAAAACGATGTGTCTAATTCAAGATATTTTTCCATACATTCTCCACTATTTCCCCCTAATTACTGTTAGCAGTAATTAACGTAGAACATTGTTCCCCTACATTGTACGTGACTATTTATAGGAATTATGACTGGAATGGCTCTAAGCTCTCAGAGCTTAGAGGGTTTTTTTATTATTATAAAGTCACTTCTGTAAAAGCTATAATCATTTGATGACATTTAGGTCCTGATCTGCAGCCTTTGGCATCCAAAATTGAAAAGTACCACTGAAGTCATTGTGTGAGCAAAGAATGTTAGACCAGGCCTAATACAGTATTTACTATTTATATGCATTGATATAAAGGTTTTCGTTGTACATATTTATTAACTTAAATGGAAATTATATGAGACTTAAATTTAGAAAGAGAAATGAAATACAAACTATATTTTCAAGATAGACTAAAATTATCAAGTATATTTTTAAGCAGAAATTATGTAGCATTTCCTAAGAGATCCTACTTCTTTACTTTGTGGATTTTTAAAAAATTGTTACTTAGTTTTATGTGTATAAGTTGTGGTATCTTTTGGTAGGAGTTGTTTAATTTATCCAAAGTTTTTAACTCAAATAGTATAAGAAATATACCATAAATGACCTGAATATTTAAATATTCTGTGAGAAAGTGAATGTACCATATTTAAAAACTGGATGTTCAGATACGATTCTAGGATCTTATTTTATAAAACAATTAATTTTTTCAGTTTACCTTTTGTCTGTTTATGTGGTTTTTCTCATCTGAAATGTACAAACCCAATACAGATGTTTTCCTGTAGATTTTGCTCCCTGTTTTGAAGACATAGGGCCTGTTTCCCCAATGCCCCATGTCTTGTGTAGTCACTGATACCTGAACAACACAAATGCAAAGGGATTAGATAACACTGGTATTCTCACCTGGTAGCATTGTGCACTCACTACACGGGGGTCAATGATTATACAAGGTATGAAGCAATGGAGCATCAGGCTTATGGTGAGGCTTAAACAGATCTGACGCAAGCAGGTACAACCCCATTGAAGCCTGATTTCAGTTTGGACTGTAGCCTGATTTGGGGTGTGTTAGTTGTGTTGATTTAATTCATCCACCTAATTTAATTTCATCTACTTAATTTCAATTAATTAACTACTAATTTTAATAGTTTTAATACTGATTATTGTGAATATTAATTAGTATGGGTTTCAGCTCGCCAATTTGTTTGATCAGAAGATAAAGTTCGTCCTGAATCAGGCTTCACAGAGTTTATAAAAGGAACTTCGGGGGTATGACAGGAAGTTTACACTGAGACAGATGTAGTCATAAAGACCTTTTTATTAAAATCAATGAAGATATTAAGCAAATGGTAAACCAATCAGAATTACAGAGTTACACTTGTATCACAGTTCTTTAAGAGATAGATATATATGAATATAAGATTATAAGCTGCAAAGTTAATTAATACTCACACTCTGTTTTGATAATAACCTGTTGTTGACAACACCTTGGGCGTTTTCACACCTCTGGCAGAGGAAGCTACTGCAAAGTTGTTTACTCTCTAACTTAACTTTATATGTCTTAACTAAAATAAAATATAATATAAGGAAGATTACATCCCTTTTTAACTTACAGTCTTGAAAAGAAATGAAGAACGGCCTATCAATAGTTAATAGCCGTGTAGGAGATGGGTAGCATCGATACGTAATTGAAGGTGGAGGCAATGAAGAGTAGACAGGAGCAGATAGGTGGGTAGATTGCCTGTCTAATGGCGAGCTGCCTCGTCTTTTTATAGGGCATTAATAGGAAATCCTTCCTCTTATGCCCAAATTTCATTCCTCCCCCACGGAAATGTTAGGGTACACCTACCCCATAGGCTAGTATGTATGTGCGTATGGATGACAGGTATGTACGCACTTGTGGTATATCTGTTAGACTTGTGGGCAAAACCCCCTTTTCCCCCCCTTTACTGCTATTGGTCCAGGTAAAGGTCTCTAGACATCTGTGTGGGTGTTTTGCCTAATTTTACTTTTCTGGGTAAGGGTCTCAAAAGGAGTTAACTTCGCATTAGCTTAACATACAGGGGTTTGGCCTGCAGGTAGGTCTCTTGCATTACAGCCAAACTTACTTTTAATATAAAATCTATAAGCCTAATACATCACATATTCAAATTTAAAAGAAAGATATATTTATACAGACAAGCAAATTAATCCTTAGGGCTATACGACCATAGTAATCCTTGCAGAGTCCACAACCTTTGAACATACCACAGATTAAGAATTCAAGAAGGGAGGATGCACTGGCCTCAAAGAATTGGAATGCCCCATTCCACAATGTCAATGCAAAGGGAAGCGTGAAGATATGGCACCACAACTATGCAGCTTCACAGGCCTAACCCTTGTGAGTAGGGAGTGTGCAAAGGCCCTGGTGCTATTAAAAGCCCATGTGCTATAACAGTGGCAGCCAGTCAGCTTGGGATATTTTAGGTCAAAAGACTGGAGAGGGTTGCTTGCCTGATTGCCCCTTTAAACCATCTATACAAAGAGACAAGGTTGGTGAGGTAATATCGCTTATTGGACCAACATCTGTTGGCTAGCGAGCCACACAGAGCTCTTCTTCAGGTCTCTAATATCCTGGGACCAACACGGCTACAACGACACTGTGTATACAAAGCCTGTTCACTCAGGGTGTGGTGAGCCAGGGGAAGGAAAGGGACAGCAACATTTAGTCCCAAATGAGAATTATTATTACACTAGAAGTGATGAAAACTTTATATACATTAAGCAAAGAACAGGAAAGAGGCTACTGCAATATACAATAGATTTGGAAATATGCACCAGAAGAAATTTCTTTCTAGAGAACTCAGAATTGAAGCATGTTTAAAAATGTTTGTTGTGGATGTTTAAGTATGCAGGAATAAATTCTCCTTGATATTCTGAATGAGATGGATTAAAATCTAATTTAGTGTAGCTCTACTTTGAAAATATGGGTTATGGGCATCATTGCTATCAAAAAAGATTCCTCTTACACATTAAAAGCATGTACATGATTTAAAATGAATATTATAATAGAAGTTGTTTCAACTAAATTATAATAAAAGAACTTAAAAGACCATCACAAAAGAGAATCAGATGATTTGAAAACGAGACCTCATATCATGTCAAGACACTTTTCTAAGTGTAAAACCTGGTTTGGATGTTAAAGGCATTAAAATCAGTGTACTAGTCATGCCATTACAGCATTATAAAGTGAAATCCAACACATTCTCCATAAATATTTGTCTTAAAGAAACATGATCCAGATCAATTTAATCCATGAAACAATTCAGCAATTGCTACTTCAGTTACAGTGCCAAGTTGCCATACAATTAAAAGCATCTTCAAAGTCAATCTAAAAGCACTAATAGACAAGCAGAAAACTCAGTTGCTTCTTAAACAAGTATTTTATTTTAACAACATACATCTTCAAAATGCGTACCTTTGGACTTCTATATCAGAATGAAATATTAATAATTATTATCATTTAAATAGCATTGGAAATGTACACAATGCTTCGCACAACATAGAGTATGACCTTGGGGAGATTTCAGGGACACAAAGGACAGTTAGGCACTTAACTCTCATTAAAAGTCAATGGGAACTAGGCATCTAACTGCCATTTGTGCCTTTAAAAAATCTCCTCCTTGCCTAAATACAAAGTTGCAGCTGTTTAACTAAAGATGCATTACTTAAGCAATGTAGTTAAACAGGTGCATACTCATGTGAGGGCATTCTTAAAGCCGTTTAAACCTGGTTTATATTAATTTAACTTAATTCTCTAAGGAATCTACTTAATATTATGAGTGGACAATGCCTAGGACATGCTGTTGCGTTCCACAGGGAGTGTCCTGCCCAAAATAGACAAGACCCAGCATAATAAGGGAGGCATAAGGCAAGAACATAAATGGAAAGGATGCTCAGGAAAACTGTGTTTTCAAGGAAGGGTTTGAAGGAGGAAAGAGAAGGTGTGCACTAGCAATAGTGGGAGAGCCTTCTACATATAGGCGCAATATGAATGAAGTGCAAACTGACAGTGAGGAAGTTAGAAGGAGTAGCAAGGTGAAAGGACAGGGAGAGAGAAGAAAAGCAGAAGGAAATGCCAGCAGACCTATAAGCAGGGGTGCTGTTACAGACCATACCATTCTAGCCTTCAAGGCAAACACAAGATAAGCAACCCTGAGCTCCATCTGTGCCAGTCCCAGGGCCTTCCAGTTATGCTCAGTTACACCTGTGCAACCCCACTCTAGCTGAGGGGATAATTTTCCCTGCAAAATCTCTCTTAGTGGGGATGGTGCATGAAGTTGAAAGAATACAGTCTGCTTTTCATTTTTTATTCCTGATTTTACCTCACTCCTTTTCTCCCCATTCTCTGCTCGCTGTGCCCTCATTTCTCAGTTCTCTCATTCACGCCACTCTCTGTCATAAGAAGGCCCATACTGGGTAACAACAAAGGTCCATCTACCCCAGTATCCTGTATTCCAACAGTGGCTGGTGTCAGATGCTTCAGCGAGAATGAACAGAACAGAGTAATGTACTGAGTGATCCATCCCCTATCTTCCAGTCCCAGCTTCTGCAAGTCAGCGGTTCAGGGACACGCAAAGCATGGGGTTGTGTCCCTGACCATCTTGGCTAATAGCCATTGATGAGCCCATCCTCCATGAGTGGGATGAGGGGACAGTTAGACAGAGCACTATGAGACATCACAAGGGGCAGCAGTGGGGAATGGGGAGCAACAGGATGGGAGGCAGCAGAGAAACCACACAAGAATAGGAGATGGGGGACAGGGCAGGGGCAATGACTTAGGTACAGTGGTGGGAACTGAGGACCCACAGCACTAGGAATGGGGGAGGGGCAATGGAGAAAATAGCAGGGGACAGCACTGAAGACAGAGAGAGACATGTAAAAGTATACAGCCCAGAAAATAACTTGAAGAGCAACTAGCAAAAGATGCAAAAACTAACAGCAAATTTTTTTTAAATACATCAGAAGCAGGAAGCCTGTCAAACAATCAGTGGGGCCACTGGACAATCAAGGTGCTAAAGGAGCACCCAAGGAAGATAAGGCTGTTGCACAGAAGGTAAATAAATTCTTTGCATTGCATTGCATGGCTGAGGATGTGAGGGAGATTCCCACACCTTAGCCATTCTTTTTAGGTGACAAATCTGAGGAACTGTCTCAGACTGAGGTGTCAACAGAGGGGTTTTTGGAACATATTGATAAATTAAACAGTAATAAGTCACCAGGACCAGATGGTATTCACCCAAGAGTTCTGAAGGAACTCAAATATGAAATTGCAGAACTACTAACTGTGGTATGTAACCTATCACTTAAATCAGGCTCTGTTCCAGATGACTGGAGGATAGCCATTGTAATGCCAAATTTAAAAAGACTCCAGAGGCATCCTGGCAATTACAGTCCAGAGAGACAAAGCGGACGAGGTAATATCTTTGATTGGACCAATTTCTGTTGGTGAGAGAGACAAGCTTTTGAGCCGCGTAGAGCTCTTCATGTCTGAGAAAGGTACTCCCAGCCTCACAGCAAATGTAAGATGGAACAGATTGTTTAGCATAAGTCATTAGCACATATTGTAAGGGACCATTCAGGGTAAAGTGGCCCATTAACACCTCTTCAGTCATAGAACAAAAGTGGGAATCCACCAGTGCTCTGAGCCAGTATGGCCATTTTTTTGTTCTTCTGTTCTTAGTTTCGCCCTCCATTTTGGGGACAAGTCACACCGCATTTACACTTAATTTCTGTTTCTTCTCTGCCCCCTTCCATTTTGAGTGATGTTCCCTCCTTGCTTAAAGTTACTCCTAACATATCTCATCCCCATCCCCATCCTCCCCAGTGCTATAAGGTGCAGTTTCTTGCCTCTTGCCACAGAATCTGTTGGAAGCTGCACTAGGTAGCACCACCTAGTAGATGAAAAGGGTCAGAGACCCAAGGTCCACAGACGCAGTTAGAGGAAGTGACCAGCACTGGAGCTGGCTAGAACAGGCCGGAAAGATGGACACACCTACTTATGGCCATACCCCACGAGTTGGGAATTCCTGCTATACAGACTTCTAAGAGCATGGTCAGGTTCTGTGGTTCTTCTCTGAGTGGAGGAATGCCCGATGAGTTAGAGCTGTATTGAGGTTTTACCAGCCTGCGCTTGAGATAGGCACATTACTCAGTGGTGAAGTCAGGAGTGAGCTATGCTGGTCATCCCAGAAAAGTTTCAGCCAAACCTTTCTACCACACCACACCACACCCTCTTGCACTCTATATATGCCACGTGTTACAGGAAAGTGGTTTCAGGAATGTTAAAGAGCTATTTAAACAGTTTTTAATGGGATTGTTTTTTCATATCCCTCAGCTTGTAAAGGCAGGTGCCTTAGACTCAGAACCTCAAAGGTATTTAGGCTCCTCATGTCCATTTAAATCAATGGACATGAGGAGCCTAAATATATTTGAGAATCTGGGCCTTAGTTACCACCTGTCCCACTAATATTCTCTAGATCTAAAAAAAGGTCATGAGTTTAAGGCCCAATATCTTGGTTCTTCGAAGAACTGACATTTTTAGATATAGAAAACCAGTCACTGGTGCAGACCTGAATTTTGGCCTTCTGGAACGGGGTAAATTTTGGTGAGTGGAAGGAAAATTCTGTATCTGGGGGAGAAGGTAGAAACAAGATGTTGGCGCAGGGACTGAGTTTGTTTAGTGTTTGTACAGTGCTAGCATAATGGGTCCTGGTCCCTGACTGTTTCCTAGCTGCTACAGAAATACAAATAATAAATCCAGGTTGATTTAAAAATAATGTCAGCTATCTGAGAGTTGCTCAGCGATTTGGATAGCTGGAGCAGTCAACTCCAGTGAGGTGATCAAAAGTGCATGATAAATTTACTTATTTCTTGTCTTTGAAATTTATCATATGGCTATCACCTACACATACTCGCTATCTAGGTATATCTAGATATCTATAAATAAGGCTACGATTCTGTCATGGAGGTCATGGGTTCTGTAACCACCGGGACTTCTTCTGGGGCAGGGCTGGAGCAGCTATCAGCCCAAACTGCTGAAGCAGCAGCTGCTGGAACAGCTGACCAGCGGCCAGCCCCAGGGCTGCTGGAACAGCTGACCGGTGGCCAGTCACGAAGCTGCCGGAGCAGCAGTCCCCAGCCTACCAGAGCAGCAGCTGGGATTGGGTCAGCCCCTGCCGCAGGAGCATACGCGGGGCTGGAGCAGCTGCAAGCCCTGGCAGCACTCTGTCTGTCACCCCGCCCCCTCTTCAGGGTATTTTTAGTAAAAGTCAGGGACAGGTCATGGGCTTCCGTGAATTTTTGTTTATTGGCCGCGACCTGTCCGTGACTTCTACTAAAAATAACTGTGACAAAATCTTAGCCTTACCTATAAGCAGATATAGATATAAATATAGCTATAAACTAACACAGCGAGGTGGGAAAAGTAGATTCTTTTTTTGGAAGCTTGATTGGCTAACTTTAAAATATCTAAATGGATTTTTTCCAATCTTCTAAAAATACCCAACTTTGGCCTCGGGCCAAAGATGAGAAATTTCCATGCCAAAATACTGTTTTGGAGAAATAACTGTAAGGAAAGGTTTTGAATTTGTCCTTCCACACCTTAATTAAACACTAACAACTCTACTGCTAAATAAATATGGATACAAAATGTACGGGACCAATACTTCAGTCCTTACTTATGTGAGTAGCCCAAGTGGATTAAATGAGGCTACTCATATGGGTATGGGCTACAGGATTATGTTTCATGATTGAAAAGAGTGGAATAACACTATTTATTTTACAAGTCTAGTCTGGTCACAGAGCTCCTAAGTACAAAAGTAAAGCAGAACTCGAGTGAGGCCTGTTTGGTCACCCCAAATACATAAAAATAGTTTATTCCACTTTCATCATCATTATGCCTGGTATTTATGGCAAGTTTGCGTAGGATTTCTCTTGTTTATTTTTTCATGTTTAAAAAAAGTTCTTTCGTACTAGCAGGTTGTTTTTTTTAATCATCATGACCTTTGGTACCCAGGAGCTTATTTAAAAGCAACCACATGATGAGAGAGTGTGGCTTTGGCAATTTTATATACATGAAGAGGACAGGGTGTGGGTCAAAAACTGTGGAATATGGCATGTTCTAGAGAATATTTTCCCTTTCCTCCTTAATCTAGGAAAAAAGACTTCACTCAATATGAAAATAAACAAACATTTACCAGCAATGAAATCATATTTCATTCTGGATGCCTAGAATTCTGCCAGGATTTTGTAGTCATTTTTGTTGTCAGAAAGGGTCGCAGTGCAATGAAGTTTGAGAACCATTGCTCTAGAGCTAGCATGGCTCAAGTGAGAGCGTTCACACTGCAAAATAACACTCAAGCTGACAGAGTGATTGGATTATTGCACAAAGTAGTCGTGTTTGCAGCTGACAAGGAGTGCCAACTCCAGCCAGTACCACTTGATGCTCCTCTCCTTTGCAGGGAAAGAGCAGCACAAGCTGTCAGAGATGGTCAGGAAACAGCAGAGAAGAGGGTGCAGATGTTGGGGTCAGGGGTGCACAAATTAGCTTGACTGTTTTTACACCTGGGGATGCTCTAAACTATGCCAGCTGGCTGTGGTCAGCGGGGACCATTATGCCAGTTGAGAATATGTGAAGCCCAGAAGTGCTCTGCCCCATGACCCTCTACACATAAATAACAGCCAGCTATGCCAGCTGGGGAATCCACTACAACAAGGGAAGCCTCAGGCGCCAAATTTTGGTATTTTCTGGCCTCTTTGCTCCACCACAAAGGGGCCTGAATACAGAAGAGAATTTGGCCCTTTGTTTATAATTTGCATTTATTTTTAAATAAGGCATACATTTTTAACAGTATCAGAGGGGTAGCCGCGTTAGTCTGAATCTGTAGAAAGCAACAGAGGGTCCTGTGGCACCTTTGAGACTAACAGAAGTATTGGGAGCATAAGCATAATTACATTCATTCCTTTTGGGTCCTGAATGTGGGGAGGCTGAGTTCTGTGATTCTGGAGCCTGACCTCCCTGAAACAAGTCCTATTTGAACTAGAGCATCTCTTTTAGATGCAAGTAATGGACATTTCCAGAGGCAGGTATAAATCAGTATGGAATTTATAAATCAGTATAAATTTATACCTGCCTCTGGAAATGTCCATTACTTGCATCTGAAGAAGTGAAGTTCTTACCCACGAAAGCTTATGCTCCAAATACTTCTGTTATTTTTAACAGTGAGGGCAATTAACCATTGGGAAAGTTTACCAATGGTGGTGGTGGATTCTCCATCACAGGCAATTTTTAACTCAACCATGGCTATTTTTCTAAAAGAGATGCTCTAGTTCAAATAGGACTTGTTTCAGGGAGGTCAGGCTCCAGGATCACAGAACTCAGCCTCCCCACATTCAGGACCCAAAAGGAATGAATGTAATTATCAACTTCATAAATCTTATGATGAAGAAACATAAATAATAATAATAACGTAATGTTTACAACGCAACATGGTTATTTTATAATCCACATACATTATCTTCACATCTATACATAAGCATACATAAAAAAACAGGTCAGTCCCCACAGAAACACATTGAGAAGAAACTCAGAGTTCCCAAAAGCTTAGGTTGAGTTCACCTGAGTCTCAGTTAAAGTCTTTGATCTCCAAAATCTATACACTCGGCAGAGTCAAAAAGCAACATCTTCACTCCACTTGCTTGTCGGAATCTTCAGTTGGGATCCAGGCAGAATCTCCTCTGCTGAAATCACTACTAGCCAGTCAGCTGACAGATTAACCAACCACTCAGTTAAGTGTATAGATTAAAAAAAACACTGTTACAAGAAAAATACAAAACTGAGAATAACAAAATATATGACTCCTCCTCATGATCACATTTAAAGAAATGTTGGTGGATCATATTAGTTGAGACACTTTAACTAAAATAGTTTGGAGAAAATCAAACAACATTCAAAGTACACAATTAAAATAAAAGAAATTATTTTTCCCTCCCAATTTTCCCTTTCTATAATTCACTCTGCCAGGGCTTCCCTGTGGGAGGGTTAACAATATCACTAACCTCCTGCAAAATGCTTCAGAGTTAAGGAAAACTCCTGGGGTACGTCTTCACTACCCGCCGTATCGGCGGGTAGCAATCGTTTTATCCGGGATCGATATATCGCGTCTTGTTAAGACACGATATAGCGATCCCCGAACGCGGTCACCGTCAACTCCGGAACTCCACCAGAGCGAGCAGTGGTAGCGCAGTCGACGGGGGAGCCGCAGACGTCGATCCTGCACCGTGAGGACCCCAGGTAATTCGATCTAAGATACTTCGACTTCAGCTACGCTATTGGCGTAGCTAAAGTTGCGTATCTTAGATCGATCCCCCCCCAGTGTAGACCAGCCCCTGGTTTCTGCTCCTGTGGCTCAACTTCTCCCAGCCCACACAGGGCACATGGCCTTTTGAAAAGTAACTGCCCTGACTACATGCCCTCATGGCATAGGCGGTGGGCATCATATTAGGGTGACCAGACAGCAACTATGAAAAAATTGGGACAGGGAGGGGGGTAATAGGAGCCTATTATAAGAAAAAGACCCAAAAATTGGGACTGTTCCCATTAAAACTGGGACATCTGGTCACCCTACATAGACTGGGGGAAGCTGTGCTTCCCCAAACAGCCAGCTGTGGCCCCGTCCATGCTCTGCCCTAGCAACCCCCACTTCCTTCCCCCTACCCCCACTTCCCACTTGCTCAGCGCAGCTCCAGTCTCCCTGTGAGGTGGCCCTGGCTCGGGCTGCGCCGCCCACCTTCCCGTGCTCCAGGGCTGGGGAGGCTGCAGCCATGCCACCCGCCCTCCCGGTGCTCCGGGGCCGGAGGGAAGGCTGCAGCTGTGCCGCCCGCCCTCCCATCGCTCTGGGGCTGGGGAGGGCTTGGGGGCACTCCAGGGCTGGGGGCACTAGCTTGGGGCGGGAGCCAGCGGCTGCGGTGGGGCTCTGGGCTCCAGCAGGGGGCGGGGGCGGAAGGGGCGCAGCTGGGGGGAGTCTGAGTCCAGCTACAGGGAACCTACTGAGCATATCCAAAACTACCACACTGAATTCCAGAAACTTCTGGATGTGCAGTGCTAATTGTGCAGCTGCCTAGCACCAACAACCCAGACACGTTCACGTCTATCTCTGCCCAATAGAGCTCATAAAGTGCTATCTCCCTATTAGGCACGTGGGTTACAGTTGGATACTGAAATTTTACATGGCTACATAATGCCAGAAGCACTGTTGGGCCTAGAGTTTTAAAAAAACACCATTTCTGCATATCTTAATTGGGAACGTATCACACATTTAGAATTCCTCAAGGTACCTTCAGAAAGCTTTCATAACAAATTATTGATTCCCTGTCATAATGCATTAAACTTGCAACTCACAATCCAACAGCATAATCTGCAGGGAATTTGTATCACAGGGGTAGGGGAGGGAGATGAGAAGGAAGTCTGACGAAGACTGATGCTTAAATGTAGAAGTTCTGCCTGAGGAAGTACTGAAAAGCCTTTGTTTACAGCAGTTAATAAAACTCAGAACCAACTGCCATTAACTGAGATTCGCCCTTCAATTAAACATTCTCAGACAATATTTCTACATGCCCAAAGAGATGCTGCCTTTTCTAAAAGAAAAATAAACTCTATGACAATCCATGAATAGCACAGTTAGTTCTCAGAGTAGCAGCCGTGTTAGTCTATATCCACAAAAAGAACAGGAGTACTTGTGGCACCGTAGAGACTAACAAATTTATTAGAGCATAAGCTTTCGTGGACAGCTTATGCTCTAATAAATTTGTTAGTCTCTAAGGTGCCACAAGTACTCCTGTTCTTTTTACAGTTAGTTCTGAGTGTTCGGGTTATGTATTTGTTCCATTAAAATGATTCTGCTCACATAATAAGTCTGTGTCTGCTTTCTTGGGGATCAAAAGGCATTAAAAAGATTTCCAAATAGGTTAAGTATCTTTAAAGATAAAGGAAATATGGATCTAATTTAACGACATTGATCAATATTTTCCTATCAGTCACCCTCCAGTAAATAATAGGATTTTGGAAAGATACTTCAGTACTGAGACTGAGATATTAAAATGACAAGATGTTGGTAACAATTAGTGGTGAGTCAGAACATGGAGCTACTCTTCTCACAGGGCCATGTGTTCTATTCCATGTGTGGAAGGTGAACATTTACTTGAATAAATCCATGACTTCCAAAGGCAGCCTTAAAGGTAGCACAAAATGGAGAGTGGGTGCAACCTGAAAACCTCCTGGAAGCAGGAGATCTGCAGGAACAGACTGGCCCAAACTCCTGGATCTATGTCTAATGTGTCTACCCTTATGCCAGCTTCCCTGTCCCCTGTCCTTCCCACTCCAGCAGTGTGACTGGCTCAGTAGATGTGCTACCATTGACCCCACCCCCACCCCCGCCATACCGGCTGCATCCTGCCCTCACTGAGTTAGAAGCTGCAAGACACAAATCAATACCACAAGGAGCAATGTTAACTTTGTCAGGGATTTGCACCAGTATGGGTTTGCTAGTGGAGAATGCCACCAAGAGTGCTGTATGCTTTAGCCTCCCCCCGCCCTCTTGATGGTCACACCCCCGATTCCCAGAAAGCTCCAAATTCATGTTAGTATCTTGTGATGGGAACACATGCAGTGGAGGTACTACTTTGTGCTACCCTGTAGTTGCACGCCTTTGCATCCAATCTATTTTTTCCATCGGGGTGATACTTGGACCTTTAAGCAGAGACTGAACAAATGTTGAATGCAGCACTGTAATACTGCAGTGATTAAAGCAGTACCCTGCAGTATAAACCACAGCACTGGAGGAGCACTCTTGTACACAGAATAAAGAGAATCAGACAAACCGAATACCTGGGTTATGTGAGTGGCAATGATTAGGAAAAGTCTTAAGCTAAGAAAATGCACCTCTATTAAGAATCTATACTACTCCTCAGTGTAGTTACTATAGGACATATGCTCCAGTTTTTCTGGAGCAACAACAAATCTGATAAGAAAATCTCAATCCTGTTGCCTGACAAATCTCCGGCAAGGCTAAAGTTGTGACAAAGCTTATATAGCACCGAAAACACTTATTCAGCAGTTTCCTGCTTTAGACTCCCAACAAAACGTTTAGAGTAGAAATAAATACACACTTCCAAAGTGGCCTACTTATGCAGCATGTCAAATTTAATAAAAAAAGGAGTATCTCTTGCTCTTATTTACTAGTCAGCCATGTTCCTCTTTTGTGTGAGAACATTTGGATTTAATATTGGGCTCTGGAGATATTCACTGTTGTTTAAAAGGAAGTTAGTTTCAATGGGCCTAATTCAGAGATGGAGGAAACCTCTGGTCAAAACTGAAGGGAGGCTTGGGGTGATTTCTCTGCCTCTAGTGGAATTCACCACCTTACTGCATCCATATAAGAGATAACTATCTCTGGGGTACATACAAATACTTCTTAAGAGCAATTTTTTTTCATGTGCCAAGTATGAGGTGTTTTCCAAAAAAAAAAAAAAAAAAAAAAAAAAAATCCCAGAGAGATTTAACAAGCTGGCAGTGTTTGCTTGAAACATCCTATCCTGTTAGCAACTGTTGACCCTGCAAGGACGGGATTAGGGCTCTGGTTACTCATTGAAATAGATGGCTCATTACCCAACCTATATAGAAAGAAATGGGAGAGTGGCTTTCTAGAGAGGAAGAAGCACACAGACATGGGAAAGCAACAGACAGCCCCGGGGAGCAGGTTTGAGCTGAACTTTATGGTCTGTTAGTGTTAATAAAGGCAAGGAAGGGTGAGAGTAGACTTGTTTGTGATATAAATGTTTGCATAGTCTCTACCTGAATGCATGTTACTGAGGTCCTGTGAATGTCTTATTTTGATGAAACTTGTGTCTAAAGCCGAACACTGTAGCTTGGGGACTATCTCTGTTCTTACCCTAAGCAATGAAGAACACTTTTCCTCCTCACATTCAGATCAGTTCTCTGAAAAAGTTAGCAGTCTTTCTTGTCATGAATAAAAACTGAACTGGATTTGAAAAATGAGCTAGTTACCACTGAGGTTTTAGAACTTCTTGCTGTTTGAGGACATAAAGTGTTGATGTCGGCCGCACCAAAGAGTAAGCCAGTTTCCAACTTCCTTCAACCATATTTTTCACAATCACAAATAACAGTAATGTTTAAATGTTTTTTAAAAATTGGTTTATTACAATTTAAGGATCTTACCCTGTATTCCTCGCAACCCCCAAATTCTCATTGATTTAAGGAATAATTCTGGGTCTGGAAAATGTGCTTGATAAGTCATAGTGCAGCAGGCTATAAATAAGTGTTATATCTCTGCCATTGGCAGTCTGAGAACTCAGCATTACAAAGGCCACTGCTTGTAGAAAGATGACGAGCGTTTTAGACATGAGAATTTTAATTAAAAATGTTATTTTTAAAGTTTACTTGAGGCGAGAGGGCCTTCTTATCTTTGCAGCTCTTGGACTGTGGGGCTGAACCAAATGGCTACAATTTAACTTTAAATTTAAATGTACTGCATAGGATTACTCAAGCCATAACTAAAATGTTGGGAACCTACCCAGCCATTCAACATGCTAGGAGTCATATTGAACCACTGGCTAGAACACTGAAAAGTAAGTAAAGAAATGTTGCTACAATTCAGATATCAGATTCACTGGCTTTCTACTCATTATTCACAGGCAAATGTTTAATGATTGTTCTAAAGGGGAATTCTGACTCATCATAGACAGACACTTCACTGAATTTCTGAAGGGTTATGTCAAGGTGGAAGGTTTCAGTCTGGTCTCTGCAGACTTTCCCTCTATTAGTTTTGGTTCCTCTTTTCTGTCTGCATACACTGCAAGCTGAAACTTAATCTTTCTATGTGAGCCTGATTCTAATCTTGCTTGGACTGGTGTAATTCTGCTATAACTCCATTGACTGCAATAGAGTTGTTCTTAATTGACAACAGCATGAGAGACAAATCAGGTGCTATGGCCTAATCTACACTAGCTCTTTTCCTCCTACTGGTGCAGCACCAATGGTGCAGATGAGGCACCACGAGTTACAGATGATCTAACCATCTTGTGTAGACGAGATAAGAAGACAGTGGCTAGAATTCCAGTCACCACCTGAGAGCTCTTGCTACAGTAGCTTCATCGCTAGTAACAATGGTGGGGAGTTCCAGGGGGAAAAAAGACTAGTGGCTAGTTTCTTTATGAAAGGAGGAGAAATGATATCACTAATTAAGCTGAATCCTTCTTGTAGATGGTGAATCATGTTTTCCTGTGTATTTTTGGGACTTATCAGAAATTGTTTCTTTTTACATGCCAGATTAATCCCAATGCCCCAGGAGGGGGAAAAAAGCTTTTAAAATTAATTTATTACATGTTCTTGACTACAGTTAAATACTCTCTTTTGAGCATTGCTGCTAATACCAATATCCTGGAGTTCCAGAAGATTTGCAGTTGTGGTTCATTTGAATATGAAAACAGAGTGGCTTGGATTTATCATTCTAAACACAAATGGCCAAATTGAGCCCTGTTGTAATTGACTATAGTCAATGGAATGGTAACAATTCACCAGGGGACTGCATGTGGCTTGAAAATTCAGGAACCCCCTTATTTATAAATAATCAGCAACACATTTATTGAAGCTTCTGAAAGGAATGAATAGATCTGTTTCTCTGGAAGAATGGGATGCAGCATTTAAAGTATCACTTTACTCCGTATGTGTAGTCTGGATATTTTCTAGAAGTTTCTCCCATTAAATGAGTATATAATAAGCTGCATGTGATTTACATACGGTGCATGGCTTAAGAAACTAGTGGGTGGTATATTCAGGTGCCTAACTCCTTTAGGTGCGTTAGCAAATCTCCCCTAGTGTTCCTAAATAGCCAACTTTCCCAGGCCTCCACCAGTCTACTTTTATTATGATAAAAGTAACATTCTCAACTTTATCTTTTTGCTTTCTTTACTGTTCTGCTAATGGTCTGAGCAATGTAAATATGGGGCCTTGGGTTCACGTGTTTTCTCATTATGATATACTGTATGACTTGGCAAATAATACTTAGGATTTATATGTGGCTAGATTATCACAGACCGTACTTGGCATGCAGGGGAGCAATACCTCCTGAGCAAACCTGTTCATAGTGTGAGTCTACCTGCAGTGAGGAGGTCAAGGGCTATTTGTCTGATACCACCTACGACAAGGAAGGGGATTGTAAAGGACAGGGATTGAGAGGATCCCTACCTCCTCCCTCTTAGTCACTGACAAGGGCAGCACCTGCTCTATGACAAAGATGGGACTGTCTCTGAGGGCTTTTCTACACATGGAATTATTCTGTAATAGGTACTAGTTTTTACTTCACACTCTACCTTAGTCTGAATTAACTTTCAAATTGAAGTGTAGACAAGCCCTGAGTTGCAATTTTGTTTTCTTGTCTGCTCTTAGAACATTGTAGCTACATTCTGCCTCTTATTCAGACCAGCTTGTCAAGTTGCATTCTAACCCAGTGTGGTTTTCATAACAAGATCTAGAACAAGTCTACTCCAAAGTTACAAACCTAGGTAGGAGGTCAAAAATACCGTCTTGGAATGACCCTTACAGAAAAAAGTCAGCCATTCACTCTCTCATTCTGCTTCTTTCACCTGAGTTATACATTAATTTTTCCAGACAGAAATGAGTCATGTTGCTGGGTGTAATAAAATCAACAAACAATAAAGGGCTACTATTATTTGATGTCATATGAAATTATCTGATACTTTAAAACTTGTAGCAGCTTCACTTTCACACTAGATATCAGTCTCTTAAAGTGGTGGTTTATGGCCTTTCATACAAGAGGTGTGAGTAATACAATAAACTTCCCACTCATGAACAATCTCACAGACTTGTTTAGATTTAGAATCTGGTGTGTCTAGTAGCACATGAAGAAACCCATTTTTCCCCACTGCTGTCTATCCACAGCAAGATGTTTGATTCCATCATAAATTGTCTCCATGATGGCAGCATCCTGCCATAGGTCATTCTTTGTCCTCCACACCTTCCCTTCTCTCCAGATGAAATCCAATCTAAGATGTAATTTGTGCTTCTGCCATGGGGTAGCCTGAGAACGTGGCCAAACCACTGTAGTCATCTCTATCAAATTAGTCTGCAATCTGTTGACCATGCAGTGTAGCATTTCTGCACAGATTACACAGTCTCTCTAATGAATCCCCAAGATTACTCACAGACAACACTGGTGGAAGGCATTCAGCTTCCTATTGTGTACTTCCACCATCTGCCACATTTCTGAGGTGTACAATAGTGTTGGAAAGACAATAGAGTTGTACAACCTCATTTTACTGTGTAGATGTATCATCTTACTCTTACAGAAGTTTGACAGATGGGAAAATGATCCACTGGCTTTACTGATTCTTGCCTTCACTTCTTGAGTGAGCTGCCCATTAGCAGATATTGTACATCCAAGATAGATAAGCATCAGTTCTTTCATACTGTTATCCATCAATCACACATGTGCATTCTCCCCTTATTCCACAGTCTTGGTCTTCTGCATACTGATACAAAGTCCCACTATACCAGCTTCTGTTTTTATGCTTGTGATGGAGGGTCCACTGCACACGAAGCCTGAAGGTGGTAAGATGTTTAGGAGAGCCAATTTCTTCTCCAGGCTGCACCTGGAGGAGAAGCCAGGGAACAGGGATTAATTAGAGATAAGGCTCCACTGGGCAGGAACAGGTGGGGCCTGTACAAAGCCCAGGAGCTGAGAGCAGAAAGGGGCTGCAGTGAAATAGACTGAAGTCACTCCCTGGTAGAAGGGAGATATGTTTGGGGCTGTAGAGGCAAGTAGCCTACAGTTACTTCCTGGGAGGAGGGAGTTGTATGGCTGGAGGAGAATCAGAAGGTACGGAATGGCTCAAGGAAAAGGCAGCAAGGTCCAGGATGGAACAGACCTTGGCTGCTAACTAGAGCTGGAATGTGAAGTAGAGGGTGAGCCCGGGTTCCCCTACCAGCCACTGGGAAAGTGGTACAGACCAGGCAGTGGATAATGGACTGCCTGGGACAATTTGCCCTGAAAGACTTTGATGCCCCAGAAGGGGAGGACCACAGTGACCTGGCTTGAGGGCCAAGTCACAAAGAGAAAGCTGTAGCTCCTGGAATTAGAGGGGCTGCAGGGTGAGAGAGGATGATGGGTGGAGAGACAACCAGAGGTGGGTGCAGCAGTTTACATCCTATCCAAGACGATAGTGCAAAACACTTTTCCAGGTGCAGATAGGAGGATCAGCCCTCTCCATTTATTGCAAATAAGCTTGTGACAGAGTGCTGGGCAACAGCAGCTGAACCAGCACCAGGGTCACTGCAACTCCAATTGGTTGCCTGGGGGTAAACCCAACAATGATAACAGTGCCTGATAGCTGGGAGACGGGCTAGAGAGAGCTGCCAAGCTAATTAACCCATTAGCCTAGACAGTAGAAAAGGAATAGGAAGAAAGTGGAGTGGAAAAACGGTGAGAGAACCAGGTTGTGAGTCAATCCCACAAGAAAACTCTGAGGGAGAGATCTACTTCTCTTATCCTTGACTGAGGGGGGCTGAAGATGACAGGCAGTTCTAAATAAGGTGCTCCACAACAATGTACAGCTGGTGGGGGAACAATGAAAATAAAACACTTGTGGGGTTACAAGGTGAGAGTCTCTGAGGGGTTCACGTGCATGTGACGAAAAAGACAGGAGGAAAGCCTTGGCTTGTTTTAGGGCTTTTACAGATCACACCTCTTCTCCAGTCTTTAGGATATACGTCCTTTTCCCAAACCATTCTATACAACCTGCACATGTATTTCACCATCACTTCCTCTCCAGCTTTTAATATGTCAGCATCTATCTTATCATGGATGGATGCTTTACAACTCTTCAGTTGCTTTGTGGTCTCAGTTACTTCCTCCAAGGCTATTACTTCTAGTGATATAAGTTCGCTATTTCTTCACCTCTGTCAATGTGTGTTAATGGGTCTGTCTGGCTGAGCATAGCCTGGAAATGTTCCATTCAACGGGCTCTCTGTCCTTCCTCTGTGGTTAGGCCTATAGGCTCAACCCTGGAATATTGGGGCTCGGCATTCAGAAGCTGGCTTGCCCTCTATGTGAATTAATGCCTGGAGAAAATTTTCAGCCTGAGTGTTCTCATCTAACATAAGGACATAGGCCTAGATTTATAAAGGTATTTAGGCCTTGCTTCTCTCAGCATTGCAGGGCCTAAGACACTTAGGTGCCTAAGTCTCATTGCTAAAACTGAGTTAGCTACTTAGGTGCCTAAGTTCCATGAACTTCAGTGACACCCGGACGTCTAAAGGCTTTAAGTATCCTCATGCCTTCTTGTCAATTGTCTAAAATGGACCATCTTGATTATCACTACCAACGTAGTGAAATATTGGAACGGCCTTCCAAGGGAAACGGTGGGGGCGAGGGACCTGTCTGGTTTTAAGATTAAGTTAGATAAGTTTATGGAGGGAATGGTTTAATGGTAAAACATATTAGCCAAGGAATACCGAGCAATGGCAGGTAAATAGTATAATGGCTAACAAGGGTCAGGCTGGAGACTCTTGCCTACATGCTCGGGGTCTTACTGATCGCCATATTTGGGGTCGGGAAGGAATTTTCCTCCAGGGTAGATTGGCTGAGGCCCTGGAGGTTTTTCGCCTTCCTCCGCAGCATGGGGCAGGGATCGCTAGCAGGAGGGTTCTCTGCCAATTGAAGTCACTAAAACACAGGATTTGGGGACTTCAACAGCAGAGTCAAGGGAAGGGATAGGGACGGTTTTGTGGCCTGCAGCATGCAGGGGGTCAGACCAGATGATCATAATGGTCCCTTCTGACCTTAAAGTCTATGAGTCTATGAGTCTATGAGTTTTGTTTCTCCTGCTGATAATACCTCATCTTAGTTAATTAGCCTCTTACACTTGGTATGGCTACTTCCACCTTTTCATGTTCTCTGTAAATATTTCTTACTATATGTTCCATTCTATACATCTGAAGAAGTGGGCTGTAGCCCACGAAAGCTAATGCTCAAATAAATTTGTTAGTCTCTAAGGTGCCACAAGTACTCCTGTTCTTTTTGTAGATTCACAATGGCACTTTGGTGCCTAAATCCAACATTTATGCACCCTTGGCATTCACAAAACCCCTGCTCAGCTGCCACCTAACCCTGTAGGTACCTAAACTATCTAGGCACCAAGTTTCCACTGATAAAGTCCTTAGGAAACTATGTACATGTGAGTATGTGCACAGCCACCTCAGTCCTGATGGCCAACTACTTGGTTCACACTGAAGCCCTCTTGAGATACTCAAAGTAGGTGTCTCCCTGCCTATCTCGCCTGTAGGGCTCAGTCTGTTAGTTGTGCTGTTAGATGCGGCTTACTTGCATGAGTTCTGTCTGAAGACTGATTGGACTAGTCGCAAGAGTAAGGGCTGCAGCTTTGGCCCTGTAGCTTCCAGTCACCCCATTGACTTTGCTCTGAAAGCTATTTGGAACGATTATATTAACATAAAATCATAGGACTGGAAGGGACCTCAAGAGGTCATCTAGTCCAGTCCCCTGCACTCATGGCAGGACTAAGTATTATCTAGACCATCTCTGACAGATGTTTGTCTAACCTGCTCTTAAAAATCTCCAATGATGGAGATTCCACAACCAGTGGTTAGGAGTCTATTACAGGAGAGGGTGGATGAGGTTCTGTGGCCTGCAATGTTCTTAAAAAAATCTCCAAAGATGGAGGCAACCTCCCAGGGCAATTTATTCCAGTGCTTAGCCACCCTGATAGTTAGGAAGTTTTTCCTATTGTCCAACCTAGACTGCCCTTGCTGCAATTTAAGCCCATTGCTTCTAGTCCTATCCTCAGAGGTTAAGAAGAATTATTTTTCTCCCTCCACCTTGTAACAACCTTTTAGGTACTTGAAAACTGTTATCATGTCCCCTCTCGGTCTTCTCATCTCCAGAATAAACAAACTCACTTATTTCAACCTTCCCTCATAGGTCATGTTTTCTAGATCTTTAATCATTTGTGTTGCTCTTCTCTGGACTTTCTCCAATTTGTCCACATCTTTCCTGAAGTGTGTCACCCAGAACTGAACACAATACCCCAGTTGAACCCTAATCAGCGTGGAGTAAAGTGGAAGAATTATTTCTCATGTCTTGCTTACAATACTCATGCTGCTACATCCCAAAATGATTTTTGCTTTATTTTTATTTTTTTGCAACAGTGTTACACTGTTGACTCATATTTAGCTTGTGATCCACTGACTCCCAGATCCCTTTCCACAATATTCCTCCCTAGGCAGTCATTTCCCATTTTGCATGTGTGCAACTGATTGTTCCTTCCTAAATGGAGTACTTTGCATATGTCCTTATTGAACTTCATCCTATTTACTTAAGACCATTTCTCCAGTTTGTCCAGATCATTTTGAATTTTAATCCTATCCTCCAAAGCACTTGCAACCTCTCCCAGTTTGTTACCATCCGCAAACTTTATAAGTGTACTCTCTATGCCATTATCTAAATCATTGATGAAGACATTGAACAGAGCTGGACCCAGAACTGATCCCACTCAATATGTCCTCCCAGCTTGACTGATAACTACTCTTTGGGAATGGTTTTCCAAACACTTATCCACCCACTTTATAGTAGCTCCATCTAGGTTGTATTTCCCTAGTTTGTTTATGAGAAGGGCATGTGAGGCAATACCAAAAGCCTTACTAAAGGCAAGATATACCACATCTACAGCTTCCCCCCCTATCCACAAGGCTTGTTACCCTGTCAAAGAAAGCTATTAGGTTGGTTTGACATGATTTGTTCTTGGCAAATCCATGCTGACTGTTACTTATCACTTTACGTATCCAGACCATGTATAAAAACATGCATCTGTGATTTACCACATGGATATTGCCTCCACCTCCAAAACAGCCGTAGAGCCAAAAGATATGGCGGCTGGAGGATTCCCAGTGCATGGGGCATGGCTAAGGAAAAGAGGGCATAAGTAGGCCACCCCTACACCTGATTGCTCAAAGAGTTCCTGTGGCTGTGGGCTGCCATCACAAGCCACTGCAGACTTGGTCCAAGGGCTATCCTGGCATCTGGATGACATCAGTGTTAGGATATAGATATTCAAGCCTGTCTGCAAAGGCCTATACTTTGAGAATTTAGGTTTATTCTTATCACTTAGCTAGTTATAGAGGTATAAAAGAAAGAATCAAAATCACTGTCTGTCTGTGTAAGGGCCTTCTCTTACTGTGACAGTCTGAGGCCTGGTTCTTAGGCTAAGGCCTTCGGCTAAGCAGCAGAGGCCAGCCATAAACTGGGAAGTGTATGGTCACATCCTCACATTCCAAACTAGTCACATTGAAATAAGGTGCTATTGGGCTGTTAGAAATACAATCCTGTCTTGATATTCCTACCACCTCCAGAGAAAGGGAAGAGCTAAGAAGATGTAAAAGGAAACTTTAATAGCATCCTGTCTGGCAAGAACTCACTTATCAATAGCTGGGATGTGAAATCCTCATTTCTGTATTGTTCTATCACTGTAGTCTCCACTTCCCTATTGTTTGTCTGTATAATCTCTGTCTGGTTCTGTGACTGTTTCTGTCTGCTGTATAATTAATTTTGTTGGGTGTAAACCAATTGAGGTGGTGGGATATAATTGGTTAAATAACCATGTTACAGTATGTTAGGATTGGTTAGTTAAATTTCAGTAAAATGATTGGTTAAGGTATAGTTAAGCAGAACTCAAGTTTTACTATATAGTCTGCAGTCAATCAGGAAGTAAGGGGGGAATGGGAACAGGGACTGGGGATGGGGGAATTGGGATCATGTTTTGCTAAGGGGGGGAATGGGAACAGGGGATGGGAACAGGGACACAGGCAAGGCTCTGTGGTGTCAGAACTGGGAAGGGGGACACTAAGGAAGGAAACTGGAATCATGCTTGCTGGAAGTTCACCCCAATAAACATTGAATTGTTTGCACCTTCGAACTTCGGTTATTGTTGCTCTCTGTTCATGCGAGAAGGACCAGGGAAGTGAGAGGGTGAAGGAATAAGCCCCCTAACATCAACACTCAGGACCGAGGTTTACAAAACCATCTGAAAGCAACTATTCCACACACTATTCCAGGACTAACCCAAAGAGCTCTTCACAAGCACTTGGAGAATAGGGGCAGAAGTAATATGGCAGAACTCATAGCAGTTTAAGCAAAGGCCTGGAAGACAGAAAACTGCCTCTATGTACAGCCGTATCCAAGTCCTTTGATAGACTATTACCAATATCCATGTGGTAAAAAGTCAGTCTCCTTAAAAAGACCTCTACTATATCTTAACTTTTAACAGAAAAAAACCTCCATCTGTAACCATGCCTTTGGAAAACAGCCATAATTCAATTTGCATTCATATTATTTTAGGGACATTTTCAGAAATAGTCTCCAAGGAAAATGTTGGAAGCCCTATCACTTGAGCCATTTAAAGCTAAAGTAGACAAACTAGAGAAGAACCAACACACTCTAGGGAACACACCTGCATTTGTGGGGTGGGAAAGTGGTCAAGCTATCTCTTTTCCTTCCCAGTTTCAGCATTCACAAAGACAACTGTACATACAAGGTAAACATTGACTTGATTTGAATTCTGCTCCAGTGAAATCCCTCAGGATGGTGCTCTGTACAAACGGCATGACTGACAATGCGCAATGTGTCCATGGAAAGAGGGCTCATTATATAATTTTTTTAAAAGCTACTCTAAATAATTTGGAACCACTGAATTGACCAAATAACTGGTCTCTGTAAGCAAGTGCTCATATCATTGTTACACTCACATTCCTTCCTATGTATTACTCCTATTGTGTCTTGTCTTCAATTAAACTGTAAGCTCTTCAGGGAAGGGTCCATCTCCTTCCGTACAATGCATAATGAGGACTCTGATTTTGTCTGCTACCTATCGTGCTACAAATAAATAATACATAACTGTCAATTTTGTGGCCAATATGGAAAGATTTGAAGGAAATAAACTGTGTAGCTTGGGCTGGAAGGGCAGCTAGTTATTTCTTAGTTGATCTTCTTGGTTATTGACCTATGTGTGTTCATATAATTATGAATAAGAACATATTTGTGCTTGGGAGAGGAACCCCTTTGGAGCTAAAGAGAAACTGTTTTGGAAAAAGTAAAGGCTTTAAAAGGTGGAGCTTTTAAGTAGAGATCTAGTACACCATCTGAATCTTGGGAAAGTTGGGATCAGCATCTGAAATTTATAATATGGCCCTTTTTCTATGACCAACTGGACCAACACCCTGGACCCACCTCTCATCCTCTCAAGTCTGGGAAAGTTCAGATCTGGATCCAAACTTTGCAAGTTGTGTCCTCTCATCTGAAGAATTAACTCCATTCATTGACAGCTGTTTGGGGAAAAATGTACTCTTGTTTTCTTTTATAGCTGCTTATTTAACTGGTTTATCTTGAAGAACAGCTTAAATGGTTTTTAATGGGCCTCTCTGGTATTATGTTTCTTTGCCTTTTGGAGAGCAAAAGAAGGCTGAAAGTGATGGGGGATATTGGGTATGTGAGAAAGAGGGCAAAGATTCAGAAGGGAGGAGGGAAAGGCAATGGTGGTGAAAAGAGTGGGATAAAGTATAGGATAATAAGGCTGGATATGCAATATATTTATGTATGGTTGTGACATAACCCCAGGTATAATCTGGACTATTGAATAGCTGTGTCACCCCAATTCTCCAATTTAGGGTGCCTCTTACACTGCTTTACTGTGGGAACAGCCACTCCTGACCAGTTAACACACAGTCTCCAGCATGTAACTTGCTCCCAGTTACACAATATTGAGTGCTACTAGCTAGCCACTCATGAATTAAACTGCAGCGCAATACCAACAAGCTCTCTAGTCCCAGACTTTCCCCCAGAAATGTGCATCTTCTACTGTCCAACACACTGCTGAACAATGCAAGCTCATATAAAGTCTGTCATTTCATCAATGGAAAATGATATGCGCCAGCCTTATTATCCTAAATGGAATTGCCCACACACTTTAATCCAAACACACTGGTTAAGATAAAAGAGTAAAACAAGTTTATTAACTACAGAAAGAAAAGAAAGATTTTAAGTGGATACAGGTAATTAGGCATAAAAGTCAGGATTGGTTACAAAAGAAATAAAAAGATAAAATGCAAGCTAATTGCCTAATTTAACAAATTAAGTGAATTTAAAAGCAAAAGTTTTTTCTCACCATAAGCATACAGCAGTCTGTACTGGCTGAAAAGCCTCCCAGCCAGGACTTCCCCAACCCTAAGTTCCGTTCTTTGAATGTTGTTGATGTCAAGAGCAGAGATGAAGGAGGAGAGTGAGGTCAAGCAATTTTCTCCCCTTTTTATAATTAAATTTCTTGTGCTAGAAACATCCTTGCTGAGTCATGTTGACAGACAGTCCCTTGTGGATGTGAGGCTCTAAGTGATAGTCCGCTTGATTTTATTGATACCTGTCTGCAGGTACTAATGTCTCTGAAGAACTCATTTGGTCCTGCCTTTCTAACTCTGGAACATGTTACACAGTAGAAACTTATAACTTTACATACAAGGTTGATACACATATTTTACCAGGACAATAATGTTCAGCAGATTATGATTTTTCAAATGATACCTCACAAGGCATACTTTGTACCGAGTTTGTAATAATTCTGTAAAAGTGGTGAACATAATGGTATACACCATCACAATTATGCCTTGTCCTGTGTAAGCAGAGTGTATGTATGGTGTGCTGTACCATATAACAGAATGTATGAGATGTTTTCATGCATATTAGAAAAAGGGTTTTTTTGCTGGTTGTGAAAGGACTCTATAGTATTAAGCGGCTGTCAGTGCATTGCATGTATTGAAGTGCCAAAGCCTGATGGCATTAGGATTCAAAGCACAACTTGGGATGTCTCCTTAGTTTTCATAGTGACCAGTGATTGCTTTGAAGTTGCATAGACAGAACCAGAACTCAGAAGGAAAAAAGACTGGAAGGAATCAGAGCCGAGAATTACTGACACAGTGAAAAAGAAAGTAAGCAGTAGGAAGAAAGCAGCCGCTTCTGCCTGTCTTCACCAAGCAGCCTCATTGAAAGTAAGTAATTAGAAGCCACATGAGAGGTGTGTGAATTTACCAGATACAGTACTTCACTTTAAATTATGACTAGCCTTGGTGTTCTGAGACCTTAGTTGTCCCTCAGATAATCAGGGAAGCTATTTATTGTAACAAAAAACAGGAATGGTCCTTCACAATATCTGGCAATACTATGTATTGTGAAGGGGATGGGGGAAGATAAAGACTTTCATCAAATCCTGGGACTGGGGCTGAGGACTGAAAAGAGAGGGAGGGCTTTGAAGCAGAGGGCACAGGTGCTGGAACTAAGGGTGCTGGGGGTGCTGCCACACCCCCAGCTTGAATCAGTAATAAAACCCCAAATACATGATTTCCACCTTTAGTACTCCCACTATAAAAATTGTTCCAGCACCACTGGCGGGGTGGGGAGAGGTTCAAGGCCAAGAATTACCACGGAGGTGCAGAGGACACAGAGCTAGAGAAGACAGAATAAAGAAGATTTGAAATGATTTAATAGAAAAAAAGATGTTAAAAAAGATGTGATCACAGAACTATATTTAACTGAACTGGAATAATTCCTCATAACACTATCTTTCTTCAGTTACACATAATTTGACAATAACTAGGGACAAATTCCTGAGAGGAGCTGAGAGTCCTTAATACCCAGTCAGTGGGTACTTGGCACCTCTCAAGCTCACACCCATGAAGTGTCCAATTACAATCTAGACACCTTTGAAAATTATCCCATTTTTGACTCCAGAAAGTCAAGGGGCAAAAATCTACTTATTGTGACTGTTTTAATCAAGGAACTAGAAACAGAAGAGATGTCTGCAAAACATAATGAGACTTGAGTAAAAAAGAACCGTCTCCATTCTTATCATTTTCACTGCCTTTTCAACTTTGCACTTGACCAAAGATTCACCTGTTTTTGTATAATAAAATGGATTTGAAAAGAGATCTTATTGTGGTGTTGAGTGTGTTTATTTATGTTTAGTTTAGAAGTGCACTTGCCTCAGCTGCATTTTTAGCATCAGGGTGGGCAAATCTTTCTATTTTTTTCATTGGACAAAAAAATATTATTTCCTTCCTGTTACATAACCCAGAAGTCCCAATGTCTGCTATTGTGATAGCACTGTCTACCTTCCTAACACACAAGCTAAAGTTGCTCAAAGACAGACAGACATATTTAACCTTTCTTATTTTAAGCTTTACATTTTTTTACTAATGTGAAATTTCAAGTCAGCTGGAGTTAACTCTGAACTTTTCAATCCATAATTCTGCAATACTAATATAGTTCTAACAGGCATTGCATTGAAATCAGACTTCAGCTCCGTATGTTTAAATTGGAGCTATTTGTGGTTTATTGGATATATGCAGGATTACAGTTCTGTTTGTCTTCGGGTTTGGTTTTTTTTAGACACTCCCTAAATTTATAGTTATCCACTGAGTCTCTCTTCCAAGAAAAAGCCTTATTTACTTTTAAAAATACATGTCTATATATTTAGACTACTCTTTTGTTATTCTGTATTTAACTGAGATAAAATACTGATAAAAACAAATTAAGAATTAAATCATTCATCATGAAAGCCTGTTATTCAGTCATTAAGAGCGTCCATATATGTAAAATGCAGACTCTACCTAATTAGGAAGCTAGACCTGGAAAAATCTGTCTATACAGAAAACAAACAAAAATATGAGACCTAAAATGAGTAAGAAATCAATCATAACAAATACTGAAAACATTACAGAAATAGACAATATACAACTTTAGCTCAACCCTCTGTTTGTTAAGAGACAATGCATGCTGTAATCAGGCAAAATGAATATGAACGTCAGAGGTTCTATCAGGGTTCCTTTGTGATCTTAAGTAATACTTTTAATAAACAGGCCCTGATAAGAATAGCCTTGATTAGATTGAAAGATACTGAGCTTACCATCAGAAAGGTATGTGAAGGTAATACGTCTCTCACTAGGCGCTTTCAATAGCAATTCAGACCATATGACTGAACAGAACAGTCTGGGAACCCTTAATAAGTAGAGCAGGTCAGAAAAAATTCTGACAAAACACTTTTTCATTGGGATTTGTCAATTTTGCCCCACCCAGTCTATACGTTTCATTGTGGCAGTTTGATTTGTGACTAAGTTCCAACAGAACCCAGGTTTCGGAATCCTGCATGGTTTCCTGGCAGCTCACCTGCTCTCCTCCGCAGTAGCTTGCCTGCCAGCCTGGACTTCCCCAGAACTCCTGGCCTTTTCATAAAGGTCCCTGGCCTTTCATGGGGAATTTTGGAATTTTGGGTTTTTGTTCTCAATTGGAACAAAACCAAATATTGAAATCATCCATGAGACAGATTTACTTTTCTCCTCACAGCTCTAGTCATCAGGTGAACCCACTACTTTATGTTCCCAGAAGGGATACATCTCTTGTATCTTCAGGAGGAGACCATTTTGTACAGCATCTCTTGTTCTTTTTTAATTATTTATATTTGTATAGTGCTCTTGAAAAACAATAGTGAGAAACAGCTTCTTTCATGAAAAGCCTGGAATCTAAATATACACGGCGAAGGATGGGAGGGAAAAACAGAGGCACAGAGAAGTGGAGTCACTTGACCAAGGTTCACAAAGCAGGTCTGTGGCAAACCCAGGAAGAACACCCCCACTTTCTGACTCTTAGTTCAGAATTCTATCCACCAGACCACACTGCACTTGTACTTATCTTTCCTTTTGGTTTTGCCACATCTTTTCTTAGGCCTTGTGTTAACTCAGTCCATAGATAACTCCAGTTAGCTCTGCAGTGAACTCCTCTCAAGTTAGGTCATGTCTACACTAGCAAGCTTACAGTGGCACAGCTGTACCAATGCAGCTGCGCTGCTGTAAAATCGCTCATGTAGCCGCTCTATGCCGACGGGAGAGACCTCTCTCATCGACATAATTAAACCATGTAAACAAGCGGCGGTAGCTATGTTGGCAGTAGAAGCTCTCCTGGCAACATAACGCTGTGCACACTACCACTTATACTGGCAAAACTTATGTCGCTGGGGGAGGCGGTGTTTTTTTACGCCCCTGAGCGACATAAGTGTTGCCAACACAAGTCGTAGTGTAGATATGGCCTTAGTCTAGCTCAAGTGAAAACGGGTCACAGTGCAGAATTTGGGCTACATGGATTGTTTGTGTCAGCAGCTGATGAGCTGAGCTAACTCGAGCTGTAGCCTATACTCTCTTACAGGCCAGTCAACTTGAGTTAAAAGCAGTGCTTAATTTGTGCCAGGACTTGCCAGGGCTGAACCCATAGCCCCGGCACCTCTGGGCTTGCCACATCAGTTATGAAAGTAAAAAAATTTCTTGAGCCCCAACACCTCATTGCTTGAGCCCCGGCACCTTTTTCATTGCAAATTAAGCACTGGATAAAAGTACCACCAAATATGAGTTAAAGGGATTTTATATGTGAACAGGACTTGAATTAACTCAAGTTAACTCTGCAGTGAAGACAAGCCCTTAAAAACAGAAGGCAATAATAACTAGAGCCAAGATCTACATGTACTTTCAATGAGGAAATCATAGGGGTTTGTGTGACTGTTACCAGCCTGTTTCAAATGTACAGTACTCTTTTTAAGTGGGAAGTCTTTAAACTGGATGTCTCCCAAAGAACTGATTTAGGCCTAATTAAACTTAATAGCATGGCTGCCTCTTGGTAGGGATATTAATATTGGTTTCATTGGGATGCCTTCAAGTAATTTAGTGCTGCTTAATTCTTTGTGCCTGTCGCAGTCTCATGCTGGTTCTGTCTGCATGTTCCTTTTAATAACATTTTCTCAGTCACTCCTATGCTGTGTTTCGACAGTTCTTATAACAAATGAACTGCTTGCTAGTTTGCTCTTTCCACATGGTGCCATTACATCACTCCTTCTATCACTGGCAGTGGGTTTGTTCTCTGGAAAATTGCAGGTCACTATCTGCCCAGCTCCACAAGCCTATCCAGTAAAATGAAACGCCTGTTGCAGCACCTTAGATAGCAAGACCACTATTGAATTGCTGTTAGGTTTTTCTGATACAGAAGCAAGCCATCAGCCTGCAATTTGTTTCCTTAATCTTCAATAAACGCACAGGGCCAGATCCTCAGCTGATGTAAACTGGTCTAGCTCCACTGACTTTAATGGAACTGTGTTGCCTTATACCAGCTGAGATCCTGGCCCCAAATTCCTAGCTCTTAGGATTGTGGAGAGCACCTTCAAAACGCATAGAATATGTGAGGGGGATGATCTGGACCAATGACTACAGGTGCAGGGTGGGAAACAGAGAGAACTTTTCTGTTTATTTAAAAGAGCCTTCTTGTAATTAATGATGCAACTATATGTGCCTATTTTCATTACCTCCTTCTTTCTGTTCTCCTTCCCTCCTGTGATTACCGCACTGACTTTTTGTGCCATTTCCAATTAGATTTGAACCTTCTGCGGGCAGAGACCATGTCAACCTGCATGTGAACCAAACCTGTTAAAACTTTGCCTGAGCTGACAGCCTAGCACTGGCTCTCAGCTTCTTGGCTAACTGACATCCTTGAATATGGAGGACTCAAGGCATGTGCCAATTCTATTATTTTTGTCATGATGCTCACAATAATCCACAGTCTATATGTTAGGGTGTAGCCTGCCCCTTAAGGGTAGTGGTGCCTAGCAGTCAGCCCACCCCTGGTTAGGTGGCATGGCCCTTTAAGATTTTGGAAGGGTTTTTTTGGTGTATACAAAGACCTGGGAAATAAGAGGTAATAGAGGAGAGGAGGTGGTCCTGGGAATAAGTAGTCTTTGGAAGAAAGTCAGTCATTGTTTTTTTATGGGCCTAGGACCTGGCGCCTTGCAGAGTGGAGGGCAACACTCCCCTCTCACCCAGCCAATTGGGAATGAGCTGGGAGACAGGGACTAGCATATATGTTGCCTCTTCCCACCACAGAGTAGGGCAGACATCAGTAGGGAAGGCTGCCTGCTGAGCCTCTAAGCTGGGGGACTAATTGGGAAAGGGTGCTCAGCTGAAGATTAAGCTGGTTAAGGCTTTGTAGCTGACCTAAACCACTACCCCCAGCTCCATGAAAGAGGACGTGGGGGGAACTCCTGTTTGAAGGAGGGAGATACTATTTGTCCCAAAGCAAGCAGCAGAGATACTACCTGAAATATAACCCCAGCCCCAGATGGAGCTCCTGGCTGGAGGAGGGAGATATTGGTCCCTTAAGTTGAGAGACACGAGGACTACTCCCAGCTGCTGTCAGAGGGTCTGTGAGCATCTCTGAGGAAGTGCCTCTGTAGCTGGCTGAGAAGAAGCTGTGAGGAACTACAAGTCCAAGGTGGGGATAGGAGAGTCTGCAGATCTGGTGAAGACATTGACAAACAGAGCAAAGATAGGAGCAGCCCAGGGAAGTGGTCGAGGGATTGAAAGAACAGTCCTTAGCTGCCTAAAACAGGGTATCTGGGCTGGAACCCAGAGGAGAGAGTGGGGCTGGGTTCTCCTACCACTCTCCCAGATCATGAGGGGAAGTACAGGCTTCAAGAGTAAAGAGACAAGATCTATGAATCTCAGACAGAGACCAAAGGTTGGGCTTGGAGACCATTAGACTTTGGGCTTTCTTGGTTTTGGACTTTTCTGTTAACACCAGAAGAGGAACTGACTGTGACTTGGCCTGAGAAGTTGGCATTGGAAAAAGCAGATCATTGTGGAATCAGGATGGACAATCAGGATGGAATCAGGATGGACTGCATCCTGACACAAGAAGGTGCACCGGAGGTGAAAGTCTAGACTACACCATGTAAAGCTTCTTCTTCTTTAAATAGGGACGCTCAGCTCGGAGAGCAAAACTCATGTTTTGAACCATAGTGCAAAACCAGACTCCCTGGAGGGAATGAATCTGCATTTACTAGCTTTAACGTGGAACCTGTTCTCTCTCCCCATTCTTGTGTCTCTTTTCATGTTTAAAGAAAGCAAAACTCAAGCATCCTCTTGATGAAGACACAGCAGCAGGGTCTTTTCTCTGTATGCCCATACAATGAAATCCTGGTCTCACTGAAGTCAATGGGAATCTTAGCATTGACTTCAATGGGGCTATAATTTCTCCCATGACTAGGGTGACCAGATGACCTGTATTTTATAGGAACAGTCCCAATTTTGGGGTCTTATATAAGCTCCTATTACCCCCCCACCCCCTGTCCCGATTTTTCAGGTTTGCTGTCTGGTCACCCTACCCATGACATAACCCCCATTGGTGCTGAGAAACTGAGATAAGCACCCGTGTAGATAGTGTTGCATATAAGACTTACACAGAATGACATTGCTTCTATGAATGACAACTCACATCTACACATAACTGAGAATCCCGTGGAAATGAACAGCACTGGTTTTCCTCTGCAGCTGTTCATCCACATACCATAGGGTCTTACTCTGAATAGCTAGTTAAAACATCCTGACCAAGAGTATAAACCTCCAATATGAAGTGGGCCTGCTTCCCCTTTCACACCAATACGAGTCAGGAGTGATCCTACTGAGATTAATAAGTTTAGACCAGCATGACGGGAATTAGGTCCAATGTATTTGGCATATGTGACTTGGATTATCCATTTACAGAAAAGCCATGCTTGGCAAATTAAAGCCACTGTGCCTTTGCAGCTTACTTTTCATCTCATTTACACTTTTTTTTAATCAATGCAGTTTCTTCAGCTACAATTCAGTATGTTGGCATTTCTGCCAGGGTATGAGAGTGGATCAGACCTATAAGCTAACTCCACCTAATGAGAAACTTCGATGCAGTGAGTGCCCTGGATTGCTATTAACTGATGGATATAAAACTTTCATATAGTGCTTCACTTTAACTTTGAATGCAACTGATTGATCAAAATACCTCAAAAAAGGAAGTTATTTTCTTAATGTTCCAAGTGTCATTTTATTGTAACTTCCTAAAGTGCACACTTCCCCTTTGTACTACTATGACTGCCGTTACTAAAGCTTTTTGTCGAGAGCTTCATGTACATCAGTATGCAAGACTCAGTAGGAGCAGATGTGTCTCCAGCTATCAAGTTTGAGAAAAGAGGGGCCTTTCTTTAAGCACATATATTTTAAAGTGAGGGCAAAGGAACCAAACTCTTGCTTATGCAATGACCACGATGCTGCTTCATTTTTCCCCACATCAGTTTTGACACCAGTTCAGTAGTGAAGCCTGCAGGAAAAGCAGAAGCAATGAAATGAAGGGTGTTGGCAAAACAACAAAGAACATGTTAGAAGTCAAAGTCCATATCCTGCCCTTGTGACACCGAACACACACACACAATGCTCCCATTGATGTCAATGGCAGTTTGGTTTTTAGAAAGAGGGCCAGATATGGCTCTGAATTCGTGTGCCTCTTTAAGCACATGAAGCACGGGCAAGGGCTTTTGTGTCTTGCTGAACTCATAGACTTTAAGGCCAGAAGGGACCATCATGATCATCTAATCTGACCCCCTGGGTTGAATGACTAGTTCTAACAACAAAGGCAATTTATGCAATAATAATTGCAATATAGCATTTAACTGCATAAATATATTCAAACAATGGATTATCTGACTGCCCTGGCATATGGACACCATAGGCCATATTTGTTACTCTCTCCCGGTGGTAAAATGAATTATCCCTACCATGAGACCCCAGCCCATTGGCACATAGATTCCCCCAGAAATAAATTATTTCAATGATGAGGAGGAAGAAATACCTGAGTAAATATTTACCTGCATATTTCTTTGGTCTTTGTAATTGTAGTTTCTGAGCAGCTTTATGCTATGGTCTGAAAACTGCTAAACCAAGGCTATGGTAGAAAGTGAGAAGAAGCAAATACCATGAGTTAAACCATGCTAGAGCAGACCCTTGGGGAGAGTTTGCAACCTCCTACCTAGAACACATGTCCTCACCCCTCTTACTTTTCATAGGGCTCTGGCATTTGAGCCCTCATTTAATGAGGTTCTTTCAGCTGAGGGCGAACCCCTCATTTGAGACAGGTTAAGCACAGTTCTGCTTCCCTTTATTCACAATAATGCCAACATTGGTAACAGCATTTCACTAGCCCTGCATTCAGTGCTAAAGTGATTTGTAACCCAACACCAGCCAAAGTTGATCACTTTGAGCAACACACTGCTCTATCTGCTGAATATCTAAGCAGAGTAGGTGTGTTCATGTAAATACAGATTGCTCTTGAAGTCTCTCCCCCTCCCAGCTAGCTGTCAGGGAAGAATTCAGCAGACGCTGCTTACATATAAGAACAGACACTACACTTGGACCACAGCTCAAAGAGCCAGGAAGCGACATATAGTTCATCAGCTACCCTTGGCCTACAACCTCTCCTCTGCCTGTTTCAAATTTGAACAAAACCCTTGACTTGACGTCCCATGTTTCCTTTTGACATAGTAATAGCAATAAAGAAACATGCTGAAACAACTTTAAAAAATTAGGTTTATGATTTGTCTATAATTACCATGTCACTTCCCTTTTATGTTTGTAAATTACAGGGAACAAGCTAATCTGTTTTTTGATGTTCTATTATTTTAAATTATCCGATGGCTTTGTGGGGCCAGTGTAACTGAATAGCTTTGTTGCTATTACACAGGGAAAGCCTTCCCCATTAACTTTATGACTCTTCCTCAATCCTAAAGGTTAGCTTCAGGGGAAATAACAATTCATTTCAGCTTTTAGTGGGCTAGTCAGTTTAATGTAAAATTTTAAATTCTGCATATAGGCTTTAAATTAAATAGGATTACACAACCTCTGTTCTTGTTTCAAGAATATAATTTTTCAGGAGTATCTTGAATGAAGAAATCAGGATATTTAGAGACCACATGAATCAATGATTTGTTTTTAGTCAAATGTGGTCTGCAGTTCAGCATTTCCTGGAGCAGCCACATCAGCTACCACCTGTTTTCTCTGAAACTAACTGAACTGTGACTTTCAGCTTTCTACCTTTATAGGAAGACACAGCACAGCTTTAATTAGATCCCCTACAGTTCTCACCAGCACACAACCTACCTGCATATTACATATAGAAAGAACCACTGTGGGACAGAGTTAAGGTTGGTGTGATGCTGTATGGTTGAATATGACCACTTATAAAATTGATATTGCCACTGTTATACAGTTGCAACAAATCTTGTACAAAGTATGTCATGTAAGGTGTCAATGGAAAAGTTATGATTTGCTAAATAAGATTATCCTGTTCAAATCCATGTATCATCACTGTATGTGAAGTTATGAATATCAGCTATGTGTCTGTATCTCAAATGTGTTTGTTCCTGGGGTAACACCCACAAGGTAGTTTACTTCCAGTCTCGCCAGCCCATTGAGAATGGACTTTTCAAACTTGATGGCCCATTAAGGACACTTCACTCTAACCATGGGCCATAGAAGAAACTCATCCTTCCCATTAAGCCTTCCTGTGAATGCCTCAGCAAGTATATGGGTAATGGCTGCCCCTGTTAGTCATCAAAGCGTGTAAAGACATGTGATATGCTCATGTGACCCTGAGCTCCATCTTGAGCCAGTAACTTTCCATGCACCTGGGCTGTGAGCTTTGTTTGAGCCAGTAAATTTCCAGTAAACATGGCAAAGGGTATAAAAGATCCCTGAGATATCTCCATTTTGCCTCTTTCCTGCCCTGATTCTCTGGATTGTGGATTTACAACTAAAAGGATCATTTTGAACTATGGACTGAGGATCTTCCAATCTTTTGGAAGTTACCAGAGAGACTTTACAAGCTAGCAGTTTATTCATTCACTGCTACAAACCTGATCTAAGGACTTTGCAAGTATTTGTATGTATATGATCTATTAACCATTATTAACTCTCTTCTTCTTTTCTTCTGTTATTAAACCTTTAGTTTTTAATTACTAAAGGATTGGTATCAGCATGATTATTGGGTAAGATCTGAGTTATATATTGACCTGGCTATGTGGCTGATCGCTTGAGATCATAAGAACTTTTGTTTGATTAAATTGGTTTTCAATAACCACTCATCATAAAGTCTACTGTCTGGATGGTGAAATAAGGGATGGAATGCCTAAGGAGACCGCATTTTTTTGCTTCTTGTTAACCAGTGTGGCGAGACAGAAGTTTACTTTTGTTACTGGCTTGGTATAATATAATGATAGAATAACCACTAGTTTGGGGTGAGTCTGCCCTATTTCTCATCAGTTTGTCCTGAATGTGGCATCTCCAGCTGTGACCCACTGAGGCACAGTGACAGTTGGCATTAAAATAATAATTAATCAATCCCTAGTTCTCTCAAGTTTAAATCCTCAACCTTAACTCTGCATCCAGAAAGTTGTTTTGTTTGGGGAACTGTGTACTCATGACAGAGGTCATACATGCTTTCCAGCGAGCAAAGACGTCATTCCTTCCTTAGGTCTCCAGGCACCCGCCCCACTTCTTTACCCATGGAAACAAGTATAATCAGGCCTTAAACTAAGATTGGCTCAGATACACACTCACGTTATCTTCCTTTGTTATTTGACTGCTATTCTCTTTCCATTTTCCTTATGTTTTAAAGCCATCTCTTTATTGGAAATTACACTGATAACAAACAGGTCGCACACAATATAAATCAGATAAAGTCTCAGGTTCATATTTACTGAAAGTAAACTATACATTTGTTTCTATTCAGCTTTTTTAAAAAAATACAAGCAAGGGTAATTAGGGGCACAAATGTGTGAAGTAAATAGTTGTTCAAGTGACACCTCAGTTCAAGAAAAAGTATTAATCAGGGTTTTTTATCTTCTTTTTTTTTTTAAAGAATTTATACAAGACTCATGAGGATGGATGTTAGTATGCAATAGAATTAGTTTACTTAACACGTAATTGCTTGGATCTATGTTTTCATGTTATTGCCCCTTTAGTGGTTAGCCAATACTTGGAGCCTTGCAGGGTTGTTTCCATTCGGTGGGAAAATTGGTGACAAGAGTCAGAGATATTCATGGTGTGATCTTGTTTGTTTACAAAAAACCACCAAAAACCCACCTACACAAGGTCCTATTTCCCTGAACAAAATAGAAACTACCACCAGTAGGTGGTATCCTTGCTCAGAAGGCCCTAATCTGCCATTCTAGCAAGCTCTATGCCAAGAAGCTGTTCCTTTCAGGCAGAAACTCACAACTCCTTCTCCTGGCTTACTGGTACCTCCTAGACACACATCACACATCCTGTACCCAATCCTAGCTCCTGTGTTTGCAGCCAGGGAAACTGCTGAGTCCACATGGACTAGCAGTGACCTGCCTCAGCTGGTAGCCCCACAGCCTCTACCTATTGTCACTACATAAAGGGGCTTGATTGTTCCTTCTGTTGAGCTTGAAAGAATGCCTGTCATACCCATTGGCTTTTTTTACTTCGTTTGACCCTTTGACCACACTCCTGTCCCTGTTTTTTCATTAGTTGTCCCCCGTAATTTTTGGTCTCCAGGTCCTGTGGACCCCCCCCTTAGGCTGGGGGTGGGGGGAGATCGTTTAGCAGTGGATCCTGGATCCCAATAGGATACCCATTGGCTTCAACAAGGTCTGTCAGCATAACAATAACAGCACTTTCAAAACATTCATTTACATTTTGTTACACTATACTGTATACAAGAATTGTACAATAGTTTCATACACATTAGTTACCATTCAACTAATAAAGTTACTTAAACATGGGTCCTTCCTATCCTATAGCATGTTTCCTCTGATTCTAAGCTTACTTTGTTTTTGCTGTATTGTACTCAATTGAAAAAAGAAGCAGAGACCAAAGTAAGTTCTATTCCCTCCCAACACTAACCTAATATTGTTTTTGTTTCTGGCTCAGGAAAACAAATGCTGGATGAGAACTAAACACTAATCAAATCTTTGCTACATATAGGTCAGGAAAGTCTGATAGGCCAGAGAATCCAAATTATTTTTTTCTGGATTGTTAGAATTGTATTATATTGCACTGTGTTGAATCATATATTCTGTGTAATGTGCTTTTGATTGCCTTTGTATGATTAGATATATGGTTGAGCTGGTTTCATATATTGTGAACTGGAGCAATAAAAAGCTGAAGTAATCATTCTCTAAGGTATCTATAATAAAATTTGATTTTTCCTTCAAAGTACTCAAGAAAAAAAACACAATTCTCTCTCCATCTGGCTTTGCTACAGAAGAAATATTTAGACCATTGCTGCAACAAGGCTGTGATTAACGTTTGCCCTGAGTTACAACTATGCAACCCCATTTAAAAACAAAACAAATAGAGGTTGCACTAATAAATGAGGGCAACATTTAGCCATTGTCTTCTCTTTCTCACCACCAGAAATTGGTCCAATAAAAGACATTACCTCACCCGTCTTGTCTCCCTAATATCCTGGAACTAACACGGCTGTAACCACACTGTATAGAATATCAGTAGTCAGCATTCTTCTGTAAGTGTTTCTGCCTCAGGTGCCTTTGACAGTGGTGCAGAAGTAAAGGGCCTAGGGTTGCCAACTTCGTAATATTTAAAAACTGGACACTCCAGCAGGAATGCCGGAACCTTCCTTTCCCCACCCCTGAAGACCTGCCCCTGCCCCACCTCTTCCCCTGAGGCCCCGTTCCTGCCCTGCCCTTCCCCCGAGGCCCCTCCCTCCATCACTCACTGCTTCCCCCCCCCGCCCATGTGGGTCAGGAGGTACTCGCCTGCAGAGCCGGGGCTGGGAGCTGCAGTCGCCCAATGCAGGTAGGAGGGGCTGAGTAGGGGCTGGTGCAGGTGATGACTTGGTTCCTCCTGCCCTTCCGCCCATAGTAACTGGATTTTCGGTGTCTGCTCAGTAGATCAGTAGCTGCAGCTAGCAAGAGATGTTAAGAGTAACAAGAAGGGTTTCTTCAGGTATGTTAGCAACAAGAAGAAAGTCAAGGAAAGAGTGGACCCCTTACTGAATAAGGGAGGCAACAACAGAGGATGTGGAGAAAGCTAATTTACTCAATGCTTTTTTTGCCTCTGTCTTCACGAACAAGGTCAGCTCCCAGACTACTGCACTGGGCAGCACAGCATGGGGAGGAGGTGACCAGCCCTCTATGGAGAAAGAAGTGGTTCGGGACTATTTAGAAAAGCTGGACGAGCACAAATCCATGGGGCTGGATGCGCTGCATCCGAGGGTGCTAAAGGAGTTGGTGGGTGTGATTGCAGAGCAATTGGCCATTATCTTTGAAAATGGATGGCCATCAGGGGAGGTCCTGGATGACTGGAAAAAAGGCTAATGTAGTGTCCATGTTTAAAAAAGGGAAGAAGGAGGATCCGGGGAACTACAGGCCAGTCAGCCTCACCTCAGTCCCTGGAAAAATCGTAAAGCAGGTCCTCAAGGAATCAATTCTGAAGCACTTAGAGGAGAGGAAAGTGATCAGGAACAGTCAGCATGGATTCACCAAGGGCAAGTCATGCCTGACTAAGCTAATTGCCTTCTATGATGAAATAACTGGCTCTATGGATGAGGGGAAAGCAGTGGACGTCTTACTCCTTGACTTTAGCAAAGCTTTTGATACGGTCTCCCACAGTATTCTTGCCAGCAAGTTAAAGTAGTATGGGCTGGATGAATGGACTATAAGGTGGATAGAAAGCTGGCTAGATCATTGGGCTCAACAGGTAGTGATCAATGGCTCCATGTCTAGTTGGCCGCTGGTATCAAGCAGAGTGCCCAAAGGGTCGGTTCTGGGGCCGGTTTTGTTCAATATCTTCATTAAAGATCTGGAGGATGGCGTGGACTGCACCCTCAGCAAGTTTGCGGATGACATTAAACTGGGAGGAGTGGTAGATATGCTGGAGGGTAGGGCTAGGATACAGAGGGACCTAGACAAATTAGAGGATTGGGCCAAAAGAAATCTGATGAGGTTCACACGGGGGGAGGGATAGCTCAGTGGTTTGAGCATTGGCCTGCTAAACCCAGGGTTGTGAGTTCAATCCTTGAGGGGGCCACTTAGGGATCTGGGGCAAAATCAGTACTTGGTCCTGCTCGTGAAGGCAGGGGGCTGGACTTGATGACCTTTCAAGGTCCCTTCCAGTTCTAGGAGATGGGATATCTCCATAAAAAAAAAAAAAAAAACAAGGACAAGTGCAGAGTCCTGCACTTAGGACGGAAGAATTCCATGCACTGCTACAGACTAGGGACCGAATGTCTAGGTAGCAGTTCTGCAGAAAAGGACCTAGGGGTTACAATGGATGAGAAGCTGGATATGAGTCAACAGTGTGCCCTTGTTGCCAAGAAGGCTAACAGCATTTTGGGCTATATAAATAGGGGCATTGCCAGCAGATCAAGGGACATGATCATTCCCCTCTATTTGGCATTGGTGAGGCCTCATCTGGAGTACTGTGTCCAGTTTTGGGCCCCACACTACAGGAAGGATGTGGAAAAATTGGAAAGAGTCCAGCGGAGGGCAACAAAAATGATTAGGGGGCTGGAGCACATGACTTATGAGGAGAGGCTGAGGGAATTGGGCTTGTTTAGTCTGCAGAAGAGAAGAATGAGGGGGGATTTGATAGCTGCTTTCAACTACCTGAAAGGGGGTTCCAAAGAGGATGGATCTAGACTGTTCTCAGTGGTACCAGATGACAGAATAAGGAGTAATGGTCTCAAGTTGCAGTTGGGGAGGTTTAGGTTGGATATTAGGAAAAACTTTTTCACTAGGGGGGTGGTGAAGCACTGGAATGGGTTACCTAGGGAGGTGGTGGAATCTCCTTCCTTAGAGGTTTTTAAGGTCAGGCTTGACAAAGCCCTGGCTGGGATGATTTAGTTGGGAATTGGTCCTGCTTTGAGCAGGGGGTTGGACTAGATGACCTCCTGAGGTCCCTTCCAATCCTGATATTCTATGATTCTATGATCCCCTTTTCCACTTTCCGGTCGAAAACAGGACACCTGGCCACCCTAGCCCTGCCTGATTTTCCTGATTCTGTTATATGCTCAGTGGTGCACACTGTATGCAGTACTACATGCAGACCACTGTCAAAATCTTTGAATAAAGCTGCTCTTGCTACCTTTGGATTACAGAGCTGTCTCCGAGGTTTTTGCTGCCCTATGCAAAATCTCTCTCGCAGTCATTAATTGCTGATTCAATAAGTAGCCATTAAACATTGTACTGGCCTAGGAATCTTCTTGTACTGCTTAGTGTTAACATTTGCTTGAGTAGCTTTTCTTTTAAAACAAGATTTCCACCTAAAAATCACGAAGAGACTGATATGCAGAGGTCACAGCAGAGAGGCAGGTGGCAGCAGAAGGTGACTGACAGCTGGCGAATGAGTGGCTGGTGAGGTGGTGAGCAGAGCGAGCAGGGCTGGGGCCAGGTCACTTCCCGCCGCCCCGTGAGTGCAGGGTTGGGCCCGCCCTGCAATCACTGGGCAGCAGGAAGTGGAGCGACCCAGCCTCAACACACTCCACTTTGCCAGCTTGTGCTGGGGGGCGGTTCCCCCCTGCCCCTCAAGACTGCTCCTACCCCCCCTCCCGCTGAGGCCTGGGGCACCAAAATGCACCTGGTGCGTAGGACACTAAAATGTCTAGGGACGGCCCTGTCTGTAGTACCTTCAAACTTTGCATCTCAGAGATTCACAAATCAGAGTGAATTAAACCCTCTGAAATAGGTATTGCAAGGACTATTATCCTCACTGTATAGATTAAGGAATGGAGGCACAAAGGGTTTGAGTGACAGTGACACACTGATTCAGGCAGGAAATCTGTGGCAGAACCAGAAACAGAATCCAAACCTCGTCATTCTATTATTAAACCCATTGGCTCTTCCTGGTGAATTCTTCTGCCTGAGTCAGTGAAACCCATACTCTGCAATTAGCATTTTTAACCTCAAATAATATAGGACCACTTGGGCCATCTGTTAGGGTACATGTACTGTTGCTTTAAATATGTGGCGGAAAGGGAGTGGGAAAGCATCTAAACAAATGCTGCTCAGTCTCTCAGCGTATGCACAATATGCCCAGCCATTTGATAGCATCGTCATCAGCCTGCCATCGAAGTAAGTCGGAGGGCACTCATCATGTCTGAAGTTGATCGCATCTACACCATGGGTCGTTGGAGAAACCCCATTTGAAGAGATTGGCTACACAATTTTCCTATTCTGTTTGAAACTGGTAAAGGGATGACCACAAGTGCCTTGGCAGGTGTAGCCAAATAGTTTATTGTTCATTTATTGGGTGTTTTATCATGTTATGTCATACATAACTATTGTATGCTAATAGAGTTAAATTGTAGGATTATAGAAGTATAAGACTGATCAGTAGTTAGAAAGGATAATTATGTATTAGGTATCTAAATAAATAGGGCTGAAACACAAGGCCTACAGGCTGAGGCCTGTAAGATTTTAGCTTAGCCATATGAGGCCATAGATTTAAGAAATGCTAGACATAAGTAAGTGACCAGGGAATGACCCTATGCCACAAGATTACGGGAAAAGAGGTACTAATGGATGATAATGCGAAAAATTAACAGTAAGAATAATGTTTTTGCTTACAAGATACCTAGTAGTCACATTTTTCTAACACATGCCCTAACCACAGGATGTACAACGTGCATAAATGCTAACGAAGTATAGTCAGAATCACATTATAAAAAGAGAGTGCCCAGATTAGGAAAACTGAGCTCCCTATGGGAAACTCCAGCAGGAACCACCCCTCTACTGATGATCAATCCATCAGACCCGAACACTATCTAAGAGGATGTGAGTATAACCATCTTTGTAACTTGTGCATTGGTCTGTATAAAATTGCTATATATTTGGGTATTCATAACTTTAACTTTGACTTTAATAAAACTTGTAAAACAGACTAGACCTTGTACTTGTAAATGTATGTGTGGCCCAGGGGTGGGCAAACTTTTTGGCTACAAAAATTGGAAAGGGTCCAGAGAAGAGCAACAAGAATGATTAAAGGTCTTGAGAACATGACCTATGAAGGAAGGCTGAAAGAATTGGGTTTGTTTAGTTTGGAAAAGAGAAGACTGAGAGGGGACATGATAGCAGTTTTCAGGTATTTAAAAGGGTGTCATAAGGAGGAGGGAGAAAACTTGTTCACCTTAGCCTCTAAGGATAGAACCAGAAGCAATGGGTTTAAACTGCAGCAAGGGAGGTCTAGGTTGGACATTAGGAAAAAGTTCCTAACTGTCAGGGTGGTTAAACACTGGAATAAATTGCCTAGGGAGGTTGTGGAATGTCCATCTCTGGAGATATTTAAGAGTAGGTTAGATAAATGTCTATCAGGGATGGTCTAGACAGTATTTGGTCCTGCCATGCGGGCAGGGGACTGGACTCGATGACCTCTCGAGGTCCCTTCCAGTCCTAGAATCTATGAATCTATGAATCTGGATATGGAAATTATATGGCAGGCCATGAATGCTCACAAAATTGGGGGTTGGGGTGTGGGAGGGGGTGAGGCTCTGGTTGGGGGTGTGGGCTCTGGGGTGGGGCCAGAAATGAGGAGTTCAGGGTGCGGGAGGGGTCTCCAGGCTGGGGCAGGGGGTTGGGGTGCAGGGGGGACTGAGGGCTGTGGCTGGGGTTGCGGGCTCTGGGGTGGCGCTGGGGATGAGGGGTTTGGGATTCAGGAGAGTGCTCTGGGCTGGGACCGAGGGATTCGGAGGGCGAGAGGGCGATCAGGGCTGGGGCAGGGGGTTGGGGTCAGGAGGAGGTCGAGATGCAGGCTCTGGGCGGCGCTTACCTCAAGCAGCTCCCGGAAGCAGCAGCATGTCCCCACTCTGGCTCTTATGTGGAGGCATGGCACCAGGCAGGCGGCTCTGCGAGCTGCCCTGTCCGCAGGTGCCGCCTCTGGAGCTCCCATTGGCCATGGTTCCCAGCCAATGGGAGCTGCGAGGGTGCCACTTGGTGTGGGGGCAGTGTGCAGAGCCCCCTGGCTGCCCCTACGCATAGGAGCCAAAGGGGGGACATGCCGCTGCTTCCAGGAGCTGTGTGGAGCCATGGCACACACAGAGCGGGGCAAGTTCCCAACCCCACTCTACGGCTAGAGCAGCAAAGCGGGACAAGCCCCAGACCCCACTCCCTGGTGGGAGCTCGAGGACCAGATTAAAATGTTTGATGTGCCGGACACGGCCTGCGGGCCATAGTTTGCCCATCCCTGGTGTGGTCACTACCCTTGGTCTTTATGTGTTCCTAAAGACTCTAAATCTGAAGCATGTAGCAGAGATGACTTTCACTCTGTTAAGCTTGAAACTGTAGCCACTGCAGAGCTGAACCTACGGTGGTGTAATACCACATTACTAAATTCACTTTAAATAAAATAAAAGGCTACCCAGATCAAAACCTGGTGGATAGATGGTTGGGTTGTTGATGACAGAGTGATTAACGACTGTCATTGCTGACCACTTGTTACGCCAGGCAGATTCCACCGTCATGTCCTGGGGTGGCATAGATGACCATAAAGGGCATCTAGAAGACAGACGAATAGGCAGGTGGTTGTAGAAAGAGCATGATGGAGACCCCTTCACGGCGAATAAAGGGAAGTGCTTTGTTACTAATATTGGCAGCCATGGCACGTAAAGTCCCAGTAAAAATGCGCATAGCTTTGTTAAGCTCTACATCAACCAGCTTCAAGTGAGACAAGCGACACCAGACAGGAGCACAATACTCTGCTGTTGAGTAGCAGAGCAAGGGCTTATGTTCTAAGCATCCAGGCGCTCATACCCCAGATTGAGCTGGCCAGCTTTCTGAGCAAGTTGTTCTGAGTGCTAACTTTGGCTGCTGTCTTCCTCAAGTGGTTGTGGTACGTTGATGACCTATCCAATGTTACGCCAAGGTAAACTGGGTTTGAGTCGTGTTGCAGACATTGACCGTTTAAGAAAATATTTAACTTGTGGCTTGCGCTTGTGTTATGCGGATGAAATATGTTATAAACCGTCTTAGAAAAGCTCGGCGCAGGTGCCATCAATTACAGTAGTCTGTCATGAGCTTCATATCATCTTTCAGGACCGTGTCAATTTCTGAGAAGGAATGAGTTTGATAGCTGCAGCAGATGACATCAGCGTAGATAAACTTGCACAAGCGTGTTGCTGGCGAGTCGTTGATGTACACATTCAACTGTATTGGTGAAAGAACTGAACCTTGAGGAAGACCCGTTAATCTGACACTTCCAGGAACTGCAATGGTCGCAGTTGTGTACTGTGAACCCCCTATTTTGGACAAAATGCTCTACTACTTTGACCACTCAATGTGAGGCAACTTAAGAGAATTTACACAGAAGGCCTCTGGGTCAGACCATGTCATAAGCGGCGGTCAAATACAGGAATATGTCTTCTGTCTTTAGATTTTGTTGAAAACCATTTTTGATAAATGTGGTCGAGGCCAAGGCTTGATCAAAGGTGCTATGTCCTTTCCTGGACCCTGCCAGCTCAACCTGCAAGACATTGTCCAACTCTGGAGCGATTCATTGGAGGATCAAGTGTTCAAACACCTTGAAGCACACGGAGAGTAATGATATTGGGTGGTAACTTGCCATGTTGTGGGGGCCCTTGCACAGCTTAAGAATGGCAATAATCTTTGCTTGATCCCAAGCGCATGGTAGCTTCTTCTCATTAATGATGCATATATAGAAGTTAGTGAGCCACTGTAACGCCTTTGGTCCAAGGTACTTAAGGAATTCCGGCAAGATGTTATCATGCCCTGCTGCTGTGCCTGGTTTGATGGAGCTAAGGTCCTTATCTAGCTCATGGACCATGAATGGTTCTGGTTGACTTCTGCCCACATTCTAATGTTGAATGTGAATCAAAGGGAGACAGAGTAACTTTAAGGATAACACTGTTTTCCTAATGAAGTTCCTTGTTCAGTGCTAGAAGAAAGTGACTTACTGACGCTCTTTTCTATTTCACATGACACAGTCGAAGGCCCAGTGTCTTGCATGGCAATTTAGACACTGGTGTTGGACAGCTGGCAATCTTGTATTCTAACCTGAAGTGGTCAGGAGGTCTGGGCTTTCTCCATTGACTCCAGAATGTGTGGTACCTCCATATATGCCGTGGTACATTTGTGGGCAAGGCTCCTGACGTTCATGTTTCCTTTTTTGTTTTGTTGCTTGGGGATTTTATGTTGTTGGCCCTGGATATGTTTTTATAGGCATGTTGCCCTGGCTTATTGCAAACTCATTTTTAGTTATTTTAGTTAAAGCTGCCCAGTGACTATCAGGCATGGAAGCCTATAAATTAGCATGTATTATTATAATAAAGTTGCATCATTACTGAAAGTCAGACTGTCAAGCATAGACATCTAAATAGAGGGTAAGTGAGAAGTTGGAAGGCTTCATTGCTTTGCAACAGGGAATGCAGCAGAAAATATCTAATCTGGAGAGGCAGGAAGTATGGAAAATGAGGTATACAAAAGAGAAACCATGCAAGTTTCTGTTAGCTTCCAAACTCAGTTATAAGACCTAGAAAGCTGGGATTTTAACAAAAGATCCTCGGGATTGTCAGTCTTTCAGAGGGAACTAACAAAAATTACACACTTTTAGGACAACCACAGCTGTTGGGGTTTTTTTGTTTGTTTGTTTTTAACTATTGGGACTAAATGCTAACAGACAGCATGCTTAAGATCCCTTCCAAATGACCCCACCAGACCAGAGAGCAGTGATTGTGCACTACCACAAATAGGGAGAGAGGCTGCTTGTAGCATCAACTACCTATGAAATGGAAGAGTGTAATGATCAAGCACAAACAGTCTGCTATTTTTATAAGTTGCTTCTCCAGGCATCCATATGCATTGAAATCACTTAAGTTTATAGCTTTGGAAAGAGCAAACCATTTGCCATTATTTGGTATTGACTGGCAGTCCTCTGCTACGCTTACCTCTAGTAATGGGCAAAATTCAAAGGTACAGGGGTTCTGTTCATATAACTGTGGAAAAAGTTGATTATTATAATTTACTCTTGCACTCTGAAAGTACCCTCTCTTAGGATCTCAAAGTACTTTCCAGATACTAAGTCTCTCTACACCCCTGTGATTTGGTAGATATCTCCATTTTCCAAATAAGGAGGTATGGACCAAAACTTTTACATCCAGATGACTAACATAAGGTGCTTAAATTCACACTGATGCACTCAAGTAGTGCACAGGCCTCCTTTTCAGGGGCTATCTGCAAAGGGGTAAAATTCATCCTATGTGCAAACTCCTAGGCCATGTCGGCACTACAAAATTATGTCAACCTAGCCTACATTGGCATACAGCTACTGCATTATTAAATTGCTTGTGTGTGTGCACACATGTGGCTGCTTGTGTCGGCAGTGCATGTCCTCCCCAGGAGCGCTTGTATCAATTGTATTGTCAGTGTGGGACATTGTGGGACAGCTCCTGAAAGCCAGTAACAGTTGATGTAAGTAACGCAGTGTCTACAGTAACACCGTGTCAACCTAATTACATTGACCGTGACTGTGCCACTTAGGCCTTGGCTACACTTACCCGCTAGTTCGGCGGCTGGCAATCAAACTTCTGGGTTCGACTTATCGCGTCTAGTCTGGACGCGATAAGTCGAACCCGGAAGTGCTCGCCGTCGACTGCGGTACTCCAGCTCGGTGAGAGGAGTACCGCGGAGTCGACGGGGGAGCCTGCCTGCCGAGTGTGGACCAAGGTAAGTTCGAACTAAGGTACTTCGAACTTCAGCTACGTTATTCACGTAGCTGAAGTTGTGTACCTTAGTTCGAATTAGGGGGGTAGTGTAGACCTGGCCTTAGGGTATGTCTACACTACGAAATTAGGTCGAATATATAGAAGTCGGTTGTTTAGAAATCATTTTTATAAGGTCGATTGTGTGTGTCCCCACACAAAAAGCTGTAAGTGCATTAAGTCGGCGGACTGCGTCCACAGTACCGAGGCTAGCGTCGACTTTCAGAGCGTTGCACTGTGGGTAGCTATCCCACAGTTCCCACAATCTCCGCCGCCCATTGGAATTCTGGGTTGAGATCCCAATGCCTGCTGGGGCAAAAACATGTCACAGGTGATTCTGGGTACATGTCGTCAGGCCCCCACTCCCTCCCTCCCTCCCACCCTCCCTGCCGTGAAAGCAACAGCAGACAATTGTTTCACGCCTTTTTTCAGCCCAAACACCATAGCACTGGGATCATGGAGCCCACTCAGATCACCACGGCAATTATGAGCACTTTAAACACCACGTGCATTATCCTGGAGTATATGCAGAGCCAGAACATGCCAAAGCAAAACCAGGCGAGTAGGCAACGGCAGCGCGGTGACGAGAGTGATGAGGAAATAGACATGGACATAGACTTCTCACAAAGTACGGGCCCCAGCAATGTGCAAATCATGGTGTTAATGGGGCAGGTTCATGCCGTGGAACGCCGATTCTGGGCCCAGGAAACAAGCACAGACTGGTGGGACCGCATCGTGTTGCAGGTGTGGGACGATTCCCATTGGCTGCGAAACTTTCACATGCGTAAGGGCACTTTCATGGAACTTTGTGACTTGCTTTCCCCTGCCCTGAAGCGCCAGAATAACAAGATGAGAGCAGCCCTCACAGTTGAGAAGCGAATGGCGATAGCCCTGTGGAAGCTTGCAAAGCCAGACAGCTACTGGTCAGTCAGGAATCAATTTGGAGTGGGCAAATCTACTGTGGGGGCTGCTGTGATCCAAGTGGCCAACGCAATCAAAGAGCTGCTGATATCAAGGGTAGTGACTCTGGGAAATGTGCAGGTCATAGTGGATGGTTTTGCTGCAATGGGATTCCCTAACTGTGGTAGGGCGATAGACGGAACCCATATCCCTATCTTGGCACCGGAGCACCAAGCCAGCGAATACATAAACCACATGGGGTACTTTTCAATGCTGCTGCAAGCACTGGTGGATCACAAGGGACATTTCACTATATCAACGTGGGATGGCCGGGAAAGGTACATGATGCTCGCGTCCTCAGGAACTTTGGTCTGTTTCAAAAGCTGCAGGAAGGGACTTTCTTCCCAGATCAGAAAATAATCGTTGGGGATGTTGAAATGCCTATAGTTATCCTTGAGGACCCAGCCTACCCCTTAATGCCATGGCTCATAAAGCCATACACAGGCAGCCTAGACAGTAGTCAGGACCTGTTCAACTATAGGCTCAGCAAGTGCAGAATGGTGGTAGAATGTGCATTTGGATGTTTAAAAGCGCGCTGGCACAGTTTACTGACTCGGATAGACCTCAGCGAAACCAATATTCCCATTGTTATTTCTGCATGCTGTGCGCTCCACAATATCTGTGAGAGTAAGGGGGAGACATTTATGGCGGGGTCGGAGGTTGAGGCAAATCACCTGGCCGCTGATTACGCACAGCCAGACAGCAGGGCAGTTAGAAGAGTGCAGCAGGGCGCGGTGTGCATCAGAGAAGCTTTGAAAACCAGTTTCATGACTGGCCAGGCTATGGTGTGAAAGTTCTGTTTGTTTCTCCTTGATGAATTCCCCCCGGTTTACTCTACTTCCCTGTAAGCTAGCCACCCTCCCCTCCCTGCTTCGATCACCGCTTGCAGAGGCAATAAAGTCATTGTTATTTCACATTCATGCATTCTTTATTAATTCATCACATAAATAGGGGGATAACTGCCAAGGTAGACTGGGAGGGGTAGGGAAGGAAGGAAGTGCCGGGTGGGGTGGGGAAGGAGGGAAGGACAAGGACACACTGCACTTTAAAATTTTAAAACTTATTGAAGGTCAGCCTTCTGTTGCTTGGGCAATCCTCTGTGGTGGAGTGGCTGGGTGGCCGGAGGCCCCCCCACCGCATTCTTGGGCGTCTGGGTGAGGAGGCTATGGAACTTGGGGAGGAGGGCTGTTGGTTACACAGGGGCTGTAGCAGCGGTCTGTGCTCCTGCTGCCTTTCCTGCAGCTCAACCATACGCTGGAGCATATCAGTTTGATGCTCCAGCAGTCGGAACATCGACTCTTGCCTTCTGTCAGCAATCTGATGCCACCTATCCTCTTCAGCCTGCCACTTACTCTCTTCAGCCTGCGATTCATCCTGCCACCTCTCCTCGCGTTCATATTGTGCTTTTCTGCACTCTGACATTGTCTGCCTCCACGCATTCTGCTGTGCTCTGTCAGCGTGGGAGGACATCTGGAGCTCCGAGAACATGTCATCCCAAGTGCGCTTTTTTCGCCTTCTAATCTTCACTAGCCTCTGCGAAAGAGAAACATTTGCAGCTGGTGGAGCAAAAAGGGAGAGATGGTAGTTAAAAAGACACATTTTAGAGAACAATGGGTACACTCTTTCCTGTTAAACCTTGCTGTTCACATTACACAGCACAAGTACTTTTGTTACAGGGTTGCATTTTTCCTTATATTGAGGGTCTGCCAGTTTGGTGTGAGAGATCACTCACACAGTGCCAGGCAACGGAATTCAGCTTGCAGGCAGCCATAGTAAGCCACAGTCTTTTGGCTTCTTTTACCTTCATAACATGTGGGAATGGTTTCAAATAGCAGCGCCCTCATTTCTCATACCAAGCGGCCGTTGGGTTGGCCATTTAAAATGGATTGGCAATTTAAAAGGAGGGGCTGCAGTTTTCAGGTTAACGTGCAGCACAAACCCAACTAACCCCCCTTCCCCCCACACACACCCAATTCTCTGGGATGATCACTTCACCCCTCCTCCCACCGCATGGCTAACAGCGGGGAACATTTCAGTTCAGCCAAGCAGGAACGGGAACCTCTGAATGTCCCCTTAATAAAATCATCCTATTTCAACCAGGTGACCGTGAATGATATCACTCTCCTGAGGATAACAAAGAGAGATTAGGAATGGATGCTGTCTGCATGCCAGAAAACACCGGGACCATACACTGCCATGCTTTGTTATGCAATGATTCCAGACTACGTGCTACTGGCATGGCATGGTAAAGTGTCCTACCATGGCGGACGGAATAAGGCAGCCCTCCCCAGAAACCTTTTGCAAAGGCTTTGGCAGTATATCCAGGAGAGTTTTCTGGAGATGTCCCTGGAGGATTTCCGCTCCATCCCCATACACGTTAACAGACTTTTCCAGTAGCTGTTCTGGCTGCGAATGCCAGGGCAAATTAATCATTAAACATGCTTGCTTTTAAACCATGTGTAATATTTACAAAGGTACACTCACCAGAGGTCCCTTGTCCGGCCTCAGGGTCTGGGAGCACGCCTTGGGTGGGTTCGGGGGTTACTGGCTCCAGGTCCAGGGTGAAAAACATATCCTGGCTGTTGGGGAAACCAGTTTCTCCGCTTCCTTGCTGTGAGCTATCAATGTCTTCATCATCATCTTTCTCGTCCCCAAAACTCGCTTCCATGTTGAGTGATTCTCCATTGACGGAGTCAAAGCACAGGGTTTGGGTAGTGGTGGCTGCACACCCTAGCATGGCATGTAGCTCAGCATAGAAGCAGCATGTCTGCGGCTCTGCCCCGGACCTTCTGTTTGCCTCTCTGGTTTTGTGGTAGGCTTGCCTTAGCTCCTTAATTTTCACGCAGCACTGCTGTGCGTCCCTGTTATGGCCTCTGTCCTTCATGCCCTTTGAGACTTTTTCTAATGTTTTTGCATTTCGTTTACTGCAGTGGAGTTCAGCTAGCATGGATTCGTCTCCCCATAGGGCGAGCAGATCCCGTACCTCCTGTTCGGTTCATGCTGGAGCTCTTTTGCAATCCTGGGACTCCATCATGGTTACCTGTGCTGATGAGCTCTGCGTGGTCACCTGTGCTCTCCACGCTGGGCAAACAGGAAATGAAATTCAAAATTTCGTGGGCCTTTTCCTGTCTACCTGGCCAGTGCATCTGAGTTGAGAGTGCTGTCCAGAGCGGTCACAATGGAGCACTCTGGGATAGCTCCCGGAGGCCAATACCATCGAATTGCGTTCACACTACCCCAAATTCGACCCGGAAAGGCCAATTTCAGTGCTAATCCCCTCGTTGGAGGTGGAGTAAAGAAATTGATTTAAAGAGCCCTTTAAGTCGAAAAAAAGGGCTTCGTCGTGTGGACGGGTCCAGGCTTAAATCAAGGTAATGCTGCTAAATTCGACCTAAAATCATAGTGTAGGCCAGGCCATAGAGAGCTGGTGTTACTAAATCGGTGTAAAGAGGTGGGGACAAAATTTAAGTGAAGACACTTCCACAGCTAGGTCAATGCAAGGCAGCTTATGTCGGCCTAATGCTGTTGTGTAGATCAGGCCCTACTTTCACCACTAGGAAACACAGCTTTAAAATTCATCCACCAGTCAAGCAGCTACCTCTATTTTAGTACCAAAATAATCTTCAAAGACCTAGGTTCTACTACACACTATCTTGACACATTTGCTGAAAATGCATTCCAGTTCGTCAGGAGTGTATCAGATTTATTCTGCATGTCCTTCCACATTCTGTAAAAACCTAGGAATTGCATGTGAGTTTGTACAGTTTTCCTGCCATTATATTTGGGTGGTTTGATTAATATCTCTTCCCAATGGAAATATCAATTATTTCGTTTCTCATGCACCCTGAAAAAGAACAATGAACAGAAAATATTGCAAGGAAATTCTGCTCTTGGTATTAAAATGTGGAAGTCAGATGACTGATACGCAATAGATTTCCTAGTGATTTTTTCTTCTGAAGTTAATTTAGCATCTGATATCCCCATTTATTTTAGTGAGTGGGATTAGATTCAACAGATGTTAGTAGTTTCATGTAACACTATATGATACTGTGATCTGAATTCATGCTTTCACTTACAGCTTTCCCTTCTATGGAGAAGTCCTACTTTTAATTTTGCTATATGGAAAACAGATGCAAGTTTTTTCCTGAAAGCAAAAATCACAAAACAGCCTGACTTAAAAATGTCCCTTTCCTATTGCTTATTTTTGAAATGGTAACTTTTCCTTTATGTATGAAAACATTGCCTTGTGAGACCATATTGTCACTTCCAACTGATCCGTCCCCAATTTATAGCACAAATTCTTTTTGTTAGTCCCTATATGAATGACCTTGCACTTTGCACTATTAAATTTCATCTCGTTTCTATTACTCCAGTTTACAAGGTCCTCCAGATCCTCTTGTATTATATTCCAGTCCTCCTCCATATTGGCAATACCTCCCAACTTTGTGTCACCCAAAAATTTTAATAGCACACTACCACTTTTTGTGCCAAGGTCATTAATAAAAATGTTAAATGAGATTGGTCCCAAGACCAATCTTTGAGGAACTCCACTAATAACCTCCCTCCAGCATGACAGTCACCTTTCAGTATGACCGGTTGTAGTCTCCCCTTTAACCAGTTCCTTATCCACCTTTCAGTTCTCATATTAGCTTTTTTGACTGCCGCTGCACATTGAGTAGATGTTTTCAGAGAACTATCCACTATGACTCCAAGATCTCTTTCTTGAGTGGTAAGCTAATTTAGACCCCATTATTTTATACGTATAGTTGGTATTATGTTTTCCAATGTGCATTACTTTGCATTTATCAATATTGAATTTCATTTGCTATTTTGAAAATTCAATCTGTGGTCCGCAGACCCCTACCATATATGCCTTAGATTGAAAACTGACTGAACAGAATTTAACTATAAATGTGGCCTGTGCTCAGTGCTGCATTTGATGCAGTATGAGAAAAGGGTACTAAATTGTGGTCTTCTATGGTAATGACAACACTTCCAGGTTTTGACCTGTAGGTGGGGGTATTCACATACTTTTGATTGATCAGAAAAACAGAATGCCCTCTCTGGGATCTGAAATTTTATTTTCATAGTCACCTTTGTCAGACCCTTTAGACATGGTCTGCGAACCGCTGCATTAGATAAAGCACTTAGCCTGTCAGTGGAGAAGGCAATCCCTCCTTAGTTCAAGTGCACAGTTACTTCCATTCCTACCATCTAAGAATAAAGTATTAAGATAATATTTGCTTCTGAAAAGGCCTGAACTCAGTTTCCAAGTGACTTTATATATATATGTTCTTCAAGAAAACAATTTCTCCTAAAAGATTATGCAGTATTTTGGAATGCACCCAAGTATGATATTTAATTCTTCATAAAATTAACTGTCTGGTTTTCTGGTCGTTTTACTCCCTCAAATGAAACAGCTGTGCTCAGGTTTTTCTGCACTCTGTCAATAGAGGCATAAGTACTACAGTTTAAAAAAAAAATCTGGTAACCGAGCCTTTGATATACAAAAACCACAGAGTTGAGTCATGAACTATGGACACAAGACAACTAATTGTGGGTTATGTTAGGCTTGGGGAACAGGTTAACTCTTACATAATTACAATTGAGATAGCTGTGGAAACAGTCAAGGAAACACAGTTAATAGAAAGAAGCAAATTAAAATATATTGATACCTATAAGGGAAAACAACAGAAATGTCTGCTTTCTTTAGCTCCTTCAGTGACTTTGGATGTTCAGTAGATTTACCACTATTGAAAAAAATATTCCTATTGTTACAGGGAATGTCCGGCTATTTGTTCTAAATAATTAGACTAAGTACATAGAAGAAATAGCAGTGACGGGGTTAATAAAAGCATCTTTAACAAATACCCTGTCATTAACTGCATTAGCGGCTGAGCAAAAGAAACAACTACAGATGAAAGCAACATATTATTGTGTGTCTTGGAGACAGACTGGGGGAGTGGGGCATCAAACTGCAGAGATCAGATGGGCTGGGAAAAGGATACCGGTACATGAGGAAGGCTGGAAGTCAAAGGGCTAAGGAAACAAAGAAGTGGTGTGGGGAGATTGGAAGTGTCTGACAGGTCTCATGCTTGGAGCTGTTCATGTGCATACGGGGAAGGGAGACGAGGAAAGGGTGTGTGTATGGAAGAGCCTGCCAGTGCTAGTGTGATGTCTTCTGCTTATATTCCACTGAATTAGGGTGTGGGGAAAAAAGTATCTCCAAGGAGTTGTGTTAATAATGTCCAGTAACTTATTAGAATGTATTAGGGAAGTTGTCCCCTGTATATCCCAATAAGTTACTGGACATTATCATTAACACTTAGCTTCATGAAGCTACTTTTCCTCCACACCCTGCTGCACTGGAGGAAGTAACCAGAGGGGCAGCCATTTTAGACTTGATTCTGACCAACAGGGAGGAGTTGGCTGTAAATCTGAAGGTGGAAGGCAATGTGGGTGAAAGTGATCATGAAGAGAGATTTCATGACTGTAAGGGAAGAGTGAAAGCAGCAGAACTATAAGGACAATGCACGTATAAAAAGCAGACTTACACAGACTCCGAACTGGTAAGGTCCCAAGGGAAGAAAATCTTAGGGCAAAAGGAGTGCAGAGGAGCTGGCAGTTTCTCAAGGAGACTACATTAAAGGCACAACTGCCAACTATTCTGATCTGAAGAAAAGATAGGAAGAGGCCAGTATGGCTCTATCAGGAATTCTTTAATGATCTGAAAATCAAAAAGGAATAAATAAAAGAGTTTTATTATTGTTAAGCACTAGAACAGGCTTCCAAAGGATGGTGTGGAATTCCTGGCAGTGCAGGTTTTTTCAGAACAGGTTAGACAAACACCTGCCAGTGTGATGGGGTGTACAAGCCCCACACTAGGCAACAAGGGATTGAGGGATCATTTTGGGCTCAGCCAGCCCCACCCCACCACACCTGGAGCAAATGCTCCATCTGCTGGAGCAGTTAAATGTCAGGGAATTAGCTCATTTGGATGGCAAAGCTGGAGGTGAAAATAAATTTGAGACTTCAGCCATTCTTTCACCAAGACCTCCTAGCTCTGATAGAAGCAAATCCATTGTCGGGAAGAACACCTGTACTTTGAACTGAATATCGGGAGAGTCAAACGTATAGTCTGCATCCCCTGTGTCGTCAAAGAATCGCTTGTTCTTCTGGATCCTTGAGTCACTTTTCATTTTGGGGTCAAAGCTGAGGCTTGAAGTGACTTGTTAGGCTTCTTAAAAAAAAATTGGCCAAGAATCTTTCATTGTTTGAATTTCCTTGACTAAGTTGCTGACGTGTTTAGCTCCCTCTTCCATTGTTAATTTGGTGCTTTGTAGGACCTTGTTCTTATCAATACACTGAAGCACTTTAAACCATATTGTAGTAAGAACTACAAATTCAAATGACTTAAGCCACTTAATCAAACAGTCAACATCTGCCTGGATTTCAGGAGGTAAATGAAGCTCCTCTTCAATTTTAATTAAACTTTCCAGCATGCCTGTGTGATTTTTGATTAGGGGGCGAACAACATCAACTCTTACACTCCACCTAGTTTTAGATACAGAGTGAAGAGATATATTTTCAGCGGTCTGCAAAATTTTCCATCTCGCAGGGCTAAGAGCAAATACTTAATAGAGTTTCTGAACATTTCCAAAATATGTTTTTACCTCTACACTGGTTTCCATAGCGTGGGTGCCACAGAGGTTCAGCGTGTGAGCACTGAATGGAGAAAAATAGGCTTGGGCATTTTCTTCCAAAATTCTTGTCTTTACTCCCTGAAATTTTCTTGACATGTTAGAGGCATTGTCATATCCCTGCCCTCTGCACCAAGATAGTTCTAAATCACATTCTTTTAAAAACCTCTTTATCTGTTCTGCTATATCTGCGCTAGTCTTCTTTTCAAAAGAAGTTTGACAAATCTTTCATGCACATCCCAATTTCCATTTTTTTGCATCACATATCTGAGAATAAAAACTAACTGCTCTGTGTGTGAAACATCAGGTGTACCATCAACAACAATGCTGAAATATCGGGCTTTTATTACCTCTTCAAGAATAGAGTTTAAAACGTTCTCCCCCCACAGTTTCAAGAACTCATTCTGACTATGCCAGGACAGGTAGTGAGCCTACATTCTTCAACCAGACTCTCTGCATTGAGCTACCATCTCTAGATGTTGTTTCACGTCAGTATTGTACCTGCCCACAAGCTTCAGTGTTGACAAGAAAAGCCCACAGTCGTCATAATCAACAGTAGAATGGCTACCACGAAATGGCAGATTATTCTTTGCTAGGAAAAGGATTATGTCAACAACGGCAGTTAATATTTTATGCCATTTTTCCTCCTCCTGTTTCATACTATGCTGTAATGCTGCATCAATGCCTCTTTTATCACTGAGTGTCTGAAATAATTCCTTCCACTTAATGTAATTGCTCAAATGTAAAGCGTTTTCTTCATGATTCTTGATTTTCTCGTAAGTCTTTTTCCAATTATCGGCAATTCCACCTTCGACAAATTTTGAATGATGTAATTGGTTAGTTTGAGTTTCACTTCTGTAGAGACTGCAGTGAAAACAAAATATTGCTGCAGCATCTTTACTCCACACCATCCAGTCTCTTTCAATACATTCGCCATTACTCAGATTAGGGGTCGGCAACCTTTCAGAAGTGGTGTGCCGAGTCTTCACTTATACACTTTAACTTAAGGTTTCGCGTGCTGATAATACATTTTAACATTTTTTAGAAGGTCTCTCTCTCTACGTCTACATTATATAACTAAACTATTGTTGTATGTCAAGTAAACAAGGTTTTCAAAACATTTGCTTAATTTAAAATTAAATTAAAATGCTGATCTTACGCCGCCGGCCCACTCAGCCTGCTGCCGGCCTGGGTTTCTATTCACCTAGTTCGGCAGCGGGCTGAGCGGGGCCTGCGGGACTGCAGCTGGCTAGGGGCCGGCAGCTGGCACCCCAGACAGGGGGTGCAGGTGGGAATGGGGGGGGGGGTGTAGGAGCTCCCATTTGGTGCTCAGGGTGGGGATGTGGTGGGGTGCAAGAGTCAGGGCATTGGGTGTGGGGGGGCTAGGTATGTGTGGGGAGTGCAGGGGTCAGAACAGGGGCTGGAGATGTGTGAGCGGGTGCAGAGGTCAGGGCAGAGGGCTGGGTGTGGGGGGAGTTCATGGGTCAGGGCAGAGGACTGGGTGTTTGGGGGGGGTCCAGGGGTCAGGGCAGAGGGCTGTGGGGGGGGGGGGGGGTTCATGGGTCAGGGCAGAGGGCTGGGTGTGTGGGGGGGGTTCAGGAGTCAGGCAGAGGGCTGAGTGTGGGGGGGTTCAGGGGTCAGGGAAGAGGGCTGGGGTGCTCGGCTCATGGGGGTGCTCAGGGCAGGGGGCTGGAGGGGATATGCCCCATTCTCACCTCTTCTCTGCCTCCTCCCCGGAGCAGCCAGCACGCTGCGGCTCAGCTCGGTTCTGCTCCCCCTCCCGTTCCCCTCCCTCGGGCAATCAGCTGATCAGCGGGAGGGAGGGGGAGGGGCAAGAAAGCACCACGCTGGGGGAAGAAGTGGGGGAGGAGGGAGCTTGGCTGCCAGCAAGACGAAGCTTCTGCCTCCTGCCCCCGCAGGAGAAATCGGTGGGCGGGGGGGGGCTGAGTGGGGCCAGGACCCCGGCAGGCAGCAGCGTGCCATCAAAAATCGGCTTGCGTGCCGTGTTTGGCACGCATGCTGCAGGTTGCCAACCCCTGACTCAGATGTTTAGAAAAAACTGTTATCGGCAATTTCCTGCCAAAAGAATCACAAGGAAAGTTTTCGGGCTTATGTGGTGGACCCTTCAATACAATAAGATCTCTTTATATCTAGGTACTTCCAAGAGGTTGGGTCATTACTGCACAACTCTTCTTCGTCATTCCCATCTACAGCAGCAGGACAAGCCGACTGTACCAGTTTCTCAGTTATAGCAGTGTTACCTCTGTGTTCTCCATTGTCTATCCAAAGAGACTGGATTTCCTTCTCTTCCTCCACAACAACCAGAACATTGTTTTCTGAATGTGGTAATATTTTGGATTCCTCACACACCACCTTTTCTTTGTCTCTTACAACACCACTTTCACTTATCACCTCTGAAGAGCCTTGAATGTCAGCATTGCTAAACTCAGTCAACTGACTTGACTTGGATTGTGCCTGAAGAAATTTGTGAAGAGTTATTTTTCCCTTTCTTCTTGTGTCTGTCTAACTTTCTTCTGCTTTCTGTTCTCAAATCCTGAAAGATATGTATGTTTCATTTTTCTAACCCCTACGATCATTGACTATGTGATGATACCTGCAAACAAATTAATTCCCTTGGTATCTTTCATTTTGTTAGGTAGTGTGACGCTGTACCCCATAATGCTTTATGGGAATATGATATAACTGGAATATGATATACTGAATCTATCTATGCTACATATGCTATGTAACATATCTATATAAAGGTTATGATCTACTGAATCTATTAATCCTATCTGCATGCATGTATCATTTTTGTATTCGAAGTTATAAATATTGGCTGTGTACTGGCTTGATTTCTAAATAAAGTTAGTAGAGCATTTGGTCAGTTTCTGGAGAAAGGAATGTTGAAGTTAAGTACCTAATCAAGAGACACTTAAAGGACAATGAATCTTGGAATGCTCCAATCCACATAAGAAGTCTATTTGAGGACGTTCAAGGTAGCATGTAAACAATGGATGCTATCTGTAAAAACTGTGAGTCATGCATGGACATGTGACTTTCCCAGGTAACTCCTAAACTCCATCTTGGAGCTGGACTTTGCATAGGAGTGAGGAGGGGGTCTCCACCCACAAGAAAAAGTCTATTTAAACCCCTGGGAGACCCCTCCAGGATACTTGAAAGAAACTGGAACAAAGTACAGTGTGCAAGGGGTGATTGCTGGACCCAGGCTAAAAGGAGATGAGTCTGTAAAAGGGAGCATTCTGGAACTGGTGAGGATCTTATCTGTATTCAGTTTGATAAGACATAGATTTGCGCATTTTATTTTATTTTGCTTGGTGATTTACTTTGTTCTGTCTGTTACTACTTGGAACCACTTAAATCCTACTTTCTGTATTTAATCAGATCACTTTTTACTTATTAATTAACTCAGAGTATGTATTAATACCTGGGGGGGGGGGCAAACAACTGTGCATATCTCTCTATCAGTGTTATAAAGGGCAAACAATTTATGAGTTTACCCTGTATAAGCTTTATACAGGGTAAAACAGATTTATTTAGGTTTAGACCCCATTGGGAGTTGGGAATCTGAGTGTTAAAAACAGGAACACTTCTGTTAGTTGCTTTCAGGTAAACCAGCAGCTTTGGGGCAAGTAATTCAGACCCTGGGTCTTTGTTGGAGCAGACGGGAGTGTCTGGCTCAACAAGACAGGGTGCTGGAGTCCTGAGCTGGCAGGGAAAGCAGGGGTAGAAGTAGTCTGGGCACATCAGGTGGCAGCTTCCAGGGGGTTTCTGTGATCCAAACCATCACAGGTAGTTAATTGAAAAAATCCTTGTGTACCCCATGTGTTGCGGAACAATTTGAACTGCAACTCCCTGCCCCTTATCCAACCTCCCTGGCCTTGGCCCCTTACCATGCCGCTTACCCCATCCTTCCCCCCTCTCCCGGAGCCTCAGCGAGCCGCATCCAGGAGCGGCCCTGGACAGCACTGCAGCAGCGTGGCTCCGGCGGGACCTGAGCTCCTGCCGCTCGGCCTGTCGGAGCTCACAGCCCTGCCCCCTTACCATGTGGCTCTGAGCAGGAGGAGCTCAGGTCCTGCCGGAGCCACGCCGCTGCAAAACTGTCCAGGGACGCTCCTGCACGCGGCGCGCTGAGGTGCTGGGGGATGGGGGAAGGCAGTGGCGGGGGCGGGGCTGGGGGGAGCCTCAGGCATTCACGTGGGGGCCCCTGTGGGGCCCAGGGCTTGGGGCAAATTTCCCCACTTTCCCCCCTCCCCCCCCCCCGGAAGCCCTGCACTGCAGCCTGGCTGCGGCTCCGTTCCTGTGTCCAGTCTCAGCCCCGCTCCTGGCCCCAGCCCCACCCCTAGCTGCTGCTCCAGTCTCAGCCCCCTTATCCCTGTCCACATCCCTCCCATTCTCCCCCGAGCTGCGGCCCCAATCCCAGCCCGGCTCCAGGGAGGCAATGGGTGAGGACAGGGGTAAGGGGGGAGGGGGGACATACAACCCTCAAAAGTTTGCGGACCACTGGTCTAGAATGAGGATTTGCCTGATCAGCTGATTAGTTTGCCTAATTCAATACTCTGCTTCCAGCAGTGGGACATAGCTATGCAGGTGAGTATATACCTCTGTTGAATATGTCAGAATATGTTCTATCTCTCGCACGACCCCAAGCATTGTTTGGTTTAGCTCTAGACTGGACAGACATCTTCTAAGTAATTTAAAAGGTTGTTTTATCCCCTGTGCCTTTTTCCCTGAACGTGTCTTTCAATACACAAAGGCGAAGCTGACACTATGTAAAGCACATTGGCAGTAAAATTTATCCAAGCTAAGTTATCTACTATCATGTTGCAGTCACCCCATGTGTTTAAATCCATTTGGAGTTTCTCACAAGCCCCCATAGTTTTCATTAATGGAAACCGCTTAGTCATCAAAAAACTAACTCACTGGCTGTCTACTTCCTCCCACAAATCATTAATGTGTCAACATAACACTGGACTCAGTACTGATCCCTGGGTTACCCCACTATTTACTTTTCTCGACTCTGAGAAACAGCCTCTCTCTTAACTTCTTAATGCGTGCCAAGATATTTCTCCTTGACCTCTGGTTATGTATATCCCATCACCATTTGTATTGTGGACATTCCATAAAACATTTATACATTCTATTTAAAAGGTTAATAGTTACTTTATGAAGGACCTTTTTGAATACTTGTGTAAATTGTATCTACCAGGGCGCCTTTTTTCTACCCTAAACTTCAACTGATGCTATTCAGTCAGTCACTAATAAGATCATAGCCAAACCCATGATTTAAAAGGACAGTGGATCTGCTAGCTGCCTTCCACACCAAGAGTTGCTTCACAATACTCTCCCGCAAGATCTCTAACCCAGATCATGAGCAGGTGGAATTCTGTAGCCACAGAGCACCAGAAATAAAAACTAATTATAAAGTTTCAAAAAGTGAACTATAATTACAAAGGAAGTACATTTTAAATGCGCTCACAATGTATTGTGATGGATGAGTCTGTCTTGGTGATGAAAGATGTCCTCCATGAAGATGAATTGGGGGGAAAGAGTTACTTTTGACCAATAGGTGAATGCAATACTTTTTTTTTTAAACCATCACCTCCATTAAAGAGAATCCTGATTGACAGAAACAAGAGGATGAAAATGGGATGAGAACTTCAAAAGCTTCTGCTCTTGAAACAGAATACTCTTCTTTCAGGAACCCAAAATCTCTCACATTCTTCGCTAGAGTCATTTCTAAGCCCTTCTCACAGGAGAGGTGTGACGGGGCATAATAAATATTTGGAGCCTGCAACTAGACCGCCAAGCTGCCACAGAGAAGGAAACTCCACTGTGTGTTTTTGGTGATTGCTAAACTTTTTACTGTGCATGACATACCTGATCTTGCATGTATTACTGACATGTAGGGGATAACTCATCTGACCCTTTGTTGATACAGCTTGCTATAACCAGATACTCAGGCCAACAGCCCACCAGCCAGCACATCCAGCTGTGCACTTTGCATCTGATCAGAGGTGTTGGAGATGTTTTTCTGCAAGAGTAGATTCATGGGAGTTCTAATATAAAATCTGAGTCCTGTGATTGAATGTATCTGGGCAACTTTGGTACTGTACAGACTATCCTACTGATTATTAAAATAGATATCTGTTAACTCTTCCAAAGAACTCTAACAGGTTCGACCTCAAAGAACCTAGAATCTGAATTCCTTTTAATATCTGTGGGTGCTGGATTTGAGTGCCTGGATCTGAATTCTCCCTTACAGTTCATGTAAGTACTGCATCAGAACCTAAACTAGAAAGATCTAACTACTGGTTCAGAAAGCCTCCGAGCATGGCTATATTGCAGCATTTCTAGCACTCTGGGCTGCAATTACGCAAGAACAACTCATCAGACTTTTGCACCATCTGATCTTCAAACATAGTCTTGTTTCAAACTCAAATCTCCTATTGTAGCCTAATTTCACCTGCAAACATGATTTCTTTTGTGCTGAACTTAGAAACGGATCACTTTCCACAAACTGAAGTGAGGGTAAAAGGGGCTAATCCTCCACATGTGCACCAAGACTGAACAAATGGGGTGGGGAGGGTTGCGTGTATAGGGGGGAGTGTTAATGCTAGAGGATGGTATCCGCACCTCAAACAAGATGACTCAGTTGAGGGTGTCAGTTCAACCAGCCTTATTCTGGTTATTCTTTGGTACAGGAAGAAGTAGTCAAAACCCAAAGTAACAGGTGAGCAACTATGTGGATTCACACTGAGGACAGCAAACAACTTTTTTATTATAGATAGATAGATAGAATTGCATATACTGCATTATTGACCATCTCCATAGTATTGAGCTCCCTAGCCATGCATTATGAAACCACAGGGCCTAATCCAAAACCCACAGAAGTTAATGGAAGCCTTTCCATTGACTTCAGTGGACTTTGGATCATGTCCCACAGTATCTACTTTGTTTTTCTTATCTTTGCATAACCAACATTGGAGCAACACCTTTGTTGTCCACTGTAGCATCTGGCCCACAACACTACATTGCAGTCAAACCCCCAGCCATGCCTGAGACATTCTATTGAATAATAAATAATACTTACAGATAGAAACACCCATAGGTGCAGGGGGTGTTGCTGCGTGGCTCAAAGTGGTTTCCATCATATACAGGGTTTACAGTGTGGTTCAATGGCCCTCAGCACCTCTGTAAACACCTGTTACAATCTGCAGTACAATTTTTCCCTGTTCACTGTTCCTACTTATCTTTCTATTAAATATGTCCACGGTACTTACATCAGCCTAGGGCCTCTCTCTCTAATGGTAAAATAATAACAAATTGCTAATAGCATTGCTGAAGCATAACCTACCCTGTGAAGCATCTCAACAATCTATGGATGAAAAGTGTATCTGCAATTATTCAAGTCCTCATCTTTCTAATAATATACATAAAGGTGAAAGCTGAAAACAAATAGTGAGCATTTTATTTTAAAAATGGCATTCTTTTATAAGCATATCTTATTTACTAAAACAAGTGGGTAATGCTGTCATCAAGAAAACATTGTTACTTGGCCATGGTCAGATTTGTATTCTTCCCATTGGATCATAATTCCTTTTCTTTCCATTCCATAAAAGTTCATTCCGTTCTAACTTCTCCAGTAATGTTTATCTAGAGTACCTAATTATATAGTGCAACCTGCATCTGGAGTGCTGGTTTGATGTTGTTATAATTCCCCACAGACATAACAAAAATATTGTTTTAAACTTATCCATTGAATAAAATGGCTCCCTTTTACTTTGACCACTGATAACACATGGATGTAAAATAAAATTATTAGATCTTTTACAAACATGGCTATGTTGACCAATTATAATCTAACCAGTAAAAGTGCTGAAGTCATTTAATATCACAGAACTATCTTCTGTTTTTTTTTGTTCCTGAAGCAGCCATAAAAACTAACACATTTAAATAAAATGGACCAGATATTGTTAAAATGGCAGATCAGACAAATAATACAAGAAATTTGTGAATATGGTGAATGTATGATTAAAACAAAATTTGGAAAGAATGTTGTGTGGGAATAATGAAAAGTGAATAATAAAATGGTGTCAGAATAATAATTTCATGGTTTCTCAATACTCAAAGCCTAAAAAAAGGAAGGTTCTGGTGAACCTATATTGTAATAATTATATGCAGAGCACCATTACTCTTAACTATAAAGAGGATTTTTTTCTCTTTTTTTGGCAACAGTCAAAGGAAAGTGGGTAGATAAAACAAACTCTTTAATTCATATGTCCTTACTCATAGGTTTCCCGTCAAGCATGGCTTCTTCTTCATTTAGAATCAATACTAAGTAAGGAAAGTATAAATATATAAATTGAAAAACACTTTCTGTGGGCGCACCGGTAGCCAAAGTAAATTGTCTGAGGTTTGGAGAGACCATACATTTGTTCTGTACTTTCTCTAAAACTTGCAAGCGAGGAAGAAATGTTTTGTTTAAATCCCTGGAATGATACCTCTAAGGAGTGCTTAAAGTATGGGATGTGTGTATAAAATGCAGCAAATAAGTAAATGAGGACAAAATGCTCAGTGAGTTCCTTGCCTTTTATTTGTGCTCTTTTCCCATTCTCCTTGGAGAAGGCTATGGTCTCACTTAAAGCAAAAGATTGGAAGTGTGGACAACTTGGTTCTGTTCTCATTCTGCTACCAACTCTTATTTATTCAGTGCCAAGGGACTGCATGGCATTCTGGCTGTAGGCAACAAAAATAGAGGCCCCTGATCCAGCAAACTACTTAAGCAGATGTTTAACTTTAATCATGTGAGTAATCCCTTTGAAGTCCATAGGGCTACTTGTGCTTAGAGCAAAGCACATGATTAAAGGCTTGTCTGCAAAGGGACCTAAATTAAGACTATCCTTTTACTCTCACAAAATTATTTCTTTGCCATCAGGCATGTCACTAAACTTTTGTCTGCATCGCTTCCCCATTTGTAAAATGGGTACAACAATTACATACTTTATAATCATTAATTCTGACTTTATTGCATGATAGAGTGCTTTGAGAACTTTTGAGAAAAGTGAGTTAGAAGCACATCCCACACACTTTTATCGCTTGTAAATCCTTTTTCCTAACTGCTCAGATTGGACAGCTCTCAATGATAACATTAACTGGGGCAAATCAAATGTGTTCCCACAGTTGAGGGGATGATTTAGCTCCCATTTATAGACTCCATGATTACCAGCAGCAGCCCTGAAAAAATATCTAAGTTTACTTAGGGGGGAAATGAGTAAGAGCAGTCAAACATATTTGGAGGGGACCAGCTCTATCTTAGCATTTGAAGCAAGGTAAATATGATAAAAAATAGGAAGGTATGAAATGTATCCACACATGTAGATGGAGTCACTCCCGTGCAAAAGCCCACACAATCCCTGTGTTCTTCTCAAATCCTGTGATACTGAAACTCTACTTTTGAGTTCTTGGGCCTTGTGTGGTCACTCTGAACCAGAGTGAATTCCATCCCTACAAATCAGGGTAAGCCTTGGTGTCACAGGGTGGCTTTAAATGAAGTGGATCCTGCTCCCCTGTGCCAACACAAGTGCATCCCAGGTTGACCTGATTAAGAAGGCAGAGTGTCATCTGGGTCTACTTAATGAGAGGAGGACAGCGGTGACTGAGGGGAGGTCCCTGGTGAGAGTTCCTGGGAAAAGCTGAGGGCAGGAGACCATCCGAGACGCTAGCCTGCTGAACGTTCCCAGGCAGAGGCTTAGAAATCTGGGAAAGACTCCAGTTGGGAGGGCTGGGGTGGCTGTTTTGATAAAAGAACAGGCAGGGATCAAAGGAAGGCTCATGTGAGCCTGAAGATGCCAGAGTTGGGGTATGAGGTGTGTTGTTGAACTGGGTGTCTTGTGGACTACGTGCGCTTTGTGGGAGCTAAATGGATTGTTTGGCAGCTTTTGAGGACTATTTGCACTATGTGGGATAATAAGCTGGCCATGAATAGGGGTAATAATGGACTTGTGGTAGAGTCGTTAAGGGGCCTGAGAGAGGAAACTGAGGCAGTAACCCCAGCATTATTACATCCAATTGCTTGAAGGTAAGGGGGAATCATGAAACTTGCTCATCTCATTTTAGAGCAATTCTTTATTCTTCACAAAGGACCTGATCTTGTGAGGGCCATTTAGGGTAAAAAATCTGTCTGGGGATTGGTCCTGCTTTGAGCAGGGGGTTAGACTAGATGACCTCCTGAGGTCCCCTCTAACCCTGATATTCTATGATATGAGGAGAGATTTAAAAGACTGGGGCCATTCATCTGCAAAAAGAGACAACTAAGGGGGGAATATTATACAGGTCTATAAAATCATAAATGATGTGGAGAAAGTGAGTTTGGAAGTGGTTTTTTTACCCCTTCACATAACACAAGACCCAAGGGTCACCCAATTAAATTTAATAGACAGCAAGTTTAAAATAAATAAAAGGAAGTACTTCTTCTCATAACACACAGTCAACCTGTGGAACTCATTGCCAGGGGATGTTGTGAAGGCCAAAAGTATAACTGGATTCAAAAAAGAATTAGATAACTTCAAGGAGGATAGGTCCATCAAAGGCTACTTCCCAAGATGGTCAGGGACACAGCCCCATTCTCTGGGTGTCCCTAAGCCAATGACTGCCAGATTCTGGGACTCAACAACAGGGGATACATCGCTTGATAATTGCCCTTTTCTGTTCATTCCTTTTGAAGCATCTAGAAATGGCCACTGTCAGAAGACAAGATACTGCACTAGATGGACAACTGGTCTGACCTAGTATGGCCATTCTCATGTTCTGGTCTTAACCCTGTTACAGAGCCTTAATCCTGTAAATGTCATAAATCAATTTTCTTTCAGACTCTCATTAATGGGAAAATAATTGATAGGATTGAAAGAATTGGAGAATTGCTACCACTCAATGTTGCTCCCTTTCAATCCAACTTGAAGGAAAATGGCAGCGGGCAGGGACTGAGAAAGTTGAAACCTTTGTTCCATTTGCAACACAGACCTAATCAAAAGCAGTGCTATATCATATAAAAATTACATCCCCCATGATGCCTAACAAGCTGACCAGTGATAGCTCTACCATCCATACAGCCAGTGTGTTATAAATATTTTTCTCATCACAAGAAAAATGGTCAGATATATCCTATTTTTAAAACATTCACAATTTGTTAAATAGCTCTGAAGATTTTAAATAACAAATACGATTAAATGAATCGTCACATGATACAAAAATATTTCTGTGCCACAACAAATTTACATTTGTAAGTAAAATGCATTTTTAGCTCATTGTTTCATAACTAAGAGCTCTGCCATGCCTTGGGCCACTGCCCTGTGTTTGGCACAGAATCCTGAGTTCTTTGCCATGCTGGGATGTGTCTGTGATGGATGCACCACTCCTTAAGGGAGTGCAGGTTGCACTCTCCTCCTGTTCTGGCTAGCCCTGCTGGCTGGTTACCATTCCCTCCTGCTCCCTTTTCTTTGTGCATGTGCTCCAGGGCTCCTAAAGATTCTGATTAAACCCAGCACCTATGAAAGCATTTAGGGGAAGGGTTAAAGGGGGGTGGGCAGAGGAGAGCTGCTTCCCCTCTCCCCCCGCTGCACACACTCACACTGTGCAAGCCCCATTTTGTCCTTAAGGAGAACCCTCTACACGTGATGGGCCAAATTCTTCTTGCATTACACTGCACTGGTATAGTGGAGGAGAATATTCCCCCTCTCCCCCTTCTTCCCCAGAGTTCTAGCATAATGAAATCTGTTTGGCTTTTTCCCATAACATTTCAAGCATTTGAGAGGTTTTCAGTCAGAAAATACCACCTTGGATTTTAATGAGCATCATGTACCATTTGTCTTTGTGGGAGTTAGGGGGAAAAGAGAAACCATTCTGTTAACCAAGAAGGTCACCAAGATGATAGCATCCTTTGCTTGTGCCCAGCACTAATACCCACTTGAAAGCATTTAGAAGAACTTACTTCCTCATTGGGGGGATTGTTTTAGCATTTGAAATATTGAAGCTAGCATAATTGAATTTTAACTATCTGATCCAAATTTATTTCAGGGGATTGAGTCAAAACAAATACAAGTTTGCCTACTACTCTTGAAACCGACTACACACCCCCACACTCTTCAGACCTCACCAGTTACAGCATTAAACTTATTTCTGAAATAGTTGGCCACATAACATATCTATCTAAAACCATCTTCCAGGCTTAGCTGGGGGATCATCACAATGGTTGTTCTATTGCTAATTCACATTATAATGTTCACGGAAAACATTTTCTAATAGCTACTTCATGTTCCTTGTTTTAATTTAAAATTATGGCTTCTTCAAACATCAATTGACCCACAGGATTTCATTTTTGGACCATTTCTCTGAGCCACTGAAAATGATGAATTCTTGGAGTATGCAATCTGAGCATCATTTAAGCCCACATACCAAGGCCTTATCCAAAGCCATGGCAAAGAAGCCAAAATCAATCCCATACCACTTCCGAGGTCTAAGCTGCACAACGAGTGGGTCTGTACCCTCCATAAGAAAATAAAGGGCTTTGGCCTTATGCCTGCTGTACTTTTCATAGACTGATTTCCATCTCTTGGATTTTGCCTTGCACTATGTAATCATGGTCCTGTGTCATTTGTAGCTGCTTGAGTTCTTGTATTCCATCATTTTCATTTCTGGCTTGTGATCTGACTAAATGAAGCTCTGTATGTCATTTAAACAGCATTTTCAGTTGACATGTGTTTGTATTATCTGCTGAGCCTTGCTCTTAATCTTTTATGTTTTGTTATCTGGAGTTCGACAAACATTAAAAATGGTGCCTATGGTGCATGTTACAAAATCAGCACCTTACTCTTGCCTCCTGCCACAAGAGTCAATAGAAGTGAGCCTCCTATTTCCTACAAAACACCTCTCCTCTATACAGCCCTAACCCCCATCAATCTCCACTCTACATATGCTCAACACCTTCATCTACATCCTCAGCTGGCGTAAACAGTCTTCAACTGAGCTATGACCATTTACACCAACTGAGGATCTGCCCCCTAAAGTCAATCCAGAAACACAAACTGATAGCGAATGCAGCAGCCTATGTAATCAGCTGTGCTTCCTGGTGGGAACACACAGCACTGGTGTTTCATGATCTGCACTGGGGCTTGTTGGTTTCCAGATTTAATAGTTTTCACCTATAAAGCTCTAAGGCCCAGATTTTTCAAGGTATTTAAGCATTGCTGTGCTCAGTGTTGCAACACCTAACTGATCTAGAAGCCCAAATCTCATTTTCAAAAGGGTTTTATGCAGTTAGTAGTTTGCCAATGGGGAATCATTAAAACTGTACTTGAGTAAAGATACTGTGTATTGATGCACCCCAGTCCCAGCACAGACTCTGGCTGTTCCCTTTTATCAGGCAGGCTTTGCCATTAGTGTTTCTGTGCACCACCTGAACCCCCTGGCTCCACCCCTACCATTCTGCCACCTCAGCTGTAGGCTCCCACATACCCTTATTCTTCCACACTCCCATTGTGGGAAGCAACACGAAGCTCAACTCCATGTTTCACAGGTTGCTGCAGTTTCCTTGCAAGGCATGACTGCTTCTCAGGTCCTCTCTTACGCAAATGTAATAGAAATAGGATAGTTCTGTGTGTTTTGCATGCTAGGAAGCAGTGCCAGGGAATATAATGAGCAGCCTTCCCTCTACAGAGGAAGGAAAGAGCAGGTCTGTTGTATGGTTCTCTGCTAAGGGAACTGAGGAAGTACTCAGGCCAGGAGGAGCTGAGGCAAGGCCCAAAAACAGGGAGGATAGAGAAGGACCCTCAGGAAGAGTGAAGCAAGAAAAGGAATAGATGTGGAGCAATAGAGTACTAAGGTGGGACTGAAACCTGGTGTTTCTATTCTGCCCATTTTAAGTGCCAATTTGCAGGTCCACTTAATGGACAGCAGCATTCTGCAGCATTAGCTTTGACTTCGTAATGGTCTGCAGGTGTAGGTGTAACACCGACCAGAGTCTGTTAGTGTTACACCTACACCTGTGGACCGTTAAGAAGTCAAAGCTAATGCTGCAGAATGCTGCTGTCCATTAAGTGGACCCACAAATTGGCACTTAAAAAAGGGTAGAGCTCTGGAGTGTAGTGCATGAGCCTCTATGGCATGAGCTGAAAGCCAACTGGCTCTTAGCTAAGGCTGTAGAGCAGACTCATTTTAACTCTCTCTAAGTGATCTCGGTGCTAGTAGATGGGACAGAACACCACCCCCAGGTGGTGTGTGGGTTACACAGGCCTAGAATGGGTTACATAAACTTTATATATAGATATATATATATTATATCAATCCTAGATATAATTTTGAGGTGACAGAGGCATGGATAATTGTGATGAGAACTGCAGCAGAGAGAAAAGGAGGAGGTTAGCTTGCCAAGAAGTGATGGAGAAATCTTATTTGGCCACAGCTGCTACTTGAGCATCCAGTTGAGCAACTCCAGGGTGTTAGATCATGGCTTACTGCTATTTTACAAATGGCAGACAACCTGCAGCAACACAAGTTCTGCCAACTTTTCTGACTGCTTTCCCAGCCTGTCAAGATTATCTCCTCTGGGGTGAGTTGCAGCCAGTTAGTTCTCATGTAGGCCCCAAGCTCATCAAGGTACTGGGTGATTGTTCCACTGTTTAGCCTGGGTCAGATGTGGTGGAAATGTACACCTGAGTATCATCATTGCATTGGATGCACTCCAGCTCGGGTTTCCTCATTAACCCTCCTAGCAGCCTCATACACATATTGAACAAGAGGGGTAAAAATACAGACCCAAGTGTCAGCCTATAAAAGAGAATCCTTAGGCCAGAAAAACTACCCAGAGCTACGGTTCTCTCTCTCAGCCACTCAAGCGCAGCTCCATCCACTATGACTCGTGTTAGCAAACAAGCCAACAAAATGTCACAGTCACCTGTATCAAAGGCTGCTGATCGATCTATACAGCTCAGCCTGGACACTTCATCTTCATCCATTGTTAGATCATCAACTAATGCAACCACTGCAGTTTCTACTCTGTGTTTAGGCCTATAATCAAATTGACTCAGGATGAAGGAACTCGAGGAATCAAAAAATTTGCAAAGTTGCCCTGACACACTTTTCTCAATGACCATCCCTAAAAATGTGAGTTTTGGACTCTTGTTTGCCTCAAATTGGAATACTCCTACTGATTAATCGGATATTGAAGTCATGGTCTTGTATGGAAGTAGACCATTTTTGAGGAGAAACTGAGGAAGAGGATACATATCCATGCCAGAAAGGTAAGATGTCTGTTTCACTAATATTAAAAAAAAAATTGTTACTTGGGTGTCTCTAGATAGCAGCTATGGATGTGATTTTCTGTCCGGTCTCACAAATAAGCAGGGGTGGGTCTGATCAATAATGAATGGGAGACCTCTATAGAATAGCAGAGTGCTACAGGCAATACTGTTGAACTTTAGTAGAGCACTCTGAGTCACCATTAAAACAGTGCTATGGAATTTTGTTGTCTTTTGAATAAGGTATAAAAACAAAGTCTTGACAACCTGGGCCATTTAATGATCCTTCAGCACTTTTTTGCAAGAGTGAGGTCGCTAATCCTAATGTCCTGGCCAAAGTCTGTTCTGTTTACCTAAATTTGCCCATAATTTAATTAGATACAGTATTTTAACGTAATAATCTAAACTCATGTGCATTGTCTCTATGCATTATTAAATAACTACTGTATTCCACACAAGAGTGTGATGAATTTGAGTGGTTTGTGAAATTATTTATATATGTGTGTGGTTTTGTATCTATTTTAAAGTACTTTAGAATGAACGGTATATGTAAATATGTGAATACTGAATAGATAGTCATTCCAGGTATCAGAATGCATACACACAAGGGGACGGAATTAAGGTTGCATGGATGACCTTAATTCTAGCATTCCTTAATTTCTGAGTGCTTGACTTTGCAATATTCTTTTAATGTATTTTTGTGTGTGTAATTTCCAAGGATTTTAAAAAGCAAACAGAAATTCCATCATGTGGAATCCACATTAACACCCACAAGGTTCACCAGCATGCACCTTCCACAGCACAGTCTTCTGCCACTTGAGCTAACAGAGTAGCTGATAGCAGTAATTGGTTGTCTTCCGCTGTGTGCACCAGCACTAGAGGGGGTTAGGAGATCTACTTCAGTAGTAGATTTCACAGATATTTGCTAACAGCAGGGGGATGTTGACACTCAGGAATTTTGGGTTCCATTCCAGGCTCTGGAGGGGAATGTGCATTAGCAGTCACAGACTTTTCTTTTCCTGTTCTCTTCCTTTCCCCTCCCCTAACCTGGCCCCTTCCACCCATCCCCTCAAGTCCATTCCTGCCCTAGTCTCTTCCCAGCCCCCCGGCTTCTCATCCCAGTACTCCTGCCTAGCCAGTTTCAGTCTCTCCTACCCCTCAGTTCCTCATACAATATCAGTCTCCTCACCTGGTCCCAGACTCCCTGGATCCTTATCCCCAGTCTCCTTGTCCAGCTAATTTCAGTCTCCTTCCATCCATATACACACTAGATCCCAGTCTCCCTCCACAGCCTCCTCATCCCAGCTTCCTTGTCCAACTGGCCCTTGTTCCCCATCCTCATCCCCACTCTGACTCCCTGTCCCAGTCTTCTGCCCCCACCCCCATCTTGGTCTCTCAGGCTCTCTGTGTTCTTCCAAATCTCAACTGCCTCCCACAATTGGGCTGCTCATATGACCGCAGTCTCCATCTGCCATCCCAGTGCCTTGTCCCAGTCTCTTTTCCCAGTCTTACCCCACATCCAACTCCTCATCCAATCTATTTTCCCTCACCTACACGGGTTCCCAGTTGACCCTTTTTCCCCCACACTCAATCTCCTCATCTGATCTAAGTCTCTCTCCCCACTACCACCACTCCTGTTTCCCTTCTGGCTACCAGCTCCAGTCTCCTTGCCTCATCAGTCTCTGTCTCTCTCTTCTCCCCTGAACCTTGCCAGCCCTCAGTCATCCTCTCTCCAGTTATTTGTCCCAATTTACTCGTCCTGCCTCCCAGGTCTGGCTCTTGTCCTCTCTGTATAGGAGTCAGACAGGTTCCTGCTCCATGCTACCTAGATGCCAGTGGGGGATCGTGGGGGGACATTAAGATAGGGGTGCCATTTCAGATTTGGGGGGGCAACTTTAACTGTGATTTCAGGGACTACTTAGGCACCTGATAACTATTTTTTTGCAGATAATAATTTAGAAATTAGCTGACAGGATCACTGTATCTAGTTCCTAGATAAAGAAAGAAATATATATATATAAATACCAATTAAAGCCAGATTTAAAGTTTATATGTAAATTGAGAACAATTAGGAGATAATACAGCAAGATATTCCACTCCCGAGCCTTGAGGTGGAGTCAGAACTGTTCAGCGGCGTCTTGCCATTAAACCATTAAGACCCTCATTCAGCTCATTTTGTGGTAGGGAGGAACCCATGCTTTGGGAATGGGAGGAGTTCATTTCAGTCCCCATGGCCAGGATAAAGCTCCATATGAGGAGGGTGCCACAGTCACTGAGGGGCCAGTGGCTCTTGAGGGAGAATTCTAGATTTGGGAATGACAGGTCCCAAGATCCCATCTCAGACAAGCCCGACCAAAGACTGTGGAAGTTACAGGGTGGAAGCACTTGCTGCACAGAGATTTCTTATGCTGATGTTAGAAGTAAGATCTGAACAGCTAGTTCTGAGGGCAAACTTTGTCTCTTTGGCAAGTGTGTAATGAACAGGCTGGTGTGTATGTGCACACAGGTACCTCTTGTGGTTCCCCTGGCTGTCATGGGCCCTACGCTGCTAACAGACAGCAGAGATTCTCCTTTAGCTCAGGCATCAGGGCCCTGTGCTTTCATGCAAGTGATGGGGGTGCTGCCCCGGCCACAGCTATTGTGGGCAACACAGTGGCATGTGGCGGTTCCAACTGGCTGGGGAACGGTCAGAACAAAGCAGTACTTCCCTGAGTTCCTCCTTCGCCTGCCCAGTGAGCTATTCAGTGCAGTCAAAAGGTTGTTACATAATAGAACGGGGTCAAATGAAAGCTGGCCACAGTCATTTGAAATCCGTGTGTAAGTGACAGGGGCCAACATTTCATCAGTAGCTGTGAAAAACTTGAATCTCCAGACCCCTCAGCTGGAATTGCAGCCCGGGACTCCCCAGCTTCATGGAGCTGAGCGCATGTGAGTGCCAGGAGGCGCTCGCTGCCATGTGGGACTCTAGGAGGCCTTTCCTCTTTGCCACTGCCATGCAGTTGTGCCAGGGTCAAAGGTTTCTCAACAGCCAAGGGGCAGAGGTCAGCGCTGTGTGCGGCAAAGGCCCCAGGACAGCACCGACCTTGTGAGTTGCCTGAGCAGTGCCCCATGGGTGTGTGTCAGGGCCATGTTCAGCCAGGCCTCCCAAGAGCCACGGCTGTGCAGCTCCGCACGCTGGCTTGTCAACAGAGAAACCCTGGCCAGGGATGAGTCTGTTTAAATTGCAAACACTCTCTAGTCAGTACAACTGGTGATTAGCAACTTTAATGAGACCTTAACCCCAGGTGCCCTCTCTCCCTCAGCGCTCTGCCAGGGCTCAGCCCTGCACACAAGTTAGGGAGCGTGAGCAGAGCAAGTGGGGCACGGCCAGACAGCAGAACTGGGGATGGCAAGAGCTCCATCTTGAGCTAACTGCCCACATAGTCCTTCTAGCAGATCTGTACAGCACCTAGCAGGGGGTCAGGACCCCTCGGGGTCGTGAGGTTATTACATGGGGGGGCGCGAGCTGTCAGCCTCCACCCCAAACCCTGCTTTGCCTCCAGCATTTATAATGGTGTTAAATATATAAAAAAGTGTTTTTAATTTATAAGTGGGGTGGCACTCAGAGGTTTGCTATGTGAAAGGGGTCGCCAGTAAAAAAGTTTGAGAACCACTGACCTAGCACATTTTATGTATTCTTCATCACATGGCCCCACTTGTGCACCCCTTATCCTCCTAGCGCCTATGCTGAGGCTCATGTGTCCCTTTCTCACCTAACCCCTGCAGTACCCTCCTGAGCCCCCTAATCCCTCCTGCACCTCTTCTCCCTTAACCCTTTCTGTGTCTCTTTCCCCACTAACCCTGCACTCCCCTCCTGTACCCCCGTCTCCCGTAACCCCTCCCCTAGCCCTTTGCACCCCCTCCCCAGGCCCCTTATCCCCCAGGCACTTCGTGCAGCCGGTCTCCTACCTCCAGCAGCTGCACCTAGCTCAACAAGAGCCAGCTGCACTGCCGTTCTTCTTCTGCCCTTCCCACCCACCACCATCCAGCACCTGCAGCACCACGATCAGCTCCCGCACCGCAGAGCACAGCCCCTACCAGTGCCACTCCCCAAAGAAGGGCTACAGGGTCTGGCAGCATGAACCCGGCATGCTGCACCATGGAGCTGGCCCACAGGGACTCCATTTTAGGAGGGCAGGGAGGTACTCCTTCCAAAACCTGGAATGGCACCCCTGTGGTACAAAACTCGGGGGGCAGGGCAGAGGGGACAGGCACCTGCCCCTGACTTCCCTAAATGGTGCCCCTGCATTGGGAGCACAGGAGAAGGTCTCCCTGCTCTCATTTCCTGTGTCCAGCTCTGAACTGCTTGGAGCAGCAACTGAAGGGAAAGCCCTGCTTAGCCCCTGCAACCCTGGGATGGAGCATACTTCAGTCACTCTATGGGGAAGGTACATGGTGATGGGACTACACATGCAGGAGCTGTGAGGGGATGGAGCATGCTCAGTGCAGATGGAATCTTTGGAGAATTTAGCTGCCAAACTGCAACAAGTTTTTTCCTGAGCATGTGTGAACTGAGTTTTTTCCAAAGCCTTATAACTTGGCCAGAATAGGGCAAATGTTCATGGAAACAGCAAAAGGCAGACATGGAGGCACCAGAGCTTCTTAAAAAGTATTCCTATAACCAATTCATTACCATTGGCAAAACAAAGTATTTCCCCTAATATTGTCTTCAGAAACAGCGAAACCATTTTTGGTGAATTTTTTTTTTTTTTAATTCCAGCTGAGGCAGACATCTGGCGTGAAAAATCTCAGCCTGAACCACTTAAATTTGACAAAGTTATAAGCAACTGAACACAGGGTCTTATAATGGGAAGTATTGATAATCTTATTATTACAAATTATTATTACTATTTTATTTTATGACTGTTGTGCCTACGACCCCAGTCATGAAGCCCATTGTGCTAGGCCTACACAAACACAGAACAAAAAGACAGTCCCTGCCCCCACAGAGCTTACAATCTAATATAAGAGATAACAGATGGAGATAGATAGACAGCCCGAGGAATACAAGGAAACAATAAGATTATATTAGTCAGCATGATAAGCAGTCTTCTCTACACACATGTGGTTTAACAGTTGTTGAGTTTATTGTAGGCATCACGGAAAAGGGGAGTTCTGAGGAAGTATTTGAAGGAGGATAAGGAGCTAACTTTGCTGATGTTTACATGGAGCTCTTTCCAAGCATATGGGGCAGCACAGGAGAAAGCACAAATGTACTTTTATTGGAAATTTAACGAGTGAGTAATGGAGGCTGGTATTATGGGCTGATCAGAGGTGAGTGTCAACAGCTTGAAAGCGAATGAGAGCTGATCATAGATTGGCGATAGACCATGAAGGGCCTTGAAAGTGAATTCAGTCAGTTTCTGTTTGACATGATAAAGAAAGGGGAGCCAATAGAGGGATTCACCTATATGTCTGATGCGATTTAAAAGAAGGAGGGGCAAGTGGAGAGATGCTATCCGCATTGCCAGGGCCGGCTTTAGGAAGTGCAGGGCCCGATTCAAACAGTTTCGATGGGGCCCCGGCAGGGATGACTAAAAAAAAACCCACGTAAAAAAACACGTGGGGCTTGTACTCACCGGGCTGCGCTCCTAGTCTTCGGCGGTGGGTCCTTCACTCTCTCCGGGTCTTCAGCGGCACTGAAGGACCTGCTGCCGAATTGCTGCCGAAGACCCGGAGCGAATGAAGGACCCGCTGCCGAAGTGCCGCCGAAGACCCGGAGCGCCACCGCGTGAGTCAAAATTAAAAAGGAGCCTCTAGCCAGGGAAGGGATTCTCGGCCACTTCTTTCTCCCCTCCCCCCCGGCGGCCCTGCCACTGGGCGCGGGGCCCTCTTAGGCACGGGGCCCGATTCGGGGGAATTGGTGGAATTGGCCTAAAGCCGGCCCTGCGCATTGCTATTTGCAGCTATCTGCCAGCTGTGTGGTGGAAGATGTGTCTCAGCTAGGGATGCCCCCACCCCCATTCCCTTCCCCTTTCAGAGACCTACTATTCATGAAAGGAGGGAACATGGACTACATTCCTCAGTATCAGGGGGTAGCCGTGTTAGTCTGTATCTACAAAAACAACAAGGAGTCTGGTGGCACCTTAAAGACTAACAGATTTATTTGGGCATAAGCTTTCGTGAGTAAAAACCACTCACGAAAGCTTATGCCCAAATAAATCTGTTAGTCTTTAAGGTGCCACCAGACTCCTTGTTGTATTCCTCAGTATGGCTCTGGCCAGCAACTGCATGGGTGGGGAATGGCATTCCTTGTGTTGTCTTGAGACCCCATCTCCCTGTGCGCCTGTGAAGGGGCTGGTCTGAGATAACTTTAAACAAGAACTCTTAACTAGATGTTTCCAATTCAGACTCTCACTTTTTGCACAATGGGTATGCTTTACCTTTTCCACTAGCTTTTGGAGGTTGAAACGACCCACCTAACATTCAGCATTGTTCTGCAGTTTTCTCCATTCCAGGGGCTGGAGGATATTGGGAGTGGCTTACCTTCGTGCTGGGCTCTGAAGGGAGTACTGGCTGGTTCTCCTTTCCCTAAAGGATGGTGGCAAAGTTATGGAAAAAACCTCAGGGCTTCAGCAGGGATATAGAAGACCCTGTTGGAGTAAACAGATATTTGTCCTATCCTGCGAGGTTCATTAGTTTCGACAATAGATTCTGACTATATCACAGTCTATCTCCTAGACTGCAGTCGCTCTGAGTACATGGCCTCACATCTGTTTACCAGGTTAAATGCTTGGATATTCCAATATTTTTGCATTACAGTCACTGAAATAATCCAGATAAGACTGCAACAGGGTTGGTTTTCAGATCATGAAAAACCCACTTATGGCCTGGAAATGTGAGTATTTGATTCAGATACAAATTAAACAGAACAGCACCTTGAAGGAGTCAGTCTACATATTTGTTTTACAGATTTGTTTAAGCAGATTTCCATCTATTGTATGTGGCCGGTTTTTCTTACAACAACCTTTGATGTCAGGCTCACAGGAGGGACCACTTTTCAATTAAAGATAGCAGCAGCATGCAGTATGACTGCCATCTCCTGGACTAGGCCTACCACTGCTAGAATTTCACTTGTGCAAGTTACTTTTTCTTGTGAATCTGACTTTTAAAACAATGAGGCATCCTTGTGGCACCTTCGAGACTAACAAATTTATTTGGGCATAAGCTTTTGTGGGATATAACCCACTTCATCAGATGCATGGCGTGAAAAATTCAGTAAGCAGGTATAACTATACAGCACATGAAAAGATGGGAGTTGCCTTACCAGGTGGGGGGGTCAGTGCTAATGAGGCCAATTCAATTAGGGTGGAAGTGGCCCATTCCCAACAGTTGACAAGATGGGGTGAATATCAACAGAGGGAAAATTACTTTTTGTAGTGCTAATGAGGCCAAATCAATCAAAGTGGAGGTGGCCCACTCCCAGCAGTTGACAAGAAGGTGTGAGTATCAGAGGGAAAATTATTTTTTGTAGTGACCCAGGCACTCCCAGTCTTTATTCAGGCCTAATTTGATGGTGCCAAGTTTGCAAATTAATTCCAGTTCTGCAGTTTCTCGTTGGAGTCTGTTTTTGAAGTTTTTTTTGTTGAAGAATTGCCACTTTTAAGTCTGTAATTGAGTGTCTAGGGAGGTTGAAGTGTTCTCCGACTGGTTTTTGAATGTTATAATTCTTGATGTCTGATTTGTGTCAATTTATTCTTTTGCGTAGAGACTGTCCGGTTTGGCCAATGTACATGGCAGAGGGGCACTGCTGGCACACGATGGCATATATCACATTGGTAGATGTGCAGGTGAATGAGCCCTTGATGGTGTGGCTGATGTGGTTGGGTCCTATGATGGTGTCCCTTGAATAGATATGCAGACAGAGTTGGCAATGAGGTTTGTTGTAGGGGTTGGTTCCTGGGTTAGTGTTTCTGTTGTGTGCTGTGTAGTTGCTGGTGAGTATTTGCTTCAGGTTGGGAAGCTGTCTGTAAGCGAGGACTGGCCTGTCTCCCAAGGTCGGTGAGAGTGAAGACTTGTCCTTCAGGATAGGTTGTAGATCCTTGATGATGCACTGGAGAGGTTTTAGTTGGGGGCTGTAGGTGATGGCTAGTGGCATTCTGTTACTTTCTTTGTTGTGCCTATCCTGTAGTAGGAGACTTCTGGGTACCTTTCTGGCTCTGTCAATCTGTTTCTTCACTTCCCCAGGTGGGTATTGTAGTTTTAAGAACGCCTGATAGAGATCCTGTAGGTATTTGTCTCTGTCTGAAGGTTTGGAGCAAATGTGGTTGTATCTGAGGGCTTAGCTGTAGACAATGGATTGTGTGATGTGGTTCTGATGAAAGATGGAGGCATGTAGGTAAGTATAGTGGTCAGTAGGTTTCCGGTATAGGGTGGTGTTTATGTGACCATCGCTTATTTGTACTGTAGTGTCCAGAAAGTGGATCTCTTGTGTGGACTGGTCCAGGCTGAGGTTGATGATGGGGTGGAAATTGTTGAAATCCAAGTGGAATTTCTCAAGGGCCTCCTTCCCATGGGTCCAGATGATGAAGATGTCATCAATGTAGCGCAAGTAGAGTAGGGGCGCTAGGGGATGAGAGCAGAGGAAGCCATAAAAATGTTGGCATACTGTGGTGCATAGCAGTGGCCTCATTAGCACTACAAAAAGTAATTCTCTCCCTTCCCCCGATATTCACCCCTTCTTGTCAACTGCTGGGAATGGGCCACTTCCACCCTAATTCAATTGGCCTCATTAGCACTGACCCCCCCCCCCCCCTTGGTAAGGCAACTCCCATCTTTTCATGTATATTTATACCTGCTTACTGTATTTTCCACTCCATGCATGATGAAGTGGGTTATATCCCACGAAAGCTTATGTCCAAATAAATTTGTTAGTCTCTAAAGTGCCACAAGGACTCCTCATTGTTTTAACTGATACAGACTAACACGGCTACCCCTCTGAAACCTGACTTTTAAAAAACGTCTGTTTTCCAGGGGCTTTGTGAATGCTGGACCCTTGCTAGGAAAACAGAGTAAAAGTCTAGTGCCCTGTATTTTTCACGATGTGTAAAGACCCCAGTAAAAGGTTGATCTGATTATCATTTCCTTCAGACTGAGCTCACGGCTTGCCTCACTCTGATTGGGGGATGTGAAAGGTAGATTGATGGATTCAAGTGAACCCCAGAACTCTGTGATCTAGGTCTAGGGTGCCTATCGCTATGGATCCAAGTGCCTTGACCTGAAGAAGAGCTCTGTAACAGAAGTTGGTCCAATAAAAGATATTACCTTACCCACCTTGTCTCTCTAATACAGTGCTTCACATTTGCACAGAGGTATCCATAGTGGACCCTACACATCACCTATCCATGATACAGCATCATTGCTTGCAATATCTATTCAGGTTTATCACCTTTTGGTCACAAAAAGGACTTTTACAAAAACCTGAGTCTTGAGGCTCACTCCAAAAGCAGTTGGGAGAGCTCATCTCCTCAGGTAGGTCATTCCAGAGTCTGTAGGCATCAGCTGAGAATACCTTGTCTCCAGCTCTCCCAGTTCCATAGTAGGCATTGGCAGCTGCATTATCCCAGAGGAGGGGGTCATAAATGACTATATAGTCTCTAATGTAGCTGGCCCAACCTTGACAATTAAGAGAATCTCTACACTGCCCCACAGTTCAGATGACAGGAGTGTGAATAGCAGTGCGCACAAAAATGTTGCCTGTAACTCCCCTGTGCGCATAGGCACCAACTCTGTGGGAAAAAATTGGTGGGTGCTCTGCACCCAGTGGCAGCCAAGCTCCCCTCCCAGCCCCCCCACTCCAACTCACCTCTGCCTCCTCCCCTGAGCGCTCCGCATCCCCACTTCTCCGCCTACCTCCCAGCTCTTGCTGCTGCAAAACAGCTGTTTCGTGGTGTAACAAGCTCCGGGAGAGAGGGGGAGGAGCGGGAGTGCAGCGCGCTCAGGGGAGGAGGCGGGGCTGGAGCAGGGATTTGGGGAAGGGGTTGGAATAGGGGCAGGGAGGGGGCGGAGTTGAGGCGGAGACTTCGGGGAAGGGGTTGGAATGGTGGCATGGCAGGAGTGGAGTTGGGGCGGGTCAGGGGTGGAGTTGGGGCGGGACCAGGGGCAGAGGGGGGTCAAGCACCCACCGGTGCCAGCAGAAGTCGGTGCATATGCCTGTGCGCACAGTGCAGGGTCTTACTAAAAAGTTCCCAGTTTGCGTTAGCATAGTCCTCTTCAAACTAGGAACCGTTTAGTTCATGCCCACAGCATACACATGGGGGAGTTACAGCGTGGCTCTCTGGTGCACGCTGCTATTCACGTCCCAGTAGTCCAAACTGCAAGGCACTGTAGACAGACCCTTACCGCCGAGACTAAGGTCTTGAGTTAGCACCTGTAGAATGTGAGTCATTGGAGTAAGCAGGGCACGAGTGTGATGTAGTCTCAGATGTTTGTCCCGCTAAGGAGAACCCTCGGAGGGATAACATTGTTGTCCACTAGACTACAGTGTCACTGCCCTTATGTGACCATGACCAACAATAACTCTTATCTCTTGTTTGAGCTTTTGGCTCCTCTCCTTCATAGATTCATAGCTTAAGGCTAGAAGGGAACATTAGATTATCTAGTCTGATTCCAGTAGATCAGTCCATAAAACTACACCCATTTCCCCTTGTAAATAAGCCCCAGTAACTTCTTTGTCTTCCAGAAAGGCATCCAGTCTTGTTTTGAAGACAACAAGAGATGGAGAATCCACCTTGGTACTTTGTTCCAGTGGTAAATCACCCTCACTGTTTAAAAAAAAAAAACTGTGGCTAATTTCTAATTTGAATGTCTGGGTTAGCTTCCAGCCATAAGTTTTTGTTATGCCGTTCTCTGCTAGATTAAACAGCCAATTAGTACCCTGTATTTTCTCCCCCTGAAGATACTTATACACTGTAATCAGGTCACCTTTTTGATAAGCTAAACAGATTCAGCTCTTTAAGTCTCTGTCACTACAAGACATTTTCTCCCACTCTTAAATAATTTCTGTGGCTCTTTTTGGCCCCTTCTCCAATTTCTCAACATGCTTTTAAAAGGTGGACGCCAGACTTGTATTCAGTATCTCACCAATGCCTTGTACAGAGGTAAAACCACCCTCCAATCCCAACTCACTACTCCCTTGTTCATACATCCAAGAATTGCATTAGCCGATTTTGCCACAGCTTCACACTGGTGGGAGCTCATGTTCAGTTGCTTGTCCACTATCACCCCTAAATCCTTTTCAGACTCATTACTTTCCAGGATACAGTTCCCCAGTCTGTCGGTATGGCCTGCATTCCTTGTTCCTCGATCTGACCTGGTATTTGGCTATATTAACATGCATTTTTTTGAATGAGCCCAGCTTATCAAGTGCTAAAGTAGGGTTACCATATTTAGTGCCTCCGAAAGGAGGACTCTCCACGGGGCCCTGGCCCCGCCCCCAGCCCCGCCCACGCCCCCCCCGCCCCAACTCTGCCCCCTCCCCAAAGTCTCCGCCCCCTCCCCTGCTTCCCACGAACATTTGAGTCGCGGGAAGCCTGAAGCAGGTAAGGGGGGGCGTGGGGGGAGGAGGCGCGGCCCAGGCTGGCCCCCCCCAGCGTTTCCAGCCTGGGTCGGCTCGGGCCCTGGGGTGCCGGCCCCGGGCCCGGCCGAGCACCCCCGGCCCACCCAGCACTGCCGGTCCCCAGCCCGGCTCCCGGGCCCCCGGCCGAGCACCCCCGGCCCCCGGCACCGCACCGCCGGTCCCCAGCCCGGCCCCCGGCACCGCCAGCCCGGCCCCCGAGCCCCTGGCCCGGCCCGGCCTGGCACCGCCGGCCCGGCCCCTGAGCCCCCGGCCCGGCCCGCCCGGCCCCCGAGCCCCCGGCACCGCACCGCCGGCCCGGCCCCGGAGCCCCCGTCCCGGCCCTGCTCCGCCGGCCCGTCCCAGCCCCAGAGCCCCCGGCCCCGCTCCGATTTTCCCGGACATGTCCGGCTTTTTGGGATTTCCCCCCGGACGGGGATTTGGAGCCCAAAAAGCCGGACATGTCCGGGAAAATCCGGACGTATGGTAACCCTAGCTAAAGATTGCTCTGAATGACTGCCCAGTCCTCATTGTTATTTACCACTCTGCCAATCTTTGTTACATACAAACTTTATCAACAGTGATTTTATATTTACTTCCATATCATTGAGGAAAATGTTGAATAGGGTCAGCCTACAACTGATCCCTGTGGAACCCCAATGAATACGCCCTCATTCAATGAGGATTCCTCATTGATAACTACTTTTTGAGATATGTGATGGTAACACATTTCCCACAACATGTGGGAGCAGACACCTTTTTCCATGGTCCTTGACCGTAACTAAGTGAGAGATGTATGTTTCTGAAAATGTTTACCCCCTAGCACTTCTCCTTAAGAGATACAGCATTCTTTCTTTCCTCTGGGGGTGTGTCATAGTGAAATCTCTCCTCAAGGGCACCCTCTGGGGCCTAGAGGCATTACAAGAGGCCCTTGTCTCTGGCACTTCTTAGTGGCCATTTTATTGGCCCTGTAATGGCCTTTCCCAGCCTGTTTCTTCTTCCAGTTCTCTGTGTAGCAGGGTGCTGGTGCAAAAGCATCTAATTAACCCCGCCCGGTCAGCTCTAATCAAGGGAAGCAGACTGGGGCTGATGGAAAAGGCCTGATGCCGGCCTGAGGATTGGCAACACCTGCTGGTCTGACAAGCCAAGGGCTATAAAGGCTGGGAGGGAGCCAGAAGGCAGAGGGCAGCAAGGAAAAAGTCAGTCAGGGAGGGAGCTGGAGGCCTCCTAGCTGAAGGCTGACTCTGCCTGTAAAGCTTGTATATAGATGGACACTGGTGGTGGGACAACCTTAAGTAAATAAAGACACAGGTGTTGCACAACCCTGAAGCCTCTCTGAGCCTTACTGGGGAGAGCAAGTGGGCCCCAAGAAGAGGGGCGGGTCGTGAACCCTGTTATACTCCCTGTCTGGGTTTTCTGTGGCCTGGCCTTCAGGTCAGTCACATAAAAGTTCAAACTCCTTCCAGGGTAACAAAAGGTCCAAATATATTCAAACTAAAACTCTTCTGCCCCTTTTGGGCCACTCTAATATCTTCTGCTTTGCATCCCCTCCTGGGTAGGATGGCCACTTGCACAGTCACAGAATACTGAACATTCTGGTACTTCCGGGAATGGCATGGGCCTACCCCTAACGGTGTGTCCCCACCGCCTCAACGTGTCTTCACAAGTACATGTGTGCGAGGTCATGCCAAATGGAGGATGCCATTTTAAAGGGCGTGCTGCCCCGCCCCCAGCGGCATAACCTTGCACGCATGATATGTGTGAGGTTATGCTGTGGGGGAGGAGGGAGGGAGAGTGGTGTGCTCTTCATTAGGCCATCCCATGTCTGATACCAGACAAACCACATCTGGTTTTGTCTCAGTACAGTAACTCCTCACTTAACGTTGTAATTAGGTTCCTGAAAAATGCAACTTTAAGCAAAACAATGTTAAGCGAATCCAATTTCCCCATAAGAATTAATGTAAATGAGGGGGTTAGGTTCCAGGGAAATTTTTTTCACCAGACAAAAGACTATATTATATATATATATACACCCACACACTATAAATTTTAAACAAACAGTTTAATACTGGTACACAGTGGTGATGATTGTGAAGCTTGGTTGAGGTGGAGGAGTCAGAGGGTGGGATATTTCCCTTACTGCTAAATGATGAACTAGCAATTGGCTGAGCCCTCAAGGGTTAACTCTCTCACTCTGCAAGGCAGCAGGAATGGAGGGAGATATGCACATTTCCCTTAAGTACACTGCCTTGTTAATAAGATCAGCTTGCTGAGACCGCAGCTGCTGCAAGCTCCCTCCGTCCTGAGCCCTGTTCTATGGAAGATGGGGTAAGCGGGGTGCAGGAGCAGGGGGGAGGGAGACACCCTGACATTAGCCCCCCTCTTCCTTCCCTTCCCCCCAGCACAGCAAGCAGGAGTCTTGGGGGCAGGGCAGGAGCAGCACATGGCAGTGGGGGGAGGGACACAGCTGAACTGCAGGCAGCTGCTGCACAGGGAACTTAGGGGAGCAGGGAGCTAATAGGGGGAGCTGATAGAGGGCTGCCAGTCCACCCTGGTTCCAAGCCCCCACCAGCTAACTGTAACGGGCTGCTCTTCCTGCAAGCAGTAGACAAAGCAGGCGGCTGCCAAACGACGTTAGAAGGGAGCATTACATAACTTTAAACGAGCATGTTCCCTAATTGATCAGCAATGAAACAACGTTAACTGGGACGACTTTAAGTGAGGAGTTACTATACCAGATAATGGACTAACATTAGAAAACCAAGACTCTCTGGTTTAAAACCAGACAAAGGGCCTGTCTACTCCTGGGCCTTGCAGAGTTCCTGCTCTGCTGATTCTTGTCCAGTAGGATTCCTTCCCCAGTGCTGCGGGCAGTTTACCTCAGGGATCTCCCCGATCCATGCAAGCCCTGTCTCAGTGCCACCTGCACAGGAGCCTGACCTGCTCCTTGTGTATCTTATCCAGCCTGACTTCCCCAGGCCTTTCCCAGACAGAGAACTGTCTCCTTGTTCCTCTCTCCTGGGTCTCTCCCTTCCAAATTGCACTCTCCACTCTATTTACATTCTTTTCCCGACCCTTTGCAGCTGGGATCACCAATTATCATTAAACTACCATATCGCCATCAGCTGGGGCTAGCTGGTAGGTCACAGGCAAGGCTGAGCCCCGCTTGCCTTAAACAGCCAGCCAGCCTCTGACAAGATGTCTGCATGAAACAATCACTAGGGTTACCATATTTCCACAATCAAAAAAGAGGACACGGGGCGGGGGAAGCCCCACCCTAGCCCCGCCCCTGTCCCGCCCCATCCACTCCCTCCCACTTCCCACCCCCTGACTGCCCCCCTCAGAACTCCAACCCTCCCTGCTTCTTGTCCCCTGACTGCCCCGTGCTGAGAACCCCCCACCCCTAGGACCCTACCTGTCCCCTGACTGCCCCGACCTTTATCCACTCGCATGGGTGGCAGGGTTGTAGAAATTTTGGTGGTGCCCAGAACCCGCCCCCCCCACCTGCCTAAGGCTCTGGGAGGGGGGTTGGATGGGGGGGAGGAGGTCTGGGGTGCAGGTCCTGGCTGGGGATTAGGGTGCAGGAGGGGTGCAGGGTGCAGGCTCTGGGATAGAGTTTGGGTGCTGGGTGCAGGCTCCGGGCTGGGGCAGGGGGTGGGTGTGCAGGAGGGGGTGAGGGGTGCAGGCTCTGGGATGGAGTTTGGGGGTGGGAGGCAGTGCAAAGGGGGGGGTGCAGGCTTTGGGAGGGAGTTTGAGGGCAGGAGGGGGTGAGTGGGAAGGGGGGAGGAGGTTTGGGAGGGAGTTTGGGGATAGGAGGGGATGCAGAGGTGAGGGCTGTAGGTCTGAGGATGAGGGGTTCATGATGCAGGAGGAGGCTCAGGGCTGGGGCAGAGGATTAGGGTGCAGGGGGATGAGGGCTGGGGCTGAGGGGTTTGGGGCATTGGAGAGCTCAGGGCTAGGGTGGAAGGGCAGGGTAAGGGCATCCTGTCTTCCCATTAGTGGATGGGGGACGCTAGGACCCGGGGGCAGCAGACAGCAGTTGCTGCTGGTTCTGGCAGTACAAGCAGGCGGGGGGGCCCACAGGGGGAGGACGCATGGGGGGGGGTGGCAGGTGGAGGCCAGGGACCCATCCAACACTCCCTCGCTCCCTGACTGCCCGCCCCCCGGACTCCCCTTACCATTCTGGCTCCACATGTTTGCAAAACACACTGCCCAGTGGGTCGGTTTGTGTGTTACACAGGGCTGCAGACAGAGGGAGGGGGGAGCAGGGGAGGGCTCTGGCTGCTGGAGGCCAATGGGAGCAGCTCAATTGGCCAGCCGCCCAATCAGCAGCTGCATTCTGCATGGACGGGAGGGAGGGAGGCGAGGGGAAAAAAAACCCCAGACATTTTACCTTGTTACCAATTCCTCCCGGACAGCTATTTAGAGATGCAAAAGCTGGACATGTCCGGGGAAATACGGACGGATGGTAACCTTACAATCATACAACAGCCATCTTAAAACAACTAAGCTTTATTAAAAACAGAGAAAATGGAATGGAAACAAACAAACAAAAGAAAGAAAAGGCTTGCATTTACACTTCTCAGAAACCAGACAAGGCATTTTCAGCTCAGTCACAGAGGAAAAAGAAAGTGAAATAGCTTTCACCCCTTGAAAGTAATCCCATCTCTCTGAGCACTCCTTGTTCAGCCTGCCAACATCGCTTGCGGTCTAGAGAGAGGCTTTCTGTGCTGTGTCCAGAGATCTTTCTTGTTGAGCCTAGACTGCCCAAGGTTATTCCTGTTTTCCAACCCAGTTGTCTCCAGTTAATTACACACACAACAGGATCTGGACTTCTTGCTTTCTTTAAGGCCTACACACAGTTTTTGTACCTATTTAACTATTTCAGTTAGGTGATATGATTTTTATTTTTTATTGATACAATTTAATCTGTACAGTCACCACAGCATGGATTCTATATGCAGCACCGTATAAAGATGTCTTACACCAGGATAGCTTATTCCCCTGACCTTACTGGAATAACAGTGCACACACTTGGGGGTTTTACCACTTTAACTAGACCAATTTCAAAGGGATATCATTAAAATGTGCAAAAAATGTATGTGGACCAGCACTAAGATATCCTATTGAGGCTACAAAGGCCTTTCATGATGATTAATAGCCATTTTTTAACTGCTTAGCTCAGGGATCATTTTCTGCACATTCTTGTCTGCTCAGAACCCAGCATATCCAGCCTCTGGTTTCAATCAATTAATCAATTTCCCTCCGAGCAATTTTTACTGTGCTAAAATATATATATGAATTCTGGGCCCCACAACCTCCATCACATCTTGTAATCAACTTTTGGTCAATGCCTGTCAATGCACTAGCTCCCAGACACACACACCCACCACATCATCTTTGAAAGTGGTGAGTGTTGTTCGCAGAAGGCCTGAAAACAAATGGAGCAGCAAAGGAAAGCCGAGAGTGTTGGTAGCAGAAGATGTCCTCTGAATCTGACCAACTGCGGCACAGACACTGTTTGCTGTGATGGAAGCTAAAGCTTTAAATATATTAACGTTCATTTTATTTTTTAAAAGAAATATTTCAATGTTGCACTATTGCTGGGGCAACTCAAATGGGACCAGCAATGTGCTAGTGTAACACATTCCCCCCGTTTTTTTTTTTCTGGTGTTCGGCCAAAACCATTATTTCTGTAATTACAGCTGCTGTTTCTACTTGCTCTGAGTTGATATGGAAACATTCCCAGACAAGGTGGCAATATAGAGGCTTAAGTGACTGCAAACAAGTAGTGCTATTTCAGCACACTAGAGTGGGTGCGGGAAGTTAACCATGCTCAGCAGCTGTTCTGAAGCTGGCATGGAAGGCTGTGCAGAGGGAAGACATTCCTGCAGATACATATCCGCATCCGTAGTTAGAAGCTGAAAGCTTCTAACCAAGCATTAGCAAGTTTTATCAGGGGTACAAAACTGGTAGCCAGGATGAGCACCAGTCAGAGTCAGCCCAGCTGTGCAGGGAGAAGATAGAGCTGCCCAGGGTAACCCGGCTGTAGCTCAATACAATTTCCTGTAATTTTACAGGTTAGTTGGATGTTGCTGGCCTACAGTATCTGGTATTTACCATATATGTTAGTCCCAAGAAGGAAAATAAGTATTTTTTTCGTATAGCAATAAGTTATAGTTAAGGGGATAGGGAAGTTTGCTACTTGCCTAAAAGATTGCTGCCTTACTCTTCTTATTCTAAGAAGCAAGCTTAGAATTAAGTAAGTAAGGCAGATGTTATTTTTGTAAATACGTATATTGTTGAGACACGAGGTATGGCCCTGTGGCCTGGTTGATAGAGAACCAGTCAGATCCAGCCCAGCCCTGCAGAGGAAAGATAGAGCTGCCACGGGTTACCCAGAATGAATGTGTGGGTTGTATGGATCTCAATACAGTTTCCAGTAATTTTACAGAAGTCAGTGGGATTGAGATTGGGAAAATGCCATAAAGGAAGAATCGTAGGCTGGAGGCCAATGTCTTTGTGAGTTGTATTACATCACTGAACCAAAGATGTAGGAGCTGGATTTTATAATGTACTATGAGAATTAATGTTTGATTTGATTTCATCCTGTCAGCCACCCTTTTTGAATAGCAGAACAATCCTTATGACTGATTATGGTCACCCTTTAGTTTTAGGATAAGTTATAATGTCTATTATGGTTTCCTATATGTAATACAAATTAGGCACTCTAGTTAAATATACATGTCTTTGTTTTAAGGTTTAGAAAGTAAGAAACAGGATCTTGTATTGTATCTATGTTAAGGAGATTAGAGGAATGTTGAGGGCCTGAAGCCCCAGTGTAAATTGTAGGCTTGATTTACAATGTATTCTGCTGAATATAAAATGCTGTCTGTATACCTTTGAAGGTTTGTGTAAGAGATTGTTTGTGTGAATGAGGAATGCATGCATCAGAAAAAGATAAGGTGTGAAAGCCATCACAAATGTCCAGACGGTCAAGACAAAGTGAGAGACTTCGAAAGACCAGGAGACAATTGTATCCGATGCCTAAACATGTTAGCGGCATTGACGACCTCAGAGGTGAGGCAGGCACCCCCGAAGGTGAGACAACAAATAGGAGATAACGATGGGAAGCCCGACAATAACCATCAAATGATAACGCCACTTAAGGACTAATGATGACAGGATGACATTGCAAAATGCATGGACTCAAATGGGAATTTACAACTCTAAAGCTGGGGTGTTTCGCCATAGAACTCTGGGTTCAGTCCTGCAAAGCCTCGGAGCATCGGATCGCGACCGACAAGAGCCCAGCTCCACACTTGTGCTCAATCTAACCGGCCATTAGATTGACTCGAGCTACAACAGACTGGTAACTATAAACATCACTGCAGGACTGTGTGTGTGACTGAAAAGCATATAACAACTGTTGTATTTTCAGTAAATGCTGCGTATTTGCCTTCCTCTATAAAGATTCCGTGTGCTTTGTATGAGCATAACAAAGACACCATGTGAGCCTAACAGCTACAGAAACTGTCAGCTTTTTCTTACTTAAACTTGTGTATGTGCTCAATATTTAGGGTGACCAGATAGCAAGGGTGAAAAATTGGGATGGGGGGGGGGGGGGGTAATAGGAGCCCATATAAAAAAAAGCCCCAAATATTGGGACTGTCCCTATAAAATCGGGACATCTGGTCACCCTATCAATATTGTGGATGCTGAAACAATTGGTTATACGGTACAATTAAAAGTTTTATCTAATATAATACCCAGAATGATCCTATGTGAAAGCAGAAGATCTCCGATTGTCAGACGTTCCAATCCCTGTACTTATTTTGTGAAGTTCATATATCTGTATATAAGGGTGTAGGCCCTGTATTATACTTTTTTCATTTTAAAGGAAAATAACAAATCTCTAGTTAGTATGGTTTATTTTTGGAGTGTTATTCAGAAAAAAAATTGAAACTAGAAAGTGTGTGTGTGTTTGTGTGTGTGAGAGAGTTAACTGTCTTATGGTAAAGACTGGTATTAGGTTCCTATAGAAAATCCAGCTGGAGTCTCTCGCAAGGATATGAATTCATGATTTGTGAAAATGCTTTAAGTCAGATAGAGGAATTCTGTAGTTGGTAAGTAAATTGACTTCCTTTGATGTAGGTCACACTAGTATAGGCTAGGCATAGGCATTTTTAACCACAATGTCCTCTAAGCCTGCTCAGAGCTAGTCTGGGTAGCATGGTTAAAATGCCTGTTCCTAGTCTACACTTCCGCTATCTCCAGGGGATCTGCATGGTCGATAGTGCAAATGTGGGGATTCTCTGAATAGTGATAATGCAGGCACAGCCTAAGATGTGATTCATTCCCTGCATCATAGCACTGGCAAAGTCTCAAGTAGCAGAACTCCTTCAAGTAATGAGCAAGCCAATTAATCTGGACTCTCTCTCCTTTCAGAGACACACGAGTTCTTTCTTGTGAACAGTTTTCCAGCTGCTTTACAGCTAAGATTTGTCAGAACTGTGACAGTCTGCTCAGTACTATTGCACAGCATCAAGACAGGAGAAGGCAAATATGCCATTTTCTTTTGCTAGATTTGACCTGGTAAAGTAGACACGATTTCCTGGGAGACAGATTGTAGGGAGAAATCCTGGCTCCATTTAAGTCAATGACAAAATTCCCATTGATTCTATGGAGCCAGGCTTTTACCCTTGCTCCTCAGTATTGGTGCAATCAAGTGGGTAGCCGTAGCCTTTTTCCTCACTATTGAGGACTCTTAATGATTCTCCAGTGTGAACAAGGAGCCGGCTGCTTTAAAACAAGTAATTGATTAGGTTCTTCCTCAAGAAACCATTTCTTTATGTCATCAGTTTTTACCCAACCTATAACCTCCCCTTCTGGAGAAGTTTATCAAGATGATTGTGAATGGCCATCTCCGGGGCATCTGGATTTCTCCAACTGCTATAATCCTTATCACTTAGGTTTCACGTCTGCATATAACACAGATCACAATGATGCATTTGATGGTTGATATTTGGCAATGGAAAAAAGTTATAGTGTCCATTATTAGTGGTGGTGTAGTCGCACGTAAGGGCCCTATTCGGGGATTGGTACCCCATCATGCAAGGCACTATCCAAACATTTGCTAAAGGAAATTCCTGGTCCAAGCAGTTTAATCCACGCTGATTCTTTTGAATCTTTCAAAAGCCTTTAATAAAGCTATCCACAAGGCACTGCTGATTCTTTTGCAAGACCAGGCAAGGGTGGATGGGGTTACTTGACAGCGAGTCCGTTCCTTCCTTTCATGGAGAACAGACAGACTGTTGACAAGCAATTGCTCATCATCTGCAAGGTTCTGATCTCTTGCAGGACCTGCAGGGTTCCATCTTGCCATCAGTCTTGTTTAATATGAAATGAGGCCACTGGTGGAGGCTGTGAGATGCTGATTATTGTCTTAGTTTTTCTGAATTTTGCACTGGTTTCCTCTCTGCCTCTGGCTGCAGTTCAGGATGTTCACAACTACCCAAAAAGCATTAAACAACCTGAGGCCTTGTCTACACTTTAAATGGTTTGTCAGTACAGACATACTGGTACATTTGCACTGGGAGGCCCCGCTAGTGAAGACACAGCTTGTAGCAGCAAGAATTCTTGTGCTGGCATAGTTCATACTAGTTCCCCAAATGAAATAAGTACTTTTTTGCCAGTATAACTGTGTCTACAGTAGGGCTTTTCCAGCATAGCTATGTCAGTTAGGGGCTTGATTTTTTTTCACACTCCTAACCAAGATCATTTTGCCAGCAAACCTTTTAGCGGTAGACCAAGCTTGACTGTTATACTGTTCTATTCAGAAAGCACCCAAGTTGGATCATTTGTTTGACAGCTTTTGAATTATATAAGTCAAATAGCACTGTGACCACCAGAGGGAGCTCTTGTAGAAACATCATAGAAAATGATTTTAGGCTGCCTATCATTGCACTGGCTATTAGGAAACTTCTCCCATTTCCTCCATGGTGTCCATTGCAGTTGGCAGGATTGCTGTTGCTTTCATCAGAGTTGAAGCCCAGAGAGCAGAGGCTAGAGTCTGCTAGTGCCCTGTCAGGGGTTCCTGTCAGTGGAACTTGCTCCCACTTGATGTCCATTAATGCCTGAATTTTTCGGTCTTTAAGACAGAATATTGGCTAGCACAGGATGATTGATGGTGGGTGGGGATAAACTGAGCTGGGGTTTTGTAGTGTTTTTTGGTTTATTCGTTGCCTGAAAACTTAGAATATTTATTTGTTTTTTTTTTTTCATTTTTTTATTTGTTTTTTTTTTCAATTTTATATTTGTACATAAGAATGTCTATGACACACATTACACATGAATGGCTAAACATACTTTTCACACACCAATCATTTTATTTAATCTTTTATATTTTTAGTGTATCTGTTACTGTAGCATACATGGAAATAGTAACAGAATTCTCCTATGCCTAAGAGTTTATTTGTCTCCTGATATCTTTTATAGACAGTAGATTTTAAACAAAACAAATACTCCTTCTCAATGGGTTGTGCACACCCCATCGCTAACAGTCAGAGAGATCGCCCTCTTAAGAAGTTTCTGCTATCAACCAATATTGCGTTTGTCTTTTCTAGAATAAGCTCCACATACCTTCCTATCTCAGACAACCCCATTGTGACTCATATTTTCAAAGAGCACCCACGATACTGAGTTTTTCTGAAAATGTGATCCCAGCTGTGCTAACCTCACAAATCTGACCCTGGGCCATCCAGTTCAAACGAAGAAGAGAGGGAGCTTATGTTTAATTATTTTTTTTAATTTTAACTGATCCACACCTTAAACTTTGGATGTTAAAGAAGGCAGATGTTCAGGGGATTTTCTTTCTGAACTATTCACCCTTTCTCGCATGCAGTTTAGATATAAAATAACTCGCTTAAAAACTGGTAGATAAAAATAACTTCTGGTAAGCTGCATGTCCATGAAGCTGTGGGTTAGAAGAAATATTGATGTTTAAACAACAGTAGACTAAAAAATCATTAATGGATGCAGCAGTTTGCGGGTGGGGGAAGGAGAAATGCTTCAAAAATAGGATTCCTTGTAATGTACACAGTGAGGAAGAAAGCATCAATAATATTATTGCCTATCCAAAATAGTCATCCTTGATCTGATTCCTTCTGTTTGAATAAATATGACCTTCGGCAAGTTATTTATTAGTCTTTTATGTGGTATGTCATAGGTTGTAATCAGTATGTATGGAGGGTACAGACTCAGATAAGCATGGAGACTATTGATTAAAAACACAGCAGCAACTGAGCTACAAGTCCAGGATAGCTACTAACAGTGAATTTCCACTGTGTCCCAGGAGTCACAGTGACAGGAGAACCTACACAATGCTCTGGAGCTGCAGAAACTTCATAGCAATATATCTACCTACAGAGCTGAATATAACTGCATAACCTGCAGATTATTAAAAAAGGCTTGGAATAATGACTAGGGCTGTCAACCGATTAAAAAAATAATCACGATTAATCGTGAGATTTAAAAAAATAGTCGCAATTAATTGCCATTTTAATCGCACTCTTAAACAATAATAGAATGCCAATGTAAATTCCGCATGGAAACATATCCTCTGGAATGGTGGCCGAAGCATGAAGGGGCATACGAATCTTTAGCATATCTGGCATGTAAATACCTTCCAATGCAGTCTACAACTGTTCTCACTTTCAGGTGACGTAAATAAGAAGAGGGCAGCATTATCTCCTGTAAATGTAAACAAACTTGTTTGTCTTAGCAACTGGCTGAACAAGAAGTAGGACTGAGCGGATTTGTAGGCTCTAAAATTTTACAATGTTTTACATTGGCTAACTCTTTCCTGGTCTGTATCCAACTTCAATTGATATTTCTGGAGTATTCGTAACCATCTTTCAATCCTTGGTGGAGCACTGTTCAAAGGTTTTCTGAAAATAGCCTCAAAAGGCTTGTGGTCTGTTTCCACAGCTACGTTTTTTCTAGGGCTGTCGATTAATCGCAGCTAACTCATGCGATTAACTCCAAAAAATTAATCGTGATTAAAAAAATTAATTTCAGTTTTAATCACACTGTTAAACAATAGAATACCAATTAAAATATATTAAATATTTTGGATGTTTTTCTACATTTTCATATAGATTGTAAAACTTCAGAGCCTACAAGTCCACTCAGTCCTACTTCTTGTTCAGCCAATCCCTAAGACAAACAAGTTTGTTTACATTTACAGGAGATAATGCTGCCCTCTTCTTATTTACAATGTCACCAGAAAGTGAGAACAGGTTTTTGCATGGCACTTTTGTAGGCTGCATTGCAAGGTATTTACGTGCCAGCTATGCAAAATATTCAAATGCCCCTTCATGCTTCAGCCACCATTCCAAAAGACATGCTTCCATGCTGATGATGCTCATTAAAATATAATGTGCTAAATACATTTGTGACTGAACTCCTTGGGGGAGAATTGTATGTCCCCTTCTCTGTTTTACCCACATTCTGCATATATTTCATGTTATAGCAGTCTCGGATGATGACCCAGTACATGTTGCTCATTTTAAGAACACTTTCATTGCAGATTTGACAAAACGCAAAGAAGGTACCGATGTGAGATTTCTAAAGATAGATACAGCACTCGACCCAAGGTTTAAGAATCTGAAGTGCCTTCCAAAATCTGAGAGGGACAAGGCGTGGAGCATGCTTTCTGAAGTCTTAAAAGAGCAACACTCCGATGCAGAAACTACAGAACCACCAAAAAAGAAAATCAACCTTCTGCTGGTGGCATCTGACTCAGATGATGAAAATGAACATGTGTCGGTCCGCACTGCTTTGGATTGTTATCGAGCAGAACCCGTCATCAGCATGAACACATGGCCCCTGGAATGGTGGGTGAAGCATGAAGGCACATATGAATCTTTAGCGCATCTGGCACATAAATATCTTGGGATGTCAGATACAACAGTGCCATGCGAATGCCTGTTCTCACTTGCAGGTGACATTGTAAATAAAGAAGCGGGCAGCATTATCTCCTGCAAATGTAAAGAAACTTGTTTGTCTGAGCGATTGGCTGAACAAGAAGTAGGACTGGGTGGATTTGCAGGCTCTACAATTTTATATTGTTTTATTTATGAATTCAGGTTGGGTTTTTTTTACATAATCCTGTATTTGTAAATTCAACTTTCATGATAAAGAGATTGCACTAAAGTACTTGTATTAGGTGAATTGAAAAATATTATCTCTTGTTTTTTTACAGTGCAAATACTTGTAATCAAAAATAAATATAAAGTGAGCACTGTACACTTTCTATTCTGTGTTGTGATTGAAATCAATATATTTGAAAATGTAGAAAACATCAAAAATATTTAAATAAATGGCATTCTATATTGTATAAAAGTGTGATTAATCGTGCAATTAATTTTTTTAATCACTTGACAGCCCTAGTTTTTTCCTGTAGATAAACTGATGAAGCTGATAGGTTTCAGATGAAACTGAGTACAAGCAAATACTGTTGCCAGCATTTCTTTCTCTATTTGGGCATAGTTCTGTTGTGCAGTTGTCAGAGCTTTAGAGGCATAAACAACAGGAACCCTGTTTTGCAGCTATACAGCCTCTAATCCGGTAGAACTTGCATCCACTGACGCAATAACTAGTTCTTTGACATTAACGTACTTCAGCACAGGTGTCCTTGTAAACAATTGTTTCAAGTGTTCAAATGCCACCTCATGCTTTGGAATCCAGGTGAACTTGAATCTTTTCCCAACTATTGTCTTAAAAGAGTTGCTTCTGTTGATGTGTGCAGGATAAATTTCCCCAAATAAGTAACCATTCCAAGAAATCTTTGCAATTCAGCCTTGCAGGACATTCAGTGTGGGCCAGGCCATTTCAGTTATTGCCACAATGTTTCAGTTATAAGGTTTTAGAACTTCTTTTTTTTGGTTAAATAATGCCCCAAATATTTTCTTTTTCCCAGAGCCAAATTGCATTTGCTCTGTTCAGTCACAGGTTCATTTCACAACACGTCTAGCACTCTCTTGCGCTCTTCATTGTGTTCTCATTTGGTATTTCCCCACACCAGTATGTCATCTATAATAACATTCAACACCATTCAAATGTCTGTTGGATCGCTCTTTGGTACACTTCAGGAGCTGAACAGATGCCAAAAAGAAGTCTGGTGAACCTGATGATGTGTTGAATGTCCAGAGTCTAGAAGTTTTGTATTTGCCAGAATCTGCTACTAGCATCCAAGGCAATGAAAATAGTAGCTGTTGCTAACTTGCTGGTGATGTCGTCTTCTGTAGGCAACTGAAGATGTTCCCTTCATATCGCTTTATTCATATCGCTCAGATGCAAGCATATTCTTATTTCTTCTCAACCTAGTTTGTCTACAGTTACTATAGAATTGATTCATTTTCTAGGATCTTTCACTTTTTTTTTTTTTTTACTCGCAACCAAGACTAAGATTTAGTCAGGGGTAATTTTAGTAGAAGTCGTGGACAGGCCATGGGCAATAAACAAAACTTCATGACCCAGGACCTGTCCATGACTTGTACTATAAATACTCCTGACTAAATCCTAGCTACTCTGGGGGGGCCCTCTGGGTGCTGCTGCTCTGGGCGGTCCCGGGGTGCTGCTGCTGCTCTATGGGGGGCCTAGAGCACCGTTGCTGCTCGGGGGTAGAGGGACAGGGTGCCATTGCTGCTCTGGGAGGGGGGACTGGGGCACCATTGCTGCTTCGGGGGGGCAACCTGGGGTGCCGCTGCTGCTCTGGGGGGGGGAGCCCGGGTTGCTGCTGTTGCTCTGGGGGGCTCCGGGACCACTGCTCCGGTTCCACCCCAGGGACCGCTGCCTTACTTGCAACTATTCCTTATGGTGCAGTTCGCTTTCTATTTTGTCTCTTAATGCTACTGGGACTTTACAACGTGCATGAATTACAGGTGGTAGTTGCGAGTTCATCTTTCTGAGGTGCTTATCTTGCATCCACCCTAAACCTTCAAATACATTCTTGTATTCTTTAAATATATCCCAGTCACCTTCTGGTTCTTCCTTTACCATATTGACTCTTCGCACTAAGTTTAAACATGTCACAGCCTGTAAGTCCAGTGTGACTTGTGAGTCAAATTCCAGCACCTCAAATTCCAGCAATGTTTTCTTATCCCAATACTCAAAGTCCAAGTTGCATTTACCATGTACTTGCAGTTTTTCCCCTGAGTAGCAGCTGGATACTTGCACTGCAAAGTTGTCTGTCCATTAAAATGTTGTATAATTTCAAGACATCGCATTGACCTATGCCCCAGGATCGATTTTCAAACTCATCTGCTTCTGTGAGGGTAAACATCTGTTTTGCCTTGGCATTTCCTTTCTCAGAGTTGTACATTTTGGCAAAACAATTAGCTTTCTTCCATGTGGCAAGTGCAGTGTTGTGCCCAATTTTTAAAAGGGTAAAGAGGATGACCTGGGTAATTATAGGCCTCTCAATCTGACATTGATCCCAAGCAAGATAATGGAGCAGGTGATACAGGTCTCAATTAATAAAGAACTAAAGGAGGGTAATGTAATTAATACAAATCAACATGGGTTTATGGAAAATATATCATCAGATCTGATATCTTTTTTAATGCAATCACAAATGTAGTCAATAAAGGTAATAGTGTTGACGTAATATACTTAGACTTTTGTAAGGCATTTGACTTGGTTCAGCATGACATTTTGATTAAAAAATTAGAATGATACAAAATCAGCACTTCATACATTAAATTGATTAAAAACTGGCTAAATGATAGGTCTCAAAATATAACCGCAAATGGGGATTCATCATTGAGTGGGTCTGTTTTCAGTGGGGTCCTGCAGGCATCGATTCTTGGCCCTGTGCTATTTTAACATTTCTATTCATGAGCTGGAAGAAAACATAAAATCTTCCCTGATAAAGTTTGTAGGTGACATAAAAATTGGGGGCATGGTAAATAATGTAGAGAACAGCTCACTGATTCAGAGCGATCCAGATAACTTGCGCAGGCAACTCTGTGTTTTAATACAGCTAAATGTATACATTTGGGAACAAAGAATGTAGGCCATACTTATAAGATGGGGGACTCCATCCTGGGAAGCAGTGACTCTGAAAGAGATATTGAGTTTGTGGTGGATAATAAGCTGCACATAACCTTCCAGTCTGAGGCTGTGGCCAAAAAAGCAAATGCAATCCTGAGATGGATAAACAGGGGAATCTCAAGAAGGAGGGTAGAGGTTATTTTACTTCTGTATTTTGTGCTGGTGTGACCTTTTGTGGAATACTGTATCCAGTTCTGGTGCCCACAATTCAAGAAGTATGTTGATCCATTGGAGAAGTTTTAGAGAAGAGCCACGAGAATGATTAAAGGATTAGAAAACATGCCTTATAGTGATATCCGCAAGGAGCTCAATCTATTTATCTTAACAAAGAGAAGGTTAAGGAGTCACTTGATTACAGTTATAAATACCTACATAGGAAAACAAATATTTAATAATGGACTCTTCAGTCTAGCAGAGAAAGGTATAACATGATCCAGTGGTTCGAAGTTGAAGCTACACAAATTCAAACTAGAAATAAGATGTTAATTTTTAATTAACCATAGAACAATTTACTAAGGGTCATGGTGGATTCTCCATCGCTGACCATTTTTAACTCAAAATTGGATGTTTTTCTAAAAGATCTGCTCTAGTAATTATTTTGGGAAGTTCTATGACCTGTGTTATACAAGAGGTCAGACTAGGTGATCACAATGATCCCTTCTATGAATTTTCAGCATTCTTGTCCATACCCAGGACAGTATGGCTACAGCCACATTTCTATTCTTAGTTGCCTCTGACTGCTCTTTTTTCACTTCTCTTGATTGCAAGCTTTTATTAGCAGCAAGATACCCTCTAGACCATGCTTGCATGTCTGGGTGGTTACTAAAGGCGGATTTATCCTGCAATCTGTGGATGTGTTTTTTTGGTGCACCCTGCCCTTTCAGTTGCTTTGCAGTCATTTCATCTGCACCACGTAAGTCCACAGCACATTCATTGGTTAAATTACTCTCCCTCAACAACAAAGCTCGCTTGGCTACACTTGCAAGTTACAGCGCTGTAAAGCCTCCCCCAGCGCTGTAACTCACTCCCCGTCCACACTGGCAGGGCACTTACAGCGCTGTATCTCCCTGGGTACACCGCTGCAGGTACTCCACATCTCCGAGAGGAATAACAGCTGCAGCGGAGTGGCTACGACTCACAGGTGTGAGTGTAAACACTTGCAGCGCTGTACTAATCACCTTGTCAAGTGGCCAGTCCTCTCCATTGTTGTGACTGGCTGCAGGAATGAGGAAGTGCCGGTTTCAAATCTCATACCACAGAGAAAAGCAAACAGTTTGCAGCTTGCTTTGAGTGAGTGAATGAATGACCAGAGGGCCGGGAGTTCGGAACTTGCAAAATAGAGAGCTGACATGCTCCAAAAAGCACTCTCTCCCCCCCTACACTCCCTGTCACAATCCACCCCACCCCGTTTTGAAAAGCACGTTGCAGCCACATGAATGCTGGGATAGCTGCCCATAATGCACCGCTCCCAACACAGCTGCATATGTTACAAGTGTGGCCACACCACTGCGCTGGCAGCTGTCAGTGTGGACAGACTGCAGCGCTTTTCCCTACTCAGCTGCATGAAGACAGGTTTACCTCACAGCGCTGTACAGCTGCAAGTGTAGCCAAGGTCTCATACCACACATGATGTCGTCTTTAATGAGTGATTCAAACACTTCTCCAAATTTGCATTGTGCTGCCAGTTTTAAATCAGTCATGTATTGGTTTCCACATATGTCTGACTTCTGGTGAAAAATGTGTGCCTCTCATATGTTTCAGAGTGGTAGTCGTGTTAGTCTGTATCAGCAAAAACAACGAGGAGTCCTTGTGGCACCTTAGAGACTAATAAATTTATTTGGGCATAAGCTTTCGTGGGCTATGACTCAAACTTATTCTTTAAGACCTTTTTCTTTTCTTTAGCTGTACATCATCAAAATGAAAAGTGGTAAATACTTATCTTGTTTCTTCACCTGCCACAGGAAGAAATAATACTATTTTCATCTCTTCATCTTTTTTGCCTCTGCCACTTAAAGTGCAGTCCAGCTCAAATCCTTGCAACCTTGCTTCAATTTTCTCCAATATTTTTGTTGCATTGCCTTCAAACACTAACTTTCTTGGAGGCATTAGTTGGTCCATTTTTTTTTCAGGTTTGTTCTACTCTTTTCTTATGTAAGCAGAGTCAGGATGAGCTCTACCCTGACATCTGGTGGTGAATTATGGCGAGTGTGGAAAAGAACTCCAGGGGCTGATCTTGTTTGCATAGGCACACCCACTCGCCTGGCATGAAACAACAGCAACTGAAAGTGGTTACTTTGGCTGGTGTGGGATCCCCAGTTTTCTCTGTTATTGGGACAGGAAGAATAAAGTTTTGTTACCCTGATTCTGTGAATCAAGGCCAGTGAAACTGTTGTATGACAGAAGGACTGAGTGAGTCCTTCACCATTACCTAAGTAGCACTTGCTTGACAAGGGGCATGGGTTACAAAACCCAGTGAAGGGAGAGAGGATGGGGATAGGTATTTGTACCTGATGGGATGGGCCCCCTCTCTGAGGGGTTGAAACACCAATTGCACTACCTCCTCTCTCCACTGTTGAATATCAGAGCTAACTTTGATTCCATTACAAGTCTAGTTACAGACTGCTGAGCTGAATTCACTTTGGGCCAATGGTGCACTAGCACTGGGGCTCCCCTACTATGAGCTGAAATTGCTAAGAGCTGAAATCACAAAAGAGCTAAAGTTACCAAGAGCTGAGATCACTGAGGCTGTGTTAACTAGTGGGGGAGCCTGAAGCTATATTGCTAAGCGGCTGGCGGAGCAGCAAGCAGAGTGGAGCTGAGCGACTCACAGGTCGGTGGGCAGAGCAGAGCGGAGCCTTGTGGGAGCGGCCCAAGGGACGGCTGAAGTGGAGCAGAGCTGAGCGGCTCACAGGTCGGTGAGCAGAGTGGAGCAGCTGCCAGAGCAGCTCACGGGGCAGCTGGTGGAGTGGAGCGGCTCGTGGTGAAGGCTGCGGCGGAACCCCGTCGGCCTCAGATCACGTAAGGTGCCCCTTAACACCCTGCATGCCCCCCCCCCGAACTCTGGGGCTGCACTGACCAGGGACAGAGACTTTGGGGGGGTTGTTGGACTTTTGGGACTTTTTCAGAGTAGCAGCCGTGTTAGTCTGTATCCGCAAAAAGAAGAACAGGAGGACTTGTGGCACCTTAGAGACTAACAAATTTATTAGAGCATAAGCTTTCGTGGACTACAGCCCACTTCTTCGGATGCATATAGAATGGAACATATATTGAGGAGATATATATACACACATACAGAGAGCATAAACAGGTGGGAGTTGTCTTACCACCTCTGAGAGGCCAATTAAGTAAGAGAAAAAAAACTTTTGAAGTGATAATCAAGCTAGCCCAGTACAGACAGTTAGATAACAAGTGTGAGAATACTTACAAGGGGAGATAGATTCAATGTTTGTAATGGCTCAACCATTCCCAGTCCTTATTCAAACCGGAGTTGATTGTGTCTAGTTTGCATATCAATTCTAGCTCAGCAGTTTCTCGTTGGAGTCTGTTTTTGAAGTTTTTCTGTTGTAATATAGCCACCCGCAGGTCTGTCACTGAATGACCAGACAGGTTAAAGTGTTCTTCCACTGGTTTTTGAGTATTTTGATTCCTGATGTCAGATTTGTGTCCATTAATTCTTTTGCGTAGAGACTGTCCGGTTTGGCCAATGTACATGGCAGAGGGGCATTGCTGGCACATGATGGCATATATCACATTGGTAGATGTGCAGGTGAACGAGCCCCTGATGGTATGGCTGATGTGATTAGGTCCTATGATGATGTCACTGGAATAGATATGTGGACAGAGTTGACATCGGGGTTTGTTTCAAGGATAGGTTCCTGGGTTAGTGGTTTTGTTCAGTGATGTGTGGTTGCTGGTGAGTATTTGCTTTAGGTTGGGGGGTTGTCTGTAAGCGAGGACAGGTCTGTCTCCCAAGATCTGTGAGAGTAAAGGATCATCTTTCAGGATAGGTTGTAGATCTCTGATGATGCGCTGGAGAGGTTTTAGTTGGGGGCTGAAGGTGACAGCTAGTGGTGTTCTGTTATTTTCTTTGTTGGGCCTGTCTTGTAGGAAGTGACTTCTGGGTACTCGTCTGGCTCTGTCAATCTGTTTTTTCACTTCAGCAGGTGGGTATTGTAGTTTTAAGAATGCTTGATAGAGATCTTGTAGGTGCTTGTCTCTATCCGAGGGATTGGAGCAAATGCGGTTATATCTTAGAGCTTGGCTGTAGACAATGGATCGTGTGGTGTGTCCTGGATGGAAGCTGGAGGCATGTAGGTAAGTATAGCGGTCAGTAGGTTTCCGGTATAGGGTGGTATTTATGTGACCATCGCTTATTAGCACAGTAGTGTCCAGGAAATGGACCGCTTGTGTGGATTGATCTAGGCTGAGGTTGATGGTGGGATGGAAATTATTGAAATCATGGTGAAATTCCTCAAGGGCTTCTTTTCCATGGGTCCAGATGATGAAGATGTCATCAATGTAGCGCAAGTAGAGTAGGGGCGTTAGGGGACGAGAGCTAAGGAAGCGTTGTTCTAAGTCAGCCATAAAAATGTTGGCATATTGTGGGGCCATGCGGGTACCCATAGCAGTGCCGCTGACTTGAAGGTATATATTGTCCCCAAATGTGAAATAGTTGTGGGTGAGGACAAAATCACAAAGTTCAGCCACCAGGTTAGCTGTGACATTATCAGGGATACTGTTCCTGATAGCTTGTAGTCCATCTTTGTGTGGAATATTGGTGTAGAGGGCTTCTACGTCCATAGTGGCCAGGATGGTGTTTTCTGGAAGATCACCGATGGATTGTAGTTTCCTCAGGAAGTCAGTGGTGTCTCGAAGATAGCTGGGAGTGCTGGTAGCGTAGGGTCTGAGGAGAGAGTCTACATAACCAGACAAGCCTGATGTTAGGGTGCCAATGCCTGAGATGATGGGGCGTCCAGGATATCCAGGTTTATGGATCTTGGGTAGCAAATAGAATACCCCTGGTTGGGGTTCTAGGCATGTGTCTGTACAGATTTGTTCCTGTGCTTTGTCAGGGAGTTTTTGGGACTTTGGTGATCCTTGGGTTGCTGGTTTCAAGAACCCAAGGGAAAGGACACAGCCCAACTTGCTGGGGTGGGTTTTTTTTGCTCATGGTTTGTGTTATGAATCCTGTTTGTGGTGTTTTTCCAATTTAATGCTGATGTCGTTTACCTCATGTTATTAAACATTTTCTGTTACACTCAGACTCCGTGCTTGCGAGAGGGGAAGTATTGCCTCTTAGAGGCACCTAGGGGGGTGGTATGTAATTGTCCCAGGTCACTGGGTGGGGGCTCGAGCCGGTTTTGCATTGCGTTATTGAAACGGAACCCCTAGATACAGAACCCGGCCCTTGTTGCTGCCAACTTAGATGGGCAGAAGGGTTACACTTACATTTAGTTTTTTTTCTGGCACCAGGTAATAGCTGTTACCAACTTGCTATTATAACTTGAGAAAAAATATTAGAGACTTTTTAAATAACAGTAAACACGTTACTTAACTTGTTGCTGAGAACTGTACAGATTGGTTGTGCTGGCTTGCCTGCCTGGCTCCCAGTGCAAGCAATGATGTGCTTCTGCTGATAAGACTAATTCCCCCCCGTACAACAGTATGCGTGACTTTAGTTCCTACTCCAAAGTTCCTACTGTTATTACAAATGGCAAGCAATTGAGCCAGTTTAACTAGCAATACAAATCCTTATGTAACCATAGCTATGATTCATCTTGTCATAGCATAAAGAAATTAAGACACTCAGGAGAGAGTTGACAAAGGCAAAAGAGAGAACTGGAAGAATTTTAAAATGTTCCTACATAAATAGAAGAGAAAAAATGTAGAACATGGGACTGAAGAATAGAATCATTGGTTTGAAAGTGACCTGGATGTCAATGAGTAAAAATTAGAAAAATAACACTGTAGGTTCATCCTAAACACAATGGGTCAATATAGTAGGATCTTTCCACTGGTACATGAGTGTAGGAGCTCAGATACATTGTGACAAATGCAGTCTGCCTTCTAGCTAATTCTCTCCTTGCCAAATCATGTAGCAGCTTCATCTTCCAAATACAAGACAGCTGAGGTTGTCTGTCTCAGGTACTAACGCAATTAATATCACTAACTACTTCTGCATGTCACTACCACCCACTGTGCTGCCAATAAGGGACTATCACCAAAAAAACCATTCTCTTTGCCTGTGATGAGCCCTGGATACAACATGAGGGGAGCATGTGCTTACACTCAGAAAGGAAAGTAATTTCCTCTTCAGATGTATTTTATAATAGTCTGAATAGGGATAAGTCATCTCTGGCAGGGATGATTTAGCAGCAATCCAGAAAGTTCCAGCCCAGCCAGTATTATCTCATTCCTTCTTTCAGTCTGGTGGTAGAATTTTAACAAGGGGTTCCTGAGGAGACCCCTCAAAGCACATCATTGTATATAAATCATTACTTCCACCACACCTGATGTCTTGGATTTTCTGGACAAGGTAAATTTCCCTAAAGTGATTGTAAAAACCAGAGGCCATACTTGAGCTCCTAACACCTGAGGATGTCCAGATGGCTATTCTAAAAATGTAGTCATGAAAGGTCCCTGGCCCTGATGGCTTGTAAGCTGATTTTAATAAAAATTAGGAAGTATTTTATCTCCCACACTGACACTTTTTTTTGTGCTATTGAAATAACAATCTGTTACCCAGTTTCAATTTGTTTATGCCACAAACCATGTGGAATCCATCTCCTATAGTAAACAATACAAAGTGCCTCTGATAGTCCAGCTTGTACAGCTTCTACCTGATTTTTTTATCTAACTCATTTCTACTTGGTCTTTTTTATCTGCATCAGTACCGGGTTTACAGTGGCGCCGGTGGCACCATGGCACTGGGCCCACACTCAGAAGGCACCCTGGTGCCCGGACTATTGCCCCTCCCCTCCCCTCCCCCCCCCCCCCGTTCTGTCTGTGCTCTGCCCCAAGGCCCCACCCATTGCTTGCTCCTTTTCACCCCCCCTTCCCCCCAACCCCTGAGCATGGGCTCTTGGGGATCATGTCCCAGGGTCTGCCCTGCTCCCCAGTGCAGCTCCGGCTCCCAGCGGTCTCTGATGCCTGCCACCTGCGGGCCCCCGCCCACCTCCCCCGGGCTGAGCCGCCTGGGACCAGTGCGGGGGGGGCAACATGGGGGGCTTGGCCGGGCCCCACCAGTCAAGTGGGTCCTGAGGGAGCCTGGCCTGGGCAGACCCCACTCCCGCTTTGACCTGGCTGATCGTGCTGCTCCCACGGGGCTGAAGCAATCCCCGACCAGCACCAGCTGTGCTGCTGGCTCAACCCAGAGGACATAGTCACCTTCCAGTGGGCATGGGCATGGAGGAGTGGATCTATGGGGGGCGCTGGGCAGTGGGGGTTGGGGGAGGTCTGTGTGTGTTGGGATGCTGGGCGGGGTGGTCTGTGTGAGGTACTCCTGGGGGAATGAAAACAGGTCACCTTGCAGATTTCTTTGCTTCCCACTCTGCAGAAAGTGTCAGAGAAGCAAAGGGAAGCCAGGGGGAGGGGGTCTGGGTATTGGGATGGTGCCAAATTATTATTATGAATTACTGTGATTGATATGAATGACTGTGGTGTACATCTGAATATGCTAGGGGATTCTGGGAGCATAAGTTGGTATGGAAATTTACTGAGAGTGATTAAAGGCTCTATCTGTGTGTGTGTTTCAGCACAGAACTTTGGTCATATGAGCCAGGGGCCAGCTCACCAAGTAAAGAAAATGCAAAAACACGCCATCAGTGAGCCTGGCACAGGCTGACCCGGGTCAAAATGACTCTTCTGAATGACACCACTCTAAGAGCTCAAGTGAATGATTGATGAGAGGGTAAATGTCAACTGATCTTTGGTCTGTGTCTGTTTGCAGACCTCTTCTAAAATATTAATTAAAAAAACAGTAATGAAACACCCACAGGGCATATTTCTGGGACATGTGACTCCTTTGAAAACAAGAGTTATAAATGCTAAGCAGAGTTAGTTAGTTAGTTAGTTAGTTAGTTCCCCAATTAATATTTGAAGAGGTCTGTGATGCTGTGACATAGAGGATCTCAGGGTAAAATATTTGAAGAGGTCTGTGATGCTGTGACATAGAGGATCTCAGGGTAACCAAGACTCTGTTACAAGGGACTTTTGAACCAGAGGGCCTCGGGGTAACCAAGACCCTTCTTTGGGGGACATTTGACAGACCAAGTATTTGAGAGGGGAAAAGAAGAGAAGAAAAGAAGTCTCCATCTAGGACTGGTAGCTATACCTCTTTTGTTTGTCAATCAGGATACTGTGTAAGCCCAACATAGTTGCGGAGGGTTTATGCTTGGGGAATTGAGATTTATTAAGGAGACATATTATATAACCTTTTACGGCTTGTGTGATTCTTTCTCAAATAAATTGCTGTGCATTGAGCAAATTGAATCCTAATTTTCACTGGTCCCGGTAACAATCTGCCCAGCTGTGGGCCATTGAAGATCCGTTTCAACACTGGGGACACCCGTGGGGGTAGCGTGGAGGGGCATTACACACCAAACAGAGGTGAGACGTGAGGAGGGAAGACAGGTTCACATGCCAGTGCCCCCCCCCTCCATTTCTGCGAGCACAGATCTGCCTAGCTGAAAGAGGGTGCTGCTCAGCTCCACTGATTTGAGCTGGACACCGCCTTCTGGGTCCTAGAGCTGGTCATGCTCCCCTCCTGTGTGCTGAGAGCCATCCTGTTTTCTGTACAACAGTGAGTGCCTGTGGTGTTGTGGGAAAGAGACAGTGGAGAAGGAAAGGGAGTGGGATAGGGGAGGGGATGGGGCTAGGGTGACCAGATTTTATAGGGACAGTCCCAATTTTTGGGTCTTTTTCTTATATAGGCTCCTATTACCCCCCACCCCCATCCCGATTTTTCACACTTGCTGTCTGGTCACCCTAGATGGGGCAGTAGGGAAAGGACATGGGATAGGGAAGAGATGGAGATATGGGAAGAGGGGGCAGGGCGAAGTGGGAGCCCTGCATGCAGCATCCCCTTGGCAGCAGCTGGGGCCCATCGAACCCCCACCGTGACAAGCCCCACCTCCCCTGCACCTGGCCGTCTCCGACGAGCCCCCCAGACACCCACCCCACTGAACCTCAACCAGCTTCACCTGGACCCCCACCCCAATGAGCCCCACCTCCCCTGCACCCAGACACCCCCACTGAGATCTCCACACTCAGACACCCCCTGCTAAGCCCCAATCACCATCACCTGGACCCCCCTGCAGAGTCCCATTACCCCTGCACCTGGAACCTCCAAATGAGCCCCTGTGCATCCAGATCCCCCCCCCCCACCGAGCCACCCACACCCAGATTGCCCCACACAGAACCCTCTTACCCTCCCCTGGATCCCCCCACACTAAGTCCCTCTGCACTTGGATCCTACTGCCAGGCTGAGCCTGCCTGCTCACACCTGGTGTGCCTGGCATAGAGGGATGGGGCCCCAGGGTGCTTCTGGGGCAGGCCTGGGCCTTGTGCTGTGTCAGGGTCAGGTGCAGCCTCACTGCCAAGTCCCTGTCCTGGGGCGGGGGGAGAGGCTGCTGGGTGATCTCCCACCTCCAAGCAACCAGTGGCCAGTGCTCCCCACTGCCATGCCAGAGATTCCACATCTATTTTATTGACAAATAAATTGTGCAGAATTTTGAAACATTGTTTGCAGAATTTTTAATTTTTTTTTATGCAGAATTCCCTCAGGAATATGGGGCACTATGCAGTTGTGGTGGTGGGGCTGTGAAGGGGGCGCTGGGAAGTGGGGGGTGGTGGTCTGGGGGAGCCTCTAGGTAGGGTTGTGGTGTGCCGGGCCCTGTGCGGTTGTGGTGGGAGGCCAGCGGGGGGTCTCTGGTCAGGTGGGCACTGGGCATAGCAGGTCTGGGGGGTGCTGGGCATTGGGATCAGTAGGAGGCCTCAGTGAGGGGGCGCTGGGCAGAGGGATCTATGTGGGAGGTCTCTGAGCAAGGGGGCACTGGGCAAAAGGGGGTGGTGTGGTGTGGGTCCGCTCCTGAGGGGAAGCGGCATGCTGGCAGCTCAGGGCTGGGTGGGCCAGTGTGCATCTGGTGGCTGTGAGATTGTAAATAGTGCCCTTGTGCTGGGCTGCACGGAGCAGGGCCACCCCCGCCACACCATACCCCATTACTCCAGCCGGTCCCTTGCTCCAGGGACCGACCCCCGTCCCTCTATGCCATGCCCCATTGCCCCCATGGGGCCTACAAATATGTTTGGCACTGAGCCCACAAAAGGTTCGTTCCGCCGTGATCTGCATAAATGGTACTGTTGATACGGGGGGGTAGATATAACTATAATTTGGGAAATCAATGACTGATAATCAAGACTGCCTGAAGCTGTAATTTCTGAAGCCTTAAACAATACAATGAGTTGCTGATGTTTGTTTAGATTTTTACATGGTGTTTGCACAGCCACACAGTAGTGTCCAACCACTTCTAATGGATATGAATGTGAGACCTGGAGGACAGTAGGTAACAGGAATTGACATACGTTTTGAAAAATGGTTATCCCCAGAGAGTATCTTCAGAAGTTCATGCCTGCTTAGGCCAGGAAGAAACACTGTAAGTAAAAAGTAATGCCTTTCATAATGTATAGTTAACCTGTGGAACCCACTGTCATAAGTTATTCAGGTCAAGAGTTTAGTTGCATTAAAAATTACATTTATATGGGTGATGTTACATTAAAAAGGATGGAAAAAAGGTTATAGAAGCAATATAAACCCTTCTGCTACAGGGCACAAAGCAATCCCTAATTAATAAGGAATTAGGAAGAAACTTTCCCTAGAGCAGGTTATCATATAATTGTTCACTATTGGGTTTCTTGCAGCTTCTACTGAAATACCTGGTATTGGCTATTAGACTACACGAACAATTTCTCTAACCCAGTTTGGCAATTCCTGTGATCTGGAGTACCTGTGGGAGATATTACCATAAAGAAATACCCATCTGGTGTAAAAGGCAGGTAATCTGTACATGACAAAAGACAGGTCTTAAACACAAATAGCTAGGAATTTAACACGCATTCTCAAGAAGCACATTTTCTCTGAGAGGCTGTCACATGTCTCTTACAAGGGTCTGTGAAGAGACAAACTAATACTATGCTGAAAATCCTGGTAATGTTTCAATATTATGTAATTACTTTTATATCTAATTTAGTGATGCCGTCTGTACTATTTGCATGAACATCTATATTTAGCTATGGAATTTATCTAAATCCCATTGAACTCTGTGGGAAAATACTCATTGACTATAGTGAAATTTGGATGAAGTATAAGGTCACCAGCAGAGAAACGTTTATGGTTACAGATAGTAAAACAAAAATATTCACAGAAAATGAAAGAACATTTTTTTTAGAAATTTCCCATTAAAAATTCTGATTGCTTTTTCGAGAAAGACAAAGGGGAAAACAGTGATCAAACAGCAACATTGTTTTTTCTGTTAAAAAAAGGGATGGATAAAAAGTCAGTCTTAGAAAATCAAAATTTTATCAAAAATTAATTTTTTTTATCAAAACCAGAACCGAAAATGAAAACAATTTTTCCTCAAAAAAATCCAATGAAAATGTTTCAGATAGCTCTAATTGTGGCTTTCCTTCCTAGTCAGAGGCACGGAATGAAAGGGAGGACCACTGTGAGAACAAGGAAAGTGAATGCCGAATTACACAGATCTCACTTAGAATTATAGAACCATAGGGTAGACAGGACTGCAATAGTCATCTAGTCTAACCCCCTGCCAAGATGCAGGATTTGTTGGGTCTAAACTATCCAAGACAGATGGCTATCCAGCCTCCTTTTGAAAACCTCCAGCTTCCATCACCTTTCTAGGCAATCTGTTCCATTGTCCTACTGTTCTGACAGTTAGGAAATTTTTCCTGAGATTCAATCTAAATCTCCTATGCTGCAGCTTGAACCCATTGCCCCTCGTCCTGCCCTCTGTGGCAAGAGAGAACAACATTTCTCCATCCTTTTTATGGCAGCCTTTCAAGTATGTGAAGACTGCTATCATGTCCCCCTTAATCTACTCTTTTCTAAACAAAACATACCCAGTTCCTGGCGTCAGCCTTTGCTTGTATGGCTTGCATTCCATCCCTTTGACCATCTTTGTAGCTCACCTCTAGATCCTTTCCAGTTTCTCTACATACATCCTTTCTATACACTGGTGACCAAAACTGGACACAGTACTCTAGCTGAGGCCTAATCAGCACTGAGTAGAGCGGTACTATCACCTCCCGTGACTGGCATGCTATGTCTCTGTTAATGCAACCTAAAATTGCATTTGCTTTTTTTGCAATAGCATCGCATTGCTGAAACATGTTGAGGTGTGATCCACCATAATTCCCTTATCCTTCTCAGCAGTGCTGCTGTTAAGCCAGTTATCCCCAATTCTGTACACGCACATTTCATTTTTCTTCCTTAAGTGTAGCACCTTACATTTTGTCTTTTTTTAATTTCATTTTGTTGTCTATATCAATTTATCAAGATCCCTCTCAATTTTATCTTTATCCTACAAAATGTTGGCAACCCCATCCTCCCAGCTTTGTGTCATCTGCAAATTTGATCCGTATGCTCTCTATTCCTACATCCAGGTCATTTAATAAAGATGTGAAACAATGCCGGACCTAGAACAGATCCCTGTAGGACCCCACTTGAAACCTCCTTCCAATCTGACGTAATTCCATTAATAGTTACTCTTTGTTTGCATTTGTCTAACCAATTATGTATTCACTTAATGGTAGTTCCTCCAAGCCCACATTTCTCCATACTTATACCTGTATGACTCTATTGATGCCATATAACAGTTATTAATCCTTGCCGATGCTCAGGATTCTAATACTCCTAGTTCTAATTAACCTTGGCCCTCATGTCATATTTCTCATATAAAATCAAAAGATAACAACAGGTTTATAACAGATCGAAGGGATTTTTTTTAACATAAGGCTTATTTGTGAAACTTTCTGCAAGATGAAATTGAAGTAAACAGCTTAGTAAATTTCCAAAAAGGACTAGCAACTTAGTGTACAGGTGAATAAAAATAGTATCAGCTGTTAAAATCGCAAGGATGAAATTACAAAGGCAACAAATCATCATGCTTCAGGGCAACAAACTGATCACCAGCTGGGGTTTGGAAGAAATCCTGCCCTCTTACCTCTACTGCCCAATGTCATAGAATTGCACAATTAAAATAGGTGCATGACAAAGGAGATTGCACTTTTCTCTGAAGCTCCTGGCATTGGCCTATCACAAAGATAAGATACTGGGGGAGATGGACCATTGGTCTATTGTAATACAGAAGTTCCATTGGTAGTTAGTCAAATAGTAACATTTCATTTAAATTCAAGTGAATTAGGGCAATTATTTGGGGTAGAAGGAATAAAACAGTAAGAATTTAACTGCCAGTGGAGTGCTGGATCTCTGGGGGACCTGATGACCTTATAAAGAGGAACTGTAAATATTTGGTCTCTAAATGAGACTTCAGTTCTGCAAATGGAAACATGAGTGTGGCTAAACTTCAAATATAAATGTTCTTATGTGAATCCCAAAAGGCCTAGTCCTGCAGTTCTTCCTCGGGCAAAACTCCCACTGCAGTTCTTAGGCTAAACCGGGGTGGGCAAACTTTTTGGCCTGAGGGCCACATCTGGGTATGGAAATTGTATGGCGGGCTATGAATGCTCACAAAATTGGGAGTTGGAGTGTGGGAAGGGATGAGGGCTCCAGCTGGGGGTGCAGGCTCTGGGGTGGGGCCAGAAATGAGGAGTTCGGGGTGTGGGAGGGGGTTCCAGGCAGGGGCAGGGGGTTGGGGTGCGGGGGAGGTGAGGGCTCTCGCTGGGGGTGTGGGCTCTGGGGTGGGGCTGGGAATGAGGGGCTGGGGTGCAGAAGGGTGCTCTGGGCTGGACCAAGGGGTTCAGAGGGCGGGAGGGGGATCAGGGCTGGGGCAGGGGCATGGGGCACAGGAGGAGGTCAGGGATTCAGGTTCCAGGCGGCGCTTACCTCAAGTAGCTCCTGGAAGCAGTGGCATGTCCCCACTCTGGCTCCTATGCAGAGGGTTGGCCAGGCGGCTCTGTGCGTTGCCCTGTCTGCAAGTGCCACCCCCACAGCTCCCAGAAGCAGCAGCATGTCCCCACTCTGGCTGCTATGCAGAGGCATGGTGCCATCCAGGAGGCTCTGCGAGCTGCCCTGTCCACAGGCGCAGCCCCTGCAGCTCCCGGAAGCTGCAGGGGCGGCGCTTGTGGTGGGGGCAGCATGCGGAGCCCCCTGGCTGCCCCATGCGTAGAAGCCAGAGGGGGGACATGCCACTGCTTCCAGGAGCCGTGTGGAGCGATGGCACACACAGAGCGGGGCAAGTCCCCAACCCCATTCCCCGGCTGGAGTGCCAGAGCGAGGCAAGCCCCAGACCCCGCTCCCTGTTTTAATGGGGTCACCAGGACTGGCTTAGACTTGCTCCAGCCCTGGGTGGCATGGCGCAGGTTACAGGCCCCATGCCTGGGGCTGAATCCCTTGGGCTTCAGCTTTGAACCCCCTGCCCAGAGTGGTGGGGTCAGGTTTGGGGTTTGGCCCCTCTACCCAGGGTGGCAGGAATTGGGTGGGCTCAGGCTTCAGTGCCCCCTCCTGGGGTCATGTAGTAATTTTTGTTGTCAGAAGGGGATCACGGTGCAATGAAGTTTGAGAACCCCTGTCCTAGACTATTTGGGGCTCTACCCTGCTTCATGGCCAGAGCCTTAAGACTGTGTTTTCTGTTCTGCCCTGCCTGCAGGCCTGAGCTCCTTAAGACTGTTAGACTGCGCTATCCTGTTTAAGGGCTGTGGCTTTAACCCCCCGATAGGGAGTGGCACCCCATAGATATAGTGAGGCGGAGTGGCCTCTCCTTGAGCTGGTGGGGGAGGGACCCTCACTAACCCACTACAACTCTGTTATAAAGAGGAGTCCTCTCCCTCTCATCCCCCCACACAGAGAAGCTATGTTCCTATCTCCCTTTCCCCATCTACCACAGCACAACATTCAGACTGTGGGCAGGAAAGATTTCTTATATTCCTTCCCCACTCTCTGCACAGGTGCAGTGACAGTCTAGCTCAGGACTGCAGGGGTGGCTTGATTAAGGACTAAGCCAGGGATCGGCAACCTTTGGCACATGGCCCGTCAGGGAAATCCGCTCGTGGGCCGGGACGGTTTGTTTACCTGCAGTGTCTGCAGGTTTGGCTGATCGCAGCTTCCACTGTCCGTGGTTCGCCATTCCAGGCCAGTGGGGGCTGCGGGAAGCAGTGGCCAGCACATCCCTCGGCCCACGCCTCTTCCTGCAGCCCCCATCAGAGCAGGCTCCAGCTTGTCAAGCAGGTGCTTGGGGAGGCCGCTCCGGAGAGGGGTGGCATGTCCAGGTATTCAGCGGCAATTCAGCGGACGGTCCCTCACTCCGCCTGGGAGCGAAGGACGTCCCGCCGAATTGCAGCCGCAGATCGCGATCACGGCTTTTTTGTTTGTTTTGTTTTGTTTTGTTTTGGCTGCTTGGGGCGGCCAAAACCCTGGAGTTGGCCCTGGCCCCCATTGGCCTGGAACGGCGAACCACGGCCAGTGAAAGCTGCGATCGGCCGAACCTGCGGACGCTGCAGGTAATCAAACTGTCCTGGCTCACCAGTGGATTTCCCTGACGGGCCGTGTGCCAAAGGTTGCTGATCCCTGGACTAAGCATTGAAGGATTTGACCCAAAGATCTGATTATTTAAAGTAACTTCCGAAAAAGGGTTAATAAACAAATTGACAGTCATGCATGAAAGTCATATGACAATATGCCTGGAATAATACAGTGGAAAAATGAAAGAACACTTTATTTTCAGGTGGTATTGTTCCTTTCTATTTAAATTCTCTGACCTTCAGGGACTCAAGTTAGTTCTAGCTTTTAGTTTATAGATTTTGTGTTTGGTATTCAAGGTTAACTTCTCGCTTGATTAGACATGAGCAAATGCTAGCAGCTGCAAGTACCACTGTGGAAATGAAATATTGTACTGTGTTTGGTCAGAAATGTCAAGAACCTGGTAGTTAACTAAAAAGATATCAATTTGTCTTCTATTAGCAGCTCTAAAGTAAATTAAATAGTCTTTCCTTTTTGTGTCGCAAAACATAAAGATGTCATAATCTGGAATATGTACAATAATTTGAAGATAATTACCCTCATTTTATGCAGGTAGTGGTGTTCTCCCTTTAATTCATTACCAATATTATCACAGCACCAACAGATGGAAGTTCAAGAAGTTAGGAAACATATTTGTATGCTAAAGCAATTTTTAGTTATGCGCATTGTTTTGGTAATGAAGTATAAGTGTGTTAAAAATCACAAAAATAGGGCACTATACTTTTTCAATGTACTATTGGTATTATGTAGCATAATACACACTCCCTCTGTCTTTTTGTAAAGAGTTTTCTGGGTACGTTTTTTATGTAGTAGCATCCTGTGAAGATATATAGGGCAAGATCCTAAGCTGGTATAAATTGGTGTAGCTTCATGGACTTCGACAGAGCTATATTGATTTTCACCAGCTGACGAGCTGGCCCATAGTCGCCAAAGAGCTACATAGAATATAGCCACATAGTGCCCAGTAGGTTTTATTTGATTTAACCATCTACTTTATTTTAGATGTTTCAGTTACAAAAATTAAGCCAGGTGAATTACATATACTGTGCCTTACTGGTGGGGCATAAAAACTGAAATTATCACAAAACAGACAAAAATGGCTTCTAATTTTTGGGTGCTATGTATAGATCCTGGTTTTCAGAGGTGCTGAGCTCCCATTGATTACCCCTGTTGTGAGTGCTGCTGGCCTCTGAAAACCAGGCCCCAAGTGTCTCAAATTGGGCTCTCTAAATAAATAAAAAAATAAAGTAAATGGGGGCACCAAAAATTAGAGGCCACTTTTGAATATATTGGCCTAAAATGTTTTATCATTCTGTGGTGTACTCTGGTATCACTGTGTGAGCGCAGCATAAGAACTTAGATACAGAGGCAGATAACCAAGGAAGCCCAGATTGGATGCCAACAACTTCCCCTCTCTCCTTGTGCGTCTGTCCAGGGCCAAGTACAGCCTCATCCTTGCAGATCCAGCACCCAACAACCAAGGTCCTGCATAAACAGCAGTTCTAGGCTCTCCGTATGTGAAGGAGTGTAACTGGTCTACTCATCTGTTCTCTATGTTGGCTAGTAGTGCTGGGCTGCCAATGAAGAGAGACCACACTGTGGCTTGGAAAGGGTGGGGCAGGGACTGCTCAGACTCCATACCCATAGACACTTGGACACAAGGACTCTGAGAGGAGCTACTGGTGTGCAACCACTCCAAGCCCCATCATGAATGTTGGCTTAAAGCCAGAGTCTTTCCCTATGGTTTTTAGTGTACAGATACTATTGAGTTCACTACCTGTGAGCCTTTGGCTTTAAGAGACATGAGCTAAATTTGAAATCAAAGGAGACACCTTTGAAGTAACCTCAGTGGAACAAGTGATTGTTATGTGCCAGCATAGAGTAAACTGGACAAAGAGAATACACACTGGCTGCCTTGTTTAATGCATATTTCAAGGGCAGACTTGAGAGTAGTGCCTGGAAATGTTCAGGCAGATCACTGGAAGCGTGTTTTCAGGTACAGCTTCCTCCTTCACCTCTTTTTTTCCTTTCTCCAATGTCATTTCCTTCCCAGAAATTTCTGCAAGGCATTAGCAACAGCAGCTGCCATATGGCCAAGTGACTTTTGTTTGGAGACTTCACAGCTCAAACAGGAAAATGAGTCTAAAGAGTTTTGCTGCAAAAAAGAATAACATTTGTTTTCACATAGTAATCCAGGATTCGTTTCAGCATTCTTCCAAGTGGGATGGTGGTCCTTTAACACTGAGCAAGGGAAACTGGAATGGAGAACAATGAATTCATGGCCAAAATGGGCATTTAAATTTTGAAAAGAGCATCCAGCAGCTCCCAGTTAGGCACTTCAATGTCTGGTTTTTCAAAAGATGTCAGCTCCCAATGAGGCACCTAACACCCTGATCATTCAGTGGCACAATTCAGTGGAATGACTTAAGCACATGCATAAGTCTTTGTAGAGTCAGAGCCTAAATGAATCACCAGACTTTCAACAACATCTGGTACCCAGCTTCCAAGGGCTTGTTTGAGCAGCCAGTGACTGTGGAAACTCAAGGGCTCTTCAGGCGTGCCCTCATTCCCCACACCATGTTCTCTTCTCAAAGAAAGGATTAATACCTTCGTCTCTTGAGGGTCCCCTTTTTCCGAGTTACCTAGATTCGTGGGTTAGTATTACGCCATATCGAAACCAATGGAGAAAGAGCGAGGTGAATTTAAAATTGAATACAAGATTGAGTCAGAGAGGACAGGGGAGGGAGCAGGTTTGTGGAAAGGAAATCTATAGGCAAATTATGCCTCCTCCGATATGTGCGCGCTAGGGGTGAGGGCAGGACTGGACTCCTGCTTAGTGTATCTGTGCTGGATAACTTCATAACTTGGCTGCACTCTATTTACTCTAGAGGAGGGGGTTTCTGTCCAAGGTCATAGCCTTGCTGCTGTGAACACTAGCATGGCAGTACTGGTGGGATTACAGCTTGGGATACACCCTTTGAAAGGTGAAGCAAGAGGTTGCCCTTATAGTGGTTCCCCCACTGCCTATAGAGATATCCAGACATCACAGCTCACACAGTGTACCTCTTTCCCCTCCCCAGTTTACCACTGCCTCTGAAGAGGCCGCATTTGAATTTTAATATGTTTGGGGCTTTTTGTACCAAAGCATCCCCAGCTCTGGGTATCTGGGATCTGCCATCTCTGCAGGAGCCCCAGGAGCAGGGGATGTTCTGGGGCAGGTGTGTGTGTTGCTGGGGTGGATCTGCATCCCCGTAATATTGAACCCTTTCAATAACCCATCATAGGTGTGAGGGGAGGGCTGCTCTAATCTTCCCTTGGGGCTATACCAGCCCTGGCCGTCTCTGAATAAAGAAGATGCAACCTATCTCCATCCCTGTGCTGGTGCAGGGATCCAGATCTATCCAAACATTCGCATTTGGGGCTTGAGTCACATGTCATCTGTTGGCAAAATTCCATCTTATTAGTGCTTGGTCTCAACACCACCTTCTTACGGAATTCTTTTTTTTTTTTTTGTTAGCTGTGCACACTCGGGCTGGCCAATATTCTCAGCATATGTTTGTATGGTACTCTAAACATGATATGAAAGTACTATTGAACTTATCAGTGTTGACTTGTCTCTAGTGGTGTATTGTGCCCAATCACTGATTGACCTGCTGTGCACTGCTCCAAACAGGCTTTGTGCACTGAAGTTTAACTGCAGCTTTTTCAAAACATGGCATGTACCTCTCTAGAGCCATGTGATTATGGGGTGACTAGTATACATTTTATTATTATTAATACAAGGGTAAGGGCTCTCTTCTTCTCTCCAAAGGACTGTAAAGTACATCACAGACAGTAATTTTTATGTCTTGGAAACCAAAGCTGGAGAAAATTGTCAATAAGACTTACATAAATGACTAATAATTTTTCTTGAGAAGAACTTAAACTCTTAAAAGTCAGCCAGCTGGCACTTTTAAAGTCTATCTGTAAATATTAAAATCCTTCACTTGAAAAGAATCATGAAATATTATCAATATCCCTGGTGTGTAATTCAATAAAAATGAAGTAAACCAAAAATGCTACCACAAACCTTTTATGATAATGATATCAACTAAAAGGAGAACGTCATTATGTCACAGGGTATGTCTACAGAGCATAAGATGTACACAGGCTATCCTACCCAAACTAGCCTGAATCCAGCTAGTGCAGGTAACAATAGCAGTGAAGACAGGGCATGCACAGTGGAAGTTAGAAAGCTGAATACGTACCCAAGGTCTATGCTGGGCTTGTACAACCAGTGCTCTGCTGTCTTCACTTCTATGGTTACCTGCACTAGCTGGAATCAAGCTCGCTCAGGTAGGTGAGCCCATGCTGGGTAAACGTACCCTAACTGCTTGTACAATTGTGTTTGTTTCATGGCAATTCTCCTTTATATACATGAAGAAGTTTTACTGACATTGTTCATCCTTATACATTTTCATACTTGCTATTTATTTTCACCTATTGGTTTGTGGTAGTGGAACCCACAGTGCCCAGTTCACACAGGATATGAGTCCATTATAGCTGTAGATTGGGAGCTGTAGCTCAAGCTGCGGTTGTGCATGCTTTTTAGCTCTGGAATTTCAATCTCGGTGTGTCTGCCAAAATGGTGAATCTCTCATTAGCATGTAGAGGCCCCAATCATGTGTCAGGATCCCATTTGGGATAGACACTATAATGCTATGTCTTTGCATATATACTGGTCATATTTCCAGTAATTATGGGCATTCTGCTACGTAAGTATATTCAGACATGATGGGCCCCAGTCCTGCTACTCAATCTGCACAGTTCTGCCTGCCCGTGTATCTTCAATTGTGGGATTTAGAGATTTATACAGTGTAAGGAACCTTGCAAAAATAATGGTAATTCTCTACTTCTGAAATATCAAAAATAGAGATGATTTAGCTGGGAATTGGTCCTGCTTTGAGCAGGGGGTTGGACTAGATGACCTCTTGAGGTCCCTTCCAACTCTGATATTCTATGATTCTATGATTCTATGATTAGAGCCCGTGATGCAGAAGAAATAACAGTCCCAGGCAAAATTACTGTTTAGCTAAAAAATGCGAAAGATTGTTGCAAATGAAAGGAATACATTTCAATTAGTTCAAGCACAGACTCTGCCAAGTCTGAATCCTACTGTACACAATATTAATTGGTTACACAGAAAGACAAAATGGGCATTATGGGGTCAGGTTTAAAAAAAAAAAAAACTATCAAAACTAATGAATGAGCATGAAAATGTGGGTGCAACTGTTTCTGTAAACCAGTAATGTGAGAGACTATCAAATATTTGGGTTACATAACAGAACCCTCTGGTTATGTTTTATTTTTGGAAACAAAAAAAATGCATGGATTCTCTGAAATGAGCATTTAGTAACTTAATCACAAATGTGAAATGAAGTTAACAAAACAAACAACACCCATCAGATTATGGGGTCAGTGGAATGCTCCGGAGTGTTTCTCCCAGTGTAGTACATGATGTCTGCAAACCTTCATTACAGAGGGGTGTGAGCTACAGGTTTCCCGAGTCTCACCTACACTCTCCTGTGAGTTGGGAAGGTTTTTAATAAATGGGGAGTGAGGTTTTTAGATAGATAATTTACAGAGCAACCAATGAGTTACTAGTGCTGTGCCAGAATGTTCTATGATGTAGTAAGAGAGGGCAAGAAAGAAGATGGCCATAGCTCAGATACGTAGGAGAGGACCACACTCTACATAAGATCTGTGGCAAATAGGACAGTCTTTGACTTCGCTGAGGCACAGGTAATCTGGAGGTACAAGCTTACCCTGAAAGACATTGTGCACTTCTGTGATTAGCCTAAGAGAGCCCTGGAGAGGGGTGACCAACAGGAGCTTTGCCCTCAGTCCCAGTCAGGGTCACCATTGCCCTGAGTACACTAAGCTACCGAGTCTTTTGAAAAAGTCTACTGCTTAGACGACACCGCCAAAATAAACCGCTCTGCTGCCTCTAACTGCATTGAGGACTTGCCATGATAAAGAAAGCATACTAGTAAGTCTCCCTGTGGGACACATGTGGCCCTGCTAAGTTACACATGCTCTGCTATGAATGTGATGCATGGATGACTCCAAAATAGTATTTGTCTGTGGTAGCAAGGTTCTCCAGAGCTTGCTCGGGCCCGTATAACCTTAACAAGTCTGTTGCATCAGAACAGAGCCATTGTGCCTGGGTTTGTGTCTAGAGTGAATAGGGAGCCCAAATGCTTTGTAAAGCATAGTGGCTGACTCAAAGAACACTCACACTCTTGACACTGGTGCATGGCAGAAGACAAAGTGCCATCTGAAATCCTGGCTCTTCACCCTCGTTGTTTACCCTCTGAAGGCAGAACAGATACAGAGGTGCCTTTAGATGCACCACAATGATCTCTGAGGATATTGGGCCTTTTCAAAATGCATTCCAGGTGCGTGCATCAGACTGGAGACACAAAAAGCCCCAAGAAAGCTAAACATTATATACCTAATATGCTGCTTCACATCAGATAAAATCTCCTCCCTCAGCCAAGGGAGTTCTTCAATGATCTTATAATAAATCCTGCAAATAAGGGAGACGAGGATGAGTAGGCTGTGGAAGTACTATAGGAAGCAGGAGTACTGGATAGGGAATGTGGTGGCAAAGTAAAGGAGCTCAGATATTAATAAGTTAGCCTGAACCCCTAGGTTGTAAGACTGATAGCCAGCAACTATGCGGGTGAGTAGTAAAAGAAAAATAAACAAACACACTCAGAGCTACGGGGAGGGGGAGGGATGATGTTACTGTGCTTATTTATTAGTCATGAGATCAAATCAAACATAGGCTGACTGTATGATAAGATATGTTCCTACATAGAGGGAGAGGAAGGGGTGCTATTTGTCTTCATTAAAGTTGGCTGCTTCTTGTTTCTTTGCCCTTTTGTAACAGTTGCTTCCTTTGAGAATATAAGCAAGGCCATACTGGGTCAGACCATGGTCCATGTAGTCCAGTATCCTCTCTTCTGACAGTGGCCAGTGCCAGATGCTTCAGAGGGAATGAACAGAATAGGGCAATTACTGAGTGATCCATCACCTGTCATCCAGTCCCAGCTTCTTGCAGCTTTAGGGACACCCAGAACATGGGGTTGTGTTCCTGACCATCTTGGCTAATAGCCATTAATGGACCTGTCCTCCATGAACACATCTAATTCTTCTTTGAACCCATTTATACCTTTGGCCTTCACAACATCCCTTGGCAATGAGTACCACCAGGTTGACTGTGTGTTATGTTAGTTTTAAACCTGCTGCCTTTTTATTTCATCAATTGATCCCTGGTTCTTGTGTTATATGAAGGGGGTAAACAACACTTCCCTATTCATTTTCTTCACACCCTTCATGATTTTATAGACCTTTATCATATCCCCCTGTAGCGGGGCAGTAACCCCGCTCAGGCCCTGAAGGGCTTAAAACAGGCCTGGGACAGGGCTGTTGCAGGGAGAAGCAGCTACTAGACTGATTGGGGAAGCAACTGCAGCTGGGCCATGCCCCAATCAGGCCTCAGCTGGCCCTATATAAGAGCCAGGAGCTCAGTAGTCTCTCTCTAGCTGTAGAGGGAGATGGACCTGGTTGCAGGGACCTGAGCAGAGTACCTGAGGGGAGCAGGGGTGGGGAAAGGCTGGGGAGCTCCAGCCTGGAAAGCCCCAGGCTGCGGCCTAGCATAAGGCCAATGGGTACTGGTGGTTGCAGAGGGCAGCCCAGGGGTAGGCAAAGGCAGCAGCTCCAAACCCAACTTTGCTGGTGATGAGTAGGCTGATACTGCAGTCTGCCCCAGGGTGCAGGGGCTAGATGATGACTGGCAGTAGCCTTATACTGAGGTGAGGTGAGGATAGTGGGTGGGGGTTCCCTGGGAAGGGGAGACCCTGAGAGAAAGGGGTTACTGCCAAGGGGCAGCACTCCAGATAATGGGGCATCGGGTCTGGGAGGGACACAGGGGCCAAGCGGCAGTGGATCACTGGCCTGCAGAGGGCGCTCTGGAGGCTGGATGAGCTAATTCTTAGAAGAGACAAGCAGGTGGCACTGCAGGGGTGAATCTGCACACCTATACCCCCTTAGTTGTCTCTCTTTTCTAAGATAAATTCTTTTCCATCTCACCATATGGAACTGTTCCATACCCCTAATCATTTTGTTGCCCTTTTCTGTACCTTTTCCATTTCTATTATACCTTTTTTTCAGATGGGGCAACCAGAACTGCATGCAATATTCAAGGTGCCATGGATTTATATGGTAGCTTTATGATATTTTCTGTCTTTTTAGCTATTCCTTTCCTAATGGTTCTGTTTATGTTTTTGACTGCTGCTGCAGATTGAATATTTTCAGAGGACTATCCACAATGACTCCAAGATCTCTTTCTTGAGTGGAAACAGCTAGTGTACAACCCATCATTATGTATGTATGTATGTATAATTGGGATTATGTTTTCCAATGTGCATTATTTTGCATTTATCTATATTGACTTTCATTTGCTATTTTGTTGCCCAGTCACCCAGTTTTGAAACCCCTTTGTAATTCTTCACAGTCTGCTATATTCATCTCTTGGACCAGATTCTGTGCTCCACTTTGGACTAAATCAAAAATTGTCTCTGCTCTCGTGGGTTCCAGAACTAGCTGCTCCACAAAGCCGTCATTAATGGTGTCTAGAAAGTTCATCTGCATCCCTTCCTGAGGTGACACATACCCAGTCAATGTGAGGATAGTTGAAATCGCCCATTATTATTCTGCTTTTGTAGCCTCTCAGTTCTCCCAGAACATTTCACAATCACTGTCACCATCTTTGTCAGGTTGTCGGTAGTATATTCTTACTGCTATATTCTTATTATTCAAGCATGGAATTTCTATCCACAGAGAATCTGTGGTACAGTTTGATTCATTTAAAATTTGCAATATTTGACTATACATTTTTTCACACATAGTGACACCCCCCCCCCCCCACCACCACCACCAGTGCAAACTACTGTCATTCCTATTCATTTTGTACCTGGTATTACTGTGACGCATTGATTATCATCATTTCACCAAGTTTCTGTCATGCCTATTGAATTAAATGAGGATATTAATACCAGTCACTCAGGTTCACTATGGGTTCCTTCAGGGTGCCACCTGGAATTGGGGTACCACTGAGCCCCCTGACCCACCAGCCTAGGCTCCCTTCACACTGTATTGCTGTGACAAGCTGACAAGTCCTCTCCAGGCTTCAGCCTGCATTTTCACTTTCACCAGCACATATACAGGTAGGGACACACCCAGCTGCAGTTACATGCAGATACCGTGACCAGCCCCTACATGGGAAGGCTCCAGCTAGGGAACTTCCCCGCTACTCAGGCACACACCACGTCTGGAGCGTAAACCCCAAATTATACCATCTTGAGCTGCACAATGTGGAGAGGAATACACCACAGCTTTTTGCCTTGAGTTATGATACCCACACACTCATTTTAGATAAAACAAAAACAAGTTTATTAACTACAAAAGATAGATATTAAGTGATTATAAGGGATAGCAAACAGATCAAAGCAAATAAACAGAAATGCAAACTAAACTTACTATACTAAATAGATTGGATATGAACAGCAGATCCTCACCCTAAGGGATGATACAAGCAGGCTGTAGAGTCTTAAGGGGAAAGTTGCACTTGCTTACAGATTAGAATCCCCAGGTGTTCCATTCACAGGCTAAAAATCCCTTTAGCCTGAGTCCAGCACTTCCCCTGGTTTAGTCTTTGTTCCTTAGGTCTTTCCAGGAGTCTCTTTGGGTGGGGAGTCAGTGAAGAACCTCAGTGATGTCACTCCCCTGCCTTCTATAGCTTTTGCATATGGCGGGATCCCTTTGTTTCAAAGCTTGGTTCCCCTGCCAGTCAATGGAAAAATACTAATATCCCAAGATGGAGTCCAGCACCTGGTCACATGTCCCTGTAGTTTCACAGCAGCCATTACTGGGAGGCTGTTTGTAGCCTTCTCAGGAAGGCTCCTCAGGTGGGAGACAAGCTTCTCTTAAGGCCTATTGTTTTCCTAATGGCCCTTTAACTTAAATGGGCCCTTCCCAGCCAGCTAGACCGAGAGCCTTTTGCCTAGTGGGCGTTCCCCAGGTGTAAACACGTTTGAAATACAGATACATAGTCAATATTCCTATCTTCAGATACAAAATGATATGTGCATACAAATAGGATAATCATATTCAGTAAATCATAACCTTTTCAATTATATCTTACTTGACCTATCTTGCATAAAATACATCATAATTATGCCATACTCATTTCATAATATCACTACGAAGAATATGGGGTGCAGCATCACACACATCTTAGTATTTAGACTTCTAGCATTTGTAAACAAGTACTTATAAAATTTATCAGTATGTAGTTGTCTGCCTTCATGTGATATAATTGAATGGGCCTATTTTTTGTTCATCTTGGACCTGTACTTCATCAACTTCTAGCCTCTTCTCTGTGCTAGGATACAGAGTATCCTCTTCAATAAATCTTCACCCAAGGGACGTCTGTTTGAACTGTTTGCTCCTCCACACCTATTGGCTTTCCCACAACCCTTAGTTTAAAAACTCCTCTACAAACTTTAATTTTACATGCCAGTAATCTGGTTCTGTTTTGGTTTAGGTGGAGCCCATCCTTCCTGTATAAGCTCCTCCTATTCCAAAAGATTCCCCAGCTCCTAGTAAACCTAAATCCCTCCTCCAAACACTGTCATCTCTCCACACATGGAGACCCTGCAGGGGGGATGGGGTGGGACTACTGTACCGTTTCCCAAAATGTCTCCTCAATGTAGCTCTGTCTCCCTTAGCTCCTCCAGTTCAGCCACTCTGCTCTCAAGAGCCTGTACTTATTCTCTGAGGACCATGAGTTGCTTGTACTGAAGGCACACATATGCCACTTGTCCACCATGCAGGTAAGCTACACATTGCATTCACTGCAATAAATTGGATAGTCCCCAGTCTGCTGCTGGATTTCTGCCTGCATGATTTTTACTCTTGCAGGAGTGTTTGTTCATTCTCTGAGGGGCTGGGGGGGTGGGGCGTTTATTGGTCTAAATTTAGAGAATGTTAGGTGTAGCTGACTCTCACACTCCATCTTTAAACTGCCTCGCAAAACTCCCCTGTTGGCTGCTCCTGTTTGCTTTGAGGGCTCCTTACATCCGGCACTGTGCCTAGCCAAAATGGCAGTGGTACATGCAAAGCAGCTTCGTTGCTTATCCTCTCCTGCTGAGGACACCAAGTTGTTCTGTACGGGGTGCCAGATTCTGGATGGTTGCTATCAGGGTAAGAGCAGAGTAGGGGTTATTTGCAACTACACTGGGGTGGGTGTGTTTAAAAAAACGTGGGGGGGAGGTTTCATCTTAGGTCTCTGCCTAATGCATTTGTGGAAATAGTAGACCTGGAGCTGCTGCAGTAGTCCATGTGCCAGTGTTCTGTTAGCACAGCAAGGGGTTGGGAGTGGGGGTGAGTGATTGGGGATGAAGAGTTATTGCTGGGTCTGGCATAGCATCTGCTTGTCAATGTCTGGAAAGGATGCTGCCGATTCCGTGTTCATCCTTTGAAACGCTGCCATAGAACAAATGTACGGTGCAACCCTCTCAGGGCCACTTTGTCCCACACTACTCAGCCAACCAAACACAAGCCAATGCCAAGTTAGAGTGGGACGGTGCTAGATTTTCCTGAGCTCATTAAGAATGATCGTCTCTGACTTGTTAGAGTCTGAGTATTCCTATAATTCTTGATGAGATGAGCCCCTCCCTCAGTACATTCATCAAGAGGAGGCTTGTCTGTTGCCGCCCCGGGAACTGGCAGATGGAGATTGTGCTGCAGCACACATGTGCATAGTTCTAACAAGAAGAGGAAATTAACTACTTTGGTGCTGGAAGCTCCTTTGCCCAAAATACCAGCAGTTCCACTGAAGCTGTCAGATGAGCATCCTGGCTCTGCCAGATGTTTCACAGGAAAGCAAAACAAAATGCAATTACTGGGTTTGGCCAGTTAAAAAAATACTGTTCCAGGAAGGAGATTCTTCCTGACCCTCACGGTGCCACAAATCATATGTGACAATTCCACAACACGAAGGCATGTACATGTGAGAGAGGTGATTCGTGAATTGTAGAAAAAGAGATGGTCAGATGGTGAAATCTAATTCCACCCCTGCAATGTAAAGACCATCTGGCATGTGTGAGGCTATGGCAATGTGGATATCTCACAGGGAATTCAACATTTGGAAAACATTTAGGAATTTAGGTTCTGATTCAAAAAGCAGCTCCAATTCTTTGACATTGAAAATGCAGAAGAGGAATGGCAGATTTGCACACCACCAACCCCAGGCATATGCACACTGTGTGAGGAAAACCTAACTGTGCCAAATACATTTTGTGAAGAGGACCCAATAGTCTAGCTTCTGCTTCTTGAAAATCTAAATGCTCTGCTGTCTGTCTTCTCTCTTCTCCTTTGTGCAAATCGCCATTATTTCCCATTTAAAGCATTCATCTGTTTTGGTTGGAACGTGTTGAGTGCCTATACTCCTAGTATAAACCATATTGCCACTGCATGAACTTAGCCTTAAAACAATTAAAACTTTAAGACACTTGTATTATGGCATGCAAGTCCCTATATCAAATAAAAATGCTCTTCATTGCTTCAAACCAATACTAATTTGTTCTAAAGTCCACGTTCTCCATCAGTCCAATCTACACAAACTCACACTAATTAACTGCATAGCTTCTTTTAAATTTACAAAAGCAATCATTCTTTGATAGTTTTATACCCATTCCCAACGATCTCTGAATAGACTTTAATGACATGGTAGCCATGGTTACAGTATATAAAATATGCAACCATGAAATGTGGAAATGTAAGTAATGTAATCTCTGGAAAATAAGGGACTTTTTTGGCATATACACATTAATTAGGACATCACATTAAATATTTCTTATGTCTGCATTCTTGATAAAAATAAAATCCTTAACAGCTAAAATGACTTTCACATTCAATCCACTAGCAAATGGTTCCAATAGGAAAGGCATTTTCTCTGACTAAATATTTTGCCAGGCCAACCAAAGTGCCATTCTGTTCTACAGTATGTTGGAAAGAATCCCCGGGATACATTCCCATTGGACTAGCTGTATGGCGCAGAGCTGATTGGAAGGAAGCGGCAAGCTCTCTCACAGAGAACTGGGGAGATAATGAGGAAAATTTGTGAACCTTTGTGACATTCTGTTCAGGACACCCAGAACTATGAATCACTCTGTTACCTCTCTACCTTAGCAAGAGTGAGCATTACTGAAGGTCAGACTGTGTGCCAACTCCCGGCCACACCAGTTTGCCCACCTCACCAGCAAACTCCTCCAGATTCTGCCAGTTTTACCTTGCGTTGCAGGTAACAACCAGTGAACCCCATCTCTTGAGTTCCCGAAAATGTCTTTTTGTGGTGTCTGGTCCATCGCACTGGACACTCACAGTTTGCTGCCTGCAAAGAGACAGTGCATACACCAGGTTATGTTACCAGAGGACTCACTTTATACTTCAATATCACAGCACTGCAAGAACTTATAGTAAAACAAAGAATCTGTTTATTAAAGAACAGAGATTTAAGTGATATTAAGCAAGAGAAAAAGAGACCGGTATGGTTACAAACAAAACAAAATATAAAACACTTTCTAGTGTCTAAAGTTTAACAGATTACAGTCTTGGTCTTAGGCAATTTCTCACCTATAGACAGTTCCCAGAGACTTCAACCCCCAGGGTTGAAGGATCCACCTTTCACAGATTCCAAGAGCTATGGCCTCTTTTGTCCCTTAAGTGATAGATAACGACAATATCTTTTTTTTAAAAATGCATCCGAAGAAGTGAGGTTTTTACCCACGAAAGCTTATGCCCAAATAAATCTGTTAGTCTTTAAGGTGCCACCACACTCCTTGTTGTTTTTGTAGATACAGACTAACACAGCCACCCCCTGATACTTTACAATATCTTTTATTTTCCAAAGCTTATGCTCCAATACATCTGTTAGTCTTAAAGGTGCCACAGGACTCTCTACTGTTGTACAGCTACACCTCTGATTATGACAACAGTGTGTTGTGGGTAGCAAGTGTGTCAGACCTGGTATGAGTTACTGTATAGTTGGCCCTCTGCCAGTAGGCACCGTGGGGCTCTTAGGGTCACACCCTTTCAGCAAAGTACAAACCAAGTTTCAATGCACCATGTTTGCACCCCTTTTGTTTTCCCCTTTCACAAACATGCTTGTGAATGAAGCTTTGTTCAACAAGTGTTCAAGGAAAAAGAGTTTTGGGCCTGCAGTCAGATCTCATTTCTTGATGAAATGAAACAAAACTTGTTTTGGGTGATGATAGAAAGCAGTTGATTTCTTGTTTTCCCAGTCAGTTTGTCCAAAGAGTTTTCTATAGCAGATTGTCAGGTTCTGTGTATCTAAGGTGTTTCTATGGACCCCATTGCTATAGAACTTGAGCTCTTCACAATGTTTATTTTATTTATCCCCACAACACCTCTGGGAGGAAGGGAACTACTATTATACCCATTTTACAGATGGGGAATTGATGCTAAGTGACTTTTCCAAGGTCACATTGGAAGACTGGTAGAGCAAGGTTGACTTCAGCTGATTGAGTCAGCTTGAACCCAAGTGCCCTAACCATCTGCCCTCTTTAGGTTGGCCTGAGATGCAGACTTTGGCCAGAATTTCCAAGTGGTGAGAACAAAGCTGGGGATGCCTATAATGAGTGGTCCCGGAGTGCTCCACTCGCCTCTTCCTGGCCGCATCTGGAAATTAGCTCAGCCAGACTGATGCCCCTTCCTGCAGTTGCACTCCGTCACTCTGTCTTGCTCTCTCGGGACTCAAGTGCTCCTGCTTCATGGCTTGGCCATCCATCCAGGTCACTGTGGCTTTCCTCTTCTGAGGAAATCATTTTCCATCAAAGTCTTTCTGGATTCACTGCCCCTTAATGGTGCCACTTCCCCAGTGACTGGTAGGGGAACCCGGGCCAACCATCTACACTGGGTTCCAGCCCAGGGACCCTACAACAAGCAGTTGAGGTCTGCACAGTCCTATCCCTTACTGCTGTATCCCTGGGCTACGTCCTACCTTGCCCTCTCACCTAACAGTGACTCCCTTTGTAGAGCCCCTTCTACTCTCTGCTACTGGGTTTTATACAGGCCCCTCCTGTTCTTGTCCAGCTGAGCCTCATCTCTAATTATTCCTCCCTGATTCCTCCTTCAGATGCAGCCTAGGTAATTGGCCCACTTTAACCCTGTTAGGCCTTGTGTGGAGTAGACCCCCCCCCCATCACAAAGGCTTTGCTAACTTTTCTTGCAGGGATGTGACCAACTGCAGTAATAGCATGATAAGTAGTGACACATACCACAGTGAATGCAGTTCTCAAGCGACACATAGGCTGCAACTTTTTTTCTCAGGAAACATTTGATACATAACTTTGAATAGAAAACTTATTTGTAAAAATCAGCCTGTTTGTGATCAGTCTGTGCAAAGAAAAGGTGAAATTGACTGACAAGCATTCATTATAAATATTTCATCCTGCAAACCCTAATCATTTGGGTATTCAAAGATGCTCTAGAGCCTCAAATTTCTACCTTTCACCATCCCAGACAGAGCCTAGCAAGGGCATTACAAAGAGGCTGCTGCTAAGGAGGAAAGATTAACCTTCTAGGATAAAAAGGATAAATGTGCTGGAGAAATCCTATTTGAATCAAGCTAGCTTTCTGCAAGTCATCACCTCTAAAAGCAAGAATTCCCATTAGATAATTGCAGTAAGAGTACTGGATCTGCAACCTGGTCCTTGTCTCCTTCATCCTCATTGCAAAAAGAGAAGTGAAGGACACAACTATTTTTATTCCAAATACAAACCTACAATAAGATTGTAACTTAAGAAAATGAATGTGTGTGTGTGTGTGTGTGTGTGTGTGTGTGTGTGTGTGTGTATTTTATATAATAGAATTTTTCTTTGGAATAAAGAAAAGATTCATAGGTTCCAGGCCAGAAGGGACCCTTATGTTAATATAGTCTGACCTCCTGTATGACACAGGCCATAGAACTTCCCCATAATAATTCCTAGAGTATGAACATTTTTAGAAAATCCAGTCTTGATTTAAAAATTGGCCAGTGATGGTGAATCCACCACGACCATTGGTAAATGTTTCCAGTATTTAATTACCATCACTGTTAAAAATTTACACTTTATTTCCCCTCTGAATTTTAACTTCCAGCCATTGGATTGTGTTATACCTTTCTCTGCTAGATTCAAGAGCCAGCTATTAAATACTTGTTCCCCATATAGCTACTCATAGAATATAATCAAATCACTGTTTAACCTTCTCTTTGTTGAGCGAAATAGATTCAAGGAGCTCAATCTATCACACTAAGGCATGTTTTCTAATCCTTAGTCATTATCATGGCTCTTCTCTGAACCTTCTCCAATTCTTCAACATCCTTTTTGAACTGTGGACACCAGAACAGGATACAGTGTTCCAGCAGTGATCCCACCAGTGCTAAATACAGAGGTAAAATAACCTCTCTACTCCTATTCAAGATTCCCTTTTTTATGTGTCCATGGATTGCATTAGCTCTTTTGGCCACAACATTGCTCTCGGAGTTCATGTTCAGCTGATCGTCCACCAAAGCTTTTTCAGAGTCACTGTATCCCAGGTTAGAGTCCCCCATCTTATATGGGGGAGGGATAGCTCAGTGGTTTGAGCATTGGCCTGCTAAACCCAGGGATGTGAGCTCAATCCTTGAGGGGGCCATTTAAGGATTTGGGGCAAAAATCTGTCTGGGGATTGGTCCTGCTTTGAAGAGGGGGTTGGACTAGATGACCTCCTGAGGTCCCTTCCAATTCTGATATTCTATGATAAGTATGGCCTACATTCTTTGTTCCTAGATTTTTACATTTAGCCATATTAAAATGCATATTGTTTGCTTGCATCCAGCTTACTAAGCGATCCAGATTGCTCTATATCTGTAACCTGTCCTCTGCACCATTTACCACTCCCCCAGTTTTTGTGTCATCTGCAGACTTTATCAGTGATGATGTTATGTTTTCTTCCAGGTCATTAATAAAAATGTTAAATAGCACAGGACCAAGAACTGGTTCCTGTGGGACTCCACTAGAAACACACCCATTTGATGATGATTCCCCATTTATAGTTACATTTTGAGACCTATCAGTCAGCCAGCTTTTAAATCATTTAATGCAGAGGTGGGCAAACTACATCCGGCCCGCAGGACCATCCTGCCTGGCCTCTGAGCTCCTGGATGGGGAGGCTAGCACCCGGCCCCTCCCCTGCTGTCCTCCCTACCCCACAGCCTCAGCTCACTGCGCCGCCAGCGCTCTGGCCCACCGTTCCCGCCTGGCAGCGCGGCGGTGTGGCTGGCTCTGGCATGGTAAAGGGGTGGGGAGTGGGGGGTTCTGGGGGGCACTCAGGGGACAGGGAGCAGGGGGAGGTTGGATGGGGTGGAGGTTCTGGGGGGGCAGTCAAGGAATGGGGAACAGGAGGGTTGGATAGGCGTGGGAGTCCCAGGGGGCCTGTCAGGGGGCGGGGTGTGGATAGGGGTAGGGGCCATCAGGGAGTGGGGGGGGGTTGGATGGGTCAGGGGGTTGGTTGGATAGGTCTGGGGTTCTGGGGGGGCAGTTGGGACAGGGAGAAGGGGGGTTGGATGGAGGTGGGGCTCCAGGGGGACAGTTAGGGGCAGGGGTCCCAGGAGGCGGCGGGCAGGGGTCCCAGGAGGCGGCGGTCAGGGGACAAGGAGCAGGTGGGTTGGATGGTCAGGGATTATGAGGGGGGCATTCAGGGGATGGGAAATGGGAGGGAGCGGGTGGGGCAGGCTGTTTGGGGAGGCACAGCTTTCCCTACCTGGCCCTCCATATGGTTTTGCAACCCCGATGTGGCCCTCGGGCCAAAAAGTTTATCCACGCCTGACTTAATGTGTGCAAAGTTAATTTTATATTATTCTAGTTTTTTAATCAAAATGTCTTGTAGTGCCAAGTCAAATACCTTACAGAAATCTAAGTATATTACATCAACACTTCTACTTTTATCAACCAAATTTGTAATCTCATCAAAAAAGTTATGTAGTTTGACATGCTCTAGTTACCATTAACCCATGTTGATGGTTATTAATTATATTATCCTTCCTTTAATTCATTATTAATCAAGTGGGAGAACGCAGCTGCATACATCGTATGATCTTCTATAGAAAAGCCTTACAGACACAGGTACCTTAGTGATTGTTCCAGCCAAGTGCAGGATGTGAACCGTCCATTGAGCTGTTGTGAAGAAACGACAGGTGTGTTTGTTTTGGTAGAAAGAGACTGTAGTGCCTATTTTAAGTGGGGATGGAATGTTCCACTCCTGCACACTGTATTGACCACTAAAGAGAAACTCCTGCCAATGAGTTTACAAACTAAAATGATGTGCCAAATATATGTATGCAGTAACCCTCTTCTCTCGAGCTGCTAAACCACATCTGTCTACAATGGGAAACTCAAAAGCCTCTTAGCTGGATACCTTTTCCCACACAGAGGAGTTTTGCTGTGATAACTGAAAAGAAGAGACCCATCTCTATCTCTCCCACTGTGTTCTATTCAATGTTACTTTCCCAGTTAGCATCTGAAACAGTGCAGCACCATCTGGATGCCCTGAGATTTTGCAGGCAGTCTTGGGAAATCTGGCCAAAGCCTGCATCTCAGGCCAAAATTCTGGGACCAATTATCCTGTCAATAGGATCTCCATGTGTGTAACTGACAAGCTAATTGGGACCTGCTGAGTGTATGATGATTTGGTCTTAGTTTCTATCTCAGCTTTTCTATCTGCTTCGTGTCAATCTGTTAACTTGCTCCGATTTTCCTGAAATGTGATTGTGTCATCTGGTGCACAGGCTGCAGGCTGCAAATCTTACCATCCCAAAAGTCTGAATTACACCCCAAACGACTACCAGGCAGTGGGAGAGAGCATAACATGGCACATGTAGCTTGCACAACTTCTGAGGCATACTGTAGAACAAGTGCATGGCCTTCTTAATTGGAGGCATGATCAGGTCAGGTCCAAATCTTTACCTCCGCATGACTCCTTCTAAGAGCAATGTAAAAAAGGAGACTCTCACTGACCAACACAATCCTACGTTGGTTATCAGGATACTTTTGTGGAAGTCAAATATTGTTGTTCGTAAGCTTTTCCTACTGCTGATGTATGGCTGCATGGGAGGCAGAATGAGAGCCAGAGCAGACAAAGAAGGAAAAGAGACTATAACAAAGCAGACAAAAGGGATCGAGAGCAGAAAAATATAAAGAGGCCAAAATGAATTAAAAATAGAAGAAACAGAAACCCAAAACAAAGTAGGAAGTGAACAAGTACAGAATGGAAAAAATGTAGTTGGAATAATATCAGATCATCATTATTATAGACAGGTATCTTCTGTTTGTCACAGGAACAGAGAATCTTCACTTTTGTAATTGACTGAGCTCACTTTAATTGTACATTAAGCTACTGACAAGGTGACCCAAGTGGAAACAGAATACACAATTATTTTTCATTTTTTTTCTTAATTAATGTAAAATGACATTCCATTTATATTCTTTTTCCCCATTAACACATGAAAAAAATCCTCTAAATGAATGGACCTTTTTGTCCTTGACTGGCTCGTCCCTTCCATAATAAGGTAACTTGCCCTTTGGTGGTTTAATTGCTAATTAATTAGGAGCCCCAGGTGTGGAAGTGTACAACCCTCATTAGTAGAATCTGGACTGAGGAGTTTAGTGCTGGTTCACCTGAAATGGGCTGTGCTAGTTAGTTCTGCATTGTCTGTAATAGGAATGCTGTATTTTTAGTTAATGGGTAGCACTGGCAATTTCTTGATTCAAATATTAATACCTTATATTCCCATGAGGCTGCACTGCCCTCACGGTCCTGATAGGTTATAGGGATTTGCTCCCAAGTTCCTTGTGCACCTAAAGCTCCCACTGAATCAACTGGACTTCTGATTATGCAAGGCTTCTAAGAATGGGACCTAAAATGGGAGAGGGTTTTTTTTTAGAGCGTAAAGGTTTGGGGGTCTCCTACCATATGCATGTATGGTGTCCAGCACAATGGGACCCCAGTCCTTATCTGGGGCTTCTGGGCATTACATGGCACAAATAATGAATGAATGAATACATAAAAATAAGGCATACACCAGCGGTTCTCAAACTGTGGGTTGGGACCCCAAAGTAGGTCACGACCCTGTTTTAATGGGGTCACCAGGGCTGGTGTTAAACTTGCTGCAACTGGGGCTTGGGCTCAGGCTTCAGCCCCCGCTCCTGGGGTCATGCAGTAATTTTTGTTGTCAGAAGGGGGTTGCAATGCTATGAAGTTTGAGAACCCTTGGCATAGACTGACCCTTGCGTATTTTCTCACGAGAAAATATTGTCTTTATTTTCTGCTTGCTGGTTGCATTCCTAACTCTCTTATTTTTTTCTGACTAGATGTGTTTGAGACAGTTCTAGTAGAATAATTGCTCTTGTTATGCCACAGGTATAATAGATACTACAAAGATTATAGAACATGGACACCCAAAATCCATATCTAGGCACCTAAGTCAGACCCTGATTCTGCAGTTGCCTTCCTGGGCGTGGGCTCCTGCATCTGCACAGAACTCCATCCACTTAAGTGAGAGCCGGGGTCTGCATGACCACAAATGGCAGGATCATGGCTCAGTGTTGAGCACCCAGCAGCTACTGCGGACTTTGATGAGAGCTGCTCGATACTCAGCATGCTTGACAATAAGGCTGCTTTTGGGGAGGCCTAAATATGGACTTGGGGGCCTAAAGTTAGGCTTCCATTTTTGAAAATCTTGGCCACTGCGTGTTAAGGTTAATGACTGCAATGTTTTCCTTTACCTGGCATCTTTGCATTCATAACGCGGTGGATAATTCCTCCAGAGAATTGTGTGATATGGAATGATAGAGGAATGAGCAGTTTGAGTGGGAAGAGCTCAGGACAGCATTGTGGCACAGTAATGAACAATCCCATCCTATTGGAAAAAACTTGACCAAGCTAAGTTCTTCTAGCACAAGATGCATAATTTAGAAATAATCATTTGTGTGGAGACTGTTTGCATAGCTATGATAGAAGGAAGTAAATGTTGCAAATAAAAAAGGTAACTGAAATTCTACAGGACTAATAGAAAATATTCCAAAGGCATATTAACAACTGATGGAGGACAATCAAAACAACTCATTTACTGAAAAAGGGTTTCCATTTTATTAAATAGGACTAGCAGTGGGTATTGAAATAATATGCAGACAAAGAGGGCTTAATATTGACTTTAATGTGTAATATTTCAACAGCATCTGCTTTTGGTGGAAAATTTGACTTTTCATCTAAAACCCAAACACCCAATATCTGAAATATTTAGATTCAGAAATACCAGCACAGTGGCTCATGGGAGTTACAGTTTTGGGTACCTGTTCTCCTTCATGGGCTGTGTTTCCCAGGGAGACTGATGCACTATGCCCAGGGTCTCCCATGATGCTGAGCCACCCCAGTGCAAGAGGGAAGACTCTGGTGCTTAGGTGACATATAATCCAGCCAAGGAACCTGGCCCATACAGTGGAATAGGAGTATAAAGCACCTGAACTAATGCTGCTATAAATCAACAGGGTGGTATTTCTGAATCTAAATTTCTTAGCTTTAAACTGAAATTTGGGGGCTGAAAATTTTTTAGGCCAAAATTTTTCAGATATCAGTTTTGGTTTTTCTTTGTTTGATTTTGTTTTTGCAAAAAAAAAAACAAAAAAAACCACCCTCCCAAAACCATAAATTTTCCATGAGGGAGGGGGAAACCTTTTTTTGATTAGCTCTAATTAGAAGAAATATTCATTCTGAGTTAAATGGAAGATCTTTTGATACAGTTACAGAAGCTTGGGATCTTGAAATGCCCATATTAGGAGGCATGTTCAGTATTGCCAACTCTTGTGAATTTGTCACGTACAATATGATTTTTGACCCATGCCAGATGTAGTCTCATCACAGCGAGAGACACTCCAGCCTTCCTGTGATTTTTTTTTTTTTTTTCAGATTGCCCAAAGGAAAATCCCTCTAATTGGCTGCCTTCCCCACTTCCCTACCTCTTTGGGAAAAGCAGCCAAACACAGCTGCTGCAGGAGGAAGGCAGCATTCTCTCTTCTCCCTCCCTCTTCTCTCTTTTAAGAAGTTTTTGGATGGGGCAGAGAGAAGGAGTAGAAACAACCCAACAACTCAGGGCACCTTTGCTGCCTCTTTCCCTCTTGTGAAAAATGGGCCCCCTCCTCCTCACTCATGCGGCAACACCAGGCCTGAGGGGAGAGGTGGCCAGGGATGTAAAGATCCTGTGGAGATGCACTCCCCTCAGGCCCGGAAAATGGTGAAGAACCTCCACAGCTACAGGAGGAGCAGAGGTGTGCTGGGGGGAAGGGGCAGGTGTGGGGCTGGGAGGGAAATCATTGTGTCTGGGTAGGTGGTATTGATAGGACTGGGGTGGATGTGAGGGTCACAAAACTAATCGATGTAGCAGTGTGGTGGCCTAAATCACATATCTCACTGTAAATTGGCAACACTAATGATCAGTGTTGCCAATTTACAGTGATTGATGGGCAGGCAGAGGGAGTTCAAAACCCAAAGAGAGCTCAAAACATAACTTATTTAATATATATTTTTTTACAATTCTTATGATTTTGGGACCAATCATAATTGGAGGTGTGGGGAGTCTGATTCATGATTCTTTCACCAATAGGTCCCAGATCGTCAAGAGTTCAGGCTCCAACAACCCCCATTGGGAGCTGCTGAGTGTCACCATTTTCTCCTCAAAGGCTATGAACAGTGTAATTAGCACAAGTTACAAGTACCGCACAGCTCTTTCTAAGCCAGCGCATTTATTCTTAAGGTGAAAGCATTACACAGAAGACATATTAAAAGAAACTACACACATGCTAATAACTTTACCAGAAACAATCCCCCAATCCAGCAAGGGCTCTGGTAGGAGTCAGTCCTTCAAACCCCACCAAGGACTGGTCTTGTGGTGACAAATTCATAACAGCCTTAACTCAGAACTAGCACACCCGTGAATAGGATAGTCTTTCTTTTATACAGGTTGGGCCTTTAATCTTCAGATTCCAGGAAGGGAATCAGCAGACAGTGGTTCCCTCCTCAGGGTGAAGGCTGGGTTTTTTTCTAAGGTAGGAATTTGCATTCTCCTCCTCCTAAGGATTCCCCTGGCAAACCACTTGATATGGTTTGTCCCAAAAGTCCATTCTTGCCTGGCACATTGTTCAGTATAGTCCTTGGAAGTTCATAACACTTCCCAAGGTTCACATCCCATTTCCCCCATAGGGAGATGTTACATACAGTCCTGGCCAATGATAATACATAAAACAATCATTTAATAGAAAGATCCTTAAACTTAATTCAACAAGGTCTCCCAAGGATGTTGCAGGAAATTGCCATATCTGTCACACGGAGTACTTCTGAAAATCTAACTCTTTCAATATGTTGCCGATCGCGGCTTTTTTTTTTTTGCTTGGGGCGGTAGAAATGCTGGAGCCGGCCCTGGATTTCAGGCCATTTTCTAGTGGGTGAATGTCCATATCACAAAAATCACTATCAAAGTTGGTCCTGAGGTTTGCTCAGGACTACATGGGCAAATGTATACTATATATAAAATCCTATTTCACTAGAGAAAGTTATAGACCTTAAAGAAGAAAATCTTTGTGTATGAATGACTAATGGGGGAATTTTATAAAATCTTTCGGGAAATTCAGATCCAAAATTCGTGGTATTTTATCATAAAAATCCTACATCCTAGAATTTTTTCCCCAAATTGTTTATATTCAAATCTAAGAAAGACTGGAGACTTAGTAGGAATTACAGCTCAATTTATTTTCCTGATTTGGATGACAAAATATTAATGAAGTGTTTTTGTAGCCACGTTGGTCCCAGGATATTAGAGAGACAAGGTGAGTGAGGTAGTAGTTTTTGTTGAACCAACTTCTATTGGTGAAAGAGACAAGCTTTCAAGGTTATACAGACCTGAAGAAGTGCTCTGTGTAAACTCAAAAGCTTGTCTCTCTCACCAACAGAAGTTGGTCCAATAAAAGATACTACCTCACCCACCTTGTCTCTCTAAAATATTAATGAAACATTTTAGTTAATAAATGGAATATACAGTATTGTCTAATTTAGTGCTATATGCAGGTCAATTTTGCCTTAGCAGCTGCTGGCCCAGAGAAGATCTGCAACTTCCATGGCCACATAGCTGTGGAGATAGCTATCTATTGCAAGGGCACGCAGGAGTTTCCACCTCAGAAGTTGCTTTAGCACTCCTTTCCCTAGAGGACCATCTTCTTCCTAGGATTCAAAGCCATATGGGAATTACATTGGGGATGCATTGAACAGATGTCTTAAACTCTGTGTGTTCTTCCCGGGCTGACCGATCTCACAAAATCAAGGAAGAAATTTTTTTAAAGACGGGTCCATCAAGTCAAAGGTTCCCCAAAAAAGAGAATGTTTGGAGGAGTGCCTTGGCAGGGGTAGATTCCCACTAAACTTAAGTATGTTCCAAAAGACAGGATGGAAGCCCTTTCTCTTCCTTGGTGATGGGAGATGGAAGAACCATTTCCCAACATGTCACCTCCAACTCCATCTAACTTACATAGATAACACGGTGAGTGGAGATGTCATCAGAACATGTGTGTTTAGGGACAGGGAAGTTAGTGGGGATGAAACAAGCTGAGGCTGGGGGTAGGGAGGTAGCAGTTGAGACATTATGTACATTTTTGATATTTCTTTATGCATGGGAATGTTGGGCTGCACCATTAAAATTGGTATTCTGTTTTGATTTTTAAACCTCAGTCTCTCTACTCCACCCCATGAGGACTTGCAGGAAGAGAGGGTTGTGATCTGAGCTGTAGTAACTCCTGTTCTCCTCTTGATCCCATCAAGGGGAAACAAACCAACAGAGTAGCTCATGTGGCACATGTGTTCTCCCTTTCTGCCTAAGCGACTTACTGGAGTGCAAGTTTATTGTTTAACTTTCTTTCTCTAAACACCAAGCTGACCTATCTCCTACAGTCCTGCAGCCAATATGTGCAGCATTCTGCATCTTGGATGTCATGGAAGGCTGCTGCTGAGACGGTAGGAGTGAGAGAGCTCCTTAATTGATACAAAACAAGTCTACTTCCGGCTACAAGGGCAAGCAAAGAATAGTCTAAGATGGTGTAACAGTTGGGTGCTTGTTGGCAGTGGTGCATAGTGGTTAGAGGGTGGTAGGGGAGCCTGGAACTTCCCATCTCCCCTGGGCCCTGTTATGGTAGCCAAGATCAGGCACCCAGGAGTACCTTAAAACCATCCTCTCTGGGCCACCTCCTACCCCTACACTCTCTAATTCAAGCTGTTCTAATCCGTAACCAAGGTAACACAGAACAAACATGGGGCCTTTAGTTTGTCTGGGCTCTAGCATGTCGGTTCCTCTCTTCTCAGAGGAGTGATTTCCATGTCCTTCCTCAGGTACTCCCTAGGCCAGGTCCTTCTCCCTGCCTGGTCAGCCCCCTTCTGAGCTGCCTGGCACCTTTAAGCCCCAACACCACCTGAAGCATGCTCTGCAGGGGAGACTGGGTGGGGTTGTCTGGGCCCAGAATTGTTCCTTAACCCTTTCACTCCCAGTACGGCCTTTATATTCCCTATCACAAATGGTTATAGAACATCACATGGGAATCCCAAGACCAACTAGAGCAGGGGTCGGCAACGTTTGGCACGCGGCTCGCCAGGGTAAGCACCCTAGCAGGCCGGGCCAGTTTATTTACCTGCTGACGCAGCACGTTCGGCCGAGTGCGGCCCCCACTGGCCACGGTTCACCGTCCCGGGCCAATGGGGGCGGCGGGAAGCGGCACGGGGAAGGGATGTGCTGGCCGCGGCTTCCCGCTGTCCCCATTGGCCCGGGACGGCGAACTGCGGCCAGTGGGGGCCGCGATTGGCCGAACCTGCCGAGTCAGCAGGTAAATAAACTGGCCCGGCCCGCTAGGGTGCTTACCCTGGCGAGCCGCGTGCCAAACGTTGCCGACTCCTGAACTAGAGCGTGGCAGTTGGTTCTGTCTTACTTTGTTTGTTTTCATATTCACTGAATTTGGTTTTGATCCCAAACTCTGCAATTATCAAAATGATTGATGTGAACCCCACAGTAGTGTTCCAGATGGAAGGAGGTCAGATTTTTATCTGTTACCCTGAAGGATGCACATCAAGACTGCCTAATGGCCTCAATTATTATTGGACTCCGTAGTAAGTGAGCCATTTGCTGGCATGGTTAGACAAAAAGCAGATATTAAAAGGGTAAACAAAATGGGTCACAAAGCTCATGGTATTACACTTGGATGATATATTGTTATTAAAGGGATAGATGTCCCAGTCCCAGCTACTTTCGAAGTTATTAATACATGTTGGCAATGTATCAGGATAGAAAACCTAATAAGGCAAAAATACTGGATTTTGTCTATCTAAAGTCAGTTACTCCACTATTTCCTACAGTAAACAAAGACTTAAAGGAAGTCCTAACAACCTAGGTTCAGAATGCATATGTATCCGCAGGCAGAGGGGATTCTCCAGTGGTAGACTCCCACTGCCCATATTGAAGAAGATATGTAGATTGTCAGCTTTCCAGGAGCCAATGCATCTCACTCCAGGAGAACACCACAGCACAGATACTATATGGATCTGGGCCAGGCATAGTCTCTTCCCCGCTCTGTAAACTCCATGTCCAACTAAATCCATGACCCCAAATGGAAAAATTTACAGCGAAGTCTATGAACTCAACTTTGCAGTATTTGCCTTGTTCTGTAGCCCTCTCCCATTACTTCTGCAGGGATAGGCAAATCTGGCCCATAGTTTAACTAAATAAGGGCTTTAATAGCATAGTGAAATATATTCAGAATCCTATGGTGCAAAATATATTAGATTATTTCAAAGATAGGACCGTCTGATTCTCTGGGGAAGAGCAAATGTAATTAAAATTATTTCTACTCCAAAAATTCACTTCTCATTACAAATATTGCCACTGAGTATTCCCAGTGCAATTTTTATTCAAAGTTAGAGAAAGAGTTATCAGTCTTCCTGAAACTGTATCTTGAATAAGATACTGTATGCATTGCCTTGAATAAAGGGGGATTGAAAATTAGATGTTAGATTGGGTCAGATGACTTTCAATCTTTCTCAAATTTATACACTCTGGGTGGTAAATCTTGATCAGTGCTAAGGCAGAGATGGAAAAATTTGATCACACGTGACTTTGGAGCCTAATTATAGGATTTTCAATCCTGTTATTAGACACTTGTGAAAAATACAAAATAGTCTCTCGGATGCAAAGCATTTTAGATACTAATGTGATGGGCACTATAGGAAATTCTCAGGATTGAAATGGGACTACAGAGTTGTAAAGAATCATATAAATTAGAGTAAAGATTTATCGGGTCATCTTGTCCATTCTCTTTATAATGTATTCTCCATTGCTTTGCTTCACACATCTACATCTGATTATTCTTTCATTTAAATTTGATTTAACATTAAAACTAAACTAGATAAATTGGATTCACAGGGGGTATCATATATCCTGATGTCAGGTATACATTTTTCATTGAGTTACAACCAATGGTAAAGTTTGTTCAGAAACAAACTTGGGAATGCCTTCTACCATGGCAATGCATTCAGCTCTCTGAAAGTAATATAGTTTTACAAATGTATAATTTACTCCACACCAAGCATCTGGAGGATTTTTGTTTGGTTTTTGCGAGGTACTAGGAATAATCTTTTGACTTATTTAAAACAGACTGGAAAAAAAAGAGGTCGGAACAGACTGCACCGAGGCACAGGAAAAAAGCGGTAAGGCACTAATTCTAGAACAGTTGAAGATACAAAACTATAATTGAAATAGTTAAAAATACTTTGCCTGTGTGTATTCTGGAAGTGCTTAAGGTAGTCAGTCAGACAGCTCACTTTAAAAAAATCTGTCACTTATAGCCAGGATTACATCGGACTTAGATTGCTGATGTGTAATTGAAAGGGAGGCTCTTCTCCATGTTATAAATACATTGCATGTCCATGCACACCAAAGCCCTGTAAAGTTTCTGGATGGTGGCTTCCAGAGGGCCTAAAGATGTTTGGCAATAAAAAATGAAACATTGATGTTTGGGTCTAGAGACCCCAATGAAAATTAGAAAAACTAGAGCCTCATTGTACAAGGCACTGTGTAGAGGAATAACAAGAGACAGTCCCTGCCCTGAAGAGTTTGCAATCTAAATACACAGAAAATGGGGAGAGGGAGAAGATAAACAGAGACACACAGAGAGATGAAATAACTTGCCCAAGGTCACACAGCAGTTCAGTGGCGGAACTGGGAATAGAATTCATGTTTCTGAGCACCCAGTCCATTACCCTAACAGTAGATGACACTGCCTCTCAGGTCACCAACTATTCTAGCCTTGTGTGTCCTGAGTGATATCATGTGTGCACTAAACTGTGAGTAGGCAGTTTCTGTACCCTGCTATGCTAATGGTCCATGCTAATTGCAGTGAGTCAAAATTTATCCCCTTCTGGATTATCTCTTTTCCCTCTTGCCTCCTCCTGGTAGCAACAGCACAAAGGAAGGGACATTCCATGGAAAGGAAAGCCGGCTACGGTAGCCATAGAAGTGTTTAAGGGCTCTACAGTTTCATTTTCTTCTTCCCTTCTTCCTTGAAGGAAGAGCACAAATGTGAAGAATGCAGCAAGTGTCAGACTACAGCTACAATTCTTTAAAATATCCTACCCCCAGCAATGAGAACCACTCCCTGGACATAAGAATGGCCATACTGGGTCAGACCAAAGGTCCAGCCAGCCCAGTATCCTGTCTACTGACAGTGGCCAATGCCAGGTGCCCCAGAGGGAGTGAACCTAACAGGTAATGATCAAGTGATCTCTCTCCTGCCGTTCATCACCACCCTCTGACAGACAGAGGCTAGGGACACCATTCCTTACCCATCCTGACTAATAGCCATTATTGGACTTAACCTCCATGAATCTATCCAGTTCTCTTTTAAACCCTGTTATAGTCCTAGCTTTCACAACCTCCTCAGGCAAGGAGTTCCACAAGTTGATCGTGTGCTGTGTGCAGAAGAACTCCCTTTTATTTGTTTTAAATCTGCTGCCCATTAATTTCATTGGTGGCCCCTAGTTCTTATATTATGGGAACAAGTAAATAACGTTTCCTTATTCACTTTCTCCACATCACTCATGATTTAATATACTTCTATAGTCTCCTCTTTTCCAAGCTGAAAAGTCCTAGCCTCTTTAATCTCTCCTCATATGGGACCCATTCCAAACCCCTAATCATTTTAGTTGCCCTTCTCTGAACCTTTTCTAATGCCAGTATATCTTTTTTGAGATGAGGAGGCCACATCTGTACGCAGTATTCAAGATGTGGGCGTACCATGGATTTATATAAGGGCAATAAGATATTCTCCATCTTATTCTCTATCCCCTTTTTAATGATTCCTAACATCTTGTTTGCTTTTTTGACTGCCGCTGCACACTGAGTGGATGTCTTCAGAGAACTATCTGGAATGACTCCAAGATCTTTTTCCTGATTAGTTGTAGCTAAATTAGCCCCCATCATACTGTATGTAGAATTGGGGTTATTTTTCCCAATGTGCATTACTTTACATTTATCCACATTAAAGTTCATTTGCCATTTTGTTGCCCAATCACTTAGTTTTGGGAGATCTTTTTGAAGTTCTTCACAGTATGCTTTGGTCTTAACTATCTTGAGCAGTTTAGTATCATCTGCAAACTTTGCCGCCTCACTTTTTACCCCTTTCTCCAGATCATTTATGAATAAGTTGAAGAGGATTGGTCCTAGGACTGACCCTTGGTGAACCCACTAGTTACCCCTCTCTATTCTGAAAATTTACCATTTATTCCTACCCTTTGTTCTCGGTCTTTTAACCAGTTCTCAATCCATGAAAGGATCTTCCCTCTTATCCCATGACATCTTGGTTTACGTAAGAGTCTCTGATGAGGGACCTTGTCAAAGGCTTTCTGGAAATCTAAGTACACTATGTCCACTGGATCCCCCTTGTTCACATGTTTGTTGCCCCCTTCAAAGAAATCTAATAGATTAGTAAGACATGATTTCCCTTTATAGAAACCATGTTGGCTTTTGTCCAACAATTTATGTTCTTCTAGGTGTCTGACAATTTTATTCTTTACAATTGTTTCAACTAATTTGCCCGGTACTGAGTTAGACTGTAATTGCCGGGATCACCTCTAGAGCCCTTTTTAAATATTGGCGTTACATTAGCTATCTTCCAGTCATTGGGTACAGAAGCTGATTTAAAGGACAGGTTACAAACCATAGTTAAGTATCAGAGGGGTAGCCGTGTTAGTCTGAATCTGTAAAAAGCAACAGAGGGTCCTGTGGCACCTTTGAGACTAACAGAAGTACTGGGAGCATAAGCTTTCGTGGGTAAGAACCTCACTTCTTCAGATGCACTTGCATCTGAAGAAGTGAGGTTCTTACCCACGAAAGCTTATGCTCCCAGTACTTCTGTTAGTCTCAAAGGTGCCACAGGACCCTCTGTTGCTTTAAACCATAGTTAGTAGTTCCGCAATTTCACATTTGAATTCTTTCATCTGACGAAGTGGGTATTCACCCACAAAAGCTTATGCTCCAATACATCTGTTAGTTTATAAGGTGCCACAGGACTCTTTGTCGCTTTTTACAGATCCACACTAACACGGCTATCCCTCTGATACTTCAGAAGTCTTGGGTGAATGCCATCTGGTCCCAAATATCAGGGGGTAGCCATGTTAGTCTGTATCTACAAAAACAACAAGGAGTCTGGTGGCACCTTAAAGACTAACAGATTTATTTGGGCATAAGCTTTCATGGGTAAAAACCTCACTTCTTCGGATGCATAGAGTGAAAGTTACAGATGCAGGCATTATATACTGACACATGGAGAGTGGTGTCAGTATATAATGCCTGCATCTGTAACTTTCACTCTATGCATCTGAAGAAGTGAGGTTTTTACCCACGAAAGTTTATGCCCAAATAAATCTGTTAGTCTTTAAGGTGCCACCAGACTCCTTGTTGTTGTTGTTGATCTGGTCCCAGTGACTTGTTACTGTTAAGTTTATTATTTAAATCCAAAACCTCCTCTAGTGACACCTCAATCTGTGACAATTCCTCAGATTTGTCATCTACAAAAGCCAGCTCAGGTTTGGGAATCTCCCTAACATCCTCAGCCATGAAGACTGAAGCAAAGAATTCATTTAGTTTCTCGGCAATGACTTTATCGTCTTTAAGTGCTCCTTTTGTATCTCAATTGTCCAGGGGCCCCACTGGTTGTTTTGCAGGTTTCCTGCTTCTGAAGTACTTAAAAAACATTTTGTTATTACCTTTTGAGTTTTTGGCTAGCTGTTCTTCAAACTCCTTTTTGGCTTTTCTTACTACATTTTTACACTTAATTTGGCAGTGTTTATGCTCTTTTCTATTTACCTCACTAGGATTTGACTTCCATTTTTTAAAAGATGCCTTTTTATCTCCCACTGCTCCTTTTACATGGCTGTTAAGCCACGGTGTCTCTTTTTTAGTTCTTTTACTGTGTTTTTTAATTTGGGGTATACGTTTAAGTTGGGCCTCTATTATGGTGTCTTTGAAAAATGTACACGCAGTTTGCAGGGATTTCACTCTAGTCACTATCTTTTAATTTCTGTTTAACTAACCCCCCTCATTTTTGCATAGTTCCCCTTTCTGAAGTTAAATGCCACAGTGTTGGGCTGTTGAAGTGTTCTTCCCACCACAGGAATGTTAAAAGTTATTATATTCTGGTCACTTTTTCCAAGCAGTCCTGTTATAGTTACCTCTTGGAGCAGATCCTGCGCTTCACTCAGGACTAAATCGAGAATTGCCTCTCCCCTTGTGGGTTCCTGTACCAGCTGCTCCATAGGATATCTCCGTTAATTTAATTTAAGAAGCAGTCATTTCAAGTATCGAGAAATTTTGTCTCTGCATTTCATCCTGAGGTGACATGTTCTCAGTCAATATCGGGATAAATCCCGACAGAGGGATAGGAAGTAAATGTGGCCTCAATTCTGCATGCTCTTGTCTGCAGAGACTGATGGTCCCTCTACACACAGCAGTTTGCAGGATCCAGATCCATGGTATCTCACATTGCTGTATATAAGTGTTCCATTTATTATGGCTGTCACTGTACACGAAAATTGGAAAATACCCCAGCAGTTCCATAGCATGTGGTGGAAGAAGTTCACCTTGACTCCCTTGAAAAGCTGCAAGAGCAGACTTTGTGCAACAGGCGCTGCAGAAGAAAGTTGAGGGGATAAAGCCGGGTGGAGAAATGGTCTGTATATTTAGGAGTGTAGTCACCTCAATCTGTGATGTTCCCTATACACAGATCCTCACATAATGTAATCCATGATCCTGAATGCAATAGATGGTGCAGTTAAGGTTCCCTTTAGGACAGTGGTTCTTAACCTTTACTGCAGCAAGTACTCCTTTGGTTCCCAAAATATGTTCTCACACCCCTTATCAAAAATCAAAATATGTTCTCGTACCCCTTAAATCTAGATATATTTTTGTTTGTATATTACAGTAATGGTTAAAAATGTATAATGTTAATAAATACATAGGTTTGAGGAAACAAAGTAGTTGTACTTACGTGCCTGTGCTTACGTGCCTGTGCTTACTTTGTGTTTTTGATGATTTACCTTCTAAAAAAATCTGGCATGTCTCACACCCCCAGAAAGGGCATCTCGCACCCCCAGGGAGTGCGTGCACCCCAGGTTAAGAACCACTGCTTTAGGCAGTTCACATAGGGTGAAATTCCCCCTGAGGAGAGGGTCAGTACAAACCCTCTGCAGTGTTTATACCCTCTTTTGAGGGCTTAAGTAGTTGTACAGCCCTTGTGGGGGCTCCTCTGCACAAAGGTGAATTTCATATTACAGCATATATCCCAATTTGTGAGATGGCTTATGATGTTTTCCCCACACTTGGCCTGTACTACTTTATCTTTCTGGTGCTGCATATGGTATTGGGCGATCAGACAATGAATCCTACTGTAATACATACAGACAAATAGGCAACGTTAAAGTTGCGGTGGGAAGCTTAATTTTAAATTTCCCAATTTTTGTTGGCAATTAAAATCTCCGCTTTAAAGATATATTATTATGGATTTTGGAGTAACCAATGCTGAAATATAAAATGGTTTATAACAAAAAAATGTAGAAGAGTCTTAAGAATTCACTCAGAGTACAGACAGCAGCAGAAGAGGAGGAGCAATTCTGTGCAAAAAAGAAAAACGAGGCAGTCTTATGGGAGAATGAACTGAAGGAGGCAGATGGTAATTAGGTGTCAGTAGGTTCTTCTAAAAAGCAGACGGGTTCTGGGCACAATTAAGAGCTCTCTTTTAGAAGGCTGTTTTTGGAGGTGTAGAGAAAGGGAGTCAGAAGCATCAAAGCCTAACAAAGCCCAAATGGGTAGACACAATATTCTCTCTTCCCTCTTCCTCCCCAATGTTTGGAAAAAAAGAAAAAAGGGAAGCAAGGAAAAAAAGTTGGATTCTGAATCTACGGTTCACTAACTTACATAAAAACTAAAAATCCACCCAGCCTTCTATCACACAGGCTTGGAAGGGCGTTGTGCTGGGATCTAGAGGGGAAAGAGGAGTGCAAAAAAAAGTGAAAACAATCATTGTACTGTATGTTCTTGCAGTTTGTTAAAAATAAGAAGCTCTTTGTGGCCATATATAAAAAGAAAAAGTACAGTGGAAGCCTGAAAAGGCAGAGCTTTCAGATGTATTATGGGCATATGTCAGATACATCCAGTTAAATAGTTTTTGTAAACTATAATGATACTATTGCCTTTTGTCTTGTAGAAATATTAATGCCAAAGCACTTGGTCTCAGGACAGCTCTGATGTTTTCTAAGGTGCTGCTTTCAACCACTGAGGGCCTTCTCAGTAGCATAGGGTTACCATATTTAACAAATAAAAAAAGAGGACCCTCCATGGGGCCCTGGCCCCGCCCATTTCCCACCCCAGCCCCGCCCCTTCCCCGCCCTAACTCCACCCCCTCCTCCTTCCCACTCCCAGCCACGCGAAAAGGGCTGCCTAAGCGCTACCGGCTTCACGGTTTGCCGGGCAGCCCCCAGACCCTGCGCCCCCGGCTGGCGCTTCCCCAGTGCAGCTGGAGCCCGGGAGGGGAAGCATCCTTATTTACTTTCTCCACACCAGTAATGATTTAATAGACCTCAATCATATCGCCCCTTAGTTGTCTCTTTTCCAAGCTGAAAAATCCCAGTTTTATTAATCTCTCCTCATACGGAAGCCGTTCCATACCTCTAATCATTTTTGTTGCCCTTTTCTGAACCTTTTCCAATTCCATTATATCTTTTTTGAGATGGGACGACCGCATCTGCACGCAGTATTCAAGATGTGGGCGTACCATGGATTTGTACAGAAGCAATATATTTATTTTCTTATATTATCTATCCCTTTCTTAATGATCCCCAACATTCTGTTTGCTTTTTTGACTGCCGCTGGACATTCAGTGGATGTTTTCAGAGAACTAGCCACAATGACTCCAAGATTTATTTCTTGAGTGGTAACAGCTAATTTAGACCCCATCATTTCATATCTATAGTTGGGATAATAATGGGGGGCCCCATTGTAAAAACAAGCTCAGAGACAGTCCCTACCCCAGAGAACTCACCATCTAAGGGTACACTGTAATCGGAGTTGTGATTGCAGCCCATGTTGGTACTCCCATGCTAGATTACTACCTATCTCGCTAAAAATAGCCATGCAGATGTGATGGCCGGGGCTGTATAAACCCTCCCAGAAGCCTGGGTATATTCTGCACCACACCAGGGACCATGCCACCTCATTTTCATTGCTATTTTTAGCTGGATTACGGCTACAGTGGGTATGCCTACCCAAGCTGCAATCACACATCTGAGTGCAGGTAGACATATCCTAAGATTTAGGCAATCCAGGAAAGGTAGATAAATGAGGAGAAGGATAAGATATAGAGGTAACGCTGTTGCCTTGTTGTTGTCAAGAAGGAAACTATATCTAGCTCTATCCACATCTTGGATGAAACTGTGCTTACATATAGTAATTTACATATGTCAGTTACTCTGGTCAAAGTGTACTACTCATCTTAGTATTTCGACTTCTAGCATTTGTATACAAGCACTTATAAAATTTGTCAACATGTAGTTGTCTGCCTTGATGAGATGTAAATGAATGGGACTCTGTTTTGTTTGACTATTTCTCTTCATTTCCTACCTGTACTTTATCAACTTCTATCCTCTTCTCTTTACTAGGATATAGAGTATCCTCTTTAATAAATCCTCCCCTAAGGGATGTCTCTGTCTGCACCGTCAGCTTTTCCCCAGCCCTTTGTTTAAAAATTCCTCTATGACCTTTTTAATTTTACAACAAGCCTGGTTCTATTTTGGTTTAGGTGGAGCCCATCTTGCCTGTATAGGCTCTTTCTTTCCCGAAAGGGTCTCCCATTCCTAAGAAACCTAAATCCCTCCTCCCAACACCATCATCTCATCCATGCATTGAGCCCCTGCAGTTCTGCCCGTCTAACTGGTATCCAACAGGTCTGACAGCTATGGGACTGCACCATCAGTCACATGTCTGTGAGGCAGCCGGACGGTATGGGGTGCTTAATGGCTCCTGTAAGCTGCTGAGTACCTAAAGTCCCATTGAAATCAACAAGTGCCACAGAGGGTCGTTCTCAAGCAAGGCCTAGGTGTGTTTGCACATCTACCCTGGGCCCAGCCATGGTTTTCACACCACACACAAACTGATTTAAGGTGCATTTATGTGCTAGGCCTCAGTTGGGTCTCAGAAGGAGCTGACTGCAGCATGTGTGGACATACCTGACCTAGTTTAATCAAGTTCATGTACTGATCGCAATGAAGTCACAGCAGTACAGGCTTCAGCACAGGCTGTACAAATCCACTGGGACAATAGGTAATTACTCAAAGGGCTAGACCTCGTTGAAGTCTGTGCTGTGCAGCTTCATAGCTATCAATGCGTGGACCAGCTAGATTAAAGCGGGCTGAAGTATGTCTACACGTGCTGCAATCACACCCTGACTGCAGTTGAGACAGACCCTTGCATTGTCATATGGAGAAACGGGAGGAAACGCAACATATTAGTTCTCTAAAGAAAAGGGATTAGGAACCCCAAGTTCTGATTAACTACTCCTGAATCCTCACTAGTAGAATCTCCGCTCAGGAGTTTAATGCCAACTCACTTGAAATAGACAAGGCTAGCAAGTTCTCCATTAGTTCTAGTAGGAATCCTCTGCAGTGCTGGTTTTTCATTGATAGGTAGCATTTAATGTTGCTGGATTCATACAATATAACCCTATATTTTCCTGAACCAGCACTGCCATTTGGTCCAACTCATCATAGTCTGGATAGGCTATGGCCATACTTCATTTTTATGAAGGCCGAACAGGGCCGCCCGGGGGGGGCAAGTGGGGCAATTTGCCCCAGGCTCTGGGCCCCGCAGGGGCCCCCACAAGAGTTTTTTGGGGCCCCTGGAACGGGGTCCTTCACTCGCTCCAGGGCCCCCTGAAAACTCTTGTGGCGCCCGGACCCCCGGAGCGGAAGAAGCTCCAGGTCTTTGGCAGCAGTTCGGCGGCGGGGGGTCCTTCTGCTCCGGACCCGCCGCCGAAGTGCCCTGAAGACCCGCAGCGGGGGGTCCTTCCGCCCCGGGACCCGCCGCTGAAGATCCCAGGCCCCCTGAATCCTCTGGGCGGCCCTGAGGCCGAAACTCCCTTTGAACTCAATGGGAGTTTAGTGTGCATGCGAACGTAGGCTCAAATGGTAAAGTGGAAGAGGGATTATAATGTATAGACAGACACTTGCATAGATTTCTCAGGGTAATTCTGTTCCTCTCTTCCTTCCCCTCTGCCCTCCCCAACTCCCTCCTTTTCTGCACACTACTGGCTGCTGTCTTCAGTTTTTGATATCTTCTAACATGGCTGGCTGCTTTAATTGTATAATATCTTCCTTCAGTGCTATATGCAGGACCATACCTGCAATACAAGCAGATCTTTGACCCATCAGCTTAAACACTACCACTTGAAGAAAAAGAACCTTATTCTCAGTATCTGGCACCCTTCAGTTGGCCTGCAGCCTTGATCCTTTTCAAATAAAAAGAACTGTACAACAAACTCAAATAATGTGAGCAATGCATTGTTGCGGTAATATTGACTTCCTGCCTCTCAAAGCGGTATATGATTAATAGAAAACCAGACATTTCTCTTTTTCTATCTATATCACTGCGAATACTTCCAATAAGAGAGATTTAAATTATAGTAAAAAGAAAAGATTTCATTAAATGACTCAAGAGTAATTGGGATATATAAAAGATTTTACAATAATGCAGTAGCAGTTTATTCTACCTGAGAACATGCCACCATATTTTTTTGGCTTCTAACCACATAAACTCCTATCACCAAATCCTGGCTTTGGGCTACTTGTGTGTATGTCCCAAAAAACATAGCCCCATGAGGAACTATGCTATGTAGCACCTATGCTATGTATCCCTATCTTGGCTTTCCCTAAGAGGTCTAGTCCACACTCCACAGGTCAGCTATTTAGAGCCAGGAAGTAGGCAGGTAAAAGGGCATGTGCTCCTAAATCTCCTAGGTACTTTTGAAAATCTTCCTGCACTTCATCATCCTGATTTGCCCTGAGTGCTTTTGTATCTTCTCTTACAGGTTTTGGCACAAGTGATTTGCATGGGTAGCTCTGTAAGGATTATCTTGGCACTCCCAGGCTGGCCAAAATACAACACTAATTTTCACCCATTCAGTGCCATCTTGGCTTGAGGTTGCTTTGCCGGTGCCATGCCTTAGTTTACCCACTTTTCAAGGAGTCATTCAATCAAACTGCTAAAACAAACTCTTCTTTAGTTCAGCCACTCTGCTTCCTGGGGCTGGATTTATTAACATAACAAAATATTCAAAATGAAAGTTCTCAAATCCCCATCAAGTCCATGCTCAGAGGCAGGGTGTAGTGGTCTATGCATTAGATTGGCAATACACATCCTCACTCAAACAAGTTCAAATCCCAAGAGAATCCACTCCATGCTCCTCAACTTCCTGCCGGGGTTTCCCTGGTCTCCCCTGCCTGTACAGCAACACTATAGCAATGTAAGAGAACCACAGCTGTGGTTTTGATGTCAGCGAATGTTCCCTACTGCTGTTCTGTGGTAATCTTGCTTAAGGACATTGCCACAAATTTGCTTAAAGCAACAACCACGTGGCATGCTCCTAAGTTTGCATAAAACCGCTGTCTTGCTCACCACAATAATTGATTAATCATTACAAACAACTCTTTCAGATCATTTGAAGATGGCATTTCCATGTATCTGGCAGTATTCAATGGCACACATGCCGCATTGCGTGCATGATTTAATACATTGGATTGTATAATACCACAGTAACAATCATCCACTTTATGTAGAAAAGGGATATAAATGTAGTAAGCAGGCACAATATTGCCAACTGCAAGCGTTCAAAAAACATGAGAAAGGCCCCAAAATCATGAGATTGGCATAACAATGGTGAAAATTCAAAAGTATAATGTGTGTATGTCAGAGTGTGTGTGTCTTTTTATTTGCCTTCTGGGGACTTGAGCCCTTTGGCACGCTCAAGTCACATTTTAAAGCTTTTCTCTGCTTTTCTTGCATGAGGGCAAGAAAGTTACCAGTCTTTAAACTGAAAGCTGAGATACTTATGTAATCAATTGACTACAGGAGCTGGGAATATACCAAAAACACCAGATATCACAACAGTCACGATAAAATCCCGAGAGCTGGCTACACAGCATGCCTTTGATCCTGGAAATAAGGGATCACCTTATAAGACCATTCTACAACTTAAATAGTATTTGAAATATATTTAGCCAATAATTACTATAGGTACAAATAGTTAATTATAATACTGAGACAGTTATTATGAAGCAAAATCACTACACCACTAAAACATGCTCGCTGCTGCCTTAATGGTATAATATGACTAAAGTTTAAATGATATTAAATATATTTTTGAACCTGTGTTTCTTATTTCTGGGATGATTACAAATTCTTGTATAGTGGAATGCAGTTCATACTAGAAGCAAAGGGGGAAAGTGTGGAAAGGTAATTAATAAAAAGCTTTTTCCTTGGATGATATAAATGGCAAAGGATCTGGCTCCAAATAGTTATTTATATTTTGACATGCAGTAGAGTTTTGCTTGTCTGTAATATTCCAGTTGTGGGATCTGATCCACACAGACAGAAGTGTCTTGCTTGTACGGGTCAGATTGCAGGACTGGGGCCTAAAATATCAGTCTCTTCCCATTTTTCAGCAGAGATAGGGAATATAACAGCAGAGGCTTTAGTTAGGTCCCATTACATTAAGAATTTATTACTTTTACAAAATATATCATAGCACAGTTACTAATGTACAGTGAGATATTGAAACTGAACTACAATTATGCATTGTAGTTCAGTTTCAATATCTACATGGGGGGAGGGATAGCTCAGTGGTTTGAGCATTGGCCTACTAGACCCACAGTTGTGAGCTCAATCCTTGAGGGGGCCACTTAGAGATCTGGGGCAAAATTAGTACTTGGTCCTGCTAGTGAAGGCAGGGGGCTGGACTCAATGACCTTTCAAGGTCCCTTCCAGTTCTAGGAGATAGGATATCTCCATTAATTATTATTATTATATGTAAAATCAACAAAGGGCATTTTGGTTATATGTATATATAAGCTGGGGAATGACCCAGCAGGTCTTTTTCTTAAGGAATGCCATTGATTCAAAGAAATCAGAATAAATTAATATAAGCAAAAACGAGGGTGCACAAAAACTCCCCACCTTCCTCCTAGAACTCTGGATATGAACCAAGCCTCCCTAAAGGCATTCTTCCCTCTCTTCTGCCCACGCAGCTCTGAAAGAGGAATAGGGGAGCAGAGCTGGAGTTAAGCCCTTGTTCACCACTTTTATTCCAGTTGGTTGCATTTGTTACTAAAACCTTCCATGCTGTGTCTTATTTAAAATATAATGGAAAAGCGAAGGGAGGGGGGGACGCGGGGATGACTCCACTATGTTTTTAATCAATGTTATTTACATATACAGTTCTGGGGCCATAACAGTTATCCCATACCATAGAGGATTTATCTACCCTGAAGGGTGAATTACATTTAATAATACTTAGTTCCTTTTAAGAAAAATCCACATGCTGATATTCTGCAGTACACATGGGCATTTTAAGGCTCCAGAGATGTAACTTGTAAGTAGATATTATGATATCCTGCGATAAGGCTGATGTCATGCCAGTGTTTTATGGGAAACTTAAACATGGCTATAGTATCACTATAAAGATTAAGGTCTATTCAATTAAATAGATCATGATCAAAGTTTGCAAACATATCCCAACCTGAGATCTTAAAAGGGCCTGATTTTTAGTGGGTGGGTGCTCATCACTTTTCTAATCGGGAACCTTTAGGGTATGTCAAGCAGGGCATCCTAAAATGCAAGCCTCCAGAATCACTAGTCACATTTGAAAATCTTGGCCTATAGCAATGAGCACAGGATTTAACTCTCTGGCACACCATTAAAGAGATCATCAGGTGAAGACAAGCAAGTGCCTGTATCACAAGCTCATTGCTCGTATAAAGAGCCACTCAGATCTTAATGAGTAAATTGTTGAATTTTTCAGTCAAGTGAAAGGGAAATAGAAAACAAGATAGAGACATGGGATAATACTGTGGTAATGTATAAAACACTTAAGGCTTGGTCAATACTCAGAAATGTTGCCGGTATTGTTATGTTAATTAGGGGAGTGATTTTTTTGCCAACAGCTATGCCAGCAAAATGCCCAGTGTAGATGCAATTAGACTGGCAAAAAAAGACCTTTTGCTGGACAGTAACCCTTATTTTACTTGGGGAACTTGTATAAGTGATACTGGCAAAAGGACTTTTTTGCCAGTATAAACTGTATCTATGCTAGGAAGGCTTGCTGGTGTATATACCAATATAGCTATATTGGCAAATCTTTAATGTGTAGAGGAGATAGATGAGGAGAAAGACAGAAAATAAAAAAAGGGAATGAAAGAAAAATAAGATAGAAGGCAAGTGGGAGGAAGAGGCTTTCTTTGGGTCAAGGAAATTCTCTGGGCTTTGTAGGCTATGATTTAAGATCTAGATAGAGAGTTAGCTAGCCTAATCTAACAAACAACTTGAGTTACAGCCTCTGCTCCCTCCTGCATTTTAACTCAACCAGCCTGGTATATGTTAAAATACACTTGACTAGAGTTTAGAAGGTTTTAGGTAGTGCAATCTGTAACATTGCATTTTTAAATGCTTGGTGGCCCTATTTACCAGATTGCTCTTACAACAGCTGCAAAATTATCACTGAAAACCAAAATTCTTTTTCAAAGACTGATTAAAACTATGGCCACCTATGAATAATCACAGTTGCCACTGTGCTATACACCATTGCTATTCAGAACATCACAGCAACAGCAGGGATAGAACTCAGAACCTCCTGTTTCAAAAATATACCCCCCCCACCACTTGAACTAAAGGGAAAAATCTCCATTAGCATTATAGGGTCTATCTGACTCAGACAGAGGGACTAGTAGAGGGTAATGATATACATACACACCAGCTGGTTAATTATGCTAATTTGCATTTTAAGATTACCACAATTCATAGTGGGTGGTTAAAATAAATACATAAACTTAACCCCTCTCCCCAAAAATAAACAACACTGGGGCTGGACTGCATAAAGGTTGTCAACTGTGCTATAGCAAATTGACAAAGGTTATTGTTTTTTTGTGCTTGGAAGTGTCACCAGCTCTTTGCAATCCTTATTATTTATAGAGCATTGCAGATATTCCCAGTGCTTTACAGACCACATAAAAGACAAGGTTGCTGCTAGGGACCTTGTAACCTGACTCAGACATACCCAGTACGAAGAGTGATCACTCAAATGCATATGAAAGTAATCAGCATAGTTGAGGTAATCACTATAGGTCAGCACTGGAAGGTTTCATGAAAGAAATGTGTTTTAAAGGTGCCCTGTATACGATTTTTTGTGCATCTTCAGGATATACAATGAAGGACTGGAAGATTTTTTCCCCAGAATCAGGGTTTTTTTTTTAAATCTTGCTTGTTTTATTACTTTAAAAATATCAGGAAAGTCAAAATTCCTGGTTTTGCATCAAGACCTCTTGTGGAACCCCAGTACATGTTTATTATGAGTTCACACCCTATTTTGAACTAGTGGGACATTTATGTAATGAAGATGTCCTTTCTCCAAAATGTTCACTAGTTGTTAGCACCTATTTAACTCAAATACAAATAGAAACAAAAACTATAAAGTTGCAAACAGCCTAACCCCTTGTTTTCTCTGTCACTCAGTTTTTATTCTCTTGAATCTTGGGGTCATAATTGTATTAGTTCCCCCCAATTGCTATAGACTCTTCCAGAGTAGACAAATACTAATTTTTTTGTATGTATTTAAAACAAGGCAGAAAAATTTTACTTTTTTGGGGAAAAATCATTACCTCACAAAAACAGAAAAGGGCACAAGCCCACCCAATCCCCCTCTATCCCATGGCAGACAAGATGTCAGAACAGCTTTTAAGGATGAGCGGTTGCTTGGAAAAAGAATGGTGAGAGGTTGAAGCAGTGCTCTATGGATATGTCTATGCAGCAGTTAAACACCTGTGGCTGGCCCGAGTCAGGTGGCTCAGGCTGTGGGGCTATAAAATTGCTGTGTGGAAGTTCGGACTCAGGCTGGAGCCCAAGTTCTGGGATCCCATAAGGGGGGGGTGGGTCTCAGAGTCTGGGTTCCAGCCCGAGCCTTGGCATCTACACTGCAATTTTTAGCCCCTGCAGCTTGGGCCTGTCTGGCCCGAGTCAGCTGACCCAAGCCAGCTGCAGCTGTGCCATGGCTCTTTATTCCAGTGTAGGAGTGCCCTAGGACTGTGTGCCCCTTGCCTCCTACCACTGGAAGAAGAGTTACTACCATGAAAGCTACGATTACAAAGGTTCACCTCAATATAAAGGGCTTTAGTCCCATTGCCCTTGCTCACATGGTTAATCTCACTGACTTCATGCGACTACAAGATGGTACTATTTATGTCAGAAAGGGCCTATTCTATTCTGGTTCTTAGACCACGCTCATCACCATAGAGACTGAGTACCTTCCAGCAGTGCACTAAGCAATAGGATTCCAAACCTGTAGTGGCCTAAGGGACAAACCACCCAGAGATGCTTTTGTTTTGACAAAATAACCTTGTGGATGCTGCTTCTCTTCAACTGTTTATCCCCATATGTGACACAGAGACCCCTTGTCAAAGGGTCCCCTGTTCTTTGCAAACCACTCTTATCTCAGACCTGACAAACTCACTACACATAAGAACAGCCATACTGGGTCAGACCGAAGTTCCATCTAGCCCAGTATGCTGTCTTCCGACAGTGGCCACAATGCAGGTGCCCCAGAAGGAATGAACAGAACAGGTAATCATCAAGTGATCCATTCCCTGTTGCATTCCCAGCCCCTGACAAACAGAGGCTAGGGACACCTTCCCTGCCCATCCTGGGTAATAGCCATTGATGGACCTATCCTCCATGAATTTATCTAGTTCTTTTTTGAACCCACCAAACACATAACTTGCAAGGTATTTAGCTATATTTATCCAACATATAAGGTATCTACAGAAAGTTCTTCACTTACCAAGTGTCATTATCATGAGATATATGTACAGGTAATATTTAAGGAATAATGTAACTATGTTGAAAGTATGCTTTATGGTCTTGGATGTAAAAGTTCTTCACCAGGAAATATTTAGTCTCGGTGATGACTCAGTCAAGCAGGAGAGATTTGCACCTCCTCCTGGTGATGTAATGCAAATCTGAATTGCCTAGCCTTGTGCCATCCCAAGACTATCAGAGGAAAACCATCAGAGACAACTGCAAACAATTGAAACCACTTGGAGGTAAAAAAGGAACATTACAACAGACAGGTGTTTACTTTGTCTATGAATAGAGATGAAAGACTGTTTCAGTATAACACAGAGTGAGGAGAAGTACTCTGTATCCATTCACTGAGGAACCATCTTGTGGCTCAGGGGTGTCTTTCATAAAGTTTGGATTCTGGTCCCTGTGAAGCCAGCCAGCTCTGCAACAGACTGAAGTTTGGGATGAAAACCTAGTTTGTTAGATAGGAAAGGTAACAACTAATAAGTATAGGCACTAGTTTATGTTTTATGATTTTGTTTTGTATTGTAAACATTTGTTTCTATCACTCTCTCTTGTTTCTAGTGGAATATCTATTATTTCTTAAATAGACCTTCTCCTGTTTTATTATAAGTGCTGTGTGTTACATAGCAGTGCTGGTTTAAGGTAAAACTGGTAAACTGAGGTACACAGGTCCTTTTGGGGGCAGAGGATCTTGGGCTTCTGTGAGAGGCCAGTGTCAATGGCTGAATACCATAGGGGAACAATTCAAAGGGACAGGTGCACCTATTGTTAATCTTTGAAGTGAAAACAGGGAAGGCATAGCTCAGAAGAGAGTGCCTGACAGGCTGGTGGTGTTAGGGAGCTAACACCCAGCTACCACGGGCAAGACTACCTCTCTCTAGAGGTAGAGGGTAACAAGGTGACTCACAGCCCTGAATACCCTGAGAACCATCACACCATATCCTCCAAATTTTAAAATACATTTTAAGGCCCAGTTCCTGCACTGAGCTCTATGCAAGCAGACCCCTGCATGAACCTACATTGACTCCAACAGGGCTTTGTGCAAAAGTAGGGATCTGCCCATAAACAGCTCCTTGCAGGATCAGGGCCCAAGTTTGCTAATGGAGCTCACACCTTGTGACGTTATCTGATTAAAATATGACCATATAGATCATTGTTGCAACAACTGCTATATATTTGCAACAAATTTTGTACAAAATGTGGCATGTAAGATGTCTATGAAAAGGTTATGATTTGCTGGTTATGATTATGCTATCTGTACGCATGTATCATTTTTGTATTTGACTTTTGAGTATTGGCTCTATACCTGGATTTCAAATGTTTGCTCCTGGGATAACGCCCACAAAGTAGTTAGCCAGCACATCTTGGAGGGACTATTCAAATTGAGTGCCCCATCAAAAGAACATTTAACTGACAATGGACCATGGGAGATGCCTGTCTATACTTAATGAGATTTCCTGCTGTGACTAGGTGAAATGCATGTACATGTGACTTGCCCATGTGACTCCAAACTCTATCTTGTTGCTGTAATTTTCCACAATAAGAACAATGGGGTTCCTTTCACATGGCAGAAGCTATAAAGGGCCCTAGAAACACCTCCATTTTTCCTCTTTCCTGCTGAAACCTCTGGAATATGAACTTACACTAATGGGAACATTCTAACCAATGGACTGAGGACCTTCCAATGATTTGGAAGCAGCCAGAGACTTGACTTAAGCCAGCAGTTTATTCCATCACTGCTATAAGCCTGAACCAAGAACTTTGCAATTACAGTATGTATTTGATTCCTTTAACCAATTTTAACTTTCTTTCTTTTTATAAATAAACCTTTAGATTTTAGATACTAAAGAATTGGCATCAGCATGATTTTTGGGTAAGATCTAAGTTATATACTGATCTGGGTGTGTGGCTGGTCCTTTGGGATCAGAAGAACCTTTTCTTTTATGAGACACCTTTAAACCCTGTGTTTTCAGTGGTAATATAAGGATTCTGGGATGCCCAAGGAAACTGCTTTTATGACTTTTTGTTAGCCAGTGCGATGAAACAGAAGTTTACTTTTGTTGCTGGTTTGGTATGGGGGGATTAGCCACCAGTCTTGGGGTGTGTCTGCCCTATTTCTCAGCAGTTTGTCCTGAATTTAGCACCCTCGGTTGTGACCCACAGAAGTACAGTTACACATCTCTTGTGAGGAGTCAAGGAGGCTTTCTCCTCCCCTTCAGAATGTTTAATCATTCATCTGAGGATGGGCGGTGGGTGTTCAGGATTGGTCCAACTCTGCTCCCACTGAAGTCAATGGTAGTTTTACCATTGACTTAACTGGGAACAGAATTAGGCCAATGCTGAGCACTTTTAAAAATCCCACCCCTCATGTGAAATTGTCTGAAACATTTTGAAATAAGCAATAAATAAGAATTGTGTGAGCCTGTAGAGGGCGCTGACGTGGGCCCTGGGAATAGGTACATGTATACAGTTACAAATCTGTGGGGAAAACTATATTTGATTTTAAGAATTAAGTCCAGTTTTATATTAAGCAACATCATTAAGATGGCCTTGCCCCACAGATTTTACAAAATAAAGCCAATTAGAGGATGTTCATTTTTCCATGCTAGCATCTATTGAATTGGTATATGACAGCACTGGAAAGGAAAGAATTTCTAGATTGCATGAAAGCATTATTACTTATTTAACATTGTCAGTGTTCTCAGTGCTATATGAAAAGAGGCCCCATCCCCAAGGAGCTTAGATACTATGGTGATGGACTTGGGATAGACGGAGCCCAGGAAGGCAGTCCAAATCAGAAAATATTCACACTTTATTTTGTCTATTAGCATGCAATTGCTAAAATGAGTGCTGAAGTCAGATTTAATGCAACCATTTTGCATTCTGACAGCTGCAAAGCAACTGCCTAGGGAACAGATGCTCTTTGCTTTGCAAGATCTCTGGTCACAATCTGCTGTGGCGAGCTCCCCCAAATCAATACAAGGCATTTTTTTCACAAATCCAAATCTTCCTCCCCCACCTTCTGCCCGTACCTGTCTCCTTCCCTAATTTGACAAGGAAGTTCTCAATCAAACAGCCCCACTCCAGCTCTCCGGTAAGGCCGAACTGCTGCATTTCGGGACTTGTAGTTCTCTCCCCTCCCCCGTCTAGTCTCTGATCAAAGCAAAACCTGCAGCGTGCTTTCCCACCTCCCTGCGATATTGATCTCTGGGCCGGGCATTATGTGCGACCGTGAAGCGAGGCTCTTCCCCCTGGGGCTGTATGGACCCCTGCCTGAGCACAGCTGGGGGACTACATTTCCCAGGCTGCCTCGGGCGCCGGCTACCCCTTGTTAGCGTGAGAGCTGCAGGTTGATCGTCTTGGTCGCAGATGAGCAGAGAGAAAACATTGGAGGGGGAGAGAGAGAGAGGGAGAAGGGGGGCTAGAGGAGCAGTGCCTTGGGCAGACGAATTATGCATGCACTAGGCGAGCGCTGAGAGAATGGCTGTGGAAGGTAAGGGCTCCCCTTCCCCTGCCTTGTCCTTGTGCACGCTGAAGCGCCCGCTGCTTCTGCGGGGGACCCTCCCCCCTGGCACTCACCTGAGCAGCCGAGGGGCTGGCCCCGCGGAGCAGGGACGGGGAAGGCATCAGTCCAGGCTTCCCAAGGGGAGCGGCAAGCGGGGCTTTGGCCACATGCCGTGGGCTGGCTGGCGAGTGCACCCAGCGGATCCAGGTGCCTGAGAAGCGCCCCCTCTCCTCCCTCGTACAGCCCATAACCCAGTCATGCCAGCTCAACCTGCCCTCCTTAGCCTGGCTGGGCTGGAGGGGGGGATCCCTCCCCCAGAGCTCCGCTGCGTCTCTTTGCTTTCAACCCCCACCCCATTTATGCTAGCAGAGCTGGTAGATTATACATCTGATTCACGCCCTCCTCTTATAGTAGTGCTTGGCTAGGCCAGGGATTGAAATCCTAGCCCCTGGAATTCACCCCAAGAAGGGCCAGTGTTTTGACTTCTGACATAAGTAGCTGTTTGTGTTTAATTACATTGTGGCTGAATTGGAGTGTATAATCAGGTGGCCATGGGAACAAAGAATGGCTCTGAAATGTGGGTGGGTTTGTTTTATTTCCAGAATAGTAGGGGGCTGCCTATGCCTCTTTAACCATTATTACCTGGCCTTCCTTGAGGCTACCTGGGCTCTTTCCATTGCAACTGTTATTTTTCAGTTAAAAAACTTCAGAACTGGCTCCAAGGTGCTGATGTTACACACAGGAAAGGCAGCTGAGCAGCACATGCGTATCGCAAAAAATATCTAGGTTTTCTATTTTAGCATGAATTGAGTATTCCGTATCACCACTCCTATCTTGCCCGCCCATATTTTTTTAAATGCAAAAGCAGATGCTATAATTATCTCCTGTTACCTTAAATAGCTTCTAAATTTCTGAAGTGTAATATGGTGACACTATTATGCTTTCCAATCACAATATAGAAAGTGAATGTAAATCTGGTTGTATTAGCGGGAGTTTCTAAGATATGGGTGCCAGAGTATGCTATTGTATCCCACTCCGGCAAGTGGAGAACGGGAAAAAATTCATACACGATAGGCCAGATTTAATAAATAAATAATTTAAAAAAGCCCGGCTCCCATAGAAACACCTAAATGAAGTGGCAGCTGCTGCGTACTTGAGCACGTCTGAAAATCTGACCACTTTATTTAGGTGCTTAACTAGAAGCCAAACTCTTCTAAGAAACTGATTGGTGTATGTAGCAGCACTTGTATTTTGCTCCCACTGAGTACTTCAAGGAGATTTAGGTGAGAGAGAACTTGTGGTTAGGTACACTAGGAAAAATAAACTCATTTTTTCTGTACTGTCCCTCTCAGAAATTCATGCTTGCTTGCGACGCAGTATATTCTAGTACACAAAGCATGGGTCTAGGTATCGGGAATTCCTAAATTCTAATCTCATCCTGGCCACTGCCTTTCTCTGTGGCCTTGGGTCAGTCATTAAACCACAGCTTAATGTTTTGAAAAGCATCCTTTAATTGTGGGTGTCTCATTTATTGGGTTCCCGAGACAACACTGAGCTTGATTTCTCCCCCCTTTCCCCTTCCCCCCAAAGGTGCTAAGTATTAGCCACTCCATTCACAGTCAAAGGCCTGGTCTACACTAACCCCCCACTTCAAACTAAGGTACGCAAATTCAGCTACGTTAATAACGTAGCTGAATTCGAAGTACCTTAGTTTGAACTTACCGTGGGTCCAGACGCGGCAGGCAGGCTCCCCCGTCGATGCCGCGTACTCCTCTCACCGAGCTGGAGTACCGGCGTCGATGGCGAGCACTTCCGGGATTGATCCGGGATCGATTTATTGCGTCTAGACGAGACGCGATAAATTGATCCCAGAAGATCGATTGCTTACCTCCGGGTCTGGCGGTAAGTGTAGACCTACCCAAAGGGAGCTGCTGGTGCTCTACATCACTGAAAATCAAGCCCACACTGTTTCAAACTGGACACCCAAAATCCGCTTTGAAAAATGTGGATCCAGGTTCTAAATTTCAGCTACTGCTTTGAGCTATGGTGGCTCAGCACCTCTGAAAATCAAGCCCTGGTTTTCTCTAGGCAGGCACCCAGTGCTAGTCGCTATTTCTGAAAACATGGTTATATGTATCTAAATAAAGCTGGCCTCCCAAAATTAGTCATTCTGCCTTAAAATTAGAATTTGTCCTTAAAACTCTGTATAGGCCAAATTAATTACTTATCTAAGCAGATGCAACTCCATTATTTTTTTTATTTGTGAACCATGATAAATGAAGAGTCTTGGTTTAATTACAGCTGCTTCTGTGGCAAAAAGGGTTAGCAATGCAATGCAAACTGGGTGTGTGCGCTTGGTGGGTAAAGAGATGAAACAGACTGCCATTTGGGAGTGCTCCAGTTCATACACGAGCAGAAACCCCACTATGGTGCCTTCTATAAACCTTCTTTATTCACTTGATTAAACTCTTCTTATTCTGTCTCCTAAATCCATTCATGTCTTTAATAATTCTTGTCATTTGTGCAGTGCCTTCCATCTGAGGAGCTCAAAAAGCATTATAAATATTAATGAATTAAAGCTTTGCTAAACCCCTGTGAGGTAGGGGAATATTATCTTCATTATATATATATGGGGAAACTGAGGCACAAAAATTAAGTGGCCTTCCCCAGCTCATATGGGTAGTTTGTTGCAGAGGTGGGAATTGAACCTAGATATTTTACCCACCAAGCCTCTCCTCCTCAACAGGTTCTATCTCACTGGGAGCTATTTGCATTTTGCAGGGTGACTGAGATGAGACTGGAGTGAACAGAAGCCTCACCAGTGTGCAGAAGCCCTCCCCCATCCTTAGGATTATCAGCCTCCCCTATTTCCTTTCCTCCAGCATCTTCCTGGGAGGAGGGAGAGAAATGGCAGAGAGCCTTTCTCTTGTTCTTAAGGGGATTTGGGGCTTCTCTTCTCTTTATTTCCCCCTGGCAAAAGCAAAGAGCTTCTCCCATTGGGCATCCCTATGTTTTTCTCCTCCCATGTAGACTCTATTGATTGCTTCAGCTCCTGAAATTGTCCTAAATCCTTCTCTCTGTATCTCTCTCCAGTTGTGTCCCCACTCTTCTTTGTGTCCTCTTTTTGTCTTTCCCTCCGTTTGTGTTTCTTGTGATTGTCTCTCCCCCTCTCTCTGTGACTGTGCATGTGTGAGAGAGGAAGGATTGCTGTTCTCACATACTAGCCAAGTAAGATGGCTACCTGCTTTTCAAAGTGTCTGTCTGTCTGTCTGTCTGTCTCTCTCTCTCTCTCTCTCTCTCTCTGGGGGGGGGAAGTGGAGAGGATGGACGGATGGCAAGGCTTATGTTTTCTTCATGGGATAAAATCATACTTTTACACTGAGGTACATCTCTACCCTAATATAACACGAATTCGGATATAACACGGTAAAGCAGCGCTCCGGCGGGTCAGTGTGTCTGGCTCTGACACGCTGCTCTGAGCGGCATGATTAAGGGTGCCGGGCCAGGGCCGAGGGGTTGGATAAGGGGCAGAGGGCCTCAGGGGACAGGGAGCAGGGGGGAGCCACAGCCCGAGGAGGGGAGCTGCAGTGCTGGGGAATGTCACACGGGCTCCAGCTGGCGCCAAGAAGTTGGGGAAGACTGGTCCATGCGGGGAAATTGCAGATCCAGGGCAGGGAGAGGTGCCCGTCCTAGACAGTGCCCCTGTCCTGGAACTGGAGGACTCGGCACACAGCGGGCCTGGCTGGCAGGCTGTGCCCTGCTCGCAGCAGTGCCGGGTGGGCTCTCTGGGTCCATAGCGCGCCGCACTACCTGCCCGCAGGCAGGGGCTCCATGTGCCCCGGCGGGCAGCTGGCCGTGGCCTCCTCACCAGAGACTGCCTGCGTGGGGCTCTGTGGAGGAGGAGAGATGGGTTAAGCGCGGGCACGCACGGCAGGAGTCACCCACCGATGGCTCACCCTTCCCCGGCCCCATGTGGGCACCTTGGGTGAGGCTGCCCGCCCCACTCCCCCTCGCAGGCTCAGCCACTGGGCTGGGCACACTCTGCGGACAGGGCAGCGGCCGCTGGGCCAGTTCCACCTGCCCCGCCCCTGCGGGGCTTGCTCCAGCTGATGTGGTCCAGCAGGTGTGAGCACTTCTGTGCACTGGCTCCCCGAGTCCTAGCGCCACGTCCTGGTGCAGCACGCGGCTCAGCGTGGGAGTCCTGGGGGTGATTAGGGATGGGGGGGTTGGATGGGCCAGGAGTTCTGAGGGGTCAGTCAGGGGGCAGAAAGTAGGTGGGGGTTGGATAGGGGGTGGGACTATTAATAATGGAGATGCTCAAGGCTAAAGCAAGTTCGATATAACGCGGTTTCACCTAGAACGCGGTAAGATTTTTTGGTTCCTGAGGGCCGCATTATGTCGGGGCAGAGGTGTATATGATTCTTTGTGTGATCAGTGCTTGAAATCCTACTTATTGTCTTACCAAATGTTTCTTAGTCTCTGCATATAGGGTATGTGTCATAGGCAACAAATAAGCAATGTCCCTTGCAACAACAGGGCAGGTGGTGCTCTGTAGCTGGAAGGAGGTTTTGGAGCCATGTGGCATTCCTACTTCCTGCAGGAAGCCAAGAGATTACTTATCCCTCACTGCTCCACTCTTCTCTGCCTATGCATCCCTACCCCAGAAAGGAATGGGAAATTAGTCAGCCACAGACCTCCTACCTGGTTTGTCTAGTATCCACTAGTGGAGGGAAGCTATTTTTTTTTCTTTCGTACCTTAAGGTCAGGGGTCCACCTGCATAGTTCTCCTTGCGGGACCAGGGCCTTACTCAGTCAAGTGTCCAGGAATTTAGCTGGTACAGCAAATACCCAGCACTGGATTTGAAAACCTGAGACCTTTTCCTCCGTGTTGGGGCAGTTGGGCGAGAGTGGCATTGCAATCACAAAATGTGAGATTTGGTGTAGCTCCTTTGTGTGTTAGAGAATAAACACCTGAATGGCTCGGGGGAGGGAGACAACTAGTACAGCATGGGGCTTAGTTTTAGTTCAGTATAATTAACCCAAGAGGTAATGTGTGGAATGGCTGGATTAGCGAGTTTCATGGTGTCTGTATTTCCTGCTTCACTAGAGAATTGCTTGGGGTGGGGAAAATCCATTTGCAGGCCTTCAAGTGAGCCTATGTAGATGGGAGCACTGCCAAGGTGGGTCTATTTTTAGATCTAACAGTTTTGACAATGCTCCTTTCAGTGTTTGCTTCCCCTCAGTAAGAATGAAAGAAGTAGGTCAGAGCTCGTAGAAAAAGCCTTTGGATCTTTGTTACAATGGTTCAAAAAATATGTTTCTTTTAGCTCTTGCAGTGGGGAAGGCGGGGGGAGGATGACTCTAGTACATATTTATTGCCCATGAAAATGAGTGACTGACAGCACTGGCTAGATAACACAGGCATACCGTACACAAGCAGCCCCTGTGGCTCTGACCCACAGTATCCTACTCTACCTATTCCTGAGCAAAAATGCTGCTAATTATATTGTATGGTGGTTTTATAACAAATGCTACAGTCTGACTTCTGTCAGTTTGGTTTTAGGCCTGGGTATAGTATCAATAATGCTTCAGCTGCTGAACTCTTCCTGACAATTGACTAAGAGTAGGAGCCCAGTTCTTGTTGCCCTAGGGTCCCCTTAAAATGCTGTGGCAGCATAAGTGACTTTAAAGGCAGTGGATCTGCACCCTGGGGAATACTGTCATTAAAAGGACTTGCATGGACCTGGTAGGCTCACCCTTGAAAACCCAGGGTAGAAGGCATTTTGGGGTGCTCTGTGAGCAGGGTTTGGGTTGGAACACTGCTACATTCTAGTTGTGATCAGCCCATAGCCCCTATGGGGCACAGGTGGTCCAAATGTAAGTTAGAGCAGTCCTTAGGCTGTTCTAACTTATCCAGGGGCCAAACCACTTTCCCTTCCTCCTCCCTGACACTTCCCTGCTCCTGTACTCACTGAGTACACCTTGGCCATGATAGACAATCAGGCCCTAGATCTCATTGCTGAGTCTTTCAGATCAGCCATCTGCTCTTGACCATGAGGTGTAAAACAGGTAAATGGATCTTTTTCTTGAGTGTCTTTGTCCTTTCCTCTCAGAGATCCCAGAGTTTTGGGCAGTTGCTTTTCTGCCCAAGGCGCACTCATGCAGTTTTCCATAGGGCTCCATTCTTTCACCCCTCCTGTTTAACTTGTGAATGAAGCCTTCAAGATTCCCAACGTTGTGTGCCACAGACAATAGCAATGGTGGGAAACAGAGAAAAATGCTAGTGATATAAGGCCTTGGAGAGTTATTGAGGAAATATAGGTGGCATTGTCTAGTGGATAGGACCTTGGACTGTGAGTTAGGACACTGGGGTTATATTCCTGGCTGGGGGTGGCAGGTTTTATAATTTTTGGTGGCGCCCAGAATGGGTGCAAGTCCTGCCCGCCCCACCCTGTAAGCCCATATATATTTTTTAAAATAATGTAAAAATGGACTGGACACAATAAGCATTTAACAGTTTCCCTATATTGCACAATATCACTATCGTAAGAAAAAAATATTTAACTAAGAATATCAACCTTATTAATACTCTTGACTATGGAAACAATCAAGCACTCTTGGATCAATAACCCTCAAAAGCAAATACTTTCTAAATGAAAACAAAATGTAGCCCCTTCTTTTGCGATGCTATGCAGGAGGCAGCAAAGACTTTGTCATTGTTTGGTGGGAGATGGGGCTGTCCCTTGCCCAGCGTGCGGCAGGAGCGGTGGCGGCAGGGGGAAGGAGGGTGTCACGACGCTCACCCAACCCCCAGCTGCTCAGGTCCAGGAAGCCCCCTCGCCTCCCCTGTGGTGGGTGCCAAGGGAGCTGCCATCACGTGTGCGCCTGCCCCCTCTACAGGCGCAGCGGCTGCCTCAGCCTGCTGCCGTTGCCGCTCCCTTTGTTGTAGCCGGCAGCGGCCGGTGAGGGAGCACATCATGGTGTGGCAGGGCAGCTGCCCGGGGCAGGCAGGGACACTTGGGGGAGGTGTGCGGCTGCAGCAGGCGGGGCTGGGGGACGCTCTGGGGGAGGCATGCAATGGCGACAGGTGGGGCTGGGAGGGAGACCTGACCCCAAACATTGGTGGAACCGGGCCCCCGGACCCTGAATATTGTTGGAGGATGGGCACCATGGGCCCATATAATTCACCATCCCTGTGGCTGGCTCTGCCACTAACCTGCTGTACTTGTTCCCATCCCACCCTCCATGTGTCTGAGGTGTTTAGATTGTGGGCTTTTTTGAGGCAGGGATTCTGAGTCCTTCCTTCTCCTGTGAACAAGAGCTATGAGTTGAGGGCTAGTACAAAGCATCTCTTACTTACATTAGTGGGCACTTACTCATGCAAACAGTGGTATTGACTTGAGCTGGATACTTGTGTGAGTAAGTACTTATCCATGAGACTTCAAGGTTCTACAACCTAGCCCTCGGTTATTTGCTAAAGGCATGCAGAGAAGAGGTATAATTATTAAAGGTGCCAAAAATAGCAGATAGGGGAAAGTGACCAAACTATGCTCTTGGTTATCATTGTTCATTTCCAGAATAATTCCATTCGTTTATTTAACCAGAATTATTCTGGGTTTACGTGAGGGCAACTGAGAGCAGAAATTGGCCAAGGACCACCAAGTAGGAAAGACCAAGTATTTCACAGAGCTGAATGCTGAATTTTGTAGGACCCTGTAGTGGTGCTTTGGGGTTGGCAGATGCCATATAACCATCTGCTGCTTTGGCTAGATTTCTGGAGGTGGTGGTAACTGTCGGACTTATAATTTATTTACATGGAGCTTTACATTTTCAAAGTGCTGTACAAACAGTAACTGATGAAATACCACAACATCCCTGTAGTGGGGCAGCTGCCCCACTCCTGGACAGCAGAGGTTAAACACAGCCCAGCTAGGCTGATTGGGGAAGCCGCCACAGGTGTGGCCAGTTCAATTAGGGCCCAGCTGGCCCTGATGATAGGGCTGGGGGCCAGGAGCTGAGGGAGAGCCCTTCTCTCTAGCCCTGGAGGGAGAAGGGCTAGCTGCCTGAGAGGAAAGTACCTGAACTGGAGCAGTGCTGGGGAATAGGGCAAGGGAGCTGGGGAACTCCAGCCTGGTAAAACCCCAGGCTGCAGGCCTTGGTGAAGGCCTACCGAGGTACTGGGGCTGCAGAGATATAGCCCAGGGATAGGCAAAGGCAGCAGGTCCTACCCCCTTGCCAATGATGAGTGGCCATTACATAGCAGTCTGCCCCAGTAAACAGGGGCTAGATGATGACTGGCAGTAGCCACTGAGGCAAGGTGGGTGTAGAGGGTGGGGGTTCCTCTGGGAGGGGAGACCCAGAGTGTGGAGGTACTGCTAGGGTAGAACCCCAAGGTAAAGGGCACCGGGGTCCACGACGGACACAGGGCCAGCAGCAGGCGAGACACCGGCCTGTAGAGGGCACTCTGCATGCTGGAAAAGAGCTAATTCCCAGACAACCAGTAGGAGGCGCTGCGCCAGTGAGTCTCGGCTTTGCTACAATCCCTGTCAGGTTATGTAAATAAATCGTTGTCTCCATTTTACAAATGGGGATACTGAGAGAGAGAGAAGCTGTGATTTGTCCAAGATCCCAGAGCACTTCTGGAGCCAAGATTAGTTCTTGCCAGTCCCTGTGCTCATTCCATTATATCTGAAGTACCAGAGGTAAAAGGATATTGCAGATAGCACTGCAACTTAGCTGTGCTCCAGGGTCTACTGCACTATGGTGAGGCCAGAAAGTAGGGGTGGGAGTGGAAGAGTAGCTGCAATAACAGCGTATTTTCCATGCAGCATGAACTAATGCCAGCATAGCCTAGAAGGATTAATGAATGCTGCTCTAAACAGCATTAACTAACCCTACATGCTCTGTGTCTCCCCTAGGAGGAGTCAGACAGAGCAACTAGTAGGTACTGGGATTTAACATGGACAGAAGCAAGCTGTCTTAGTCCTGCCTGTGAGAAGCAAAACATATGCACAAGGAGATATCCATCATGCATCTGGTCAAGAAGAGGGGTGGGGGACAGTATTTTGGGTGGATCCCGGTCCTTCTGAATGCTTGTTTATAGAGATTTGACCCTGCCAACTTGGTATCCTTGCTGGCCGTGCAATTTAATAACTGCTTTTTTAATCCCATGAGGTTCTGCTACTGCTTTGTGTGTGTGTGTGAATGCTGTGCGGGAAGATAGGTCATAAAATTACTCTATGTATTAATAGTAAAGTTACTGCAAAAGCAAGAGACTTTTTTTACTAATTAGTGCTCTTTCCAAAAAAATTAAGAAAGAGGAATTGTGACTTGTGTAAATGACAGCTTTCTTCTGTATTTTTCTCTAAGAAAGTAATGATAAACTGCTCTTTGAAAGTGTATTTCTACAAGAGTGGGCTGGGTATCTGAGACAGTAGGATTCAGTGGTATGAGTAAGCAGTAGGAGGTGAGGAATTATATTGTAGGAAGGAAAAAAGGAATGTTCAGTCTCCATAGGGAAGGGATGGGCTCAAAGAGTGGGAGGTCTGGTAGGAAGAAGCATGTTGTAATAAAATGAAGAAAAGCAGGGCGGAAAAACAAAAAGTCAATTACGAGATTACAAAATAAGTTAAATAGGCTAATGAGATTTTATAAATATTTTCCATCTTCTTTTGTGATCATAGCAAATTTAAATGGGGATAAAGCATGGATTCACAGCTGAATCAAAGTCCAATGTATTCCATACACTTACTGGATATATACTTTTATAAACCATAATAAGGAAAATGCAAATTTGTGTCTGGTGTATAAATGTAACAGTAAGGAATTCAATACAGTAATCCAAAAGACTTTTCCCAATGTCTGTCTGTCTTCAGGTTTTGTGTGCTAGATATCTTCAGAACATTTCTATTACAGTTGCTGTTTACAGAATTGAATCTCAAAATAAACCACCAAACATTTACTGGCACATTGCCGAATATGATCTATAGTTCAAATTATACTGCAGTTATTAAAATTTAGTTAACCAAGTATGTTTTGTGATGCACACTCCCTGCTCCTTTTTAATGTTTGTTCACCTTGCTTGATTGTGCAATGCGCTAACTGCAGATAGACCTGCATCTGCGCACAGCTCATGGCAGGATCAGAGCCTTACTTACAAATTCATAAGATTCAGTCATTTGCAATGAGTCTCCCAGTCATTAGCATGACATTAGAGAGCAACTAATACTGAGAAATATTAAAATATAATTATGAATCCTAGATGGAATTGGCAAATAACTCTTCAAAGTAATTTGGCTGTCATTCTAGTGGTCTTAACTTTCATGATTTAAATGCTGCTCTCTTTACGCAAGAAGGAGTTTGCATTTCTAAGGTCACAAGATTATAGAATATAGTAATAAAATACAGCATATTGGGGGGGAATCTGGATGGCACAAGGAATGGTAATGGATTATCTTTTATTCTAGATCATTAGTTAAATGAATCTCAGGTGTGGTAGGAAAGTGACTACTTAGTGAACTATCTAAAATGAGCTAGTGGCCTCCAACTAGTTTCCAGTAGACAGGTATCTATGTTGCATTAGTAAAATTCTTGTATGAGTAAAATTAAGCTTGTATAAATGACTGCAAGATGAGGACCTAAAATGTTAATTCTGACTCAGTCCTTCATATATCTGATTTCAAACTGAGCAAGTGTATATTATATAGGTTTCTGTTCTATAGGAAAGTAAGGGATTTTTTCCAGTGCAAAGTACACCTTTTGTGTGACTGTCAGTGGTATTAGAAAGAGGAAAGATGATTGGATTTGTTTGATTGCTAAAGAATGAAATTGCCAATTTATCATTATTAGTAATAGCAGCACAGATATTGCTGAAACTATATTTTCCACTACGATCTCCTGTGTAATTGTTTGACTCTATTGTTGTATCGATGACCTAGTTTACAGTGATTAATAGTAACAAATGTCTAGACAGATGTTATTTAATAAAGTAATACCAAACTTTAGCCTTAGAAACTTTAGTATAAACCTACATATAATCTGCATTGAGGTACAAGAAAAAGATGATTGATATGGAGCCTGACTGACCAGCTGTGTGGATTCTACTGTTTTTATTGGCCACTGGATGTGTAGATTTGTGGAAATGGGATTAGACAAACTCTGAAGCTGCTGCCTTTGCATATTACTAGTATTCCAATCATACTTGTTACTAGTCACCATAGGCAGCATTTCGATTCAGGCTGATCTGTCTATGCCCTGGGCAACACCCTGAGCTGGTGTAAATTGGCCAGGTTTGTGGAGCTGTGCTGAGTTACACCAGTTGGGGCTCAGGCTCCAGAAGCTGATTTATTGGGGTAGTTATAACAATTAGAGGACAAACAGCCCATTGAAAGCTAGAAACAGACTGACTCATTAGAGTCTGAGGGCTTGTCTTCACTACTGACTAAATCAGCGCCACTGCGATTGATGCAGCGGCGTCAATTTAGTGGGTCTGGTGAAGATGTGGTAAGTTGATGGCAGAGCGCTCTCCTATTATCAGTTGTCCATCTCCACGAGAGGAGGAAGCCATGTTGGCGGGAAAACGTATGTAAATCAATCTAAGCTACGTTGACTTAAGTTATGTAACTTAATTAGCCAACGTTAGATCAATTTACCTCATTAGTGTAGACCAGGTGTCGGGGTTCCCTCCCCACTCTGAACTCTGGGGTACAGATGTGGGGACCTGCCTGAAAGACACCCTCCCCCCCCCCCCCGTAAGCTTATTTCTACCAGCTTAGGTTAAAACTTCCCCAAGGCACAAATTCTTCCTTGTCCTTTGACAGTATCGCTGCCACCACCAAGTGAGTTAGACAAAGATTCAGGAAAAGGACCACTTGGAGTTCCTGTTTCCCCAAAATATCCCCCCAAACACCTTCACCCCCTTTCCTGGGGAGACTTGAGAATAATATACCAACCAAATAGGTAAACAAGGTGAGCACAGACCAGACCGTTGGGTTTTTAGGACACTAAAAACCCATCAGGTTTTTAAAAACAGAACTTTTATAATAAAGAAAAAGTAAAAGACGCACCTCTGTAAAATCAAGGTGAAGACAATTTTATAGGGTAATAAGATTTAAAACAGAGGATTCCTCTCTAGGCAAAACTTTAAAGTTACAAAAAACAGGAATAAACCTCCCTCTTAGCATAGGGAAAATTCACAAACTAAAACAAAAGATAAGCTAACGCATTTCCTTGCTATTACTTACAATTTTTGTAATCTTGGATTCTTATTTCAGGTAGGGTTTTAGGACATGGTTTTTCCTGCCCTGGTCCCTCTCTGTCCTGGAGAGAACAACAAAGAAGCACACACAAAAAACCTCACCCCCACAGATTTTAAAGGATCTTCTTCCCTTATTGGTCCTTTTGGTCAGGTGCCAGCCAGCTTATTTGAGCTTCTTAACCCCTTACCTCCAGGTAAAGGAGGGATTTTATGCTACCCTTATGACACCTGGCATGACCACTTGACAAGTACACACATTGGTTACCTTGAATGGTCTTCCAGTGGGTAAAGTAGTCCAGATCAAACCTTAATCCCACCGAGTTCCATAGGTTGAGATTTATCTGTGTCCACTAACCTTTAAATCTTGTTGCATAGCTAGGGATGTGGCAAATACTCAGTTCAGATTCAATGTGTAGAATAATCCAGATTCTTGGAGGAAATCCAGAATTTCTCAGATAGTGGCTTTTGGAAAAGTGGAAATCTACTATTGCATATGGCCTTTCCCATGTATCTTCCCCACTTGTGATCTGTCAGGACACCCATCTAAATCAATTGATCGGAGACTGCTGTTTTCAATCTCTAGGGTCGGAATGAGCAAGGAAAGGGAAACACTGTCTGCCAGTGTCTTAGTGAATTTTAGGGCTGCTAAAACTGCCTGAGAGTTCTTGTCAGACAGACATCCCTTGAGGGAATGCTGTCTGGCTACTTTATATTAGCTATGAAGAAACAGGTTAAAACCAAGCACCTGGAAACTTACAAATGGTTCATGGAAAGAGTTAACAAGGAGTTTTGAGCCATCCATAAATAAAGAGCCAGGTAGGCAGAGATGGATGGAAGAGCCTAGATGAGGCTTTTAAAAGGTTGATTGTTAAGATGTTGGCAAGATTTGTATTGCCTTGGGGGAATGTTGAAAACCTGCTGAATTTTCAGTTGATGTACATGTGGGTTGGAGGTGACTAATAAGATCCTTGGAACCTTTCTGGCTCTCTGCTCACTGTGGCTTTGGTTTGTTAACCTTTCCGACACTCAGCGAAACTTGTCTCTCCTTTCCAACCTTTATGGGATTTTGTGGAGGGGACAGCATGTAGGTTGTATGGGGTTATTTCTTGGCATGGGACAGCTACATTTTGGGGCTGTCTCCAATTTCTGAGTATGGAAGATCTTGCAAGGGATTTAAATAGTAATTTTTTTTTTTAATTCATGGGGAATTTTAAGTTTTCTAATGGACACTTAGAGGTTAGTGTGACGGGTTGGATCACAGAAACCCCCTTGGGAGCTGCCACCTGATGTGCAAAGACTACCTCTGCTCCTGTTTTCCCTGCCAGCTCAGGAATCCAGCACCCTGTCTTGCTGAGCCAGACACTCTCGTCTGGCTCCAACACAGACCCAGGGTCTGAAACACTTGCCCCAAAGCTGCAAGTTTACCTGAAAACAGCTCCCAGAAGTGTGCTTGTCTTTAGCACTCAGATGCCCAACTCCCAATGGGGTCTAAACCCAGATAAATCCGTTTTACCCTGCATAAAGCTTATGCAGGGCAAACTCATAAATTGTTCGCCCTCTATAACACTGATAGAGAGATATGCACAGTTGTTTGCTCCCCCAGGTATTAATACATACTCTGAGTAAATTACTAAATAAAAAGTGATTTTTATTAAATACAGACAGTAGGATTTAAGTGGTTCCAAGTAGTAACAGACAGAACAAAGTAAGTCACCACGCAAAATAAAATAAAATGCGCAAATCCATGTCTAATCAATCTGAATACAGATAAGTTTCTCACCAGTTCCAGAATGCTCCCTTTTACAGGCTAATCTCCTTTTAGCCTGGGTCCAGCAATCACTCATACCCCCTACAGTTACTGTCGTTTGTTTCAGTTTCCTTCAAGTATCCTGGGGGTGTGGAGAGGCTCCTTCTTTAGCCAGTTGAAGACAAAATGGAGGGGTCTCCCATGGGTTTAAATGGACTCTTTCTCGTGGGTGGAGACCCCCTTCCTTCCTCCTATGCAAAGTCCAGCTCCAAGATGGAGTTCTGGAGTCACCTGGGCAAGTCACATGTCCCTGCATGACTCCGTCTTTACAGGCCGAAGCCATTGTCCACATGGTATCTTGCATGTCTCCAGGAAGACTTCTTATGTGGATTGGAGCATTCCAAGATGCATTGTTCTCCAAGTGTTTCCTGATCAGGTACTTAACCTGGCGAATTCCTTCCTAAAGAAGCTGACCAAATGCCTCCCAAAGCTTACTTAGAAACCAAGCAAGCATACAGCCCATATTCTTAAGCTCAAGTAGAAAATGATATACGTGTACAAATAGGATGAATAGATATAGTAGACCATAACCTTTACGGAGATATATTACATGGCACAGGCAGCACAAAACATATTCCAGTTATGTCATCCATACATTTATAAGCACCCCCTCCCCATAAAGCCTTATGGGGTATACTGTCACAATTAAGACAGGCTCTCCTGGTATTTGTTTTTCAAATCTAAATAACAAAAGCAAGCAGATTAGACTGTGATATACACAGAGCAGAACAGTGAGTAAAAATAGCACCTTCTTACTCATTGCTTTTCCGAGTAGAGTGATTGATTATTGCTGTATACAGCTAAAGCATTCACCAAATATGCTTTAATGTTGTTTAACTGATCTATTTACCTCTTTAAGCATCAGGTAGTATTTCCACTGCAATTAGTAAAATTATGAAATATTTCTTGCACACTATGCAAGAATGCACAATACATTGTAGTAGAAAGCAAATGTAGATTTGAATTCAGATTTAGGCCTTGATTTTGCAAACTGCATGGTCAAGATCCTACACCCCCATGGAACCCCTTTGAACTTAGTGGAGATTTCTGTGAGCACAGAAGCCTGCCCATATAGATCAGCTTGCAGGACAATTAGCTTATACAAATTGAGCAATAAATTTAAAAGAAAAAGAAATGGTTTGTGGCTCATATGGTTGTGAAGGAAAGCCTGAAAAAAGCTGAACAATCCTTACAGGCAAATAAAAAAGAACTCCCTTATTATTACTAAAAATCATGATTTTGATGTTTTGGGGGGACTTGACTCATGATTTCTGAATGCTTAAGGCTGACGATATTGCTCCTGTGGTTCTCCTCTTCCTTCTCAATCATGGGAGTTCAGGGTCTGAAAAGTTCACTTGCCCATGGTTAGAAGGAAGCTTTCCCTGATGGTTTCTTCAGCAGCTGATGGCACCTAAGCTTTCTTTAATTGAGAAGAACCAGCTAAGTCTCACTCTTAATGGAACAGCTCTGAGGAGAAGCAGGGACATGGGCAGGAGTTACTCATTGGGAAGGGAAGACTCAAAAATATGGGGGGGGGGATAGAATAGAGCGAGACTTCTTTCGCAGCAAGCTGAGGGGAGAGGTAAATGGTGGAGAAGCAGAGACCCACGTCATGAGTTGACTTCCACAAAACACCTGGATAATTTTCTTCCCTGTTGAGTTCTACTTAATTGACCCTGCAGTTCTTGGAGACAAATTCTCAGTTATGCTAAGGCCCTTTTACATGTGTTAGCTAAATACTATTTTTTCCCTTGAGTAATAGGCTCCTGTGAGGAGCCTAGAGTTGACCTCAACCAGCTAAACCAAAGTGAAAGCTATTACCCTGTGTTGATTGTAGGGAAAAGGTTGGGTTAGCTACCACCAACCTGACCTTGACTTCTTTTCCTATCCTAGACAAATATTGAGAGAGATGGACACTAAAATTAAAAAGGGGGGGGAACCCTAAATGTGTCTGAGTAAATACTGTAGATGGAATTGACTTATTTATTCTAAGCTTACTGAGAGTGGGGCAGAAAAAAACAGGTCAGTGCAAGCAAACATTCTTTGTATGTGCGAGAGCGAGGGTGGGCCTAGGATTGGAGAAAAATAAAAGCACTGGAAGTAGAGGAGTGCTCCCGAAGCAAAATGAATTCAGCTAAATGACCCTTTTCATGGTGTTTTGAAGGAACAAATTCAGTACAACATTTGCTTACTCTGTGTTTAGTCTATCCTAACTGTTTAGTCATTTAAATCCATGGTAAAGCAAACAAAAAAACACAGGATGGCAAACTTGAAATGTCTTTTTCCTTCCTTCCTCATAATATCAACAATTTTGTAATGGGCTTTTCTTAAACAGCTTGTGTTTGTTTGGAATAAGCCTCATCTCTCCAGTAAAAAGCCATTGGAATCTGAATCTGCCAGTCACATCACTGCTAGCATCACTGCACATCTTTTACTTTTGTGTCCTGAAGGATCCCACTATGCAGCATAACTGAAATAAACTGTTATTTACCTTGAAAGGAGGATGGTCTGAGAGTGGGTAATGTGATTTTTTTGTTTTGTTTTTAAATTTAATTACATTTAATTTTAACCCTTTTAGGTGATGTTTATGCTTGCACGGAATCATGAAATATTGGCTCATTTATTCCTTTCAGACATGGCACAGTGAGGAGCAAATCAAACTGGCCTCACAAGATGTCTTCTCTCTCTTCCCCCCTCCCCCCCCCCTGAAAAATAAATTTAAAAATCTGCATTGTCTTTGGGCTGTGTGAAAGAAATGGGTACAAGCAGGGATAGAGCAGAGGAGCTGCAATCCACAGGAGAATCAGAATGTTACCTGAGGCAGCATTAACTCCCACTGTGTGCTTTGTGTCTCTCCCCTTGAGAAAGCTAGAGCACAGATGGGGGTTGGCAGCCAAAGGCTACGAGAAGACTATTGGTCTTATTGAGCTTCTGTAGCAGAGGCCAGGGCATTTAAGCGAGGATGAACAAGACTATCTCCATGCAAGATCTATGAGGTTGAGTGCTCAGCTTTCTGTAGATTCCAGGGTTTGTGCTTCCTTATGGATGATCATCTCCTACCCATTCTCTGCCCCACTGCTTGCCTGGACCAGGGTGTGTCATGAGACTACTGCTATACTAGTGTCAGAGCTGTTGCAATAATTTGTCCTTTTCTGTGTGCAGGAGGGGATCATATAGGCATATGACTACAGCCAGCAGGACAGTCTACCTCTGCCTTGAGATTGGAAAGTCCTGACCCAGTACATCTTCTCTTACCATTCAACAGGAATAGCACAAGGCCCATCCCTGACACCAGTGCAACACTTCCCCACCCTCTCACTCCCTGCCAAATTTCAAGTCTCTGCACTGAGGCAAAACAAAACAATCTTTCTGTGCCTCTGAACCCTCAAGTTTTTCAGGTGGCTTAATCACGGTAACCACCTGTTCCTCTTCCTCCAAACACCGGCATTTTCTTCCTTTCTCTTGTTTGTTTTTATACTGGTCTACACTACAGTTAGGTCGATGTAAGGCAGCTTATGTCGACCTAATTATATCCGTGTCTACACTACAGCCTTCCTCCTGCCGATTGTAAGTGCTCTATTATAGTGACATAATAACTTCACCTACATGAGAGGTGTAGAGCTTATGTCGGTGTAGTTAGTGTGACAAAGTGTCTGAAGACACTGCCTTACTTACATGGGCTGTCTTGCCAATTTCACGGCAGGAGCCATGAAATTGACAAGAAAGTGAGGCTGCTAGACTGGGAGCTGGGCAAGAATGGATTCCGCTCCTAGCTGGGAGCCAGGGTGAGAAGCCCTGGGTGGCTGGACCCCCATTCAGGGCTGGGAGCCAGGCAGCCATGTCAATTTCACTGCTTTGTTGCATCTTGTCTTTGATTAGGGTGTAAGCTCTTCAGGAAAGAGACTGTGCTTTTCTATACGTTTTTACAATGCCTAGCACAATGGGAAATAATCCTAATAGGACCTTTGGTATCACTCCTGCTCTTTATTACCACTACTACATTTAATTCCCTATTTTTATTTTTCCGTTTCAAGAAAACATTTAATCTTGATAGTTTCTGTGCAGCACCACAACAGTTTTCTTTGTAAAGGGATAAAGAAAAGACTATATTCTACTGTAGGAGAACGTGGTTGAGCTTTTCAATGATACTTTGCACTTTTGTAGTGCCTTCAATCTCGTACACTGAATTTCCCCTAACTATACCTCCATGACTTCCAATCACTCGATAATCACCCGAGAGCCAATGGGCAGATGGAAGAAATTGCAGCACACTTGCAGATGAAGTAGCGTGTCCGACATCATGTGAGGTGTTTATAGAAGTTCCAGGAGGGAAACCCAGATCTTTTGGCTCCCAGGCTTGTGCTTCAACTTTGTTTTCTAATTGAAGTCTTCTGCTGGACTAAGATTTTGGAATCTCAGCTGTATAGATTTTAAAAGGGCATTTGGGGTTTAATGAAAGGGCTTTCTAATAAGAGAGTACCTGCTCCCAGGCTCTGGGCTCATGCTGCTTTAGCTTGGTTGTCCATGACAGTTTTTCGAGGCTGATCTAATGGTGGGTAGGCATGAGACCAGTGGGTTAGAACGAGAGGAGGCGGCAGAACCACCAGTGTGTAGACAAAGCAAAAACATTTTAATTCTATATTGTTTTCTTTAGTGGCTCTTCAGTTTCATTCCCCCTAGGAAGAAATATTGAACAAAATTGCCTGTGCTAATCTCTTTTGCAAACAGAGGGAGATTGGACCATTAATTATAAATGTCTGAGAAAAGTACAGTAATCGGAAAGTAAAAGGTAAAAATCTGAGCACTTGTTTACATGAACGGGAAGCAGCCTCAAGATCAGTTTATTTGAAAGTCTATCTGTTGGTATAAAAGGTTGTCAGTTCATAAATATGGGAATGTGCAATTTCAGACCAAAAAAACCCAGTTAAAATATCAACAGAATTCTAAATCCCATTGCAAGTTTCTCTGTTTTTTCCTATTTCTGGTTGTGCGTCTTTAGTATGTATAGGAGTGTGTGTTCATAGGTGTTAAGTTCCTTTAATTTGTTCATATGGTGGAAATGTTAATTTTCAGTGGTGCATAGGGTTTAAGGGGAGACAATTAGCTGTGTAAGTCATTATTCTCATTCATTGGAATAGCCTTTCTGATTTGCTGTACATGCCCCATGTGTGTGTCCCATACTATTTAGGAATTGAAGTACTTTTATTAAGCAGAGAACTTAATGGAACAAGTAACAAGGTTTTACACTTTAAAAAACAAAAAAAACTTTCCGTTCCATCCCAACTCAGTGTGACTTTGCAATAAATGTACGAGATGCATTTAGCTCATGCTGATAAGACCTATATGATAAGGCACTTGGATCACAGAGATGCTCAGGGACCTCAGTAGGTATGCTACAGTAACCTGAATAGAATAGTATTATGCAGTGTTGTTTGTTTTTCCTTCTGTTTCCTCCTCCACAAATGCCATATCCTGTCTCAATATCAAGCTATGATACCTTTGACATGATCAGAAGTAGCCCTAGATACCTGTGACTATCTGTAATTCATGATAAATGTTTCCCTTATTAGACTATTTTTATTCCTTCCAATGCAGTGTTCTCTCTAAGCCATATGTGTCAAATTTTCCTCAGCTATCCATTGCAATCTGAATCCTAATGGCATTGATCGTCCTGTCCACACAGAAGATATTAACCTGTCACTTGAAGGTGAAGGAGTTGAGTTGCCCTCGCGTAAGAATGATAATACTCGGAAGGTGCTTGAGTCAAAAGGGACACCCAAGAGACAGCAGGTGGAACCAGAAACATCTAAGGTAGGTAAATTCAGATCACCGCTTATTTTACAGAACCCTGACGTGTGCATGTCACAGGAGACACAAAGTCATGGACAATGAGAAAAAGCAACAGCGGGGGGGGGGGGGGGGAGTGTTGCAGCAATAGAAAAGTATAGCTACACTAGGCACATGCATAACTTGGTGCTTCCACTATTTTATATCTGTCTCTATGAAAAGAGCAAAAAATAGTTGAATTGCTCTATTGCAGGCATTGCAAAAGAGGTAAGTTTGCAGAGTGATTTTAAAACAGGATAGAATAGTGACTGAATGGACCAGTGTGGATTTGTGCTTTAACATGAGTTTGTGGCGACTGAGGGCTAGTCTAAACTGAAAAGTTCAATGGGCATAGCAACGTCTTTCGGGGTGTGAAAAATCCACACGGTCTGAGAGACGAGGTTAAGCCAACCTAATCTCCGGTGAAGGCTGTGCTAGGTCGATGCAAGAATTCTTCCACTGACCTAGCTGCTGCCTCTCAGGGAGGTGGATTACCTACAGCGATGGGAGAACCCCTCTCATCACTGTAATAAGTGTCTGTACTGAAGCAGCACAGTGCTGTAGCGTTTTTAGTGTAGACATACCCTGAGTTTAGTATGATGCATTAACTAACTTGATGTAGAATGTACCCAATCATTTCTCCATATCTGACATCACTGTGAATGGCCATACTTCAGATGTGAATTTTAAAGACCAATAAATTGTCTGTCCTGATTTGTAAGTTGACCTGAATTTTTAGTTTCTTCTTCACGTGCAGTAGAGATACTCATCAAATATAAGTGAATGCTTCAGTCATTTTTGATATTGGAAAATAACCTGTCTCTATGTATGGTCGTGGCAGATATGTTTTTAAGTGGAATGAAAAATAGAAGAATGTAAAATATTTTGAGCCAGATTCTATAAAAGCCCTGCCAATCTTTTGGATCCTGTAAGCCCTGAAAAACTGTGTGTGTGTGTTTGGGGGGGGGGAGTGAAGAGAGAAGGGTGGAGAGGAACTTCTGCAGAGTGGGAGACTGATATTTTTACCGAATCTGGTACTTCAGGGGTTACTAGAGCAGATAGAATGAGTAAAAAATGAAAGGTCAATAACAGTATTTTTGAATAACTTTGAACAAATAAGTATATTTCCCGCAGTAGATGATACAGTAAATTTAATAATATATACACAACCAGTATGAACTTTACTTTTATAATCAATTAACATTTGATATTTTGCACACTATCCTGGCTTGCTAACAGAAGCTTATGGGGAGAGATAGCTCAGTGGTTTGAGCATTAGCCTGTTAAACCCAGGGTTGTAAGTTCAATCCTTGAGGGGGCCACTTAGGGATCTGGGGCAAAATCAGTACTTGGTCCTGCTAGTGAAGGCAGGGGGCTGGACTCGATGAGCTTTCAAGGTCCCTTCCAGTTCTAGAAGATAGGATATTTCCATTACTGTGAATTCACCATAATAGTGTTTATCTAAGATACCTGCTTATAAACAGATGCAATTAAAACTCACATCTTTTCTTCAGTAAGCCAATGAACTGAATCCAACCCAGGCTGACCGCAACAAAAAGTAGTTGCAATTTGCAGTGTGTTCAGTGGCTCAGGTCAAGTGAATTGTTAGTTTCAATTGAATCCTTACTGAACAGGTTTCCACATCAGTCTGAATCTTATTTGAATTCTCAACAAAGGGTATGTCTACACTGCAATAAAAAACTTGTGACACTGAGTCTCAGAGCCTGGGTCAATTGACTTTTTGGCTCATGGGGTTCCGGCTGCGGGGCTAAAAAGTGCAGTGTAGATGTTCGGACTTAGGCTGGAGCCTGGGCTCTGAAACCCCATGACGGGGGTGGGTCTCAGAGTTCTGGCTCCAGCCTGAGCCCAAATGTCTACACTGCTATTTTTAGCCCTGCAGCCTGAGCAATGTGAGACCAAGCCAGTTAACTCGGGCCAGCCACAGCTGTGCCATGGGTCTTTTATTGCAGTGTAGACACACCCAAAGAAGCCAGATATGAAGTGGATGCTGAAACTAAGCTACACTAGTACACAAGTCAAAATTGAGATGCACCAGCAGCACAATATGATGAAACTTGCAGTACTGCTGTCTGTGCTCTATTTGTTCTGTTGATAAGTTGAAAATTTAATTTCCAGGGATGTCCATCAGGAAACCTGGGGGAGGGGAAATGCTTCATTAGTATTGCAAAGTCAGACATCAGAGTTATATACACACAACTGTGCTGATCAAAGTAATCTTGTTAAAGAAGCATTTGTTTGTGCCTGATGAAAATATTTGCATTTTGTCCTTTGGATTAAGCTTGTAATAATTGTTGAGTATCAAAGTAATAAAGTGGATTGGCTATTATTGGTGAACATGGTTCTGCAGTATTGGATGATTCTATCCTCTCGCTCTCTGTTGTATCCACGTAGTATTGTTTCTCATCTGATCTGGATTCAGGTTTTCTCTTCTGGAGAGATCTAGGTAGATGAGTCTTTTCTAATTGTCTGCATCTTGAATTGAAAATATAAAATGCAATTTTAATGTGTGTGTGTTTTTTTTTTTTTTTTTTTTATATACAAATTGAAGAAAGTAACTATCATGTAATTTGTTTCCTTCTGTACAATGAAAGGATGAGAGATAGTGGAGAAAACTACTGCAAATGGAACACTGTTGGTTTATATACTTAATTTACGTTTTCCATCACAAAGATTGATTTATCTTTTCTTTTGTGTTCTTTTCTGGGTCTGTGATTGCTTTTAGTCCCTTGTGTTTAAATAATACTAATGCACACATCATATCTGTAGTTTTGACATTTATATAATACATAGCAGTGCAATGTGATAAATGCAATTTATGGTGTACTTTTGACCACCTTGCCTGGCCTTTGCCCAATAATTCATCTCCATGGGAACCACTTCCAACATTTGAAACCCCTGGTAGCCTCAAGCTATTGCCATTAAAATGAGAGGCCAGCAGCCGAGGGGGCCACCAAGGTGGAGGCCCAACCACTTTTTGGCTGGACCAAAGCTGAGTAGCACTGTAACCCCATGCTTCAGGTTGCAACCCCACTCACTCAAATTTAGAGTGTGTGAGTGTGTGTAGGGGCTCATAGGCCAGGGGAGTCAAGCTGCTGGGGGGGGGAGGGGAGCACGCCTGAGAGGGGAAGGGGGGTCAGGTGGGGGGAAGAATCTGTTTTTACTTACACACACACACACTGAATGGCGCTCTACCCTTCCTCCCACTTCTCCCGCCCTGATTCAAACAAAGAGACCATTCCACCTGCCAGAGTAATATTTTCTTCTTCTTACAATGGTTTGAGATGTAGCATGGGTAACATTTCATCATAGACCACTGAGAGATTTAAGGGCCAATTTTTGCAACTCATCAGGGCTATGAAGGGGTACCTTATACTGTTGGACAAAGAATGAAATATACAACACTCCTAGTTCTGGAATGTCCTATGAGATCAGATTTTTTGGAGGGATCAGAAAGGGCTGGGGTGTTGCATAAGTTTTGTAAGTTTCTAAAATGCTGTTTGTTCTCACAGTAACTAAGGCATCTGATTTAAAGATGAATTGATCTGGAAAAACAGAAGAAACCTTCTTTCCCTCTTTTCCTGCGGGACATGTAGCAAACACCAAATGCACAAATGTGGTATAAAGCCTTTAGTGGCATATGGTTGGGTTGATATGGATAGGTCAATGAGACTCCATCCAAATACAGAGACCACACAAATAGATGCAGGATCAGGGTGTGTTTGTGCATACACATGTGTGTGCTCTTTTCCTGGTGTGTGATTGCTTTTAATTTTAGCAGTATGTCAAAAGGCAAACTTTAAAATCTACACTGCTGAATGGACCTACACAGAGCTGAAGTCTCTCTTGCTTTTGTTTTTTCACTAACAGCCAAGGATGGTTTCAGAAAGACCTTTTCCCCCAATAGCTTCACTGTTAGTCCCACTGTCTGATCTTATATACTGTTTCCTCAATTTTATCCATTATGCTTAATGTCATTTCTGCTGGCTCCTATGTCCATCTTGATTTTTTTTTTTCCCATTTCCTTCCTCTCTAGTCCCAAATTTTCTGATTTCTTGTTCTCATTCACAAACTTAATTTGTGATTTTTTTTGAAAGCAGCGCTATTCATTGTGAACCAGGGTACTGGAAACTGCCCATCCTTTATTAAGAAAAAAGTTATTCAGAAAAGTTTGATTCTCATATACAGAATATATACCTTGTTCTCATTATGTCGTAACTGTGGGCAAATATTGCAGGCTGCCTAATGGTGACCACTAGAACTGCAATTAAACTTTTTTGTTTAGTTGGTAATTGCAGTTTTATATCTGACTTGGAGACAAATTACAGGCGTTTCAAATCTGCACGAAAATGGAGGTGAAGTGATACAATTTTCAGTTGCCTTTTGTTGACATGTGCTTTATAGATATCAGTGTGCTGAACATTTTTTTTCTTCCTTTGTAATGTAGCTTTTTATATTTTTCCATAATTCAGTTATGAAAAAAGACCTCAAAAACATTAAAGGTCGGAGGTTGAGAATTCTAAACCAACTACTGTTCCCTTATCTCAGCTCATCAGGACAAATATCACCACTCGAGTAGACAGGAGCAACTGCATTGACTTCATGGAATTCTGGTTGCTTATGGCAGTAGTTAAAGTGTGTATTGCAGCACAGGGCCATTAACAGCATGCATTGAAGCATGCCTCTGAGCACCGAGAGAGAAGGCAGGTTCTAAGTGGCACCTGTTAGGTTGATATTTATCCAGCTTTGATGATGTGTAAGGATATTTTGTCTTGACAATGTGTAAAGAATTTTAGCCGTTAGCTTCCATTTTTAATGGCAGAATAAAGGAAATGAGAATCCAAAACAGAGATTTCACCCAAAAGCACAAGTTTTGCACTAGTAACTTCTTTTTATAGTAGGACTATGTTGTCACATTAAACAGATCCTGTTACAATGGTGCTGTTCTCTCTCACACACACACACACACACACGCGCGCGCGCGTTAAGTAAATGAAGACTTTTAATGATGTGGTGGGTGGATTTAAATCAAGGTTTCTTGCTTGCTGATTTAAAGCTGTAATTTAAATAATTGATTTTAATCTTGTTTTGCACGTGTACTTTATTTTCCTAAAGATGCATTGATTCTCATTGATTGGTAGCCACTGAAAAGTTGTTGATTTGCAACTAAATACAGCCCTTATGCTAAATTTGGTCGTGGGTGGTTTTGGTTTTTTTTAAACTAGCCAGGAGGATACACTATCTATATCACACATTTATTTGAGCAATTATATAGCTTATTTTACATTTATTCAGATTCTTAATTTTTGCATTTGTATTAAGGTGAGTGATGCATTTCTTTATTTACTAGATGATTGATCTTGTACTTGTCATTTGTGTCAAGCTCTATTTAGATGGAAATTCAGTTAAATGCATGAAAGCAGTATTTATTTTTTTTAAATTGCTAAATAAAACTACCTTCTGTGCTGGATAAGGAAAAAACTCTGTTTTATCAAAACATGTTTTGCATCTAAAACTGGCTGATTTATTACACCAAAGAAGTAATCTGTGTAGTTAACAGATTGAACTTATTATTTCTGGTCACTATGTCCTTCACAATTTTAGAATAAGTAGATCTCCTTCTCACACCTAATTTCTTGTCATAGGTTGGAAGAGGAAAACAGGCTTTCCTGCTTTTTCAACTCTCAATTAATTTCTTAACTTTGAATGAAATAGTCCTTGAACTGAACCAGTTGAATAAACTAAAATGGAGGAAATAGTCTTTCTGTCTTAGCAGAAGAAGCTACTGCTATCAAAAACTGTTTAGCATTTCAACAAACTCTGATTCCAGGTGCTTAGCCAATGACTTCCATCAGTTTAGTGGTTTGACTGTCTTTAAAACTTCAGCAAAAAACATTTAACTGATTATAATAGACTATAGTGAGCAAAGGCTTTAACATAGGTTGTCAGAATGTCAAATTTAATTTTAAATATGTTTAGTTTTTAAACATAAACCTGTATTTAATTCCAATAATTAAGTCTGTTTTTAAATTTTTTAAAATGGGATTTTTTTTTTAAATCCTTTTATGATATCTGCCCCATTTAAGGGTGAATTGGCCAGATCTCACATAGCGCTAGACTGGTGGCCAATGTCACTCTTCCAAAAAACTCCAAAAGAGTTATTTTTATTTATTGAACAGGATGTTCTTGTTTTAAGCTTTTCCCTTTGAAAAGTGACAGGGAGAAAAAATGCTGGTGGGGGTGGCACCAGGATATCCCTGCAAGCCTGAGGCTGAAACCCAGGCCAGTTGGCTGAGGTTAACAAACATTTCATTAGGGGGGAGTTTCACCAGAACCCAAATAGCTTTGTTTCAAATAGCTCATTTCTTAAGATAAAACCCTAGAGGAAGTAAATTTAATGTGGATTTTCTTCCTTTATTAATGAGTTATAGTGACTCACAACCTCTCTTCCTGCTGTGTAGTTACAGAATCACAGTCTATAGGATCTGCTGCTCTGAGTACTGAAATGGTTCCAAAAAATTTTTAGTTTGGCATGTACTGTAATGTAGTTCACTTGACATTACATTACTTTCTTTTTGCACACAAACTTGCATCTGCAATTCAACAAATGACTGATATAATACAGAAGTATTCACATTACAATATCAAGCTAAAGAGAAGTATAATTTAGATGTTCATGACTGTGGCCTGTGTGTGTATGTGTGTGGATTAGTATGAAAATATAGCATGGACTCTGGTTATTCTATTTTGAACAGTGAAACAGAAACATGCAATGACTTCTTCCCACATGAAATGAGTGGGGTCTTTTCATAATTTGGTGGTTGGTCCAATTGATGAGACTATCTTTATAGAAATTCCATCTGCCATATACAAAATCTCTTCTTCGCTCAAGATTTCAATGAGAAATAGCTAGCAGAAAAAGGCTTGGTCTACACTAAACCCCCAAATCGAACTAAGGTACGCAACTTCAGCTACGTGAATAACGTAGCTGAAGTTCGAAGTACCTTAGTTCGAACTTACCTCGGTCCACACGCAGCAGGCAGGCTCTCCCGTCGACTCCGCGGTACTCCTCTCGCCGAGCTGGAGTACCGCAGTCGACGGCGAGCACTTCCGGGTTCGACTTATCGCGTCCAGACAAGACGCGATAAGTCGAACCCAGAAGTTCGATTGCCAGCCGCCGAACTAGCGGCTGGGTATAGACGTACCCAAAGAAAGTGTTGTCTCCCTTCTGTTGAGCAGGAGCAGATATCCTGGGCGTTGCAGGTAGGTTCTTATCAGAGTAGAAATCCAGTGACGTGACATGGAGTCTAGGTATATTCTTAGTGATATGGGTTTATTTTACATGATGGTTATGTCTTTTGCTCTTTACACAACTAACATAAAATGAAGAAACCACATGGCACAGTGGGGCTAAATAACTGTGACAACAGAAATCCTAGCTACATGAATACAATGCTGAGCTGACAGGTTGTTGGTGTCTTCTGAAACTACGATGACACTGAGGCCTCTTATTTTTGAGCTAGCGCTCTCTCGTGTGTGTGTCTCACACACACACACACACACACACACACACACACAGTCTGCTTGCTGAGCTCAGCCTCTCTAGTCCAGATGTCCCAAGACAATGTCCGGCTCTAATCCTCTGGGTGGATCTGTGTCAATATGATTCCTAGGGTAGATGAGAATAGCCTGGGCCTGGTGGGGCTCTTCACAACCCCCAGCTCAGGACTGTGCCTAAGAGACACAAACTAGCCCTGGTTGGTTGGTCTGTATATCTGATGTTGTTAGCTGTATTGGAGTAATGCCTAGGAGTCATGAATCAGGACCCCAGCGTGCTAAGTGCTGGACAAACACAGAACAAAAGTATAAGACAAAAGACAATAGGTGGAGACAAACAGATGGGGGAGCATAAGGAAACAACAAGCCAATCTATATCTATGTGGTTTCTATTCTCCTGCCAAGGCAATCAAAAGGAAATCTTTGTATTTGTATTCTTCCCCATAATACTAATGTGGGTTTGTGCAGGGAGAGGAAGAGCTATTACTGTATATGCTGCAGCAGTGATTAGTAAGTATATAAGCAGTAAACAGCAAAGGTGACAATACTATGGAAATAAACTTCAAGCTTTATTCTCTTTGTAATATTCCCACTGTAGACCAATAAAGACACAAACTCACTTTTTAAAGCTGAATTTCCTCTCTGGGAAAAAGAGTGCATAGTTTAAAAGTGATTTTGTGTACGCTGGGGAGAAGGGGGACTGGTTCCATAAAGTATGCACATGCTGTAGTTATTTTGCTGCTGATGTTTTTCACCTCACTAGGAAGCTGCCCAACAAAGCCTTCCAAAAAGCTGTTTTCTACTTTGAAGTGGCTCTAAATGGGTTTACAGATATGGCTTCGAGAATAAATCAGTATTTTAATGACACAATTGCCTGGATGGGGAAGAAAAATATAAAAATATAAAATCCTGATTAAAAGGGATTGTGCTTTTACAAGCAAGGCATAGTAAAGAACCAATTTAATGCTTAAAATAGGAAAGCAGTTTAATGCTTCACTGCTGGCACTCCACCCTCTCCCAGCAGATCACCTCATCTGTATTATAACAATAAGCACATTAATCTGCAAAGTTATTTCACTAGGCACCTCCTACAAAACTGATTAGCAGTTTCAGTAGCTCACCTTTTTAAATGGGAAACTCTCTTCTTATTTCTCTTTTGAAAATGGTTTTAGTTGCTTATTTGTGAAATCCCTCCCAGAGGTACAAAGGGGACCTGGGAATGCCTAGATTCGGTAGCAATGATAGATATGTAAAGGGCATTTCCAGGTAGCTACTGTAACTTTGGCCTGGATTTGACCAGCTTGTTAACTTCTATTTTTAGTAATGTGAAGGTCTAAATAGGGTGACTAGATGTCCTGTTTTTAAAAGTCCCATTTTTGGGACTTTTTCTTATATAGGCACCTATTACCCCCTACCCCCTGTTCCGTTTTTTCACAGTTGCTATCTGGTAACCCTGGGTCTAAAGAATGACGTAATCTCATTAAAAAATGTCCTGGAATATGTCATGTAACGCAGTGTAGGTGCAGTGTCCCATGGCTTAACTGTATATCCAAAATATAAATTACACTCCTTTTAAAAAAAAAAAAAAAAAAGAAAGAAACAAATAAGGGTTTCATTTTCTTAGACTGGTGTTATTACTGAGGCCTGGTCTACACTGCCGCAGTAAATCGATCTAAGCTACACTACTCCAGTTACATGAATAACCGAACTGAAGTTGACATAGCTAGATTCACTTACCACAGTGTCTACACCATGCTGTTACCTTACACTTCTCGGAGATGTGGAGTACAGAAATCGACAGGAGACCGCTCTCCCATTGATTCAGCATGTCTTCACCAGACGCACTGTATCAATTGCAGCATTGCCGATTTTAGCTCCATAGTGACAATGTACCCTCAGATTGAGGGTATGTCTGCACTGCACATTAAACCTGGGCTTTTATTCAAGCTTGAGCACAAGCCCCCACTTCTGTCTGCACACAAATCAGGCTGACTCAGATCAGCAAGCATTCAGGAACCGGGACCTAGAACCTTTCAGGGAGTTTGGGTCAGAGCCTGAATTTTGCTGTGACTCAGGTCCAAGCTCTATCATTTTGCAGTGTGAACACAGGTCAATCCACAGACCCAAGGCAGAATGACTGTTCTGAATGATTAACATGTCTGCAAGACCTGGGTCCAGCAACTGTAAATCCAGGTTTATGGTGCAGTGTGGAACCACAAGTATGGGCTTGGAAACACAGACCTGGACTTAGTGTGCAGTGCAGGCATGCCCTATATGGCTCACCTTCTTTGTCAGTATTAGTAACCCTCTTTATTGCACAAATCCGACTCACTCAACACAAAATCGTGTTCAGTCTGAATGTTAAGTTTAGAAATACAGATGCAGTCTTTGTATGCTGGACTAATTATCCCAAATCTGTGGATTTCTATATACAACATGTCTTGGTGAGCACTTTTTTGACTTCCAGGAATCCAGAAATGCCTGCTCTTAGATAAAGAGAGAGGTTATGGCACTCAGCTGGCCCTTGGGTGATCTATTTCTAACTCACCCACAGATTTCCTGTGTGACCCAGGGCAAGTCACTTATGGGTTTTTAATTGCAGTGTAGACATATCCTGGCTCGTGGCAGCTGACTTGGGGTAAGGAGCTGTTTAATTGTGGTGTAGATGTTCGGCTTGGGCTGGAGCCCGGGCTCTCGGACGCTGTGAGGCGGGAGGGTTCCCCGAATATCAACACCAGGGTTAAACAGCCCCTTATCCTGAGCCCCACAAGTCTGAGTCAGCTGGCACTGACTAGCCATGGGTTTCTAATTGCAGTGTAGACATATGTATAATCTCCCTGTAGCTCAGTTCCCAATCTGTAAAATTAGGGCTAGTTAAACAATCCAGTTTGTAAGCACCTAGCATAGGTAATAAGTAATAGTCTGCATGGATTTATGAAGAACAAATCATGCCACACCAATCTAATTTCCTTCTTTGATAGGGTTACTGGCCTTGTGGATGGGGGGCAGTCGTGGTGAGGGGGAAAAACACTAGACGTGATATATCTTGATTTGTCTTTTGAAACAGCCCCACATGATATTCTCATAAACTAGGGAAATGTGGTCTAGATGAAGTTACTATAAGGTGGGTACACAACTTGTTGAAAGACTGTACACTTGGGAGGGCAGGATTAGAATTCAAAGCGACCTTGACAGACAGACAGGTCTGAAATCAACAAGATGAAATTCAATAAAGTGCAAGGAAGGAAAAATCAAGTGCACAACTACAAAATGGGGAATAACTAGCTAGGCTAGTACTACTGAAAAAGATCTTGGGGTTATAGGATCATGAACCGAATATGAACCAACAAGTGATGCAGTTATGTAAAAAGGCTAATCTAATTCTGTGGTATATTAGCAGGAGTGTCATATGTAAGACGACAGAGGTAACTGTCCCACTCTCCTCGGCACTAGTGGGGCCTAAGCTGGAAAGATGTGGACGAATTGGAGAGAGCCCAGGAGAGAACAACAAAAATGGTGAAAGGTTCAGAAAACCTGACCTAGGAGGAATTTTTTTTCTTAAAGCGGGGGGAAGGGAGGTGTGGAGAAAATACCAAGAGGGGGGTCATGTTTCTTCTTGAGAAAAGAAGACTGAGGGGTGACTTGATAAGTCTTCAAATATGTTAAGGGCTGTTATAAAGAAATCAATTGTTCTCCATGTCCACTGATGGTAAGACAACAAGTAATCAACTTAATCTGCAGTAAGGGAGATTTTAGGTTAGATATTAGGAAAAACTTTCCGATTATAAGGATAAATTTAAGTACTGGAATAGGTTACCAAGAGGATTTTTGGAATCCCTGTCATTGGAGGTTTTTAAGAACAGGTTAGACAAACCCCTCTCGGGGATGGTGTAGGTTTATATGGTTCTGCTTCATGGCAGGGGACTGAACTAGATAACCTTTTGAGGTCCCTTCCAGCCTTACACTTCTGTGAAAACTGGTTTTCAGTGGAAAATCAGGTTTGTGTGGTGTTTTTTTTTTTTTTTAAACTACATTAAAATGTTCAAGGCAAGTATGTGCTTTCCATGGAAAGTTTTGAGATTTTTTTTTTGTTGAAAAAGCAAATTCCCCCCAAAAGAAAAATCTTTCAGTTTTCAGCTGAAAACCAAAATATGCCACAGCTGTGCATAATGGGAGCCGAAGTTCTGTTGCCTGCTGAACCAATTTTCTTCTATGGTTGAGCTCCTTGGCTGTACTACATCTATTTTGATGCACTATGGCCAGTGACCCCTGTGATGCACCACCCCGTCTCTGCAAGAAGGGAGACTCTGGTGCATCGTGGGCAAAGTAGTTCAACGAGGGAGCCCATCCTACAGAAGAAAATGGGAGCATGAGGCACTGCAGCAGCATTTCCAAACTGATGTTTGTTTTTCAGTTGAAATTTTTTTGGTATTTGAAATTCTGCTGAAAATCTAAATTTTCTGTGAGAGATTTAGATAATGTATTCATCAATTTCTCTTGGTGGTAGGGGAGAATTTTGACCAGCTCTGATATTAATATTTCCCTTATCTCTTGCTTATTTAGATTGCAACTATTTTTAGCTGTACAGAACTTGGCACAGTAGGGCATCCAATCTCAACTGGAAACTCTAGGTGATACCATAATACAAATAATAAAGTTTATAAACTAGGGCGGGGTTTTTAATATTCAATATGTGCATTTAATACAGAAGCTCTTTGGATATTTTCTGAATATATGCTTTAATCAAAACAACTCCTACCATTTCTATTCCAGGGTAATTCACAATAGATTCCTTTGCAGCTGATGCAGTATTTTTAAAAGAACCTCCCCCTCCCCACCGGTATCTTTCTAACCTTTCTCACATATAGTTACCTTCAGCTGGTGCATCACCACTTGAGCACCACTAAGACGAGCAGAACTCAAGAACGTATCCAGCTTCATGCAAGACAATTCCTTTCCTCTTTTGGACCTAGCAAGGGCAAGGTGCATCATAATAGATATAGTGCAGCTGGGGGAAGGAAGTACTCCTGAGGGAATTCCACACCAAAAAATTAAAAATTCTGTGCACAATAATTTACAATTCTGCATGTTTCATTTGTCAATAAATAAATCCAGCGGCTCCAGCAGGGCAGTGGGGAGCACAGGTCACAGGCTGCATGAAAGTGGAAGATCACTCTGCAGCCTCCCCCTCCCCAGGACACCGACTCAGCAGTGAGGCTGCACATGACCCTGGCACAGCACAAGGTCTGGGCTTGCCCCAGAAACACGCTGGGGCCTTGCTCCTCTGTGCCAGGTGCACCAGGTGTGGGGCAGGCAGGCAGGCTTAACCAGGCAGGATCCAAGTGTAGAAGGGCTCAGTGTGGGGGATGAGAGTATTCTGTGTGGGACAATCTGGATGCAGGCAGCTCGGGGGGGGGTGGTGCAGTTGTTGGGGGATCTGGATGCACAGAGGCTTGTTGGTGGAGTTGCAGGGGCTATGGGACTCTGCAGGGGCTTACAGGTGAAGATGGTTGGGGCTCAGTGGAAGGGTCTGGGTGCGGTGGTCTCGGTGCTGGGGAAGTGGGGCTTGGTGGGCTGGGTTCAGCTAGTTGGGGGTCAGTGACATGGGAGTCTGGATGTTGGGGCTCAGGGTGGAGCAGGGAGTGGGGCATCGGGGGGGGGTTGAGTGCAGGGAGATCGGTGGGTGATCTGGGTGCAGGGGTGGAGGTCTGAAGGTAGGGGATCTGCATGCCAGGGGGCTCCAGATGCAGGGTTTGAGGTTTAGTGGGGTAGGGTTTGGGTATGGAGGGATAGGGGAGTTCTCGATGTACTGGGTGAGGCTTGGCAGGGATGTGTGGGTGTGGGAGGTCTGGATGAACAGGGGTTGGGTGGATGGGGGAGCAGCTCCCCCTACAGTGACCCCTCCACCTCACAGCTGAAAGCAGGGGAGGATGCTGAGCTTCCTGTAGCTGGGGGAGATTTCTGGGGGTGGGTCTGACATAGCCCCAGCCATTGCTTGCAGGAGAAGAGGAAGTCCCGTCCTCTCCTGCTGCCAGCCCAGATGGGACTAGCAGCTGATCCCGGCTCAGGGTAGAAGTCACTGGCTGGGTTGTTGTGATTTACTTCTCTGGGTGCCTGAAACAATGTACCTGCACTGCTAGCGCGTGATGTGTGACTGCTCTTGCAGCTTCCCTTTGCTTCTCTGTCAAAGTCATTTTTCTGCGGGGAAGCAAAGAAATCTGCAGGGGACATGAATTCTGTGCACATGCAGTGGTGCAGAATTCCCCCAGGAGTAAAGGAGGGAAGAATAGGGACATGAGGTAACTAAAGTGCAACTCCCTTTAGACATGGCATTAGCATACCTGAATCAAAATATTTCTGTTTTCAGCCTATTTCTTGGCCAAATGTGTAATGCTGCTTTCCTAGTTCAGGTCAACTCACCTGAGTCAGTGCTGTTAATTAGGGTGACAATGGTGCCCTCATATAGGTCTGAACATTTCTAGTGTAAAAGTTCTGCCCATTCCCCCCAACCTCCTTTTATAAAATCCTGGGAGTCCAGTTGAGTCTGCTTACTTCTCTCTCCTGCTGTTTTCTCTCAGTATTCTGCCAGCAAACAATACCTGTAGCTATTCTGTGACCAGGTAAAGGTGCCGCAAGCTTAAAAGGGTTAACAGATCCTGGCTGGCCACATGACTTCTTATGGAAGAGTATAAAAAGAAGGGTGAGCTGGGTCAAAGTGGAGCTAAGGGGAAAGGGTGTGTCCTCCTGTCCATCTGAAGCAAGGAAAGCTCTTGGGGGTTATGGCCTAGAGTTTGTTGTAGTTGATTTGCTTTTGTTTTGTGGACAATAGAACAAGCCCTGTGGAAAGGGAATTAAAAAGACCCTTGTAGCTTTATTTGCATAGCTAGTGACACTGCCCAGCAGCTTACATATCACTGGGGACAATATTGCCAGCTCTGACAAGCCATGTAATTTTTGGCTGGGCCTGGAACCAGTCTCTCTGAGATGAGAAGCTACAGCACTCCTGAGAATTTTAGCCCTACTTGAGGATTGAAACCCCTCTGATTTGGCTGCCTTTTCCACCTCTTGGGGAAGAGCAGCCAATCAGGGCAGCTGCGGTAAGTAGACAGCCACACTCTCCTCCCTCCTCCAGCACCCCCTCGGGAGCCCAGAGGAGTTTTTTGGGTAGCGGAGGGAGCTTCTGATACTATTCTCACGGAAGGGTGGGGGAAGGAGGGAGAGAGCAAAAAGAGCTCCATAGCACAGTCTGCTCTCCATCCTCCCCCATCCTTCCCTGCAACACTAGGCTTGGGGGGTTGAAAAACTCCTGGAGGAGCAGGGAGCGTGGGACAGAAGGAATGTGGCGCCTGGAACAGTTCATAGTTAATCACTGGGCTGGTAGAAGGCCAGGTGTCGGGCTGGGAGACACTAAGAAATAATTCCCATTTTGGACAATGGGAAGAAGCTGGAAGCTCTTCATCACTGGGCAGCACCTAAGAGCTCTTGTCTTGGGGGAGCCTAAATCACCTTTCCCAATACATGTAGGAGAGTTGGCAACATAACTGACTCAGAGATGAGGTGGAAAGGGGGAAGAAGGGGCTCAAAAATCAAGACAGACCAAAAAACGCACCTGTGACATCTTGCTCGCGACACCCAGAACTGTAAGCCACTCTATTGCCATTACTTCAGGAAGAGTGAGATCTTTGCTGCTGCTAAGGTGTGTGGCAGTTCCCTGACACACCAGCCTGTCTATCTTGCCAGGAAACTCTTCAAGATTCTGCCAGACTAACCCTGGTCTTGCAGGTAACAATCACTAAACCCTAGTGTTACACCCTGATACCTCAATATTCACCAGTGTCATGTAATTAGGATATGTCTTATACAAAGTATGCCTTGTGAGGTGTCATTCTAAAAATCTTGATCTGTTAGACAGTAATATCTTGTTGGATTGTGTGTGCTAGTGTCATGTAAAGTTATGAAGTTTGGCTATATATGTGTTACTGAAACATGTCCTGAGGTTGAAGACACTCACAAGCAGCCTTTCGGGTATGACAGTAAAAAGGCCAAACAATGTTAATGTCTTATTGAGGAAATGCAGATCTTTCTACATAGTGCAAGACAATATTACTTTGGGTTTACTCCCGAAAGGAGGTGTGCACTTGAAGGCTGGGTGAATCTTTGACCTGAACCCTCTCACACAGAGCTGACTTCAGTCTGTGTTTGCAGCTGGGTGTGGCCTTACGTGTACGTGTGTGTGTGTGCACGCTAGCGAAGGCTCGAGGAGGGCCTGGCACAGCATAAACAGGGTGACAAGCCCAGGCTGGTAGAATGGGTGGGCTCAGTGAGACCCCAGCACATCAGGTGACATCCCAGACTGGGGGGGGGCCGAACCTGTCACACCTAGTTCCCAAGTTCCCCAGAGATGTCTTCCTGCAGTGTCTAGTCCCTCTCACTGGACACACTCAGAAATTATTAAATTCACTGCCTCAAAAGAGATGAAGCCCACATCAGCCAGTTAGGCTAGCTGAAGACTCTGAGTTCACTTGAATGCACAGCACTGAGATAGGTTTGTAACAAAACAAGAATATTCACAAAGAACAGAGGGTGCTGTTCCCTATGTCCCCTAAATGATGGATCTCAAAATGGCTTTTTGCTTCTGCTTATATTTCCCCAAACTCATTGTTTTGTCCCCAGAGTTGGGATGACCTCCTATTGTTCTTTCCTTCCTGTTCCCTTCCCATCCCCCTGCTGGTTTGTATGTAAATAGGGCTTCCCTTGTTTTGATTCCATAGGGCTTAATTTACACTAGAGACAGGTAGAGCTGCCTTCTCTCCTGTCTGGTAGAGAACCTGTTTCTCCCTTTGTTTGATCACAGACTTTAAAGAATCATATCAGTGTATCCAGAATGCCTCATGTAGTGTTAATACATACAATTCACAATGATATTAACGACCAGCTTTCACAAAATACCTTACTCGATACACCTCTATAGTACAATAATAATGTATAAGTATTGCTTATTCTTTGAGGTTCAGACCCCTTGATCATCCCATCACCATATCATCTTTATTGTTTGGTTTTTTTAATCTCCTGACTTTTTGGAGTCTAGATCACGATTTTTCAGCATGGACAAATCCAAAAGCTGAGCGTGTCAAATTGAGGCACTCGCGTATTGGAAATGTTGATGCTCAATTCTGAATATTTAAGGTACAGTTTCCCCTCGGTCTGAGTGGTTAGTCAATATATGGGGCCTTGCCAGGTCATTTCCATTAGGAGGAGAAATCAATGATGCTATCAAAATATGCCAGCTATTAGAGACCCTAAGACTGATGCATTCTCATATATATTTATATATTAAAATATTTTTTTCATATTGCACCTTCATACTTGCCAGGGTGTTGAAATTCCAGCTCTTGTGTTAGGTGCTTATTCTCACACTGTTGCTAACAATGGCAATATTTTATCTCATAGTGATGTAGTATGAAAGCTCACTGCCCTACCACTATAGTGTTGCTGAGTTTAGAAATGATCAAGATGCTAAGTAACATTCTTAAAGATTATCTCTGATTACATTAACCAAGAGCATGGTGACCTCAAGACCATCACGTATATTGGTAATGTTTTCTTCTCCTCCTTTTCTCCTCAGTGCCTAGCTGTCATTTTATGTCCTAAAATTACAAATAAATTTCCAATAGTGCATTTATTCAAAGTAAAGCTGAGAAGGAACAGAAAAGTATGGAAGAAGCCTGCACCCAAGATAAATATCCGTTGGGAAGATGTATAAAGATATTTCATATCACTGATTATTACTTAGTCAGCAGTAATCCTAAAAGTGGCAATTATAACTCCGTTAGGGACTGAGCAAAAACTCAGTGAAGTTAATGGAAAAACTCCAGTCAGCTTCAGTGGGTTTTGGTTTGACTCCTTAGGTGTGAACATAACTCATTAGCCATTGATTAAGTTTTTATTGTAAGATGATTTTAGAGTTGCTGCTATATATTATGTGATCATGAACAATAGTTAGGAGTAAGAGATTGGGTTTAATATGGAAGGGCATGGTCTGAGAGGAGGCTTAGTGAGACGGGCAGAGAACTGGACATGGACTAGGAGTAGTGGACTGAGTGATGGAGCCTTGCTATCTGGGCTTGCAATGGGGTGATTCGAGGTATGTAAAAGCAGAGAGATGTATGGGGGAGAAGACTGGCAGGTCATGGAATAAGCTGGGTAAAGTAAAAGGGAGTGAAGGATTATATGGAATGGGGTGGATTCCTTAAAAGCTCTGTAGTCCAGAAGCCCTTTTATAATACCTAACAGTAATTTTCTTGGTCTGATAAAATGCTACATGCTCTTATTTGTCAGTAGACGGCGCTCTATATATCAACTATCTACATATACTCTTGTATTCAGCTCTTGCTCTTTTATGTAAAGCTCTTGTGACAGTCCTTAAATCAATGGTCCCCAAACTTTTTCTCTCGCGCCCACCCCTGACCTGTAACGGAATCTATCTGGGCCCCTCTGAAGCCGCAGCTGGGGTCGGAGCTGCAGCTGGGGCCTCAGCCAGGAGCCCAGGGCTGAAGCCAGAGCTGGGGGTGGGACCGAATGGAGTGGAGCTGGGGGCAGAGTGGGGCTAGGTGGTGCTCCCTCTCTGCCCCCCTGTGGGGGCTGGCCTGAGCCCTGCCCTCCCCCAAAAAACATTCCTCTGCACCCTCCTAGTGTGGTGTGCCCCACAGTTTGGAGACCACTGCCTTAAACATTAATTTCTGTGCATTCTAATGTCTGGGATTTTTGGCAACACATTGAATTTTTGGAAGGAAATTGTGATGTTTTTAGATATTAGCTAGACTCCATTGAAACACACTTTCACCATTGTTCCCTAACACACATTTTTTGTTTGTGAATATGCATTGTTCTGAACTTTACCTAACTGGCCTCACTTACAGTATATTCTCTAGTCCACAAAATGTCTATCAAAACTATATTTTTGATGCTGAAATCTTTTTATAAATTTTTGTCAGTTTACCCACTAGATGCTGCATGTGTTGCCTAAAACAATATGGCAAAGTGGAATTGTAAAGTCACCTGTGGATTTTAATGCTTTTCTCTCACATATCAGCAATTCAATTTTAACTTCTGTCAGTGTCTCTAAATAATAATGGATGATTTTTTTTTAATCTTCCAGGCCACGTCTTAAATTAAATTTAATCTGTGCAACTTTGAGTTTCACCCAAAATTCAAGAGAGCTCTTCAAGACAAGTAGTTTTACAGGTTTCAGAACCACCATAAAGTAGTAACTGAAATTCTGTGGAAAATGTTGCCAAATTTGACTGATTTCCTCTCCCCTCCCCGCCATATTCTTCAGAAAATCTGTCAAATCTGCAGATTTTTTTTTAAAAATGCAAAAATTCACTCGTATGAAAATACTAATTGACATACTAAGTTCCTGACTAAGGATGTAGCCTGATTTATAGATCATGTATTAATTATATTGATTATTTAAGAATTTCAAGCTATCACTTTGAGGGTTGACAGTTCTTGTCCCAAGATCAGGCCCAATATTATTAAAATTACTGCATAGTTGGGAGCCCCAATGTGCACAGTTGCAACACTCACACTATAGGTACTCTGCTAAATGTATTAATAAATTATTGTAAATATAGAAAAGTCAGAAATACCCCAACTCAGTAAAGTAGGTAGAGATAATGCAGAAAGTACATCTGAATATCCATACCCACACCATCTCTTGCAGAGCAACCCGAAATGTTAGCCATTATTTTCCTCATCACTATTACCTTCCTCCTCATCACCAGGGGCCATTACTCAGGCACTTCCCAAGGCTAGATCTCTCTCTCCTCCTGCACACAGGCAGGCATACAGCTTACCGTGTCTAATGCATGCTCATTAGGGGATTCTATTTTCTATTTCCCCACCCTACTAACATGGGATGTCCTCCTTCTATAGGTTAATATATTAATGATCTCAATTTATTATTATATACGTGAATTTGTTGCCATAGCACTCTTGTGGTTGGATGTTCTTTCCAAAAGATGGTGTTAGCTCACATTTCTGTGGTTGGCTAATATCATTATGGACAAAATTTCTCTTTACACTCTATTTCCAGTTCCCCAAAACTTAGGGGTTACCATTGAGCCATTTATCTGTGTCAGAGTTCATAGGCCTCAAGCCTTCAGCTAACTGCTGAAGTCAATGTCATACAGGGATATAGGCCTGTAGGTTCCTTGCATTATTGCTGAATATAATAAGGGCCAGGGCCGGCTCTGGCTTTTTTGCCGCCCAAGGCAAAAAAGCCTCCCGCCGCCACGCTTCCCCCCACCCCCCAGTGCGGCAGGGGAGGGCGGCAAGCCCGGCCGGGGCTCGGCTCTCCCCGGCGGCCGGGGCTCTGCTCTCCCCGGTGGCCCCATCCAGGTGCCGCCCCAAGCACAAGCCCTGCCCTGATAAGGGCAGAATATAATGAAGGCAAGGCAGTGAATATAATAAAGCCAAGCTAGCCCTATAGGCTACAGGAAGACATCTTTATTCAGCACAGCAGTTAAGCACATGCAGTGAGACTGAAGAAGCTTGAAGTTATGTGCTTAAGCACTGTCCTGAATATTGACGGAGTTAAGCATGTGTCTGAGTGCTTTCCTGAATCAGGGGTCAAATTAGATGTCTGAAAAAGTGATAAATTGAGCTTACCTACTGTGAACAATCTCTAGATAATTTGCATAAATAACATTTACTAGATGACATTCTTGTTCTTACTATGGGTAGAGACTGAATGATTGACAGAAGTTTCTCTGATGTTTAAACAAACAGTAAATGACCATTGTCGAAGAAAAAGAAATGAGCAGAGTGATATAATGCAAAGTCAAAAAACTAAAAAACGAGAAGAGTGATTCTAACTCATCAATCTCTACAGTATGATGACTGACTAAGCTATTGTATTTCTCTGTTAAAAGTTGACAGTAATGAAAGTGTGGTGAATTTAAACAGATGGTTTTAAATGCCTTGTTGCACAAGTTAAAAAGCTTTTGCCTTGTTGTTCTATTACTTTGTAGGTGACATGCCAATATCTTCCCCGATTTGTAGGTACATTTTTGGAATTCTTACTTTTTACTTTTTCTAGTCTCAACAGCTTGTCCTTTGCATGTTTGTTTTCCTAGCCCATTTGTTGAAGTGCCTACTGGTTGATCCCTCTTCATGAATGTTACACATTGCATACAGTCCTCTGAAGTCCATAATTTCCGCCAGATGAGAATCTGACCCATAGTCCATCTAACATCTATGTGTCTAACATGCTCATTGACGTAGCATGCAGGCTACAGATCTATAATATTTGCATCAAATTCTGTCTAAACTCTCCTTTTCTCCTCACGCCCTCATTCCAAATGGGATCACTTATATGGTTGCCTTCTATGAGAAATTTGCTCAGCCATTTTGTCGTTAAGGACACTCTTGCTAACTACAGTTAGAAAACTTGAAACTAAATCCAAGTCAAAAGCAAACCGAGGGTTTTGAAAAATACCTAGTACGCTGCCCTGCTAGATACTTGTTTTACTAAGATGTTCTTCACATCTTCTGTAATGCTTATTGAATGAATTTAAGTGGCGTATTTAATCTATCTGTTGATCCAACATCTTCCTTTCTCTTGCTCTTTCACTGGAAATGGTATGTCCTATGAGGAAAGAAGAGGTTGACTTGTCAGCCAAGACTCCAACATCTATTTTTATTTGTATGCATGTACATGAACTATAAAAGTTCTGCTTCAAATTTATTTGAGAAAATATAGTTAGAGGTGTCTGGCAGAGCTATCCAGAAAAGACTTGGATTGCTGTTGGAGTACATCTATACAGCAAAAACAGTCCCATGGCAGCAAGTCTCAGAACCCAGGTCAACTGACTTGGACTTGTGTGACTCATGCTACAGTGTTAAAAATAGCTATGTAGACACACAGGCTGGAGCCTGGGCTCTGAGACCCTCCCTGCCTCGCCAGATTTCAGAGCCAAGGCTCTAGCCCAAGCCTGAACATCTACCCAGCTATTTTTACCCCGTAGCGTGAGCCTGAATCAGTTGAGACTTGTTGTTGTGGACATTTTTTTTTTTTTTTTGCTGTGTAGATGTACCCTTAGTGTCTCAGGTGCTTTGGCTGCTGTACTTTCCTTTTGCATATGAGTGAACCTATCCACAAAGACTAATATTTAGCATAAAAACATTATACTGTTTGATACAATAGAATCCTCTTAATTGGTACCTTTGCTGGAAACAAAAGTGCCAAAAAACATGATTCACTTGAATGGAAAGAAAGAAAGAAACCTGTCTCTCCTTAATGGGGATTAAGATCCTCTCAGGGTGTTAATATCCTCATTTGTTCAAATACTTTGTGGAGCTAGTGACAGAATTAACTACGGTACCTGGTAAGATTGAAACAACAATATCCTGCATAGCACCTTTCATCCTGAAATGCTTACTGTGTTAATTATGAACTAGGTCCCCCCACCTCTGACATGAGGCAGCTGTTTAAACAGTGCACAGCAACTGCCCAACAGTTTAAACAGCTACTGGCTGCAGCTGGCTGATCCTCAGCCTCCTAGCCCTGACAGAAGTTAGTGCTGCAAGGGATCTACTCTAACTTACGTTATTGGAGGACAAGGTGTAGCACCACTCCAGTGCAGCCCTGTCCATCCATGCCCCATCCTCAATGCCCCAGATATGACATCTCCATCCCTTTATGTCAGGAGGATGGGGGTGGCTGGTGGTGCTCAGCACTTTGGTTCAGATCACGAGGTGCAGCTGCTTTACTCAGGCTACAGGATGAAGGTGGAAAGGTAAAGGTGGCATAAAGCTCACCTGTCCTCCCACCCCAGTCCTGCAGCAGTCTGTGTGCTATGCTGGTCACCCTATGCTAAGCTTGAGGATCCCGAGAGCTGCTTTAATGTATACTACTATAAACTAGCCGTGGAGCTAAAATATTCAAGACTGAATCTCGTTTTTTAAAAGATATATTCTATTTCCAAAGGAATTATTTTGGGGAACTGCTAATGGCCCATGTTGCACAGGAGGTTGGACTAGATGATCACAATGATCCCTTCTATCCTTGGAATCTATGAAAAGCAGCCAGTTCTAGACCATGGAATAAACATCCTTACACACTTTTGCTACTCTCTTGATCAGTTACACTGAATTCAGATTCTGCTGCTGGTGCAGGACAAAATAGCTATACCCAGAGGTGAAAATAACTTAAAGGACTTACCAGTACTCCTGAGTCCTGAGCAGGGGGCGTGGCCTTTAGAGCCCCGACCCCCCAGCGGCATATTATCGCCTAGGCCTAGGGCGGCAAATTTGCTGGGGGTGGCAAATTTGCTCTTGCCCCCTTCCCAACTCCGCCCCTTCCCCAAATCCCCGGCCCGCCTCCTCCCCCAGGCGCGCCGTGCTTCCCTCATCCACCTCCCTCCAGGCTTGCCGCGCTGGGAGGGAGGGAGAAGTGAGTTACAGCATGCTTGGAGGAGGCGGAGCAGAGGTGAGCTAGGGCCCGCGGGCGTGGGGAGTAACGGAGGGGTGGGAACCGCTCCCCGGCCCGCCCCAGCTCACCTCCGCTCCACCGCTGCCGCCATCCCCCGAGCGCGCCGCAACTCCCCTTCTCCCTCCCAGGCTTGCCGCGCGAAAGCGCTGGGAGGGAGGGAGAAGCAGCGAGTAGCGGCGTGTTCGGGGGATAGCGGAGGTGAGCTGGGGCCGGCGGGCACGGGGAGTAACTCTTGCGGGGAGGGGGCAGGGAGTAGTTCCCTGCCCCAGCTCACCCCTGCTCCACTGCTGCCATCCCCCGAGCGCACCACAACTCCCCTTCTCTAGGGTTACCATATTTCAACAATCAAAAAAGAGGACGGGAGGAGCCCTGTCCTAGCCCCGCCCCTGCCCCTTCCACTCCCTCCCACTTCCTGCCCCCTCAGAACCCCCAACCCTCCCCCCCACTCCTTGTCCCTTGACTGCCCCCCAGGACTCCACCCCCTCCCTAAGCCTCCCTGCCTCTTGTCCCCTGACTGCCCCCTCCTGAGACCTTCCCCACATCCTAACTGGCCCCCCAGGACCCTACCTCCTACCTGTACCCTGACTGCCCAAAACCTTATCCACCTCCCCCAGAAAGCTCCCCCCCGAACTCCCGACCCCCCCCCCCCGCTCCTTGTCCCCTGACTGCCCCCTCCTGGGACCCCTGCTCCTAACTGCCCTCCAGAACCCCACCCCCTACCTAAGCCTCCCTGGTCCTTGTCCCCTAACTGCCCCCTCCTGAGACCCCCCCCCACCTGTACCCTGACTGCCCAAAACCTTACACCCCCAACCCCCAGACAGCCCCCCCCGAACTCCTGACCCATCCAACCCTCCCCCCTGCTCCCTGTCTCTTGACTACCCCCCCCCCGAACCTCCCTGCCGCTTCTCTGGCCCCCGACCCCCTTACTGTGTTGCAGAGCAGCGCGCTCGGCAGCGGGGGAGGGGAGCAGGCTCGGAGCTCCAGACGGCGAACAGCCCGGCGATCTGTGAATGCAGGGAGGAGGGAGGGGGAGGGAGAGAGAGGAGGGGAGTGGTGTCAAGTTTCAGGAGAGAGGAGGGGGGAACTGCAGGAAGGGCTCTGGCTCTGGCTGTCGGAGCCCCGGCTGCTCTGTAAGCTGCGCGTGCGCTCTGTATGGGGGGGGAGGAGGGGAAGTCCGGACATTGACAAATTCCCCCCGGACGCTATTTTTAACTCAAAAAAGCCGGACATGTCCGGGGGAATCCGGACGAATGGTAACCCTACCTTCTCCCCCCTCCCGCCCCGGCTTGCCGCGGGGGAGCGGAGGTGAGCAGCAATTTTTTGACGGCTTAGGGGAGGCAAATTTGTTAATCCACCCCTGCCAGGACCTTTGAATTGCTGGCAGAGCCCTGGGCCCTTTAAATTGCTGCTGGAGCCCTGGGGGTCCTGGGGGCTCCGGCAGTGGGGCTCTGGCAGAAATTTAAAGGGCCCAGGGCTCCAGCCGCTGCTGGGAGCCCCAGGCCCTTTAAATTGCCGCCTGGGGAAGCCGGTCTGGTATGCCGTACCGGGGCGTACTGGCTTACTTTCACCTCTGGCTATACCCTACATGAGAATCTGGCTCCTTATGCCTGAGTAGATAGGCAAGTTTTATATTCCATTAAATGTAATTGATGTAACATACTTCATTTTGTATGGCTCTAATGGACTTTGCTTCATTTCCAATTGTATGCTTGCCATGATCTTTTTTTATTTGTACCACTTTGGCTGTAATACATTTTTAAATGTGCGTTATTAGGATTGGGATGGCTGTAGTCGTTATTTACATAGAGGGATGTGTCAAATTTACCATTTTTTGTTTCATGCAGTTACATGCATACAGATTTGTGTGCTATTCTGCTCAGTCTGAGATTTATTCACAATTTTGATGAAATAGCAAAATGTTCCAATCTTTGATGTGAAAACTCCCTTTGCTTAAAAATTTACTCCTGTGGGATTTCTGCACCAAAAAATTAAATATTCTGTGCACAATATTTTAAAATTCTACATATTTTTTGTCAAAGTGACACAATATAATCACATCATTTTCATTATTTGCTGACAAGTATTTTGAAACAAATTACCAAAATAATTGAAAATGGTGTGATTATATTTTTTGTGTTATTTTGAAAATTAAAATATGCAGAACTTTGCAGAATTTAATTTTTTTTTTAATTTTTCGGTGCAGAATTCCCTCAAGAGTACCAGGCTTCTTTGTGGAGTAATCTGGGTATGAGCAACTCGGTGGGAGGGTCTGGGGGCAGGGGGAATCTGGGTGCACAGGGGCTCGGTGCGGGGTTCTGGGTGCAGAGGGAATGGGACTTTGCAAGGGGGGCTCAGGTGAGGTGAAGGTGGTTAGGATGGGGGAGGGAGAGAGTGGGGGTCAGGGTGCAGCTGGTTAGGGCTCAGTGGGGTGGGAGTCCTGGTATGGGGGTGCTCCTGATGCAGGGGGTGAGGCTTGATGGGGTAGGGGACTTGAAGGGCTCGGTGGGGGGGCGTTCCTGGTGTTTGGGTGGGGGGAGGGGTCACTGTATAGGGAGTTGCTCCCCCTGTCTGCCCTACCCTGTGCATCCGGACCCCACTGCAGCAACGCGCCCTGCTGAGCCTTACCCCCTGCCACCTGGAACACCCCCAGACCCCTCTCTCGTGGTGCAGAGCTTCCTGCAGCCCGGGGACGTTTCTGGAGCTTTCTGACCCTGCTCTGTGCAGGGAAGTGGGAGGGGGAACTCCGTCCTCCTCCCCCACCACCCCCAGCTGGGACTAACGTCCCTGGATGGCCAGGGCATCCTCAGACATCCTTCCCCCCCCCAGTGATTTACCTCTCCCCCTGGCTGCCTGAACAGACACGTCTGAGCTGCCCGGATGGGTGAGTGAATGCTGGTGCAGCTTCTTTTTGCTTCCCCACATAACTATTTTTGCAAGGAAGCAAAGGGATTCTGCGGGGCAGGGCATTTTTCTGATGCACTGCAGTTGTGCAGAATTTCCCCAGGAATAAAAATTGACTTTCATGTTTCTTGGAAGTGAGGGTTGTTGTTTTTCCCCCCTCCCTCCTCAAAAACTGGCCACTGGCCACCATATAAAAAACAGGCCTGCTCTCCCAGACTTATATACATATCTATAAAATTTTCCATGAAAGTAATTGCTTTTGGAATTTATAATGCATTTTGAGTAACTTAGCATTTATTTACCCATATTTTGCATACTTTGCATAAGATAACTCATTTTACTTTTTTCCTTTCATTCTTCATGAATTTACATTTGTGTTACAATATTCTTCCAAATACAGACAAATGCATTTCTGGAAACCTTAGATTAATAGCTAAATTATCTACACTTGATAATTTGAGCCATCAAACATTAGTTCATGTTTCTTAGAATAAGTCTAATGCATATTAAAGAGGTGTAGTAAGAAAACATAGCCATGTCTAACTCTTCCCATTTCAAAGCAGCCTGCTATTCTGTTTGCAATTCTTATTGCTGATCATTGATTGCTGAACTGAGTCAGAAGGAATCCAATTAAATTAGTCAAGAATTGTGTGTCAAGCATAGCCATCTATATTTGCTTATGTCAAACAGTCAAAGATCTTCTACCGATCAGCAACACAAGTGCAGAGTGGTTGATCAAATTTTCTTTTAATTCTTATTGTTAGAATTCTAAAGTAGTAAAAATCTAATCTTGAATTTATCCATTAGATTTTTGCATGCTCCTCTGTACTTTCCAGCTCCATATTATTTAACTATGTAACAGCAGGAACAACATCACTCAGGTTACCTTAATAATGTTCTTCTATATCTATAAATCTCATGCTTCCTATTCTAAGTTGGTCAGCAGATTTTTAAGAAGAACAATAACTCATATGGGCCCTGATTCAGTAAGGTACTTGTGTATGTGCCTCCCTTGAAGCAAGTGAGAAGTTCTATGGAAATCTATGGCACTACTCGCATGCTTAAGGTTGGAGCACCTGTTTAAATACCTTGCTGAAGTGAGGCCTTTGTCACTATCTGTGTTATATATCCATGTTAGCATTGCTAAGATCAGTTGCCTCGAACTGTGAACATTCTAAAATTGTCCTTGAGTTCTGCCTGACAATAGGGAAGCTCCTTTGTGATTGCCTCAGTCAATTCTGCAACACACTTCAATGCTTGTGACTTTAAGTGGCTGTTGACCTGTTTGTTCCAATAGTGCTTTGCAATACAATGATGGCATCAGGAATGATGTGAGGTGAGTTCCTTGACAATGCTGAAAAGTACCCTAGCTTCACCTCACTTATTCTGCCACTTCACTTCTTTACAGTTTGCTGATAAATTGTACTTGCATTATATTGACAGTAGCATCTGTCACTCATGATTCTTGTGTTCAAAGTGTGAGGTCTTGTTGCATGAAAGTACTTTCACAAAAAATGTAACACCGTATCTGTTTTCTGCCTGTTGTCTGGATATTGTTTATCTCCATCATGATAACACCTTGTGATATATTTCATTTGACAACACAGTATATCCTTTCCTTCAGCTGGTTATGCTTATGACAGCCTTTTAACTGGCTAACTCCCACCAAGTAGCTATTACTTTACTGGACTTTCTTTCTTCTTCCTTTTTTACAGCTTGATATAATGAATTTAATTTAAGACCAGGACTGGGAGGGGGGATTATGTAGCATGCCTAGGTATGACCTGACTAGTCCAGGCATTGCCTGAAAGACTGTCCAGACCTTGGTTCTGATTCATCAAAGCACTTAAGCACATGCCTAAGTGCTTTGTTAAACTAGCACTGGTGCGGAAATTTTCCTATATGTCCTTATTCTACATCACCTTTTTAATTCTCCTGCCTATGTAAGACAGCCATCCTTCTTTTCAACTGGCTGAAATGATGGGTGAGTAACCTCCCACTGAATCCATACTTGTTCTTCTCCTTGAACAGTACCCCTGTTTAACCTTCACACCAGGTGCATTTGAGTTCTATTGGCCGGTAGCGTCAGAGTTCTGTGGTCAGACCTGAGCCGCTTGTGACGTTTCATTATGCTTCTGGTGAAACCCAAGAGAATGGTTCTATCTTTTCTTTTCTTCCTATAAAAATATACTGGACCATTTGAGAACCTGGGCCTAGAAGTCACAAGAGGCATGACTGACTCTAGTGGCATGAAGTTGTACTGACCAGTCATGAGAATGCACCTCTACTCCCTCTTATGAATAAAATAATTTTATATGGACATGGTTTTCATTTAAACTGGATGTGGGCTGATTTTTCAGTCCTAGATTTATTTGCCTTTTACTACAGTTACTGAAACTTTGTAAACTGATGAACATTAGTGGCGTTAATAAGAACTGTTTACTCCTTCTGGTCAATACTGAAGTCTTTACCACACAGGCCCATTAGTTATGGTTCAACTTTGCTAATGAAAATTGGAATTGTGTTATTTGAAAATTTTTCATCTACAGATCATTCTTATTTTCCAAGATCACTTTACTAATTAAACATAGAGTTCTGAATTACAAATACAATTGAGTGTTTTTAAAAACTTGATATCCTTATAAAAGGTGGTGGTTCCTTGCATCACCAAAAAGAAATAAAAAAAAAAAATTGTAAGCTGGTCTGGCTGTTTTGTAATACCTCCTGCTGGCCAAGTGTTGCATTGCAGGCACTCCTTGCCTCAGTTTTCCTCCCTGAGGTGGATGTCCATGCTTTCCACACACCAGTTAGTTCTGGAGATATCTTAATCTTCTGGTCATGTCCCAAACAAGAAGTCCAAACCACAAAGTCCTCAAAACCAAAAAAGTTTTTTCCCTTTGGGGCTTCTCTTCAGCCCACCCTCTAGACACTGTTCTCTGTCCCTTTTGGGGCTCTGTTTGCGAGTCTTTCTCCACTCTTGGCTAGAACGCTGGCTCCAGGCTGGTTTCCCTGCAGACCCTGGCTCAGGACTTTCCACAGGAGCTCCTTGTGGTCCCAACTGCCAGACTAATCTCTGAGTCCCCTTATAAGGCTCAGGTGACCATTAAACTATCAACTGACCCTCCTAAGGCCCACACCTTCAGGGAAGCATCTAATTAATGATGGCACAGAGGTTGGTGGCCCCATTTCCATTTAAAGGGGATCATCACTCTGTGACACGCACCTTTTTTATGTTTGGTATTATATCCTGTAAACTCTTTATGGCATGGACAGTTTCTTGCAATACAGACAAAATGAGGCCTCAATCTTCGTTGAGGCTTCTAGGCACTGCTGCAATACAATCTTGTTTTAGTTTTTTTCCAGAAATTTATTTTGATGTTTTTAGAATCTATTTGTTGATCAAAAACGTCCTGTCCAAATTCTTGAATATTTTAAGGGATCACCTAAAAAATACATCCTCAACTCTTTCGCCATCCATTTTTTCTTTCCAGAACTTTTATGTTAGTCATTCACAAAGAGTTTTACAGGCAGTGTAGCAGCAGAAAAGTAATTTGGGATATAACAAAAAGATTGCTATTTTCTAAACTTAGGGTAACCCAAGCATGTCTAAAAAGAAATTGATTTTGGGGATCCAAATGTGCTTCTTTGCTTCTTTTTGTGCTAAATTATGAAAACAACGCTGCTAAATTATGACTTTTTGAACAGTGTATAAAAAAGGTCTGACAAAAACTTAAATAGCTTGTTCAATGACATCATTTTCAATTATCTGCTTCAGAAATAATAGTAGTAGTTCTTTTTATATTTGTTCAAGACCTATAGGCCCCAGTTTTGCAACCACTTAACCTCATTCCTAACTTTAAACCCATGTGTAGTTCCACTCCTTTCTCTCACCCGTTGTCTGTCTTACCTGTTCACGTTTTAAATGTGAGGCAAAGTCTCTCTTGCTGCAGGTACATACCGCATCCATCCCAGCATATGCCTTTCTTTCTGTGTCATTCTTCTTTTGTACACTAGTTTACATATTAGTGCTCTGAAAGGGTAGGGCATGGCATTGGGTATATTGGTTGGTGTGCAGATGTACATTTACTTTGTGGCTGGATGTGCATACATATATTGGATATTACAAACTTGAGGGGTCTAGAAACTACAAATGTTTACCTGCTCAAAGTTCAGGCCTGTATTTTTTTTTTTTTTTTTTTTTTTAGTGGATCTTGGGCCCCATTCTAACATGTTCTCCAGATTTGTAATCTATGCACGCTCCCAGCACAAACAGGCATCAACATTTATTAACACTTGGTTTTTGAGAACCTTTTATTTAAAACACTTTACATATTGTGATTCAAATTATTTACTCAATATTGCTGTCCTCCACTTCAATGCTTTGTCATTCAAAACTACAACTACATTTAAGGAGGAAAAGATACAGTCAATAAATACTGAAGAAATGCCAGTGAATACATTGACCCTAGAAATCGGCAGCTTTGTAAACGGCACCTGATGAGATCTTTTGAAAGTCATTGTTTAGAACTTTGCCGAGCTTTTAAGAGCCAGAACAGGACTTGAGTGCCAATATTATTCTGAACTCTGAAAAATGCTATCTAATCATGCACAAGCTATCATTTTGATTTTTGTATTATTTTGAGCTGGCAATTTTAACTACTGTATACTTTGCACAATGGAACAAACAGCGCATGAAATTAAATGTCACATATTATATCTACTGATTTTAACTTTTTTTGTACAGTCCCTTCTATGGTTGGGGTACCCATAGCCTTGGTTATGTTTAGGCAATGTTGAAAAAGAATTTGAATACAAAACTCCTAACAAACGTAGTTGTGAGTTGAAATACTGTAGAAGAACTATACCTGGAAAGGGTGGCAGACTCAAGGCTTGTACTGCTTTTATAATTGCTAAACCTAAATATAGCATGATGTGAGTAGCCATCATATTTTATAGGCTTGTTAATACACCTCTACCCCGATATAACGCGACCCGATATAACACGAATTTGGATATAACGCAGTAAAGCAACGCTCAGGGGAGAGGGTGGGGCTCCATGCTCCAGCGGATCAAAGCAAGTTCGATATAATGTGGTTTCACCTATAACGCAGTAAGATTTTTTTGGCTCCCGAGGACAGCGTTATATAGGGGTAGAAGTGTATTTAATCATGTAGAAAATATAAACCAAGACAGTCCCTGCTAGGAGGAGTTTACATCCTTAAAAAAAGAACACACAGAAGAAAGTGAGGAGTGGGGTTTCATATCACATATGTTTGATATCTAGTTGGGGTAAGTGCAGTTCTTCTTCTCTGACTCTATCTACCTTTTCACCCCTGACCAGTCTCCCACCATTCTGACCTGTGTCTGAGCTTCTCTCTCCTGCATCTCCTCCTAGATGTCTTGGCATCATTTTACTATTCTCAAAACTAAACTCCTCTATCTCTCCCCTGAAACACACTCTACTTTTTCCCTCTTACCCATCCCCTGCCATTATCTGTCTCAGCTTAAAACACCACCATTCTCCATGCCACCTAAGGCTGTAACTTAGGGGTTTTATTCCTCAAAGTCGTACCCTTGGAGGGAGGGTGAGGGGAGAGAGAGCGTAAAAACCAGATGTGACAAATGCTAGACCTGTTGTTTAATGCCCTACTGGAAGGCAGTTAGATGCTATGATGATGAGAGCTGTACAAGAGTGTGAATAGAAAAGTTTGTCACAAGTTTGTCAAATCTTGTGGCTGCCTCTGCTTCCTTCATAACATTTCTAAAATCTACCCTTTTATTTCAGTGTGGACAGCCAAAACTCTCACCTAGTGCCTGGTCCTCTCTCATCTTCATTACTATAACCTCATCCTCTCTAAACTTCCTGACACTCATTTCATCCCCATCCAGAATGCACTAAGATTGTCTTTTTTTTGTCCATCACTCTGACTGCATCATTTCTTTCTTTGAATTCTACCACTGAATTCTACTTCTGTTGCACCACATCAAATTCTAGCTCCTTCTCCTTGTCTTCAATGCCCTTCCCAGTTCTGCCCCGTTACTAATAGGGTTGCCAATTTTGGTTGGATGTATTCCTGGAGGTTTCATCACATGATATAATCTTTAATTAAAGATTAATTCCTGGAGACTCCAGGACAATCATGGAGGGTTGGCAACCCTACTCATTAATTGCCTTCCATTGCCTGCTAGACTTCTCTACTTGTTGGCAATTCTCTCTGAAATGTCTTTATGGCCTTTTACAAATGGAACCCTGAATTGATCCGCAATGGCTATATACTTTCCTCAAGACCCACCTCTTCCACAGAACCTATAATTTCTTCATGATTTCGAGGTGGTGTTGGAGGTGTGCAGATGAGGGGGTGGGAGAGGGTGCCTTGCCTCCCTTACTTTCAGATGCAGATGCTGTATCTGTTTCCCCTTGCTAATTGGCTAGGATAGCCCTTTGGTTAAGCCCCAAAACTACTCCCTTTTCAGGGTAAACAGGCCAAACTGCTTTACCTATAGGTGCAGTGGCTCGTGAGTAGTCGTTTACCTCTGGACTTCTTCCACAGGCCTTTGGTGGACACTATTGCATTAGAAATATTTAATAAGATCTAGCTTTATAACAGAGCAGCATTTAACTCAAGGAAACTTTTTTATTTTTTTGGTACCTAGACACTCAAAGCACCTGACTGAAAAACATGTTGGGATGATGTTCAAAAACGGAATGTGACAGTGTTATATGTTGTTACTCTAAAATCCGTATTCTTCTCCTCTTCGGGACCTTGCAAATTAGAGAATTAAACGTTATGCTTGGTTTCAATATGAGGGCACAGCACTGTAAAAAAATGCAGCCTATTTTTGCTGTGGATATAAGTTAATGCCTGACACATTTCAACTGAACATTCTGAAAATTTCTAAGAGACGATAAAAAGATTTGCAGTGCATGTTTGCTGACTGTGCGTTTACTATGCATTGGCTTGCAGCTATTATTCTGCACAACATACATCTATAGTCAGATTTCACTTCCAGAGGAAAACAGGAAAAATTTGCTTTTGTACTGTGATTGTTAATAAATTTTGCTATTCAAATACTTAACACAGTATGTTTAAATCATACAGAGGAAAAAAATCTATTGAACTGAAAAATGCATCCACTGCAGCATTGAGGACAAACATTCTAGTCCCTGGTGTCCATTTAAGAATAACTTCTAGATTAATAAGCATTTCTTTTAGGACTCCTTACTTCCCAGGTACTTGAATGCAGCCAGGCATACACTTTTTTTTTTTAAATGACAGCTATTTTTAACTGTGGAAACAGGGAAAGTCAGTCATTGTTGCCTTTGAATTCTTGTGCAATAAAAGAGTTTAACTAGTTAGCCTTTCATGATAAGGACATACATATGTTTCCTCCATTCTTCAAAAATTTCACAGGTGTTTCTATAAATGTATCTTAAAATTCAGCATAAAGAAGATGTTTATACTTTAGGTATGAGGCTCTGACCCTTTCTGAATGGGTTCCTGGTGGAATTTTATATTCCAACACAGGTATCATTATTGCATGGCTTTCTTTAGTTGATGTATTTGTATATGAAGGGTTCTTATGTACATGTAACCGAGACTGGTCATTTCATATTGCTACTATTTCACTCGTCTGTGAAGTTCTATCCTGCATTCCTTCATTGGTTCTCTCACATCTACATCTAATGATGACTAGGTTCTCTCTCAGATCTTCATCTAGTGATGACACCTGGGTTCAAAGAGAAGGAAGAACAGTAATAGTTATTCTTTAGTCCTCCTCCTCTTTAATACTTTCACTATATTGGAGGATCATATGGGAATCTTGCGGATTTTTGTAAGGTTCTATCACACCCTTCCTATGACTATATATGATAGTGCTAGGAGAGATGGTTAGGGGGTTGGGCCGTGATGCTGTCAACATGCTGGTGACAAACAGCTCTAGGTCTTGAATTGAGGCCTGGTGTGATATCTCCTTCTCCTATGTTTGGCCAAATTGGGGCCATCACTGAGGCTAAGCTCGATGAAGTTTGGTCCAGGTAAACTGAAGGCAATGTTGTTCGACTGGAGGAAAGGATTTGGAAAGCTTGGTGGGAACTGTGCTTGTCCCCATTGTGGAAGAGCGTGTCAGTTAGATGTAGCATGTATTGTTAGTTCTGGACCCTCAATTGCTTCTAGAGTCCAGGTGGCTGTGGTGTCCAGAAGTGCTTTTTTTTTTTTCTTTCTTTCTTTCTTCCTTACGCACTTTGGTCACTGTTATCTGGGCCTCGGGAAGCTTCAGCTAGTGCAGAAGGCAGTGACTCATTCTTTTAGCAGGATTGGTGATAGAGAGCACAGGATACCAGTTCTGCAGTGCTAGTGCTGGCCTCCTCATACTGTTTAAACAGTTGATTTCTAGAACGACTATCTTACCACACACTGTTGTGGCAGCTTGATCACCAAAGGTTCTCATGTTAACAACCCTAAGATTTAAATATCTGAGGGCATGTTATAGAGCTTTTCAGTGGAGCATGTATTACCCATGGTTTTCAGAACCACAGCAGGGGTAACTTAACTATTTCACTCCAGGTGGCGTCAGGAATAAATCAGTGGGAACACAAGCAATTCCGTCTGATAAAAGAGAGCATACTTACTTGCATGAATATCTAAAACTGCAGTGTATTAGATTTAAGCACACACAGACACAAGCAGTAGGTTTAGATCATCCCAGATATTTACCTAACATCTGGAACAGGGTTGAGTAATTAGCAGCAGGTTCGCAGTGGCCAGTTGCTTACCCACCGGGGAGAAAAGGTGTCAGGAAAAATGTCTCTCAAGATGGCTTCAGAGGACTGCTCCAAAGTACACTGTTGTGACAGAGTACCCCATAAGGCTTTATGGGGGGGGGTGCTTATAAAAGTATGTATGATGTAACTGGAATAGGTTTTTGCTACATATGCCATGTAACATATCTATGTAAAGGTTATGACCTACTGGTTATGTTCATGCTAGTTGTATGCAGGCACCATTTGTGTGTGCAAAGTTATGAACATTGGCTGTATAATTGTTAAGTAGCCTTAGATTTCTAAGTAGCCTTAGTTAGAACATTTGGTTACTTTTTGGGAAAGGAATGTGCAAATTAGGTGCTTAATCAGGAAGCATTTAACAGACAAAAGAGCTTGGAAAACTCCAATCCACATAAGAAGTCTACCTGAGGACGTTCAAGGTAGCATGTGGGTAATGGCTATTACCTGCAAGTCCTGAGTCATGCATGGGCATGTGACTTGCCCATGTGATTCCGAATCTCCATTTTGTGACTGGACTTTACACAGGGTGAGAAGGGGGTCTCCACCCACAAGAGAGTCTATTTAAAGCCCTGGGAGACCCCTCCATTTTGTCTTCAGCTGGCTAAAGGAGCCTCTCCATCCCTCCCCCCAGGATACTTTAAAGGAAACTGAAACAAAGGACAGTAACTACAGGGGGTGTAAGTAATTGCTGGACCCAGGCTAAAAGAAGATTAGCCTGTAAAAGGGAGCATTCTGGAACTGGTGAGGAAATTATCTGTATTTAGCTTGACCAGGCATGGATTTGTGCATTTTATATTATTTTGCTTGGTGACTTACTTTGTTCTGTCTGTTACACCCTGGAACCACTTAAATCCTACTTTCTGTATTTAATAAAATCACTTTTTACTTACTTAATAACTCAGAGTATGTATTAATACCTGGGGGAGCAAACAACTGTGCATATCTCTCTATCAATGTTATAGAGGGCAAACAATTTGAGTTTATTCTGTATAAGCTTTATACAAGGTAAAATGGATTTATTTGGGTTTAGATCCCATTGGGAGTTGGACTTCTGAGTGCTAAAGACAAGCACACTCCTGTGAGCTGTTTTCAGGTAAACCTGCAGCTTTGGGGCAAGTAATTCAGACCCTGGGTCTTTGTTGGAACAGACCGGAGTGTCTGGCTCAGGAAGACAGGGTGCTGGAGTCCTGAGCTGCCAGGAAAAACAGGGATAGAAGTAGTCTTGGCACATCAGGTGGCAGCTCCCAAGGGGGTTTCTGTGATCCAACCCTTCACAACTGTATTAGCTAGTCTTTTATAACTAACTTCTACAAAAGATATAGGTCATAATGACACCTACTAAATCATCATTTTTCCTAACTTCCAATAAACTTCCAATATCAGAGGAGCCCAGACTCAAGGTCTTCTGACCACCAAGATTTTCAGTCTCACTTGTTTACTTTTCTTTCCCTTCCTCCTGTTCTGATTAGCAGAAACTGTAGGTAGTTTTGACCTTGCTTTTGAAAGCCTGTTTTTCAAATTATCCCTTAATATTTTATTAATTCATGGTGGCTGAATGCACATAATATGGTTGCAGTTGGCTTGATCACTTTCTACTCTACTAGTATCTCAAGAGGATGTTAAATAGCAGCTACTAAATTTAGACGTTTTTAGATCAACTCTCTGGAGAACTTGATTCCAAGAGTTTCTAAAGAGCTGTCTGAAAAGCTCACATGACCATTAATGTTGATTTTCAATAAGTTTTGGAACACGGGGGAAGTGCCAGAAGACTTGAAAGCAAGCTAATGTTGTGCCAAAAATTGAAAAGGGTAAACAGGGTGATGTAGGTAATTATAGGCCTGTCAGTCTGACATTGATCCTGGGCAAGATAATGGAGCAGCTGATATGGGATTTAATTAAGAGAGAATTAAAAGAGAGTAATATAATTAATGCCAATCAACATGGGTTTATGGAAAATAGATCCTGTCAAACTAATTTGGTATCTCTTTTGATGAGATTACAAGTTTAGTTTATAAAAGGTTATAGTGTTGATGTTGTTAGACTCCTGTAAAGTATCTGACTGGGTACCAAATGACATTTTGATTAAAAAAAAAAAACCTAGAAAGATATAAAAGTAACTTAGCACATGTTAAATGGATTAAAAATTATCTCAAAACACAATTTTAAATCAGGAATCATTATTGAACAATAATGTAGTGCAGCGGTTCTCAAACTTTAACAGCCTGAGGACCCCCATTGTGATTTAAAATTTTTCGCAGACCTCCCCCCCCCCACCCCACGCCTGCCCCACCTCTTCCTGCCCCCACTCCACCCCTGCCCCGCTTTCCTGCCTCTTTCTGCCCCCTCCCCCGAGTGTGCCCCATCCCTGCTCCTTCCCCTCCCTCCCAGTGCCTCCTGCATGCTGCTGACTAGCTATTTTGTGGTGTGCAGGAGGCACTGGGAGGGAAGGGGAGGAGTTGATCAGCAGGGCCGGCGGACCCACTGGAGTACCCTGGATCCCAGTTTGAGAAACTCTGATGTAGTGTGTTTCTAGTGGGGTCCCATACGGATCGGTTCTTAGTCCTAAGCTATTTAATATTTTTATCAATGACCTGGAAGAAAACATAAAATAATCACTGATAAATTTTGCATCAGACACAAAAATTCGGGGAGTGCTAAATAATGGAAAGGACAGGTCGCTGATTCAGAGTGATTTGGATTGGTAAGATGGGTGCAAGCAAATGACATTTATTTTAATGTGGCTAATGTCAATGCAGACATCTAGGAACAATGAATGCATGTGATACTTATAGGCTGGAGGACTCTATCCTTGGAAGCAGTGACTCTGGGGGGGGAAAAACGTGGGGGTTGTGGAGGTTAATCAGCTGAATATGAGCTCCCCTGTAGCCAAAAGGGCAAAGGCAGTCTTTGGATGCATAAACAGGGGAATCCCAAGTAGAAGTAGAAAGATTATTTTACCTCTGGAGTTGGCACCACTGCTGGAATACTGCTGTTCAGTTCTCACATCCAGAATTCAAGAAGGATATTGATACGTTGGAAAGGGTTCAGAGAAGAGCCACAAGAACGATTAAAGGATTAGTAGTAGATACAAAGAGCTCAATCTATGTAAATTAACAGAGAATGTTAAGGGGTGACTTGATTATAGTCTAAAACAGAGGTTCTCAAACTGTGGTCCGTGGACCACCAGTGGTCCGCGAGCTCCATTCAAGTGGTCCGTGGATAGTTCCCTCTAAGGTGTGCACCTGGGCAGCCACACACGAGAGAATGAAGGGCCACCCACCTAATTAGTGAAGGCGTGCAGGCGTGGCTCCACCAAGTAAGTGCCTGGACCCTGGGGAAGATGCACATGTAAAGTGAAGTGGTGGCCTCGGGGGGATTAGGAGGTAGGTGGAAGGGGGAAGTAGGGTGATGGGGGGGGGGGGGGGAGGGGAGGGAATTTGGGATGTGCAGGGCCGCGGCAGCCAGAGAAAGAGGCAACTTTCTCCAGCTCCAGAGCTGCGGCTGCCGGGGAAACATGGCCCTCCTTCCTAGCTCAGCTCTGTGGCTGCTGTGGTGGGGGAGAGGGCCCCCCCCCCCTTACCAGCCCCAGCTCGGAGGCTGCTGCAGTGGGGAAGAGAGGGAGAGACCCCCTCCTTCCCAGCCCCAGCTCGGAGGCTGCCGCAGTGGGGGAGAGAGGGCACATCCATCACATTAGAAAGGTAAGACTACGGATATTAAAATATGAGTTGTGCGCTTTTATTTGTAGAACAAAAAAACCTTAATTATTGTTAAGGTTTTTTTATATAGTGCTTTTATTCAAAGTGCTTTACAATAGTTGGCTGATGGTACAAACAACATTTTGGAAAGACCCTCAGTAATTTTCAAGTGGTCCGCGCGGCGGGGGGGGGGGGGGAGTTTGAGAACCACTGGTCTAAAATTACCTACCCGGGCAACAAATATTTAAGAGGCTCTTCAGTCTGGCATAGAGAGGTATAAAATGATCCAATGGCTGGAAGTTAAAGCTAGACAAATTCAGACTGGAAATAAGGTGTACATTTTGAACAGTGAGAGTAATTAACAGTGACTCTCCATCACTGTCAATTTTTAAATCATGAGTGGATCTTTTTCAAAAAGATTGGCTCTAGGAATTATTTTGGGGCAGTTCTGTGGCCTGTGTTGTACGGGAGGTTAGATTATATGATCACATGGTCCCTTCCAGCCACGTAATCTAGACTCTATTAATTCCTGGTTGGTGTATTTATAAAGAAATATAACATACCTAAATTGAGGGGCGGACTACAATGTACTTCCTGCTTTAAGTTTTAGAAGATGTATTTAACTTCTTGCCAGGAAAAAGAGAGAGCTAGGATAGAAGAGACTGAAGATTTATTCACCAGCCAGAGATTTTGCTATACCATAACCTCTGGATTTAGGTTAATAGATTTTCATTATATCTTTTATGGACCTAATAGGATAGGCAAAATGATAACCTGAAACTGCTCTACTCTTTTGGGTTGACAGTAATGGAGACCTGGGACCTGGAGTAATGGAGATTTCAAAACCACTTTTACAAGTTGTATCTGACAACATACATTTGTGAAAGTGCTAGAACAAACTCTGCATGATAGAATAGCGGGGTTGGAAGGGACCTCAGGAGGTTATCTAGTACAACCCCCTGCTTAAAGCAGGACCAATCCCCAGACAAATTTTTGCCCCAGATCCCTAAATGGCCCCCTCAAGGATTGAGCTCACAACCCTGGGTTTAGCAGGCCAATGCTCTAACTACTGAGCTATCCCTCCCCCCAAATACCAAGAGACTCCACCCTGAGTCACAACAGATTAAGAAAACATCCTTGATGACTTCATATCAATTGTAAAGAAAAACATTCATTCAGCCTACTAGTGTAAAACCAAAAGGAGATGGAGAATATGTAAGTGAAAAGAGGTGCAGCACAAATGAGGATATATTGCAAAGTGATCTTTCTTCTCTGCCACCCACCTCAAAGAGGGAAGAAAAAATATTATGTACCAGCTGCATTGGCACTAGCAGACACTTTTGTCCCATGTTCGTTCAAAATCACTTTGACATGAGCCAGTGTGAAATATGTACTGCTAAGTAATTGCAAATTTGTACATGTTCACTCTCCTCGACATAGTGAATACAGGCCACTGTTACCATGGGTTATAGAAAATATGAAATCTTTAAGAGAACACTTTCATAATTCTCTAGACTCTCTTTTGCAGGACATTTTAAATTGTTGTAGCGCTGACTCTACCCCTCAGAACCCAAATTTTTCTATATAAAAAAGAAATAGTTTGGCCTGGGAAAAATCTAGCCAATATATATTTTGGTTGAATTAAATATGTTTCAGCCATATTGTTACACTACAGAGGACCTAACCCAGAAGGTTTGGGGTTTACCTATGTATAAAATGTGAACTAGGGAATTCATCTAAGCTGTAGAGAAACCAGTTTTGCAGAAATATATCCAGAACATTAACTTTTTTACAAGTACATGACAATTTTAACTGATAGCAATAGTTAAATACCAGACCAGTGTAGCGTGCTGGGGGGAGAGAGGGGTGGAGGAGAGAGAATCCTGAAAGAGACAAAAATATTATCAGTCTGTGAAATTGATCCTTATTAACATGTGGTTCTGCTCTGCAAGTGATTATGTAAAACTCATTGTGGAGTTTATTGTGTCTCACTAACTACATATCAAATTTGTTATATTTACAAGTAAAATTATTGTTTTTCCTAGCTTTCGGCTGTGTGAACTCAGCCTGGGACCTGAAATTCAAGCTGGGTTCTCACCATTAGTACCAGATATTCTGCAAGCCAAATTCTGTTCTCTGTTAAAGCACTGCAACCCAATTAGGATGACCAGATGAGAGGAAGAAAATATCGGGATACGTGGGGGAGGAGGGGGTCCCGGCAGACCAAAAAAAAGCGAACTGCCGTCCGGAGGGGAATTGCCAAAAAGCCGAACATGTCCGGGAAAATGCCGGCCGGGCACTTCCCCTCCCGCGGCTGCTCTGCTCCTCCCCTGACTCTTCGGCTCTGTTTAAGAGCCGAGCTGCCCGAGTGCTATGGGCTTTGGGCAGCCCCCATGCCTCCGGACCCTGTGCCGCCGGAGGCCCGGGAGGGAAAGTGCCTGGCCGGGGGCGCAGGGTCCGGAGGCATAGGGGCTGCCCGAAGCCCACGCGCTACCGGCTTCACGGTTTTGCCGGGCAGCCTCCAGACCCTGCGCCCCCGGCTGGGCGCTTTCTCCTCCCGGGCTCCAGTTGCGCTGGGGAAGCGCCGGCCGGGGGCGCAGGGGTCTGGGGGCTGCCCGGCAAACCGTGAAGCCGGTAGCGCTCGGGCAGCCCTTTTCGCGTGGCTGGGAGTGGGAGGGAGGAGGGGGTGGAGTTAGGGCGGGGTTGGGGCGGGAGTTGGGGCGGGGGCATGGGTGGGGGGAAATGGGCGGGGGCCAGGGCCCCGTGGAGGGTCCTCTTTTTTTATTTGTTAAATATGGTAACCCTAGTCTGGTCACCCTAAACCCAATTATCCCCAAACTCTGCCCTCATTGATGCAGGAAGTTGCACAGGAGGTCATGAAGATTTAAAAAAAAAAAAAAAAAAGCTTGACATTAGAGCCCAGGTTGAGTTTAATGGACTGATTGGATTTAACTAATAGGCCAAACCACTTTTTACTTCTAAATATAGCAAATTTGGTATGGACCCAATAAAATCTGAAGCCCCATTAAGTCAGTTGTAAAATCACTTTTATGAATAAACACTCCCTGCTTCAGAGAAAGAGGTGTACTTTGTAATCTAGAGCATGAGCTAAGCCACCATGGGTAGGCAACCTATGGCACTTTTCAGTGGCACTGACACTGCCTGGGTCTTGGCCACCAGTCCAGGGGGCTCTGCATTTTAATTTAATTTTAAATGAAGCTTCTTAAACATTTTAAAAACCTTGTTTACTTTACATACAACAATAGTTTAGTTATATATTCTAGACTTCTAGAAAGAGACCTTCTAAAAAGGTTAAAATGTATTACTGGCACGCAAAACCTTAAATTAGAGTGAATAAATAAAGACTCGGCACACCACTTCTGAAAGATTGCCGACCCCTGAGCTAAGCAAAGAGGCATAGTCTATGCAGAGTTGGCATGGGAGAAAGAGAGCCAGGATTTGTAACATCTTGACATCCTCTTTAATAAGTTGTCTTCTATCAAGAGTAGGATCATGTGAAAATTAAGAACATTGGCCAAATTCTGTGAAAAATTGCACATTCAGTGACTTATCATATTTAATATTAAATAATTAAATCTGCACTAAGTAGTATTTAGTATCAGTGTATATACTAGTCACCATTAAAAAGTTAACATTTAACTATAGCTGTAACTATTGAGGTATCTCTGTGGGTAAGTGCTGACTTTTTCTTGTGATCATTATGGAAAAGTGGCAGAATCTGGCCCTTTATGACTTAATTCTTTATACACGTTAAATTCTGAACAGGTAAGAGAAAGTGTTATACTTGTGTGATACAAGGAACACGCAGAGAATCTTGCACTAAATATGATCCCTCCATGTAAACTTGAATAACTGATCCTCATATCCCTTGCACTTTTGCCTCTAAGGAAGGCAAATAGAATTATTTTTCTAGATTATATGAATTACCTTAGAAACACATCTGATACGTAGGGCTAAATACCATTTCTTTTCCTGTTCTGTCTTTCCAGTCTGGTACTGTGAAACTGACAAAGCCAGTAGCTCTGTGGACCCAGCAGGATGTCTGCAAGTGGTTGAAGAAACACTGCCCTAATCAGTATCAAATCTACAGTGAGTCATTCAAACAGCATGACATAACGGGTAAAGTATGCAGTATCAGAAATATTTCACTGTTTTTGTTAAATTGCTTTTAATCCTGCCCTTAAATAGGTACAAGTATACAGTAAGGACCTTTGATAATTAATTGTAAATTTGCAGCAGAATACACCAACTTGCCTCAACCTTAGTCAGCTGACTGTTCTCTATTGCTGAGAAAAATAGATTTGGAAGGGATAATTCAATGGGGAAAAGGGAAGGTGGGGGTGAGTGTATATATATATATATATATATACTCTAAGAACTGGATCTTGCTAGACTGCCAGTCCACATACTTGTCAACTGGAGCTGATTGAAATCTGGAATTCTCATTCTGCAGGACATTTTGAGGGGGGGGGGGGGGAAGAAAAGTTTGCAAATCAGAATGAAGACTATAAATTTCAAAATATTCCATGAGCAAAATTGTGAAACTTCATTTCAACCTTATTGAAAAGTGTTATTTCAATATGGCCGAAATGTTTCTTATAGACTCAACTTATGATATATATTATAATACAGCAAAGTCAAAACATTTGGACTATTGTATTATGTTATGTCATGCTATGATATGACATAATAGTTTAAATGTTTTGAGTTTTATGTGATTTAGAACAACTTTTCAAAAACTGTATAAACTGGCTTTGAAATTGGTATATGGGGGTCATCTTCCATCTTTGGCACCACCTTGTGGCGAGGTTGGGTGACAGGGCAACTCTGCCTTAGTTTCCCTCCCTCTTTGATGGGTTGCCCACCATCTAGCCCCATTGACCAGGTCACTGGTCATCTTTTTCCCCTCTTGCTTGTTTGGTCTCCTAAAGTATTGGACTCTGTGGCCCTAGATGAGGGATACACACTCCCTGGGCCCTTGCTCAATTGTTCAAGGCCTTAATAAGCCCCTTTGCTTGGCTTCGTAGGGGAATCCAGGCCTGCCATCCATCCTGGGTTTTAGGCCAACAACCCTTTACAAAGTGGCTGTCTCCAAGCTTTCCCAACCTCTTACTGTTTCCCTGGCCTACTTTCTACCATGCCTCTGAGTTACACCCTGTGGTCACCCAGTTTCCTGGGCAGCTTTTCTGTTGCCAAAGGCACCTACTCTCTGTGGTTCCTCAACCTCATTGACACCCACCCCATTCTTATGCTCTGCAGTTGTTTTATCTCTGCAACTATTGTGAGTCTCCCAATCAGCCCCAGCTGAGTAGGCAGGCAGTTACCCCATAAACCCTTTAGGCTGATACAGCATGGGATCTGTTGACCCTGTGACAGAAATTTTAATTGGGAATTGTTGGTTTGGTAATTGGTTTTCTAATTAGTTTGGTAACTGGTACTTGGATTCCTCAATTCAGGGCCATCAGAAAAATTTCAGCCAGCTCTATTGTCCACATTTCAGAAGTTTTTCAGGGACAATTCTCCAAATAAATAGAGTTTTCTGTGATGAGCAAGTTCCCAGTCATCAAAACCTCCCCAATTTTAAACTGAAATTGGCTGCTTTGCATGCTTTTTTTCCAAAGATTGTTTATTTTTATGATTTTATGATTAAAAGTAATAAATGATCATTAAAATGAATGTTTAATAAAAAAAACTAAAATTAAAAAAATTCAATTTGAATGGGGTTAGGGCATGTGACTTGAATGGGTCCATGGGACCAAGGACTGGGCTTTGCAGCAAGGCTGGGGACTAAGGGTGGGCGGCCAGGGAGATAGCCAGGAGCTTTACTACTCAGCTCTGCTGGCAACCTCTCTGTCTCCCCCGGTGTCCATCCAACCAATTTTAAAGACCAACAGCTGAGTCAGAGTCCCACAGATTCCCTGAAGTCCATCTGAAAGTGACTGCTCTCTAATGAACCAGAGTGGATTGACAGAAAGCATCTGCCTCCTTAGCAGAACTGCAAGTTTTGACAATTTGGGCTTCAGTTTTCACCTCTTCTGGTCCCCTTGTTACTTAAATGTATTAGGACAGGATGGTTGCAGTCTAGTTGTTAGAAATTGGGAGCTTGCAACTCCACTAGAGGCAGATGCCTCCTGTAACTTCAGAAAACAGAAGTAGCTGGTGTGTCTGAGCAGTTCCCTTGGTTGTAGTCAACAGACGACTATTAGACTATGAAGAATAAGGGGAATAACTATGTGTTTAATTGTAACATTTAAAAATTTGCTTGTATGAGAGAAGTTATAAAAATGTGTATGTGAAATGTGGATTTTGTGGGGACTGGGGTTGATTAGCTAGGGAAACACCTACCTCACTAAGAGAGAAAATAAGATAGATAAGATGAGAAAATATCATATTGCCTCTATTTAAATCCATAGTACGCCCACATCTTGAATAGTGCAGATGTGGTCATCCCATCTCAAAAAAGATATATTGGAATTGGAAAGGGTTGCCCTTTTCTGAACAAAAATTATTAGGGGTATGGAACAGCTTCCATATAAGGAGAGAGTAGAAAGACTGGGATTTTTCAACTTGGAAAAGAGACAACTAAGGGGGGGAATTGATAAATGTCTATAAAATCATGACTAGTGTGGAGAAAGTAAATAAGAAAGTGGTATTTACTCCTTCTCATAACACAAGAACTAGGGCTCACCAAATGAAATTAATAGGCAACAGGTGTAAAACAAACAAAAGGAAGTATTTCTTCACACAAGGCACAGTCAACCTGCGGAACTCTTTTCCAGAGGATGTTGTGAAGGCCAAGACTATATCAGGGTTCAAAAAAGAACTAGATAAACTCATGGAGGATAGGTCCATCAATGGCTATTAGCCAGGATGGGCAGGGATGGTGTCCCTAGCCTCTGTTTGCCAGAAGCTGGGAATGGGCGACAGGGGATGGATCACTTGATGATTACCTGTTCTGTTCATTCCCTCTGGGTCACCTGGCATTGGCCACTCTCGGAAGGCAGGGTACTGGTTATGTTCTCCCTGCCCCCAGTATGCCCCCAACCCCCGAAAAGGAGGGGTGAGTAATGACTGTCAAAGCAAAATTTCACTGATGGTGAATTTGCAAGTTTTCCGCTGCAAAAGTCGGTAATTAATTTTCTAAAATGTTACATGGAAAATTCAGTTGTTCTCTGGAGTGTTTTTGTGCCAGATTGGGGACCTCAAGTGCAATCTCAACTGAGTCTTAGCTACAGAGTTGCTACCAGTCCCCCATAATATGGGCATGTCCATCAATGTATATTTGTATATATGTGGTTGTGTATAGATATAGTTTAAAGTAATAAAACACGGTTATAAAGATGTGGTCAGTCATCACTTTGACCACTTTTCTTTTATGTTCTATTTTCTCTGTCTATTGTTCTATTTGCTATTCTTTAGATTAAGATGATCATGGCAAGATATATGCCTCCCTTTTGTATGCACAGCACTTGCCATCTCATGGCAGTTACCGGAAAAAAAATGCACTAGCCCCACGCTGCCTTTTTTTGGGTGAAAGCACTCCATGGGGATGTTGAAATGCAAACAAAAATCTGTCTTTATTGTACTTACACATTTACGTGGGAACACATTAATTGCAGATTTTATAAAACCTTAGGCCCGACTCTCCATTGTCTAGCACCTTGTGTTGTCATTTACACCAGTGTACAGAGATTGTAAAATGCTGCTGTTCTGATTGGGTAGCCTGTTATGCCCACTTCACATTGATGTAAATCACAACACGAGGTGCAGGGCAATGGAGGAGCAGGCCTTTATTTTTATAAAATAGTCTGGCAGCATCCATTAAAATACTGGGGGGAAGGGCTTTTCTTATTGTTACCCTTCTGTTATAGAGCCTGAACCTACACGACTGAAGACAGTAGGAGTTTTGGCTTGCATTGACTTTAAAGGGAGCAGGACTGGGTCCAGGGTAAATAAAGAACAGCTATCCTTGGGAAAACCTATCAGACTGGTGGCAGCATAATAAGGAATATGCCTAAATAACTGCTTGTTAATGTGTTTTATATTTTTAAGAAACCTTCCATCATCTCTTGTTTTTTTTTTTTACACCGAGCCCCTGAAGTGTGCTAATGTATCTCTTCGGAGCAAGAATCTTTAATGCTATGATCATTAAACAAACCTCATTCTGTCAAAGTAATACACAAGAGGCACGTAAGCCCAAGTGAAATAATTTGATTTGGAGGCACTTGAAAGGACACAAGCCTTTTTTTTTTTTTTTTTTAATTAAGGTTTTAAAGAAGAAATGAACAGGAGTCAATATAATAATTTTTTTAGAGACTAGAACATATTCATATGTGCAAAAATGCACATGCTGCAAATCACCTCTTAAACGCTGTCTAATTCTATAATATCAAATAGAAGCTGGCATTAAATCTTCTATGCTGCCTTCTGCTATTATAAAATACACATACAAATCTGGTTCTTAAATATGAGCAGATTTAACTTATCCACTTGAATGCCAAATGTGAGGGGTTTATCATATCCGTGTGATCCCAAGATTAAGTAACACATTTTTGGAAGGATGGCCTTCTGGTTAAGGTACTAAACTGGAAGTCCGAGAATGCCCAGCTCTGCTTTAGACTTCACTTCTGAGCTTGGGCAAGACATTTAAGATATGTCTACACTGAAGTTAGACACTTGCGGCTGACCTGGGCTTGGGCTAAGGAGCTGTTTAATTGTGGTGTAAATGTTCGGTAGAGCCTTGTGTTGGATACAAATTTATATGTATGGATGTGGATATCCGCGGATATAAATTGGTATCCGTGGAATTGCAGGGCTGTCCCGGGAACCATACCGGCAAAAGGAGTGGAACGTGGGGCTGCCGCTCCCAGGAGCCAGCGCCCCATGCCAGCAGCTCCTCCGGCATGGCTGTACCGCCCCCCCGGGCACCAGGCTCACTGGTAGCTGTCCCTGGTCTTGCTCTTGTGTTCATATGTTGTGCATGCTCCCAGACAGGAGACGCAGACAGCCTCATGCAAGGTGTGGGGACAGGGCTGCAGGTGGTACAGCCACGCTGGAGGAATTGCTGTCGCGGGGCGCTGACTTCTGGGAGTGGCGACCCCATGTTCTGCTCCTTTTGCTGCTGCAGTTCCCAGGAGAGCTCTGCAGTTCCACAGATATAAATTTGTATCCGTGCAGTGCTCTAATGTTCAAGTTGTCTGGGACCTTCTGATTTCACATACCACAATTTAACCATTAGGCTTTTGGCCTACACGATGACCAGGAACAGGAAGGAGCTCCTTACTGGCACTGGGTCCAGTGGCACCTTCTAGGGGCAAGCTAGCCCTGATCTCATTGTCCTGACCATTTCCAGTCTGCCGCTGGTCCCTGAACCCTCGGCACCATACGGAGGCAGAGAAGGGTATCACTTCGCCGAGGGAGGACTTTTTGAGTCTGAAGGGACTGCTTGTGCGGGTCGCCCCGCCGGCACCTGGCCAACAGGTTAGTAGCTATACTGGAACCTTGGGGGTTTCCCCTGGTACCGGGTCCTTCCTCCCATTGATTTTACTCCGTGGTTTTGGAGAGGCAGCCTACTGCCTCTTCCCTCTCAGCACCGGACACCAACTCTGGTACCAACCCCAGTATCAACGTTCAGGATATGTCTCCCAGGGATGTCACTGAGGATGAGGAAGAAGCCCTTCATTGTATCGGCAGCCAACAAGAGGAACAGTCAGGGCCAGGTGAGCGCTACCAGGTGATGCAAAAAAACTGGATTCAAAGGGTAGCTTTTAACTGCATTTCTCTAACCAGCAAACTTTGCTGGTGAGATATGTTTACAATCTGTGGAACTCCTTGGACAAGTTCAAAGACTCTCTGCCTCAAGATTCGAGGCAAGAATTTATTGCCGTCTTGGAAGAGGGTAAGAATATAGCCAGGACATCTCTCCAGGCAAGTCTGGATGCAGCCGATGCAGCAGTGAGGACAATGACTTCTGCTGTCACCATGAGGTGGTGTTCTTGGCTCCAGTCCTCAGGACTTCCTCACAAGGTCCAACAATCCATCCAGGACAGGACCTCCATTTCGAAAGCGTCTCACTATTTTCAGAGTATCAGAGGGGTAGCCGTGTTAGTCTGAATCTGTAAAAAGTAACAGAGGGTCCTGTGGCACCTATAATGAATGGCTATCCAACTACAGAAGCAGTTTCTCTTCCCTTGGTGTTCACACCTCAATTGCTAGCAGAGCACCTCACCCTCCCTGATTGAACTAACCTCGTTATCTCCATACTGATTTATACCTGCCCCTGGAGATTTCCATTACTTGAATCTGAAGAAGTGAGGTTCTTACCCACGAAAGCTTATGCTCCCAATACTTCTGTTAGTCTTATAGGTGCCACAGGACCCTCTGTTACTTTTCACTATTGTCAGAGTAGACAGAAACAAAGTTTCATGGCCTGATGAATTCTAGAGCCCACCCTCAGGACATTGGGCCTCTAAGCTTCATCTGCTTCTACGAAGCATTTCAGGCCCCAACAGCTACCTCATTTCTCGATGCTGCTTCTGGTACAGGAGCTCTACAAATGGAAGACGTTACAAATGGTGTCCCGCTCCAGTCCACCTCAACCTCCTAGCTGGGGCTTCATAGGTACTCCGGTGGGCCCAAGCAGACCTCTGTAGATGCACCTGAGGATGCTATACCAGTTTCTGCTTCAGATCCTGCCTCCCTTTTATTTTTGGACCATTCCACATAACATCGGGCCGCTGGGTACTAAGTACAGTGACAATGGGCTATACCCTTCAGTTTTTACTCACCCCACCCTCCCACCTGCCATCCCTGTCCCTCTTCAGGGACCCTTCTCACAAGCAACTTCTCTCCCATGGGGACTGTGGAAGAGGTTCCTCAAGACTTGAGAGGAGGGGAATCTACTCCCAATATTTCCCAATCTTGAAGGCCAAGGTGGGCCTCCGGCCCATTCTTGACCCATGTCAACTCAAGATATCTCAAGAAATTGAGGTTACACCTGGTCTCCCTGGCCTCCATCTTTCCCTCCCTGTATCCAGGGTACTGGTGTGCTGCTCTCAACTTAAAGGACACATACTTTCACATTTCTGTTTTCCATGGCCACAGAAGATTTCTCAGATTTATTGTGAATCAATGCCACTACCAGTTCACTGCTTGTCCCTTCAGCCTGTCCGCAGTCCCTACGTTTTTCACAAAGTGTATGGCAGCAAATGGTGGTAATAGTGGCCTTCCTCAGATGGCGAGGAGTCCAGGTATACCTGTACCTCAATGACTGGCTGGCTGATCAAAGGTCAGTCAGAAACTCACGTGCAGAACAGCATCAGCATGGTCCAGTCCACCTCCCAGGCACTGGGCTTGTTGATAAACGAGAAGAGTCGACTCTTTTTTCAGTTCAGAGATTAGAATTTATTGGGGCAGTGCTAGACTTGACCAGACCAGAGCCTTCCTTACAGAATTCAGACTGTCAAACCTGCTATCCAAGATCAAGGTACACCCAATTATGACTTCCCAAGTTTGCCTCAAACTTCTGAGGCACATGGTTCAGCATGCAAGGCTGTGTCTCAGGCCCCTACAGCTGTAGCTAGCATCAGTTTACTCCTCGAACAGACACCACTTGGACTTGGTGCTCACTGTTCCTTCCTTGGTCCTCGCCTCTCTAGACTGCTGGAAGGACCCAATGTCGGTAATGATGGGGTTACCCCTTGTCACCCTTCAGCCATCAGTGGTTCCTAGTCTTGGATGCATCAGACCTAGTTTGGGGAGCTCACCTCGACTGCCTCAGGACTCGGGGCCTATGGTTCCAGGAAAAACTATCCCTGCACATAAAATGTTTGGGAACTCAGGGCTGTATGTTTCCTTCCCCAGATCTCAGGCAAGGTGGTGCAACTTCTCACAGACAATACCATGGCCATGTTCCATATCAACAAACGGAGGTGCTCAGTCCTCTGCTCTGTTTCAGGAACCATCCCATCTATGGGACTTCTGGGTGAAGCACTCCATCCACCTGGAGGCATCACATCTTCCAGGAGTCTGGAATGCACTGATGGATCACCTCAGCAGGTCATTTTCCTCTCACCACAAGTGGTCCTTTCACCTGGAAATCGTCAGGTTCATCTCTCCAGGTAGACCAGTTGGTGACCAAGCAGAACAGGAAGTGCCATCAGTTTTGCTTGCTGCACAGGCACAGTCTGGGCTCCCTCTCTCATGCCTTCCGGCTCCCATGGTCAGGGCCCCTGCTCTACATTTTTCCCCTGGTCCCTCTGGTTCATAAGGCCCTCCTGAAAATCAAGTGGGACAAGGCAAGAGTTATTCTTATAGCCCTGGTGTTGCCACACCGATACTGGTTCGGCACACTACTGGATCTATCAATAGCATCCCCTCTTCTGCTCCATCCGTACCTGATCTCACAAGATCACGGCCAGTTGCTCCACCCATACCTCACCTCCCTTCACCTGATGGCATGGATGTTACATGGCTGAACCCAGAGGAGCAGGCCTGTTCAGAGCAAGTTTGACAGGTCCTGCTAGGTAGTAGGAAACCATCCACTAGGGCTACCTAGCTGGCCAAATGGAAATGCTTCTCGATATGGGCATCTCAATGAGGTCTCTCTCCAGTTCATTCTTCCCTGCAGGCTATCAGCATAGAATCATATAATCGTAGGACTGGAAGGGACGTCAACAGGTCATCTAGTTCAGTCCCCTGTGCTCGTGGCAGGACTAAGTATTATCTAGACCATCCCTGACAGGTGTTTGTCTAACCTGCTCTTAAAAATCCCCAATGATGGAGATTCTACAGCCTCCTTAGGCAACTTGTTCCAGTGCTTAAATACCCTGACAGTTAGGAAGTTTTTCCTAATGTCCAACTGAAATTGCTCTTGCTGCAATTTAAGCCCATTGCTTCTTGTCCTATCCTCAGAGGTTAAGACGACCAGTTTTTCTCCCTCCTCTTTGTAACAACCTTTTATGTACTTGAAAACTGCTATCATGTCCCCTCCCAGTCTTCTCTACTCCAGACTAAACAAACCCAATTTTTTCAATCTTCCCTCATAGGTCATGTTTTCTAGACCTTTTTGTTACTCTTCTCTGGACTTTCTCCAATTTGTCCAAATCTTTCCTGAAATGTGGCGCCCAGAACTGGACAAAATACTCCAGTTGAGGCCTCATCAGCCTTGAGTAGAATGGAAGAATTACTTCTCGTGTCTTGCTTACAACACTCCTGCTAATACATCCCAGAATGATGTTTGCTTTTTTTGCGAGTGTTACTGTTGACTCATATTTAGCTTGTGATCCACTATGACCCCTTGATCCCTTTCCGCAGTACACCTTCCTAGGCGGTCATTTCCCATGCTGTATATGTGCAACTGATTTTTCCTTCCTAAGTGGAGTACTTTGCATTTGTCCTTATTGAATTTTATTCTGTTTACTTCAGACCATTTCTTCAGTTTGTCAAGATCATTTTGAATTTTAATCCTATCCTCCAAAGCACTTGCAACCCCTCCCAGCTTGGTATCATCTGCACACTTTATAAGTGTACTCTCTATGCCTGTATCTAAATCGTTGATTTAGACAACAGAACAGAACTGAGCCTTGCAGGACCCCACTTAATATGCCCTTCATTTGCCTGTGAACCACTGATAACTACTTTCTGAGAACAGTTTTCCAACCAGCTATGCACCCACCTTATAGTAGCTCCATCTAGGTTGTATTCCCCTAGTTTGTTTATGAGAAGGTTATGTGAGACAGTATCAAAAGCCTTACGAAAGTCAAGATATACCACATCTACCGCTTTTCTCCACCCACAAGGCTTGTTACCCTATCAAAGAAAGCTATTCGGCTGGTTTGACACAATTTGTCCTTTACAAATCCATGCTGACTGTTACTTATCTTCTAGGGGTTCACAAATTGATTGCTTAATTATTTGCTCCATTATCTTTTCATGTCCATGAACTCCGAGCCCACCTCCTAAGGTATTGCTTGTGAGTTATCTAACATGGAATGGACATGAGCAAGCACATGAAGAAGAAAAAACGGTTACTGACCTTCTTCTGCATGCAGACATGACCTAAGAGAAGGGGAGTTATCTGGCAAGAAGGAACTGAGAGGGTGCGTGGCTGGCAGTGCCCCTTATACATGAGCCCACTTGGGTACCAATGAGGGACAAATCTCCGGCAATTTGCATATGGTGCGCACACACCTAACATGGAGTGGACATGAGCAACACATCTCAAACAACAACAGTTACAGAAGGCTTGGAGTCTGCTAAGGTTACATGTAGACTCTTAGAAGCGTGTTATTCTTTTCTTTTTAACCATTTTCTGTTTCTATTATCTCTGCTCAATATCACTTAAGTCTCTGTTCTTTATTAATAAACTTGTTCTTGTTTTATTATAATTTCATCTCAGTGATGTTCTACTACAGTGAGGGTGCATTCTCAGTGAAGCCAACCGTTTGATGTGTATTCTGTCTCTTTGGAGTCAGCAGAGTTGGTATTTCTGTGGGCATCCAGTGACAGGGACTGGATGATGCAGAGAAATGCTCTTCCAGGGGTTCTGAGAACTGGGGGCACCAAGAGGAAGGCAAGGAAGGGATTGGCAGTCTCTCCAAGGGTTGATTGGGCTGACTAACAGACTGCAGTGTCAGGGAGCAGAGACACAGTTTAGCAGCAGCAAGTTTCTCTCTCACTGAGGCAGAGGAGTGAGAACGTGACTTACAGTTCTGGACATGCTGAGAAAGTGTCACATAGATGAAAGATGTTTGTAGGAGCTAGGTATCATTAAGACCCAGATAGGATCAAAGAGATTCTCATTCATATTCATGTTGTTGATTAATAGCAGTTAACTCACACGATTACCTCAAAAAATTAATCCTGATTAAAAAAATTAATCGTGATTAATCGCAGTTTTAATCGCACTGTTAAACAATAGAATACCAATTTAAATATTTTGGATGTTTTTCTACATTTTCCAATATATATCTATTTCAATTACAGTGCTCACTTTATATTTTTGATTACAAATATTTGCACTGTAAAAATGATAAAAGAAATAGTCTTTTTGAATTCACTTCATACAGATACTGTAGTGCAATCTCTTTATCATGAAAGGGCAACGTACAAATATAGGTTTTTTTGTTACATAACTGCACTCAAAAACAAAACCATGTTAAACTTTAGAGCCTACAAGTCCACTCAGTCCTACGTGGTCAACCAATCGCTAAGGGAAACAAATTTGTTTACATTAATGGGAGATAATGCTGCCCACTTCTTTACTACAATGTCACCTGAAAGTGAGAACAGGCATTCACATGGCACTGTTGTTGCAAGATATTTACGTGCCAGATGCGCTTAAGATTCATATGCCCCTTCATGTTTCGACTATCGTTCCAGAGGACATGCTACCATGTTGATGACGCGTGTTAAATGTGTTAATTAAATTTGTGACTGAGCTTCAGGGGGGGAGAACTGTATGTCCACTGCTCCGTTTTACCCGCATTCTGCCATATATTTCAAGTTATAGCAATCTCTGATGATGACCCAGCACATGTTCATTTTAAGAACACTTCACTGCAGATTTGACAAAACGCAAAGAAGGTACCAATGTGAGATTTCTAAAGATAGCTACAGCACTCAACCCAAGGTTTAAGAATCTGAAGTGCCTTCCAAAACCTGAGAGGGACAAGGTGTGGAGCATGCTTTCTGAAGTCTTAAAAGAGCAACACTCCAATGTGGAAACTACAGAACCTGAACCACTTAAAAAGAAAATCAACCTTCTCTTGTGGCATCTGACTCAGATAATGAAAATGAACATGCATCGGTCTGCACTGCTTTGGATTGATCGTTATCAAGCAGAACCCATCATCAGCATGGACACATATCCCCTAGAATGGTGGTTGAAGCATGAAGGGACATGTGAATCTTTAGCGCACCTGACATGGAAATATCTTGCAACACTGGCTACAACCGTGCCATGCCTATTCTCACATTCAGGTGACATTGTAAACAAGAAGTAGGCAGCATTATCTCCTGCAAATGTAAACAAACTTGTTTGTCTGAGCGATTGGCTGAACAAGAAGTAGGACTGGGTGGATTTGCAGGCTCCAAAATTGTATATTGTTTTATTTTTGAACTTACAAATGTAGAATTAAACTTTCATGATAGAGATTGCACTACAGTACTTTTATTAGGAGAATTGAAAAATACTATTTCTTTTATATTTTTACAGTGCAAATATTTGTAATCAAAAATTGTGATCACTGTACACTTTGTATTCTGTGTTGTAATTAAAATCAATATATTTGAAAATATAGAAAACATCCAAAAATATTTAAATAAATGGTATTCTATTATTTATCTGTGCGATTAATCGTGATTAATTTTTTAATCGCTTGACAGCCTTGTTCATATATTTGTTTGGGTTGGAAGGGACCGATCTACTTGCATATTCAAACCACACTCTATCCTGCTGTCTGAGCTTCTCCATATTATTTGACCACTACTGAGTCATCTGTAAACTTTCCCCCTACTTCTATCACCTTCACTCTGGCAAGGATTGACTTCCATTATCCCTGTATCTTTCCTAATAGATGAGTGCCATATGCAGTCTGAGTACCTCTAGTAACATCAATTCTACAAACTCCCTAGCTAGCTTGTTATGTAGCCAAACTGGTCTTACACATTTTCTCCCTCATTTAACCTTATATGTTTTTGCTGCAAATTAAATCCATTGCTTCTTGTTTTGACCTTGAGACTAATGATTGGATTCTGTCTTCTTTATAACAAAATTGTTTATCAAGCACCCAAAATGTGCGAAGTTCTTTCTAGGCATTAAAAATAGAAATGGTTCCTGCCCTAGAGACCGTGAAGGTAGCAGGAGCTGGAAGTATCAGGGGCCCCAGAGACTTCTTCTGCATGCAGACATGACCTAAGAGAAGGGGAAAAAATAGAAAAGAAAAAAGAGCAGTATGGGGGGAAAGCTACAGCTGTCACAGATACAGGAGAATGAGTTGAACATTTGAGTGTCTTGAATGTTTTTAATATGAATCCAAAGTAAATGCAATTAGGTATTTTGAATGGGGTATAGGGAGGGATTGAGGGGAATGGTAGGGAAGAGATGAGTTAATATAAGGAAAAGCATGAGAAACATGTTGAGAAAAGCAGTGAGGAGGAAGGAAAGGATTGATAGGAACATGGAGGGTAGAGAGAAAGAGGCCAACAGCAGAGAGACTGGGAAGGAAGAAGTAGGGACAAACATTCATCAAATCAAGTTCAATTTGTGGGGTCAATCGTGTGAAAACAAGGTCAAGTTGTGCAGTGTAGGCCCATACAGCATAGGGCTTCAGGGATCTCAAGGCCCCACAATTGCATCTCTTATTGCCAGGTCCGGCTCAAGGCACCAGCTGAGCAAGCTGGTGCTTGAGGCAGCAGATTGTTGGAGGCGGCATTCTGCCCAATCCTAGGGGCGGCAGAGCCGCTTTTTTTTTTTCTTCTGCTCCAGCCACCCTGTAGGGGGCGGCGGCGCGGAGAACCAGAGCGCCCTGCAGGGCAGTTCTCTTCCTTCCCTCCCCGCCGACCGGAGCGGAGCCCTCGCGGCAGGAGGCGGCGCAGCGGGAGGAGCCGCGTTTTTTGCTGGTTTTTTTTTTTTTTGCCTGGGGCAGCCAAAAAGCCAGAGCCAGCCCTGCCTATTGCTACCTTCTCTTTCCTCTCCAAAGCTTGAGACTTCCTCTTCTAATTGACCTGGCCGGGAAGGGAGGGCTGCAAGGGCTACTTGTGCCCCCAGAGAGAGAGGGTAAGCCCCATGAAACTAGAGGTCAGGAGAGAGGGCCAGCTTGGGTTTGTATCATTTTTACATTTCTATGATTACAAAACTGAGGGAGAGCGACTATGAAATCTCCCCTGTAAGGTTGCCAGTTCAAATCTGGCCCAGATTGGTTATGACAGCATTGTTACTAGCACATGACTATGACATTTTCGTGGTCTGAGTCTAGTTTCAAGTGGGATGTGCCCATCAAAACCTCCACTACTCCTTTGGCTGTCTAAACCTAGATTCCAGGTTAGAGTTGAGGTGCATTAGCGGAGGAGTGTGTGGAATCTTATGCTGACACAAAAAATTTTTTAAGCTGTATTTTCTACAAAGAGAAACAACTATTTCTATGCTAGACATGTCCCTTTGATCTTTTCTCGTGGATTTCTCATTTTTCCAAACCTGTGGCTGTTGTAGCATTCCTCTGTTGCAGCTCTCTTATGTGTCTTGGAATACAAAATCTTCTGTGTATGCACAGGAGAAAGAGAGAAACAGAGCGTGGTTTTAATAACAAACCAACCAACCCCCATTGTACGCAGACCTGACAGTGTTCCAGATTAAAAAAAAATCAACAGTGCCAAGTTCAGTTGAATAATTATCTGGCTCATTTTGCACATGATAGGCCTCTTAATACACCCAAATACAGTATTTCCCTCCCTGTCAACACCCCTGGTTTGGTGGAGATTACATAGAAGTATCTTCAGTTTAGCACTATCTGTATAATACCCCCCGCCCGCCGCCCCCCTCCCCCCCACACACATATCTCCTTCTCTGTGGTGAAAAGTCAAACCATAACTTCCCCTGTCCTTTGTTTGTGCATTTGCTCTACTGTATTCATGAAGTCTTGACCAGAGCAACTGTATGGTGGGCTGTTGATTTGATGCAGACTGCTTCCATCTGGTGGTAAAGTCACTGTTTCTTTCTGAAAGGACCTTTCAGTTTACTGCCTGGATAAGATCAGTCTTATCTGCAGCGTTCCCTCTGGGACTATGCTGCTGGTGTTGGAACATGAGGGAACAGAGTTTCCTCTGTTTTGTGTTTCCCAGTTGGAGGTTGCTCAAAGTTTTTCATAATGTGGAACACTTCCGAGAGTGATTGTCTCTTGGGTCATCAACCTGCCTGTTTGTATAATCTGTGGCAACTATAGCCTTTTTTTTTTACATGGAAGAGGAATATTAGGAAAGTATGTAATGTAATTTTAGATTATTATAGTGTAATTTAGATGCTGGAAACAGGGAGGAGAGCCAATACCTTGTGACTTGCCTGGAAGTCTGGTTGAAAAATTTCTGTTGAAACTGTTCTTGGATAAATGGAATTTTTCACAAAAAGTTTGTGCCTTGTGCCCCCAGTCACTTTCATAGACTGGGCTCCTCACCTGGACTACATCTGCTATGATGCACTGTGGCCAGGGACTCCTATGATGTACCACTTCCCCTCACCAAGAGGGGAGGAGACTATGGTGTCTCATGGGAGATGTTGTCTGATCAGGAAGCCCAGCCTAAAGAGAAGAATGGGAGCATGGGACAACCAAACTACAACTCCATGCAGCACTGCGGTGGCATTTTCAAATAGAAAAAAGATTTGCAACTTTTAATTTTTCAGCAAAATTATTATTTTTTTATTTATTTACTTGAATTTCCCACAGAACCCCCTTCCTTCCATTTTCCAACTATCTCTACTAGTGGATGATCAGTAAGCAGATCACGAGTGGGGGAATGATGCCCTAGGTGCAGTTGAGAGATCTATTCAATCTCATGAGATGGGAGGGGAAAATGGGTCCAGTCCACAAGTAAGCCAGTGGGACATGCCTGAGCCTTTCATTTGTTAACACCTCCCTAGGTAAAGTAAACCTTTTATCAACCCTCAAACATGTTATGTTCAGCTCTTGCACAAAAAATCATCTCTTGACATGAATGTTCGAATGTCAGTCATTAGTATTCTGATGTCAATTATTGCCCTGCCTCTAACCTAACCTTTTTTGAGAAATGTCCATGAGGGTATGTCTACACTGCAATTAAAAACCTGCAGCAGGCCCGCGCCAGCTGACTCATGCTCACGGGGCTCGAGCAAAGGGGCTGTTTAATTATGGTGTAGACATTAGAACTCAGTCTGGAACCCAGACTGTAGGACCCTGTGAGGTGGGAGGGTCCCTGAGCCTGGGCTGCAGCCTGAGCCGGAACATCTACACCACAACTGAACAGCCCTTAGCCCAAGCCCAAGTAAGCTGGCATGGGCCAGCTATGGGTATCTAATTGGAGTGTAGGTATAGAGTAAGAAAGTGGTGGCAGGCTAAATACACCTCCATTCGATACTTGTCAACTCTTTGGACCCCAACCTGTTGGGCTTTAGACTTAGAGTCAGCATAGGAACATTATTGGTCACAGTGATGTTTGACTATCTCTGGCCATTGGGCAGAGGTCAGATGTCCTTCCTGAGAGTTGAACTTTGAGCTGCCTTTATAACCATCAATCATGCAACGTTACTTGAAACAACTTGGGGAACAGACGATTCTAAAGTGCTTTTATCCGTTCCTTTGAGAGATCCTAGACAGTGGCTTTGTGAAGCTATTTCCCCCTCTGCTGTTCAGTCCTTCAAGATTCCATTTTTTCACCCTTCTTGTTCCGTTAAAGGGGAGCCAATGAGAGTGATTCTGGAAGCTTTGGGCTTCACTATCACTCATATGTTGCTACTTCTCTGTATGTCTCCTCACCGGGCTCAGAGTGAATGGTTTTTTTGCTTCTCCGTTGTCAGGGAAATGAAACCAAGTGGCTGAGGGGTATGATGGAAATAATTCCGATTGAAAGAGGGATACGTTGTGTGGAAGAAGTGGAGTCTGTAATATCACCCTCCGCTGAGGAAGCCTGCTGGCCTACTTTGGAATTGATTCACAATTCCAGTGTCTGACTAGACTCACCATTACTCTGATTCCCACATAACAACAATGGACACTTGGACTAATGGCCAATTCACTTCTGAGTGAGGTGTGTTCAAGGTGTTGGTTACTACCTACAAAGTCTTAAATGATCTAGATCCCAGTTACCTCAGAGGTTAACTCTTCTCTACTTCATCACTATGTGTACGTTTAGCAAGATAAGCCAAGGTAGGCAGGTTATTCTGAGTAGCAGGCGTTGCATGTAGCATTGAGTCTTACTATTTAGACTGGAATGTATGACTCATTTCTCTATCTGCAGGTCTGGAATACCTTGTCATTTAGCCCATCGCTAAATTTTCCTAGTTCTTTATTTTAAAATGTGTGGTTTTGCGGGAGAAAAGTAAAAGGTGCTCTCAATTTGTGGAAGCAGTTGTGTGTACTTATTCCTCCATGTGAAATGTGCCCAGATACCATGGGGAAAGGGGGAATTAATTCTTTATAAATGCATTTTCCTGGGGTTTTCTACTTACTGCTGTGGCGCCTCCTTGTGTTTGCATCTGGGGATTAGCTCTTGACCAGCCTGATGCCCCTTCCTTCAGTTGCTTGCCATATTTCTCTTAGTCTCTCTTTTTCTGGACTTGATTGCCCCCTCTTTGTGGCTTGGCCCTCCGTCCAGGTCACTATAGTTTTCTCCTTCTGGGCTATCAAAGTCTCACTGGACTGGCTGACCTGGTGGCATTCCCAGCAGTTCTCCATTTCAAGGCAATGTCACTTCGCCAGTGGCAGGTAAGGGAACCTCAGCCCACTCATGACTCCGGGTTCCAGCTCAGAGGCCCTTTAATCAGCAGCCAATGTCTGTACCTTCCCAATGTCTCCTGCCATTTCCCTTGGCCTTTTCTGACTTTACCTCTATCAGGGTTCCGTTCCCCCACTTCTCTGGTGTCCCTTCCTTCAGGGCCAGGATCCCAGGGCTTCTCCTCTCCCGCTGCCTTTCCCTCTCTAAGCCCAGTGAGTGACTGCAGGCTTCAACATGGCAGCCCCTTGGTTTTCTTCCTTCCTTTTACTGTCCATTTTCTGGTGCAGCAGCCTCAGCATATGAGGCTATGACTGCCACAGTTTTTGCATAAGCAAAAATCTACATCCTCTCACCCAGTCCTGTATCCTTAAAAAGGCAAAGTAATGTTTTTATAATGCTACCTCACATTCCAGGTACTAAGCCCATAGTCTGAAAGGATTGCGGATTCTCCTTGAGGTATCTGTCCTTCATAAAGAATCTTTCTAGCTGTGTAATTCTCCCTGCATTGCCACAGCAGATGCTTAACTGTTGCTTGGGCTTTGCAGGTGTTGCACAACCTGTCTGTGTCTGTTTCGTAAGTATAAATTACAGTTCAGGTGACAGTGACATGTTAGCACTCGAAATATACCGGTAGTTACTTCACTTCTTCTGCTATAGCTATTAAGTATCCCATTATTCTAAAGTTCAGGACATATTTCATAGAACCTTCATCCTTTTTTTCTCTTTGGTCCATAGTTCTTGTCATTCCTTCTCAAGTTCTCTCGTAACCAAACTTTTGAAGTCCTGTTTATTTAGGGATCTGTATATCAACTTCCTCATTTTTAAGGCATTTTTCCCCCTGCTTTAGCTTCCATTTCGTTGCCTGGTATCCTGACTGTGCCAGAATCCACCCTATTACTATATGTATACCAAATTGTACTATCTCCGTAGTTAAGAACAATATTTCATTGACAGGGGGCACGGCTACACTAGAGTTTACGCCACTGTAAGCTCCCTAATGTAGCTGCTCTAAGCTCTCCCATTGGCTTAACTACTTCAGCCCCCATGAGCAACATAGCGGTGTCCACACCGGTGCTTATGTTGGTGTATCTTATGTTGTTCAGGGGGGTGATTTATTCATTCCCCCCGCTGAGTGAGATGAGTTATGTCGACATAAGCTGTAGTGTAGACATAGCCTAAATCATTCCTGCTTTCTGAGGCTTCCTTTCTAATTGCCATTATACTAGATAAAGAGTCAGTTAAGATAACAATCATAGTTGGGTGTACATCCCTTAACCAGGTCAGTTCCAGAAGTGTGCCCATCATTTCAGACATTGTAATGGCCATAAAATTGTGTAGTCACATAGATCTCTTAATTCCAAATTCAGGGATACAAAAAGCCACTCCCATTCTACCTGTGCTGTCATCTCTAAAGCCGTCAGCATTGGTGCTGACTCTGTGGGTGCTCTGGGGCTGGAGCACCCATAGGAGAAAAGGTGGGTGCTCAGCACCCACCGGCAGCCCTGCTGATCAGCTCCTCACACTCACTCCCAGCACCTTCCGCCTGCCACAATCAGCTGTGGAGTGGCGTGCAGGAGGCGCTGGGGGGGGAGGTGGAGGAGGCGGGACAGGATGGGGACTCGGGGGAAGGGGTGAAGTGGGGGTGGGACCTGGGGTGAAGTGAGGGTCCAGTACCCCCAGGGAAATCACAAGTCAGCGCCTCTGGCCCTCAGTATAGATTTGGCAATGCTGACCCCATTTGCCATGTATAAACTCATAAATAATAGTTGTGGTATTTGACAGTCCTGCTCTTCCCTTTGCAGCCCCTTCCTGCTGCAGACTTTTTGACTTTATACCAGTCCTGCCTGCTCCTGTCTAGTGGGGCCCCATCCTCAATCAGTGCTTTCCTATCAAGCCGATCAGGTTGCTTAGCCCCTTCAGAGCCACACTAATCATTTCTGGATTTTTAGTTGAATCCTATTTTATTTATTTCAGTCAATTTCTTTGAGTTAGAGACCCTATTGTCTCTTAATCTAATCTGCAAAGATCTGTGATTCTTTCAGGTTAAGATTCTTCATAAATCTGATCAACTGTATCCTCCTTGTGTTTAATGACAATACCAATTTATATCAACCTCACTTAAGACCTCACCCAACACTTTCTTCTGCCTTGACACTCAATGTTGTTTTATTTATATTCCTTAACTTAATCCACCTGTCTTTAGTTCCCCTATGAGTATGCATGGAGAACCCTTTCAAATGTCATAGTAAACTCTAGAGCTACTGTGTGCACGGTTTCCTTTAACCACTAATTTTTTTATCATAGCATATACTTTAAGACAAGTGTGATCTGTTCTTGATTAACTCTACTCTTTATTAATTTATATTTCTCAAGGATCTTAGTGTTGATTACTTTATTAATTCTTCCATCAATTTTGAAGGTGTAGTCTCCCTTTTCATCCTCAGGAACTTTCACCTGTCTTCAACAAAATCTCAGAATTAATACCCAGTGCTTACAGTATTATTGCCCCTTGTTCCTTGAACATTGGGTTGTGTGAATCCGTCTTCTAGGTGCTAAGCAGGATCGAAGTTAGTACTCGAATTGGAGCTCTCTGAAGAACACTTGGTACTGTAGGAAGTATCATTGTTAATTCTGTGCTTGGTACTTGTTCCTCTTAGGGTGTCTCCCAGGATGGGTAGAAGACACACTAGCTCAGCTCAAGTTAATGTGCTAAAAATAACGACATAGGCAATAGCTTGAGCTAGCCACCAGAGAGCCGGGGGTTGTACTTGGGCAGCTAGCCCAAGCTGTTGTTTGTGCTGCCATGGTCACACCACTATTTTTAGGGCACTCGTTCAAGTAGAGCTAGCACACTGGGAAACACCCTCCCAGCTGCTGTGTAGACACCCTTAGTACTGAACCAATACTCCAACAAGGTGTTTGGGGTGCCCCACAATCTGGAAGAGCAGAGTCTTTCCAGTGAAATGTAAAATGGGGTTCTGAATACCTGCATTAAATATTTATGCCCTTTTTATAAGGTACAAAATGTGGTGTGCTGATCGAAATTTCAGTAAGGTAATTACACTTTACCTACCTAAAATTCCCATTACAGTTTCTGTAGGATATGGCATTTATCTCTTGCTACCCTAGACTGTTGAATTGTACTGCTGTTTCTGGTTTACCACAAGATCAATCTTTCTTTTGATATGTTGGCACTTCTGATTCCAGTTCTCTCTGGAACCAGGATATAATTACAAAAAAATGAAAAATACCAGGGGATTTCCTTCCAAATTACTTTTGCTATTGGACGGGAAGAAATATTATTTTCATACTATGCTGACTCTAAATCACTTTTATTAGCTCAGTCATAGGATAAGGAAGTCTTAGTTGGGGAGAACATTAGGGATTCAGTGGATGAGTTCTAGGAAATCTTGTAGTTCCTGATTTTGAGCAAGTGGTGAATTAATTTCCAAAAAAGGGGGAATTTTTGCAACATCAATGTGCAGTTGGAGCTGATTCTTTTTACTTGGCTCATTATTTGCCAGCATGTGTTATCATATGAGGATCTAGTCTAAATGTAATCTTGTAATTTTTTCTTTATTCCAAGGTGTATTAAAGACATCTATATTGACAGCTGAGTTTCTTCCATTATATACTTATTGATATGTCACCTTAACAACGTGTGTGCCCTTAGTTTCCTATTTAACTTTTTACTTGTTAGGGCAAGCGTCAACACAACTGGCAATATTCCTCATTCTAACAACATAACTCACCTAATGATAAAAATACAGACAGCAGCTTTAAGGGCAGTACTGTGCATTTCAGCCAACGGTGACATGCATGAATAAAATACAGTGTAGGTTTTCTGAACATGCAAAACCTGCTGGAAGGTTCACTTTTTGTCTTGGGGCATGCGAGTTTGTATTTTATCTCATACGTTTAGTCTTTCCTTAGTTCCTTTGTTTTTTCTTTCATCTCAGACCACGCTCAGCATTGATACTGTGTCCATCCTCTGACCACCCCTACACATGAAGACTCCCAACCAATTATCCCTCTGTCCCCCCAGCTCCTCCACCCTGACTCCCCCTCTATTGATTCCCCTTCCCCATTCCCTCTCCACTCTTTGCCCCCAACTCTCCAAAAACAGATCCTACTATCCCCAGTTTGATCTTCTCCAGATCCCTAACACTTCAGCAATTCCCACCCCCACTGCTCCACCCCTTTCTTGTGGGGAAGATTCCCATGGTTGCATTGGGTTGCCCAAGAGGGAGAGGAACCATTCTATGCTAGGCAAACTCCTCCTAAGGTTCAGAGAGTGTCCGTGAGTGCAATGAAATAACCCTTTGTAACGTTCAGTATTTTCAATGTGCATTTATTTTTATCTGAAAAAAATGCATTTTACATGAAAAATTGGACCATTTTTCAGAGTGGACTTTAACTCAGAAATGATCTTCCTTACCTGGAAAAAACAAATATTATGGACTAACTTTTTCCCCCCAAAGTCTGACAGAAAGCTTCAAGAACAGCATGGAAAACATCTGAATTCTCTCTTCCCTTCGCCCCCCCGCCCCCCCGGTAATAATTATGAAGGAAATTTTATCTTTTCTGCAGTTCAACAAGGATTTTGGATAATGATGCTTTTGAGATTTGTAGTGCAATCATTCTCAGTTCCTCAAGGGGGAGCTTCTACACAAGCTAACTAGCTGACTTCAAGGTGCTGGTTTGGGCTTTCAAGAGGCTGTATTTTCAGGAATGCTGTCACTTTTATAATAAAGTATTGGGATTCTGCTTTCCACTATGAAGTGCAATTATATGAGAGCTATAATTTATTACAATACACTCACTTTATCCCTACAGAACATGAAAATTCTTGCAGTCCTGGGTCTGGTCTCATTATACAGACCAGTTAAGATTGGATAAGGATTGCTACTCTTACCCTCTGCTTTCAGTTCTTTATAACTCCTGGAAACCATCACCTGTTGGGCTGAAATGGTCCATGTCTCTGCTTGAAAGCAATTCTGTTTGTGGAAGTTTGAAACAAAAATAGCCGAGCCTTTCCTTGAGCATAGAGAGAGGAGAATAGAGGAAAAACACTTTCCCCCATTATAATCAAAATAAATAAAACCCAGATCTAGCACTAAAATAGCTGGATTTCGAAAGTTGAATTGGCAGGGCAATAGCCCTCACTAAAGAGAAATGCCTTTGAGTGTTCTGGTAAAAATGATTTGTGATTTGGCATAGTTCTGAGGACTGGTTGAAAGTCCTGCAATATGTACACGTGGTTCATTGGGCACTGAATTTTCTCCGTGTTCATGGAGTGCACATTTAACGAAAGCCATGCTGCCCAGGAGTGCAAGGCTCACTTACCTGCACAGTGAAGCATCCACTGAATTCAGTGGAAAGATTTCCTTTTGACTTAAATAGGTTTAGGATTGGGCCCAGAGTAAACAAGACAGGACTCTCGCTAAGCCTCTGCCTCATTCAGGGCTCGACCCCGCCAGGGTCTAAGTACCTCCTATGCCATGCCTCTCTCGCTGCTCTGATCTTGGAGATGGTAGCACTCAGCAGGTTGCTGAGAAAGGCTAGTTGTTCCTTCTAAGTGCATCCACCCAAGCAGGGTTGCTCAGCACTCAAAAGGGGCAGTTCAGGAGGTAGTTTTTAGTATGTTTTACAAATCTGGGGCCTGCTCCAAAGCCCATTGAAATCAAAGGGAACTTTTCCAGTGACTATAGTGCCTTTGTACCAAACACCAGCTCTTTCAGTGTGCTCTTGAGCAAGTAATGCCGGTCCTTAGCTTGGTTAGAAACAGCTACACCATGTTCTAACCAGTAATACTCCTTAGGCCAAATGTAGGCAGACAATATGCTGGCTGGGCTTCGATGTGATTCTCTAGTGACTAGTAAAGTATTGCTACCCGATGAAGGACTTTATTACTTAGCTCAAGTGGTATGGGCCTGAGCTTTGAGGCTGCAAGTCACCAATTCTATTCTTGCTGATGACCTTGAAGGGAGATTGATTGATTGATTAAATCCTGCGGATGAGTGTAACATTGCGGAGTTGGGCAGCAGTAACCTCCTATACAAAAGTACAGTACAGGGCTCTTTCCAACTTTGGTGGCCTCCAAATCATACACAAACATAACCAGCTGCATGTTGGACCTCTATTATACATTGTGTATAACCTGTATGTTAAGAAAGCTACGAGATGCCAAGACCACCCTGTTCACCCAAATGAGAGAGAGAAAAACCCAAACCCAGGGAATTTTCTGTGCATATTAGAAATAAGGCGACTGTAGAGAACTTTCACATGCACAGTGTAGACCTGATTGCAATTATGAATTTTGGGGCCTACAGTTTCTGCAAACCTGCTCTGAGTAACAAACCTGCAAACATATTACGAAGGGCAATATGGTAGCACAGGGGACTCCATACTCATTCACAATAAGGGAAACCTTTGGGGAAAGAGGGAGCCTATACAGGAAGGATGGGCTCCACCTAAACCAAAATGGAACCAGGTTGCTGGCACTTAAAATTAACCAGGTCCTAGAGCAGTTGTTAAACTAAGGGCTGGGGGAAAGCTGACAGGTGTGGAGAAGCACGTGGTTCAGACAGAGACATCCCTTAGAGGAGTATCTATTCATCGAGATTCTCTAGATCCTTCTAAGGAGGATAGGATGGAAGATAAAATATGGGTAGGATCTGATGAGAAACTGTCAAATGAAAGAGTCCCAGTTACATCATGTGATGGCAGACAGCTTAAAAAATGACAATTTTTTAAAGTGCTTATATACAAATGCTAGAAGTCTAAATAATAAGATGGTTGAACTAAAGTCCCTCATTAAATGAGGATATTGATATAATAGGCATCACAGAAACTTGGCGGAATGAGGATAATCAATGGGACACAGTAATACCAGGGTACAAAATATGTCGGAAGGACAAAACAGGTCGTGCTGGTGGGAGAGTGGCACTATATGTGAAAGAAAGCGTAGAATCAAATGAAGTAAAAATCTTATATGAACCAAACTGTACCATAGAATCTCTGTGGATAGTAATTCTATGCTCTGATAATAAGCAGTAGGGCTATATTACCAACCATCTGACCAGGGTGGTGATAGTGACTGAAATGCTCAGGGAGATTAGAGAGGCTATAAAAACAAAAAAAATCAATAATAATAATAGGAGACTTCAACTATCCCCATATTGACTGGGTTTGTGTCACTTCGGGACAGGACTCAGAGATAAAGTTTCTTGACACCTTAAATGACTGCTTCTTGGAGCAATTAGTTCTAGAACCCACAAGAGAAGAGGCAATCCTTGATTTAGTCCTAAGTGGAACACAGGATCTGGTCCAAGAGGTAAATATAGCTAGACCTCGTGGTAATAGTGACCATAATATAATATAACATCCCCATGGCTGGGAAAACACCACAGCATCCCACCATGGTACCATTTAATTTCAGAAAGGGAGACTACACAACGATGAGGAAGTTAGTTAAACAGAAATTAAAATGTAGAGTGCCAAAAGTGAAATCCCTGCATGGAAACTTTTTAAAGAAACCATAATAGAGGCTCAACTTAAATGCATACCCCAAATTAAAAAAAACATAGAGAACCAAAAAAGTGCCACTGTTGCTAAACAACAAAGTAAAAGAAGCAGTCAGAGGCAAAAAGGCATCCTTTAAAAAGTGGAAGTTAAATCCTATTGAGGAAAATAGAAGGGAGCATAAAATCTGGCAAGTGAAGTGTAAAAATATAATTAGGAAGGCCAAAAAGGAATTTGGAGAACAGCTAGCCAAAGACTCAAAAAGTAACAGCAAAAAATTTTTAAGGTACATTGAAGCAAGAAGACTGCTAAACAACCACTGGGGCCACTGGAAGATCAAGATGCTAAAGCAGCACTCAAGGACGATAAGGCCATTGCGAAAAAACTAAATGAATTCTTTGCATCAGTCTTCACGGCTGAGGATGTGAGGGAGATTCCCAAACCCAGAGCCATTCTTTTTAGGTGACAAATCTGAGGAACTGTCTCAGATTGAGGTGTCATTAGAGGAGATTTTGGAACAAATTGATAAACTAAACAGTAATAAAATCACCAGGACCGGATGGTATTCACCCAAGAGTTCTGAAGGAACTCAAATGTGAAATTGCAGAACTACTAACTGTGGTATGTAACGTATCATTTAAATAAGCTTCTGTACCAGAAGACTGGAGGATTACTAATGTAACACCAATTTTTTAAAAAGGCTCTAGAGGTGATTCAGGCAATTACAGGCCGATAAGCCTAACTTCAGTACCTGGCAAACCGCTTGAAACTATAATAAAGAACAGAATTATCAGACACATAGATGAGCGTGATTTGTTAGGGAAGAGTCAACATGTTTTTTTTAAGGGAAATCATGCCTCACCAATCTACTAGAATTCTTTGAGGGTGTCAACAAGCATGTGGACAAGGGGGATCTAGTGGATATAGTGTACTTAGATTTTCAGAAAGCCGTTGACAAAGTGCCTTATCAAAGGCTCTTAAGCAAAGTAAGCTGTCATGGGATAAGAGGGAAGGTCCTCTCATGGATTAGTAACTGGTTAAAAGAAAGGAAATAAAGGGTAGAAATAAATAGTCAGTTTTCAGAATGGAGAGAGGTAAATAGAGGTGTCCCCCAAGGGTCTAGTACTATTCAACATATTCATAAATGATCTGAAAAAAGAGGCAAAAAGTTAAGATGGCAAAATTTGCAGATCATACAAAACTACTCAAGATAGTTAAGTCCAAAGCAAACTGTGAAGAGTTACAAAAGGACTTCACAAAAGTGGGTGACTGGGCAACAAAATGGCAGATGAAATTGAATGTTGATAAATGCAAAGTAATTCACAAAGGAAAACATAATCCCAATTATACATATAAAATGATGGGGTCTAAATTAGCTGTTACCACTCAAGATAGAGATCTTGAAGATATTGTGGATAGTTTTTTGAAAACATCCACTCAATGTGCAGCAGCAGTCAAAAAACCTAACAGAATGTTGGGAATCATCAAGAAAGGGATAGATAATAAGACAGAGAATATCATATTGCCTCTATATAAATCCATGGTTTGCCCACATCTTGAATACTGCATGCAGATGTGGTCGTCCCATCTCAAAAAAGATATATTGGAATTGGAAAAGGTTGCCCTTTTCTGAACAAAAATGGTTTGGGGCAAGGAACAGCTTCCATATGAGGAAAGATTAAAAAGACTGGGACTTTTCAGCTTGGAAGAGAGACAACTAAGGGGGAATATTATAGATGTCTATAAAATCATGACTGGTGTAGAGAAAGTAAATAAGGAAGTGTTATTTACTCCTTCTCATAACACAAGAACTAGGGGTTACCAAATGAAATTAATAGGCAGCAGGTTTAAAACAATCAAAAGGAAGTATTTCTTCACACAATGCACTGTCGACCTGTGGAACTCTTTTCCAGAGGATGTTGTGAAGGCCAAGATTATAACAGAGTTCCAAAAAGTAGATACATTTATGGAGGATAGGTTCATCAATGGCTATTAGCAAGAATGTGCAGGAATGGTGTCCCTTGCCTCTGTTTGCCAGAAGCTGGGAATGGACGACAGGGGACGGATCACTTGATGATTACCTGTTCTGTTCATTCCTTCTGGGGCACTTGGCATTGGCCATTATCAGAAGACAGGATACTGGGCTAAATGGACTTTTGGTCTGACCCAGTATGGCCGTTCTTATGTTATTGCATTCTGAAGTACCTGGCTATTGCTATTCCTATTACACAACAGAAACAGAGTTAGGGAAATAAAAACCTGTCAACACACAAATAAATCCATGTCCCAAAGTCCTGACTAACAGAACAGCCTGCAATGCCCGCCAGACTATGTAGGCCACATGCCCTTTCTTATTCTGGCTGAGATAGGGAAGAACTCCTATCTTAAAAGAACAGCCACCTGGTAGACAGCAGAAACATAAAATCTCCACAAACTCAAATTTTACTTCTTAAATAAACTTAAGTCAGGAGTAGACAAATCTCTGACAAAAGGACATCTGATCTCACTCCTCTTTAGAAAATACAGAATAGTAATTCATATGCCAACAATATACCTTAGTCAAGGGTTCCATATACTTAAAAAAAAGCAACATCAGTATAATATCTATACACTCACCTGTATTGATCATGAAAGGAACCCTGCCTTCTTTAGGATCTATTGAGATTAGACTGTGGTCCAGAACGCTGGAGGTAGGAACCAGTTTACACATAACTATTTAGGGCTGGATCCTGAAAATAGGTCTATGTAAGTGGAACTCTGTTGACTTCATTGGGGCTCCTTATGGATACAGTGAATTGCAGGGCTGGAGGCTAAAGCACCACTTAAGGGACTTTCAGGAAGATAAATTCATTCTCAGGTCTTTTGGGCTGTTTTATCAATAGCGTTATCAAAGTGGTTTAACTTATCAAAGCTGTGTTTTCACCTTTGTTATTTTGTACTTGTGAATTTGCCCTTTTTCAGCAATTGCTTATGTTTAGGGCTTCTTTTTTCAGGGTTTATTAATTTAATTTTGGGGGTTTATTTTTAGCAATTTTTTATTTCGAAGTAGATGTCCAAAAATTGGGGATTGGGACGACTTCTTGGTATATTCACATAGTACTGTTTCAAACAGCACGATGGTAAAGTGCACTAGGGAACCTTTAGTGTGCTCCAGCAGGATCTATATGGACCAATTAATGTACAGCACAGGTGTTTTATCCGTGTTTATCAGTTAAAATCAGAAGCCCTATTTATGTTACGTAATGTACTCTAAGCATTATGTTGTAGCAACTGTTCTTGATCCAAAAGGAGTAGCTAAGTGACCTTAAGACTGGCTAAAGTAGTTACTCAAAATCCAAAAATACGCTTACATTCTCTCTGGTGTGTGTGTATGAATGATATAAAATACATTTTAAACTCTTTACTCAAATGACTTCTGAAGAAGTGTTGATAATTGTTGCTAATTCTTTTTTTTATAAGCAGTCATGTGACAAATTTTATCTGCAAAATTATATAGTCTTGTAAACTGATGGATGGCTTAACAAACACTTTTAATAGTGCAATTAAATTAGTGCAGGTTAAAAGCTTGATAATGCATTAAATTTCTTTATACAGTTAAAATGTTCACAACACACTCTTGACATTTCTCTAAATGGCTTTTCTACTAAAATATCTAATTTTGAAAGCAGCCCCCTGGTATAAAGATGAATAGCACTTGCAACCTTTATCTTAAACTACTCTACCTGTGAACTTGTAATGTTTGATATAAACTTCTAAATTGCACTCAACTCAGATGTATGCCATAAAAAAATTGTAACTTAAAAAGAAAGAGAACCCTGTAGTATTAGTTTGTTTTCAACAGACTGCCTCCCAAAATGAAGGCTTGCAAGCTGCTCAAATTAGCAACTAAAGGGGCATTGCATATGGGAGGAAGGATACATTAGCAAAGCTGAGGCTAACTGCTGTACATGATTTACTAGCTACCCAAACCTCATTCTTGCTTCAGATGAGTAGTTTTCTTAATATACACACACAGACTGAGCAAACAGCCCCAGGTATGGAAACTAGTACTTCTAACATAGGTAGCTTTGCACTCCCCACCAGTGTTGGATGGGAAAAGTCCATCCACTCTGTCTGATGCACCCCATGCTAATACAATCAAACCTATGGAAGAGTACATATAGGAAACAACATCTCTTAAACAGACCACTAATTTGCCTGTGTAATAATTGTACATGTAAGGGGAAATTTCACAATAGCTCTGAGGGCTCAGATTTATTTTTTAATTAACATGTAAATTTAACATGTTTATTATTTTAATGAACATGTTTGCTCATTTATAAATGATTTATAAATGAGCAAACTCAGAAATTAAACAAAACCAAAAAATACCCCTCAACCTCCTGTTAGACTCTCCTTGGGACTTTATACTTTTATTTACAACACCTGAACGTGATATATGCTGAGATGATGGCTGTAAAACTAAATCTATTACACATTAATCTTGGCTTCTGAAACATGGCCATTCAATGTTGTGCAATGCTGATGTATGTTAATAAACCCATCACCCTTAAGCAGTTCTAATATACATATCATTTCTATATAATACAATTCCCCCATACAATCAGCAGCATTTTAAAAATCTGTCCGTTATCAATGTCTACTTACACATGCTTAGTAGACCAGATCAATGTTTACTGTAAACACTGTATGTGATGTATGTATAACGAACCAGGCACTGAATCCTAAAGACTTCTAGGCTCCTATAGTTTTTAGAGCTACTGCCAAGGTACATCTGTAATGAGCACAGTGTGGCACAATAAACAACCCTTCTGTTTAGAAAAAAGAGTATCCATGTTATGAATTGTTTGCACTTTTGCAACAGTGGAAGTGACAATTCCATTGTTACAAAGGCAATGATGAAAAAGTGTTTTGAGAACATCATAAAACTGAATTCCACTGTTGCAAAAGGTACCTAAGGCCTTTTCTATACCTGGGATTAGCTCAAATACAACAATCTGTGGCCAGTAACTAGTATAGCTGCAATGGTGCAAGCCCCAAATGTTGACAAGGAGAAACATTTACAGAGATTTGTTTGATTGCCATTGGGGGCTTCTAAAGTTTAGGTCTCTTAGAGTACATCTACACTACGCACCGGATCGGCGGGTAGTGATCGATTCGATTTATCGTGTCTAGTGTAGCTGCGATAAAACCAATCCCCGATCGCTCTGCCATCGACTCTGGAACTCCACCGCGGTGGGAGGCGGAAGCGGAGTCGATGGGGGAGTGGCAGCGGTCAACTCGCTACCATCCTCACAGCCAGGTAAATCGACCTAAGATATGCCGACTTCAGCTACGCTATTCGTGTAGCTGAAGTTGCGTATCTTAGGTCGACCCCCCTCCCTAGTGTACACCTAGCCTTAGCTGTAACATGGGTTACTCTGCAATCCCACCAAGCAGAGTATTCAAAAAGGTATAGTGGTTTACTCCCTTTATTTTCCTTGCAAATCAGAGTCTGGTCACAGCCCTGCATGCACTGTCAAGGGTGTATCAGTGTGGACAGCTGAGCCATAAGGGATTGAGATTACACACTAGTTTAATATTTATCTTGTCATAAACAGCTGGAGAAATACTAATACTCAAGTGCCTGAGTCAAATTTCCCACCACTTTAATTGCCATAAATTGCAGATTTGTGCAACTGTAGCACAACATGGCTTAATTTTACTACAGCTCCCAGGCTCAGGTTTTAGTTAACGACTATTCTGAGCATACTTGAGAGGTCTTCCTCCTGTGCACTTGGTGAAGGGGGTCCTACAGAATAAATAGTATGTGATGCACAGCCAACCTTAATTCTGCTGTTTCCTAACTTTTGAGTGCTTGACTGCAACTTTAACATTCTTCTAACGTTCGTGTGTATGGAACTTTCCAGGTTTTTTTAAAAAAAGCAAATCAAAAAACAAAAATTCCATCATATGGAACCATATTAATGTTCACTTCGTTCATAAGCAGAGTTAGAACCTTTACATCACCAAACAAACCTCTTCCACGTGAGCTGACAGAGTAACAGATAACGGGAGTGGGTTGTCATCTTCGTGTGGACCTGTCAGTAGAGGGAGTGGATTTTTGCCAGTGGATTTCACAGCTATTGGCTGAGAACAGAGGAATGTTGAAATTCAGGAATGCTGGGTTCTGTCCCAGGTTCTGAGAGGACTACACTCAAATGGTTGAAAACGCATTTACTTTTGTTCTCCTCCGCTCCCTGCCACTCCAGCCTTGCCCCTTCTGCCCAAGCCTCTTCATTCAGTGCTTGTCCCCTTCTCCTTCTCCCCTGCCTCCCCTTGCAGTTCCATAATCCATGGCCCAGTCTTTCCCTTGCCACTGCCCCAGGCCTGGTTCCTCAGCCCTCTGCATTCAAGTTGAAATGCTCCTCCTGCCATCCTTACTGCCTGCAGTAGTGGGAACACAGAGGACTACATTTCGCTGCTCCATTGTTCTTCTGTCTCAGAGGCCCCTGGCTGACCTGGAGGAGAAATAGCAGGGAAAATCCTGCTCAGCCTCTGCAGCCTTGGACTGAGCATGTACAGAATAGATGGAATCTTTGGAGAATTTAATTGCTAAATTCTAACAAGACTCCACTGAGTATGTGCAACCTGAGATTTTTTCAAAGGCTTATAACTTGGCCAGATTTGAGCAGCTGTTCATTGGGATGGGAAAAGGCACATCCATGAAACAAAGATAACATCCTTGCCCAATTCAAACCCCGGATCCCAAGCATGGAGCTTGTCAATGGAATGTCTGTAAGAATTTTTTTTAACATGGTCAAAACAACATATTTTTCCCTAACCTCATTTTGATAAACCATTTCTGCTGAAACTTTTTTTTTTTTTTTTTTTTTTAAAGAAGACACCTAATCAATAAAAAAAATCAGTTTAAATGCAAGTTTGGTGAAATCATAAGCAGCTGAAAACTGAGACTACTAATGGAAAATGTCAGGCAACCTTAATTATAGGTGCTACTAACTGTACTGCCTATAATATATATAACAAGGGATCTACAGTATATATGTATGTGTATATATGTAATTGTTATGACTTTATTTTCTCTGTAGTGCACCTTTCTGTACCTAAGGAGAATACCTGTCTGCAGGGCAACTGCAATTACATGAGGCAGAATGTTACAGAAAAACTCATACTGTGCTTTCATCAAAACATTAAATGTGTTATCCCTTGTTTTCTTTCCCTTAATCTATTTTTTTTAAGTCATTCAGAGTGGAAGTAAACTATCTGCTCAATGTATGGAAAATGTAACCCCTGAAAATTCATTTTTTACTGTACTGTAAATAGTGTTAGTATACTCTTGCACACAAAAAGACCTAAAAGATATACACTATCTATGACAGGTTTCAGAGTAGCAGCCGTGTTAGTCTGAATCCGCAAAAAGAACAGGAGCACTTGTGGCACTTGAAGTGGTAGAAAAATGTAGGATAAGTGTAGGTTATCATTTGTGAAATATTATGTGGTCATGTCACTAAAGCCTGTATTATAGATAGAGTTGAGGTTGTTCATGAAACCTTAACACTATCATTTCTGACTTCTAAGAGCTTAATAGTGCAACTTATCACTTCCTTTGCACATGTTGTGTAATGCTTATTCAGTCACAAGCTGGTGAAGATAGACATTTTGAGGTGGTGGTGTTTTAAAAAGAAAACCCCAGTACAAAAACTGTCTGCTTGATAAGGAATCTATGTGGGTTATAAAATTACTCAGTTAAAAATGTAATTAAAAATAGAGTCTTTAGGTCACTTAATGTCATAAATATTTGTACATCCATCAACTGGCACCAATGCCAGCATTTTAACAAGTGATCATTTGAGTTTTCGAGTGTGTGGCTTTGCTCACGACAATGAGTGTACATGCACATTTTCTTGTTCAGTTTAGGAGGTTCCTCTCAAAATTTGTCCTAATTGTAGCCTATAGTGATGATGCTTGTTTATTTTATATAGAAATGTGTTGAAATGTAAGTAGGCCCAAAAATCTATGTCCTACACAATGGCTTGACAATAGTCAAGTGTGGCCTGGTAAAATTGAGTGAGTTAGTGGGAGCAAAAATTGGAAATAAATTAGGACATAATCCCAGGTCATGTTTTGGTTGTAACTGGTTTTTACAAGTGTTTTAGATAAAATGTTAATATATTGGTAAGTATCGGGGATAGCCATATTAGTTTGTATCCACAAAAACAACAAGGAGTCCGGTGGCACCTTAAAGACTAACATGAAGAATTGGTTTTTCACCCATGAAAGTTTATGCCCAAATAAATCTGTTAGTCTTTAAGGTGCCACCAGACTCCTTAATATATTAATAGTTATTGATGTGGCGTTTACACAAATGTTAACTAAGATTATACTTAATGTTAAATAGCCAATGAGAAAGTAGAAAATATTTAATTGTGGTAAAAAGGTGGATTTAAGGGTAATTAATTGGAAGGAGTTATTATAGTTGATTATAAAAAGGATAGTATGCTGATTTTAGATAGGTGCGCCCATCCACCATCAAGGTATTGTTAGAGAAAGGATTATATATTTGTTCTCCTCATTCAGGGATGGATCATTCCTGAATACATCATTTCATCTGAGGATGTGAATATAAATGCAGTGTATGGTTATATTGGATGCCTGTTTGCTTAACTAACTAATTTATATTAAATAAAATCTTTAATTTTATCACTCCTTGGGTCATTCACAGTCCTCCATTGAATTAAATTATCTGTAACCAGCTTGGAGCCTTGAACCGTAAAGAATTCAGTTTTATTTCTTATTTTTAAAATACTAATTGGGGCATATAAATCAAAGGTTACATAAATTAACTTAATGATCACAATGGGCTGTGTTTATTAGTAGATTACTAGAAATTAGTTAAATTCTGACCACTCTTTATTGTGCTGGAGTTGATGGATGCCTGGCTTTCTTTTCGCTGTCAGATAAAGAATGCTTTGACTCTTCACCAGATATGTTTGAGGACTGCTCTTTTGTTTATCTGATTCCCCATCGGAGATATTGTTAGTTGTCAGTAAACCGTCAGTTACAGTATCTGAGCATTTGCTACTTGTTCTCGAATTTCAGATGTCAGAAAAGGTAATTTATGATCAGAGGAGATGTAAACTAGATTCCTTCTTTTCCTCAGAACTCTCACAAGAAACAAACTTTTTTAAGTATCAGAGGGGTAGCCGTGTTAGTCTGAATCTGTAAAAAGCAACAGAGAGTCCTGTGGCACCTTTAAGACTAACAGAAGTATTGGGAGCATAAGCTTTCGTGAGTAAGAACCTCACTTCTTCAGATGCAAGTAATGGAAATCTCCAGAGGCAGGTATAAATCAGTATGGAGATAACGAGGTTAGTTCAATCAGGGAGGGTGAGGTGCTCTGCTAGCAGTTGAGGTATGAACGCCAAGGGAGGAGAAACTGCCTCTGTAGTTGGATAGCCATTCACAGTCTTTGTTTAATCCTGATCTGATGGTGTCAAATTTTCAAATGAACTGGAGCTCAGCAGTTTCTCTTTGGAGTCTGGTCCTGAAGTTTTTTTTGCTGTAAGATGGCTACCTTTACATCTGCTATTGTGTGGCCAGGGAGGTTGAAGTGTTCTCCTACAGGTTTTTGTATATTGCCATTCCTGATATCTGACTTGTGTCCATTTATCCTCTTGCGTAGTGACGTCCAGTTTGGCCAATGTACATAGCAGAAGGGCATAGCTGGCACATGATGGCATATATAACATTGTTGGACGTGCAGGTGAATGAGCCGGTGATGTTGTAGCTGATCTGGTTAGGTCCAGTGATGGTGTTGCTGGTGTAGATATGTGGGCAGAGTTGGCATCGAGGTTTGTTGCATGGGTTGGTTCCTGAGTTAGAGTTGCTATGGTGCGGTGCGTGGTTGCTGGTGAGAATATGCTTAAGGTTGCCGGGTTGTCTGTGGGCGAGGACTGGCCTGCCTCCCAAGGTCTGTGAAAGTGAGGGATCATTGTCCAGGATGGGTTGTAGATCACTGATGATGCGTTGGAGAGGTTTAAGCTGAGGACTGTAGGTGATGGCCAGTGGAGTTCTGTTAGTTTCTTTTTTGGGCCTGTCTTGTAGCAGGAGGCTTCTGGGTACACGTCTGGCTCTGTTGATTTGTTTCTTTATTTCCTTGTGTGGGTATCGTAGTTTTGAGAATGCTTGGTGAAGATCTTGTAGGTGTTGGTCTCTGTCTGAGGGGTTGGACCAGATGCGATTGTAGACGATGGATCGTGTGGTGTGTCCGGGGTGGAAGCTGGAGGCACGAAGGTAGGCATAGCGGTCGGTGGGTTTTTGGTATAGGGTGGTGTTAATGTGGCCATCGCTTATTTGTACGGTGGTGTCTAGGTAGTGGACCTCCCGTGTAGATTGGTCCAGGCTGAGGTTGATGGTGTGGTGTGTCCGGGGTGGAAGCTGGAGGCACGAAGGTAGGCATAGCGGTCGGTGGGTTTTTGGTATAGGGTGGTGTTAATGTGGCTATCGCTTATTTGTACGGTGGTGTCTAGGTAGTGGACCTCCCGTGTAGATTGGTCCAGGCTGAGGTTGATGGTGGGGTGGAAGCTGTTGAAATCATGGTGGAATTCTTCCAGAGTCTCCTTCCCACGGGTCCAAATGATGAAGATGTCATCAGTGTAGCATAGTTAGAGAAGGGGCATCAGTGGACGAGAGGTGAGGACGCGTTGTTCCAGGTCAGCCATAAAAATGTTGGCATATTGTGGGGCCATGCGGGTGCCCATAGCGGTGCCACTGGTCTGGAGGAATATATTGTCACCAAATTTGAAATAATTGTGCGTGAGGATAAAGTCACAGAGCTCAGCAATAAGTTGTGCTGTGTCATCATCAGGGATACTGTTCCTGACAGCTTGTATTCCATCTGTGTGTGGGATGTTTGTGTAGAGAGCCTCTACATCCATGGTGGCTAGGATGGTGTTTTCTGGGAGGTCACCAATGCATTCTCAGGAAATCTGTGGTGTCACAGGGCGTCCAGGATTTCCAGGTTTGTGGATCTTAGATAGTAGAAAGAATAACCCCGGTCAGGGCTCTAAGGGTATGGTGATTTGTTCCTGTGTTAGTGTAGGGAGTGTCCTGAATAGATGGCGCAGTTTCTTAGTGTATTCCTTAGTGGGATCTGAGGAAAGTGGCCTGTAGAATTTGGTATTGGAGAGTTGTCTGGCAGCCTCCTTCTGGTAGTCAGACCTGTTCATGATGACAACAGCACCTCCTTTATCAGCCCCTTTGATGATAATGTCAGGGTGGTTTCTGAGGCTGTGGATGGCATTGCGTTCTGCACGACTTAGGTTATGAGGCAAGCGATGTTGTTTTTCCACACTTTCTGCCTGTGTTCATCGGCGGAAGCATTCTATGTATAGGTCCAGACTGTCATTTCGACCCTCAGGAGGAGTCCATGTGGCGTTCTTCTTCCTGTGTTGTTGGTGGGAGGGTATCTGTGTATCAGTGCGCTGTTCAGTGTTATCTTGAAAGTATTCTTTGAGTCAGAGGCGGCGAAAGTAGGCTTCCAGATCACCGCAGAACTGTATCATGTTCGTGGGGGCTGGGGCAAAAAGAGAGTCCCCGAGATAGGACAGACTCTTCTGCTGGGTTGAGTGTGTAGCTGGATAAATTGACAATATTGCTGGGTGGGATATCACTACGCAAGAGGATAAATGGACACAAGTCAGATATCAGGAATGGCAATATACAAAAACCTGTAGGAGAACACTACAACCTCCCTGGCCACACAATAGCAGATGTAAAGGTAGCCAACTTACAGCAAAAAAAACTTCAGGACCAGACTCCAAAGAGAAAGTGCTGAGTTCCAGTTCATTTGCAAATTTGACACCACCAGATCAGGATTAAACAAAGACTGTGAATGGCTATCCAACTGCAGAAGCAGTTTCTCCTCCCTTGGCGTTGACACCTCAATTGCTAGCAGAGCACCTCACCCTCCCTGATTGAACTAACCTCGTTATCTCCATACTGATTTATACCTGCCTCTGGAGATTTCCATTACTTGCATCTGAAGAAGTGAGGTTCTTACCCACGAAAGCTTATGCTCCCAATACTTCTGTTAGTCTTAAAGGTGCCACAGGGCCCTCTGAAACTTTTTTAAAAAAAAAAGAGGCGGATGGGAGGAGGGAAGGGATGGTTCTTTTCATCCCATCTTAACACCAGAGTGAATTTTTCGGTAGAGAACAATTGTTTACATATTCTTTATGTAAGCAAATTCTTAGTAAACAACACCTAGTAAATCGTGCCCAGGCTACTCCAGACTTGGAAAAATTGTTTGGAGCTGTTACATCAGTATGATCACCCATCTGGAAGGAAAAAAAGTCAGGAGTAGCCTGTGCAAGATTTAGTAGATGTAGTAAACTGTACTTCATTAACCCTTTTTGGTACAAAAACTCTGATGCGCTGGATACATTTTATACCTCAACGAACTTCCCACATTAAAAGAATTGTATAAACGATCCCAATCAGAGATGGAGTCACTTGTACTGTATAAAACGTGCAATTTACATCCACTAATGAGAGACTTTACAGGAAGCAATATCTTTCATTAATTTCTTTTCAAGGGATACGATCACTTTCTACAAAGCATTTTGAGGGCCTGCTAATTCTAGGCTACTACTTGATTATCTCCCCCCCTCCCCCCCCCAAAAACCCCAACCTCTTTGTTTGCTTTCATGTAATAATTAATGACATTCTCTGATTATAGAAAAGGGGAAATTTCTGGGTGTTTTTTTTTTTTACTTGGGCTAGAATCATTGCTGGAATATTGAGTTTAGTTTACTGACAGTAAACCATAGACACCAATCAGATAGGTTTAATCTGCAGGAGGTTATTCAAAAGCTTGTGAATTGATTGCATCTACGGTGGCTGGCGTGGATTGCAATAGGGCTATTTGTGGAGCAGCTTGTAGGCAGTTGTTCAAGGCCCTGGGGTTGCTCAGCCTTTAACTAAAGCTAGGAACCACACCAGCCCCAGCAAGTAGTCCAGAATTAGGGACATGCAAAGTTAAAGCTGCTTTTAGCTACCTTTACCCCATCTGCCTGGGCTGCGACTCACTTGTGTGCTGGGTCTAAAAAGTTATTCAAAAAAATTTATTCTGAAAAAGGCACAGCGCAGAATCTACACTCAGACTCCAAATCCCAGGTTCTTAGTTAAAGACACTGAAATCAATAGAGTTACTCCATATTTACCCTAGGAACTAAGAGCAGAATCTGGCCTGAAACCAATAATATCTGTCAAATGTTCATTCATAAACTATATAAGCAAAGTCTAAATAGGACTGGTAGAGCCACTGAATAAATACCTCCCTATTATTAGGATAAATCTACCTCCCCATTTCTTTGCCTCTTGATATGATCCTGTTTTATTCTTGACAAAACTGATCTTGTGGGGAGACAAAATCCATTTAGTGCTGTTGTGGTGACTGTATAATACCTCTGTGCTGATGGCAATGGAGGAGAGGCTGCACCTTCTGGTAACCTTTTCATAGAATTCTCCCAGCAATCCAGGTTTATTTTCAAAGAGAGCAATGCTATGATAAGTTCCTAAGGGTTAACTTAAATTCCAGAGATGAAAGCCCAGGGTTTTACACGCCTAACATCTTTCATCCCTCTCCCCCTCTGGCCTTGCTAGCTGTAACATTTCCTTTTATAAAAATCCAATCTCTGGACACTTTGTCTGAGTGATGCCGTACATGACTTGCATTGGTATATTCACAATTTCAAACAAAGTTTCACCTAGTCAATGTTTTTTCACTTCCCTTTTTCCCGCAGCTTGTACATTTCAATTGATTATATTGATATACAAATAATGTAAGACTCTACTGCTCACTAACTGCTAATTGTAACCTTGCTAACTTTATTGTAACCCAGACAGCAGAGGTTTCCAGTGATAAAAGATTCCTATAGCATTATAAATGGACCCTATGCAATGTCCTCCACACCATTTGAAAACCACATAGTAGCTGTGAAGGGGGCACGAGGGCAGTATGTATGTGTGTGCCGGGGTGACTACACATTTGTGCGTACAGCAGAAGCAGTCTCGAGCCATCCCTGGCATGGAAGGGTCACAAGGGGACAGGCTAGGGCAGGCCAGGCAAGGGATAACTAGGCCCAACACCTCATGCAATTGGAGTGAAGGGACTGTAGCTTAATATTCCATCTATGGGCTAGAAAAATAGCCAGTGGATCCATGAGTGGGGGAAGATCTTCACCTCTGTAATCCTTCGGTGTGTCACCCGCACAGAGACCGATTACTCTGGGTTTTTGGGCATGGACTGGATTCCACCCTCAACACTGGTACCTATCAATGGTATGCAACATATCCCCATCCTCAAAGAGCATAAAAGGCCAAGATAGACAGGACAAAGAATACACAAAGCAACTGTTCCAGGAAGGAAGGAGTTGGAGAAACTCTGGGTGAGGAGAACAGGATAAAAAAGATTCAGTAAACAGGACTTTAAGGAAGTGTATTAATCATGGAATGCCTATAGTATTGTGTGGATCATATGCAGTATCTTAAATATATGTTACAGGATGGGCTAGATGTCTAAGAAGGACTCTTCCTGCTTCAACTATAATTATTATAATATTTTTTCTATTCATTTCTGTTGCTGTTATACAGACCTTTCTCTCTGAATATGTTTAGTAGTTCAGGTTCCATAGAATTATAGAAGAATCATAGAAGATTAGGATTGGAAGAGACATCAGAAGGTCATCTAGTCCAACCCCCTGCTCAAAGCAGGACCAACATCAACTAAATCATCCCAACCAGGGCTTTGTCAAGCTGGGCCTTAATAACCTCTAAGGATAGAAATTCCACCACCTCCCTAGGTAACCCATTTCAGTGCTTCACCACCCTCCTAGTGAAATAGTGTTTCCTAATATTCAACCTAGACCTCCTCCACTGCAACTTGAGACCATTGCTCCTTGTTCTGTCATCTGTCATCACTGAGAACAGCCGAGCTCCATCCCCTTTGGAATCCCCCTTCAGGTAGTTGAAGGCTGCTATCAAATCCTCCCTTACTCTTCTCTTCTGTAGACTAAACAAGCCCAGTTCCCTCAGCCTCTCCTCATAAGTCATGTGCCCCAGCCCCCTGATCATTTTCGTTGCCCTCCGCTGGACTCTCTCCAATTTGTCCACATCCTTTCTGTAATGGGGGGCCCAAAACTGGACACAATACTCCAGATGTGATCTCACCAGTGCCGAATAGAGGGGAATAATCACTTCCCTCGATCTGCTGGCAATACTCCTACTAAAGCATCCCAATATGCCGTTAGCCTTCTTCGCAACAAGGGCACACTGCTGACTTATATCCAGCTTCTCATCCACTGTAACCCCCAGGTCCTTTTCTGCAGAACTGCTGCTTAGCCAGTCGGTCCCCAGCCTGTAGCAGTGCATGGGATTCTTCCATGTTAAGTGCAGGACTCTGCACTTGTCCTTGTTGAACCTCATCAGATTTCTTTTGGCCCAATCCTCTAATTTGTCTAGGTCACTCTGGACCCTATCCCTACCCTCCAGCATATCTAACTCTTCCCCCAGTTTAATGTCATCTGCGAACTTACTGAGGGTGCAATCCATGCCATCATCCAGATCATTAATAAAGATGTTGAACAAAACTGGCCCTGGGACTGACCCCTGGGGCACTCCACTTGATACCAGCTGCCAACTAGACATCGAGCCAATGATCACTACCCGCTGAGCCCGACAATCTAGTCAGCTTTCTATCCACCTTATAGTCCATTCATCCAATCCATACTTTTTTAACTTGCTGGCAAGAATACTGTGGGAGACCGTATCAAAAGCTTTGCTAAAGTCAAGATATATCACGTTGACTGCTTTCCCCATATCCACAGAGCCAGTTATCTCATCATAGAAGGAATAAGGTTGGTAAGGCATGACTTGCCTTTAGTGAATCCATGTTGACTGTTCCTGATCACCTTCCTCTCCTCCAAGTGCTTCAAAATGGTTTCCTTGAGAACCCGCTCCATGATTTTTCCAGGGACTGAGGTGAGGCTGACTGGTCTGTAGTTCCCCGGGCTCTCCTTCTTCTCTTTTTTAATGATGGGCACTATATTTGCCTTTTTCCAATTGATATTAAGAAGCATATGAGTACTGCTGATGCAAGACCACTGCACCTAAAATGTTCATTTATTATGTAGAATCAAGAAACTCATGTATAAAAAGAATCTTACTTTAAAAAGCAAATATAAAATGTTTTAACTTCTACACCAGGGGTCTCAAACTCATATGACCCAGAGGCCAACATGAGGACTAGTGCATTGGCCCAAGGGCTGCATTACTGAACGCCCCTCCCCCCCCGCTGCCTCTGGCCCCCGCCCCCACTCTACCCCTTCCAATTAGGCCCCACCCCTGCCCTGCCCCATTCCAATCCCTTCCCTGAAGTCCCCACCCCAACGCTGCCCCCAGGGGGTGCAGAAAAGGTGCAGGGTGCAGCGGGGGCTGAGGGCAGGGAGTTGAGGTTCAGGAGGTGTGCAGGGTGCTCAGGGCAGGGAGTTGGTGTGTGGGGTACAAGAGGGGTGCAGCAGGTAACAGGGCAGGGAGTGCAGGAGGGGTGCGGGATGCAGCAGGGGGCTCAGGGCAGGGAGTTGGGGGTGCAGGATGTGGTAGGGGGCTCAGGGCAGGGAGTTGGGGATGCAGGAGGGGTTCAGGATGTGAGATCCAGCCTGGTGCCGCTTACCTAGAGCGGCTCCGGGGTAGCAGCGGTGCTCACTGGGGCCAGGGCAGGCTCCCTGCCTGCCTTGGCCCCAGCTCCATGCTGCTCCGTTCCAGGAAGCAGCTGGAACCGTGTCCCTGCAGCCCCTGGGGGAGGGGCTCAGGCTTCCCTGCTTGTGCAGCTCTTGCCGCTCTTCTAGGTACCTCCCACGAAGCTCCCATTGACCGCGGATCCCTGTTTCCGGCCAATGGGAGCTGTGGGGGGCGGTGCCTGGCAGGAGGCAATGCCGGAGCCCTCTGCCTCCTTCCTCCTGCCCCCGGCCCAAAGGGGCGTGCTGCCGGCTGCTTCAGAGAGCAGGCGGCGCTTGCAACATCAGGAGGCAATCCCACAGGTAGGCAGAGGGGCGGGGGGCGGGGCACGCGGGGAGCTTGGCGGGCCACACACAAGAGCCCCGCGGACCACGTGTTTGAGACCCCTGTTCTACACTGAGGCGGTGAGTGTAAACTAATGTACTAGGGGGAAATGAGCAATTTTATTACTGCCTCAAGGTTCAATGTGGCCCAATGTGAGTATAGAGATTTTCCACTGAACATACGGTCTGGAAAAACCTTTATTAAGATAGTCAGGACCCTGGAAACATTAAATATATGTGTTTTGTACTGTTTTCTTAAAATATAGGAAAATTATTTGCATCTCTACAGGCCTATTTCAGCTCTGATGTAAGTGGGTGCAATGCAGTGGAAATCAGATATGCTCCTATTTACACCAGGACTGCATTTGGCCCAGTATCTCATTAACAGATCTTTAGTCTCTAATGCTAATTGTTTTTAGCAATGTGTTGCCTCGTTCTTTTGGCACATTTAGATTACAGTTCTTAGTGATAGTACGAAAGTGTGATCTATGAAATCTTTATGCAGATCATTTCTAATTTTACCTATCTACATAGTTTGTTACACACAGAAATACATTTATCAGTTACAAGTTGTTTTGTTCCCGATCTAATTTCTGTTTTTAGTGGCTGATAAGTATTCACTGGAATCAACTCCCCTGTTGACAACGGTCTCATAGGGTATGTCTACACTGCAATTAAAAACCTGCGGCTGCTGGCTGGCCCATGCCAGCTGACTCCAGCTCACAGGGCTGAGGCTAACAGGCTGTTTAATTACGGGGTAGGTTGGCTGCAGTCCAAACTCTTGGATCCTTCCAGCTTGCAGGGTCCCAGAGCTAGGGCTGCAGGCGGAGCTCGAACATCTACCCCACAGTTAAACAGCCTCTTAACCTGAGCCCCCCAAGCCTGAGTCAGCTGGCATGGGCCTGCCACAGGTGTCTCATTGCAGTGTAGACATACCCTTAGTGTGTGGTTGCTTTTCAAATGTAGACTGTATGATGTATGTAAGTGCATTTCTATCTGTGTGCTGTACTGAAAGCTATGTACTTTAAGGGCTCCTCTTGCAGAGCCTAGGTGTTAACTAATATGAAGACTGCGAACCGAGTGTTGCATTAGATTTATAAAGCTGGAAAGAAAACTTATTTAAGATGGCAGATTGCAAATGGACACATCTTCGTTGAACTCTAGGACCTCGTGTGTTTGTTTTTTATATACACACATTCCTCCCCACAACCCCATTTTCTTTCTTTTGTTCTTTCTCTTGCAGATTCATAAGTGGTGGTGTTGTTTTTAAGATTAGAAGGGACCATTAGATCCTCTTGTGTGACCTTTTGCATAACACAGGCCATAGAATTTCACCAAATTACACCTGAACTAATTCCAATAACTTGTGTTCAACAAAAACGTATCTTATAGAAAGGCAGTCTTGATTTGAAGGTATCAAAAATCGGAGAATCCACCCCTTCTCTTGGTAGTTTGTTCTAGAATCCAATGATTAACTACTCTCACTGTTAAACATTTGTGTGTAATTTCTCATTTGAACATGTCTGGCTTCAACTGCCAGTCATTAGTTCTTGTTCTGGCTTTCTTTGCTAGATTAAAGAGCCCTTTAGTTCCCGGTGTTTTTCTCCCCAGAGGCTACTTATACAGTGTAATCAAGTCACCACTCAATCTCCTCTTTGATGACCCTAAATAGATAGAAATCCGTAAGTCTCTCAGGTTAAGGCCTTTTTTTGTAGCCCTGTATCATTTTTGTGATTCTTCTCTGCAAAGGCTGATCGAAAGCCGGCCAAATCCAGCAGAAGCACTTTCACTGGTTTAAACAGGCTCTGGATCACGCAGAGCTCAAATCTGCCAACTCTTCATCCGCGATTAGTGCCTCACCCCTGAAAGTGCTATAGTCCTATGGATTTCAAATGGACATCTTTGAATAAGGTGCTGCTCAATGGGAGTCTGAGTGGCAGAATAAGATTATGACTGCTTGATTCCCTTCTCAGTTAGGGTGGTGAAAATTGGAAGTAACTCCACTGAAGTCTGGAATAACAGGATGCAAATGAGATATGAGTCAGACCCGCAGAGTATAGATAAAAAAATCAATATCCATAGCTATAAGAGTGTGCACAAAATTGACTGGAGTTGGCTCTTACAGTGGAAAATTATTTTCCCCTTAGGTTGAAAAATGATCAGCATGTGCTATAGGCTGAGGTCCATTCAAAGGTCACATTTTCAGCTTGATAGGTGCTAGGCTGCCACTTACAAGCCCCACAAGAGAAATGGCAGTGCTAGATCTAACTGATGCCATTGGGGGAGGGGGAAGGGCTGATTCTGAAGCTTTCTGTAGTGCTTAAACTCTGACCATGCTGCTTTTAATTTACCATTTTATTAATATTAATTATTAACATCATGAATATTAACATGAAACCTCTGTTTCATTTTTAATAAAAAAGGAAGTTAAAATTAATGCAGGGACATGGGGGGAAAAGCACTATTGAAAACTGTGCTGAGATACGGGTCTGGAGCAGGAGAGGGGAGTTTCAGGAAACATTAATAATACAAGCTGGATTTATCCAGTGTTGGTGCATGAAAGCATGTTTATAATAGGATTCAGTTTTGCTTTCCTTTTAAAGTGCTAATGATGGGAAAATCTAGTGCTTTAAAATGGAGGTTCTCAAACTGTGCTCCATGGGGACCAGGGATGACCCACAGAGTTTTTGATAATGGTCTGCAGAAAGCTGTGTTGTCACGTGGTGTGGGTCCTCTTGATTTCCAGCCATTCGGCAGTAAAAGGAGCTAAAAAATAAATCAAACATGTTCCTAATATTACTTTTCTGTGTAAGCCTTTGCTGTAATTGCCAAATGGGTATTGGACAATGATGAATGGGGAGGAGTAGGTGGTCTGTACGATCCCACATGAGTGAAAGAATGGCCCCTAAGATAACATTTCTATTAAGATGTGGTCCACACTATGAAAACTTGAAGAAGAAGAAGAAAAAAAAAACAGCTCTAAAAGATTTGCCCTTTTTTTTTTTTTTTTTTTTAAACCAGTTAGCAGAAATGGGAGAGAGAAGGTTAATGACCTAGAATAATGTTTTGTTAGAGGCCTAAAGTTTTTGAACAAATGGCCAGAATGACTAATACCAAATTAGAGCAAGTGACAAAATATTTAGTTCTGACTTCTGTCCTTGGATCTGGGTACAGGGTTCCCAGAGCAGAATTTGACCCTTAGTCATGTGACTCTTCAATTGTGTTTTGCAATCGAAGGGGATCAATGAATAACTACATATGCACTCACAGTGGGAGCAGGTGTACGTCTCTCACTTAATTAAATGGGGATCTGGTTTAAATTCACATCTGTTCCAGGGGGTTTTCACTCTCGTTTTTGAATACTTACCTACCTCTATTTCCAGACAAAACCTCATAACCTCTTTTGGTTTAGAAATCTGGCTCGAATTCTCAAAAGAACAGGTTTTCTGTTGTAGTTTCCAATGCTGGCTGGATTGGATATTCCAAGAAAGCAGTGTGTTTGTTTTTTTGGTTGTTGGTTTTTTTTTTGTAGTATTTAAATATTTCTTCTTCTGGCAGAAAATAGGACTTGCATTTTTTTAGACTTTTTTAGGAACTCCAGAAAAGGTTTTGTTTTGAGTCTTGTTCAAAGGGTTGAATCAGTTCTAATACTATCCAAATTGTCTTGCCCATTCCTATTCTTTTCTACGTATTCACTGTACATCTTTATATATGGATGTATGTTTACTCTTTTTGCCAGTAGGTACGCTCTAATGTGATTCTTTACAATTAATAAAGAAATGGGAAATATAATGCATAATTAGTGGCTGCCTACTGAGCAACATTAGATTAACAAGGAATTGAAGAACAATGTATCTGGCTGATGGCAGATAAAATCAAAGGTGTTGACAGATTCACTTTACCTGTCACAAATAGAAAAGACCTTGAAGGTTGTTTATTTGATATGGGTACCATAAATCTACCAGATACATACAATCAAGCAATGGTGCTGGATTTCATTGCTTGAAAAATATGATGTGCAGTGTAATAGAAGTCCATTATTACATGTCTTCGGTGCTTAAATATATTTAATTTTGTATAGCCAGGAAGTAGCTTGGCAAATATATATACACCAGATAATGTGGATTTATAGACTGTCTGCTAAAGGTATACATTTATCCTTAATTTGCTTTGTGGGTCCTGTTTGGTCCTTCCTGAGAGCACTAAAATGGTTGTCTCACATTTTACAGCACATTTGAAAAGCAGTGTAATATGATTTGCACCTGAATTTATATTTCAGATGGGAATTCAAGTTATTACTATTTCCTCCTATTAAAAACATCAGGTCTTGAATATGTTCAACTGAAAAACAGGACTGGCTAACAGTCTTTACCCAAGACTTGTAAGGAATCAATATAGTTCCCATCAGTACAGTAAATTACTTACTGAACCACTTCCAGTAATCATGATGTACAATTTCTCATTAACCCTGTCCTTTTCTGCACAGAATTGTGTTATTGACTTAGACTGATGTTCTGTTGGAATCATCTATGGCTCTTAAGTCAAAGAGCAATTAATTCAAAATGTGATTAAAATAAGGTTTTACAGGTTTACAAGTGCCTTTTTGGAAAGAGTCTCTCAGGCCAGCTCCTGGAAGAGGAATCACTGATTCTCCAGATTGGGGGCAGGGGCTGGAAAGCAGGACTACCTACTTCTGGAGAAGATTCTTTGCCACTAATGTTGATTTTGAAAGATAATTAGGTATCTTCTCCATTTGTGAGCTACCTGGCAAGGAGATAATTTCTATTAGGGAAAAGATAAGAATACATTCCTGCTTTTGAATCCTGACTGTAAAATATTTTTTTTAGTGATTCTGTAAAAGAAACATTATGAGATCCCAATCTGTGTTCAGTAATTTTGGATAAAATTGATCCTGGTTTTTAAAATTTTTTAAATGTTTTCTTCCATTGGTACTTTTGCAAATTCTTCTTAGGATCTGTAAGTCAAGCTGAGTTCTTTCTGCCTCTTCAGTTATAACTAATTTGAAATTATTTTGCTATCAGAATTTAGAGGGCTGTTTTGTTGATATCTGGGTGGAATGGAATCTAGCTCCATAAGATGTGTGTGACACTTCATGAGCAAACAGAGAGACAAGACAAGGTCCCTGGCCACTTATAATCTAAGGATCAGATTCTGATATAATTTGCACTGGGGAGTACCTTGCTCCACAAGTAGTCAGTGGAATCATTTCTGGGATAATCTTACTCACAGTGAGTAGCACTTTACCCCAATATGCATCAGAAGAAGTGGGCTGTAGTCCACGAAAGCTTATGCTCTACTAAATTTGTTAGTCTCTAAGGTGCCACAAGTACTCCTGTTCTTTTTGCGGATACAGACTAACACGGCTGCTACTCTGAAACTTTACCCCAATGCGACCGAAGAGTCCAATCTTTTGAGGTACACCTCTACCCTGATATAACGCTGTCCTCCGGGAGCCAAAAAATCGTACCGCGTTATAGGTGAAATCGCGTTACATTGAACTTGCTTTGTTCCGCCGGAGCGCACAGCCCTCTCCCCTCCCTCACTCCCCCCCCCCCCGCTCTCCCATGGAACGCCGCTTTACTGTGTTATATCCAAATTCGTGTTATATCGGGTCGCATTATATTGGGGTAAAGGTGTATTTAGCATCCTGGATTCCTACAGACTGAATGAGAGTCAAGGACATGCTAAACCTTGCAGGATTAGACCCTAAATAAGAACAAGAATAGAGAAAAATGACAGATCATTATATCTGGAACACATGAGGATTGTGAGACAGACGACACTAACACAAGAGAGGAAAGGTCATTTGTGTTAATAAATTTGACAGGTTTATTGTTGATTACTTAGTAGAGCTGGTCAAAAACCTAGGAAAACAAATTCACAAAATTTTCATTTTCTTTCTGGGTTTTTAATTTTGAAAAACTTTGGCAAAAATTAAAAAATCAATTTGCTCTATTGCTTAGTTTTCTTTTAATTCATGTTCATATTCTCTTTGGGTGCGAGAGGTGTTGTTGGAAGGCCTAGTAGAAAAATTGTGATTTTTAAGAAAAGGATTTTGGAGAAACGAGGTCATGCTTCCATAGCCATATTGGCAATACTAACTGACCCTGCCAGCAGGTAGGGGATCTTGGGGGACAACTACTGCACTGGTGGGGTGCAAAAACAGGGAAAATTCAATAGTGAGTGGTATGGGGTTTGTTAAGGTAGACAATTGGGGAGGGGTTTCTTTTAGTAAATAGGATAGGGGGTTTCCATAGTGGGGTACACTACAGTTGGTAACCAATTACATTTATACTTCAGTGTTAACAGGTAGCTAACAATTTCTGTGTAAAGGACAGCAGCATATAACCAACTAACAGTTATGGGTAAAATGTGTTAAATAACTAACAACTCTAGGTAAAAATGTGTCACAGTGGTGTAAATGTAAAATGTGAGGGGTGTTAGAGAGAAAAAGGGTAACCAATGGGGTTTTATGCTAGACTTCAGTAATACAATTAAGGTTTGGCAGCAGTAGGAGCAGGGTGAGCACGTGGGGGAAGGGATTAAGAGAGAGAGAGACAGACAGAGAGCAGACAGGCTGCAAGTTTAAACAGCAGAGAGACAATTATACAGAACACAGCAAAATCTGATCTATGATTTAACTTAACCAAGACTACACAAATTAGCAAGTAACAAAACACAATGCAACAATTCTTTAAGCCTAACTTACAGAGTACAATGCAAGCAATTTTCTAAACCTAATTTAACCACAACTATGCAAAATGAAATTACAATTTATCTAGACTAAAGGCTAAACCTAACCTAATGGGTGCACCTTAAACTAGGGGTAGTTCCAGAGGGCAGAGTGGTGTGTGCCCAGGATACAGCTCCGGGGGGGAGTGGGCGCTAACTAGTGATGGCTGCAAGCAGGCTTATTTCTAGCAGCAAAGGCGCTGCGAAGCTAGAAGCAGATTACAGATACAGACCAAGGAGTTAGCTTGGGTCTGCCTGCTGGGGAAAGAAAGCCAGCAGGTAGAACAAGGGGGGTGTGCCAGAGGTTTTTCCTTACCAATCCCCAAAGCAGCAGCAGGAACAGCAGTTTCAGCATCAGAGGATGCAGAGAGGGCTCGATTCGCTTACAATAATCAGAAGATCTCCAGGCACAAATTCGTTGTTCGTGGGAGGGGAGTTTAAAAACGGGGGTACGCTCAAAAACAAACGAGAGCGGGGAGAGGGCCCCCCAAAAACCCCCAGCTGATCAGACCAGGTGGCAAAGCAAGGACCTTCTCCGGGGGTCTGATCAGAAAATGTCTGGTTTTAAAGGCAAACTCAGGCAGTTTCCCGCCAGTAACTTTGATTGGTTCCCCTTAATCCAGGGGAGGAGAGAAGGCAGGGAAACTGCAGGTAGGCACAGGACATGTCTGGGCAAGTTCTGAGTCACAGGTATGACTCAGATGCTCAGCTATGTGGCCACTTTAGGTCTCGCATACCTGGGCAGAGCACCCTACACCGAGCCAGGTCTGAGCAAAGAAGCTAGACAAAGGAGCGAAAAAGCCCCCCCCACCTCCCTGAGCAGAGCAATGGCTCCAGTCAGTCTGCACAAGCCGTTTCCATGAGCAGGGCCAGGCTGTGACTTTGGTCAGTTCCATGGCCGGGGGAGGGGGGGGAAGGGGGGGCGGGGGGCAGTCACTCACTACAAACAGAAAGGAAGGGGAAAAAAGGAATCCAACAGAGGGACAGCTGTAACAGACACTAAGGGTACATCTACACTACAGGGGGGAGTCGATTTAAGATACGCAAATTCAGCTACGTGAATAGCGTAGCTGAATTCGACGTATCGCAGCCGACTTACCCCGCTGTGAGGACGGCGGCAAAATCGACCTCCGCGGCTTCCTGTCGACGGCGCTTACTCCCACCTCCACTGGTGGAGTAAGAGCGTCGATTCGGGGATCGATTGTCGCGTCCCAACGGGACGCGATAAATCAATCCCCGAGAGGTCGATTTCTACCCGCCGATTCAGGCGGGTAGTGTAGACCTAGCCTAACAAAACCTAAAACTTAGTCTTGTCAGGACATGAAGTAGACATGACTTGAAGACACAGGATCCAGATTAAGTAAGCAAATTTCCACCTTTACATGCTAATTTATTGATTATAATTGCAAGTTAACCAGCAAGTAGAACTCAGTGTAATGCTGTGAAAACTTTAACAAGGTGCTTGAACCCTCATCCAAGTCCAACAAAGCACATACTGTTAAGAGTCAAAACGTCATCCTCTCCTTGATAAGATTTTATATGCTATGTTAGTTTTTGAATAACATGATATACAAGCCATGCCTTCTCCTCAAGCTTGCCTGATCCTCCAGGCCTACACTTTTCTCCAAAGAGCTACTCCCACTTGCTTATATTCAAGGTGGAGTCTAATGAGCCACACCTGTCCTGATGACCCCATCAGTAACCACCTTATACAACTCCTTGCAAGGTTACTATGATGGGGACAATAGAAGCATCTTGGTGTACAGCTCTGTTAAAAGAATTTTCTCTCAAACAAATACATGGAACATTCCGTGGGTGTAGTAGTCTCATCCCCCAAATCTATTAATTCTTTACTCCATTCCCCCTTCTTTGCCCTTTCCCCCCAGTTCATTGATCCATCTACTTCAACCACTGATCCATTTGTACCCTTTGCTTTCCTATCCCCAGCATTTCCTGGAATCTCCTTTGGGTGGCTTCCTATCTGGAAGCTGCTCCTCACATCAGTAGGTAGCGACAGGTGGTATCTTACAGCTTCTGCTGGAAGGAGTGATGGTAGCTTGATTATCTACAGGGCATTGGGGTGGTTTGGTGGAGCAGGTCTCCACTGATTCACTGGTGATATTCCATAGCTCATGGGCAGGGGAGGGGTTTGGAGGCTCACCACTTTTTTTAGCAGTTGCCATGGTCCATATTAAAGCAAGTGAAACTTGCAGCTTGCCAGCTGCCTGCACAAGCAGCAGCAGTTCAGTCCCAGCCTCAGACAGTGCTGAAGCTATCATCAAGTAGAGCCAGCGTTAGTGTTTGGGGTAGGCCAATGAAGCAATTTCCTCCTCCTTTCCCCACAGGTGACCAATTCCTGTCCACTGTGATCATACCACTGAGTCCAGGGCAGGACCTAAGAACTGGGGCGAAGGATTAATAAAATGGTTCTTTTGATTGTGCCCCTAAGTTAACCGACTCACTTTGCATTTTTTTTAATTCTCCTTTCTCAGCCTCTTGCTGCAGAAGTGGAGTCGGAGGCTTGTTCCTTACAATTTGTTTAAAAGTCTTTACATCAGGTTAAAGGGCTGTTTTTAAGGCTATCTTGGCAAGGGAAACTAGGAACTAACCTTAAATGAAAGCTCATGCAGCCCAATGGCTGCTCTATGATGTGAGCCACCTCCAACTAATCCATGCTGGCACAAGAGGCTTGTTCTTGTGTGCGGAGTTGGGAAGGAGCTAACGCCAGCCCACACGGGCAGAGTGAAAGGCTATGATTGGATTCTTTAAGTAGAACCAGATTTGCAAACATGTTTCTGAAACTAATGAGGTAAGTCTGGGCACAGTTTGTGTAACATTTGCTCTGCACAAAAACTAGGGAAGCACATTACTATCAATTAAGCAGGAATATTCATCATATCATGTCAACAATCACTTTTCAAATTATGTGGTACAGTTTGTGAATTTAAACTAATTTGTCACCTGGATAATTTAGGCATCTTCGTGTATCCCGCGCCACAGAGTTATTGAGCTGGAGGCAGTAGATCGTGCACTCATCTCAGTCCGTGGGAATTCTGCCTGTATTAAGACTGCAGGATTGTACAAGGAATTGCAGCTGAGTACATCCAAACAGCCTACGTAGGTCTGTTCCTTCTTATGAGGTAGCTGCTGTGCCCCCTCAATACGTGTTGATCTCCATACGTACATTGTGTATTGAATGCAGGAGATAAAATAATCTTCCCTGCCCAGAGTTCAAATCATGTCACTCCCTTCCACTGGCTTCGTCTTACTGTATTCATAAAAATCTGCGCTTTTCATAGTCTTTATGAAGGCCTTGCACAAATGTGCCCTGCCTACATGTCTGCTCTCATTTCTTACCGCTTCCTTCTTAATTCTCTCCACTCAGCTGATAAATCACTCCTTATTTCTCTCTTTATTTCCTTTTCTAATTCAGGTCGTCTTCCATGCTGCCCTGTATTTACACCTAGAATAATCTCCCTTTGCCAAATGCATTCTCTCGCTCTCTGCTCAAATACCTCTTTAAACCCTAGTCTGCAACTAGGCCTTGGCTAGACGATGCCTACAGTGAGGAGAGGCAAAGAGAACCTTATATTTCAAACTTTATAAAGATAAAAACCCAGAAAATTTGGCAGGAACAATAATATAAATAATAGACTAATAATACAAAGTAGCATCAAATACTTGCTTAGGAAAAGAATAACTGTAAATTACCACCACAATAAAAAGAAGTTTTTAACAACATACTGTCACCCAAAGTGGGAATCAGCTCCTCCTCTCCCTGGTTGCAAAATCCAGCTTCACTCCTGGTTTCCCACCTCTGCCTCCTTTGGCTTGTGATGTTCCTTTGCTTCAGTGCTGCGACAACTGCACTCCTTTGCACCAGCAAACAACAGCTCCCCATCGGCTCATTCTTGTAAATCATTTCAGGAAAAAATGCTGTCACTAATCCATTACTGAAATAGAAAATAAACTAAAAGGAGGGTGGTCTAAATTAATTCTACCATCTGGTCTCTAGGTCTGATCTTTGTGAAGGATGTAAGCTCCTTAGGGCAGAGATCATTCCCTTTGTTTTGTTCCTAGTAAAGGTCCAAGTACACTGTTGGCTGAGGTAGAAAACGTACTCCAATGAGAAATAAATAAATGTCTAGAAGAAAGATATTAAAAGCTATAACTGTTGGCCAGGTAGGTGAACAGAGCTGGAGGAGCCACATGGTCTCCTTCTGGGCTGACACATTATTACATACTGTAACAACAACAACAAGGAGTCTGGTGGCACCTTAAAGACTTTATTTGGGCATAAGCTTTTGTGGGTAAAAACCTCACTTCTTCAGATGCAACTCTCTGCCCAAAGATGACAGGGATGCTGGCACTATTTTCACTGAGGACTTTAATTTTTGCTTACTTTCAACTGCTAGATTGGCATTGCAGACTGCATTCTTAGACTGTTGTACATCCTTTGTAAATTGCTTTGAGATGTCTTGGTGTGATAATGTGCTATAACAATTGAAGTCATTATTACTCTCTCTTTCGCTGAGGGAATTTGATGGCTGGCATTGATCTATAAGACACTAATTTCCATATTTTGGTATTACATTAACCAATAGATTTCCTCTGGTTTATGATTTCACAGAAAGGTTTACTGGACAAGCCTTAGTGCTAAGGAGTGCCACCACAAAACTGGGACAAAGTACATGAATTATTGTCATTCTCTACCTGAGAAAGATATATATATTCCTTTGTCGATGATGCTGATAATGATATTGATATGACGAGTGGAACCCAAAGATGCAGATTTAATGGTTAAAAGACCCACAATTCAGTCAAACTAGGAAGTAAATGAACCTGAATGTAGAGAGAGGCAAACGGCTGAGTTTGCTTTGAACAAACATTATATGCCAGATTTTCAGCCAACGTAAATCAGTCCAGCCCCAGTGTGACTTGGTGCTTACAGACTAGCATTGGACAGGTGAGGCAAGGGCCCCTTTGGAAAGGAGAGAAGATAGGCTTCAGCAGGTTGTGGGCTTGTGGCTGGGCCTAACCACCAGCACCAATACTTTAGGGGCTAAAGAATCAGGAAAGCTTTTCCTCCCCTAAAATAAAGGGTTTGGAAGCACTGCTTCAAGCAGTTGCTTCATGCTGTGATTCTCTGGTGGACATGGGTTGCCTTAGTGCTTGTCCTATCACCATGTTCTGTCATCCTGATCCTGCTATTTGCTGTCTCTTAATTTAGCATTTATATTACAGTGGAGTCCAAAAGCCCAGATCAGAGTCCCATTGTGCTAGGCACTGTAATAACACAAGACGATTCAGTCCCTGTCTGGAAGAGCTAACAGTCTTATGTGTGTGAATTTAGCATGCTCTGCATTATGGGCTATCTCAGGCATGCTGCCAGCCCAAGATTCAGATCCTTAATTCGGTTGCACCTGTATTCAGTCTGTTGCTGTTCAAAGGGATCTTGGGAGGGCAGGGGATGGTGAGGCTGTTCAGAAGTATCCAGGGAAATTTTGTTGTCATCCTATAGGCCAGTCTGAGCCTGCTACAAACTATGATACCTCAACATGCCTAACACAAGTAGAACTTGCCAAACAAATTTTCACTGATGATGTAAAGCTAAGATTCTGAACATGGATCTCTGGAGTGGAAAGTAATTAACTCACCAAGTCAGGTATCCCTTTTGCATTTTAGATCTACCCCATTATGAATCAGATTGTTTCACAGCTGAGGATTTTAATGCAGCAGAATGAGGTTTATTTGCTAGAATGAAGTTATTACATCAATGGAAATCCTTGGATGATTTTCTTCTTTTTACTTTTGGATCCAGGCCGTGCATTGCTGAGGCTTACTGACAAGAAGCTTGAACGAATGGGGATTGCCCAGGAGAGCCTACGACAGCACATTTTGCAGCAGGTGCTTCAGCTGAAAGTGAGAGAAGAAGTCCGAAATCTACAATTACTTACACAAGGTAGGAAAGAATTTCAGTGGGGGCCTATAAAAAGGTAGTGAAGGTAAAGTTCAAACAAAGACATAAAAGGTGATTTGACAGTCCTCAGTAAGAAATGATGCATGAAGATCTTATCGACTCTAAATACTTTCCTAGTGGGGAAAGGGAACAAAAGGTAAAACAATGCATAAATAAAAAAGGTATGTTAAGCTGACTGTTGGCATGAGGAGAGTAGTTTTGATCTACAGCTTGATGGCATTCTCACTTAAATGCCTACTTACTAAGACAAAAATAACTTGACTATATAAAGAGAGAATTAATATAAAACCATCTGTCTTTGCAGACATGAACATTTGCATTAATTGTTTACTCTCACCATTAGATAAAAGAGTAATCTCTTATGGTAAGAGCTGTCAATGAGAATTACCTGGTAGGTATCTGAAAAATGTAAAGATCTTGATTCTACTTTCTCATTGAGGTAACTCCATTGATTTTACTAGAATCATTCCTAATTTATACCAGTGGAAGTCAAAGCAGAATCAGATTCAGTCTGATGATCTTGTGTGTATATATGTGTATCTGGGGGGAGGTCATTTAACAACAACAGCAACAAAAGCCTGTACATCTTTTCCAAATAAGGCTAAAACATTTCATAATGGCTTGCATTATTAGCTCTATTGAGGCATTTGTAGCTGCTGCAATAATATGGAACAGAGCAGACATTGTACTCACAATGTAAAGTAATGGTTCGGCATCTTTTAATATAGGTCTGTAGTTATCCATCCTTGTAAAATGAGGTTTGATAATCCAGCCAGATAATTTCCATGATGTTTTGGTTTAATGCCCATTTTGTGTCAATGCATATGAAAAGAAATATTGTTAAAATATACTGTGTGCACTGAGGAGCACTATGTATTCCATATGCAGCATTATGTAGCGGACTAAACTGTGCTTACTGTACTAGGAATAAACTCATTGGTTAGTGCAGTAACTGCCCTTCGACAGGAAGAGTCTCTGGCTCCAAATGAACTGTTCCTCCGGCAGGTTTTGATGTGGTTTCTAATGCCGATGGGTCATAGTTGTAAGGTTTTTCCTGTCATATGCATGCCTCTCCAGCACTGCCACCCCCGGACATGTTGGGGCACTGCAGGTGCATTGCACTTGGCACCCCAGACAATTACCCCGGACCAGATTAGTTCAACCCCTCTCTGCAACATCTTGTTTATTCACTTATTCTACAGAGGGTAACTCATTTATTTCGCTGCTCACCCTGGGTCCATGTAAGTGTCCTGGTTAGTTTCCTCTCCTGTTCCAGAGGTCCCAGCCCTACACCTAGAGCTGGTCTGTACTTTGGGCAATTCCTCCTCTTAAGGCAGGAGCCTCCTAGCTCTTCCCCTTGGAGCTGGTGTCGTGCTTTAGGCCAGCTGTAGAGCCTCAGGCACCTTCTCCTCCTTCTGGCCCATTTACCGATCAGTCCTTCCACTCTCAGCCTGAGAGTTCAGCAGGCAGCACTTCCCCTGTGCTGTCCTCTTCTTGTTAATTCAGGGGCCTGCAGGAGCCTTTTGACAGGCATCTGCCCTGCTATGAAGGAAGAAGCAGAATTTATGTTGGCCCCTTCTTCCAGTTCATTCTTTATTGGCTGGGCGAGAACAGAGCCTTGCCCCATCTTCTCTGTAAGGCTCCAGGTCCCAGACCCTTAAAGACCTAGCAAAAGGATTTCTTCTAAATGTTGCTTCTAGGGCCGGCTCTGGCTTTTTGGCCACTCCAAGCAAAAAAAAAAAACGGGGTGGCCAGAACGGCAAAGCAAAAGAAAAAACCCTGTGGCGTGGCCGGAGCGCGGGTGCAGGGTGACCGGCTGGGGGGGGAGGGAGAGGGTGGGAGCAGGCGGGAGAGAGAGAGAAGGGGGTGGCCAGGGCTACAGCAGGGGCACTGCCACACGGCCCCTCCCGCTGCGCCGCCTCCTGCCGCGAGGCCTCCGCTCCGGTCGGCGGGGAGGGAAGGAAGAGGACTGCCCTGCAGGGCGCTCTCGTTCTCCGCGCCACCGCCCCCTACAGGGCGGCCAGAGCGGAACAAAAAAAAAAAAAAGCGGCCGTGCCGCCCTAGTATTGGGCAGAATGCCGCCTCGAACAATCTGCCGCCCCGAGCACCAACTTGCTCAGCTGGTGCCTGGAGCCGGTCCTGGTTGCTTCTTTCCAGGGCCCCTTTCCTCTGTCTCCATATTTCCTCACCTCTTAAAGGACCATGCTGTGTGACAGGGAGGACTGGGCAGTAGGCAATACTGCCCTTAAGGAACAGACTATCCTGTTACTCTACCACTTGCAAATATCACCTTACCAGGGCCAGCTCCAGGCACCAGCAAACCAAACAGGTGCTTGGGGCGGCACATTTTCAGGGGCGGCATTCCAGCCAGCCTCTTTTTTTTTTTTTTTTGCTTTGGGCGGCAAAAGGCTAGAGCCAGCCCTGGCAGCAGCAGTGTGTCCTGCACGGGGGGCGCCCTGGGGCCGCTGCGGGTCGTGTCGGGGAGCAGAGCCCGCACCTATGGCCGGGCAGGCTCTGAGCGCGGGACACTCGGGCGCATGGAGCCGCCTGCAGGTGCCGCAGGGCGGCCGCTCCCTAGCGCCGCAGCCGGTGCTGGGCGAAGCGGCCCGAGCCACCCAGGGACTGCGGCAGGGTGGCCAGCAGCAGCAGTGGGGCCACAGTGGGGACTGGTGCCCGGGGCATTGCTGTGCGGGGCCCATGTCCCGCTCTCCGGGACTCTGTTCCCTCTGGGGCTGTACTGCCCCGGCTCCTCAGGCCCCTGCCGGGGCGGTCCCCCAGCTCTGCTCTCCTGGGTCCCAGCCGGTCCTGGAGGCGGAAGCCCTGGCTGGAGGGACCCTGAGCTGAGGCGCGGCCCAGGAGCCCCGCTGCTTACCCCGACCCTGCCAGCGCCAGACCGGCTGGAGGTGAGGGGGGAATGGGTGGAGTGAGGTCAGGGGGAGAGCCCAGCGCTGGAGTGGCAGGGGGTGCGGGTGGGGGGGAGAACCCAGGGCTGGGGCAGCAGGGAGGTGCGGGGGGAGCCCAGGACTGGGGTGGGGGCGCTTGGGGCAGCAAAAAACCTAGAGCCAGCCCTGCACCTTATCCTGTCCGGGCTGCTTAAAGCTAGTGTGTGTAGCTGTGATATGAACAATAACTGGTCTTCAAAATGCCTTAGTAAGGAGATGGTGCCCAAGATCCTCCAATGCTTAGAGGTCCACTTCTTCCTCAAAAAGTCATCTTTTCCAACCATTGCTTGCCAATTTCCACCCTGTCTCAATCTGTCCCATTAAAGGGAATGTGATTTGAGAGATTGGTGGATTTTAAGTTCCAGTTGTAGCCCAGTACCAGACACACTGGAAGTTTCCCTCATGTGTTTAGGCCCATTGATGGAAGGTCAGACTATGCTTGTAAGGACCATTAATGATCCATTGGCTTTAAATTTTGAGTCAGTTACCTATTATAGTCCTGCTGACCTCTCAGTAACTCTTGATTGGCCACGGGGCATTGCTTTAGAGTATATCTACACTTCAAGCCGGGGCTGTAATTCCCAGCTTGAGGAGACATGCTTGTGCTAGCTCTCATCCAGCTAGTGCACTGAAAGAGTGTAGCCGTGGCAGTATGAGGGGCAGGGGCAGGCTAGCTTCCCCAAGTACATGCCCATCCAAGACCCCAGGTACATACTGAGCCAACTAGCCAATCCTGTTGCTCGCACTGCCGTGGCTACCCTTGTTTTCAGCATGCTAGCTGGATGAGAGTTTGTGCAGGTATGTCTCCTCAAGCTGGGAATCGCGCTCCCAGCTTAAAGTTTAGCCATACCCATAGTGACTAATGGGTGTTGCAGACTTGTCGGTGACTGCTCTTCAGTGGCTCCACTGGGAGCTTGACAGGTCAACTGGTGGTATCAGTCATCCAGGGTCAATCAGTAATGATGACATTTCATGTGGCATCCTCCAGGATTTTAGCCTTTTGCCCATGTGTTGAGGATACATATGTGGCCTTTGGTAAAATCACATATAAACACAGGACAGAGTATCATGAATCTGCTGCTGATAGATAGATGCAAGTCTCTTGTCTTGAGCAGACATCTGTGTAATCTGGTCTCTGCCTTGGGGGTTATGTAGACAATGTATCCCTCTGGATGCCCCCTTATTCTCAACCTAGAAGAGCGCCATGTGTCTGTTGGATATTCAGCGAAATTGGTTCACTCTCCCTCCCCCAGCTGCCCAGTTTTCTCAGGCTGTGTCTAAATTTATCCTGCATAGCTTAGCAACAGCAGTACATACCTTCATAACCACAACCCCTTATTAAAGTAATGTCCTCTTAGTACTCTGTCTACCAGAGATTCTTGTTTGTAGCTGTTAAGGAATTCAGGGCACATCTTCATCCTGATGAATACTGTATCTACGCTTGGACACCTGCCTTTTAGGGATTCCACCTCAGGTCAGAAGGTGACCATGGTTATCCTGTGGTGGCCTCTAAAGTTTGAAGTTATTCCAGGTAATTGGTGTGAGAGGAAAAGGTTACCGTCATGCCACAATTTCGATGCTACTTAAAGGAAGGAAGCAGGGCATATAGTTAACAAACCCCTGTCTGAGTCATTCAATGCGTAGGCTGGCCTTTAAGTAGTCTGATCCTAATCCAAAATGGTTCAGTGAAATCAGTGAAACACTCCCATTGACTTTAGTGGACTTTCGATCAGATCCTGATTGAGGTTAGGATCCAGTCAAAGAACAGCGAAGATTAAAAAGACTCATGACATAATATTTATATACAGTGTAATTTATTTTAAGAAGTGTTTGTTTCATCTGCCTTCCATACAGAAAGTTCATATGTAAATGTTGCTTGACAGATAGCAATTGCACTGTGTACGGCCTTCCTCCATACTTCTGTTGTAGTAACTTACTTACAAACCCATTTCACATTCCGTCATTCAATGCACGCTGTCCAGGCTGTGCTGGGGATCTGACAGCAGTGGTATTATGTGATTGTGTAATTGAAGGCTGTATCTTGAATTTCAGTGGGACTGTTCTTGTGAGTATGGGCTGCCTGATTGGGCCTATTATCAGCAGAAATGTTATCCCGACCTCCACTGGGGTAGAAGGGCTTCCTCATCTGACTGAGCTTTTCTGCAAGAAACCCAGCGAGGTCATGGAACTAATTTGGCAAAATATCTGCAGATGTCTCATGGGGAGAGTGCTCAGGGCTGGAATCATCATTATTATATTGTTTCTTCCCTAATCCTGATTCATAAGAGCCAAAAAAACCATGTTTTACATAACTACACAGTGATGGTGTGAAGCTAATTTTGGATTTTCAATGCCAGTCCAGCTCATAGCTAGCATAGAGAGAAGATGTCCCATTAGCATTGGCATATCAGACCTACGTGGAATGCTGTGATTTTGAACAAAATGTTTTTAGACAGGGATCTGCTAATGGTGCTTGGATTTAGGTTGTGTGTCATACCTGCACTCTGCATATTTTTAAGGTGACATTGTGCCCATTTATAAGTTGCTCTGAGAGTTTCAAACTGGGCTAAGTGCTACTTGAAGTTAACCAGCCGATCACAGAAATTGATGCTAATTCTTCAGGAAGATTTCCCCTGGTAACAAAATACATTAGATTAAGGCCATATGCCTCATTATAATGGATTGCTACTGTTGATGCTTGTTGGCATTATACCATCAGTGTACCATCATTATACCTTCATCCTGTGCTGGTGCTCAACTTCTAAAGAGGGTATGTGCACATTGTTAACCAGGGTAAATAACTCACAAATAAACATTATCCCCTGCCCTTGCTAAGGAGTAGTCCAGTTCCAAATCTACTGACGAATCATAGTAATGCGTCTGCCTTAGATTAATTTAAGTGACCCTAAAGGTCCATCTTATCTTTTTTGGGGATGTAGGAAAACTGCTGCCCGATGATGGTATGACGTTGCATAATGCTTTATAGAAATATGCTTATGAGTATAAATATGATATAACTGGAATATGTTTTATGCTAGATATGCCGTGTAACATATCTTTGCAAAGGTTTTGATCTACTGAATATATTCATCCTATTTGTATGCATGTATCATTTTTATATCTGAAGTTATGAGCGTTGGCTCTATGCTTGTATTTAAAGTGTTTGCTATAGGAAGCACATAAGGCAGATTTGGTCAACATAGTGTGAAGGGGTTATTCAAGTAATTGGGAGTACTTAACTAACCATGGACTATAGGAGACACCAATCCACAGCTGAGCTTTCCTGGGAACGTTCAAACTAACATGTAAACAATGGCGTCGGCCTGCAAAAAGCTGAATCATTCATAGACATGTGACTTGCCCAGGTGGCTAGAGACCCCATCTTGTGGGTGTGATGTTGCACAAGAGAGAGACTATATAAGGCCCTGGAAACCCCGCATTTTGTCTTCAGCTGGCTCAAAAGATAGCCTCTCCACCCCAAAGAGATGCCTGAAAGAAACCGGAACAAAGGACAGTAACTACGGGGGTGTGAGTGATTGCTGGACCCAGACTAGGAAGGAGCCTAATCTGTCAAAGAAGCTTATTGGAACATCTCTGAGGGTGAGATTTACCTGCATTTAGTTTCCTACTGTATTAGGCTTAGACTTGCGTGTTTTTGTTTTATTTTGCTTGGTAACTTACTTTGTTCTGTTTGTTATTACTTGGAACCACTTAAATCCTACTTTTTATATTTAATAAAATCACTTTTTACTTATTAATTAACCCAGAGCAAGTAATTAATACCTGGGGGAGCAAACAGCTGAGCATATCTCTCTATCAGTGTTATAGAGGGCGGACAATTTATGAGTTTATCCTATATAAGCTTTATGCAGACTAAAACGGATTTCTTTGGGATTTGGACCCCATTGGGAATTGGGTATCTGGGTGTTGGAGACAGGAGCACTTCTTAAGCTGTTTTCATTTAAGCCTGCAGCTTTTGGGGGACATGGTTCAAACCTGGGCCTGTGTTTGTAGCAGGCTAGTGTGTCTGGCTCAACAAGGCAAGATACTGAAGTCCCAAGCTGCCAAGGAAAACGGGCTCAGAGGTAGTCCCAGCACATCAGGTGGCAGTTCCTAAGGGAGTCTCTGTGACTGAACCCGTCACAGATGGGTTTATTGTCCCAAAATGGCTTTTGAGAAACCCTATAACCAGAATTTTTCCTTCTGTGTTAGACAAAAATCCCTGTTTTAAGAGCTTTGCAATTGTGAGCTTTTGGATAGCAGGGTAAAGGGAGCAACGATGAAACCTCAAAAGGTTCAGCTGTTTATTTTCGTTTGGATGCCAGAATATTTGAGGAGCTCCTTTACTACTTTCGCCTACCACCTTCCTTTTGGTGGGGAAAGCCTCCTAGGATGTGGAGACTCTGAACACTGATTCACAATTACCAGTATCCTCTTTGATGAAACCCCACTCAGCTTCCTTTCCTTTCTCCTCCTCTTCCTATGAACCTCCAGCATAGTTTAGGCACTTGCATGAATTTAGAACCTCTTCTCCCTCTTACTCCCCAATTTACTTGCATCACTCTACTGTGGGAAGTTCCACAGTCTTTATCCCCTTTTCCCAGAAGCAGGAGGCATTGCTACTAGACTCACTGTTGTCCCTTTCTGAATTACGCACATGAAGGCTTCCCTACTTGTGATGCCTTGTCATGCATAGCATGCTTGGAGCTGCTCACCCTAGGGTATCACTATCATGGAAGATTCAAAGTGTAACAGAAGCAGGCCATGTCTTACCATCAAAAGGTTAGAGGACAATGGAGAAAGTCAATTGATTTAGCCCACACCATTGCATCCCCAGTGCTTATGTTCTCTTCTTACTTGGAAAGGAACTTGCAGGGGAGAAAATCCTACAAAAGGAGTCTGAGAATAAGGGTAGATAGATGAGGAAGAACACCTTGTATGAAAAGGGGGAGACTGTATATGTGGCAGTTCATTCAAATCTATCTTTCTTTCTTTCTTTTTCTCTCTGCCATGTAGACAATGTAGGTGTAGGACAATTAGTTCCTTGACTGCTCTGATCAACTTGTACTGCCAGAGATGGGAGCATTACACTGTCATCCATGACCAGAAGGCAAGTCACTGAAGCTAGTCCTAGTGTTACACTTGAAAGGTCTAGTGTTACACTTATGTTACACTAGTGTTACACTTGAAAGGTCTCTCATATTATTTCTCCAAAAGGCCAGTCTATTATTTTCTTCCCCAGCAGGAGTCTGGGCACCAGATTTTGGCACCTGGGGAATCCTAGATTCCTTTCACCTGAGATACTTGTTTTTCTTCCTCTAAGGGTACAGCAGATGTTGCTATTGTCACAACTTTGGGTAGGGGATTTACTAGCCTTTCTGGATTGTGGCCCGTAAAAAGGAAGCACATAACACTTGTGGAATCTTGTTTTCATGTCTGTGTTTCGTTGTCCCTGGCATTGCATTATTTGAATTGCGTGACGATCCTTTTTACTCAGTGACTGTGTGTCTCCCTCTTTTGTTATCATTATCCTGTCCTGACCTTTATTCTTTTCCACCACCCGAAACAAACAGTTTCTACCACAATCAGGAAGGGCCTTGTTTCTATTCCTTATAGCAAAATAACTATGCAAATGTTTCCTGCGTATGCTGCATGCATGGCATCTCTCCAAAACAAAAAAAACCTTGATGTTTCAGAGAAGCTGACACAAACCTAATTCCCTAGAGATTTCCTTTTCCCTAAGCCTCTTTGTTGTCAGCAATCTCTGAGAGACCTCATAGAATGGATCCTGAGGAATGGAATGGCTACGGCCTATGCCACAGGATCAGCAGTGTATTCCATAGTGGTTTTTATTTTTAGGTACTGGCTCAGGATATTAGGCTTGTCTACATGGTGCAATAGTCCATACCACAGGGGGTGTAAAGTCTATTGCGCACTAGTATGTTGGGCACCAGTTGGTCCATGTGGACCCAGATGGCACGCACTAAAAGTTTTGTAGTGCGTGTTACCATCAGGCTGGTTTGAAGCAGGACTGCATTAACACACACTAGGGAACTTTTAGTGTATGCCAGCAGGGGCCAAATGGGCCCAGTTAGCATGTGACACACTAACGCTCACTGGAAATTTTCACCCCTCTGGCATGGACTAACATGCTGTGTAGACGAGCCCTAAGCCTGCCTGTATATTAGTACCAGGGCTTTTACCGTCGTCTTCATATAGATGTTTTTCACCACATTTCTGTATCCCTATATGTCCCTTCCACTACATATCCCTATCCATTGTCCTTTTCCTGCACCACAGCAGGAGCCTAACAATTCATTCTGTACAGCCATCTTCTTTGTCTGTGATGTCACTTTATAATTATACATCAGAGTACAAAACTACAGTCTACATTATACCCTCTCCACTCCCTGGTTGAGACCATATGAGGCACTCTTAGATGAGCTAGGGCAGGGAGCCGGAAGCATTGATCACTCTTGCAAAGCTTCTGAAACTTCAGGCCATTTATGACCTGATTTCACAGAGAATCACTGTTTTCCCAGATCACTTCACTGCCTACGTGTGCACACACATGTGCATATTATATACACAATGTGCACCAGTGAGGATAAAAATTAAAGTTTTCCAACTGAACCATTCAACTATGGATGACTTAGAGCATCCACTTTTCAGATTTCTAACTTGAGCTGGGAGAAGCATGTACTTTGCAATGCAACAGATTTGTCCAATCTCTGGTAAATTGTTGAATTAATTTGTTGTGTTTCCCATAGTTATGCCATCCAGTCTTCTAATATTTAAAATATGTGTAGAGTCAGACGTATGCAATTGTGGAATTCTGCAGTGGTGAAAGAGTGCTGAAAAACCATACCTGTACAATTAACATTATTCATATTCTGTATTCACATTTATTATAGGATTCCATCAGTGGTGGAAGTGCTAAATGTAGTGGAAACTTAGTAGTGTGCATATACAAAACTGATTTTCATCATCTTTTTATTTTGTTTTCCAAATTCCTATCTGTGGACTAGCCATCTGGAAAGTTTGACCCTCCAGAGTTGTATCTGCCCAAAACGGTCTTAGCTTTTTATATGCAGTGTTGTTGCAGCCATGTTGGTCCCAGGAGATTAGAGACACAAGGTGAGTGAGATATTTTTTATTGGACCAATTTCTGTTAGTGAGAGAGACAAGTTTTCAAGCTTACACAGAGCTCTTCTTCAGGTCTGGGAAACTTGTTCAGAATTTCACAGCTAAATACATCTTGTTTAAAGATTTTGTATTTAGCTGTGGCACTCTGAGGAAGTTTAAACTTTTTATGGCAGAAAAATATATATTGCTTTTTTCATCCATGTGTAACTTTGAAGAGGAAGAAATTACTTTCTCAAACTTTCCAAAAAGATTCACTTTTATGCTGAGACCAAGCATGAGACAGCTTCATACCACCCTTCCTTTATGATTGATCAGAAAGTGGAGTGTACGACAGTCTTAACTATAGCTAATTGTGATCACCAGGCCCATCGACAGAAATGTGGGGCCCCAGTCCATCATATACAATGGAGCCCCACTCCCTCCCATTTCATTTTATTCACACAGATGTTACAGCCGTTTGGGGAGCCCTGAGCTCAGGGCCCCTGATACAATTGTCCTGCCCTTTTCCCCTTCTTGTCTGTCCTGGTGATCGGTGCCAGGGCACTAACATATTAGTTACCTGAGTAAAAAGAACTGCATGGCTCATGGGGCTTTTGGTAACAGGTTACAACATTTTTTCACAGGGAGTTTAAATGAATCATGCCCATATTGTGGGATAAGGCTAGAGACATGATATGTTGTGCTCTGATTGGATTTTTTTAAATCAAAGATGTAGCCAATTTGGGTTGGGATGCTCTGCTAAATTTAAAAAAGGGGTGGGGGGAAAGCTAATAAAATCCATAATTCCCTGTCATGAAATTCTCCTCATCCTTAGGAAATATCTAGAGAGCTTTTCTATTTCTATCTGAAACTTCTGGGATTCTGGTTCAAATCCTTATCATAGCAATAGTGACCAACAGTCATAACCATTAATAGCCTGTGTAGAGTGAGTTGGAAGCCTCACTCTAGTTTAAGATAAACAAGTGTTCACATCATTTAAAAAAAATAAAAACACACCTAAACACTAACAGGCACCCTTGCTGGCAGCCTTGCTGGCAGCCTCTGGGGAGCACAAAATGCTTTCAGATTTGTGTGCTTAAAGCCAGGCACGTATGGCTTGATTTTTCAGAGATGCCGAGCAATCCCAACTCTTAGTGACTTCAGTAAGAGCTGGGAGCACTCAGCACTTCTGAAAATCATGTCACTTACCCAGGTGCCTCATTATGGAGTTTGGTGCCTAAAGGTAGACACAAAGTTTTGGCCTTGGTGGCAGGGAGAATGAATTACCCTCCCTGCCCTAGAGGTGGTCCCTCCAGATTAGAACTGTGGCAAAGCTTGCAGGTTGACTTTGAGAGGCTTGTACTGTCACTTCCTGTGATGAGTATGTACTGTCAGCAGAAGAATTCAATTTCCATCATTGCTAGTCTGGCATCTTTAACAAATACAACGTTCACTTAATTTACTTAACATACTTTAAAAATCTTTTTGAATATCATTTCTTCAATCTGTGAATGCTGCTATCAGATATAAAGATGTTTTGTTCCTATTGTAAAGCCTGTGCAATAAAGGTTTACAATTGCTTAAAGATACAGAAATCCCTTGGTTTTTGTTTTGTTTCGGCAGGGGTGAGGGAATTGGCCTTTGTAAAGCTACTGTACAAAATTCTCTAAAAAGAACCATTTTTATTTAAAAGCTTCTTTCCTTTTTTCCTTCACATTCTGTAGAAGTCTTTCCATAATGTAGTTTTAAAAATTAATGTTGCTGTATTCAAATAAAAGTTTATTCCTAATGGCGTTTAGTTTTTATGCATCATATGATAGAGCAGCCTTCATTTGCTCACTTATATGCTGAAAGTCAGCAGTGTTATGAAATGATTTTTTATTGCTTAGCAGTATGCAGATCTAGGGCATCTTACACAAAAAGGAGTTGGGGGTTTTGTAATCCCTTAATTTGACATAATCATAGGTCAGCCTGGTGTTTTTTATGATATGTCCAAGTAAAATTAATCATTTTAACTAGATTAGATCCCCCTTAAGAACAATAACATGGACTTTTTCGTGTCACCATTTGAATTGATTTTAATTTAAATTGTTCCACTATAAATTAATATATTGAAATTACCTCCAGGCTAAGGGATGATTGTAGACTTTCAGGTTAGACAGTTTAGGATTATACAGAGACCTCTAAACAGTTAGACATAATTACAGAATAATGTCCAAGTTCTTCTGTCTAACTAAAGTATGCTATTTATAAAGCACCTGTTACACTGGGATCTAAACGCTAATGCCAATGAATGATAATAGACAGCTATAACAGAGCTGTGAATCACACATGTAAACGTGTCCATCATCATGTTCATTTTTTATAATTATATTTTTGTTTGGTGTTCAGCTATGGCTTCATGTTATATAACATTTAGATATGTGCAGGTACCAACTTTTGTATTTCAGATTACACAAGTACTTTGTAAAAGGGAATTTAGTGTTGGTGAAAAGTACCTGTTTAGTCTCTAGACACCTTCCCTGGGAGGGAGTTTGCATAACAAAAATGAAGGTCCTTGCTATTACTTACTTCTTTGTTTAGGGAGTACTGAATGAGGTCTCCTGATGGGAGACCTCTTTCTCTCCCCTCTAACATCCTTCAGAAATCACTGAATTGTATAGTCTTTCTCTCCCTAGGCTTGAAAAACTTTTCTAACATATGCCTGCGTGTGGTACAAATGAAGGGTGAATGGAACTTTTATCTTTTATTCCTCTTGTCTCTAAATGTTTCAACATTCTGTCTTTCTAACCTCTTCCTGAAAGGGAAAGCAAACCCCCTTTTACCTCATGAATAACTGAGGGCTGCCACTAACATTGGGGCCAGAGATTGATTTCTTGAAATTCAGTTTTGTTTGGAAGGTTTCCCAATAGTGTGTGAATTCAGGGGCTGACAAGGCTACTCTTACCTGATGGGGAAATGGCAGTGGGCTCATTTCTCCCACTTGATCCAGGCAGTGTGGAACTTTTAAGCTGTAATCAACCACTCCTTGCCAGTGGCTGCCATAAGGCGCGAGACAGTTCAGCTGTATTTAAAGAATCATAGGTTCAACGAGAAGCAGTCCACAGGAACTGAGACCATGGGCCAGATTTTTAAAGGTATTTAGGCACCTAAAGATGCAGATAGGTGCCTAATGGGATTTTAAAAGGGCCTCAGCGCCTAACTCCCACACTGTCACATTGTTATTTCTGGGTCTAATTTTAAAGAATACTTTAAACTAACCACATTTATTTTCCAGAGGAAAAAGATAAGGCAGAGAAGGGATGCAGTAGTCCTGCCTTAAAAACTCCACTGACACTCCAGTTGGCACTAGGACTTGCCTAAATGTGTCTTTCTCTAGCCTCAATTACTTCTTCACATCTCTTTAGATAATCTATCTTAGCAACACGCTCCCTTTTCTGCCATCTGTTTTATTGCACCTTTGTTAAATATAACTCTAATGACCTGACTTTCACTGACCACATGGTGTTTTCAGTGTAAAATATATACACAGAATTGCAACCTCTTACATTCATTTCATTCTCCAGTATTTTTTCTTCCTCTCTGTGAGAGGTTGAGTGAGTAGAATCCAAATGAGGGACAAATTACCAAGGGTTTGGAGCCACGGGTGACAGTGGGGGTGCTGAGAACCATTGAACCAAACTGTGTAAACCCTGTAGATAATGGAAACCACTTCAAACCAGGGAGTGCGGCAGCACCCCTTCAGCTCTAGTTCCAGCACCTATGTTTGGAGCTGACATAATGGAGATGGGGTTCTTGCGCCAGTGCTGATTCAGAAAATTCAGAGCACCATAGCTAGAGTCCCCTTCTGCTTCTTAGAAATGCTCCTTTTACATTGCCTCTGGATAGAGGCTTTGTGGAAGGCTCCAACTGAGCCAAGCACAGATCCATTCTACTCATGGCTGCGTTCTGTGGCGATTCCAAGCACTGGGGGAAAACAGCAATAGTAGTTACTCTACTCAAGAAGCTTGTCAACTCACACATGCAGCCACCTAAGGGAACTGTGTACTCCTGTCAATCTACCTTTGAAGATTTCAGTCCTGATTTTGTTCGCATGTATACTGGGGTAAATCAAGAGTAATGCACCATTAAGTCAATGGAAAGATTCCCAGTGACTTCAGTGGGCTTTGGATAAAACCCAGGAACGTTTATATTCTTTAGAACAGTTGATTTAAACAGACAGAGCCTGATTTTCACGGGGTCTCAACATACTGTCTTCTGATTTTGCATATGAAAATAACAAGAGTACATAATTATTTGTCCTCTGAGATTAGTGGCCAAATCAAGCCCAAAATATGTTGTCTTCCCCTTCCCTATTCCTTATATTTACTTCCCTTACTATATTGTTTCTTCCTTATGTGTATGTACACACTTGGGAACGTGCAAAATTTGGCTTAACAATTCCCTAGAAAAATTACATATTTTGCTACAAGTTCTAGTTGCATCTGTTGAATTCCCCTCCTCAAGCTGCTTCTGTGTTGAAGTTTTCCAGTATGCCAAACACCACTCATCTGGAAACTATATCAAAGGGAAAATGCAGTTATGTTATAAATCAGGGACTGGCAACCTTTCAGAAGTGGTGTGCCTAGTCTTCATTTATTCACTCTAATTTAAGGTTTCAGGTGCCAGTAATACATGTTAACATTTTTAGCAGGTCTCTTTCTATAAGTCTATAATATATAGCTAAACTATTGTTGTGTGTAAAATAAATAAGGTTTTTAAAATGTTTAAGAAGCTTCATTTAAAATTAAATTAAAATGCAGAGCCCCCCTGGACCGGTGGCCAGGACCCGGGCTGTGTGAGTGCCACTGAAAATCAGCTTGTGTGCCACAGGTTGCCTACCCGTGTTATAAATAGTCTTTTTCTTTTCTTTTCTTTTTTACCCTCACCCACCAATCACACCCACTTGTATACTAGATGCTCTTTTGGTCTCAGACAGACACACCCACCTAGCTGTGTCCTAGATGTTCTATTGGTCTCAAACAAAGAGGTACTCATTTTATGCACATTATCTCTGGATATGGTTATAACATTTACTGTGTTTAGGTGGGTGTTTCTTAAATACAACTGTTTTATTTTAACTGTAGCTATAAAGATCCCAGTCCTGAGAGTTTGCTCCCTTCAGTCTGAGAGTAGTGAGGATACCAATTTCACATTGATTGTAATTTCATTGACTTCAGTGGAGTTACTGCTGATTTTACTCTGTAAGTGAAGTCAGAATCAGGCCTACGCTATTGTTCTGAGTGCTGGTTGGTTACTGGACTCACTTATAGTTAGGCAGTTCTGTACAATGATTTTCCTTTCAAATGGTTGGTATAGACTAAAAAAAAAAAGGTCTCTCTGAAAGAAGTTGTATAGCTTCAATGAATTGTAGAAGCTAGGAAAGCTCATCAAGAAATGGGTGAAAATAATAGCACAAAATAATTACTAAAAGAGAAAAAGTGTTCTTTAAGTCCCATTTCCCCCCTGTAGTCTGTTAGTTTTATCTGAGGTTTTATCATCTGCCAAAAGATTTTATTTTGGGGTTTCCTTTTCTGTGGGCGGGTGGCTTCCTCCTTCCCTTAGAGCTGGTTCCATCTCTATCTTTAGGAACAGCAGAGCCTACTGTAGACCTTCCTGTCTCCTTTTTATTACATACTCTCATCCTTCCTTGCTACAAGTTTCTGGCCCCAGGAGCAACACACAAAATGAGAGTTGCAGCTATACTTTCTACTGCCTGGCTGATCCAGAAGACTCTTGTTTTAAATACCAAAGTACAGACATTTAAAATGCAGGACTGAGCATGCTCGGTAGAAAATTCTGTTAGCTGATCATTTTCAGAAGTGACAAACATGCTCCTGCAACTATTTGGTTACTATTTGGTCGTCAAGGATTTGACAGGCTCAGCTACTGAAAAAGGAAGAGACTGTAAACTGGTGAGGCTTAGTACTTTAAGAGCAAGAGATTGTGGGCCTTAAACTGTTCCTCTACATTGGTGTGAGTTACATTAATCTAATCCATCCAGACATTGTTTACAAAAAAAAAAATCTCCTGCAATGGCCATTTTTAGGAAGTCTCACCTCACATATTTATTTTTTTTAACTTTAACTTTTGTGTTATAATGTGCTCTGGAGGGAAAAAAAAGATCTTACATTTTTAGCATCACTGAATTATATAATCTTTGTGAAGGTAAAATAATTAAGGTGCTAGCTCTCAGGATGTTACCTATGAGGGGTTCTTTTTTGCAGGGAATTTTTTATCACTGCACATTACAGCAAGTGGTGGGTAGTTTAATAGTGCCAATGTAGTGCTTTCTTAGTTTTTGATAAATGGATCTCTTGCACCCTGAGATCTTTTGTATTTCTTTCCATTGCTCTTTCTCCTCCCATCACCGCCCTGTTGTGCGATGAGGTCTATCTTTTTCTGGGTTGTTTGCACTCTCTATAATTGAGAACTGTAGTGGCAGGCCCCGTGAAAAAGACTTGATGCCTAAAAATAAATGATCCATCTCTTTATTTCATTTGCTAGTTTTTATGTCAACAGGAATATGTTGATAATATAACGACACAAATAAATGCACATCTCTCAACTATTGGTAAAAGCATTGTACTGGGACAGCGATGCGGTGGGGCTCATTTTGACAGCATAATGGTGGCACGTAACACTGTAGGTGGAGATGGCTTTCTCTTTAAAAATAAGAAGACTGAATGAGAATTCCAAGTGAAAAGGTGACAAGCTCCTCCCTAATTAGAGAGGAAGATTTCAAAGTCTCTAGCAATCTGATGATGTCAGTCTCCCCAGGATTGTTAAGGGGTCAGATCAATTTTTGCCAGGACTGCATCATCCAGTCATTGTACTCCATAGTAAACCCAATCTCTCCATTTCTCTCTCTCTCTTACACAAACACTAATTGGATAAAATTGTAAACAGTAAATATGATTAAAAATTAAACAGCTTCTGCAGAAGCCATCAATAGTAAGTGCTTATTAGCTTATATATAACTGTGCTGGCATGATAGCTTCAAATTGTCTGCTGAAACTGATTTGCTGTGAACAAAGCAAGCTTTCCAAAGGGATAATATGTGGGTTGCAGTAATCGGACCCTCAGCTTTAATTGCCATTTGGTGCCTTTAAATTTTTACCAGTTTTTGACGCAATATGCATTACTTCCTTAATGGTAGTGGATGAAGTGGGCTAACTCCCTCACCACTGGTGCCCAACGGTACAGGTAGTCAATGGTGCAGTTCCCAACTGGCAGCAGGCTCCTAGTCAGACTCCATTATAACACCTGACTCCAAGTTCTAGAATTCAGTTTGTGTCACTGAGTAGATAAAATGACTAATATTTTAAGATGGATATTGGAATAAGGTTAAAGGAAAAAGCAGCTCAGTAGACCACAAACAAGCCTAACGGGCCTACAAAAAAGGTGATGTTTACTATCAGGTGAGGTTTTTTTCAATGTTGTTCTACTGTCTGTTTGGATTGCAAATACCTTTTTGGGTGAATTGTGAGAGTCCCTCATTCACTGACCATTGAACCGTGGACCATTTCCCCACCCCACAATCACCTGGAACGACCAAAAACAATTACTGCTCAATCAAGAAATAAGTTAATTGGTATCTGTTGAACTTCCTGTTTGTGATTTGGGTTCCCAGTGCCTTTGTCAGGCTAGCAACTAGCCCCCTTCCTCCTTTTTATTTCTCTCCTACCAGTCAGGAGCTGAAGGAGTATTGTTTTACTGATTGATGGTTTAACAGTAGCGTTCTATAGTGCCATGTGAGAAACCTGGACTCGAGTTCTTCGTAGGTGTTAAGAGGGAGTTCATCAGGCTGTTGGAAAGCATCTCCTTGACATGATTGACAGCTGTTGGCTGGCTCTGAAATGAGCCAGATTCAGTCTTCATAGGCTGATAGAAGTTCCACATTGCAGCATCCTAAATTGGAAAGATGAATCAGCAGAGACAGGAACTGCAAACGATTGTCGTCAAACCCAGACGATTTAACTCCGACCCTTGACAGGATTAGGGTGACCAGACGTCCTGATTTTATCGGGACCGTCCCGATATTTCCTTGTTTGTCCCGCGTCCCGACCGACGTGCGGTCGGGACAACCGGACAAACAAGGAAATGCCCCGAGCCTCGAGCCCGGAAGTGCTCGCGCCCCCCCCCCCCCCCGCCCCGACTCCGCCCCCTCCTCCCCCGATTGGCTCCCTCCCCGAATCCCCGCCTCTTCCCCGGGCTCACCATTCCCCCTCCCTCCACAAGCGCTGGAGGGAGGCCCGGGAGACGCAGGGGAAGCGCGGGGCCGGGGTGAGTAACAGTCCGGCCTGGCCCAGTGCAGGCAGGACTCAGTTGGGTGGTTGGGAGAGGAGGGGGGCGACCCGCGGGGCCAGGCGACGGGGGAGGAAGCGGCCATGGCGCTCGGCGGCTCTGGCGCCCCCGAACCCCCCGAGCCGGGGCCTGCAGCAGCGCGCACGCTGGGCCCAGCCCCTGGCCAGGCGCGTCTGGGCTGCCCAGCTGGTGCTATCGCGCGGCGGCCCCGGGGCGGAGGCATCGGCAGCCCAGCCCCGTTCGTTCCCCTGCGGGACGGGGGGGCTGGGGCCTGCTGCCCCCACTCCGGGGCCGCCGCGCGATAGCACCAGCTGGGCAGCAGCCCAGACGCGACTGGCCAGGGGCTGGGCGCAGCGTGCGCGCTGCTGGGTCCCCGCAGCAGGCCCCGGCTCGGGGGGTTCGGGGGCGCCAGAGCCGCAGCCGCGGAGCACCATGGCCGCTTCCTGCCCCCGCGGCAGTGGGAGCTGTAGCAGCGGCTGCTCCCGAGTCCCGCTGCCCGGGGGTGAGAACAGCCACCGCCTGGCCCCGTGGGCCGCCCCCCTCCTCGCCCTACCTCCCAACTGAGTCCTGCCTGTTCGGGGCCAGGCCGGACTCTCACTCACCCCGGCCCCGCGCTTCCCCTGAGTCTCCCGGGCCTCCCTCCAGCACTTGCGGAGGAAGGTTTTTTTTTTGGTTTTTTTTTTGGCCCCGCCCCCCGCCACGCCCCCCCCCCGTCACCCCCCCCCCCCCCCCCCCCCCCCCCGCGTCCCGATATTTGTCTTTGGTGATCTGGTCACCCTAGACAGGATGTCAGTCTCCTTGAGCATATCCGGAGGAGTTCACCAGGCATCTTTGCTCAAACATATGGCTGGGAGACAGTGCCCCTCCGGAAATACCGAGGCCCTCTCAACACTAGGGACATATAGGTAGCCCTGGAGTGGATACCTTCTGCCAGCATTTTAAGCACAGTGTTTGCTAGACACCCCCCCACCCCCTTAGCCGGGTTAAGTAGCATGATGCTTAAAGCAGTGTCAGCTGCCATCAGGCTGTCTACACTAGGATTTCCAACTTTGCTGAGACTGATGGAACTGATGTTAGCAACAGCGGGAAATATCCCCTCTGTAGATACCAAGAGAAGCTGGTCCCTTTCTCTTCTATTTCCTAAAGAGCAGACTGGGTCTTAAATGTCTATTGTCTTATGCTCGGTGAAGAGATTTTTCTATAGTCATATCACATCTTCCTGATGCTTGAAAGATTTGCCAAAAAACAAAACAAACCTCTTGTGCCCAATTGTATTGTCTCTGGTTCCTTTCTAGAACCATTCTGTTCAAATGTACCTGGCATAAAAGTGATGAGATGTTTTAGGTTCTTAAATTGAAGAAAAGACACATACACAAATATACTGTCACCATTGAAAACTGATCTGGTAAGCTTCAAAAGCAGAACTTGGCCTTATCAACATTTTGGACTGGAGATATGGCTAAAGCAGAAATAATGTCCAACTTAGTGCCAAGAAGTAAGGTTGAACTCATAGCAGTAGTAGTGTAGCGAGCTATGTACATGCTGCAGCTGATAAAAGGTTAGTGGGAATAAACTTTTTAAAGACTATTTTAAAATTGCAAAAGCATGAAATAGAAGCTTTGCAAAGTGAATAAAATATTTGTTTCAAAGTAATCTCATGGTGCTTCTGAGCATGTAAGGTTGATTTTTCATGGATTTTCCTGGTGGGTGTTTTGTTTGTTTTTTGTTGTTTTTTGGTGGCAAGGCTCCACTCATGTTTTCTTCTGATATTTCTGCCACCCCCATCTATTTAAACAAGACATAATGTAGACTATTGTGTGTTTTTAGCAGCCTCAAAGACTGTAGTGTTACTATCTGTAAGCCAGGGCTTTCTCCTGTCGTGTTTCCTTATTTATAAGGAATCAGTGGTCGCTCCATGTCTTGGAGTAGGAGTTTCATGACTAATGATGAAGATGCTTTGATGTTCTTAAAATTATTCTGGGGTTTTTGCTATAGTGCTTAACATTTAATTTTTTCAGTTAATTGATTGAAGCCCAGGAGCCTTGCTCTTCTGGAATCAATAACATTGGAATAAATGTAAATTGTTTTTAATGTGTAACACATGCATTAAGAAATGTCTCATGTCTTAAAATGAACCACTCCTAAAATACATCCTGCATCTGTGCAGGACTTTGAGTCTCTTATTAATATCACCATGCAGTAGTGTACACAACTCAGCAAGGTGACCACAATGGGCACTCTTTAGTTATTTTTCATGTTTGATTTGCTTCTCTGTGAATTTAATGTAAAAGTTGGTTATATTAAGCTAATTGTACTTCGGCCTTTTATTTTCTGCTGCTAAGTGGAATCAGGTAGAAGGTCTTTTTTTTTTCTTCTTTCTCCGAAGAATGGAACATTTGACCACAATGACCATTTTTTACATTAGATAAAGAACCTTGCTGTCTATTACAAAAAGTGATTTATTAGTACATGGTGCACACTCTTTGAGATACAGTATCTGACTAGCCAATGAGACATGGATAATCACAAATTGTGATGCCTGCAGAATCAAATTATATTTGACATTTAATATAAACCCAAACACCTAAATGCAAAATATGACCTCAATAAAAAAAAGCACATGATTTCTAGGATGAATTTTCTCCTTATCATAAATCTACACTGTGCAAAATGACAGATCCTTATGGATCAGAGTTCTCATTGCTTTTCTGAGATGTCCTACATATTGCACTGTCTCCAGCTATCCTGCTTGCTCTTTCTGTCTCTCTGCACATCTGTGCCACCCGCCTGAAGAAGCAAGTAAACAAAGCTGATCCCAGGGCCACATTTTGATCCCTGAAGTGGATTCTGACCAGGAAGATTTCTTTTGTATAAAAATAGATTGCACACCCACTCAACTTGTGCCGCTGAATGTGTGTCACTTCTAAGATCAGATGCTGTGCAGTTGGTACTGTTAGTATTGTAATTCGCTGCTAGCCTCTTAACCATGTATTGATGTCCAGTACATACCCTCTGAGGAAAACAATTCTGAGCTGTTGTCTCTGTCTCGAACTCTGACTCATATAGCATATTAGTGATGGTGGTGAAGTAGTTAATTCATTTTCCATCCATAATTTTTACTTTGTAAAACCGATTTGACACAGTCTAGCAGGGTGCTGTTATTGAAAAATTGAAGCACCAGGTGTGATTAAATAAGATCATACATTTCATTCCCTCTTTAATTTCACATCACTCTTCAGCAGCTGCATCTTTCTGCTTCCTTATAGTTGGAGAATGCATTGCATTCATAGTAGGCATCTCACCGCGGTGGTAGCATGCGCCATCAGGCTGCTGCGAATTGAATCTGTTTGTGCACACAAATTATTTATTGTTTGATGGACCGGGTTTATTAATCTGGTTGTTTCTCTAAAGAATGAAATGGTTTATTATAATAGGGACAAACCTGGCCTATTCCTCAGCAGCTGTGGAAGGTCATGCATACAGCAGATTATAGGTGCCATTCCACTGCATCCGGAAGAAGAATTCTGAAGCCTGCAAAAGAGTCTGGATCCCCTTATACGCACTGTGAAGTGCTTCTCTGCAGGGGGCTCTCCCATACACCCTATTCGCTGGGATTCCATTGCTCTCCACAGACCACAGGCACAAGAACAGCAGGAGCTATTGTAATCTCAGGGCTGCCCTAACTGTTATGAGCTGCTGTGTGACTGTGGTGGAAGGATTCTCCCTTTAACCCTTGCTCCTCTGCCTGAGTGGGGGCAGAGGTGGTATTTGGCCCACATTTACCATATTTGGTTATAACGTGATGGCAGGTACTAAAAAGAAAGATGAGTGATATTTATTAGAAGACTAATTGGATTCTAAGTAAACCACTGGTAGTTATCCCCGGATACCTGCTATGTTTCCAAAACCCCGCTGGCCTTACTCCACCATAGCCAAAAGTACCATATGAACAACAAGATTGTTAAAATCACCAGAGGAGAGTGGGTTCTCAGCAGTGTATTGAAGTTGTTCCCTCCTGTGTATTCAATAAGAAGTGTGTGCAAGTGGCACTGACAAGGTCTGAGCTGATCCAGTGCAGCTGTGCCAAACTGAACCCGAACAATGAGCGTCTGTGTTCAAGTTGCCAGCGTTGTGACATGGTTTGCGTTGTCATTATCACACTGTCATGTCAGCACAGAAAAGCCCAATTCTTGGTGACTCATCCCTGGAATATGCATGACAGAAAAGGGCAGTTGTAAGCCTTTCCCTTGTTTCACCCTGACTATACACTATCTATTGGGCTGCCATTACACCCAATGATTATATCACATATCCTCTGGAAGAGTAAGCCAAACTGAATGAATGCCACTTTTTACTTCTGAATGAGAGCGTCCACAGAGGTTTAATGCGCTTCAACTAATGTGCGTTTACTTCACAATTGTAGTTAACTCATCTTAACTTTCCTGAGTGTCTTTGTGTAGACATGCTTTTAGAGCTGAGAGGGGGGAAAAAGCCATTCCACTCGGGGAGCTCAATCCCCAAGCAAGAGAAGAGGGGGACCAGGCTTGGTCCATGGAATAGGTTTGAGGGGTCTAAGAGATGTCATGTGTCCTATCTTAAAGAGGGGCCTGCCATTGAGCATAAGAAGTGCTTGTGGGATGTCTGACTCCTCTTAAATCGGATTCAGGGAGCAGGATGAAGATCAGTTTCACGCTTCTCCCAGTGTAGACTGGGTTCCCCAGGTCTAACCCCAGTCAGATCAAAGTGACTTGCATATAGTGCAGGGCTGTTTTCCCCCCCACCCCCAAATAACGGAGTTGACACTTACACCTTCCTGTCTTACTTCATGCACGAGGACATACTCTTTGGTCTGAGAGAGGAAAAACACTACATTCTAAAGGAAAGTGTAAAAGGGTGCTTGGAGGGCTGGATGGCTAGTAGTGGTTGGTGTGCCTGATCCTCTGGCCCCTTGTTTCCCTGGCTGAGGTGCCTCAGTTGCTGAGGCAGTAGTGTAGGGAGACCTGAGCTCTCCCTCTCCACTGATTCCCAGCTCAGGCCCTTATATGAGTTGACCCCTGAACAAGAGGTCCTCCCAGCAGGGAGTCTAAATCCACTAGCCTGAGCTACTTCCTACAGCTGTCCCTTCAGTTTAGGGGCATGGTCCTTATAGTCCAATTTGCTGGGGTGGCTGGGCCTCCAGAAACACCTCTCCTAGGTCTTGGGCGACACCCTGCCATAGTCCTGGGCTCCAGCCATAAGTTTGATGAGGCTGATCCCCACTATAGCTTCAGTCACCCGGTTATTTCAGTTGCCAGAGGCTCCTAGGTCTCCTGCGCAGTCTCCCTTGGCTGGGGAGACAGTGCTTCCTTCCTGGTGGTTGCCTTGGCTGGCCAATCCAGTGCCAATCCAGCAGGGCCCCCAACTGAGCCCGGATGTCTCCTTTTCTCCCCCCTCCAGGACAGGCATTGGCTGCAGGTATAACAGGGCGGGGCTATCTGGGCCTGAAGGCTCTCCTTAACCCCTGCCGTGCTGGCTGGCAGTTTCTCTGCTTCATCACAGAAAGCTTTCCTTTACATGAAAAGAAAATTAATGGAACGATTTTCTTGGGGAATGGAGGAAACAGTTCTGACCTTTCTTTCTCTGTGTGATACAGATTAAGCACTACAGATTCATCAGAAGTGAAGTCAATACTCAAATCAGTGATTGGAACTGACTGTAACTTTGTGTGACTTTCTACATAATTATTACCATATGCAATGGGACGCATGTCCAGTAAATGCTGAGATGGTGACACTGTTGGCTGAGAGATGTTATTGCTGACTATTACTTGTATGTGCTTGCTTTATTTTTCTCGGGCATTCACTTATATAAAATGGAAAAAAAAAGTGTGTTTTATGGTGAGTGAGGTATTAAGAAAGGAGATTTTTCCTTTGTGCTGCTTCACTTTCCTGTCCCCATGCAAGACACCCAACTGTTCAAAAATCATGAGTCAGATCTCCCAAAATTATGAATCTGGCTTGAAATTTTAAGATTTAAAAAGAACCCCAATTTTTATTATTTTGTATTTGCCTTGTGGTTTTTGAGCCATTTGGGTGTGCTATAGGCTTGGTTTTAAGCTTTTCTCCCCAACCGTGAGAGCTAAAAACTTGTTTGTTTGTGTTTGTTTTAATGAAAGTAGAGATTATAACATCATGACGGATAATTGTTGCTTTAAGAAAAACACTAAATATCATGTTACTCATAATATCATTAAAGTTAGCAACACTGGGTGCCCCTCCAATGCAGCAGTTTTACTGCGCTGGCGGAGCATACTGGTTCCTCTTTTACCTGCTTCCCTGTTATTCCTTCCTTCCAACATGTGGCATGACACTGCCCTTTCTCTCTCTCTCACCTGCCAACTGCTTTCACCACTTTTACTCTCATGAAAATGCCCATCTTTTGCTAACTACTTCTATGCTATGCCTTTCCTCTCATCCACATGCAAAGTGCCCTTCACTCACACCTGCCCTGGGATAAGATGCTCCACCCGAATATCTGCTTTACTTCCTGAACTGAGACAGCCACATTACAAAGGAATTCTCATTTCCTGCTTTGTTAAGAAAAACAAGACAGATTTTTAAAGAGATTCAGTGTTTTGTAGGGAGGAAAAAGGTTGGAGTCCCAGACAGGAAAAAAACAACTGTGGAAAAATAATTCAAATGTAATTGGAGCTATAATTTAAGACCTCTTTTTAAAAAAACAAGAAAGATTGAAAGAAAACTGTGTGCTTTTAAATGAAGTATCTTTTGAGAAATTGTGCTTGTGGCTAAAGCCAAAAACTGTGATTCAGGACATCTGGGTTCTGTTCCTGGCACTGCCACTGACTTTGTGTGGGACACTGGACGAATATCTTAACCTTTCTTTGCCTCACTCGCCCCATCTGTAAAGCAGGGATAGATGATCCCTAGCTCATAGCGGTGCTAAGAGGTTTAATGTTCCTTAATATTTGTAAGTGCAGTGAGGTGGAAGTTCTTTCGATAGAAGTCGCCACAGTATTGCAATCTTGGTAATGTATTACATGGCTTTTCAGAGTTTACTGTATTAAGATTTATATCTTTGAGATAAAATATTAAAAACTTTGTGAACCTATTCAATATATATACCATATATATAAACCATATATCTATTTGTTGTCAGTATAATGCATGCTATGGCATCTCATAAGAGCAGGAGATGCTTCAGAGGGGAACTAAATGGGTTGAGATTCCCTCTTAGCCTGGCTATTGGTGGCATCAGTGCACATTGTTGCACATTGCTTTTTAAAAAAAAAAAAGTGGCATTAATGCTTGCGAAAGTTGCTAGACTAGTGGTTTTCAACCTGCGGGCTGCTTGCGGCGCAATCAGCAAACCGCTGCAGCCCATGTGACATCCTCAGGGCCATACAGGTAGTATATATATTATGTGGATGCAGCTCACGTAACATAAAGAGCTGAGCTGCATATGCGGCCCACAATGATAAATAGGTTGAGAACCACTGTGCTAGACTGACGGTCCTGGAGACTGGACTCTATTTGTCTGTAACAGCAGTGCAAGTTTCCCCACTCTTTTCAGTCTTCGTGCTCAGTTATGATGGTGGTTTTGCGATAGTGGCGATTCATAGTCATTCATAATGACAGTAATAGTCATTGGATCAGAGAGAGAGAGAGACAGAATGACTCTATAGTTAGTGGTGAGGGCACATACCTAGAATGTGCGAGAGCCAAGCTCAGGTTCCTGCACCAGTGACTGCTATTCCTCATGCAGTCAGCAATGTGGCTCCAGGTTTATGTACATTTCCCAGTGCTAACTGTTCACACTCTTATTTGAGTGGTTTACTATACCAGAGAACCAGACTCCTAGCACCACTGGGGCCAGTGAAACTACTGCATAAGCAAGAAAGAGCTGTACAAGAGAAACACTTAACTGAATATTGAGGAGAGGAAAAATCAGAGCTTAACATTGGTTGAGTTTCAGCAGAAGTAATGAAGTGTGAAATGTGCTATTCCCAACCAGTACGCCATGCTGCTTTAATTTACAGAATATATAATTATATAGCATTAAAATTCTAGTACATCACTCTTTGACAAAAAATGAAATGAAAACAGACAAATGCATGAATCTATTTATGAGACAATTATTGTAATAGGAATGGGTAAGAGTGTAAACTCTAACCATTCTCATTATTTTAAGACTGTGCCCTTAGGATCCTTTGATTCTGTGCCCTGGTAAATATTCACTTACTGTTGCGAACCAATTTAGTGAAGGCCAGCAACCTACACACTATAACACTACATACTAGCTCATCTAAACTAGGATATGCACATAAGCCCTAGAGCTGTGCGCTCTCTCTCTCTCTCTCGCGCACACACACACACACACACACACACACACACACACACACACACACACACACACTGCCTTGTGAACATATGGGAGACTGCAAGGATTGGTTATTCCCAACCAAATCACTGGTCCATCTGGACCAGTATTGTGCATCTGGCAGTGACCGGCATCTGAATTCACATTAATCCATTTAACCAAATGTTTAATGCAACAGTGCTCCATGTCCACCACTCCTGGCGCTTGCTTTAATCACAAAATCCTTAGGGTAGGAGATACGATGATACATTTTCAAATAGATGGCAAATGCAGGGTTTGCCTACACTGCAATAAAACCCCCGTGGCTAGGCCATAGCAGCTCCTCGGGCTCGTGGGGCTATCAAATGGCAGTGTAGATGTCTAGGTTTGGGCTGGATCCTGGGCTCTAGGACCCTCTCCTGGTGGTGTCCCAGAGCACGGGCTCCAGCTCGAGCCTGAATGTCTACACTGCAATTTTATAGCCCCACAACCCAAGTCCTGCGAGTGTGAATCAGTTGACACGGCACCCGATGTGCAAAGACTACCTCTGCTCCTGTTTTCCCCGCCAGCTCAGGAATCCAGCACCCTGTCTTGCTGAGCCAGACACTCCCGTCTGCTCCAACACAGACCCAGAGTCTGAATCACTTGCCCCAAAGCTGCAAGTTTACCTGAAAACAGCTCACAGAAGTGTGCTTGTCTTTAGCACTCATATGCCCAACTCCCAATGGGGTCTAAACCCAAATAAATCCATTTTACCCTGCATAAAGCTTATGCAGGGCAAACTCATAAATTGTTCACCCTCTATAACACTGATAGAGAGATATGCACAGCTGTTTGCTCCCCCAGGTATTAATACATACTCTGAGTAAATTACTAAATAAAAAGTGATTTTATTAAATACAGACAGTAGGATTTAAGCGGTTCCAAGTAGTAACAGACAGAACAAAGTAAGTCACCAAGCAAAATAAAATAAAATGCGCAAATCTATGTCTAATCAAACTGACTACAGATAATCTCACCCTCAGAGATGTTTCAGTAAGTTTTTTCTCAGACTGGACACCTTCCGGGTCTGGGCACAATTCTTTCCCCTGGTACAGCTCTTGTTCCAGCTCAGGTGATAGCTAGGGGATTCTTCATGATGGCTCCTCTCCTGCTTTGTTCTCTTCCACCCCTTTATATATCTTTTGCACAAGGCGGGAACCCTTTGTCCCACTGGGTTTCCACCCCCCCCCCCCCCCCACTGGAAAAGCACCAGGTTAAAGATGGATTCCAGTTCAGGTGACATGATCACATGTCACTGCAAGACTTCATTGCCCACTTGCCAGCACACACATATATAGGAAGACTAACAGGTAAACACAGCCATCTGCAGACAATGGTCCTGGTTAATGGGAGTCATCAAGATTCCAAACCATCATTAATGACCCACACTTTACATAATAACAATAGGCCCTCAGAGTTATGTTTTATATTTCTAGTTTTAGATACAAGAGTGGTACATTTCTACAAATAGGATGATCACACTCAGTAGATTATGAGCTTTGTAATGATACCTTACAAGAGACCTTTTACACGAAGCATATCCCAGTTACATTATATTCACTTATTATCATGTTTTTATAAAACCATATAGACTGCACAGCGTCACAGCAGGGTTTGCCTACACTGCAATAAAACACCCGTGGCTGGGCCATATCCGCTCCTTGGGCTCGTGGGGCTATCAAATGGCAGCGTAGATGTCTAGGTTTGGGCTGGATCCCGGGCTCTAGGACCCTCCTGGTGGTGTCCCAGAGCATGGGCTCCAGCTCGAGCCTGAACGTCTACACTGCAATTTTATAGCCCCACAACCCAAATCTTGCGAGCGTGAATCAGTTGACACGGGTTAAGCGTGGGCGTTTTATTGTAATTATACCCGTAGAGTTTTAATAGTGCTCACTGTACAACTGAGGGGAGGAAGAAGAGAGAATTTCTTCCCATTCTCTTTAGGAGAACCTCCACTCTCAAACACCATTAAGTAGTTTATACCCAAAATCTGTCCTACTGCACCCTTAAATCTAGTGGAACTAATCCTTTGGAGTATAAGTATCTCCTATTTAAACTTTTTAAAGAGGGACTGGATTCCTTAGGAGGCTGTTAATGGAATATGTAGTCTAGATCAGTAGTTTTCAACCTTTTTTCATTTGTGGACCCCTAAAAAATTTCTTATGGAGATACAAACCCCTTTGGAAATCTTAGATATAGTCTGCCAACCCCCAGGGGTACACAGTCCACAAGTTGAAAACCACTGATCTAGATAACTAGCTCAAATGTAGCCCAGGCCAGGAATGACCAAAAGTTTAATATCAGCTGTTTGGTGACACATTTGAAACTCATTCGTGGTCTCACTCATTCTCTCATGACTAGGCAAGTATCCACATTGCAAAGCCATAGGTAAGGACCGAATGGCCCAAAGACTGAACCACCATCTCATTTCTAGAGATGATACCCTCAGAACAGACTTGGATTACATTGGTGGAGTTATCACATTAGTGCAGTTGTAGGGCTTTTTTCCTGTACTCTATCTTTTTCTTCTCCAGATGAACAGTGAACTTAAATCCACAGATCTTCTGACATGTTTCATAAGCACTTAATTAACTGAAGCAAATAAAAGACCAACTTTCTTCCCTCCTAGTTCTTGGTGGTAAACTGAGTCCCTAGACAACCAATGGGATAAAAAGCACACACATAATTCTAGGTAGAACAAAAGAGGAACTCACAAAGTTCAAGAAGGAAACAGCGTTGTTTAGTTTCTGGAATGCTTATGGGGCTATGCTCGGAGGCAGGTTGATTTTGGTAGGGTGACAGAAGAAAAAAAGGAAATAAACTGGGAGCTTAATGACCTTTACAGGAAAACAAAAATTTCAGAGGGAAAACGTAAAAGATGACAGGTGTTAGCAGAAAAAAAGAAGACTGTGAGCTGGGGAGTGAACACAGGGAAAAACCCACATGAAATATATGATATAGTTAATTAAAAAGTAACGCATCTGATAGAGCGGTTAATTTGGCAGTATCCATAAACATAATCACTGGTATTAAAACAGACCAGGTGTTTCTGACCCTCAACTAATAATGAAGGAATTTGTACATTTCTGGCAGAAATTTTATACATCCATCAACCCTCTCTGTAAGCGGGAGGAAATTGTGTAACATCTGGGATATTGAGGAAAAGATAAATATGGCTACATTACAGCAGAAGGAAGGGGTTGCATTATTGGTAAGGACTGGAGGAGTGAGTGACTCTTGTGATTGAGATGATGCTAAAGAAAATGATTGGACCTGAATGTTTGTTCTGGCCCTAGTATTTAAGTCTGAGAATAAGGAGGAGGCTTCTTTTGAAAAATGTGTTTAATGTACATTTTTTAATGTGGAATGCACACAAAACAAATGATCAGGAATGAGGCTACATTTCCCAGCAGTGGACTAGCGATGGCAGAGACAGCCTGTAATAGTATTGCTCTTGCCCTGAACAAAGAGAGTTTCCTTGGAAAAAATGGAGAACAGTCTCTCACTTCCCTCTTCTGAGCTGAAGTGTGTTCAGTACATTTGGCATTTGTGGATGTTAACACCTATCACTGAAAGACAAGTACCAGAATTCTGTTGTCATTTGGACATTGCTTCATACCACTCACTGCAACTGTCCTTTGGTCTAAAACTCTACATCTAACCAAGGTTGTGTGCTTAAGCAATGGGCAATCTAAAATATAAAAAATGTTGTTTTGAATTTAAGTAATAACTGTCTCGGCCAAGGGATTGGTATTTTGAGGTCTTTGCAGTGGTTGGCATTTAAAAAGTCAACATTTGCTAAGCAATATACTGCTATCTGGGAAATCCATCATGGGTTTTTCCTCCCACCCCTAGTCTTAACACAGGTGATACCTTTTTAACTGTGTGATAGCATTTGGCAAATGCTGACCTTTTAATGGCTTTATTATAATACTAATAAAGCATAGTGCATGGTAGTGACCCTATTGGAGTACATGATACTGGGAATAAGAATTCAAATGTATTTGCTTCTGCCAAAAGAATGTACCTTATTCCCAACTTTGTGGGTCATTGTGAGGAGAAAGTAGCTTATGTTTATGGTATTTTGGTATGATGTTAATTCTAAAAGGTACTGAAGTAAGAATTGGTGTATTGATACCTAGGATATGATTCACCTCTGGAAGAGGAGATAGGGTGGTGTTTGTACCACTGCTACCCAGGGATTCTGATGTTGGAGACTGTCTTTAAGTTGCAGTCGGGACTCCATGAGAACCTTACCAGAGAGCTATCTGGAGGATGAACTGGTTCAGTGTTTCTCTCTCTAGCCAACAATACTTGCCTTTGGGACGGTGCTGGCTCTTAGTGTTGGCCCTTTAGCACAGTGGAAGCTTCAGGCACTTTGACATAACCACCCTTTCTCCTTCCTGGGAATATATTAGCCAAAGGAATTCAACCTATCCCTGAGCGAGAGCAAGTTCTTTGTGGTCAGTTTTTAAAAATGACAAAAAATTGCCCAAGTAATTTTAGGACCTGGGTAAAAAACCTAACAACTATATTTTATGCTCTTAAACTTTGTCTGCTGGTTTTACAGAGGCAGTAAACAAACCCTATTCCCAGTGCTCTGCTGACAATACTGATGATGGTGGTGCGCAAATTAGGAGGTAAACAAAACGCCATGTTCATTTCAAGCTCCATTAGAAACACAGGCAGAAAACAATCAATGTCTCCCAAACAGAAAAGGTCAAATCTGGTAGGCAAAGAAACTTTGGTTTTCAGGTAGCTAAGAAAGGACTGCATACAATAAACTCTCTCTCTCTCTCTCCCTCCCTCCCCCCCCCCTTTTAATTGGCAAGCAAGAAAAACCTACTGGACAGTGTAATGAAGAATACAGTACATGAAAAATAAACAATTATCAATAATCATTTTCGAAGAGAAATATACTGCAAGTGTCTGATTGTGATTAAATTGTTGCATTTAAAGGCTGCCTTTCTATTTTAAATCTTGCCTGTAGGATTTTATGGATGTTCAGTAACACCTATAGTCTTGGCCTGACATGTATGAAGGATCATTCTTTTGAAGAGCATAATCGTCAGATTTCACTCTGACATTCTATTGGTGTAGTCTTGTATAAGAGTCCTTGAGGGGCCTTTTAATCGAGTTTTAAACTTTGTTGTACATCCAGGATTAAGTCTGGAGAATTCATGTGTGTCATTTTGTTATCCAGTTATGCAGCAGAAGATGACCAGAAAAACAAATATGGTTTTATGTAGTGCTGTTGTAGCTGTGTTGGTCCCAGGATATTACAGAGACAAGGTAGGTGAGGTAATATATTTTTTGGACCAACTTCTGTTGGTGAAAGAGACAAGCTTTCAAGTTTACACAGAAGTTGGTCCAATAAAATATAATACTGTTTTTATACATTTTTCATTTTATGGTATAACATGCATTCTTCACCTCTGACAACAATACATGTTCATCTATAAATTTGAGATGTAGTTAGCATCCTAAACCAAATTCCACATGACCTCTTTGAGTTATATATTACAATACTATTCTGAATTAGTGTGAGTGCCCAAGTCTTCAAATATTAACACTTACCTAATTTTATTAATGTGAACAGTCCCCTTGAAATAAATGGAGCTCCTTATTGAAGTAAAGTTATTTGTGTGCTTACAAGTTTGTAGGATCAGTACCTTAGTTTGCGTGTCAATGGACATGCTGAAAAATTATGCCTCTATTACTGTTATCCATGATACCACTGCTATGGTTAAAGGTATGTCTGCACTCACTGTAAACCCTTCCAGCATTGATGTGTATCTTAAGCACTGCTGATAATAAAATGTCTCACTCGTTATAACACCTTCCAGCCAGTGATCGCAAAGCACTTTAAAAAACATTAATGAATTAAGCCTCGCAGCACCCCTGTGAGGGTGGGTATTAGTCCTGTTTTACAGATTGGGAAACTAAGGCACAGACAGAGGAAAGGGCCACATTTTCATAGGTGATAGTGCATTTACAACTGTGTATATGATGTTTAGACTGGCTAAAAATCAGCTCCAACAAAATCATGGTCAAGCTCTGTGCAAGAACAGGATTTGGGAGTGTGGACAGCGTAGGTAATTGTAAAAGGCGCTTCAGAGCGCTACTCAGCTTTACTCCTCTTTCCAAAACAGCTGCATCTCACTGTCACTTCTTTGCCTCTTTGAGACGTAGCTTGCACTTCTTGTCATTATCTTCAATGTACATCAACATTTTGGTTTAATTAACCTGTGAACCCTAGAATGCCTGTGCCCTTCCGCCCATGTAATTTGTCTGTCCTCAGGTTCTTGCCCTAAACTTCCATATATCGCCTCATCCCTTTCTTTCATTGATCATTTTTTAATTGCATTTTATATGCAGAGAAAGTTAATTCTGAAAAGGTAGGGGTCCATAGTATCCTTTCATAATGATTCCTTTATCTAGTCTGCTTAATTTTCAAGTTACAAGATGAGTTTTTTCTTTAAAATCCCCTGCAAACTCCACCTGATTCTGCTTTCTCACTCTAACGTAATTACCAGTCATATTGATTCTGTAATCAGGACTTACTGTAGCTGACAGTATCGTAACTAATGTGTAAGGTGGAATGTAGACATCAGATCACTCTTCCATACTTGCATTGGCTGTGTATTACCAACCGTACTAAAATCTTGTTTTGGTCAGTACAATATGCAGCTGTGATTCAAGGACACGTAGAAAGCTGATATATTAAATTCTGTTTTTTTCAAAGTTACTATGAATTGCATGTTAAGGTTTGTCTCTTTGCGTTAATAATTGGCAATGCTGAGACTGTGACATTTGTATTTAGTGCTTTCTGTCCCCCTGTTTTAGGTATTTATTTGCTTTGTCAAAGTTCTGATTGCACCCTCCCTTTCAATCAGTTCTACAAATAGGAGGTCAAATCCTGTTTATCTTAATCATGAGAAGTTAACTTCAGTGTGACTCAGGATTTGGCCAGCTGGTTTTTGTGTTTGCCTGTTAATAAATTATGAATGTCGTATTGAAAAAGTCTGCATTCTGAAACCAGCATTCATGACATGTAAGTAATAATGTTTTCAGTGAAGCTTGAGGGCATATAGTGCTCTGACTGAGTACTAATACAGTATATCCTTTCACAAAGCTTTTTCTCTTTTGCAGCACAGTTAATTTTACGTTTCCTTTACTGACACTGGAATGCACTTGGGTTTATAATATTAGGTAAAATGAGTTTATGATGTCACCCCTATTTTTAGCATGCTGGAAGTGGGGGAAGAATTGAAGCATACTCTTGTGCAGCTGAAGGCTTTTGGTGGAACTTGGAGACTCTCACACAAAGGACTGAGGAAGTGACATTCCTGGTTCAGTCATCCTAGAGGGAATGGCTTTTCTCTTTAACATTTCATTGTAATCTCTCTGATGATACCTCAAAATGTCAGTTCGCACCTCACAGCTGAAGTTGAATTCTTCCCAAAATAACTTCTGATGTACATAAGTTTTAAAAATTAAAACTCAGCGACATAAGCCGAACGCACATCTCCGTCTGAAAAAGCTGATGAAATTCGGTATACTCTTAGTTGTATTGAAATCTTTTTGTTTCTAATTCATCTCCTGTTCTTTAAATGTTAGCACCAGTGTCAGTGCTATGAAATGTCACAGAACAATTAATACCATTGGTGCCAAAATGCTTTATTGTATAATAATTATCACTACGAGTCCTTAATATTCAGATGTCCCTATCCAGAGAAGTCTGAGGCTTGACCTACAATTAACAGTTAGGTTGACCTAGCTCTGTCTGTCAGGGGTGTGAAAAAAACCATCCCACTACCCAGCATAGTTATGGCAGTGTAGACAAAGCTATGTCAACAGAAGAATGTTTCCATCAACAGAACTCACTTTGTTCAAGGAAGTAGTGTTCCTACATCAACAGAAAAATCCCTTTCTTTGGTGTAGGCTGCGTCTACACTATGGAGTTATGCCAGGATGGCTATGCCGGTAAAATGTCCCTAATGGAGACATAGCCTTAATGGCTTTGGTTTCAGGAAGGAAAGGATTCTATTTTTGTCCTGGCGGTGGTTTAATACTGAAATAAACCTCTCTTTTTTTAAGAGACCTTTGGTAGCTTTTCTAGAAATAAGTGAATGTTTTAGCAGCTCAATCAGGCACCCATTAAAGTCAATATTTGGACTCCCATAGACTTCCATGGGTATTTAATTGGACCCTGTGGTAAGTTGGAGGTAGGGAATAGTCATAAATCTTTTCCAGCATGAGTAAGGTCCCATCACAAGTTAGTCGGAGGAGAAATGTTCTGAGACATCTGCGTGTGCACGGAATCTTGCCTGACGTGCGTTCAGAGAAAATAATATATTTAGATCATAATGGGAATTTGCTCTTTTGTCCTCAAGGGAAACTATTCTATTGGGAAACAATAAGTAAGTCAATTCCACATGCCTCATTTTCTACTTCCTGTTTTTTTCCCTAGGTGATACAGCAACTGCTCATGAAAGGTTGGAATTAGCAGTGCAATGGTATATAAATGCACAAGACAAAGATGACAAATAATAAGAGATTTTCCAGCTGCTTGTGCAAATCCACCTAATATTTACCTTATAGCAATCTCCCCTTTCCTATGTTGAAAAAGTAAATTATTTGTCACAGTGTCCTCCTGAACCCCCCCTATGTAACTTAATTTTCTCTGCTGGGCTTGTTTCTGAAAGCTCTCTCTTTTGATTGCTGTGCCCATCTGAGATATTTCAGGCTAATGAGAAAGTGTGGTTGTTTTTACCTCAGAAGTGATATTTCTTTTCTATGGAAGAATTTCACACAATTGAATGCAAATAGAAATCTGAGCAGATATCTCTGCTAAGCTGCTTTTAAAAAACAGAATTAGCCTAGTAAAGAACTTGCAAGTATATGCTGTGCATTCTGTGAGCATAGCCTGATTGTGAAGTTTTGTTAAAATGTTCTCTGTCTGTGCGTATTTGCAAAAATAGCAACTTAAGGAATCATAGAGCTGTTGGGCTTTTCACAACAGAAACTGTTACAAGACTGAACACAGCAATTTCCCCTTCCCTGCCCTAAATACACTAGAAAATGATCACAAATGTAGGGCCCCATCCTGCAAACACTAATTAATGTGTGCAGTACTTACTGTGGTGAGTGGCTCCATTAAAGGCATAGGCACTGTTGCCATAGTAAGCACTACACCTAGTAGTAAATGCTAGCAGGATTGACTTCCATGTCATGGTTGCAAATGAAAATACAGTACAGTTTTTCTACTGTAATAACTGTATTATGGGGAATCCAAACAAGAGTTGTGCTGGCCATTTTCCAAGAGCCAGAGGGCCATGTTTAATTGCATAAAATGTATCATGCTTAAGTGCCTCATCTTTAATATGAGATACACCCTCCTATACAGAGTCTACAGGTCTACTCAGATGAAGATGGAACACTGCATGCTGAGTTCTGGCAGTACAGGCTGTATTATAGAACTCAGTGTTTGGACACTGGATTACTCTTCGCCAACTCCTGATTAACTAAAACTATATTGAACTGCTTACAAATTTAAGGGATAATAAATAATAATTTTTTCTGGCATATCTGGAGATAGCTACCTGCTGAGGAAGAAATAAATAAATTGGCAGTCTGCCAGGAGAGAGAAATATGTAAGTCTTGCATAATGGTAAATTCTGATTTTAAGCAAGAAGATTCCTGTATTATGTAATTATCTTTTTGTGTGCCCATCTCTGTGGCATCTGGGCACATGACCTATGTTAACATCAACATGTTAAAGTATATTACCCACAGCAGATTCAATGGCAATGCCTACTGGAAGTTCCATGTCAGCATTTTAGTTTGTCAATATCTTAACTAAACAGACACCATTTTAGGTTGATCTCATAAACTTACAGAATAGCATTTTAATGTCTAAGTATATGGAAAGGTTTTTATTGATAGCTCTACCACTTTAAATTGTATTTTTAAGGTAGAAATGCTCTCTAATCTCCCTGATATTGTTCAGATTGTACCTGGAAAATGCTTAACTGCCCTGCACTTTTGATAAGTTTATTAACTATTAGCTTGGAGGAAAAAAGAAATGAGGAAGTGGGAGACATTTTGAAGATGGTGACCAGCTTTATTAATCATTAATATTTATTACTGCAGCACTTAATGGCTCAGCTGACAACAGGTGCAATACATGCATATAGTAAAAGGTAATTGCTGTGCCAAAGAGCTAGCAGTCTAAAGAAGACAAACAGGTGAAAGGAAGGAAGTATGACTGTAGAACCTCAGAGTTACGAACATCGGAATTACAAACTCACCAGTCAACCACACACCTCATTTGGAACCAGAAATACACAATCAAGATGCACCAGAGACCCAAAAAAAAAAAAAAAGAAAGCAAATAAACTACTAAAAAAATAAAAGAAAGGGAAAGCAGATTTTTTTTTCTTCATAGTCAAGTTTCAAAGCTGTATTAGGTCAATGTTCTAATCTATTGTAAACTTTTGAAGGAACAGCCATAATGTTTTGTTCAGAGTTATGAACCAACCTCCATTCCGGAGGTGTTCGTAACTCTGAGGTTCGACTGTATCTCCATGCTATCAGCTGAGGAATGAAGTGATATAGGAAGTCTGTGACAGAGCCATGAGTTGAATCCCCAATCCAGTGCCTTAGCCATGAGACCATCCTTCCTCTCTGAGGAAAATTCCTTTCGTTAATATTTTTCAGATTGTACTTGGTAATGGCTTAATTGCTCTGCATTATTGAGAGCAATATGTTGTTTAAGCATCTCTGTGGGCAAAATTCAGAGAAGTGTTGAATACCCACATCCTCCTTTGAAGTCAGTACCTCTCAGGACCCTACATTGGTGCTCTTTTCAAGAGCACTAACAAGGCCTGTTAGTGTTTCTTTTTCAGTCTGTCAGTTAGGTGAAGACCTGGAGTAGATGTGATTTATTAGCTAGCTCCAAGACAGATAGCATCACAAATCTCATCCAGGCTCCAGCAGTTGAAGTTGCCAGGGCTTTGTAGTTTGCCACATGAAATCCACATAAATCTGACTAGATTTTTCTGGTTAATTTTACTAAATGAAACTGCTGAAGTGACTGTCGTGGAGTGATTAACAAAGTCTGTAAATCTGAAGTATAAAGGGGACGGGGAATGAATCAATACTACTGTATTTGTGAAACAGAACAAAATAAAACTTAAACTATGGTATAGCCCAATCTAAAATAATTGCTCTTTGTCACCAGCATTGCCATATTGTATTGCGCTGTAACAATGAGAGATCCATTTCATTTTTCTGATATGCTCTGCCATTAGTTATCTCGTGAGTTCTAAGGAAGGATAGTAATGGGGGAGGGGGGGTGTGTGCATATGCATCTGGTATTTATAGAAGACTTTTAATGGTGCTAAAAACTGATTTGCTCAGCGTTCCTCAAAGCTGCAGTGGTGTTTTTTGTTAGTAATCCTATAAGGAGGGTTGGCGGTTTCCAAAGTAATTAGAACCTTGGAGCAAATAAACACCAAATGAACCCTCTTCTTTTGAAGTCAGTTTTTTTTTAAACAGCCCTGCTCTGCTATAATTATGTACCAGTCATTATAACATTAAAAATCATTTTAAGTGAATGAATGCTTTTTGTTGTTGTTGTTGTTCCTTGCTAATTATGAACTAATTATAGTTTAGGGTAGCCTTCTAAAAATTTCATCTCATTATAATAGAGCCATTGGCTCTGACTGCTTCAGCCTTGAGCCTGCAGAGAAAGAAGCAGCTCAAAGTTTTATCAGTCTAGGCTGACTCAGAAATGGCTAATGGGTATTCTGGTGGCTTGTACTCCACCCTTAGTTACAAAGAGTTAATAGACACTTTGGTGTAACTCATGTTCATTTAATGAGTGGGCAACAAGTTATATAATGTGCTGCATTATCTCATATCTGTGAGCCATAAAGGAGGACAGTGACAGAGACATCACCTCTAACGTAGGGAGGTAATTGCTCTTCACTGTGAACACTGCTGAAGAAGTCAATCCTTCCTCTCCCATTAATAATGTTAGCAGAACTAAATATGTATCAGTTACATCTGTGCAAGCAAATACAAATTAAGAACAAATTAGGTATAAGAATGAAAAAGCCCAGCTTGCCTCTCAGATCCCAGCTTTCGTTTTCAAGGTTGGCAGTTAGAAAAACCAATCGTTTTACTTATCAACTGAACATATGCAATCAGGAGTACCTGAGATAAAATAAACATGGAAACCTGCAGTGACACTTATTTTTAATAGACTTATTTTTCAGAATAGAATACATGTAAAACTTTAGCCTTCAAACTCCTGCACCTACGTCATCTTAGTGCCAAATTCCCTCCTACCACGAGCTATCTATAGCTGGCAAGCACTGTGGGACTAACCTGATATTTTCACCTAAATGGTACAGACAGATATTTATAGATACACTGTAGCCTTATGTGCTTCTAATATTTGTAAAATAAAACTCAAAACCTTTTCAATATATATTGTGATAGACCCAGGCCAGTTGGGTACAGCATAAGGCAGATATACTGGCCACTGGATTAACAGTTTTCTGTTTCCTGACTGACCAGAGCAGGGGCTGCTCCAGGCTAATGAGAACACCTGACTCCAATTAACCTGCAAAGAGTCAGGTGAGGGCATTAAGCTAATGTGACCACCTGACTCTAATTAAGGCCCCGCTGTTACTATAAAAAGGGCTCACTCCAGTCAGGCAGGGGAGAGCCAAGAGCGAGGAAGTGTGGCTGAAGAGCTGGTTAATGAAGACACCCTCAAGTTATAGATAAGGGAGCCCTAAGGTAAGGGTGAAGAAGGGAGAAGCAGGAGAGCTGTGGGGAAGTGGCCCAGGGAAATGTAGCAACTCTGGCAGTGAAAGGTTGGCTGCCAACAGCTGCTACCATTAGGGTCCCTGGGCCGGAATCCAGAGTAGAGGGCGGGCCTGGGTTCCCCCCCAACCCACCACTACAGGAACACCTCCTGGGAGGGGAAGTCAGGCCCCTGTCAGGATAGGAGGCTAAACTGTTCTAAAACAAGCCCTAGGGACAACAGAAACTGTGGGAGTTCTCTCACCAACCTCCTTGCTGGCTTATGATGAAAAGGGCTCAGTAGACTGTAACCCTGGCCCTAGAGAGAGAAGGGCTACATGGAGGGTCACAGAGAGCCACTGAGGCTAGCATATACTGCCTAGAAGCGCAGGACCTGCGGGGACAAGGTCAGAGCTCTGCCACAATATTTTTATAGTGTTGCCTGTGGTGAGAATTTTTTGTATTTTTTAAAGAGAGAGACTTAGATCTAGCAAAGCAATTTGCTGGAACAACATTTACTGCTTCCCAACCAGTTGCCACATAGAGATCCTTGAAGTGACTTTGAATACATTAGACTCATCGTATTCTATCCTAGAGTATGTTTCTCTGACTCAGGTTCGTAAATGCAACTTAGGACTTCTCTATCCAGGGAGTTATTCTGGAATAGCTATGTGACAGACTGAGAATATCCTGCTATATCCTCGACTAGCGTTTCTCAAACATCATTGCACCGCGACCCCCTTCTGACAACAAAAATTACTACAGGACCCCAGGAAGGGGGACCGAAGCCTCAGCCCCCGTCTCCTCCTCGTCCTGGGGGGCGCCGAAGCTTGAGGGCTTCTGCCCTGGGTGGTGGGGCTTGGACTTTGGCTTCAGCCCCAGGGCCCAGCAAGTTTAACAGCCCTGGCAACCCCATTAAAACTGGGTCGTTACCCACTTTGGGGTTCCGACCTACAGTTTGAGAACCACTGTCCTAGACACACCTTATGGAATAAAGATAAACCTTATTGAATTGGGTTTGGTGCCTATGAGGTCCATAGTACTGAAAATGCAATTGTTTGTGTGATTGTAGGATTGTATGTAACTTTACTAGGGACTTGACTAATATAAATGTTAGGAACTTCAGAGGACTTTTTTGGACAATGCATGTAAAGTGGATTTTCTAGAAAATGTCTGGTGGGTGAGGGGATGACCCACTTCAAATCCACTCTTTTGAAACTATGCCCAGGGGAAGAAAGTCAATGTCTATTAATTACCGGCTCCTGGAAACTGTAGATCAATGACCCCTGAACTGTATAAAGGGCAGACTACACATGTTATGAAAGTGCTAATTCTGAGCTGAGGCTGTGATGAACTTATGACTACAAAGGAAACCCTGTGATGGGGTGTTCAAAGACTGCTCCTACCAGAGCCCATATTAGAGTTTGGGTGATGTCTAGTACGCTTATTAGCATGTGTGTAGGTTCTTTTATTGTTTTCAATATGTTTTCTCTATAATGCTTTTTATCTTAAGAATAAAGTAGGCTTGTGTAGGAAGTGCTGTGTGGTGTCTTGTAGCTATAGCAATTATGCCTGTTAACCATCTCTGAAGAGAAAGCAAGCAGGTGCCCTTGGGCAAGCTGTGTGTGCTTCAATGTGAAGGCAGGGAGCTGTGCTGCCTGGAAATACCCCAGTCAGAAGGGGGAGAGATGTAAGTATCCTCCCAGAAAGGCACTGGCTGGAGAGCCAGAAGCCTGCAAGTGGGTGACCGTCCTTGCTAGACCACTGAGAGGAAACACAGGTGCAGTGCCCTGACCTCTGACAAGGTATTCTCTCTGTGTGCGGGCACTCTTATTCCAGAAGTCTGAATCCACTTCCAAAGCAAATTAAGTCAATGCAGAATAAGGTGCTTTTATTCCAGAATAAGATTGTCCACTGCTGGAGTAAATCAGGAATAGTGTATCTGTTTAAATTCACATTCTACCTAATTGCAGATGAACGTCTATGTGTAGACAAGTCTTTAGATAATCCATGAGACCGTTTGCATCTTAGATATTTTTGCTTTTGCAACATTAACGGCTTTAATCAAATCTTTTAGATTTGCACTCATGTATTCTAGATTACAGTGTGTATTCTGTGTGTCACCTTCGGCATAAACTCTGTATTCTATTTTGTCTGTCTTACCTCTCAGATCCAAAATGGCATCTGCTATAGGAAAGGTTTGGGTATGTATCATGAAATAGAGTAAAAGGTATTTGGTAATAGCTTATTGACTAATATGTGCTTGTGCTTAATGCTGAGTCCTTTACTGATAAATTTGTGCTGGGTAAGAGTGAAAATAATTTTTAAAAAAAGCTTCTTGAGAGGCTAGATCAGGAATTTCTCTCTAAAACTCCTCTTGCTGCTGCAGAAAACTTGACATCTGCTGTTTATATTTTTGCTGAATGGAGAGTTTCTGAGCATGAGGCCTTTCTACACTACAGGGGAAATTCAGTCTAAGCTACGCAATTTCAGTTACGTGAATAAAGTAACTCAAATCGACGTAACTTAGATCTACTTACCGCGGGGTCCACACTATGCGATGTCGACAGGAGAGCAATCTGCAGTCCATTTAGCGGGTCTTCACTAGACCCGCTACATCGACCACCGATGCATCGATCACCGCTTCTCGATCCCCGAGTAAGTGTAGACAAGCCCTTAGAAAAAGACATGCTTTGAGGACATATATTGGTTCCTGTGTACCCAAAAGGAGGGGGAAATCCATTTGGCCATTTCAGCTTTCCAAAGGAATGTAACAGCTGGTGTGAAGGTCCTAAAATAGTGCATTGGTCCTTCATGAAGCAAATCCCACATATATGACTGGAATGGGATCCTGATTGTTATCTCGTTTGGCTACATGTAAGAGAGATGAAGTAAAGTAGAAGTAGTGAGATTTTCCAGACTTTTTTTTTTTTTTTTTTAAATGGGGCTATCAGCTAATTGCCGGAGAAACACACACATACATACTTGTAGAGAGTGGGCAAAACAAATCACTCAGATTCATGGCTGGCGTGCAGAGAATAAGTTGTCCATAGGAAAGCTGATGATGACATTTTCTCCAGCAAAAAAAAAAGAGAGGTAAATATGAATTGCTCTGTTCTTGTTAACTTTACTTGCTCTCAATAACATACTAAAATTTGAACAACTTGAATGTGATTAACAACAAGGGGAAGAAAAAACTACAGATTTGTGTTTTTCATTGTGTCCCTTGGATTTATTTCTTATGAATGTCAATTGTCCGTATTGATGAGAGATTCTAATTTGAATTATTGTCCAGTGATGGAATATACCAGTGTGCCACCCAATTCTAGGCAGGACTGAGACTAACAGAACACAATTATTTATATTGTTGCAGAAGTTTTAAAGCTAACATAATGGGATTGTTAATTAGAGGTTCCAACAATGTCAGAACATAGATTCAGCAAAGACATCTGTTATCCTCTGCACATCAGTGGAAGAAGAATAATTAAAAAGTTAGATGTTTATAAATATTTAACATTTTTTTTTCTCTCAAAGGATGAAATTCACCCTTTGCAGAAGAGCAGTACATGGGACATTTAAACAGGGATGAATTTCAGTGATCATGCAGACTCTGAAGACCCAATATGCTTTTGGGGAGGAGGGGTGATTTCCAGCAATCTCTATCATAAAAGAAAATCAGACAGTGATATGCTGCCCACATTTTACTTAAGGGCTCTCGTAAAGAAATGTGCTGTAGGCAAGAAGTGTGAGGATCATAATACACTTACAACCACAAGCCGGGAGAGTAAACAAATTATATGAACATGCAGTTTGCTAGAGATGTTTATAATTTGTTCCTGAACAGTACTTTCAGTTGGATAGTTTGAGCACTATATTTAGGATGTGTGCTTGGAAGGGTAGGGGTGGTGGGGTTTGAAGACCAGGGATATCATCTTTGGGGAAATTATGAAAAATACCTACCATTTTTATGGGGTCTCAAGCTTTCCAAAGGATGCGCTCTTCAGAAGTATGCTTATCAGCTGAGAGATAACTCCTCTCTGGGGTGGCTAGCAGTTTCCCGAGAGGACATAAAATAGAGGTGAGAGAGTGAAATCACCTGAAAAGTCTCTTTAATTGGGTGGCAGAACTTTAACAGGAATTCCCCCAAAGCTCCCTCTAGCCTGTTACTGAATGAGACCTAAACAAGTATAAACTTTGCCTTTTTTTCTTGAATATCCTGATCATTTTGACACACTGGTTCCATATGAAGCACCTAATTGTGCACACCCATGCTCTGCACCTTGCAGGATTTGGGCTTAATAGGCATTATTTCTGGTGTGCCGCACCTGACTGCTCACTTGACAGGGCCCTGCCAGTTTTCCAATGGATCTATGTACAGTCTCTGCAGTAGTCAGGAAGTGTGCTTTATGGAAAAGAGTGAGGAAAACTCTTTATTGTGCATAAATAATAAGTTCAACACAAAAAGAACAGGAGTACTTGTGGCACCTTAGAGACTAACAAATTTATTAGAGCATAAGCTTTCATGGACTACAGCCCACTTCTTCGGATGCATATAGAATGGAACATATATTGAGGAGATATATATACACACATACAGAGAGCATGAACAGGTGGGAGTTGTCTTACCAACTCTGAGAGGCCAATTAAGTAAGAGAAAAAAAACTTTTGAAGTGATAATCAAGCTAGCCCAGTACAGACAGGTTGATAAGAAGTGTGAGAATACTTACAAGGGGAGATAGATTCAATGTTTGTAATGGCTCAGCCATTCCCAGTCCTTATTCAATCCTTTGTTGATTGTGTCTAGTTTGCATATCAATTCTAGCTCAGCAGTCTCTCGTTGGAGTCTGTTTTTGAAGTTTTTCTGTTGTAATATAGCCACCCGCAGGTCTGTCACTGAATGACCAGACAGGTTAAAGTGTTCTCCCACAAGCGGTCCATTTCCTGGACACTACATCGCTTATTAGCACAGGTCACATAAATACCACCCTATACCGGAAACCTACTGACCGCTACACTTACCTACATGCCTCCAGCTTCCATCCAGGACACACCACACGATCCATTGTCTACAGCCAAGCTCTAAGATATAACCGCATTTGCTCCAATCCCTCAGATAGAGACAAGCACCTATAAGATCTCTATCAAGCATTCTTAAAACTACAGTACCCACCTGCTGAAGTGAAAAAACAGATTGACAGAGCCAGACGAGTACCCAGAAGTCACCTCCTACAAGACAGGCCCAACAAAGAAAATAACAGAACACCACTAGCTGTCACCTTCAGCCCCCAACTAAAACCTCTCCAGCGCATCATCAGAGATCTACAACCTATCCTGAAAGATGATCCTTTACTCTCACAGATCTTCCTCGCTTACAGACAACCCCCCAACCTAAAGCAAATACTCACCAGCAACCACACATCACTGAACAAAACCACTAACCCAGGAACCTATCCTTGTAACAAACCCCGATGCCAATTCTGTCCACATATCTATTCAAGTGACATCATCATAGGACCTAATCACATCAGTCATACCATCAGGGGCTCGTTCACCTGCACATCTACCAATGTGATATATGCCATCATGTGCCAGCAATGCCCCTCTGCCATGTACATTGGCCAAACTGGACAGTCTCTACGCAAAAGAATTAATGGACACAAATCTGACATCAGGAATCATAATACTCAAAAACCAGTGGGAGAACACTTTAACCTGTCTGGTCATTCAGTGACAGACCTGCGGGTGGCTATATTACAACAGAAAAACTTCAAAAACAGACTCCAACGAGAGACTGCTGAGCTAGAATTGATATGCAAACTAGACACAATCAACAAAGGATTGAATAAGGACTGGGAATGGCTGAGCCATTACAAACATTGAATCTATCTCCCCTTGTAAGTATTCTCACACTTCTTATCAACCTGTCTGTACTGGGCTAGCTTGATTATCACTTCAAAAGTTTTTTTTCTCTTACTTAATTGGCCTCTCAGAGTTGGTAAGACAACTCCCACCTGTTCATGCTCTCTGTATGTGTGTATATATATCTCCTCAATATATGTTCCATTCTATATGCATCCGAAGAAGTGGGCTGTAGTCCACAAAAGCTTATGCTCTAATAAATTTGTTAGTCTCTAAGGTGCCACAAGTCCTCCTGTTCTTTTTGCGGATACAGACTAACACGGCTTCTACTCTGAAAAAAGTTCAATACAGAGCATCATACAGTATTAGTTTATCTTACTCCCATAGGAAAGGTAGGATAGCGTGGAAAAGAAATGGAACCACTACAATTTAATTGGCTTTTTGTCTTGTTTTTTTAGGATCTTCTGTATAATGTGTTGCAAGCATTTTCTTTAATGGTGGCATGGAGCATCCTGTTAAATAGACTGGCTGCTCAGCTAAATGACCCTGAAGTGGGTCTGCAATTAGTGAAGGAACAATAGCCAGAGAAATTCATGTTGCACCTGACCAATAATACAACAGTATATCCAACCAGATGATACACATGCCATGATAGTGTCAACCGGGGGCAAACCTTCCAAAAAGAACACACGTTAGCATAGCAAAACTGAACCAGCGCTGTCGTCTCTTGTTTTTCCCTCTTTCTTGTACTTTTGTGTCTTATCCCTTTCTGAGGCATCTGCAACTTCTATTCAAATTTCATTAGTGCTTTAGATTGCTGTGTAAATCAGCGACCCTAAAGAAGATAATCAAGGACTGATGGGTTTTGGTAGGAGCACTACACTATGCAGAAGTGATGCAGGTAGTAGACCCAATGGTCACTTTTCCTAGGATATCTGTTAGAGCTTGAGGGAAATAGAATCATGACGAGAGACTAAAAGAATGAAGAAAGTCTTGTACCATGCTGATACCACCCTGTAACACCATGGTTCATTTTAATTAGGTGGAAGGGATAGGGTTAAGAACAGAGTAGGTCGATGTCCAGGAACAAGACAATGGAATACTTCATGTTCTATTGAGCAATCCCAAAGGTGTTGCAGCCAGTAATCAGAAGAAAGCACAACAACCTGGTCATTCACAAACAAAACAACCTCCTGTTTACCATTATCATTCTGTTGTCACCTTTTTCTATTTAATGTCTATCATAAATTGTTCCATTTTATAATGTCCATATGTTTGAGCAGAGAGGAAGGATACACTTAAAGCATCAGACAGGGATCCTGACTCTGCACAGATTTCTTAAGTAAATCACTTAATCTTTTTTAGCTGAGTTTTGACAAATGATCATGTTATTTAGTTGTTGCACTTGTTAGAGATAACTACCTACCTGCCTCACAGGGTGTTTTGAGGCTTTGAGTATGTCTTCACTGAAGAATTAACTTGAGTCACAGGCACTGACTTCCATTTTTCTGTGTGGGTGCTCCACTCCTGCTCCACCCCAAGTCCCCACCCTACTCCACTTCTTCCCCCAAGGTCCCACCCTTCGCCCCGCCTCTTTCCGCTCCCTTCCCCCAGGACCTGCCACCGAACAGCTGATTTTTTTTTTCCCCAGAGAACTCGTGGAGTTGGCATCTATGACTTGAGCTATCTACACTCAAGTTACTCCTCTTGAGTTAGCCTACCTCAAGGGAGAGAAGCCACACTGCAAAATAATACTAAAGTTATTGTGTCCACATTGGCGCTGTACTCACTTGTGTGGCACTAAGACTTCTGAGGGCGTATCCCATGATTTTTAGCATTGCACTAAGCTGAGCTCCATTCACTGTTTCATAGTGCATTGTGGGAGAACTTGCCTACCCTTTCTGGGCACATGGGGCAGTTGTGGGAAGACATTGGAGGACTTGCAACAGGCGAATGGTTCTAGCCTGTATCTATCCTTCAAAGGGGTCGTGTTAGCAGGTGACAAGTTGTGCTCACTCACTCTTTAGCCTCTACCTTTCTGAGATCAGCCAACTCTAGTTAAAAGCATCACCATTCTTATGTTAAGGGGGTTTGTGTGTAGACAGAAGTCAAGGTAAAGGGTAATGCTTGAGTTAGCACTTGAGTTAACTTTGCAGTGAAGACAAGCCTTTTGTTTGTTATTAAGGTACTCTGAAATCTCTAATGGAAGGGCTGCAAAGTATAAAAGTTATATAACTGCTGAAAGGTATTACTTTAGTAAAGTAGTTTAAGATCGTAAGAGCACATTCTACTAACTCCTTGATTCCATGTCCTCCTCTTCTCAATCTTCTATCGGTTGTTTGAGTTGATCAGTCACACAGATAACTCTTTCTGTCTTCTCAAGGCCACTAGCATCTTTGATACTCTGGACTTCTGCCAGTGTTTCCAAAGGAAGGAGTTGGAGGGCATTTCCTCTATTATGCAGACATCTGAACCCCATCTTTCAAGTTCCAAAAGTCTTTTAGTAGTAGATCTTGCTTTTTTTAATGAGCCTCGTTATACCTAATTTGTTCAGCTTTGTGTGAGCTGCCATATGGCATCAATGGATACCCAGTGAAAATGTATTTATTATCTCATAAAACATATATAAAGATGTCAAATGCACATAATTAAAGGAATTCTCTTTGAGATATATTCTTATCAATTAACCACCTGGAGTTTCCTGGCCAAATCTTAATCAGTTCGCTGACGGAGGACATATTGAAGATGTATGCGTCATGAGTCAAGCTGGGAAACAGAGCAAACATATTGGTGGTGCTATTTCAAGTGTCACAGAGACAGGATCACAGAACCTGTATGTTCTTATTGTGGAAAAGCTATCTATCTATTTCTGTCTCCTTGAGAAATCCCTGCCAGCACAATGGGGAACATTAGCAACACAGAAATCTTCCTTCCCTCTCAGCTGGGGTTGATGATAGTGGGAACTTCAGATCTAAAGAGGGTGACCATATTTCCCAAAGGCAGTACGGGCCACCGCCTGGGGCTAGCCCGAGCCCTACCCACTGCGTGGGAGTAGCCAAACCCTCCCTGCCACACACATGGCGCTGGCCTGAGCCGCTTGACCGAGCGCCCCTTCCCACACAGGGCTGGCACTGCTGCTCACTTGAGCCCTGCCTCCCACCCCCCGTGTGTGGGGCTGGCATTGCCACTTATCCCCCCACCCCCGCACGTTCATCTGCACCCTGCTTTTTGACAAAAGTGGGCATTAGTCCTATTTGCTCTTGCCAGCTGATCAAGTTGGCAAGAGCAAATGAGACAAATGTCCACTTTTGCCAAAAAAAAGTTGGGGCGGCTGGGACCGGACTTAAAAAGGGGACTGTCCTGGCCAAAACAGGACGTATAGTGACTGTATGTAAATCTTGCTCCTGTTGAACCCAATAGCAAATCTCCCATAGACTTTAATCAGACCAGGATTTGGCTTTCAGTGAGTAAGAAATTTTAAAGGAATCCCATCATTCCAGGTCTCACTTTGCTAAAAGGATGATACATCCATTACCTTCCCCAAGATTTGGGGCAGCTGGATTTCCAGTTCAACCCTTTTTCTGAAATGCATGCCTTTCCTTCATTCTCCACTAGCTTGCGGAAGATCATAGATTCCTTCATATTTCTTAGCATTGCACTAAGCTGAGCTCCACTCATTGTTTCATAATGCATTGTGGGAGAACTTGCCTTAGCATTGCACTAAGAAACCAACAGAACTCCATTGGCCATCACCTACAGTCCTCAGCTAAAACCTCTCCAACATATCATCAGTGATCTACAACCCATCCTGGACAACGATCCCTCGCTTTCACAGGCCTTGGGAAGCAGGCCAGTCCTCGCCCACAGACAACCCACCAACCTTAAGCATATTCTCACCAGCAACCACACACCGCACCATAACAACTCTAACTCAGGAACCAATCCATGCAACAAACCTCAATGCCAACTCTGCCCACATATTTACCATCACAGGACCTAATCAGATCATCCACAACATCACCGGTTCATTCACCTGCACGTCCACCAATGCAATATACGCCATTATGTGCCAGCAATGCCCCTCTGCTATGTACATCGGCCAAACTGGACAATCCCTACGTAAAAGGATAAATGGACACAAGTCAGATATTAGGAATGGCAATATACAAAAACCTGTAGAAGAACACTTTGACCTTGACACGTAATAGCAGATTTAAAGGTAGCCGTCCTGCAGCAAAAAAACTTCAGGACCAGACTTCAAAGAGAAACTGCTGAGCTTCAGTTCATTTGCAAATTTGACACCATCAGCTCAGGATTAAACAGAGACTGTGAATGGTTAGCCATCTACAAAAGCAGTTTTGCCTCCCTTGGTGTTCACATCTCAACTGCTAGAAGAGGGCCTCATCCTCCCTGATTGAACTAAACTCGTTATCTCTAGACTGATTCTTGCCTGCATATTTATACTTGCCTCTGGAAATTTCCACCACATGCGTCTGACGAAGTGGGTATTCGCCCACGAAAGCTTATGCTCCAATACGTCTGTTAGTCTATAAGGTGCCACAGGACTCTTTGTCGCTTTTTACAGATCCAGACTAACACGGCTACCCCTCTGATACTTCACATTTCTGCTCACCTTAAATTCTCTTGTGAGGTCAGTCTTATGCTACAGATCACAGCACAAGAATCCAAGAGTGCATTTGCACATATTAAGGCAGTGAGATCCCCTTCCCAGCCTTCCACAAAGCACAGTCCTGATTAGGCATGACCACTGGTGGACTGCAGTCTTAGATCTTCTGCTATAAGGCAGAAATATTGTGGATGTTCTGCATGGAGACATCCATCATTCAAGTTTAAGCATCTTGATTCTGGAAATATGATTTTTTTTTCCCCCTCACACCCACCTGTGACCCCAGCTACACACTCACTCACTTGCTTCCCATTTGGGGTCAAAAATTAAAAACTTATTTCTAGGGCCTGATTTTTTTCAGATCCTGGCTTATACTTGTGCCTATGTAACATTGCATACAAAAAACACCCGAGTGGCCAGTTTCCAATGTTAATCTCTTATGTCTGGGTTTACTGGAATTTGTGCAGAAATTCTATTGCCTATGCTGCAGATATAATCTAGCCCTGCATGTGCAGGTGTTGACACTGGAATAGTGTGTGCTTAAGTGGAAGCTGAGTTGGGGCCTCTCTGAAAAACTGGATTTAAATGTACTCTGATGTACTGACACTGATTTGTGTCTGTACCACAATTCGGTGCTCTCTTGTGAAAAGGTTTGATAATAACTAATCACCTTTAGAGAGTGCCTTTTCTCTTTGCCATTGTTACTTTTAGCACAGAGCCTCAAATTCAGCAAGTGCACCAAGGAATATGTGGGGTTGTTACCTAGTAACCGATAGCCTTGTGAACTGGAAAGTGATTTGGACTAGTTTAGTGTTAAGTTTTTGCAGGTAGAAGAACAGTCTGTGTTTGTGGGTGGCAGGGCTTGAAATTTGAAGAGGCCTGTGACCTAAGAAGAGAGAACAATTCTGTCTTCCCTTTAAAAGTACAAAAGAGATCAGGAGTGGTGGGATGTTACCTCAAGTTCTTCACCAAAATAGTATGAAAAGAATTAGGTTTATTTAGTTAAAATGGGGTCGTCTTTGGGTTTAGACAAGAGAACACTAAGGTCGCAGTTTGAAGGTGCCTTACTTGTGATAAATTATGTAAATATCACACATCATTGCTGGATTTACTATCAGTGCTTCTAATTTAGGGTTCAAATCTTGATCTTAATTAACCAGGCTGTACATCGCTGCATATCTTGTAAAAATAGCTACAGCTCTTGTGTGCACATTCCCAGAGACAGGCTGATTTTATTTACAAGACTGCAGGCCTGTGTATCAGAGACCGGATTAAACCCTTGGGACTTCACTTGGAGAGTAAACTCTCTTCGACTTCAGTGAGCGTTTCTGGTGCTCAGCGCCTCTACAAATCAAGCTGCTAGTGTATTAGTTAGACCTTCATATTCTACCCCAATAATTGCATGTTTCCTCATTCTTGAACAGCTTTTAAATAATCTGGATGCATGGAGTAAACGGAGACAGTTGGCCAGTTTATTCGCCAGTTTAGTCTTTGGAGAGACTCTGGCCAATGTTTTTCAGATATATTTTTGAAACTAGGAACCTAAATCCATATTTAGACATATAAGTAAGTGACCTCGTTTTCAGCGGTACGGACTCCCTGCAACTCGCCCTTAGACATAGTATGTAGACAGTGAATGTCCACAAGGCACCTGGGAAGGTAGACACATGCATGCTAACTCTGCTTGAGCTAGTGTGCTAAAAATAGCAGGATGGTTGCAGCAACCAGGATTGTGGCTCAGGCTACCTGCCTGAGTACTAGCCTGCCCACAGGGGCGGCTCTATGTATTTTGCTGCCCCAAATACGGCAATCAGGCAACCTTCAACGGCATGCCTGTGGGAGGTCTGCCGGTCCCGCGCCTTCGGCGTACGCGCCGCCAAATTGCTGCCGAAACCACGGGACCAGCGGACCTCCCACAGGCATGTCGCCGAAGGCTGCCTGACGGCTGCCTTCATGGCGACCGGCAGGCCGCCCCCCGCGGCTTGCCGCCCCAGGCACACACTTGGTGCGCCGGTGCCTGGAGTCGCCCCTGCCTGCCCAACCCCCGGGGTATGTACTCGAATGGCTAGTCCTAGCCGCCACCCGTGCCACCACAGCCACCCTATTTTTAGTGTACTAGCACACGTCTGCCTTCCCGCACTGGGAAGCATACTCTCAGCTGCTGTGTGTAGGCCTGGCTTAACATGAGTAATTGGACGTGAGTGAGGCCTCATTTCTTGGGAAACAGGATTAGGGAGGTAAATGGCTCAGCAGGCTGGAAACAGAATGTCTGTACTAGCTATGATAAGGTGGGGGGGGGACACACTCAGAGAACCATTTACAATGGACAAAGTAACAATGGATAAAATAAGGCTGGAATGTAAGATGAGGTAAAGACTAAGTCGTGCATGCAGAGTACATGGACAGAGCATGCTGTCCAGGGATTGGCTCCTACAAAGTAACCAAGACATTTTGGGATTGAGTTAGTGCAATGTGATGTGTAAATGCATATAGAAGAAGAAGGTTTCTGTGTAATTTTGGATGAGTGGTATGCCTCACTCCCATCCCCTACACTTCAGTCTGATCACCTCAGCATAGCTTTGGTGTATGCCAAATAAAGGAACCTGAGTGACAAGACTGGAGTCGGACTGAATTCTTGAGGAACCGAGGGTCTTGGAGGAGTCCCCACATGGTGATGCTGTGACTTGGATTCCCAACACTGTGTACACATGGAGTAAGAGGGGATCAGCATCTCTGAAGATCCGGCCGCTTAATCAACTGCCTAAATATAGATTTTAGGTTCCTAAATTTAAGCACCCAAGAAAAAAACGTTGGTCTCTGTGCACTGCATCGAGTGAGGGCAGAATACATTGAGTAGATCCCAAAGGAATGTGTTGTCCATCCATCATTGCTATTAAAGTATTTTAAAACTATAGACTCTGTCATCACAGCGGTGCTGGGATTGCTGCTTTACCCTCTTTCTTGAAGTGGTAATAAAACAAACACCAAATACGTAGCTCCTATGGTTTCCATCACCAGTACCCCCACTATAAAAATTGTTCCAGCACCCCCATCTCATCAGCAAGTACAAAGAAACTGAGGTGTAGCTGAATTAAGTTGTATGCTGCTATGGTTCCAAATGAAGCTACATATTCTGATTTTTGCATATTAATTTTGTGGAAATGTGTTTGTGCAATCTGTCTACAATGTATCTGATCCCTTTTATGTGTGGTACACTAGTTTCCCCATTTCTTACTGATGACAAGTAAACTCACTTTTCTGTTTGAGTCAAAATCTGCATTTTCTGTATGCTATTAGTATTTATTATTTATCTGTATTACCAGAGTGCCTCAGAGGCCTACTCATAAACCAGGATCCCACAGTGCTAGGCTCTGTACAAACACAGAACAAAAAGACGGTCCCTGCCCCAGAGAGTTTACAATCTAAGTGCAAGACAAGAGGCAACAAGTGAATACAACAAACAGAAATACATGAGACATTAATGGTCAGCATGACAGGCAGTGGTCTCAACATGCTGGCTATCTAATACTTGTCAAGTTTTGACCCACATTTATGAGTAGTTTTGGTCAACCCCAAACTGCATTTTTCAGCAAATAAACTATTTGTCTGAAAAAACTTGCCCAGTTCTAATAACAGCAAAGGAGAGTTTTAAGGGGGGATTTGGAGGGAGGACAATTTGGAGATGATTATGGGGAGCTCCTCCCAAGGATGAAGGGCAAAGAAGAAAGTACAAAGGTGTTTGAAAATTTAGCAAGTGGCTGATGCAGGCTGGCATCATTGGCGGAGCAGAGGCAAGAACTCGCATTTGATAGTGAATGAGAGATGATGAGTAGGGTGGGGAGTGACTTGAACAGGAAGACAAATAGCTTATGTTTAATTGAGAATGGGGGCCAGTGGAGGGATGCAAAGAGAGGAGTAACAAGGTCAAAGTGATGAGGTAGGAAAATGATCGTGGCAGTAGCATTTTGAAAAGATATGAGAGGGACACAGTGGGATTTCTCCAAGGCCAGAGAAGGGGATGTTGCAGTAAACAAGATATGAGTTGAGTGCCTGGACAAGTGTTTTAACTCTGTGGATGGAGTGGAAAGGCTGAACCAAAGATCGTATGCAAAAGGAATCAGCAAGATGTAGAAATTTTGTAAATCCATGTTGGATTTCCCATGGCCTTGGTGGTGTACCATTTACATGGTTAGATTTTAAAAGGATTGGGTTGTTAGGCCTCAGATTTTATATACTCCAGATTTTTGGCTCCCCCATTCCAGTCAGATAGCTGTGAATTCCCCATGCCTAGTTCAATCCTTCAGTACAACAGAGTCTCTGTAATTACTTCTGTGCCAGCACTCTCCTGGAGGTCCCTTGTGCAGAGGGCATCTGAAGGGAAAAAAAAAAGGGGGAAGGAGGGAGGGCATGGCTGGGTGATTGTATACCCCAGTGATCCACAATGGCTGGAACAGCCCCTTAGGGCCAGAGGTACTCAGGTATAAGTTAGATCTCTAACTTACCTAGGACTGGCTTATCCCTGGATCAAGGGAGTGTCAAGATGGCTTAAAGCTACCGATCTTGTGCTGAGTGTATCGTACCAAGTTTAGGGGATCTTGGTTTTTATCTATGAAGATGAATGTTCTGTTACCAGTTATCAGTCTGTCAAGTACTTGTTTGCTTTTTTATAGTAATAATCACTTTAGCATTGAATTAAAATAATTAAATCCCCCCCACTTACTTTAATCCCATTCACACAAAGCTGTGCATGGCTTGTGCTCTACAATGGCAAACATGCACATCCAGATTGAACCGATCCATTTTCCTGCCTAACAACCTCGTCTTGTGTCAAAATTTACAAATCTAATAGACAATCTCAACATTTTTTGACTTTCCATAGTAGAGGTCGTTAGGCAACAGCATGACCCTAAACATGGGAGCAATCTAATAAGTGGGTCCACAGTCAGAGAGCATAAGGTGTTCTCTCCTGTTTTGAGTAGGACCTACATGAAATAACATTTTTTATTTAAAAATATAATTAGTTAGACCTAGACTTACAGATAATTAAAATGAATATTACACAGGCTTAAACAAAAAGGAATTTACTAAAACAGTATGCAAATTTCAAGATAATTAAAATTTGAGGCCTGCCTACTTGGCAGTATCTCTTTAATTGATGCTAAATGTGAGCAGATCAAATAAGTACACTTTCTATTGTGTGTTAGGTTTGTTTTCCCTCTACAAGCTGATAATTGCTAATGGTCCCTTTGAATTATTTTTCTATCTGATCTGTTGGATTTCATCATTAAACTACTTGTCTTCTGGGGTTGGTGCTTACTGGTTGAGTTGGACACACTTAGTTAGTCTTGCATAACAGGAAGGTGATGGGGCACTCATTAAAGAAAATAAGAAGTTATGATATTTACTGGTGACAATGAAGAAGAAGAAAAACATATCCAAAAACACTGATGCTCAATTTGCTAATGAAAGTGAAAGATCAAAGGGAAAGATACCTGGAACTAATAATGTGCAGAAAAAATCTTCAGGGGATTGTGGAATTGGTACTCACTAAGGAGTTGGACCAAATTCTAAGTGTTCAGGTCGGGCCCCAAATGCAGTAAAAACTGGATTTTCTGTAGGGTTTTGAGCTGACAGTGGAAATGGGGAGTCAGTAAAGAGGCCATGATTCTACACCCATTCTGCTGAGATGAACTGTGGGTCTCTGCATGGGGCATGCTCAAGGAGAGAAGGAGAGCGAATATGAGAGTGTAGCCCGTTGGTCTGGGCAGAGCATGGATGTACAAAGCCAAAATCCCTCACGAGGGGGAAGCATCTGCTACTTCTCCCATACCCTGTAGTAATTGTTGTGACCCAGATGCATACAGTATGGAGTGGCTTTTTCAATGCATCCTGCTGAGGACTCAGCTGGCTTTCAGGGAAAGCCACCGAGAACAATCTGAACGTTCACATAAATACCAGCTGTCCCTCTGATTCTAATGCTGCCTGTGATAGGGTGGACTAGGGCCAGAGGCCCCCTGCTGGAGGCCTCAGGGTCCTGCCACACCCATCCCAGGAAAGGAGCAGTGGAGAGGTCCTCCAAGCAGGCTAGAGTGGCTGCAGGGAGAGCAGCCAATCAGGGCCAAGAGAGCCCTATAAAAAGGAGCTACAGAGACAGTTAGTTGCTGCTTGGAGCTGGAGAAGAAAGCACTGCATGTCTGGCTGGAAGAGCAACAGGGCCAAAGACAGTCTGCTGGCAAGGACCGGGGGAGCAAGAGGCTCCTAGCTAGCTGCTAGGACTGAGCCAAAGACAGTTTGCTAGCAGGGACCGGGGAAGCAATGAAGGAGCTCTTGGCTGGCTGTGGGGACTGAGTAAGGGGCTGAGCCTGGGGAGGGCTGCAGGAATATAGTGTCTCCAGGGAGGAAGCCTTGGGGATATGGCCCCATACCAGGGCTGGACTGGTTTAAAGACGTGGACACACCCAACCAGAGGGGCAGCTCACTAGTGGTGGATGCCGACCCCGTTACACTGCCCTACTAAAGAGTCCTCCTATTCCAATACATTTCAATAAAGGCTAGAGTGTGGCCTTCCCCCGTTTCTTCCTCAAATGATTGTCATTGCTTTCAGATGTTGAAACATAGATCGTATGTCACAGATAAGGTTGAAATAGTTGCAGCATTTAGAAACAAGTAGGCTTTCCAGATGACCTGTAAAGCTCTGGAGACAGAACAGAATATAAGTGTAGATCTAGAAATTACAAAAATATTTACATTTTTAAACAAAGCATGTGAAAAATTTGGTTTCTCTTACCTTTCAGGACCCAAGAGATCAAATTTAGTTCTTCCTGTTTTGAATCCTGTGCTTTACACTAGTATTGAGTCCTTGAAAGGTTGGGTTCGATCAGCATTTTATAAATCAAGCTGACTTTGGAGCTATGGTTTGTGTATGGTTTCAAAGTGAAGAGAGAAGTGTTTTTTGCATAATAAAATCACAAAGAGGAAAGTGTGCAATATTTAATGTATTTAAAATTCACCTGGTCAAAGCTCTGGGCACAGGTGCAGAAAATTAATACGAAGAAGTTACATACAGCATACAAATTAAAATCAAGGTCCAAAACCAAAAAGCCCTTTCAAAACTCCGTCCTCCCTCAAACTCAGATTTTCTCACCACAAACTTGTGTCCACTAACTCCCCCTCATCACTTCAGAAAAAGCTTAGGAGAACAGAGAGGAGCCTTGAGACATAAACTGAAGGTCACCAAATCTGGCAGACCAAGAAGGGTGGGGGAAATCTGCTCCAATATTGAGGTGTTGATGATTTGCTAGCTGTAACACTCCATTTTGCTTAGTGCAGAACTCACTGAAAAAATTGGAGGCTGATTATAGGAATAAATAGATGTGTGGTGGAGCAATAGCTATGTGTGTCTGTTGAAGGAAGGACATTTTAAGTGTATATCTTAAGGAATCCTTTCAAGTCTCCGTCGCCTGCAGAAGTATATTTAGACCTATATGCTAAATGGTGTGTGTAGTTTACTTAAGACAAAATGGATGACAAAATGGTAGGTAGGATTTTGAGCTGTTAAGGATGCCTTTTTACTATTATAAGAATCTGTGACAAACAGATTTTCAACAAAGAAGCTACGTTTTTTGATAGAGAATGTCCTGAGGAGAGAACGTTACATCAGTGCAGTTTATGTAACTGGCTAAATGTGGTATGTTCCCCATTAGGGGTTGATCATCTTGGAGAATAAAAATCTATTCCTGCTACCAAGTAATAGACTTACTGCTTTACTTCAAGTGGTAGATAACTGTGTTCCAGAAGGCTCCATGGCAGAGGTTAGGGAGTATGAATAAGAAACTGTCAGTGTGCAAGAAGGATGGAGACCAGCATTAGGTATTAAACTATCTAATTTGAATGTATGACTTTTTAAAATATTAGCAAGGCTTTTTTGGGGTTTTTTTTTTTTTTTTGTCCTACCCAAAGAGTGTGCCTCAATATCATATAGACAGCCTGAGGTACACACGGGGGTACAAGTATTCTTCTTATTTTGCTAGCATGTGATTCATTGATATGATCCCTGCTACCTGCCTAAGGAAGATTGGTTACATTTGCACCATTATGCACATAATGGTCTTTCAGCCGTTACTCCAGAGAGTCCACTATTCAGGGGCTTACATAACACTGCCATTAAAATTTGGTTGAAACTCCACATAGAGAGAGACTATCCAGAAAAGTCTCCCCCACCACCATCTTTGCCTTTTCCACTTTTTCTTCCATAGCCAAATAACAAAATATAGTATCGCTTTGAGTATTTTTTGAGCTTCCAAGTTGCAGGCAGAGCTTTCTGAGAGATTTGGACAGTGCTGGAAGATGATTAGTTTTTTTTCTGCTGCTTTCCTTTCTCCATCATGCCCTTCCTGGCCTCCTCTAAACCTATTCGCTTTCCCCCTCTTGTTCCTCTGGTCCCTCCAGAGATGTGTGGCACTTGACAATGTGCAAGTGCCACACATCTGCAAACTGCCAACCCGCTCCTTTCCCTTCCCTGTTCAATCAGCAGCAGTCCCAGCTCTGCCGTGACCAGGTCTTGACCAGGTCAGGCCCCATTGTGCTGGGCACCGTACAAGCATAAGCTAAATGACAGTCCCTGTTCCAGAGAGTTTACAGTCTGACAGGTGAAGGAGACAAACAAGAGGTCAGAGTGTTTTAATATAGATGAGCTGTGTGCATAATTCTTATGTATAGTAAGCCATTCAGTAGCAGCAATCAAAGAAATCGCAGCTCACCAGCTACCTAGCCATTGTCAGATGGCAGATTTCTGTAGGCACTGTGGCAGAGGTGATTTTAAGAAAGCATTTGAAGGTGGATAATATGGTGGCTTTCCAGATCTTGGCACAGAATTCTTTTTGTTTTTGCCTCCTGTTTTTGCAGCTTTGGAGAAAGCATGGAGGTGCTCAGGTGTTGATTTGGGAATCTGTCTGTAAAAATTATGAATTGCATGTGAGATTATGAACTCTAGGTATCTTTACCAAGCTGCAGACTCCATTTTGAAGGTGTAGTCTTTTGCTTTCTATATCAGGGGTGCTGGAACAGGGGGCCAAGGCCCTCCCACTTTTTACCAGCTGTAAGGGGTGAGCAGGGGGAAGAGAGGATCAAACAGGGCGGGATCTTGGGGGGAAGAGGTGGTGTGGGATCCAAGCCTGGGGAGAAGAGGCAGGGCAGGGTTTTGGGGGGAGGGGCGCTCTGCGGGTGAGGGCTCAAGGAGAAGGGGAGGCAGGGGTCGGGGGCTCAGGGAAAGGGGCTGCCTAGGGGTTTGGAGAGAAGGGGTGGCACGGGGTTGGGGCCATGGTTTGGGCACCTGTGGTTCCCCCTACTTTTAGGGCGCTTCCACCGCTCCTATTCTTTATCATCTATTTGCCTCTATTTGGGTTGACATCCCGCCACATAGAGATACAGGGCTGACAATAGTTGACTTTAAGTATCCAATCATTGGAATTCTAGTCACTCTAGACAAAAGACTGGCCCCGACCCAGAGGAACTGGTTTGTTAGAAGAGAGGGAACCTTGGCAACAAAGTCACCTGGCAGGAGTTTGTACTCATGAGGAAAAGCTAGCAAGGTGTCACCTGACAGAAGGGGCTAAGGAGTTTTAAAAGGACAGAAGCTATGCTATTCAGAGGCCATTTTCTCCAGTCCATGAGGGAGAATCGATCCAGTTGCACATATAATGCCTCATGAGACAGGAGACTCCCTATCTGGACATTGATAGTCCCTAAGAACTCCCAAGAGAAGGGTGAGCTAGAAAGTGAGGAAACGGATGCAGGGCTGTGCATGTACTGTTTATTGCTTTGTGTGTATGATTAAGTATAAAGGAGCATAAATGTATTTAGTCTCTGTGCAAAGTGTCTCTCTCTGTATGTTAACTGCTTATGAGTTCTGGGACAGGGTGTGTTTAAGTATGGAGATATCTGAAGGGTCATTGCTGTGCCCCAGAGGGGTTAGATAGCTGGACAGCATCTTCCAGCTCTCAGAAGGGGTTGCCAGACAGAAGGCCTGCATCCTGAGAGCATGCTCACAGACCCTGAGATTGGGGCAGTAACTGGACTCTGTTCAGGCTCCAGGGGCATGAAAATACCTTGGGGATCCAGAAACGGAGAGGCTCAGGCCAGGTTTACACTAACCCCCTAATTCGAACTAAGGTACGGAACTTCAGCTACGTGAATAACGTAGCTGAAGTTCGAAGTACCTTAGTTCGAACTTACCTTGGTCCACACTCGGCAGGCAGGCTCCCCCGTCGACTCCGCGGTACTCCTCTCACCGAGCTGGAGTACCGCAGTCGACGGCGAGCACTTCCGGGTTCGACTTATCGCGTCCAGACTAGACGCGATAAGTCGAACCCAGAAGTTCGATCGCTCGCCGCCGAACTACCGGGTAAGTGTAGCCAAGGCCTCAGATTCCCTTCTCAGCAGTCTGGTGGGTGGCTAGAAGGGATCCCCAGCCAGCCCTGTGACCGCATGTGAGACTGAGGCTGGCATTGTTGGTGGAGTTGACCACAATAAGATAAGAGGGGACATAGGTAGGGAAGGGCATGATTCTGCAGGACTTGGAAGGTGAGGTGAGAAGTCTGAGTTTTATGAGGTGGAGAAGGGGGAGCCTGTGTAGGGACTTCAAGGTGATGGGGAGACATAGTCAAAGCAGTGGAACAGGAGGATGACTTTGCAGCACTTTGAATGGAGTGGAAGGGGTAAGAATAGATGGCAGCAGTCAAGGTTGGGAAGGAGGAGGAAGTGATAGTAGTCAAGACACAAGATCGGCAGAGTGGATTAACACATTGCCAGACCAGGAAACTTAGCAATATTACTTCCTTTGTAGGGAATCCAGGAATTAGAGCCAGAGTAGGGACACAGGGCTTCAGTGCAGATAGCAATGGACTTTCATTTAGGGCTACCATATGTCCAGATTTCCCCGGACATGTCCTGCTTTTCGCTCTTTAAATAGCCATCCGGGGGGGGATTTCTAAAAATGTCCGGGATTTCCCCCCAGTCGGCTATTTATCGACCGAAAAGCAGCTGACACAGCGGCCGAGCGCCGCTCGCATTGGGGCCTCAGCAGCCAAAGCCCCTTCCCGGCCCCCCCATCCCCTGCAGCCTTAACACACCGCTCGGCAGCGCTGCGGGGGTAGGGCTGTGTGCCTGTGAGGAAACGCGGCGGCGGGGCTGGCAGCGGCAGCCAGAGCCCCTTCCCCCTCCGCCTCAGCCTGCCGCTTGGGCGGGGCAGAGCCAGACACTTGCTCTAAGCTGAGCGGCACGATAAGGGGGCCAGGGAGTTGGAGAAGGGGGGCAGTCAGGGGACAGGGTGGATGGGTCGGGGGTTCTGGTAGGACTGTCAGGGGGGCAGGGATGTGGAGAGGGGTTGGGACAGTCAGGGAGCAGGGGGGGTTAGATGGGTCGGGGGTTCTGGGGGGGCTGTCAGGGGGCGGGAAGTGGGAGGGAGTGGCTAGGGGGCGGGGCTATCCTTCCCCTCCCCCCCCCCCCCCCCCGAGTGTCCTCTTTTTTGAAAGTTCAGATATGGTAACCCTACTTTCATATCACCCAAAGTCTATCTGGTTTGTTCCCCACACGGTTCATAATGGGAGTGTAGCAAGGCAGTGTGGTTCCCCGCCACCCCGGAGAGTGACGAACCTCTCCAGACACCAAAGTGGGCGGAGTCAGTGAATCCTGTGCCCGCCCCCCAGAAGTCAAGGCGCAGGACAAGAAGTATAAAAGCCCAACCCCAGAACTCACTAGAAGAACAGCCGCCCAGCAGGCCCTTTGGAGCCAAGAGTCTGGACTTGCTGAATATAACTGTTTGCTCAGCCCCTGCCTGAGGGCCTGAGCCATTGACTCTTTGTTGCTCTGCCCTGACCCAGGGCCGGGGCCTGCTCATTATATAACAATTGCTCAGCTCCTGTCTGAGGACCTGAGCCCATGACTCACTACTGCCCACCGACCGGGTGTGAATAACTGTTATGTTTTGCCTCTACTGCTGCTGCAACGAGAGACTCCCGTGGTCAGGCTAATTCCCTGTCACAACTGAAAGGAAGTAGCAAGGCAGTGTGGTTCCCCACCGCCCCGGAGAGGGACGAGCCCTTGCCAAACCCCTCTACAGGGAACCTAATCCCATCCCAATGGCATAGTGTGAGAGAATATCTATGAGGATTTCCTCCCTCCCCGTAACAACTTTTTACAAGGAAAGGGACAAGCTAGTCCACTGTTAAATTGTATTCAGATAACATCTCTGCTCTTGAGAGGTTAGAGCTCAGAGAAGTATCAGAGTTCTTTAGACTCTGAAACTTGGAGTAACAAAAACACCAAAGACCACATTCTACTCTGTTACACCAGGGTTGGTCCACAGCTGTTTCAGGTATACACTGGTGTAACTGATAACAAAATGCAGCCCTAGGCACCTTACCTGGTAAAAGCAGTCAACAAACACAGCTGGAGCACATCATTTCATGAGTGTTTAATGCTTTGAAATTAAAGTGAAGGCTTTGAAATATGAGTAATACTATTTGTTGATGAAAATACCCATTTTAAGGTAGGTTTATTTTACAGTATTTCGGAAAATGCTTTAGCATGTGATTCTGCACAAATATCTCTTTATTTTTTCTTTTCTTAGAAGAATGTTAATGTTACCTGCTTTGGAAGAGATTTCTGGCACAAGCATGGATCAAATATAAAATGTAGGCTTCTTGAGAAGATAGGAGAGGAGAATGTAAAATGAAATATGGCTGCTTAGAACTGAAGCTTATTTTCCTCAGGGGATTATATCACAACTTGATTTTTTTTTTCTTTTTTTAATGAAAATTCAGTCATCTGAATATTTAGTTAGCCCAAGGAAGAGTTTCAGTTATCAGTTAAAGAGCGTGTGTGTGTGTGTGTGTGTGTTCATTCCATTCATTGAAGAGGCCATATCTTAAAATGAATCAGGCTGCCAGATAATTATCACTTTATTCTTTATTAAATTGCTGCTTTTCCTGCAGCACTGACCATGGAAGCTGTTCTGCTATATTCAGTAACTTGTTAGAGAAAAAAACTTTGATCTTCACCATGCACTCTAGTATCAAATGAGCAATAGGTTAATTTTTGAAAAATTAAATTCTCAGTAGAACTTCCTTTTTATTCTGGCACCACCAAGTGTTTAATGATTTTGATGTTTTGAATTTCCCTTCCTATAAAGAAAGACAATATTCAGAGATACAAGTCAAGTTTATGATTGGGGTATTATGAAGAAGTTTGCGTTGCTGCTGTGTACCATTAGGATGCATTTCTGAGAGTTCACATTCAAGACAACAAATTGGATATCCAGAAGATGAAAACAAGCAAATTAGCAAACCACAGGATTTTCAAAGAGCCATTTATGAATGGGAAAATGTTCTCTCCTGAATATTAAAAGGGTTCATAAAGTTATGCCATATATTGCACTTTCAATCAGGATTTAGGCCAATCGTAGAATCCTAAGACTGGAAGGGACCTCAAGAGATCATCTTGTCCAGTCCCCTGCACTCAACACAGGACTAAGTATTTTACACCACCCCGACAGGTGTTTGTCTAACCTGCTCTTAAAAATCTCCAATGATGGAGATTCCACAACCTCTCTAGGCATGGGAGGTGGGTGAACACACCACTTCAGGGAGGCTAGGCTGCCGACCCCGCCCCTTCCACCCAAGGCCCCTCCCCCTGAGTCACCCTGGCTGGCCTGACCCCATCTGGGCAACCCCTGAGCCACCCCAGGCCACAGTGGCAGGCCCAACCCCAGTTGGCTGACCCTAGTTGCCCCGTCTAACCCGAGCACCGGCCTGAGCTGCCCCACGGCTGGAGCTGATTCCCCGCCCGCTTCATGGTGGAGAATGTGGGCGGCACCACAGCCTGAGCCAGGGAAGTCTGGAGGGTTGCAAGTGTCCGGTTTTCGACTGGAACACCCGGTCAAAAAGAGATCCTGACAGCGCCGGTCTGCACCGCTGACCGTCCCGTTAAAAGTCCGGTCAGCAGCACAGTGGGGCTTAGGCAGGCTCCCTGCCTGCCATGGCTCCATGCGGCTCCCAGAAGCAATGGCATGTCCCCCCTCTGGCTCCTACACATAGGGACAGCCAAGGGGCTCCACACGCTGCCCAAGCCTCAGCTCTGCAGCTTCCATTGGCCAAGAACCGCGGCCAATGGGAGCTGCAGGGGTGACACCTCTGGACGGGGGCAGCGCACAGAGCCACCTGGCCACGATTCCACATAGGAGCCGGAGGGGGGACATGCCACTGCTCCCAGGACCCCGGAGCTTGCACCCCTGACCCCCCTCCCGCGCCCGAACCTTCTGCCCCAGCCCTGAGCCCCCTCCCCCCTCCAAACCGCTTGCTCCCAGCCCAGAGCACTCTCCTACACCCTAAACCCCTCATTTCTGGCCCCACCCTAGAACCCAGGAAGGGGTTAGGCCCAGGAAGTCTGTGGTAGAGATGGGAATTGAAGCAGCATCTTCCATTACCCAGCCTAGTATCCTAACCTTCTTCTCAGACACTAAGCCAGACCACTAGATTGAGTTCTAAGCTCAAGTTAAACACAGAAGGGAAAAGCATTTCCTGTGAACTCATCTACTATGTGCCTGCAGTTCGGTGGACTTATAGGGTATTGTTCAATATCTAATGTCCCTTTGAAAACATTAAACACCATAGAATCTGTGAAGCAAAGATTTGATGCTAATTGCCTGTGCATCATAGATAGTGAAATTGAAGGGCAAAATGGAAAAACTTGAAGGAAACTCTCCAACCATATGTTCCCACTTTAAGAGTTGAATTAGACAGCATTAAGTATGTTTCTGCTTTAGCAGTAAAGGGTAACATTGCTTTACCTAGGAAATTAGAGGCCACAGAGAACAAGTACAAGAGTAGAAATCTGAAATTAATTGTCATTGCTGAAAGAAACAATGACATTGAAACAGCTAATAAGACTTGCTAGAACTAAAGTTTGTTTCCCACTTCAAAGTGGGCAGAGCATGCAGCATGATCAGTAAGACTGGAGGAGCCCCTTGTGAGGTATAAAACCCACCAATTCATTACAGGACGACTAGACCTTTCCATTCAATAGAAGTTAGAGACTGGGGGGCAAGATTTGCAAAAATAGGAGCTTAGAGTAATGCTCCTAAATTCAAATTTTGGCACTTAAATAAGTAGCCTAAATTTCAAAAGTGCTGAAAACCCTACTTTTCCCATCTACCTAGGTGGAAGTGAGTGAGTGGTCCACTTCTGCAGGTGCCATAATATGGATTTAGGAGCCTAAAATTCTGAAAATCTTAGACTGAGTTCTTTTCAAAATGAAAGTGAAAAATATATATGATACATCCATATATTTCCTCACTGGCAAACCCAGACACAGACTGCAGAAAAATGAATGTACTATAAAAATCTAAATTTGTACATGTTGAAGTGCACTTCTCAGTCTTTTATTTCCACTAGTTGCAGCTTGTCGTATAGGCATCTAAAATTAGCCCATTGCCTGGAAAAAGAGTGACTTTGTGTCCTTGGGAAAAGGATTTAACGGAGAATTTTTAATAATCTGACTTCTGATGTTTGCAACAATTTCACTGTTTTCTTCCCTTCATTGAATTTGTCTACAAGGACAAACTTAGGGAAACACGTATGAGGATGTTTTTCCCTTTTCTGACATTGGACAAATGAGTTGCACAGTGCTTCCATTTTAATTTTAATTTTCCTCTTTTCAGCTTTATAGTTAGCAATTTAATCCTTGTTAAGGATTTATAAACTAAAATGTGACTCCTTCCCCAACTGAGATTTAAAAACGTGAATCTTACAACAACTCTACAATGTATATTTGTGTTTGTCCCAGAATCTGAGCGAGACAAGGTAGGTGACATAATCTCTTTTATTGGATCAACTTCTGATGATGGAAGTTTTCGAGCTTCACAGAGTTCTTCTTGTGACACTCTGGTTACTTTCAAACCTAAAGAAGTTCTGTTAAGCTAGGAAACTTGTCCCTTCCACCAAGAGAAGTTGGCCCAATAAAAGATATCATCTCACCCACCTTGTCTCTCTCAGTCTTACACATGCCTTATTTCTTAGTGTTTTATTTGTATTTTAATTTTTCAAGAGTTTGCTTTGTATTAGATGTTATTTTTGAAAGTTTCAACAAAAAGAATCTACACCAGAATGTGATAACCCTGTCTCTCATAGTTGTATGGCTCTATGCCAAAATCGGCAGTAACATTAACAGGGTGTTCACTGGTCTTAGGAAAGTACTGGAATTTTCGATAAACTGGAAAACTGGAGTTGCAGGAGGGTTGAAAGGGTATTGTAAGGGGGTTGTGGTATTGCCACCCTTACTTCTTTTGCTGCCTTCAGAGCTGGGTGGCCAGAGAGTGGCGGCTGTTGACTGAGGGTCCAGCTCTGCAGGCAGCAGTAAGGGTGGCAATACCATACCGTGCCATCCTTACCTCTGCACTGCTGCTGGCGGCGGCTCTGCCTTCAGAGCTGGGTTCCCAGCCAGTAGCCGCCACTCTCCGGCCTTCCAGCTCTGAAGGCAAAGCCGTCATCAGCAGCAGTGCAGAAGTATAGATAGCAGTACTGTAACCCCCCCACAATTCCTTTTTGGGTCAGAACCCCTACAATTACAGCACTGTGAAATTCCAGATTTAAATAGCTGAAATCATGAAATTTATGATTTTTAAAATCCTATGACCATGAAATTGACCAAAATGGACCATGAATTTGGTGAGGCCAGAGTTATATATCTTGCGTCTGATGAAGTGGGCATTCACCCACGAAAGCTTATGCTCCCATACTTCGGTTAGTCTTAAAGGTGCCACAGGACCCTCTGTTGCTTTTTACAGATTCAGACTAACACGGCTACCCCTCTCATACTTGACACCAGAGTTATATATGCACCTTACTTAAAAGTTTAGCTACACAATCTGCAACCAAAGAGATGGTATCACCCTTAAAACAGAATTGCCAGCTCTTATGGTTTTATCATGACTCTCATGATATTTGTTGTTTTCTACAGGCTCCAACTTTTGAAGTCAGGTGATTACATGAGAATCTCAGGAACTTTCTAGCCCTCACTATGGTAGAAAACAACCTGAAACCGGGACTCCTAAAGGCTCAATAACCAGAAGGCAAATAAACCCCTCAAGTTTATTTTTTTTATAATCATGATTTTTAAGCCAACCTCATTATTTTTTTCAGGACCTGACTTTTGATTTTTTGAGTGATAGTGACAAACAGCGGGGACGGGGAGGAAGGAGAGCACGAGGGTTATAATAACAGGATCACTTAAAGTTATGTGCCTTGGTGGTTCCTTTAAATATTTGTATATGAACATATATAATCACACACACCTGCATTGTATGAACTGTAAGTCTGAGTAGCAGACTTGTTTCAGAAAGTTTGATACTGTTTACATTGCTTTATGCCTTTTTCATATTCATCACTGTATTTCATATACATCTAAACTTGACTCCTCCAGTCAGCAGAGAAAAGTACTGGGCAAAGTTTTTATGTAATTATAGATGCAATAAACCACTTTTATATTTCATCAGGAGCAACTAACAGAGAACACCCATCAGCTCAGATCCAGCAATCAACTATTTTAAGATTGCCCAGAGGAAGTTAATTTTAGGTTGAGTGCTTTGTAATTTAACTATAAAACTGCACCAGTTTAGGATTCACTTTTGCTGACCTTAAGAAGAGCTACTACTTTCAGTTCATTACTATTTATAGTTTAAGTGTGTTTAATAATTTTCTGTGTGCACAAACCCCCAGAGCAATCCCAGTTTAGCAAATGCTAGTTGACAGCAGTTTTGTTTTGGTCTCCTGGGGATTGTACAGACACTGTACTATGATCTCATGTTGACCATAAATAGACCCATTCTGCAGGGTGTGGAAGAATATCCCCTCAAAAATCTCAATGTAGTAGGTGTATTTTAGGTTTTAAATGGGAGTCTACTTTCACTTCTTGCTTAAAGGAAGGATTTGGACCACTGCAAGGAACAAGGAAGCAGAAACTGGTGTGAATAATCCTAAAAAAGGTACCACGGTATTCTGCAATAATAGTCCAAAACTCCAGCTTACAATAGCAGTGTTTCAGAGCTCTGACTTATTTCTTTAGAATGTTGCAGTGTTTTTATCAGGGCAGCTCTCAGTACACAGGAGGAGCCTATGGTGGAAAGCAAATCCTCCAGTCCCAACCATCTTCCTGCTCCGAGAATCCAGCTACAATCCAACTCCCTCTTTGACCTTGAGCTTCATCAGGGTGTAAAACCATGGAAGCCCAAGGCATCTAAAAATTAACTGTTGAATTGTACCTATTGAAACACACACACGTTGGGGGTTAACCCTTTAATAGCTTTTAAAGTTGGTAAAGGTGTGTGTCAAGTGTGAGCAACACTTGAATGAAGCTGAACGCCACCTGACAGGGACTCTTTAAAGCCAACTAGTTGTCAGTGTTCTCTTGTCTGTACTCCAGTGTTGGCAACATGGGCGGCGGGTGAAGCTTCCCCTGGGGGAGGCTAGCTCCCTATCCCATCTTTTCTGCCCAGAGTCCTGCCCACATTCCACCCTAGGCCCCACCCCTGCTCTGCCCCAGACTCCCCTCTCCCCGCTCAGCCCCCCCCACCGCCTGCCACATCCCTCCACTCCTCCCCTGTGAGGCCCCCACTGCTTGCACTCTCTCCATCCCTCCTCTCCTTCACCCCCCTCCCCTGTGGGGGTGGGAATGTGAGGAGTGACGTGGCAAGCAGCAGAGAGGGAGGGTATCACAGGGAAGTGGATGGAGGAGAGGAGGAACGCGGCAAGCAGTGGGTGGGAGGGGTCTTATGGGTGAGGGGGAGTGAGGAGGGAGACAGTGGCTGGCAGGGACTTCCAGAGAGGAAGGTGGAGTGGAGGAGAGGAGGGACTCACCAGGCAGCGGTAGGGGCCTCAGGGAAGGGCCGGAGCAGGAAGTGGAAGAGGCGGAACGCAGGTGAGGTCATCATGGTCCAGACATGGGGTGGCGGTGGCTGTATCGGGAGGCTTAGCTTCCTTTGACCTCTTATACCTGCCACCCATGATTGGCAATTCAAACTGTCCTCCTTCATCTCCCGAAGCCCTGTTTATCCAAGCTGTAATGATCTGACTGCATCTCTGCCAGAGAGCTGCCATGCAAATGAGTTGTTACATCTCAAAGGGGACTTTCTGGTTACATTTTATAAAATCCAATGAGAGCATAAGTAAGTGATGGGGGGGAAGAGAAATTGCTGGGTGGAAGTCATTAGTGTTTATATACCCCAAATTCAGACCCATCTTTGAGTACATCCTGTCACAAATAAGTGGAGGAAAGTTGATGCCATTTTGGAAAGAAGAGGAAAATCTGTGAGGAAACATCGTTCTGGGATGTATTAGCAGGAGTGTTGTAAGCAAGACATAAGAAGTGATTCTTCCACTCTACTCCACACCTCAGTTGGAATAGTGTGCCAGTTCTGGGCACCACATTTCAGGAAAGATGTGGACAAGTTGGAGAAAGTCCATAGAAGATCAACAAAAATGATTAAAGGTCTGGAAAACATGACCTTTGACAGAAGATTGAAAAAATTGGGTTTGTTTACTTTGGAGAGGAGAAGACGGAGAGGGGACATAACAGTTTTCAAGTACATAAAAGGTTGTTGCAAGGAGGAGGGAGAAAAATTGTTCTTATTAACCTCTGAGGATAGGACAATAAGCAATGGGCTTAAATTGCAGCAAGCGCGGTTTAGGTTGGATATTAGGAAAAGCTTTCTAACAGTTAGGGTAGTTAAGCACTGGAATAAATTGCCCAGGGAGGTTTTTAATCTCCATCATGGGAGATTTCTAAGAGCAGGTTAGATAAACACTTGTCAGGGATGGTGAAGACAATCCTTGGTCCTGCCATGAGTGCAGGGGACTGAACTAGATGACCTCTCGAGGTCACTTCCAGTCCTATGATTCTATGAAACAGGAACACACAGCAAAAAATGAGTCAGCATACTGGAAGCAAATTCCCACGATGGGTGAGTACAGTCAGATTACAGGAAATCTTTTCTTTCCCCATAAATTGTGGTTGAATGATACTCTGCTGGAAAACTGAGTTGCCTGTTAAGTATGGCGCTCTTCTATAGTTTCCTGGAGCCTAAAAATTCCAGCTACCCTACAGGAAGGGAGTATCTCTTTTACAGAAACTCAGGGTTGCTCAATACAATTCACCCTGCAGGGTAGGTGGAATGGCTCCAGGAGTGTGCTGTAGAAGGTTCAGTTCTTGCTTTTCTAAACATTATATTGAAGGAAGAATCACTTTGATTTCTTGGACACAATTTCAAAGAGCTTTTTCATGGTAGAGTCCAGAAGGGATTTTCATCCCTTTTGGTCGCCAGTGTTAAAGTGAAAACATAAGACACTGAAGACCAGATTGTGATTGGCCCTATATGGCTGTGCAATGGAGGGCAGAGGTCACAATGAGCCTTCCAGCTCCTTTCTCTCTGCACAAGAACCAGTTGCAACATGCCTTGCACAGGCACAGCTGCCAGCAATGCTAGCCTCCCCAAAACCAGCCCTGATAGTGACTTAAAGTCACAGTAGGACTGTTCAGAAGGCTATCTGAAATGAAATGATGGTCTCATTCCAGATCCTACTCAACAAGTTTCCCTCCATATCTGGCATTCTTAGCAGGGTAGGCAGCAGTCAAGAACTGAAAAATCATGGCGACGGAGCTGAACAATCACTACTGGAAGTGGTTCCCTCACATTGCCTTTCAAGTTTCAGCTCAGTTCGAGAGGGAAGCTTGTACAGCTGCTGTCTGCACTGGAGCTGTTCTCCAGATCATATTAAAACGTTATGCTCCTGGGCTGTCAATCTGGCACCTCTATGAGTGCTAATATATTAAGGGGGGAAATGTTGGGGTTTTTTTCTTTCAGAATTGTGATATACTTGATAAAACAGATAGAACTGCATGCACTGGCAAGTCTGTTACACTAATCCTCCTGGGATGCCCAACCGTCTCGTTTGCTGAGTACATGGTGTTCATCCAGCGTAGGTTGTGTGTGATGCAACTCGGGCCAACACCCTTAGTATTTAATAGTCTGGAAATGACTCTGTTACTGGAATGACTAAATTCAAATTTGCTTTGTCCCCCCCACCCCCTCCCCCATAGTACAATGAGCTTTGCTCACATACATTGCACTTGTGATTCAAGTATGGAAAGCAGAACTATGTTTAACTACACTTAGGGAAGTGAAGGCTTGCTTTCCTCTTCTGCTTCTGTAGATGGACCTGCAATAGCAGTAGGGAGAAATAAAGTTTTTATTTTTTAAAAGGAGGTGTGTTTGTTTTAAATCTTTAGATATTTGATTAATATCTATAGGCCTATGCAGGCAAAACTCCCACTGACTCCAAGATTTGGCCCTTTGAAGTAGATCAAATCTTGGCTGATGCAAGTTGGCCAGGCCTTTCAAAATGGAGCCCTTAATTTAGGCTACCTAAGACCATATTTAGGTACCTAAATAAGTGGCCTGATGTTCCCATTGAGGTTTTCATCTAGGTGTTCGAAGTTAATGGGAGCTGCTGGGTGCTCAGAAGTTTTGAAAATCAGCCTACTTATTTACATACTTAATTATAGACAAAGGACTCAAACTTTAGGCTCCCCACTTCTGAAAATCTTGGTCAATGTGGTGCTCCTCTGAGCAAAGAGGTAATAGCAGATGTCCTATTACTCTAATCTTACTAATGTCTATTTTTACAAAATAGACTACAGTACATTTACTAGTACATGATGAAGTATTATAAATAATTGAAACCACAGTTGTCAGAATAAATGAGCAAAGTGCATTTTGTGATACATTACCCTTGCTTTTTTCATTGTGTTTCCCACTTATTTGCAAAATTCAATAATTTGCAATGGATCTCGCAGTCATTAGTGTGAATTAGCAAGCTTCTACTCTATTAGCCATAAATTTGATCTTAACTAGAAAGGAATTATTTAGCAGTATTTTGGCAGAGATTCTTCAATAATATTTTAGAGTCATGGTCCTATAATACAGTTTGCGTATTCACTCTTCTCATTTAAAGGAATAGTAAATTTTGTATTGAAAGCTGATTTATTAAGAATTAAATATGGGGGGGACTTGCATTAAAATGTTGTTGTTTTAGAGGGAAGTTGGAATAAATACAGGCTGCCTCATCCTCTCCTTTGGAATACAGAACTCCTGTTGCTTTCAGTAGGATTTCTACATGCTTAAGGAGAACAAAATAGGACTTTATTTCTTAAAGAACCACTATTAACATTAACACACACACACAAAATTGTACATCTATCTGATTTTTGTAACTGCTCTTGTTACAGGTAACACCTTAAGATATTGTAACAGAAAGCATGAGGGGAAAAAAGATATTTTTCTTTCTATTGTCAGTTTTTTATGTCCAAATTTTGAGTATAATGAACTTCACTGTTTTCCCCCATATAGTCATTTACAATCTGATTTTTTTTGTCAGTGCTAAGTGCTTGTAGTTCCCAGTGAAGTCAAAGGAAGCTATGAGTACTTAGTACCTCTGAAAATCAGGCAATTAGTCCGTTTCCCCTTTCAGTTGTATGGGTCTTTTCCATGGAAGAAGGGGGGAGAGAAATATTTTTTTAAAATAGGAAAATGTGACTGAAAACCCACAAAAATCAGCAGGAAAATTCTGGGGCATATAAATTACCTGAAGCCACTTTTTTTAACTCATTTGTTTTGACTGGACTAGATTTCAAGTTGACAGCACACCTTTTAAATTAATAAAGACAGGAAGATTTGATTTCAGTCAGTTAGCATCAGTATATGTCAATTTCACCCTCATCCCAAAAAGCTACCAGCAAACTTCCCATGAATGTTAGTTGAAATGTGAAGTGATAAAACTGTTTGTGAATTTGAAACATTAAAATGAAAACCTTCTGGGGTAAGCCTATTATGCATAATCAAACATCAGAGATGGAGTGGAGGAATATGTAAAAATGTCCTCTGATGGAGTCACTTGTAGCTTGATAGTACACAAAAGAAGGTGTCTGGTTTGTTCAGTCAGCAAGATATGAGGCGGTGGGAGGAAATTATTTGTATTGATAAAAATTTTAAATTAAGAATCTGCACTGGGCATTTGCCCTGACCTGTTCAAACTGCTCAAAACCTGGGTTAGTTTCACTGGTGCAGATGATGTCTACGCTAGGGGTTTGTATTGGTTCCCTTACACTTGTGGCTAGCCAGGGATGGCCAGAATCAGGACAAATCTCCAATGCGGACAAGGCCTAAGTCATTATAAATAAACATCCCTTAACTAAAACAATGCAAATCTAATCCTACTAGGTTATATCAATTGATTTTAGTAAATGACATTTGCTATTGAAAGGGTCAGTTTATAGACTGATTAACAAAATGTATTATAGGGAAGCATGGGCGGTGGATATCATAGGCTGGGGGAGGCTGTGCCTCCACAAACAGCCTGGCGTTGCCCCACCCATGCTGCGCCCCCAAGAGGCTCCCTCCTGCAGTTCCTGGTGCTCTGCCTTGGCCCAGGCTGGCTGGGGCTGGGCAGCCTATCACAGGGACTCGGGGCAGCTGGCGGTGGGACCGCGCTGCCCTCCCGGTGCTCGGACCGTGCCACCCAGCACTTTGAGGCTGTAGATGCTGCTGCTGCGCCGTCCAGCGCTGGTCCTGGGGCCATGGTGGGAGTGTTCTGGGCTCCTGCAGGGTAGAGAGGGCACAAGGGGAGAGGAAGGGGCAGGGCCTCCGGCAGAAGGGGAGAAGCCGGGGGCTAGCGTCCCCCAAAGGCTGGGTCACCGGCCACTCATGTAGAGAAGTGATGACACAGGAGAGCAGAGACAGAATCCGCTCTGACCCAGCAGGGTAGAAGAGTCTCACGAAGATGATAGTTTCAGGCTCCCAGTAGCAGCCTGAGAAGAGGTTGCATACCCCTCACCACAAGGGTGAGTATAACTGCTATGAGGAGGGAGGTAACATTGTAGTGGAACAAAAGCTACATAGATTGAAAGCAGTCCCTTTGGGACTGGTCAAAATTTTCCTCCACACTGCCTCTGGTAGTGAGATTTCCTTTTGGATATGCTGTGCTCAAAGTTGACTAAGGTGAGGAGAGGAATCCATGCTTCCTGACTCTTCCCCCAGGCAAGCAATTAACATTTGAAGGAATGTAGCCAGTGTGGGGCCTTCATGGAATTATTATAGAAAGGGAGAAGTCCAAGAAAACCTACCAGGATGGGTAACAGTGCATTTAAATATCCTTTAAAAATACCTTTAAGTGGAATTTGTGTGAAATTAGCGTAGGGAAGAAAAAAAACTTAGCAGAACAAGGACATACACTCCAGTCCTCAGTTCTTTGTCCTGTCTGTAGTAAAGTCTGCACTGAGTTAACACAACTTGTTGCCAATGCTAGAAATATTATCTGCAGCAACTTGTTGAGCAAAGGACTTGAGCAATTACACAGCAAAGTCAGCAATTTTACAAGCAATGCAGAGCAATTAACACTTTGAACAGTCAACAGGGACCAGGGGAGATTATTTCTCACCTTCTTGATGGTTGCTGTGATCCATTATCTCCAAAAGGCGAAGTATCTGAGTTAATTTATTCTCTAAAAATAGAATCCTATTGGGGAGTGGTAAATAATGAAAAGCAAAGTCAGGGTGTCTGGATCACTTTGGTAAACTGGATGGAAGCAAACAATGTATTTGTATTATGGCTAAATGTATATGTATAGGAATAAAGAATGTAGGCCATATAGGAAAGGAGGCTATCCTGGAAAGCAGTGATGCTAAAAAAAGAGTTGAGGGTCATGGAAGATAAGCAGCTGAACATGAGTTCCCAGTGCAATGTTGTGGCCAAAAGGAAGCTTTGGATGTATAAAAGAGAGGTTCTGACCTACATATTTGGCACTGATGTGACCACTACTGGAATACTGTGTCCAGTTCTGGTGTCCACAGTTGAAGGATGTTAATAAACTGGTTTCCGAGAAGAGCCATGAGAATGATTAAAGGGTTAGAAAATATACCTTATAGTGATTAGACTCAAGGAGCTCAATCTATTTTAGCTTAACAAAGAGAAGTTTAAAGGGTGATTTGATCACAGTTTATAAGAAGCAACGTGGGAGACAAATATTTGATAATGGGCTCTTCAGTCTAACAGAGAAAGGTATAACACGATCCAATGGCTGGAAGTTGAAGCTAGACAAATTCAGACTGGAAATAAGGCACACATTTTTAACTCTGAGGGTACTTAACCATTGGAAAAAATTACCAAGGGTCATGATGGATTCGCCAACACTGGCAAATTTTAAATCAAGGTTGGTTTTTGTTTTTGTTTCTTTCTTTAAAGATCTGCACTAGTTCAAAAGGAATTATTTTGGGAGATGCTATGGCCTGTGTTATACAGGAGGTCAGACCAGGTGATCACAGTGGTCCTATCTAGTCTTGGAATCTGAATCATATAAAACATTTTAAAATTGTGTTTTTACCTTAAGTGACTGTGTGACACTGTTCTTTGAGTGTGTTCAGACACTAAATGGGTCAATTTTTAGTTAGGAATCTCTACAAAAAATGTACATGTTGTACGGAGAAGTGCTGTTGATTGTCATTGGTCATTTATTTCTCAGTTAGTGCCAACTGATGCTTCAGTATGACTGTATGCATGAGGTGCTCCTGAAGGGTACTGTCAGATGGGAAAAAAAAATATTCCTGGCTACCTGTGGTTATTAAAAATCCCATAGCACTTTTGCAAGAATTATCCTAGTGTCCTGTACAAATTCAGACTCGTTAACTAACTACCCAAAATTCCCCTTTTTTATTTTGATTGGATATTGTAGTCTTCTCTTACGTTAAATGGCTATGTGATACTGCTGGTTTGATCCTGCCTCTGTGCAGAGAGATGACCTTTGGAGGTCCTTTACAGCCAGACATTTCTATGATTGCCTTGTATTCTTACAAGAAACGCATGTCATGCCAGAGATGGCTGCACTTCAGTGGTGGGCAAAGCAATTCCTATATTTCTATACAATTGTGCAGTTGGTTTATATTCTTCGGGACCCATTTGGAAGAATGGTGCTGTGTAAATGCAATATTGTCATCATTAATCCAAAATAGTTTTAAAGGGATAGTGCACACACTGTATAGGCTTTAATTACCTTATCTATTCCTTAAGCTCAAAAATTCTATTGTTAATGAGGCTGAATTGTTTTCTCTCAGCTGACGTGTATATAGAGTATCTTCAATTTAAATATCTGAACTTCAATTACAGTGCATATTTCCCCCCAGAATTTCATTACAAATGGCATAAGTCCCATTTGTCTACTCCCTAGTTATGTGAACACAAAATAGCCGTGTTATATAAAAACAACTAAATTATATATTTGCTTAAGATACTAGCATGGTTCTGTGGAAGCCATTTCAGTCTTGTCAGTTCTTAATAGGGATATGATTTAAATGACTTGGTTTTTTTGTTTTTACCAGGGACACTGCAGAGCTGTTCCAATCTCTTAGTTAAAAACAAAATTTGCTCTCCCCCCCCCCCATCACCTTAGAGTATCTAGATAACACTTGTTTTTTTACTTGCCATGAAAAAAAATTAAGTTAATACAAAAATGTAATATACATCAATAGTCCAGACTGCCAATGGCGTTTTTCTTGCTTAGATTATAAACTCTTATTTAGACCTGGTCTACATTAGGAAATTAGGTCAGTTGCTGCAGGGTATAAAAAGTCCACACCTCGGCACGACACAGTTAAACCCCAGTGTAGACAGTGCTAGGCTGACAGAAGAATTCTCCCGTTGACCTAGGCCTGCTCTACACTACGACTTTAATTCGGATTTAGAAGCGTTAAATCGAATTAACCCTGCACCCGTCCACACAACAAAGCCATTTAATTCGAAATAAAGGGCTCTTTAAATCGATTTCTATACTCCACCCCGACGAGCGGAGTAGCGCCAAAATCGATTTTATCATTTCGAATTAGGGTTAGTGTGGCCGCAATTCGATGGAATTGGCTCCGGGAGCTATCCCACAGTGCACCATTGTGACCGCTCTGGACAGCCATCTGAACTCGGATGCACTGGCCAGGTAGACAGGAAAAGCCCCGCGAACATTTGAATTTCATTTCCTGTTTGCCCAGCATGGAGAGCACAGGTGACCACAGATAGCTCATCAGCACAGGTAACCATGCAGGCCGATAATCGAAAAAGAGCACCAGCATGGACCGTACGGGAGGTACTGGATCTGATCGCTATATGGGGAGAGGATTCAGTGCTAGCAGAACTTCGTTCAAAAAGACGAAATGCAAAAACTTTTGAAAAAATCTCCAAGGGCATGATGGAGAGAGGCCACAATAGGGACTCAGATCAGTGCCGCGTGAAAGTCAAGGAGCTCAGACAAGCCTATCAAAAAACAAAGGAGGCAAACCGTCGCTCCGGGTCAGAGCCGCGGACATGCCGCTTCTACGACGAGCTCCATGCAGTTCTTGGGGGGGCCGCCACCACTACCCCACCTCTGACCGTGGATTCCGAGGCGGGGATAATCTCACCAGCTACACCTGAGGATTCTGCGGACGGGGAAGAGGAGGAGGAGGAGGAGGAGGATGAGTTTGCAGAGAGCACCCAGCACTCTGTTCTCCCCAACAGCCAGGATCTTTTTCTCAGCCTGACTGAAGTACCCTCCCAACCCAGTATCCAAGACCACGACCCCATGGAAGGGACCTCAGGTGAGTTTACCTTTTAAAATATAAAACTTGTTTTAAAAGCAAGGGTTTTTAATGATTACTTTGCCCTGAGGACTTGGGATGCATTCGCAGCCAGTACAGCTACTGGAAAAGTCTGTTAACGTGTCTGGGGATGGAGCAGAAATCCTCCAGGGACATCTCCATGAAGCTCTCCTGGAGGTACTCCAAAAGCCTTGCCACAAGGTTTCTGGGCAGTGCATCCTTATTCCGTTCTCCATGGTAGGACACTTGACCGCGCCATGCTTGCAGCAAGTAATCTGGTATCATTGCATGACAAAGCCTGCAGCGTATGGTCCCGGTGTTTGCTGGCATTCAAGCAACATCCGTTCTTTATCTTGCTGTGTAATCCTCAGGAGAGTGATATCGCTCATGGTAACCTGGTAGAAATACGGGAATTTAATTAAGGGGACAGAGGTGGCAGTTCCTACTGGGCTGTTTGCCTGTGGCTGAAAAGAAATCCTTCCCTGCAGTTAGCCAAGCGCGGGGGGAGGGGCAGGATTGGCCCAGAGCTTTTCGCGTTTGGCTAGCAGGGATCTTCCTTGATACCAGCCACGCGGTGGGGGGAGGGGTAAAGCGATCATCCCAGAGAATTCATGGCGGGGTGGGGGGTGTTAGTTTGGTTCCTGCAGGGATCTTCCCTGACACCAGCCACGTGGTGGGGGGAGGGATAAAGCCATCATCCAGAGAATTGGAATGGGGGGGGGTGGTTAGTTTGTTTTCTGCTGCTGAATGTTAACAGGAAAACCGCAGCACTCAATGGGCTTTGCTTGGTATGTGGGAAAGGAGGGCGCAGAAGCCGAAAGACAGTGGCTTACCATGGCCGCATGCAAGCCGAATTCTGTTGCCCGGACCGCGTCTGTGATCTCTAGCAGCAAAGCCACAGGCACTCAATATTAAGAGGCAAAATGCGACCTTGCACAGAAATCACATGTGCTATGTAATCTGAATTGTGTTGGTCACCCTGAAAGAGTATAAGCATTGTTCTGCAAAATGTATCTTTTTAAAAAATTCTCTCCTTTTTTCCCTCCCTCCAGCAGCTGCAAATTCTTCAAGCCTCCCTCCTCTGTCCCGAAGGCTATCACTGATAAGGCGTCCGAAAAAGAAGACGCGAGACGAGATGTTTGCAGAAATCATGGAATCCACCCGCAGTGACAGAGCTCATCTGTATGAGTGGAAGGACACGGTTTCAAAGTATAGGAAAGAAGCCAGTGAACGTGAGGACAGGAGGGACCAACGTGAGGACAGGAGGGACCAACGTGAGGAGAGGAGAGACGCTCGAGATTAGAGGTGGCGGCAGGAAGATCAGAGGAGGCAGGATGCAACGCTGGGGCTGCTGCGTGAGCAAACAGACATGCTCCGGCGTCTGGTGGAGCTTCAGGAACGGCAGCAGGATAACAGAGTGCCGCTACAGCCCCTGTATAACCCCCCTCACCATGTTCCATAGCCTCCTCACCCAGACATGTAAGAACGCGGGGGGGAGGGGGAGGCTCCGTGCACCTTCCCATTCCACCCCAGTGGACAGCCCAAGCAAAAGGCTGTCATTTTTTTAACCTTTTTTTAGTGGCCTTTTCCTTCCTGCCGATCCTCCTCCCAAACCCCACCCGGGTTCCCTCCCTCTTTTTATAATCTATTAATAAAGAATAAATGATTTTTAAACGATAGTGACTTTATTTGGTTTGAAAGCAAGCTGGGGGAAGGGGGAGGGTGGGTTCCTTACAGAGAATGAGTCAATAAAGGGGGCGGGTTTTCATGAAGGAGAAACAAACAGATATTTCACACTGTAGCCTGGCCAGTCATGAAACTGGTTTTCAAAGCTTCTCTGATGCACAGCGCTTCCTGGTGTGCTCTTCTAATCGCCCTGGTGTCTGACTGCGCGTAATCAGCAGCCAGGCGATTAGCCTCAGCCTCCCACCCTGCCATAAAGGTCTGGCCCTTACTTTCACAGAGATTGTGGAGCACACAGCAAGCAGAAATACCAATGGGGAGATTGGTTTGGCTGAGGTCTGAGCAAGTCAGTAACGATCGCCAGCAACCTTTTAAACGGCCAAATGCACATTCTACCACCATTCTGCACTTGCTCAGCCTGTAGTTGAACAGCTCCTGACTCCTGTCCAGGCTGCCTGTGTATGGCTTCATGAGCCATGGCATTAAGGGGTAGGCTGGGTCCCCAAGAATAACTATTGGCATTTCAACATCCCCAACGGTTATTTTCTGGTCCGGAAAGTAAGTCCCTTGCTGCAGCCCTTTAAACAGAGTAGTGTTCCTGAAGACGCGAGCGTCATGAACCCTTCCCGGCCAGCCCACGTTGATGTTGGTGAAACGTCCCTTGTGATCCACAAGTGCTTGCAGCACCATTGAAAAGTACCCCTTGCGGTTTATGTACTGGGTACCCTGGTGCTCTGGTGCCAAGATAGGGATATGGGTTCCATCTATCGCCCCACCACAGTTAGGGAATCCCATTGCAGCAAAGCCATCCACTATGACCTGCACATTTCCCAGAGTCACTACCTTTCGTAGCAGCACCTGAGTGAGTGCTTTGGCTACTTGCATCACAGCAGCCCCCACAGTAGATTTTCCCACTCCAAATTGATTCTCGACTGACCGGTAGCTGTCTGGCATTGCAAGCTTCCACAGGGCTATCGCTACTTGCTTCTCAACTGTGAGGGCTGCTCTCATCTTGGTATTCTGGCGCTTCAGGGCAGGGGACAGCAAGTCACAAAGTTCCATGAAAGTGCCCTTACGCATGCGAAAGTTCCGCAGCCACTGGGAATCATCCCACACCTGCAACACTATGTGGTCCCACCAGTCTGTGCTTGTTTCCCTTGCCCAGAATCAGCGTTCCATGGATAGAACCTGCCCCATTAACAACATGATCTCCAAAGCACCGGGGGCCGCGGTTTGACAGAATTCTGTGTCCGTGTCCATGTCCATGTCCTCATCACGCTTGTCACTGCGCTGCCGCCGCCGCTGCCTCCTCACCTCGTTTTTCTGGTCCTGGCTCAGCATAAACTCCACAAGGTGTTTACAATGTTCATGACTGCTGTCTTGAGCTGAGCGGGCTCCATGCTTGCCGTGGTATGGAGTCTGCAGTGTTCACCCAGGAAAAAAGGCACAAAATGTTTGTCTGCCATCCGTTGCTTTCATGCAGAGAGGTGAGGCTGTACCCAGAACTACCTGCGACAATGTTTTTTGTCCCATCAGGCACTGGGATCTCAACCCAGAATTCCAATGGGCGGGGGAGACTGCGGGAACTATGGGATAGCTATGGGATAGCTACCCACAGTGCAACGCTCCAGAAATCGACGCTAGCCCTGGAACATGGACGCACACCGCCGAATTAATGTGCTTAGTGTGGCCGCATACATTCGACTTTATACAATCTGTTTTCCAAATTCGAATTATATAAATTCGGATTAATCCCGTAGTGTAGACATACCCCTAGCTACTGCCTCTTGGGGAGGTGAAGTATCTATGCCAATAGAAGAAGCCCTCCCATCAGTGTAGGTAGCCTCTTCACTTAAGAACTACAACAGCACAGCTGCAGCATTTTAAGCGTAGACAGGCCCTTAGATTGTAAACTCTTTGAGCAGAGACTGTGTTCTGTGTTTGTACAGGGCCTAGCACAAGGGGTCCTGGTCCACAACTAGGGCTCCAAGGTGATATGATGATACAAATAATAATAATAGGGACAACTCCTGTTAATAAGGGTTTGCACGATTGGGTTGTAAAGTAGAAAAGCCAGAAAATTCAGAATTTATTCCAATTCTGTGGCTGTTATCAGTGCGCCTGCCATCCTTATTGTTATTTAAATAGAGCTGTTTGTGCCTGTTGTGTACCGCTCAGTTTACGTGCATTACTGACTCTGTCTTTTCTCACTCCACTAAACTAACTTTAAAACCCAACTTTCCCAGGAGGGACATCGGTCTCATTGACATAACAATGTTCCATGTGCTGTAGAAGTATGGACTGACCTTAAAGGTACTGAGCGCGTCCCATTCTGTTTAGCAGGAGCAGTGGGTACTCAACACTTTTTGAAAATCAGGCCATGAATGTTCATCTGGGTACACACATTTCACACCACACAGAGCTCGGCAGGCCTCTTGGGAAGGAAACTTTTTTGATCTGATTCTGAGGTTAGGCTATAAAATACACCCTGACTCTTGACTCCATGACAGAGGTTAATCCTGCTCTCTTATATGAAGCAAACAAGTGTTCGAGCATGGCGACAAAGCTGAATCATTGCTAGTCTTGCATTAGGAAAGTCATAGTGTGCACATACTCCTAAGTCAGATATCAGTGAAATAGTCTCAAACTATCACAATTAATTGTATAAATCAATATAGCCACAAATGCGGGATTCCATAAGATCATGGTATGTTAAGACTACCTCGCTCAACAGCAGAGCAATCTGCAGCCATGGGAACGCCGCTTTTAAATAATGACACCAGCATTGCTATCTTTTTACTAGAGGGATGGAAAGGTCTGTGGCTTAATCACTTCCTGGTAGAATTCCTCAGAAGTTTTTAATCCAAAATAATGCCGGTACTGTCAAGAATGTACCAAGAAGCTTTTACTAATGATCTCTTCTCAGACAGAGTCCACACAGTATGGCAGAAATCTGAAGGAAACAAGTTTCAACGACATCCAACTGATTTCATCCTAAAGAATTATTTTTAAATTTATACTCAAAGCGCTAGCTAGAAAACCAAAGCTGAAATCGGATTTTGTTCGTGGCTGCTGTCCGACAGTGAATTTTAAAATGCTGTTCCATCTCACTGGAAGGGCTAGATGTGAGTGGGAGCTATGAATGATGAGCCTGCTCAATGAAGAGGCCTTCAACTGCACCAAATGGGGTAACTTTTAGAGACACTGATCCAATTGAGATTTGGGGTTAACATCCAATACTGGGTACCACTCTGGTTAAGGGGCAAGGACAAAAGTTAAAGTAACTTCCTAGTGTCTGGAACTGTTCCACTCTTCAGAGGAACTCCTCAGAGCTGCCAATTATTGGCCTTTCTATTTGGTATTTCAATACAATCTTGGGCCCAGTTAATCAGAAATGATCCATTAAGTGAAGGGCATTGGAAGTTGAATGAGAGCCATCTTCTGGAATAGCTTACACCATATTACATCGAGAGCATTTTCTCTGTGATCACTAAAATGAGCTAAGAAGGCTAAGGAAGGACAATGCAATTCCTACTTTGATATTTAGTGCCAAGTACTTTGTTTTGGAAATTCACTCAAGGAAGTCCCCCTCTCGCCCACAAGCCCCATGTGCTGGATGGTCTTAGAGATAACCTTCTCCAACAGTGGGATGAGCTGAGTCTTATGTCCCTTAAAGTCTTATATTACAATTAAGCTCTTTGGTTTTCTGATAGGACCAGTACTGCTTACATTTACTGTTCTCATTTATCTAGATAATTTTCAATTTAGACATTTTATCAGCCTAATGACTGATCTCAACTCCCTCAAAGAGCCTGAGTTCAGTCCATTAAAGTATCAGTCAATGGATATAGGGAGTCTATTAATGAAAGTCTCTAACCTATACCCCTTTCTATTGGACTGTAACAGGGTGGGTTGCCCCTAAGCCTAGAGCCAGCAAACCCTGATTACTAAAGAACCATGAGTGATCATATGATTTCCCATATGAAGATCTGCAGGAAGCTACAATGGGAGGGAGTGGGTGGTGCTCAGAAATCCGAGTCTATTTGGGGTGAGCAGGTGCTAACAGAGAGCCCTGGAAGTTAGGACTGAATGTTCAGCCAGCAAGGACCTGGGGGTGGCCTGCCAAAGCAAGAAAGGCCCCAGGCACGAAGGCCTGGGAGGATGAAGAAAACCCTTTGTTTTGTATGCACATTTGGATTGGCTTTGTTTTGGAACTTTGAGTTTTATTTGGAGTTTATTTAATATTAATAAACCCAGTCCCCAAAGAGGGGTATTTTTGAGCACAAAAAGCCTGGGTGAAGTTTTATTTGAATAGTCCAAGATGGGAAACCAAGGCAGCTGCCTGATGCGTGACACCAGGCCATACCCCAGGAGGAGTATGGGCGGTGACTAGCTCATGGACAAAATGCATTGGTGGGGAGGTAATGTTAAAAGTCAGGTGGGGAATGAGACCTAAATTCAGAATCCGGGTGACCCTACGTCCTGTTTTGGCCGGAACAGTCCCTTTTTTAAGCCCTGTCTCAGACGTCCCAACTTTTTTTTAGCAAAACTGGGCATTTGTCCAGTTTGCTCTTGCCAACGGATGATCAAGAGCAAACTGAACAAATGCCCAGTTTCTTGCCCCAAAAGTGGGGTGTGACTCCTAGGGGGGTGCAGAGGAACGTGCTGGGGGGGGGGAGAGGCGAGCGGCAACGCCAGCCCTGTGTGGGAGGGAAGGCTCAGGAGAGCAGCTCGGGCTGAGCCAACCCTGCACACAAGCAGGTGGCAGCAGGCCCTGGGGCCGGCTGTGCGTGCAGGTGGTGGGGGAGGGGAGGCTCAGGCCATCCTTGTGGGTGATGAGGAGATGGGAGCCTCGGGCGGGCCCACGCACGGGGTGGGCAGTGTGGGTGGAGGAGGGGGTGGGAGACCATTTGGGAAAATATGGTCACCCTGAGTGTAATGTGAATATTCATTGAATGAATATTAATTAACAAAAGACCTGTCTGGTTCTGTTTTATTCTAAAGGTGTATATATAATAGTGGCTAGGCTACCTAAAATGAATGTTAATTATGTTAAATAGACAAAATGTTAGATGGAAAGAGAGACATAGGGAATGTGGAGATGCCAGACATTTCAGATCTTTTCTAGGTGTGATTTAGAAGTGTCTGGAGAGGTTACTACAATTTGAGACAGCCACAGATTTATCTTTTGAATAATCGGTCCTCATTTGTATGGGATAAATGTTAGAAAAGTTTCTTAAGCCTCACCAGATAAAATTTTCAAAAGCACCTAAGTCCCATTGACTTTCAGTGGGACTTAGATTCCTCACTCACTTAAGATGTTTGAAAATCTTGTCTTTTCTCTTTATATTTTTCTTGGAGCAATGATTTAGTGGGTCTAATGCTTCCCTGGCTCTGGAATAAAAACAAACAGCATTGTAATTTCTCCCCAGATTTTTGAAAACAGCTGAAGTGTATATATGGATCCATTCAGATGAACTGGCCTGGCTTGCCTTGAGGTAGAACACTGAAATTTACCTCCAACCTTTTTGTGTATCATTGAGTAAACTGTGAACAGTCTCTAAAAGCAAACAAAATATGTTGTTTTTGATTACTTACTTGCATTTTATCTGCCTATGTCAATTGATTGGCTGTGGTGTTGATTTGTTTGTATACTGCAAGTATAAATTGAAAACAAAATATCAAATCCATAGCCAGTCAAAACATTAGGCAGCATGGACACAATAAGTGATCCAAATGCACAGTGCTACCAATAGTGCTGAGTGAATAATTTATTTGACAGGTTTCACTACTTGTTTTGTGTGTAGGAATTGGCTGATTATTTCAGCTTTTGAATTAATTTAGTGAATAATTTCCATATAAAAATACCCTCGCCTGTATCTTGTTCAGGGCTGATCACTGCAGGTAGTACATGTTCAAAATTTGAGCTAGGTTAGCTACTTCTGTCTGGCCACTTAGGTGATGTAGTATCATTGCTGTTCCCTGATTGGGAGGCAGCGTTGCGTAGGGGATAGAGTACTGGAGTGGGACTTGGGAGACGTGGGTTCTATGCCTGGCTCAGCCACTGGCCTGTTGGAGGGACAAGTCACTTCACTTCTCTGTATCTCAGTTTCTCCATCTATACAATGAGGATAATGATACTGACCTCCTTTGTGAAGTGTTTTGAAATCTACTGATTACAAGCACTATTTACAAGTCGTGGATTATTATATTAAAGTTGCTTACTAGAATTGTCATAGGAAGTGAGCCTATAGGGGGCAGGACCGCACTCAGAATGAGTTTGTTTTAAAAGCTGAATAAACATCGATGGAAAACTGTTCACAGTATTCACATACTCGAACTTCCAGTATCATGCAGATATGTTCAGAGGGTAAAAATCCTACTGATTAATAAGATTCTTCTTCCTGGGACATCATTTTCCCCTAAGGGCCTATTTGTTTGGTCAGAATTCTGGATGAGTGTTTAGATGACCATCTGTTTAGCTCTTACAGGCCTATTTCTAGCCTGAATGTTAAATTCTTTTTCTGTTACCAGGTACCATTTGGTCCTATCTCGCCCTTCAACGGTGCTCCAGTTCTATGGAGGTTAGCAGGTCTGAGTAGCATTTGGTTTGGACAACTGCAGCTAATCACAGCAATCCCTCCTGCTGGGTATAGACTAGCCATTACGGTCTCAAACAGTTATTATTACAGATATAAGCTACTGTATTTACAGGAACATGTGCAACAGGACATTCATTAAAGCAGGAGACAAACCAAAATGCAAGGGCTTAACACCTTTGGCAGCTTTACAGACTAACATAATAAGAAATGTGCAGATTAAAGTAATAAGAGCCAGAAGTCAAGCAGAGTTCCCAGCTGGTCAGAGCTCATACCTGGGTGCTTCAGTGGCGGAACCAGCAATTATTCCTAAAGAATAAGAACTATTAAAAATAAGAGAATCTCTAGAGCCTTCCAAGCGCCACCAGAATTCCCCCAGATATTCCTTTTGCATTTTAACACCTGCTATGTTTTCACAAATGACTTCCTTGATCGGCCATTTGTAACGAAGATGCTCTGAGCCATAAGGGTCTAAGGACATTCTGAAATCGTGCTTGTTGTAAAAATGTCAATCAGCCTTTCCCACGTTTAACTAGCAGTTCTTCCAGAGCATTCACCACCACTGCCCGTGCAACCTTCATCGACCCCCTTCTGCATATGCATTCTGATACAGTCATCAAGTACATGATCACAAACTATTTTTCCCCCACAGCACTCTTTCCTCATTCAGTGATGGAGCACGGTTGTGTAGCAAAGGAAGCTGTTGTCAATAGGACCTCTGCCTCATTTCTTGCAGAAGTCGGAAGGTGTGTAGTAAAATGAGATAGGGAACTGCAGGAAGAGAAAGGACAGTCTCATGGTTAAAGCTGAAGAATGGTGCCTTGGAGAATTGGATTCTATCCATAGGGGCTGGAACTGGGGGTGCTGCCACACCCCATGTCTGGAAGGTGTCTCCATCATATATAGGATTTACAGGTGGGCTCAATGGCTCTCAGCACCCCCACTATACAAATTGTTCCAGCACCTCTGATTTTGTGTGTGCCTCATTTTCTCGGTGCCTGACTTGAGACCCTGGAGTCTGATTTGCAGAAGTGCTGAGCCCTCACAGCTGTAGCTGATGTCAGTGCTCCCCTGCTCTGGCTCCCGCAACTCTGAGAGGTGGGAAAGGCTTTGTCTGGGCCAGCAGGGGAAAGAAAACCCATAGATCATTTAAGGATTGCACACATCCCGTATGGGTTTGTGATGAAACGATCCTTTATAGTCCCCACATGCCACCATGCCCTCTTAATTAGCCAAACTGGAAGCACCTGTTCTGTCACAGGGACGCTAGACCTGCATCATTTACAGGGGCCAGCCATCCTGTAACCGTCTCAGAATTATAAAACCATAAAAATCTAATTCTGCCAACCCTATCTATACTGCAATCATGGGGTATGATTGCAGCTGGAGCCGACATGCTCCACCTAGCTTTAATCTAGCTAGCTCAGGTCCTGGAGCAGGGAAGCTGCGGCAGCGTGTGCTTTAGCACAGGCTAGCCCTGCGAGTAGTGTAATAACTCAGGATTCCAGGTGGGCTTGTACAGCCCATGCTGAAGCATGCACTGCCACAGCTTCACTGCTCTGGGACTCAAGTTAGCTAGATCAAAGCTATCTCAAATATATCTACTCAAGCTGCAATCACAACCCATGACTGCAATACAGATATACCCTGAGCGCAGAGGGCAACAACCTTTCGCTTTCCACTGAGCACCCCACAAGGTCTTGTGAGATCAAGGCAGACTTTTACGCGCAAACACTGAGTAAACACAAGATAAGGTGTAAGCTCTGCAATCTCACAGGCACTTTCAGTTTCAGACAACATCCTCTGAACCAATCAGGCTCATTATCCTCAAATCCGATTAAACCTTTCCGTTCCCCATTGTCTGGTACACTGTATGGTGAGATTGGTGGACAGCAGCCAGTTCAGCATTCAGATTCCTGGACAAGTTTGTATTACTCCAGATGAATTCTTTAAAGGAAATTATAAATGCTAAAGAAGTGGTCACATGCACAGTTTTATGTTAACTTGTTTTATATGTCTGTCAGTTCAGAGAAATCTCCCAGTACGTATTATTTTCTGTTGAACACAATATTGTGTCATTCTTGGTGCTTTTGTAACTTTAGCTGAGGGTATTAAGCATCCTCTCTAGGAATGGGCAAACCCTTCTAGATAAGTATCTCCTCCTAAATCTTTGCCCATTTTTAAACCAAACCTTTAAGATTTGGCTGTTTCCAAGTTACAGTCGGGATAAGGAATGACAGTGCCAGAAGTCTTATGAGAGAGGCTGTTCTTGTCAGATTTCCAGCTTAATTTTGTGTGGAGAAATGTTTGGATTGAATCTGAACTTGGACCCATTAGAGACTTGTCCATGGCAAATCCTGGCTTTTGGGGAAAGGGAATGGAGATAAAATTGCTGAATAAAACATCTGTACAAAGGATCCAGGTGTCTCTTCATCTGATTTACTTTGTAAAATTGCTGAAAGTTTCTCTGGGATGCTGGGATTTTGAGTCCTGTGGCACCTTTAAGACTAACAGAAGTATTGGGAGCATAAGCTTTCGTGGGTAAGAACCTCACTTCTTCAGATGCAAGTAATGGAAATCTCCAGAGGCAGGTATAAATCAGTATGGAGATAACGAGGTTAGTTCAATCAGGGAGGGTGAGGTGCTCTGCTAGCAGTTGAGGTGTGAACACCTTTTGGGGGGATTTTGAGTCACTCATCAGTAGGCTCTGGCTGTTTTAATTACTTGAGGACATTGAATAGCTGACTAGAATCCATTTTGGGCTACTACATTTTCAATCCCTTCTGCGTGAGCCAACTGTGTTCCATACAGCAGCAATACTAACCTCTGACTAGTAGTTGGCTTTACAAAAGGCTACCTTCTGAGAGCATCTGCCATGAAATTCATTCCCCCAGAAATGCTTAATCTCAAAATTACATGGTACGAGTTATAGAGTCCAGCGCCACAAACAAGAAGCTAGTTGTGAGTTAGTCAGAAAGTAGGTGAAAAAGATGATGAGTCCTAACTGTTGGATATTTATCATCTGTCTGAAAGTAATGGCCAATATTTTCAAACCTGGATGCCTCAGATTGGGCTCATAGATCAATAATTGGGTTTTAATTTAAAGTGATTTGATTTTTCACAGGTGATGAGCAACTTTTGCTTCCCACACTCATTTAGCAACCTGAAATGGATTTAGGAACTTTAAGCATCCAGGTTTCAAAATTTTACCTAGTATATATTTGCTATGGTTGGATTAATCACAAATTTCCTATGTGAGTGGAAGAAGTTTGTCTGTGTACTGGATAATTAGACTGTGCATGGACTTAGAGGTTTGCTTACTCTGTCGTAGAATACAAGGACCTATGGATGAGATGACCATTCCCAAATCTTCAGGGGAAGCATCAGTGGATAAAATTTAATTGTCTCTGAAATCAGAATATGCTCATACCATGCAATCCCTTTTTAGCCTCTTTCAGTGTCTGCAAAGCATTGTCATGTTGTGGTTGCACTATGATTGTGATGTACACATACAAGACTTTGACTGCACATTTGACCAACTATGAGACAAAATGGGACAAAAGTTAAGATCTTATTCTGTTGATTTTATGGATAATGGGTGCAGACATTCTCTACCATGGGATCTTAGGCAAGAAAGTTTGTTTACTTGCAAATTTCTGATTAACGTATCATCAGACATTAAAATTATTTCTTGAGGTCTTAAAGTGGACTCTCCTAGAAGAGCAAATGCTCCAAAGCTGACATACACACACCAAACAAAACAAAAAACCCTGGACATTCATAGGATCGTCAGTTTTCACAAGATATGATGATTTTTCTTAAAGCCCCAGCTCTGGAGTTCTGTGATAGTGAGAATGTCAACTTTCATATTTTAAACAGTAAGTTTTAGTTTCTTGGTTGTAGAGAAAAACTTGAAAACATGACCTGCATGTACCCTAAAGACTCTAAAACCAGACAGCAAAAAGAACTCAAAATTGTTTTTTAATCTCATGATTTCTAACTTAGTATCATGATTTTGAGGGACTTGACTCATGAATTTTGAATGTTCAGGTTTGGCAGTATTGCATGTGAGACCACTATATTTCCAGGTGATAGATTAACCCTTTCTGTTGTCCTGGACCAAGACTAAAATACTGCGTCCCAGCTGGCAAACAAATGTATTTAAAAATTATCTGCCCTTTTTATCCTCAGTCATTTGCCTCGATACTGAATTTGGCAAATGGTATAAAAAAAAACAAATCCTCAGGAATGTATGAGACCGCGTGTCCCAGTGATCAGGGGAATATCCAGTGAACCAGAGCAAGACGCATGACCAGTAGGAATCAAAATAAAAATGGCAATGTTACCAAAAATTGCCTGTGTATCCATTTTCTCTCTCCGCTACTGGATGTTGCTTGTTTACTGCGTCGCATGGTTGCTATTGCTCTACTCAGCCCACTGATTAATGTGTCACTGCTTAACATCATTTTAATAAAGGCTGCTAGACTGTTACACTGGCAGTGAGGCAGATGGTTGTCTTTGTGCAGCCCCAGGGCTTTACTTTCTATGTGTTTTTTAGCTTCCTGGAAAGGCATAGTGTTCAGTACATTGCTATTCGGAAGAAGGGAGGGATTGCTGGGATATGGACAGAGTGCACCGCAGCATTTCGCTCTCAGTTCAGTCTGTGCTGGCTACAGTCCAGTAGTGAGCAGTTGGGTACAACCTTTGATCTCTGCCAGTGTTGATTCTGCCAATCAGTAGACTGTTTGGTAAGAAGGATATGTGGCAACATCCGTGTTTACCTAGAGGAGACAAGATGCAGAGATTCTGTTCACTAATAACTGTTGCCTGGGGTAGTTTCTTTGCACCAGGCTCAGAATGGTAATACCCTGATTTTATGAAAACAGAATCTGGCATGGCTTTCTCCTTAATCTGATTTAGGACAAATCATTGCAGCTTGGAACCATTTCCATTCCTGACACAACTCTTTTTATCCTATTGCAATGGCTTGCAGCAATTTATGATACTACTTCTCTTAGAATCAATCATAGGACCATAGGGTTAGAAGGGATATCTCATTGAGCTGGAAGGGACCCTGGAAGATCATCGAGTCCAGCCCCCGGCCTTCACTAGCAGGACCAAGTACTGATTTTGCCCCAGATCCCTAAGTGGCCCCCTCAAGGACTGAACTCACAACCCTGGGTTTAGCAGGCCAATGCTCAAACCACTGAGCTATCCCTCCCAACCACTGAGCTATCCCTAGATAGACTGCAAGGGTCATCTAGTCTAACCCTCTGCCAAGATGCAAGATTTGTTGTGTCTAAACCATCCAAGACAGATGGCTGTCCAGACTCTTTTTGAAAACGTCTAGTGAAGTAGCCTCCACAACTTCCCTATGCAGTTTATTCCATTTTCCTACTGTTCTTACAGTTAGGAAGTTTTTCCTGAAGCTTAATCTAAATCTGCTATGCTGTAATTTGAACCCATTGCCTCTGGTCCTGCCTTCTCTGGCAAGAGAGAACAACTTTTTCTCCATCTCTTTAATGGCAGCCTTTCAAGTATTTGAAAACCACTAGCATGTCCCACCCTTAATCGCCTCTTTGTCCAAACTAAACATATCCAGTTCCTTCCGCCTTTGCTCATATGGCTAGTATTCCATCCCTTTGATCATCTTTGGATCCTTTCCAATTTCCGTACATCCTTTCTATATATTGGTGACCAAAATTGGACACAGTAGAGCAGTATTATCTCCTTCCGTGACTTGCATGCTATGCTTCTGATAATGCAACCTAAAATTGCATTTGCTTTTTACTTTTTCCCAACAGCATCGCATTGTTGACTCATGGTGAGATTGTGATTCACCACAACTCCCAGATCCTCTACATCAGTTCTTCTGCCAAGCCAGTTATCCCCCACTCTGTATTTGTACATTTGGTTTTTCTTCCTTAAGTGTAGCACTTTACTTTTGTCTTTGTTGAATTTCATTTTCTTCTCTATAGCCCAGTTCTCCAATTTTAGCTCTGTCCTCCAAAGTGTTGGCAACCCTCTCTAGCTTTGTGTCACCTGCAAATATGGTCAGTATGCTCTCTATTTCTACATCCAGGTCATTAATAAAGATGTTAAATAACACCAGACTCAGAACAGATCCCTGTGGAACCCCACTTGAGACGTCTTTCCAATGGAGCATCATTCCATTAATAGTTGCTCTTTGTTTGCAGTTGTTTAACCAATTATGTATCCACTTAATGGTAGCTCTGCTGAGCCCGTATTTCTCCAGTTTACTTATCAGAATGTCATATGGGACTGCATCAAAAGCCTTGCTAAACTCCAGATATATTGTATCCACCACAATCCCCCTGTCTTCTATCTTGTCAAAGAAGGAAATCAGGCTAGTCTGGCATGATTTGTTCTTAGTAAATCCATGCTGGCTGGTAGTGATCACCCCTTTGTCCTCCAGGTATTTGCAAATTCCTGGCTCCTTAAATGTCACCTCTCTGTGATAGAGACCCACATCTCTCTCCCTCCTGCCTGGGATTTTTCCAGGTGGTACAGTTCCCTGCCTATAGTGTGATATTCCCATCAAGGCAGTCTGCCTAAACAGGCCAGCATCTGCGCTTTGCTTTCTCTTTGAAGGCTATGAAGAACATAATGCCCCAGAGTTATAAGTTACCACACAGCTCTTTATAAGCAAGCACATTTATTCTTAAGTTGAAAGCATTACAGACAAGACATTGAAGAACAATAGAAGAACCTACACACATGCTAAAAACTTTGCTATAGGCCACTCCAACTCCAACTTCTGACTCTGGTGGTACATGCCAGTCCTTGAAAACCCACAACTGGTTTTTACCCATGCAATGACAAGGTGAACTAGACCCAGAGGCCCCTTGCTGGAGGAGGCCTCAGGGTCCTGCTACACTTGTCCGAGGAAAGAAGCAGTGAAGCAGTCCTCCAAGCAGGCTAGAGTGGCTGCAGGGGAAGCAGCCAATCAGAGAGGCTGCAGGGAGCAGCAAATCAGGGCTCAGGAGGGCCCTATAAAAAGGAGCAGCAGAGACAGGCAGTTCCTTGCTCGAGCTAGGGAAATGCAGATGGTGCTCCTAGCTGGCCCAGGGGAACTGCAGGACGATGGACAGCTCAGTGCTAGTAGGGACCAGGGGAGCAAGGAAGAGGTGCTGGCTGGCTGCTGGGCCTGAGCTTAGAAGAGACCTGAGCTAAGGGTAAGGCATCGGTGAAGGCTGGAGCTTCAGGGATGTGGTCCAGGGAAATGAAGGCAGTTTTGCTAAAGGGACACAGCAGCGTATGGCTGCTATTCTTAGGGTCTGTGGGCTGGGACGTGGAGTAGTGGAGGTAGGCCTACAATTGGACAGAAGTAAACCCCCAGAAGGGGACTGAACTGTCAGGAGCTGGAGCTGGAGAGCTGAGGCCAGACCAGACTAAGAGGACAAAACCATTGCCTCCAGGAAGGAAGCCTCGGGGATATGGTCCAATACCAGGACCAGGAATCTTTTAAAGACTGCAGACACACCCAGCCAGAAGGGGGCACTCATGAGAGGTGGGTGCCATGCCATTACACATGGTCATAACTGTCTCAGATTCAGAACCACCATGTGTAGTTCAGTCTTTCCTTTTCTACATCTCAGGCCTTTGATCCTGACCTCATTCATGTTACAGGGAATTAGCAGACAATGGATCACTCCTCGGGACATAGCTTCAATGGCTGGGATTTTATGTAACTGGAGGCATGGAATTTGCATTCATCTCCTGCTAAATACTCCCTAGGTCTCACCTCTGTCACATCTCCCCCCAGCAGAGGTTACATGCAGTCCCAGCCCACAATAATACATAAACTATTCATTTAATTCAATGGACTCCAAAGATATTTAAACTTTATTTAGTTAGGTCTCCCAAGGAAATGGCAGGAAATTGCCATATCTGTCACTACCTGTGACAAGGTGCTGGGCAGGAACCACTGAGCCAGCCCTCGGTCACACCAGCTCCAAATAAGGGAGGTAAATTGGAGCTGCCTAGAGAAACCTGCACCTGATTGGCGAATGGGAAACAGCTGCCAGCCTAATTAGCCTGGGGCTACATACAGGCCCAGAGGAAGGAAGAAAGTGGGGAGCCAGAGAGCGGAAGGAGAGTGGTAGCTCCTCCCTCCCTCCTAGTTGCATGAGGTGAGAAGTCCTTATGGCTGAAAACCCAAGCTGTATGTGGTGAGAAGGTGGTGGGGAGCGCACGGTGTCAATAAACTGCACCAGTGATTGCTGAGCCCCAGGGTCTCCGAGTAGTTTATGAACACAGCAGAGGCAGGAGCAAAGGGGGCCCTGCTCCACCATCCTTACTGTATATCATTCTGATCCTTATCTGTTTCCTCATTCTGGTACATACTTCTCATTACTTTGTTATTTCTGAGGTTCTCTGTCCCATTGCAACTTTCCAACTATCTCAATACCTGGTGGTTAGGCATTGTTTATGCCCTTTTGAGTAGTTTGATCATTTATACATTTTGTGGTTAATACAGTGTAAAAATATCTCTTCAAAACAGCTTTCAAAATAGGATAAGTAAAATAGGTTAATACTGCACACTGAAATAACATTCTTTGTTAGACATCTTTTATCTTAACTGCAAAGCATCATCTGATTCATAGATTCCAAGGCCAGAAGGGACCATTGTGATCATCTCGCCTGATCTCTTATATAACATAGGCCATAGAACGTCCCCAAAATAAATCCTAGAGCAGATCTTTTAGAAAAAAACATCCAGTCTTGATTTTAAAATTGTCAGTGATGGAGAATCCACCACTATCTTGGTAAGTTGTTCCAGTGGTTAATGCTAAAGTTACAGTTAACTCTCACCCTTACAAAATGTATGCCTTATTTCCAATCTGAATTTGTCTAACTTCAATTTCCAGCCATTGGAGTGTGTTATACCTTCCTCTGTTAGACTGAAAAGCCCATTATTAAATAATGGACCCATTGTCTAGCAGCGGTCGCACCAGTGCCAAATACAGAGGTAAAATAACCCCTCGACTTCTACTCAAGACTCCACTATTTATGCATCCAAGAAGCACCTTAGTTCTCAGTGCAACATTGTGGCCAAAAGGGCTATGTTCGGTTGATTAGCCACCATGATCCCCAAATCTAGTTCATAGTCACTGCTTCCCAGGGTAGTGTCCCCCATCATGTAAGTATGGCCTATATTCTTTTATCCTAGATGTATACCTTTTCATTTAGTTGTATTAAAACACATATTGCTTGCTTGCAACCAGCTTACTAAGTGATCCAGATCGCTCTGCATCAGTGATCTGTCCTCTTCATTATTTACCACTCCCCCAATTTTTGTGTCATCTGCAAACTTTATCAGTAATTTTATGTTTTCTTCTAGGTCATCAATAAAACTTGTAAATAGCATAGGGCCAAAAACCAATCCATGCAGCACCCCCCTAGAAACGCACCAATTTGATGATTCCCCATTTACAATATATTTTGAGACCTATCAGTTAGCCAGCTTTGAATCCATTTATGTGTGCCATGTTAATTTTTTATATCTTTCTAGTTTTTTAATCAAAATGTCATGTAGTACTAAGTCAAATGCCTTATAGAAGTCTAAATATATTATATCAACATTAGTACCTTTAGCAACCAAACTTGTAATCTCATCAAAAAAGATAGCATGTTTGACAGGATCTATTTTTCATAAGCCCATGTTGACTGGCATTAAATATATTATCCTCCTTTAATTCTTTATTAATTGAGTCCCACATCAGCAGTCCCACTATCTTGCCTGGGATAGGTGTCAGACTGACTGGCCTATTATTATCTGTGTCATCCTGTTTACCCTCTTTAAATATTGGCACAAATTAGCTTTTTTCCAGTCTTCTGAAACTTCCCCAATGTTCCGAGACTTATTGAAAATCAGCATTAATGATCCAGCATTATCCTCACCCAGCTCTTTCAAACCTCTTGGATGGAATTTATCAGGACCTGCTGATTTTACAATGTCTAACTTTAGTAGCTGTTGTTTAGCATTGCTCCCGGGAAAGCCTTAACAGCTTTCTTGGCCCATTAGGTGTCAACAGATGCCCCACCTTCTTTCATAGTAACAGCCTTCTTAAATATGCACACAGCTTAAAACTGTAAACAATAATTACTTTAAACAGCTGTTGTGTCACTTTGTATGCAGATCCTTATTATTATACAAGTATTTGTATAAGGCATAGAAAAAATAGCATGCACAACATTTATTTTTGGCCTTTTTGCTGCTTAACCAAACATCTTAAGTGACAAAACAATACAGTGTCACTCAGGTTCACCTATCACAATCAGACTCTTAAAGCTCACCTCTGTCCAGTTTTGTGTGAATAGGATGGCTACATCTCCATCTTGCAGCAACTGACTGAGCGTTTCCTTGGTTTTTCTCATGCTATTACCCATTTGTATGACATGAATCCCTTTCGCTCTTACAAGAACTTTTAGGCTCAAAGTTAAAGGACTAATATGTACATCAAGGGTGGAAATATATTATTGTAATTTCTCAGTTAAAACACTACTTGGTCTGGGTTTCACCTCAAGGCATTACAACATCTTTGTAGATGATTGAACACTTAATTATGCATCTGGTGGAAAGATAGGTAACCAGCCTGTTACTCATAAGTTCATCATTTCCTTCCAAGCCCCGGGATATCTTAAAGGAGCAGAGATGGTCACAGGTATTCTTTGGTGTTGTAGTGGGTGTGGGCTGATCAGGAATGGGGGGTGACCGATTTGTATGCTGACTATGTGTCATGGATTGTTTGATTGTCCACTACAGGAGTTGCATTATACCAGCTGTGGGCAATCTGTGGCCCATCAGGGTAATCCACTGGTGGGCTGCGAGACAGTTTGTTTACATCGACCGTCTGCAGGCATGGCCGCCCACAGCTCCCAGTGGCTGCGGTTTGCCATTCCGGGCTGCAGGTTGCCCACCACTGCATTATACAGTTCTACATGTGTAATGCTAATTACTAAAACACAGGCACTCACAATTATGTGAAAAACTTCACTGTTGCTCCCTCCCCCGCCACCAAGCACTTTATTTTAGCAAGAATTTTAGCTAATAACCAATGTATTTTTAACATAACTAAAGGAAAATAATATAAAACTTAAAACAATTTTTGTGGTACACACTATTTTGGGGTCATAGCCATTATTATATTATTGTAACATCAATTTTTTTTGCAAATGTCAGTTATAAATATATGTCCATATATTTCTGCCTCAGTGAATAATTCAATTACAATGTGTTTTTTTTTCTGTGAATCAAAACTTTTTGTCCAAAGGAAGAAAAAACTATAAGGTTGAAACTTCAATATTAATGTAAAATAATATTAATAAGATCATAGCCTTTTCTTAAGTTGTATAAACTATTACATTCTAATATAGCTATGAGTGTATTATAGGCAAATATTGTATTTTACTTGTCTAGTTATTTTGCTAATTGTTAAACCTAGTAAAAATTAATTTATTTTTAAAGAAGTTTCTATCTTTTGTCATAAGTTCATTAGCCTTGAGGTAAGGTCTTCCACAGCGGTGGGTAATTGTATACCTCTCTTTGTATGGGCTGTCTTACTAACTGTTTAATTAATAAATCATCTTTGATTGGATTTATCCGAAGTCTGTCATTGTTAAATAAATCTCAGCTCAAGGGAGCATTACTCATTGAACCTATAATCACAATTAAAATTGCTATTGATTTTTGGTTATTGAATCCTGACAAATTATGGATAATTGATTATTGACTATGAACAAATGGCGCCTGAACAAGGAACCCAATAGGGGCTATTGATTGGTCTGGCAGGGTGGAATCATGATCTGCCTGCCAGAAGTAGGACTCAATAGTATCAAGGATTGGAGTCTTACTCGGTTGTTCATAGCACCGCAGCACACCCTGTTCACAGGCTTTCAGATCCATTTCTGTATGGATACATACATGCATACCAGAACGGAATTAATAATTGAAACACCGCTTTGGGGTTAATATCAGAACATCGGCAGGCTGGACGTAGACTGTCAAACTACAGGAAAGGTCTTCCATAGCCATTGGTAACTGTGTTTGTCATGTTTGATTAATAAATCCAATCAATACTGACTTATTTGAGGTCTGTTACTATTAACCAAATCTGAATTTGAGAGCATGCCATTCATTAAATATATAAACAAAATTAAAATACCTACCAGTTACTGGCTGCTGATTAACTGGTTATTGATTATTGACAAGTTGATTACACTGGTCTACAATTTTTGAGAAGTAGTCTGCTTCAGAGATAAAATGTGCTATTTATTATGTATTTTGATGTGCTGAATTCAAATATGACAATTAAAACAACTGATTGGCTACTGTTTCTAAGATATTTAAGTTTTTACATTTTATGTCTATGTATATTGTGTAGATAGTAGAGTTTTAATCATAAATTGTAAACCTAGGTCTTTTCATGTGTTTATGGTTGCTTTACATGATAATATTTCACCTGTCCTGTTTATGTAACACTTTAAAAATCAGCAAAAGGGTTATATAAATAAAATTTATTATGAAACAAAAGGCAAAAAACTATTATGTACATAGTTTAGTCCTATTCAGTGTCTACTCGGCGCTTCTTGGCTTGTTTCTTGTATTCATTAAATGGAGCATCTCTTGTCACTGTCCAGCAATAGTCTGCAAGCATTGATGGGCTCCATTTGCCCTGATAGCGTTTCTCCATTGTTGCAATGTCCTGGTGAAATCGCTCGCCGTGCTCGTCGCTCACTGCTCCGCAGTTTGGTGGAAAAAAATCTAGATGAGAGTGCAAAAAATGTATCTTTAGTGACATGTTGCAACCAAGGCTTTTGTATGCCTTGAGGAGGTTTTCCACCAACAACCTGTAGTTGATGGCTTGTTGTTTCGGAGAAAATTTATTGCCACTAACTGGAAGGCTTTCCATGCCGTCTTTTCCTTGCCACGCAGTGCATGGTCAAATGCATCATCTCGAAGAAGTTCATGAATCTGAGGACCAACAAAGACACCTTCCTTTATCTTAGCTTCACTTAACCTTGGAAATTTTCCACGGAGGTACTTGAAAGCTGCTTGTGTTTTGTCAATGGCCTTGACAAAGTTCTTCATCAGACCCAGCTTGATGTGTAAGGGTGGTAACAAAATCTTCCTTGATTCAACAAGTGGTGGATGCTGAACACTTTTCCTCCCAGGCTCCAATGACTGTCAGAGTGGCCAATCTTTCTTGATGTAGTGGGAATCTCTTGCACGACTATCTCTTTCGCAGAGAAAACAGCAGTACTTTGTGTATCCAGTCTGCAGACGAAGCAAGAGAGTAACAACCTTCAAATCGCCACAAAGCTGCCACTGATGTTGGTCATAGTTTATGCACCTCAAAAGTTGTTTCATGTTGTCATAGGTTTCCTTCATATGGACTGCATGACCAACTGGAATTGATGGCAAAACATTGCCATTATGCAGTAAAACAGTTTTAAGACCCGTCTTCGATGACTCAATGAACAGTCTCCACTCATCTGGATTGTGAACAATGTTGAGGGCTGCCATCACACCATCGATGTTGTTGCAGGCTACAGGATCACCTTCCATGAAGAAGAATGGGACAAGATCCTTTTGACGGTCACGGAACATGGAAACCCTAACATCACCTGCCAGGAGATTCCACTGCTGTAGTCTGGAGCCCAACAGCTCTGCCTTACTCTTGGGTAGTTCCAAATCCCTGACAAGGTCATTCAGTTCACCTTGTGTTATGAGGTGTGGTTCAGAGGAGGAGGATGGGAGAAAATGTGGGTCCTGTGACACTGATGGTTCAGGACCAGAAGTTTCATCTTCTTCCTCTTCCTCCTCTGACTCAAGTGAGAATGATTCTGGTGCATCAGGAACCGGCAGCCCTTCTCCGTGGGGTACTGGGCGTATAGCTGATGGAATGTTTGGATAATGCACAGTCCACTTTTTCTTCTTTGACACACCTTTCCCAACTGGAGGCACCATGCAGAAGTAACAATTGCTGGTATGATCTGTTGGCTCTCTCCAAATCATTGGCACTGCAAAAGGCATAGATTTCCTTTTCCTGTTCAACCACTGGCGAAGATTTGTTGCACAAGTGTTGCAGCATATGTGTGGGGCCCACCTCTTGTCCTGATCTCCAATTTTGCAGCCAAAATAAAGGTGATAGGCTTTCTTAACCATAGTGGTTATACTGCGCTTTTGTGATGCAAAAGTCACTTCACCACAAACATAGCAGAAGTTATCTGGACTGTTCACACAAGTACGAGGCATCTCTGCTCCCTTTGGCTAAACAGAAATGTGTCCCTTTGCAAAATCAAACACTGACAAATAAGAGAGCACGACACTATATGATTTCTAGAGCTGATATAGGGCAGTTTGTTCAGCAGAGTGATGTAAGCTTCGTTATGATTGCATCATCCATGACTTCTAGGAATAACATGATGCAATTCATATCATGTATGACGCAATACCAGCTTCAGATTGCATCATTCATTGTTTTGCCTAAAAAGCAAGTACTGTCCAAACCCAGTCATAGATTTATTCATAGATCCAGTCAAAGATGTATTTTAGTCATTTCTGGTTTAAATGGAGATCCCTTCCCTTTATAACTCACTTATCCTCTGCCATTCCCAAGTCAAGGGTCGTATATGCTGACCCAATAGCATATCTTGAAAACTAGAGCCAATCAACAATTTTAAGCATCATTTTCGTTCTCAGTGACCCAGAGTTAGTAAAGTTTGACTACATTTATTTCAGAAGCATTTCGGATGCAGAGCAGTGTTATCAACGTCCCTGAAGCAAAGGAGAGGGAGATCATGGGGAGCACTCCTGCCCTCAGCAGTGGAGGGGGAGCTGCACCCCAACTTTCCTCTGCCCCTCCCACAATCCATTGAGCCCCATGGGCACCTAAGGGGGGAAAGGTCTAATGAGCAGAAGGGAGTGAGAAGAGCATGAGGCAAAGCTACTTCATTATCTCCCAGCTGGTGTCTGACCGCTTTGGCTCCCCTTGGCCAGTGTCAATGGGACAGGAGAATCCAGGCCCTACCTTTGGATTTGAAGGAATTTTTCCAGTGATTTGAATATAATGGGATCAGTAAAGCAGGCAGTCCCTGACCAGTGATGTTACAAGCAGAAGGGCCTGCTTTGCAGGACTTGGATCGCCAAAATGTTTCATGCTGGTTTGTATCATGGTGCTAGATCCGGGCAGAACTGATTCAATCATGTACAAGAGCGCACTCCCTTTGTTGTCGGTCCTAACATGACCTTTTTCCAGGGAACCGATTGAGCAATAAGCATGTAGGTGATGGGGAAAGCTTATTAGAGTACCTGGCTGACTATTTGAACTACGAGGAGTAGTTTGTCTTTACAATAAGAGTACATTTGCATAGCACATTACTGACTTGTTATTTCTCTTAAAATATGTTATTGCCTTTCGTGTGGTGAGCTTATATTTACTGTTTGTTTGTTTGTTTGTTTGTTTGTTTTTTACAGCCCCAACAGAGACTTCTCCATAAACACTACCAGCCTCTAAAGCTTCTGTCCTGCCAGGTGATATGAAAGTGAACTTTACTTCATGAAAAGCATAACAAATGGCACTGCCAGAAGGTGACCAGGGAGAATTGAAAGATTAACTGAAATACAACCATTCAGTCAAGATGATGCATTCTGGAAAGTCTTGGTTTGCTGTGGAATTAAAATGTGGTGCATAAAATACAGTGCTAATTTGTTCAAAGTGGTCATTGACAGACCATTAGCTGGAAAATTGTTTCCAGTTTTCATCACTGTGCATAACTTTGAGTTCCCTTTAGGGGACTATCTGTGCCCTTCACTAGAAGTCCTGTTTTAGCATGGCAACTACTGGATTATTTTATTATATATGCAGATGGCATGATGATGTGTTAGGAAAAACTTACAGCAGTTCTCCAACCTCAGTAAAAATGTTCACAATATAACACCCCCAATAGGAATGTAAACGTCTTGTATATGTTAGTTATACAGTCTAATGGTATTCTGTTTAACTATATGTGATCTCCACACAGAAGAGTTAGCACATTCTATACCTGTCAGGAAAGGTCTTTTCTTTATTTCAATACTAAAATATGTTTCAGTATCTACACTGACACTGTATCTAAAATAGAGCCCATACTTGCATCTATTCACAGATTCATGGGAGATTGCATAGATAGATTTGCTCATGGCACGTATGCCACTAGACATATTTTATAGAGACTTACTGAACAGCTGTTATGAAGGTAGCCAGGAGTAGGGGAGGTTGAATGGGCTGTTGGACATTGTGTTTGCTGTCCCCTGCCCTCACCAATAAACCAAGCAGTCCGCATTTCTGTTGTGCCAATGTGAGGTTTCCATTAAATTGTAAAGGAAAAGATCCCTTCTCTGAGATGCATTGTGCCCATGGCTTTGGTCTACATTAAACACAGGAGAAACTGGAGAAATTCTGATTCTTCTGCTAATCACTATTTTTTGGGAGTGGGGTGGTGAATTACAACTTGCAGAGTCCAAACAAAACCTCTTGAAGATTGTAAAGAGTGAGAGGTGGACTAGATGCTTCCACTCTGTACAGCTCCTCATAGAGGACAGACACCTCCATTAACATTTCCTCCTCTTTCTACCCAAAACCCTTTTTTTTATTCTGAACTGGGGTTAAGGTAAATGGTTCTAATAACCCTTTGGGCATTCTGTAGCAGGCTCAAGACTGTTGCATTCAAACTGAGCATTATTTGTTGTTCAGTCTCTAAGTGGCTGACATCATGGGTTGTGTCACAGCTGGCTGTGGTACAGTTTTCATCCATGGGAAATTACGGGAAGTACTTTTCATCCCACCCCTCACATTGGGGCCTATTTGAAACAGACTATTTACAATGAAGTAAATTAAATAGTCAGCAGCATCACAAGGGACCAGCCTGGTGGTTCTTGCAGTTCCTAAATCAAAGATGGCACTTTGGGTAGCCACAAAACATCTTTCTCTCCAGCCTAATGAGCCAACACTTAATCCATCTGCCAAACCTGTAGAGAGCCTTCCATGTTGGAGACTTAGATACCAATAGTGGAGGGAAGATGAATCTTAATGGGATTACAGGAAGACAAAGGGATATTTTTGAGGGAGTTCATGTGGTACACTTTTAGAAGCTATTCTATACACTATTAATGATTGTAAGATCAACCAGTTAGAGCACCAGTGCACCCAAAATGTATATTTTTGGCATGGATTTCTGTCAGAACTTTTTACCCATCCCTGGTATGTAAACAGTATATATACTTTTTGGACAAATATATATATATAAAAAGAATCAGGCTCAGCATGTTGGCTACTGTATAATATCCATTTAGAACACAATTATAATTAGTTATGGCCAAGATTTTCAAAAGTGTCTAGTGATTGTTGGGTGCTTAGCTTGACACCTTAAAGGAGCCTGATTTTCAGAAAATGCTGAAAACCAGGTCTCTTTAAAGTTTCTCAAATTGGGCATCCAGAACTTTCAGGCATCCAGAATCACAAGTCACTCTTGAAAATCATGACCTTTCATTTAGATTGGTTAGAAAAACTCCAATAAAGGCACAAGAATAATATCCTCTAAGTGCGAAGTTGCTAGAGCAATACTTTTGCAATGTGCACTTTTTAGAGTTGCCCATAGAATTGCAAGTTGACTGTTTTTAGAAATTGGTCATGTGCATTGCAGAATTTCATTAACAGTTTTAGCACATTTTATAGGCCTTTCCTATGGTTCTGTTTTAGAATGAATTCTGGGAACTGAGATCAGTCATTTTCCTAGGTCACTTATATTACTATTGCTGTTTAAAAAAAAAAAAAAAGAGAGAGAGAGAAAGAGAGAGATACTTATATGTTAAGGATCCTCTTTTACTATACTCAAGTTTACTACATAGTAATACATTCTAGAATAATTCAAATGATAAAGTTAAGATTGTCACAGATGGTTACTATATGGATGTGAGAGAAAAAGATGAGTTAGGTAAAATGTTTTTATATCAATGTTAGTTTTAAATGTCTGCTAGTACATGGGCATGAACTTAGATGTCTGAACTAATCCTCTTAAAACAGTTTGTTTTAAATGATTCCCGGGGTTTAGTTAGGAGGATCTGGGAAATACAGTGTTAGAGGCACTGAGCAATGTGAAAATAAGGGCCAAGTCTTGGTCCAGCTGAATTCAGTGGATTTTCAGAGATTTCAGGGGGCCACTGTTTGACACTATGCTTGAAACTTCCTTAGGCCTCAATCCTACAAAGACCTATGCATGTGAAAAGACTTCAAGCATAAGAATTCTCCCACTCACGTGTGTAAGCGTCTGCAGGAGCAGGGCCATAAGGAGCTTACTGTATGTTTGATTTGTATTTAACTAGTCACCACATTTAATCACTGTTACTCTCCGAAAGTAGGCCATGCTTCCTCAGGGATATTTATGGAATTATTATACATCCACTGAACAATTGTCTGAATCCCAACACATTCCTCTGAAAAGTGTGTAATATAAATAAGGAAGGGGGTTCCGTTATTGTGAATGGAGCTGAGTACTGTGTTGTGAGAGAGGCTACGGAACACTTTCATGTTTTTATGCTGACACCTTATTAATAGCAGACCCCTCCACTTTTCCCTGGGTCCCAAGAATAGATCCATGGAAAGAATGCTCTGTCTACAGTCATAATTAATTTATTGCAAGGGTGCCAAGACTAAGCTAACATGAAAGGGAAGGAATAAATTCATCCCTGCAAAAGGAAGTGAATTTAAATATGCTCATAGCCATTAGTTCTATGTAAAAGCAGAGTAGGAGACTAATGCCATTGTGTTAGAATAGCAGATCTCACTCAGCCGTGTGTGTGTGTGTGTGTGTGTGTGTGTGTGAGAGAGAGAGAGAGAGAGAGAGAGATGATGGTTAATTTAATAGTGTGGGTGGGTGTGTACTTCGCATTATCACTTAGTATCACCATTAAATTTACCACTGTGACACTGGCAATTGACCTACCACAGACTTGACTACTACCTCTAAAATACGGGTAAACAATAATAGTATCACTATCAGAATACTCCTGTCTCAGCACCCAGTCCTGCAGCCTTGCTCCCATGAATGGTCCAGTTGCCTGCTACCCTTATTCAGTAAGTAAAGGCTGCAACATCAGACCTTCACTAAGGAGTTTTCACATAGTCCAAGCCATCTTAGCTACTTCAGATAATGTCTTTTCTTATACTAGAAGGGCGAAGGAATCATCAGCCTACATTGGAAAATATACTACAGATGAAAATATGTTATGTGCTTTTTATTCCCTATTTTTAGCTATATTGCTTGCTTTGTCTGAAACTGTCACATAATTGATTTGTTAAGAAAGATAAAGTCTTACGGGCAAGAAGCTTGCAAAAGCTCTGTTAGCTCTTTGGTTTTGCCAATCCATCTGTACCCAAGTGCATTAGCAGATTTATTCTTTGCACTATTTTCCTCTCTATTTTTAAGAGTAATTTTGTGACTTTACAACTAGACTTAAAGCAGCTGCAGACTATTTTAAAGAGAGGCTAACCTTTGAGAGTGACATCATTCTTTATTCTGTAAGGGCTGTGGGGCAGATCCCCAGCTGGCATAAAACAGCAAAACTTAATTGAAGTTCTTGGAGCTTCACTGATTTATGCCAGCTGTAGATCCAACTCCATTTTGCTGTTTTTTCTTAAAACAAATATCAAAAACACTAGATAGCAATTTTTTAATAATTGACCTCACACGTGGAAAAATTAAATCTTGCATTTTACCTCTGTCCTCTAATAACAAATAGTATCTTTGTAAACTCAATCTCAATGAAAGCTCTCGATACCTGGCTGTGGTACAATTGGCTCTCATCTCTAGACTGTGATCAATATAGGATTTTAATGTAAAAAGAAACGGGTCCTGTGGTTTAATGAGGGTTGATAGAGTCAAAGAAGCAAGATTGCTGTTGACATTATCTATAGTAAACTTTAGGAAAGATGTTTTGAGTACAAAACACTCCAATACATAACAAATGAAAAAATGGGGAACCTCACAGCAATGTGTACAAATCAGCAGTTAAGATATGCAGATGATTGATAAGGGAAGCTAAAGATATCTATGAAATATCTTTGGTCAGTAGTGTTAAGGATGATAAGAAGGAATTCTTTAAATATATAATGAACCACTGAAATCTTAGCAAATTATCTAGGTCCAATACTAGCCAAATATGGTAAAAATATCAATGCAGGAAAGGCATAAGTATTCAACAAATATTTCTGTTCTGTGGTCAGAAAGAAGCAGAATAGTGTAGTCAGATCTTACTGTGATAATTAAATACTTCCTATTCCATCAGTCACTAGAAAGAATGTTAATCTGCAACTATTAAAGATAAATGTTTAAATGTGCGGGACTGGATAGCTTATACCCAAGAGTATTAAAAAAAAATTGACTATGGAGCTCTCTGAATCATTAATGTTGTGGTTTTGTTTTTAAACAGATTTTAGAACACGGGGGAAGTTTCAGAGAACTGAAAAAAAGCCAGTGTTGTGCCCGTATTTAAAAAGAAAAAATGAGATGACTTGGGAAACTGTAGGCTGGTTATCATGACATTTATCCTGGGCAAAATCATGGTCAGGTTGATGTGGAATGCTATCAGCAAAGAATTTAAAAATGTTTGCATAATTAACACCGATAAACATGGTTTTATAGAGTTTGTCAAACAAACTTGATATCATTTTTGTGAAATGACAAGTTTGGTTGACAAGGTAACAATGTTGACGTAATGTACTTAGATTTCGGTAGGTCATTTGACTTAGTCCTGCATTGTATAAAGTGTAGTTGTAGCCGTGTCAGTCCCAAGACATTAAAGAGACAAGGTGGGTGAGGTAATGTCTTTTATTGGACCAACTTCTGTTGGTGAGAGAGACAAAGCTTGAAAGCTTGTCTCTTTTTACCAACAGAAGTTGGTCCGATCAAAGATATTAACTCACCCACCTTGTCGCTCTTAGTTCTGCATGACATTCTGATTAAAAATAGCACAAAATCAATGTAGCCCATATTACATGGATTAAAAATTGGTTAACTGACAGATTTCAAAAGTAATTGTAAATGTGAAATTGTAATCCATTATGGGTATTTCGAGAGGGGATCATCTCTTGATCCAGTGTTATTCAATATCTTTATCAATTATCTGGAAAAAGTATATAAAATGTAAAATGTACAGATGACGCAAGAATTGGTGGCGTTGTAAATAATGGTGTGAAATCAGTTATATAGACTGACTTGGATCTCTTGATATTGTGGTCTCATTTGAACAACGTGTTTTAAAACAGACAAATGCAACGTCATCATCTAGAAACAAGGAATGCAGGTCACACTTATGAGATGGGGGACTATATCTTGGAATGTAGTGACACTGAAAAGGATTTAGGGGTTATGATAGGAAATTGCTATAAGAATGATTTCAGGGCTGGGGGAAAAGGCCTTAAACTGACAGAATAAAGACACTCAGTCTGTTCAGTTTATTGAAGAGTAGGTTTAGAGGTGACTTGATCATGGTCAACAAGTACCTACAAGGGGAAGAATTTTCTGATGGCAGGCAGCTCTTTAATCTAGCAGAAAAAGGATATAACAAGAGCCCATGGTTGGAAGTTGAAATTAGACAAATTCATACTAGAAATAAACAACACATTTTCAACAGTGAAGGTAATTTACATTTGGAACAACTTATGTAGGGATGTGGTGGGTTCTCCATCACTTAAAGTCTTTAAGTCAAGTCTGAATGCCTTTCTAAAAGATCATAGGAATCATAGAATATCAGGGTTGGAAGGGACCTCAGCAGGGCATCTAGTCCAACCCCCTGTTCAAAGCGGGACCAATCCCCAACTAAATCATCCCAGTCAGGGCTTTGTCAAGCCTGACCTTAAAAACCTCTAAGGAAGGAGATTCCACCACCTTCCTAGGTAACCCATTCCAGTGCTTCATCACCCTCCTAGTGAAAAAGTTTTTCCTAATATCCAACCTAAACCTCCCCCACTGCAACTTGAGACCATTACTCCTTGTTCTGTCATCTGGTACCACTGAGAACAATCTAGATCCATCCTCTTTGGAACCTCTTTCAGATATGCTATAGCTCATACAATGTATGGGTTTATTTAAGCAATATATAAGGTTCTTTTGTCTGCAATAAGAGGATGGGTGAGGGGCTTATAAGTACCTACAGAGACTTGCTCAGACAGAATTCTATTGATTTTAATGTGTTAGCTTAGAGTAGTAGAAATATGTGTGCAGATCGACTTTGAGATAAATGTCAGTGGGACTGCTTGCAAAGGAGGGTAAGACTGAACATGATTGAAGGGGACAGAATTGGGTCCAAAATGACTATTAAAAAAGAACAAATCTGTGTTCTTCTACAAGTAACACCTAGGGGCCAAATCATGCGCTCAAATCATTGGCTTCAGTGAGAGTTTTGTCTGAGTAAGGAGTAAGAATGGGAGAGTTTGGGCACTGGATTAGGAAAGTGGTATTCTACAGGAAAGAAACTTTCTCTGCCTGTACTTTCTGAATATTTTTGTTTTGGAAAAAATTTAAAATTTTTGTTTAAAAATTAAACTTTTCTGTTTTGAAAAATGTGTGGGTTTTTTTCATTTTTATATTTTATTATTTAAGTACTCGCTACGGATGTCATTAAATAATAATAGTAGGTACTGCTCACATGTCATTGTGATGAGTCAAAATCTATATTTCATTTTTAAAATCATTAAGCTCTGCTGCTATTCAGTGCTGATTAAAACATCTTCTTTTCTTCAGCGTGTCTCCTGTTTGTGTTGTATTGAAACAGTGTGACACTTTGAACAAGAAGATAAGCACTCCGTGTACTAATTAGAGGAGCAGCTGTTTTCAATAGCCTTATGTTAGCCTGGAATCATTTTTCTAGGATATTGTAAATAGCTGCCTCCCTAATTAGTAAAATAAGAGAATATTGTGAGTATTGTATCTTGACATGATATGTCATGTTGTGTGCTACTACTATTGATGTGTCATGAAATACTTTTATTTTTACATTAACATAAAACTGAACATTTTAAAATAAAATTTTGAATTAAAATTTTTGTTTTGAAACTAAGTTTTGAAATTTTTCCAAAACAAAATTTTCAAAAGGATTTCTTTTCATATAGAAAATCATGTTTTCTGTTGGAAATTTTGTTCAAATGGATGACAGGTTTCAGAGTAGCAGCCGTGTTAGTCTGTATCCGCAAAAAGAACAGGAGTACTTGTGGCACCTTAGAGACTAACAAATTTATTAGAGCATAAGCTTTCGTGGACTACAGCCCACTTCTTCGGATATATGCATCCTGTTCTTTTTTCAAATAGATGCAAGTTCACAAAAAACTTGGATTAGTCAAAATGGCATTTTCTGATGGAAATCTATTTTAACTAAAATGTTCTAACTAACTTTAGCAGTAAGCAAGCTTTTGCATGATTCACCCCTTATAGTAGGTCGTTTTGAATTTTGGTGCTTTAAAAATAAGTAACATAGCACTCCATTCCTGATGCAACTTTCACAAAACAATGTTTTGATGGGAGTACTATAAGCAGAGGCTTTAATACCTGCCTTTTATAGGTCTTCAGTATTCTGGGAGGAAAACAGGATATATGTTGTTTAGAATAGACAATAACTAAACTCAGCCAAAGAAAAAAAGCAACATATTTACATTTAGCTACCAGAAGGTGATGTAGGCAGACTGGTGATGAAAACCTTAGCCAAAAAGCAGGACTAAAGCTGAGAACCTAGACAAGAATCTTTTGGATTCTTGCTGTAATCCAACATAAAAATAAATGAGTTTGGGTTAGATTTACTCCTTGAAGAATGCTCGTCCACGTCGCACAGCCATGGAATGGATTTCACGCAGTCACTAGCTTACGTTTGTGATAGCTTATAAGCATCCTCAGTATTCTGAACAACCTTGCAGCCCGCAAAGGAGAGCCGTCCTTAAAAGGCATGTTTGAGGTCATAGTTTGGACAAAGAAAGGAGCTGATGTTGCAGATGGCTGTATAATGACAGCTTCTGCTCTAAAAGCAGGATTTTGAGCATTATGATACAACATCCAGGCTTAGCTTGAGAATGAGATGTAAAGCTGCTTTCTGATTTTTAAGTGAAGAATATGCACCGAATACATCTAAAAAAATTCCACTGTGCAGCTATTATTGCACCTCTAATCATATTATTTCTATTAAACACTTGCAGTGAATTCATCTATTTAATGTCATTAGCCACCACATTAAATAGCTATACACAAATTTTTAGCAAAGGGAGATCGATACTGTAGCAAAACTGCATATGAGCAATAAAAAGCTGTGTAGAGAAAAATATTGATCCACCAGGTTGAATGCTTGGGGGTTTTGTTTGTTTGGAGCAGGCATTTATACATCCATGCAGAAGTTTTCCCTTATTGAACCTGGCTCTGATCTCAAGACTAGTGCAGATGAAGGGATATTTAGAGTCCTCTTATTTTACTACCTGATCCTCATTTGCTATATCCAGTAGCCACTATTTCTATGTTATTCTTTTGAGAAGGGTGGAAGAGAGATCTGAGTGACTTCCACTAAGATCAATGCCACGCCATAAGTATGTGATCTTCCAGCCAGTGCTAAAAATCCTGTTACAGGAGGTACTCATTTATAACCCTTCTCCCTCCTGCGAATAGGCTTCAGCTCCACTGATCCAGATAGAGAGAGGGAGAATTTTGTGCCATGCTGTGAACAAGCTTACATCTTAGTCCTGTAAGACCTGAATGAAAGTTAAGGGCACCGAGCACTTTGCATAGTCAGACCCTAGTGGTATAAATCCCCTGATTGCTAGAGGCCATTGAAAGTTTGAAGCTGACAAGTTGAGGGCCACAGAGAGCAGGTTAACTGCACTCTTTTGATGAGTTATTACTGTATATTGGGCTCGACTCAAAATTAGGATGAAATGCACAGCACAATATTAGACAACGTGAAGTAAATGAATGACTGTGCTCATGGGACATAATCTGATAAGGATGGCTTATTTTATTTTGCATTAAGCCCAGGAGCGGCACCAGGGTTTTTGTCGCCCTAGGCGGGGGTCCTTCCGCGCTCCTGGTCGTCGTCGGCAATTCTGCGGCGGGGGGGGGTCCTTCTGCGCTCCCGGTCTTTGGGGCACTTCGGCGGCGGGTCCCGGAGCGAGTGAAGGACCCACCGCAGAATTGCCGCCGAAGACCCGGAGCGTGGAAGGACCCCCCGCAGCCGAATTGCCGCCCCCCCCAAATCCTGGCACCCTACGTGACCGCCTAGGTCACCTAAATGGAAGGGCCGGCCCTGATTAAGCCACTAGGAAAGAAAAATGCTATGAGTGAAATAATTAATTATCTATCTTTCCATGGCATTTCAGAATTGGGGAAAAAAGCCAAGCTAGCTTCCAACACCAAGATTTCACATACCCCAATAATTAGCATTGTATAATGCTAGTATTTCCTCCAGTATTGAAATATTAGGTCTGATCTCATTATACTTAATGGCAAGATGCTTGTTAACTTCAGAAAGCATTGCATCAGGCCACTTAATCCTTTCAAGACTCTAGGTATGTAGGTCCAGATTTTTAAAACTTGATTTTCTTTTTTGCACTCACAAATAAATGTGGAGGCAGTTGTTTGCAGGTGAAAATGAGAGCATATAGACATGCAACTACCTGATCACTCCTACAAACTAGGCAAGGGAAGCCAAAATGTTAAAAGTAGCCTCTAATTTTGGGTTCCTCTGTTTTTAGCAGCTCAACTTCAGGGACCTTGGCCCTGATTTTTAGAAACGCAGAACACCTGTCGCAGAAATTTAAGTCAATGGCTTATGTCCAAGGTGTCTTAAACTGAGCAACCAAAAAATCCGAGGCCCCTTTTCCGAATCTGGCTGCAGCCATGGCCTCATTTGCACTCACAAATAATGGCACTGTCAGTTGTTTGTGGATGCAAATTTCAGACACACAAAGGTAGGCCAGGTTAGGTTCCTTTGGAAATCATGGGCTAGATCTATAACAGAAATTATTAGGTGAGGTTCTATGCTCAGTGTTTTGCTGGAGGTCAGAGTAGATGATCATAGTGGTCCCTTCTAGCCTTGAAATCTATGACTCCTCAGCTGGTATAAATCACTGTCGCTCCATTGATTTCAATGCCAATTTGCACCAGTTGAGGATCTGGCTCCAGACTCTTAATCTCCTTTTAAGTATACACATGGCTGACAGTCTAGAAAATGCTAGCACACTAAGGGTTAATGAGTTGTTTTACTCATAGGTCTCAGTGAAGAGCAGTTCCTCCCAGCACACCCAACACTAAACTTTTTAAAGACAGAGCCAAATAAGGTGGCATAATCAAGAGCGTGCCTTTTTGTTGGATGTACACTGTTTCTTCCCAGGCACCCAAGGGGTTAATCTGTACTGCAGTTCATTTTTTTTCTCAAAACACAGGAATTATTGTACTATCTAATTCTGAGTGGCTGTCAATGTTAATTCCACTTTATTGTTTTTATATTTACTTTTTAATTTCTTCTGTTTTCTAAAGTCAACAAAAAATAAAAAGATTGGGGGGGGATGAATTGTTTTAATCATGAAATTAAAATGACTATCAAGTTTTTGGTATCTTTGGGCATGATATCTGGAAGCTTTGGAAATCTGCTTTATCATTTTGTATATTGGACAATTTTGTACTCTGCATTGTTTGACTTCATTTGTGCATGGCAATGTAATTAAAATATGGAATTTTTACTCTAGTGTAAAAGTGTTTTGTTTGATTTAAACAAATCCAAAGCTTGATACTGCTTGCATTGAAGCCGAGGAACCAAAAAAAAAGTGAGCAGGATCGAAACCCTACTAATAAAAATGATCACACTAACTTAATTTAAAAACAGGAAAAAATATTCAGATCCCGACAATAAATCCCAGCAAAATATGTATTTTAATCTAGATTTCTCCCCATCATTAATTTTTTAGAAGGAAAATAAAAATAAATGGCCAAAATTTCACTGATCTACATTAGCCAGTTATATGCAAAAGTCAGCAAATACAATTCTCAGAGATAAATTGCTCACGCTTATGATGTACCTTTCCAAAAGAATCCCTAAAATCATTTGTGAAGTGCAGTTTCTTAGGACAAGTGTTCACATCATGAAAACCACCATCGCTTCTGGCTAACCTAGGGCAAGAGACCAAAACCTCAAAAGGCCGGGAACTAAACAACACTACCTTGTTGACTCCAGCTAGCAGTCTCCCCCCATCTTGGGGTGAATTTTTTGGTGAGAAGAGGAAGCTTGCAACGCCACGTCCCATGCTGTATCTGTCCTCTGGTTAGTTGACTGTTCTCAGCAGGGCCGGCTCCAGGGTTTTGGCCGCCGCAAGCAGCCCCCCACCCAAAAAAAAAAAAAAAAAAGCTGCGATCGGGATCGCGATCTGCGGCGGCAATTCGGCGGGAGGTCCTTTGTTCCGAGAGGGAGTGAGGGACCGTCCGCCAAATTGCCACCGAATAGCTGGATGTGCCGCCCCCCTCCAGAGCGGCCACCCCAAGCACCTGCTTGCCAGGCTGGTACCTGGAGCCGGCCCTGGTTCTCAGAGTCTGTCAATCCATCAGTCTCCTGGATTCACATAAAATTATCCTAAATAATTTGTCTGACAACAATATTACAATCACCACTTGCTACTTAAAGAAGGTACTCTTGGCCAATGGCTAGAACTGCATATTGGAAGACATAAAACTCTTGTGTTCTATTCCCAACTCACCCAATTCATTGCAATTCAACTTTGAGGACCTCTCTGCACTTCAGTTTCCCCATCTGTAAAATGGGTCAATGTATTATTTATCTGCCTCACAGGAGCATTTGTTTTCTAGAATTATGTTATATGCTTGTAGGAGTTTATAGGTTTCTTCTAAAGGGATGAAGCCACAGAGAAAAGACTTGCTGGATTGTTTATTGTTTTATGATGCATACTTTACTCCCGATTTATTCTATGCTATGATTTTAGTCATTTATTGGTAGGTTAATAAATTAGAAGCACACGGTCACAGTGGTTTTCGTAAGCACTATTATTTAATTGTTAGGAAGCATGTGCACGCTCTGCTGCCTGCAGTGTACCTGTTTTATGGATTAAGAGTGAAATTCACCTCTGTACAAAGGGCAGAGGATTCAGCCCATATTGAAAACTAATCTGGCACATTTTACAAGCACTAACCATACTGTGTAGAAGGAAGAAGTTTAACCAAAATGTATTAAATCACTTGATCTAGGGAAGTCAAAAGTAACACTGAAATTCTAGGGTGACATTATTGGCCTACCTACGATTTCTTAGTGAATTGTCATTGTGACGGCTCAAAGTTTTCAGCCTTAATTCTGAATTTCCTTGCTTTTGTAAGGCTTTAAATTAAAGAAATACTTTAGTCAAACATAGGTTTTGGGACTTAATACAGAGGTTACTAAGTGGAAGTCTATGGCTTGTGTTATACAGGTCAGACTAAGTGATCATCTAGAAATCTATGCCCATTAGTTGTTTGTGGTATGTGTCTTTGTTGGGCTGCAATTCACTAGGTTCTTTTTCTCATCCTTTAAAAAGTCCCTCTGTGCCATAATCTTCACTGGAGAGGAGAATGTGTTCACGGAAAAGCTTAGTTCTGCTGTAAAACTCTGCCCATTGTATCCCAGGCCAAGAGAAATCAAAGCCACTGAGAAGATTAAGTAATACCATTTACTATGTACTGTTGTTTTCGCAGTCACTGCCTCCACTGTGGCTACAACATCGCCATTTTATTACCATTGTAGGTGCAGCACACCCTTATTCTTGCCATAGTAAATATGTCACCCTATTCAGATCCACTTTACAATGAGACAGCAGTTATTGTGTGATTGAAATATTAGTCCCTGAAGAAACAGAAAAATAGCCACTAATGCTTTGGAATAAGGAACTTCCATGTTAGCTCATGGGGATTTTGTGTTATAAATTTTACCAGTGGGGTTGCACCTGATACAGTTATTAGTAGGAAGTCATTGGTGGAGTGAGTTTGTTTCTGTGCCTATCCCTTTTTTAAATTTATTTTTACATTAAGCAACCAACTAGTCTTTGAAGTGAACTATGCTTCCTTAGATTATTTTTGTGAGACTTCCTGGTGCTCATGAAAGACTGATCTAATATGAGAGACTAATCTAATACTAATAGGCATATTGTGGTCAAGGGCAATGTATCACCACCAATGAATATTAATCTTTACCTGCTATTTTATTCCTCTTGGGACCTCTGGACTCCAACTCAGGAAAACTATTCAGCAAAGTATTAAATATGTGCTTAAGTGCTTGCTGAATAGAGAAGGATTGAAGCACGTTTCAATGCTTTCCTGATTCAGGTCCCTACTGAGCAGAGAGTGACACTTGCAAAATTTGGAATGGGGTGTCTTATGAAGTTGAGAAATGTCCTTATGGGCTAGTTGTCTAGTGAATGGGGTACAGGCCTGGGAGATTTGTGTCCTATTCCCAGCTCTGCTAATAACTTACGGCATAACAATGGGCAAGTTATTTTGATTTACTCTCTCTATGCCTCAGCTTGCTATCTGTAATGGGAATAATATTTACCTATCCTTGAAAAATCCTTGAGATTATAAGAAACTGAAAGGGTGGCAATTTGTGTTTTGATTGCTAGCACCTGTGTGACTTACAGTGGACTTGATCCTGGCTCTCCATCCAGAGGAGAAAAGCTACCACTGTGCTGCCAACTGCCTGACTCTGAAGAGTGAAGGGTCAGGTTGCTACCCAGGTAAGGGTAAGGTAATTGATGGGGACCCCATCATGGCTGTGTGTGGCCACCAAAGTATTCCTGTCTGATGGAAGAACTTAGACCAAAGAATGGCTTGCATAGTGAAGTACCTCATTAGCATGGTGAGGATGACACTTAAGTCTCTCTCTCATCAGACATGCCCATTCCCTGACCCCCTGTTTGCCATACGCATTTGTGACTAATGGAGCAGGCATATGAGGAGGGAGGATCTAGTCCTTAACCTTGTTTGAACCCCCATACAACGTACCTATGCTAGAGTGCAGCAACACTTTGTACCCAGTCGCACAAAGACTGGAAGGATCAAGGCCGGTATTCCTTCTGCCAACTTTAAAAGTGAGAGCCCCAGTTCCCCTCCACCCTGTACAAAGTTGCAGCCTTATCAGAAAAATCTCTCTCACTTCATGTGGGCATTTGTAATGCCATGAATAGGTGGAACTCTTTGGGGCACGTAATAAATCTCAGCTTATCATCCTCCTCTGGCTCATTCCAATGAGAGACTGGTAATAGTGTGGTATATACTAGGTTCTCGAGCTGGGGGCAGCAAATAAGTTTCATGGGGACTGAGGCCATGCAGCTCTCCCCAGACTGTTAACCAGGGGGGCAGCTCTAGCTAGATGGGTGGCAGTATGGAAAATGTTGAGAACCACAGTACTAAGCTGACTGCCTCATTTAAACACTCCTATTTAACTGTAAGATTTGCCAATATGGAAAGCGCAGCTGTTAGTATTTGTGCAATGAAAACATCTCTGCCCCAGATGCAAGAGGGCGAGAGAAGCTACTGCATCTCATTGTAACTGCCATAAGTGGCAGTGCTTTGGGGAGAACAAAACAGTTATTTCTGCCTTAGCTTTAGGTCGCAGCATGAAGGATATTGCACTCCTTATGCAAAATATATTTGTACATATCACTCTTGACTCATCCTGGGTTTGCGGTTTTTTGGCAATTCTGAGGAAAATAAAACTTTGTCAGAAATTTGAGCAATTGTGAAAGTACATGGGCTCCAAATTTATAACTCCACCTGGTGATAACAGCTGTTCATTTTTACTGCTGCGAGGGGGAAAAGCTTCTTTTCCCCAGGAGTTTAACAGAGCTGGCAAACAACACTCTATTTAGGCTTCTTTTATTAAGTTAGGCAATATTAAAATTGTTCATTTAGCAGCAGGGATGCTGTTTTCTTCATCCTCCAAACTTGAAATTTGGAGATGTCCTTTTGCTAATCAGACAAAGATAGGATTTACCTCTGTCCTCCACTAGCATCTAGGGACAGGCCTATGGGGACTGCAGTGCATATGATCCGCAACCACAGGGACCTCGGAATTATTTAACATCTAAACTGCAATACCTACGCTCACTTGATTTCGTGATTAGAGTAAGATCATCCCTTCTGCTAAAATTTGGAGAGATCCTTCTAATGGCATTCTGATAATCCAAAACTGAACTCAGGGAAGTATGTGCAGAACATTGTATGAATATTCTATGAACATTGCCATGATGATGGTAACCGGTCACAAAAAGCATTGCTATCTTTTCATACTGAGCAAGGAACTGATTAGAATGAGAACAGTATTATCCTTCAAACTACTTTCTGTTTCACTGTAGAGCTTCTGTCTAGAATCTTCACCAGCTCCCATCCTGCCTTTGATCCTGCTACAGATGTGAAGAACCAGTACACACGTCCTCACAAACGTAAGTTTGGGATGGGTGTATTACTCACAAGTGCCTACGTCATGAGTCATTTGTACAGGTCTTCTCAAGTTATAATTAATGCCTTTTCAATGGTTTCACGGAAAAAAGGCCTTATGAAAGTACTTTGATACTGTTCTTTGACGCGATTACAAATCTGGTTGGAAAGGATGTTGATGTAAATATACTTGGACTTTTCGGAGGCATTTGACTCAGTGCTGTATGTCACTCTGATTAAAAAAAAAGTTTGCACTATGCAAAATCAAGATAGCACGTTTGAAATGGATTAAAAATTGGTTAACTGATAGATCTCAAAAAGCAATTTTAAATTGGGAATCTGCAGCCAATGAGAGTGTTTATCATGGGGTCCTGCAGAAATATGTTCTTGGCCCAATGCTATTCAATTCCTTTCTCAATGACCTAGAAGAAAATATAATATTACTGGTCAATTTTGCAGATGACAAAACAAAAAAATTGGTGGAGTAGTAAATAATGATGGGGACTGGTCAGTTTTACTGATGATCTGGATCACTGGGGGGCTCATTGGAACAACATACGTTCAACCAAATACAACCAAATGCAAGGTCATACATCTCAGAACAAAGAAAGTAGATGATATTTCCAGGATGGGTGATTTTATCCTGGAAACCAGTGACTCTGAAAAGGATTTAGCAGTCCGGGTGGATAACCAACCGAGCCATGCTATGGCTAAAAGGGGTAATGTTGGGTGCATAAACAGGGGAATATTGAGTAGAATTAAGGATATATAACCAATTCCTATGGCACCGGGGAGACCACTCTTGTCCAGTTTGGCATCCACACTTGATGATGACATCCAAAATCATGTTGAAAAAATGAAGCAGGTTGAGAAAATAGCTACAAGAATGAACGTAAAGCATGTATTGATCTTATCAAAGAGACATTTGAGGTGATTTGGTCAAGATCTACACACAAGTTGCTACACACAAAGAAGGTATTTGATACTATTATTTAATCTAGCAGACAAAAGCATAACAAGATCCAAATAAAACTGGAAATAATGCACATTTGTTTCCTTTAATAGTGAGGGCAATTAACCATTGGATTGTTTACAAGGGGATGTGCTAGATTCTCCATCACTTGCAGTTTTTAAATCAAGATTGGATGTCTTTCTACAAGATGTGTTGTAGTTCAACCACAAGTTATTGATCTCAGTGCAGGAATTACAGGGTGAAATTCTGTGGCCTGTGTTATGCAGGTGGTCAGACTAGATGGTCATAATGACCCTTTCTGGCCTTGAAATCTATGAATCCGAAAGTGAGTGCTGATAAAGTCTTCACACCACATCATAATTTATTCTGTTTATGCCATGTACTTTACAGAAAAACTATTTTAGGGATGTTTTAGAGAGTTTTTAAATATTTTATTGGGACTATTTTTGTAAGCCTCTGCCTATAAAGCCAGGTCCCTTTAAAATCATTCAAAATAACCTCAAATAGATTTCCTATACCCCCCAAAATCAAAGTATTAGTGTTCAATATCTCCACCCATGCAAGGGCTAGAAGTGAGTGCTGGGTGATGCACTGTGGAATCGACCCTTTTCATGCTGTAAGGCTCCTGCTTCTAACCCTGCAGGGGCACATTTCGTCAGACTTTAAATTGTGACATTTGTATGTCTAGAAAAGCTGTTCCTGCGTCAGGACTGGATCTTACCCATCCTGGGCCTTGAGCAAGGAAATGTAGTGGGAGAAATTCTACATTTTGGGGAGAACCATTTCTCTGGCAGATTGATTGATCTTTAAAAAGGCAGCTGGTTGAAGCTGCTTAATGTTAGGATAATTCTTCCGGCAATAGAATATTGAAGTGATGTGCCCATAGACCTGCGATAAACTTATTTCATGCCTCTCCAATTTATCACAGGGACATCGCCTCCGTTTGTCTGAGGCCAGATCCTCAGCTGATGTACACTGCCATAGCTCCAGGAAATGAGAGGAACTATGCTAATTTATACAAGCAGAAGACCTGGCCCATGGTATGCAGATAGCTAGAGCTATATTAAATGCACACAAATAATTACATCACACTTTCACAGACTAACTCTAATGCTCAACTGAAATAGGCCCTCTCAGCTAAGCCTCTCAAACTCTTAAGAAGAATTAATTATGACTCACCAGAGTCCTATGAGGTTGGCACAATACAATACCCATTCAGAAAAAATGGGTAGACTGAGGCACACAACCAAAGGTCACACAACCAGTGTTACCAGCTTTGCCCATTACTTTGGGGTATGCTCGTTTATTAGAGTTACTCTTCGGGAGGGTGGTGGGGAGGGAGGTTTTGTACTTCTATCAATGTACAGCTTGTGTCACTTGTGTTCTCATAAGGAGCTCTACTTCTCCCTGCTGCAAGTTCCCTTCCAATGGAGCTATCCCGCAGGTCCTAGGTTCCCCACGGCTGGATTCTTCCAGCTTCAAAATCAAACGAACACATACATTAACAGAGCACATCTGAGAGGACCGAGTTAATCAGCATTCCCAAGCTGACCCCTTATATGTCCCTGGACTCAATAGGTTGGGTCGAGCCGCACTTCCAAGCTGTCACCCTCATAGGCCATGGATACCCCACCAGAATAGAGTGCATCTAAACAGACTGGGTCAAGCAGCACTTTCAATCTGCCACCCTCATATGCCCCTGGACTCAGCAGACTGGGTTGAGCAGCACTTCCAAGCTGCCACCCACATATGTCCCAAGTTCAGCACGTCTCTATCCCCACTTTCACAGAACAATTGTTCTGGTAGTTCTGGTAGTAACCCACTTGATGAGCAAACCCCACAGGATTTTGAGCGTTGCTGCAGAGCGAATGAGGAAACCAAAAAACACCCACCATGAGGAGAGAGAAGCAATCAGCTTAATCATGAAAGTTATTTATTGCCAGGTAATAACCATAGGGGAGCCAAACAAACAAAACAATTATAATATTAAATCTAACTTAAACCTGATTATAAAAGTCCTGTTTAGAAAACTATAACTGATCACACAAGTCAAGGTCAGAAGGCTATACCGAGAGAGAGAGAGAGAGCTGGGTTCTCACCACTCCATGAAGCCTGGGGGGTCCCAGGTGGTGAAGGCCCAGAGTGCTGGAGTCAGGCAGAGCCCCCCAGCACAATCAGTCAGGAGAAGCTGAAGTCCCAGTGGAACTAATGCAGATTTTGGATCCAGGCATCAGAACACTTACTTGAGCATGTATAGGGGTTTTTGTAGAGAAACAACAATGGTTCAAGGAAGATCACTAGATTTGTTTTTATGTAAACAAGGGAGAATACCAACGTTGTTTTGTTCAGGCTACATATGAGAGCTGATCATTCCTGGCTTTGGGCAGTGTTCCTTGGAGGGAGCTCACCATGCAATTAGGGAGCTTCACTATTTTGGATACCAATAAAGGATTTATTACTAGAATTGGTCTGATAACTACTGAGCTGGGTGTGTGCAGGTGTGGGTTTATTAACATCTGGAGCAGAGATCCCCCATCATGCAGTGCTTCCCTGCTTCTCTGGTCCCAGAGTTCCATGCGGTTCTTGCCTTGGAATCTCTGTTCTCCATTCTGTATGCTAATGGAGATGCCTTCTTGTCCCATCTTCGATGTAAATGAGGCTAGGGGAGTTTCCTTAATTCTGTCATCCTAATACCAAGGGTTTAGGTGTGTCTCCCACTGCCTTTTCATTGCTTTTTGAAAGTCTTTCTTCTGATGCAGATTTGGTTCAAGCAGAGGCTGGCGGGGGCGGGTCTTTCATGAGTCAGACAGGCTGAGTACTGTTCCCCAAGAACACAGAGCAGGCAATGGAAGATCTGGGAATAAAACCCAAGTATCCTGACTGCTGGTTCCTGGCTCTGCCTTCTAGACAACACTGCCTGATTCCTGTTGTTTTGGTGCAAAGAGATAATAAGATTCTAAACTGTGTTTGGGGCAATGGGAAGAAGGTGAGGGGAGTGCAGAAATATCAATAATATTCGACCACCATTTCATCTACACTGTTCAATATAAATAATGACCTCTTCTAAAAACAGCATTATTATTATCTATCATACATGTTATCATAGCACCTAGAAGCCCCAGTTATTGGCCAGGACCCCATCATGCTGGCCACTGTACAAACACACAAGCTTATGTAACCCTCCTGGGTCTGGTGCTCTGTCCCCTCTAGTGGCACCGAGACCATTTAGAGAGAGATTAATGAGTCTGCTCTACACCCTTAGCTAACAGCCATATGGCTTTTAGCTCATGCACTAAGCTTCGGAGGTCCCAGGTTCGATCCCGCCCGCTGACGACCGGGGTTTTAGTCTTCTGAAATATTAATTACAAACCCAATTCTGATCCATGTTACTCCACAATAGGCACACAGCTAAGTTCATAATGGTTAGCTTCACTGTCACTATGAACAGAGTTCAGCCCTTCCTGAGCCAAACTGTATATCTACATGCAGAAGATGAGTGCACCCTTCAACAAGCAGGCACCATCAGCCAAACCAAGAGGAAAACATGAATTAGTGGAGGTTAACAAGAATATAGAATTTAATGAACAAGACCAAAGTAGCAAGATCAGATAAAATTCAAGTTTTAATCAGGTACTATAAGATCATAGCTACCATCGTGTTAGCTAACTTAAGATCACACAGACAGATCCTGTGCAGGTATTGTATTATTTCTACAGCTAGGGTAATGCAGGACATCATCTGTCAAATCACATATGTTAAGCAGGGTTGGGCTGATGCACAACTTGGATAGGTGGTATAGGTATAAAATGGAGTGGATTTTTTCTCTCTCAGTCAGCACTGAGCCAATGTTCAGGCACAGTGTTAGAGCACACCTCAATGCTGGGCATGTTCTTTTATGAATGAGGTACAAAATCAACACCTCATCATTTGTGATCACTAAAGGTCCCATTTGCAAGATTAAGGGAATAACCCCAGTGTCCTGGCAAAATAAATTATCTGTCCTAAATAGTTATGTAGCATCGCTCCGGACTGTTAAACAACAGTCAAATCCATCTCAGGTTAGTGGGGTCTAAATCTCAGCATGCAAAGCCTAATGACACCAATGGAAGCTATACTTTCCCATCCAGTCCAGTCTATGACTCTCCACTTGTTACATATGCATATTGAAAAAGTGCAGTAATATAACTGCAAGTCTTCTTTTATTAATTGTTCTTCATATTCAAGTACAGCAGGCTTCATTACAAGTAAATACAATGTATAATGATCAAAATCGGAAAGCACGACTAATATAGTTTGTAGTGAAAGACCGTTGTCGTCTGAGCACAGTACTGAGAACCAGCAACCACTGAGGTCTAATTCTGACTCTGACACTGACTTCCCGTGTCTCCTGGAGCAAGTCATAGAGGTCAAATTTATAGAAAAGCCTCCACTAATTGTGGGCACTTCAGGTTTTGGCATCTGACTTGAAACATGGGCTCTGGTTTACAGTGGTATTGAGTTCTTGCAATGGATGTAAATGAAAGCTGCAGGCACTTAGCACTTCTGAAAATCAGGTCCCAGGATTTCCGGTTGGACTCCCAAAATAAATTATTCCTTCTCAAAATATGGGCCTTATCTTCTCTGTGTCTCATCTGTACAATGGGGATGACACTCACCTATCTTCAAGGGCTGTTGTGAGGATTAATTAGACAAGGTCCATAAAGTGTTTAGCATATGCTGCAGTACTATTCATTGCTGTTATCAAGCTCCGGTGTTGTAGCTCACGTGTGGGTTACAATACGGTTTGGTTTATGAAAGAAGCAAATAGGCCTAGATCCTCAAAGGGTTTTAAGCACCTAACTCCCAGTTAAGCAGCCAAATACCTTTGAGGATCTGGACCACAGTCCTTTTCATAAGTCCAATTTCTGTCAAGATCCTGGATGAATAGGTTCCTATGTACTACTGACCATAGAGCAAGCCCCATCCCAAAACCAGGAGGTTTGAGCACTATTCCACACCTAAGATGAAGCAGAGAGAATCTGTTAATTCTCTCTTCTGGAGATGCTGTAGATTTGATTTTATTAAGTAGCACTACACAATATATTTTGTGAGTCTGTGACATATCATTCCAGAAAGGGAACAAACAAACTGATATAAAATTCATTATTTAACTTTATTAACATGAGTTTTTTAGATGTTTAATAAATAAGGAACCATAAATACAACTATCTGCCTGGAAATTAATGCACTCCTTTTTGACCAGGACAGACGCGTGAACAGATAGCAATATTCAATCATTGTGCGTAACTAGACCACAAGAGAGCAATATGCCAGTCGCTAGGCAATGGCTTTCTAGCTGTCATTTGAAGCAATAAATATCGGATGAAGTTAGGAAAAAAGAAACTATTCATAGCAGAAACTTAAACTAAAATGGCTGCCGTTGGTTATATGAAGCAAACTTGATGAAGTTGAGAGTTCCAACTCTCAATAAAGAGCAAAGAAGCTACACAAGGTTATATTTCAGCTTGACTATCATACTGATCCTGCTTCAGTTGACGACACTGGGTGGTAAATCCTGGCCCTGCTGAAGTCAATGGATGGGAGTTTTGTCACTGAAGTCAACAGGGCTGAGATTTCACCCTGTGAATTACATTGTACCATTGACTTCAAAGTGACCCGGGTCAGGCCATGGGTTATAATCCTACTGCTAATGCAACCACTAGAAAAACTCCCATCCAGGAGTGACAGAAGCTCCCTAAAAGTGAGGGGGCCAGTTGGCCCAAACCATGGCCCCGCTCCTTCCCCCGAAGCCCTGCCTCTGTGACGCCCATTCCCCCTGAGGCCTCACCCCCACGCAGCCCCTTCTCCCCAAGACCCCGTTTCTGCACCGCCTCTTCCCCCAAGGCCCTGCCCCCTGCTCGCTCCTTTCTGCCCCCTCCCCCCGTGTCGCTCGCCCTTACAGCCAGTGAAAAGTGGGAAAAGTGATGGGGCCTTCGACCCCTGGCCACCACCGTTCCAGCGCCCGTGCTCCCATTGACTTTCATGTGAACGGGATTGAGTCCTAAATCCATAAAAGGCTGCCAGTGTTTCCATTGTGAACGCCAATTTTAATGGGATTAATAGTCACAGTGGATTGAAGCTTGGTGTAGACCTTGTCGCCCACATGTCATGTTTATCCTCTCAGGATGAAGTTCTGATCCCATTGAAGTCAATTGCAAAACTCCCCTTAGATGTCAATGTGGCCAAAGTGTCACCCTCTTCCCGCTGCCTACCCTCACATACTCACATATGAATCAGTCAAGCTGTTTTCAAGTTACAGTAAACAATACATTTGTAATCATTCAAATCTTTTTGTCTTGCTTTTTAAAAAGAAAAGCATAATTCTTAGAGGCAGCGACTATATTTACACTTACGTTCAACCAACATCCAGAATAATAAGATCCTGCTCCTGACCAGGGCCTATGAACACTACTGTAGCATAGAGAGTAAATAACCATAATAATTTATATAGGATTGAACTTTCCAGATACCATGGGCAGCTCTCATTGGAAACTAGAGACTTCTGTTATTTTGGTATTACCTGAAGCCCTCCAGGTTCCTGGAGCCCTTTCAATCTGGTTTTCAGACATGCCTAGGACAGCCCTTGTTTTACTGACCAATGATCTTCTCTTGGCAATAGACAAAGTGTCCATGCTGACTCTCTTTGATCTATTGGATGACTTTGATACTGTTGACCCCTATGGAAATAGCTGGGGATGCTAGTTGGGACAAAGGCCTAAGTCCTCAAATCAATGGAAATTAGGAACCTGAATACCTTTTAGGATCTGGGAAAAATAATTGGTGCTTGAATGGCTCTGTACTTCTCTCTCTGAGAAGAGCTAGAGAGCAGGGCTGAATTATTGCCCTTTAGGCCCAACTGTTTCCTTGTATGGGTACAATTGTTTCTATGTATGCAAGGAGGCTTGGCCTGTCAGCGTGCTCCTGACATATGGCTCTACATCTCTTTTTCTGATCTGTACAGTGAGAGCTCAGACCAGAGTCTGGATGAGGACTGGCCCCTTGCCTCTCAGTCCAAACAAGAGAGAGGACGCCAGTCAAGTGTGGGAAACATCCAGGAATGAGGTTGTTGATGTGCACGGCCTGGAATAAGGGGTTTCCCTAGACCTTTGTTAATAAGTATGAACTACAGGCATTCTGCTGGTGAAGTAGCAGTGGAAGCCAATGGTACAATTTTTTGTGTGACCAACAAGGAAGTTGTGACCATTCTCCTGCAATGTGCTCTACTTGGAGTTACACTTAAACATCACTCCGAAATTTCAGCAAGCGCAGAATGTGGCTTTCCATTTACTTATTGGTGTTTCCTCAGAGGGAGCACATGAGACCTCTGCACTGGCTTCCAATTCATTTCCAGGAGGAAATCCAGGTGCTGGTTTGGAGCCATTGTCTGGAGCCTGGCTGCTTTAGAATGAGCGAGATGCAGCCTCTTTCTCAGCAGCTTAAATGCCTTAGAACTCATTCCCCTCTGGTGCCACAGACCTGGAGTATGCTGTAGGGACGACTATCTGTTTACAGAGGCATTCCCCTGAGGGGGTATTTAAAGGGGCTCAGTTTCTTTTCTTTGGATTGGGGAAGTGGGGGAGAAAGAGACCCTTATTGTGTATCTGGTGTATTGAGTCTTTACAAAAATTAACACTGAGTCAGTTTCGCAGCTGATGTAAATGGATTCTGTCATTGGAATAGGCTCATATTTTGTAAATGTGCCAAGAGAAGATGATAAGCACATGGGAAATAGATGAGGGGAAAAATATGGAGGCCTCATACCGTGATTCTTTTCACAGGAATTTGGTTAAGGAAACTCTGCTCTTTGATGCAAAGCTTTTACTCAGGCTGCAGCCTGCTGGATTAACCCCGGGGTGCACATTCCTAATTAGGTGTTCCCATTCTTTATTCCTAGGGACATTGTAGAGATCACTAATAGCACTACACATGGTGGGCTGGGCTAGGTCCTGCCCTGCAATATGGCCTCTCTGAGCTGCTGTTATGGCAGTGTAAAAGGGCCCTGATGCTGGCATAAAGAGCCAGCTGGGGAACCCCTGGCATAAAGGAATCTGTCAGTGGTATGGAACCAGTTTGTTCCACCCCTGCCCAGTCCCTTGAGCATGGGGACATGGGGTGGAAAAGGGCATTAGTAGGGCATGCCGAGCTGTGGTGATCCCTGCCAGTGTAACAGCCCCTAATGGGCCATTAAAAATGGTGCTACTCGCTCAGGGGTGGCAGTGGTGAATTGATATAATTGTCCCCATTCAGGTGTGCCAAGCATGGCTCTGGGCCATCCCAGGTTTCAGCCCAGGGTGTGTAATGCTAATGATACCCAGGGGGAGGGGAGAAATGCAAAGGCTGCATGTGGGAATCCTGTGATTTTTAAGGATGAGGTCATTTCTGGCCTTCACAATTACAGAAAAAAGCCTGTAAATGTGAAGAAGCCAAGAGGCTCAAAAACCAAAGGTAAATAAAAAGAACCAAATATGATTTTTCTACCCTCAAACCCATGATTTTAAAGATAATCTTGTGATTTTGGGGGCGGGAGGAACAGTCTATTTTTGACTCATTGAGGCTGGCAGGACTGTACATATGTGACCCCCCAATAGTGCTGGGAAAAGACTGGTTTTTATTTTCTGACAGAGTTTGAGGGTAGAAAAGTCACAAGGCAGGGGTCAGTATCCATTGATCCCAGGGGCTACTACACGGGTAGGCAACCTGTGGCACGTAAGCTGATTTTCAGTGGCACTCACACTGCCCGGGTCCTGGCCACCGGTCCGGGGGGCTCTGCATTTTAATTTAATTTTAAATGAAGCTTAAACATTTTAAAAACCTTATTTACTTTACATACAACAATAGTTTAGTTATATATTATAGACCTATACAAAGAGACCTTCTAAAAACATTGAAATGTATGACTGGCACGCGAAACGTTAAATGAGAGTGAATAAATGAAGACTCGGCACACCACTTCTGAAAGGTTGCTGACCCCTGGGCTACTTTCATAGTGTGGGATCTCTATATATTTTGTTATAGTGCGGTAGTAGCTGCTCTATAGGTAGGATTGTGTTACAGAGTTTCCTCTAACAAGAAGCTTTCAACCCTTAGCAGTGACCTTGGCCATGTTAAGGCAAAATAACTTCCTAACTGCATGGAATGTGATGATCTGATGTGCTGATATAATTGATATAAAACCACTGTTAAGGTTTTGTATTAGATGCAAGTTTGATGAAGTCAGGGCTATGCGTTGCTTTTGGGTATCAGTTGGCAATAGAAGTGACAGCCCTTTGGAGTACACTATTGACCGCATTGTAGGAGACAGGAAGGAGGAAAGGAATGCACAGATCTTTCCCCACAACTTCTTATTTCCATTTTCTTAAGGCATTGGGTTAATGGGATGTGTCTTGATGCAGCTTTAACAGTCACAAGATGTCATTTTTGTTTGTTACTATATGTTACAGATGGGAAACTGAGGCACAGAGGCGTTAAGTCCAAATATTTCCAAAGGATTTTGTTGCCCCTTTTGAGATGAGAGTCTAATTTTTCAGAGGTATTTAGCACCCGCTACACCCATTGACTTCAACTGCAGTGATGTGTACTTAGCACCTCTGAAAATCCGGCTTTAAGGCCCAGATCCACCAAGGGATTTAGCAATGCCTATCTTTCAGGTGCTTTGATAATCACTAGAATCCACGGAGCCCGAATTAGGTGGTTAGGCTCCCTATAAGTGCATGGGAAGAGGTAGGCACCTGCAAAAAAGCCAGCACACTGTGGGGAGAGCTGCCTAAGCTAGCCAATAGTAGATGCTGACACGAGGGATTTGTCCTAAGCCATAGGTGCCTAAGGTGAGTACCCTGGGCCATGGAATTATCCTTCCTCTCTCTCTGGACCAATGCACAGTCAACTATTTAGTACAAAGTAGAAGAGCTTCAATAGGAGACATTGAGGGAGTCCCACTTCAGAACATCCCATGGCTGACTGGTTAGGGGACTCACCTGAGAGGTGGGAACCCCTTGTTCAAATTGCTTCTCCTTATAGATCCTCCATATCCCAGGTGAGTAGCCTAACTACTGGGTGAAAAGTTATAAGGAAGGCCTCCTTCCTTCCCTGGTTATTTTGTGTGGAGTTAAGCTTGCCCTGAGCATGCCTACCAGCTCACGCCCTGCAGGCAACATAGGTGAGGCTTCACCTAGTTCAAGGTTCACGCTTTGCTTAGATCTGAGATAGATATCTGGGCACCTGCCAAGAGGCAGAAACCTTGGGTGTCTAGGAGACTTTTACAGAAAAAATGTAGGTGCCTAGAGTATTAGGCGGCAGCTGAACAAGTGTTTTGTGGATCACAGTGGTATGTAAATGTGGGACTTAGACATATAAGTCCCTTTGAGGAGCTGGGCCTAAGTGTTTCAAAATTGGTGGGACCTTTTGAAAATTGGACCTAAATGATTTGCTTATGGTCACACAGGAGTCATAGCAAAGCAGGGTTTAGAACTCAATAGTTCTGCATTTCCAGCCCTTTTCTCAGGGCATGTCTACATGTACAGCGTCGCACCAATGCAGCACATCTGGTGAAGATGCTCTATGCCAATTGGAGACAGCTCTTCTCTCAGCATAAAACAACCTCCGCGAGCAGCAGAAACTGCAGGCAGGGCCGGCTCTGGCTTTTTGGCCGCCCCAAGCAAAAAAAAAACCAAAAAACGGCCAGAGCCAGGGTGTGCCCCAGCTAGCGGGGGAGGAGGAGGGAGCGGGGGGGAGAGAGAGAGAAGGGGAGCAGCCAGGGCTTCAGCGGGGCGCTGCCATGCAGCCCCGCCGCCTGCCAGGAGGGCTCTGCGCTGCTCTGGTCGGCTGGGAGTAGGGTGACCAGACAGCAAGTGTGAAAAATTGGGACAGGGGGTGGGGGTAATAGGAGCCTATATAAGAAAAAGCCCCCAAAATCGGGACTGTCCCTATAAAATCAGGACATCTGGTCACCCTAGATGGGAGGGAAGGACACGGGCTGCCCTACCAGGCTTGCTGCAGGGCGCTCCCATCTTCCACGCTGCCGCCCCCTACAGGGCAGCCAGAGCGGAACACCACAAAAACAAACAAACAAACAAAAAATCGGCCGTGCCGCCCTAGGATTGGGCGGAATGCCACCTCCTACAAGCTGCCGCCCCAAGCACCAGCTTGCTCGGCTGGTGCCTGGAGCCGTCCCTGTCTTCAGGAGAAGATCTCCCTCTGACACAGCACTGGCCACACCAGTACGTAAGTCAGTGTAATTTATGTCACTCAGGGGGGTGGTTTATTCACACCCTTGAGCGACATAAGCTCTGCCAACATAAGCTGTTGTGTAGACATAGCCTTAGTCTAGTAGACCCCATTGCCACTCAAAAGCCTCAGAAAACTAAATTCGTGCATTGAGGAGGGTCAGCTCATCTGTAGGAAGGTAGTGATAGAAAACTAAAACTGAAGTCATTGACAGTCCCACACTGACATTAACCCTGTTTGTAAAGTGTGGTTTAGCACACAGAAAATGTATTCATAGATTCCAAGACCAGGAGGGATCATTGTGATCATTTAGGCCAGTGTTTCCCAAACTTGGGACGCCACTTGTTTAGGGAAAGACCCTGGCGGGCCGGGACAGTTTGTTTACCTGCTGCATCTGCAGGTCCGGCCGATCGCGGCTCCCACTGGCTGCGGTTTGCTGCACCAGGCCAATGGGAGCTGCTGGAAGCGGCGCGGGCTGAGGGATGTATTGGCCACCACTTCCAGCAGCTCCCACTGGCCTGGAGCAGCAAACCGCAGCCAGTGGGAGCCGCGATCGGCCGGACCTGCAGACACAGCAGATAAACAAACCGGCCCGGCCCACCAGAGGCTTTCCCTAAACAAGCGGCGTCCCAAGTTTGGGAAACACTTATCTAAACTGATCTCCTGTATAACACAGGCCATAGAATGTCCTCAACATAAATCCTAGGGCAGATCTTTTAGTGCATGGCTACACTCGAAACTCCAAAGTGCGAGTGTGGTCGTGGCGCCAGTGCTGGGAGAGAGCTCTCCCAGAACTGCAGGTACTCCACCTCTCCGAGGGGATTAGCTTACAGCGCTGGGAGCACAGCTCACACTGGCGCTTTACTGCGCTGAGACTTGCAGTGCTCAGGGGGGTGTTTTTTCACACCCCCGACTGAGAAAGTTGCAGCGCTGTAAAGCGCCAGTGTAGCCATAGCCTTAGAAAATCATCCAGCGTTGATTTTTAAATGGTCAGTGATGGAGAATCAGTAAATTGTTCCAGTGGTTAATTACTCTCACTGTTAAAAATGCATGCCTTGTTTCCAGTCTGAACTGGCAGATCAAAATCTGCCCCACCCTAAGATTCTTCATCTCCCTGATTAAGCTCTGAGAATTCAGCTCATTTTCCCTACTCCATCCAGCCCAGCTGTGGCCATTCCCTCTCTAGAGGAAGAGAAAATCAGTGAATGGAGTGTTGTCCAAGATGCTTCTTAATAAGCAGCAGCTGCTGTTGGGAGATGCTTGATACATGTTCCCAGCCACTGCTCATATATTGAACTAGAAACTGGGATCCATACCTCAGTATTCCACATTGCAGAATATCATCAGTAGATCTAGCATTTTTTTTTATCTTTGCTACTGTCCTGTACCTGTACCTTTCGATGCCCTGGGGGTTTATTCCTTTAGGATGTATTACTGTATTGGTATTCACTATATTTCCTTATGTCTTAATTTGATTTGAAAAATAAATTTGCATTTAGAAGTATGTTAATGTGCTGTATTACATTAGTGCTGTATTTGCTGTGAGTGAAATGAACACACCTGCAGAGAGCCTGTCTAAAGGTGCTTGCACTGTGGAAATACTGCTGTTGGCTACCATGGCAATTTGTGTGTCCCCTGCACGCTGTCATGGAAGCTTCCTGCTGCTCCTGAATTAGACCAATGCATTCCAGTGGCTACCATTCCAACCTTGCTGTAGAGAAAAGAACAAGACGAGACCATTGTAGTTCCATGGGCTAGTGTGTTTCGGTGTAAACTCTGCCCCCTGCAATAACCTTGATGACTCAGGAGTTAAATGGAGAACGGTGACTTTTCCCCCATAAGGTAGAAGGCAAAGGTTCAAAATACTCTAAATATACCAATAAGTACTAACAAGGGGAGGGTGTGTGTGTGTCAGAACAAGGGTGGGATTTTACCTCTGTCCTTCCCTAGCATCTAAGGATGTGCAGATGAGAACTACAGTGGATCTCAGAACTATTTAACATTTAAAGTGCAATGTTTAGACCCACTTGGTTTGGTGAATGGAGTAAGATCATCCCTTTTGATGAGCCTTAACACAAGAATTCCTCTTCTTGACTGAATCTTATTGCTTTTGTAGGTGGAATGTAGATTCTTCCTAAGGGCTTGTCTGCTCACGTAGTTGCACTGGTTTAACTAAAGATATGATTTAAAACTGGTGCAAAGGGCTATGTGGGCACTCTCTTAAACCAATTTAAACTGGGCTAGTGGATTTAACTTAAAGCGACTAGGAAGAAGCTAAATAAGCCCTTCTTAAACTGACATAGGAGTGTCTATATCGGGCTTTGGACAAGTTTAAAAACTGATCAGTACAACTTGTGTGAGTAGACAGGGCGACAGCTAGCTTTACAAAAAGGTCTAGAAAAGTTGCTTCAAACTAACACGGCTGCTACTCTGAAATCTGTTTCCTGTAGTAGTTATTTGAACAGGTGGGGACTGGGAAAAATAAGGACTTAGCCAATTTGTGACTCATAGGTTAATCAGATTGCCACCCATTTTTGTATCAAAAAGGTGCTTTATGGAGGGAATGCACATCCTCACCTAGAGGTGACTCACCAAGAGCCTTGCTGCAGCCCAAACCTTTGCAAGCATTTACAGTGCCCCTGGGGTGTTTGGATATGCAGACAGATTTGCACACTCCTGCTGCAGATGTATTACATATCACCCCAGGTGCTCTCAGCGGGGCCCCTCCCTGTAAAACACACTGAGGTCTGCTCATTGGCAGAGCCACAATGGTTTCAAGAACCCGATCTAGTCCCATGCTTTATCACAGGTAGGGGTGGATTGTCATGGGGCTGAAGAAATCAAGTGATCCAGAGGCTCTTAAAATACTAAGATTTTCTCCTTCTAAAAGAACAGAAGGGAGTTTTTGGTCCTATATACTTATTAAATCCAGTTTAGGTGGCCTAGATCAGATTCTGGTTACCAGTAATGGTTTAACTACAGGTCCAGACTCCTAAATGGCCCTAGAGAGATTAGATTAAAATGAGAACTTCAATATAATCTACTGGCTGACTTCTTATACAGCCCCCATCACAGTCCTAAAGTTAGGAGAGGTTACTGGAGAGGTGTGGCAGCAAAGCCTATGAGCACACCCTCACTGAAAAGCAGTGTGATCCTGCCTCAGGGTTCAGCTGCAAATGTCTCTTTGGTCTGAAGAAAGAGGAGCCCTGATCCTGTTATTTACACTGCTATAACTCCATTGACTTTAGTAACTTACACCAGCATGAGAGGAGAATCAGGCCCAGAAAGGTCAGGTGGCTGGCATGGGCTGCCAGTTCATGTGTGCAGTGAAGGAAAGTGCTTGTTTAGTTTCGATTTCCGATTACAAAATCAGAGCAGTTTCTCCTCCCACCCCCAGATAAGCTATTTACATAGTACTGCACCCACTTTGAAAATAGATCAGTCAGCCAGGGAGTAAATCTGGATTGAGTCGTTATACTCCTCCAGGGGAAGAAGAACCAATACGTAGATTGTGGGTAACATTGTCTGAGCTCTCAGGGGTATCACTAGAGTAAGAGCATCTTCTCCAATGGAGTGAGTCACGGCTGTTGCAGATGCCCCAGTGAATAGCGGGATAGCTTGCAAAGAGACCATGCCACACGAGGGAGACGCAGTATGCCATTCCTGAGGAGATCATTAACGCTGGCTCCTACTCCCATTAACGTTAATGGAAAAAACTCAGATCCTCAAAGGTATTTAGGTGCCTAACCCCCATTGAAATAAATGGGAGGTATGCAACTAAAATACCTTTGTTGATCTAGGCCAAAGCTCCTGTTGAATTCAAAAGGAGTAGGACTGGGTCTGGTGCCTGGATTGAAAACACAGCCTGATTCACAACAACAAAAATGTTGGCACACTGGTTCCACACTGAGCTTCATGCAGATTGATCTCTGCATCCACGCAAAGCGCCATCGACATCAGGGCTCACCCACATGGAGTGTAATGTAAAACTGAGAGCTTAATATTTAAAGCCTCTAATTTCATTCTCTGTCCAGTGTGACAGTAAAACAGACTCCTAAACTATTATTCTCCTTGAAAGCGTCACCTTATTATTAGGAGAACATTTGCATTTTACCCTAAAAGTAAACCAATACAAAACCCAAATAATTTCCTTACAATTAAATAGCCTCTAAACCAACCAATTATGTATGAGGACATGAGAAACAGCTGTTGTAACACTGAAGCACAAACATTTCATCTCAGCTATTTAAAGGGATAAAAGAGCCAATATTTTCATTCCCATGTGATATTATCAAGACATGATAAACAGCCATGGCTTTAGTATTAATTACATTAATTTGTAGAGGAGAGACCACTTTAATTTGCTCCAAGCCGGAGAATAATTTTTTATGGCATGTTCTCATTCCATAAATTCGCATTTGAAAGTATGCTTTGTCTTTTCTTTTTTTTTTTAATGGTAAGCAATAACAACTTCAGGCAAAAAGCTATTTGAAGGTGGAATCCAGCAGAATTAAGCACTTCATCAGTCAGACTTTTCCATTTCCCCCCCTTGGACTTAAAAAATTACACACTACAGTTTAACCCTAAAATATGTGCTACCTCACTGAGAAGTAGGTGAGACTCACAAGGCAGTCAATATCACTAACATGGCTCTCAAAAGTTAGTATTTTCAGCCCAAGATTTGTGCTTCATTCTACATTAAGACACATAAATCAAAGTAAAAATCAAGCCACTTTTATTCAGGTCCCTAAATATGGATTGAAGAGTGTAACTTTAGTACCTGACTTTGAAAATGTTAGCCTAATTCTTCTGGCATCTCCAGTTAGCAATTGTGTTTTTGTGGCATAAGTTGTGGCAGGACTAGGTGGCAAGTGGGATGTTTAGCTTCATGTGAGCTCTTCACTTACAATCTTTCCAAGAATTTGAACACATAATTTTGCATTTATTTGGTTCCTGTTATCCTAGGATCTCAAAACACATCACAACATGTACAAATCAAATCTGACAATATTCTATTAGGTAGGGAAGTATCACCCCCATTTTACAGATTGAAACACTGAGGCCCAGAGAAGTTAATGTCCTGGTTCTCATCAGTGCTGAGCATCCACAGCTCCTATAAACTACAAATGGAGCTGATCAGGTCTGAAAATCAGGTTCTAAAACCCAGATTTTTAAAGATACCTAAGTCAGTGGCAGTTGGGCACTGAGGCCCAGATCTTCAAAGGTATTTAGGCTTTATTTCAAAGGTTTCAAATACTTCAAAGGTATTTAGGCTTTAATATAATAATATAATTATTATATTATTTTTAACTTCCATTGAAACCAATGCAAGTTAGGTGCCTAAACATTTTTGTGGATGTGGGCCTTAGGCACTTTTGAAAATCCCATGAGGTGCCTTGCTGCATCTTGAGGTGCCTAAATACCTTTAAAAATCTGGCCCTAAGTGACTTGCCTCATAGCACACATGTGATCTGTGGCAAAGCTGGAAATAAAACCCTGATTCCCAGCCCTGTCCTTTTATCTAAGGACTTGGAAAGTTTCCCAGACAACTGCCAGCCAGATGAAGATGTAAAAGATTTGAAAGAGTCCAGTCAGTAAGGACCAGCTTGAAAGGCTCACCCTCAAGCTGGCAGACCCTTATTAACAAACAGCATCCGAAGCCTGCTGGGGGTTCTGTCTTTCAAACATCAGTCTCTGGCAGGTAGGAATCTAACATTTTAAAAGCCTACTCCCTTCCTGGCTTTCTTGCTGTGGGTGTGCAGAGTGACCTATGTGGTGGAGGGGGTCAACTACTCTGTCCTTCCCAAGTCTCCTACCTGCTGCTAGGGGCAAGCATATCTACTACTTTACTACTATTTGGCTTCCATTACCAGGTTCCTCTCCCTCCAGGTTCTGCATAGGCTGCAGGTGGTTCTCATGCAGCAGCTGAGTGAACTTTACATGATTTTTGTCAGTTTCACTGTTGCCCACAGGGTTCTGAATATTAATGATGAAATTGACTAGCATCTCATTAATTTCATTCTGGTGCTGCTTCAGAAAGCAGCAGTGAACTCAAGGTGTTGTCTGACTTACAAAGATTGCCTTCAAAATGTGAATGATAGCAATGTCTTAGCAATATCTTAGACAGCTTTTAGGGGAACAGACATGTCTTCCTACTGTCCCTAGCACAATGGAGCCCAGATCTGACTGGGACTTTTGGGGGCTATCACAATACAAATAATAAGCAATAACTGTAAGGGTCAATTGCAGTGATATGTAGGGTAATTAGTACAGGTTTCAAAGTGATGTCACAATTATCTTTGCCTAGGTCTAATCCTCTTTAGGTTTCATCATTTATTGGTACTACTGTGATCCTTGTGATGGCCTCAGTACTTCAAATGCAATACAGTTTTGCTTCAGGTCCGATCATGTCCCTTTCCTCTCAATTATTCTCTATCATGAGCAGAATTTCCTTCTTGGACTTACTAGTACCTGATCCTCAAAACCTAGTTTTAACAGCTACTGTCCTTGGCACAAATGGCAAGACTCATGGGCACTTGGCTTCCCTTTTTGTCTTAAATTGGTCACTGGAGACTGAATATGCAGATACTAATGGGATTCTTCATACTCTTGACAGAAGGAACTGCTATCAACTGCTTTGGCTCATCTTTCTAAGCAGCTGACCTCTTTCAGGGGATGATTGGAGGGTTTCATGACAGATTTACTATTTAGTCTAATCTTACTCCTGTGTTATCAGGTGCTCAACCAGAATTTTGCTTTCCAGCCCCACCGCTATTTATGCTGGTCACAAATGCTACTTCCTTTGCCTGTGGGATCCTTTCTCTCTTACTATTCTAAATTCTTTCTTCAGTAGAGTTGCAGCACTTAGCTTCTACATCAGACCCTGTCCCTTTTCCTCTAGTAGTCCTCCGCAAAATCTAATTGATTTTGGAAAGGAATCGTCTTCTTTTGGCTCAGACTATAGGCAGTAGAGTCCTCAGATCAGCTTCCTGCCCAAATCAGTTTGACTGTCACCGATGAGCTCTTCACGATCATAGGTCTGGCAGGCCCTCAACTATCCTCTTTAGTAGTGGCAGGATTTTTCATCTTTGTGAATGCACACTTTGTTTTAAATTTCCCTTTTCTTCTCAGTTACAGGCCTCTCACAGACTATATTGCATCCACATGAGGGAGGGAAAGTGAATGCTGCATTCAGGTGGAGAGCTGTGCAGTGTATTCCCAGTGAAACTCAAGCCATGCAACGCTTGCTGGGGTATGTGTTTCATTACAGTCTCAGATTTGGATTATTGAGGTACCTCTAGAAGCATGAATGGCAGACTCAAGGAGCTCAGGGCATGTCTGCACTATCAATGTTAAAGCACTCTCCCAGCGCTATAAAACAACCACCCCTATGAGGGGAGTAGCTACCAGCACTGGGAGCTTGGTTTCTAGCACTGGTGCACTGTCTACACTGGCACTTTACTGTGCTGAGACTTGCAGTGCTCAGGGGTGTGTTTTTTCACACCCTTGAATGAGAAAGTTGCAGTGCTGTAAAGTGCCAGTGTAGACAAGCCCTCAGTGAGGATGAGGGAGGGGAAAAGGACCCTCTATTAGTTACAGAAAGGGAGTGGAAATCAGGACTCTTGATTGCATTCCTGGGGCCTGATTCACCATGGCTCTGTATTTGTGTAGTCACTTACACCAGTGCAAAGCAGGTGTAAAGCACACCATTCTGATCAATGAATTGGGCTCCTAGTTATAACAGTATCAGAGGGGTAGCCGTGTTAGACTGAATCTGTAAAAAGCAACAGAGGGTCCTGTAGCACCTTTAAGACTAACAGAAGTATTGGGAGCATAAGCTTTCGTGGGTAAGAACCTCACTTCTTCAGATGCAAGTAATGGAAATTTCCAGAGGCAGGTATAAATCAGTATGGAGATAACGAGGTTAGTTCAATCAGGGAGGGTGAGGTGTGAACTGTTTCCAACTACAGAAGCAGTTTCTCCTCCCTTGGTGTTCACACCTCAGCTGCTAGCAGAGCACCTCACCCTCCCTGATTGAACTAACCTCGTTATCTCCATACTGATTTATACCTGCCTCTGGAAATTTCCATTACTTGCATCTGAAGAAGTGAGGTTCTTACCCACGAAAGCTTATGCTCCCAATACTTCTGTTAGTCTTAAAGGTGCCACAGGACCCTCTGTTGCTTTTTATAGTTATAACAGTGAATCCATAGGGAAGTTGCTTAAGGCCAGATTTTTAAAGGTATGTAGTTGTCTAATGGAATTCTTCTTAAATATTTGCCAGTTATGTCTGACAGTCACTGAGCAATATAACAATATTTTGTACTTACTATGTTTCACCTGGAAATTTCAAAACACTTTATTTAAAAATTAAGATAGGGGCTTCAGGACAAGTCGTGCTATCCTGGCTTGTAACGTGTCCTGTACACTAGGTACATGCATTTTGTAGTAATAATCCCTGTGGGGTAAACAGGTTATGCATCATTTGAAAATGGGGAAATTGAAGCACAGGGATGGGCCAGAGCCATATTTCCAATTAGGCACAGTAGGCATGTGCCTAGGGGCCCTGGCGTTCTGAGGGCACCTAAAAGTTAAAAGTGGGTTAAAAGTTTCATTTTTTATGGAAAACACAAAGGTCAGCTGTAGGTGGCGGGGATGGGGGGACGGGGAGAGAACTGAAGATGCTGTGCCTAGGGGCACACGTAAGGTGTAAATCCAGCATATGAGTGGCCTGAGGCCACACAGAGAACAGGATCCCAGTCATGCTGACTAAGAATCCCCTGCTTTAATTACAAGAACACATCTTAAATGCGTTAAGATCAATAGATAACATCATATTTGTACCAGATGGAATTATAATTCATGGCTTTGAGATTCAAAGTGCAGGAGCTCTTTCCATTTTAGCTGTAGGAACAAACACTAACCAGAGGGAAGAGATACATGTGAGGTAATGCAGTATTCCATCCAGTAGAGGGCAGTAGTAGAGACATGTAAAGCAGTCCATCTGAAAGGGGAAAGAGATTCTCCCTTTCCTCAGTTTTCCAATTTAAATCCTGATTCCAGATTAACCTGAGCAACTCTCTCTTCCTCCCCTTGGCACCAGCGCTCCCCAGACCTCTGCTCCCTTTCCCTCTGTAGCAATAGGTCCTCTCCTACTCAGGGGGAACTTTCTCTTGTATGTGTTTGGCTCAGCTCCTGCATTACTGGCTTGCAGTTAGCATAGACTTGTGACGGGCTGTTAAAAGATGAAAGGGTAGGCGCGCTTTCTTCCTTGGCTTAATGAGCCTGCCAGAGAGGATCTTGAGCCAGCTGCTGCTGATAAGATCCCTCCTGTGCTGCTCAGCAGACATAGCCTTGAGGATTTCTCCCGCAAAGGTGGCTCGCCCTTAACACTGTCATGCACTGTTTCAGATATACCCTCCCTTGGCTCAGCTCCTAGCCTTAGGCGAACTGGAAAGCGTCTGTCCCCCAACAGACACTCCCACCATAAACAGTCACTAAAGATTGAATATTGCCGCCAGGGGTGCTGGAACAGTGTGTATAGTGGGGGTGCTGAGAGCCATTGAACCAATCTGTAAACCCTGTATATGATGGAAATCACTTCAAGCCAGGGAGTGCAGCAGCACCCCTAGTTCCAGCACCTATGACTGCCATCCTAGACAACTGCCTCTCCGGCCTGTGGGCTGCAGCCAGTCTTGTTACTGCCTGTACTTGGGGGTGGGGACACTGAAAAGTACTTGTATGTTGTTGCAATCAGATTTCAGTCTCCCACCCAAGGACGCTGCTTAACATAAAACTAGAGCGACCCTCCTAGACCGTCGCTCATCAGTGCTGTGCCAGGGAAAGGGCAGGAGGGGCGACTGTGCCCCAAAGATGCTGCAAGCTGCTCTGCGGGCGATCTCTTAAACAGGAACCCCCCTCCCCAGCAACACTCTCACTCACCCCGTCCCCAGAGCGTTTCCATTTAATATACTACTGCAACACTGTATCCTCCGGCTGGGGGGTTATGAATGGGTGCAGCGGAAGCACCGCCCACCCCGGACGTGACGCTCAGCCAATGGGGGACCGGGCTGCGTGGATGGATGAGGTCAGCGCTGTGGTGTCGGGGAATGGAATGTGTAAGTGTAACATTCAGAACCGGGTAACGTTCGGAGATCGAACTCTGCGATCGGCGACGTTCGAACCGGGGCAGGCAGCCTCCTCAGTGCTTCGGCAGCTCGCACCTCATTGACTAACTGGGGGGGGGGCGGGGGCAAAGAGGAGGAGGAGGAAGAAGGAGGAGGAGGAGGAGGAGGAGGATCTTCGCTGCTTCGGCTGGTTCCATCCCGGGGGCCATTCACAGAGATCGCGGAGAGAGGGGTAAACAGCACCAGAGTCTAGGAGCTCCTCTGCAGAAGAGAATAAAGAGAAATGCAGGGATTTGTAAGGTTACGGCGCTCAAGCTGGAAGATGTGATAATGATAGCGGTGTGAACCGGCGCTGGCTGTGAGCTGTTGCTGACTTGCTCTGGAACCGGGGGGCTTGGTTATTGCGGGAGTGTTTTGGATGAGTTGAAGTTGCTGCTGTACCTTGATCGTTTGCAACACTAGAGAGAGAAAGAGTGGGGGAGGGGAAATACACTCCGTCTTGCAACTGATTGAGGGGTGAAGGGAGCTGGATTTGGTGCTTATTTCATTTGTGTGTGTCTGTGTCTGTGGGTGCATGCAAGAGAATTCCCAGCCCTTTGCCTTCCAAGCCCGGGCTGGGCGTGAATTATTCGCCTTCGCTGTTTCTCTCTCTCTCTCTATTGTGCGAGCCAAAGATGAAAGACAGAAGAGGAGAAAGTTAAAGAAATCGCCCACATGCGCTGCATCAGTCCAAGGCTTTGGGAAAGGAATAAAGAGAAGGTGGTAGAAGAGAGTTTGAAGTCTTTGCAGGCGGGAAGATGGCGGACTGGAGCTGAAAGTGTTGATTGGCAAACTTGGGTGATCCTTGTGTTTATTTACAATCATCTTGACCCAGATAGGACACATGCAGGCCAAAAAACGCTATTTCATCCTGCTCTCAGCTGGCACTTGTCTCGTCCTTTTGTTTTACTTCGGAGGCTTGCAGTTCAGGGCAGCGAGAAACCAAAGCAGGAGAGAGGAGCACAGTAGCAGGAATGGCTTGCACCACACCAGCCCGGATCACTATTGGCCCCGATTCCCGGACGCTTTGCGCCCCTTCATTCCTTGGGATCAATTGGAAAACGAGGATTACAATGTGCACATTTCCCCTAGGCAGAAGAGAGACGCCAATTCCAGCGTCTACAAAGGCAAGAAGTGCCGCATGGAGTCCTGCTTCGATTTCACCCTTTGCAAGAAAAACGGCTTCAAAGTCTACGTGTACCCGCAGCAGAAAGGGGAGAAAATCGCCGAAAGTTACCAAAATATTCTAGCAGCCATCGAGGGATCCAGGTTTTACACTTCCGATCCGAGCCAAGCTTGCCTGTTTGTTCTGAGCTTGGATACCTTAGACAGAGACCAGTTGTCACCCCAGTATGTGCACAACCTGCGATCGAAAGTGCAAAGCCTCCACTTGTGGAACAATGGTAGAAATCATTTAATTTTTAATTTATATTCCGGCACCTGGCCCGATTACACTGAAGACGTAGGGTTTGATATTGGCCAGGCGATGCTGGCTAAAGCTAGCATCAGTACTGAAAACTTCAGACCGAATTTCGATGTTTCTATTCCGCTCTTTTCTAAGGATCATCCTAGGACAGGAGGGGAGAAGGGATTTCTAAGGTTTAACACCATCCCTCCTCTCAGGAAGTACATGTTGGTATTCAAGGGGAAAAGGTACCTGACAGGGATAGGGTCAGACACCAGGAATGCCTTATATCACGTCCACAACGGGGAGGATGTTGTCCTCTTGACCACCTGCAAGCATGGCAAAGACTGGCAAAAGCACAAGGATTCGCGTTGCGATAGAGACAACACCGAATATGAAAAGTAAGTGACCAGTGCCCCTTCTGTGTTTGCCTGCCTAAGGTTAGGCCAGCTTTTTCTGGCCTCTGGTGTTCTCGGCAGCTGTCAGCTATCTGCATTTTTAAATGTGCTACATACTTTCAGGCCACAGGAAAACCATGATTTTTCTTTTCCTGCCCTGAAATTCTTTCCAGCTGTTAGTAAGTTACTTAGATATACGGGGGCATAGGGGTGGAAGCACCTCATTGTGGAAAATATTTCCAATGGGATGCAAAGTCCTGTAGGTTCTCCTGGGTTTAGCTAGACCAGGAGCTGACGACCTGTGTGCGCACTCTTTGGCTTTGCAACAAAGATACTGCTAGAGGCTACCCTGATATCTGGCTCCACCATTCATTCATCATTTTGTCTCTTCAGGGTAAACGTCCTCTTCCTTCCTAGCCCTGAAGTTAACCACCTAGGACAAAGCTCAAAGAGAGCTGATGACTTGTAGAGTGTGTGTGCAGTGATTGTGTGTGTGTGCATGCACCCAGTCTTGTCTTTCTCAAAGAGCATTTGTCCAGTGACAGGACTGAGTCTGTGATCTGTAGAGAGTGGGGTGTAGTAAGATAGCTCACAATCTTATTTCTCTAGATGATACAAATGGGTAAAGGAGGAAAACCCCATAGATTCTAAGGTCCCTTGGTATTTTTCCCCATGTTGATAACTCTTTCCAGTGGCTAGGGACAATTTCTGTATACTCTGTGTAACACTTTGATTACCTTTCTTCTTTTGGTGCTTTGCATACTGCCGCTGTGGGCAAGTTTAACCAGATGGTTTAGGTGGGTACTGTATTACTCTTCTCCCCAAATATCCCTTGCAATTATGTAGCTTGTATATGTAGCTGCTGAAAAATCGCTTTCAGGAATTACCTCTAGAATGGCAATACTAACTAGTCAATTTGAAACGGTTAATTTAAATGCTGACCACTGCTGTGGGTGCTCCAGAGCAAATATTCCCATGCAAAAACTGCATAGTCTGTTTCCATGTAACAGAAGTTTTTAAAAAACAGAGCAACTTTATATTGCTGAGTTAGTACTATCTAGAGCTACATCAGGAACTGCCAAAGGCTGGAAGAGTTTGCAATGGATAGTGAAATACAGTGTGGGAGAAAAATAATCCTGGCAGAGGGTAATGAAGAAGTTACAATGATATTAATGCTGACCAAAATTTCCAACTGGCTGCCAATTTCTCTTGCAGCCATTAGCCACAAAGTTTGAAATAAATGAATTAGCTAATGCTGAAACCCAGGAAAGCTCTGTGCTTTCTTTGATATGAACATGATCAACCTACTGCTTATTTTAGAGCCCTGTAAGGAAGTGGTGTGGAGCTTCATAAATACTTCTTGGCTTTTTATTTTATCCACTTTCTGAGCATAGAAAATTGATAATTTTTTAGTATAAATAACATGTAAAAACCTGGGGTAAATCCAGATTGTGTAGCTCGAATCAAGATGTTTACACATTTGACTCATGAACTGGGATTTCCTTTAAATTGTGGATAGTAACTGATGTCTTCTTCATAAAACAGAGAGAGAAAATGCCTATAGCCTTCAGAGATTTCTGGCATATGCTTGTTTAATCTGAGTGAGTCTACACTTTTCATGTCTGTTAGCCACCTTGCTGAAGTCTGCAGAATTCACTATGGTTTAAAGTTTTGTTAGATTCTTAAAACACAAAAAAATACCAGTCAAAGGTTTGACTATTGGGAACTTGAGCTTGTATTATTTACAATGTCTGTGCAGGTCAATTTCATTAAGGAGTGTACAACATGCACCTTATAGTACACATTAATATTAATAAAAAACACACCTGATGTGTAGTCTTTCATATCTAAGAAGTATAGGGATCCCTGCTAGTCCACTTCAGTGGCAAGTGCAACTCTATCTGGGGTAGAGTGCAGTAACTGTTTAACATTGCACAGCAACGCTATGCAATAGTTTAAGACGGGACGTGGAGATAATCATAGTTATTTAAGATTGCAGGAGGAAATTTAGGTCGGCTGAATGTAGTTGTTGAATTGGAATTGTGGTTAAGATACTGGGGCTAATACTCCTGTGAATTACCATAAATGGCTAAGACCTTTTAACTTTTTATCTTATCTGAAAGACCTGCAAGAGCATATTGCTGTCCTTTAGTACAATGCTGAAGCATTGATTCGGTACTGATTTATGGCAAAGTGTGCCACCTACTGAATACCACTTCCTGTAGCATCCTGAGTTTTGCTTTTCTCCCATTCAAATACTGATCATAGCTAACTCTGTTCAATGTATGAAATCTGACAAGGTCACATCCTGAGGCAATTATGGCTACAGGCAGCCAGTAGTATTTCTTACATGTAGAATATATAACATGTAAATATTGTAACAGGTAGTCCTCTATTAGCTGTAACTGAAACTGCACCTGAGAAAGATAACATTGCACAAGGCTATACCAGTTAAAGAAGAAATTTGTTATGATTTTAAAACTAGGCCTACGCTAGATCTAAATTCATATTCACATGACTCTCAGGTCAGACCGAGCTGCTTTTGTTATGCAATTTTTGGATTGGATTAAGCAACATGTCCTCATGGTTTTAAAATGATGTGCATTCTCCAAGAATTGTGTATTAGAAATGGATTAGTTTGTCCATAAGGAGTTGGCCAAGTCAAATATTTCACTCTCTGTGTCAGCTTCTGTGCCACTCTTTTTTTAAAATTTGCTGTGGCATTTATACTGTCTTGTTTCTGTGCTTGTGTTCATCACATGATCCCCTTCATATAGTACTGATCCATGCAAGTGCAGAAGTATTGATCCATGCAAGGTGCATCATGAATGATTTGAGCTTGGCTGTAAGAAGAATCTTTGTCAAGCCAGCTAAAATAGATGATTGGACTTAAAATCTTGATGATGTCGTATCAACAGAGTAAGGTTATGATTTACATTTATTTCCAATGTAAAATGTCACTTTGTAAAAAACGTAATATAGACATTATTTGCAATGAAATTCTGCCTGGAGCAAAATGATTAGGGCCCAGTAAAAGCAAGATCTACATCTCTACAGAATACAGCTTCTCTCTTTTCTCCCCCTACCCTTTCCCCAAGAGATGAGAAAAGTCAACTAATGATTTCTCTATTTATGTGAAGTGAAAAGTGCACCTTATTCCATTGAGAAGGGGGACATATTTGGCTCAGTCTTCATAAGTTCTATTAAGAGAGCCATCTGTATGTGAGAGCTAATTAATTTTCATCAAAGTTATGCATCTCGGCGGCTAAAGCTGATGCAGACTAAAATGAATTGCATTATCGTGATTGGACTATTGCAAACAGGGTTTTTAAAAATACTTTCTGTATTCTGTCCCTGAATCTTTTCATTAGGGTTGACTTCTATAGTCTGTCATTAGAACCACTCTTTTTTTTTAAATTCCTTTTCAATATGATTTTTTTAAATTTTAGCTTGATACTTTCCACTTTTGGAAATGGTTAGGTGCATACATTGAAAGGAACAGGTGCCATGTTTATTGAAGGTTAAAGAGAGGCCATTTAAAGGTGGACTAAACACTGTCTTTTGACAAAAGCGAAATTCATGGGTAGATTAAATTAATGTCAAGTTACTTTTTGGAAGGTAATATTACAGATTACTATTGATGTGGTCAGAAAGGTAATAGAGGACACAAATGCAAGCTGCATGTCTGTCCCAATGTAGCCAGAAGCTTTCAAGACATTTTCTAAAAACTGAAATCTTTCTAAGGTGGAAGATAGCAATGTCTGTAACCCAACCTATCTTTGCTTTTTTGACTCTGGATAGCCCTGACCTCAGATCTTTCAGAAAATGGAGAAAGTAACAGTGATGGTAGTCACATGTTTAGGGCCTGATCCAAAGGTGACTGAAGTCAATAGGAGGCTTTTCCTTGACTTCACTGGACTTTGGATCAGGCCCTTCATACTCCACCAATGGTAAAAAGGATTAGATCCTCCTATGTGTAATCAGGGATGGAAACTTCATCAATGGAAAAATCCATAGATTAGCTATGAGAGAGAGACAGAATACATGTAGGGCGATCTTGGCTCTTGTAGCCTCTATGAACTGATCAGAGCATAAGCAAAGGGAGACATTATTCAAACCTTCGCCTGCTATACCTGTCAATCAGCCAACGCCCAAATACAGGATACATTGTGTGGCCGCAACCCAAAATAAGGGACACAGAGAAATGCTTCATGCAGGGAACGGAAAGTGATGTGGGATCAGTTCCACCAAATTGGTGTGGAAGGTATACCACTTTGAGCCTGAAATGAGGAACGTTTTAGAGGCCCGAAAACACCCAGCTGAGCACTCTCGTTTTCAATACATGGAATATAGGCTTAACAGACCAAAATCCAACTAGACATCTGTATATGCACCTATAAATATGTGGCATCTCTCTAGATAGTACCAACCTATTGCATGCTTATGATAGATGAATGTATCTCTACATATTTCCATTCATTTTTAGTATACCATATGTAACTTACAGATAGACGTACTTTATGCTGAAAGAACCATTGTCCTAAGCATTTTTATGGATACCTATGTGAAGGTTATAATGAAGCATAATAAAGACCCAGAAGGGAAAAAATGATATGTTTAACTGGTTACGGTCTTTTCTTACCTGCCAAGAATATAGAGTCTGGGGTTCTGGGTGTCCTCTGTTAGAATTAGCAGTACAAACCCCTAAGTCCTTTTCTGAACTCCTCCCTCGTTAGGCAGTCTCACAAGGGAGACTCAAAACTTTAAAATTGGATCTTGGCAGGCAAATAGAGGAGCTGAGCTTCAAATATGTTATATTAAATTGTCAACGTATTTGTCCCCTTTATGTCTCTGCATACATTCTGTTACTGATTTGGCATCTTGTAAGTAAGATTTATTTTTAAAAAAAATTTCAGTTCCCCTTTTAAGCTGCTATTTAGGAATGAGTAAGAAACCCTCTAGTTCAGTGTAGATACTTATGAAAGACTGAATGGTCATACGGGGCCAAATTCTGTTCCTGTGTGAAGCCACTGACCTCAGTAGGACCAGAGTTGGCCTATAGATTTGATACAACCAGTAGGAGTTTGGAGAAGTTCAAGAGCCACTGAAGGATCCAGGGCATTTTCTCAGAACATCACAGCTGCTTGGCTGCTATCCCCATCAAACTGCTGTCCTATCAACTTCCAGTTACGTGATCGTCATACTGCTGATTTAAAATGCAGCAAATAGATGGGCATTGGCATTTACCAGGTTTCCCACAAAACGGAAACATTTGAAGACGTCGTTTTAATAGGCTCTTCCTTCTGCGTTATTTTTGTGCTGAAAATGGTGTGTATGTATATGTACATATAGAATGGGTCTCCTCCCAGGACACCAGGGCCTCTTCTGCCAGGTGGGAAAACAAAACTTCTAGGCGGAGTTAGTCCCTGGGATCACAGGTAGGAGCTGGGAGCTGCAGCAATCGCACCTTCTGAACTTTCAGCCAGTGGTGATGCTATGAAACTCCCTCCTTATATTTTGGTTCCGGATGCTTATTTCTCACTGCTGTTCAGTTGTTTGCCTCTACACCTGCTTCACAGTCCACCGCCCCCCTCCCTTCTATCCTTTCCTTCATGCGGCCCTCAATAGTGCCTTTCCCTTTCTTGTTCCTATTAACCATTCCCCCTTACACACCCAGCCCATCCCTTACTGTAGCTATTTTTTTAAGAACAAGTAAAACAAGAAAACACAAAATTAATGATCTTCACCCTGATTGCTCTGTTTGTATTGTTCTTCCCTCTCCCCTGCCCATACTTTAGTGGTCTCATTTATGTTCATAGTGAGCTCCTTGGGGCAGGCTACTGATCCTGACTGGTCCTAGCATACTACTACTAGTAAGCATTCACAGTTTAATTTTGTATTAGGGGACATAAAATCTCTGGATTCTCTGATTGTTTCTTCAGAGGGAGGGGAGATTTTATACATGCATTCCATTTGTAGCCATTGACAGACGTGGGAGGCCTTTTCTGAAAAAGATTGCATGTGTGAATGGGCGTATACAGGCATGCACATACATATTCCATCATGCTTCAGGCCTTAAACCAAACTCTTAACTACTTGGGGTTAGGCGGAAACTTTCCCTGTGTGAGGGTTATCACATAGTCATCTGCTTGAAGGTTTCCTGCCCCTTCCTCCAAAGCATCTAGTAGCAACCCCTGTTTGTCACAAGGTAGTGAACTAGGGAGGGACCATCCGTCTGATTAAGTATGGCTGCTCCTGTGTAGGTAAATCATTCTGAACCCCAGTGTGAGGTTACTCCTATATTCCATGCTTAGGATAATTAAGCATCTGTGTCAGATATTTGTAGTTAATGTTTTAAAAACACCATCCCCTTTTCAACTCCCCATACCCCATCATTCAGTTTGTTTTAAAGGAAAACACTTTGCATAGCAAGAGAAGGAAAGACTTATTTAGGGTGGGTGTGGAGAGGACTGGCTGTTAATATGGTGATTTCTGGAGCATTATCTGTATTCACTGTCTCTTCTTCTTTCTGTCTACAAAGTTTCTCTCTGAATAGCCAAGGAGTTTTGTGGTCATTGATAAACAAACCATTCTGTTAACTAGAGAAATTAATCAATAGGCAACCAAGCAAGTATTTAGAGACTGTTTTAAAAATAAGTTAAATAGCATGCTCTGTACCATTAAGATGACTGATTCCTCTTCCACAGGATTTGGCTATATCTAAATGTGATGATGCAATATGTGTGTGTGTGTCTGTTGCATATCATATGCAGATTACATTAGCACAGAAGAATGCATGAGTATAACTTTAGGTTATATTTAAGGTTCCACAGCTTTCCACATTAGCAAATACTTTAGGATATTTTTATTTTAAAACAAAACCCTGTTATAGATCACACTGTATTCTGAAGTCTGTTTCTCCTCACCCCTTCATCTTGATAGGCTGGGACGAAAACACTTATTTAATGTTTGTCTTTGTTTTTTATTGTTGTGTAATGTTTTTTTTTTAAATAAAATGAATATTAAAGTTTTTATATGGGCGTGTAGATGTATACAAAACTTATAAAGCATATATGGTAACAGTCCCTTCCCTGAAAGCCTTATAATCTAATTTAGATGACATATTATATGGACAATAGTTTAGGTGTCAATATCCTAGAAGAGGAGATCCATATATTGAAAAGTCATGAAAGAAACTGGCTTTAAGGAAGGGTTTGAAGGAGAGAGCAGTATGTTTCATACAAAAAAGGGAGCAATATTTTCATGTATATGACCCTGATTCAGGAAAGAACATGTCTCACTGCTTTTCTCGATAGGAGCCTATATACTTGTTTTATAGATTCTAGGACTGGAAGGGACTTCGAGAGGTCATCGATCAAGTCCAGTCCCCTGCCCGCATGGCAGGACCAAATACTGTCTAGACCATCCCTGACAGACATTTATCTAACCTACTCTTAAATATCTCCAGAGATGGAGATTCCCCAACCTCCCTAGGCAATTTATTCCAGTGTTTAACCACCCTGACAGTTAAGAACTTTTTCCTAATGTCCAACCTAAACCTCCCTTGCTGCAGTTTAAGCCCATTGCTTCTTGTTCTATCCTTAGAGGCTAAGGTGAACAAGTTTTCTCCCTCCTCCTTATGACACCCCTTTAGATACCTGAAAACTGCTATCATGTCCCCTCTCAGTCTTCTCTTTTTAGTGTTCTTAGTAAGCAGACTCTTTTTGATTGAGATCTGAATTTTGGTTAGTGTGGCTTTGCTGAACAGCAAAACATATTATTAAAAGCAACCAAAGAAGCCTAGGATGCCACAATAAAAGCAGGAAGGTGGCACTTCTTTCTTCTTTGTCCATTTTAAATGTCGTGCATTCGCCACTTATCTCTCCCAACATATCTTGTTTGGATACTTTTAAATATTAACATTGGCTGTCAGGTTTTGATCAAAGTTTCTTTTGCTCTGGTGTTGTAATGAGATACCTCTTTGTTTAACTTCCTAATCATGTCCTTTCCAAAGAGTCATGGTAGGGATCTAGTGTGGCTTTTTGAGCTGTACTCCTGTTCTTTTTGAGCTGTGTTAACTTGTATAGTGGAGGCTTTAATGTTGGATTCATCATTCATAATGTTGGATTTCATATTAAAGTACATTCGATTTTTTTTTCCAGTTTCCCTCCATACTGCACTGCATTGGTAATGTTGTCACATGGTATCTCATGAGTTTCCAACCTATTCCTTCCATATCACTGTGGTCCAAAGGATAAGAGTCAGCAGACCTGATTTGGGATTCTGTTCCCAGCTTTCTCATTCACCTGCTGTGTGACCTTGAATGAGTTATTTCGCCACATTGTGACTTAGTTTGCACGTCTTCAAAATAGTGGAGAATGCCACTTGCTTTCCTTTTTAAAACACTTTGAGATCTGTAAAGTGCTACCTAAGGATCGAGTCTTAATTATTGTCAGCTGTGTCAACTTGTATTTCATGAAGCAAGGATAGGTAATTGATGTTTTATTCAGCTTCTAGTAACTGATGTTCTCCAAACTAAGATTCCCTTGCTTGCTTCATCTGTGACAGAGTTGTCTTGGGTCACGGTGTTGGAAGGGATGACTTTGTTGCCTTTAAGTATATACAATTTTTAATTCACCCCACATAACTCAAACTGTACCAGATGTTGTCACATTTACAGCTGCTATAGGCGTCTCCATAACTGGTAAATGTTCCATGTGACCTCGCAATGCCGTTAATAAATTCACTAAAGCTGTTCTTATTTAAGTTGACTTTTTTTTCCCCATGACAATTTCTAGTCCAGGAACACATGAAAGCTAAAAAACGGTTCCTAAGTGAATTTCCTGTTTGTTCACTTTTTTCTCTAATACACTCTTTGTGTGTCTGAATGAAACAGAATTAGGGCTAATTTAGTTGATTGGCTGAAAAACAAAAGTATTCAGTGCTAAGAATGGGAAATGAGAAGGCCTCTTTGTAATGTTATTTCTTTGCATAATTGTAATAGATTGTAATTATATACTTGAGGTTTTTTGAAAACATTGGAATTGCTGTAAACATAGTCACATGAGATGTGTTATTGATGAAAGTGAACAATTTAAGCCCAATCTTAGTTCTGGGGATATGTGCATCAGCACCTATGATAACATTTATTATTTATTATAATAACATTTCCTTCTCCAGCAGCATTACATGTTACATTAAACCGAATCTTCAATTCCTTAGGGGATCCCAGGTTTGTTATTAATCAGTTATTTGGGGCTGTAAAAAAAGTACATGATACTCTACAAATGTAGAATAAGATGCCACCCAAAGCTTACAATCTAAGACAGCAGTCCAGAACAAAGGGGGAAAGGTTCCCGGAAGGAGGGAGAAGATGGAATGTCTTGTGTTAATAGGAGAAAGGAGGAGGAAAGCTTGAGTGAAAGTGTGCGGCTGGGAGGGGTTGGTGAAGGGAGGACTGGGAGGAAAGTAGGGCGTGAGCAGAGCTCGGGAGAGCAGAAATGAGTTGCAGGTTAGGCTGAGATTGTGTTGAGCCTTGAAGGATCCTAGGAGGATCTTAGATTTGTTCTGGGCTGGCTGGGAAACCAGTTGAAGGGTTTGAAGGGGAGGTATTGTTGCTTTCCTCAATAAGTTTGGATGCTGCCTTGTTAATGGGAATCGCATGCACCTGTGAAACAAACCTCTCCCCTACAGATTTGTGTGTATAGGTGTTTGAGCTGTACCTCCTGCAGGATACAGCTCATGTTCTGTGTAAATGAAAAAGGGGGGCGACTGTGTGTGAACAGGCTCGGTTATCTATAGGTGTAGCTGAGTCCTCACTTAGTGGCTATCTTGCAGTGTGTGGTGGAGATTGCAAAGGTGGAAGTGGTGTTAGGGTCTCAGCAATCTGTCCTCCTTCCCCAGTGCCAGGCCCGCTGTCCTCTCCACTGCTGAGAGGCGGGGGGTTCTCGTTCCTGGAGTGTTCTTCATTTTCTGTCTTAGCTCCTGGGTGGAGGAAGTGCTTGTGCTCCTACCCTCCTACCAATTTGGGATAGCTCCCTCTCCTCAGCCCTTCAAAGGAAGGGTTACCAGTGATGCTTTGTCTTCCTATGCAGCTCCTCCATAAACACCTCCACCTCTTGCAGCAGATGGAAGTGGGTCTGAATGGGTGCCTTCATCTGCTCTGGCCACCAGATTAACTTGCTCCATTCCCCCTCAGCATTAGAGTGAGCAGGTTGCAGGTAAACCTGCCTTTGGTCTGGCAGAGTGAGCAGAGCACAAACTGGCACAGAACATACTCCCACCATTGTATATGGGCTTCCTAAGGGAGCAAGTACTGGTACCAGTGCTCTGTGCTTTAGTTTGCTTGGCCCATTTTTAGTCCTTGGGGCATCAGTTTATGTGTCTCTCACACATTCATGTAGCTACATAACCAGTTTAGTGAGAGGCATTGATTCTTTTCAGAGGAGCTTCAACTCTTCTGATTTTTGCACCTGCAAATAATTACAGGCACATTTTATAGCAGTACCTGATTTACAGGTGCAATTGGGTAGTTTTAATGTTGAACTGCTATGAAGTGTGCTATCAAAATTGCATCCACTATTGTCTGCAGGTGCGGAATCAGAGGCTGTTTCTGGAAATCAAGCCTGTTATCTGGAGATGAAGGGAAGGACAATTCTTGGCTTATAGTGTCTGGGTTTATATTTCTAAAGGCTTGGTTTGGGTTTCTCTGCACATACACTCGATGAGCTATTTCAGGAAGATAAACATATACATGTTTTATCTCCTTGATTTGCCATTGACCATTGTGCTGGGTGCTAGCAGATGGAATTTTTTAAATTAAATATAATTTATCTAATCCAAACAGGAAATATAATACTAGGGTTTATTTTGTGTAATATGATTTCCTTTTGAAGTACTCCTGAAAAGTAACTTTTTTCCCTTTGAGAGCTGTTAAAAACAAAATCAAACCCCAAGCCACATTTTAGTAAAAACAAGGAATCTCAAACAAGAAAACTGCATCTGATATGTAAGAATTGCAGTAAAGCTGAAAATTAATAATCAGTGAGTTGGTTATGCAAGACACTGAACTCATTATGAGTTTGAGGAAATCTGTATATAACTTATTAAACAACAAATTGTTCTAGCCTAAGCAATAGAAATGTTTAAGCCCTCTGATTAGAAGTTTAAAAAGTGCTTAATCTGCAGTTTTTGGCCCCAGTCCTACTAAGGCTAAGTGGATAAAGTTCTGCACATGCATATGTCTTTTGCAAGATCTGAGCCTAAACTTAAGTGCAGGTTAAGTACTTTAATATCTGATCAGATGGATTTAAGCATTTCAGCTGGCATTGATTTTATTCTTAAAGATTTCTCCTAATATAAAAACTTCAGGTAAGTACAGGTATACCTAAAATAACTAAAAACAAAAATAAAATCTTTTCCCACCCCTTTTATTTTAACATCTGAAAGGTAAGCATAGTACTTTAATTTTAATGGAATAAAATATCAAGTGAGTGATCACATCAGGCATGGACACTTACCAAATCACAGTGAGGTAACTGTGAATAACTCTCTAGTTTCAACAATTTGCATGGCCATTAACAATTGATGGATTTCCCTTAGAACCACATTATCTATGGCAGCAGGACCTAGTCCTGTGTACCATTTCTGCATATTAAGTACCAGAGAAATTCCCAAAAGTAGTGGTAATAAAATTATAACAGCAAGGTGAGTGTTATAGATAGGAATTTTAAGCCAACTTTTTGGGAACTATTTCAAGCAATCAAATACCTTATTTCGGTCCCCTGCTCTCCCTTTAAATACAATATTGTAGTTCTGTATCTCTTAATGCAAGCCGATTGTTAACTTACTACCTGCCTTGCTCTTAGATTCAAATATTGGTTTGGAAATACAGAGGAGTTTATAAAAGGTGCTTTTAAAATATATTTTTATTTTATTGTATTTTATTTTTGGACCTGACACAAATCTCAAGTCGCTTTTACATATGTTCAGCATATGATAATTCATGTATGCATGACTAAATTGGGCAGTCATTGATTGCTAGACATAAAGCAAAGATGTGTGTGTCAAAGATGTTTTCTTTCTGGGGAACATGCAACCATTTTAATAAATACCCTTGTAGTCCCTGCTTCGCCCCTCCTCCTCCCCACTTGGTAATTTCTTCTGCTTCCTCCGGAATATCAAAATTCTCCAAATCCTCCTGTCAGTCAGGGTAACTTGTTCAGCCATGAACCTCTCAACTATGTTTGTCCGGCTGCTGTTGTGGCAAGAATAAAGTGATTAAATGAGGTGGTGGGGTGGGAAGGGAGAATAATCAAAGCACGAGAGTTGTTCGGGCTCTGTGAAGTTACATGGATGACACTTCAAAGATCATGGGTACAAGGCTCCCAGGCACATTTTCCTGTAGACTATTCCCTGCCCTAAATAAATACAAAAATACCATAGTAACTGGATAATTTGCACACACAATGTGATCGCTTTTCTACCACTCTCCCCCTAATATTAATGGCAGAGTAATTTAGTAAGGTCTACTCTCATTATTATTATTATGTATTATTATTTATTTACAAAATATACTTCTGTAGATGCTCTGGTATGTTGCAAAGTTATATACATAATTAAAGATAAGCTACAATTGTTAACACAAGTGACAAGGTACACTCTGGTGCTTTATCCGTGCTTTCGTGTTGGTTTGTTCACTTGATCATACACACGTTGTTCACATATTACATGAGAAAAACACAATCATAAACCCGATCTGCAGCACTAAATCTCCTCCTTCACCCACATATGTGCAGAAGGATAGATAGTAAAGGTGAATAGGATGGTCCTATATGAACCAATATAAATAGGAAGGGTTTGAGAGCTGTGCTAAGAGCTGCAGAAGACATTCTCAGGGAGAGACCTCCAAGAGCAAAGTCTTACCTCTGAGAGGGTCCTGTCTTGGGCACAAACCAGACAGAATCTTGAGTAGCTAAGTAAAGAACCCAGCTGGTAGTGGTTTTGTTGGCGAGACGTATGATTAAAGATCCTACTTCAGTACCTTGCACCTCGGTTAAAGACTTCATATACTATAATAATAATAGTGCCTTGAAATATGTCTGTTGGTTTACGAGTAGCCATTGCAGCTATGGAAGGCTGGGCTCACTGCTCCCATGCATCTTGGTATGGAGGAGCTTCTGCAAGTGCTGCAGCTTCCAGATCAACTTCAATGAACAATGACCACCTAGATTAAAGGAAGGGAAGGTGAAGTCCATGTCTGAGAAGAAAGGGCCAACTTTCCTAATAACAAGGAGATGGTGAGAGCCTTTCTAGATCCAGGCTGGAACCTGCCAGAAGGGAGAGAATTCCAGAGCTATCGCTGAACTTTGCATGTTTCCCATGAAGTGGAAGTAACATGATGTTTCCCACCTTTCGCCCTGATCCTTTTATTTGTATACTATTTCCTCCCACACCTTGCTTCTCTGTTGTCTGTCATCTCTATTGAGATTGTAAGCACCTTGTCAGTAGGGACCACCAATTCTTATTATGTGGTTTTACAGTGGTGCTCCAGTCTTGACTGATGTCTCGAGATACTAGAGGGATAAAAATAAGACATGAAGTGACTAATGCAGATAACTCTCTTTTGGTTAATGCAAAAGAACATTGTTGAACTTCAGTGAGTATAGACTTTTTTATTTTTTATTGTTTCCAGTTTTAGTGGTTTGTGATTATTCCTTGTATCTAAAGGATTTATTTAATTTAGCCACAATGTTTGTAACTTGGGCTATGATGAAATGATTCCAAGTGAGTTCTGCTGTGTTGTGTGTGTCTGTAAAATTAGGGGGCTAGAAATGTTAAGACATTTGCTACTCGGACTTTAATCCTGAATTGTCCTGTTGGTGTAATCGTATATTATTATTTTATTTAGTTTAACTTAGTTTACTATGAGGGTAACTGTGTTTCACAATCGATACACTGATCATTATAATGGCATTTTGTGGTCTCGTTATAGGCAAAGACTATAATTAATTAATTAACTGACTGGATTACCGAAGTATACAGAACGTAGCATGTATTTGTAAACAAATTTCATTAGGAAATAGATAAGGTTGAAAAGCAGGTATCAGTAGATTCTCTCTAAAATACAGATAACATATTACAAATTCTGTACAATAATTCTACTACTTTAAAAAGTAAAGTATGAAAGTCTCTAAAAATGAAAAACTAAAGGATGTACCCACTTCACTCTTCATTTACTGTTGCACCATAACTGAAAGTGTGTGTGTGTGTGTGTGTGTGTGTGTGTGTGTGTGTAATACATAATTTTAAACACCCAAACTTTCCAGAAAAACTCTACTCTGGGATGAGATGCTTTACGCAAAATTTCAGGAAGATCAGCTTCTCTTTGGGGAAGGTAACATTAAACAAATACTAGATATGATGTTGAAAACTGGATTTACAGTGTGGAGTTAACATTAGCCTGACCTAAGGAGTCACTCTTGGGTCTGCCAGAATCACATCTGAATGCGATTAAAATTAAAAAGGAAACCAGTATCGTAAATGGGAAATAGTTTTCTCCTGGTGCCTCCAGGCAACTCATCATTTATATCGGACTGCTGAAAAGTCAGATTTAATTTATTTTCTGGAGAAAATGTGTCAAATTTTTGCTTTTGTTATATTGGATTTGTTTGCCTCAATCTGAAAAGAGCAATGGTATTCTTCAAATTACAGAGATATAGAGCCCTGCATCGATACAAAACTGTGTATCTGCAGCCGATCCGCAAAAATGGTCTGTGGAGATCTGTGGATTTGCGGGGCTCTACAGATACATGGCCCCCCTTTCAAATCAGGGGCCTCATCCTGCATGCCTTACTCATGTGAGCAGGGATTACTCACCCACTGATTCCAGTGAATAAATGGTTGAAGAATTAGACCCCTGCTTTGAAAGGTATCAGCACGTTAACTGTTTTTTCAGAAGACAGTGTGATTCACTCCAGGCTAGCCAGAAATCACTTTGCACATCCTTTGCCTTTTCTCTAAGGTGGCAGCAGCGTATCCTATTTGTTCCATTTCAGCAGGTCGCCTAATGTGGCTTAAGAGAGTCAGCTCTCACTTATTACGGGTGTGTTTCTGCGTGGGCCTTGGCGTGTCATTTTAACAGAGGTGGTGTTAAATTCCCATTGATTTTTTTCCCCACCAGCTTTTTGATTTCTGCGAAGACTGGCATTAATTTTTCACAAAAATGAAATCTATAAATGACCTTGCGCAAGAGCACCAGCTCTGCGAATTCCAGCTCCTAAGTAATAGGCTTGTGAATGTTCCCCCTTGCAGTGCGGGCGCCAAGGGAGAGGGTATTCAGCAGTTACAGTTGGATATATTTGCTTCCTACCTGCTGGTTTCAAACAGTATTAATTTTTATGCCTTCATTGTGCATTGAGTTTAATTAAAAGCAGCGCTGCTCATAACAGTGCTGGTAGAGATTTTTTTCTCCACTCCCCCTAAAATGAATAAAACAAATAGGCATCTGGTATTTGTTTTGTATAACACAATGCTCATAAAATGAAGAGTAATAAAACATAATTATCTGTAAAGGCTTGGTTTATAAGCCTAAGAATGAGCTCGTTTCTACTTGGTTTTAATTCTACCCACAGGATAAAGGATCCCTTTGTACTTTTTCCTTTTTTTTAACCCTTCTCCCAGTTAGTGAAGAGTCAGTGATTAGAACATTTGAACCCATTCCTTACATATAATGATGGGTGGGTGCTCCTTATTTGTCTAAAATGGACTCTTTTAATTAGGGATGTAAATAACATGTAAAAACAATAACTGTGTAACCAATTGAAATTCTATCGGTTACGTGGTTAAATGTTTAACTGGGGAATTATGGGTGCGGGGGGTACTGCAGCACCCCCACATTCTAGGCGGTGCTCCTCCCTGCCAGCCCCACACCCAGGACTCCTTGCTGCTGGCCACGGGTCCTGGCTGCTGGCCCATCCTCGGGGCTCTGCGTGGTCCATCCCCGGGCATGGGGCCGGGAATGGGGATCTCTGGGCCTGGGGCCAGGAGTGGGGATCCCCGGGCGGAGTTTAATTGATAACAGAAACCGATAAACATCAAGCTTCTTGGTTAACCCATTAACAGGTTTAACTTTTACATCCCTAATTTTAATGGGGCAGCCATAAGGGTGAAAGCAGGAGAAATTGTTAGTACCGTCCTTTAACATTTCCTTCCAATTTTTTTGTGTTTAAAGGATACAGTATAGAAAGGGAGGGAATCCTTAGTTTAAAAGTATAAGGAACAAAGGCCAAAATTTTCAGGATTGGATCCCTAAAGTTAGGCACTTAAGTAAAAGAGGTCTGATTATTTTTTCCAGGGTACATGGGTGCCTGTAGTTCCCGCTAACGTCAGTGTAAATCCAGCAAAGAGTCTAGATGTGGGTTTGGCACCATAGATTTGGTCCCTACTTTCGATGGAATTTTCTCAGCTGCTGAATTCGTTTGATTTTGGTCCTCACTGGAGCATAGTGGGCCTGATCCAAAGCCAATTCAAGTCAACTGGAGACTTATCATTGACTTCAAGAGACTTTCAATCAGGTTACATTGTTCTGTCCCTTAGATTTTATTTTTAAAGCAGACAACATTGATGCTTTGCTTTGCTTTGCATTGCTGCAACCCTGCAAAATCCATTTATCAGTATCAAAAAGTAGTTGCGCCGTGAGGTTTTGCTAACAGTTTCTGCAACAGTGTCTATGCCTGTAGGGGCTAGATCTCTTGAGCATGTCTGCATTGCTTCCATCCAGCACCCTGTGCCAAGTGAGGATCACATCCTCCCATGGTGGTGCGTCCGCTACTGCAAGATTAAAGAAGAAACTAGAGTTGGTAGCAATCACATGGCGTACTATTTCACTAGTGACAGTTTTATGTGCTTCCAGGATGCTGCAGATCCTTGTATGTGATATCGACCCAATCTTTTGCATTAAAGTCCAGTTTTTTACTAGGAAGAGGTGGCACAAGAGCACTTAAGCCAGCTAGATATTAAAGTTAGGTATCCCAACATTTTACAAGAATTACAATGGCAAAATATCAGAAAATTCCTTGCAAGGAATCCGTGTTGATGAAAAATTCGCACTACATGTCTGTTTTTATTAATCACCAGTTTGAATAATAATAATAATGTTGTTGAACTTGTTCACAAGAGCTATAGGGTCAATCCTGTGGTGTGCTGGGCATCTTCAACTCAGTGACACGTTGCACCTCACAGATTCAGGCCCTATTCTTGTTTGCACAATTAATTAAACCGATACAAAAGTCTCAGTTCCTTTTTTGCCCCTTGCATGAATTGTAACCTTCTCAAAGGCAGATCTGCCTTAGGTGCTGCTTCCTGTCTGTCAGGCAAGCCTTATAATTTTGAATATTGATTAACAGCTGCTTTTGTTGTTCTTCTAGGCTTGGAAACAATGGGGTTGAGGGCATGTAATAAATTGCTAAATGATACCCTGGCAGAGAGAATTCCCCCCTCGAAATCACTCTCCTAATGCAAGCCCCTTTGCAGAGAGGAAAATGCCGTAGAACAGCCACAGATAAAACAACAAGCGGTCCGCTGCTGAGGGCAGACTGCACTTCCAGGACAAGGCATTCTTGCCTAGGTTGAAGGCAGTTCCTGTTCACATTTATGGTCTAATCGGCTGCTGCTATGTCTCGAATGGTTTACTTGAAAGAATATTCCTCCTCTCATGTCCTCCCCCAGCTCCCTGGAAGATATTAGTGTAATGTGCAGGCTGCCAGCTATAGTTCCGGACAGAATTGTTGTGGCTCTTCTGTGCCTTTAGTCAGCTGATAATCATCATCAGCAGATAGTGTGATGGAAGGTACCTTGCCTTGTTATGTGAGCTGTTTCAGTTCCCATGGCCAGGAGCCTTTGATCTGTTGAGACAGAAATCCTCCCCATCCCCCGCAAAAAATGGGGTTGAGTGCCAGACTGTGTGCTGGTTTGTAAATGTGTCTTCTTGCAGCATAGTCTCATGTCACACATAAACTAAATATGCTGTATATTTCAGAGATTATGGAACCCAGCAGCTCTCATTTAAAAGTCAAATTATCCAAGTTTTAAAGATGAATTCTCTTCTCACGCAGTTTATTGTTCCTTTTAGGTTTTTCATGAAGGATCCCAAGTGAGCCTCTCCCTGTCCCCTGTCTCAGTGGTTCCACTTTCCCCATTTGTAAATCAGGGATGGTATCTACCTGGAAGGCTTACTTAATTCATGTCTGTAAAACATTTTGTCATCCTTGTTGCAGTGTAAATGCAAAGCAGCATTATATTTAAAACTCAAGCTGGCTTCTGATTTTGCACAAGAAAGCTTTTAACCTTGTGTCACTGGAGTGAAAGGGATTTACTTTGCTAGTGTAAATGTGTACCCATTAGCTGAATTTATGCCATCGGTATGACACCAGTTCTTTTTAATTTATTTTAAGGGGTTCTTTTTATTGTCTGTAAGGTGGTACACCTCTACCCCGATACAAGACTGTCGTTGGGAGCCAAAAAATCTTACCACGTTATAGGTGAAACCGCATTATATCGAACTTGCTTTGATCCGCCGGAGCGCTGCTTTACCACATTCTATCCGAATTCGTGTTATATCGGGTCGCGTTGTATTGGGGTAGAGGTGTAAAACAGAGTGCATTTTCCCTTTTTTGAAACTTGACGTAAAGTGAAATAATATTATTTTTAAGGCACCATCACCAAAATACTTGGGTACCCTTTTTGTAAATGACTCTTTGCACTCAAACACTTTCTCCTTTGTGGATCTGACCCTGTGATGTTCTGAGTTTAAGATTTATGGCCAATTTGCTTGGATTTTCTGTGTCAATGTTTACCTGGATGGAAACTTAAAGGAAAACACTCTGATGGTGCTGCTGTTTAGGGGTTGGAAAACAGGTGTGAATTAAAAAATAAGGGCTGGCCTGAACCTTAGCCTTGCATACCAACTCCTTTGAGAGATTCAGAACAGTTTGAACAGTATAATACAGTGGATTGCTCTACTCTAATACACCCATACCCTCTGCTTCTCTACTTTGAGGTTATTCAATATTGAGTTATTTAAATTTAGCTCAGGCACCTAGGTGAAGTCTTGACTCCACTGAAATCAATGGCAAAACTCCCATAGAGTTCAAAAGGGTTCAGATTTCTTTGCTAGGATAATCTCATTCTGGACTCAGTGAGGGGATAAGGTGCTGGAAAATGGTATGGAAGTTGAAATGACAATAGATGTGGTTCTTCATACAGAGTAGGGGAACATGAAGTATTTGCAAATGTTTGTGACTGCACCACTACATCTAGAAAAGAGAAGGCAAGGCCCAACTCTGTATGTGTGTGTGTGTGTGTGTGTGTGTGTGTGTGTGTGTGTGTGTGTCAGAGAGAGAGAGAGAAACAGGGGTGAGGAGGGGGACAGGGCTACTCTTTGCCAGGAACCACTGGGGAAAATGATGGAGAAGGGGAGGTCCAAAAGGTTGCATGATTTAAGGACCTTGTCTGTGCTGAGGAAACTCTAAAAACTTCTCCCCGGTGCTGATACTGGTTCAGCTCTGCCAGCATTAGCAACATTGAGAGTCTTGGGATAGATGGGCTGCTGGCTGTTGTCTGTTTTTTTTTAATGCTTTCCTGTGTAACCCTGTTAATTGACCGTGTCAAACTCCTGTGGTGGTTGGCTGTGCATCTACACTAGAGCTAACACTGGTGAAGTTACATCAGGGCTACAAAAATGTGGAACTATTTTAGTCAGTCCAGTGTGACCGGTGTGTTTGCCTCCATGGTATAAAGTCAAGCTGTCCACATTCAGTGTAACTGGGACATTCGTAGGTCTGTTTTTGCAAATCTTGGCATCTCTCAATTTAATCTTTTTTTATTTTAAGTTCTATTTATTTGTATAAAGTTTGGGCCTGACCCTGCTTCCATGGAAGACGATGGGGAGGTTTTGCTACTGATTTAAGTGGGAGAGGCTTGACCCTTTTGTCAATACTGGAGTTTTCATTTAACTACACTGATCATCACATGACTGCAAATTTCCTGCTGACTCTGATTACTCTGCCTCAAGTGCCTTGGGCTTGTAATCTACATGGAGCATGACTGATTTTTGTTACACACAATATTGAAGTCCTGCATTTTCTTTAATTAGCCTATCACTTTCTTACTAAAAGAAACCCAAGGCACTTAGATATCTATCTATCATACTTCTTTGTAATGCGTTACCATAGTATCTGAGTGCCTCCTAATCTTTAATGCATTTATCTTCACAATGCCCCTGGGAGGTAGGCAAGTGCTATTATCTCCATTTTACAGATGGGAAACTGAGGCACAGAGAGACTTGGAGCTTGCCTTTACTGTAGTCAGTGATCTATGCTCAAGTTAACGCCTCTTGAGAGAGGCTCGCTGGAGTGAGAGCAGTTGCACTGAAAACCAGCCTGCTGCTGCACTGAGTGATTGTATTAGCAGCGTGGAGCAGCCGAGTCCCCGCTGCATTACTAGCATCAGCAGCAGTTGAACTTCAAACCACGCCCCCTGACGGGCCGGCTTGCTGGAGTTTAAAGCATCATTTAACTTGAGCTAGAGATTTTTATGCGTGGATGGGAGTTAGGTTTAGGAGCAAAACTCAAGTTATTCTGCGAGCTAACACCTTCGTGGAAACGACCCCTGAATGAGTTATTAAGATCATGCAGGAAGTCTGCGGCCAAGTAGAGAAGAAAACTCAGATCCCAAGCTAGCACCTTAACTACTAGACTGCACTTCTTCTCTTATTCATGCCAGTTTACATTCCTTAACAAAGTCTGATTTTTTTTTTTAATAGTATCCTCATGATGGCCGAACGTTTAGGTGAAATATTGGAAGGAAAAGGTGAGGAAGGACCAATATCTAGGGGGTTAGGAAGAAGAAATCAGTGTTTCCCAGATACTCTTGTCGAATATTTCAAGCTGTAGTCTAAAGCTTCCCCCAGTAAGGCAAGACATCCAAGTTTGGAGCCAAAATTTTCAGATGTGTAGAACAATGAAATCAATTGTGATACTGATGGGGGAGGGTGGGAGAAATTGCATGTGCTAATAGTAAAACTCCTATTGTAACATGATGTTGTGCGTGAGGTTGCCAATAGCGTCTTTAAATAAACAGACTCCAGAACTCTGCTCTTCAGTTCAGGATAAGTTTTCTATTTTTATCAGTTTTTGCTATTTTTGTAGCACATCATGTTACATTGTGTTTGGAAAAAACAACAACAGCAGCCCATATTGGTGCTAAACAATTTTCGTGGCTTGTTCTGGGATCAATTGTACCAGACCTCTGTACTCAGACACATCATGGTATGTAAATAGCTGCAAATTATTATTATTAGTATTTCTGGTCTACAGGACCTTGGAAACACCTGTCTGTCAGTTCATACTATTTATCACATCCCTTTTCATAGGATCATTTTCCTCTCTCTCTGCTCTAATGGGAATTGGATAATGATCTTAACAGGCAATAGAAACAGTCCTATTGATTTCAGTGGGAGTTGGATCAGGCCTAAAGTGAATGATAATGTCTAATTATTAGACGCAATTGGCTAGATTGTCAACTCACCAGTATAACTTCATTGATTTTCAGAGGAGTTACTCTTTAATTACACTGGTGTAAGAGATTGGGGAATAAGGCCTGTGTAGACAGTGTACACCTGTGTAGACAGTGCTAGGACAACAGAAGATTTCTTCCTTTGACCTAGCTACTGCCTTTCAGGGCATGTGTACACTACAAAATTAAGTCAACCTAATCAGTGTTGGCATACAGCCGCCACAGTAATTACATCGCTTGTGCATGTCTACACTTTGCTCTTTGTGTTGCGGCGCGCGTCCTCATCAGGAGCGCTTGCACCAATTGAATAGGGCATTGCTGTGGGATGGCTTGTGAGAGCCAGCGACAGTAAATGTAAGCAATGCAGTATTTACACGCACTCTGTGTTGACCTAACTACGTTGACATTGACTCTGTGTCGGTCGTGGAGGGGAAGTTATTAAATCGGCGTAGCGGTTGAGTTATACTGGTGGGAGTGAAATTTTAGTGTAGATACTTACATTGTTAGGTCGACGTAAGTTGCCTTGGGTTGACCTAACTCTGTAGTGTAGACCAGAGTTCAGAGAGGTGGATTTACAGTGATGGAAGAACCCCTTCTGTCTCTGTAGTAAGTGTCTACGCTACAGGGGCCGAGGAGTCTTAAGAAACACTTAGAATACTGTAATTTTTTAAAAATATTTGCTTTTTAAATGTTGTGTAACCAGTAAAAAAATGGGGAAAACAATTTGTTGCAAATAACAAATCTTTTCCTTTTTGCTTCAGTGCTGTGCAGTGTGATGTAGCGGGTAGAGCGAGGAGTCTGGAGATGTGATTTGTTTTCCTGACACTATGACTGCTACGTGAGTGAGAGACATTGGGGGTTAGGTAATATCTTCTATTGGTCCAACATCTGTTGGTGAAAGGGACAAGCCTTGGAGCTACATGGAGTTCTTCTTCAGGTCTGGAAAGGTATTCAGAGTGTCACAGCTGAATAAAAGGTGAAACAGATTGTTTAGCATAAATAGTTAACACACATTCTAAGACACCATTCAGGGTGAAGTGGACTATTAACACCTCTGCAGTCATAGGACCAAAAAAGGGGGGTTAGTGAGTTACAGATTGTTGTAATAAGCCATAAATCCAGTGTCTCTGTTCAGTCCATGATTTTTAGTATCTAGCAAAGATATGAATTTATCCTCCCAGGCTTGTCTTTTGAAGGCTTTGTGCAGGTTTCCTTTTGAGGATGAGGACTGAGGGCAGATTTAGAATGAGGGCTTTGTGGAGAAAGTTCACCCACAGGCGATAGGGTGTTTTTTGTCTTCTATCACTTTTGGCGCAGGTAGTGTCTACACTGAAGAGCTACAGCAGCGCAGCGGCAGCTGTGCCACTGTAGCGCTGTAAGTGTAGACATACCTTTTATGTTAAACAATCTGTTCCACCCTGTATTTAGCTGTGATACTCTGGGTATGTCTATACTACCCGCCGGATCAGCGGGCAGCGATCGATCCGGGGAGAGGGGGGTTGATTAATTGTATCTAGTCTAGTCTAGACACGATAAATCGACCCACGAGTGCTCTCCCGTCGACTCCTGTACTCCAGCGCTGCAAGAGGCAGAGGCAGAGTCGACGCGGAGCGGCAGCAGTTGACTCGCCACAGTGAAGACACCGCGGTGAGTAGATCTAAGTATGTCGACGTCAGCTACGTTATTCACGTAGCTGAAGTTGCGTAACTTAGATTGATCCCCACCCCCAGTGTAGACCAGGCCTCTGAGTACCTTTTCCTGAAGAAGAGCTCTGTGTAGCTCTAAAGCTTGTCTCTTTCACTGGTAGAAGTTGGTCCAATAGAAGATATTACCTCACCCATCTTGTTGCTCTAATATCCTGGGATCCGCATGGTTACAACAACACTGCTGCATAAATATAAGTTACAACTTATACTCTTAGCATGTCAGTTTCCTTGTCTGCAAAACTGGGATGAAACCAACTTTTAAAAGCACTTTGAGATCCTTTGATGAAAGGTACTATTTAAATATAGCTCCCAGTGCTAATAACTTGGGGTTCAGATCAGACTTCTGTAATAATAATAATAATAATAATAATAATACCAGCACTTTTATATAGCACTTTTCCATCATTAGATTTCAAATTATATTACAATGGTGTCAGTATCATTATCCCCATTCCAAGGGAAAGGGAGGCACAGAGTGGTGAAGTGAGTTGCCAGGATCTCATAGCAAGCCAGTGGCAGAGCCGAGAATATGACTTAGGTTGTGGATGCCCAGAAATGGGCTCTGGGTCTGGATGAAGGGAAGTTTTCTGCCCTTACCAAAGAAGGGAGACATAACAGAGCACTGTCGTACCATCTCCCTAATATCGCACTTGAGCAAAGTTCTGCTCTATGGAATCTAGGATTGCATGTAATGAAGAATAGAAGCAGAACTACCCCCCACAAGAAGCTGGCTTCAGAGAGGGATGAGGCACACATGACCAAGTCGCAAATATGTTACCTGATTAAACAATAGAAAGCGTACACACTCAACCATTGGGCATGTACTTCACTGACCACTCAGAAGCGTTTGATACCGTCCGACACACACAACCATCTTTGGTGGATACTGGGAAACATGGGGATTCCAAAGCATCTCATTGAACTCCTTGCTCTACCAACACCACCAGATCACAGTATAAAGAGCAGTAGGTGACAGTGAGTGGTTTTTCACTGGGTAGGGCATGAGACAAGGGTGTTTTTTGTCCCCAAGCCTCTTTGACATATGCACAGGATTTATATGAGAAGTCTTAGAAGGTTTTGACAAAGTGGGAGGAGCCAGGATTTCTATTGGCGGATACTTCTTAACCGACCTCAGATATGCTGATGACACAACACTCTTTGCTACAACTACTGATGAAATGCAACAAATGTTGGAGTCTGTAAAACAATTAATGAGGAATACGGACTGTTCCTGAATGTGACAAAAACAAAATGCATGTACATTGATGGGACTAGCAAAACCAGGATGCAAACAATCATTGCAAGTAATAGATAAACTGTAGAGGCAGTAGATGAATTTAATTATATGGGATCATATATAGCCAACCAAGGAGGCAATTCCAAAGAAATCAGAAGGCGACTTGGGATGACTTACTCAGCTATGGCCTCCCTTAAGAAAGTGCGGAAAAACTGTGTCATCTCAAATTGTACGTTGGTGCGACTGGGGAAAAAGCCTAATTTTTTCTGCAGTGATTTATGGGTGTGAATTGTGGGAAGCTAATGCTGCTGACAAAAAGAAAATTGAAGCTTTTGAAATGTTGTGCTGGTGAAGACTCTGTGATTCTCCTCTATGAACAAAAAGGCCAATGCCTAAGTTAGAAATATTATTGGAGAGAAGTAGGCCCTCATGTTGGAGATCAGCAGATGCATACTTATGTACTTTGGTCACATTAGGTGCAGAGATGGAAAGTAAGCTTGAGAAAATTATCATGGAAGGAATGGTGGAGGGTCAGAGTAGTAGGGGACGACCAGTGAGAAGATGGATGGCTAGTGTGTGGCAGATCACTGGAAGGTCAGCTGCTGAGAAGTCAGGCTTCCAAAAATTCTGCTATGATGTCACCAATATTCAGACATGAATACATTGATTTACTTCTGAATCTCAGCTCATCAAGCCTGCACAGCCTCAATGGGTATATCTACACTAAAATAAAAAACCCCAGCATCAGCCCTCAGAGCCTGGGAAACTGACTTAGGCTCCCGGGAGTCAGGCAGAGGGGCTAAAAATTACAGTAAAGGGGTTTGAGGTCCTCGGCTCTGAAACCCTGGTTGGGTCTTAAAGCCTGGGCTCCAACCTGGACCCAGATGTCTACATTGCAGTTTTTTGCCTCCCATTCTGAGCCCCTTGAGCCCGAGTCAGCTGATGCGGGGCCAGCTGTGGTCATGCCCCGGGTCTTTTATTGCAGTGTAGATGTACCCTATTATTTGACAGCTATACAGAGCTTTTTTCCTGAAGTGCTCTTTGAACATAGCTTCATCAAAATGCAGCAACCTCTGGGCTGGAGGGTGGCAACACACTGATACACCATGAATGAACTGACTGAAGAACTGTGGGGAGGGAATTTTGGTTCAGAGATACTGGGTCATACTGCTAGTCTTGGGGGGGAGGAGGGGGGAAGGGAAGTGAAGTGTCATGGGATTTTTTTAATGCCATGTTTATTAAGGCCAGATCCAGAAGCTATTCACATAGTAAACGACATGGAACTCATTTTATTTAGCAATGAATGTCTCTAGGTTGACCTTGCTGGGGTTTATACCTGTGGTTCCAGGGAGCCTAGGTATTTCAAAATGAATGGTTAGCTACAGTAATACAAGGGTGCACAGAAAAAAAGGGAATGACTTACAAGTTTGATTTATTAATGCTAGGCAAGAGATGCCTACATTACAATTCACTAGGCTAAACACTACTTCATTTCTCTAATAGGAGAGAGCTGAAAACACCAGCCCAGACCCATCAGCCTGTGATTAATGGCAGATTTGCCTGTAATGAGAGCATTGTTAGTTAGCATCTTGGTGCTGCAGTATTTCTTTATTTGCACTCATTTCTGTGGGTTGCATGTGAAAGCTGTGATGGATATTGACTGGGCTAATCTTGACTGTATGTTTAATCATAGTGCACAAAGAGTCAAGTGGCTAGTATTTTGGATAGTAGCTGTGGAGAGTTAAGTGACATGGTAAACTGAACCTTGGTAATTCATTTGGGACAGTGTAGAGGATTGTTATTACATTATAATGGGAGGAGCTGCCAAGCAAACACTACTGTACAATTAAATGGGGCTGTTAACAGCATGACTGAGTCAATTCATTAATAACAATGGAGTGTTCTTGTATCTGCTTTCTCTTACAACTCCTGGGTGAGGATACACATGGAAGAAAGACAAATGGGAAGTGAGATACAGGGAGTTGGGCAGGGGTGGAATCTAAACTCATGAGCAAATCTGGTAAATTTCTTTAGGCCTGTGTTCCTTGTATGGCTGAATGCTTTCCAGGAAAAAAGTTCTTAGTGAAACCAGTGTACGTTTTAATAGTAATAAGAAGCCAAAATAGTTTTGGGGAAGCTTCTTCACATAAAGGCTTGTCTTTTTTTTTAATGCTTAGTGGGGAGGATGTTTGGTGTGTGGGATACTAGAAGTATGGACATTGCCTAGATACACAATTGCACAGGTCTTTTTATTATTGTGGCTTTTTAAATAGCTGCAAGGTAAGCAATAGAAAACAATACTGAAGGACCCTTGAGGATATAAAGATGAGTAAAAAATAATGCTTACCTTGGAGCTATATATATATATATATATATATGTAAACAAAGTTGCTCTTTGACGAATATACTTCTCTGTGAATCTCAAACTATTTTAGCTGGTATGACGGTACATTGCTGAAAGCTGGATCCAGTTTACTAGAAACGAAGCAGAGATGATTATGAAGACTCAAGAATCTCCAAGAGGAAAATTGCAGTAGCAGCTAAACAACTTACATTTTAAGCAATAAAGTATAGGATCGTAGTAGTTAGAAATCATGCTAGACATCTGTTTTCCATCGTGTGCAAGGTGTGGCCTCCCAGACGGGGCATAAGGATCCAGGTTCTTGACTGTAGGCAGAGAGTGCGTGGTGCAGCCCAGTAAAAGATGTGCAAGGGTGGCCTTTGCCCTAATTAGGCGGTTCTGATCCGGGGCTGACTGTGTGCCGGGCTGGTTCCTTGGCATAAGTTAGAGCAGACCTCAGGCTGCTGTAACTAGTGCTGGCTGTCTGTGGCTCCAAGAAGCTATAACTGATGATCATTGGGGTACACTAATGCCCTGACCTCCCTCTTGGGAGGACAAGCAAAGTGGGGGTGGGGAGGTAATGGCCTAAGAGCCATTATTCTGACTCCATACAACTGTACTGAGTGGTGCATTTGTCCCATGGATGGATACAGGATGTTTTAGGGCCGCTTGCTGCCAATAGTGCAGTGCAAATCAGCCGCAGTACAGCCCAAGGCCTGGGGCAATGATTCTGTCTCCCTGTTTTGTTTTGCTGGAATGCAATTCATACAAGACTTTGTAATTTTTGTTAAAAATTTAGAAATGGCAAAGGTAACCCTGTGGGGACTTGTCTTAGAACAAGGAAAAAGCCCTTGAGCCCAATCAGCGTTTTCTCTCTCTCCCCATGCTTTATGCATATTAAAGGAAAATGCAACTGGATATGTTTTTTAAACAAAGTACGTTTGCTTTCACAGGTTCCTTCATTGAAACACATATCCATTTGTATGTAACTTGTTAACTTAAACCATTTTGCTCAAACTGTCCCATTTTACTGTCTCCTTCCTGCTTTTATGCTAATTTTTATATTCTATTTTCATTCTTTTGTGTGTGCTTTTTCTCAGAATTTACCACAGCTCGCTTTAAAAACAGGTTATGCAATAATATTTTTCATTGGTTTTGTTGCTATGCAAAATGTGCAATGTATTCGGATATACCCAGGAAAGGTAGAAACCATTTTTTTTTTCCTTTTTGCAAGTGTGACCTAGGAAGGGGAGATACTTTGCACAATCAAAGTGCTTCCTCTAGGTGATCAGAAAGCGTTTGTCACCCATTTGAATGAACTGTTCAGCATAGTACTAAACACCAGTACGTTAAACAATTAACAGTGCTTCAAACTTCACAATAAATGATACATTCAACTGAAAAGTTTAGAAATGAGGCATTTCCTGCTTTGACTCTGCATAAACAGCAAATTAGGTAAGCAGGCTGACCTTTGAACTTCCTGGGACTTAAACATCAAAAGGATTTGATCTTTTATCGTGTTGAAAATGCAGTTCATCCAAGTAGCTTAACAACCCAAATTATTAAGGGCCACCAGTAAGCAGTTTGGGGACATTGGAAGATGTTGAGGTACCACTCCATGTACCTCTTATGCAATGGGACACAAAAAAGATAATTTGTGAACATGTTTCAAATAATGCTTTACACTTTCTTTTTAAAGTCAGATGGTGTATGTGTGTGCATGTGGGTAGATAGATGAGCTTGCTAATAAAAAGAATAGAGAAAAGCATTTGGATGTTACATCTGACAAATAATTACCTTTTTCTTTCTAACCACAAAGCACTGTCTGCATTTTTACCCTAGCCAACTTTTTTTTTTTTAAGATCTCAAAGCCTAATACAATATCCTATGCACGTTCTTCTTGTTTAAATTATGCCCTGAAAATTTTGACCTCTAGCATTTCATGGTAGCTTGTAAATTATGTTCTGTATTGTTACAATGTGAACTCCGCTGAGATGAGGTTTCTGAGTTGCTCGATCTGTTACTGAGGGTTTGACTGTTTCCATGTTCTGTCCAAACCTCACAGCACCAAACTGTTTTACACCTGATTATCAGATTGAAGATTATTCATATCTATGCATATAAAATACCTGGAGCTGCTTATAGCCAGATTAAAATAATGGATCACTTAAAGAATATTGCTGGTATTCATCATTGCTCACCGGAGGATAATTTGGATAGAAATTTATCATATTTGTTCAGTAGGAGATTAATAGAATCAGTTTGGTTTAAACAAAGACTTGTTAAAGAAACTGTTAAACACTTAGGGTTATAGTCGTTGCTGGCATATGAATATTAGTTTCAATGCTTTTTTCCTGTTCCCTCTAGGTACTTCAAGTCAAATTCTAAAGTGGAGTTACATCTCTTTGATGCTTTCTAGCTCTGTATGAATTTGATTTGTTGTCGTGACAAAGGCTGGATATTACAGGAATGTGTAATCTAATGGCCTGAACCCAGGATTAGGTCTAGAAACGTCTCAGATGTGAATTCCTCGCTGACACTAACTGTTTCTGTGGTCTCAGACATCTCACCTACCCTCTTTGCCTTAGCTCTCTCACCTAAAATATAGGGCTAATGCTTGCATCACAGAGGGTATAGGTAGTTAACATCTGTTTAACATCAGAATATGAAAAGCATAGTTTGTGAAAAATATATGCATTGATAATAGTTTGAGATTTTTATTAGGAAGTATTTTAAAAACAAACAAAGAAGGAAAATCAGACGTCAAGTGATGAATGTAACAGCTCACGATGAGCATAAAAATAAGTGATCTGTGATATTACATGTTACAGACCAGAAAAGTACAAACCTGACACACTCAAATATGCTTGGGGCATTGCTTTAACTCCTGACGACCAAATGGATATTTAAAAAAATAATAGCCCCGGTTATCCTGGGTTTAGCCTTTGTGTGCTAAAAGTGAGTTTTAAGGGCATCAGGTGGCATAAACAGACATACTTGCATTAACTCAAAGGCCTGGTCCCCACTAAGCCCCCACTTCGGACTAAGGTACGCAAATTCAGCTACGTTAATAACGTAGCTGAGTTCGAAGTACCTTAGTCCGAACTTACCGCGGGTCCAGACGCGGCAGGAAGGCTCCCCCCGTCGATGCCGCGTACTCCTCTCGGTGAGCTGGAGTACCGGCGTCGACGGAGAGCACTTCTGGGATTGATCCCAGAACATCAATTGCCTGCCGCCGGACCCTCCGATAAGTGAAGACGTACCCAAAGGGTGTTGTACTGTGTTATGCCAGCTGAGGTTCTGGATCTGGCCTTTTGTGTGGTGTGGCGTTTTATTGTGTGCCTTTGTTCTAAACTGATGCATTTAGTTTGGTTCAAAAGCAATAAGTGTCAGCTATGCTTTAGTGTTCATATATATTGCTTAAAATGGCTTTGCATCAACTCTGACTTCTTTTAGTTTTAAATACTCTTGTTTAACCGTAATTAAGCCACCAAAAATTCTTTGAAGTCTGGCAGGGCTGATATGATAGCCCTAAAAGCGAATGGAAATGGTGATGGAACCAAGGTGCTCACAAAAGACCCTGTCATAATGAATAAAAAGCATGAAAATGTTAGACTCTTGCTAGGTTTTGCAGTCTATATTCATGACCATTTCATGAACTGATATGATCGTGCTAATGCCTGTAGGAAGAGTGAAGCTACTTAATTTTAATTGTTTATTCAACAAACCTCAGCTAATGTCCTGTCTAGAGTGTGTGGGTATGTCTACACTGCAGTTAAACACCAGCGGCTGGCCCATGTCAGCTGACTTGGGCTGGTGGGACTTGGGCTTAGGGGGCCATTTAATTGTGGTGTAGATGTTTGGGTTCAGGCCAGCTGCTGTAATTTCAGTGTAGACATGCCTCAGTTCGGACTGTGAGGCTGTTTTAACTTGGGAAGCTCTGCAAAGGCTCTTGCTTGCTTTGTGAAGGCTAAATGTCGGATGACCACAGTATTTCATGTCCAGAATGCAGAGGGTTAATGATGCCTAAAGTAGAAAATGCAATGGTACCTTTTCTAGGTAAAATGGGATGTAAGGAATGCCATGCCTATGAACATAAAAAGGCAGTCTTATTGTCCACTAACACTTGTTGGATTTCTAGGAGATGTTCACGTGTATTTGTTCCTATTTTTCCCGATCAGAAATGCATTTTTCAGATTAATAACATGTCCGTGTCCTGCGAATGACTCATGGTGGTTTTCTCTTCTCTGTGTGTGCGTGTTTTTGTTCCTTTTTAATTAAAGGGAATAGAGCAGGGGTTCTTTCTGAGTGGTCCCCCCCCCCAACAGACTATAAAAACTCCACGGCCCACCAGTGTCACAGCAACTGTTTTTCTGCATATAAAAGCCAGGGCTAGTATTAGGAGGTAGGAAGCAGGACAATTGTCCAGGGTCCATGCCACAGCGGTCCCCACAAAATTAAGTTGCTCAGGCTTCGGCTTCAGCCCCAGACGAAGGTTTCTGACCGTCAGAGGGGTGAAATATTGGAACGGCCTACCGAGGGAAACGGTGGGGGCGACGGACCTGTCTGGTTTTAAGATAAAGTTAGATAAGTTTATGGAGGGAATGGTTTAATGGTAAAACATAGTAGTCAAGGAAAGCCAAGCAATGGTGGGTAAATAGTATAATGGCTAACGGGGTCGGGCTGGAGACTCTTGTCTATATGCTCGGGGTCTTACTGATCGCCACATTTGGGGTCGGGAAGGAATTTTCCTCCAGGGCAGATTGGCTGAGCCTCTGGAGGTTTTTCGCCTTCCTCCGCAGCATGGGGCAGGGATCTCTAGCAGGAAGGGTCTCTGCCGATTGCAGTCACTAAAAACAGGATTGGGGACTTCAACAGCAGAGTCCAGGGAAGGGGTAGGGACGGTTTTATGGCCTGCAGCATGCAGGGGGTCAGACCAGATGATCATAATGGTCCCTTCTGACCTTAGTCTATGAGTCTATGAGTCTATGAGGCTGGGAGCCCTGGGCTTCAGCTTTCTGCCTTGGGACCCAGCAAGTCTAACACTGGCCTTGCTTGGCGGCTCCCCTGAAACCTGCTCATGGCCCCGGGCCCCTGGCTGAGAACCACTGGAATAGAGAATGAAGACAGGCCTTGGTGCTCTTTTTGTAGAAGCTGTTTTGAAAGCTTGATGAGTCATAAGAGGTTCTAAGACGATATAATTTAATTGCACCAACTAGTAGAAATTACAGAATCTGAGTCAATCATATCCTAAAGTCTTTGATAGAAATGGACTGATAAGACTATGTTGGTTTCCTAAAGTGATTCCCTGACCTGATCTTGTCTTGCATTGCAAATCATTTTACTTGGGCCATAAATTGTCTTGAATTCAGAACAAACCAAGTTAATTGGCCTCTTGATTTCACTTCTGCTATCAAAGCAAAATGTCTAACTTGCAGAGTTGATATAGCAGGAACCACACACTGATTTAACTTGCTGACCTAGGGGGAAAAAAGTTTAACAGAGACAGCAGCTTTTGAACCTTAAAGCCATATCATATACATTTAAGAGCAGCTAAGCACATGTGTCTGTGTGATCTTTGAGACTGCAAGTAGTGATTTGTATAGTGATCTTCTGCAGGCAGCACTTTCCTTAAACTCGTAATTTTGCCTGTGTGGTCAGAATCCAGCATGTGGTTGTTATGACTCTAATTGCTTTTGAATCTGGGTTGGTGGCTGTACTTTGTGCTTTGTCATCCTGATATTATTGTTGTAGTAGTGCTCATAGACTCAAATCAGGACTGAATTCCCGGTGTGATAGGCACTGTAATGATGAGGTTCTTGTCCTAAACAGATAATTTGAAGAGAAGGGGGCATAAAAAGCTCTTACAGGCCAGATCCTTGGGTACTCTGCCTGCACTGTTCCGATCATGGGTATTTTCCCACTATACGCTTAGAACCACCTAATTTAAATGTGATTTAAATGATGCTTGTCCAGATTGGCTACAATGGGGTAAACAGCCCAAGCTCTGCCTAGCAAAAGTCATCCTGATAACCTTCCCTTTTCAATAATCACGCCCCCGTTGCAGTGATTACGGCGCATGGTATACAAGCCCTTCATCAATGGTACGCTGCTGCTTGATCACTTCTACACCTGGAAATCCTCCCTAGGCCACTCACTTAGGTTTTGATCAAAGTCTGCCCAGTGTGTGGTACAAAGCAGCCATCCTGTACCAGAGGATATGACCCAGTATATTCCTCATAAAAACACTTTTCTCATTGTGGAGAGGAGAGCAAGCTTCACCTCCTTCTTTTTGATGAAGGCAATGAGGAGGAAAGGAGCAAAATTCAGATCCAGGTTTAGGAAGTTTGGGTTTTGTGCACCTGCGGGTTTGGCCCATCATAAAGACTGGGGGTAAGTGCGAGGTGGGGGGCTTTCTGCAAAATGTGGATCCTGATCTAGGTTCACATTTTAAATATGCTCCCATCTTCCCCAAAAGGTAGGGGGTGTTGATATCTGAGTTTTGCTTTGTCTCTCTCCCATGAAATTGAGATGGCAACTGTAATTACAGCATCCTATAAAACTATAACATCCCCTCCAGCCCCTTTTTACCCACCAAACAAAATTTGAGTCTGTTTGCAGCGTGGAAGTTAAATAGATGACCACTTAGTAACTGCCAAAATCCTCCTCGATCGGGACAAAGATGTCTATGTAAGTGCATCACATTGGCAGCTTCATTTCTGCTGATGACCGAAGTCCAGAGGCAAGATCATAGCAGTAGGTTTTAATGACTGTGACACAGAGTGGTTAACTAAAAGCATGCACTTGATGGGTGTTTAAAACCCTAATTTGATGCCTCCAATTCTGTTTGGTTTTTAGTTCAGTAAATGGGCACCTATTAAGTCTGTTGTCAAAAAGAGAAAACTATTTTTGTTATATTCACATGGAAACGGCACGTGATTTCCTCAAAATGTGGCATGACCCCTGTTGGTCTCCATGCATTAACAAAGTTGTTAAGGGTTTTGTTGAACACTTTCCATTAGCCCTGCCATCGCTGCTGGCATGAATATTTAATGTCGAGAGCAGTACTTTTCAAAATTCCTTTTTGTCAATCTGCTTTGATAAATGTAAATATATAAACCCCTTTACCCTCCAAGCCCCTGAAAAAGCAACAGTAGGCCTGTTTTGTACAAAGGCCTGACCATCAAGCTGCCTGCATTTTCCTTTTCCTCCCTCCGCCCCCCTTTTCAGCTGTAGCTGTGAGAAAGTTACCCTAATACCATTGTGGCCTTGCTCTTTCTTTTTTATCTGCTACTTGGCAAAGGCCTAAACTTTCCCCCTTCCCCCTCCCTTTCCTTCTCAACCCCCTTCGCTACCAGCTGAACCAATGATCAGTGCCATTTCTTGACAGGATTTGCGTTTGAACTTCACTTGAGCACAATAGCTGTCCGGCAACTTCGCCTGGTCTCTGTTAGATGAATTCCTGACACTTCATGGGTCGCTGGCCCCTTTTTATCCACCACAGAAAACAGTGGAATGTCTGGAAGACAGAATGACTTTTGAGGACACTAAAAGATTTACCGTGTCTGGGGCAACCTCTGAACTTTTTATTTTTTGCCATAGAAAATGTGTTTTTCCTATTTGTAGCCCACGCCTCTCCCTCCCACTAGGTAATTTATTTGGCTCACTTTTTTAACCCTGGCTTCAGCTGGTGTTCCTGTTCAGTCTCTCTCTCTCTCTGATTCACCCGGTGCTCCTTAAATACATCTAATAAAGTGAGTTGGATGGTCTGATTGTCCGTCCTTCAAAGGTGCTCAACTCCCATTGGCTTCAAAGGTTGTTGTGGGAGTTCAGCACCTTTGAGAGTCAGGCCAGGGATTACTAGGATATAACTGCACCGTAGTTAAAGGTTATAATATGGGTACATAACAAAGACAGGCTTAATAAATATTCCTGACAATATAACAATGGAGGCCAAAGAGAATGGAGATTTTTTTTTTATCTGAATTAAAGTTTTGCTCAATACTCCCTGTATGTGCATCTGAGCACCTCACAATCATTAACGGATAATATCCATGTGAAGTAGGGAGTTGTGCTTCCTATTTGATGGGCAATGGAGGCACAAGGTAGATTAAGCGAATTGCCGAGGTCATGCAGAAAATCTGTGGCTGAGCTGGGAATTTAATCCAGGTCTCCAGAATTCCAGGACAGTGCCCAACTAAACCATATTACTTCCTGCTTGGTGCCATCGTTCCTTGATAGACTTGGTGTAAGCATTTGCCTTTCATACTGTTGGAATTTATTCATTCTGGATGTGAAGAGGGTGTCTTGGTTGAGCAGGGAGGGCTGAGCAGTACGTACCACTGATAAGGGTACTTGCGTTCATTGGAGAGGAGTTCATCACTATCCCAGTGCAGATATTGAAGTCAATGGGACTACTTACAGTGTGTGAAATTAAGTGCATGTATAGGTCTTTGCAGCATCAGGGCCATGAAATGACTGTTCCATGTTACCTTTCCTCTAACAAGTTTCATCAAGTTTCAGTTTTTGTGGCATGTTCAACAGTAATTATACAACTTAATGGCATTTGTGCTGTTTTAAATTGCCACCACTCAAGAGGAAGAGCGAGCCCAGATGGTTCATGTTGTTTCATCCTCTATTATCTAGAATACAGTTCTAAAAATATTGAAGGTGGAAAACTGTAATCAGTCCATCTGCACTAAACCAAATGTGGAACACACCTCTGGATTGTACCCAATTTTGAGGTGGTGTTACTTTATTTTATATCCAAATATACCTCTGTCCCACACTAATCAGGAGGTCTATTTATAACTATAAGTTATTTATATCACAGGTTTTTAATGGAGATCATCAGAAGAATATTAAAGAAGTGAGCTTAATATACTTTTAAGTTTCTACCATCGTGCTTTTGGCTATTGTTGTATACTTTCTTTGGCCTCCTTGTTACATGTTTTAAAGACCTGTGCTGCACATTAGAGTGTTAGGGGTTTGAGAACTATAAACAGTGCAGAGTCACAAGTCATTAAAGTGGTTAAGCCACCCTAGTGTGGATACACTTATATTGGTATATAGGTGCCTTTATAACTGTATAGCTATTCCCAAATGGAAAGGTGCCTAAGCCACCTTTATATTGTTGTACAGTATAACTATATTGGTAAAAAAAAAATTATACCTCTGTCCTTTTAGACCCGACCTAAGAGTAGGTGACTTACGATGTGTGGTGTGTTTTTTTTGTTTTGTGTGTGTGTGTGTGTGTGTGTGTGTGTGTGTGTGTGTGTGTGTGTGTGTGTGTGTGTGTGTGTGATTTGTGGGATGTGTGTTGTGGGAAGCTGGATGTAATAAAACCACATACGTCAACATACTGGCTTTGTTCAGTCAATGTCTTGCACTCATATCCCTACAAACCCTCTTCCTCCATTTCTTTTTTAGTCTTAGGCCTGGTCTACACTGCGGAGTGGTGGTGGTGATCAATCTAAGTTACAGAACTTCAGCTAAGTAAATAACTTAGCTGAAGTCGACGTACTTAGATCTACTTACCACAGTGTCTTCACTGTGGTAAGTCGACGGCTGCCGCTCCCCCGTCGACTCCGCCTATGCCTCTTGCTCCGGTGGAGTACCGGAGTCAATGGGAAAGCACTCGGTGGTCGATTTATCGCGTCTAGACTAGACACGATAAATTGACCCCTGCTGGATTGATTGCTGCCTGTCGATCCAACGGGTAATATAGACAAGCCCTGATTCTTATCTCGGTCTGTGGAGGGCTGAAAACCTGCTTGTTTTTGCAAATTGATTCCTAGCGCATATGAGTCCAGTCATGTCATTAAGAATGTCATTGGGAGCCTTGACCGCCAGTGTCATAGCCTCCTGTGCTATTTTTGGGAGGTACTCACTCAGGCTGTATGTGCAAGTGAAAACAAAGTATTCAGTTGTGGTTTAGTGAACTAGCTGCACCAAGGTTTTGATTGGTTTGTGCTTTGAGGCTTCAGAGAAGACAGAGCTTTTCTCTCAGAAGTCACCCCGTTTTAGATCACTAGAATGTGACAGAGTTGTGGAGGTATCCTGTAAATCTAATTAAATATAATATAAAACCATAGCTATATCTGTCTATAGAACAAACTGTGCCAATACTGTTTCTCTAAATCCCTGAGATCCAAATTGCCTTCTAGCTGCTTATATCTGTTTTCATGGATCTACCCTGATAGCAGCTACGACTTGCTGTCACTGCAGAGGGGTGTGTGTGTGTGTGTGTGTGAGAGAGAGAGAGAGTATGGTGGGCCAGCTCCCTGTCCTTGCGGTCCACCCTACCTACCTGTCACTCGTTGGAGAGGGTAAGGGAAAGACATCCCATGCAGCTCCTGGCTTTTTTGAATGGGAAGGAAATGCTGCTGGCTACATCTCAGACAGCAATGCCCTACACTCCATCTCCTCTTCTGCAAACCCCGTTTGTATTAGCCCAACAGTGGGTATGGATAGTGGTTGTACAAAGTAAAGAGCTAAACAGACAACCATTTGAGACATTTATTAAAGTCCTTGCAATTCTAGTCTGGTGAGAGTAATAACCACCCATCAGAAATGTCAGTCCAGATCCATAGCAGGATCTGCTCACCTGCTGGATGCTTCAGATTGAAGTGGGAAGCAGAATGGCCTTGTGATTAAAGAGCAGGACCTGAAGTCAGGAGGCCTGTATCTAGACTTGCTGTGCAACCACGGGTAAGTCACTTTACCTGCATGTGCCTTTGTTTCCCAATCATCTGCAAAGGGAAGATAAAAATGTTTCCCTACCTCACAGAATATAGTGTGAGACTTATTGAATGTAATCTCAAGGTGCTTTGTGATTCTAGGATGGAAAATGCTGTAGAAATACAGTGTTGCTATTATGTGATTCTAAAATACATCTATGATCTTCCTATCCTATCTATCTGTTATTCCAAAGCAGCTTGCCTGTATCCCTTCGTGGTATCCACTGAGGCATCTGATTTCACTCAAGAGCAGGTTGGATTTGATTTAAATCATGATTTAAATCGCTAGTCAGACTCAATTTAATCATAATTTCTACATAAAAGTGCATTCTTGTTGGTTGTTATAACCTTAATACATATTCTTCACAACTCAGAGATAGATGTAGGTTTCATTTTTAGAAGGTACACACTATACATTTTTAAAGTGATTTATTTTGAAAACTTTTCAGATTAGTCCCTCTCTTCTCACATTTATCTCCAGATTTCTTCTCCTTGTCCAGATCTATTCCACCCCCAATAATCTTTTGTTCATTCTACTTTTTGAAACTTTGCGCTTTTAGAGAGGTAAGTGATTGATTCCGTGTACACAAATTTGCAGAGGAACAGTAGGGTTGAGGTTTGTTATTTCTCACCTGTTATGTATTATTTATTTATTTAAAACATTTTGGCTTTTAACAAGCATGTTATCTCTGAAGACACAAATCCAGTTTGAGAACTGAAAAACTAAGCATCTCTGATGATATCTGCCAGAAAGACTGAGCACCGAGACCCCTTGGTCTGGGTGCTATTTCCTTGGCGCTGAGTTGTGCCGCTGAGATTAGACCCAAAATGGTACGTTCTAAACCAGAGTCTTTGAAGTGGACTCATGCTCCTTCTGCACCCAAGAACACTCACTAGCTCCTCCTTTCTTTTGTTACACTGATGGTAAGTACACAGGAAATAATGTTTTCTCCTTCCTCCCTCCCCCTTTGGAGGCAAAACATCTCTGACTGTTAAAACTTGGTTCTTTCCAGCTGAGCATTTCCTAGCAATCAGGACGCTTCCCTCGTTGCTCTAGTCCTTTATTCACGATAATATTAAGAGACATCATAACATCCCAGAGTCAGAGCAAACAAGGCACTATGTAATTTTATCTCCTATTAATGCAAAGTGTCACAGATGGGGCTATCATTAGACAGCAATCTATAAAAATGGCCCATGAGACAGAGCTCTGGCGCAATTATTTATTCTTCAATTATTTATTCAGCCCTTTAAGATGTGCCTTGCTGACAGACAGCGTAGAATGTACAACCTACCAATTTGCAGATTTTGACTGACTGAATCCTCCGTCCTTTGTAGGCCGAAACATTTCTTTCTTAAGTGCTTTTAATTTTACCCTTTTAAACCACTTCTCTCCCTCCCCCACTCCCCAATTTCAATCTCTGCTATTTCACGTCATTGTGCGAATGTGCCTTTGGCCTCAGGTTTGCAATCCCTGGACTCTTTGGAAGCACAGATTCAATTCCTAGCAGGGTTAACTTCAGTCGCTCAACCTTCTAGGATACTAATTGGGCCAAATTGTGCTCTCTTTTATTTTATACGGTTGTCTATCCAGAGGAAATCCATTCATGTCAATGGATTTGCTATGGATTTTATGCTGCTGCAACTGAGAGCAGAATCTGGCCCACCAAGTTCTGGGGCATGCTGATGTGTGTATGTAGAAGGTCTTTTAGCTAAGCACTTAAAACACTTGAGGTCTTCAGTGCTCTGCATAGCCTGGCACTTTCAGAGAGAAGAAGTTTATCCTGATGTTATTGCCCAAAATTTCTGGGATCTGGCTAAAAATTCTGGGCAACTAACAACCTGGTTTATCCCAAGAGGGCTTTAGTCACCTTCAAACATTAAAATGAAATTTATTTAACTCTTACCAATATCTTGTCTCTTTCCATCTTCCCGCAGTTGTTGCTATTACTTTATTATATTAGTGCCTTTAGCATGCATATCCCTTTATAGACAAGTGAAAAAATGAAGTCCTTGTCCCTTGCACCTCCAGTGTACAAATTAATGGACCCCAAAATACTTTGACACATACCAATACCTTCTTTTTTTTACAGATGCTTAGGGCTTGCCTACATGGGGACACTCTAGAAAGTTAATCCGAATTAACTAAAAATGTGAATTTAAAATGTATCAGTTAAACTTCACTAAATCCCTGTGTGGACACTCTGATTCAGAATTAAAGTGGCCTTACTTTAAATTACTGTATATACTCGTTCATTAGCCCGTTCATTTATAAGCCGACCCCACAAGATGGATAAGTAAAAATAGCATAAACTGTATGACCCTTTCATAAGCCGACCCTATGTCTCAGGGGTTAGAAAACTTTGGCTCCCAGCCCATCAGGGTAAGCCGCTGGTGGGTCGGAACGTTTTGTTTACCTGGAGCGTTCACAGGCACGGAGCCCTTCAGCACCCAGTGGCCGCGGTTCACCGTTCCCAGCCAATGGGGAATGGCGAACGGCGAACTGCGGCCACAGGGAGCTGAGGGGCTCCATGCCTGCAGACGCTCCAGGTAAACAAATGACAACGTATTAGATATTCAATTCAACAAGTCCATAGAGTTTAAAATCATAAAATTTTGGTGTAGACCCGTTTATAAGCCGACCCCTGCTCTTTGATGCGTCACTTTTTTACCAAAAATATTCGGCTTATGAACGAGTATATACGGTAGTTTAATTCATGTCACCTTAGTGTATGTTTCATCCCCTTTTGACAGCCTTCATTATATCTGTGGCCTCCTTCGCTTTCAGTACAACTTTATTTATTTATGGATGATATTTAATTACTTGTCTTTAAAACTGTAAAAGCCAAATCAGTCATTTTGTTTAACGTTGATCCACGCTGGCAAGTGTTCTAGCATGAAACTAGTAATTCATGTGCCAGTGTAACTAACCTTCCATTTTTTGATTTACTGATAAATATTTAACACGTGGACTGTAACTGACAAGATAAAGTCTCTAATTAGATTAGTTTGTAATTTCCGAAGTTCCTAACCAGCGATTAGCTAGTTTTGTTCCTGCTGAGTTAAGATCTCTTGATAGTTCACTTTGTAATTTCAGTAATTTTTGTAATTTGCAACCGGTCCTGGTCTGAATTTTAAAAGGGACAGGCTAACTACATACATGCTCTGCTACTTGCATGATGTCAGCCATAAACATCAATTGCAGTTTCCCTTATTTGATGGCATATTTAATTCTGTAAAAAGGAGTTGTTTCAGCTTTGGGTTGCTAAGTCTATTGAGTTACCAGCAATAACTTTGTTTGGGCCTTTTAAAAATCTATTTCATCCAACTCAGGCCTTGGCTACACTTGCGAGTTACAGCGCTGTAAAGGCTCCCCCAGTGCTGTAACTCACTCCCCGTCCACACTGGCAAGGCATTTGCCGCGCTGTATCTCCGTGGTTGCAGCGCTGCATGTACTCCACCTCTCCGAGAGGAATAGCAAGTATTGCGCTGCCGCCCAATGCGCTGTGAATGGCCTCCAGAATTATTCGGCAGTATCCCACAATGCCTGTTCTAGCCACTCTGGTCATCAGTTCAAAATCTACTGCCCTGGCCTCAGGTAACCAACCATGTGACCCACCCTTTGCATTCCCTGGGAATTTTAAAAATCCCCTTCCTGTTTGCTCAGCCCGGCGTGGTGTGGAGTGCTATCAGCGAATCTTTCCAGGTGACCATGCCTCCACGCGCCAAGCGAGCCCCAGCATGGAGCAATGGCGAGTTGCTGGACCTCATCAGTGTTTGGGGGGAGGAAGCTGTCCAGTCCCAGCTGTGCTCCAGCCGTAGGAATTACGATACCTTCGGGAAGGTATCAAAGGACATGACGGAAAGGGGCCATGACCGGGACGCCCTGCAGTGCAGGATTAAAGTGAAGGAGCTGCGGAGTGCCTACCGCAAAGCCCGCGACGCAAACGGCCACTCGGGTGCTCCCCCCGCGACCTGCCGATTCTACAAAGAGCTGGATGCGATACTTGGGGTTAATCCCACCTCCACTCCGAGCACCACTATGGACACTTCAGAGCCGGTGTGGGGGGGGAAGGAGGAAGAGGAGGAGAAGGAGGAAAACGGGAGTGATGGTGGTGGGCCGAATGGAGACACCCCAGAATCCCTGGAGCCGTGCAGCCAGGAGCTCTTCTTGAGCCAGGAGGAAGGTAGCCAGTCGCAGCGGCTGGTACTTGGTGGAGGACAAACAGAAGAGCAGGTTCCCGGTAAGCGTTTTTTTTTTTCGGGAAGGGATTTTTTCCCTTTTCGGGTGCGGGCTCTTTGGGAGAGGAGGGTTAGGCATGCATGCCTAGATGCGGAATAGTGCATTGATGTGGTTTATCACATCGCGGTAATCGGCCTTGGTAATTTCCTCGAATGTCTCATCCAGAACGTGTGCAATGCGCTTGTGCAGGTTTATTGGGGGAGCCACCATGGTCCTTGTCCCAGCCAGGCTAACGTGTCCGCGCCACTGTGCCGCAAGGGGCGGGGGGACCATTGCTGCACACAGGCAAGCTGCATATGGGCCAGGGTGGAAGCCGCATTGCAGTGGAAGACCCTCCCTTGCTTCCCAGGTCACTCTCAGCAGCGAGATATCGTCCAGGACGAACTCCTATGGAAAATGTGGGGACAGTGTTCAGTATAGCGGCCCCCTGCAGCTGTTGCCTCTCCCCAAGGCACAGAAACCCAGAGGACAGTGCAGCCCTGAAACAATCAGTCCCCCTTACTCACCATTTTGAGGCTCCTGTGGGATATGTGTGCTCTGTTTCGGACGGGAAAATTATGCTATTGTGTAGACCCTGTGTGTTTTCTACTCCTTAAGTGCGGGGGGAATCATTACTCTGTCAGGTATAAACAATGCTGCCTCTGTTAAATGTTGCATTTTGCCTATACAGCTGCATCAACCTTGAGACCTCAGCCGTCCCTCTTATCGCCTGCTCAGAGACTGCAAAGACTCAGGAAGAAACCGCGAAAAAGCAAAGACGACATGTTGCAAGAAGTGATGTGGCAATCTATTAAAGAGAATGAGAAAGCACAGAACTGGAGGGAGAGAGAAAGCAGGATCCGCCAGGAAAATGCAGCGCACCGGCGGCAAAGCACCGCGCACCGGCAGCAAAGCACTGATAGGCTCATAAGCATCCTGGAGCGCCAAGCAGATGCTATCCAGGAGCTGGTAGCCATGCAGAAAGAGGAGCAGTACTGCAAACGCCACCCCCCCTACAGCCCTTGTCCCAAAACTCTTTCCGTTGTGCCCCACTGTCACCTCCGACCCACTTTCCCCAACTTCCGTGTTCTTCACGCCACCCGCTGCCTCCAACACCAGTATCTTCATCACCCAGCCCTGAAAACCATGACCCTTACCCTCTGCACTCAACCCCCATCACCATGCAGTATAGATGTCCTGAAGTGCAGCACTCACTGCACAGCACACCAGACAGGACATACGCGAATCTGTGATTGTACTGTTCCCCACTCCACCCCCTTGTTTCTCTCCAATAATTTTTTTTTCTTTTCAATAAATGGATTTTTTTGGCTTTGAAAACATTCTTTATTATTGCATTAAAGTAAAAGACTCCTTAGCCCAGGAAATAAACAGGCACTGCAAGTCTGTTTGTCTGCTTAGCAAACACTGATTCCTAAAGATTGGAACTACTGCACTTCACTCCCGTGCAGGGCACCAGATATATCTGCTGGTTTTCAGCCTCAAATTGCTCCCTCAAGGCATCCCTAATCCTTGCAGCCCCGCACTGGGCCCCTGTAATAGCCCTGCTCTCTGGCTGTGCAAATTCAGCCTCCAGTTGTTGAACCTCAGAGGTCCATGCCTGAGTGAAGCTTTCACCCTTCCCTTCACAAATATTATGGAGGGCACAGCACGCGGATATAACCGCGGGAATGCCGTTTTCGGCCAAGTCCAGCTTCCCATACAGAGATCGCCAGCGGCCCTTTAAACGGTCAAAGGCACACTCCACAGTCATTCGGCACTGGCTCAGCCTGTAGTTGAACCGTTCCTTGCTGCTGTCAAGGCTCCCTGTGTAGGGTTTCATGAGCCACCGCATTAACGGGTAAGCGGGATCTCCAAGGATCACAATGGGCATTTCAACTTCCCCTACCGTGATCTTTCGCTCTGGGGAAAAAAGTCCTGGCCTGCATCTTCCTGAACAGCCAAGTGTTCCAAAAGATGCGTGCGTCATGCACCTTTCCGGGCCAGCCTGTGTTAATGTCAATGAAACGCCCACGGTGATCCACAAGCGCCTGGAGAACCATAGAGAAATATCCCTTCCGATTAACGTACTCGGATCCTAGGTGGGGTGATGCCAGAATAGGAATGTGCATCCCATCTATCGCCCCTCCACAGTTAGGGAACCCATTTGTGCAAAGCCATCCACTATTTCCTGCACGTTACCCAGTGTCACGGTTTTTCTGAGTAGGATGCGATTAATGGCCTTGCAAACTTGCATCAACACGATTCCAACGGTCGACTTTCCCACTCCTAACTGGTTTGCGACTGACCGGTAGCTGTCTAGAGTTGCCAGTTTCCAGATTGCAATAGCTACCCGCTTCTCCACTGGCAGGGCAGCCCTCATGTGTCCTTGCGCCGCAGGGTGGGGGCGAGCTCCTCACACAGTCCCATGAAAGTGGCTTTTCTCATCCGAAAGTTCTGCAGCCTCTGCTCATCATCCCAGACTTCCATGACGATGTGATCCCACCACTCGGTGCTTGTTTCCCAAGCCCAAAAGCGGCGTTCCACGGTGCTGAACGTGTCCGTGAATGCCACAAGCAATTTCGTGTCGTACACGTTACGTGGCTCGATAGCATTGTCGGACTCCTCACTCTCAATCTTAAGGAATAGTTCGACAGCCAAACATGACGTACTGGCGAGACTCGTCAGCATATGCCTCAGCAGTTCGGACTCCATTTCCCGCAGACAGATTGTGCTGCACAGAAACCGTTGAAAGATGGTGCCAAAGGTGGACGGAAACAAAGGGCTTTCTGTGATGCGAAGCGATGCATCACGGGACATTGGGACAGGACCCCCCGCATCCACACTCCCCTTCTCACAACCCGTGGCGCCAGAATGAGAAAAGGTGCTCTGTGGGATAGCTGCCCATAATGCACTGCTCCCAATAGCGCTGCAATTGCCGCAAATGTGGCCACGACAGTGCGCTGGGCAGTTGTCAGTGTGGACAGATTGCAGCGCTTTCCCTACTCAGCTGCACGAAGTCAGGTTTAACTCACAGTGCTGTACATCTGCAAGTGTAGCCAAGGCCTCAGTAAAAGGTGTCCACCTTATATAGTGTAACACAATAAGTATTACACTGCAACAATCTTGCCCTTTAAAACTGGTGGCTCCCACTAGTTAATCAATACTCGCAGTTGAGCCAGGTTCTCATTTTCATTAGGCTGCTAATCAGAATTTGCTCTTGATCATCACCCTGTGACAATTAGAACTTGAGAATACTGAACTGTTTTATTGAACCTTCCTTCAAATTATTAGTTGATGACGTTTCCTCATAAACTCAAATATGCAAAACATAAGGGAGTAAAATACACCAGCCATACTCACCTTGATTATGAGTTCTTACTCTGGAAAAATTAAATGGATTTACTTACCTCAGTAAGTCATCATCAGTTTCAGTGAGGGTTGCTGTGATCTAGCCCAAATATTGTCATCTGTAGGATACGTTTTGTGAGTCTGGTAAAGCATTTTTGTTTCATGGAATAAAATCAGCAGAACTTCCATGAGCCCAGGTTCCATAACTAAAGGACCTTGAGATTGAAGAGTGTGTGTGTGCGCTTTCTTGTTTTCTACAATACCATAGACAAGTACAGTCTGAAACCTCCAATGCCAGCTTGTAGCCAACCTCCTGTGGAACTGCTCTACAGTGAAGCTTCAGAATCCATTTTTAAAAAAACACAACCTTTTTTCCTCCTGATTTCAGGCTGGAGGGGAGAGACCGATACTTGCTATATGACACTACTCTGTGAAATTTTGATTGCTACGGTTACTCTGGTCTGTTTGTCAGTACCATTCAGCCACTTGCTTACTCCGCCTCTGTGTCCACTTTGGATAGCTGGGACTTTACAAGTTTGCTCATACAGAATTCACGGCCACTGCGAAGAATATAGCTAATGGCATATATAAAAGTGTGTGTGCGCGCACAATTTTCATTAAAGATTGATTTGGTGTTAACGAATAGTATGTCTAAGTGACATTAAGCATTTGATTTAAGCAAAGAAATTCATCAGGAAGCCTGAAAATCTCTGCTGACACCCTGGCCTTAACTCTAGCACTTGTGCCAAAAGATCCAGAAAAGGCTTAATGATGGGAGATAATGCTGCAGTGTCAGCACACATTTTCAGCCTGAACTCTGAGTTTCCTGGCTTTTGTGTATTTTCAGTCCGACCTTTGTTACTAGTCCTCTCCCCCTCCCCCTCAAAAAGTATCCTCAAACAAAGAGAGAATGAGATCCCAGCAGTGGATCAAATAGTGAATGTGAATGGTAGGTAATAATGTATTGCAAGGAATGACCTGATGAAAGTGGTAAGAGATGTTTGCAGCATGTGTGTGACCTGTTAAAATTGCACTAGCTGGGTCAGTGTAGACCTACAAAGAGGAAGTAATTTCCTGCAGAATTTTTTTAATTAGTGGATCAATAGCTGGAGATAATGAGTCATTGGGGCTCGGAAATATGTGTGCTGAGAATCCTTGTGCACGTGCTGATGGAAACACACACACACACACACACACACACCACTTACAGATCTACTTTCCTTTCCATACCCGTGCCCTCCCATTGTCATGTCAGTTGTGGGGCTTAGCATGCATATTTGGGCATACTCTAATTATTGTGGCAGCTTGTCCTCTGCCATATTTATATTCTCTCTGTTCCTTGCATATTGCACGTTCCCAAGCGGCACATATAATATAATAATTCTCATGCTCCTGCCAGGTTCTAGAGGTGCCGTACAAGCTATTAGACTACAAAATACAGTAACAAGTAACACAGTAGCATGCCAAAGGAGCGCTATCATTTTGTCACTACCAAAATGCAGAGATCAATTAAACAGAAAAGAAAAATAGTGAAAGATGGAAGTCAGCATTTTAGATGACAGAGGGCTTGAGTTTTGAGGCTTCCTTTCTGCCTTGGGATCCGTCAGTGCTGGCCCTACACCTATGCAAAGTCTCACTGACTTCATATTCTTGTATCTGTAGCTGAGCTACATTTAGATGGGTGAAGATAAGATTTATTTTGTGTTAGAGATTACAATTTGTGCCTGTGTGTGTCTTCCAGTCCAGCAGAATAGAGGCAGAGGGTTTTGTTATGGGAATGGGATACTCTCCCTGCTGCCTTGTTCACACTGACTGTGCCCTTCCCAGGCTTTGTCCCCATGCAGGAGAGCAGATGTTTCCACTTCTGCTACCTGTGAAAGAGCCTTTTGCAAGGGATTATGTTCTTGTGTGAAATGAGCTTCCCTCCCTCTTCCCCACCCAGGAATTTTGCATTTGGAATGGAGTTCGCAGCTGGGGGTAAATTCCAAATTCCCTTAGCACCAGAGATTCTCCATGTTTCCATTGCCCAGCAGCGGTGTTCAGTTCAGAGACTTTTCACATACTCTGGTAGCCAGTGATTGCTGTGCCAGGCAGTTCAACACCTGACTCCAACCTGTCTTTGCCTCTCCACTGGGAGGCTGCCCAGCACTTCACTGGCAAATTGGTTGTAGGGACCAGAGCAGAGCCCTGAACCTGCATCGATCCACAAAGCCTGCAGAGAAGTTCAGGAACAGGAGGTAATGTTTGTTCCTTGCTATTTGCCATGAGTTATGACATCAGTCCCGGTTGATGAATCCAATTCAGAAGAAACCAAAATTACACCTAAGGAAATTAATTGTGCTTTTTCTAATAAGCCTTGGATGGTAACTGAATGTGCATGAGGGACTGTGCTAGCAGATGTTGATACAGGGTTAGGGCCTGAGTAAAGATTGTTCAGGTAAAAGGAGCAGATCTTTTTTTCTAAAGCAAATTCCTATTTTTGCTGTAGCCTTTGCTGTCCTGATCAGTGAGGCTTTTGGCTTTAAGATGGGTTTTCATTTTCTTATTTTTGAAAGTAGGAGAGAATTTCACCCTTTTGAATTTTGCTTGGCTACAGGTAAAGAATATCATGGGGAAAAGATACTGGCTACTAAAGGACTCTAATCTAGCAGAGAAAGGCAGAACAAGAACCAATGGCTGGAAGCTGAAGGCAGACTAATTAAAATTGGAAATAAGACACACATTTGTAACAATCAGAATTATTATCCATTGGAACAAACTCCTCAGGGAAGAGTAAGTTCTCCATTTCTTGATGCATTCAAATTAAGATTGGATGACTTCCTGGAAGTTATGCTTTAGACAAACACAAGTTTTGGGGCTCAATATGGGGCTCAATATGGGGTAAGTGGGTAATATTTAATGGCCTGTGTTATACAGGAGGTCAGACTAGAAAATATAGTGGTCCCTTCTGGCCATAAAATCTATAACTATGAATATATGACTCTCTAAACAGTTTGCAGAAGTGCTAATTAGGGCCAATAGCAAGTTGACTGCCCTGCCTTAATGCTAAAATGTCTAGCAGAGCTTCCTCTGCCTGTGCAAGATGGAGATTTTGCTTTTGCATATGTGTCTGATTTGGGAGACCCTTGTGATGGTTATTCAGATGTAGAGATCAAAAAAGAGGTTGCCCAGATGGATCATTTAAACTGGATGTTGTTGAAGTTATGAGCAGAGCTGAGCTTTTGAAAAATGTAGCTGTTTTTGACTTGAGGAGCACCAAAAATGCTATAATAACCCATTAACCTTGGAAGGAGGGGTAGCAAGAGGGAAAGGAGATGGTTAGCCTGTCCTTCCTCCCACCTCCCTCCCCAGTTGTAAGTAAGCCTCTTCATCTTTCAGACAGAAACCATTTAAAGGTTGATAACTCTGAATGGGGTTTAGTGATTACATTGAGTAAAATACAATTTTCAAATGTGCCCAAGTGATTTAGGAGCCCAACTCTCATTTACTTTCTATGGGACTTGTGCTCCTACATCATTTAAGCACTTTTGAAAGTGTTAACCATTGTGCACGTCACCACTATAAATATACAGATTCTGTTCTGTGGGTACACCAGAGTGAATTCCTTTGAAATTGATGAGTGCTCCAGATACATCCCATTGTGAATGAGAACAGAATTTGACCTACTGTCTTTAGAAGCTAGAATTTTTCCATCTGCCTTTTGCTTAATGCTTCATTGTTTCACCTGCTAAAATATAAACTTGAACCTCATTTGTAGCTGTTATATTTCAGTGATTAGTTGGCATACGAGATTACAGCAACCTACTCTCCTCCCTCCCTCCATCCCCCCAGTGAAAGAAAAGCAAACAAGCGAGTTAAAACAATTCTCTGTGCTGATTTTCCCACACACAGAGCTGTGGTTTTAACTGGCAGGTTATATATTGTACATTTCATTATTTTCCTCCAGGAGGCTGCTGGAGGGTTGAGGGGCGGAGCAGGAGAGGGTTTGGACGCAGATTCACTCATTGTTCAAAGCCATGATTTGATTGGGTGGTTGCCTGAGAACTGACTCCAAATGGTGCAAAGCTGGGATCGCATCCCCAAGATGTCGGGGGGGGGGGGGGGGGGGATTATTTGTATCTTTCTCCCGTTTCCTTGCAAAAGTAGCCAGAGCCTATTAGCTCTCTTCCTCTCTCCAACACAGCTCTGCAGGGCTCCTTCAGATTTCTAATTTTGATTAAAAAGACTGAATTCTGGAGCCTTATTACAGTTCCCATTACAGCAAAGTTAGAGTTTTAAAAAGAGCCTCTCTGGCACAGCTGCGGGAAGCTGCAGCTTCTCATTAATTGGCTATTTCTTGGAAGAGTGCTGTTGTTTGCTTGATAGTGATGATATATTATGGTAGAGCACCATAAATGTGTCTGGTGCTGTACTGTCAGCTCTGCCAAACAGATAAAACTCCCTGTTCTGAAGAGCAGTAGTTCTGGGCTACATAGGGAAATGGTGAACTTCTGGAATAGAGGTTTTCGCCACAGGAGGTGAAATTTGCCCCTGTGCAGCACAAGGACAAGGCTTAAATCCCACTTAAAGCCTTAAAGTATTGCAGAAGTTGCACTTAGTGGCATCTGGGCCTTGTGCTGGCCATCTGCACCGGGATGAGTTTTACCCCGGGACCGTACTATGAAAATCTGAAGGAGCTGAAATGTTAAGTGTCCTCATTTCAGTTGCTCAGTCACTTGTGTTTCTGTAACACCCTTCTCATGGACTTCCCAAAGAATAAAGCAGGAAATATGCAGCTGAGATAAGTGTTTCACTGCTGAACAGACTGATTCCTCTGTGCAGCTTGCTGCCTCTGGCCCAGATAAAGAGGCAGTAAAATGGCCTCCTTGACTTGAAATGTGTTGGGAAAAGGAAGAAAATCTGAGTCTCCTAGATGAACAGACACTGTCTGGTGAAGAGACCAGACCTTCTGTTCACCCAGGCAGGGGACCGTGCAGTTTTCCTATCAGGCATCCAAACTGATGATGTAGCTTGTTTCTGGACATGTCAGAGCAACAAGTCTGCTGTCAGAGGTATGCACCTCCTCTCAATCATTCCTGTTTTAAATAAGGTTTAAGCTGTCCTCTGCCAACGTAAAACAAGGTGTGGCTGTGTGTGTGTGTGTGTGTGTGCGTGTGGTGAAGCAGGGCTGGGAAGAAGTTTTAACTAACAGCGTGCATGTGTATATGTGAGAGAGGATGCCAGCGTGCTTATGTGGGGTGCGGGTGCATGTTCAGGACCGAACAGGACACAGAAGATGTGATGTTCATAGGGGATTACAGCAATGCATGCTTCAGTATCCAGGCCTCCTTAATATGCAGAAGAAAGTCTGGCATCTTTCTTATGCTTTTGAATGAAGGAATTTTATGGCATTTTTGTGCATCCAGAGTTAAAAGATTTTGGCACCAGACAGAAGATAGGAATGTTTCAATCATCTTTATGAGAAGATTCTAATTCTACCAATTCTTTAGTGTTCTGTTGAAGGGAATTTCCTGGCAGTACATCAGTTAAAAGGATTCTTTTAGAGCTTAGATATGTGCATCTTTCCAATCCTTCCCTTGAACAGGTTCACTTTCCCTCCTACCTGCCTGCAAAGAGAGCGATGATAGAGCGAGTAAATCGTTTGGCTTCTTAGCTTAGCTATTTAGGGACATTTTGAACAACAAGCAGTTCATCAGAACTAGAGACCTGCAGACTTCAAAGTACTTATCCTCTTCTGTGCAATGTAACTGAAGCATTTGTTCATATTTACATCTGTGCTTTTCAGCGTGATCTTCAGGTGCTGGAGCACAGACTCAAGGCCGGGAAAACATAGGAGAAGATCATCTGAAATATTCCTTTACGTTCTCTCTTGAAATGCATCTGACATAAGCTTCTCCAATCCTCACTAGTTCTATTGTTAGATATAAACGTGGTTATGTTGAGATTCAGGTCTATGTACATAGTATAGAATGATAACTTTTGTACACACGTGTGTGACGTTATGCAGTCTATATGGTTTTATAAAAATATAAGTGAATATAATGTAACTGGGATATGCTTCATGCAAAAGGTCTCTTGTAAGGTATCATTACAAAGCTTATAATCTACTGAGTTTCAGAGTAGCAGCTGTGTTAGTCTGTATCCGCAAAAAGAACAGGAGTACTTGTGGCACCTTAGAGACTAACAAATTTATTAGAGCATAAGCTTTCGTGGGCTACTGCCCACTTCTTCGGATGCATATAGAGTGCTTTCTCCATACGGTTAAATGCAGTGCCTTGCATAATGACAGGTTTCAGAGTAGCAGCCGTGTTAGTCTGTATCCGCAATCTACTGAGTGTGATCATCCCATTTGTATAAATGTACCACTCTTGTATCTAAAACTAGAAATATAAAACATAACTCTGAGGGCCTATTGTAATTATGTAAAGTGTGGGCCATTAAGGATGGTTTGGAATCTTGCAGACTCCCATTGTCTGCAGATGGCTGTATTTACCTGTGAGTCTTCCTGTATATGTGATCATGTCACCTGAACTGGAATCCATCTTTAACCTAGTGCTTTTCCAGTGGAGGGGGGTGGAAACCCAGAGGGACAAAGGGTTCCTGCCTTATGCAAAAGATATATAAAGGGGTGGAAGAGAACAAAGCAGGAGAGGAGCCATCATGAAGAATCCCCTAGCTATCACCTGAGCTGCAACAAGAGCTGTACCAGGGGAAAGAATTGTGCCCAGGCCTGGAAGGTGTCCAGTCTGAGAAAAAACTTCCTGAAGCATCTCTGAGGGTGAGATTATCTGTATTCAGCTTGATTAGGCATAAATAGGTGCATTTTATTTTATTTTGCTTGGTGACTTACTTTGTTCTGTCTGTTACTACTTGGAACCACTTAAATCCTACTGCCTGTATTTAATAAAATCACTTTTTATTTAGTAATTTACTCAGAGTATGTATTAATACCTGGGGGAGCAAACAACTGTGCATATCTCTCTATCAGTGTTATAGAGGGCGAACAGTTTATGAGTTTACTCTGCATAAGATTTATACAGGGTAAAACGGATTTATTTGGGTTTAGACCCCATTGGGAGTTGGGCATCTGAGTGCTAAAGACAAGCACACTCCTGTGAGCTGTTTTCAGATAAACTTGCAGCTTTGGGACAAGTGATTCAGACCCTGGGTCTGTGTCTGGAGCCAGACGGGAGTGTCTGGCTCAGCAAGACAGGGTGCTGGAGTCCTGAGCTGGCAGGGAAAACAGGAGCAGGGGTAGTCTTTGCACATCGGGTGGCAGCTCCCAATGGGGTTTCTGTGATCCAACCCGTCACAACGTGATCGGGTGAATAATAAGCATGTGCATGCCATTGAGCAGGGTCACCCTTGACACAGAGAAATTAGATGGCACAATTATTATATTCTGCTGTCTTCTTTTTATAAGAAAATTGAAAAAACAAGAAATGTCTTCTTTTTGAGTTTTGTACTTGGCTTTGTAGCTGATAGTATTTCCCCAAACAAAATAAGCTCTACCAGCCAAAGGACTCTTATGTTGATGTAACTGTGTCTGCCTACACTAAGGCTTTTGCCAGTATAAAAATATTGTAATAAATAAATACTCTTTACACTAAATTTGGTCCTTGTTTTTGCTAACCAGGAGGATAGACTATATATTTATGTAAGTTTATTTAAGCAACTACTTAATTCACATTTGTTCAGAGTCTTAATTTTTTTACATTGTTAGAAAATGGTGAATGATACATTTCTTATTTACCAGATTATGATTAATTTTTATATGTGATTTGTGTCCAACTCTATTTGGATGGAAATTAAAATTCAATTAAATGCACAAAAACATTTTAAAATAGTTTTTATTTAAATAAAACTACCTTGAGGTGCTCGATACATAAGAAAAAAAGTTTTATCAAAACATGTTTTGCATATAAACTAACATTTATTAAACAAAGGAAACATTATCTGTAGCTAGTGAATTGAACTGATTGTTTCTAGGTCACTCTGTCCTTCAAGGTTTTAGAACTAGTAGCTCTCATCCTCTGACACCCCATTTGTATTCATAGTTTGGGAGAGGAAAACAATCTTTTCTGCATTTTCAACTGCCTGTTGGTTTCTTAAATTTGAATGAACTGATTTAATTTTCTTTAAAACATGGCAGCAAACGTACTGCTTAATATTATTTTTAATTAATTTAAATGGGATTAATAGATTAGACCTTAATATAGGTTGTCACAATTTCAAATGTAATTTTAAATAGGTTTATTTTTTTAAAAGTAAGCCTGTATTTAATTCAAATAAAAGAATTCCAATTTAAAACAAAAATCTGATTACAACCTTTTTTTTTTTTTTTATAATATTCATCCACCCTGCCTGACCATCCATGGACTATCAGTAAGTGTTCTGTCACCTACCAGTGTTCTTCAGAGAACACTTTGAAAATCACTTCTTTAGGATTTACCAGATTTCCTAGTATTCTGTATCCATAATACAAAGCTGGTTGTTGGGTCTACTGTTTCTTTTTCTCAGTGACCAAGGCTTGAGGGAAAAACTGCTTGGGATATTATTTTCTTCCTTAAAAACATGTGTTTTAAACGTATATATCTATGTAATTTTGGCTTATGGGATCTGATGAGAATTGCAGAGGGGACCTGCGAATAGCAATGCAAACGCAAATAGTATTCACAATAGCATTCTGTGATGTTTCCAAGAATATAGGCCATTGTGAGAAGGAAAGCGATTTAAGTAATTATGGAAAGACATCAAAATGGAGAAGCTCTTCAGTGAGAAGATGGAGTCAGGAGATTATCTTCTAGAAAGAATTATCTAGAGTAGACAGGGACATGGACTGTGCTTCAGGAGCCCTGGGTTCAAATCCTAGCTCAGGGACAAAATTTTGTGACTTTGGGCCTGTCACTTAATCTCCTTTGTGCCTCAGTTCCTCTCTGTAAAATAGGGTGATACTTCCCTATCCCAGAGAGGTGTTATCTGAGTAAACTCTGTCAATGATTGAGGTGCTGGGATAGTATAATAGGGGCTATATATATATGCCTGCATAGGCATGTAGATTTGAAATGCATAATTAGGTGTTACAACATGTCCTGTTCACTTTTGTTTCCTGGGAATTTTTTTCTCCCCATAGGAAACTATTGTTCTCTATAGGGTGGCAATGCTATCTGAGCTATTCTGAAATGTCAGATTTCTCCTTCTTGCCACATTAATGGTAATCGTAGTTTCCTGTTTTGTGCTAATCACTTATAGTGCCTTTCACACAAGAAATCTCAAAGCACTTTGCAGATGTTAATTAAATAACTCTTCCAAGAACCCTTTGAAGTGGATAAGAATTGTCCCGATGTTGCAGATGGGTGAGTGAAGCATGTGGATTACACCATCCTCTGCGGAGTCCGGAGTAGAAAGCAGAACTCCTGACTCAGTCTCTTTCTCTGAACACTTCCTTTGTGAAAAGGGAGTCATCCACTTATTTCATCCTATTTTGTGTTGTGATCACAGCAGACTTGATAAGGTAAATGTGTGGAGGCTGGATTAGTACTAAGGTGGGAGACTACCAAGGGACTGCAAAATTATTTGCAACCTGTTGGTTGTGGGAAATGATTTTAGTATTTTGCCCTCTGAATCAGTACTGAAAAAATTCTCCACCATGAGGTTAAAGAATACAGTGGTGAGGTCCTGAGTGCTTAGAGTTATGAAAGATGCTATGATATCTTTTGTTGTTAGAGCAGGGTTGCTAATCCTGGGTCAGCCCAAATTAAAACTGATACCTATATAATAAGTGATACCTCTCCATGCATCTGAAGAAGTGAGGTTTTTTACCCATGAAAGCTTATGCCCAAATAAATCTGTTAGTCTTTAAGGTGCCACCAAACTCCTTGGTTTTTTTGTGGATACAGACTAACACAGCTACCCCCTGATACCTATATAAAGTTACCTCTCAAGCTTCAGTTGGATGTAATACTTCCTTGTATACTGTTGTAAGCTACTGTATTCCAACCCAATGATGATTGCAGTTCTTCAGTGGATGATGTGATCCCTGTATTTATTCTTAACTGCCTCACAGATAGTTTGTGAAACAGTTTCAAGAAATGCCTTTAATAGTGGAAGCCACTAACAATGTTGGGAGACATAGTGAGAACACCAGTGTTAGCAACGGTGGGAAACTGTTAGGCAGGGCCCAGGATGTCCGGAGGCCTAGTAAATTATCACAAATGTCATAGATATTATTACAGGTGTCAAGAGAATTGAGCTGTTGAGGGGAGAAGAGATTTTTAAAATGCTGACAACTTGTTTGTTAACACTCATTTAACTTCAATGGCTAATAAACATTCTGGAGAGGAGACGTCTTTGTAAAGCACCCCAATTCTTTTAATGAAAGTGAGAAAACTCACAATACATATACTGTGACAGACCCAGACCAGTGGGGTACAGGAGTCTGGTAGAGAGCAAATATACTGGTCACTGGATGAGTAGTTTTCTGTTCCCTGAGTGACCAGAGCAGGGGCTGTACTAGAGTAATCAGGAACCTGCTAGAACCAGTTAAGGCAGGCAGGCTAATTAGGACACCTGGAGCCAATTAAGAAGAAGCGCCTAGAATCAATTAAGGCAGGCTAATCAGGGCACCTGGGTTTTAAAAAGGAGCCCACTTCAGTTTGTGGTGCGAGTGTGAGGAGCTGGGAGCAAGAGGTGCAAGAAGCTGAGAGGGTGTGCTGCTGGAGGACTGAGGAGCACAAGTGTTATCAGACACCAGGAGGAAGGTCCTGGGGTGAGAATAAGGAAGGTGTATGGAGGAGGCCATGGGGAAGTGGCCCAGGGAGTTGTAGTTGTCATGCACCTGTTACAGGAGGTACTATAGACAGCTGCAGTCCACAGGGCCGAGGGCGGGCCTGGGTTCCCCCCAAACCTCCCAATTGACCTGGACTGTGGGCTCTTCCAGAGGGGAAGGTCTCTGGGCTGTTCCCTAACCCACATGGTGAATCTCTGAGGCAAGAAAATCCGCCAATAAGTGCAGGACCCACCAAGATAGAGGAGGAACTTTGTCACACTACTCTGAAATCCCAAAAGACTTCCAGAAAATCCAGGGGAAACCAGACATAAGTCATTCCTTATGGTTCTAAAGTAAAGATACAACCAACCAAAAACAAATAAACAAAAAAAATAACCAATGCAACAGCAAACTTTCAGATCTACTTTAAACATCATAAAGAAGCAAAAAGTACACAAGTCCAATAAAACAAAATCATTTCCGGGTCACTTTTAAGGTAGTTTCAGGGTCTGCGAATTTTAAATGCTCTCACAGCTTCCAAACTCCTTGCTGCAGAATTCTTTTCCAGTCACTTGAAACCCATGTTCATTCCATACTTCTCCCCTTGACACAGCTGGAAACCTTTAATGGCAGTTCCAGGTTGCACCACAGCAGTCCAAAATTGGTTCAGTAGTTTTAGTGTCGGCGCCACTTACAGAGAACAGATTTTGGAAAGGGTGCATGCACTTATCTAGCTACACACTGTTGCAGGGCATCTTTCTTCACCCTGTCGATGTAACAAAACTGTTCACTGTGTGTATGGGTTTTTTTTTGAGTGCTGATCTCAAATAGTCATAACTATGGTAAATCAAAGCCAAGCAGGGGGGCCCGATCCCTTCGTGAGGAGTAAGTCCAAGCTTCAAGTGTTTCAAGTTACAAATGGCAGCCATATTTGGTTGGTAGCCATGTCTTTTAAAAGTGTGGTTATCATTTATTTCAACTTTTGCTGATCTCAAAAACAGCTGAGTGGGATCTTGCTCATTCACCTTCAGGCAGAAACCGAAGCAGAAGGTTAAAGCTTTGGAAAGTTGTAAGTGGAATAAAATGATCTGATGTTGCAGTTAAGGTTGTAAAACCGTTTCCAAGTAGGAGCTGCCAGGTCTGGGCTGTAATTACCCAATGCATTTTCTCCCCTCTCCATTCTACAGAGATGTGCCAGGGGCCTGATATGTAAGGCTGTCATGACTCTCTATTACTTTAATGTAGGGATGGCCAAAGTGAATCGTAGGCAACAGTGCAGCTCCCAGCCTCTAGCACTGCTAATGCATTCCTGCACAGTACTCAGTCACATAATTGTATGTTAGTTTCTAAGTTTAAAAAAACAACAACACACCAACCAATATCTAGCTATCTATCCAATTATCTTATTGGTTGGGGTTTTTTGTTTTTAACTTAGATAGATATCCACCATAGTATCACAGGCAAATACCATCAGAGTACAGAAAATATGTTCTATGTTGACCCCTTTGCAAAGGCCGGTAGCAAGGCCATATACAGTTTCGAAATGCAGTTACACTTTACGTAAGGAATGTATAGCAGAAAATAGCAGGTCAGCCATGTGGAGAAATAAAGCCAGAAGAGAGAGTATATTTTCAGTAGCAATTTAGCGCATGATTGATCTTACTGATACTGTTAGTATAATGTTCATAGCTGAGTGAGCCCACCAGCAAAAACTTGCTTGTTTTGTATATTTAAGAAAAATGCAAGCAAAATAAATTGATTAGATTTTAAGTAAAATTTACATTTGCATTAAACTACAACATGCTGAACATTTTATGAGAGCTAATTCCCATGACACTATTGCTCTATTTTTTTATTTTTCGCCCCTGAGGGTTTGTTTTCTCCCCCTCTTGGCTTTCTTCTGTGGCTGTTTGTTTGTCCTGGTTTATTTTGGTGTCTGTTGTGTTTAGCAGTAACACCTCATAGCTGGATACAATGATTTCAGATGCAGTTAATCAGAATGTGAGATTCAGTCTCTGTGGGTGTGGGTGGGATTTGATTTCTTGTGAATTTCCTCTCTGTGCTTTCCCCCTTCCTAGTGTCTTTGACAAACTTCTCCATTATTTTAACTTAGGGCAGCTGAAGAGATGATGTGGCATTTTTTGCCTGCTGTGAGTATGGAACCAGTCGGCTCCCACCTCCTGCAAATGCAGCAGCATCTTTCTGGGTTACACAGAAGACAAACCACCTAGATGAGCAAACCTTAGGCATGATGCAGCGAGGAAGACTTGTCATGTTGTTACCATATGTGGCTATGACAGCACCAAAGGGGGGAACTGAACTGGAAGCCTGTGGTCACGTGGGCTCTGTGGGATATTTGGGTTGTATTTTTGCTCTAGTCACGCTTCCTGGTAAGCACATGTGGTTGCATTTTGAGCTGTGCACTTGCAAGCAAAAACTCGTCCTCTGTCTGATGAGATGAAGGAAAGGTTTTGAGATGAAGCTTGTTACCCTGTGGAAATTTGAATATGGAAACTGTCAAACCCTCCTGGTGCTGGGTGAGAGGATTTCCCTTCTCTCCTTGACCTTTCCTTTACAATAAAGAAGACATGCTTTTGAACAATGACAGTGATCATAAGGATAGTGTTAAAATAGATGGGGTGGCCTGGAATGATGCATTTTCTTCTCCAGCCCCTCTTTGATTGCATCCCTTTGTAATGCAGGCACGCAGAGGAACAGACAGCTTCGAGGGGTATAAAACAGACAATAAATAATCTTTTAGATTTTCTTGTGATTTTTCTAATTTACTAAAAAGCAACAGAGGGTCCTGTGGCACCTTTAAGACTAATAGAAGTGTTGGGAGCATAAGCTTTCGTGGGTAAGAAGCTCACTTCTTCAGATGCAACACGGCTACCCTGCTGATACTTCTAATTTACTCTCATTTTTGGCTGTAAAACAAACACAACCTCAGTCACAGCTTCAAACAGGAGATTTAGAAATCTGTTTCCATGTTTTTTGTAGAATGCTGCTGTAAGGTTATGTGATCAATTGCCATGTAAAGCTTGGTGGCCACTACCCATTCTTCTTCCAAATCCCCCTCCCCTCTTCTGCTGGAGGTTAGCTGTATTTCCCCTTAACTAAACTTGATCTGAAGGGTACACACTTCACTCTGGAAATCAGGCCACTTGTTTAGATGCCTCATTATGGACTGAGGCACCTAACTTTCCACATACAAGTTTTGGACACATTGTGTGGACTTTGGTCAGTGCTTCTAGCCACAAAAACTGGGTTAAGCCCAGAGATTGTGGGCTTCTAGGCGAGTTGAGTGCTAGTTAGAAAACTGTATGTTGGGCAGTTGGTTTTTAAGGGCATTTGAAACCATGCAAGTTTGGGTCTTAATGGTGGGAACTTTTATGGGAAGCTAAAATGAAACCAGTTTATGACTGTAAGGTTTAAACAAAAGTGATGTTACTCTACTCAAGGATTTTTGGGGTAGGTTTGGCTTTAGTTCCCACTGCCTTGTAAAGCATTTTATCAAAAGACTGTTGTTCTGTCCTCCCCTCCACACCCTCCTGTGGTGGTGGTTATTGCAGCAGCACACAGAAGTTTCAAGAGATGGTCCCTTCCCCAAAGAGCTTATAGTCATCTTTCCAATCATCTTGGTTACCAGAATATTTCAGAATTGCTGCATCTCTCTTGAGCACCTTATTAATATTTTCCAGTCTTCAGCTGGCTACCACAGTGGAAAATAGCATAGTGGGCCAGTAAATTGCCACTGGTAAATCAATCTTTGAGCTTTGGCTCACCATTTAAACTGTACTAGCACAACTGGGCGTGCAGTCTTCAGCAAGCAGATCTTTTAAGGCCAGTATATTGGGTTGCTGTATTAGAAATAACTGAGTGAGGTACCATAAAGCTGAGGAACCTAATTCTCTTCTTTCCTGAGATGCTTTCCTTTGTCAAGTGCATTTTAGCGGTTGCATTTGAGCAACCATAACTGTTACACAACAGGTTTTTTTTTTACTCTGTTGGTATATATGAAAGAGGCCATTTTCAGATTAATTCATCTGAGCCATTCTATGAAGTTTCAGAAGTCTGGTATGTGTATTTACTTCATTTGTCAAGTTTTCCAACAAGCTCTTTTGTGTAACTATTCTCCAAGTCCCCTTATTGTCCTCTTCCAGATCTCTCCTTAAACCCTTTTCTGCTGTGAGGGCTATACAAAACTCAGCAATGCTTGGGCAGTATCATTGTTGTTACTTTGTGATTCCTATCTCTGTCTGTCTCAGATACTTAATCTCCCTGCCATTCCCATAGTGTCTGAGTCCCTCACAATCTTTAATGCATTTATCCTCATTCTGGGAAGTAGGGCAGTGGTATTATCCCCATTTTACAGAGGGGAAATTGAGGCACTGAGGGACTCAGTGACCTGTCCAAGGTCACACAGGGAGTCTGTGGCGAAGAAGGGATCTGAACCCTAGTCTGAGACTAGGATAGGGTCACCAGATGTCTTGATTTTATAGGGACAGTCCTGATATTTGAGGCTGTGTCTTATATAGGCTCCTATTACCCCACCCCCGTCCCGATTTTTCCGACTTGCTGTCTGGTCACCCTAGACTAGGATCCGAACCACAGGATCAGCTTTTCTCATCTCCCCCCCCCCCCCCCATTTGTTTGTGTCCCTCTGTTGTCTCTCCTCTTCAACTTCAGTTGTAAGCTGTTTGGTTCTGGGACTACCTCTTTGATACAGTTTGCACAGTGCCTAGCACAGCAGAGCTGTGGCCTCCAGGTATAAAGCCATACATATAATGTTCATACTTCAGTAGTTGCATAGGAGTTTCATATGTTTTTGTTCCACTTGGGAGAAAGCGAATAGCTAGGTTTTGAATGTGGATTAAAACACCCATTGACAGTCATGAGTAGTTGTTACATGCTGTTCATACAGTGCTGTAGATTTGCATGGCCCTGTACAGATCACTAAAATGAGAGATGACAATCTAAGTAAATTAACTTTTCTGCTTCTTTTCCTGCTATGTTTCTTGTGCAGCAATTGGAACTGGATGTTGTGTGTTGTTTTTTGTGCATCAGATCATTCATAAATAACTTACTGCAGCGCCCTGGTGCTGTGGGATGGTGAGTTATGCCCTAAAACAAGAAGAGTACTGCCTCTCCGCTTGAGGCAAGCAGTTCTCACAGGCAGCGTTCACGTGCATGTCGGGGCTTGTACAATGGCTTTAGTTTGAGTTCAGTGCGATTGTTCATTTCTTGCCCTCTTATTCCCTCACCCACTTCACTCTCTTGCAACTGCCATTACAACAGCTCTTAGGAAGCAACTCACCGTCCCCTTAGCAGAGGGTGAGAAGTGCCATTGTCCTCACAAGGAAATGGATGCCAGTGCCTTCCCCAACATATAATGCCTTTTCCCTGGCTGAATATATTGGGCATGGACACCATTGGTGTAACTGATGTAGCTCCATTCACCTAAACTGATTTATTGATTTACACTGTAGAAGGAGAGCACAGTTAGGCCCTTTGAGTTAGGTCCCTCACTCAGTAGTCCTGTTTCATGCTACTGCTGTTCTGTCACCAAGCAAGCTACTGTACTGGTGATAGATCTTCCTTTTCAGATGTTCCTAATAGGGTTGTGATGGTTTATATAATACACTTAGGGCCAAATTCACCTGCGTGCTGTGGCAATGCAAAGGAGCCAGAAACCTGGTTTAACTAGTCAATTAATACAAGTTTATGCTTTGCTTCACTGTAGTGGCACAAAGAAGCTGGAGTGCTCTGGTGAGAGGTTATCATCTAGCTGGTATTTGACTGGCCTGGCTGTGGTTTTTTTTTTAATGGGTTTGCCAGTTGTCAGAAAAATAATTTAATCTACCATTTTTTTTAATGTGGGTCTAAAGATTTGCATTATTATCACCAGACACTGGGATATCTAATGTTAAATGTCTGTGTCCAGCTAAAGATGCTGCAGTGTTCCCACTTCTGCAGTTAAGTGATAACAGATCAAAACTGTTACCCACCAACATGCAAGTGCACCATGTGTGAGAGTGTGAGGGTTTGAGTCACGTGGAAGTGAGGAGACGTGCCAGGCATATTAAATAATGGAAGATCAGGGCGATAGTGCGAGTGATCCTACTACACTCCGGAAAAAAAAGCTCACATCAGAAACCTCACATTCAGTGAGCACTGGCTAAACGAAACAGACTACAGACTGGCTAACAAAATGTACTGATAAAACAAACACCTGTTTATCAGTGATGTTATTCTTATCTATATTTGTTATCTCTCTAGATCAGTGGTGGGCAACTTGTGGCCGGTCAGGATAATCCGCTGGAGGGCCACCAGACAGTTCGTTTACATTTGCACGACTGCCCACAGCTCCCAGTGGCTGTGGTTCACCGTTCCCGGCCAATGGGAGCTGTGAGAAGCGGCGTGGGCCGCAGGTTGCCCACCACTGCTCTAGATTCTATAAGTGGCTATTGAAGGGGGGGAAAGGGAGTTGCAGAGTTGCTTTGTGGTTGGGGTTGAGGAGGGCTTGCCTTGTGTGGGGGGTGCCTTTTTTTTGCATTTCAGAGGTGGTAACCCTAGCTGGTGAATGCCTCTTTTCATTTCCACTTAGTGTTTCTCTCATTTGAGGATTTCAGAATGTTTTACAAACAATTAGTGAAGTTTTACAGCACTCCTGGGAGGTATAGCAGGTGGGTACCATAACCATTTTAAAGATGGATAAATTGAGGCACCTTCTAGTCCAATCTAGTCATTAAACGACTTGCCTATCACAACAAGTCATTAACCATTGTAGGATAAAATCTATGATTCCTCACTTCTAGGACTCTATTCTTACCATATTGCCTCTGATAAGAATTATTTGTATGCAGTATAATGTGTGCTTTATTTGTGCTCTGCTTTTACCATGTACAATGTTGAAATAATTAGTGTCTTCCCTAAAGACTAGACTTTTTGCTTTATACATACCAGCTTGTTTTTCCTGGCTCTATTAAAAGGATATTCTGGATAGCTTTTTCCCATGGCAGTTCAGTGTAAATCTGGAGAGCCACAGAAAATTAATAAAAAGAATGTAGAGAAAGGTAGATTTCAGGGAGAAAGAAGGGGGAGAGTTTTCTGACTAGTGAATTCTGTGAATAACTCAGCAAAAATTAAGACCTACAGCAAATTACACTCTAAAATGTACTGTTTTTAAGAGGTTTAAAAAGACCAGAAGGAGATCATGGAAAACAAATCATTCAGCTAATGTAGGACAAAGCTTATTCCATGGAAGTTATTAGTTTTTGGAAACTTTTTGTAATCTCGTCAGACTTTCTGTCCTAAATCATTTGGGCCTTTTTTCTTTCTTGGCAGGTTAGTGTGTACAGCCGCTTTTATTTGGCTTGAATAAGAAGGTTGTTGAAAATAAAGACCTTTCCCAGAGGGAAATTTTCAGGAAGTGAGACAGACCTTGGGGATATGGAATCTTGCCACATTTTTGAATAAATTGCAGATCCTCAAACAGTTGCAGATACAAGTAACCAAGGACTAAAAATAATCAAGTTAAATCAGGTGCAGGTGTTACAAAGTTAGTTGAACTTTGACCATAAAGTCATTTAAATAGGTCAGGTTTTCCCTGCCTCCTAGCAGCCTAAAAATGTTATCTACTAACTAAGATGAGAAGACATTTGTGAAAGGATCTTTCCAGTCTGGCTAATTTTATTGGATCAGCTAAATGGTATGACTTTACCATTTACCAGTCTTATTCTTAACTGAGAGATACAGCTGGATCAAGAAGTTACGGTAGTTGGTCAGAGATCAACTCAAATTGCAAAATTCAAGTTCAGGTTCAGATTTCAACATCCTTGAACATCCTTGAAGTTCAGAAGAGTTTGGGCCCATGTCTTAATTTTAGCATGTATTTATTGGAGAGTCTGCAGTTATTCTTGTTTGAACATCATTCGCTTATGATGCAATCCGCATTTTTAAATGTGTGGGGACTCTTGATTTAGTTTTCAGGTGCCCTGGGTAATAGTAACCTAGGGAAAGTTACTGGTCCTGCCCAAAGCTTGTTGGGGCAGAAGATTTTTAGGTGTTTCCTTTGTTCTGGGAATCTGCAGAGACCTCTGGTCTAATTTCACAAACCACAAAAGGGAGAGGTTGTGCTCAGTGAAGAGAGATGGTATATGGCAGCACTCCCATTGTATGTTGACTGAAGCATTTGGTGTGCCACTCAGAATGGGTTGCTCTTCCCAGATGGAAAGGTCAGCAGTGTGCTGCAGAGCCACGTTTCCATCTGATAAAGGGGATGTGCTGAAATACTGGGGAAGGGAATAGGAGAAGGTGTGAGATGGCGTCCAATTCATTTTCCCTTAAAAAAATTGATGCCAAAAGTATTTGTGTTACACTTTTTAAAAATTGGTTAAAATAGACAGGAAATCTAATCATGTCTAGCTTTCGAATCAAAGTACCTTCTTGATCTCTGTAGCAGGTTTGTGGGGCTTCAGTGCTCCTAGATGCCAGCGGAGAGGGAGACACACTTTCAAGGGAGATAATTCTGTCCTGTGGCTTGTGGTCTGCTAATTAGATCAGTTGGTTTATTTGAACTGTGCAGTGATTTCTTTAAAAATGCAGGCTGAACAAAAAAAAGTTGGAGGCTTCTCTCAGTAACAAGAAGGCAAGTTTCAAAGGTCAAACACTGTCTTTCTGCTTCCCACTTGTATTTTTATGAGCTAGTATGACTCTTGGTTAGCTACCATTTTAGACATTTCAGCATTGCTTTTCAGAAACACTCAAACTCAGACGCAATAATGAAAATGGAAGTAATGCCCACACAAACCTGCAGCTATTTGTTGATGGCAGTTTGCTACTGATTTCAGTGGCAGCAGGACTGGGAATTTAATTAGTAAAATAAAATTGCAATTTAAAAAAATCTTTAAACTTAAATATTTTTATTTTCAATTTCTTTTTATAATGGACATTTGTGGAGCCTGTTCTATAAGTGTTCCTTGTGACTAGCGCAACATAAGGAATTTTTATCTTTATTCCTTCAAAGCTGCTCACTCCCAGTTATAATTCCCTTGGATCAACGGTGCCTGGCAGTGCTTGTGTGGTTAAGAATTTGTCAGCATTTTCATTGTAAACCCTCATTTTTCAGGGGTTTAAACTTGATATACAAGTTGTCATTCTAGATAGAAACAAAGCAAATTACAGTAATTGGACAGGCCTTTTTTAAGTTGAGTTTTCAGTGTCTGTCTCTTCCCTTTCTTTCCTCTTTTATTTGCACCTCTACTTTAAAAGGAAAATTGTCATGTTCAGTTCCCTGGCAGTCCAAAAGACTCCTCTCTCTTTTCAGGGTATTAAGAAATCATGAGAGTTGCTTGGCATTAAAGGTCCTTTCCTGTGTGACTAATGGACTAATGAATTTAAGTGCAAAAATTGGTGGGACTCCATCCTCAGTGCAGGAAGCACTATGCTCAGGAGTAAATGTTTGCAGGATTGGTTCTGTGTTATTAAAATGGAAGGAATTTTACATTTTCACCATGCCTTCTGCCGTACACACTCATTTACTAGGTGAATTCATATTGCTCTCCAAAATTTATGAAAAATGTCTTTTCATATTGGTGTTTATATTCTTTACAGGTAATATAGTTTTACAAATATACATTTTGAGTGTAAGATACAGACTCCTTTTTTGTCTCTTTCGCCTGCCACAGCTGGAGATTTGACATTGGGCGGGGTGGGCCACCGCTCTGAGGTGGCATTGAGTATTCTGTCTCTTTGATGCTTGGCTGGCTGGTTCTTGCTCATGTGCTCAGGGTCTAACTGTCATATGTGGGATTGGGAAAGAATCAATCTCCCACCCCACCCCGTCAGATTGGCAGTGACCTTGAGAGTTTTTGGCCTTCCTCTGTAGCATGTGAGTGCGGGTCACTTGCCAGGATTATCCGAGTATATCTCATTTAACCATTTCCCTCCCATTTGCTTTGGTCTCATTTTGATTGTTGGGTTTAGTGCGTGTGAGCTGGGGAGCGCTGGTGGCCTGTGAAATACAGGATGTCAGACTAGATGATCTACTGATCCCTTCAGGCTTTAAACTCTATGACTAGATGACCTAAAAAAACAAAGTTTTTAATGATTATCAGCTGCATTTGCCAAAAAGGCCATCTGTAAGAAAAAACTTTCCAGTCATGTGCCTCTTTCTTATAACTTTGTATACAGAAAATTGGAGATTTGTACAATAGAGTAAAATTGGATGGAGATTGAATTTAGGTGCTAGGTGTCTATTTAAGAGTAACCAAATAAGTACTACTGGGCATAACAAGGTTTTTCCTCCATAGTTAGATGCAGAAGATGTCTGGGTGAACTACTGTGTTTTGGGAAGTTTCAGAGGAATGTAATCTAATTTCACATATTCCCAGGATGGAGGAATATGGTGGGGGAGAGGGGAAAAAAAGATGTACTTTAATTAGACTTTAATGGGGGTTGGACTGAATCCCAATGAATAAATACCTTCACCTAGAGCAGTGGCTCTTAGACTTTCCAAACTACTGTACCCCTTTCAGGAGTCTGATTTCACTTGCATACCCCCAAGTTTCATCTCACTTTAAAACGACTTGCTTACAAAAATCAGACATAAAAATACAAAAGTGTCACACCACACTCTTATTGAAAAATTGCCTAATTTCTCATTTTTACCATACAATTATAAAATAAGTCAATTGGAATATAAATATTTACGTATATTTCAGTGCACAGTATGTAGAGCAGTATAAACAAGTCATTGTCTGTATGAAATTTTAGTTTGTACTGACTTTGCTAGTGCTTTGTATGTAGCCTGTTGTAAAACTAGGCAACTAATCTTGATGAGCTGATGTACCCTCAGGGGGCACATGTACTGCTGGTTGAGAACTGATGACCTAGAGGAATAGGTTAAGGATGTACAGTCATTTTCCCATTAATTCCTTTCCTTGAGTTAGTAAATTTAAGGTGGATTCTAGTTTAATATTATTGTGGGTTTTTTTTATGTAGTAGGGTAGTAGGCTGGAGCAATGGCTTGCCAAAGAGAAAACCATAAGGAACCATTTGTTGTAAACCATACAGGTTTTTCTGTTTACACACTGTGTGAATCTGGGTTCAGGTTTTCAGCATAAAGCAGAAGGGCTGAGCATAAAGTCAGTGGAGATTTCAGGTTCTTGCCACCTGTGAGTTTGGCCCACAGTTTGATTTGAATCCAAACTCTGCCCGCTACCTGGCTTTTGGAGCACAGGGTTCTTCTGGGCCTGTAATTTGAGCCCTCTCCTTGGAGCTCTATCTTCAGAGTGGAGAATATAGGCAGATCATCTCTAGGTCCAGGCTACAGGATGGGCTCCCAGAGCATTCAGAACTGACTGTACAATATCAGGTATCAATGTCATGGGATAGGATCAGGTTTCCATCCAAACTGTTAGTTCAGTTTCATAGAGAAGACTAGATACTTGCTCTTAAACTGTTAATTGGATTTAATATGCTCACAGGCAATCAGGGGAATCCAAACAAAGAACCAACAGAGCCATGTACAATGCATTGTTCTGAGCCTCCCCGTGAGTGACAATCCAGTGCCAATTATGACTTGATGTGATGTCCCTCCATAGTGAAGGTTGAAGCTAGCTTCCCATTATAATTCGTTTCAGGTTATTTGCTTTGTTGTTTGGGAAAACTTGGATTAAAGTAGGTCTCTCTCTTGTCAATTAACTTTTTTAACCATGTTTTTCTTCATTATGTGTATGTATGTGTTTTCAATACTAATTGAGGTCCCTTAATGGCTATATGATTTAATGGGCTTAATGGGGATATATGATTACACTCCCCCGCCCCCCAAGATTGCACATAATAAAGCACTGCATGTATACAGAAAAATAATTCTCCTTATATGGAAAGGAAAGCAGTGAGATTATTGAGCGATACAATATTACACATCCTCCAGGTGATCCAAAGAACTGTGATTTCAGATTTATGCAGATTGGTAAAATAAAGTCAGCCAACGTGTTTAAAATGTAAATGCTTTTTTGCTTTTTCATAACTGTGTCTTTGTTTCTCTGTTATGCCAATAACACTAGCTTTAAATAACCAATATTCCCATATGTTGAAAAGTGATAGCTGCTTATTTTAAAAAGTAAAAATAAAGGGGATAGTTAATTTCATACATTTGCTGGAAAATGTTATTTTAAATAGTTGAAAGGAAGTTTATAAACCATCCACCTTCTAGTGATTCTGGTAACCAAGGAAACTTACACATGAAATTCTATGCTTTCCTATTATAAAAACTGCATCTTTTGGAGATGTCTTAGTTTTACTGGGCCAGCCCGGTTTTTATTTTATCATCAAGTAGGTGACCATGTAGAAATGGTTCATAGAGATGAAGAGAACTGTTAAGCAATTATTAAACCTTGTGATACGGTGCATATGGAATATAGTTTTACAACCCACTTTTAAGACATTGGGTCTTTTGCTGTACGTACTGGAAAGTGTGTGTGTGTTAAATCTAAACCTTGTCTTATGAAACCAAATGTGTGTGTGCACACATTTGTTCTAGTATAATAAGATTTGAATTTAAAATGCGCGCGCGCACCATAAATGGTTGGGAAATAATACTTCAGCTGCATCTCATCTCTTTTGACCTTGTTGTTCAGAAAATCTACTATGTCATTTCAGATGAATCTTGCTGCTGAAATATATATATTGTACCTGGCTCAGGCATGTTTTTGACACACATCCACATAAGTGATTTGATTGCCAGTCCTTTTGACAGCATTTTGAGAGTGAAAGGAAACAAAACAAGTGTTTTCATCTGTAAGCCATCAGAGATGTTCGCTGGCCCATTAGCAAACCATCATGTAATGTAAAATTCCCTAATGTTTTCTTCAGTGCTGTCAAATTTGGTTTATCCAATCTGTAACATGGAAAAAAAATACTGGAATGTATTTTATATTTTAATTAGGAGGAAGAAGAGGAAGAAATGAGGAAGCCTTGGCTGATAGGTCATTACAGAGCACGGGAGATTATTCTAGCATGAAAAGACCATATATGATCTGTGCTCTTATGCAGCCCCTTACTTTGTCATTCTTTCCCATCCCCTTTGAAACTCAAAACCTACTTTTCTATGTAGGCCCTCAAGCTGACATGCCTGCACATTGATCCACCTTTGTCCATTTGGTACTTTTTCTGCTTGGGTCTTGCAAGAATTTGGGAGTGTAAGCTCTGCTCTTTGTTTGGCATGGCTTTTTATATGCTTGCAGCAGGCCTGGAAACAGGTCAACAGAATAACTTGTACCACCAGTAAGAGTATATGAGTTGAGAATAAGGATAAAGGCTATGGAAAAAGAGAGGCAGTGATTGGAATGAAAACAGAACGGATACTCGACCTCCCGTCCAAGGGCTTGTCTATACAGTTAGTGCACGGCAAGCTGGGGGGTGAATCTACCTTGCACTAGCCTGCCATGCGCTAACTATCCATGCGGACCTTGCTGTCATGTACTAAAAGCTCTCTAGTGCGCTTTGATCTATGCTGCTTTGAAATGTGAATCGATCAAAGTGCTCTAGGGAACTTTTAATGCACGACAGCAGGGTCCACACATGCCAGGCTAGCGTGAGTTAGATTTATACCCCAGCTTGCTGTGCACTACCTGTTCATATAGACCAGGCCTAAGAAACAGACCAGTGGGCCTACGAGACAGGGCCAGTGCAGAAGATCGTATGAGATTGAACCATACTCTTAATTCGTAGATTGCAAGGCCAGAGGGGACTATTATGATCATCTAGTCTGACCTCCTGTATAACACAGGCCATAGAACGTCCCCAACATAATTCTTAGCGCTGATCTTTCAGAAAAACATTCAATCTTGATTTGAAAATGGACAGTGATGGAGAATCCACCACAGTCCTTGGTAAATTGTTCCAATGCTTAATTATTTTCACTGCTAAAAAATTAACACCTCATTTCCAGTTTGAATGTGTCTAGTTTCAGCTTCTAACCATTGGATCATATTATACCTTTCTCTGCTAGATTATTAAATATTTGTTCCCTGTGTAGATACTTATAGATTATAATCAAGTCATCTCTTAATCTTCTATTCGCTGGGATTAGACTAGATGACCCTTGTGGTCCCTTCTAACTCTATGATTCTATGATACACTTTAAGCTAAATAGAGCTCAATCACTATAAGGCATGTTTTCTAATCCTTTAATCATGCTCGTGGCTCTTCTCTGAACCCTTGCCAATTTATCAACATCCTTCTTGAATTGTGGGCATCGGAACTTGAGATTCCTAGGGCATCTCTGGAAATACTTGGCCAGTGCCACTGACAGCTAAAAGAATCACCCTGGGTTCAGAATAAGGTTTAGGTTGGGGAGTATATTTAAAATATAAATAAAAAGCTAGAGAGGCTTTGGTTTTGATACAATGAGTTTATAATGGAAAGTGAGAGTAAAATTTAAGTGTATTGTAACTGCTGCTTTCCCCCTAATACTTGTGAATCTCTGGATTCCCTTCCTCTGGACCTCAGAAGGACTATAGAAAGAGGAGGCCGGGGTAGACGGCCTCACCGCAACTCCAGACATTCCTATGGATATCCTTTGCTCTGCAGGAGGGGTGGGGGATATACTGTTTGCTCAGAAACCCAAAGTATTACCACTAGAAATGCATGACATTTTCCAAGTTGAACACTTTATGTGCTTAAAGGTCTCATTGAGGGGAAACTCCATGTATCTAAATTGGCAATGGACAGGGGCCTCAGACCAGGTGGAGGTCCTAAACAGGTTGGTCCCATTGGAGCTCCTTTCTTGTAGGCCTTAGGTAATCCACTTAAGTCTGCTAGATCAGGGCTTCCTTCCTATAGTCTGCTGTAAGGTCTGCAGAGGTAGTGTAGTCCCCTCTAGTTGATCTTATTTTTTTTAGATGGACCCAGTGAAATTCCCAAATGAAATTTCAGATGGAGCTAATGGAACTCCAGCTCAATGGCATGTGTTGAGGGTTGTAAACTCATATTAAAAAAATGAGCATTAAAGTTTTGCAAACACTTTGGAGATACATTGAAAGAAAAATATAACTACAAAATTCTGAGTTAAAGTTACACAAAACCGACAAAAACATAGTTTTTGGCTTTAAATTTTTTTAAAATTATGTTTAAGGTTAAAATATCAAAAACAAAGAAAATCACAGTTAAGATCACCCTTTACTTGGCCTGTGTAGTAATGCCCTGAGAACAATTCCTGAATTGCAAATTCAGCAAATCTGTCACCAGAATTCAAGTGACCTGAACAAACCACACAGGATTTGACTTATAATATCTTTCTCTAATGCTTTGATGGAGGTGCAGTTGCATTACAATATATAAGTACACCTTGGGTTACATTATTCTTTGTTACCTACACATGACTTTTTGTAACCCAGAGAAGAAATATAGGTGTTCAAAATTGATTTGATTAAATTTCCTATATGTGGAAAAGTCCTATGAAAGTCCATCTGCTTCAGAGGCAAATGTTTTTCATCTGTAGAAGCACAGATGAGCCATTTTCTGAAATGCTTTGGCATAACAGTGATTAAAAATATAGTGTGATTCCTAAGCAGGTATACAAACTTTGGTGTTCTTTGCCTGAAATCATCACTCTCTGGAAACACCTTCTGTGTCAAAAGATGGATGTGTTCATAGAATTTATGGAAGTGATTGTCAGTAACTTTTGTAGCCCAGCCAATTTCAGCAGTCAAGTACTTACTTATTCCTTGTCATTTATGACATACTTGATGAATTTTCATGATCAGTTGACATGCTTAGTAATTGTCAAAACTTGGATTGAGGTGGTATTTCTGAAGAATTGTTGAGAAGGGAAAACTTCTACTCCCCTCTTTTTCTGCACAGGCACTAATTTTGTACGATTTCACCTTTCTATATACCCATCGTGTTAGCCATATTGAATGGCTTTTTGCAAATCTTACACTCATTTTGATTGACCTAACCAACCGTATTTAATTTTTTGAGGGGGTACAGTTCTGCCACCCTTATTCAACCTGAACAGTACCTCATTACATGAGTAATCCCATTTAAATTAAAGGGACTGGTTGGGAAGAAAGTACATGAGTAAAGGTAACACAATCCTTTGTCATTCAGATTTCCTAGACAAATGGTGCTAAAGCTGCACTTTACTGGATTATATGTGTGTGATGTTTTAAAATGATCAGAAACTTCAGGTCTCCATTCTGAATAAGTAAATACCACCTTATCTGTCTGGTTCATCGGAACAGATGCTTGGAAAGACATTATCAAATCCTTCCTGAAGTCGCTCATGGTGCTTTTTAGAAATTATTAAATCCTAGATTTAAAGATTATAGCCTGTCTAACTCTTTGCTCACTAGGATTGTAATGGCCAACCTCTAACCTGCAAAGCTCTCTTTCTGCAAAGGACTCCCTCATTTAGGGCAGCAAGGCCAAAACCTCTCCACAGTTCTTTTCCTCTCTGTCACTTATCTGCCTGCCTTGGCGAATGTTAATTACAGCAGATGAAATGGAAAAGGAAAGGAGAATGCGGAGTAACATCCATGTCCCGCTGAAGGCTTCTGATGGTTTTAGAAACCTCTAAAAGCACAATATTCTTTTCTTATAACCATATCTAATGGCACGAAAGGGATAGCCAATGAAAACAATAGCCAAAGGAACTGGAGGAACCACTAGACGCATACACTGAAACAATTTGCGCTAATTGTTTACATGAAGTCATAAAGTGTAGCCACCCCAGGGCCTTAGCTTGGCAAATAAAAGTAGGGAGATGTAGGCTGCTCTGGGGAGGTAATCAAGGTTTGGGTGGTGGCGAAAGGGGAAGGATATCCCCGAGCAAACTGTGGAGAGGGAGGGAGTGAAGCTGCCTACATTATCAAAGATTTTAGGCAAAAATAAAAACCCAAAGGAATCCTATAGAAAAGCCCGGGGGAGCCAAATGCAGTCCAGAAGGCCAGAGACTGGCAAAATCTGGGTGGTGCTCTGTACTGCTTCCCCATAGTGACTCACCTAACCCAACCTTTGCCCCTGGAAGAGGATGGCTGCTTAAGTTCCTTTCTGGAGTTGAAGTAATCTGTGTGCCATATACCCTTTCTTCCCTCACCGGCGTCCAACACGTGTCTAAGAGAAGCAAGTTGGCAAAAGAGCACCTCTGCCGGCTGGTTGGAAGCAAAGGAGTTTTAAAGAGAGAGACTGTTTGGAGAGCTGCTGGAGGGAATGATGGGGCCCAGATGATTCCATGGGCCTGGGGAGTTCCATTTGAGCAGGCGAGTTGGGAGAGGAAGAGGAGGAGGAATGTGCTGAAGAAGCTCTTCCAAGGAGCTCCAGTGCCTAGCTGGCTGTTTCGCCTGTGGCCCTGCAGTAATCAAAGGGGAGAGCTCTGTCAGCTGGGGAGGGGGAGAGAGGGGGGCAGAAGGGAGTCAGTGTCTGCTGGCTTGTCAGTTTATCTTGAGAATGTGCACCAGGAGTCAGCCCTGGTGAGCCCGGGCTTCCCTTTGGAAGATGCTATGTGGCCCAATTACGTCCAGGCTGTGGAACTGGCATCCTTGTTCACACAAGGCAGAAGAGGGTATTGTGTGTGGTTTATTTTTTTCGTCTCAGTCTGCTGCCCCCTAGGAGCTGTAACTAGCTAGTAAATGTCCCTCATTAGTGGGACTTCAGACATTCAGTTAATTCACTACTAAGGGTATGTTTAGACGTTCACCTTCTTGTACCGTGTAAGGTCTGGGAGGACTCGATTAGCACCTTGTTGAACCTACCTCAGAAAGGACTGTGGTTTTGTTTGTCTACTGTATCTCTAAGTGGGACCAAACCCTATTTCTACATCTTAACGCCTTCTGTTCTGCTGGAGGAGCTAGTCTCTTTTCAAGACAGATACTGCCTTTGGGGGGTTTGCTAGCCACCACATGTGTGGAATGCCAGATTTCTTTTTTGTTGGCAGTGGGTGAACAAGTGCCATCTGTATCCATCTGTTTATGCTCTAATGACTGCAGTATATTAAATAGGTTTTCATTCAGAGCTCCTAGCAGTAGATATTTAGAGATCTCTGTTTGATGTGGTAACTTTGTTTTGAGGAGAGAATCTATATACTTACTGCATCTGCTTTGGGATTCTTGAAGTATATTTTACCACTTGTTTTTCTTCCCACCCTCCATTTTAAACCTTTCCATGAATCCAAATCCTTCTTTTAATTTGCCAGAAGGAATTTTGAGTCCATTATCCTTCTATCTGATTATTGACTCCATGTTGCAGAGGGGGTGTTTTATTCTCTGGAGGCAGCAGCTCTCTGTGCGCTTAAGGGAGGGTGCCGAACAATGTAGGCAGGATTGCATCAATCAAGATCCCTGCAAAAATGAGACAAAACAGTAAGTGCTATTGTCCTAACACATTTGACTTAAGCCCTTGTATATACTGCGGACATCAGGGGTGATACATGAGCAATCAGTTCCATCTTCTTCTTCACTGAAATAGTTTTAAGTTTAAGTTCATTTCTCTGGATAAAGCTTAGAAATGCGAACGTGTGTCCTTGAAAAGTCCTAGCAAAATAAAATGTCTGAGGTCAGAAATCAGTAAATGTGACTTCTGTACTGTCTACTTAGATAACTAGAAAGCGGACTTGCTTGCCTCTTCGCAAAATTGCAGTTTGGTTTATCAGAACTGTTACTGAACCCTAAACCCTTCCTTAGAGCATGCAAAATCACACAGCTGTGCCTGTCCAGTAGAGTGAAAGTTCTGATAGGTAAGTCCCACTAATACATTTTGTGAGTTGTGGAAAAATATTTGTCATACCACATACTCCACCATCATACAGCATTGCTAAATTAGCCTTTCTCAGGGAATACCAAGAACCTGATTGAGGCAAAGAGCACATCGGAAAACCAGACGTGTCTCATTGAAACACTGCTTGCTCTGTGGAGGAGAGTCAGCAAACCACTCTAAACATTTGGAGAAGAATTTTCAAAAACTCTCTGTGTTGGCCTAAATCTACTTCTGTTGATGGCAATGGGATTTTTACCATTGCCTTAATGGGGAGCAGAAGTAGACCAATGCTGAGTGATTTTGGAAATCCCATCCAGCTGCAGACACAAGATTATAGAAAGTGAGGCCTGAAGTTGAAAGGGAGAACACCCCTCAAAAAAAAAAAACCCCAGAACAGTGTTCCTTGATTATGAATACAAATGAACAGATTTGATTGGAATTTCTAAAATCCAGCTTTAGAGCCTTGTCTTAGATATTCCACATTGTATTAGGGCAGCCCTGATGTCTATGCCATGAGTGAAGGCAGGACAAGATCCCATGCTGGGTAACTTGGCATCAGAATTAATTCAAAAGAAAAACCCACCCTAAAATAAGATAATGTTAATGAGGAGGGGCTGTCATTTTTTATATAAAGGTTTGGCTGCTTTACCAAATGTAGGCTCACTCCTCTATAATAAGTACTGTAGACCTACTGAAATTATATATCCATCTGTTGCATCAAAGCTGTTCTGTTCGCTCTGTCTGCAAGTCACCTGAAAGGCCGAGAAGAGAAGTTGTTCTTTCTGATAAAGGCATCTGTCACCTTGGCATTTAAGCAGGTCACTCACTACAGGGGACATCAGAGGGAGTTTTCTGTTTTGTCTTTGCATTCCTTGATAATTCCTAAAAAGTCAACTAGACCGAGCAGTATAATCAAGCTGCTATCAAGCAAATTCCTAGCCCGGACGATGAGGTGTAAAGTTTCAGTGCATACTTTCTTTTCTTTTTTAAAAAATCCTGAAGGTATTTGGGTCTGTGTTCATGTGTGCATTCTGTTTTCATTTGGAGACTGACTTCAGTGCTTGAAAGAGACTCTTTAAAGCTAGGGAGTCAGAGGGGAGCACATAATCACTATCTATAGAGAGGCTCGCTACTAATTCAGGGCTGAAAATAATACTTAATGAGGAGAGGTTGCTGTGAGCTGGAATCTGACTGTTGAATTGACTGAGACGAGTAATATTTACTACTGCTTTAAAACAAAACACGTTTTCTTTCTCTTCTGTGTAATGTATAGTCCAGTCCCTCCAATTTAGATCCTTTAGTGTCAGAACTTCCAATAATACCTTTTTGGTGCAATTTTGTGCTATTTGTGTGTGTGTGCTTTAATCTCTGAGGCTGTATTTTTGAGTTGAGTTTGTAATCTCCAAGTTCTCATTGTAAAGAGCTGTGTCTGCCTGGAAAGTAAATTCCATCCTCTTTTCAATGGGTCACATGCAGGGCAGTCAGACAGTGTGAGTTTTCCTAGTCCTGCTAGGCAGGTGACCTAAATCTTTTTACCTGAATGGGTTTTCCTTCTCAACAGTGACAAATTCATGCTCCTTCCCTGCTCCGTCTTAGATCTTTCTCTTGAGCAGAAAAAGCCAAACTGTGCCAAATTTGTCTGTGGGGTAGCTTTACTTAACTTTATTTCCTGTATGTGTTCTATGATCTGGAGAACAATTCAAGGACTTGAGCTGAGATCAGCAATTTCAATTTTATTTATTGTCCGCCACAGTGCCTTGCTGGAGAAGAGACTCTTGTCGATATCTTTTAAGCTACCTGTCCCTCTCCCGCTCTCCCCTCCCTGCTTATTAATTGTGGCCTACTACTAAAGTGCGTTGCTAGAAGTACTCAAATATCAAAATACTCCTGGGTGCCAAGTGTTTTACTATGGAGTATGACTGTGTATAAAGAATGCAACTGCTCAAGTGTTTATAGAGTATAATAGTGAGTTAGGTTGCTCCTAGTACTGTATGTATGTTTTTCTCTTTCCCCTAAAACATATGACCAAATGCTACATAAGATTACTCTGAGTTGGAACGTTGTGAAGGATATAATGAAAACTGGTTATTCCTTCCTTTCCCCTCAGTCTCATGCTACAAGAATGAGAGGTTACTACTCAGTTAAAGTTATGGTCACTAGAATTGGAAAAAGCAAAATGAAGATCATGAGTCAAGTTCTGTGGCTGGCTTAAAAAAAAAGTCCATTGCTCAACTCTGTAGCTGTGTAAAATCAGACTGTGCTAATGGTGATAAAATCCATTTGATTTGGTAATGGTTATCAGATCTGGCATCCAGGTGGATGACAAGTCCTCTAAATTGGATCAAGATCTCATGGTTACTGTGACCTGGTTACTGAGATTATTGTAAATGGCTTCTGGATTGGATCATAGAGCTGAATATACTGTTTGGGGATGTGACTAGAGATGTGGAGAACAATGGATGTCCTTTTCATGGTGAGACCATTAATGTATTTGTTTGAGGTCAAAGCTCAGCTTTGCTCCTGTTGTAGGCAAATGAGGCTTCTTTTTCATGCACCACCCCGTTCAGCCAATGGACCATGCTTGTTCCTTAGTCCTTGACAGCTGACATGTTGACTTCTGCCCACCTGTTCTGCAAGGTCAAATAAATAAGTTATTTAATTGGACATATGGCTAGAGACCTGTCATAGATGGCCACTATTCCTCAGATAAATTCCATGCATTGGGGACAGCATCAACTGACCCACTGCATGGGTCAGGAAGGAATTTTTTTTTTCCCTATGTGCATTGTACAACTGGCTAGGTGCATTCTGGTGGTTCTTTTCTTCTAAAATATGGTCTTGGCTACTGGAAGTATTAGCATAATAGACTTGATAAAGTGACAGGCCGACTTGGTGTGGCAAATGCTACTTTTCTACACTAGAAGTTGTTTCTTGTATTATTTTAACTATTTTTAGAAAAAGGTCTAAATTCTGGCATTATGCGCAATTTGCAACATCCCTGCTTTTCTAGTGTTAGCAAGGGGCATGGTCATATGAGCTAGCATTAGCATGAGACCTGCCCTTAGAATTGGCCTTGCAATGCATCCACATGTAAATCTGAGGACTCTTTGCTGAAGATGACCAGCACCACCACTAAAAATATGGAGGAAATTTTCAAAGGCATAAAGGGCAGTTAGGCTCCAAACTCGCTTTACAATCTATTCCCATGGGGATTTTGTTCATTAAGAGCTCCAGCTTTGTGTGAGGACACACCCAGCACATACAGTTGAAATCTTAGTTACTATCCTAACATTAGAATTCTGAATGAGTTCCTATTTACTTCACCAGACTGGATCTGCTGGTTGAAGAACATTAAATTCAGACTGATAATTAGTGCAGTATTGTTACCTAGATATCAAAGACTCCAGAATGGTCACCTTTTTAAATTTCCATTTCTTTGTGACAAAACCCTTGCAGAAAACGGTTTGAATTGTGGAAAACGTGATCCCAGCTCTTTTTTGGTGATCATTGCAAGGTGGTTCAGCACATAGCTGCTTCATACGGAATTTAAATACCCAGGACCTGAAGTTCAGAAGTGCTGAGCACCCAAAGGGGTGTGTCTTCAATGTAGCTGTGTAGTTGCAGCACCAGTGCACCACCACTTACCCCCATGAATAGCTACCAGTGCTGGGAGCACCGGTGCGCTGTCTACACTGCCACTTTACAGCACTGAAACTTGCAGCGGTCAGGGGCGTGTTTTTTCACACCCCTGAGTGAGAAAGTTGCAGCGCTGTAAAGTGGCAGTGTAGACCAGGCCTAACGCAGGGGTTCTCAAACTGGGGTTTGGGACCCCTCAGGGGGTCGCGAGGTTATGACTTGGGGGTCGCGAGCTGTCAGCCTCCACCTCAAACCCTGCTTCACCTCCAGCATTTATAATAGTGTTAAATATTTAAAAAGTGTTTTTAATTTATAAGAGGGGTAGCACTCAGAGGCTTGCTGTGTGAAAGGGGTTACCACTACAAAAGTTTGAGAACCAATGCCCTGGAAGCTGTGAGTGATCTGCATTGCTGAGTCCGGCCAACAGCTCTTATGCGGGGTGCGGGATCCCACAAGTGCCTTAACTGTATTGAGGCAGTATTAGGCGATTCAGAAGACATTGGCTAGGTTTCAGTAGTTAAAATGACCATCCTGCAGCAAGTTAATGATCATCTGTTACAAGAAAGGTGTTTGGGGGTGGTATTCTGAGAAATGGTTTACATTCAGTAAGTTCCCACCAATTAAAGGCTCTCTTTTTAATGAAAATTTGCTTTTGCATGGTGAATGGTTTATTGGAAGTTTTTTAATGTATGCTCTGGGTAAGCTTAAATGCTTTGAATACTTTAAATAAAATCAGAAACCTTTGAAACAAACTCATAAATATTGCTATAGTATTCCAAATATATGGCCTACAGGAAGATAATTAAGTCTGTAGACATTATAACTTAAATCCCATATAATATAGTTACACTATCAGTCGGTGAATCCTGAAATAACCTCAAGCTGCTGAGATCTGAAGTAGTTAATGCTAAGGGGCGTATGTTATATTTTTAACAAAGATTAGATAATATGGCTTTTTTGTCTAAGGCTGTACAGCTGAATATTTGAAAAAGTTTTAATATTTGTCTGTTAGATCAGATAATGCTGAGGATTTTCATACTGTGCCTTGGCACCATTATGATGTTTGCTAATGTCATGTAAATAACAACATTAAGAGTTTCTGATTTTATTTGAACTCTTCCGATTCTTTCTCAGTCTTGCTGAAGAGACAGATACATAGTTTTAATAAAGAAATCTGTAATGGGTGTTGAACCAATCAGTCTACAGGCTGAGTGTGTAGAAAAATAACATTGAGATACCTAAGGCTATGGCCACACTAGAAAGTTTACAATACAGTGATACAGTTGCACCGCTGTAAATTGCCGGCGTAAAGAGGTTACATTAGAGAGGAGAGAGCTCTCCTGTCGGCTTAACTACTCCAGCCCAGTGAGCGGCGGTAGCTATGTTGGAGGGAGAGCTTCTCCTGTCGACATAGTGCTATCGTGCGCTAAGGTTGGTGTAATTTATGTCACTCAGTGTGTTGATTTTTTCACACCCCTGAGCAATATAAGTTATACTGGAGTAAGTGCTCGTGTAGACATAGCCCAACTGATAGACGACTCGGTAGTAAATCATCATGACCGCCTATATAAACAGGTATTTGTACATGCAAAATGGGTAACTGCATGTGCAAACAGGCACTAATGTTTGACCGTTCCTGTTTATATACACAGATATGGTATTCTGTGGACATAGTAAATGCATGTGCCTGTTTTGTGTTCCCATGGCAGGCAGCAGGTTGGCCATAAATGTTTATGCCTTTGTCAATGCACAGGGGACTTGCAAATAAACTCCTTCTGATATTGAAAATGGCAAATAACAGTGCAACTCCTCTGCATGATAGACCCCCTTACTGAATAGAGAGGGTGTGTTGTTCTGTATTCTTAGCAGACAATTCATCAGAAGAATTACCCATTTAGTAAATTACGTGTAGTGTCAAGTAATGTGTGTCTAGTTTTTAAAAAGTAAATAAATAAATGGATCCATTCCAATCGATATGGGAGCAACAGTGGGAAAGTGTCAGGCATCAAGGACATGCTCTTACTACCATTGAAATCAAGGAAAAAAGGTGTCTTCAACTAATATTATTAGATTGGTTTGTAAGCTCAGGAACTCTTTTTGTTATGTGCTTGTACAGTGCCAAGCACAATGGACCCAGATTCCTGACTGGACCTCCTAGATGCTACTGTAGTAGAAATAATTATTAATAACATGATCTTGCTGCCATCATTATTATTATGTCTGCAGATATATGGTAGTGTCCTTGTTACTCTTTATAAATTAAGCATTTTGGTTTGCAAATCCTGATTTGTGTGAACTGTTCTGACAATTTGTCACTTATAGGTCTATCTCACAACCAATGAGATTTCCCTGCTTTACCCCCTTCCTCCCAGTTTTTAACTTGATTGCTCTTCTTCCATTCGTGTGTGTGTGTGCATTTTTAATCTGTTAAAACAATATATCTATCTTTGCAGTAAGACTAAGAAGATATTAGAAGACTTTTCAAATTCTTGTGGTTGAATTTTTTATGCTATCATTTAATAAAAATTGCTAGAAATCAGGGGTGACGCATTCTTCCTAAAAGTGGGGGCCATGTGGCCCCACCTCAGCCCCTCCTTTTCCCCCAAGAGGACAAGGCCCTGGGCCAGGGCAGGTGGAGGGTCTGCAGCTCCCCACGGTTGCCCACGTGGCTCTTACCCCAACCTGGCTTCAATTTCTGGCCTGTCCTGTCCTGTCAGGGCCTCCGGGGCCAAAGAACCACAGCCGGGCCATGGTAAGAGCTGCCTGGGGAGCCGTGGACCCTCCATCTGCCCTGGGGGCAGGGCCCAGAGGGTGGGGACGTGGGCCCAGGGCTGCTCTCAGGTCCCCCCAACCCCGGGCAGGTGTGGAGGGTCCGTGGCTGCTCACAGCTGCCCGGGCTCCCCAGGCCACTCTTACCTGGCTGGGCTTCAGCTTCCTCCTGGCCGGGAGGCAGGGCCTCTAGGGGAAGAGGAAGGGTAGGGGGCTGGCCCATGGCGAAAAGTGGATGAGCCAGGCCCATCCATTTTCAAAAGTGGGAAGGCCATCGCCCCTTTGCAACCTCCCCATTCCAGCGCCCCTGTTAGAGATACTCTGTTTATATATAGCAATGACAGAATGATCTCTGCTTTGGGAATCCTTGCATCCAATGTTCTTGTCATAGACCAAATGGAATCACTACTTTTTTCCACTGTCTCCCTCAACCGAAATTAGTTATAAATCTGGAATGAGGTCAATGATTAAATTTCACAGAAAAGCTTTCCCCTCCCTGAAAGATTTTTATTATGTTAAATAATCTTGTGTCTTTCTTTAAGAAATGTCTCAGCACCTGCAGGACACATGTTGATCCCATTCTGCTGTAGTTAAAATGGAATAGGCGGTGTTTTACTTGCATTTTATTAAACGGCACGTTCTAAGCCAGTGTTTCTCAAATGCGGCCACCAGGGGCTTTTCTTGCGGCCACAGAATCCTGGGAGGAGGGAGAAGGAGAGTAACAGCCTCTCCCTCTTCCTGTTGCTCCTGGATGCACCACCTTGGTGTTGGTTGCTGGGACCGCCAGCCGGGGTTGGGCCCTGCCCCCTCTGGAGACACCTGGGGTACAATGCTGGAGGAACAGGCAGCCGGTGAGTTCCCCACCTTCCTAGGAGTGGTGGGACTCAGGCTTTGGGCTTCAGCTCTGGGGTGGTGGCTTGGCAGGCTCTGACAGCAGGGCTTTGGGCTCCAGTCCCAGGCTCCGGCTGCACGCTGGCAGGCCTTAGGCTCCAGCAGTGGGGCTTCAGGCTTTAGGCCCCCACTGCCTCCCCCAGCTCCTCATCCAGGGCTTAATTAGTCCCCAAGCTTGGCAGGGCTGAGTAAGTGATACTTCTGTGAAAAGTGATACTTGTATGTTTGTAAATATCGCTTTTCACAATGGACTTATTAGCTAGCAATAAATAAATTACAATGATTTGGATGTGTATATGTGCATATATATTTGGTTTTCCTAAAGCTAATTAAGTATTTTAGGAAAAAGTGTGAGAGCAGCCACCAGCAAGATTTGGTGGCCGCACTCTGAGGCCACCAAAAAAATTGTCCTGAGAACCCCTGTCTCTAAGCCCTATCAAATAAGCCCATTCTGGGAAGCAGTGCAGGCCATGATTAATTGTGCTTGATGCATAGGGGCTTTTATGGGCTTTCTTAAATTTATACAAGTTGGCTTCTTTAAAAGAAACTTGTAGGATTGTGTCTTCACAATTCTTTTGAGTCTGTTCTAAAACTGCAGTTAAAAGGTGTGTTAAGCTTAACCTGAAACTTTAACTGTATTATGTAATGATTAAAGATATTCTAAATCTAGTGGTGAGTACGGACTCTCAGTATTTTTCCATCACCCCAGAACCACAGGTGTTAATAGTGCAGAGTTGCTTTTTCTCATAAATGTATGTCCTTTTATTTATTTTTGTTAAGTTTTTCTTGATCAGCTCTGACAAGTTATTGGAGAGTTTCCTAGAAGTGCAGAAATTAACTTCAGTAACTAAAATCCCTGTACTCCTAACTAACCTAATTTCCTTTGTGACATTTGCAGTGAAGCAATCTGATAAGTGATAATACTATAAACCAATACACACAAAATCCTGTGAGAGCGCCCTTTCTTTGGATTGTTGCATTCTTCTTCTTGGCAGCTCAGAGCAAAATCCAGATGCCTCCAATGTCAGATGGTTAGAGCGTGTATGTGCAAGATTGTGTTTGTGGAAGTCAGAGCAAATCAAGATTGGAAATTGTTGCATAGTCTATCCTGCATTAGGTTCCTTACTGTGCTTGTGGGCAGGAGAATGGTGTAGAGTTGTAGGAAAGTGAGGATAGGCCTGTTGTTTATCCTAAACTTTGAGATTTTTAATATTATCATTAGTTAACATTAAACATTTATATTACTGTAGCACCCTAAAGGCTTCAATCATGTCAGGACTCCACTCTAGTAGGTGCTGTACAAATGCATAGTGAACAGTAGTCCTTTCCCCAAGGAGCTATATTTTCTCCCCTCCTGTTTTAAAGCAACTTTACAGTACACAGAAGCTCCTCTTCCTTCTATTGTAATGTTTCTGCTCTATTACATTGTAACTGGAAAATATGATCCTGTTAATTTAGTTAAGATACAGGATCTCCCTTAGTAATATTTGTCTCTTCCTACTGAGCACTACCTTTATTGATGGCTAGGAAGACGATCAATCCATTGTCCGTTTCTAGTGATTTCAGCCAGCCGTTAGTAGGTACCCCATGGTCTGATTGCTTCCCCCAGATATAATATGTATCCTGATTCCATGCCTTGGGGTGTCTGTGTCAGGGATTCTGCACTTCATTCTGTCTTGAACTCCTGATTCCTGGATCAGCAAGCTCCACAGGAAACTTTTTGTGCAAATATTAAAGTGCACCTTATTAAAGAAAAAGTCAGCTTTCAAGATCGCTGGCTACCTGTACTGTCTTGGTATTGTGTTGAAATATTCAGTACATATATTCATAATCCTTGGTTTGAGAGGTAATTATTATTGAGCAAATGTAATGTACAAAGATCGTGAGTATTTTAAGCAGCTTACTGATATAGCAATTTAAAGCATGTTTACTAGCCATAGTAACATTACTTTTGGTTGCCTGTCTTAGTTCATTTCACATTAATCTGTCTTGTAGTTGGAAGGAAAATGAATTAAGTCAGTAACTTCAAGAGTTATGTAAAATCTGCACAGTGCTAAATAATTGTGCAGAGTTTTATGTACGCTGCTGAAATTGGATTGTCAATTTGACAGAAATTCTCCAAAACAGAGTGTTAGATGAGCTGATCTGTTCCTCGAATAAAAGACTTGAAACTTCCATTTGTGTACTGCTCCAAGTTCAAACTCTCTTCTTTCATAGAACATCTTGTGCATATTTATTTTCTTATACGATATTTAACTATATCTGGTGTCTGTCTGTCCTCATTTGTGTATGTATATATGTATATGTATAGCTCTTTATTTTTGGAGGGAATGAGGGGTGTGTGTGTGTGTGTGTGTGTGTGTGTGTGTGTGTGTGTGTGCGCGTGCATGCACAGATGCGTGTAGAAATCCTTGTGTGTCGCAGAAGCAAAAAGCTTCCCATTCTGACCCCTCCCAAAAGACAAGGATATGACAACGTAGAAACATATTTTTTATCAACACCAAACAGGCTAAAAATGACTAAATGGTTTGGCACTTTGCCCAACTGAGGATAATAGATTTTTTTTCCTAAATCTTTCCCCTATATGGAGGGAGGAGAAAGAAGGCTGAGCATTTTTCCAAAATTTTATTGGATTGTCTTTGTACCTTCCAAAGTCATCTGAAAAGGAGGGAAGGCGTGTCAGGATGAGAATGCAGGGATGTGTGACTTGTAATAAAATTCATAGCCTGGAAGGATTGGTAAATCCATCTGCTTGTTGAGCCTTTCGCAGTAAACTAATGGGCTCAGTTTTTATTGTTGATTTTAACAAGAGCCAGTGGGAAAAGTGTGAGTTCCATGTACACGTGCACATGCAAAACCATGACATTGTAATTTGTGACTTCATCTTGTTTTGGGTTTCTCTCTGTTGTTCTTGCATCACCTCCTCTGTATAGCAGTTGGCGCTACCCATTTCACTGCATCCAGTTGCACTTTGGATATGGGGCTGCTGCCTATGCTATCAGCTCTTTCACACTAGAGCTTATCAAATCCCCTCAGAAGATTGGCTCCTACTAAACCCTAGACTTTGCAAACCACAGCTGGAAGAACCTGGTTTTGGGGGCTTCCTAATTGTTTAATCTGAGATGCTATTGAGAATATCCATAGGCAGTCTGAAGCCAGCAGTACTGCAGACTTTGTATCCATTAAAAACCAGTGGTTTTGTGCTTGATAGCTCATTGAGGAATGTAATACTCAGGAGTGCAAAATCTCAGAGGAACAAAGGGTTCTGTGTGGCCTTTAAAGTAAGACAAGTTGCAAGAAAACTTCCTTTAGCTTTTGAAGTACACAGAATTGCTTTGTGCATAATTTTGACCTCTTTTTTAACATAAGTTTCTCTGATTCTTTTTTGGGGGGGGTATTTGAAGTCTATATACATCTATTAGTGTTCTTTTTTAAAAATGATAATGAAGAGCTGAAAGACACTTCAATAGCAGTACACTTAATGTATTAAAGCAATCGTAGCATCAAAGAATGAGATCCACTCTGTTGTACCATTTGCTACCATTGAAACCTCAGAGGAATCTGACCAGCTTTCTTGTGCTCAATCTAGTATGTGACTAGTATGTGACCGATAATATTTGCCTGTGGTGGAAGCATGTAAAATCACTGTTTCTGCTCTCCGATCCGAATATTTTTTTTGTATATGATGCTTAAACATTGTTCTAATTCAATGGCGGAGTCACAGGTTACTGTATTGACTTCAGTTAGTCTGTAGACTGTGATAGTGATATAAAATGGGTTGCTGTAAAATTTTGCAAGAAAATAAACACCATGTCATGATGAGGTTTTTGCATGCATTCATGGATTCCTAAAGAGCTTTGATGATTAATGGTACAGAGACTGTGTGTATGTGCACACAACTTCTCTCCCAGTGGAAGAGAAATAGGTGACATGGAGTCTATGTATATTTAACTAATGTAACTTGTTTACATATAACTGTGTATATTCTAACTATTATAACTTGTTTTTTATACATATACATGAGTCCTGGAACAAAGGTGTCAAACAGCATGCAGGGCAATTCGTTCTTTTGGGAATCTGAGCCCAGCACCCAATGTCTAGTTCCCAGAGAGCAATTCTGCCTCAGAAATTGACTCTGCTCTCTACCTTGTCTCTTTTCCTGTTGCTCATACAACTCCTCCCTCTCCAAGGACCCCTGTCTTTATATAGAACCTTGCAGAACAAAAACTAACATCACTTCAGAATGTACATTTGTTTGTACCAAGACTGAACATTTGTTTGTATGCTAAGAAAAACTTGGAAGACTACATATAACAGCACCATCTTGTGATGCTTCCATAAAATGTATGTATGTAATATAAAATAAAATATCTCTTTTATATGTCATCTAGAAGACAGCAGGTCAGTGCCTGTCAACATCATGCTGGGGGTATTGATTGAAGCAGGCTTAAAAAAATCTTAGTTTTTGCAAAAATATTTCAAAATCTTCCTTCTGAAGTTTCAAAGAGGAATGAGTTTTCATGCCTTAAAACTTTTTGATTAAAAAAAATCCATTTTTATTTTTTTGAGGGTGGTTTTCTTTTTCTTTTTTTTTTTGGTTTGTTTCCCCTCTGCCCCCCTTTCCCTCACCTTTGTTTGTTCCTTCCATTTTGTCAATAAATAAGAATGGGGTGGGTTGATTATGAAAAAATGAAAACTAAAAAAAGTCCAAAGCTGAATTTTTTGGTCCACATTTTGTTTAAAAAGACTGAAAGTAAGTGTGCATGTGTGTATTATATATGATAAAAAGGCCACTATTTCAGCTAAAAGATTTTTAGTTTTGAAAATTTCAGACAGCTCTAGTCCTCACTCGATATTACCTCAGAACAGAGAGTTCACACTAATGAAGCACCAGAGTCACTTCCTTTAGCACTTTGTAACTTTCTTCAATCCAAATACTGACCTGACCTGAATCTATTTAGCTTATGAAACCTAATGAGAATGGATGCAGATGGGTTGTTTGAAAACGAGTGATAAGACAGATGTGAATAGGGTATGAAGGAATGGGATCTGAACTTCTCAAAAATACATTTTCAACGTGACTCAGGGATTTGGTTGTGAAACCACCATTAATGCTAATGGGAGTGGTGTGGCTAAATCTCTGTACATTGCACTGACATGTACTGCATAATACCTAATGTGTTAATATATATGAAAGCTGGCTTTGAGCAAGCACATTTGAAAGATGAGATGGGGCTTTTGAGGTTGTTGCTACAACACATTAAAGTAAAATTTATGTTGCACAACTTAAAACTCTCGAACAGATGGAACTGGAATTGCTCCCACCAAGCATCTGGTCAGAATGCTAGAGTTTTCAGAAGGAAAGAAAAAAACTGAATGATCTAGGAATTCAAACCAGCCCTCCCACCCCGGTGTAAAGTAAGCCCCAACATGCTACCTTTGCTTAGGAGGGAGGAAGATAAGGTACGGAAAGCTTTCTTCGCTAACTGGCTCGTTAGACTTCGCCTCAGTTGGGAATTTAAAATTAGAATTGTCTCCACTGGGCATTTGCACACTGTGGTGAGGATTTCTTGGAATCTTGAAGTACAGGCTGCTTTGGAGTGGAACGTGAAATGAATCCTCTGGTTTTGCAGTTACTATCTGCAGTCATCTCTAGTCAATCTGAAAAGCATCATTTGAATTTTAAGAGTTGGTGTTTATCAAGTTGCAGAAAAGTAATTCACCAGGCCAGTTTAGAAGGGAAAGGAATATGGTTTCAATTGTAAATCTGATACCGTGTCTGAACCAGAATGAAAAGGGCTTTGAGGCAACACACTTTGCAAAAATTCACCAAGGTCTTTATTCTTTCCTTTGAAGGTGTTGTGAGTGCTCTAAACTGTCTTTCTATCCAGCACCATTCCAGGTCAGATAGGTGAAGGTAGTCATTATATACAGTACTTCTGCTATGGACAACTTCTTAGCATATGTGCAACATGTCTCAGGTGTTACCGATGATGTGTTACCTTTTGAACCATACCCTTTCATTTGCATCCTTTCACTTGATGTGTGTGTATCACATGATAAACCAGAATATGAAAATAAAACACTGGGAGAATTATGGTGTCTGGCATTTTTAATAGAAAGGTAAAATTACATTAACCCTTGTTACATGTGTTGCTCAGTGTCCTGGATATACATTTAACTCCATCATATTCCCATGCTTCTAGACAATATGATCTAGAATCACTGAACCATAATTTTTAACCCGACCCTTTAAAAAAAAAGTCTGGCTGCCCGTAATTAGCATTCTATTCAAAGCTTGTGCTTCTTGCATATTGTTTAAAGAATTTGGCATAAATGAATTTCAGCTGTGTGACTTTCTTGTAAAGTATGGGTGAACCAAAAGGAATTTCCTGGGATTGTTGCATTTATTTGATCTGAAGAGCATGTGTGGTGGTGATGCTTAAAATGCTGTGAAAAGGGAACTTTAGACACAAGGACTGTGATAATTAGCATTCTCTTGTGTTGACAAGTGATTGCACATGGAGAGTGATGCTGTAGCAAGGAAATGCATTTATCTGTCCCTCCTCTTCCACTTTACCCTCCATAAAGAAGCATTTTTCCAAATGTAAGTAGGACAGGAAATCATGGCTTAACAAAGTTGTCTGTTTTGGGTTCTTTTAAAAGCTCTGTGCAGACAGAAAACTTTAGAAGTCCTGTTTATTCTTGTCCAAAACTCTGTTATAATTCATTCTATACCGAAGATCACCTATTTTTCCCCCCCCCCACCCCCTCTCCCAGATACACACATGCAGAAGGCTGTTTCTAATTTTCATCTCTGTTAGTGTTTTATGAGTCTAACAAATAAACTATTGTGTGCAGTGTTTGAAACAGGCCTAAAGTATTTGGTTTATTTAAGAATATTGTATAGTTTGGTCAGAGAAGATGCTGTACATAGGGGATTGGGGACTGGGACAGAAACCATAGAATTAGCAAGGGTTTAATCACAACTTGTGTAAATCTCTTTTGCTAGAGGACGTTCGCTCTGGCAGGTTTAAGGAGAGCCCAAGATAGAATTGTGTCAGGACAATATGCTACTATTGCTCATGTCAGGATGTAACTCTTCTTACTACTGTCTAATTACAGAAATCACTGCTCTATTTGTTGCATGGGCCCATTGGCCTACCCACTAATACATTTTTTAATGGCCTGGGAGGTACTGTATACTGATGGCCTTGGGCCCGTGTTAATTTTGAACCTCAGTGTGCTATAAAGTATATTTCCATAGGATATAATTAGAGGAAGCCCTTAAAATGATAATTAAATGGCATCTACCTTTAATCCGAACATTTGTTTAGTTAAATCTAGAGCCATAACTTTCTAAGGGCTCTTTAAAGACTCATAGAATGCATGTGCATAGTTGTGTGAATCGCTTGTTGTGGCACATCATTGACTAAAGAAGATTAACAGAAATACGGAGCCCTGAGTTGTGTGGTTTGGCAGTAAAGATGTGGAAAATGCCATCTGCATAGCAGCTGTTGTTTCCCCAGTTTCAACTATTTATATCTCTTGTAGTGTAATAGTCAACGTTTTTCTTATTTTGGGGATTCTGGGTTCAATTTTTCCCCCCTCACTTTTTTTCCCCCCATTTGTGAGCCCCCATTTTAAGCCATTTTGGCCAAGGACAGCTGCTTTTGCAGCCTGTCCACAGAATTTCCATGTCACATCAAAAAAGGTTGTTTTGAACGCATGAGTTCACAAGCGTCAGCCCATCTCAAAATGTTGGTGAATACAGGTTTGAGGTTGTTTGCGCAGCTGGAAACGGGAAAAACTCCCTTCCCCACAATCAGCCTCCCTAGCTCCTGTTGTTGGTAACTCCCTTTTCTCATCCCTCCTCCCCCTTCCCCAATAATCCTTAGGACCCCTGCCTTAAGATGTATAAAAAAGGAGCAGGGGCATACCCTGGGGCTTGTTGTAGAGATGGAATCTTGGGGAGGGGATAGAAAGCAGCTAACTGTGAATGAGGGTAGCCATGGAAGTTCAGCTTGCTCAGACTCAAACTTCCAAACAATCTTGCAAGAGTTCGTTCACCCAAACTCCTACAAGGTTTACGTAGCCCTAATAGTTTTGCTTGATCAGCTTTGTTCTCTGACCAGAAAGAGAGAATAAAGTATCTTCTTTGGACAGATTTACAGTGCAACATCTGTTTGAGTGACAAACACTGTCTTAAAGCCAAACAGTGCTAGTGTACGTTATGGTTATGAAACAGTTGCTCCTGACAAAAACACAAGTTTTATAGTTTTGTTCTATAGGGGTAATGTATTTTGGGGAAGAATAAATCGAGACTGAAAGGCTGCAGTGCAGCTTGAAAATAACCCGCCTCTTTAGTTGAAGAATTTTTCTCATTACTGTTGCCTGGCTGGAAATAGTACCAAGGATTAAGTTCATATGATCTATACAAAGTTTCATTCAAATTGCATTTTATAGACAGGTCCGTCTTTTACCCTGAAAGTGTATTTTGTCAGATCTCTCACTTCTTTCTGCACAGGAGCAAGTTGACATTTTTTCAAAAGTAGATCATCTTTAACAGTAAAACATGCAAGTTTTCTTAGACAATAATGTGGGTCTGTGTGGCTTTAAAAATAACAGGACTTGATTAAAATTAAATTATACTGAGGGCCGGGGGGGTTTATGTCCTTTGTGCTTCTCCAACAGAATGCAAACAGTGCCACATGTATGTATCCAAGGGCAGAATTAGGCCTCAAGAGGGGAAGGCAGCCTATCCTATATTTGGTACAGTACTTCAGGTTACATTTTTAGGCTCTACGCCTTTGCTGAAGAATTCCTATCGCAACCTCTGGCATCTTCTAGTTTCTCAAGCTGAAGAATAGGGATTTTTGGAACTCGACTTTAGTCATCTTGAGTGATTAATTACATGAACAGCTGAGTTTACATCTGGGGAGATTTTGTTCTCAAGGGCCAAAACTCTATTTGTAATGTAAGTGGCTCTGAGACGTAAATAAATATTGTTTTCAAACTTAGATCTTAAAAAAAAAAAAAAAAAAAAAATCCTGTAACTTTAAACACACCAAAGAAATATCACATTAAAATTTCCACATTGAAAACAAGCTAGATTAAAAACTATTAATTTAGGGGTTGGTTTTCAAAGGTGTTGAGTACCTCCAGATTCCATTGACTTCAGTGGAATTTGTGAGTGCACAGCAAATCTGGAAATCGGACCATTTTAACCTCCCACTTTAGTTTTATGTACTTATTTTTACAACTAACCATCCAGCAAGATGGCACTTGTCATGTGACAAGGTGCATTTAGAGATGCCTGACAGTAAGATATGACTTATTATTTGGGGGGAATTTGGAAATTCCAGCTCATTTGAAAGCTTATTGCATTGGGTATCCAATGTTGGGAGCTAAAGAATGCAAATTTCCATTCTGTCAGCTAGCTAGAGGTCAAGAGTTTTCCAAGGTTCCAAGGCCAAAGAGCATATGATGGGGCCTGTGAGGAAGAAGAAACTGAAGTTGGGAGCTGTCCTGACTTCATGCTAAAGGCCCATGTAGAGTGTCTTGTCGGAGCAAGCTGACAAGAAACCTCCCTTTGTGAAACCACTGGACAAAACATTGCTTTGGCTGTCTTTTTTTTTTTTTTGGACTACGGAACCCAAGAGCGTCATTGCACTTCAGAAATAAAGGGAGGGCAAGATGGTTACAGTTTTAGACAAACGGTGGGTAGAAAAGTAATTCAGAAAGATTATTTTGTGAAAACATGCTGCTGTGGATGCGTGCAGAACAATGAGGGTAGGGCTGAGTCCCAATTATCATTTCCCACAGCCCCAGTTGATAGGCAATCTTTCATTTAAGGCCTTGCTGCCTAGACAAAGGAACAATTCAAGCAGTTGGTGACTCTTCTCCACCCTCTTCCCCCCCCCCCCTTCCATTTTTCAGCACATAAAGGCTGCCTGAGGAAGGGAATCCTTGTAGGCCTCAGACCTGCAGTTTTCTTATAGGCACAGAAAAGCTCCACCTCAAACTACTATGGGACACCAGATGAAAATGACTGAAAGAACTGACAAGGCTCTTAGGAGCCTGTAGCCATAAAGCAGAGCGGAAAAGCCCTGTATCTACTGAGGCAGACTCATTCTCAGCCCATAGCAAAGCAATAAGAGATCCCCACCAAAACAGAGAGGTCTTTTTGCCTTGCGCCTTCTCTGTCAATCAAACACATTTATCAGATTTGTTTACCTTTCCTGAACTTAGCATGCATTTATGCTTACACCTTTGAAACAAAAGGAAAGGATTAAACTTTCCTCTATGCAAATCTGTAATCCCAATACTGATTCCAGCACTCTGATAAAATGTTGGACCTAAATAAGGAATATTAAATAATTAGGGACAGCTTGAACTGAGTGTAAGCAGTGTAACTCCATTGACTTTGAGTAACGTTGTGTCTGCATAAATCAAGGATGAACTGGGCCTATGTTATTTCACTGGATTAAAAAATATTATTTAAATGTCAGGCTATGGGAAATCGAACTGGTTATGCTCTGACGGCACTCAGAGGCAGTGCTTTACTACAAGTGTTCTAAAAGGAAGAGTATATTTCACAATTGGTTCTGCACCTTTCAGTCTTTATTTCTGGAGAAGATGCTCTTTCCCAGAACAGGGTTCTCTTCCTGAATGTAAGGAGAAGAGAGGAAGGATGGTCTTGTGGCCAGGGTACTAGGCTGGGACTCAGGAAACTCGCATTCTTTGCTCTGCTCTGCTACTGACTTTGGTCACATCACTTCACCTCTCCCTGCCTTAAATTTCCCCCCTTCCCTTTCCTATCAGGGCAGTTATGAGGCTAAATTAATGAATGTTTAAGATATGAAGTACCATAGAAAAGCCTATAAATAATTCAAAATAGAAGAGCTTGCTTGAGTTGCCCATTGTTCTAGAAGAAGAGGTACCACGGAAGGGAAGAAAGCAGGACTTGTAGCTAGATATCAGTTGAAGCTACTGTTTCTCCTTCTACATCAGGGTCAGTGACTGGGGCTGATTGTTTCTATATTGGTGTTTCAGTACGTTATCTCACAATTGGTGTTTCCGGTCTAAAAGTCCATCATCTCCTCCCTCCCTCTCCATTAACAGAAAAAGTGAAGAGAGAGTTGGATTTTCAAAGTGTAACTAGAATAAAATATAGTTGGTACTGTGCTATTTCCCCCCACCCCCAAGATACGGTATATTATTTTCTGACAAGTGATAAGAAAAGATCTTGGTGCCAAAAAGAATGAATCAGAAAATACGCATGGTTGCTGGGAGTTTGGGCTTTCCACATTAGCAACCAATGGCTCTGTTCCACTGGGGGAGCAAGTCAATTTTAGAGCCATCCCTATTGCAGATTAGTCATGTTTTCCATCAGCCAAGGAGAAATTTCCCAATCTGCTCCATGTGCATCCGTAGGCAGCCATGTGGAGCAGTTTTACATTCTTGAAAACTGAAATCCTAGAGAACTCAGAATTGGAGTGGGTGGAGGAAGGGGAAGAATCTGCCATTCGCTAATTCGTATAGGTTGATTTGGAGTCTACAAGAAGGGGGCTATAAGGGAACAGCGAATGTTAAGAACATATCGTCGAGATAAAGAACGAATATTGAAGATTTTATCTAATGTGCATCAAAAGGTTCAAGCACGTTTCAGATGGGAAAGAAGCATCATCAATTGATTGTACAGGTCAGATGTCAAAAATGTCAATCAATTTTCAGGAAGAAATTAAACAGGGTTATTAAAGAAAAGAGATGCTAAAAAGAAAAGGCATTTTCTCAGCAATGTCACTGGCCCAGACTTAAACAAACAAACAAATAAATAAAAGCAAAAGAACTAAGTTTATCTATTTTTTTTATTTTTTAACTCTCTTTCTATGTACCTTCTATCACATACAACATTTGTGGGCAGCCTATTTATCTGTAAGCACTACACAAAAGCCATTTAATTGAAAATGAATGCAGTAACATCTGATGTTCAGTGATGTTCAAGATTTGGATTCAGACTCTGCAGAATGCTAAATTTCTCTAGTGGAAAAATGCTGGCAGTATTTCATTACATCTGACTGTTGACTAAGTTAGATGCATTTCAGTCACTGCCAGATGTACAAGATACTGTAAAATGAACATTTCTTCTAGCAAATTAAGACTTTGTTGGCTCAGTGTGACTATATTGGCTGAAACTGCTTGTTTGCACTGGGGATTTAGCCAGATTGTGCTGGTCAATACAAACAATAATCTGATTTAGCACAAGAGAGCTCCAGCCCCCAAGTCTTATCAGTCTTGTAATTAGTTATGTTTAGGAATGTTTATGATAGGCTTTGCAATATTCACTCAGCTTTTATTAGCCTTCAATATAGACGTCTGTCAAACAAATGAAACTCTTTTACCATCTTGTGCCTGAATGCATTATCTTACTGTGGCATTCTGTTGCGGGTAGGATCTGAAGTGTGATTTTAAACATACGTACCATCAGAAAAAAACAACAACCCCCAAACAACCCACTCTTCAGCATTTCTCTGGAAGTCTAAACTGCCAGGTAATTCTCTTCTTTCGGCTGGTAGAAGCAGAAACAAGTAACTCATGTAGTCTATCTGCTGGGTCAGATCCTCAGCTTATATATATTTGGCAAGACTACATTGAATTCATAAATTGCAAGGCTAGAAGGGACCATTTTGCTAATCTAGTCTGACCTCCTGTATAACAAAGGCCATAGAGCTGTCCCAAAATAATTCTTAGAGCATAACTTTTAGAAAAAAAAAATTCAATATTGATTTCAAAAATTGCCAGTGGCAGAGAATCCACTATGACTCTTGATAAATTGCTCCAATGGTTAATTACCCTCATCATTATGCCTTTTCAAGTCTGAATTTCTATAGCAACAACTTCTAGCCATTAGGTCATGTTATAACTTTCTCTGCTAGATTGAAGTACCATGTAGGTACTTACAGACTCTGATCAAGTCACCCTTTAATCTTCTCTTTGTGAAGCTAAATAGATAGAGCTCCTTGAGTCTATCACTATATATACTATGTTTTTTAATCTTTTATTCATTCTCGTGGCTCTTCTCTGAACCTTCTTCAGTTTATTAACTTCCTTCTTGAATTATGGGCATCAGAACTACTAGCTCAGTGGTTTGAGCATTGGCCTGCTAAACCCAGTTCAATCCTGGAGGGGGCCACTTAAGGATCTGGTGCAAAATCAGTACTTGGTCCTGCTAGTGAAGGCAGGGGGCTGGACTCAATGACCTTTCGGGGTCCCTTCCAGTTCTATGAGATAGGTATATTTCCATATAGACACAGTATTCCAGCAGCAGTCACACCAGTGCCAAATAGAGGTAAAATGACCTTTCTGCTCCTATTCGAGAATCCCGTTTATGAATCCAAGAATTGCATTAGCTCTTTTGCGCTGCACTGGAAGCTCATGTTTAGCTTGTTATCCACCATGACCCCCAAATCTTTTTCAGAGTCACTGCTTCCCAGGTTAGAGTCCCCCATCCTGTAAGTATGGCCTACAATCTTTGTGGCTAGATGTTTATAATTGCGTTTTGCTGTATTAAAACTCTGATTGTTTGCACCCATCTTACCAAAAGATCAAGTTCACTTTGTATCAGTCACCTATCCTCTTCATTGTTTACCACTCCTCCAATTTTTATGTCATCTGAACACTTTATCAGTGATGATTTTGTCATCGTCCAGGTCATTGATTAAAAATATCAAGGACTATCCCTGTGGGATCCCACTAGAAATATGCCTGTTCAATGACGATTCCCTGTTTACATTTACATTTTGAGACCTATCAGTTAGCCAGCTTTTAATCCATTTAACATGTGCAATGGTAATTTCATTTTGTTCTAGATTTTTAATCAAAATGTTGTGCCATACCAAGTCAAACAATTTATGTAAATCTATGTATTACAGCAACACTATTACCTTTGCCAACCAAACTTGTAATCACATAACTTGATTTTTTTTAACAAGATCTATTTTCTATAAAGCCATACTGATTGACATGAATTATATTACCCTTCTTTAATTCTTTATTAATCTAATCCTGTTTCAGCGGCTCCATTATTTTTCCTGAGATCAATGCCAGGCCTATAATTACCTGGGTCATCCTGTTTACCTTTTTTTAAACCTTGGCACATCATCACTGTTCTTCCAGTCTTTGGGAACTTTCCCAGTGTTCCAAGACTTATTGAAAATCAACATCAGTGATCCAACGAGCTCGTCAGCCAGCTCTTTTAAAACCTTGGATGCAAGTTATCTGGATTTGCCGATTTTAAAAACTTCCAACTTTAATAGCTGCTGTTTAACATCCCTCTGAGATACCAGTGGAAAGGAATGTGTTAACACACGATATGACTACATCATCTGTTCCTTCCCCTCCACCGTCCAATACAGAATTGAAATATTTGGGATCTGTGCCATTTTATATCCGCTGAGGATCTGGTCCACTGTGCTGTGTGAATGGTGTTAGCACTTTCACCAGCTTTCTACTATTATCAGTGAGGAAGATGGCTCATGCTGATTTTTTTTACTGATCCACTTGCTTGCCTGCATCTTAGATGTCTTCCTTTACTCTACAGTGCATGCAGATCTTATGGGGATGGGAACCATATAAATATCTCTAGGCTATTTGGGGCAGCCGAGAGCCAGTTTCCTACCTCTTGGCCATCCTTATGAATTATTTTCTGTAAAATGCAGGCCTATAAAATTCAAGACAGGTTATTCTACTAGAACAGTGTTTCTCAATGACCGGTCCGTGGACTGGCGCAGGTCTGTGGCAGCCCGCCTTGTCAGTCCCTGACATTTCCCTGAGACAATTTAGGAAGGCAGCAAGCTGGTCCCTGGTATCAAAAAGGTTCATGAACACTGCACTATAGAGTACTGAGCAGCCTGTTAGAGAGAAACTTAAGATGTCACTTAAAAAGTGAGCTGGGGAACTTGGAGTGTATGCTCTTTACCTGATGCGACATTTAGGAGATGAATGGCTCAAGAATTATCTAGAGCCTGGGTTCCTAAACCGTGATACTTTTACCACTGGTAGTATGTCAGCTTGATGTTCCATTCATTCACGTCACAACAACTTTTAAAGAAAATGTTACATGAATCAATAAAGTTTGGAAGCCACTGATCTAGCGATAACTAGGGGTTCACCATTGGGGAATTTATCCCACTAAGAAAAGGGCACCAAGAAAGAATACATGCATAGTGTTAGTGAAGTATTTCTGGATTCATCTGTAGGCAGAAAATGGTCACAGCAGGACCTTTGTATTTACACTGAACTTTTCCACCATCACACTACTGCTGGCATAGACAAGGTGTCAGCGGTTTTTAACAACTGTCATGTAACTCTTCAGAGCAAGGTCCAGATGACTCAGTGATAAAAATGTCATTGATGTCTTAATCTACTCTAGATATCCCAGCACTGGTGGTAATGTAACAATTGGAAACGGTAAGAAGACACTCCATACAGACAAGGCCAGAGGCATACAACATTGTGGCTTTACTGAAGGAAAACAAAATGTGCAAATAGAAAACAATTTCCCCTTTTCTTATTGTTCAGTTTACTGCTGTTTGAATGCAATCCGTTCCTGAGTTCGTTACATACCCCTCTGGTGGAAAAGGAGTGTTTTTCAATACAAACATTGCTAAACCAACAAGACACTATATGCAGATCTGAAATATTCAGATTTACAGAATGACAGTAAAGTAGCAAAACCTTTGTTTTCTTATTTGATAATATCATTATTGGGCTGGAAAAAGAATTTCAGGTAGCAGAAATTCATAGATACAAGGTCTATAGATACAAGGTCTGTTTGCATGTCATCTAGCCCTCTACAATCTTTGTTATTGCAGGCATAATACCATGAATTGAGAACCATCTTAACTTCCTCTCCATATAGGGGTTATCTAGCTTCTGCTGCTTATATTGTCAGAAGACAAAGGGTCTATAAAGTAGGTGCATGTGAAGTGTCAACAGCCACTCTGCAGGGACCTGAAAGCTAGGAAAGCCATGGGAGAAAATATAGTGCTAATAATATATTAGGCTTATAAACCATGTCTGTGTTAAAAAGATGCATTGGTCTCTGAGGAATGGAGTAATCGGAGCTAAGAGAAGGTTTGGGCCAAGTTTTTGTATTGGTGTATCCATTCTGCTTTGAAAATTTTTACAAGCCTAAGGCAGGTGCTGCCTTGGAAACTTCTTCTTTTTTTTTTTTTTTTAAACAAATATTTGTAATATCATTATCTGCTATAATCAAATTTCTTGACTATTTAGTGCAAATCTTAATATTTACAATAGCAAAACAAGCATGCTATTTAAAAGTTGGGTTTGTATTGTGTGCGTGTGGTGGGCTATTTTATCATCTATCCCAACCATCAGTTAGAGGCTAAAAGTGCTCAAAATTTGCCCAGCTGGGGCATCATTGACATCTTGCCAGGAGGCCTAGGGTCAGTCCTGATCCTCCTTACTCATGCAAGTAATCCCACTCAAATCAATTTACTCTCATGAGTAGATAAATCAGGATTTGCTCTTAATTAGCATGAAATGGAGCAGATTTCAGCCACTCTGATCTTTTAATAGAGCAGTACAGCCAGTGGTGATTAGACCTCATGCTGTATCATGATGAGAGCTCAGGCACATCTGGGGATTTGACATTGCAATGCAGCCTAAACGGGGCTGAGGATCTAGCTTCATGTCATTAATTCACTCGTATGCTTTGTAAAGACAAATAAACCTCAAAGCATATAAACCATCTTCCTGCTCAGGCCAAAAAAACCTCAGGAGAAAATCTCAAGTGAGATTCAAGTCCCTTCTTTTAAGTTTTCAGTTTCCAGCTGAAGGCACTTAAAGGGTGCCCAGATTTTAATACTCTCTTGGGTGGTCTCAGTTGTGCACTGCTTCTTGTTATAGATTAAAATTGGTAGCATATTTTTTATTAAGAGAATAAAGCAAAATCTCATCCTTAATTTATTAGTTATAATAAATTATTATTTATTAATAGATTCCCCAAATGCTTTTAATAGCTTCTTTTAAATATTTGAATCCCAAAAGTTTTTTTCATAGATTATTTTTTATTTTTTTAATCTATTTCTGATTTTTATCCATTGAAGAGGAGGGACAACTTCTTTCCTGCATTTGATGTGTTTTGTGAACACAGTGCTGCTTTCTAGGTTATCTTTTGATAGGGCTATTCCTCTCTAATCTGCTGTGTGCATGTAAGATGATGACGCTTCTCGCAAATGTACTGCCGCACCACACAAGCTTGATTATTTTAAAAGTACCAGTGTAAGTCATTTCAAAGTTATTTTTTCCAGCTAACTTTGGGTGGTCCTCTGCCAGCCAGTGCCTAAACTGAAATACATTTGTATTCATGGAATTTCAGCACACTCTGGCGTCTCATGAACATACTCACTTTGTGGATTTCTCATTTTAACGTCGGCTTTCAAATGCCGTCCTTTAAATCTAGGCTATAGCTGATTACTCTTGCTTAAAAATATAAGATCAGTTCTAATTTTCCTTTTCAGGTAGGAATATTTCTTGAATTTCCTGCCATTAGGTACCTTTGGCACCAATTACCATCCAGGAGGCTATATTGGTTAGATGGTAAATTAAATCTAGTGGTTTCCCAATCCCACCTAAAGTGGTGATGCTATGGGTGAGATTGTATTGTGACATTCTACAATGAAAGAAGAAGAACAGGAGTACTTGTGGCACCTTAGAGACTAACAAATAAATTTGTTAGTCTCTAAGGTGCCACAAGTACTCCTGTTCTTCTTTTTGCGGATACAGACTAACACGGCTGCTACTCTGAAACCTGTTACAATGAAAGAGATCATTTGCAAATTATTTATCACTGATTATTTGAGGGCTTTTAGCATCTTTTCTTATAATGCATTCACAAAAAAAAAAAAACAATAATCCTTTCATTCTGGTCTGTTTCTATGAAGGCAGAGAATTCCTGTACTGGCAAATAGAGTTTGGAAGCTCAAGAATTTGTCTGGTCAATCATCAGGGTCAGGTTCCCAGTGTTTAGGGAATTGATGAGAAATATCTGGGAATAAATTCCACCCAGAAATCACTTTTTCCAAGTTGGTGCCTTCAATTATGGCCAAATTCTGCTCTCCGCTGAAGTCATTGGAGTTGCACTGTATTTATCCAGGGGTAACTGAGAGGAGAATTTGACCTTTACAAAGGTGATTTTCTCCAGCAAATGTGCAGGAATTAGATTGATAACAACATTTTGCACTTTTATGGTACTTTTCATTTTGCATATTTAGTGCTGACAATAATTCAGTATTTAGCTCCAGCTAGAGCTAGCACCAACATACACTTTGGGCCCACTTCTGCCTTGATTGGCATAAATAGCAAAATACCTATTGACTTCAGATGGAGCAGAATCAAGTCTCTTGAGTGTGGATGAGTAAGGTTGGTTTGTTTTTTGGATAGCAAATGTTGCAAGATCTATTTATGGACATGATACGCATGGGCTAAATTCTATTCTTAATGGCACTGATTTAAATCCAGAGAATAGAAGTGGCTCAGTAATGCTATATGTGAGCATACTGACTGTATAAAAAGAAATGGCTAAGACCCAGATCTTGCACGGAGATCCAGGCAGGTGCAGGAATGTTTTGCATACAGCACCTGAAAGGGGTTTTGTGCTAGGGCATGGGTGTGCCTGTGCAGTCCTCAATGCAGGTTTGGACCTAAATGTAAACTCGTAATAATCTTTGATACAGGACAAAAAAATCACATCAGCTGCTTTGATTTTAAAGCTGATGTTTTGGGACAAGATTCAAGATTGATGAAGCAAGAAATGACCAAACCAGTCAACATCTAATTTGAGCCTGACCTTGGACTGTCTCATGTCCATTTTCAATGTTGGTAAAAATGAGCACTAATATTCAACACTTTTAACAGGGGGGAAAAGAGGAAGTTATAGACAGTCTCTTAAAATCTGTGTGGCGGAAGTGGGAGAGGAATTTGTTGCTTGCCTCATACTGGATAATATAAATATTTTATTTAGTTTTAAGAAATAACCTTTGAAGGGAAAAGTGACAGCTGAAAAATGGCCTGAAGGATGGAACTGAAAGACTTCTGTTTACAGTGGTTTGTTGTTTGGGGATTAACATTTAATTTTTTTAGAGGTTGGGTCACTTAGTATTTGAACAGTTATAGTAGTAATTATAAGACTCCTAGTACATTTTATGTTCTAAATAGCTACTGCCAACAGTACCGAATTTAACCCCTTTTAATAATTATGAAGTATCCACGTGACAGGATAAGAATTACATTGCTACTTCTTTCCCATCCCAAACCCAAAGACATACAGAGATTCTTTTCAGATTTACAACTCACTGCAACCTTTCTCCTAGTCTCGTTCTGATTATTTCATGGACTATTTAGCCTTACAAAAACTGCTAAGGCTAGAGATACAGCAATAAATAATTACATTCAACAATGGAAGCCATGGCTAAATGAATACAAAACAGCTGTGTGTGGATAACATGAAGGTTGTGACACACACAGTCAGAAGCAGGGAAAAACCAAAGCAAAGACAGTATAGCCAATTCATTCAGTATCTACTCTATCTGTAAATTTATTGTGTTGTGGGAGCAGAGAAGTGGGAAATGTAACAACATGAATTGAGTGAAAGTAGCATCTCAGACTTTGTATTCCTGACGTTTGTTTTTGTAGTTTCTAGTTAATAATAAATGGAATAATCTTTCATGGCGAGTCATTAGAATACACAGAATCCTTTGCAGACATTATGATCTGGTAGGTAAGTACTTAATTGTGCATAGTGGGTAAAATTCTGTCCTAACTTACCCTCCATAGTGTCATTGAAGTCATTATTGCCCATGGAGCAAATCAGGAGCAGAACGTGGCTCCCTATCTACGTAACAGAAGTGGCCAAACTTACTGATCCTCTGACAGTCTTCAGAAGTTCGAGAGCCGGGGCACACCTGATGGGGCTCAGGGCTTCAGGCCTGCTTTTGCTGAAGCCCCAAGCCCCGGCAGGTGCACCCGGCTGGGCAGAAGCCCCGAGGCGCCCCACCCGCCCCCACTGGACAGACGCTCCTATCCCACCACCCCGTTGCAAGGTAGAGCTCCCGAGTTCCCCCTCCCCTCCCCAGCTGGTAGGTGGAGATGAAGGGAATATGGGGGGCTCCACAAGCCACACTTGAATGGTAAAAGAGCTGCATATGGCTCGTCAGCCACAGTTTGGCCACCCTTGCTATATAACATCTGTATTGAAAAACAGGTAGGCGATGCATCACATGAAGGAGCTGACTGATCTTTCACTCTAAAAACTTAAATTCAGATCTTGCTAAGGTCAGAGCAATTTACAGTGCTTGCTGGTCTCATTCTTGTCCTCTGCAGATATTTGTTAAAAGCACTACTGGCAGTATCTGCCCTAATGTTCCAGGCTTGAAATCTCAGGAGTATCGCAGGACGGGAATGAGGTACTCTGACAGAGGGAACTTTAATAGCATATGCTAAAGTTGTGCTTGCCTCTATGCTATGTCTACACTTAAAACGCTACCGCAGCACAGCTGTGTACTGTACCATTTTGTGTCTATAGAAGGCCCTCTCTTGCTTAGGACCAATACATACCATTTTATACTATTCAGGTTCTTATCCTGTCCTCATCACCATGGTATTTGAGCATCTGTGGTGGTATGCAGTCAGACACTGGCACGAGGCAGCCTAGCGTAACTTATTGCACTTGATCTCTGGGTATATACAAAAGTCTTAAGGTTCACTGTGCTGCTAATTTGGCACCTTCATTAGATCTAAATTCATTAAAAAAACTGTATGAGCAATGCCCAAGGATGCATAAAGCATTTATTAAGGTTGTTAAAATTTGAAATAATTGCACATTATAACAACTAAGGATGAGCAAGGGGACAATTTTATTTAGGATAAATTTTAGTGAATTAAAATGTATATGTAACCTATTAATTTTATCCAAATGTCTCCTGCCTGGATTTCAGCTATATCCAAACTGTGTATTTTTAAGTCAGACAAGTAGATTGTGATATTTTTGTTCACAAAGGCTTATCTGAAGCCAACTTGTCATATTTTGCCTGAATCCACATTTGTTATCTGAAAATGGATTCATCTCTAATTATTAGACTATTGGAGAAACAATCATCAGAATAAGTGAGAAAACTCACACTTCAGCTATGCCCTTGTCCCTGACTCATCCTTTCTTATTGCATATAGAAAGTAACACACAATTTTCTTTTATGACCCGTAGACATCTGTCAGGCTAAATATAAGTGGACACAAAAGTTGGAGGAAAAGTAGCTTTATTTCCAAAAAGTGGAAATAGAGACAGATGCTTAACTCAAAATCAACTTGATCAATTAACCTCAAATTCCCTCTCTCCTCCCCTCCCGTCCCCAAATAAATAAATGTTCTTGACCCAAAACTAAGCATGCTAAATTTGGGCCGAAAGGTACTTTTATTGGGAAGTTTAGAGCTGGGTGGCTAAAATTAAACTTACAATGGAACAATCTCATAGCTTTATAGAACCACTGCCATTGCTCTAGTTTAATGAGGGGAAATATACTGCTACATGTAACCTTGCATGTGATGATTCAGCCTGTAACAAATGTTCATGTCCAGATTTATTAGCCCTTGGAAAAGGGCTTAAAAATGAAAATTCTAAGCAGCCCACGTATTGCATGAAGAGCAGTTCTGTTGTTATGAGAAACTAGCAGACAACTGCTCCTTCTGCTGTTGTGTGCTTCTCTGCATGGGACTGCCCTCTCAGCATGACCGTGTGTTTGTGCAGGCTATAATGAGACATAGCGGTGTCTGTTCTGTTTATGAGTTAAGGGCAAGGGTTGGGGAAAAAGATTCCTCTTGCTAGTGGTAAGTAGAATGCTCTTCTTGGCAAATGGGAGGCAGAAGAAAGGGGAATCGAGCTATACATTTTCCCCAATTTTTTAAAGCTTTCATTAAAAGAAATTTCTAGCCATTATAATTGGAAAGATAGCCTTTCACATGAGACGCTGGCACAAAACAACGCACTGGCTTCTGCCTGAGTCTGCAGACAGGCAGCTCCTCTATCCCCATTGCTGCTACAGCTTGTCCCTTTCCCAAGAAGCCGCAAAGTGAAGCTGACAAGACTCTGGTGTCACTGAGGTCTAGAACTCAGCAGGATGCCTGTGGGCAACCAGAATATCCAGTTAGAATAGTCAACGCCAAAAACAAGCAAGAGGTTTGGAAGGATATAAATCCTCATGCTTCAGGGTATAAGCGAACCTCCAACTACTGGGGATTAGGAGAGTCCTTGCAGGGGCCTTTTATCCCATAACTTCCTGTTGCAGCTTTTCTTGAAGCTTCGTCTGAAGCATCTGGTACCAGCCACTGTCAGTGACTGGATATGGGACTAGATAGATCCCTGGTCTGATTTTGAATGGCATGTCAAGGGAGACTTGGGTTCAATCCCTGCTCTGCCACAAGCATCCTGTGTAACCCTGGGCAGGTCACTTAGTCTTACTGAGCCACAATTCTCCATCTGTAAAATGGAAATAAAGCTCCCTATCTCACAGGGGTGTTGTGAGGAGAAATACATCAGTTGTTGGGTTTAGTGTGTGGGTGCAGGGTGATGTTAATGGCCTGTGATATTCAGGAAGTCAGACTTGTTGATCTGGTGTTCCCTTCTGGCGTTAAACTCTGACTCTAAACAAACAGTGAGGCGATCAGATACTATAGTGACTGGGCCATAAAAGTACCTTAGATAGAAAGACATCCTGGCAGAAATCCCAGCATGCTTTCCCTTCTCAGCAGCTGGTTTAAGGAGGGAGTGCCTGGATCTGAGTGGGGCCCGCTTCCTAATAAAACTGTAATATAATCTGCTGAAAAGCCAAAATATGTTTCTTATTAAAACTTAAAATAAAAACAATCCAAGGAACCTGTAACTTAAAGATCCTCCGTGCTGGAATTAAGTTTTCCTGTTAGTCTGTTAACATGAACTTTTTCCTTCATGGGTTTTCCAAGTTGGAGTTCTATATTAAAGTGCAAAGAGGTGTGAAGAGCCACCATCAATGCTGTTTGCCTAGGGAAATGAAAGGATAATGTTTATCCATATAATCAGTATTTTAACTATGTAACTCTGCTTCTTTAATAAGGCCCAGATATCTTTGTCTTGACATGTCAGTCAGAATAATCTGGTGTAATGAAACCTCATTGGAAGTCACTGAATTGTAACAAAGGTTCATTTCAGGTACTGGGTATGGGTTGCACAAAGTAAGTGAATCTCTGCAGGACAGCATGTATGTTGGGTGTTTTTATGCATCGACTATAGCGCAGGTCGTAGCTCTGTAATGTACAGTTCGGGTGTAAGTTAACTAAACTGGCCTCCCATAAACTGTCGGAGGTGTACATTTCTGAACAGAATGAAGCAGTAAATCAAAAGCACAAGTAACAGAATTTCTATACAGGGAGGAAAACATCAGATGATGCATTAATTTTACATTTTTCTCGTGGAAGCTGATACTTATTCAGTTACCTCTGTAGATTCCTGCTCATTTTATTATTTAAAACTTTTTAGGTTTACTGGGCTACATTTACAAAGAAACTTAGGTGTGGTGATGCTCAGTGCTTTCTCTCTCTCTGTGGTCCAATGATTCTTTCATTAGTTTATCCACAGCGCAACAACTTCAACATGGGACCAGAGAGAGAAAGCATAAGAGTGCCTCAGATGGTGGTTAGAGCACTCACTGGGGAGGTGGGAAACCAGGATCCAGTCCCCCCTCAGCCCAGCATCAGTTTTTAAAAATTATTTATCCAGTGGCATAGTTTGAACAGGAGAGACTCAGGGAGCCCCACATCACAAATTCCAGAGCCCAGTGGCAGATCCCAGTTCACAAATCCCTTTTCCTGCTCAGGTGGAGGGGCAACTAGAACCAGGTGTCTCTCACAACCCAGGTGATTACCCTAACCACTGGGCTAAAAGTTATGAGGGCTTCCTCCCATCCTCAGCCATCTTCTGTAAGCTCATCTATAGGGGCCTGATCTAGTAGGTGTGGTCTGAACACACTTACCGGATTGGGCCCCATAGATGAGTTAGGCAAAGAAATGGCTATGTTCCCCCACTGGAGCTGAGGCCTCTGGATGCCTGGCATGGGGCTGCAGTGTGCGTGCTCAGACAGAAAGAGGTGCCTATGGAACATTTACTGCAAAAATTTAGGTGCTGAGCGATTTTAGGCCCTTCCAGGGCTTAGGGGCAGCTGAGCAGGTGTTTTGTGAATCCCCTTAGGCCTTCGTTCTGAGATTTAGGTGCCAGAGTCCTTTTGTGAATCCAGCCCATTGTGTTAAAGCTATGTACTTTCACTTTAACGCTGTTACCTCTTTGAAAAACTTAGTTCTCCTCTCCCCCTTCTCCCCCCCTTAATATCATGGTTATGTCAGCCACATGGAGAATGTTCCTCAGACAGATAATTTGATAGTCTGTTACTATATCCAGTGATCTTGTGAAATTCAGCACAGACCATCTTGAAACCAGTGGATGTTGATGTGAAACTTTGACCTGCTCTGAATTAATAAAATACTTCGAGCTATTTTAGACAGGAAGCTGGAGTCATTTGCACAGTGGGGGGCTGTGCATTACAGCTGTGTTACTTTTTGGTTTGTGTCTGCAAACTTTATATTAAGTCTCTGCTCTTCATCCATCTCTTAAACATCTGTGTTAACTCATGGAGCTCTGGGAGAACTGGTGCAAGTGTGAAATAGAAATGACCTGAAATAAGTCTGCTTAAATGGGGATCCTTCTTTTTGTATAAATCTGGCTGGATTATAGTGATCCAAATAAACAATGATTTGGATGCATACTTCCCTGCAGCACTCTTTGATTCTATTACCCACCTCTAGGAAGATGAAAAGAGTCTGTTTAGCATCTGCTCGAAGCAAGAGATGGGAGTAGGACAATGGAAAATGTTTGTTTGCAAGACTGTAAATCTGTTTCATATTATAATGGCTTTCCCAGTTTGATACAAAACTTCCTTAATATTGTTACCTGTATACTATTGATTAGCAGCTAACAATTGTACAGCCCTTAGACTGTACTGTACTTTTACTTCTATTATGTCTAACGTTTGTTCTTTAATCCTAATTTTATAGAGTTTTGTGTACAGAACTTTAAAGCATTTTGAAGAAACAACAAACGAGTGATCAAGTACAGTTAAAATGGAGCGAAGTGGAAAAATCAGACTCCTAATATAAAGAACCACTATAAGCAAGAGTATGATTGGGAGATGTTTTTCCCTCACCCCTCCGCCTGTTTTTAATGTGCTCTGAAGCATATGTTCTAGCAAAACTTATGCTTCAGGCAAAGTTCAAAGTACCCTGCCTGACTGCAAGGCAAGATAGAGGGAGGGAGGGAGTTGGCTTTCTGTTCTGCACCTTCCTCTTGGGGAGAGCTTTAACAGCCAGGCTTGAGTAAATCAGACTGCATGTAGGCCATTTTTTTTTTTTACTTTATTCTCACGTTTTAAAAATGAAGTATCACCATTCAGGCTGCTATTTTCTGCCCACTTTTAAAACAATTTAATGTTCTGAGGAAAACACCTAGTGCTCTGGTTGTGTGTAAATTTTATCTCTTTCTCAGCTGGGTACAGGATTTTCTATCACTTTCTGTCCTAAGCTAGTTGTGTAGTGTTACTGTGTGTATGGAATGGAAAATGCCATTTCTCCATCCTCCCCATAACTGGCAGTGCTTCAGATAATCGAAAGTAAAATCCTGGCCTCATTAATGTCTATGGGAGTTTTGCCATTTAAGTTAAATGGCACCAGGATTTCACTGAGTCTGTTAACTGGTGTGAAAGCCTGTATAAGAGCTTGAGCTGTTGAAGTTTGGATGGAGTGTGGTCTGGAGGAATGGGTGTAAAGGTGGTGAGTCAGGAGGGCCTAAGTTCTAATCTTGACTGCCACTGACTTGCTGTGGGCCGTGGGTGGTCACTTTGCCTTTCTGTCTTAGTTTTTCCTTCTGTAAAATGGGGACAATGATAAACCTCGCACGATTGTTGTGAGGATTGATTGCCTTCAGAGCCTGGAAAGTGCTCAGCTGTTGTTTGTTGTTTTCCCTGGCTCAATCTTGGTGAAGTATGGAAACCAAATGAGGACTTAAACAAAAACCCTCTATAAAACAGGCTGTCCAAGGTTGATACAAGTGGGCTGACACATACTTTCTTTAACATCTCTAAAAGGCCAAATCCTGCTGTCCCTAGGACCAGATCCTGCCACCTCTCCAAAGGGGATGACCATGTGGCTCTGGCCCATCTTCACTTTAAAGGAAGAAGCAGGTTTTGGGGACTTTCCTGGGTAGTTCTGCTCCATGGATCTAGTCCTTAAGACCTTGTAACTGAAATGATAAAGAGTAATGTTTGCTAATGTCCCTTAGAAACCCTAGTTAAACTGCCTTGTAAAGCCCTAAGCAGATAGGTACATTGGTATGTGCTGCAGGTAATAGGAAGTAGTGTCTGGCAGTCTTCACAGATATTTTTCAATGTGCACTGTGTGTCTCAATGCTCCTTAGTGAACAGTAGAGAATAGACTGGGATTACTGCAAGCAAATTGAAACCCTCTGGCACTGTGTCAATAGTCACATTGAAATAGGGGGATGGAGAGAAGCAAAGTGCTCTTTAAAAACTTGTAGGGTTTCTTTATGTGCTGTCCAAGATAGCACTAGATAACCTCGATCAAATCCAGACCATGCCTCTCGCTTTCTTTGACATAAAAAATTATGTGCTGTTAAAGAGGGTTGTACTTTGTGACCACTGATGGAAAACCTCAGTTATTCAGCCTGCAACACCCATTAGGAAAAGGAGACTTGCAGCATTTTCTTGGGAAAGTCTGATTCATCACTTCTCTGCGTGCCTGGACAAGGAAAGGGTCATATTTCTGCTAGGCACTGAGGGGATTTCTAACTTGGATTTTCAACTAGTTGAGATGAATTGAAACCCTCAGGGAGCAACTTCACAGAATGTAAAATACTTTAATATTAGGGATGTTTTTGGCCTCTAGACTTTTTCTTCTTTGGCATTTATGCAAGCACGCATTCCAAAACGAAATTAAGCCAACAAACAGCCATAGTCCCTCGAAGACTCTTAATTAGCCACTCAATAGTGTTCAATACGCAATTAGAATAAGCATGTAGGTAAAATATGACTGCAGTGCATAAGTTTTTGTTAGAAGTTGCAGTCTGTAAATAACGTCTAGGAGCAAGTGAGAGAGTTTATCCATGAATATCTTTTGCTTATAGTGTATCCACCAGCTATTTGCAGCACTAACAGTTGCTGTAAACTCCCCTCAGTATAGTCTTGTAGTTTAAAGCACAGGTTTAGGATTCAGAATATTTGGGAAGATCATGGCTCTGCCAGAGACTTTCTGTGTGACCTCAGGCAAGTCACTTAACTTCTCTGTATCCAAGTTTCTCTATCTGTAAAATGGAGATAATATCTCATAGGATGTTCTGAAGCTTAATTTAATGTTAAGAAAAGCACATAGAGATCATCTGATGAAAGGCTCTATAGAAGCATAACGTATTAAATCCTAAATTGGTATAGTACTTATTTGGATGTACCTCAGTTGCCAGAATACTCATTTTATGGTCACTTGCAAATACCTAATTAATTGTGAAAATATCTGGACATGTCTTGACATGGGAGAGAGTATATTTTACAGAGATTGCCCTGGATCCAAACACCTTGAACATTTAAGGGGCATAGAAAGATAGAATCTTCTCAAAAATACTCTATAGTTCATGACTGTGATCCGTCATTTATGCATGTGTTTTAACCTTCTGCATGTGTCAATAGCTGCATATGTATTTGCAGAATTGAGGTCAATAAGACTAGAAATACTGGCCTGCAAGGGAAATTTGCATTAATACAAGGTAGAGCATAGAAAGACTGAGATTAATGCATTTATTACAAAGTAAGAATATCTCATAATATAAATAAGCTTTTGGCCTTCATTTTCCAAAAGGGATTAGTGATTTGGGTGACCAACTTCAGACATTTTAAAAAGACATGCTTTTCAGGAGATGTGTGCTGAGCACTCTTGAAAATCAGCCTGCCTTAAGATGTCTTAGAGTTGGGCACCCAAAGACTGCAGCACCCACAACCACTAGCCATTTTTGAAAATTTTGCTCTTTTTTGTTTAAGAGCACAAGGGAATAGAAAAAAATCATATTTGGGAAGAATTTGTAACAAAATAATTAAAATATTTTGTTCTTTGCATATATCAATTTGTAAAATTCATATGTTACCCAATTTATAGGGACATTGAAATAAGTTATATAACCCTCTCCTTCTCCCCCCAGCGTTTATAATTAAATTAATTATAAATTTTCATTCATAATTGTACTTGCACAAATTTTCAAATGAGGTTGAAGCTTTTAATCAATATTTTTAAAAAGTCAGGTGACGTTTATTTATCTCAATGATTAAATAACTCCTACCTGGAAAGAATTATTGTTTCCATCCCAACCTCCCCACAACCCTCTTTTAAAAAAACGTGTAATTAATTTGCCAACTGAGGCAAGGAACTTCACTGTAACTAGCAAGCCAATTTTCTGTCAAGACATTGCAATATTATCCAAAAACTAGATATTTAAACAATAGGGAATATTTTATTTCATGCATAATTATTATGCACTATATCTTGTTTAGATCCTAATGATACTAAGATTTTTTAAACAAATCCTCAACGCGCCCAAATGAAAAACACTTTGCTTTTTCAGTTGCCCTTGTGCAGCAATGATCATTAACACATCTTGGGAAGTTCAAACTATAGCTGATTAAATCATAGCACACCATATGGGTCTTTCAAGAATAGGGCTCAGAAAACTATGAAAAGAAAATTACAAAAAGCAGACTCATTAATATCCACACTGTAATTAAAGGTGACCTGCAAATGGTAAAATAATAAGGGCCAGAGTCTCTGGTCCACTCCTCTGCCTTTGCCCCACTCCACCCAGACAAAGAAAGTGGAAACCAATATGATCGTTATTATGGTTATTGTTTCTAGAAGCTCCAGTCATGGACCTGAACCCAATTGTGGTAGGGACAATGCAAGCACACCACAAAAAAGCAGGTACAGCTAACTTCTATGTCAGTCTGTTTTGAAACAGCCAGCATACGGGTTTGTCAAGGACAAACAGAAAGGGCAAATGGACATGCTACTCTCTGGCTATCCTTGGCTTGTTAGATGGTCCCTTGAGATCCATAGCCAGCCAACACATCTTAAAACAGCACTCAGGAGCAGTGAGTTTTAACTTTGGCTTTCTCCTATCAGTTGTACCCAGGATAAACATGGGGGCAGTTGAGAATTTGCATCCAAATTTGCAAAATGCCTTCAGTTTCAATAATCGAACTTATTTGCAACCCATATAAGAGAATTCACATTGCTTTTAAATTAAATGTTTTTAACCCATCAGTCTCCCTTCCTTAAAACTTAGTAAGTCCACCCTTAAGACTGAGATACGATTTTACAGGAACGCTGTCAACTCAAAAATCACATTTCTGTGATTTGGGGTATGACCTATCTTTTCTACTATTATTACAATAACAATTTTAAGATACCATAACTAAAAGGGATTAGACAAAAAAGTTCTCTCTCTCAGGCTGTTTACTTCATTCATGCGTCAATCACTTCTGTTTTTCCCCCTCTCTAATCAGTTTTCCCTGTTTGCCTGTGTCTTGAATACAGCAACAGGAAGCAAGTTCTCAAAAATAGGAAAATATGATAGTAAAACTAAAAAAGTTGGCAAGGAGACTCAGGCAAGTGAAATTTTGATTTTAAAGTTGACTGTGTCCCTTGAATTGCATAAAGTCCATTTATATGTATGAAATGATGTGTACTTAGTATTTGAATGGATTTTAACTACACACTGGCCTTGAACACCATGTCAGTTGCTAAATCTCATTTCCTGTATATGTTTGGGCATGCCAACACTCCTCTGAAGATTTATTAGTAAAAGATTATACTCATAAAAGGGTTTCAATTCCTGGATTAGATGAGGGAGTGGCCCAGTTACCTCTGCAACTGCCCATGGCCAACAATCTAAAGCAAATTACTTCACTCCTCAGTGTAACCAACACAAATTAAAACAAACTCCCTCCCTACTGAAACATTGTACATAGTAGAGCCTGTGCTGCCATCTGTGATGGATTAATGGCCAGGTTTCAAATGGGCAAATACACGTATTCTGAGGACTCTAAGAAGCAGTTTTTATTGGTGTAAGAACACATAAGAAATTCAAATTGCAAAAATCCTGAGAGGGCGATGCCCCTTGTCTTCTGACCCCACTACTGGACTTTTTCACCTACAATGGCGGGGAGTCTACAGCCACCCTAGGTAATATGTTCCAGTGCTTCACTATCCTTATAATTAGAAACTGTTTCCTAATGCCTAACCTAATCTAAAAATGCTGTTGGGCAAATTAGCAAAAGCTGACGTAATGTCTCAACTTGCATCACTCAAGTCAGTGGGTGCAGAGTCAGGCCCCTCCTGAACAGTGCTACTCCATGATGGAGGATGGGGAGAGAAGTTCTCCAAATACCCCTGAAAAGTCTAGGTAAAGTACAGGAGGAACCATCCTCAATTTGGCATCTTCTATGTGGCACCATCTCAGATGTGCTGATTGCATTGATGTTGACTATAGAACATAGTCCAAATATGGGGGCGGGGGGGTTAGCTCAGTGGTTTGAGCATTGGCCTACTAAACCCAGGGTTGTGAGTTCAATCTTTGAGGGGACCACTTAGGAATCTGGGACAAAATCAGTACTTGGTCCTGCTAGTGAAGGCAAGGGGCTGGACTTGATGAGCATCCCCATCTTTAAAAAAGGGAAGGAGGAAGATCTGGGGAACTACAGGCCAGTCAGCCTCATCTCAGTCCCTGGAAAAATCATGGAGCAGGTCCTCAAGGAATCAATTATGAAACACTTAGAGGAGAGGAAAGTGATCAGGAACAGTCAGCATGGATTCACCAAGGGGAAGTCGTGCCTGACTAACCTAATTGCCTTCTATGATGAGATAACTGGGTCTGTGGATGAGGGGAAAGCAGTGGATGTGTTATTCCTTGACTTTAGCAAAGCTTTTGATACAGTCTCCCATAGTATTCTTGCCGCCAAGTTAAAGAAGTATGGGCTGGATGAATGGACTGTAAGGTGGATAGAAAGCCGGCTAGATCGTCGGGCTCAACGGGTAGTGATCAATGGCTCCATGTCTAGTTGGCAGCCGGTTTCAAGCGGAGTGCCCCAAGGGTCGGTCCTGGGGCCGATTTTGTTTAATATCTTTATTAATGATCTGGAGGATGGTGTGGACTGCACTCTCAGCAGGTTTGCAGATGACACTAAACTGGGAGGCGTGGTAGATACACTGGAGGGTAGGGATTGGACACAGAGGGACCTAGACAAATTAGAGGATTGGGCCAAAAAAACCCCTGATGAGGTGCAACAAGGACAAGTGCAGAGTCCTGCACTTCGGACGGAAGAATCCCATGCACTGCTACAGACTAGGGACCGAATGGCTAGGTAGCAGTTCTGCAGAAAAGGACCTAGGGGTCACAGTAGACGAGAAGCTGGATATGAGTCAACAGTGTGCTCTTGTTGCCAAGAAGGCTAACGGCATTTTGGGCTGGATAAGTAGGGGCATTGCCAGCAGATCGAGGAACGTGATCGTTCCCCTTTATTCGACATTGGTGAGGCCTCATCTGGAGTACTGTGTCCAGTTTTGGGCCCCACACTACAAGAAGGATGTGGAAAAATTGGAAAGAGTCCAGCAGAGGGCAACAAAAATGATTAGGGGTCTGAAGCACATGACTTATGAGGAGAGGCTGAGGGAACTGGGATTGTTTAGTCTCCAGAAGAGAAGAATGAGGGGGGATTTGATAGCTGCTTTCAACTACCTGAGGGGGGGCGTTCCAAAGAGGATGGAGCTCGGCTGTTCTCAATGGTAGCAGATGACAGAACAAGGAGCAATGGTCTCAAGTTGCAGTGGGGGAGGTCTCGGCTGGATATTAGGAAACACTATTTCACTAGGAGTGTGGTGAAGCACTGGAATGCGTTACCTAGGGAGGTGGTGGAATCTCCTTCCTTGGAGGTTTTTAAGGCCTGGCTTGACAAAGCCCTGGCTGGGATGATTTAGTTGGGAATTGGTCCTGCTTTGAGCAGGGGATTGGACTAGATGACCTACTGAGGTCCCTTCCAACCCTGATATTCTAGAATTCTATGATTTTTTTTTCAGATATTCTTTGGGAAAATATATGAGAACTCAGATAATGCCAAGCTTCATCATTTTTATCCTACAGCATTTAAAGCCATTCTAAGCAATTCTCAGGGTTGTCATGCTGTCCAGTATTATTAATGGAAATATCTTCACGTTTTGATTGAAGTTAAATGGTAATCATGAACAGGTTGTAAACTCTGAATTTAATCTTCACCTTTATATGTGTACATAGAATATAATTTTTAAAAAGTCACCTGCACACAGTAAGGAAGATTTCCTGAATATAAATAGGTTCCATATTTACTGGAAATGTAGTCTCTTTTCTTGAGCCATAGTATAGGCTTGTCTTTCATCTGACATGCATACTAAATGGAGTTTTGACCAAACAATATACCCAAGTGTTCATCTTGTTCCACCCGCCTACCTTCCTTCCCCCACCTGCTCCCCCCGACTTGGAGCTTCTTAAGTTGTTCTGGACTAATTCCATCCACCTGGCTGAATGCTTTAGGTATTCTTGAATTTCTCTCCATCTCTCTTGTGTTTAATTCCTAAACTTTTCTTCCAGACTAGCTGCAGGAAATCAGGTGCTGTAGGAAGTGGTATTAGTGATTCAGTAGCTGGCACTCTTCCCTCAAGCCACTGCTGAATCAATGCCCTTGCATGGTGCCAGTTTGGGCGCTGTACCACTGGCTTTGAATGCAATGCAGAACTAACATCTAGAGTAGTGAAAATGTTATAACAATTTTTTGAGGTTCATCATTGTTTGGACCAAATAACAGGTTCCATACAGATTTCTTGGGAGCAAAAAATATGAAGCAGGGTTCACTGCTCTTCCAGGCTCGCTAGTATAAGGGAGCTGAGGCATGAGATCTTAAATGAGAATTTTCCAGGTGTTGCTTCAGTACATTTAACTAAGAATCTGAAAGAAAATTAGCATCAAGAACCTTGACAACAAATAAAATTTGTAAATAAGCAGATGCAATGAAGGCCTGTTGTCAAATATATAGCCATTGTCTTCTACATAGTATGAAGAGGCGTTAAGTATGTAATTCATTTCACTGAGATTATTATTACTGATTATTTGTATTTTGGTAGCACAGTCATAGGTCAGGATCCCCACTGTGCTAGGACCTGTGCAAACATAATAAACACACAGGCTATATAAATTGCTAGTCCTTTTTTTGTTTTAAGCAAGCAGCTATATACTTTTGGATAGAACATGTGATATCTGATCATAATGGTCTCTGCTGCAGTGTTTGCCCAATCCTGAAGTGGGTAAACTGGTTTGGAAAAAATGAAAGCTGCCCCCCCAAATAAACCTTTCTGGGGAATTTTCTGATATCAACTTTTTAAAAAACTTTTGAACATTTCTTCACTTACTATTTCTGATCAGCTCAGTCTATGTCTAAATGGTTCAGTTCAGGTTTGGCTGACATCAGAGAGTTAAGATGATTTGGGGAGTTCAGATAAGCAGCTGAACTTCTAGGTGCATACCAGGGTTGAAACTTTTGCACGTCTGAAGAAGTGCATCCCTATCAATTCATTCTTGCTCTGCTGACATGTCCCAGCATGCAGTCTGCTAGTGCTGTCATCCATCACTCTTAAGTGGTAAGAAATAGCATTTTAAAATTGTTAACTCCGAAGGGGCAGGGTCTGTGTCTTCCTATATATTTGAATATCACCTAACACAACATGGCCCTGATCCTGACTGCAGTCTCTGAATTTTATTTAATGTAAATATTTAAATATAAACAGTAAACTGGGGAGGCAGCATGGGCCAATGGCTATGAATTTGAGCTGAGTCAAGAGATCTGAATTCTTGTCTGAGGTAAATTCCTTAGTTAGCTCCTCCTAATGGACTATGTTCCTGTATATCCAAGAATTTTCCTGTGTGAGGATTTCCATCCTCTTTTCTCTTGTTGCTATATGAAAGAAAACGATACAAAGGTAACAGGGGGAAAATGACTGATTATACAAGTGAATCAGTGCAACTGACTATGCACAAAGTTAACAGAGAAATAGAGAAAAATAGTTTCCTTTAATTTCTTTCATTTGTAGTAATTGCAGTTGTAGTCCTCAGAATAGCAGTTTATATCTATCTATCTAAATACAGAAATGCAATTTTAAGAAGTGACTTTTAAGTTGACTGCACCTTGAAAAAGAAAAAAAATTGGAGCAGACAAGGAATTATTGGATATACTGCATACCAGTAGAAGGGGCGGTGCTCCATAACAATTTTTTAAATAGATATTATGTATCATAGAATAAGTCATAGTCCATGTGTATTTTTTAACTTAAATATATTTTCTGTGTGAATTTCAGTTTGGTTTGGGTAATGTTATTTTATTGAGTAAATGATCAGAGCAGTACACTAGGTTTTAATCAAGTATTTTATTTTAAATGGCACTCATTTGGCTAAAGTTTTCTAAATATAGACATTTCTTCATAATCTTGATTTCATATTGGGTCAGGAAATGAGTTACTACAGATTGCTAGTTTAATTCTACAAAGAAAAAGACGTATTTGGGTAGAAAGAATTAATTCCATTCCAAATGTTTAATTGGACAGTAATCAGTCTGTATGATCTCTTTATTATTACTATACCAGTGTTGGCCAATGCACAGCGCTATACCATTTTGAATCCAAGAATAAATCATTTTTACTGTGTAGGTTTCAGTAAAATACAGCTTGTATCTTTTATGCCAAGATAAACTTTTAGCTTTTATCCTAAAGTTGAGATGGGTATTTGCAGCATTCATTCATGTCTCAGTGTAATTTTAAAACACTGAATTCTCCTCTAAAAAATGAAACCCTTAATGATGATCAAGCTTGGATGGAGTACGTGAGCCTCTTGGTCAAATTCCACTAAATGAGGATCACATTTTATAGACAAGTATGCAGCTAAAGTCTTTTCCACGAGTGAGGAGTAGAACTGGAAATCTACTTTAGCCTGGGCTTTCCCTCCATCCCCCCAACTCTTCCCACTGGTCCTTTACTTGCCTGACTCTAGGGCACGGGTGTGCATAATACAGCTGGAACAACTATGACAGAGGCGAACATGTAGCAATCCATGGGCATTGTAATTGTAGTGCATCGCGAACTGGTGGGGCTTACAGGAGCTTCTAAGAGAGCTGGGATTGATTAGGTTTAGTGATACTCAGGAGGTCAGAATCAGGGGTCGGCAACCTTTCAGAAGTGATGTGCCGAGTCTTCATTTATTCCCTCTAATTTAAGGTTTCGCGTGCCAGTAATACATTTTAATGTTTTTAGAAGGTCTCTTTCTAGAAGTCTATAATATATAGCTAAACTATTGTTGTATGTAAAGTAAATATGATTTTTTAAATGTTTAAGAAGCTTCATTTAAAATTAAATTAAAATGCAGAACCCCCCGACCGGTAGCCAGGACCCAGACGGTGTGAGTGCCACTGAAAATCAACTCGCGTGCCGCAGGTTGCCTACCCCTGGACTAGATCATCTGGTGGTCCCTTCTGGCCTTAAATTCTATGATATATGTTGAGAAAAATTGAGCCTGCCCAGAAGAGAGAGAGAAAATTGGGTTAAGGGCCAACTGTATTTAGTACCTTAGTTTCTATACATTCAACCAATCTTTCCCCATTTATTCAGGCAGCAGGGTGCTACCAAGTGAAGCTTATGTTTTGACCCTCATCTGCCATTTCAGTTTACCCTTTTGTTATCCATCATCCTTTCTTTTGTCGGGGAGGAAAGAATTTATGGATGCCGATGGGCTGCCACAGTGAGCATCAGGGAGAGAGGTCACTCAAAGTTTGGAGGGTTGCTAATTAGGTCTTTTTCCTTCATGAATTAGTCAAAGCTAATTAGTGTCTTACTTTTGCATCAGGAGCTCTGCAGAGAAAGTACAGAGTAGTTAAGGCAGAATTCTTGAAGGCAGCATTTTATTATTAACAACAACAATAACAGCAAGGACTTAACTAACCCCTTTTCTCTTCTTGATTGCTGTTGGCTTTACAAAGATGGGTGCATATGTCTGTTTCTAGATGGTGTAGTTGTGGTGCACTGAAGTAAGTAGACTTGCCCAAGTTCATTAGAGAAGCCAGGTCGCCTGACTTCCAGCATTATTCCCTGCTCACCAGACCACACTGCCGCTTTCTTAGAAGAAGAACTTGCTGATCTCCATTTCTTACTCCTGGGGGAATTCTGCACCAAAAATTTAAAAATGCTGCACACTATCTTTTAAAATTCTGCATATTTTATTTGTCAATATAACGCAATGTAATCATGTTGGTTTCATTTATTTAGGTAATTTATTTAAACTACCGTACAATGGATGGAGAATAGGAGTGATGAGCATTGGAGGAAATCCTCAAGCCCTCTTGTCTAATAGCAATGTAGCTTGGTTTGACCCTTTATTTCTAGTTATTAGTCAACAATATGCTCAGTGTTGCATCATAGGCAACTGAAGAGCAAGTGATGACTGGGAAATCAATTTATATTGGCTACTGTCCATCACCAGAAAGGTCAATAGCAAATAGTTCATGGAGCACATTTTTTCAGTCCAAAAATTTAGACCAGTTCTAATCACTAAAGCACTATAAGCATTTATATGGCCATACTGTCCTTTACACCATTCTGGCAATGTAAAGGAGCCTTAAAACTTTTACACCTGTTTTATACTCTTGGGAGAATTCACAAAGACAATGGGAACAATTTACTAAGCAGGCAGGCCGCTACATTCAGCTCTGTCTGAGGGGACAGAGTCTTCACATGCCTACCTCCTCAGAAACCCCCCAAAGCCCTGCCCCTCCATGCTAAGCATGCCTCAGTAGCGAGCAAGTGCGACAGTGCGTGTGTGTGTGTGTGTCTCTCTCTCTCTCTCTCTCACATGTACGAATGCTCAGCCCCTATCCCCTCCCGGCGGTGATTTACGTCTCTGCCAGCTCCTCCAGAAGCCCAAACTGACCTGCCTGTGCTGCTGGGGAGGGGCGTGTGACCGCTCTTGCGGCTTCCCTTTGCTTTCCCATTAGAAGTCGTTTTTCTGTGGGGAAGCAAAGAAATCTGCTTGGCACATGAATTCTGGCATGCACAGTGATGCAAAATTCTCTGAGGAGTAATTTCTGGAAGTGGATGAGTCAAACTCAGGGGACTCTTGTTCTACATGTCTTATAATATACTGTGATAATGGTCTAACGCCACTTTGGTAATAACACCATTCATTATAAACTATGGCATTTAGGCCATGAGAGTAGATTACTTCAGGTTTCTGGTTTTTTTTTTTTTTTTAAATAAGGGTTGTATGCTTCTTTAAATGAGGGAAGTAGAGTGTGGAAAATGGCTTGTATTTGTGAGAAGAGGAAACCACAGTGTCTTACCTTCTTGTTCCCCAAAATTCTTCCAAAATCTACAGAAGTGGGAAGAGGGTTACAGTACTGAGCTTGTTCACGTCTCAGAGGGCTTGTGACATAAGCAACTGTTCTTTGTAGGTTATTATTTGGGTAAAGTGCTTTCCAATTTGATCCACTGCTGTGGATGTAGTGAGTTATGCCAGTTTCACTGTGCCACTGTCAGCACCAGTAGAGAATCATTATGTGCAGCAGCAGCCGCGGCCATCTCCGATGGGGATTCCATGCTCATTCACTGAAGGAGTCTGTGGCACTTGCAGATGGATGCTGATTTAACCTCCAGGTATCTGACATGAGGCTAACTATGTGAAGAGGAAAATTACTGTGTATTTCTCGATTAAACAGAAACAATGTGGTCTAACATACTGAGCCTTGGAGCCATGAATTCTTGCTTCCAATTCACTGTGTCCTTGGACAATTCACTTAAACCTCCTTTTGTACTGCTGTAAATCAGGAGTGACTTCGCTGAGATCACTAGAGATGCTGTGGATTTACATCAGTGTAAATCAGATGGGTGTCTGTTTTCCCTAGTTACAAAACGAGATAACAGTCCTTACCTGCCTCTCAGGGGCATTTTGAGGATTAATTAGTTAATTTCATGAAGGGATTTGAAGATGTAAACCATTATACAATTACTATTGCTTTATCCTGTCTTACTCTTGGCTCCCTTACTGCTTCTGTCATAAAGGTTGTCACTTCAGCAAGATGGCTGTCTACAGTAGTCTGCTCAGAGATGTCAATTTTAATTAAAATCTTTAGTTTCAAATTCAAGTCACAATTTTAGACATGCTGAGATATGCTTTATAATGTGAACTTTTCACATTGCTGGTGCTGAATATAATGGGGAGAGCTTTCAGCTTTATGGAATTCCCTCGTTTTTTATATCAATTGGAGTTAAATTAGCTACATAAAAAAATCAATAGAATCATTTTGATGTACATAATATTAAAAATTAGCTTTGAGTACTGAACACCAAGTGCTCCTGAAACTTCCTAATGTGCTCCTTATTATCTGGCATTTATGTGTTTTCAATTGTTCCTATCTCTAAAAGGTCTTTTCTCTGTTGAGAATAATCAATTTGTAATAAGCAAAATTTCAGGAACATTAACTTAAAGTAGCAGAATTATCAGGAATATTTAGCCTTTAAAGTTCTAGCAGTATTCTGGCTGAATATGTATGGCAGTTTCTTAGAAGTGAATTGAATGATGTAGTTTCTTCTTGGAAATATACTGAATGCGAAGAGGGTTTGATTGGATTGAAAGGTCCCATGTACTGTGCTGAAACTTTATCACATATGGAAACTAATAATTCAGGTTCTGGAGAATACAGAATATTTTTAAAAGTCCCATCCTAAAATTGGGCTGTTTTAGAACTTGCTCTTGGCTGTGTGTTAGCAGTGCTACCCTGTATAATGTCCAGTGTGTTCACACTGCAAAGATTATGGCTCAGTTTCAGTTGAGACACTGTTCTTTTATTCTGGTATGGTTTTCCTTGGTCGATGGGCTTTCCCCTGAGACTAGTTCTTTCCAGTTCTCTTTTAACATGTCTCTCTCACACATTCAGCTGGAGATAAGAGCCAGATTCTAATCTGTTACACTTGGGTAAATCTGGAGTACTGTTCCTTCTCTGAAGGCAGTGGAGTTTCCTCCACATCTATGCCTATGCAACTGAGATCAGAATCCGGTCCAAGGTGTCAGGGTTTTTCCCCCTGCTTTCTTGTGGTTTTGTTTCTGGAACGTTGCTACGTACAGAAGACGTTTATTCTCACTGATACCTAAATCAACACAGATGTTCTACAGCCCTGAGGTTTCCAGTATAGGCTAAAGTTAACATGATTTTGTAAGTCAGCTATCCCAGAATAGTTTTGATTTTTCTGTTTACAAGGGATTCTTATAAAATCAAAAAATTTTGCTTTAGCGTAATGGCTCTCTGATGTGTTGCTATACCCTCCCATCCCCCGTCTTCCCTTCTTAAGTAGTTTAGGAAATGTGGATACCTACAGGTTAAGATTAGTAGAGAGGTACTTGAAAGTAAGGTTACTGTAGTAAGTTTATTTTAAGTGTGCATGTGTTTTCTCTCTCACCTTTTGTCCTGATTCTATTCAGTTTCTTAAGTGTTTAAAAGGAACAAACATGTGAAGGAATGGACCTTTTTAGGCTTATGTAGTGTGTACAGCAATAAGCCCAACAAAAAGTCAGCACATTCTCTGCCTCAGTAGACTCCAGCACTGGCTTTGCTAGTCTTGTCACTGGCCCTGTATTTAGAAAAGCTAGCACTAATGGCTGGTTAAATGTGATAAGGTCACTTCTGTATCTAATCCTGATAGATTTATCTGAGTTCAGTTTGTAATTGTAACGAAACACATTTCAACGGAAACACAGTTGAGTATCTTAAACTGTTCAGATGAGTTGCTTCTTCCTCTTGTTGGTGTGAGGATTAGAGTTGTGTATAACAGCCCCTCAGACCAGTTTCCAGTTCTTAGATATACACAGACAGTAGATAATGTTTTCACCCCTCAGCTCCGTTTGACCTTGGCTTCTGGGGCGACCTTACAGTTTCAAAGAACACATATGGGGAAGATTTGTCCTAATCCAATGAAATGCATTGACCATGTCAAGGGGTTGTCAGCTTTCTTGTTATGAATGTTGGTTTTGACTTTCATTCTGTAACCAAACTGCAGTGCCGTAAATGCATACACCAAAAAATATGGCCAGTAAATAATCATGGGAGTGAGTGTGGGGTGGGGAATGAAGGCCTTCTGGGTGTGCTTGCTGGGAGCAAAAGTAAAATTCTGAAATGTAGCCATATAAGGAATTATTAGCTGTTTTAAATAGGTCTCAGTGGAAGCTCACCACTATAAAGTAAAAACATATGTTGTGTTTAGACCACTTAATCAGTGGCATTGTTTTGCTGGTAGGATTGGAATGGTTCACAGCTTAGTCAAAATCAGCTGATTAATCCATTCATCTGCTTGAGTCTAGACAGGAACAGAACAATCATTTCCCACTGTTCTGTATTTATTTAATTTTTGGGTGGGGTGGAATGAGCTTGCATTTCTTGGAACAGTAATTGCCCCCCCCCCCCTTCAAAATGGGGCCTGAAGGGAATTCCCTTCTCATCCTTTCAGTTTATACCACTTGTCTCTAGTTGGCCCATGAGGACCCGGTAGTGACTTTTTTAGACTGAGTGGTCACATGGCAGCTCTGAGGTCTGGTCAAGTGAAAAAATTCTCTAAGTTTGCTTCAAGAAGTACACACCTGGCACCGCTAGCATTTCTTTTAAATAAGTTTCTTAAAATATAAATAGTTAATTGGTTTTTGTCTGTTGCACACACAATACAACTACACTTAAATATCAGCTGTCATCTCAAGGACTTTGAAATGCTTCACGAAATATACACACAACGTCACCCAAATATCTCTGGGTTAGAGAGCCATAGCCAGTGTTGTAGAAGGAAATCTTAGGCCAAGGACACCAGGGTAAATCTTAGTTCTTACAAAAAATACTATGGAAGCACTTCTTTAGCATTTATTAGCTGAGACTTTACAGAAAACTCGTTCCACTTCAGAATAGATTAGGAGAGGTATGGGGAAGCTGCACACCGCAGCAATTGGGCATGTTATGGTGACGACAGCTATAGAATCCAAATTCTCCTTCTTCAAAAGCACTGCCTCTATTGCTTGAGCTGAAGAAAAATCTCCTTTAGCTGTTGGCTGTGTGGGGCCCATGATACAGTTCTGATTCCATCCAGCAGAGGGCAGTGGTGCATTTATTGCGCGCTCTCTCTCTCTCTCACACACACACACACACACACACACACACACACACACACACACACACACACACACACACACACACACACACACACACACACACACACACCCCTCAGTTGCTTTGTTCACTTTTAACTTTAAAAATCCTAGAGGGGCGCAGGACAATTATGAGAGACTTTCAGAGGTACAAGTGGAAGATAGGTTAGCAACTCAAACTGATTTTTTTCAATGGGAATTGGCTGCATAAGTAAGTGTCCTTTGTGCTTTTGAAAATCTGCCTCTTTATCTCAGCAAAAGTATTATTTTTAAGAGGGCTAGCTCTCAGCTTTGAAAGGCAAATAAGTACTTTTAAAAGAATTGCCATTTTAAAAAACCCTCTGGTTGAGTGCATAGAAGAAATCACAGTGCAGCCTGCCTTGCACTGTTTATACAACCTGTTTTAGATCTAAACACTAACCAAGATGTTCTCAGTGTCCATAAATGGGAAGGCCCAGTGGCATAGCTGTTTTATCTGGGGTAGGTTAAAGCAGAGATCACTGAAATGAGTCTCTCAATCCTCTAAGAATTGAAGGGCCAACAGCTGCCTAAAGAATGATTCTTGTTCATAATGAAAGTGTACTCCATTCTATGCATCGGATGAAGTAGACTGTAGCCCATTAAAGCTTATGCTCAAATAAATTCGTTAGTCTCTAAGGTGCCACAAGTGCTCCTGTTCTTTTTGCGGATCTAGACTAACACTGCTGCTACTCTGAAACCTGTCATTATGCAAGGCACTGCATTTAGCCGTATGGAGTGGAAATCCATCAACTTCATGAAAAAACTTGTTACAGATACCGACAGACATCATCTTCCTTTCCAAATGCAAACAGATGGACATTATACCAAAAGGACTAAAGGTAAAAAATCCATTACAATCTACATATCACACAGACTATGCGGAGAGACTGTATCACACTCTCTCAAAGAAACTGCAAAACCACCTGATCAACATCCTATACAGCAAACAGGGACAGATTAAGACTGAGCTCTCAAAACTGGAAAGTCCATTCTATGCATCCGAAGAAGTGGGCTGTAGCCCACGAAAGCTTATGCTCAAATAAATTAGTTTGTCTCTAAGGTGCCACAAGTACTCCTGTTCTTTTCACTTAAACTTGGTTACTGTGTTTGGGGAAGACAAGGCAAAAATTGCAGGAAATTTGAAGGGCAGGAAAGAGATTTGGTGCATTAGTTTCCTCTCAGAAGGTTTAATTCAAGCCTGGTTTGATCTTAAATGCCTGCTAAAGATTTGATTTTTTTAAAATATTTCTTACTGGAGTTTTGTGCAGCAGCTGCTTTGAGGGAGGCCCTGTACTGAAAGCTCAAGGACTTTGGCCAAATTCAAAGGAGAAATTAGGACTGAGTCCTATCTCTCCTGATCCATATCTGTCCCCCATTACCATATAATCTGAGCACCTCATAGTCTTTAATGTATGTATCCTTGCGAGGTAGGGAAGCACTATCCATTTGTTACTCATGGAGAACTAAGGCACAGAGAAGCTCAGCCAGTTGCTCAAGGTGACACAGAAGATCAAGGGTGGAACTGAGAATTGAACTCGGGTTTCCTGAGTCCCAGGCTAACCACTGAAATATTCTTTCTCTCTACTTTGAAGTCTGTGGCAAAACTCCCATTGACTTTAATGGGAGCAGGGTCAGTCTTCAGAGTAGGGCCTTCCTACTTCCAGGGTCCTGTTTGAGTGAATGCTATCTCACTTCCTGTTAACACCAATGGAAAATTCCTAATGGAAATTTCAGAGGGTTCTATAGAGCAGTGCTTCTCAAAGTCGGGACGCCGCTTGTTCAGGGAAAGCCCCTGGCAGTCCGGGCCAGTTTGTTTACCTGCCGCCTCCGCAGGTTCAGCCAATCGCGGCTCCCACTGGCCGCGGTTCGCTGCTCCAGGCCAATGGGGGCTGCGGGAAGCAGCGCGGGCCAAGGGATGTGCTGGCTGCCCTTCTCGCAGCCCCCATTGGCCTGGAGCGACGAACCGCGACCAGGGGAGCCGCGATCGGCCGAACCTGCGGAGGCGGCAGGTAAACAAACTGGCCCAGACCGCCAGGGGCTTTCCCTGAACAAGTGGCAGACCGGCTTTGAGAAGCACTGCTATAGAAAATAATCTATTGAATTTGATAGAAAATGTGGTTGGTTTGTAGCTCTATAGCACAGATACTCTATTATTCCATAGGGTGGCCCAAAATCCTATAGGAAAGTCATCACTTTCTATTAAATCCTATAAGACTTTTCCATAAGAGAATAAACACTCGGGCGGAATGAGGGGGCATATTTAAAACAAAACAAAAAATCATGTACACTTGTTTGGCTTTAATGTAAAAATTAAAATTCCTGTAAAGGTGACTTAACAGTTAAAAAAGCATTAAAGGAGTGATTCTGCTGTAATTTTATGTATTGTATATACATACATGTTCCTTTGTGTGTATGTACATATATACATATGCATGTTTTTCCTTCTCATACTGGGCTGGCAGTGTTTTGATTGCAGAGCAGAGACCATCCCCTAAACTTCTGCAGTCGGCACTTTCTCCCATCACAATAAAAATTCTGAAGGAGCACTTGATTCTCCTAGAGATGAAGCAGCTGTAAGGCTTCTAATGGGGAAACTGTGCTGAACACAACTTAACCAAATTAAAAAATAAGCTTTACTTAAGAATGAGTGATTGACAGAGGGTTTGATTCTCTTCTTGCTCACACTGGCGTAAACTGGGAGTAAGTCCATTGGAGTCCATGAAGTTGCAATGGTATAAAGAAACAGCATAAAATGAGAGGTGAATCACGCCCAGCAAGTCCCATGCAGAGATGCCAAATGGCAGCACAGGATCGTCAGAAACTCCCACAGAGAAACTTGAAAAGTTAATTATTAGGGACTTTTTTTTTCTCTTCTGGAACAACGTCTGTTGTTTACCGAAACAAGTTACAAGCCTGCACAAAGCCTGTTACACATGTTGGCCAGGATCATACCAGCTTATGGGAAATGCACTTGTCTCTTCCCGTTTGCTAGTCTTGTATGTTGTCCTATTTTGTGACCTCCATTTCACCACCCCACATCGACTGCTCCCTGCCCCATATGCCTTTCCATGTGAGGAAGAAGGGATTCTGTGGCTAGTAGTAAGATAAATAGGAAGGAGGAGGAGAATTCAGCTTTCCCTTTTGGGTACTGAGGGAGGAGAGTCTTGTCCTGGCACCTTTAGAATATGTAGCAGAGTTCTTAGGTTTTGTGGGACCAGTGCAACTTGCTTTCATGAACTGAAAATGGCTTCCTTTGTGCATGTCTTAATGGAGAGAACGATACCATACAGAGAAAGCTGTGCAAACTGCCATCTTATCTGGCCTCAACAGGAGCATCAGACTTGACCTTGAGGAGCTTTTCCCATTTTGAGGGCAGTGAGAATGTTCCAATTGAACTTCATGTCTAATCCTAGGCTAATTAATAGGCATAATCATGCCCAAGGGAGACAGCCCCGTACTTTCTCTGTGAATTCACACTTCCTAATATCTAGTCGAGTAAGAAATCGTAATGGTATAAACGGAAACTAGGAAATTGTTTGAAAATAATGTAGAATGCTGGCATACAAAGCTTGGTAGGAGTCTGTCCCCTCACACACGAATAGTGCTTGTGAAATGGGAAGGACAAGAAGAGCGGGCAAAGGCAAAGCCCACAATGAACAGATACCAGTGAGACGCTGAGAAAGCAATGGGAGTGCATGCTGAGGAATTCACATGAAGAAAGAAGCGGTGGTAGCAGTTGGCAACAATTGTAGCACATAGCGTTGTGCTCCATTTCCATTCCAGCAGAGGTTTGTTGGAGCTATGAGAAATACTCAGGAACGGTTTACTGCCTCGGCTGAAGGGGCATTCCATGGCTCCCGATTGCAGAAGCAATGCCCTGGAAATGTTTTGTCATCTGAGAACATGGAAGCAAAAGGTTTCCACAGGATTACAATGAATCAGACATGCACCATGTCAGCAGTTTTGGAAGGAGAGCTCTTCTGTAGCTGTGTTTGAGGATGCGGGAGAAGGGAGGAGGTTGCTGATGCGGTTGAGATTTACTGAAGAGGAAGTAAATATAAAGGGGCTAGATTGTGCCTACACTATAAACGTACATCGGTATAACTGTGTTGCTCAGGGGTGTGAAAAATCCACACCCCTGAGCAGTGCAGTTATACCAACCTAACACCAGGTGTAGACAGCACTATGTTGACAGGAGGGCTTCTCCCATTGATATAGCTACTGCCTCTTGCGACTGGAGAAGCTCTTCACTGAAGCGCTACAGTCGATACAGGGCTGCGCTGCTGCAGCGTTTTCAATGTAGACCTACCCTCAGGCACAGCCTGGACTAAGGAGTGGTACAGAACTGTACTGACCCTGGGAGAGCACTGGGATGAGCCCTGCTCACTAGTGAGAGGGGAAAGCAAGTCCACCGCTATGGGGTGCTGCCTGCCCCCATCCTACAAAGGGGACTGGAGGGAGCATGCTCTGCCTCCTCCCCAGCCAGCGTGGGAGAGTTGTCCCCTGTGTGCAGGGACTGAAATTCTGCATGACAGTGAGAGCGTCACACAAGGTTACCAGAAAGCCTTCGCTGTGAACCCACGCCATGGTTCTCATGGGAGACTTTAATCACCCTGATATCTGCTGGGAGAGCAATACAGCGGTGCACAGACAATCCAGGAAGTTTTTGGAAAGTGTAGGGGACAATTTCCTGGTGCAAGTGCTGGAGGAACCAACTACGGGCAGAGCTTTTCTTGACCTGCTGCTCACAAACAGGGAAGAATTAGTAGGGGAAGCAAAAGTGGACGGGAACCTGGGAGGCAGTGACCATGAGATGGTCGAGTTCAGGATTCTGACCCAAGGAAGAAAGGAGAGCAGCAGAATACGGACCCTGGACTTCAGAAAAGCAGACTTTGACTCCCTGAGGGAACAGATGGGCAGGATCCCCTGGGAGAATAACATGAAGGGCAAAGGGGTCCAGGAGAACTGGCTGTATTTTAAAGAGACCTTATTGCGGTTGTAGGAACAAACCATCCCGATGTGTAGAAAGAATAGTAAATATGGCAGGTGACCAGCTTGGCTAAACAGTGAAACCCTTGCTGATCTTAAACGCAAAAAAGAAGCTTACAAGAAGTGGAAGATTGGACAAATGACCAGGGAGGAGTATAAAAATATTGCTCAGGCAGGAGTGAAATCAGGAAGGCCAAATCACACTTGGAGTTGCAGCTAGCAAGAGATGTTAAGAGTAACAAGAAGGATTTCTTAAGGTATGTTAGCAACAAGAAGAAAGTCAAGGAAAGTGTGGGCCCCTTACTGAATGAGGGAGGTAACCTAGTGACCGAGGATGTGGAAAAAGCTAAGGTACTCAATGATTTTTTTGCCTCTGTCTTCACGAACAAGGTCAGCTCCCAGACTGCTGCACTGGGCATCACAGTATGGGGAGAAGGTGACCAGCCCTCTGTGGAGAAAGAAGTGGTTCGGGACTATTTAGAAAAACTGGACATGCACAAGTCCATGGGGCTGGATGCGCTGCATCCGAGGGTGCTAAAGGAGTTGGCGGATGAGATTGCAGAGCCATTAGCCATTATTTTTGAAAACTCATGGTGATCGGGGGAGGTCCCGGATGACTGGGAAAAGGCTAATGTAGTGCCCATCTTTAAAAAAGGGAAGAAGGAGGATCCGGGGAACTACAGGCCAGTTAGCCTCACCTCAATCCCTGGAAAAATTATGGAGCAGGTCCTCAAGGAATCAATTATGAAACACTTAGAGGAGAGGAAAGTGATCAGGAACAGTCAGCATGGATTCACCAAGGGGAAGTCGTGCCTGACTAACCTAATTGCCTTCTATGATGAGATAACTGGGTCTGTGGATGAGGGGAAAGCAGTGGCTGTGTTATTCCTTGACTTTAGCAAAGCTTTTGATTCGGTCTCCCACAGTATTCTTGCCGCCAAGTTAAAGAAGTATGGGCTGGATGAATGGACTGTAAGGTGGATAGAAAGCTGGCTAGATCGTCGGGCTCAACGGGTAGTGATCAATGGCTCCATGTCTAGTTGGCAGCCGGTTTCAAGCGGAGTGCCCCAAGGGTCAGCCATGGGGCCGATTTTGTTTAATATCTTTATTAATGATCTGGAGGATGGTGTGGACTGCACTCTCAGCAAGTTTGCAGATGACACTAAACTGGGAGGCGTGGTAGATACACTAGAGGGTAGGGATCGGATACAGAGGGACCTAGACAAATTAGAGGATTGGGCCAAAAAAAACCTGATGAGGTGCAACAAGGACAAGTGCAGAGTCCTGCACTTAGGACGGAAGAATCCCATGCACTGCTACAGACTAGGGACCGAATGGCTAGGTAGCAGTTCTGCAGAAAAGGACCTAGGGGTCACAGTGGACGAGAAGCTGGATATGAGTCAACAGTGTGCTCTTGTTGCCAAGAAGGCTAACGGCACTTTGGGCTGGATAAGTAGGGGCATTGCCAGCAGATCGAGGAACGTGATCGTTCCCCTTTATTCGACATTGATGAGGCCTCATCTGGAGTACTGTGTCCAGTTTTGGGCCCCACACTACAAGAAGGATGTGGAAAAATTGGAAAGAGTCCAGCAGAGGGCAACAAAAATGATTAGGGGTCTGGAGCACATGACTTCTGAGGAGAGGCTGAGGGAACTGGGATTGTTTAGTCTCCAGAAGAGAAGAATGAGGGGGGATTTGATAGCTGCTTTCAACTACCTGAGGGGGGGCGTTCCAAAGAGGATGGAGCTCGGCTGTTCTCAATGGTGGCAGATGACAGAACAAGGAGCAATGGTCTCAAGTTGCAGTGGGGGAGGTCTAGGCTGGATATTAGGAAACACTATTTCACTAAGAGGGTGGTGAAGCACTGGAATGCGTTACTTAGGGAGGTGGTGGAATCTCCTTCCTTGGAGGTTTTTAAGGCCCGGCTTGACAAAGCCCTGGCTGGGATGATTTAGTTGGGAATTGGTCCTGCTTTGAGCAGGGGGTTGGACTAGATGACCTGCTGAGGTCCCTTCCAACCCTGATATTCTATGATTCTATGATTCATGGCCAGGCACTGTCTGGTCAAAGTGACCTTAGGAATTGCATATGAGAGAATGAAATGGGTAACAAGAAAACGTATGGGTCCATTAGAACAAGCCACGCAAGGCTGGGTTAGAAGACAAACATTACCTTGTACGTAACTTACGTTGGCGTTTTACAGTGAAATGTTAGGCTGCTATCAGAGGAGTAGCAGCTAAATTTCGTATAGTTGGAGCTCTCAGAAAATCAGAGAGAGAGTTGATAGCTGAATAAATGTAGGTCTATGATGGCAACATTTAGAGGCGCCATTGTGCTTGGTGCTGGTATTAACAAATCATGAGAGACAGTCCCTCACCCAAGAGCTTACAGCCTAAACAGAAAAGACAAAGGGCAGCAGGAGTAACAGAGTCACAGAGAGGTGAAGCAACTTGGCCAAGTTCACACAACAGGTTAGTGGCAGAGCTGGAAATTGAATCTGGGTTTCCGGACTCCTAGCCCTGTTCACCAGACCTGCTGGAATTCAGTACAGAGTTAAGTGAAAGGCAACATGTCCAGGATGGGAGGGTGGACCAGAATGCGCTTGCTTGTCTCCTTACAGTCAAATTAGCTTTAACAATGTAGAAAATTTTTTGTAAAGCCCCTCTTTAACTCCTCTTTTCTCTAAGGAAATATGAGTTCATTGCATTGTGTGAAAAATCTTACAGAGAAGAACAATTGCTTGTCATGAAGCAATTAAGTTTTGTGTCCCAGTGGTGTAATGCCCTCCAAATCGGGTCTGGAATCTATATACATGTTTTAAGAGGGGGCAAGGAGGCTGCCATCCGAGTCAGATTTAATGTATTTCAAGTAATAAAAGCCACATAGTTCCCATGAACTTGTAAACTAGCTGTTCATATTTTCAGCATTACCTCTTTAAGAGCAATCTTAGCAATCTCTGGCTCTGGATATCGCAGTCATTACAGAGTGACTTCAGAAATGTTAGTCAGATTATGACACCGACTTCCTGCTTGCTGAGTAATCAGTCTGTCCCCTGGTTTGTGGTAAATTCTCTGTTTGCTAACACACCCTGTTCCTTTCCCACATAGCTGTACATTACATGGGGTTTTGTTTTGTTTTGTTTTTTTTAAAAAGATCTAGACAAATACAGCAAAATGCCCCAAAGTCTGTTGAATCTTGAGGATTTTTTTTTAACAATTATTGTTTATGCGCGCCTAATGGGGAAATGGTTTGAGAAGAGTCTGCTTTGTGCTACCATATCTGGCCACGTGCCCGTTTATATGCTTTCTGAGACTGTATGCAAACAGACAGCATTGAAAAATGAGGAGGGGGTACTGTGGGGAAACAAGTCAGTCAGACTTAATAAATCAGGGAGATTCAGTAAGATTCCATTTGAATTGACTCTGTGCCAGCCGTACGCTATACATCATACAGCTGGGTTGAAGCTGACGTTTTAATGGTTTTATTAGTTTAGGAAGAATACTTTTATTGTGTGTGTCTTCAATTATATTAAGTACTGCGTGAAGTTCTGATGAGCTTATATTGCCTTCCTGTATATATTACACTGTGTGCCTTCTATCCAAGATCCTAACAGTAATCTGGTGGAATCCTCTTAAATAAGGAGCTGTTAAATTAATAAAGCTGTTAATCACATAAAAAAAAAATCTTGTGTGGAAATGCCAAATCAGAGCATAAAGGTTTTGAATTCGGAGAGTCTTGTAGGGGTAGGTAAAATGGATGCTTACATTACAAAGATCCATTTCAAATGATGATTTTACACACTGTTCACTATCATTTTTTAAAAAAAGAACAGGAGTACTTGTGGCACCCTAAGGTGTATCTTTTTGCGGATACAGACTAACACGGCTGCTACTCTGAAACCTATCCTTTTTTTAGGCATTCTCCATGCTACGGCTTCAATCGCAATCACTTAGACTGCACTTATCTGCATTCTTAATCCTCTCAGTACCTCTGTGTACTAGTGTTGTGATCACCTTTACACAGATGGAGAGGTTAAGTGACTTGCCCATGGCCTCTTAGAAAGTCAGTATCAGAACTGGGATTTGATTCCAGGGTGGCATTTCTGTGCTTAGTTCTTGAGACTGTGATTCTGTATTTTTCTGTAGACTAAATATAAATTATGGGGTGAAATTTTCAAAAGTGACTTAGGTACTCAAGAGCCTATGGCTTAGGGGTTGTCTACACCTACAGTGCTGCAGCTGTACTGGTGCAGGTCTGCCTCTTTAGCGCTAAGTGAAGATGCTACCTATGCTGACAAGAGAGCTTCTCCCGCTGGCATAGGTTCACAACTTCCCTGAGAGGTGGTAGCTATGTTGATGGGAGAAGCCCTCCCATCAACATAGCACTGTCTACACTGGAAGTTCGGTCAGGATAACTGCATCGCTCCGGGGTGTGAATTTTCCACACCCCAGAGCGACATAATTATACCGACAGAAGTTTGTAGTGTAGACCAGGGCTTATTGAAATTCAGTGGAACCTAAGTTCCTAAATCACGTAGATATTTTTGAAAATTTTACCCTATATCTTGTACTGTTTAGGCTATCATGGATGGGGGGAAAAATACCACTAGCCAGGAAACTATGCTACAGCAATTGCTTCCAAATGTTGATGCTATCACACTTTAAAAGATAGACAATAGGGCCTAAAAGTTAGTGATAGGTGAAAAATAATAATTGACAATGGGGTTTTGTATATAATTAGCCATTTCTGCCTGTCCCTACAGGTAAATTGATCTCTGATTACTACTGATCATGGTTATAATATAATTTGTAACTAGGTTAGGTGTAAATGCATCTGTGTTTGGTTGTACCTGTATTTTTAGCAAACAGGGTCATAGTCAGACAGTTCAGTGACAGAGTGGATATAATTTTCATTTCTTTTTTAGGGGGGAAATGTTCACTATGGCTCAGCCTTTCAGCACAGGATGCTCCTGTTTTAAGTTCCTGTTTCCTTTCAAATGCAGTACTTATACGTTTCAGGAAGTAGTCATGATGCTATTCTTTTGGTCTACTGAGGTTTTGTACCTGTCAGACTCAGTGTTACCAGTAATCAGGATTTGCAATGGAACCAGTTAAAGAAAATAAAAAAACCTAGTGACTAGATGTGTAAGGGCAAAGCCACTCTGTGGAAAATATATGGAAATCACAGCTTCAGGGCCCAATTCTGCCATTGATTATATGTACACACAGTTCTCATTAGAATCAGTTGTAGCTGGGTTCATGTAATCAGTAGCTGAACGTGAAACCTTAGTATCTTTCCTTGGAACATTTTGTATTGACCAAAATCTAATTTTTCACTAGCAAAGTGTAAAACTTATAGCCTCTCTGGTTATAAAGAGCAAACGTATGCATAGATTGTCTGCTTGAGATTGCAGCAAGAGACACTGAAACAATAGCACTAAAAAGATTTTAACCATACACACCCAGTCACGTTCACCTTAATGGGGAGTTAATTTTAGTGCCTCCATGACAGCTGTTTCTGTCTACCTTAGAGTTTGTACTGGTTCCCATCAGTGCTAACATTGCTGAGTTCTATGCTGCTGAACCAATTACATCCTGATTGTTTTGCTGCATATTCAGATCCAGTAATCTGGACTGATGAGCTGCAGCTTTTGTCTCGTGAATGGCTGGCAACGGTATTAATACTAGTAGCTGCATCAGTGGCTGAATGTTTGGTCTTGTCTCCCTGGAATCCCTAGTCTTGGCTCTGTTTCAGAGAGGCAGTCGCATCAGAATGTTGGGCTCCGAAGATCTCTCTTTAGCTAACAGGGTGTGTCAGATGGAAACTTTAAAAATAAACTCTCAAAGTAACTTCAGGGCTTCACTTCAATCCACTATTGTGGGCCATCTTGTGTGTTTAAAATATATCAGGCTTAGAAGGGTCAGCAGAAGAACTTTCTGAACTCAAACGTGTCCTAGGTTGGGCTTGATAGTGACCTGAAAGCTGTTGCCATCTGTTGCCTATTTGATGGGCTCAGGCCACTTCTGAGTGGAGAGGAATCCCATGTTGCACAGAATATACCCAGTACCGGCACCCTTGCTGGCAATCTCAATTCAGGCCAGCAACTGAATTAGTATGGCGACCAAAGTGCCTTCCGATGCCTAGAATATTCCCGTAGCACTCTCGACTTGACACTTTTCTCTTTTAAATGCAGTTAGTTCACCAACACAGCTGGACATACCTGGCACGCTCTGATGTCCTTTCGATTGCTCTGTCTGGACCATATAATCCATCTGCCATGAAAGTAGTTAAATCTGGAATAGCTGTGTCTGATTTTTTTGTTGTTTGAATCTGAGGACTCATGCCAATAAAAAAAACAAAACAACCTCAAAAAGCACCCACACACAAACTTGGTGCCCTTTGCCAGCTCTTTTAAGTCAAGCAAACCAAAAATCATGAAATACCCTTATAAAGTTAAGAACCACAGTTTTGCCCATGTACACAGTGAGAAATCAACAAGAATAAGTGCTGTTGACCTCAGACCCCAGGCAGAAGGAATATCTTTAATCTCATGTTGTACTGGATTCTTAATCTCCCTTACATTGCTATGTCTCATTTGCACATATTTCCCTGTGTATATACAGATAGGGGATTTATTCAAATATTAATCACTCTGACTGATGGTGGAGATTTGTGCATCTGACAAGTTGACATTCCAGCTATGCAAGTCTCAAAATTTACAGAGAGACAGCCATTACAGACAGCCCTATCCAAAGTGCCTTTTTAAAGGGAATATGTGGTAGGAAAACTTGACATTTTAGACAAGAGTTTGCCAACTTTTTGTTTAAATAAAAGTATGGGGGGAGTGTGGGTCTTTGGCATGTTCATTATATTTTCTTGTGTGTTGACATCTCAGATTTTGTTAGATGCTAATTAAGGTTTTAAAATCCAATTGGTATTAGATTGCCAAAAATTGTTAGGATTGCCTTGGGGACAAGTGACGTTTGAGTCTCACTTTCTATTTTTGTACAGAACGTTATCTATTGCATTATATTTATGAGTAGCCAAAAATGGCTTAATTGATTATCTTGTAGAACTGGCAATAAATGATGTCAGGACGAATCGCGTTGCTGGCTGACTTTCCGTTTCCTCCAGCCTGTGTTATGGCGTATGAAAGAAAAGACTGGGGTTTGGTTTTCTGATCATTTTGAGATAGCACATCTTTTATTTAATCCCAAACTGCTGACAGAATCCACTTTGATTCGTAACTGGTCACTCTAGCGTAATTTCAGGATGTATTGTGAAAATTGCAAATATAGTATGGTGGGTCTGCACAGGAGATTCTGGGCAAGATTCTATACCCCGCTGAAGGCCACTTTATGACCCTGTAGCAGCATGAAGGAGATGAAAAGAGCTCTCTGAAAATTCACCCAGCACAAGGGTGGTACAGGAAACTGTAGGGGACCATATACCAAACTCCTGCACAGCCTCTGGTGTGCATGTGTGCCAAGGGAGTGCTGTGTGGCCGGAAAGGGCATGGAGGAGGCAAAGTGGCGAGTGGCTGGAGTGCTTTGCATTGGAGGCTACTCTGACTTCCTCAGTGATCCACATTGGCCCTTAGAGCAGCCAAGAATATGGAAGGTGCAGGGGGTAGCTTAAAGCCACCTTTTTGTCTTCCTCTTCTGGACTATTCCTTCTCTGATAAAGATATTTTATTCTGGCTCTCAATTTAAGAGTTTGTTCCCCTGTTCCAGAAACCATTTTAGGAAACCTGTTCTGAGTGTAATCTACACTGTGTTCTTCAGACCCCACCACTCTGTGTCAGAGAAAAGATACTAACAGAGTTAAAAGCTAAAATACTGCATTGTGAGACTTCACTGTATAAGCCTCCTATGTAAACAGTAAGCACCAATTTGTAAAGCTCCATGGTTAAATGGGGCAGATTAATTTTTTCCAAATGTCTGTATTTAAATTTAATATGTACGTTAAGAATCTTTTCTCCCCTTTGTTAGCCTTTGATTTGTAATAGGAATCTCTCCCATGGAGTCAGCTAGAATTACTACTACTTGTAATATCCTTATTTCTAAGAAACCTTCTAGGAGCTGGGAAAAGGTTTGTTCCCTAACCAGGATATATTCCCCCACCCACCCTCAGACTGCATCCCAACCTTTACAAAGGCCTTTCAGCTGGCATTCGGTGAAGTCTCTGCAGAATATATTTCTTAGTTGACAGGATCATGTTCAGATGAAAGCATTATGGGCACTTCTGACACAGAAGACCTGTCTGTACATTGTCGTCTGTACAGCATCAGCAGGTCTTGGCTAACAGCACAAACCTCGTGTGCTTCTTCATCTCTCTTCCCCGCTCATTATTTCAGTTGTCTCTCTTCGGCAGGGCCTGTATGCTTTTTGTTGTAACACAGGCATAAAAGCAAAAGCTCTGCCCTTTGTCTCCCTTGCGTTCTCTCCTTCTCCCGGTCCAGAGTGCATCTAAGAAATGTTCCCCAACCTGGCTCTGTAATGCTATTGTTTTAACTTGGATACTGTGATTTAATGACTTAATTATTTGAAACATTGACAGACCCGTCAAGAGACTTGGATGCTCTGATCATATGGATTTCCAATCATGTCTGACTGGAAATCAGATGCTTAAACAGGAACTCCAGTGATAGGAGATACTGCGGTAATAGGCTTCTTTAGAAATGCAGATTGAGGGACAGTCTCTCCCCAGGGGAGACCTGTCAAATTAATGATGGCAAGACCATGTCATTGTGGATTTCCACAATGTGCGCATATGCACCTTAAATACATGTGCATGACTTCCCTCCTCCCAGGCCTGCATTCTATTGCTGATTTTGCCTGTAAGTCACATAGTTACCAAAATGAAGTCATACTCTTTCTAAATCTCATGGGAAAGTCCGAATCCTTGGTTTTATAGGCCATTTAGACTAGAGGAGCTTGAGGGGTATTCAGGGTGCAGTTGCACTGTGGATGATGATTGGAAAAAATGTAAACGGTGTCTTTAGTTGTATGTAGTTGTTCTCCCTCTATCTTTGTGGTTCACTCTTTCTATTCCCAGGAATAAAATAAATAAATATAATAATTTAAAAAAATTATGCAGTGTCATACGTAACAGATACAACATATAAAGCAAATGATTAACATTTTTTTCACTGCCACCATGTCTCTGACAAGTGAAACTTTTTTAAAAATTACTTTATGCAAATAAATTAGGAAGACTAACCGCAGGAGGATTATTTTTTTGCTAGGCCTTTACCCTAAAAATATTTACCTTTGTGTATGACTCTAGACATGTTAATAGACCCATGGGACTGCAGTGTAAAGATATTTATGTGCGGAAGTATTTGCAGGATTAGGTCCTTAGTGAAAAGTTTGCATTAAAAGTGCTGCTTTTCATTGCTATGTAGCTAAGAAAGGAGGGCGATGGAGTTGGGGAAACCCTTTACAAAGCCACTGAAATCTAAACATAGCTTTTGTTGTAGGATCCAAATAAAAAGACTATTTAAAAAAGAAATAAGACAGTGAAACTGAACCAACTTGCAAACGCTCCCCAAGGTTCCAGTCTCATCACAAAACATTTGAGCTTCATTCTTCTAGTTTATATGATGCCAGCTGAACCCCGAGATGTATTTGACAGCCTTGTAATTCTCCTACCAATCATTTATTCTCTGTTTACATTTATATGTTATGACCTCGTTCCCTGGGCTGTTGAAGATAAATGTCCTATCAAAACTAAACCCATTGTACATGCCCTCTCTGGGTAACGTTTAGCATTTGGAAGTGGGACACTATATTTTTCTTGGCTGTATCATGGTTATAACTCATGAGAACCAGGCTTATCCTTAGAGGATATGAAGTTTCCACCCTCATGAATGAGCAGTAGCATTTCATAGTCCCACATTATTTATTTCCCTTATTAGTTTTTAGTTGTAATAAAATAAACAAAACCGTACAGAACCATAACTTAGTGCTGACAGGCTGAGAAGCCTGGCTGGGTTCTCCGTTAATGGCCTTCGTATTTCTCAGAACTCTTTTTTTTTTTTTTTCCACTTTATCAATTGAGGGAGAATAGCTGGAGGTGGAGTCTTTCTGAGGGTTCTAATAGAAACTGAGGCAGCAGCTGTATATGTGGTTTCTGGGGAATAGCTCTGAGCCATAGAGCGAGAGCTGTGTAGACAGAATAACCCAGAGATGATCTCACTAGGTGAAGTGGTTTCATATGTCTAAAGGTTTTGCTCGACATGTTCATGGAAGATCATTTGAGGGAGATGGCTCTGTTGGTTATTCTCTGAAGCACATGCTAATTTTGATCAGACAACAGCAGTAGTTTAGTTAGAGTAGATATTAGGGGTTTGACTCTAATGAACATGGCTATGGTGTGTGCAGCTAGCTTTGGGCTGCTAAGGCCAGGAGTAGTGGTATATCATTTTCATAAGGTCACAAGAGATTATGATTGTATTTGTCTTGAGTTTATAACATTTTAATGGACAGTCTGTTCCTGGCAGTAGAAATAAGATCTAGGGGAAGGATTTATGGGTTTGTTCCAGTGCTGTATATATTAATGGAGACAAAGGCATTTAAAAACAAATATATGGAATATTTTATAAATAAATACTCCAGTATTCTAAATTGTAAACATGTATTGACCAGTGTATGTGTTACAGAGAGTACACTTAGAAAGTTTCTTCTGGGGCTAGAGAAAATAAAAGTTCTGGAGATATTCCCTATACTTAAAAATGGTGACTATCACTGGAACTGGTAATATTTCAAGGATCAGAAGGAACTTTTTAAGTTTATCCACTAAATGTGTATATATAGTGAGATTTACGTATAAATAAGTATAGGTATCAGGAGTGAGCATTTTGTGTGTGTGTGTGCGCGCGCGCGCACACTCACGCACATATACCCATACAAATATGTGTGCATGAATATATACACATTTATAAATATAGTGTTAACTATAAATTGCAGGTATCACTCTAAACCACATGGCTTAAAAATATCTTCAATTCTGTGCTGCGAGATGGATGAAAGAAGTAGCATAATGTGCTTAGCCCCAGACACTACTTAAGTTCTGGGATTTTGGCACATTCATTAACAGAGACCCTTTTTTTGCCATTGTTTTCAATCATCTTTAGTCTCATGGAGAATTCAGAAAAATCCACAAATAATTGGTAAGGTTGTGCAATCTATAAAATCTTCTACAATGAACTGAATATCATGAATTTGATGTTTTGAACAATAAAAATGGGAAGAACATGACCTATAAATAGTTTTAATGATTAGTATTTCATATATTTTTCTGAAGGATCCTAAAATTCTTGTAATTTAGCAGTCTCTCACACAAAGTCTTTGCATCTCTATTTACCCATTACTGAAATGCAGCCACCTCTAGGAAGAAAAAAATATCCGCTGTTTAACAGCTTGCAACCATATGGATTCCTTACGAGAACAAATGAAGTTGAGTGCAGCGTTCAATTGAAACAATGGTGGGAACTTTCTGTAGGCATAACGTCAATACCTGGGTTGAAATTTGCCTGGAATACTGGAAATAATTTGGTTTTCTGGAAAGGGACCTTAACTGACCACGTGACTCTCCCGGAATACAAGTAAAGAAAAGGGAATATGCAGAAATATATGAGATGGAGATGAGCCTGAGCTGCAAAATCCAGATGTGGATTTCAAACCGGACAATTTTTGGTTTAAAAAAAAAAGTTGTGAAATATTTTCCACTTTTGATTCCAACTGGCTCGTGCCCAGGCCCTTTTTCTAATATAAGCTATGTAAGGAAAGTGCTTGTTCTAGTCCATCTAGTATTATATAAAAATCTATATGAAATTATTAATAATCTAAGGAGAAATGAGAGTAAAGACTGTAGGAGCATGAACCCCCCGAACTGGCCTCTCTTCCATCGGGTTATCCATTCTAGGAGAAGGATATTTCATGTTTTTTCACTGTTTTTTTCCCCTGATTCTTCACTTGTGGATTTTTTTTTTTTGGACTGTTCTCTGAGCTTCTTATTTTCTCTCTTCCCTGTTTTTATACTTGCAATGTATTGTGAGCCTGTCATACACCATCACCACCGATAACCTGAAAACAAATTGCTTCCGTAAACTGAATCATGCCAGCCCTATGAATATCCCCGGCATCTATTGCTATTAATGACCTTTTTTGTTCAGACCCCCAGACACTGGTCTTAACATCCCTGCTTAGACATGACTCACAGGATCGACATTCAAGCATGAATGACAAATTAGTTTATCACAAATATATGAAAAAAGAAGTGAGGTGCGACGGGTTTGAGGCTAGATAGGCATCTAAAAAGCAAGTGTGACCTTGTGTAGCGTGCGTGCCAAGTTGTGTAAGAAAGTGCTAATGTTTCCTGTCCATGAGGGAAATGGTCTTTTTGGTTCCCTGGGCACCCGACTTCTTTAGATGCAAATGCTGAATAGCTGGTAAGTTCTGACCCACTTCTATTTACAACTATTCCAGCCACTCCCAAGGAAATATTTTAGGGAGCAGGGAAAGGAAGAGACCAAAAAACTCATGAGGCTCAGGGTTTTTCTCCCTCCCCCTACCCCCCTTTTCAATTTTTTCACCTTTCTTTCAGACAACAGATTTCATAAAAGTCGTGAGGGGGAAATGTTTTGTCCATCAGTGTTCTATTTATAGAAGCGTAAGGGCCATTCCATACCAGAGAAAGAGAAAGGAAGTGCTCATCCCATTTTTAACATACCTGTTTTCTGCCCTTCCTCCTCAACAGCTTAACAGTCACAAAAGGAGTCAAGCATGGTTGACCTCCCCACCCACCATGTTCTTCAGTTGCAGAATGGTCTGGGGCTGTCTCCATTGGACTGACACCGGTAGTCCTAAGTTTTCTCCTCTCCTAGTCTTTCCTGCCTTCCATGCTTGAACAACCATCTGCTCCTCATCTTGGTCAGTATTAGAATAGTTCTGGTGGCCAGCAACTCCACATCCTTGCCAATGTAGTGCCATGATCCAGAGGAGAACCTTACTGCTAGGGTCACAGATAGCAAGTTCTCTGGGGCAAGGACTGTTTCTTGTTATATGTGTGCACAGCCACTAGCATGATATGGCCTTGATAGGTCCTTTAATAGTCTTCATGATGCAAATAATAATAATTGATAACCTTCCATAATTGAAATTCTACTTGGCATTGAGGTCTGTGCCCTCTGTCAATCCCTCATCTTTATCACCAGCATTTGTCTTCTGCAAGGCTCAAGTAAGTATCATTATCTCCATTTTGCAGATGGGGAAACTGAAGAACAGAGGTAAAATGATTTGCCCAAGGTCACCCAACAGGGCAAGGAATAGAATGCAGGTCTCCTGAGTCCCAGTCCGTTAGGCTCCACTACAACATCACCCCCTAACCCAGCCACCTATTTGTGTCATCTACGTGGTACATCTTGCCTTTCAGACATTAAATTCTTGGGGCATGATTGTTCATGTATTATATGTTTGTACAATGTCTAGCACAATGGTACCCAACCTGACTGTGGACTTTAGGCTTTACGGCAGTATGCACATTAAATAATAATATATTTACATACACATTTCATCATTGTCAATAAGTAAGTTACAAAGTGCAATGTCAGTACTCTTTCATTGGGTTTTTATCATAACAGGTATTGGGAGAGATTAATAAGCACAATAGGACTATTACTCTGCAACCATCACAGTCTGTAAAAAGTTCTTAATTCTTCTTTGAATTGTTTATTGCAACATCAATTCGTCATCTCATACTGTACAGCTTTGTGCAGCATGGACTTGTTTCTCTGTGTGTCTTAAATTTACACTGGGAACTATTACCCCCTTTCTCAATCCTGTTGGACAGGACTGCACTCGCATGGTTAGATCTCCTATCTATTCTACCTGTTTAGGCCTGCACTGACAATTATTTTTTCTCTGAAGTGCATGATATAACCCATGAGGCCAATGTGAGGTCACTGTGAGCCGTACAACACAGTAATTACTGGCAAATGCTGATTGCCTTTGTGCTCAGATGATTTGAGAGGATGTTGCATGAAGGTGTAAACAGATAATTTCCTTTTAGCTTCTGTTAGCAATGCAACCAAAGGGAATCCCACTCATTTAGCATCATTCCAGTTCACTTTGCAGCAGCGTTGTCAGCCAAGAAATACCCTGGTGAGCTTGTGGTCAGAAGCAGCGTAGAGAGATTTCTTTCCTAAGTAGCACAAGAGGAAAGCTCTCCCATCCACAAAGAAAATTACTCTTGTTTTATACTTTCTTTGCTAATGGCTAGCTGTGGAGTTTCTTGTTACATAGTTATAGTGCTGGGAAGTGAAAGCTTTAAAGTAAATTGCCAGATTTCTTTTACATTAGTTCACAGAAATTAAAATTAATACAGCTCTTCAAACAGAGGGATTTTCCTCTTTCGCCCTACCCCCTTTCCCTCTGCTCAGTTATAAAGCAAGACCAGGGGAATTGCAAGAAAAGAGAGTGATTCAGAGAGGGTGGAGAATGTAATTGCTAAAGGCTTCGAGTTTGGACAGCACATGAAAGTTTGAGAGAGATGTTCATATTCTTGCCAAGCGCAGCTGAAGTCATATCAAAATGGATTATTGTCTTCAATGGGGAAATCTCGTTGATTGCAGGTTAGGGTATTCATTTTTTATATAGATTTAAGTGAAGTTCTAATCAGCAATTTTTGTGGGAAAATCTTTTTTTTTTTTTTTTTTAAGTGTGTATGTGAGTGTGGTTGACATAGTAGAATGTCTTTCATTCATTCTATTGAGAGCCATTGTGCCAATTTTAGCACATTAGCAGGCATTGTTTACTTCTGGTTTTGTCCTTCTCATTCTGCTCCTGGATGCATCCCCTTGACCCTGACAGCATCTAATGCAGTTTTTGCTGCCAGCCAAACAGAGCCATGTTTCAAGACAAGGTTAATAAGAATTCTGGAGTTTGATCTCCACCACATTGTGCTCAAGTCAGATTCAACTGTGTTGCCAAAAAAGGGGGGGCAAGAACGGGGAGAAAGGGGGGGAAAAAAAGTACATGCAAGTTGAGGTTGGCCTTTCTCACACACACACACACACACACACACACACACACACACACACACACACACACACACACACGGCAGCGTTCCCGGTGTCTGAGATCACATTCACCTCTCCTCCCCACCCCCGTTTAAAAAATAGTCATCCTGCCCGGACATGAACTTTTGAACTGGGCATGATACTAGTCCCCAGTGAGGAAGGTATCTGTGTTCCTGCTCTCATATCTCAAAAATACCTGAAATGACTAGGATCAATTTTTTTAAAACTCATATTTGGATTGAAACCAAATATGGAAAGAAATGCTGAGACATTTGTAGAGAATGAAAGAAATTACTTCTAATGGAAAGCCCTTCTCATCCTGCACAGAGCAGTTTTCAGGACTGGGATCTTTAGCAGTATAATGTCCTGATTATACTGTCCAAGTTCAGTGTCTGGCAACCTGTTTTTAAATACCACCCTCATCAGGGCCACTGTTATGGCTGTACAGCCCACAGGATTATAGAGGTATGGACCACCAGCTGCTGAGGTCATTTTGTCTGAAAGAGGCCCATCATTTCATTTTTCACGGTCTTTCCCCTGTTGTCGTCTGCACATTTTGTTTCATGCTTAAATAGATGCAGGTGCCATTATTTGGATGATGATAGCTTTTGTGATTTCCAGAAAGCCCCATAGGATTTTTATTTTTGGGGGGTTTAGGAAGAGTGGCGGCTGTTGATTTTTAAAACGTAAATAACCCATCTGCCCTCTCCCAAAAAGAGAAATAATCCTTGATTAAAAGTTTTAATTTGCATGGTCAGTTTCAGCTATAAATTGGGTCACCCTTATTTTAGTTACTCATATATTCATGTCATTTCCCCAAACTCTATTGCTAAGTAAGGACAGGCATCCTTTACCTTTAAATGTATAAAGGAAGACGATGGCTTAGCCAGGCATCTTGGATAATGAATGTGTGTGTGGCAGCCTCTCTGGGCTCTGGAGACTGGTATCAGAATTACTGTGACCTGCAAATGCACTCTAGATTTTAAAACACCTCCAGTAGGCGAGAGGAGGAAACATTTGCAGCGATGGAATTATTGGTCCCATTACCACCCAGGTGTCAAGGAAATGAAGCTTTTCCATTACAAGATCACAATAAATCACATGGGGGGGGGGGGAGGGGATGACAGCCTCGTTAGCATGGGCAAAGTTACTGTAATTTATGTATAAATATTTCTCTGTGTCAAGGTGTTGGATCATTCAGCTACCCTGAAATGGCTTTACTTACACTCTCTCTCTCTCTCTCTCTCTCTCTCTCTCTCTCTCTCTCTCTCTCTGTCTATTGTTGGCTTTCAAACTTGCTTGAAACCAGCAACCAGCTTTTCCTGTTCCTCTTTGGTTTTGTTTGAATAAGATCAGGGTGCCACTGTAGTCCGTTGGGGGGGATGCCCCCCGGGGTCTGTGGGTGGCCAGTCTGCCTCACTACGTCTCTCGGTGGTCACCTGGCATGGGGAATCAGCGGGGCAGCGGGAAAGGTCAGCACGGGTCCATGATCAGGGCCGAACGACAAACACAGTTACAGAGCCCAGCCCCTGGTGAGGGCGGGGCAGCAAAGAGTCTGTGGACTCAGGCCTGCACTCAGGCCAAGCCACAAAACAGTCAGGCCTCCTAGCTCTGGGGGAGGGCTGACAAGCTTGCCTGAGAGGGGGGAGGCTGCCACCCATGGATTGGGGGGGGACGGACAGGACGCAGGCCCACCTACTCCACTGCAGCCTGGCCCAGAGCCCTAGCAGTGGCAGAGCGGTCTGCCACTGGGTCAGCGGGGATCCTGACCGCAATATGCTGACTTACTCACTGGCAGGGTTGCAGCCAGACAGGGGTCGGCTACCCCAGGCCACTTCCCAACTCCCCCTCCGGGTGTACCTGGCTCTGGAGAGGGCCATCCTGGTCGTCGGTGAAGAAGGCCTCGGTCAGTGCTTGCAGCGCCTCAGTGTATGGGTCTGTAAATGGCCCTGGTCCTGGCCAGTCCTCAGCTTCCTTGGGGTCTGCGGCAGCCTTCCAGCTCGGGAGCTCACAGGAGACATCGGGCTCCTCCGGCAGTTGGGCCCCAGCTGAGTTCTCCATCCCGCCTTTTGTATGTCCAGTCCCGCCCACTGACTTCCAGTGGGAGGGTTGAGCGTGGCGTGGCTCTGCCCATCAGGGTTCAGTGAGGGGACCCTCCCCCTCCAGGTTTGTGGGCGGCCAATCTGCCTCATTACAGCCACATACACAGGCCCTAAGTCCAGCTATGTCCAGGGTGATAAATAATGTCTTCAGTGGCATGATCCATTCTTCTGTGGCACAACCCCTTTGCATACAATGTGCAGAAAATGTTTGTGTAACCTCATATTGGCCTGAAAAATAAATGTACAAGGTACACAATTTGCTGCCTCTTTATTTGACCAATAAATAAATTGTCCTACACAATTTCCTCTCCTTCAGGTGCTGCATAGTAAGCTGAGAAAGAAAAAAATATGGCTGTAACTCCACTCTCCCATTTCTTGTCTGCTATAGCAGAATGTCACAGCTGTACTTGGCTACACTGTGCCTAATGCTTTGCAGATTACATTATGTCTCACATGATTACAGGCTGTGCCATCAGTTTCCATAAATTCTCAATATCTTCCTTCTGGGAAGGAATTTTTCTTATGATTAGGCTTGGCTTTAGAAACGAGTGACCATTTCAGTGCTTCCCTGTGGCCATATTGTTCCCTGACTGATGAAGGAGCTGATGGTTGTCAGGTTGGATTGTGTGTCCAGATTAACCCATTCAGGTTTACCTGCCTCCATGTGTCCAAGTCCAGATTTGTTTTAGGAAATTTTATTTTTTCGGTTCCTTCTTAAAGTTTTTGTTTTCATGGAAAGATCTTGAACTGCTGCTCATCACGGTAGTAATTACTGATGGGGTGGGCACCAAAGTGCTCATTTGATTCAGAGCAAGCTTCCCTACACTACCTGAATACTGTGCTACAGACGTGTTTTGGCAGGGCTGCCTCTGGAAGGGAATCCATTTAAGTTTCAACCTTTCCCTGTCTTATTAGATCTCAAAGAAGAGTACCAATGCAGTGTCCTTTGTGATTTTAAAATGAGTTTTGTAATAGCGGATGTTTTTCTTAAAGCCTCAGCTTCTGGACTCCTGTGATTACATGAGACTCTTGGATCTTATTTTATTAAACAAACAAAACAACCCCTCCCTATAAATATTCTGGCCCTCATGGTTGCAGAGAAATGCTTGGAAACATGACCTCCAAGAGCTCAGAAACTAGAAGAAAATAATAAAATTTTGAATTAGTTTTATCTTTTGGATCAATCTCATGATTCTGCCAGGCTGACAATTATTTGACAAATCTGCAGTGCCTCTTTGGGAGAAGAAGTGTTATTCTTCTCTCATCCACCTACCCACCCTCCTAGCCACTGGTGGTGGCTGAGAGACTTCATTACATGGGGTATGTCTTCCTTACTGCTAGAGGTGTAATTTCCAGATCACATAGAGGTACACATGCTAGCTGTGATTGCTATTTTAGAGTGCTAGCTCAGTGTAGCCACTGCAACTTGGATGGTGGCTAGAGGCCCGAATATGTACCTAGGATCTCAGACAGGATTGTAATTGAGGGGGCTAGCCTGAGCCGCTGCAGCTACCTACTAGTTTAAGCACATTAGCTCAATCAAAGCTAGTGTGTGTACATTTACCTAAGCTGGAAAATACACCTCCAGCTGTAATATTGTCATACCCATATAAGATAAAGTACACCAATCACAACATCCATTTTTCAGGCCTTCTCCACAGTGAATAACTCCAATACTTTCCTCTGCTGCTGCTTGAGAGAGTAAAATTGACTTGATTCTTGTCAGTTTCGCTGCTGCACACAGGTTCTGATTAGCATTTGTGATAATTGACAAGTCCTTTTCTCTCTTGTAAGTTGGGAAAGCTCTGAGTTGGAAGGCACTGAAGCTGTTTGTAGACTCAGGAAGATGGTGCTGCATTGGATATGTTCAGTTCAGGTTTTCTTTGCAACGATAAGGACTGGGATTTTTTATTTTGGATGGAAGCTCAGATTCTGCAGAAGTTGATGGCACTCACCCAGGAAGGCTTCTGGCTCACGAGGAGGGAGGGAATTTTTCAATCTTTGTTAATTAATAATAATAATTAGTATTAGTATTTAGTTAATATAGTGCAATATATATATATACTTTTAACAATACCTAATTTGTTAAGTGTCCGATTCACCTATCCAAGCTAGGGGGCTGATGTTTAGGCAGAGAGTGGACTTCTAAGACGTACTCAAACTCTGATTGACTGGAATGCCTTATCTCTGTTTTATGTGTTTTCCTTTTTTCTACATGGCCAGTAGACCACACCTCAGACTGCAGCAAGGAGAGCAAGAAGGAATGCAATTCAAGCTTTGCATGCAGGTTGGGAGCACACTGTAAGCTTCCCATTTTTTTTCCCTCCCGTGATAAATTTCCCACTCACTGGACCATCCTCTTCAAACACCTGTTTTTCAGGCCGTGGGTAAAGAAAAGTCTCGGAAGGCAGTGGCTGTGAGCTACAGAGGTCTTTGTGCAGGTCAGAGTGTGCATCCTGAGGGTTCCCTTATCTTCATGCCAACTTTATCTTGGCTCTACACACAAGCCTCTTTGGATTCACAGACCTAGACAAAGCCAGACTGCAACTCTCTAAATTATAATAACTCCTTCTTTGGATTATAGCTCTGGCTCTGGAATTAAGTCCAGTGTTAGAGATTTCCATGGGGAAGGTAGAAGATTCTAGTAGGTGAAATGGCTTTGGAGCCTTTTTGCTTTCACTTGTAGATTGGCTTGTAATACTAATTATACCATGTTCTTCTATGAATCCTTTTGTCCAAGGATTTCTAAGCCCTTCACAAACATGAATGAATTAAGCCTCGCAACAACCCTGTGAGAGGTAGGTAGGTAGCTATACCCATTGTACAGATGGGAAAAGGTAAATTGACTTTTAGCTCACACACAGCAAGTTAATGGCAGAGCTAAGAATAGAATGCAGGAGTCCTGACTCCAGTCCACATCCTCTGATAACTACAAAATACTTGAGTAAGTAGCCTTAGATAGTCTATGGCTTTGTCCTGACAGGCAAAAAGATGTGTTTTTCAATAATGCTAAACTTACTTGACCAAGCTAACGTGATTATAAAGGGTGTATTTTTCACCTATCAGAGATATCCTAAAAGACTAGTAGCTCTCGGTGTCCATTATGGAATGTTAGTAGCTTGTCCTTCATTTCCCTCTGAAAGTCCAAACCTGTGAGTATGCTTTCTGGCATCTAGCAGGAAAGATAGGGTATTTTGACAATAACATGCACTGTACATGAAACATTTGAGCTGTTTTTTCTTTCATTTAGTCTCAGTTCTTTTTTTGAGCACAGCAGGGAAAAAACATAATTAGTTTTGGAAAGCGTAGGCTGGAGGTGTTACCTAAAAACCCTACTCCAACTCCGTCTGAAATTGAGCAATTCTGAAGACCTAGCTATATAATATCTCCCATTTTGCTGGAGGGCCACAAATAGACTTTCTAAGCCTACCCCAGCCATTTTGATCTGAACCTTTTTATGTGAGGCTTACTACAAGCCTACAGATATTCCAGTTAGAACTCATTTTGTCATCACCTTTATCAGCTTCACGAAAAAGGAGCATTTAGAGGAGAGGGGGGATTCAATGTATGAGTTTTGAAAGGCTTTTTTGTGGAAGTTGACTGACTATGGGTTGAAAGCACAGGCTCAAGGCCCCACAGGTCGGATATTCCTATTCTTTTGATGACCTTTAAGAGGCCAAGCAGGATTTTAAGGCTTGTCTGGGAGCAAGACTCCCATCATGCTTTGCAGTTAAGATAGAGATGTCTAATGAAGAATGGAATTTTATTGTGCGGTAACCCTTAAACTATTTTGAAAGTTATTGTAAGATCTATTTTTATCATACACTAATTGCAAGATATATAATAGATGAAATTATCCAAAAGAAAGCATAATAACTGGCTCTCTGGATATGGGGAAAGCAGTGGATGTGATATATCTTGACTTTAGCAAAGCTCTTCATACGGTCTCCGACAAGGTTCAACAAGGGCTAGTGCAGAGTCCTGCACTTAGGACGGAAGAATCCCATGCACCCCTACAGACTGGGGACCAACTGGCGAAGCAGCAGTTCTGCAGAAAAGGACCTGGGGATTACAGTGGACGAGAAGCTGGATGTGAGTCAGCAGTGTGCCCTTGTTGCCAAGAAGGCTAATGGCATGTTGGGCTGCATTAATAGGAGCATTGCCAGCCGATCCAGGGAAGTGATTTATTCCCCTCTATTCGGCACTAGTAAGGCCACATTTGGAGTGTGCATCCAGTTTTGGGCCCCCCCACTACAGAAAGAATGTGGACAAATTGGAGAGAGTCCAGTGGAGAGCAACGAAAATGATCAGGGGGCTGGGGCACATGACTTACGAGGAGAGGCTGAGGGAACTGGGCTTGGTTAGTCTGCAGAAGAGAAGAGTGAGGGGGGATTGGGTATAATTGCCCCTAAATCATAAGGGAAGTAAGACTATTGGCAGGCTGGATGCAAGCTGTCAGAAACTACAGGGAAGGTCTTCCACAGCTGTTGGTAATGTATGCCTCCTTGTATGAGCTGTCTTTACTAAGTGTTTGATTAATAAATCCAATCAAAGCTGACTTACCCAAGGTCTGTTGTCATTAAACTAATCCGAACTAGAGAGGACACCTCTCAGTAAACATTTAAGCATGATTAAAATTTCTACCAATTATTGATTGTCAAACTATTGATTATTGATGGTTGATTATGAATACTTCGAATGCCGCCTTCAAACAGAGAGCCAGTGTGGAGATGAACCACGGGATATGGAAAAGTATTTTGTGGTGTCTTTAATGGCAGAGAGGTATTATTTTTACTGCACATATTGGATCAGAAAAAGCAGATACACACTAGATTCTAATATTCCTGTGTGATTTCTCTTTAGTAAACATAACGTTATAAAAATAATGCTTGAAATACCTTCTCTCTCAGCATCTGGAAAAACATTGGTTTGTTAGATAGTTAATATCTAATATCTGAGTTCTTAAACCAAAGCTATTTCATTTTTAGTTATAGGTAGGCTTGGAAGGGCTTAGGTTTTTATGCGTAAATATTGGTAAACATGGACTTAACCATACACACACAACCCATTGAAAAATATATCCATTGATAATTAGAGATTGGTAAAGTAAGAAAAATGCTGCTTGAGAACTTATTCAAGTTTGATTTAAGGATATTTACTTTGTACATTTTGACATGTTGACAATTTGTGCTTAACTGTTAGTAAGCTTTAACTTTGTGAATCTTAGCATCTACTGTTGTTAAATAATTATTGGCTATCCCCCCTTGTCTGACACCCCCATAATTTCCTGCAACTTAGAAAATTTAAATGTATCAAAATCAATTTTAAAAAAAATCTGTCAAAATTATTTTAAAAATCAGTCTGCTAAGCCTATTTATAGGTTTTCATTTTAGCCTCTGAACAAACAAACAAACAAACAGGGATCTGAGTTAAAATTAAGAGAACACCACATGTGCTCAACTATAAGGGTAGCTGCTTTTTAAAGTTCCATTTGCCCTTCATGGGATTCAAGCCAGTGTTCCTCAAGTCAGTGCGTGTTTACCAGGTGTATGTTTACAGCAAGGCTCTTGAGGGAATGGGGAAGGGAGGTTGTGGTGTCATCAAAATTCAGCTTTCTGAAGTCTGGAGAAAAAGACTTTGCAACCAGTTGTAGAGTTTTTAAAGGGAATTCTTTGGGGATGGAAACAAACAGTTCTTCTTTACATTTCACAGGCATGAAACAAAATACAGTGTTGCAACAATGGACAGTTTTTGGAGGGGTTTTAATAATGGTGTGTTGTTGTTTTTTTTCTCTTTAGTTTCCTAACCTGCAGGATAAATACATATGAAACCTCCCAAGTTGATTAAGTTCTTTTTAAGAAATTCTAAACTGTGTTTAAAAAAGTGCAACTAGACCCAGTGATGAAACGAATGGGGGAACTGAGGCACAGCAAAGCTAAATAACCTGTCCAAAGTCACACAGGAAATTCATGGCAGAGCCAGGAATAGAACTCATATCTTTAACTACAAGACTTTTTTCATCTCAATTGTGCACTAACCAGTTTCTTAATGTCCCTGGCAGCTTTTGATAGTTGTTTATCAAAAGGGCTGTTATTTAATTGAGCCTTATAATAAATTAAGAACACAAGTTTGTTTTTTTTCATCCATTTTCTTTATGATCTGGATTTGCAGTGAACTGAAAAGACTGAGTTTTTCTGGAAATGGTTGAGTAGATTCCAAAATATGGTTTCATATTAGCCTCTTTCAAGAGAGAGTATTTTTTGGCTCCCATATAAGCTGTAAGCTTGCTGTAGGTAAACAAAAAAATGTTATAGAAATTTATTAAAATATTCAAAAACTAGTTATCAAATGGTTAGGGGTCTTCACAACTCCACAAAAAGAGGATAATTGAGAGTTCTATTTAAACCTGAAGGCTCAATGCCTCACTGTGCCTAGACTGCTGCTGCAGACTATACTGCATAAGGTCAGATTTTCAGTGTGCCTCTAAAAATGTGACCTCAGCAGCAGGCTTTGTGAATAAACAGGAGTTAGACATGCAAAATAGCCAGTTTATGCATGCAAATATCTGTGCACACATGCAAATACAGGCACCCATAAATATTGCATTTGCATTAGGCTACAGTACAGAATATTAAAGGCATGTTAATGAGTTTTAAGAGAATTTTAAATGCCAGGTCTAATTTCCTGAAAATAATGAAACAATTATAAGAGCTGATGAATAAAAATCTGTATTTAGGCAATTTTTAAAAAATAAATATTTGGTTCTGCAGACTGTCTGCTTGAGACACTGAACTTCAGACCATCTTGACCTTAAAGCTAGGAGTTTAGAAATTTGATTTCACTCACTCTTCTGCCACATGCTCACTATGCTTCCTTGGGCAAGTTTCTTAATCTCTCTCTGCTTCAATTTTCCCATCTATTCACAAATAAATAAATAATGCCTAGTCTGTTATGTAGTGCTTTTCATCAGTGGATCTCAAAGTGCTTTACAAAGGAGAATGGTATTGTCACCCCCATTTTACAAATGAAGAAACTGAAGCTCAGAGGCGAAGTAACATGGACATAGTTGCCCAACAGGACAGTAGCAGAGCTGGAAATAGAACCCAGCGGTCTTCTATCCCAGTCAAATCCTCTATACTAGTCTGAATTCTTTAATATTTATAAAACACTTTGAGAGCCTCAGACAAGATCATACAAAGCAGTTGAAGTACAAAATGTTTTTGTTGTTTATTAACAGCAAAGGAGCAATAGCAAAATCAATATACCAATGTGTAGTAAAAACTATGAGACAGTAGCGTTGTGCTCAGCCAATAGCCAAACTCCAATTAATGATTCATTCTATTTTTTAATCATTTTTATTATTTGCAAGCAAAAACCCTTAGTCCGTGCTATGTATTTAAATTATTTGAAAAAATGTCATTTTAAAATTCTAAGTTCTCTCTGAGTTTTGGAACTACAAAAGAGCATTTGAAATCAGTAAATGTCTCTTTAAGTGCTCCAATACATTTAATTGAAATACAGATGTTCAACAGACTTTTTTTTACTGTTGATCTGGGCTAAGGTGTATAGAAATCTAGAGGAAAATTTTACAAACTGTGCAAATAAGGGTTTGTAACTGGATATACTGGCAGACGCTTAAGTAAAATGTTTATTGTCAGCCATTCATATTGTCAGAAGGAAACTTGAATCTGGCTGAATCTAATTATGTACAATTTATGCCAGGGTTAGTCCTGTGCTGGTGTTTGATATCTGTTTCTGAGGGGAAGAGTTAAAGCTGGAGTACACTGTCATTGATATGGCATTGTCTTTGACAGGAACAAGGAGGTTTATCTCAAGTGTAATACCAGACACTGTCTACGCCAGGGGTGGCCAGACTATGGCCTGCGGGCTGCATCTGGCCCTTCAGACATTTTAATCCGGCCCTCGAGCTCCGGCTGGGGAGCAGGGTCCAGGACTTGTCTCACTCCGACACTCCAGCCAGGGAGTGGGGTCAGGGGCTTGCCCCGCTCTGCACATGCTGTAGCTCCGCACGGCTCCTGGAAGCAACGGCATGTCCCCCCCTCCAGCTCCTACACATAAGGGCAGCCAGGAGGCTCCACACGCTGCCCTTTCCCCAAGCACTGCCTCCTCAGCTCCGATTGGCCGGGAACTGTGGCCAGTGGGAGCTGCCTGGTCGCACCTCCATGGGCCTAGTAATGTGGCTTCAATTCAGTACACGGTCAAGGACCCCAAGCCCTTCTCCTCCTGTTCATGTGTGTGTATCTTAAGTTACTGCGCTTCACAGGATTTTTGATCAGCCTGGAAAAGTGGCTCTCGACCTTTTCCCATACTGTGACCCTGTGTGATACCAGAAATTTTTTTTGGGACCGCCCTTCCTGCCCCCCCCCCCCATCCCCATATGTTTTGGCACATGCCCACCCCCATCAAGCCATTAAGAAGGGGACTCCTTGAAACCCATTCATACCTCAGGTTGAGAACCCCTGGTCTAAAATACTAATGCTTCCTGAGGATAGGGTGATGAAGACTCAATAGAATTATATTAAAATAGATGAATCTGCGATGCCCAATGTTTCTCATAGTCTCTCTCTCTCTCTCTCTGATTTATTTGTTGAAAGATCCCAGCACTATTTTCACACATATACACCCCTTTTTATTTTATTTTATTTTCCATCGTAGAGCCGTCTTCATTTTTTTGGCTAAAATGTAGTGGCTAAGTTTTGTTGGTATTGCAGTCTCAAGTTGCAGCAGCCTCATAAAAAAACTGAAAAGGCTCTAGAGCGGGAGGGGCTTATCCAATCTCTCTTTTCTGTGAAATCAGCCTTAACCAAACTCCTTCATCGCTGTTAGTTAAGCTTTTAGTGAACACGAGCCCTCTGCTCCCACTCGTTATTACAAAGTGACTGTTAGCTGGAAACTTCTCTCAGAGATCTGATGAGCCAGGCCCAAACTGCTTGAAGGTATCCAAATGAGGAATAAGTCAGAATGCTTTGTTCTGTAATTAATAAAAAATTAACCTTCGGTCATTCACTGTTTCCATCTTTCTGAGCAACATTTATTCATAAAGAAATGGTTAATATTTTATACATTTTTTTTTGAAGGGCTACAAATGAGATGCATGAGGGGACACCATTCACCAAGGGATTTTCTGACAGTTTTTTCTGAACTGTATATATTTTTTACATCCTGTAGGGATTAGGTGTTTCAACATTAATGTTTAATGTTGTTTATTCCTGTTTGCCAGTGCTGCTCCTTTGCACTAGTCACTGCACGTTACAGGGGGTTTTCTTTTATTATAAATTATTTAAAATATGGGGGAGGTTGTCTTGTTTTTTGGGGTTTGTTGTTGTTTTCTGGGAAACCCCTATGTCTGGGAAGTACTTTGCAGTGACTTTGGGGGAACAGCCACTTGGCAGTCATGGATGTGCTTGTGGTATTCCCCGGAGAGTGTGATCTAGTTATTAAATTGGAGCAAAAGGGACTGGATTCCTAGGTTCTATTCTTCGCCCTGCTACTAAGTTGTTGTGTACCCTTGGACAAGTCACTTAACCATTCAACTTTGTTACCCATCTGTAAATTGGTTATTATTTCTAGAATAGAAGAGGAAGGATGGTCTTGTGGTTAAAACATGGATCTAAAATCTAGGTTTTGTTCTGAGCGCCACACTCAATCTAGACATTGGGCAAAAGCACTTAATTCCTCTATTCTGCTATAGCGTCCTTTATATATAATGTGAGTGTATTAATGTGGATAATGCTTACCTCACAGGGGTGTTGAAGGTATAACTAGTGATTGAAAAGAGTGTTGAGATTCTTAGATGTTTATATGCGAGTGCAAAATATTTTTATTACACACTACATCTTGGGAAAGCCTGGTGTGTTGCCAATTTTAGAACCATTAAGAAAAAATGCACAGCAGCTAGAATTTTGCACCAAGCACAATTGTATATGTTTCTGAACTGACTCTCAATGGGCATAATGATAAAAGCGATCTGTCTATGTAAAAGGGGGGAAGGACATAGAATTATCCTGCAGAAGCCATTTTTAGGTCACGTTCCCGAGTGTGCACACTAGATAAACATGTTCGTACTGCTTACTTCGGTGCTTCTTGAATTTCCTTGGGCAGCGACAAAGGTTTTATTTGGTGCATAGCAGGATAGTCGTAGCACTGAGACCATCAGCCTTGATTTTTGTAGAGAGTAGTCTCTTCGGGGGGACTGGGAGGTGAGGGGAGGGAAGAGGTCTGGGTTAGTGTTTTGAGATAGCAGGCCACCATGAAAAAAGCAGATGCTATCTTCCTCATTGCGAAGAATACCACTGCACTGGCACTGGTTCAGCGAGGAGATGTAATAAATAGCTGCTACCAGCATCGCAGCATCGTTGATCTGATATACCTTCTTTGCTGCTAATCAAGATAGCTGTACAAGTGTTGATGAGCGAATTACTAGCTCTGTTCATAGACATCCCATCTAACAGCTGATATAATAATGTGGATGGATAGCCCTAGAAATGGCTCCGATATTGATACTCCTGTCTGTAACGCTGTCAGCTCAAGCTCCAAGAGCATCGAGAGACAATAGATTTCAGCTTGTACCTTAGTAAGGTTCTGTATAGCACTATTGTTTCCTTTTTAATTGCTTTAATGTACTTTGTAACCCTTCCCCCCCCCCCCCGCCAATAAGTTACAGTACAGCAAATATGAACTAGAATTCAGTCCCTGTTTATAGCAAGGGAGAAAAAATTTCAAGCAGATTTGTATTAATAATTTTCAAGAGGGAAAGATTTATAAGGATGGTTGGGAGCAGAGGCAACGTGCAGCTGTTGATAGTGGGGTGGGAGCAAGTATTTTGAACCTACTCCCCACAAATAAATAAATAAAATATATAAACCCTGGCAGAAATCACAAGGGAGGGGGATGGGGAGGGGGGTCATGACCCAGCGAGCCTCTCTTCCCCGCATCCCCCATGTCGCCTCTGGTTGGAGGGTTTTTTTTTTAATTGTCTTGAAAATACTTAATACTCACAATCTCTGCCTGGGAAAAAACACCAAATGGAACATTAATCGATGTAAATCAAGTCTCGTCCCAGTAAGAGTCATTGGAGACTAAACCCTGCTGCTTCAAGTCTGTCAGTCTGACTTGTCTGATTTTTTCTAATATAAATATATATTCTAATATATGCCAAAAGAACTAGCATTATTGTCTTTGGCACTAGCTTCCTACGCTCAGGTTTTCATAGCGTCCAATGGGTTGGAGAATTTCTTAAGTGAACTCATTAATTCAGAAGGGAAAAATATAAACACATCTTTGGTGATGCAAGAAACCATCTTATTGTGCTGTTTTTATCACTTCCATTTTTAAGGGAGCCAGGAGAAAAGTGTAAATTGAACCAAACTCTGATCTCGGTTACTTTCAACTAGCTCCTTTTCTTTCAGTGGTGTTACTCCACATTTTCATGATTGTAAAGGAGAGCAAGAGTTTGATCCACTGAAAACAGAGTGCGCTGAATCCAATAAGTATTATGCTAAAACGTTCAAAGCATATTATTTCTTAGCTGCTTAAAATGACATTGGTTTTGGGCCTGCTGGACTATTGCAGATGCAATAAAAAGCCTCTGTAAGTTGTCCATCTGATACATTCAAGACTTGTTTTTGAATGTTAATGAAATGGAAATCAAGCTAAAATGAATCAGACTGTACTCAGTTTTATAGATGATGGATAAGCCTTTCAGTTTTTTGGTTTTCAAAACAAAAATGTGAGTTACCGTTGCCTAGAGATGAAGTCCTCTATTTAAACAGAACAGGTACAGCTTCAGCAGTAGCAGTTCAAACTTCCCCAGCCTTGCTTCAACATTGACCTGGAAGGACCTCCTCTAAATGACAGAGGGTGAAATCCTGGCTCCATTAAAGTAAATGGCAAAACTCTCATTGAATTCAGTTGAGCCACGATTTTATGTCCAGAGGGTATTTCAGTCTCCATCCATATTTAGTCCTTGAGTTCACTTGTTGAGACTTCCAGCAAGGGTGCCAGGTGATTGTAGCTTTGTGGTGTAGAGAGATACCTGTCCACTGTACTAAATACACCAGACTTATTTCCACAGGATAGCCAAAAGACTTCAACATAGGTTGTAACTCAGCGATTAGAGGAACGGCAGGTATTTCAGAAAACAGACCAATTTATCCACCTCTATTTTTGCAGTCAAGCATAAGAGTTGTAACAGTCTTTTTGGCAAATGGCTTTGCTAGTGTTGTCTGGAAAATGCAATGACTGATTCTGAGATCTTCAGAGCATGTTCCATGGTAGATGTGCACAGAGTTACATGTATAGCATTCCCCATCTCCTAACATAACCTTTTATCTCAAAACTATAAACAGACAAAAAAAATCAGAATTGTTCTTTTACTGCATTAAAAAGCATAGAACTGATGATTTATAAGTCTTCATTGGATATGTGACTACAAGTGACTTCTTGAGCTAGCATAGCTGGCTTTTGAGGTTTATTGATTTCCCTCTCTCCCTCTTGTATTAATAGAAAATTGGGTAGTAGTTGTACATAAGCTGCATAGGAACCCTTGTTTTTAAAATTTTGGAAACCCATCGGGTCCTTTGAAAACTGGCGTTTAAGGGAACCTCTCTTGTCCAGTGAATATTACGAGCTATCATTTTGCTTTCACTCAGTGGATGACCTGCTTTGATGCACCTGCAATAATTTATTAAAATTCACTCATCTTAATTTATTGTGTCCAGTGTCGCACACATGCATATATAGAGAGAGGGGGGGGGGTGTACACAAATACATACATACAAAGACCTTGTAGTGTGTGCTTAAGTACTTTCATGTGTGTGCATGTGTATACACCCATGCATAAATATATAGACTGTGATTCAGGAAGCTCATACTTCAGGGCCTGTGTGTGTGTGTGTGTGTGTGTGTGTGTGTGTGTGTAATATAGTGTAGAGTGGGATAATTTCTTGTTTTGAAGGTGTAAGAATAAATAGCGCTTGGCATAGGAAGGAGCAGTATGATTGTGAATTAAATTTACAGACATGGCATGAAATGCTGGCCACACTGACTCATAGCTTTTTGCCAGTGACTTAAATGGGGGCCAGGATTTCACCTATGATATAGGTTCAACCCTGGCTTCATTTTGATAATGTTTTAAAAAATATATTTATGATTTTTCATCCCAAAGCTTTTTAGCACATCTCTTTATTAAAAACAATAAGTCAAGCTCACTGTAGATTCTGCATCTTTACCAGTTTCAGCCAGAGCAAAATCCCTTTCTAAAAATGCATTTTCCAGAGTTTCTAAATGTGAATGCAGCTTGTATGATTGTCTGTATAAAAGCACTTTTTGATAGTCTAAGAGAATGTAAATTCAATCTTGATAAGTGCTTCCCCTGAATGCAACCTTCCCCCTACAGTAGGAGCATGCATATTACATCAGCATAAATATATTCAAATAGATCCACATAAAGGCAAGTGACCACTTATTCAAAATGCATTTTAAGATAGCACTGAAGGATCTATTATCTATCACAAAGTTTTTGTGTAGATTAGAAAAAACAGTAAGAGAGCACATTTTTGCTTCTATAACAAAACAAATCAGGACTTGTCTTAGACACTGTTTCCCCTTACTATCTTCTGAGCTGATTGGTATCATTATCCTAGCTCTGGAAAGTGCTATTCATTCATTTCCCCCCTTCTGTAACACATTCCAAGTTTAGCAGCTAATGTAGGAGCTATCTATTGTAAATAAATCACAGCATGATAGAATTGGAAGCACTGGAATCTTTGCTCCTGTCTTCTGGTAACTTCTCTCCAGCTTCCCAATGAAACTTCAGATGTTTCTAATACAGTTTTCCGGAAGTTTTATAATCTACAACATTAAAAATATGGTGGAAAACGGGGTGGGGAGAAAGCTTTGCAAAAATAAAAACATGAGAAAATCCAGTGTTACTGTTCGTCAATACTGATCCCCAACGTAAATGTTCTTCAGTATAAAGAAGAACAGGAGTACTTGTGGCACCTGTTCTTCTTTTTGCGGATACAGACTAACACGGCTGCTACTCTGAAACCTGTTCTTCAGTATGGACACACACATTCATCATTGATACATTCTGGCCTCCAGGTCCACATTAATCTGAACAAAAGGGAAAATTTCTAAGAGCCTCTATGCTGTTTAAGAGCGTGATGTGAAACCCATAGGTGATTAGTTGCCTTAAAAAAAAGGAAAATCATAATATAAGCTGGGTTCCCTTTTTCTACCTGAAAGCTGCTTTTGAGGAATTGCAAATTGTTGGTGGGCTTTTGGTTTTGCAGGCTCCCATTTTACCGCCTCATAAGGACCTTTCAAGAGTCTATCTAGCTTCAGTGCCATTTTTTGCAACCAACAGGCCATCCTAATCCACTCTTCCCAGGGGAGTTTTTTCAGGATACATTGATAGTCTTGGATTTGTGCATTAGATCCTCTATGCATGCATAAAATATTAGAAGCTCTTTAGAATATGGAGTAACTGATTCTTTTTAAATCTCTCTCTCTCTCAAGGCCTTTGCTTATCTACCTCCATCCTGCAACCTGTGCTCTTCATATTCATGCTAATTACAAGGTATTTTAACATCTTCTGTGGTTTGTGCCAATTTTCATCATTTTCCTGAGACCCTTTTGAACTTCGCAAATATCATACTTGTGGACACCCCCTGCACATTACTGTTTGTATGACTTCCCCTTCTCATTTAAAATCTGTTAGTTGGGGTTTTTTTGTTTGTTTGTTTGTTTTGTTTTTTTTTTTAGTTTCATTAATAGCCATACAGAACCCTGGATAAGATCCATGCTTCACACAACAGACATTTTGGCTTCCATTTTCCTGACTTTCTCTGAGCTCAATTCAAAATCTTGTGGAAAGCACAATTTTTAATGTGGGTGACTGCTTGTTAATGTGTGAAGCTAAGAATTTGGCAGCAGAGTGAGAACTGTGAGATTCTACTTATTTAGCTTCATGCACTGTTGCCTTTAACAGACCAGCTGGGTGCCAGTTTTCTTAAAGTTTATTGCATGTTTAGTAGATTTCAGCTCCTACCATTAGCCCAAACTTCTGGCTTCTGGAATGGCTCATGCAGAGGTAGAATGGGATGTGTGTGTATGCCATTGTATGACCCATGTGTTTGTTATGTACTGTAGTGAATATTGTAGTGATAGCCTGTAATTCAACCAAATGGCAGCTACAATAAGAACAAGAGGGTGAGCTCCAGTAAATGAGAATGTGATTAGCATTTCCAGCATGAAACCTTTGGTCAGCAGCAAAGAGGAAAAAGCAAAGCGGTTTTGACACATGAGAACAAGAACATTTCTTATTGCCTAGGCTATTCCCTGAGACTTTGAAATGCCCCTCTTTGTTGATGAAGCATGCAAATGTTCTAATTATTTTCTGTAATTTGCATTATTAAAGAAAAGTTATTATCCAGGCTAAAACTTTCTTATAACATTGAGTCAAAGATACAGTTTTACTTGCTGACACTGCAGACTCAAATGGAGTTAAAAGCATATAGTTCAGAAGCATTTTATTTTTTGAGAACCTTTAATTACTTTAACATGCCCTGCTGTAAATAGACAGAATAAACAGCAGTCCCTTCCAGTTCTGTTGTATGAGAGTGTTAAAGGATTTGGATCAAAGTAGGTGTTAATCCTTTTTTCTTAAATCATGGGACTAATTTTTTAGAAAAAGACTTCAGTGGTTACTAATCCCAATTTTAGCCACAGGAACTGCCAGAGCAATTCCCTCTTGAGTGCTCTTACACCGCGGGCTTCTTTCAGCGGCATATAGCGTACGTGTAGCGCCCACCCCCCCATACCAGTGTAGATGGTGAATCATGGCTTAGGTAAGTAAAGACATACCTGGAGGGCTCTCAGCTCTCCCAAGCTGTGCCTCCCTGTCTACACTGCTGTTTTAAGCAATGTAGAGTCCTTGCTACAGGAGCCTTTCCTTGTCGCAGGAAAGAGCTTGGCAGCTCCCTTCTGCTGGAGCACTTCCCCTGCCGCAGTGAAAGGCTCTGGCAGCAAGGACAAGGTCCAGCAGCTCCCCTCTGCAGGGAAAGACACATGTAGTGATGCACTGCAGTGTGGACACAGTTTGCTTTTCACTGGGGTGTGTAACTACATGTACCCTACTTGCCACCAAAAGTGGTGTGTCGTGTAGACATAGCTGTTGATTCTGTAATACCTAGTTGTTTCTGGATCTCTTGCTTTACTTTCTTCAGATTGAGTACAGGGGAGACAGGATTATACTCTCTGGACGCCACAGTGCTGGGGGCTATGTAAAAACCAAAAAGAGAATATCTCTGTAACTTCAAACTCTGGGTTAGATCATCTCATCCAGTATTGTTTGTTAGTGAGTCTAGTCTGTGTTTGACTGGATTTATACATGTGGATCTGCTGTGCTTTACACACAGTGCCTTTTACCCAGCCATTGCCATGTGCCTGTGTCAAACCACAAAAAACTTCAGTGCCTGCATCTCTCTCTCTTCCTGATGTAAACGAGATGCCACAGTTAAGCAGGACACTCCTTGTCTGGGCGGTTACACCATGTAAAATGTGTTCTTTCTAATTCACTTAAAACGCAAGCACTTGAAGCAGCTGAATTCTCTCTAACAAGAAGTGACACTGTCAGTAGCTTTGAGAGCAGCCAGGGGATGTGCATTCCCTCCTGGAAAAAGTGGCCAGTGGTTGCTGAGAACTATCGGGTGGGAGGAAATGGGGGATTAAGTGAGTTGTGATTGATTCCTGACATTGCCAGCATTCTCTGGGATTTAAAAAAAAAGGGGGGGGGGGACATAGAAAGTAACAGTGAGTTTTCCTTAGTGGTTTTTCTTTAGGGAAAGGACAGTAAAACCATTGTTGATCTGGGGGCAGAACTGAGAGAAGGAAGCAATGACCTTGTACAGAAGAAGTGGCATATAGCTCTGACAGGGTCCTGTGAGGAAATTGCAGCCCAGTGGCCTTGCCAGTTGGTGTTTATTCCCGATAAGGAGGATCAAAAGTGAGTTGCTGATTGTGAAGGGAGAGAGGGGAGGGAAGGAAAGCAATAGAGAGATTGTCTCACATGCAGGCCAGACCAATAGGAAGGGAACCAGTGGGAAATTAAGGACAAATTCTGATTTCTGCATTCCCTCCAACACTGAGTTCAGCAACATGTTTGAGTATAAAAGTGCTGAACTGATGCTAGCCTCCTCCAGAGGTGGGCCTGCTTATTTCTTTCTCACCGTTTGAATTCCATTTGCACTTAGGAATACTCAAAGGATATGAAAAACCTCACAACTGCGAGGGGCTGATTTCTCATAGCTGCATGGTCAAACGCCACATCAGTTCATCTGGCCCTGCTGTTTTGACTCTGAGGATTTGGTTGTAAGTTGAGACCTTTCCTTTGGGCCAGATTTCTCTCTCTGCCTATTAAGGCTTTAATTTTAGTACTAGTAAAGTGTGATAAGTTGAAATCCTTTAGTAGTAAGGATAGAAGGCAATTTCCCTAATGGAAAAAAATATATATGCTGTAGGGTTTAGTCTCTGCTAGTTGATTTCACATGGGGCTCCCAGAAGATGGGGGTTGACTGTTTCCTGAGGAGCCATGCGCTTGGAAAGGCATTCACTATGGATTTTTTTGCCTCTGTCTTCACGCACAAGGTCAGCTCCCAGATTGCTGCACTGGGCAGTACAGCATGGGGAGAAGGTGACCAACCCTCTGTGGAGAAAGAAGTGGTTCGGGACTATTTAGAAAAACTGGACGTGCACAAGTCCATGGGGCCGGATGCGCTGCATCCGAGGGTGCTAAAGGAGTTGGCGGGTGAGATTGCAGAGCCATTAGCCATTATTTTTGAAAATTCATGGCGATCGGGGGAGGTCCCAGATGACTGGAAAAAGGCTAATGTAGTGCCCATCTTTAAAAAAGGGAAGAAGGAGGATCCGGGGAACTACAGGCCAGTCAGCCTCACCTCAGTCCCTGGAAAAATCATGGAGCAGGTCCTCAAGGAAACAATTATGAAACATTTAGAGGAGAGGAAAGTGATCAGGAACAGTCAGCATGGATTCACGAAGGGGAAGTCGTGCCTGACTAACCTAATTGCCTTCTATGATGAGATAACTGGCTCTGTGGATGAGGAGAAAGCAGTGGATGTGTTATTCCTTGACTTTAGCAAAGCTTTTGATACGGTCTCCCACAGTATTCTTGCCGCCAAGTTAAAGAAGTATGGGCTGGATGAATGGACTGTAAGGTGGATAGAAAGCTGGCTAGATAGTCGGGCTCAACGGTAGTGATCAATGGCTCCATGTCTAGTTGGCAGCCGGTTTCAAGCGGAGTGCCCCAAGGGTCGGTCCTGGGGCCGGTTTTGTTTAATATCTTTATTAATGATCTGGAGGATGGTGTGGACTGCACTCTCAGCAAGTTTGCAGATGACACTAAACTAGGAGGCGTGGTAGATACGCTAGAGGGTAGGGATCGGATACAGAGGGACCTAGACAAATTAGAGGATTGGGCCGAAAAAAACCTGATGAGGTTCAACAAGGACAAGTGCAGAGTCCTGCACTTGGGACGGAAGAATCCCATGCACTGCTACAGACTAGGGACCGAATGGCTAGGTAGCAGTTCTGCAGAAAAGGACCTAGGGGTCACAGTGGACGAGAAGCTGGATATGAGTCAACAGTGTGCTCTTGTTGCCAAGAAGGCTAACGGCATTTTGGGCTGTATAAGTAGGGGCATTGCCAGCAGATCGAGGAACGTGATCGTTCCCCTTTATTCGACATTGGTGAGGCCTCATCTGGAATACTGTGTCCAGTTTTGGGCCCCACACTACAAGAAGGATGTGGAAAAATTGGAAAGAGTCCAGGGGAGGGCAACAAAAATGATTAGGGGTCTGGAGCACATGACTGATGAGGAGAGGCTGAGGGAACTGGGATTGTTTAGTCTCCAGAAGAGAAGAATGAGGGGGGATTTGATAGCAGCCTTCAACTACCTGAAGGGGGGTTCCAAAGAGGATGGAGCTCGGCTGTTCTCAGTGGTGGCAGATGACAGAACAAGGAGCAATGGTCTCAAGTTGCAGTGGGGGAGGTCCAGGTTGGATATCAGGAAAAACTATTTCACTAGGAGGGTGGTGAAACACTGGAATGCGTTACCTAGGGAGGTGGTGGAGTCTCCTTCCTTGGAGGTTTTTAAGGCCCGGCTTGACAAAGCCCTGGCTGGGATGATTTAGCTGGGAATTGGTCCTGCTTTGAGCAGGGGGTTGGACTAGATGACCTCTTGAGGTCCCTTCCAACTCTGATATTCTATGATTCTATGATTCTATGACTCTTTGATATTCTGCTGTGAGCTGCACCTATTATTCCTCTGATCTCCCCTGGGCCTTATGTGAATACATAAGAACATAAGAATGCCATACTGGGTCAGACCAAAGGTCCGTCTAGCCCAGTATCCAGTGGCCAATGCCAGGTGCCCCAGAGGGAATGAACAGAACAGGTAATCATCAAATGATCCATCCTCTGTCACCCATTCCCAGCTTCTGGCAAACAGAGGCTAGGGACACCATCCCTGCCCATTCTGGCTAATAGCCATTGATGGACATATCCTCCATGAATTTATCTAGTTCTTTTTTGAACCATGTTATATTCTTGGCCTTCACAACATCCTCTGGCAAGGAGTTCCACAGGTAGACTGTATATTGTGTGAAAAAATAATTCCTTTTGTTTGTTTTAAACCTGCTGCCTATTAATTTCATTTGGTGGCCCCTAGTTCTTGTGTTATGAGAAGGAGTAAATAACACTTCCTTATTTACTTTCTCCATGCCAGTCATGATTTTATAGACCTCTATCATATCCCCCCTCAGTCGTCTCTTTTCCAAGCCCAAAAGTCCCAGTCTTATTAATCTCTCCTCATACGGCAGCCAATCCAGACCCCTAATCATTTTTGTTACCCTTTTCTGAACCTTTTCCAATTCCAATATATCTTTTTTGAGATGGCGTGACCACATCTGCATGCAGTATTCAAGATGTGGGCGTACCATGGATTTTAATAGATTTTATATAGAGGAAATATGATATTTTCTGTCTTATTATCTGTCCCTTTCTTAATGATTCCCAACATTCTGTTTACTTTTTTGACTGCCGCTGCACATTGAGTGGATGTTTTCAGAGAAATATCCACAATGACTCCAAGATCTTTCTTGAGTGGTAACAACTAATTTAGACCCCATGATTTTATATGTATAGTTGGGATTATGTTTTGCAATGTGCATTACTTTGCATTTATCAACATTGAATTTCATCTGCCATTTTGTTGCCTAGTCACCCAGTTTTGAGAGATCCTTTTATAGCTCTTTGCAGTCTGCCTGGCACTTAACTATCTTGAGCAGTTTTGTATCATCTGCAAATTTTACCACCTCACTGTTTACCCCTTTTTTCAGATCATTTATGAATATGTTAAATAGGACTGGGCCCAGTACAGACCCTTGGGAGACACCACTATTTACCTCTCTCAGTTCTGAAAACTGACCATTTATTCCTACCCTTTGTTTCCTACCTTTTAACCAGTTACGGATCCATGAGAGAACCTTCCCTCTTATCCCATGACAGCTTACTTTGCTTAAGAGCCTTTGGGAGGGACTTTGTCAAAGGCTTTCTGAAAATCTAAGTACACTGTATCCCCCTTGTCCCCATGCTTGTTGACCCCCTCAAAGAATCCTAGTAGATGGGTGAGGCATGAATTTCCCTTTATAAACACCATGTTGACTCTTCCCCGACAAATTGTGTTCATCTGTGTGTCTGACAATTTTGTTCCTTTCTATAGTTTCAACCAGTTTGACCAGTACTGAAGTCAGGCTTACCGGCGTGTAATTGCCAGGATCTCCTCGGGAGCCTTTTTTTAAAATTGGCATCACTTAAGCTATCCTCCTGTTATTTGGTACAGAAGCTGATTTAAATGATAGGTTACAGATGACAGTTAGTAGTCTTGCAATTTCACATTTGAGTTCCTTCAGAACTCTTGGTGAATATCATCTGGTCCTGGTGACTTATTACTGTTTAGTTTTCAATTTGTTCCAAAATCTCCTCTGATACCTCAATCTGGGATTGAGTTCCTCAGATTTGTCACCTAAAAAGAATGGCTCCGGTTTGGGAATCTCCCTCACATCCTCTACCGTGAAGATCGATGATATCATAAACATATAGATAAGGGTAGCACAAAATTCCTCCTGGGTAGCTGTACTGAATCTTTACCTGTAGGGGCTTAAGAAGCTCAAACCTGGTTGGAACCTGACCAAAAGGACAAATAAGGAAAGAAGATACTTTCAAATCGGGGGGGGAGGTGTTGTTTGTGCTCTCTTTGTTGTTCCCTCTCCCGACAGAGAGAGAGACCAGGCAGGGACAACATCTCCTGTAAACATACCTGAAATGATTCATCTAAGATTACAAAAATTGTAAGTAAAGCAAGGAAATGCGTTAGATTATCTTTTGTTTTAGCTTGTGAATTTTCCCTATTCTAAGAGGCAGTTTTATTTGTGTTTTTGTAACTGTGAAGCTGAGGCCAGCGGGGAGTCCTCTGTGTTTTAAATCTTTTTATTACCCTGTAAAGTTACTTTCTATCCTGATTTTGCAGGTGTGATTCTTTTACTTTTTTCTTTATAATAAAATTCTTCTTTTAAGAACTTGATTTATTTTCAGTGTCCTAAAAACCAAAGGGTTTGGTCTGTGCTCACATTGTTAACCAATTGGTTGGTAGATTATTCTCAAGCCTCCTCAAGAAAGGGGGTGAAGGGGGTTGAGAGGATATTTTGGGGGAATGGGGACTCCAAGTGACCCTTTCCTGAATTTTTGTGTAAATCACTTGGTGGGGGCAGCAATAACGTCCATGGAGAAGGAAAGGAATTTGTGACTTGGGGAAGTTTTTAACCTAAGCTGGTAGAATATAAGCTTAGGGGGTCTTTCATGCGGGTCCCCACATCTGTACTCCAGAGTTCAGAGTGGGGAGGGAACCCTGACAGATGCAAAGAATTCATTTAGTTTCTCTGCAGTCGCCATATCGTTCTTGAGTGCTCTTTTAGCATCTCGATCGTCCAGTGGCCCTGCTGGTTGTTTAGCAGGCTTCCTGTTTCTGATGTACTTAAAAAATTTTTTGCTATTACTTTTTGAGTCTCTGGCTAGCTGTTCTTCACATTCCTTTTTGGCTTTCCTAGTTATATTTTTATACTTCATTTGCCACAGTTTATGCTCCTTTCTATTTTCCTCATTAGGATTTAACTTCCACTTTTTAAAGGAAGCCTTTTTGCCTCTGACTGCTTCTTTTACTTTGTTGTTTAGCCACAGTGGCTCTTTTTTGGTTCTCTTACTATGTTTTTTTAATTTGGGGTATACATTTAAGTTGAGCCTCTATTATGGCGTCTTTAAAAAGTTTCCATGCAGCTTGCAGGGGTTTTACTTTTGGTGCTGTACCTTTTAATTTCTGTTTAAGTAACCTCCTCATTTTTGTGTAGTTCTCCTTCCTGAAATTAAATGCTTCAGTGTTGGGCCTCTGTGGAGTTTCCCCTGCCACAGGGATGTTAAATTTAATTATATTATGCTCACTATTACCAAGTGGTCCAGCTATATTCACCTCTTGGACCTGATCCTGTGCTCCACTTAGGACTAAATCAAGAATTGCCTCTCCTCTTGTGGGTTCCAGGACTTGCTGTTCCAAAAAGCAGTCATATAAAGTATCAAGAAACTTAATCTCTGCATCCTTTCCTGAGGTGATACATACCCAGTCGATATGGGGATAGTTGAAATCCCCCATTATTATTGAGTTTTTTATTTTAATAGCCTCTCTCATCTCCGTGAGCATTTCATAATCACTATCGCCATCCTGGTCAAGTGATCGGTAATATATCCCTATTGCTATAATCTTTTATTAGAGTATGGAATTACTATCCGTAGACATTGTATGGTACAGTTTGGTTCATTTAAGATTTTTACTTCATTTGATTCTATGCTTTCTTTCACATATAGTGCCACCCCCCCACCAGCACGACCTGTTCTGTCCTTCCGATACATTTTGTACCCTGGTATTATTGTATCCCATTGATTATCCTCATTCCACCAAGTTTCTGTGATGCCTGTTATATCAATATCCTCATTTAATACGAGGCACTCTAGTTCACCCATCTTATTATTTAGACTTCTAGCATTTGTATGTAAGCACTTTAAAAACTTGTCACTTTTTAGCTGCCTACCATTACATGATTTAATTGAATGGGACTTTTTTTAATTTGACTGTTTCTTATCAGATCCTACCTGTATTTTATCATCTTTGAACCTCTCCTCCTTATTAGGACATAGGGAATCTCCATTTATAGATCCTCCCCTAAGGGATGTCCGAATCACGTGCTCCTCTGCACCTGTTGGCTTTCCCGCAGCCCTTAGTTTAAAAACTGCTCTACGACCTTTTTGATTTTAAGTGCCAGCAATCTGGTTCCATTTTGGTTTAGGTGGAGCCCATCCTTCCTGTATAGGCTCCCCCTTTCCCAAAGGTTTCCTCAATTCCTAATAAATCTAACCCCCTCCTCCCTACACCATAGTCTCATCCACACATTGAGACCCTGCAGTTCTGCCTGTCTAACTGGCCCTGCGCGTGGAACTGGAAGCATTTCAGAGAATGCTACCATGGAGGTCCTGCAGTGGGTCCACTTTTTTTGTAGTCTGGGGAAGGTGAGAGAGAATGCCAGCCCTTTTGCTCTGTGGGTATGTCTACACTGCAAAATAAACAAATAAATACACACACACAAAAACCACACAACCCATGATAGTGAGTCTCAGGCCTGGGTCAACAGACTCGGGCTCATGCTACAGAGATAAAAATAGCAGTGTAGATGTTACTGCTCAGTCTGGAGCCTGGGCTCTGAGCTCTCCCCCTTTGCTGGGTCTCAGAGCCTGGGCTCCAGCCCATGTGGGAACATCTGTGCTGCTATTTTTAGCCCTGTAGTGCAGGCCCCATGTGCGCTAGTCAGTTGACCTGAGCTCTGAGATTCAGTGCCGCAGGATTTTTTCCATCAAGTGCATAGAATAGGAATCAATTCAAGGAAGTTCTATGGCCTGTATTATACAGGAGATCAGATTAACTGATCACAATCATCACTTCTTGCCTTGGAATTTGTGAATCCATCAATCTGAACATTAAATATTTATTTTGTCCAAGTAATCAATTTAATAGGTCCTAGCCCACCAGGACCACAATTCAGGGATTGTTTGCTTGCAAATATTACTATAATTGGGAGAGAGGCTAGCTGCATTCCAGGAAGCTCTTATTTAGAACCTCCAGAGTTACAAACACCTCGGGAGTGGAGTTGTTTGTAACACTGAACAACACCTTATGGTGGTTCTTTGAAAAGTTTACAACTGAACATTGACTTAATACAGCTTTGAAACTTTACAATGCAGAAGCAAAATGCTGCTTTCCCTTTATTTTTTTAATAGTCTACATTTTAACACAGTACCGTACTATACTTGGGGGGTCTTTTTTGGTCTCTGCTGCTGCCGGATTGTGTAATTCTGGTTCCAAATGAGGTGTGTGGTTGACTGATCAGTTCATAACTCTGAGGTTCTACTGTACATCACAGTAAGGAAGGCCTTTCTGGGTGTATTGGCCTCTAAGGGTCAAAATGAAAACAACCCTATACGAAGCAGAGCCCTGTTGCATGACAAGTGAGGTCAGTGTTTGTCCTTGGTGAGTTCTGATTTAGAAGGTCATCTTGCCAAGACCTCATAGCCTGGCTGTTCACTGCCTGTGGTTATTAGCTCTGTGGGGGGGAGAGGGGGGAGGGAGAGTGTGAGTGCTATTAAAAGTTAAATACTGGTACATTTGTCACCATGTAGAACAGATTATGATGCTGTTCCATTGTACACAGAGTAATCCATTAGTCCAGATGAGTCTTGAAGCATTTCAAAACTTTGAATCAAGGAAGATGATTGAGATCAGGCCCACTTTGTCATCTTGACTTGCAGCATTTTCTCCTCAAGGGCATTTAAAACAATGGAGTATAGCTTTCAGATTTGTAAAATGCCACCTTATTATCCTATTAGTCAATTATGCTGTTGAGGAGCAGGAGTAAGTGACAGTATGGCAGATTACAGCAATCCATTTGCAGTTCCCATAGCCTTGTACCGCATATCATCAGGCTGTTTAAATTTAATGATGGGTTTTTGCATGTGTGTTAGTGCAGTTAAAGTTGTAATCAAAATGTTTAGGAAAACCCCTACTGACCTGTATAAATACTCCCTTCTACAACATAGCTTAATGTCTTCTTGTAATCTTTATAAGCAGAGCTGACTCACTAATTAGGGGAAGTAACCCACTCTGGAAGAAGTGAAGTAGTTATTTTTTACCACTGTACGAAGCTTAGAGGAATAAAAGTCGCTGGATGCACAGCACTTGGGTTCTCCTTTTGGTGCTGTTTTCCCAGCAGACACCCGCCCAAGTGAGATGAGGAAAAAGCTGAAACTGGTAAAGTTAACTTATTTCAATTTATCCTGGTGTGATCTATTCAGGGAGGGGAAAATATTCATTCGGTTATTCAAGCTAATGATCAGCGATGGTGATAAGCTTGCACAAATGGCTTTAATCAGACAGGAAATCCTTCTAAAAATGGGCAGCACATATCAGCTTTGGTGTTTGTATGTAGTACGTTGAGGAAGAAGAGGATGAACACTTTGTGAGAAAACCTTGTTCTCGTTAATTTCTTGCTCTTTGTGTTCCATGAGTTTGTAGCTCATGGTTTGCACCTTGTTCAACCAATTAATGGGCCATAGCAGCCAACTTATTTTTTGATGCCATATGTACCACCTCTGACTTCCTTTCAGCTCTTTGCTCCCCAGTATTATTTACTTGGCCTCTGGCGAGAATAATCATGATAGCCAAACAGCAGCCTTTGTAGTGCACGTGCCAATTTCCCTCTTGACTATCATGGAAGAAAAGGAGTTAAAGAAGGGCAGGAAATGCTTTAATCCAAGGTAGGCATGTGGTCAAACATTAGCAGGACTCAGAGTAGCAGCTGTGTTAGTCTGTATCTGCAAAAAGAACTAGAGTCTCTAAGGTGCCACAAGTACTCCTGTTCTATTAGCGGGACTGGTCTGCTTGCAGTGTTCAAATCACCACCCCACAGGTGTCCACGTCACCTCTTGATATAAAAAAGATTGAGAGCTTCTTTAAGAAGATTTGAAACTCTCTGCCTCTCAGCTGGTGAGTGCCATCCAAAGACTCAGCCCAGCTAGAGTATTCATAGCCTCTTAATCAACCTATAAGTCACCACCTGCTTCCCTGAGCTTCCTGGCATACAGCCTATTGTGTGATTCTACCCCAAGATTCCCTCTACCCTGTTGGCTCACAATATAGCCACCCTTCTGGTAGTCAGAAAGGCCCAACAGCCGTCCTAGCCATGAAATTCGACCTCCTTGCTCTTGGGGCATTCCTGAAACTGCTCTCCAGGGTTTTGTGATGACTGGTATATTCTCTCCCTCTCTCTACTACAGGAAATGTTCATTATGCCCGGAATTTACTATTGATGCTTCTTAGCTTCCAGAACTCATCTATATATGCAGCATAATTGTGTTTAAACTGAGCGAGTTGCAGCTTGTTGCTGTTTGTGTTTGGTGTAAAATGGCAACCTTGAATAGCATCTGAAGAAGTGAGGTTTTTTTACTCACAAAAGCTTATGCCCAAATAAATCTTTAAGGTGCCACCGGACTCCTCCTTGTTTTTGTGGATACAGACTAACACGGCTACCGCCCATACCTTGAATAGAAGACTCATGCACGTCTACAGTAAGGGCAAAGTCGTGGCCTTAGTGTGTGGCACTTGTAGTAGCCACTAAGCAGAGTGAGTCTGAGCCATGTTGTATTTGCAAGGCAGAATAGTTCAGGGGTTGGAGGGTAACCCATTCTGAAGGATGAGAATGGTGAGCTTCCTCCATAGTCCCTGCTGCTAGCACCAGCGTGTGAGGAAGGATAAGGGCCAGGACCCCAGTTAGCGCTTAAAGCGATGATAGGCCCATAGCCTTCTCTGCTCCTGCCTGATTAGGAATGGAAAAGACTCCTCCTTGCCCTCTCTTCCTCCTCCAGTTCAGAATTCCATCCATTGTGTTCCTGTCATGTTGCTGGGTTGTTTTTAAACTGCATTTGTCTTTCGGCTCCCTGTTGAAAAACTTATTTAGCTAATAGCTATAGAATTCCAGTGTTCTGTTGTAACCCTTCCATTTTGCATGCTTGTTTGTTACATTTGTTGTCTTTGTTTTGCCAGCAAACTCCCCACTGCCACCAAATTATATTAATTTACAAGGGAAAGTTTCTGACATGATGGCATTTTCTGGGACTGGGTAAAGCAGCTCTTGAATCTGGTTTTGCTTCATGTGCAGCTGCTTCTCCCCACCGATCACACGTGTCCTTATGCTGGTTTTGCAAGAAAGGGGTGGCAAGGTGACAGTATGCACGAAGGACCTGATAGTGTCTTTGCAAAAGATTGAAATTCATAATCCTGGCCTTGCTTACTAGACAAAAGAGGGATGGGGTTTCTCTGGGTCAGATGAATACTGTCAGGTTTAGACTGAGATGTTGCTAGTTAATGAGTAGTAGAATATAAAACTGTGACATGCTCCAGGGAATAAATAGTTAAGTTTACACTCGACAATAAGGTTCGTAATAAGACAAAGGCTGTTACTTTCAGCAAAACCAAGGGCATCAGAGCAGATTTTCCTGGAGCTGTTAACCAAGGGTCATATTATCATTTAATCATATCCATATTGGGGATTTATCACACAAAAAATATAATTGATGAATGTATTATCTGGCTGAATTTTGAAATCTAAAAAAACACTTTCCCTTCATTTACAGATTATTAGCAGCATTGCCCATTTGGTATGTGACTGTTTGCATGTAAATCTGGAATATTTGGCATACATTTTCCTTAAAAGGACTCTGGCAGCTTGGAAATTCAGTTTGAAAAGTATGAGCTAAAGGAACACCGTCAACTTAAACATCACAGTGTTTTACCTACTCTTGGTACACGTAATGCCTAAGATTACTAATAACTGAAAAAGCAAAGAGAGGAAATATTTCTCTCTCTCTTTAGTTTATTGACTTTGGGTGAAACCCTTAAATCTCAAGGTCTTGTACTGGGCCTCTACACAGGAGTGAATTTCACCTGGAGTGCATCTGATAGTATTTTGTGTATAGTCAATATAATTGTTTTCCCTGTGTAGCCAGTCAGTTAGTTTATGACTCATGATTGTATGAGGGTCTTTCACGCAGAAATGGGGGAGAGAACCTTTTAAAAAAAAAAAGATTGTAAAATCCCCAAAAATGGTAGAAGGATTTTGAGGCAGGTGCAGTATGTGCAACTACTTCTAAATCATTACTGTTGAACTAGCAAGTTGGTGGTATCACTTTCATAGTAGTTTCAGATACTACACCTGTCTAATGTCCCCTTGCCAGTTTTTATGGTTTTCCGATCTTTTTCTTTTCTTTTTGACGTTGTTGTGTGAAAGATTCCTACAAAGAAAAAAGAAAATGACTGACTAGTTTCTTCCAGCCATTGAAGCTAATTCTACACATAGTGGTTTCAAATACACACCATAAATAAACTGAACAAATAGAGACAAACTATTTTTTCTGTTCTCTTTCAAGTACAATAATCTTAGGTTCTACTTGTAACACCTGTTGACAAGCAATTGTCTCTGAAAAGTGTGGTTTTATGTTGTCAGTGTCTCTTTTAGAATATAGTAATGTAGTCAGATGGAGGAGAAACCAAAGAAAATCAGGTAAATTAGTATTTTTGTGGTGGTGCCAGTGGTGACATGCCCAATTGAATGCACCCCGTTTTCAGGAGAAATGTGAAAAGGAAGTGAGTGATTATAAGTTACATGGAGTTCTATACTATGTACTTACCTGGCCTCCACTATTGTAGTGTTTGAACAGTACATCATTATTGTACAGTAACTCCTCACTTAACGTTGTAGTTATGTTCCTGAAAAATGCGACGTTAAGCAAAACGATGCTAAGCTAATCCAATTTCCCCATAAGATTTAATGTAAATGAGGTGGTTAGGTTCCAGGGAAATTTTTTTCACCAGACAAAAGACTATATATATAATGTACTCTGTATGTGTGTGTGTGTGTATATGTATACATGTACGTACACACACACACACTAAATAGTTTGTTGAAAACTTATACTGTGTGTGTGTATATATACACAAAACTTATACTGTGTGTGTGTGTGTACACACACACACACACATATATATATACACACACACACACGCAGTATAAGTTTTCAACAAACTATTTAATACTGGCACACAGCAATGATGATTGTGAAGCTTGGTTGAGGTGGTGAAGTCAGAGGGTGGGATATTTCCCAGGGAATGCCTTACTGCTAAATGATGAACTAGCAATCAGCTGAGCCTTCAAGGGTTAACACATTTTTGTTAATGTGGCCTCACTCTACAAGGCAGCAGGTATGGAGGAAGGGGAGAGAGCATAGCAGACAGAGACACACACCCTGTGTATGAGAGAGAGAGAGAAAGATGCACATTTCCCCTTTAAGTAGCTGACCCCAGGCTTAAGTACACTGCCTTGTTAATTAGATCAGCTCGCTGAGATGCAGCTGCTGCCTGGAAGCTCCCTCCATCATGTGACCTCCCTGCTCTATGGAAATGGGGTAAGCGGGGTGCATGAGCAGGGGGGAGGATTAATGTGATACCCTGACATTAGTCCCCCACCTCCCCCCGTACAGCAAGCAGGAGACTAAGGGAGCAGCTCCAAGGCAGAGGGCAGGAGCAGCACATGGCAGTGGAAGGAGGGATAGCTGAATGCTAGCAAATGCAAGACTGCTGGGCAGCTGCAGCACAGGGAACTTAGGGGAGCAGGGAGCTGCTAGGGGGACTGCCAGTCCACCCTGATTCCAAGCCCCCACCAGCTAGCTGCAATGGGCTGCTCTTCCTGCAAGCAGTGGACAAAGCAGGCGGCTGCCAAACGACCTTAGAAGGGAGCATTGGGCAGCTTTAAATGTGCATGTTCCCTAATTGATCAGCAACGTAACAACGTTAACCGGGACGACTTTAAGTGAGCAGTTACTGTATTTATCCTCACAACAGCCCAGTGAGGTAGGGAGGAGCTGTAGTCCCCATTTTACAGATGGGGAACTGAGATACAGAGAGACTAAATGGCTTACCTAAGATCACACATGAGGTCCGTGGCAGAACCCTGGGTTCAGCGCCCAAGCCCCGGGTGAGTGCTCTAACAAGTGGACCGTCCTTCATCTCTAAGGTAGACATGGTAGGAACAGAGGATGAAAGTCTTACCAGGATAAGTTGGCTACTAAGGCATTGTCAGGAGTTACAAAGCTTTTGAAAAGGAAAATCTGGGTTCTTCCTCAGTATTTCATCCTGTCAAATAGGAGATCTGTATTTGCTGCAATGGCATTCACTTTCATAGCACTGCTTTAAAGCTGGCACGGAAGTGCCAAAACCCTTCACTAATTTTTTTTTTAAGGTTTATTTTTTTATGCAGCTTTACTTTCAAAGCTAAATAAGAATACAAATGTAATGAAAACTGTGAATTTAAATGTGTTTGAAAAGAATTTTAAACTGCAAGGAGAAAGATTTAGAACATGAGACAGAAATATCTATGTAATCTATTTAGCTATAATAAAATATTACATTTATAATCCATGTGACAGTCACTGCTTCTCAGCCAAGGTTGAGTTGAGTTTTGCACATGAAGGAATTTCAGTCTCTTTGTTCCTCTTCCAAATTGAGAAAAACCGTCAAAATCTGAAATAAAAATTGTGAACTGGAAAATTTCTTTTAGATTCCAACCATTTTTATTTACATTTTTTTAATTAAAAAAATTAAAATTTTAATTTATCATTTAAAATATTGAAATGAGATGGTTTGACAATTTTGAAACTTTTTTTAAAAAAGTGAGAAAATTCATTTAAACTGACCTTTTCCCTCAGAAATGTTCAGTTTTAACAAACATTTTCCAACAAAAAAAGTTTCATTGAAAAATTTCTGACCTGTTCTAAACATGAATAGTCTCTTGCAGCTCTTTCTTTTTAAATACAGAATGAAATTTCAGAGAATTTTCAAGTAAATCCATTAATTAGTTTGAATTGAAGTTAATTTGAAAATGGGTCCTTTAAGATATTTAACGCTCTTGTGTGACCTTTTTTCGTTTCTTATGAGCTCAATGGAATAACAAAGACCCTTCAAACTTTACAGATCATTAAAACCTTGTGTTATCTTGTGCATAGGATATGTTTGAAGAAATCAGGTTGCTATAAAGCTAAAATAAGTACCCATCCTTTCCATCACATTCTGAGTGATGAAATATTGGATTGGATTCCAAGGGATGGACTGCATGCAGGAATGATGGTAGCGTAGTTAATCTGATGACTGGTATTCTGGGGATCTGAGTTCTGTAGCCCACAGACTTCCTGAGTGACCTTGGACAGAACATTTAGGCCAACATTTTCAAGTGCCCAGTCTCCATTAATTTTAGATGCTTCAGTTTTGGGTGTGCACATTGAAATATCTAGGATCTGATTTTTAAAGGTACCCAGACCTCCAGTTGACATCACTTGGAGTTCGGGGTGCTAAGCACCCTCTGAAAATCAGGCCCCAGGTGTGTCAAATCAATACTGACACATCTACAGTTACAGGCACTTCTGAAAATAGGGCCTTAACCACTTTGTTTTGCTACTTGTTTATAGGGATAACAATACTGATCTATGATCCAGAGATATTACGTATCCATTAATGCTGGTAGAAATGCACACCGTTATTATTAGTTGCTCTCCTTATAATGTCATTAATATTTTGTTGTTACTAGGGATTCTCCAGTTCAGATTTTCACAATAGATTTATTTTTTTATCCAATGTCATGTTTGAGTAACATTTTTCTTCACGTTCTAATTTCTGTGGCATTTCAATCTATTTGAGCTAAAACTGATTAGCACTTTCTGAAGAGTATGCAAATCGTGCTAATCAAGGGAAATCGAGCCAGGTGTGTTATCTGTTGGCTGCTGAGTAGAACAGATTTAACCATAAAGGGATTTTTTTGTTTAATCAATCAAGAGATGTACAGCTTTACAAACTACGACTCAGTGCTGTACAAGTATTTGAACAGAGTCCGCGCCAGGGAGAAATGGTTTCAAGTGGCACATATAACTAGAAATGCTGGGACTGGAAAGAAATTAAGAAAAGGTCTTTTTTTTCTTTTTCCTGTACTGTGCGATGGTAGAGGAAAGAATGAGCTACTGCATTTTGCTACTGGGTAAGGTTTTTCAGCTGAAATGTTTATGTGCATTTGATACCCAGACACTATATAACTTTGAATAGGGCTGTCAATTAATCGCAGTTAATTCACGCGATTAACTAAACAAAAATATCAATTGCAATTAATTGCAATTTTAATAGCACTGTTAAAAATAGAATACCAACTGAAATGTATTAAATATTTTTGGATGTTTTTCTACATTTTCAAATATATTGATTTCAATTATGACACAGAATACAGAGTGTACAGTGCTCATTTTATATTATTTTTATTACAAATATTTGCATTGTAAAAATGATAAATAAAAGAAATAGTATTTTTCAGTTCACCTCATACAATACCATAATGCAAGCTCTTTATTGTGAAAGTGCAACTTACAAATATAGATTTTTTTGTTATATAACTGCACTCAAAAACAAAGCAATGTAAAACTGTAGAGCCTACAAGTCCACTCAGTCCTACTTCTTGTTCAGCCAATCACTAAGACAAACATGTTTGTGTATATTGCTGCTGGCTTCTTATTTACAATGTCACCTAAAAGTGAGAACAGATGTTCGCATGGCACTTTTGTAGCCGGCATTGCAAGGTATTTACATGCCAGCTATGCTAAACATTCATATACCACTTCATGCTTCGGCCACCATTCCAGAGGACATGCTTCCATGCTGATGGTGCTTATTAAAAAATAATGTGTTAATTGAATTTGTGACTGAACTCTTTGGTGGAGAATAATGACTCCTGCTCTGTTTTACCTGCATTCTGCCATATATTTCACATTATAGCAATCTCAGAGGATGACCCAGCACATGTTGTTTTAAGAACATTTTCACTTCTAATTTGACAAAACACAAAAAAGGTACCAATGTGAGATTTCTAAAGATAGATACAGCACTCGACCCAAGGTTTAAGAATCTGAAGTGCTGTCCAAAATCTGAGAGGGATGAGGTACGGAGCATGCTTTCAGAAGTCTTAAAAGAGCAACAGTCCGATGTGGAAACTACAGAACCTGAACCACCAAAAAAGAAAATCAACCTTCTTCTGGTGGTATCTGACTCAGATGATGAAAATGAACATGGGTCGGTCTGCACGGCTTTGGATTGTTATCGAGTAGAACCCGTCCTCAGCATGGACACATGTCCTCTAGAATGGTGGTTGAAGCATGACGGCACATATGAATCATTAGAGCATCTGGCATGTAAATATCTTGCGACGCTGGCTACAACAGTGCTATGTGAATGCCTGTTCTCCCTTTCAGGTGACATTGTAAACAAGAAGTGGGCAGCATTATTTCCTGCAAATGTAAACAAACTTGTTCGTCTGAGCGATTGGCTGAACAAGAAGTAGGACTGAGTGGACTTCTAGGCACTAAAAGTTTTACATGGTTTTATTTTTGAATGCAGTTATTTTTTTGTACATAATTCTAAATTTGTAAGTTCAACTTTCATGATAAAGAGATTGCACTACAGTACTTGTATGAGGTGAATTGAAAAATACTATTTCTTTTGTTTTTTTATTGCATAAATATTTGTAATAAAAAATATGAAGTGAGCACTGTACACATTGTGTTCTGTGTTGTAATTGAAATTAATATATTTGAAAATGTAGAAAACATCCAAAATATTTAAATAAATGGTATTCTATTATTGTTTAACAGTGCGATTCATCGCAATTAATTTTTTTAATCACTTGACAGTCCTAATTTTGAATATAATTTGCTGGACTAGGTTGTTGGGGGTATGTTGCTTAATTATGCCTAAGGCTAAGATTTTGTCACAGATATTTTTATTTGTCACGGGCAGGCCATGGGAAATAAAGAGAAATTAATGGAAGCTGTGACCCGTCCGTGACTTTTACTGAAAATATCTGTGACAATATGGGGATCTATGGCGCCGCACACCACCTGCAACGTGGCAGCTGGGCAGTGGCTAGGAGCTCCAGGTGTCCCCACCACGGGTTGGGTGTTGGAGCTCTCGGGTCCTCCATATCCCATGACTGGGAACTGCGGGGACCCCCACTGCTTGCAGCAGCTGGGGCCATAGGGTATGCCTGCAGCTCTGGGGGTCCCCAGCCGCCTGTGGGGGCCAGGAGCTCTGGGGTGCCCCTGCTGTCCGCAGCTCTGGGGGCCTGCAGTGTCGAGGAGCTCGGGGATTTCCCCCGCAGCAGCTGGGAGCTGAGGGTGCCTCCGCTGCCCATCGGGCTGGGAACTGTGGGGTGCCCCTGCTGCCAGTTGCTCTGGGGGCCCCCACCACCCGCTTCAGCCAGGAGCTCAGGGGTTCCCCGCCACCTGCGGGGGCTGGGAGCTGCTGGGTACCCCCACTGCCTGTGGCGGCCAGGATCTCCCTGGGCCACCAGAGATGGCGGGGTACCTTGCAGCTCCTGAGGTTAAAGTCACGGAAGTCTCTGGAAGTCACAGATTCTGTGACTTTTGCGACCTCCGTGACTAATTTGTAGCCTTAATTAGGCCTCCCCTTCATGTCCTCCCCTCCTTTGGTGAGGAATTGCTATGCTATTAGTGCTTATACTTGATGGTTTAATGTACTTGCTCAGCGTGTAAGAGGTGCTGCCATGAAAAATTGAATAACAGTTGGTTTTATTCTTTAAGTGTGAAAACAGATTTTAAAGAAACTTCAGAGCAGAAGCTTGCTGTCTGAAACATATGGTCATTTTTCAAGCAGAGTAATTTATTAATCTCTATTCAAGTAAGCAGGAACTTACTGAGATTCTATTTTTTCAAGCTTGTTCTGAAATGAGAGAGAGAGAGAAAAACAAATTTCTGAAAGAAAATGAATCATTTGACATGTCCATGTTCTTTCACATGCTGCCCCTGTACAAGCTTATTGGTTCAGGTGCAGTGATCGCAGGAGTGGTGACAAAATTTATAATTTCAGTCATTTTGGGGGAAACTGAAATCTGCCCTCGCAGGGACTAATAGAGTGTGTGAGTCACAGAAGAGTCCATTCAAAACTGACCGTAGCTGATCATCTAAAGCTGTCAAAGAGCTGTCTATTGACTCGTACTACAGTTGATCTCTGGTCTCTTAAGAGACACTTAATTATACAAGCAGGCTGCATGCCTCACTGGTATTCAGTATTCATTTACCCAGCATGCACCAGCAAATCCATTCAACAGTTGCTTAGTTATAGTACCCTACTATTGCATTGCTTCTTGGCTGGCTGTTTGCCTACTACTGGGGTAACCCCGTGTAATCTTAGCAGAGTGAGAAAACCATCATGGTGATGTGCATCAATAGACATATATTTATGAAAGAGCCAGAAGGCTGCAGAGACGGAACTGACTGAAGTGTTGAGCTCCAACCTTTGGAGTTGCTGACATACAGTATATATTGTAGCTCTGATGCTTTGAATGAGTGCTTGTCGTTCATCTGTTTTACAGCATATACCATTTGCAATGAGATAATGACATTTTGCATTGACATTTGGGTATTGGCGCATATAATGATTGTTCACCTGACTGTTGAATATTAATCTCAGCCTATGATATAGGATTTACCAGAAGAATTTGGCTTTTATTGAATAAATTGCTTTCCCTCATCTTTCTGTGCTTACCAGCAACCTTGTAAAATACAGATTATTTTCAGCTCATTTTTAAAAACTGATTTTTTACCTATAGCAGTTTAAGTGGTAGAGGGCAGTGCCTTTAAAAAAAATTTAAAAGTGGTCTTCACCAACAAATAAAATAAAACCAGGTCTCTAGACACACAGCATTGTTGCCATCTAACTTTTAAAAATATAGCCAGTTGTTGGACATCGGGTTAAAAAAAAAAGCTTGGTCCAGGGTTAGCTCTTTTCCATGGGATGCTGTTGCTTCATCTTGTTACAATATCATTTTTGAGGCCGCGTCATGCCAGCAGTTTTGTAAGCAGAATTCCCCACTGAAGTCATAGAACATTCATCTTAAAAACTGTTGGCATGATCTGGCCCATTATTCATTATTAGTTGACATCATCACTTTGCATAGAACATTATGGGAATAAAATAACGTGCTCCACTCCCAGTATAGGTGATTTATTTGAGCCTGATATCTGACGTTAGGCTGTATTCTTGAAAGGTGGTTGTGTGGTTTCCATTTCTGTTTGACCTCAGTGGGACAGCTTGTGTGTCAGTGGCTGCACCCTCAATTCTCATTCCTGGAAACTCTGGGCATTCAGCAACTTGCAGGATCAGGCTCTAAAGTAGACAAAAATGTAATAGCCTTACATGTTCATGTTACTACTAAAGATCAGTAAATTCTTATTTACAGTAGAACGCCTTTGGATTCCACTTTTTATTATGACGTATTATGTTACACAGTTGTTTTGGGGTTTTCTTTTAGTTTCTGCAGGAAGTGGGAACTGCCAGACTGACTCAAACCCATGGTCCATCTAGTCCAGTATCGTGCTCTAACAGAGAAAGATGCAAGAAACCCTGCAGTAGGCAGATGTGGGTTAATCTGCCCATGAAGGCATCACCTTAATCCTCAGTCTACAGGCATTGTTTCAAGGGATGAAACATGAGGTTTTATGTCCTTCCAATGCTCTTTTTGTTAGGAGGAAGTGGGGAGATGGAGAAAGCCAGAAATGAATGATTTATTAATATTTATGTATTTGGTATGGCAAACTAGTTTGGTGATCTAGTAATTGTGGATGGATTGAGAACTGCTCTGTGTGTGTGTGTGTGTGTGTGTGTGTGTGTGTGTGTGTGTTTGGTTTCCACTGACACCCACAAATCACCACCGCGACCACTGAATTGCAACAGAGATTTAGACTGGGGAAGGATTCTGTGATGACTGTGAATTTTATGGCAGGGGAACGAGTCAGATTTATCAGCTGCTGAACAATTTGGTTTTCTCATGAAGTCCAAATTAAAAAAAAAAAAAAAAAGCTGTTCACTGTGGGCCACTTGAGTGTGCAATAAATTTGCTTCATTTGTTCACTTCTCATTATTGTGTTTCCTTTATCTATTCGTATAATAAGTATATGAATTCTGGGTTTGGCCCAATGCAGCATTGAAATGACTGATGAGAGAGGATGAAGTTGATGAGTACACAAGGGGTTGTATTGCAATCATACCTGTTCAGTGCTTGGTGGCAGTTCAGCCTCTGTTTGTTTGTTTTGATAGGCGTCTGAGTGTTTGTTATTTCTGTAGTGTCTATCTTGGTAGCATTTAAGGGCTTGAACCTGCAGACACTACATACTTTCTAACTCTTAATATCATTGACAAAACTGTTGGTAGTAAGCATTGTAAGAACAGTAAAGAGTTCTTAGGATCAGATCTTAAATCCTGTTCTCTGTTGTTTTACTCTCATTCCGGTCAGTGAATGGGGACATAAGCTGCAGCTGCCTTCTTATTTTCCCTGGCTTGCATAGCGAATGCAAACTTTACAAGTCTGTAAAATGCCTAGATTTTAATAGCATTATAGAAGCATCATTGCAAAATATTACAATGGAGAAAGTTATCACAAAATTCAGTGCCCAATACAAACTTGCGCTGGTATGGCTGAATACTTGTGTCTGTTGCTCAGCATGTTGCTAAGAAACAGAAAGGCCTAGGATGGCCTTTTGAATTGCTAAGATTTTTCTCTCCAGTATTCTAATTCTTTTTTAATTGGTGCAGAGTAAAAAAGTCAAGAAGCTGTTGTTAAACCAGCCTTTTGGGGGCATTTTTTCGCCTGACAGTACAAAATGTCACATTAGTCTCAGGAGAATTTTCTAGCTGCAAACCAAAGAGCAGTCGTCTGGGCACTGAAGAATAATTCCGTCAGAAAGGGATTTTTCTTTCCTCCAAGACGAGCAGTGTTGTTAGAAAAGTAATTCATGTTTGGGAGCTTCAGAATTTAAATCCTCAGCTGCTTTTGGCTGATAGAAAGCCACAGAGATAGAAATTAATATCCTGCCACCCACCCATCACCCCTAGTACAAGGCTGGATTCTGACATGTTAAAAATATGGAATTACAGACCTGGGTTCCTTATGGCTGAGCCAGCTATTAAATCTAACAGAAATCTAGCACAAGCTGTGAAAAGACTGAAGGGTAAAAATGTTTCCTTTAAGCTCTTTCTTGGCTAGCCAAACTCTTACACTTTTCTTATAATAGCCTTTCTGCATTGCCCATCAATAACGTGGCATTTTCCAGACACCAGATAAATGAATGCTATGGGCAGAGGTGGGAAGTGAGAGTGTATCAGTAAATTATTATCCATCTCTAAAGGGTTAACAACAGTCACTTTTAAAAGGAAGGCCTAGATTTCCTCTCTTACTGAGAGAGGAAGCATGTAGGCAGATAATTCAGAAGTTGCTTCTGGTGTAGATAGTTTTCTTCCAGAAATAATTCTGATGGAAGCCTTCCAGTGGTTCTAATCCTGGCCCCGCGTCTCCATTAATTAAGAGAATTCTCAAATGGTTCTTCTAATAAACAAACTTCTAGTTTCAGAATTAGGTTTGATAACTTATTCCAGTGCATTTAGAGGCTCAATCACCATATTACCCTCACAGTCAATTTTGAATCAAGGTTAGCTGATAGAGAATTTAAAAAAATTACCAGACACTTACTAACCAGAGGATTAATAATCAAAGACTGATCTGAAAGATAAGGGAGATTCACCATCACCAAACAAGGGAATACCCTGTTGCAAGTGCAGGCCCTGATCCTTAGCTGCATCAAGGAGAAGGATACTTGCCTACCTGAACCACTTCCCCAGGCTTCTGTCTTTCAGCTGAGCCACTGATAGTAGGTGTCTGATAAATGTTAAGTCTTCACACAGCACCAAATACCTCTGGTTGCTGGAAGGAGGAAAGGTTTTCTCTTCTTCCACCACTCCATACCCTCCTGAATCTTAGAGGAATGGGGCAGAGGAGGGATGCCCTGCCATTCTCCTTTTTCCCTAGTGTCTAAAAGCGGTAGCATCCGTTGTGCCTCACCCCTAGTTTTTACTTCTTAGGTGATCCTACCCCATGCAGAGCTCCAGTTCTTGCTCCTTCTCTGAGTTTTTTCCCAAGAATCAGTAGAGTGAAACTGGCATGATTCTTGTCAGTTCCATTGTTGTCCCAGGATTCTGAAGAGCAGCAGAGAAAATGTCATTCTTGTAAGTTTTACTTTCCTGGTATTTGAGAGTGCTATGGGCAGCAACAGAGACATTCAAGTCTGTAGACTCAGGAAGTCAGCAGTGCACTGGTTCATATTCAGAAGGTTATCTTGACAACCATAGGAGCTAGAATCTCAATTAAAAAACAAAATTATAATAAAAGCTTAAATAAAACCGAAATCTTAGCTCCCCCACATCTCAAATTGCTCCAGTGAGGCTTTCCTATTCTTTATATATTAGTGGCAGGAGGATTTTTCAAACCTGATTTAAAAGAGATACTTTTACTTCAGCACAGGTCAGTTCAAAAAATAGACTCCAGTGCTTGGTATTGACAGGCTAAAAGGTCCAGTACTTTTTCAAAAATGCAGTTAATTACCCAAAATGTTATATAATTTTCCCCAAGTGATTATAATGCAAGAAGCAATAATGTTAGTTAGCATGTACAGTTTGTGTCAGGGTGAATGTTCTAAGTGTCTCTCTTTGGTTAGCCATGTGTTGGTTTCAGTCCTACATTTGTATTTCCATAGACCTATGATATTCACTTATTTCCTGTACTCTGTCATCGTTAGTCTAGTTCTAAGTATCATTACTGTAAAACTTCCCACTGAGAAATTTAAACATGAAGAGGCTTTCTGATCTCTTTAAAATAAAATGCCGAAAAATAGACCTTGTGGGAACAGTTTTCCCCTTCAAGAACAAAATCCTGCAAAAATGTTTTAATGCAGATTTGGGACCTAATTATTTTTTCTCACCCCAGTGTCACTAGTTTTTGCTACAGTGTGAACAGCCAGTCTATAAAACTGACTTTCACCCAGATAGAACCTCATTCTCCTCCCTCCCCTCCCCCCCCCATGGTTCTGCTGGAAATTACTAAGTCTGCTTTTTCCCCTCTCTTAGGCTGGCTTAGGGTCCTGCAGCTGATCCTTCATTAATTCAGTGACCTTCATTTATGTGATCAGGAAAAGGCCAGCTGTTTCAGCCAGACTGGCCTCCGGTTGTTACAAGAGTCAAAGTCTCTGCACTGGGCAAAGGTGATGTGTCTTAAAAAAAAAAATTCTGAGCGAGAGAGGCTGTAATTAAAATATGGTATTTTGTGATACTCAGTCATTAGGTTAGCACTGGGAAGTGCCCAGCGTATTATTATGATTTTAGCTTTGCCAAATGTATAGCGAGAAGACAAGGAACATGTTGTCAAGAATGTGTGTGTGTGTATTTTCCCCTTTCTCCTCCCCCTCTCCCCAACGTTTGTTATTACAGGCAGTGGCTGCTTAGTAAGTCAGAGAAGTAAGGTATGTTGCTGGGTTAATTTTCCCTCTAAGTCATACAAGTATGTGTTTCCTTCATGACCAGGCTACATAGACCACCGTGCAATGCCATCTTCCTTCATTGTGAAGTAGATGTAATACACCTCCTGTTCTTACAGCTGGGATTATGGGACTTTCTCTGGCCAGGAGGTGTTTATGAAGAGCACAAATCAGTTTGGAATGAATTGTCTAGTGTGCACTGGAACCTCTGAATATGTCAGACAGGCTCTCCTGTCCGTGTACGTATCAGTTCTGTATATTTATATTTATCGAAATCAGCTCCTGCTAGTTGCTGAGCTAATGGAGCTGCTCTTAGAGCAGAAGGTTTTGTTCGACTCCAGATACATGTGTACTATTGGCAGATCAATACAGAGAGATTAGATAGGACACTCATGTTTTTAAAAAGTCTACACAACAAAATAGGTTAAGAACATTCCTATAGAGCACACGAGCATGTATGTAATTTTGTGGTATTTTATATATACACACCTGTGTTTATATATAAATAAAAAAACACAAAATTGCAGGCATGTTTTTATGTATATAGTAATGTCCCTGTTGTCTCTTATAGTAAATCCTTCTTAAAAACATGATGCCAGCCACGGTTGGTGGTGACTGAACGTTACCACCATCTGATGCCTCTTAGCTAATGTGTGAAATTAGCTGGTGGTCTGAGTATTTATGTCTGTGTTCGAGTTGATGGATAGCCAAACTCCTGTTCACAGTCTTAAGAGAAACAAGGACAGGTTGTACCACTACTGTCCCCGCTGTAACTGCTTTACAATTGTTTATTTTTATTCCGGTAGTACCTAGTAGCTCCAATGAAGTTCAGCAATGTGCTGGGCAGTATACAAACACATAAGATACTCCCTGCCTCAAAATGGTTTTCTAACTAGACCAGAAAGACACAAGAAAGAAGGGAAGAGAAAATATAATGTTCAAGCACCAAGGTGATGGTTGGGTAACATCATGTTAGTTCCATTTCTTTAGGGGAGAGTTTCTTCTTGGCTTGTTGCTTGTTTCTCCAATATGAAGCTCCCCACAACCGTTTATGCCTTCCCCTCCTCTAGACTAAATGATTATTTTATTATCATTTCCCTTGAAGTTGACTTGGAAACTGTCACTGCTGCAGAAGGCTCCTCAATATTATAGGTACTGAAGACCCCAGCCTTCAAGGTGGATAAGTCATGGGCGTAGACAACTGAAGACCACAGCAGGTTTTAGCTTCCCATTAATAAATAAAGGAAACACTGATTTTGGGACAGATTTTGTTATGGTACAAAACTGCTCACTGAAGCAGCTATTTTTTTTTAACCCCCCCCCCCCGCCCCCATTAAAAAAAAAGTTGTCTATGCCATTGTTAATAAAGAACCACAATCTTTAGGTCTGTGTGCTCCAAGCCTTACTTCAGAAAATAAACCTTGGGCACTTCCAGATGATGTAATTTAGGTATGGCTGCTTAGTTTTAAAATAGAAATTGCACAATTCCCGTTATGGGCAATGCCCCATAAAACACTGACAATTCCCAAATTTTCCCATTCTCTACCCTTCAACTCCTGAAAAGGAAAATATTGAGTGAGTCTTGAATAACCTTGAGCTTGCCAAGCATATCTAAGCGCATATAAAGGTGTTTCTGAGATGGCAAGCTGATATTCAGAATATAGTGTTCATGTGGTATGCAATGTGTGTGGTAGCACCTACTCCAGCAAGGTAAAAAAATGTCATTTCCTTTATTTGAAAAATGCAGAAGAAATTCTGCTCTCTTTACAGGCTCATCTATATTACTAAGGTAATTTATTGTGGCTGACATTGAAGCAGATGAAGAGGAGTATATTTTAATAGCTTAAGCTGTCACTAATACAGGAACCAGTTTTGATCAGAGACCTCTTTTAAGTTTCTGGATCTCTGCAAAATGTTAGCTTTATTTACAATCAGTGGCATATACAGTAGGAGTTATTAATAACTAAATCAGTGTGCTGCTGTCTAGGTGTGTCACATAGTTTGAAAATGCTATACGTAGGCAAGTATGTAAATAAGGGCGACTTACAAAACAAGAAAACTTTTCAGTGAAAAGAATAATCTACTCAAAAGTTCTAAGGGAAGATCTTTAACCACCGATCATGGGGCGCATTGGCCCTTTAATATTAAACAATGCCAACTGAGAAGCAAAATTTAGCATATGGCAACTAATAGTCACATGATCATATACTTCTTTTTCTCCTGTCATTTGTCAATGTAGCCTATTCTGGGTGAAAGTTAGTTCTGCAATGCACAGCTTAGTTACTGAAAGCCATAAGTGGCCTGGATTCAAGGCCAAAAGGGCTGGGTTGCTGTAGCAAATCAAAGAATAAAGATTTGAGAATATTTGTGGGTTTTTTGAAGTTTTATTTTGAATGAACAAGACCGTCATCTCTAGCCGGGTCTGTTTTTATAATGCATCATGAGAGTCTGGTGCTGTATGCCAATTTTCAAAACTTTGTTTCAGAGGACAGTAAAATATGTTCCTTAGAATAAATAATGAGCAACTGTGAATTTTGGGGCTGTAATTCAACCAATGGGTTCTGGTGATGTAATAAACTGCGATAGCAAACTCAAGTCATGACCAAAACCACACCATGGAATTGTAACCCTGTAACAAATCATTTACTTTTTATTTCATTCGTATTAAACAGATGCCATCATCCTGAAATTACAGTAGAACCTCAGAGTTATGAACACCTTGGGAACGGAAGTTGTCCGTAATTCTGAAATGTTCGTAACTCTGAACAAAGCGAGAGATGGGGCTCCAGACACTCCAGGCCAGCAGCTGAACTCCCTACTCAGTCCCTGCAGGTGTTTGCAAACTTGTCGACAGAGAGAGAGTGTGACTGACCTTCCATTGGCCACTCCCACCGATCCCAGACTTGTGTCATTCCTTGCTGCAGTTGATGGATTCACATAACTCTTGGGTATGCTGTCGCAAGTGTTCCGTTTTGCATGCATTCCAACATATGAGTTGTGAAATGCATAACTGTAGTCCTGGTAACCTGTGCACAAGTTGTCAAGAGGCAGTAGAATCGAGTGTTTAGGGCACTGGGCTGTGACACGGTAGATCTGGGTTCTATTCCCAGCTCAGCCACTGAGCTGCTAGTGTGATCCAGTCATTTTACCTCTCTTTTTCTCCCTTCCACCCTTATCTGTCATGTCTATTTAGATCATAATATCTTCGAGACAGGAATAGTCTCTTACTATGTTTGCTTAGTAGAATTGTAACCAGTAGTCCTCTGAAGGCTCTAGATATTACTATAATATAAATAATCATTATAATGATAATCCTAGTGTAAAGGAAAGTGTGTGTGTGTGTGTGTGTGTGAGAGAGAGAGAGAGAGAGAGAATGAATGAACAGTTATTTAGGATTCTTTTCTAAGAGATGTCATTCTAAACCTGACAGTTTCAAACCTAATCATTTTTGTTTGTGCCAGTGCCACATAATAAAGTAATTGGGTATTTAGCAATTACAGGAGGACTGTTTTCAAAACCGCCATCACCCTCTCTGTTTTTATTTGTGGCTGGCATCCCTGTACAGTAAATTATATAATCTCTCTAATAGCTGGCAGAATTGTACCCAGCTGTTGTATTTTGTACCCATGCAGCCACTGAGCTGGATCAAACGTTTCAATGTAGCAATTAAGATCAACCCACCAACTTTTTTTTTTTTTTACCCATTTGCACAAGTGCTGTAAATTACAACTCGAACTTCCCAGTAAACAACACTACCTGCTGAGGAAGGGAGCGACTCTTGCTTTGTTAGACAGGCCAGCCCTGGATGCAAATGTAAATGTTAATTCTTACCTTTCAATGAAGAATGAACTATGGCATAGCTTGGTTATAGAAAACTCAGTGTTACAGACACTGACTATGGTTTATGTATTTATATATTTAAATTATTTTGCAAGCTAAATGGAAGTGCAAACCTCTTAATTAGAATATTCATGTTCCCACACTAAGCATAGTAGTTTGGTATTGCAAATGTATTAACCACAGGTTTACACCAAACATGCAAAAACAAATTAGAATGAGGGAAATACAAACACATTTTCTCATTAGGGGATAGAAGTTTGTGCTGACTATAGTACAAATATAATTTTTATTCCATTTGTGTAACCTTTGGTATTTTAATGAAGTCCTGTTCCTGTGTACAGCGTATGGTTCACTGTCAGATAATTTAACACTAAGAAAATCTGCCTTGAATAAATTAGAATATATTTGCAAATTAATTGGTTAATTAGATTTTAGACATCTCTTGGGGACAGGAGAGAAACAGATGTGTGCAAAAGCCACGCAGATAGTTGGGGAATGAGCGTTTCTTACAGAGTTTATCACTCAGTTTTGTGGAAAACAGCCTTCTGTGGTGCCAGAGTTTAAAAAACTCTGCTTTAAATACAAAACATAGGAACTGCATTTTCATGGTCCTGCTAATTGTTTTTGGGACACACAGAGAACAGTTTGGGCATGTTATCCAAATGACTGCACTGTAGAATAAGCAAGGCACCGCCCGAGTCCCTTCTTTCTTAATTATGTCTAAAAGCATCCACAAAACCATATGGAACCACTTTGAGTTTAAACACTTCCAGATTAGGAGAATGCTGCCATCTGATTCTGTAGAAGTTAGGCAACTGGTACACCTCTACCTCGACATAACGCTGCCCTCGAGAGCCAAAAAATCTTACCGCATTATAGGTGAAACCGCGTTATATCGAACTTGCTTTGATCTGCCCGAGTGCGCAGCCCTGCCCCCCCGGAGCACTGCTTTACCGCGTTATATCAGAATTCGTGTTATATTGGGTCGCATTATATCAGGGTAGAAGTGTATTAAGAAACAAGTCTAGGATGGATCCCAAGATTTAGCAGAACAGTCGCCAATGAAGGAAAACCTACAAAGACAGATTCTGTTCTCAGCTACATGGGTGTGAACCCAGAGTAATTATTTCACACCAGTGTAGCTGAGAACAGAATCTTCCCATCAGTATCCAGCTGCTCCCATAATTTACCCACAGAAAAGTACTTGGAAGGGAAACATACCTTCTCACATGCTGGAGTTTCTGCCATCCTTCTTTGAGTGATAGTCCCTATTGTATTCCACTTCAGGTTACACATACGCCCGCATGGGTGCTGGAACAATTTGTATAGTGGGGATGCTGTAAACCCTGTATATGATCGAAACCACTTCAAGCCAGGCAGTGCAGTAGCATCCCCAGCACGCCTAGTTCCAGCACCTCTGTATGCCCGAAGCCAGCGAATTTTAAAGCAGTATCCATTGCTCCGTGGATACACCCTGGCTCACCTCATGCCTCCGACTGAGGGGAAAAGGGCGGGGGGGGCAGACTGATCGCCTGTACAGTTCCCTCTCACCGCGGCATGGTCTGGGTCGTAACGTTTAATGTCCACAATTTCGGCTTGGTTCTATAAGAGTCATCTAGTTTGTAAATATTTAAACAGTTTTAATAGTTTTTAATGATTAGCATTAGATTCATCTGCTGGGGGGACTCTTCCTTCCTTCATCCCTCTCCTCCCCACCCGTACCCTGTTTGGGTACTAAACTATGCCCAGGACTCCGGGCTTCAAACTCTATGCTTCCTGCCCATGATTCTTCTCGGTCAGTGACAACCACCAGCACTGCCTGTACTGCCTTGGGGAAGCTCACATTGCAGCGAGGTGCAGTATCTGCTGATTGTTCTCTAACTTTACCCAAGAAGAGCAGGAACTTTGTCTCTGCAAATACCTCACAGCAGGGGTCATAGAATCATAGAATATCAGGGTTGGAAGGGACCTCAGGAGGTCATTTAGTCCAACCCCCCTACTCAAAGCAGGACCAATCCCCAACTATTTTTTTTGCCCCAGGTCCCTAAATGGCCTCCTCAAGGATTGAACTCACAACGCTGGGTTTAGCAGGCCAATTGGCAACCTTTCGCACGTTGCCCATCAGGGTAATCCTGGTGGGCCACAAGACATTTTGTTTATGTTGACTGTCCACAAGCACGGCCCCGCGCAGCTCCCAATGGCCGCGGTTCGCCATTCCTGGCCAACGGGAGCTGCGGGAAGTGGCGGCCAGCTGCGGCCCGCCCCTTCCCGCAGCTCCCATTGGCCAGGAATGGCGAACTGCGGCCACTGGGAGCTGCAGGGGGCTGTGCCTGCGGATGGTCAATGTAAACAAAATGTCTCATGGCCCGTCAGCGGATTACCCTGATGGGCAACATGCCTAAGGTTGCCGACCTCTGCCTCGTAGAGAAGGCCATGAGGCTCCAATCAGAAGTAGGCCAAGCAACCTCCCCGTACATCATCTTAATTCAGCAAAGAGTGTGCCTCTTGCTGCAAAGTCTCACTCTGGTGCAGGCTAATCTACTCCCACAAACCCCCACAGCAGGGTCTTGTCGGGAAGCTAGGAAGCACTCTCATAAGCATGAGACTAAGTCTTCTCAGTCAGACTCAGCCATAAGCAAGTCCACCAGCTCAGCCTGAGGACTTAGTACATCTTAGGTCCTAGAGGCACAACAAGAAAGCCCCTGAGCATGGGGCTCCATCAGCACTAGACTGTGTTCCCTCAGTACCATCATCCCAGCTCCTCCCAAATCCTGCCATCACCAATGAAGTCTGATCACCGCTAACTTTCGATGCCACCTTCCTTGCCAGTTCTGATGGCTTGGACCTACTGGGGGAGATCTGAATCTTCTGCTGCCCCACATGACATTTTCGCTCTTCTGGATCCGGAATCCCCTCCTCCATCAGGCCCCTTCGTTTCCAGGGAGATAATATCACTTCCAAGAGAATGGACTTCTGGAAAGAGCTTATCACCAATCCCCTACACAGAATACATCTCCTTACCACTGGAACCAGAATCAGCCTTCTCCTCATTGGGAGATTCTGAGCCATCCAGTGAACCTCTTCCCTTACTCTCTGTGTCCTCCACCACCCAAAAGACCTACACCGGTTTGTGACCAACCTCCGCCTCATCTAACTCAGAGACGCTGGCACCCCATGCCATGGGGGCCACCGTGACTACCTATCAACCTTTGCTACTGTCCGTGTCGGTGGTCTTGAGACCAGTACCCCCTTGCAGAGTCGATTTGATCCACTACGGAGTCACCCCCTTGCCTCCCCTCTAAGGGGACCCGGATCTGACAGGAGGACGACTATTATGCTCCAGATCTGGTAGTTTCACCAGAACCAGCAAGATTTCCATTGTCATCCCTGAATGAAACTGTGACATCTACATCCCCTCCGCCTCTCTCTCCCCTGATGACTTCAGGCAGTTCCATGATCACCTCAGCAGAGTAGCTGGAGAGTTTCAGATTCCTCTCGAGGAGATCCAAGACTCCCAGCACAAACTCTTTGACATCCTGCACGCTTCCAGACCCAACAGAATAGTTCTGTCCATTAATGAAGCCTGGAGCCAGCCAGGACAATTTGGCACAGCCCTGCCACCAGTGGTCCTACCTTTAAAGGGGTGTATAAACATTATTATTATGAGCTTGCCAAGGGTGTGGATATTTTGTTTTCTCACCCCCCTCCCAATTCACTGGTAGTCCACTGCTTCTGAAAGGGCTAGACAGCAACATACCTGGTCTGCTCCTGCTGACAAAGAGGGCAAACACCTGTATCAAATGGGAAGAAAGGCTAACTCATCATCCAGCCTCAAGTTCAGGATAGCCAATTATCAGGTGCTTGTGGCTAAATATGATTTCCTGAACTACACCAAGTTTGTGGAGTTTACTAACAGCCTTTCACAACAGGACAGTGCTCGCTTTCAAGCTCTGATAGTTGAAGGCAAACTGATTATCAGGGCCGCCCTCCAATCTGCAGTCAGTGTTGCTGATATCTCCTCTAGAGCTATGGCTCCTGCCATCGTCATGCATTGGGAATCATGACTCCATGCGTCAGGGTTCTCTAGAGAGGTCCAGAATACCACTGATGACCTTCCCTTTGATAAATTGCACCTCTTCAGTTAGAAGACGGATGAGTACCTCCATACCCTGAAGGATTCCAGGGCTGCCCTCTGCTTGCTGGGGATACACATGCCTGCCCTGCCCATCAGTCAAATGTAGATGTATGGCTCAGTAATTTTTCCATCAGAGACCCTGTGAACTACCACATAAGAGACAGAGGGTTCAAAAGTCCCACTTCCCTACACCTTCTGTAACAGACTTGGTATCTCAAACGGAGCCTCTGGCTCGATGTTATTTTTGATGGGCACATGAGAGGCATGAAACACTAAGCCCAACACCTTCCAATCTCCATATACCACTTGGGGGTTGTCTAGCACTCTTTTCTAACTCCTGGAGTGCAATAATAATGGACAAGTGGGGCTGAACATCATCCAGTCTGGCTATGTTACAGAGTTTGCATTCTTACCTCCTCCAAAGCCCATCTTCCTGTCACCCTTATTAGGAGACCACTCTCACGAGAGTATTCTCAAACAAGAGGTGAACTCCTTAGGTCAGTGAAGAGTGACAGAACACATTCCTGCTCAATATCAAGGGAGAAGGTTTTACTCAACCTACTTCTTGATATCCAAAAAGAAGAATGGTTGGAGACCAGTCTTTGACCTTCGCCATCCCAACTGCTTCATTCGCAAACTCAGATTTCACATGGTCAGATTGGTAGCAATAATTCCATCTTTAGAAAAAGGCATGTGGTTCATAGCTCTTGATATGAAGGACACTTACTTTCACATAGACATTCATCCCTCCCCTAGATGCTTTCTCAGATTTATGGTAGGCTCCAACCATTTTCAGTACATTGTACTCCCCTTCAGAATAGCAACCACCCTCCAGAATCTTTGCCAAGATATTCTTGGTAGTAGCGGCGCATGTCAGACATCGTGGTTTCCTTGTCTTCACTTACATCAATGACTGGCTTCTTGTTGCTAAGTCCCTCTGGGAAGCCTGTGTCAACTTCAATGATGCTACACCTCTGCTCTTCACTGGGAGTCAGCATAAACATCGAAACAGCTGTTCACTCCCACACAATCTCTGGACTTCATTGGGGGCAACCTTAAATTCTATCATCACAAGAGTGTACCTGCCCAAGGACAGGTTCCAGACCATAAACAATATCATAGTTCATATCACAAGCAACCCTCAAGTACAGATCAAGACATGTCTGTCTCTCCTAGGTCATATTGCTTATGCACCTACATCACTCCGTTCGCAAGACTCTGCCTTCAACTTTGGCTGCAGTCAGTGTGCTCCCCAAGCCACCATTCTGTGAACCTCATGGTGACAGTTCCAGCCAAGGTACTGTCTTCCCTGCTGTGGTGGACAAATCCTCATCAGGTATATATGGGCGTCCCCTTTCTCCCTTCCTCTACAGACAGGACCATTATTATGGACACATCCCTATTAGGTTGCGGAGCCCACATGAACAGCAACACGGCACAAGTTGCCTGGACATGTTGAGAGTCCAGGATACACATCAATATCCTGGAGTTGCAAGCAGTCTGGAGTGCATACGAGTCCTTTCTTCCGCACTCACCGTGTCCTTATAATGTCAAACAACCTACAACTGTCTTCTACATCAACTAATGGGGGGAGCAAGATTCACCTCCCTGTGTGCAGAAGCAGTGAGCCTTTGGAACTGGTGTATTAGCAATCAAATCACGCTATTGGCAGCCTACCTTCCGGGGAAGCAAAATGTGCTCGCAGATTCCCTCAGCAGACATTTCACAGTCAACCGCAAGTGGGAGTGCCACAATTGGATACAGTGCAATATTTTCACTCTATCGAGAACCCCAACCAGGGATCTGTTCTCCTCTCAAGCAAGCAGGAAATGCACCATGTATTGCTCCAGAGGACCCCCAAGTTACCACTTCCAAGGCAACAGTCTGCTTCTTTCGTGTTCAGACCAGTTCAACTATGCCTTCCCTCCACGCCTGCTTTTGCCACACATTGTATGAAAAATCCGGCAGGCCAGAATATGAGTAATTCTGATCACCCCCTTTTGGCCCAGACCGTTTCCCAACCTCCTACGCATGTCATCCTGACCACCAATCATCCTCCCAGCATTCCCTGAGCTCTTGACCTAGTGGAACGGCAGGATCAAGCACCCCAATCTGCGTCCATTCCACTTCAGGGGTTGGTATTTGGACGGGCATCATCTTTAGAACTTTCATGCTCTACAGCCCAACTAGGCATCCTCTTTAATAGTAGAAAGGACTCTACTAGAAAATGTTACCTAGCTAAATGGAAGCACTTCTCCTCTTGGGCACACCAAAGAAGCATTCTCCCAGAGACTATAGATATCCTTTCATCGTGGACTATATCCTATATTTTAAGACATCAGGTTTGTCCATCAGCTCTTTGTGTCCAAGGATCACTCAGTCTTTGCACATCTACTGACAATAGATTCTGAAAAGGCCTAATAAGAACCTTCCCAGAGGGACCTGAACCTTGTTCTCTCAGTACTCACAAGGCCCCCCTTTCAGCCTTTAAGCTACTTGTTCCATGTGCCCCCTTTCCAGGAAGGTTGCCTTCCTTGTAACCATCACCTCAGTGAGAAGAGTTGGTGAATTTGGAGTGATGATAACAGATCCTCCACACACTATATTCCATAAGGATACACACACAATTCACCCCAAAGTAGTTTCACCTTAACCAATCCATTCACCTATCTGTGTTCTTCCCAAAATCACATGCTTCTGCAGAGGAAGAAAGAGTCCACTCCCAAGACTACTCGTCGATATAGCAGAAAGAGAGTCAGAAGCACACCATCTCCGCCAAGAGAATCTCCAAATGGATCTCTGGTTGCATTCTGCTCTGCTATCAGCTTTCAAACCTCCTCCCCCTCCACTCCTGGCTTAAAAGCTCATTCCACCACAGTGTAAGCAACAGCTATGGCACCTCTTTAAGAGGTACCCCTCCTGGACACACGGGGCTCCATTTACACATTGGTAAGACATTATGCCCTGGTGCAGAACCCTTCTGCTGATGTATCCTTCAGGAGAGCGGTACTCAGCTCAGCCCTACCATCTACATCCTCACAGCCTCCTCCTACTTGCATACTCCTTGTCAATCACTCACAGTGGAATACAATAGGGACCATCACTTGAAGAAGAGGAGGAGGTTACTTACCTGTAGCTGAGGGGATAAAACTGTGGGCTGGACTGAATGCCTCTCCAGTTCCTTCTCTACTGTGAATCAGATAAGATCCGAAGCAGAGGGGAAGGAGAGCAGAAAGTGGAATACATCTTGAAGATAGTGTGGTCCCTATATGTATTCCACTATCTGCTCTCCTTCCCCTCTGCTTCGGATCTTATCTGATTCACAGTAGAGAAGGAACTGGAGAGGCATTCAGTCCAGCCCACAGTTTTATCCCCTCAGTCAGAGGCATGAGGTTGAGTCAGGACACATATGCGAACCCATGGACACTACTTTCAAATTCTCTGGCTCTGGGGCACGTGGTGCACCTCCATAACCCACAATGGAATACAGATAGGACCACATATCTCAAAGAACCTCAGTTATAGGTAAGTAACCTCCTTTAATGAGCATTTCACATGTAATTTTTATACAGCCATTAATTTGTATTTTGCTCTGTTCTGGGACTTGGAGAGAGATGCACAACAACTACCACCTACTGGTTATTAAAAGTAATTAGAAATCCATACACCCAACATAGGGTGTATGTATTCATTAGTGATCTAGACACCTTCCAAAAAATTGTCTTGATTAATCTCTGGTTGGCAGTCCAGGAATTTAAATTTTAAGAATTAGAATGGCTCCGAAGATGGGCAGGAAATGATTTTCAGCTTAAATACAATGTGATGGCTAAGTGCAATTCTGGCTATTCTAACCAGCTGTGCTGCACTTAGAGATGAGCTGAAGACATTTACATCCCTTTTGTATTCAGGCTAAAATAATCTTGCAGATTAGGCCAAAATCACATGACTACTATGCTCAATACCCTTATTGGAAAGTTTAGAATAACACTTAGATGATGAACAAGTTACTCCCACTCCTCCTTTATTTTTTTTACCAAGATTCTATTCTCTGCTACACGGAGAACCCTTTGGCAAAATATTGTTGTTAAAAACCATGTTTTTATATGCAGTCAGACAAACGAGTCCATTTATATGCGTCATTGATCATTTTACAAATAATCCTGCAGGCTGAGCTCAGACCTGACCCTCTGCTTGTTGTTTGGGTTTGTTACACAAATGTCAGAAAAAAAGTACTTTTTCCTGCTTTCGTAACCTCTAGCTGGGGCCAAAAACACGACATTGCTGGGAAGAAATTTCGTGTAATGTTCTTTGTTTGACCTTCATACTCTTTTATAAACAGAAGATGGAACTGTGTAACAATCAGATATTTTTCTTGTTGCTGGTGATGTCTGAAAATTATAGACAGATTTCTCAAACTTAGATGCCTGAAGCTTGCCATTAAATTAATATGATAGCTGACCCCAATACAGGGTGTCACTCTGGCTATTATGGGGCGCCAGTCCCCCTCTAGATCTCTGGTAGTGAGCTTTGTACCATCAGCAACAAGGTGTGTCTCTGCTGGTTCTCAGCTTTTCTGTCCCACTTCCCCAAGCAGCCTGGCCTTACCCCTGCAGCCAGCTCCCGGGGGCTGTTGCCTCCAGCATGTTGTCCCTGCTCCCCCACAGCATCTGGTTGCCTCTGACATCAGGGCTTTTTTTCTTTTCCTGTACACTAGTGATTGTGGCACTCTTTGCTGTCTGGATATTGAGCTGTTCTCAAATTGAGGCTGTTTTGATTGGCCCTATCTATCACACACATTACTGTTGGGGTAGCAATATGCCATGGCACTCAGTGTGCCTTGGACTCCGTGTTTTAGGGCCAAACCCTATACATGTTTGCACACATATCAAACATGCATGTGAGTATTTAGTCCCATTGGAGTACTTGCATGCATATAGGTAAGCATGCGCATAAGTGTTTGCCAGTTCAAGGTAGCTGGGCTGTCCATCCAGTATCTTTGAAGAGCACTAAATATAAACAGTTATAAAGGATAAAGAATTAGATGCACAGTAGATGCACACTAATGTTCTCTATGGCATTCTTATTACCACAACAGTTGGATAACAGTGTCTAAATACCAGTGTATTTGAGCAAAGTGAAGCTGCCCCTGTTGTTTTGGGGGGGAAACTTCGGGGGAGAGGCGGAAGGAAAAGGTTAACATTACCACTCATCTATCATAACCTCTCTACAGGCTTTTGTCAAATGACTCATTCAAGCAATATTTGCTAAGAGTTTTGACAGCCAGGAGTAGACCGTCATGGTAATGCTGGGACAGGCTGCAGGTTCATGTGTCACTTTATAGGGGCACTTTAAATGTTGAAGAATTCCCACTGAAACTGGAGCTGAAAGATCTCCCATGAATTTCTTGGGATTATGCTGACAAAATAATTGCGTCCATAAGAATGTCATTGAGAAGAATATTATGGAAATATACCAATCCTGTCAGATCAGGGAGGGATGACAAGGTAGGAGAAGCAGCAAGAGAGGGCAGAGTTAATGGAATACTTGCTGGCTCCAGTCCTTTCTAATTTTAGCACACTTGGGAGACACCTGTGGAGCCCTCAGTTAGCTAGATATCCAGATATGGGGGAAGATACTAACTCCATTGCCTCTACATCTGGCTGGTTCAGAGCTAGAGAATGTGACACTGAACAAGGTATGAGAGAAAACAATCTCTTGTAAAATGTGATAGAAAGAGGTAAGACCTCCTTCCCCCTTTAAAGCACTGTCTCTCAGCCTCTCTCCCCTCCTATGCCAACATATTAACGTACGTGGAGAAAATAGTTTTAGAAAGAACTACTCCGTGCAAAAGGTAATCAATCCCCTGAAGATATTATAGCGCCGCAGTATGTTTCAGTGAGAAAATTGGCTGCATTTTTAGCCAAGAATCAGAAATATCTAAGAGGCAGGGGGAAGGAAGAGAATAGAATACTGTACATAAGGAAATCTTGTTAAGCCTATTTATTTTTGTGCTGGTCCCTAGATTTCCTAACTTGTCCCTTCTATTTTCACACATCAGCCAATGACTCCAGGAGTGATTTAGTTAATCCATGAGTATCATGATTCTACACAGTGACTTATAGATATATAAGAAGATAGGTCTCTTCCCAAGAGTTCACAATCTAATTCAATGAAGTATTCATGATAAAAGATCAGGGAGCGGGTTTTTACATTCTGAACCGTTTGTAGAATATTTTCTGAAAACATGCCGATATTGGAAGCATTTATAGAAAATGCAAAGCAATGTCACTTAAAAAAAAAGATGATTTTAATAGTTTACAGCCAGAAAGAACCATGAGATCATCTATTCTGACCTCCTATATTAAATTTAACCGTTTTTACCTCTGTATTGAGCCCAATAACTTGTTTGGCTAAAGCATGTCTTCCAGAAAGACATCCAGTCTTGATCAGAAGACATGAAGAGATGTCCACCACTTTCGTTGGTAGTTTGTCACAGTGGTTAATCACCCTCACGGGTTTTATTTTAATTTTTTGTTGTTGTTTTTTATTTTTAATTTGAATTTGTCTGGCTTCGGCTTCCAGCCATTGGTTCTGGCCTTTCTCCTCTAGATTAAAAAGCCTTTTAGTACCTTTTATTCCCTCTCCCTATGAAGCTATTTATACATTATAATCCAATCACCTCTCAATTTTCTTTTTGATAAACAAAACAGATTAAGTTTTTCAGGTCTTTCACTGTAGTCATTTCCTCCAGCCCATGAATCATTTTTGTGGCTTTTTCTGCATCCTCTCCAATTTTTCAGCATCCCTTAACAATGTTGCCACCAGAACTGGATGCAGTATTCCAGTATCTATCTCACCAATGCTGCAGACAGAGGGAAAAGCATCTCCCTACTCCTACTCACTATTCCTCTGTTTATACATCGAAGGTTGGCCCTTTTTGCCACAGCATTGCACTGGAAGAGCTCATGTTGAGTTGCTTGTCTACTGTGACCCCTAAATAATTTTCTAAGTCACTGCTTTCCAGGATACAGTCCTGTTTCAGACACTAAGTATTACCATAGATTTTGGTTTACTCAATTTTATGGTCTCTTAAGCTGTGTGTAGAATGCAACTGTGTTACATGAGGCCATTCAAAAACTGCACCTCTTTAGCCTCACATATCCACAAAAACTGCTGACGTGCCTGAAGTGTGAGATGAAGAGCTGCAGTAGGAAGAGCCTGTATCAGAAGCCATCTGGAATCTGGGAGAGTAAACTCGGGGAGAACATCTGTTTGTAACTTTGTGGAGATAGCTGGCAGTCTAATTTACTGCCCCTGAGGGAAATGGTATACAAAACCCAGACTCAGCTAGGAATTCTACAGTGTATACACAAACCAGCACAGAGTGATAGTGTTATTGGTTATAAAGATATATGAAACTGAAGTTAATCCTGTACAAGAGCCTCATTTACAGATTTCTTCATACATAAAACACAGACCTCTGTTGTTCTCACCACTGGAAATTAAAAAAAAAAAAAAAAAAAAGCATAATAGTGGATTGTATTTAATACACTGGAGGACATTTGAAAATAATGTGAATATGTAACAGATTCCCCCTTACCCCAGGTTGCATTTTATCTTCAATATGTAGAATACTGTCCTCCCACCTACAGTCAGTGTTTGTAGAGTTTTGTTCATGAGGGAAAGTGGCTCCTTCCTCTTATTGGCATTTAACAGCTCATGGTGAGTCCAGGGGCTGCTAGCCCTTAGTCTAATCTGATAATCGTTAAGATCTCAAACTGTTCTTTATGGAATTTTATTCGGCACTTTACAAAACACATCTGATCGTGTTTCTCCTTAGATGTGTGCATGTTCATTGAACGTCTTCTGTTTTCTGTACAATTTAAATTGTCACCCAGCCAGTGAGACACCTTCTCCCACTAGCTTCTACTGGGAAATGCAGGAGGTGAGCATAGGGAAAATAAAGATGTCTCCCCAGGTGACTCCAGGTCTTCTCTGTGAATTACCTAGTAGAGGGCTATAGGAAATGTGTAACCATAACCAATAGCAGTTCTGCACCAATGTGTCCTATGGAAGCTCAGAACATAGGAATGGGTTGTTAGGAAGAATTGCTGTGTAGGTGTGCTCCACCTACTGGTTGAATTGCATAATTGAAGAGATACATGGAAGAGTTCTTATTAATATAACTCCCCAGTTAATACAGGGTGTTCTGCTGTCCACAAGAGTAAAAGATAGGTGAGAGTGTACAGTTGACCTGGTCTCTGTTCCTTACTATGGCTAAGTTTACAAACCTTCTGTAAGCTTAAATTTACTTGCTGAACATGAGGTATAAAATCTCTAGTGATTAAAGATTAATCAGGGCTTGAGACTCCTCCCTCCAAAAGAAAGAGTCCTTTCTTCTCTGCACAATCCAATAAATAATTCCGAGACAACAGAATTTGTTGGTTTCTCTAAAAAAACATAATTATTTTAAAATGACAAACTGGTCCCTTTGTTGATAAATGTTTTATGTCCTCGCTCCTATGCCTGAATAACTTACATAAATAATGCATTAGCGTGCAAAACAGACTTAGCACGTTCAAGCACACACTGCCCAGCAACATAGGAATGCTAAAAGGTTAAGGCTTGATCCTGAGAGGTACTGAGCACCTTAAGCTCTAGTAGAAGCCAGTGGGGATTGAGAGCACCTTCAGCATGTTGCTAATGGCCCTGGCACTGTGATGAGGCATTGGGGATGCAGGCGTTTGCTGTTAGCAGGCATGTTGTTTCATGTGCAATCATAACGTAAAACAGGTTCTCAGAATTGTCTAAACTGGACAGTAACACAACCGGTCAGCACTTGCAGACAGAAGGCTGCCTTGTCAAAGGCCTTACTTTACATACTTAATAAGATCTCTCAGGAATGGGTTGTTTAATCTGGTTTTGGTTGCTTCCATTATTCTATTAGCCTTGCCCTTGTAAGGGGGGTTTCTACTCTGAAAAGTGATTTGGGGAAAATAGCATGTGAGATTTCGTGCATGTGTGCATGTTTTCTAAATGTCAGCCCTGTTCACGCAGCCTAGGATCTGAAAATCCAGCTGTGGTTTCTTTGACTCGTACATCATCACCAGTAATAAAGTTCTGCAGACCAAATGCTGCTGTCCGCTATACCTGTGCAACCCTCATTTGTTTATGAATATCCATAGTAGTTCTAGTGTTCAAGCTCGTGAGGGCTGAGCTGCAGCTCCCTTTTAGGTTTTAAGGGTACAGATAAGTCACTTATATATTTAGTTCAGGGCAAAAGTACCATATAAAGAGCTCCATGATTTTTGAACTCTTCTTTTTTTATCTAAGAAGGACCAAATGTTGGGTCTGTAAACCTTGACATCATCTAGCTCTGCCAATAATTTCTGTACAATGTCCATTTAAAAAATACCCCCAAACAAATCTAGTCATTCATAAAAAGCACTCCTGCATCATCAGCATTATATGTGGTCTTTGCTTTCCATTTTTAGAGACTGGGTCTGGAGAAATATGACTTTTAAAAATGCCAGTGAGTCACTTATGTGTCCAGCATCCTTCCTGGGAAAATTCTGCAGCACTGAGTAGAAAACTATAACCCTGCCAAAGAATTTTCGATCTATTCTGTACAGAACTCAATAGGATGGTTCAAAACATCAGTAGAAAAGCTTACATCTTCTATTAAACTCCAAAAATGTTTACTTTCTGTAGCGCCCTATTGAAGTTCAGATCTTGCAACTACCTCATGCTTGAAGACCCTGTGCCCCAGTAGGGCTTCATGTGGATCCAATTGCTTGAATTTCTACAGAATCTACTAATTTCATCCCTATTTTAACGTGTACGATTTTTCAATGTAACCACTTCTTTCTCTAGCCAGTTAAAGTATCCAGTTACCCCTAGTTATAAAAGCATACAACTTTTGAAATGTTAATCCCCAGCAACATAGGCCTTGTATGTTTTTACACCACATTTTCAATACAAAGCTATTTTTTTAAAAATAATAATAAAGAAAGATTGGGGGGGTCCCACTAAATGATCATCAACTTGAATACTAGCAGGAGTTGACAAAGTAGAGACCTCACAATAATATCTTTATTTCTCTCCGCTCTAAGTCTTTCAAGTATGTCCTGTAATCTTGAAATTAAAATAGGTGGCAGATGAATTAAAGCTTGTTTCTTTGTTCCGAAAATGCAGTATGGATTTTCCTTTGTTTGGGTCTTTAATCTAAACTAATGCTTTAATAATTGAAATTCTAATGGTAGCTTTTAAAGTTGGGGAAGAAATCAATTGGACAGATTTAACTTGCATCAGAAAGATATTGCAAAGGGCTTTTGTAGCTGGAGTTTGGGAGCTTTGCAGAGATCATTATTGGGACCTGATAAGGATGATATGGCATGTGTGTTTGACGCTCCATATTTGCTTCACTAGTAGCAGGAGGTTAACTCTCTAACAGAGCCAGTTGGAGAAGATGTACAATAACAAGTGCCCCATTTTTCAAAGTTAGTTATCAGCTCCACTTTTGCTGCATGTCTGTGGATCAGGATATCAGCAGTATCAAATGCTAGTGATTTGTATCTCATGTTAACTCTGTATTTTATTGGGCAAAGTACTAGGGAACGTGGTTTAGTGGTTAGACCAGGACTTGGGAGACTTGGATTTCATTCCGGGCTCTGTATTTGACTTGGTGAACAACTACTCCGTGCAGCATTTTCCCCATTTGTGAAATGGAGATGAGGCTTCGTTACCTCACAGAGGGGTTGAGGCTTTATATATAAAAGTTTTAAAAGCATTTTGTGATCTTCAGAGGATGGGAGGTGCCATAGCAAAGTATACTTAATTATTATTCGAAAGTGTGCTATAGGAAACATTACTGCCCTGATGTGCTATGTCCTGGATAATCCAACAGGTCATTCTCATCTTTAATCACTAAGGGTCTGTGACTCAGTCAGACTTTGGCCCTCATGCATTTCAGGAGACTAGAATATTTAAGGATTTGGAAATGGATGTGATCATGTACTTCAGGGGGGAAGAGTTAGGCCAACAATGAGTACTTCTGAAAACCCCACCCATATAATGCGTGTGCATGCATGCAAACATATAATGCATCCAAAAAAAGTACTTGCCCACTGTGCCAGAATGTGTAGTACTCACTGTACATCTGTGTACATTTGTGTTTGTTAGTGAGATGAAAAAACTTCTGTAGTCTCCGTCCATGGACTTTTCTGATTCCTCTTTGTTGTCTGTATTGATTACTTCAGTAGTGTTGGTGTGAAACATAAGACCCGCAATAGAGATCTCCCTACGGGATGGGGAGAATCACAATGTATATTGATATACACCTCTACCTCGATATAACGCTGTCCTCGGGAGCCAAAAAATCTTACCGCATTATAGGTGAAACCGCGTTATATCGAACTTGTTTTGATCCACCAGAGTGCGCAGCCTCGCCCCCCCCGGAGCACTGCTTTATCACATTATATCAGAATTCGTGTTATATCGGGTCACGTTATATCGGGGTAGAGGTGTGTGTGTGTGTATGTATGTATGTGTGTGTATGTGTGTATATGTGTGTATATGTGTATATATATATATATATATATATATATATATATATATATATATATATATAAACTGCCCTGATGTGCTATGTCCTGGATAATCCAACAGGTCATTCTCATCTTTAATCACTAAGAGTCTGTGACCCAGTCAGACTTTTTGGCCCTCATGCATGTTATCTATCTATCTATCTATCAGGGGTTGGCAACCTTTCAGAAGTGGTGTGCCGTGTCTTCATTTAGTCACTCTAATTTAAGGTTTCGTGTGCCAGTAATATATTTTAACGTTTTTAGAAGGCCTCTTTCTATAAGTCTATAATATATAACTAAACTACTAAACTATTGTTGTATGTAAAGTAAATAAGGATTTTAAAATGTTTAAGAGGCTTCATTTAAAATTAAATTAAAATGCAGAGCCCCCAAGACCGGTGGCCAGGACCTGGGCAGTGTGAGTGCCCCTGAAAATCAGCTCGCGTGCCGCCTTTGGCACGTGTGCCATGGGTTGCCTACCCCGATGTATATACACACCGACAGGAAGAGCTAATGACTTTGTTTTAAAAGCGGCTTTTAAGACACTAAATTAATGGGTTGTTCTTAATTGGCCATAATGCTGTCTAAAGAGACACCCTGATGAAGTTTGACTCTCATATTGCAGCATTGATAGAGTAGAACCTATCTGGAGTATTAGTCAGTCAACACCTTTAAACACCAAAAGCTGCTGGCCAGAGAGTAACTACTGTTCTAGAAAAAGATTAATAATCTAAGGTCACATGACCCTATAAGCCAATTGGTTTCTGTTTGGCAGTCCAAAGGATGTGCATGTTGTACACATAAGATATAGCTTTATAATACAGACAGTGCTTGTATATTTAATCAAAATGTCCTGTGCTGTGAAATCATTAAAACATATTTTATTTAATAGAACATACTATTATTTTAATGGCTTCTGTATCAAAGTATTTTTATGTATAACCTGGCACTGAATAGAGTGCAACTATGCAGCCATAAAGGCTATAAAAATGATTTAAAATGTCTTAGTTAGTGTCCATCTTAACTGTAAAATGGCCCTGGTATTGTTATAGTAGATTTCAAATTACTTTTTTTTTATTTTTATTTTTTCAGTTTTTCTTTTATAGTGATCTTTCATTTTAGGGGGAGACGATGGTAGTTTGTACATGGTTAGGCATAAATATGATAGAAAATGTTTTCACCTTGAAATTAGTTGTTCAAAGATTCTTAAGCTTTGTTTCCCAGGTCCGGTGTAGAAGACAGTTTTACAGCATTTGTCAGATCCACCTCACCTGTGTAGAATTCAACGGCTCTTAGCAGCCATAACTCTGCAGAAAATACAGTATCTTCATGTACACTATTATTGCTACACATATACCGTGGCATATTTTGGAAGCTTGCAGATAGGGTACTGTGGCTGGCTGATTCAATGTTAATGAACCAGACTGAATGAAATACTCCAATGGCTGCCTTTCGGCACTTGGCAAGAAAATCCTTTTTATGTTAGTTTCAAGGTCGTCAGATATCATTATAGCCGTGTATTAAAAATTTCAAAGAAAGGAGGCAGTGTGTTTGATTTATAGAATAATTATCTAGCTTTAGCTCTAACTTGGCTTTGGCAGTGGTTTTGCAGGCACTTGAAAATTAAATCCATTTTTTATGGCACTATAAGGTATTATCTCACAGCAAATGATAATTAAACACCTGTGAAATCAATTAGCCCTTTAAGCAGGAAAAAAAAAAAGTTTTCCATTTATGTTTCTGCACCTCCAAACTTTTTCTAATTCCAAAACCAGCACTTATGGAGAGGGAAATAAACTGTCAACCAATAGCATGTTAGCTTTCAATAAAATCATCCCTAAATGTTGCTCAGCCTTAATCCTGGTGCACGCAGTTTGTGGTAAAGGCACTCTTCCAACTCGGATGCATTAGTCTTTAGAGCTCACTATTAGGCAACTCTCTGTCTGACACACAGCTGAGCTGTCAGGTTTTCTACAAAGGAAGTTATTCACTTTGTGTTTTCAATGCCAAGTTTTACTTGACAGTTTACTTAAAAGCCGAGATACCTTAATGGAAACCAAGCAACAAGGCAGTCCATATGACAGAATGGGTTTTTCTTCTGGATCTCTAGCCAGTAGTTCAGAGCCACCTGCATTAAGAATTCATATGTTGAAAACTGACTGATTGGTTAAGACCTGAAACTTAATATACTGGAAAACTAGGAAACACTTTGCCATTTAGCCCTGTGGTATCATGTGTGTTTAATAACTCTCTTTGTAACACTTTAACTGATCCAGATGCGCCTTCTGGAAGATGCAGTGTGCTTCTATGGGGTTTACAGATTCAGGAAAGAAGCAGTGGATGTATTTGATTGTATGCCATGGCAATTTTTGGCTTGCAAAAGAAAAGGCAGCGCTAGTCCCATGTGACATCCCCAACGATATCTGCTCATTACTGCCACGACAGAAAGCTCCCTGCCAACGATGAGCTCCTGCATCCTCCAGAAGATTTATTAAGTGTGGCGCTTTTAAAATGTGTACAGCTGGGCAAAGTCCTCTCATGTTTGTCTTAGGTTCTGCTCCTCCACTTTCAGATAAATTTTCCAGGTAGAATTTAGAGATGGATTTTACAAATGTGCACTAAATAATCTGGGATGAAGACCGGATTGTGTAGTAGGCAGGTCACAGTAGTGGGTGCCAGGACTTCTGAGTTCTGTCTCGAACTCTGCCAGACCTGTTGTGTGATATAGAGCAGGTAATTGTGCCTCTCAGTTTTTCCATCTGTAAAATGGAGATGATGATGATGCCTCATAGGAATGTTCTCAGGCTTACATAATTATTTGTGTAGTGCTATGTGATTCATGGCTGAAAGGGGCTATGTAAGTATAAAGTAGTATTATATATGATTAAATTGACTCCATTCCCTGAAAGAGCCCAGCTTTGAGAAAGGGGTGGGAAGAACTAAATTTAAGAGTAAAAAAAAAAAAAATTGCAGTACTAGTAATTAATAGTGAAAATGGTTCCCAGGGTAGTTTATAATCTCTTAAATGTAGTGACAAGGGGAAATAGTTAAGCTCTAAGAAAGAATGCATGGCATGGCTGATTAGTCACTGCAGAGCCTCTGCAGACCGCTCATACTGGTTGGGATAATGGTGAACCAGGAATTCCAAGCAGCTGTCTAATCCAAGCGCTGATTGACAAGGTCGGTACATCAAAAAAAAGCAGCATGTTAGATCAAGAAGTTAAAATTGTCAGACCATTCTGCTGAGCAGCATTTCTCATTCTGATAATTGCCTGCATGGCGTTCTAGTGTTTACACCTGCATGATAGATGGGGCCATGTATGTTTTCTCAGCTATGGGTGGTAGCAGGGAGGGGATATTTCAATTAGAGTGTGAATAAATTAGAATTGATTATAAATAGGGCTATTTGTTTGTACTGCCTAAAAAGGTATTAGCTGTGAACATGGTATACTTAATCATTGTGGAAGGGAGCTGGAAAGTTAATAAAACACACTGCAGATCCTTACGGAGGAATGTGAGCCTTAGGTTAAATCTTTAGTTTTTTGTTTTAAAAACTCAACCAACAATTTATGTATGTGTATGTTTTTTTTTAATGGAGCAGTCTAAGCCATGCACAAAATTGGCAGTAATAAGTTATGTTCATATGAAAGTGAAAAGTGAAGGAGCGCACAAATGTGAACAACAAATCATAGGCACCCTCAGATCCAGTTCCTCGGTTATGGAATTCCTTTCCATCAGAAACTGGGTGCGCCCTGGAAATAAATATGTGTAGAGCAAAATGGAAAACTCCTCTCTTTACGAACGTTTCCTACCGTATCAGTCCCTGAAGAGTAACTGACAATACTGAGCTAACAATAAGCAACAGAAATCATGTAACACCTAAATAAAAGTAATAACTAAAAAACTGCCCACCCACACGATAGCAGCTTAATGCAAGGGAGAATACAAGGCAGCTCTTTAAGTTTGATTTGTGGAATTTTTGTTGGCACAGTGATGAGTAAAACATCGCTAGCTGGATAAATACAAAGTACCTAGATACACAGATGAATCAGAGGGTGCCCCCAATAAAACAAGAGTTGGGACTTCAGTCTTGTAGGAACCACAGTGGTACAAACTAAAACAAACACGTAACCCAAAACTTCCCAGGATCGTCACACAATACTGACTAATGGGGATTCTTTTACAGTTCTGAAAACAGGGGAACCTGCACATTGCTAGGAAAAAGCCTATCTCGATGGATCTCTTCTAAGTAGCTAATATATAGATATACACATACACTCTACCCATACATTACTGCAATTAAAGTGAGAGGCCTCTCACATAGATAAGCATTTTTGTCCTATGAAAGCATCAAACTACCAGCCAATCCAAATATTACTTAATCGGGTCATCTTGAAGTTAATGCCAAAATCCCATTTAGAGTATATGTTAACTGTAAGCTTTATATAGCAAACTTAACTCATTCTTTATAGCAATAGTTCTCAACCAGGGGTCTGAGGCCCCCTGGGGAGCCGTGAGCAGGTTTCAGGGGGTCCACCAAGCAGGGCTGGCATTAAACTTGCTGGGGCCCAGGGCAGAAAGTCGAAGCCCCACCGCCTGGGGCTCCAAGCTCCACCATGTGGGGCTGAAGCAAAAGCCTGAGCAACTTAGCTTCACAGGGTCCCCTGTGGCATGGGGCCCCAAGCAATTACCCTGCTTGCTACCCCCTAACCCAGCCCTGGCTATTATGTGCAGAAAAAACAGTTGTTGTGGCACAGGTGGGCCGTGGAGTTTTTATAGCATGCTGGGGGAAGGGGCTGAAAAAGGAAAAGGTTGAGAACCCCTGTTCTCTTGCCTACACAGACAAACTCATACTGGTTCATTTAAATGGGGCCCAGAGTGTACCTAAGGTGGCACAGAGAATTCATCCCAACTTATCAGAAAATGTAACTTGTCTGCATATCCAAGGAGTGGTCATTTTATGATATTGTCCAGTATCGAAATGTACATATGAGAAGGGGAAAGCTAAGCTAGCCATGTGAATCTTATATCTGAGGTTAACATCTCAGAATGTAACATGGCATTGGTTAAACATCAATATAGCAGCACCTGTGTTTGTGTATTTTTTCCTTTCTTTAATATTTTGACCTGAATAAAACAGATGCAAAAATCAGTCCTCATCTCTCCCAGCATTTCCTTCCTACCTCTTCCAGGACTTTTTTGAGAATTCAGCCGATTGATTATGTGTTGAATTCCTCCAACTCGCCCCCCTCACCTCCATTTCTGTGTCTTTCTTCATACAATGAACTCCTCAGCACACATCTGCATTGGGGAAACAATGTCTGATACTTTAGTGCAGGGGTAGGCAACCTATGGCACGCGTGTCGATTTTCAGTGGCATTCACACTGCCCAGGTCCTGGCCGCCAGTCCGGGGGGCTCTGCATTTTAATTTAATTTTAAATGAAGCTATTTAAACATTTTAAAAACCTTATTTACTTTACATACTACAATAGTTTAGTTATGTAATAGACTTATAGAAAGAGACCTTCTAAAAACGTTAAAATTTATTACTGGCACACGAAACCTTAAATTAGAGTGAATAAATTAAGACTCGGCACACCGCTTCTGAAAGGTTGCCGACCCCTGCTTTAGAGCATTATTTTCCTCATGGAGGAAATCTGTTGGACCGTGGCAGTCTTCTAAGGGTAGATAAGAGTGGAAGCCCAAATGCTTGGAGTATTAACACTTGGACTCTCAGTGGAGTAGTATTGGAAGGAACGCCACAGACTTCAATGGAACTACAGTATGGTAATTTACACCTGCTGAGAATCTGCCCTCCTGGTTTGTGGAGACCTGCGTTCAATTCCTGATCTGCCATAGTCATCCTGTGTGTCCTCAAGCAAGTTGTGACAGATGGATAATGTCCTGTAATATCCTGAACAAACTAAATGGAATTAAGATAAACATTGTTAATCCTTAATGAATTAGGTTTAATACCTTTGGTGTACATTGTATTAAAAATGCAATTGTGTATGTGGTTGTTGCGGCATTGTATGTACCTTCTCTAGTAATGGGGGTGCTAATGTAGTTCTTCCGTTATCAACTCTTTGAAGCCATCCCCGGTGAGGTACGCATATACTAGTTCAAACTGGATTCTCCAGGGACCAACAGACAAAGAAAGAGTTTTTTAGATAAATAGTCTGGTTTTCAACTGGCTCCTGGCTTTTTTTCTGAGCTAGTAAACAGACAGGACCCCTGGTCCATGGAGGGCCTCAGTCTTTAGGATAGGATTGGGAGGACTTGGCCAGCTAAGGCCCTGTAAGACTGAAGCTGTGATGAACTTGTAACCACAAGGAATTCCCTTGGGTGGAGGGTTGAAGGACAGCTCCTTCCAGAGCCCATGTTAGAGTTGGGGTGATGTGTGGTAAGCTTATTAAGGTACGCTTGCTTAGAAAGAGCTGTGTGGTACCTTATAACTGTAGCAATTACACCCGTTAACTGTCTCTGAAGAGAAAGCAAGCAGGTGACCTTGGGCAACCTGTCTTTGCTTGGGAGAACATAGTGAAGGCAGGGAACTTGTTCAGCCAGGACATACTCCCGCCAGAAGGGAGTGAGAGAGAATCCTAGAAGATTAGGGTTGGAAGAGATACCTCAGGAGGTCATGACTCAAAGCAGGACTAACACCAACTAAATCATCCCAGCCAGGGCTTTGTCAAGCTGGGCCTTAAAAACCTCTAAGGATGGAGATTCCACCACCTCCCTAGGTAACCCATTCAAGTGCTTCACCACCATCCTAGTGAAATAGGTTTTCCTAATATCCAACCTAGACCTCCCCCACTGCAACTTGAGACAATTGCTCCTTGTTCTGTCATCTGCCACCACTGAGAACAGCCTAGCTTCATCCTCTTTGGAACCCCCCTTCAGGTAGTTGAAGATTGCTATCAAATCCCCCCTCACTCTTCTCTTCTGAAGACTAAATAATCCCAGTTCCCTCAGCCTCTCCTCATAAGTCATTTGCCCCAGCCCCCTGATCATTTTCGTTGCCCTCCGCTGGACTCTCTTCAATTTGTCCACATCATTTCTGTAGTGGGGGGGACTCAAAACTGGATGCAATACTCCATATGTGGTCTCACCAGTGCCGAATAGAGTGGAATAATTACATCCCTCGATCTGCTGGCAATGCTCCTACTAATGCAACCCAATATGCCGTTAGCCTTCTTGGCAACAAGGGCACACTGTTGACTCGTATCCATCTTCTCATCCACTGTAATGCCCAGGTCTTTTTCTGCAGAACTGCCGCTTAGCCAGTCGGTCCCCAGCCTGTAGCAGTGCATGGGATTCTTCCGTCCTCCTGTAGCAGTGCATGGGATTCTTCCGTCCTAAGTACAGGACTCTGCACTTGTCCTTGTTGAACCTCAGCCAATTTCTTTTGGCCCAATCCTCCAATTTGTCTAGGTCGCTCTGGACCTATCCCTACCCTCCAGCATATCTACCTCTCCCCCCAGCTTAGTATCATCTGCGAACCTGCTGAGGGTGCAATCCATCCCATCATCCAGATTATTAATGAAGATGTTGAACAAAACCGGCCCCAGGACCGACCCCTGGGGCACTCTGCTTGATACCGGCTGCCAACTAGACATTGAGCTGTTGATCACTACCCATTGAGCCCAACGATCTAGCCAGCTTTCTATCCACCTTATAGTCCATTCATCCAATCCATAGTTTTTTAACTTGCTAGCAAGAAAGCTGTGGGAAACCGTATCAAAAGCTTTGCTAAAGTCAAGATGTATCACTGCCACTGCTTTCCCCATATCTACAGAGCCAGAACTAACAGAAGTTTCCAGATCATAGGCCCTGATTCTCATGGGGGACGTCAATCACTCTGATGTCTGCTGGGAGAGCAATACAGCAGTGCACAGACAATCCTGGAAGTTTTTGGAGAGTGTTGGGGACAACTTCCTGGTGCAAGTGCTGGAGGAACCAGCTACGGGTCAGGCTTCTCTTGACCCGCTGCTCACAAACAGGGAAGAATTGGTAGGGGAAGTAGAAGTGGATGGGAACCTGGCCAGCAATGATCATGAGATGGTCGAGTTCAGGATCCTGACAAAAGGAGGAGAGCAGCAGAATACGGACCCTGGACTTCAGAAAAGCAGACTTTGACTCCCTCAGGGAACTGCTGGGCAGGATCTCCTGAGACACCAATACGAGGGGGAAAGGAGTCCAGGAGAGCTGGCTGTATTTTAAAGAAGCCTTATCGAGGGTGCAGGAACAAACCATCCCAATGTGCAGAAAGAATAGCAAATATGGCAGGCGACCAGCTTGGCTTAACAGAGAAATCTTTGGGGAGCTTAAACACAAAAAGGAAGCTTACAAGAAGTGGAAACTTGGACAGATGACTAGGGAGATGACTAGGAAACTTGGACAGATGACTAGGACAGATGTAGGTCTCCACCATCAGAGTTGAGAGCCAGGGGAGCCAGAAGTCTAAGAGTGGGAAAATACAGGGAAAATACAGATGCAGTTGCCCTAAACTGTGATGTGAGTCACTTAGGGCTTATCTACATGGTGGGACAATGAGTTCTACAGGGGCATGATTGCTAAAGTGCACTAATGTGTTGCTTGTTAATTAGTCCATATAGACCTTGCTAGTGTGCACTAAAGGTTCCCTAGTGTGCTTTAACAAAGTACTGTTTCAAACAGTACTACCTTATAGTGCAAAAGCAGGATCTACATGTTTCAGTTAAGGCACAACACGTTCGTATGCTTCAGAAATCACAATGCTATGGGTGCATTACCCCACTGTGTAGACAAGTCTGTCTCTGCCTCAGTTCCCCATCTTTAAAATAGGGATAATAGTTCTTCTCTACCTCACAGGGGTGATGTGAGGATGAGTACATTAAAGATTATGAGGCATTCAGATATTATGGTAATAGGACGATAGTAATATCTAGCTAGATCAGTGATACTCAGACCTCAGTGGTTCAGGAGCCAAATTAGCAATCAACATTGCCCAAAAGAGCCACAGTAGTTTGAATTAATTGTTTCATTTACTATACTATATATAATTATTCTCACAGCAAAATGACTGACCAAGTATTCTACAATTTAACGACGTAGTAAAAGGATCCTGAAGGGTTAATAACTTAGATTGGTTAATAATTAAATCACACGGTGTTTTAATATCACGTGCTGCAAAGAGCTGCTGATGACCCATTCAAGAGCCACTTGCAGCTTCCAAGCCTCAGTCTGAGTATCATTGAGCTAGACAGTCCTTAGTGCACTGGCCATGGGACTGATTGATATTCTGACACCTCTTTTCCATCTCCAATTTCTATCATTCCATCTTTCAGGTGAAGGAGGAATTTACAGTCCCAGTACTGCAAGCTCTTATGTGTATACTTCACTTTAAGCATATGCGTAACCGCGCTGACTTTAATGTGACTGTTCACAAGCTTAAAATTAAGCATGAGAGTGCTTTCAATTGTGGCTCCTGAGATTCTCAGGTGATAAAATGCTACTTCATCTCCTCCCCGGCTAGGTGAAAGAATACTTTTCCCTCCCCTGCTAAACAGCGTTTTAAATCCTGTGCAGGGTTTCCATTTTCTACCATGTTTCGTAGAAAACAGAGGTCTATGTAAGTGTCTGAAACTGAAGTCCTTTTGTTTTTCTGTTGCTCCTGAACTCCACCCTCTCCAGTGGAAATTTTTTGACGCCTGTTGTTTTGTAGTCTTTTCTATGGCTAGGTGGCTGAGTTTTTGCTGCGTAAGAGACAATGACTCAGAGTCCATATCATGCAGAAAGGGACCTGGTGAAAGGGTTCTGCTAGCATAATCACCTCACAGTTTCAAGTATTTTCAGAAGACCAAGAAGTATGTGTGTCACAGTTCCTACTAAGCACATTCTCGGTGCCAGGTGTTGGTCACATTCAGATATTAATTCTTTCGTGGTTATTGTTACTGCTGGTTTTATTCCCTTTCAGTTTCTGAACCCTGCACCTAACATTTCTAGCAATACTTTACAGTTAACCAGAAGCTTTTCGTTCATCTATGAACCGTAGGTAAATTTACCTTATTATAACACTTTTGTGACTCATATTTTCTTCAGAAGTACATAACAGCATGAAGAAAAATAATACATGAAATGCTGTAGTCCATAGATAAGCACTACTTTTATATAGGGGACTTGTAAAACATTCATAGTGTAATGGTGTCTCAGATTTTCAAATATACTTGTGTGTGATCGCTACATAAATACCGTGTGTGTATGCTGTATTATGTACAATTTTGTTAAAAGATATTGGGCTGCAGTTTGCATTCAGTGAAATGTGTGTATCTACATTGTCTTCAACATTTCACAGGAATAAATGATGGCAAAATTTAATTCACCATGTCTGAGGATTTCAAAGAAATAGATTCTTAATCCCAGAGTGTTATCTGATGTGGATTAAATTAGATATCATTCCTTTCCTGCTGCTATCAAGGACCATATTGAGTCACCTTATAACACTGAAGTTGAAATCCAAGTGAAATTTAGTCATGAAAAGAATCTCTAGTGCAATTCATTAACTGTAGAATGAATCTTATTGATGGGTATGTTACCGTACTGTGGTTCTGCCTATGTTACATTTGTGGAGTACCCCTTGAAGTGAATGGAGATACATACATGAAGGTTAGGATAAGGTCTTCTGTGTGTATATGGCCAGGCTATTCATGAGATGAGCAATTCATTACAGGGGAGATGATAAAAAGCACAAATGGCATCTATTGACTTGGAGATGGGAATCTAACTCCTCTTTGTGCCTTTGAAAATCTTCTCCCATATCAACTAATCAGTTATAAAAAAGGTGCACAGTGTGAAAATTGCTGGCCTGTTGAGGCCTCTCCTCACTTTCACTGTTCTCATTTCCTTCTCTCTTTTCAGTTCTGATTTTGCAGCTGACGTTTTGTGTGCTTGTTGCAGTCCAGGGTATTAACAGGATTTTAAAGTTTTAGCTAGCTAGTGATGGGGACAAATGAGTGAAGTATTCCAGCCCTACAGGGGATTCTATTTTGGGTATTTATTAAACTTTCCTGTCGTACAATATATACTGACAGTGATGAGTGTTAGACCTCTCACCATGTGAAAAATGAACATTTTAAATATGGCAACTTTTTTATTCCAGCTTCCTAACAGTTTCCTCCACGTGCTGCATTACTGCAGGTTGTTGAGCTGGGACTTAGTTGCCAATCAATATTCTGTGTTGAGAAAAAGAAATTGCTGCCACTCAGTGGGAAAATATATAACCAAACTTGCGACCTGTTTAAAAAAAATGTCCACTTTGAAGTCTGTTTTGTAGTTTTAATTAATGCAACAAGAGTTTTTATTTTACTCTCAGTGGAGATAATCTTAATCCATTCACAGCGACCTTTTCTTGTGCAAATTAGCTATACACGCTTGTTTAAGCAAATGGGCCTTCGGAAGATCTCTTCCTAATGACAGGGTTTATAATTGAAAATTGGCTTACTCCCATCTGCCTGCCCTGTGTGAGAATATAAAAATAGATCTGGATATATATAATATACACACACACACACATACATACACACATATACATATTTATCTTCTATCTATATATGTACAAAAAAAATTCAGTGCCTGCAGGCCACGATTAAATTAGATTATTAGAATTAGAAAATGTCAATGCCGAATGTTACTGTCAAAGTAGCACCTGTCTCCAGAGTGCTGGTAACTCTTGAGAAATGAGGGGTATTTAATCTTGATCCTTTTGTCTCAGACCCAGCAGGCTGCAGGGTCAGTGCCATTTACAGTTCCAGAGGTTTCCATTAATACAGAAGTACAATTAGCTAATAACTGGCTTGAAACTTTTAGGATTTGATGTGTGTTTTTGGTAAATGGTTTTGAAGTGATTGATGGAATTGGAACAAAAACAGTAGTATCTAGCTTAAAGCTTTAATTTTAAGGATCAGAAGTCATTGGAGCTCTATGTTAATTATTAAAATTTGTTTCTGTGCTTTTTTTCTTTAGCTGATTTCCCCTTCCTCCTCCCCCTCTCCGTCCGCTCCCCCCCCCAATAACAACTGATGACCCTTCTTTATTGATTCCTGATTGATTAGAAAAGATTTGTATTGTTTAGCTGAATATTCTGGGCTGTTTTTTACAAACCTCTTGCTCAGAGGTGAACAAATTAATGCTTGCTTGTGACTAAATCTGGTTCACTATGTGCAGAGTCTTGAAACCCTGTTTTTGTGAAGACAGTTGACCTTAATTGTCTGTATTTTCCTTTCAAATTCAGAGCTCCCCCAAAGATATTTTAGCAGTAAAAAACACCATATGTATATTCCTAACAACAAAATTGATGATTCTAAAGGCAAAATCCCTTTTGCCTATTCTCTGTTAACCACATTGATTGCCTTTCCATTACAAACAAAAAAGAGATGGAGGGGAGGGGAAGTGGAGGAGAGGAAGAAAAAGGCAGAGAGAGAGAGAGAACGGTTTAACCTTATGGTGAGCGTACAGAAATGGACTTGATTGGAGATGATTTTATCCAGATGTATATCAGCAGATGTTTGCATTTTCATGCACAGTTACTCTAGGACTCATCGTTAATTTGATTTTCTCTTTCTTATCTCCCTCCACCCCCCTGTTCCTGTTAGGTATGATTATCGTGAAATGCTGCACAATGCCACTTTCTGTCTGGTTCCCCGTGGCCGCAGGCTTGGATCCTTCAGGTTTCTGGAGGCTCTGCAGGTAAGAGCTGGGGATTAAAACTTTGACTCTGCTGGTTGGAATTCAGCTGGTGATATCAAGAGGTGGTGTTTGGGGTTGTGTTTAATTTCCCTAGTGGGCAATAATCCACACTGCGGAAGCCTCTAGTCATGCTTCCGAAGCAATTGGCAGCTTCTTCGCAGGAGGGGCTCGGCACTGAGCTCGTCTGAAGATTGAATAGCGTTACCTCCATGAAGAGGGTTTCCCTGCTCATTGTAGAAGAGGTGAAGTCGGATCCGTTTAGAGCAGTGTTTGCCCAACTGAGTCTGGATTCCCTGGGGAGACCTTGACCTGTTCTAGCAAGTCCTGGGGCAATAAAAACAGCTTATTGTTTTCAGCTGAAGCAAACTTGCCTACCCGTTGTTTGCTGTGCTGCATACTGAATGTGCATATGATGGTTCTGTTCTGCTGCTTCCCATCTGAAAGTAATGCAGCAAGAAGGACATTCAAACCGGCTGCTGTCTACGTGTTTAAAATATTCTTCCGTATTGTGTCAGAGGTAGGACTCCCCAACTCCTCTTCACCTTTTGAAATCTTTCAGTCAGCAAGATGCTCTCTTTTGTTTGGCCAGCAATGGAGAGCAAAGGCATAAGGTTTGAAAATCCTGTGGCAGGCAGTGTGGTTCAGTAGATACAGCACTGGAGCAGGAGTCAGGTAACGGGGCTTCTATTCCTACCTCTCCCACTGAGCCACTCTGTCTCCCCCTGCCGAAGTCACTTCTCTTCTGTTTCCCCTCCGCTAAGCACTGCACTAAGAGCCAGCAACTCCTAACGTCTGGTCTTTACTAAGATATTGACTCCCTGTGTTACTTCAGCTAGGTCACATCACCCCTTTTCTGTGGTATTCCCACTCTGTACCTACTTCCCAGGGAAGTTGTGAGGCATAATTAATGTCTGTGAAGTATTTTGAAGATGAAAACTGCTAACTGTTGTGTTGGGGGGGTTTAGACAGTGTAATGCGGTTTCCTTACCAACCAACAGAATCTTTACCCATTGCAAATACTGCTGCAGCATAGACTTGACTAGATCAAAGTTACTGCACAGAATTAGAGAGTGAGAGAGAGAATGCACTGCAATTAGAAAACTTCCCCAGTGTTCCACTTATTACTGAGCATGGGAAAGACCAGATCATTTATTGTACTGTCTGGGCGATAATTCAGATCAATTAAATCTGGCTTGGTCTAGAAGAAACTGAACCACCACAGCAAGGGTCTGATCCAAATCCCACTGAACTCAGTGCGAGCCTTTCCACTGACTTCAACAGACTTTGAATCAGGTCTCAAGTTCTGGTCCAACTGACCAATAGGTGGCAGTGAATTATTTATTTACTTATACAGTACCAGTAATGTGGTGTTTACTAAACATTATACAATTATGGTTGCTACCTCAAAGAGTTTACATTTTAACAATAGCACATAGTATATCGGACACACTGGCAGAACAAAAGTTGGTGATAAATGAGTGATATACACCTCTAACCCGATATAACGCGACCCGATATAACACGAATTAGGATATAACGCGGTAAAGCAGCGCTCCGGGGCGGGGGGAGGGAGGGGCTGCGCGCTCTGGCAGATCAAAGCAAGTTCGATATAACGCGGTTTCACCTATAACGCAGTAAGATTTTGGGGCTCCCAAGGACAGCGTTATATCGGGGTAGAGGTGTGTGTTTATATTTAAATATAAAGTCAATGGATTAAATTTTCCAAACTGGTGTCTCTGACTGTGGCCAGGTTTTGTACATGCAGTTGTTTACAAGCACAGAACATATACTATGATGTACAAAATGGATAACTAAACATCTGCTCTTATGGAAAAGAGCTATAGAGTTAAATATTAAATAAATTTTCAAAAGGTTTTTCTTAAACCGTCTTATGTAATTTAATACATAAATTCTCCCTAGAGAAGTCTGTAGTTGGTTCATAAAACATCTACATCTGAGTGCAAATTCTCCTTTGTACATGCAAAATCAGTGTTTCCCTGCGTGCAACCAAATGTGGAGCCTGTTTAGAGAGTGGAGATCAGCTGGGATCTTGGCAGATGTATTGTTATGTCTGCCTTGTAGGGCCCTTTGCAGGTTTTCTTTTTTAATGTCTTTCGTGAGAGCTTGGGTCCTGACTTCTGCTGAAAATGCCAATAATTCAATTTGTATGCACTTCAAAGTTTGTGCTAATCAATGACCACACACTCAGTGCTTCTTCTAATGTTTGCAATTCCTCTGTGTGCAGGCTGCCTGTGTCCCAGTTATGCTTAGCAATGGATGGGAGTTGCCATTCTCCGAAGTGATTGATTGGAACCAAGCTGCCGTCATAGGGGATGAGAGATTGTTATTACAGGTAAGAAAACGGCTGTGGCCTTCAGCATATTGCTCGAGTGCTGCTGCCACCAACTAAACTTGTAGGAAGATGAATCCAAAAGGTCAGTTAGGGTTAGGGTCACTGTAAATATGAAGTCATTTAATATGACATCATTCATTTTCTGACCAGAAGGTCACTCAGACATTGTTAAACACAGAAGAGTCTTTTTAAGAGTATCAAATTTCTTTTGGATGCCTCTCTAATAGGATGTCCTCCGTTATCTATCAACTACATGCCCGAGGGTGAACACATCATTTGGGAACAATTTCTGCCACCCGTACTTGTACTGCAGAATACCTTACTCTGCAAAGAGACCTGTTGATGTAGATTGCCAAATGTACAGGAAGATGGTGACACTAAAGATACTACGTGTGGAGTTAGGTGCTACCCAACATTGTTGTGGGAGGCAGAATCTGTCCCTTATCTTTCTGTACCTCTCTTTTTCATTTTTAAGGGTGATGTTACATATATCTTAATTGTTTATCTCCATGATGGAGAGTGAAATAGGACTATAGAATTACCAGTTAGTGTTGTGTTGTTACTGTCTTTAACTGCTTCTTTCTTAAATGCTCTCAGATTGTTTTTCCTATTTCTATAATACTATTTCTGTGTTTTCTTCAAAATCAGTTAGAAGCCAAAGTATACAATGATATCATCAAGGAAACACCATTGAAAAAAATTTCTTCAGTGCAGAACCTATTAAAGGACGAGCAAAGCTGTGGCTGTAGTCCATTGGCTAGGGCACTAAACTGAGATGTGGGTTCTAGATTTCTGGCTCTGCCATTGAACTGCTGTGTGATCTTGGACAAATCACTTCTCTCTGTGTGCCTCAGTTTCCCCCTGCAGTAAAATGGGCATCATGATTCTTCTGTGATTTCTAAAGCATTTTGAGGCAAATGGGTGAAGTGCCAAATTTTAAAGGTATTTAGGTACTGAGGCACTAGAAATTAATAGGAGCTAGGTGCTCATCCCTTTTGAAAAATCCACTAGACACACTCTTCTGCATCTTTAGTTGATGAAATTAGGGATGTAAATAATGTGTAAAACAGTAATCATGTAACCAATTAAAATTCTACCCGGGGAACTAGGGGTGCAGCACCCCCACATTTTAGAATCATAGAATTGGAAGGGACCTCGAGAGATCATCTAGTCCAGTCCCCTGCACTCAGGGCAGGACTAAGTATTATCTAGACAATCCCTGACAGGTGTTTGTCCAACCTGCTCTTAAAAATCCCCAATGATGGAGATTCCACAACCTCCCTGGTCACTTTATTCCAGTGCTTAACCACTCTGACAGGAAGTTTTTCCTAATGTCCAACCTAAACCGCCCTTGCTGTAATTTAAGCCCATTGTTTCTTGTCCTATCCTCAGAGATTAAGAAGAACAGTTTTTCTCCCTCCTCCTTGTAACCTTTTATGTTCTTGAAAACTGTTATCATGTCCCCTCTCAATCTTCTCTTCTCCAGACTAAACAAACCAAATTTTTTCAGTCTTCCCTCATAGGTCACCTTTAATCATTTTTGTTGCTCTTCTCTGGACTTTCTCCAATTTGTCCATATCTTTCCTGAAATGTGACACCCAGAACTAGACACAATACTCCAGTTGAGGCCTAATCAGTGCGGAGTAGAGCGGAAGAATTATTTCTCATGTCTTGCTTACAATACTCCTGCTAATACAACCCAGAATGATGTTTGCTTTTTTTGAAACAGCGTTACATTGTTGACTCATATTTAGCTTGTGATCCACTATGACCCCCCGATCCCTTTCCGCAGTACTCCTTCCTAGGCAGTCATTTCCCATTTTGCATATGCGCAACTGACTGTTCCTTCCTAAGTGGAATACTTTGCATTTGTCCCTACTGAATTTCATCCTATTTACTTCAGACCATTTCTCCAGTTTGTCCAGATCATTTTGAATTTTAATCCTATCCTCCAAAGCACTTGCAACCACTCCCAGCTTGGTATCATCCGCAAACTTTATAAATGTACTCTCTATGCCATTATCTAAATCATTGATGAAGATATTGAACAGAACCGGACCCAGAACCGATGCCTGCGGGACCCCACTCGTTATGCCCTTCCAGCATGACTGTGAACCACTGATAACTACTCTCTGAGAACAGTTTTCCAGCTAGCTATGCACGGGGGGAGGGATAGCTCAGTGGTTTGAGCATTGGCCTGCTAAAACTCAGGGTTATGAGTTCAATCCTTGAGGGGGCCATTTAGGGATCTGGGGCAAAAATCTGCCTGGGGATTGGTCCTGCTTTGAGCAGGGGGTTGGACTAGATGACCTCCTGAGGTCCCTTCCAACCCCGATATTCTATGATTCAGGTGCACCACCTGATAGTAACTCCATCTAGGTTGTATTTCTCTAGTTTGTTTATGAGACGGTCATGGGAGACAGTATCAAAAGCCTTACTAAAGTCAAGCTATACCACATCTACCACTTCCACCCTATCCACAAGGCTTGTTACCCTGTCAAAGAAAACTATTGGCTTGGTTTGACACGATTTGTTCTTGACAAATCCGTGCTGATTGTTATTTATCACCTTATTATCTTCTAGGTGTTTGCAAATTGATTGCTTAATTATTTGCTCCATTATCTTTCCGGTACAGAAGTTAAGCTGACTGGTCTGTAATTCCCCAGGTTGTCCTTATTTCCCTTTTTTAGATGGGCACTATATTTGCCCTTTTCCAGTCTTCTGGAATGTCTCTTGTCTTCCATGACTTTTCAAAGACAATTGCGAATGGCTCAGATATCTCCTCAGTCAGCTCCTTGAATATTTTAGGATGCATTTCTTCAGGCCCTGGTGATTTGAAGTCATCTAACTTGTCTAAGTAATTTTTGACTTGTTCTTTCCCTATTTTAGACTCTGATCCTACCTCATTTTCACTGGCATTCACTATGTTAGATGTCCAGTCTCCACCAACCTTCTTGGTGAAAACCAAAACAAAGAAGTCATTAAGCCATTTCCATATTCTCTGTTATTGTGTTTCCCCCCTCATTGAGTAACGGGCCTACTCTGTCCTTGGTCTTCCTCTTGCTTCTAATGTATTTGTAGAATGTTTTCCTTTTATGTCCCTAGCTACTTTGATCTTGTTTTGTGCCTTGGCTTTTCTAATTTTGTCCCTACATACTTGTGTTATTTGTTTATATTCATCCTTCATAATTTGACCAAGCTTCCACTTTTTGTAGGACTCTTTTTTGAGTTTTAGATCATTGAGGATCTCCTGGTTAAGCCAGCGTGGTCTCTTGCCAAACTTCCTATCTTTCCTACGCAGTGGGATAGTTTGCTCTTGTGCCCTTAATAATGTCTCTTTGAAAAACTGCCAATTGTCTTCAATTGTTTTTCCCCTACCAACTCCCTGAGTTTGCTAAAGTCTGCCTTCTTGAAATCCATTGTCTTTACTGTGCTATTCTCCCTCCTACCATTCCTTAGAATCATGAACGCTACCATTTCATGATCACTTTCACCTAAGTTGTCATAGTTGTGTTTATTTACTAGCATTTCGAGTTCTTCCTGCTTATTCCCCATACTTCTCACATTAATATACAGACATCTAAAATACTGATTTGATCCCCCCTCCCCGTTCTGTCTTCTCTCCCTTATTTCTGCTATGACAGCTGAAATATTTTACATGGGGCTCAGCTGCTGCCCCCGAGCCTGGGCGGGGCTGGCAGCCTGGAGTGACCCCAGATGCGCCGGGATGCCGGGCAGCAGCAGAGCCCCGGCACAGGACAGCAGCCAAGATGCTGGGTGCGCAGGGATGCCGGGATGGTGGACAGCAGCAGAGCCCCAGGTGCGGCAGCAGCGGGGACCCTGGCCACAGGACCCTGGGAGGAGCTTAACCATTAACCGCTTAAACTTTTACTTCCCTAGATGAAATACTTTTAAAAATCTGACCCCAAAAGCTCTACTTAAGAGAGAACTATGATTATGAATTAATTGCAAGTATAAAAAGAAGGTAATTTTTTGCTTCAAAGGACAACACGTTTTTGTAAGCAAAATTATTTAAAAAAATATAATTTGCTGATCTTTGTGCCTTCCTGTAACATGCCATTCGTTCTCTTCACAGCTGCTTCCTTATTGAACAGCTACGGCACCGTTATTAACAGTGTTTGTAAAGTGCTGGCACAGAGCCTGAATGTCTGCTCTGGGAAATGTTTTTGTTATGTTGCAGTTTTTCATTTCCTGTTTTAGAACAGCTCGGATGTTTTTATTTGCATATTCTTGTTACCATAGCACCAGTTTAGCTCCAGTCTTAATTTAGTCTTCCTGCATTTATTTTTGTAGGGTTATCTTTTTTCCCCTTTTATTACCGAAATGACCTTTTATTAAGACGTCATCTAGTTCTAATAATTCCAGTGTAATCCTGCCAGATTAGTATGAATATATCATTTTCCAAACCTGTCTTTCTGGACAAATAGATTAATAACTAATAGGCGGACACAGTTAAAATGGGAGCTCTGATTTTGCTTTCCAGCTGTTTCCAGGCCAGGCACACAGGCAGGCTAAGGAATTCTCTAACCTTGGCACAACGTTTATGGGCACATACATGAAGCACAGTCTTCTGTAGAACAATAACCTCTTCAACTTTCAGGGTCAGAATTGCTTCCGCATTACAAAGGAGAGAGCGTGCTGTAGTTGGAGACGGGTGTTAATTTCATTTTGTGTCCATCACAAGATCTAGCCCTGTGAAATCATGCGTGGTGCCATGAAACATTTATGTCTATTAGAAGTAATGCCCCATGGCCGTACTAAAATGCAGTCACAATAATATGATTGCTGTTGATAATGGTGCTGTTAACATGCATCACTATACTCCCATACTTACAGGAACCTAATAGAAAACAATGCACTTTATAATCCATATCAGAGGACTGAATTTTGTAGTACAGTGGTATAAACTCAAATAGTAAGATGCCTCATTTGTATACAGGCAGTCCTCCGACTTACGACACAATTGGTTCCTTACAATTGCGTCGTAAGTCGGAACCACAGTCTACTCTATTGCGGGACCAAGTGTTGTAAACTCGAAACCTATAGTCGTAAGTCAAATCAGGATGTCAATGTAGAAGCATCGTAAAGTCGAGGTCTGCCTATATATATTTTAACTGCTTCCCTGTGCTCCACCCTTCCTGTGTTGCTTCTTTTACAGGAAGGATCAAGCAAAAGACTCTAATATGCCACGGGCCTCTTATCACCCTGACTGTTTTGCTTCTATATGGTATCCCACTCCCTTGGTTCCTTGTCCTTTTAAACCCCAATTCAAGGTCTGAGGGTATGTCTGAACTGCAGTGGAAGTGGGACTGTGATTGCAGCCCGTGTAGACATACCTGAGCTAGCTTTAATCTACCTAACGTGGGTACCTATGGCAGTGAAGCTGCAACAGCACAAACTTCAGTGCAAGCTTTACAAGCCAGCCTGGAGCCCTGGGTAACTATTGGGGTGGCTTGCTTGTGCTGAAATTTGTGCTGCCAGGGTTTCACTGCTATCAGGATGTGAGTTGCCTAGATTAAAACTAGCATGGGTGTGTCTGCACATGCCACAATCACACACACACACACACACCAATTGCAGTGTAGACAAATGCTTAGATTACAAGATCTTTGGGGCAGAAATTCTCTCTTACCATTTGTACAGCACCTAACAATGTGGAGCCATGATCCTGTTTGGGAATTGTGGGCACTACCTGAATGCAAATGAGACAGAATAATAATTGTATAACATCTACATAACCCTCCTGAATCTCTTTACATATCAAACCTTAAAACTTTGAATCCTGTTCAGTTTCCTGCAGATGTGTATGAAACTGCACAATAATCTTTGCCACCACCACTCTTTCAGAACATTATATGAAGAATAATTGTATTCTGATCGGGGATATTTTACGTGGAGAGTGTGTGTGTGTGTGAGAGAGAGAGAGATAGGGGTGTGTGTATTAGGGGTGTGGGTGTTTAGGTTAATCTAATAACTAGATGGACGATGATGATAATGCTATCTTATAATAATGCAAACTTTGGTGCTTGTGTGTAATTAGCCATGGAAGTAAATATATGACAGGCTTGTGAGAAATAAGAGAAGGAGAATGAGGTGGCCTGACTTGAAATAATTAGAAGTAGGTACCAAAGCAAAATAACTCCCCATTTCTACAAGAAGTGAACACACCCACACTACACTGAAGGGGCCTGATTCTCATTTACACTTAGGCCACTAACACCACTCTGACAGTGTAAAGAGATCTTGAAGGAGGAATAAATTACAGTTACAACCACTCCAATGGCCTCTTATACGGCCAGAGCAGTGAGTACGGAGACCTTAGAGCTTGTCTACATGGAGAATTAAAGGGAAAGTTAGTATAAAATAGCCAGGGTGTGAATTCAAAGGGCAATAGCTATTTCCCACTAACTCCCCACTTCTTGCCATTTAGGTTAATCTGCTTCCAGAGGGGACAAACCTAAACTGCACAAAGGAACTCAATGCAGAATAAGTGTACACAGGGGGTGCTAATATGGAGTAGCTATTCCCCTCTAGCTGTTCTGTACTAGCTAGTCCAGGCCTTTTCCCTGAGTAGACACACTCTTAGTGCAAATGAGAATCAGGCTTTTAAGAAGCTAAATACTAGTCTGTACAGATGTTGGACTCTCTCCAAAGTGTGTGGGGAATGTGGGTTCACACACCCCCTCCTTCTGATCTGGTTTGCAGGATAACTCTCTATCAGGAAGAGGGATGGTAGGATTTATTTTTTCATTTATAAGGAAAGCTCTACCAGAATTAAAGCTGCACAATGTGTCCAATGAAAAATATCATTGTTTTTTCCTTGTAAATAGCAGATGTTTTCTTCTCTCCCCGTTATTCCACAAAGGGGTGGCTTTGCTGCAGATGCTGTGATGGTTTCTTCAGGGAATTTGTGTTGCCACGTTGTAGTGACTGCAATCGCAGATCCCTTTAATATACTTTCAGAATGGAGAGCATTGTTGGACTCTAAATACCCACAGCTACTAGTATTTTAAATTGGTGGTTTGCAAAAAGCTGTGTGCGCAAGGGATTTACTGAAAAGTTCCTCACTGTGACTTTCCACCGCTCCAGAAGTGGAAAAAGTAGCATTTGCTACCATAGAAACAACTTTCTTAAAAAAATGGAGACTTGCTAGTAAATCCTAAGGTTGGCCAATAGGCTCAAATACCAAAGGTCACAAAAGGTGCCGCTCATTCATTTTCCAGTCGCTGTTCTTTAGCTGCTAATTCACATATCTGTGTCGGGTGGGGGTACTGGCTGACAATGAATCTGTGTTGCTGGGTAGGAGCAGAGAATGCTAGTTTGGGATTCTCAAGCATGTATTAATTTGATCAGGTTACATTGTTTTCCACACCATCTGATTGTAGTGCACCTTGTATTACAGATTCCTTCTACAATCAGGTCTATCCATCAGGATAAAATCCTAGCACTTAGACAGCAGACACAGTTCTTGTGGGAGGCTTATTTTTCTTCAGTTGAGAAGATTGTATTGACCACACTAGAGGTGAGTAACAATTCTCAGATATTAGTCAGAGCAGAGATGTTCCTTAATATGTCTGCCACTCTCCGTGCTGAGCTGTTGTATGTGTGACCTTGGCTTTCATGACATGTGATTGGTCACCTGAAAAACCTTCAGCAGCTTGATAACTTTTCTCCCCTAAGGAAATATTTTCTTCATTATTGGAATCCACATAAGAAAACTGACATGGTGACAAATAGGAGCCATCCGACACATGAAAAAGTTGTCTTGTGCCATCACAGTTTCTCAAGGCTGATGAATCAGTATTCCTATCATTCATAGTGAATGTGATCCTTTAAAGGACCTTACTAGAACTCATTTTGGAAAAAATATAATTTAAAAGCCCCTTTTCTCCCATTCCCCCTCAATGTTTTGATGCCCTTTCACAGGTCTCTTGTTCTGGAAGTGGCTGCTTGTAAGTCACCTGACACTTATCAAATGTGTGCATTTCCAAGGGAAGATAGAAGGTGACGTACAGAAGAAAGCCCAAATTATGCATAGCAGTCCAGCTGTGGACAGCCAGAGCCCATTGTACTCCAGCCATTCTTCCTCTTTACCCCAGCAAGGGTTGTGGAGAAGGAGGTATACACTGCTTCTGTACTCACTGCGATCACTCCTGCAATTGGGGTATCCCCAGCTCCCTTTGTTTCATTTACAGAATCTGTCCCCAAGTCCCTCAAGTGCAACTTTAGGGCTGAATTGAAACATCTTCAGTAATGTGGCCATAGTTGTCAGTTGACTAGGGGATGGTTAGTAACACCTGTAGCTAGGATTTAAAAAGCTACCAGCTAAGAAGCTTGAGCTTAGTAGCAAGGAAGACTGAGGATAGAACAGGGAAGGAGCTGCAAGGTTTTAAGTTAATGAAACCAAGTCGGGCATATCGGACCTTTGATTTTTTGAATCTAGGATAAGCAATCTCACAGAACCACTTCTATGTAGAGAAGGCAAATTAACAATAATTCTGTTCAGTGGAAAATAACATGCATGCTCAGGTGTTCATTCCAGAGTCCAACAATCCCTAGAAAAGCCTGAATTGTTTCCTTTCAGAAAGAGAGAAAATAAAAGGTTTGTTTTTTATTTAGGTGTCAGAAGTTGGTAAGATCAGATGCACCCTCTGTTTAAAATTTGATGTGGGGGAGTAAATCATATAGTTGGAAAGGGAATGGATTTATTCTGGTAGTTACTTTCAATCTCTAACTATAATGCCGTAGTACTGCAATATCTTGATGATCCTACATATCATTTAGTCACCTCCTGTCTGGACTACAGCAATGCGATATGCCTGGGCATGAAGCCATCAGCCCTTAGGAAATTTCAAAGGGTATAGAATGCTGCAGCATGACTCCTCAGCAACACAGGCTACCATGAGCACATCAGACCTGTCCCCTGCTCTGTACACTGGCATCCTGTAGAATACCAACTCAAGTTCAAAGTCTTGAAGGCCTTATCTTCAGGATGTTCAATGGCCTCCGCCCTGCATATCGTCACCAAAACCCTTGGTGAATAACTGCATGGCTCTGGAGTGCCGTGGACCTTTGTGCCTTGAGGGCAAAGCTTGGCTGTGCAGATGACCGCTTTCTCTGGGGGCCAGGCTGACACCGTGGAGGTTCGGGGGAGGACTATCGCAAAACTCCTCATCTTCTGCTCCAAGTGCAAGGTGCACTTCTTCAACCTCCCTTCTCCAATTGCAACACAGAGCAGTGTAGAAATTTAAGAAACAGAAACCAACCTTACACAGCTTACACAGTTCTCCCCTGGGAACAGGAGAAATGAGAGAGAATGAACCACATGTGACAGACGTTTAGTGCACTACTGGAAGGCACTCGGACACTACAGCGATGAGGTCAATACAAGAACCTGTATACGACAGAATATTTTGGGGAGGTGGGGGCTGAAATATTGTGCCAGCAACATATTCTATGTAGACAGGACAGATCCAGCCGGGGTGCCTAACCTCCTCGCTATAAAACTGCCTGTGTTCCATAATCACCAGAGAGCCTCTAAAGCTGGTGCCGGTATTTAGAAATCTCTGCAATACATTTAGCAAATTACCATATGCTTTTTGTATTTTAATTGATTAGCTCTTCATGGATTCCTTTCATCCTTTTCTATTTCCTTTCCTTCGAGTTTTCTTTTCTCCATGCCATTCTTATAGGCTGCAAGGATTCTTATATTGGTCAGAAGTGCCATAAATTAATCTGCCATCTGTTAAATGTGATATATTCCACAGGTTGGCTTCCTAGCCTACTGAGTAACAGTATCAGTGAGATTTGTATGCCTCACATGCAATAAAGGTTGCATATGTTGCATGACATCAGAAGTTTATTTCAAGATGAAACTATTTTTTGCTCTGTGTACATTGAAAGATCATCAAATGTGAGCCGTGTGTTTCCCCTGAAGCGTTGTCGGCTACCAGAGCAGTGGAAAATTGTACAGTCTATGAAAACCTACTCATCATCTAAACCTGCAGACTACTACTTATCTGTTTATGCATCAGTTCTGAGAAAACTGGGAGGGGAGAGCGGGGGGGCCAAAGGAGCTAGTTCCATCTAGTTCTTCATCAGATGGTAGAAGATACACATTTTTTAGTTTCGCTCTTCATTTTCTAGTTTCTTGTTACATTCAGTGGCATAAATTAAAGGAGGGGACAAGGCAGTCACTACCCTTCCCCCACCTTCCCACACAAAACACCCCATGGCTGAAGCATGTAACTTTACATCTATTAATAGAAATATCTAGAGATGCACTTGATAGTGTAACATAACTAACTCTGACACAGTCTTGAGTCCACTATTCTCATATGGAAAATGCTGCTAGCTTGACGTTAAGATTGTTCCTGTGCATTTCCCATGTAATCACAAATTTTAGGAAATGACCATTTGGGACAGCCTTCATTCGCATGCTATATTACCCTAATGTCACATTACCCTCATGCCCTTGGAGACTCCTTACCTCTACAACTAACTCAATCAGTAGCTCTTCCTACACATGTGGTCTTTGCTTTCAAATTTTGTGTGCATACACCTTGAGTATATAGAATTAGTTTGATCATCGCAAACATATAGCACTGTTAATGTTATTCTATGGACTGTGTTACACAGTAAGTGAGACTAGATCATCTAATGGCCCTTACAAAGATACACATCTTTTCCCTGCTCCAAAAAGCTTGCTCTAGTAGTTGCCCAAATTTCTTTCCATGTTGGATGAAATGGGAACTTCTGGAACCACGCCCGTGGTGGACAGTTATCTGTAAAGTATGTATGGGATCTGATGTAATTAGTCACTTTGTCACATAATAACTCAATTATAAAATAAAGGGGAAAATATCAACCCAGCCTGTTTGGCTTGGAAGTCTGTCTTTGTGTATTTAAAAGTTTTCCTTATCTCAAAATAACACTCATCTTTTGTAATTCCATTCTTGACTAATTATTTTATGCAAGTCATGGATGGTAAACTCTAGAATGAACTAATCAGGCCTGCAACTGACAAGTGATTTTAGATGGAAAAATATTTCACTTTAAATGCAGAATCTAATGAATTGCAAGATCCCTATGTCCGCAGAGACTAATGAGATAGTTTGAATACTGTTATCCAAGGCCTCAAACTGCCAAGAATGTGCGCAAGTGTATAGGTTCGGTGTCGTCTTTAAAAGAGATTAAACAGGAATGCCAAGTAATTTGTGTCTCGCTGCTTTTTACAAAATGTGTAGTGATTGCAGTCTGCAAGAGTTGCTGAAGATTCTACCGATGGCCATTAGAATTTATTTACAAATCACTACCTTTCTTATTTTCCAGATTATTCAGGACAGAATATTTAAGCACATATCACGTAACAGTTTAATATGGAACAAACATCCTGGAGGGTTATTCGTATTGCCACAGTATTCCTCATATCTGGGAGATTTTCCTTACTACTATGCTAATCTAGGTGAGTGAATCCTTGCTTCTGGATCTCACACGTATTGGGGTATTGTTGATTTCTGGATGGTGTGTTGTAAATGGCTCACCAGAAATATCTATCTAATGGCATTCTTGTTTATCTTGTCCTCCAAAACAGTGGCTTTCAACCTTTCCAGACTACTGTACCCCTTTCAGGAGTCTAATTTGTCTTGCGTACCCCAAGTTTCACCTCACTTAAAAACTACTTACTTTTCTATTTTTATGTCTGATTTTTAAGCATCACAGCCCCTATTCCTGAAAAATTGTTTACTTTCTCATTTTACCATATACTTATACAATAAATCAATTGGACTATAAATATTGTACTTACCTTTCAGTGTATAGTACATACAGCAGTATAAACAAGTCATTGTCTATGAAATTTTAGTTTGTACTGACTTCACTAGTGCTTTTTACATGGCCTGTTGTAAAACTAGGCAAATATCTAGATGAGTTGATTACCCCCTGGAAGACCTCTGCGTACCCCCAGAGGTACACCTACTCCTGGATAAGAACCACTGCCCCAAAACTCTGCCCCCTGCTGGATGGAATGTCATTGACTGACCTGCATAAGTACAGGATATCATGTTACCCCTCTAATAGCTGCCGCCTACAGAGAATATTGTAACAAATCCATGCCCTCCCAGCATTTTCTGGTTATCATTATGTTGCAGATCAGTAGCTGGCAACTTCATGGCAACACTGGTTTGCATTCGTTGCTTAGCTCTGCTTGACAATACTCAGAGACAACAGAAGTTATTCGCAAATAATTCTCTGAGTTGATAGTCAGTATAGATCCACCCTCCCCACCCTCCAGCCTCACTTCTTCAGAGTCTCTGTATGGGTTCTGATTGAGTGGCAGGAACTGAGAAGAGTTTAATCCCTGGCTCCTTTAGGCAAAGACTGAATGTTGAATTCTGCAAGGGAACATGCCTGCAGCCTCAACAGTCACTGCTTACCAGGGTTCCAACTCTGGTGCCAGCAGCATAGGTCTGACAAAGAACCACTGTTACATTGTAAAAGGAAAATCTGGATGTTGAGTTGTTGTGGAAGAAGAACTAAGAGGATTCAACAACACTTCCAGTTAGGGAGGAGAAAAATGACCGTGCCACCAAGGTTGTGGGCCTGGGTGAGGTGAAAGGAGAATGGTATTTGCAGCAGTAGTGAAGGGAGGAAGCAGGTAGGATCTACCATATGCCACCAGTATATGAGCTGGTGGAAGGATGACTGGAATCATATCTCACTGAAACTTGCAGACTCTCAAGTATGGATGGAGGGGGATTGTTCCTCAACGGGCAGGCAGAATAGTTAGTCATCAACTCAGAGATGATCGTTGAAGCTTTGTGTGTGGATGAAGTCGCCCTTGGGTAGGATGTAGAGGAAAAAGGAGAGGACAAAGGACGTGACTCTGAGGGATGCTGAAACAGAGGGGAGAAAGAAGTACCATTGGAGATGTTGACGGAACTATTGGAGAGGCAGGAAGAGAGCACCAAGAAGCCAGCATCTATCAGGAAGTCCAAGGGGGAGGGGGTGATTAGTCGTATCAGTGGCAACAGAGAAATCAGGAAGCATGAAGATGAGGGAAGAAGCCCTTAGACTTGGCCAGGAGAACTTAACTGATGAACTTGGCAAGGGTAGTTTCTATGGAGCAAAAGGGGAGAAACCCAGATTGCAGGACATCCAGGAGGGAATCAGAGGAAACGACATAAAAGCAGAGGTTGTAATATGGACAGAGCATTCAGAGAGCTGGGGAGTGCACCCTCTTCTGGAGCATCTGGTACTGTAGCGACAGGATACTGGATGAGATAGTCTGATCCAACATGGCATTTCCTTTGTTCTTAAATGGTCTTTTTCCATCTCTGACTTCTTTGATTTATACTACACAAGGCAGCTTGGTCTATATTCAACTTGCATCCATTTTTCATTTCAGGTCTCAAACCCCCCTCCAAGTTCACTGCCGTTATCCATGCAGTAACTCCCTTGGTATCCCAATCTCAGCCTGTGCTGAAACTCCTGGTTGCTGTAGCCAAGTCCCAGTACTGTGCACAGGTGAGCCCTGCTGTTTGACTGTCAATCATTTTTGAGGCAAAGCCATCACAGAAACAAAAACCCCACTGACTTCAGGTCTTGTCACTCCTCCTTCTCATTTCCAATTCCCTGTTTTAAACTTCGATCCTCATTGTCTCTGAGATCGCTATAATCAGAAACCTTAACCAGCATGTGTGGGGAATAAAAACTCTGAACTTTAGTAAAAGTGGAAAACAGATGATCACAACTCTGATTTATTTTGGGAAGAGAGGTAAAATAACAGCTGTGCTTTACAAGTAGGGCATATGTATGATATAAATAACAAAAGGGTCAATAGGTCTATTGACTGCCTTACCTCCCTTTATCTCAGCAGCATTTGGACTTCTCACTGCCTGGTGATACTATCTCAAGAAGGCAGTAGGACTGCCCTCTACTTTGAAGAGTCCATGAGTGCTTTAGACTTTATCAAGTGCCCAAATAAACCAGTAACACCCTCCTGAGTAAGGCTAGAGACACTCTGGTTTTCTGTTCAGATGGTATTTGCCTTAGGGGATGTAGAATTTATTGTCAGGGTGGGTGAGTAGCTGGGGGATGTTATTTTTATGCCAACTGGATATTAATTTGATCGTGTCACCTTTTTTGAAACTCCTAAACTGAATCCATTTGGTGCTCAGGGTCCTCCAGGCTTGAACTCCACAGACGTAAATGTATCCATGTGTGTCTAACACCGAAGGTCAATCTTCCTTTCAGATCATTGTTTTATGGAATTGTGATAAACCCCTCCCAGCCAAACACCGCTGGCCTGCCACTCCTGTGCCTGTCATAGTCATCGAAGGGGAGAGCAAGGTAGGCGGAGAGAAAAACGGTCAAAGATTGCAAGTATGGTGCAGTGGGACTGGGTACTTACTTCTCCAGCTGGCAAATGTTTGATGGTGACCAGGTGGACGATGCCCCTTCCTTTACCTCTGCCTTTTGTACCAATGTGATTGAACACCATTGTTCTAATGAAGGTTCAGTGTATGAAGTTTGTCCTTTCATCACATGTCAGCTATTGATCAAGGGGGCAATCAATACTGCGAGTCTGAGAGTGGCATAAGGACCCAATTTTCAATTGTGGCTACCTAGAGAGGAGGTGCTAATCTTGCATGCCTGTGAGCAGGCAGGAGCATTAAATTAATAATGCACCCAAATGCTAGTCTGAGTGTTCTGACGCAGGATTTGAGGACCCTTCATCTGTGTTCAGATTTGGAAATTAGGCTTCCAGCGAAATTGGCAAGTGTGTTCTCCACCGGCTTGTGAGAAAGAGCTGCTTTTATTGCTTGTATAGCTGTCAGCAAGGACATTAAGGTGCTCACAAGGAGAGGGTGGGGAGATATGCACAGCCTGGGAACCCAGTGGGATCCAAACACAGTTGACTGGTCAAGAGAAGACAGCAAAGGGGGAGAGAAAAAATTCTGCCATTGGGCCAGGTACACTGTTGCCCTCCCCTGTGCGTAGTCACTGGCTCAAGTGCAAAGTGGGGGTAAAATGCTACCAAGTGAGAATAGTGGCATTTTTTGCCTGCTTTGCACTCGTGCCAATGATAGACCCAGTGCATTGGCATGGAGTAGAGAATCAGGCCCATTCTTCATCATCTCTCTCTAATGCCAATGCTGGAAGTCAGAGCCGAGGCATCTGAGTTGGGCCAGTCTGTGATTTTTATCATCTTTCTCTCCCCCTGAATTCACAGTGTGATGTTTTAGCTGCTTTGGCTGTAAAATCCTATTGTGAATTTTTACACCTTGTCTTCACTCTTTTCCCCAGTAGGCTTAACAAGAGGAAAGTCAGGGCACCGCTAAGCTGACAGCTAATAGTTCTGCCTTAGTCACTGGACATGTAAACAGGGTCAAGAGAATTGCTGCATGGCTAAGAGAGGCGGCTGCTGCTGCTTGGGGATTTCTAAGCATTGCGAACATTATAGGCTTTTTTTCCCCTCTATTTTCATACTTTGTGAATTGCCTGGGACTGGGAGGCGGGGTATGGGGAGACCACCTGGGCCAATTCTAAGCATATGAAGAAGCTGTTTAATTTACAAACCTATCTCCCAAGTTCCCAAAGGAGTGTTTATGGTGGACAGTCTCTCCTTTCTAATATCACATCACGTACCAAATGGCTTTTGAAACAGAAAAGCTGTTTGTTTTCACAAGTCTTGCTGAGCTGCTCAGTGTACTCCAAAGATCTAACAAAGGACTTACTTTTCATAGTTGGCATTTCTCTAGGGCCTTCCATCCAAGGATCCCAAAGCACTTCAAGCCTCATAACACTACTGTGAAACAATGACACATTATTGCACCCATTTTACAACTGGCACAATTTGGATACAGATAAAAATGAATGGCTAGCCCATGCTCACATAGTAGGTGTGTAAAGGAGGCAGGAACAGAACTCTGATTTCCTGACTTCTACTTCTGTTCTTTCACTATAAGAACAGTGTAAGTGTTTAATTGCATGGGATTATTTTCCCCCCTCCTCACTGAATTATTTTTCTTCATATATTAGTGCCAATTAGAAATCCTCTATGGAAACCAATCTTATCTCTTTTACTTTCTGTACTGGTTTCCCATTGAACACAGAGCCAAGTTTGAACTCAGTTCTGTTATTGGTATCCCTCCACAGGAATAACTATGGCTACCTACCAGACAGTCCCTTCCTCCACAGTCATGACCTCACATGACAGCTAAATTCCACCAGAACAATGACAGTTGTGTAGAAGACCGAGCTTTCACAGGAACTAGCCCAGGACTGTGGAACTCACTTCCACATGAGCTCACTATGTGTTTTCAGAGCTAATTGCAAAACTCATCTCTTCATCTTAGTTTTCATTCAATGATTTCTTCACACACAGTGCGATTCAATAATGCTTTATTGGCATGACAAGCTGTACAAGTGTTGCCAAAGTATAATAAAGAGATAGGCCCCACGGGTATCTGTTAGAGTTAGGCACATACAATACACCCTCTCTCTCTCTCTCTCTCACACACACACACACACACACACACACACACACACACACACACACACACACACACACACACTCTATAAACTAATCAAGCAATTGTTCCTACAGGCTGGAAAAGGAGGGGGCGGGGGGAAAGAATACGTGTGTAGTGTTCTTATATCCATTTTTCAGTACTCAAAAAAAGCTTCGATCCCATTGGTAATGCCGACCAAAAATTACCTAAATAGATTCCCCTTTTTTATTGTCATCTTCTTTTTCCTCCCATCTCGCATCTAGTTCCCATTACACTGAGACATATCCCAGGTTAGCATAAAAAACGTGGTCTACACACCAATTTTATACCAGTATAATGCCTTCTGTGGATGCAGTTATACCTGTATAAAAATGCCTTGTTACCTCTATAGCTTATTCTCTCCTTCCCATACAGGAATAGCTATACCTGTATAAACACTTTTATACCATTATAATTGCGTCCACACATGGAGGGCCGTACCATTTCAACTATACTATAACTATACAGTTAAATCAGTACAACTTGCGTGTGTAGACAAGGCCTGGGATGCAAATTGGGGTCATTAGCTTGCCAACAGAATGGCCCTGTCAAAGGTGCAAGGTCTCTCTGAGCACTTAATTTTATATTACTCTCACACAGTGGGGTGGGGGGGTGGCGGTGGCAGAGGGGGAGGTGAGGAACAACTCTAACTGCCAGACAGGTGTCAGCCATGAAGAACCCTACATCTGTCTAATTCTCAGCAGATGCAGTTACAGTTTGGGTTTTGGAGGAAGGCAGCCTGCTCAAGAGAGACAGATCTGCTCAGAAATTAATTCCTCAGGTACAAGGTATAAGCTGACTGCTGGGCTGATGGAAAATGACAGCCTTTCACCCTTGAGCTGAGAAATCCTTCCTATCAGATAAAGATGTACGATGTGCTACGGATGAAATAAGAATGAAGAGTAAAATAGAATATGCAGAAGGGTTATTTTCCCCTTCTCTTGGAAATGAGTGTCTCAAGTGATTTCCCCCTCCCCTCTCTTTTTGAAACCCACAGGTTATGAGCAGTCGCTTCCTACCTTATGACAACATAGTCACAGATGCTGTGCTAAGCCTTGACGAGGACACCGTGCTTTCAACCACCGAGGTAAGACCCATCCTCTTGAAATCTCTGCGGCTTTTCCAGCCTGGTGCCCACCCTTCTTCTTACGACCTGTTTGCCAGAGCGTGTGTGTCTTATAATATTTCCTGCTCACACCCCAGGTTTAATGTATTGCATTTGTCTCAAAAATCTTGCCGCCACCTGCCAGCAGGAGAGGATTTTTTCATGGTTAATTGGCATCGTTAGCATGTGGTTCTTCCCTTCTTTATCATTTTAGTAACATAGACGGGTGTGGACAGCTAACAGCAGTCTGTTTTAGCATTATATTTCCACTGTGCCGATCGTGGTTCCTCCCTTTCCTACACATTAGCTTCAACGGTGGGACATTATTTCTGCTTCAAAGACAGTATTTCTGCCTACAAGTGTTTTGATTTTTCTCCTACACACATGCGCTAACTGTATCACTGTACCGTAGAGCTGGAGATACATAATGGTTGAGACATTCCGCCATTTGTGCCCGGAGCAAGATTGCACTAAAAAAAAAAAAAAAGGCAGAGAAAGGAAAGTTTTTGTAGAAAACCAATTTTTACAACTGGGATGAGTATTGATTTCTGGAAGCTTGTCCTGAAAACCACAGAGGAGACTAATGACTGTTTATATAGAAGTACAATGTATCGGAAATACATTATTAATGGTGGCTATTGAAAAGCTTGGAGACTTGATTTTCTTTTCAGTCTTCTTTTCTTTTCCCCCTCCTTCATCACATCCAGAACCATTTCTTTCTCCCCACTTTCCCTCACAGTGCTGCTCTTACTATTCTCAGTAGTTGTAGCCCTTTAGATGATGCCATTACGGCTTACGTTAAGGCAGGGATGCCCAAGTTTTGCCAGACTGAGTGCTGCATTGGCAGCTTGCTATAAGCCCTCAGACTACACATAATTTACCTCAGAGAGTCACCTTGCCAGTGTGGAACTACTAGTCCCAGCATGCAGCTGATCCATGGGGAGGTCCACTGTAGTCCCCATGTGCTGCACTCTGTATTGTAGAAGAGGGCAGCATTGGCCCTCAGGCCACACCTGGGCCATTCCTGCCAGAATGGGAAGAACACCGCCTCTGTGAGATAACATGGACAAAGTCCAGCGTTCTCCAAGGAAGACTCCTTGCACTGCCCCGCGGCTCAAGATTGTTACTCAAGACAAGGTGAAATCCTAGCCCTTTTGAAGTCAATGGCAAAACTCTGATTTTGTTTGGGGCCAGGATTTTACCCAGAGTCTCCTTCAAGGTACTCCAGCAGCCCACTTTGTTATTCCCGTCACTACCCTCCACCACACACCCGTTTTAGTGGTTGTAATCCTAGTCATTGCACCCTTTTTGGGTTACGCAAGGCAAATAATCTGCAACAGTTTTTCACTGAGTTTGGCCCCTTTTTATGTTAAAGATGTGGCAGAATTTTAACGTTTGCTTGTTTTGTGAAACGATTTGTTAATTTCTTTGCAGCATTTTCACTGCTCTGAATAATTTGCTGCAAATACACCTCTACCTCGATATAACGCTGTCCTCAGGAGCCAAAAAATCTTACCGCGTTATAGGTGAAACCGCGTTATATCAAACTTTCTTTGATCCGCCAGAGTGCGCAGCCCCGCCCCCCGGAGCACTGCTTTACCGCGTTATATCCTATTTCGTGTTATATCGGGTCGTGTTATATCGGGGTAGAGGTGTATTCAAAATAATGTGTGTGTCTGTGTGTGTTAGCGTCATACGTCAGTTGGGCCCCTGTCCTGCAATGGGAAATATGTGGGTAGGCCACTGAGCCTAGGTAGAGCCCCATTCACTTCAGTGGGACTGCACGTGGGGGCAGGAGTTTACTGCATGGTTTTCTTTTCAGGATCGGGGCCTTGATATTGCTTCTGTTCCCTGATTGGATGGCTTATGTAAATAAATCTAAACTGCATTTCAAACGTAGTTGAATTGTTGAGTTCAGAATTCCCTTTCAGCTAACATTTGTACTTAAAATCCACTTTTCCCAAGCGTTCATCCTAGGGAAAGCAAACAAAAAATTCACAAGCACGGTCAAGCTGACATTTCAAGTGTGAATGAATATTCACCAGACACGTTTTCCACTCTTTGCTCTAGTGTTAATAAAGGTTTTTCATTCATAATGAAATGAAGCCTAATTGCTATTGTTTTCATTTCCACGGGTAGCAGCCCAAAAGTGCTGCTTGGAGGGATATTTATATGGGAAGCAATTAGAAATCAGTATAGGTTGGAAATGATACGGGGATTGAAGTGACTGGTTGCTTTTCCTGCTGATCAGCTGAGTGGTAATGCTGCTTAAAATTATCTAGGACAAGGAGTGTTTTAAGGGGCTAAACTGTGGCTCGTCTTCTCCTAGGGAGCTCAGCTTGTTTTAATGCTTCTTTCCATTACAAGGACAGATATTTAAACAATACATGAGTGAGGACATTAGCTGGGTTATTAGTAGTAGTAGGGATTTGTAGATATAGATGGTTTATTCTTATTTTTCTTAACCTAAGATTCTCAAACTCATCTAAAGAAAACAGATGTCAGGTTTTACAGGAAAGGTCCTTCAGATCAACTTTAGTACTTTGATGTGTTAGTTCAGATCTCATCCAAATCATTATCACAAGAATTAACAACTTTAGCTGCATTGGCTTTCCATTTGGTTCAAGTTCCTTCAAATAACATGAAAGAATAGAATATGCCTCTAACTGCATGTTCCAATATGTTTGTGTCTCTTCTCTTTCACACACTAATTTGTAAATGAAAAAGCTCTGGCAATAATTACAAGGAAATGTAACTGTTCTAACAGAAGTGTTACTGTGTTAAAGCTGAAATATGTGTGACTCCTTAACACCACAAACCTGAAACTCTGGTCATGTTTGCTGAAAGGTTCATTGAGAGGTTTTTTGAGCAAAGTTTTGTCTGAGTCTAGGTTGAACTTCAGGCATCAGTGCGGATTAATGGTTTTAGTGTGGAACTGAGGTGTAGCTCTCAGTAGGTTTGCATGATTTTGGCCATGATTTATAGTTGGCTTTTGCTCCCCTTCTTCTTCTTGATGGGCTTCCTGACCTCCTGCAACCCATTTTTTTTTTTTTTTTTGTGCTCAGAGGCTGGAATATTAAAGAGAAATTAGCAGTGTTGCCAGCTCTCACAATTTTATCATGAGGCTGCTGATAAAGTATTTTTCAGAAAGCCCCAGTTCCTGGAGTCATGTTAACTACATGAGAATCTCATCTATTTTTAGTAAGTTTTTGCCCGTCATGGCTGCAAAGAAAAACTTTAAAACATGACCCAAGTGTATCCTAAAAGCAGAAAAACCAGAAGGAAAATAGATAGAACCCCATATTTATTATTTAAAAAAAAACCACATGATTTTTGAGCGAATCTCATTGTTTTTGGAGGACCCGACGTATGATTTTAAAATGCTTCGAGTTAATAACATTGAATTCGTCCACAGAGTATAGTTGAGATGCTTAAAGGTGCAGGATGAGGGGATGTGCAATGACGTAGAACAGGGTGGCCAAGCTGTGGCTAATGAGCTGCATGCGGCTCTTTTACAGTTGAAGTGCGGCTCTTGAAGCCCTCCATGCCCTCTCCAGTCTCGGCCTACCAGATTGTTTGGGAGAACTCGGGGCTTCTGCCCTGCAGCGGCGTGGTGGCGCTAGGAGCTTCTGCCCAGCAGGCAGGGGCGCTGGAATAATTTTTATAGTGGGGGTGCTGAGAGTCATTAAACCAAACTGTAAACCCTGTATATAATTGAAACCACTTCAACTCCTAGTTCCAGCACTTACGGCAGCAGGGAAGGGGGTCTTGGGGCTTCAGCGGGAGTGGGGCTGAAGCCCCGAGCCCCAGCAGCTGCCTCCCACGGGTCTGAAGCCCCGAGACCCCCCAGCTCTGCAGGGCAGAAGCCCCTAACCCCAACACCTTGTGGCAGGGCTGAAGCCCCGAGCCCTGGCAGTGGCACTCCGGCTCTCGAACTTCTGAAGATTGTCGTATGCGGCTCGGAGGGTCAGTAAGTTTGACCATCCCTGGCATAGAAGTATAAATGCACACACGTATACGATTCTGTTTGAAAAGGTTTGAATTGTAAAGGGCATATCTGCAAAATGTTAATGTAATGCTGCAATGCTCAAGACTTCCTTTAACAGAAAAAATTAAAATGTGCATAATTATAGGGCAAAATGTCAAGCAATCGCTTTAATTTACTGATGAATACACCGAATTAATGTTTTGCAACAGTTCCAAGATTTTGAATTATGAATTAGTGGCAAGATAATATTTTGTTTTGTTGACAATTACTGAAACAGTTTGATTATTCATTGGGCATGTGTCTTTGCCTGCAGGTGGATTTTGCCTTTACAGTATGGCAGAGTTTTCCGGAGAGGATTGTAGGGTACCCTGCTCGCAGTCACTTTTGGGATAATACTAAGGAGAGATGGGGCTATACATCCAAATGGACTAATGACTATTCCATGGTATTGACAGGAGCTGCTATTTACCACAAGTAAGAAACCAAAGCATCTTTGTCTTTATTATTATTTTTATTTATTTATTTTATTAAAGGTGGTGAATAAATTTGTTCCTGACTGAAAGAAGGAATGAAAATCTTATCATTCCCTCTCTCCCCAAAAAAGGAACTCTTGTCTCCCCTTCAAAAAAAAAGGAGGGGGGGGGAGAATCCTATTAGAAACGTAGGTAGAGAATAGATGAAGCTCTCCTCTGCTTATAGGGTAATTATTTAAATTCCCAGTTTGGCTCTGGGGATCTGGTAATGATAACAACTGTGTTCCCTAGATCTCTTTTGTATTTTGAGGCAGTCTAACTGCTCTTTTTAACACCAGGAATTATGCACTTCAAAGAAGCCCCAAATTTATTAAACTCCTGGGCCAAATGGCCTGTAGTGCAGAGGAGTGAAGGTTGGTGCCAGACTGACTATGGGTTTGTGGTAGCTGACTGTCCTGGCCAGTAGACCTGCTAACTCTTCCAGCCACGCTTGAATCTTTAGTGCAGTGACCCCTCGCAGTTCAGGCACCATATAGTGGCAAGAATTCACATTATTACCACTTCAGTAGAGCAGGGGTAGATAGGAGGCCTCTCTTAGCCTTTAATAAAGTCAAATTATACTGCTGTATCTGATCCATTCCCCACAAAGGAGGAAGTAGGCACCGGTTAAAGAGGGATCTAGATTTATTTAGGTCCACAACAGAATCATCTGAACTGCAGTTGTGAAGGCCTTATTCGGCCACATTCCATTTTCTCTCCAATCACATCCGCTAAATTTTCTTGCTTCCACATGCTCTTCCTTACAGTTACCCACCTTGGCTACGACAATGCACGTGGGCTAGTCCAAATTCTAGTCTTGCATTATCTTGTTTAAGATTTAAAGTCAACCCTATTTCTCTCCCAGTAATTGTGAAAGGCCCAGTGGAGTTTTTAATTTTTGTATCCCTAATAGCTTAGTTCATCGTATCATCCTGCTTTTTCCTCCCCACTTTTCTGGTTTGATGGATGAGGCAACAAAGGTCCCATGATGTGCCTAGGGGCACACAGTGAGTTAGGGCCTCAACTGGGATTGAAATCCTGTGGCGTCCATAAGCCCCAGTAAGGCAAAGACTTTCATTAATGCCCCTGTTGTTGGCTTTCTAGATATTATCACTACCTGTACACTCATTACCTGCCTGCCAGCCTGAAGAATATGGTGGACCAACTGGCCAATTGTGAGGACATTCTAATGAATTTTTTGGTGTCCGCTGTGACAAAACTGCCTCCAATCAAAGTAACACAGAAAAAACAGTATAAGGAGACCATGATGGGGCAGGTATGTGACTAGAGCATGTTTGATCTGTTGAGTCATCTTGGTAAAATCACTTTTCGCTTCCAGACCAGACATGTTTTGTAGGAGACCTCTGGGCTGAATGAAATTCTGCTCAATTTTTCATGATTCCTTGTTTGATAAAATCATAAATGAATCTGGGAACATTTTTAATGCACCGAAGGAAAGTCCAACAATAGAGATGGTAAATATCTGCCTGTGGAATGCAACGTCCTCTCCCTCATTTTCCCATATTGTTTTATTTATTCATGGTGATGTTAAACTCATGTAATGGATTCCATGACAGCTGAATTTCAGTTAAGAGAATTTTCTAATGCAAGCCTATTGTGCCGTTCTAAAAAAAAAAAAAAATTTTTTTTAATGATTATTAATTAATGTAATGTACTGTGCTATTTAAAAATAATATCACATTCTCAATGTGACTGGAGCAGTGTTCTTAAACTGGGTCACAACAGATGTAATTTGTTATTTTCAAATGTTTATTTCAAGTTGCTTCGTTAAGGAGATAAGGAAGAACCATCCACATGCTGTTATATTTGTCTCGCTGCTGACACAATATGATCAATAGCCTCTGTAGTTCCTAGGCGAATTATTTATTTTAAAATTAGTTTTCATAGTGAGCAGATTTGCCTTTTCCAGCTACTAATTAAGGATCCTGCCCCCTGAAAAGAATACCTTTTATAACACGGAAACTTTGCAAGCATGGCGTTCTAGTGTTCTTGCCTTGCATAAGTGAGTCGTGGGAGTAGAGGACACAGAGCGCCCCCAGCATATCTGTGCAGGAGGCAGCCCATGGCCAATGCTGCTACTGTATTGGAGGGAAGAAAGGAGACCAGTATTGCACACCAAAGAGAAAGACGGGAGTTGGATGAGGGCATAACCATGGCTCCAATTGATAGTACTAACAATTCAGTGCTCTGGTGCCACAGATACCACTGGTTGGTGTGCTCACTGAAGCACCCAGAAGAGGGCCTGACATGGCCAAAATGCCTCCATCTGCACCATTCAGAAGGTACCTTCTGCTATCCACAGAGCTGTACTTTGGCTCTTCAGTTCACACTATACACAGGCTTGTCTTTGCAGGAGATGGTGATGTAAGTGAAAAATGAACTACAGTTGTCTTCCTAAAACAAACTGAATGGTCCATGTTCATAATCCCTTGAAAAGACAAATAAAAAATTAACATAACAGAACCTTAAGGTTGTGACACCAATTAATAGTCATATGGAAATTCAATGCTAATGGCTGGCTGTCTTCTATAATCCTCCAGCACACTTTTCCTAGCCTGCCCTGTTGTGATTACATATAATCAAGTGTCTGGGATTAGTACACATTATAATCTACTGTTCGAGTTAAACTGGCCAGTTTCCCTGACTCTATCACTGTTTTAACATTTAATGAACACACCTTGAGTTTCCGCTGTTTAAAAAAAAAATTGCAGTACAAACAAAAGTAAAGTGTCATGCAAACATATGAGAGATGGCACAAAATCGATTTTAATGGCACTTTCTGAGCACTTACAGTCTGTTGTTTCGAAGAATTGTTTTGGATTGAGTGGGTTCCTACATACAGTGAGGTGCATTATTTTCCAAATAGAGAATAACAACTCCTTCAAAGCTTTTAGGGCCTGATTTTTCAGAGGTGCTGAGTACCTATAGCTGCTATGGACCTTAATGGGAGTTGTGGATGATCAGAACCTCTGAAAATAAGGTTGTTAGTATTTTAGGTATATACGAAATGTGGCTTTCATACTAATTTTGAAAAGTGCTATATTATTAGCATGACCTGATGGGATGTAATCACTTTTGTGATTCCAGTTTATTTTCTCTACTTCTCTATCGAAGTGTATTGTGCTGGCTCCATCCACCGTGCTGTGCTGTCTGTGCACCTGCAGTGCCATTTATTTGTAGGCAATATTCTACAGCCCTGATCATGCTGACACTTACACACCTGAGTGAGTTTTTGCATTAAGAAGTTCCACTGGACTCACGAACTCAGTAGAATTACTCATACATAAGGGATGCAGGACTGGGCCCTCAAAATGAATTTTTGACCTGACAAACTATAATGGTGTTACAGTGTTCATCTCTTACGGCTCAGTCCTGTGAGCTGCTCAACATTCTCCACTGAAATTGACTCCAACGTCAACTCCAGGAATTAGGCATTTTATGGCTTCCTCCAACTCTCATAGGCCTCAGTCTATAGATCCATAGGTCAACGGCACCTGAGCCGTTAGTTTGGGGGCCATTTTGAAGCTCTTACGTGAGCACTCTGGCTAGTCAAGCTGCCATGGGTGCCCACTGATGACGTGTGTTAGAATATAGCTTGAAGGTTGCACAATTAGCTCTGACATTTGCACCCCCAATGGCTTGGCCTTTTGCGGGGGAGTAATGTTTTATTGTCCGCTATCAAAAATAATCTGGGAATTGGGTTGAAATAGAGAGATTCTAGAGTAATGCTTTGACGTATTTCTGGGGATTTATCCCGAGATATTTCTGTTCTAAACAAGCCTAATGATCATCATAAACCAAAAGACTTTTAACAGTCACAAAGGCAAAGGCATGCACTGCTTATCATGTTGACCAATATTGTTTCATTATTTCCTTGTACTCCCCCATCTGTCTGTCTCCATCTGTTGTCTCTTGCCTTACACTTAGACTGTAAGCCCCTTGGGGCAGAGACTGTCTTTCTCTTTGGTTTGTACAGCGCCTGGCACAATGGGTCCCAGTCCATGACTCGGGCTCCTAGGCGCCACTATAATACAAATAATAAGTAAGAATATTGTCCAGCTGTTACTAAGGTCAGAATTTGATCCACGTGGCTTGAACTATAGCTACACCTCTACCCCAATATAACGCGACCTGATATAACACGAATTCGGATATAACGTGGTGAAGCAGCCCTCCGAGGAGGCGGGGCTGCGCACTCCGGCGGATCAAAGCAAGTTCGCAGTTTCACCTATAGTGTGGTAAGTTTTTTTGGCTCCCGAGGACAGCGTTCTATCGGGGTAGAGGTGTACCAAATATGTATTTCTTACCAAATTTCAGCCCTATGTTGAGGTTTTAGAGCCAGGTGATGAGGTGCTGGGATCACCTCACAGCACAGCCTTGATAACCTCTTGTCTCCTGCCATTTACAGAGCATTGTTGACACGATGACTTAGCATTTCCTTTCTCTCCATTCAGACTTCCAGGGCTTCCCGCTGGGCTGACCCCGATCATTTTGCCCAGCGGCAGAGCTGCATGAACACTTTCGCCAGCTGGTTTGGCTATATGCCGCTGATCCATTCTCAGATGAGGCTTGACCCTGTCCTCTTTAAAGATCAGGTCTCCATCCTGAGGAAGAAATATCGAGACATTGAACGACTTTGAGGAGCCCTGCTGAGGGGCCTGAACTGTTCTCCATGCCCAGTGCAGATCCACGGACACTTGGAGCCAGACTGTAACGAGGACAAAAACACATGCAAGTGAAAAGCAGAGTTGTGTGGCTCCAAGGAATCATTGTGCTGGACTGCTTCAAACCACCTCCCAGGCTTCTGTCGTTCAAGACTAGGTTGTGTACAGTTTCATTATGGAACATTAAATAATTATTTTTGAAATGATTGCTATGCAGGTTAAAACTTTTTTAATGATCAAAAAAACCCACAACTATTAAAAACAGAGTTCTTTCTTTAATCAAAATGGTGTTGGGTGTGAATATTTCCAAGTTGCCATTCCTTTCTTACAAACATGTGAAGCTGCCATTGCTTTCTTACAAGCATTTTAATATCATTGCAGGGAAAACTGAGTGAAAATTGCAAAATTAAAAGTTCAGCTCTCACAGGTAGAAAATGCAGCAGTTTAAAAAAAAAATCAAGCACAAACAGGACAGAAATTAAACATTGTTTCACTTAATGCCTTTTTTGGTTTTAGTTTTTTAATTTTCTCTTTCACTGCTCAAGTCAATAACATTAAATGTATCAACCATTCTATTGCACAGAGGGAAAGCTGAAGAATGTCCATTTAGTGAAGCATAGTTAAGATCCTTCTGTTTAGGGAACAAAGACAATTAAACCCTATTTTTTTAAATGGGGGAGAAAAGATTGATGCCTAGGAAATATTAGTCAATTGTCTGGTTTGCACAAAGAACAAAACAGATAGGATGAAAGTCAAAGAGGAGGAATCCAATGCCTTTTATTGGTGGTGATTATATTCAAGTTATGAATGAATCATAAGAAATCATCCTGACTTCTCTCATCAGGGTGTGGCAGGAGTTTGGAAGTTCTGTTTTATTATATACCTGTTATGAGTGGAGGAAAATATAGCAGCTATAGCTACAGTGATGGGTAAGCTACAGTTTGCATGAGTTGCTCTTCTTGTGCACATGGGAATATGTATCATGGTGGCATTATTTATGTCACAATAGTTAAGGGTCTATCAACATTCCCATTTTAATCCCCTTGTTTTGAAGGGGGATGGGAGGAAGAGCTTGACTTATAAGGACTTTGCCTGAAACCAGTTGTATTGAGGAAAATCAAATCAGTCTAGGTATTTTGTAGTTGTAAGAGTGAAAGCAAGTAGCCAGATTCCATCTTGGAGTTCTGTTGGTATGGAGTATGTCTATCAGTGGCAGTAGTTACTACAGATTTAACCCACAGTAACTCAAGGTAGAATCTGGCCCAAAGATAGATCTGGTAGTTCCAGGTGCTTTTCTGTTCTCCTTATAACTCACAAATGGTTTTCTCATTTCAAACAGAAACATTTCCGTTATTTACGCCATAGTGTGAACTAGTTACGTATATGTTTAAATTGTGGGAATAAAATAAAAACACCGATTTAAGCTAAAAAGAAGCGATTACAATCTATTGGATAAATAAGCACTTTTATCAATTGTTTTAACTGTCACATATTTCCGTGAGATGTCTCTGGGTATTTGATAACAATAATCACGCTCAAAAAAGTGTGTTAAAATAACAGCAAGAAGGTGTGACTTTGGCCCCAGATAAAACCACTGCAGAGCATTCCTTACCTCATTCCTTTGTGTCTAGACCAGTGTTTCTCAAATGTGGCCACCAGGGACTTTTCTTGTGGCCACACTCCTGGGTGGTGATTGGAGGAAAGGGGGGGAAAGCAGCGGCCCTTCCCATGGAGCCACCAGCAGGGGCTGGGCCTTATTCCCCTCTGGGGACACAAACGCTGGAGGAGCAGGCAGCCAGTGAGTTCTCCACCTTTCTGTGGGGACAGTGAGATCAGGCTTCAGCCTTGGGGTGGTGAGCAGCAGGCTCCAGGCGTGAGGCTTCATCTCCGCCCTGTGGTCCAAGCCCTGTTCCCCGGGTGCAGGGCACAAAGCTCTATCTCCCAAGCTGTGCCACAGCAGGCTCCAGCCCTGGCCCTTGGCTGTGCAGCAGTAGGCTTCAGCCCTGGGCTCACCCCCCACCCCCCATTACCCCTGGCCCCTGCTGCCTCTGCCAGCCCCCCACCCATTCCCCTTATTGCCCCTGGCCCTGTTGCCTCTGCCAGCCACCCCCACCCATTCCCCTTATTGCCCTGGCCCACTTGCCTCCCTATCCACCTCCCCATCCAGGGTTTACTTTGGCCCCTGGCTTGCTGGTGCTGAGTAAGTCTGCTGTGAAAAGTGATACTTGTATGTTTGTTAATATCACTTTTCACAGCAGACTTAGCAGCTAGCTGGGAGGCTGTGCAAAGTGATATTAATATGCTAGCATCACTTTTCACTGCAGCAGACTTACTAGCCAGCAACTCTTTTAAAAACAACAACAAAAGACAAGAACGTGCAAAGCACCTTATTAGTGTTTCAATTCTGTTTAGATCCAGCAAAGAATAGAGACAACTGTACGTTATTTTTATCTGCAAAAAAAAAAAAAAAAAAAACAACACAAATAAATTACAATGATTTGGACATGTATATGTACATATTTATTTGTTTTTTCCTAAAGTTAATTAAATATTTTAGGAAAAATTGTCAGAGCAGCTAGCAGCAAGAGTTGGTGGCCACACTCTGAGGCCATCAAAAAAATTGTTGTGAGAACACCTGGTCTAGACAGTTGATACAGGGGATGGAGAGAGCATGCTCTCGAAGCCAGAGAACGACTGAAGGTGGTTGGGTCAGAGTTACTGGGTTCTATTCCTAACTCAGCCACTGATTCCGCATGTGGCTTTGGTCAAATCACTTAATCACTGTGTGCCTCAGTTTAGCCTGCTGTAAAATTGACATAGTAATGTCTATCTCCTGGAGGGGTGATTAATTTAATTAATGTTTGTAGCAAAACATATAAGCTCCTCATCAGTAAGATCCAGAAGTGCACAATACTATTACTGTTTGTTAGTACATGATCTCCTGTCGGGATATTCCAACCAGTGGCTTTCTTTCCATATGAACCGCAATAACCAAGTACAATACAGTGAGTTAGGGGCAGAGTTCTCAAGTTCCTGGCTGTGTTATTTAAGTCTGAGCCAAACCCCATAAAGGACACTGCCAAGGTCTTTTGAATTTTCCTTACTCTAATTTTTGCAGTTGCCAATTAGGGAGCAAGAAACTAAACTCTGTTGGCCTGATTTTCAAAAGTGCTGATCACCCAACTGCTCCCATTGGGTCTCCTTTCTTGAGGCCTCTTATTTAGGTGCTAAAATATGGCCTATCTTCAAGGCACCCATTTGTGAACATTTTGTCCTGTCATTCAAAGTAGTGGACAAACCCAGCACAGCTCCTGGTTTGTTTGTCTTGTTTGTGGACAAGCACATGGCTGTTTCAGCAGCTCGTTCTGGGAGCTAGGTAACGGGCCTCTAGCCAGCAGGAGAAGTGCCTGAAGGTTGCGGGGGCTAGTTCATTATATAAAAATAATGCCCAGAGTTCTGCTTTTCTTTTCTTTTTTTAATATGGAGATATACCTATCTCATAGGGCTGTAAGGGACCCCAAAAGGTCATCGAGTCCAGTCCCCTGCCTTCACCAGCAGGACCAAGTACTGATTTTGCCCCAGATCCCTAGGTGGCCCCCTCAAGGATTGAACTCACAATCCTGGGTTTAGCAGGCCGATGCTCAAACCACTGAGCTAGACCTCCCCCCTATTTTATGTAATATGCTTTCTTGGCTGAGTAGGATGGGTTCTGAAGAAAGGGCAGCAGTTGAAATCTTGGGCTAAAACTCTTTGACAGCATCTCTTCAGCATTCTTTTTATATGTCGTTTCCATGGGTGGAAAAAAGAGTAAGGGGGCTAAATCTGAATATTGTTCAAGGCTCTTTCTGTTTACAAATCACTACTTAAAGAAGCAACTATAAAAAGCTGAACTTGAGAACGGTTTCGGATAGGTATGAGACACTTTTCTGTATAACATGTTACCAAGGCATAGCCATCTCTCTAGCAAAGAATGCATCTCACTGCCAACCTTGCTAATGGCCATAGATCTCTCTGCCCATGTGTGGCGATTCAGTTCCTCGCTAAGTTTTGAGAGTTGGATGCAGATCCAGTTTAGAACTTTATGCATTAGCCACAGTGAAAATTTTTATCAGCCAGTGCTCCTGAAGGATGCTAAGCATGTTTCACACCCTCACATGTCACTATGCCATACAGGGCTGTGCAGTTTCTGTAGCAAACAAAATCCTCCTTTATCATGTCCTATGAATGTGTCAGTGTTTATTTTTGTCTTAATTCAAATGGTGCTCAAGCAAAAGTCTCTCCTTGTTGCTTTCCTCTCTTGGTTTTTCTGTTCTAGGTTTGTTTGTTAACCTTTACGTTACAGGTACTTGAATGCCTGCTGACTTGAAGGAGTGTTAAGCATGTGGCCTTTAGTAAAGGTTACCAACCTTAATTTCATCTGGGGTGACTTGGATGTATGTGAATAGATCCATGCCATTAAAACAGAATAAAAACAGGGATCAGGGGTTGGGAGAAGTAATGAATTTTTAATTGAATTTATTAAAAAAGAATCCCTGCTTGGTTGTTGTTTGAATGAGACCCATTGCTGGAGGAGGGTTTCATAATGAGAAAAACGAGTCACAAAAGTAGGGGCAAACTTCCAGGATTAGAAAATGTCTGGCTCCCTCCCCAGCGCCTTGGGGCTGGGTGAGATCTCATTTGCTATCCTTCCATTTTTGAAAAACTCTAATTATTACCACAACTTTTTCTAAATGTGAATGTTTAAGCTGTGCAACGATTTCATCATGATGTGCAGCTATCGAGCACTTTGATCTACCTTTCCATTTGAATCCACCATGGATTTGATCAAGTTGAGATTTCAATTTCTTTTTAGAAAGAAATTAATCTTTCACCAATGAGCCCCTCTTTTAAAATAGGTCTTTTCCAAAAAAAACATTTTATGTCAAAAATGGAAGTGATCATTTGACAATGAAACAATTGTACCAGCTTATATTCAGCTGTACATAGATTTTGTGTCCTTAAAAAACAAAACCCACTCTGTCCCCTACCTAAAATGCAACGTACTTGTGTCTGTCTCCCCTACCCAAAAGAAAAGAATAGTATGTGGTTGTCGTTATAATACCTTTTTTGATCGAAATCTATTTGTTAAATCCCCAAATCAAGCATTCTCTTACAGCAAAGAAAGGATGGATTTGTTTTCCAGTCTGGCTTTGCTTTTGGAAACTGCAGCTTTAGCAAGGTGCAAAGAAACATTGCTATGAAGGACAGTAGCCCAGTCCTACAGTGGGATCTATTGACTTCAATGGGACTCCACATAGATGGCCCCATGATCCTTTTCAGAGCCCTGTAGAAGTCAGCTGAGCTTTCTGCAGATGCTGGGGTCTGCCCACTGCAGGATCAGAGCCATTGTCTCTAGGATAATGAAACAGTCCTCCAAGCTTTGTACGTCTCACTCTTGCGTAAAGTGATGTTAAGCTGGCCTATTTACCATTTATTTTATGTCATTACATGCTTTTTAACAGCTGTAGTTAATTTCTTTGTAACCACCTGATGCATTAGGATTTTTCTCCCTCGTTGACATGAATTATCATTTCACACTGAAATTAGGGGTGATCAAATGGGCCTTGTGACAGTGTACATAATCTTGTATATTTATTTTGAGAGAAAATATGTATAGTATATGATTGAAAAGGATGAAAAATCAAACTGGGAATACTTAAATGGGCAATTGTAAAGCAAACAAAAAAAATCATACCTTATTTTGTATAAAATGTACATTTGGGGGAAAAAATTTCTAATGTGTTACCAATGTTTTCATAGTGCTGCCACATCTTTTTTTTAAAGCGTCCCCCTTTTCCCCCATTTGACTATAATATGGTGTAATTAAACTTCAAGGAAGTGTGTAACAGAGAGAGAGAAAAAAATTACAAAGCCATATTATTTGATTTACTTCATTAACCTGTATAACATTATAGGTTTACCATCAAAGATAGGTTGTTTTTATAGATAGTGTCACCAAAGACTTTTTTTCTTCAGATTTATTAAAATTTTTGTTAATAAATTATGTACTATTCTGTCATAGTGTGTTTATTATTTTTAATGAAGAGCCACAATTTTGCTTGTACTTCTGACAAGCAAATGGGAGGGGTGTGATTGTCATTTATCTCAAAATCAGATTACTTACTGATAACTGCTTTTTCCTGTATCTATTTTCTCCTCAAACTGTACAGAGGAATGTGTGGATGTGTCTTACAGTAAATATATTATCTATATCATGTATACACAGTGGTAACTATTAAAAATTCAACATTTACCTGCAGTTACCATCTAGTATTATCTGAGAAAAATGCAGCATTTCCCCATACCTGGAATATTAAATGTCTCTCTCACTCACACACACACACACACACACAATCATCACTGGCACCCGTCACCACAGTACTAGTGTGTAATATTACAATGGTATAAGAGATAATGTGTCATGATAACTGCTGACTAATGCTGACCTTTTAATGGCAATCACTGTATATATGTGTGTGTATCTACAATACACACTGTTGTACTGATATTGATCTCCAAGGCCTAAAGATTTAAAGGTGTTTATAAGCCCTTTTGCTGTCCAACATTAAACAGTGATAGATAGGTTTGGGTTATGTTTCTACAGAGACCCTGATTCTACCTGGTTATTTGGCAAACACCCAAAAGCATTAATTCAAATAGAAAGTGTATTGATTAAACACAAGAAAGAACAAGAAAGAAAAAACACACATTCATATTGAAACTGTGGTTGAGGGATTATGCAAAACAAACTTAATGATAACCTTTAAAGTCCTTCTCCTTTTGGAGACAAAATATCAGTCTCTTATTTTCAGAATAATCTTTCTTTGATAAGGAAAAGGTTAATTTTACCCTCAGTGGGAAGGGCATTTACTTATCCTGTTCTTAACAGACAGACACAAGGTAAGGGAGACAGAATAGGAAAGATGGGTGAAATATGGCTTCTGTTGATGTTTTTGGAACACTGGACTGCTGGATAGTTATGAGTAGATGTTTTGGCTGGCAAGTCGGCCACAATACCTGCTGCTTGGACCCTGGCTCATGCTCTGGTCAGGGATGTCATCTTTTGGATCCTTTGTCCTTAGACAAGGCAGATTTGGATGAATGCAGTATAGTTGATTTTAGGATTCAATGAAAAGCTGAGAGAATGGGAGAAAAGAGGGAGGTGAGAAAGTAACACAACAAGGGAATGGACAATTTACAGGATCTTACTTGCCTGTGCAGTGCGGGGAATTAGGTATTCCCACTGATGGGCTGAGGACTGGATGGCATGATTGTGTGATGACTTTCAGCTCTCACAGGTGAAAACAAAGTTCCTTAAAGAAGAGCAAGCCAACTGGCCTTCCTTTAAGGAAGAACCTCCTTTGCCTGATCAGTTCCTGACTTAGGTCGAGGAAGCTGAGATGAATCAAGGTGAGTTGCTGTGTTGGCTAGTCAGGGGATGAGCTGGAGGAAAATAATTCCTTTTTTTCAATGTGTCTTTTTAAGAACCCAAAAAGGAATCAAAGTGGGTGGCATGTTTTATCCTCATTATTTTGTCCACCAACTAAATCTGTTTCTATAAGGCCAAATTTGGCATAGGTAACTTTGTTCCCACATTTTCTTGTTTACTAAGTAGTATTTTACCGTAGTTCTTCACTGATGATTAGTAGGCCATTTTTGTTTGGATTAATTCAGTTTTTCTGTTTGGTTTCCCTGCACCTGTTCATAACATTCATTTATTGAAAACAACTTGACTTTTTTCCCATGGTTAATTCTCAAGCAGACGGCGAGTCATAGATTATGGTGACATGCTATGAACTTTCACATACTCTTCACAGTTGCTTAGGGTAAATTTTTAAGTCCAATAATCACAACAACAACACAGTGAAAATTGCCCTAGCATAAATTGTCATCCCATCTGGTCCTACTGCCAAAAAAATCTGGTCTATCTCAGAGAATGGCTGCAGAAAGCAGATGAGTCTGGCTGGCTCAGTTATATTACAATATAAACATTAAGATGATTCTATGATTCTAAGATACTTAGCTTGTTTTATCACAATATAACACCACATGTGGCTGAATTTTCATTTGCTAATGTTAACAGAAAGAGGAATTCTATTGTCTGTTTACCTGCAGAATAAGAAAAAGGGGGACAGATACTCAGCTGCTGTAAATTGGTGTAATTCTATTGAGGTCAAGGGAGCTGTGTTGACTTACACGAGCTGAGGATATGAGCCCATATATTGAAGGGGAAATTAACAGAAATAATAACTTAAATAAATAAATAATTTAAATGACACACATTTGACAGCAGGGCTTTTCTGAAAATTATCTGTTAAATTCATTGGATGGTAACTTGAATTGAGTTATCTTTATATATATATATATAAAGATGGGTCTGCACTGATCTGCATTCTATTTTATGTTCCTCTTCTAAACCATCTGCAAAATGCTTCTTAGGGAAAAGAAAATAGCTTCCACTGAAAACCAAATATATTGTTTTCTCCTTCTGTGAAAACTGTTAGCAAAGCAATACTTATAATGTGCTCAGATGGAACCAGATTTTTCTTATCTTAAGATTTCAAACAATTTAAAAACTGCTTTTGGGGTGGCTATTAGGGATGTTGCATGATGGGTCTTATTCCAAACTTTCTTCTTGTTTTATCTTATATTGGCTTTGCAAGTGTATCGGTATTAACATTCCTTCCAGACTGTGTGTTCTTTTGAGGCGGTCTCCTAGTACAGCTTAGCTCATTCTGTGTGTCACTGAGGGTTTTTTTCACATTAATAATGAGTTGCTGTATCACACTGTATTTTATTTTTTCCTCTTTTCATCTCTAACACCCCCCACACAGCACACCCCCTTTCTGTAATTAACAGCTGTTCTGTTGACTTTTATAGGCTTAGAGAATAGAACATTTTGTTTAAAAAAAGGAATTTTAATAAATCCATATTTGATACTTCACTGTATTGTATTTGAACAAAGCAATGCTAACATCAACTACAGAGGTCAAAAAATAACAATCTCGTTACATTTCACTGGGAAAAGAGAACTTAGGGAAGTGTCTACAGCAGCATTTTTTCTTCAATTTTTCCCTTGGAACAGCTCCCCAGTAGGGCCTATACTAGAAATGTTGGTGCAGACCAGCTGCTGGCATGTTATTATTTATTTGTATTATCATAAACCTCGGAGTCCTAGTCTTGGACCAAGAACTCATTGTGCTAGGTGTTGTACAAACACAACCCCTGTCCCAACGAGCTTACAATCTAGGGTCAGATTTTCAAAACTGCTCAACTCCCATTTAGGCATTTCCACCTATCTTTAACTAATGATTTGGGGATCCTTCATTTTTTGGGTGCCCAATTTGAGCATCTTTAAAAGGCCTGGTTTCCAGGACAAGCGTGAGTGCCTTCCCTCAGAAGATCATTGGGCATCCAAAACCAGACCCCTAAAATCACAAGCACTGTGGAAAGGGAGAGTCTTACATGAAGCAGTCAGATTTCCAACAGTGCTCAGTTTCTGGCAGCAGCCATTGTTCCCAAGTCACCTGCTGGGCGCTGAGCTGTTTTGAAAATCTGGCCCTTAACTATTATGTCACCTGACGCTGCTCAAAGCTGGTTTACATGACAATCCAGTTGAAACACCAGAGGCCTAGCTACATCCTGCAATTGGTACTACTGTTGGAGGCGCAGTGGTTGGAAATGTGAAGGAAATTGCTAATGCGGACATGGTTAATGCAAGGGGCCAGAAGCTGGCTTTATAAATCAAAAGGTGTGTCAGGATTTTGCTTTGGTTTAGATCACAGTAATGGTGGGGCAATGAGGATCTGATTCTCCATTCACTTAGACTGGGGCAACTCAGTAGTGGCTGCATTGAAGATGATGGATTTTTAGTGGTGTAAGAGAGGCGAATCAGGCTTTGAGAGCCATGAGCAAAATTATCTTCATGTTCTGTAGTGGTTTGGTCCTGCCACTTACTGAGCCACATCTCAGAGGTGCTAAGTACCTTCAGCTCCCACTGAATGACTTCAGCTGGAGTTCAAAGCTCTCAGCACCTAATCCTGTACCTCCAAGCAGAGTCAGATAGTTAAACCACTCTGTACACGCAGATCAGACTGTTCACTTTAATATGGTCATTGGACAAGGCGCCCATGACTCAGTGGGGTTATTTCTTTTATAACCAGAGAATAGGAAAAGCAGAAATAAAGCATCCACTTCCCTTAAAAGTTACTAACTGTAATGTGAATCAGTCCACTGCATTTCCATTTCCCTCCTCCATAGTGAATCAGAGTGTATCACAAAATAATCTAAAAATTGTGAATTGCCCAGGATACCAAGCAATAACGGAGATGGGATCGGGTAATAATGGAATCATCTTAAGTCTACAGACTGACTAAATACAATCCATGGGAAGTAATGAAATACATTTAGTTCATTCCAAAAACAGCTAATAACTGATAGACGTGCGTGCACTCTTTCTGTCTCTTTGTCTCTGTCCCTGTGGGGCTAGATTCTGGTCTTACCAACAGCAGAATAAATCCAAGTAATTAGAGGCGTGAAGTCAATGGCAAAACTCTCACGTACTTCAGTGGAGTAAGATCAACCCCTATGTCAGTGGTTCTCAAACTTTTTATTTCCGCGGACCACTTGAAAATTGCTGAGGATCTCAGCGGTCCACTTAATGATCTTTCCAAATGTCGTTTGTACCATTAGCTAACTATTGTAAAGCACTTTGGACAAAAGTGCTATGTAAAAAAACCTAAAGAATAATTAACGTGTTTTTATTCTACAAATAAAAGCACACAATTCATATTTTAATATCTGTAGTCTCTCCCCCACCATGGCAGCCCCCGACAGGGCCGCCCAGAGGATTCAGGGGGCCTGGGGCAAAGCAATTTCGGGGGCCCCTTCCATAAAAAAAAAGTTGCAATACTATAGAATACTATATTCTCGTGGGGGCCCCTGCGGGGCCTGGGGCAAATTGCCCCACTTGCCCCCCCTCTGGGCAGCCCTGGCCCCATCTCTCCCCAGCAGCCACAGCCCTGAAGATGGAGAAAGTCACCTCTTTCTCTGGCACTGCAGCCCTGCACGTCCAAAATTCCCCCTACCCCCTCTTCTCATCCCACTTCCCCCTCCCACCTACCTCCTATTTTCCCCACCTCACCCACTGGTCCCTCCCACCTACCCCCTATCGCCCCCAAGGCCACCACCTCACCTTACATGTGCATCTTCTCCAGGGTCCAGGCACCTAATTAGTGGAGCCACACCTGCACAGCTCCACTAATTAAGTGGGCGGCCCTTCATTCTCTCAGGAGTGGCTGCCCAGGTGCACACCATAGAAGGAACTATCTGCGGACCATCTGAATGGAGCTCGTGGACCACTGGTGATCCGCGGACTACAGTTTGAGAACCTCTGCCCTAGGTCAATAAGCTCAGTTTAGCTGTCGGTTGCCAGGGTACTCAAGGCACTCAGAAAGTTTGCTTGGAGTTGGGGGGTTGCAGTGACTATGTACCCACCACCCGACCTTTAGTTGTCCAGGTGGGCAAAGTGTGGGAAGTCCAGTTCAATATGCTCCCCAATCACACTGACAGATACCACTGTCAGAAAGGGGCAGCTTTCTTAAGAAGAAGCCTGAACCTCCATGTTAAGGAAATTAATACAATGATTGTACACAAAGACTCTGGGCTTTTTCCTTTATCACTTGTGAATCTGCATAAAGAAAGCCTCTAACTGCTTGTAAACATAACTGCACAAGTGTGGCACTGAATCTCTCATTAGCTAGAACAGTAAGGATTTTATAAGCATCTTTTTGGGAGTCTCCAGGCCAACAACCTGAACTGTGTGACACATGCCTGTGCTGTTAGGCCTTTGAACTTCCAGCTCTGAGGAGCAGAAGAGAAGCAAGGATGTTATAACGCTTGCCAACCGGGATTGCATTTTCATAGAATCATAGATTATAGGACTGGAAGGGACCTCGAGAGGTCATCGAGTACAGTCCCCTGCCCGCATGGCAGGACCAAATACTGTCTAGACAGTATTTGCCATAAGCCCTTTCCCCCATCCTGTGTCTACCTTGGCTATTAAGACTGCAAGCTTTTCAGGGCAGGGACTTTTTATTCTGTGTTTATACACCGTCGAGTACAATGGGTGCCCATGACTATCGCTCCTGGGTGCTAAGGTAATACAAATACATAATAAAAATAACCCTTGAAAGGTGAAAGGTAAGAGAAGAAATATTTAACCGGTAAAGCATCAAGACAGCCGGTCATACGAGAACAATGTGACTTATTTAAGCCACTCATTTATTTTCCTTCCTTAGAACTTTATAATGTGGGTGTTATTTCACCAGTAGTGCCGTTTAGTATAGGGAACCAGAAAAAACATTTGACTACAAAAAGAATAATGAATGAAGGGGGTTTTCTAATCCGTTTTTTGAAAAATTTCTTCCAAATTGGGACTTTGAAGCTGGGACTTCTGGATCACAGCTTCTGTGTGCCAAGAGCAAGGGACTGGCAGTCAGGACTCCTGGGGTTTATGCCTGAATCTATTTTCACCAAGAATCAGATGGGTATTAAGTACTGATCCTGTAGCACAAGAAGTAATGTGAGCTTTTCGTGTTTGTACTAGAGCTTTCTGATCCTCAGATGAAGGGATAAGCACAACGTTGTATTTATTATTCACTGCAGGCGAACCTCCCTGATACATGCTGGTAATTGGGAAACCCATTGTGAATCACTGTTTTTTTTGTTTTTTGGGGTTTTTTTTAAACTAGCGTGTAACTAAGAGACAGTAAGAAAGCGTAATGATTTATGCTGCGTCAAAGCAAGAGCAATATCTGAAGCATTTACAAAGATACATCAGACTCATTCTCCCCACTTAGCAGCTGGGTAAAATGTGGGGCAGAGTTTGAGGGCTCAATGGTGAGCACCTCGTGCAATGGGTTAAGCACGTGGGTCGTTAAGGGTGCTCACTGCCTTGCAAACATATTCACAATGACACAGCAAGTCAGTGGCAGAACCAGAAGAAGAGCCCAGTTCTCCTTACATCTAGCTTTCTCCTCTGAACCATTCTGCCTTTCTTATCCTGCTAATGGCATATTAGTAAATAGTTCGTAGTGTGTAATGACACCTTGCTGTAGCACTCCGTGTTGAACTCATTGGGGGTGGTCTGCTGGGCCTGTGTGTATGGATTAATGCCAGGCAAATTAGTGAAGTCATACTGTATTCTGCAACTGGCCAACTTCAATGCTTATTTAGCTTTCCACAATTCTTCCAACCTTTCTTTGACTTCAGTCTGAAAGGAAGCAGTGCTGTTTCAATCAAGCCAACCAAAAGAAACCAACAGAATTTATCCAGCATGCTGAAGCCCTAAAGGCATCATTCATAACAAGTCGTCTTCGGTGGGAAAATGAAGTTGGTGCCAAGATGCCTTCTGAAGGTTACTATCAAATCTGAAGTGTTACATAGTAAGCAGTGTGTGTGTGTGTGTGTGTGCGCGCACACACGCTGACAGCACGAGGTGGGATGGCAGTTTGCATCCTGAAAATACTTGCAAATGACCTGTGGTGCTTTATACATGTAATGCATCAAACTTAATGAGCTACTCATGTTTTGTGATGCAATAAATGCAATGAGTCACTAAAGTGCATTGAATGTCATTTACTGTGTGGAACATATGGATATATTTAATTCACTCTAAACAAAGAGCTCTAGTAACCCTGTCTTTGTTCCCCATTGTTTTATGTGCTGAGCAAACAATAATACCTGTTTTCTTTTCCTACACAGCAGCCTTGGTCCAGCTGATAACTCCTTCTTGATGAGTTGCAATAAATAATTGACCACAAAAGTTCCAGACCGGCAATTTACAAGGGGTTAATGTTTGGGTTAGGTGAATGATCAAAGGCAAAATATTGCTCTGCCAAAGCATGTGCTTGAGGAAATTCAAAGCAGTGCTCATTGATTTGTCCATCTTATTGGTTGTAAGTTACATTTGGTTCAGGAAGCTTTCCATTAATAGATCAAGAGTTCTGCACAGAACATGAGTCAAGTGTGTTAATACATTGTGTTTTCATTTAGAAAATGAATGTCTCCATCAGAGTTGTTTCCTCCGCAGGAGTTTGTTTATGTTGTTGCACTGCATTCCTATTTCCTGTCACACAGCTAAGTAAGCTAAGAATGGGTTGAAGGTCGGTGTGCAGATTAATTTTCAACATAGAAGGATGCTTATTTTTTTCCTTTTAATGAGTGGTTATGCAACCTCATTGTCTATTGCAGAGGAGTGAGCCTTTTAAAAAAAAGTCTTTAACACTGGTGTACTTGGATTCCTCTGCATACATTAGGAATCCTCTTTTATCATTCTACAGATTTATACCATTGCTGGTTTACTTGTGCAAATTCTGTATGAATGGTGAACTTACCATAAGTTAACTGTCTTGTAAACAAAATACACTTAGCAATGTGGTAGAAGGTTTGCTACTGAACATCTAGAAGCAGAGCCGGCTCTGGCTTTTTTGCCGCCCCAGGCAAAAAAGCCTCCCGCCGTGCCCCCTCCCCTCCCCCCCAGCGCAGCAGGGGAGGGCGCCGAGCCCAGCCGCGGGCCGCTCTCCCCAACTGGCCAGAGCGCCGGGGGGAGGGCAGAGAGCCCGGCCGGGGCTCCGCTCTCCCCAGCGGCCGGAGCGCCGCGCCGCCCCCCTCCAGGTGCCGCCCCAAGCACAAGCTTGGTGGGCTGGTGCCTGGAGCCGGCCCTGTCTAGAAATAGGACAGACAGCAGCTTGTCTACAGTATAATTATTTTCATATTCAGTTTGCACTGGGCAGTGGGGAAGAGGCTGTTGGATAAGAACTTCGTGGCATTGCTGCTCCTGGGAGGCTGAATTCTCCTATCTGTACTTCAAAGCCGCAAACTTGGAATGATTTCCTGTAAATGTGTGATACTTGGTCATTTTAGAGTGAAAGTCCATCCTTGTTTTTAATTTGTTTCATTGTATTTGTGTGTGTGATGTATAATGTCCGCCCCACCATCTGAAGTGTGCTGGTAAAATGATGGCTGATTAGGCCCCAAGAAAATTTTAGGGGCCAGTTTTACTCATATGCCCCAGATGCTTTGTGCCACTTCAGTAACACATAGCAGCTGTAAACTCAGTTTAACTGCCTGGTTAAAGTGGGTCGACGGCAGCTTTGCATCAGCTGGAACATACTGATGAGTCTGGTCCTAGATGTTTAATAGCTGGTATATCCTCTCTAAAGCTTACAACCCATCCTTGCAGGGAAACGGACTCCTTGCAAGGTCTCTTCCACTTATAACTGTTTTAACTAAGCATCCAGATATTGGTATTGGGATGCTGTATCCTATTACTTTTTTGTTGACAGGATCATACCAGTGTGCAGGAGAGTGTTGAGTGACTAGGTTTAGATAGAAAACTATCCTGCATTGTCTCTTTGTCTGTTGTTCTCACTCTTTCCCTGCAGCACTACCCTGCTGCCCTCTGTGTGTAGCAGCAGTGAAAGCTTATCCTCCCAACTCTCCAAAGTGCTCTGTGCCCCTGCTTCAGAGATTGGAACGTTAGTCCATTTCACTGCCCGGAGCACAGAGCAATGTGCTGAGGAACTAAGTGACGTGGGAGGTTTCAGGGAGGGCTTTGACTCCCCCTCACGGTCCCGCTGGTATTTAAAATATGTACATGGGAAGGGAGAGAGAGTGCAGATCATATCACAGACAAACCCCCATTATCTGAGCAGTTCAAAAGTGAGGGATGGGACCACACACACATGGTAAAGATGAAAGGGAGGCTGGATTCTTCCGCTAATTATATGTGCATGGCGGGGGCTGTCCTCACCTGCCTAGCAGCACAATGTCCCCTCCACACAACGGGCTCGGGCTCCCACTAGACCTCTGAACAGATGGAGCTACACAGATATGGGAGTGTACAGGGGATGTGCCATTCTCTGGCCCTGCTTACCTCCCAGGAGGGAATCAATACAGCTTGGAACTGTGACATCTCTCTAGGTCCCTTCCATTGTTGCCTCTGAACAGTCATAAGGGGGGAAAGGACCCAACCAACGGTGGAGACTCAAGCCATGCTGCCAGAGGGAGAAGGGCCAGCAGTGCAGCCCCCACCTCTGCAGACACTTTCACATTTGTCCTCTCTCTGTAGAATGCAGACGCATACAGAGAGAGGGGAACGCGAGGCAGGGAGCTGTGGGGAGGGAATGGGGTTATCTGTGATGAGAATGGGATGGTTGTGGGATTTTAGTGGGCATGAAAAATAAGCAGTGACCAAGATAAATGCTATTTGTAGGTTTGGGTCAGGGACTGATAGTAGCTTCAGAGTGGGGCAGTGGGGAGTGTTTATATTTAGCTTACATAGAAATACTAAGGCACCGACCTGTCATCACCGGTGTCACTTCTATACAGGCTCTTACGCGGCCCTCATCACCATAGTGTCTGAGCCCGCTCCAGTCATGCACTAAGTGGCATGACTGACGTGAGTCACATGAAGTTCGTTCCTTCTCTCATCCTCTCCCTCCATGTGTGCACTGCAGAGTTTTGTTGGGTTTCTTTAAACGTCCTCACTGCCCTGTGTTTATGTTGGAGAAGGCCGGGTTGAAGTCATAGGGTTGCAACTTTCTAATTACTGACAACTGCACCCACCCCCTGATCTTGCCTCTTCCCCCGGAGGCCCTGACCCTGCTCCACCTTTTCCCCCAAGACGCCATCCCCTGCTCTGCCTCTTCCTCCTAGGCCCCACCACCACTCACTCCTCTTCCCCCCACCCGCTCGCGTCTCTTCCCCCTCCCCCTTCTTTGTAGCTGGACCCTCTCTACCTCTCTCCCCTCTGCTGGGCTCCCTCTGCTCCAGAGCAGCCTGACATGGAGCCTGCCTGCCTACCTCTGAGATGCAGGCAGAAGGGAGCCCTGCCTGAGCAGGGGCTGGCGCCAGTTGATGACCTGGCGTCGCCCTCCCACTAAGGTAACTGGACTTTTGGTGTCTGATCAGTACATCTGAGTGGAGACTGCCAGGTCCCCTTTTCGACTGGACTTTCCGGTCAAAAACTGGGCATCTGGTAACCCTAGTCGAAGAATAGCGCCTTGCACTTGCAGCAGAAAGTGGTGACATTTGGGAGACACTTTGCTTGGATTTTGTATCCTTTTCCTTCACCTTTCATTTGCCTTTTTTGACTGTATGCTGTTTAAACTGTATCATCTTCTACACTGGGAAAGCATCTAGTACATTCTGCATGTCTCTGCGACCATAAATAGTAAATAATTGCAATACTCTCTCTCTAATGGAGTGCTTCCTCTCCATCTCCTCTGTACTTGGTATCATTGAAATGTGCTTGTGTGTCCAGATTTTCTAAAGAGCGCAGCTCCTATTTAGCCACTTAAATAAGGGCCAGATGTTCGGAAGTGCTCAGCAGGGAGCTGCCACCATTGTGCCACTTCTGACCAGGTTTTCACACCCAGCATGCTGAACTTTTTTTGAAAATCTGGCCATTTGTAAGCTCTTTGGGGCAATGACTGTCATTTACTATATGTTTGTACAGCGCCTAGCACAATGGGACCCAGCCTGGCTGTGGCCTTTAGGTGCTACCTCAATATAAAGGTTAAATAATCATATATTTTTATTTCTGGTGCCTAATTGGGAGTTGATGTCATTGGAAAATCTTGCCCATAGTGTGCTAGCTTTGACCCTCTTCCAGATCTCAGAGCTGCCAATCATTGTCTCCATGCCTCAGGTTCCCCCTATAAAATTGTCCTTTTAGTGTTTACCCAAGATAGCTGTTCAGGGGGTTGATTAATGTTATCAAATCACATTGAAATTCTCCAGTTGAAGGTGCTAAGGAAGCGTAACGTGTTATTATTCATGCCCATATTCTTCCAAGCGTGCAAAGAAACTGTTCACTTGGTTGCAATGATCAGGTAGAAACTAGCACACAGTGTGTCTATTAACAGATAAATCTTCTTTCAACGCTCTGGTGTTTTGTTTTGTTTTTTTTTATTCACACAACAATGGCGTTATTAGGAATCCATCTAGAACAGAGTCATTTCTTTTTCAAAGGTAGGTTAGAAGTTTAGCCACTTCTTGACAATGTCTGATCAAAGAACTGCGGGCAACGATGCAAAAGAATTGTTCCCACTCTGACCTGGCAGATCTGCCAGTAGAAGCTCAGCTGGCAGATAAATCTATAGAAGCTGCCGGCCTCTCTCTGTGCTGTATGCTAATGTCTCACCTGCCACGTGTTCTGAGATGCTGGAGGATCACTAGCTGGCCATGTGAGAGGGGAAGACGTCGCACTCTGCCTCCCAAGCAACTTGGTATGGGCTGTTGTCATTAAATAGGCTGGGTGCAAATGTAGCCCAATTAAAAAAAGAAAGAAATCTTGTAATCAGCTTCACTATCGCAATTCCTGAATCACCCGACCTGAAATCCTGGGTTGCCCACCGAGGCCTAACTTCTTGGCTCCTCTTTGCTGTAACTCAGGAAGGTTGTCCAGCTGCCGGAAGTGGCTTTGCTTGATGCAAAGGGGTGCTGTGAAAGGAGAGAGAGAGATTAGGAAGCAATCTGATCATTTTTCTGCTCTCATCAATGAACTGGAAAGTCTTGGTGTCCTGACTGCTGAGCTGCGGTGCTGAATGACTAAGGCATGCACTAAGCTCTTCTATCTTCACTACTATAAGAGGCAGTTTGGTTCAGTGGAAAGGGCACTGGAGAGACTGAGGCAGAGCTGTCTGAGGTTACCCCATAGCCCTGTGATTAGGGAACTCACCCAGAAGGTGGGACACATGGGTACACATCCCTGCTTCAGAGCAAGCAGAGTGAGGAGTGGTGCCCAGGTCCCCCAGTCTATGCGGTATAAGGGGCAGAGCATAACCCCCTGTGTTTTGTGAGGAACGGCTGACCTGGCTTAGGTGCCTAATTCCAGAGAGGGTTCATGGTTGTGAATTCCAAGTGGAGGGAGGCGCTTAACTATCGTTGAGGGGCAGGGCTTAGGCCACACCCCTCTCCTCCGCATTTCCTATTGGCTAGCTTAGGCAGCTTCCCATTCAGCTTGGCTTTTGTGAGTTCCATTCTTAGGCACCTAGCTCTCCCCATGCCTTGTATAGGGAGCTTGGGCCCCTAACTCAGGGCTGGTCATTGCCTTTGGTGTCAGGGCACCTGCATGTTAGGTGTTGCAGTGCTGAGCCAAAGTCCCCTTGTGGATCTAGCACGAGGTGTCAATGAACTCTTCTGAGTACGGGGCTGCTCCCTTTTAGGTTTTTTCTCCCCAGCATGCCTTTTTGGGGCTGGCTTTTTAGATCAGGCAGAGCCAACTGATTGGAGCCCTAACATGGTCATTTTACAGCTGGCTGCTGCTTGTCACTTCTGCCTCTCTTCCAGCTGGTAAAGTACTGTTTTACCTTTCTGATTGCTGACAAGATGGCATTATCTCACACTGGAGAATCACTCTGCCATACAGCAGCTCTGGCTAATGTGTGTGTACAGATGATGTTTATGAAAGTCAGGGGGTAATTTACATATTGCACTGGGCTCTGTTACAACATGTAAAATCATCATACACAAATACCGTATACTAAACTGCTCCCCCTGTTCTCATAATTAACCAGTGGAACAGGTTATTAAGGGGAGTGAGGGTTTCTCTGTCACTCTGAGTCCTTAAATCAGGACTGGATGTCTTTCTTAAAGAGGTAGGGTGTGTCTACACTGGAGCTGGAAGGTATGAATTCCAGCTCAAGGAGGCATATCTGCTCTAGCTCGGATCGAGCTAGCACACTAAAAATAGAAGTGTCGCTATGGCAATGCAAGTGACAGTCAGAGCTAGCCACCAGGAGGTCATACCTGTGATCTCAGTTAGGATTGTATTTGGGGTGGCCAGCCCCTCCCACCCCTGGTACAACTGCAGCTACAATCAGAGCTAGCATGGGTATGTCTCCTCGGCCTGGAATTTACGACTCTCAGCTCGAGTGTAGACATACCCGTACTTTAGTTTAACCACAAGTTGTTGGATTAGATGCAGGAATCATTGGGTGAAATCTCTGGTCTGTTAGAATCATAGAATATCAGGGTTGGAAGGGACCTCAGGAGGTCATCTAGTCCAACCCCCTGCTCAAAGCAGGACCAATCCCCAGACAGATTTTTACCCCAGTTTCCTAAATGGCCCCCTCAAGGATTGAACTCACAACCCTGGCTTTAGCAGGCCAATGCTCAAACCACTGAACTATCCCTCCCCCCATTTAGGCAGGAGGTCAGACAAGATGACCATAATGGTCCTTTCTTGCCTTAAAACCTATGAGTCCATCATTACCACTCTCCTAAACCCAACCAAAAATAAAAATATAAAGTCTTCCTCCCACCCGGCATGGCTGCATTGGAGCTGACAGGTGTAATTTCCAACTCAGTTAGACAGTAATTTCAGTAATTAGTAATTACTCAGTAATTTCCTGTACTAGCTCTGATGAAGTAATGTGCTAAAAATAAAAGTGTAGCCATGATGGTGTGAACATGAGATGGGCTCGCTGCCCCATGCCATACGTACCTAGGAACTTGGAGGGATCATACGTAGGGTGGCTAGCACCTCCCACCACTCACACTGCTATGGCAAAACTTCTATTTTTTAGTGCACTCGCTCAGTCAGTGTAGACATACCCTCAAGCTGACTCCTCCCCAAATACCCATGTGCTGCAGTGTGTCTGGAGCAGTAATGCATTCCAGCTGTGGCGGACCAAGTTTAACTTTTCCAGTTAGTTACTTTTCTCTGTGGGCATGTTCAGTCCACCTCATCGGGAAAAACCTGAGTAAAAAGAGAGCCTTGCAATGAGCCGCAGAGTAAGTGGAAATGGGCTTTGTCAAACCAGGAGGGGAAGTATATCCCAGAGTCACAGGCCTCCACTGAGAATGCCCTGCCCCCAGCCAGCCAGATGTAGGGAATGTGAGCTCTAGCTTCCCATCTGATTTCAGCTGTGGAGTGGTAGCGGGAAGAGAGGAAACATTGGCTTGACACCAGCATAGTGAGGGCTTTGCAATAGCATCTTAGTTTTGAAACTTCCCTTTTCTCAGACACCTTGCTGTTCCAGTCCTGGGGAAAGAGAGTTTGCAGTGGGGTTGTGATATGCAAGGTGAATAGCTAGTGCCTTGGACCAAAACAGAAATGCTTTAATTTTGTCTGACTTTGTACCTTACAGCATCGGCTTCATTAGATTCCCAAACCCATGCTGTGGCTTCTGAGACTGAGAGTGGAAATGAAAGGTGCAATTCAGCTATTTGCATATAAAGATGCTATAATTGTTATGACAGATAGTCTGTTTTAGTTTAGCCTGCACTTTAACTGGGACCATTAAATGCTCCGTACTTAGATAAGAGGTAGCTTTATCAATTATTGATCCCTGCATAGAGCAGCTCTACAAAGTTTTCATTAGTGCTATGCACAAATAAAGTTGTAATTCATGGTTGTGAGCAAAGCACTGTGAATTCTGAGTCCACGTGAAAGCAACACAGACATTTGGAAGAGGAGGAAGAAGAAGAAACTCCCAGGAGGACTGGATAGCATAGGTATTAATAGGGTAAGCAGGGTAAACTAGTGATTCAATCACTGGACTAGGAGTCAAGAGTGGGGTTCTATTCCTAGTTCTGCCACTCACCTGCTGTGTGAGCTCAGGCAAGTCACTTCACCTCCATGTATCTCTGTTCATGTTGTAAGTGGAGCTGGCTGGAAAATGGAAATAACTTCCCATGGAAAAATTTTGCATTTTTGAACAAAAAAAATTGTTCCAAGTTAAATTATTTTGTGGGGAGGGTTTTCAAGGAAATTCTCTTTTGGGAGAACCAAACTGGAATTTTTTGGCTTCCCAACTGCCCACCATTGACGAGAGCCTTCCAGCTCAACTGCCAGAAAGCAGCGAGCTAGAGTGCTCAGCCTCCCCCAGCTCCAGGAACCAGAGAGGCAGAGAGTCTTTTAGCTGGGGGTGGTGGAGTAACACAGAATCAGGGAGCTCAGCCTGGCAGCCCTCTGGGAAAATGTCTGTCTACCACAAGTGAAATTGACAAGAACTTTGCAGGCAGGCAGCCAGCAGGAGCAGCCATTTTGATTTTCATGATGGAAAATGATTTTTTTCTGCAAAACTGAATTTTTTTCATGGAGAGAAACAAGGGAGGCGAAAGCTCTGTTCCATCTCTTCTGATCATCCCATACTCTGACAATTCCAGAGTGATTGGATGTTTCAGCTCAAAACATCAGCAGTGAAATAGTTCATATGTTGACTGTGAACACTCAAGACTGCTGATGACCATTTAACCCTCTATTGAGATGAATAGAGAACTGTTCACCCCTCTCAAATCTAGTGTTGCCCAGAACTCCCCCTCAGTGGGCCAGACTCGTTCAAACCTCCCTGAAAATTCACTACATTTGAAGCCCCAAAAATGCTGGCCCATGTCAACAAAACACTGTCACCTACCCAAAGGAGAAAAGTTCTCTGTTCTGCCTAGATACTTCTGTGGTCCCCATCGCCATAACAACTGAGTGCTTCATGCACATCAGTGAATTTATCCTAAGATAACTCCTATGAGGTATGGGATGTATTATTGTCTTCATTTTACAGATGGGGAATGAGGAATAGAAACACGTTGACTAGCACAAGGTCAGCACAGGAAATCTGTATCAGAAGAAGGATCAGAATTCAGGTCTTCTTCCAAAACCACATCTTACTCACAATACTTTGATTGGGTATCCCAGTACCTTCTTGTTATCTGTCTATTTAGACCATTAGTTCCCTGCAGTCGTGCCTTCCTTTGTGTTTTATATAAAGCAGTGCACACCATGGACACTTAATAATAAATAATTATTTGTGTGTTGGAAGCATACTGTTTGTTCAGTATTTCTTTCTTTTTCTTTTTCTTTTTTTTCTTTCTTTTTCCCATGCACGTTAGGCTGTTTTCAGAATCTTTGAAGTTCTGCAATCAGCAGAGGTGTCCAAGGCCAACACTATATCAGTGCCATTTTCAAACTATCTCCTCCTTAATTCTCTCATCCTTACTGCAGAAGCTGCTGTGTTGGGATCTGGCCAATGATACAGCCATGACTTTGACTCATGGGGGAATTGCTTTAGTACTTGAGTCTCGTGGGTCTTTCATCAGTGATCATCGAGTGCGGATGGCACTTCAATAATTTCCACTTTTCAAAATTGATTTCTGGCTACAAGGACTCTGAATGAGCAGTCATTTCTTTCCTTCTGAATGCTGCTAGAGCTGAATTAGTTATCTTTTCTCCTCCTTTTCAGCTGTTGTTTCAAAAAGACCCAGCACTTTGCTTCTCTTCTGAGAGGCATTGAAACTGAGCTCTAATGTACAGTTTGAAATCTGTGGTAGGTGCCTGCTTTCTTTCACCTGGACTATAGGGCAAATGTAAGGGTATAGGTTCTATTCGGAACATTGGGGCTGGTCACAATTTTTCAACCAAAATTTTTTTCCTGTCAAAAAATGTGGCTTAAGCAAAATCAACTTTTTCTGCAGGAAAATGGAGATTTCAACACATTTTTTCCAGGAGGAAAATTCAAAATGAAAATGTTAATTTTGAAAGGTAGTTTTGAGATGAAAGCAAACAAAGCAATACAAGCATGTCAGGGACTGCAGTGGTGTTTGCCACACTGAAATTCTCTGGTGTGGACAATTCCTTACAGAGAACTGGTGGGATGCATTCAGTGCTGACAGCCTCTGTATTCAGGACAGGAAACTTTAAATTTTCCTATGCCAGGCTGGAAGAATTAACTCTTTCTTTACCAACCTGTGGACAGGATTTATATGCACCCCTTATCCAGGGCCGGCTCCAAGCACCAGCTAAGGAAGCAGGTGCTTGGGGTGGCCAATACAAAGGGGTGGCACTCCGTCCGCTATTGGGGTGGCATGTCCGGGTCTTTAGCAGGAATTTGGCGGCGGGTCCTTCAGTCCCTCTCTTCCTCTTTGAGCTGCCGCCGAAGTGCTGCCGTTCATTTTTTGGGAGTGGGTGGGGGGATTTCGCCGCTTGGGGCAGCAGAAAACCTGGAGCCAGCCCTGCCCTTATCTTCAGGATTTTGACTCAGTTGCAATGTCATCCTTTGAGAGATGCTGTTGGTCAAAAGATCACTATGCTGCATTTTGACTTGGTTGTTTTATGTCGATCATTCAGCCTCTTTTTCAGCTCTTGCAGAGACGACGTCTGTATCCTCTGGTTTGGAGCCTCACTTTGCTTATTAGCATATCTTCTAAGGCCTTTGAATGGACACTTCTACACTCCTAGACATTAGGGAGTCTGTGCATACAGCTGTAGTTTCCCATCCCTGATGCTATAAGGCAGTAGCCTATGGAGAGAAATGCACAGTTTGCAACAATAATCCAGGGCTCAGAAGAAATTATGTCATGATAACAAATAGTTCTATTAACTCTATACAAGATTGTGGCTTGGAATTAATCATACTAACCTCCATCTTTTATGAAGTAAATATCCTCTCCAAGGCACTGAACAAACATTTACTCATTTCTCCTCGCAGCACCCCGTGAGGTAAGTAATTATCCCTATTTTACAGATGGAGAAAAGGAGACAGAGAGATTAAGCATCTTGGTCTATGACACACAGTGGCTCAGTGGCAGAGATGGGATTAGAAATGGGGAGTTTCCATTTCTCACTGCTTTGCTTCAGCCATTATACTATGCTGCCTCTTAGTCAAAGACACTCTGTCTCTTACTTTTGATGACATTTGGGAGACGATAACATCTGAAGTGACCTGTCCAGAATTTACATTTATCCCATACCTTTCATTGTGTGATCTCAAAGCACTTTACAACACTGGACTAAATAACATTGTCACAATCTCACCACTGCGAGAACTGTGACACAAATGTTAAGTGACTTACCCAAGGATATGCAGCAAATCAGTGCCATGGAATAGAATCCATGCTTCTGTGCTTTAGCCACTTGACCACACTGCCACATTTGAAATCCTTATTGACACTAAGTGCATCCAACTATTTTGGTTCATGCCATAGCGCCCTATGACTTCTGCACATCCAAGTGAAGACAATGAAAAGTCTGAGAACATACCTTCAGGCAGCAAGTCAAATACTTATTTGTAGAAAACGCTGATGTAAGTTAACATTTCCTTTGTTGTGTTGCATAATGAAAATACTGTTCACAACATGGAAGTGTTTTCCCAATAAATGGAGCTAGTGGTTATCAAATGCTTCCATTTCACTCCAGCTACTACTCTGCCATTAACAATATTTCTTTAATATTTATAACGTTTCACTGGTGCTAACATTCATATAGCCTCAAAAGTAGAGCTGTCTTTACCAATGTACTATACTAATACTCCCCTACCCAATCCTTCAAAAATATTGACTTTTCAGAATAAAGTGAAAGAGGTCTGGAATTGCATGAATCAATGATCTAGGCATATTTACTGAAATTCTCTTGGGCAACAGCTGACACATCTAAGAATCTGCTTTTAAAAAGTCTCACTGTACAAGGCACATTATGATCTTAGTGAATAAAAATGAGTCTATACAGGAAAATGGTGCCGTTCCAAAAAGTGCTTTAGGATCCGATGGGATAAAAGATGCTACATAAATGTGAAATGATGATTACTATCAAACTAGATCAGATCATATAGTGTGAATAATTCACTAATGATGCTTTGTTTGCAAGAGAAATAATTTCTCCTTTAGTGACTGAAGCAACTTTTTGTACTGCATAAGATATTAATTATCTTTTCCTCCTTTCAAATTAGGGAAGGTTTAATTTTCTTCTTGTCTAGTTATTCTCTGAAAAATATGTATCCGTGCATAGTTTTATGATTGATGCATTGTATAGGCTTAAGAAATTAAAAATAGATAAGAAAAGAAATATGTTTGAAATTAATTTATAAATTATTTAATTTCAAAAGTAAGTAACCTATAGAGGATTTTGAATAATGACACTTTTCTTATTAAATTTAATAGTAAGTAAAAATAATTTGTTACCATTAAGACTAATTACTGTTTGGTTAACTAGTAAGTATTCAGAATATTTAGGGTCTATTCTCTAATCCATTATATGTTCATGACTCTTATAATTTACAATGCAAATAAATGTGCACAAAGTCAGGGAAATAGCATCTACAATATACATACTGTAGCCTCCTTCCACAAGCAATATCTCTGCTATGTTGAAATCCCCGTGACTGTAAATAGCCCATTAGTGAAAAGTAAGTGATTATAGGCATGCATAGTGCAATGATATAGAAGGTATTAAAACCAGTGTCTTGGTGGAGTAGAGTGGTCTAATGGCCGCATCCAGACCCCCAGCTTAGTCCCTCACTCACAGGCCGACAGGAGTTTGAGTGCACAATGAGGGTACCAGCATGCTCAGCAGCTTGAAGCAATCCAGAAGAAACATGCTATATTTCTGAAAGTGTCATGTGGACACCTTGTTGCTGGAGAGTGGGCCAGCCTGACATCGGCCTTTAGGAGGAAAAAAATAGGAAAGATTCTGGAACAACTATTGTGTGGGATGCCTAGGCTAATGGAGATTCTTGTTTAGCTCAACTGTCAGGGGCCTGTGCTTCTGAAGCAAGAGGATCTGAATTATATCCATGCTGTTGCTGGGTAATTTCAAATAACTAGTCTCAAAGATCCAGTGTGTGGCATACTATAGACTGGTAAATCTAACTTCAGTATTAAGCAAATAGGTTGAAATTATAGTAAAGAACAGAATTATCAGACACATAAATGAATATAATATGTTGGGGGAAGAGTCAACATGGCTTTTGTAAAGGGAAATCATGCCTCACCAATCTAATTCTTTGATGTTGTCAATAAGCATGTGGACAAGGGGGATCCAGTGGATATAGTGCATTTAGATTTTCAGAAAGCCTTTGACAAGCTGCCAGGCCAAAGGTTCTTAAGCAAAGTAAGCAGTCATGGGATAAGAGGGAAGGTCCTCTCATGGATCAGTAAGTGGTTAAAAGATAGGAAACAAAAGGTAGAAATAAATGTTCAGTTTTCACAATGGAAAGAGGTAAATATCAGGGTCCTCCAAGCATCTGTACTGGGACCTGTGCTGTTCAACCTATTAATAAATGATCTGGAAAAAAAGGGGTGAACAGTGAGGTGGCAAAGTTTGCAGACAATACCAAATTACTCAAAACCCTTAAGTCCAAAGCCAAGTGTGAAGAGTTACAAAGGAATCTCTCAAAACCGGGTGACTGGGCCACAAAATGGCAGATTAAATTCAGTCTTGATAAATGCAAAGTAATGCACATTGGAAAAAAATAATCTTAGCTATGCATACAATATGATGGGTTCTAAAATTAGCTGATACCACTCAAAAAAGAGATCTTGGAGTCATTGTGGTTCATTCTCTGAAAACATCTGCTCAGTGTGCAGTGGCAGCCAAAAAAGTGAACAGAACGTTAGGAGGGATAGGTAATAAGACACAAACTATCATAATGCCACTATAGAAATCCATGATACGCCCACACCTTGAATACTGTACAGTTCTTCCAATTTCAATAAAGATATATTAGAAATGGAAAAGGGCAACAAAAATGATGGGGGTAAGGAAAAGCTTCCCTATGAAGAAAGATTAAAAAGACTGTTCGTCTTCGATAAGAGACAGCTAAGCATGGGGGGAGGAGGGAATATGATAGTGGTCTATAAAATCATAAATGATGTGGAGAAGGTGAACAGAGAAGTGTTATTTACACTTCACATAACACAAGAGCTAGATGTCACCCAATGAAATTTAATAGGCACCAGGTTTAGAACAAAAGGAAGTATTTCTTCATACAACGCACAGTCAGCCAGTGGAATTCATTGCCTGGGAATGTTGTGAAGGCCAAAAGTACAACTGGATTCCAAAAATAATTAGATAAGTTAATGAATGATAGGTCCATCTATGACTATTAGTCAAGATGGTGAGGGATGCAATTCTATGCTCTGGGTGTCCCTGAACCTGGAACTTCTGACTGCCAGAACCCGGGACTGGATGAGTGTGTATGTGTGGTGGGGTGGATCTCTCGATAATTGCCCTGGGTTTTTTCATTCCCTCTGAAGCATTTTGCATTGGTCACTGACAGGATACTAAGTTAGATAGACCATTGGTCTGACTCGGCATGACCATTCTTACGTTTTTAACTGTGAAGTTGCTAGCTAGCCTAAGGTTTGTAATACTATAGACTAATATAAGCAAAATGAATCATTTGCCCATTAAAAGCAATGATCTATTTCTCTTCTCACTTACACCAGTGAACTTTTATTGACTTCAGTGGAATTACTCCAGGTTTACCCAGGCCTCACTAAGATGAGAATCAGGCTCTGTGTTCTGTTAGTGTGAGAAAACCGAAACACTGCAATTTCCTGTATTCCTGGTTCAAAAACAACACCTAGTATGCACGTTATTGGCAGAAAGGGATCATTTTAGCTCCAGGGTCAGCACAAATTTACACTGAATACATTATATTGCAATTGGTTTAGGGAGGATTTTGAATGCTAACACGTTTGCATATTTTTGCTTCTTTATCTTATGCAAAGTTGGCCTTATACCTAGAAAGGTGCCAATTGTTTTAGTGGGAAATTACCATCCCTCTGAAATGAGGGTTGGAAAGAACCGTGAGTGATGAAAAGGTCTGTTGCTCGTTATTGCAGTCTCATAATCTGCTAACAAACAAAGAAATTTAGATTGCTGCCTTCACAACTGGAATCTTTACACATTGACTGTAGAGGGGTATAACTGAAAACCAGCAATTTAACAGCTGCACTGGACACACTTCTGCTAGTCACACGGCCCATGTTATTGTGATTCATTGTGTCAGGCTAGACTTGTCATGGAAAACAGTGTGAATGGTGCATGCTGACATGTTGTGTCACTCAAGCTATCTGGAAAATGAACAATGTGTTAAAGTTCCTTCTTATTTTATTAGTCTGTTTTTAAACCAGCTCTTCACTTCAACTGATCCTTTTCCCACTTCCCTGTGTATTTTGTGGGAGTTCATGGAGATTTTTATTCTTTTTTACTCTGTACAGATAAATGTGACTTTACACTATTACAATGTATTCCTCTTTAATTTATTATTTGTAGCACTTAAGAGCCCCCGTCATGGAGCCCATTGTGCTAGGTTTCGTACAAACACAGAACAAAAGGACAGTCCCTGCCCAAAGAGCTTACAATTTTCTCCCTCCTGTCCCAGGTTCAATATGATTTACAGACTGGGTCAAATTCTTCCCTGCTGTCACTCCACCTAAGAGTCACAAGGGATGAATGTGTGTATTTGAGCTAGGGCTGTGGCATCCACTTGTAATGACTCTTCCAGTACTGATGTAAATTAGCATACAAGGAAGGGAGGCAGGGCTCAAGACAGGCAGTGGAAGAAAGACAAGAGATATATTTTTCCATCTCCATTTGTCATGAAGATCAAGCCCATTCTTCTTACATGCTACCTTTCTAGATTGCAAGGTCTTTGGGGCAGATACTGTGCCTTCCTTGATGTCTGCACTGTAACCACCACATTCTGGATGCTATTGGAAACAAATAACATTTGATAACTGTGTGTGTTTAGTATGGAGTGTGACAGGGTGCCGCTTGTCTGGCACCTCCCCCTGGTCACTCTGGGGATTAGTTCTCAAGGTCGACATTCCTTCTTGTGGTTGCATGCCATCACACAGTCGTTCTTTCTGGTCTGCAGCCCCCCTCTCTCTCCAGGAACTTCAGCGTTGTCCTCATGACTCAGTCCTCTGGCCAGGTCACTCAGCTTTCCCCCCACCATCTGGGGTATATCAAAATCTTTCCTTCTGCAGTCCTAGGCAGTTTTCCATTCACTACCTCAGGTGCCACTCCTTCTGTGGCTGGTAGGGAACCCAGGCCCGCCCTCTACTCTGGGGTTCCAGTTCAGGTACCCTCAATACAGCAGTTCTGGGCTTTACTCTCCCAGCCCTCACTGCTCCTTCCCTGGACTGCTTCTTACTCTTCTAGTTCCTACCCTTTCTCTCCATTCCAAACTCGCCTCCCTCTTCCCAGGTAGTGACTGCTGCCCCCATCTGTTGCCAGCTACCTGGCTTTATAGGCCCCATCTCTTCCTTCACAGCTGAGTCTGCTTGCAATCAATCCCTGCTCCCTGGCTCTTCCTCAGGGTGTGGTGTGGAGTTAGTAGGCCTACCTGGCCACCTTAACCCCTTCCAGTCCTGTGTGGGGTGGGCACCCCATTACATGGAGTTATTAAGGAACAATAAACACAGAAACAAGGGCATTTTCTTAATATTTTTATTAAGAGTTTTCAACTGAGCCAAGAGGCTCAATGGGCACAGAAATTACATACCATACTTTATGAATTTATAAGAAAAATGCCATAATGACATCTTTACACAATCTCTTTATAGAATATAAGATATTCCATCTTTTGTCAGGATCAATAAGAGTTATTGTATATTAAGTTAAAGAAAGTGCTGCTAAACTTGTAACAGCAGAAGTGTGTCAGCAAAGACTGTATCTGGGTGGAAAGAGAGTTGTCTAGGAGATGGATCAAGAAAACCAGAGCTTGGAGGAATGTAGTTTTAATTCAGCCTACGACACTGACTCACTTTGTAACCCCAGGCAATCATTTGGCCTCCTTTGGTCTGATTCAGCTTATCTGCCTAATTGGGAAACAGCAGGACTTTATCAAAAACCAGATTTTTGCATCAGAATTGTGTTTTCCTGGGGAATTAAATTTCCAGTCAGCCCTCTTAACGTTCCAAAAAGCCTCTCTTGCTTTAGGAGATGAATACTTTTGGAATGTTCTCCAAAGCCTGAATGGGAAAAGGATATAGATGGAAGATTCGAATCATACCTTACTATTCAAAGAAAGGGGAAACAGCAGGTAAAGTAACTGACTGGCTGGCATACTTAGGCAACATACACCTCCTGAAATATTAAAAGAGAGCTTGAGGCATAGATCAGCTATAGGACTATTGAATAGTAACCATCCCTCCTGACGTTTCCTGAAGCAAAGCACCACCCAGCAGACATTGAAATGGTTCGGCTGTGTGTGATGCGGAGTGCATACCCCACGCTGGGCACGAAAGGGTAAACCCCACACTATGGGCGGCGGAAGTCCCACCCCTCAGACCATGCTAGGCAGGCTCCAACTGCTGACTCAGTATAAACAGCTCATTCTAGGCTGATCACCGAGGAGAGAGAATGCTTGGTGGAGGCTTCAGGCCAAGAGCCACTACAACCACTGACTGAGGGAACCAGAGAACCCAGAGACCTGACGAGAACTGCTATCTTCAGGCAACTGCTGAGAGTCAGACTTTCAGACCTCTGACAGGGACCCCAGGGACCCTGATGATGTATGGACTGCTACCACAGGAGACACTGTAGGGAGTGGTACCTCCCACCCGAGCAAGGTCAGCATGTTGTGGTAGGATTCCCCGCTGACTAGTAGTGACAACACCCATTGCTGACAAGGCCTATGGAGAGGGAGGGCCCAGTGCTCCCTACCCTGGCCACCACCAACCCCTAGGTGGTGGCCCCTTCTCTGACTCCGGCCACTAGGCCACACAGCCCTGACCCCAAGGGTAGTTCTATTGACTCTAGCTATTGGGCCGAACAGTCCTGAGACCCTAAGGGCAGTTGCATTGACTCCGGCTATTAAGCCATACAGCCCTGACCCTAGGGATAGCTCAGTGGTTTGAGCATTGGCCTGCTAAACCCAGGGTTGTGAGTTCAATCCTTGAGGGGGCCACTTAGGGATCTGGGGCAAAATCAGTACTTGGTCCTGCTAGTGAAGGCAGGGGGCTGGACTCGATGACCTTTCAAGGTCCCTTCCAGTTCTAGGAGATAGGATATCTCCATTAATTTATATTTATTTATTTAATTTAATGGCAGCTGTGTTGACTCTGGCCATTAGGCCGTGCAGCCCTGTACCTAAGAGCCACCATATTGACTCCAGCCCCTGGGCTGTGCTAAGGACAGCCTAAGGACAGTCTGGTAGACTGCAATCATGGTGGTATCACAACCCCACCCAACCTCAATAGATGATGGGGTGTGCGTATCATGTGACAGTGTGGAACACTGAGGTTCTCAACTGGAAAACGGTGGGGGGAGGGAGGAAGAAACTGAAATTATATTTTGTGTTGGTTTTGGCTGCCAGCAATACACATACACACTGTATATAAAGGGCACCAGGAAACCTTAGATGGGTTGGCAACATTTACGTGAGGAATTATTATTTTATTTGTATTACTGTAGCACCTTGGCATCCTACTCCTGAGACAGTTCTTTATTTGAGATAGCATATTGGGTTCATGAAGAAATTCCTTCACTACACTACAGGCACCTTGCTGAATTTTAGAACCGAGCCCCTAACCCAGCCAACTAATATAGAGAATGCTAATGCTGATTTATGATAGTTACTTATTGTGACAGACCCAGACCAGTGGGGTATAGGAGTTTGGTAGAGGGCAAATATATTGGTCACTGGATGAGTAGTTTTCTGTTCCCTGAGTGACCAGAGCAGGGGCTGCACTAGAGTAATCAGGAACCTGCTAGAACCAGATAACCTATTGGGATCCAGGAAGTGGGATCCCAATAGGCCCACTGTTAAAGGATTCCCCCCAGCCTAAGGGGGGGGTCTACAGGACCTGGAGACCAAAAAATTACAGGGGACAACTAATAAAAGAACAAGGACAGGAGTGAGGTCAAAGGGTCAAACGAAGCGAACCAGACAGGGACACCGAGCAGAGAACCTCGGACAGCGCCCACTGCTCCTCGAAGGCGTCAAGGGAGCCAGCAGATGCCGCCCAGAGGAACTCTGCCCGGATACGTGAACGAACGGAGGACCTGAAATAGGCCCCACAGTCACAGGAGACTCCATCGGCCAACCTCCTCACTCTGGTTTTATAGATGGCCAGTTTCGCTAGAGCCAGGAGGAGGTTGACCAGGAGGTCCCGTGACTTTGTGGGGCGACGGATAGGGAGTGCATAAATAAAAAGGTGAGGAGAAAGAGCAACAAAATATCGGTGAGGAGCCAGAATAGGGGCTGCAGCCTGGCGCACTCCAGGTAAACATGCGCCAGGGTCTCCCTCACGCCGCAAAAGGGGCAGGTGTCTGGGATAGGGGCAAACCTCGCCAAGTACACACCCATGCTCACGGCTCCATGAAGGAGCCGCCAACTGATGTCCCCGGTGGGCTTCGGGATCAGAGCAGAATAAAGGCTGGCCCACCGGGGCTCCTCACCCTCCAGAGGTGGCAGAAGGTTCCGCCACTTCGTATCGGGGTGGGAAGCGAGGGTGAGGACATGAAGAACATGGAGCACGAGCGTGTATAGATGTTTCCTTGGCGCGGTCTGGAACAGAACCGTTGCAGATCATGCAGCCGGCTCATGGCGAAGGGACGGGGAGGGGGCTGGTTGGGTCCCCGGGGCAGGGGCCCGATGAAAAAGTCTGGAGGGCTCGGAGTGGAGGGTGGGCGGGGTGTGCCCTCTCGCAGGACCCGGGCGAGATAGTCCTGAGCAGCAGGCGGCAAAGCGGCCCTCACCTCCTGAAGTACGCGCCGGGGAGTACGAGGTCTGGAGAGCCCCATGTGCTGAGTGAGCGTCAGGGAATCCAGCCAGTCTCCCCGGTTGTAGTCCAGGAGGTCTCCGACTTTGGTGACTTCTGCCAGGACCAACCTCTGGCACACCATGGGGGACTCCGCCACCTGCACATGGAGCTGGGGGTTGTGTAGCAGGGGCTCCGCGAGGAGATCTGCCCCCACGGTGGCCGCCACGGACCTGGTCACTGAGAACAGTTTCCAGGTCCGGAGGAGGTCCTGGTAGAAGACCGGCAGCCCGGAGGCGCCTCACGGAAGACCTCTTGGATGGAGACAAAGGAGCTGCCAGTCATATCGGAGCCCTCGGAAGCGGCGCAGGAAGGCGTGCGCCAATACGCTCCACGCCGGACTACCTGCACCATAAAGGAGCCTCTGCAGGGCCTGGAGGCAGAAGATGTGGCCCTGAGCATGCAGACACTTCAGGCCCTGCCCTCCCTCCTCCAGGGGTAGATGGAGAACCCCCGCAGAGTCCCAGTGCAGTCCTGACCAAAAGAACTCCAGAATCGACGTCCGGAGGGTGGCCAGGAAACCCAGGGCTGGGACCAGGGTGTTGAGCCGGTACCAGAGCATGGACAGGACTAGTTGATTGAGCACCAGTGCTCTCCCTCGAAGGGAGAGACACCGGAGCAGTTCTGTCCATTTCCGGAGCTGCTCCGACATCCTGCCCTCTAAACCTAGCCAGTTCTCCAGCAGAGACGGATGCATGGCAGAAAGGTAAATGCCAAGATCGAGCAGCGGACCCGCACTCCACCGGACGGCCTGAAGCGTGGGTGGGAGGGAGCTTGCCTGCCACCCGTCCCCTACCACCAGGCCAGAGCTCTTGACCCAGTTAACCCGGGTGGAGGAGGCTGCCGAATAGATGGTCTGGCAAGCTTCCACCCGCACCAAGTCGCCCGGGTCCTGGACCACAAGGAGCACATCGTCGACGTATGCCGACAGGACCAGCCACAGCTCCGGCTCTCGCAGCACCAACCCCATCAACCTCCTACGGAGGAGACAGAGCTTGATCGCCAGAGCATACAGCTGGCCCGAGAGGGAGCATCCTTGACGTACTCCTCGCCTGAAGCTGACCGGTTCGGTCAGGGTCCAGTTGAGCCTGACCAAACACTCTGTGGAGGCGTACAGCACCTGGAGAAAAACCAAAAGCTGGGGCCCGAAGCCAAACGCTCGCAGAGTGCCCAGGAGATACCCGTGGTCCACCCTGTCAAACGCCTTCTCCTGATCCAGGGACAGGAGGGCGAACGACAGACCATCCCTACACCTGAGTTCCAAGAGGTCCCGGACCAGATACAAGTTGTCGAAGATGGTGCGGCCCGGGACGGTGTAGGTCTGGTCTGAGTGGATCATGTCCGCCAGCACGGACCCTGGCCGCAGCAAGATGGCCTTCGCCACAACTTTGTAGTCCGTGCTGAGGAGCAAGATGGGACGCCAATTCCGTAAATCGCGGAGGTCCCCCTTCTTCGGCAGTAAGGCGAGCATGGCTCACCTGCACGAAAGAGGGAGGACCCCGCCCTGCAAGGACTCGGCCCAGACGGTGACAAGGTCCGGGCCGAGGACGTCCCAAAACACGCGGTAGAACTCCACAGTCAGCCCGTCCATGCCCGGAGATTTATTGGTGGGCATGCGGCGGAGGACTTCCGAGAACTCAGCCAGAGTGAGCGGCAGCTCCAGCCGGTCTCGGTCGCCCACGCTGACCATCGGGAGTTCATCCCAGAGCACTCAGCAAGCGTTAGGATCGGTTGGATCTGGGGAGAAAAGGCCTGCGTAGAAGGCCCTGGCCCTCCTGCACATCTCCGCCGGATCCGTGAGGGGGGTGCCGTCCTCTGCTAGAAGGCAGGTGACGTGCTTCTTGGCCCCCCTCTTTTTCTCCAGGGCATAGAAGAAGCGGGAACCGCGATCCATCTCCCGCAGGAAGTGGATGCGGGATCGAACAAAGGCACCTCGGGCCCGATGGTCCTCGAGGGTCTGCAGCTCCTCCTGGCATGCTCCGCAGAGGAATGGATCACCGGGGCTGGTGGCCAGATGCCTCTCCAGCTTTTAGACCTCCCGTTTCAACTGCCCTATCGCCGCATCCCTCCATCGGCTGGTGCCCCGGGTGTAGTCACGGCAGAAGAGCCGGGCGCACACCTTCCCCAGGTCCCACCACCGCCGCGCCAAGGGAAAGGCACGCCGCTGCCCTCGCCAGGCCAGCCAGAACTCCCGGAAGGACGCCACAGAGCCCACATCCTCCAACAAGCTATTATTAAAGTGCCAATAGGCCGGCCCCGGCCTCTCCGCACAGAAAGAGGTTGTCACAGTGCCTAGATGGTGATCTGAAAAAGGGGCCAGCCGGACGCTGGAGAAGTGGGCCTGTGAAAGATGGAAGCGTGACAAATAGATGCGGTCCAACTGGGAGTGGCGCGACCGATGGACCTCCACCCGGACAAAAGTGAACGTCGAAACATCATCCGGGTGGTGGTCGCACCAGACGTCCACCAGGGAGTGATGTTTGACGATCTCCCGGAGGACGTCCGTGGCGGCCGGGTGCTGCTCGGTTCCTGAGGGGTCCCGTTCCTCGAGGGTGGCATTAAAGTCCCCGCCCAGGACCAGGCACTCGTGAGGATCCAAGGTGCCGAGGAAGGCGGACGCCTGCTGATAAAAACGCAACCGTTCTGGGCTCGATGTCGGGGCGTAAAGGTTGACAAGATTGACCACAAACCCCTCCATGCGGACCCGGAGGTGCAGCAGGCGGCCCATCACAGCCTCGGCGACCCCCAGCACCTCAGGCTGTAGGTTGGGGGAGAACAGGGTCGCCACTCCAGCAGTACGAACTGTGAGGTGGCTAAAGTAGACCCTGTCCCCCCACTCCAGCCGCCAGCTAGCTTCAGCGGCCGGATCAGTATGGGTCTCCTGCAGGAAAATCACAGAGTACTCCCCCTCCCGAAGGAAGGAGAGCACCTGGCTCCTGCGGAGACCCATCCTACAGCCCGGGGTGTTTAATGTTGCGAAGATGATCGGTGCCATAAGGAGGGCTGGGGGGGATCCTCGCCGGCAGAGACGCCCATGGCCTCCATCGGGCCGCGCAACAATCCGTGACCTATCCTGTGGGCGATTAAGGAGTCATGGAAGAGGCGGACCCGTTGGTAGGCCGCGGCGGCCTGCCTCCCGGTCCTCTTACCCTCCCCCATGAGGGCCCTCGCGGCCCGGAGGATCTGATGAAAATCCCTCATCGCTGGAGTGCAAGCTGTACCTTGTTGCGGTAGCCACGAACGTCCTCAAGGAACTCCTGTAGCTCCTCTCTCAGCATATGGGGGGGTGGGGTTACCGATCTATGGCTTTCCCCCAGTGGGGCCCCTGTCACAGCCCCGTGGCCCACCGAGACTGGCAAGCAGGGGGCAGACCCTCGACGTGGCGTCCGATGGGCTGGCGCCACGTGGCCCGCCTCAGACCCTGGCTCAATGGGGGGCAGTGGAGGGAAAATAGCAGCCCCTGGTGGGTCGGGACAGGGAAAAACAAAGGCTGCTTCTTGGGGGTCATCCTCTGGGATATGTAAGGAGACAGCCCCAAGGGCGGCAAAAGCATCACGGGAAGTGGAGGGGACAGGGACGGGGTCGGTGTAAGGGGCAGGGCCGGAGTCAGGACTAGGGACAGGGGACGGGGCAATAGTGGGATCGGGGGCCCCAGCAGCCAGGCCATTGGGTGGGGGGGGGTGACACCCCGCAAATGGGCTCAGGGATTTGCGGGGAGGGAGGTGGGCCCTCAGCTATGCCGGGCTCATGCTTCAAGGCAGATGGTAAGGCCACGGCATCCGTAGGTGGAAAATCAATGATGGGGCCCCCACCCGGAAAGGAGGTCGGCTGTCCCTCAGCCACGAGGGAGTCCCTTGGCGACTTGGGTCCCGGCTGCGTGGCACTGGCCGTCGCCTCAAGAGGCTCAGCGGCCACTAGCGGGGTGCCATCTGCGGCCTGGTTGATGGAAGAGTCCAGGGGCTCCTCGGAGGCGGGAGTGGAGGCAGTGGATAAGGGAACTGAACACGGGGAAAGGGGGGCCGAGGCAAGGTCTCTCAGACCGAGGCCCGCTGGCAGAGGGTTGTCCTCCCCCTGGGTAACCGGGGTCAGACCCAGGGCCTCGATCTTCTCATAAATGGAGGGGAGATCACCTTCCACCACCCCAGGGATCTCCCCGCCAGCACCCGAAGCGACGCTCGCCTTGGTGCTTGCAGGGGCTTCAGATTGTAAGGGGGCGACGGGCCCCATCAGGGGCTTCCATAGGAAGGGACTCCGGAGGAGGGGTGATATTACCTTCTGGTGCTGCCACAGCATCCCCAACCGACACCAATGAATGGGAATTGGCAGGGGGCAAAGCGGAAGGCTCGGCATCGGTGCCCCCCTTCCTAGTTTTCCGGGGGGCTACCGCATCAGATGGGAGGAGCAGAGCTTGAGCCTTCCGCTTGCCCCACTTCCCCTGTACTAAGTACCAGCCCTCCATGGCATCATCCGGGAGCTGGCTAACAGGGGTCAGGTCAGGGAGTAAGGGCGAAGGCTCAGGGACTCGGGGAGGCAATGGTGGGGGCAGCACGTAGGAGGGAGGATTCTCCCTGGAGCATGCCCTTTTCTATGCCCGGCGGTATCCCTACCTCACCCTCTTCCACAGGCTCCGCCAGATTGCCGGCGGCAGAGGCGGGGTCCTCCCCCTCGTCTGGGCGCACTGGGGGAGATTCCCCTTGGGCCCGAGCGGGAGCGTTGGTGGGCCGGAAAGGAGGAGGGGCAGCTTCAGGCGCCGGTGATGACGGGGCCGGTGCCCTGCCGGGGTTCGGGGGTCCTGGATGCTCCTCTGTGCCGGGCCAAGGGGCAGTCCCTCCGAACGTGTCCCATCGCCCAGCAGAGGTAGCACCGGGCCTCCCCCGTCGAATAATGCACCCGGTAGCGGGTTCCTTGGTAGGGGACCAAGAAGGACCCCTCGAGTGCCTCACAGTCATGTGCCGCCGGCAGCAGTTGTAACTGTACCTGCCGGCGGAACGAGAGGACATGACGGAGGGCGGGGTCTTTGCAGCCCAATGGGAGAGGGCTGACCATGGAGATGGCCTCCCCAGGGTAGAGAGGGTGGGTAACAGGGCAGCATTAGGAAGGAAGGGAGGGACAGAAGTCAGGACCAGTCGGGCGTCCAGGTCTTCTAGTGGCTCCAGGGGGACAAACATGCCCCCCACTGCCAGGCCCTTCTCCACCGCCTCCTGGGTGGCGGCCTCCGATGCTAGGAAGAAGACTACCCTTCCGTACATTTTGGAGGCCGCCACAATGGCCGTGGGCCCCACCACCCTCGCCAACGCCCGCAGGTAGGTCTCCACGTGGGGCGAGGCGGGTACCAGGAGGCAACGGACACCGGCCGCTATAGATGGTAGCAGAGGCGGTGGTTGGTTGAGATGATGATGCAGCGGCAGGCGGGGGGGGGCGTATGCCCTGGGGGCCGGAGGAGGGACACCCACAGAGCTGGTGGAGGGAAGAGCGGGGAGGGATGCCGCGGCCGGTGGCAGGGCCGCGGCAGTGGGGACAGCCCCTGCCATGGAGGGCCTGGCCTTTTTGGCGGGGCCTTTACCTTTCTTTGTGCCCTGGCCCTTCCTGCTGGCTGGGGGGACTCCCCCAGAGTCGGAGGGGGCAAGGGACATGGCAGCAGCAGAGGTCACCTCGTTACCCGCCGCTGCTCCAGCAGGGGTGTTAGCAGGTGGCACGGCAGCGGCGGTTGAGGTAGAGGCTAGGGGGGACGATGGTGGGGTGGGTGGAGGAGGGGTCCCACTCGCCTCGTCCCCTGCCATAATGAGGACAGGGGCAGAACAAACACCGGAGGGGTCAGGGAGAGGGGAAGCAGGTCGACCACTCCTCCCCACTAGGCTGCAGGCAGGGGAGGAGGGCGCCAAAAAAGGGGGTGGGCTGCATGGGGGGGCCTATCAAGGGCTAGGGGTCAGTCACCGACTCGGGGAGGGTTTCCGGCTCCTCTAGTTGCACCAAGGAAGGGGGAATATAACAACGTTGGGGGGTGCAGTGAGACAAGGTCAAACTAAAACGGGGAGGGGCACAAGCGCATGGGAGGGGACATGGGCGCACGAGGGGAGGGGCTAATCAGGGCAAGGGGACCACAGGGGAAGGGGAACCACGGGGCTAGCTTCAGAGGCTGGGGTGGGTCAAACAGAGAAAGGCTGCAGAGGGAAAAGGCAGGGCAGGCAAACAAACGGGAGCTAGCGAGGGGCTGAGGCAAGGGAAAGGGTAAAAAAGGCTGCAAGGGACAAATAGATAGGCAGCAGGGGCAAAGCTGGGGGCTTGCTGCAGGGGAGAGGGGGTCAGTCCAAAAGCGGGGGCACGTGCACTTGCAACAAAAAGAAAGTCCTTGTAAGCTGGCTGCTGTATCAGGCCCAATGGTGGCAACAGGGCCTGGCAAGCCTAGGTGAGCAGCTGAGTCCCAGAGGCAGGAGCTCAAGCAGATGGTGAGTAGCCGCTGGAGGGGGCAACGATGATGGTGGTGGGGGAGGTCGGGGGGGACACAAACGGACCAGGGGCCATGCCACACCCCCTGTGTCCCCACAAACACAGTCTAGCCCCTCACCACAAGAGCACAGTTCAAAAGTTACTCAGTCCGTGTGGGCCCCCTCCACGGTGGTCTGTAGAATTCCTATGCGCTCCCCCACTGGTAGATGGTCCTCTTCTCCTCCTCCTCCTCCTCGGGGCTCCAGCAGCTCACAGTAGCTTTAGGCGGCAGTCTGGTGGCCAGCAGGAAGGACCCCTCTCAGGTGGTGGTGGTGGTGTCCGCAGCAGCAGGAGCAATGGCTGGGGTCCCTTCCTTCCTCCCCTCCTTTGGGGAGTGGGCCAGCAGCCCCCCCCCCTTCCCCAGGGGTTGTAGCTGGAACAGCAGCAATCAAGGGTGTGGGGGTGTCTAGCAGCCAGACAGCAAGCAGGTAACAGAGAAGAGGGGAGGGGTCTGGCTCAGCCAGGGGGGTAGCTGGAGCAGCTGCAGTTGTAGGGAGAGCCCAAGGCCTAGTAGCAGGAGGAGCAGTCCCCTACCTACCTATCTCCTTCTAGGCCAAAGGACTACAGGAGAGTGATCTATGGCAGAGATCTATTAGCCTCAGATTAAGCAGGTTTTCTGTTCCCTGAGTGACCAGAGCAGGGGCTGTACTAGAGTAATCAGGAACCTGCTAGAACCAGTTAAGGCAGGCAGGTAGGGTTACCATACGTCCGGATTTTCCCGGACATGTCCAGCTTTTTGGGCTTCAAATCCCGGTCTGGGGGGAAATCCCAAAAAGCCGGACATGTCCGTGAAAATCGGGAAATGCGGGGCCGGCGGTGCTGAGCCGGGGGCCGGGGCTGGGCCGGCGGTGCTCCGCTGGGGGCTGGCCCGGGGCCGACACCCCAGGGCCCGAGTCGACCCAGGCTGGAGACGCTGAGGGGGCCAGACTGGGCCGCGCCTCCTCCCCCCAACCCCCCCCCTTACCTGCTTCAGGCTTCCCGCGAATCAAATGTTTGCGGGAAGCAGGGGAGGGGGCGGAGTTGGGGCGGGGACTTTGGGGAAGAGGTGGAGTTGGGGCGTGGGTGGGGCTGGGGGCGGGGGCGGAGCCCCGTGGAGTGTCCTCTTTTTGGACACTCAAAATATGTAACCCTACAGGCAGGCTAATTAGGACACCTGGAGCCAATTAAGAAGAAGCTGGTAGAATCAATTAAGGCAGGCTAATCAGGGCACCTGACTTTTAAAAAGGAGCTCACTTTAGTTTGTGGTGTGAGTGTGAGGAGCTGGGAGTGAGAGGGTGTGCTGCTGGAGGACTGGGAGGAGTACAAGTGTTATCAGACACCAGGAGGAAGATCCTGTGGTGAGAATAAAGAAGGTGTTTGGAGGAGGCCATGGGGAAGTAGCCCAGGGAGTTGTAGCTGTCGTGCAGCTGTTACAGGAGGCACTATAGACAGCAGCAGTCCACAGCAGGCTCGAACCCGGAGTAGAGGGCGGGCCTGGGTTCCCCCCAAACCTCCCAATTGACCTGGACTATGGGTTCTTCCAGAGGGGAAGGTCTCTGGCATGTTCCCCAACCCACATGGTGAATCTCTGAGGCAAGAAAATCCGCCAATAAGCGCAGGACCCACCAAGATAGAGGAAGAACTTTGTCACATTATGCAAAGCTTGGTACCAGTATGTAAGTCATGAAATGCTTCTGAAGGCAAAGTAAATAAGCTCAAAGCAGCAACACATGAAGTTGCTGTAGAAGTTCAGGGCACCTGCAAAATGTTCTATAGGAAGCTACAGGCTGTGTGGTGACCCATTTCTCTGCATCTTTGAAGGTGGTGAGGACCAGTTATCCATGAAAACCATGAGTTAGACAAAGCAGTCAATGTATTTTAGATTTTAATCTAATCAAGGGAGAGTCCCTCATAACAGAGCTCACTGATTTCCAGCGAGGTAATTTTGCTAGGGCAGTGGTCCCCAAATTTTTCACGTCATGCCCTTACCCCTGTCAGTGCTCCCCCACTCCACCCCCATCCCAGGAGCCAGGGCTGGGAGCAGCACAGACAGCGTTAAGGGGACTGTGGCTGGGCCAGGAGCCACGAGCCACGAGCGGAGCTGGGGCTGCAGCTGGGCTGGAGTAGAGCTGGGGACAGAGCAAGGCTGCGTGTCTCTCCTTCCCATGGGGCCGGCCTGGGCCCCCCTCATCCCCCACATGTTCAAACTGTGGGACATGCCCCCTGGGGACCACTGAGCTAGGGAGAGGGACATTTCCTTCTCTCTCCCAAGATTCTGGAGATGTCCATCCAGCCAGGTGTCTCAATAGGAACTGAAGAGTAAGGCCTTTATCTTCAAATAGGTCTGCAGGAGTCCATGAGAAGCTTGGGCTGAAGTCCTTCAACTAGCAGGAATTTATGCAAAACATAATGTTGGGGCAGAGGAGAGAGGAGAGAAAATGCGGCGGAACAACCCTCCCATGGATCATACCATCTACCAAGAGAATAGTGCTTTCAGAAATCAGCATTACATACTTGGCTTCCTATAGAAGGAACCTTCTTGGGATAGCTAGTTTACAACCAGAGGTGGATTAAGGTTTCCTGGGGCCCTGGGCCAGAGCAAGTGGGGGCTCCTCCACACCCCTTCCACCTGTGGTCCTGCCCCCGTTTCACCCCTCTGCCTGCGGCCCTGCCCCCCCACCCTTTTCTGCCCCTTCCCCAGGGCCCCGTCTCTTCCACTTAGGGTCCCCCATATTCTGCCCCCTCACTGCAGCCCCGCAATCCATTTACTACTTTCTTCCCCACCTCCCCAGTGGCCCCAAGACCGGAGAAGCTCTGTCCCCCAACCCTTAGGCTGTAGTAGATAGCGAGAGCTCATCCAGTCCTGGGGCCAGAGCAGGGGTCCTGGTGATGGGACTTTCCCTGCCACCCCCAGCACTTCTGCAGGGGACCAGGGTCAGGGCTCTGCGGCTTTTCCCCCCACCCACCTGCCTGGCAGCTGGGGCTCTGGGGCACCTCAGATGGCTGGGGCCCCTGGGCACAGGCCCTGTAAGCCCAGTGGCTAATCCGCCACTGTTTACAATAAGCAAAACAGGGCTGTTCAACAGCAGCGACGCAAGCAAAACAACTCTAGTGACAGAGTAACATAAGTCAAAACTAGTCCTGATTGCAAGTTGGTTAAAGAGACTGAGGGAATGATCTGTTCAAGCATTCCTGTGTCATACAGTCCCTAGATCTGATACTCAACCTCAGCTGCGCTAGACTGTGATTCAGAATAATTATATGTGGAGGAAAAGTTGCTTAAATTCATTATAGTCCAATCTAATCCCTGTCTCCTAAGTACCAGACAATGAACAAAGAGTTTATCCCCATGGGGATGGGGGTGGCAGGGATTTTATGACTGCATGATGGGGTCATATTAAATTAATGCAGTAAATGGTAATCACTTGAGAGCAGCTGAGGAGGACGGACTGTTGAGATGGAAATTGAGACTACTGAAAGCAGGATGGAGTTTGTAAACAACACTCTCTCTGTAAAAGGAGTTCAATCTCTCACTATTTAGCTCACTCATTAAGTGACAGGAAGTAGGTTCAAAGTCACCCTTTGATTATTTTCCTAGTGGAAAAAGAAAAAAGGAAAAAAGCGAGAGTGGATTTTTCTCACTTTTACTTTTTACTTTGTGCTGCCCATCCCCAATATTTTTCCCATTGGCAAAATTTTAAAAAATAAGAGAACTTTTCCTATATAAATTAAATGATAGTTGAAATCATTTTAAAACTTTTCAGAAAAAATGAAAATTTTAAATCTTTTAAAAAATGGACAGAAAAAGAGACTTGTTTTGGCTGACACCATAACCTGTCCCGGTCCCTAATCTAGCAGAAAAAGGTGTAACATAATCCAGATGAAGCTAGACAAATTCAGACCTGAAATGACACCTATATTTTTGACAGTAAGGATAATTGACCATTGGAATAATTTACCAAGGGTCATGGTGGATTCTCCATCACTGGCAATTTTAAAATCAAGACTGGAAGCTTTTCTACAAGATCTGCTCTAGGAATTATTTTGGGGAAGTTCTATGGCCTGTGTTGTACAAGAGGTGGGACTAGGTGATCACAATGGTACCATCTGGCCTTGGACTCTGAATCTATTAATCCTTCCTCCAATCCAGTGTTTCTCAACCTTTTCCAATGGGCAGCCCCTTATTTGAAGTAAAAAATTTCATGAGGGCCTTAAAATGACTATAAAAAAAAAGTAAAAAAGAGAAGTATACATAATAACAATAAGATGGTATAATTTGTGTGTGTGTGTGTGTGTGTGTGTGTTTCAAGAGATCAACAGCGAATACATGACCTTGAAGGGTAATGGGGTGTGCAGAAGTTAGATTTTCTTTCTTGTAAAGAAACTTTGAATGCCTTGCAACTGCCCCCAATTGACTTTTGTAACCCCTGGGGGGTCACACCCCACTGGTTGAGAAACACTGCTGTAATCCATTTCTTCATCACTGATCACTTCCATGTCTGCTCTTTTTTCTGATTAATCTTTATTAATTTTCATAAAGAAACAAATGATAAAAAATACAAACAACATCTAGCTTGTAGCTGTTACTGCACACCACACATTTCACAGGATACCTGGTCTGTCTTTTTCATGGTGAGATCACCAAAAGCCAAGGCAGTTTTCAAGATCTTCCTTTTTTAGCTATCTTTTCACACCTGGTGTCTTCTCTCTACCTGTAACCTTCAATAGCAGTGTTCAGTTGCACGTGCGATTGGGCAGTTTTCGTGACTTCTTCCTGCCAAGAGACAGTGTGGTTCTTTGTGTAGGGCCCTGCAAACAGGGTTCTAGTCCTATGTCTCCTAATGACACTGAGGATGGCGTTTAATTCGTTTCTCACTTTAGCTCACCCATCTGTACGAGGAGGATAATGATGCTCATCCAGTTTTGTAAAATACGTTGAGATGGACGGATGAAAGCTGCTATCTTTGCCTATGAATGTCTACACCATGAAGACTGTGCTGCCAAAGTCCTGTGGTGTAGACACAGCCTATACCATCAGAAGGAGTTTTTCTGTTGGTATAGGACCATCATTTCCCTGAACAACGTTAGCTATGTTGAGAGCAGCCTGTTCCACTGACACAGCTGGGTCTGCACTCGGGGGTTTGTCAGCATAGCTCCGTCGTCAGTCAGGGGTGTGGTTTGTTCTAGCCAAGCCACTAAAACTTTTCAGAGTAGGCTGACCAAGCCTAGTAAATTTGTGACTTCCCCTCAGCCTCCTTCAGCTAAATGTCTCAACGGCTGAAAAAGGCCATCTCCCTCACAACTGTATCTCTTGTCTCCTTCCTGAACACAGACTTTCCCTTTGCTCTGCTGTTTGTCACCTTGGTAGCATCCTTGAATTCTCTTCCTCCTGTCTCTTATGTCTACAAATCTACTTTATCACCATCTCTGTAAGACTATGGCCTTGACTGATGATATTCAACCCCCTTGCTTTGACTACGGGAACTCCCATCTGCTTATTATTATTTGCAGTGCAGTAGTGCCTTGAGGCCCTGGCTGAGTGTGGGGCTCCATTTTGCATAAACATATAGAACGAGACAGTCCCTGCCCCAAAGTGCTTATAATATAAATAGCCAACACAGCCAAAGGCTGGGAGGGGAAACCGCATACAGAGAGTTGAAATGATTTGCCTGAGGTAACCATCAGTGGCTGTGCTGGGACTAGAACCCAGGGCAAGTCCAGAGCTGCATCCACTAAATGACATTGATTTCCCAACTCCCAGCCCTAGAGAGGCCACCATGTACAGAATGTCAGCACCTGTCTTCTCACACCCGAGTACACAAGTGCAAGTACATTACCCCATCCTTCACTCTACAGATTCTCTCTCCTATTCAGGATCCAGGTCAAAATTGCCCTCTTGTTTTTAAAACTCTGCATAGACTTGCTCCTGCCTCTCTCATGGATTTTGTCTCTCTCTGCCCCCCGCCTGCTCCTTCTGTTTATCCTCCCAAAAATCTCCCAACCACCAGTGCAAGAACCTTCTCCTTTGCAGCTCCTGCCAACTAGAACAGCTCTTCTGGAGCTCTCTGCCTCACTCGTTCTCAGCAGAACCCATCTCTTTTCTCAGTTGCATACACTGTTACATTTCTTTTTCCACATAATTATTCATTATTTAATTCTAGAATCAGATTATTTCTTGCTGCAAGGCACTTTGAGATATGGTTTTTATGACAGATGCTATCCAAAATGAATTTCTATAGATCTAGCACTGTGAGGATGTCCCATTGATTCCAATGTTCTCTGTATTATTCTCTGTCTAGTCCCTTCTCAATGCACCCTAACATCTTATTCACTTTCTTCATTGCTGTTGCACACTGTGTAGATATTTTGTCAATGATGACTTAGTTGCAACCTCTAAGGGGGAAAAAAAAAAATTCAGAGCCCGTCAGCGTTTACAAGTAGTTTTACATCTTTCCTTACAAACCACATGTTTAGGCTGAATTTCATCTGTGTATCACGCTGCCCAGTTACTTCATTTGATTAAGGCTGTCTGGAATTCCTCACAAGCCTCTCTAGTCTCGGCTATCTTAAAGAATTTTGTTTCATCAGCATATTTTGGCACCTTCCACTTTGCAGGTTAATAAAACTATTCTGTGTATTATGCATTTATCATGAAGTAGCATTGTTTGGCTGCTGTTCCCCTGGAATGCAAATGAGAGGTGTATCTCAGGAAGCAAAGTCAGTGAGCAAACTTTTAGCTTACAGATATACATTCTCTCAATGACACTGGTCCTATTTACTGATCCTTACGGCACCTAGCTGTTAAAAAGTGGTTAATCGCCTTTTAAACTGTGTGACAGACTCAGACCAGTGGGGTACAGGAGTCTGGTAGAGGGCAAATATACTGGTCACTGGATGAGTAGTTTTCTGTTCCCTGAGTGACCAGAGCAGGGGCTGCACTAGAGTAATCAGAAACCTGCTAGAACCAGTTAAGGCAGCAGGCTGGCTAATTAGGACACCTGGAGCCAATTAAGAAGCTGCTAGAATCAATTAAGGCAGGCTAATCAGGGCACCTGGGTTTTAAAAGGAGCTCACTTCAGTTTGTGGTGCAAGTGTGAGAAGCTGAGAGCAAGAGGCACAAGGAACTGAGAGTGAGAGGTTGTGCTGCTGGAGGACTGAGAAGCGCAAGCGTTATCAGACACCAGGAGGAAGGTCCTGTGGTGAGAATAAGGAAGGTGTTTGGAGGAGGCCATGGGAAAGTAGCCCAGGGAGTTGTAGCTGTCATGCAGCTGTTACAGGAGGCACTATAGACAGTTGCAGTCCACAGGGCCCTGGGCTGGAACCTGGAGTAGAGGGTGGGCCCGGGTTCCCCCGAAACCTCCCAATTGACCTGGACTGTTGGTTCTTCCAGAGGGGAAGGTCTCTGGGCTGTTCCCCAACCCACATGGTGAATCTCTGAGGCAAGAAAATCCACCAATAAGCGCAGGACCCACCAAGATAGAGGAGGAACTTTGTCACAACTGGCTGGGGAAGCAGTGTGGCCAGGGGGTAGATCACTAAACCGTGACTCAGGACACTTGGATTCTATTCCTGGCTCACTGGCCTACTAGGTTTCCTGGGGCAAGTCACTTCACCTCTTTGAACCTCTGTAAAATGGGAATACTGATATTTTGTAAAGCACTGAGATCTACTGATGAAAAGCACAATTATTTGGGGAAAGTTCTATGGCTTGTGCTAGACAGGAGGTCCAACTACATGAGCACAATCATCCCTTCTGGCCTTGGAATCTATGAATCTACATAGAAAAGCACAAGGCATTATTATTTATTTATTTGTTTGCCGCTTCTGTCTATGCCTAAATTACTCCTGGACCTCATGGTACTGTAGCCCCCAGACATTTTGCGCCATTCCCATGAGTGACATCCATTTTCTTTTGTCAATAGCATAGGTCCAGCTTTTCAAAAATGGTCAAACCCTTGCACATGATATACCTGACCTGTGTGCTTGCAACACCCATTGTGCACAAGCAAATATGAGGCGTCTAAATGTGTGCATTGTCAAATCCTGAGCTTGCTTTTGTGCGTGCACAGTCGGGCGCATGGAAGGTGTGCACTTTTGAAAATTTGAGCCAGAGCCCTTAACAGGGATATTGTGCTTAATCTCCTCTTAGCATTTCACAAATGATAAATATTGATGCTCACAACGTGTGCAGCTGGTAAGTAATGTTACTGCCTATACGTCACTCCCAGAAAAAACACAACACAGCGAGGTTACCATGAGACTTTCCCAAGGCACACAGTAAATTCGTGACATTGCTGGTGGGATTATAACTGAGCAGTTCTTTGCTCCTTGGCTTGTGTTCAACTATACCACACTGCCCCTCTGTCTTATTATCTATCCTTTAATTAGTCCAGCTCTACATTTTCCCCCAGTTTTGATCCCCATGAGCATCTAAACTACTCAGTTAAAGGCATCCCCTTGCTGCATCCTTTCAGGGTGTGGAATGGAGCCTGGGGTGCCCCTGGTGTCTCAGAAACCTCCTCCGACTCTAATTTATTTATCCCCTGTTCTGGGTTGACCTTGAGTTCTTTCAGTGTTTCATTTTTCTTTCCCTGGAAAGCACATTTCTCTCTTTGGCAGCACTGCATCCTCCTCCCTTGTGGACAGTGAAGCAAAAAGTTCATTTAATTTTTCTGTAATGCCTGCCATCCAGTTCCCACTGTCACTGGGAGACCCTACTGAGCCCTTACGTGACTTCTCCCTTACACAGCTGAAAGAACGGTCCATTATTTATCTTAACTTCTTGTGTGATCTTCACTTCATTCTTTACTTGCTTGCCTTTTATTTTGTTGTTGCTTTCTTCAGCTCATTCTGTAAACTTCCTCCTCAGTACAATACCTGGTGTTTTTTATGACTTTTATATTCTTACCTTTGATTACTTTTTGTTAAAGTGGAATTTGCTGCAGTTCATTTAGTTGGAGCACAAGAACATTTGATTGTTTTTTGTGGTGCAGTCAACTTCTCATTTCCTTTCTAAATTATTTTCTAATATAGCTGTTCTCTAAAATGCTGAGTTCAGCTTGGTGGAAGTCTGGTAGCAGTACAAGGAGACCTGTAAATACACGAGATTTCTGTGTTAAGGTGCTTCAGACATTGTTGACTCTAGCTCTTGTCGGATGCTGACCCTTCCTCTCAACTGGACAGTGTATGAACTACGGAGTAAACTGGGCTTCTCAAACATTTCCAAAGTGTAGACCACATCTTTAAGAGAGAGTGTTGATTTTTCAGTAAGTCTTAGTGCACTGGGGAAATTCCAAATGACTGGAAGAAAGCTAATGTTGTGCCAATTTTTTTTAAAAAGTAAACAAGATGACTAGGGTAATCATAGGCCTGTCATCTTGACATCAATCCCGGGCAAGATAATGGAGGATACAGGCCTTGAGTAATAGAGAATTAAATGAGGGTAACGTAATTAATGCAGATCAACTTGGGTTTATGGAAAATAGAGCCTGTCAAACTGATGAGATTTGAAGTTTGATAAAGCTAATAGCATTCATGTATGTAATATCCTTAGACTTCTGTAAGGTGTTTACCTTGGTACTGCACAGCATTTTGATTAAAAAAACTAGAGCAATACAAAATTAACATGGCACATGTTAAATGGATTGAAAACTGACTAACTGACAGGTCTCAAAATATAATTGTAAATGACGAATCGTCACTGAATGGGTGTATTTCCAGTGGGGTCCTGCAAGTCCTGGAAGAAAACATACAATCATCACTGATAAAGTTTGCAGATGACACAAAAATGGGGGGAGTGGTAAATAATGAAGATTTGGGGTCATGGTGGATAATCAGCTGAACATGAGCTCCCAGTGCAATGCTGGGACCAAAAGAGAATGCAATCCTGGGATGAATAAACAGGAAAATCTCGAGTAGGAGGTGAGAGGTTGTTTTATCTCTATATTTGGCACTGGTACAACAGCCGCTGGAATGCTGTGTCCAGTTCTGTTGCCCACAATTCAAGGATGTTGATACATTGGAGAGGGTTCAGAGAAGAGGCACAAGAACAATTAAAGGATTAGTAAATATGCCTTATAATGATAGTCTCAAAGAGCTCAATCTATTTATCTTAATATATAGAAGCTTAAGGGGTGACTTGATTGCAGTCTATAAGTCTCTACACGAGGAACAATTTTATAATAGGCTCTGCAACCTAGCAGAGAAAGGTGTAACATGATCCAGTGGCTGGAAGTTGAAGCTAGACAAATTTAGACTGGAAATAAGGTGTGAATTTGTAAGGAGGAGAGTAACTAACCATTGCAACAATTTCCCCAGGGTCATGGTGAATTCTCCATCACTGACGTTTTGTAAATCAAAATGGGGTGTTACGGCGGGGCGGCGCTCTTCTTTTTTGCCTGGGGCAGCAAAAAAGTTAGAGCCAGCCCTGGCTGTCATCTCACCTCCCACAGGCAAACATTAACAATGTTTATCAACAGTGGACTAGTCTTTCATTGTGGGCCTTCACCAGCCAGGAAGGTTGTAGAAAGAAGCTGCCCTCGCTCCTACATAGCTTCCATGTGGCATACTGGCTGATGCTGAAACAGCGAAGCCACAGCAGCAGCCATCTCAGACTGAATCCAAGCAATTTTATCGTAGAAGGCACCCGGCATGCCTTCGTACTTCTTAAAACTGTACTAACCCCACAATCGTATTTCTATGTGGAGTCTGATAAGTCTGCTCATGATGTTGCACTAACAGCAGCCAGTACCTTGCTCCACGGCTCCCACCTTTCCCACTCCAAATGCCTCACTCCCAAGTGCAGCTGCTTTTGCATGGAACCACAGCAGAAGGCTATTTGCAGGATCCCTGGCTTCTTTCTTGCCACACAGACTACAGGCCATGCACACAAGTGAGTGGAGGGGCACATACACACATTGAGGTGAGATTCTGGCCCAAGGTCTGGAATGTTGAAGCGCTTCTTCCCCCAGCACTTCAGCTGCAATTGTGGTTTGCCCTGCCACCTTCTAGTGAAGGCCTTGGGCAACCGGAGTCCCGATTTGTACTGTAAGTACTTGATGTAACAATTATTTCAGCTTGTATTTAATTGCTGTATAAATAATACTTAATTTGCGATATTGCGGATCCTGCAATATTAGGCTTCCACCGCAATTTTGATTTTAATTAGCTCTGTCTGTCAGTCCTGCCATGCACGGGGCTTCGGCTGTCAGCCCTGCCATGCGCGGGGTTCCCTGGGCTTCTGCTGTCAGCTCTGGGGTGGTTGGGGCTCTTGCTGTCAGCCACAATTAATAAAGGTCCATTATTACTTTTCCACAATTTTTCATGTCTTGTCCACAACTCAGCCTCAATTATTTGGTAATCATTCCGCAATTCAAGTAGGGCCTTATGTATGAACCTTTAACTACTTAATAAAAGGCCTCTTGGTGACTAGCAACTAGATGGATATCATCTTACAAAATTTCAGAAGCAAGAAGTTGGAACCTGAGCTTGAAGAAAATCACTTCTTTACTTTGGAAACTAAGAAATCCCAAATGCTAATGAGGCGTGAGCCATATTTTCTGCGTGTGGGCGGGGGGGGGAATCACGTTTCTTATTCATGGGTCCAAAATAAAGATGTTATTCATTGATACACTAGAAACCTCTCTTGTGTTAGATGACCTTTCTAGCATGTCAGAGTTAATGAAGACATTTTCAAATGTCTTAAAAGAGTTTATTGAACTTTTTATAGAGTGAGCATTGGTGGGTAAACTGCTGGGACAGTTTTTGTCATTATATACCTTAAAGTTTATTTTACTACTTCTTCCCTATGGTTATATTCCATTTAAGAAGTTGTATGTTTTATATTTTGATTACACATGTGCATGTTTTACTTTAACATGGACACTTCCTGTAGCCAATTATTTCTGCTATAAACTTGGGGATCATTAGCTAGAGAACAGAAGGACTGGAGAGCACCAGGTGTCATTTGTTAATGAGAATCTAGATGGCTAAAGTTATTGATCTCTGTTACAACTTATGTGTTACAAGATTATTTTAAAAAAATTGTACTCCTGAGAATAAAGCAGCCTTGCTAAATTTTCCTGAAAGTTTGCCAACCCAGCTACACTACCTACTCAGGTACCATTTGCTATGATGATTGATAATAATGGTAAAGAAATGTGTTTGCTGGTCAAATAATATTACTCACACTAGGTGAATGTAATTTTGCAAGGGCAGGTTACAGAGTAAATGCAGACTAGTTTTATATTCTGTGTAATGTTGGGTCAGATCCTTGACAGGTGTAAGTGGCCTAGCTCCTTTGATGTCAATAGTTAAGCTGAATTATACCAGCTGTGTGGCTGGCCAATTGTCATTCTTGATTTGAGTATGAGGTTTGCATTCACTATCATTACACCTTCAGCCCCACTGCATCTGCACCATTACACTGATCATCAGATTTCTTTAGTTACTTTTTCAATATAATTCTGTTAAAATTTTGTTCAAAGTCAATTGGGCTCCGTGGGTGAACTCCTGGCTCTATTGAAGGCGATGGCAAAACTCCTGCTGGCCTCAGTGGAGCCTGGATGTCACCCTATCTCCCTACAAAGATCTGCCCATGCAGATCTGATTGTCGGAATGGAGCCTTGGAGTGCAGCTAACACATATGATGGGGAAAGGGGTGAGAGGGGATGGTCTTGTGTCTGAAATGCAGGGCGAGTCAGAAAGCAGCTGTTGTCTCTTGCTGCATTAGTTATTTGTACTGGGTTGATACGAAGAGGACCCAGTCAGGGCTCAGGGGCTCACTGTGCTAGGCACAGTACACACATATAATAAAAAGATGTTTCAAAAGACCGAAAGAGCTTACAATTGAGAAACAACAAGTGAAGGAAACCAAGCACATGGTAGAAGGAGCAGAGAGAAGTGTGGGGGTGGAAATCATATGTGGTGTGCTAAGCAGCACTTGTGGGGTTCTGTCCTCACCTCTGCCACAGAGACTCCCTGAGTGACCATGGCAAAGTCACTTTGTGATTCTCCCCAGGGTTGTGAGGCACCTCACGATTACCTGCCCTTAGCATGAAGCAGCCTTGTCCGTGCCTGTTTATAGCCCAGCTACCTAATGCCAACAGCCTCTGGCAACACACATAATGCCAGGCCTCTGCTGACCTTGCTAGTGATGGGAACACACCAACCCCTGATTCCTCAGACCACTCTGTGCAGCAGCCAGCCTTTAACCACTAGACACTCACAGAAATGACCAGGGAAGCTTTCCCCAAACCAACAGTGCACACACCAGTTTATTGGATTCAGCTGAGGACCTGCCCCTATATAACATCACAGCACTGAGATACATTTACAGTGAAAATCAAAGGCTAAGATTTAAGAGATAGTGACTAAGGCTCATGATAAAAACAGAAATGGTTACCTATAAAACAAAGAGTATAACACACCTCCTAGAATGTAAGCCTCCCTTTAACTGGCTAACCCCTCATCTAAAGTACTTTAGATCATCTAAAGCAATCTCCCCGCATCGTCAACCAACATGTCTGGGAGCCCTCTTTCATGAATGCAAAAAGCGCGCCTTTTTGCTTCTTTGATGAAGGATAAGGAGGTCCTTTTGCCTTTTTCTTATAGCCCCCAAATTCATTGTTTTGCCTCTCAAGTCAGGATGACTGCCTCTTTCCCCCCCCCCCCCCCCACCAATTTATTCCCTGGTGTGCAGACTCCATGTTGCCTTCACATCCTCACGTTGACTTCCTGTGCAAACGGGGCAGTGATGCTGTGTATAAGAAAGGTAACCATTTATATCACTGTTGTTACCACTGTCACACAAGTTCCATGAATCTTGTACAAAGTATGTCATGTAAGGTATTACTAGAAAAGTTATGAATTGCTAAGTATGAATATCCTGTGTATATGTATGTATCATCTTTGTGTCTAAAATTATGACTATTGGCTATGTATGTATATCTCCAGCATGTGTTTTGTTCCTGAGGATACCCTCCTGATAGATTTACATCAAGGCTAGACAGCTACATGTTGATGGCCCATTAAGGATACTCCACGCTCAGAAGGGGCCAATGAAGAAACTCATCCTGTCCAGATAACTCTTCCTGTGGATCCCTCAGACAGAAAGGATCCATGACCTGTGAGTCAGCAAACCATGTAAGTACATAGGATATGCTCATGTGACTCCATCTTGGGCCAGTAAATTTCCATGCACAGAGGCTGTGGGCTTTGTTTGAGACAGTAAATTTCCAGGCACATGGCAAAGGATATAAAGGACCCCTGAGACACCTCCATTTTGCCTCTTTCCTGCTCTAATTCTCTGGACTGTGGATTTACAATTAAAAAGAGCCTCTTAAACTATGGACTGAGGACCTTTCAGCCTTTTGGTAGTTACCAGAGACAGTTTTGCAAGCCAGCAGTTTATTCCATCATTGCTAACAAACCTGATCTAAGGACTTTGCAATCACTTGTACGTATATGATCTACAGTATTAACCATTTATAACTCTTCTTTTCTTTTATTAATAAATCTTTAGTTAGTTTATTAAGAAGTGGCTGACAGCGTGATACTTGGGTAAGATCTGAGATTCATATTGACCAGGGGATAAATAGCTGATCTTTTGGGATTAGTAAGAGCCTCATATTTGGTAAAATGGGTTTTCAATAACCTCTCACTATATTAGACTTGGTTGTCTGGATGGGAGCCAAGGGCTGGAATGCCCAAAGGGGACTATGTTTGGCTTCTGGTTAACCAGTGTGGTACTGCAGAAGCTCTTTTGTTATTGGCTTGGTGAATCTAATTATAGACTAAACCACCAGCTTTGGGAATTGTCTGCCCTATTTCTGCAGTCTGCCCTGAGTGTGGCATTCTCATTGTGGTCCATCCCAGGCTCATGGTCACAGGGGCTTCCATTGTCTTGGCTTACAAGGCTTAAGTTAGATGTGAACTGAGGCACACAGGTGAACATACAGCCTTTATCTGGCAAAAACCTGTCAACCCTGCTTTGATTGAGACGTTAAAACATATTTTCCAATGTACATACACAACACCTTCTATAGTGCCAGTACATACATTTCACAGCAATATCAATGACCAGTGTGATCCTGGCTTTCATTTTAGAGTGTACATAACACTCTTTATAGATAAATATTATGAAAGCAATGTATTAGGTGTAGTGAGTTTGTCAGGTCTGATAGGAGTTGCTGTTATGGAACAGTGACCCCTTTGCTAGTTGCCACTTGGGGGGGGGGGAGGGAGGGAGTATCACACACTTAACAAGTTTGTGCCTCAGTTTCCCCATCTCACAATTGGGGTAAATAACTAAGACATTGGAATGTGTTTTCCTGAGAGGGGGAATGTTAGCCTAAACACTACTTCGTTTTTGAATAGTGCAGAGGAATTTTTACATATTTGAAGATCTGGTGAATTTGTAATATGTGGTTTTGGGGAATATTGGTGCATGTGTGTGGTAAATAGTAAGAGATATCATTCTTGCTGATTCCATGAGAGCTTTAATTTTACATATATTCTAATAGTCACTACACATTCCACTCACTCATTCCTTCTTTCATTAACCTGATCAGGCATAGGCACATGGACACCATGGTGAAGGTGCAAGCATAATGATCAGTACACTGTAAATATCTAGCAGATGGACAGCCAGTCAGACAAACAGAAACGCCTCAGGTGGGCATCCAGAATTAATCCAGTAATGTCTATCAAGTGCTTTGAGCGCAATGCATGGAAAGAAAGCAGCAAAAGAAAGGTACTCAGTAATCAATTCATTTTGCAATGAATGCAAAGGTCTGATGGAGAATTTAAGCCCTCTGGTAGGGACTTGAGTGCTACAGAGACTGTTATTCTGGCTCTTGCAGTGGGCTGATTTTCACCCTCCGCTTGAAGGCAATTGTTAATATAGCTAACAGATAACTTTCCAGAGCTCCAGTATAATGGATTATATGCTCACACAGGCTGTAATAGCCTTGAAGATGGGTTTGTTCAGAGTTCTGTACATAATGTATGTGCAGGGCTGTGGTTATAAACCCTGTGGTTAGGGGAACTGTGGTTACTCTGTTGAGTCGGATTGTGGCTGCCGTTATCCTTGAGCCAAGAGAATGCTTGTTTTATCACCATGCTGTCATTTCAAAACACACAACAAACATCTCTCTTTATGCAATAATCAGGCAAACATTACTGAAGTGATTGTTCTGTGCCTTTAGGTACGTCAGCATCTGAGGTCAGTAGGGAAAACAATGAAATGGTAAAATAAAATTCTCGAGGTCCATGATTATCTTTTTATAAAATAATTCTGTTTTCAGTTTTGTACCAAAGGGGTTCCAGGACCCACAAAGTAGCTTAGATCCATGGGACACAATATTTCAGAGTTAATGAAAATATTTCTTTAAAAAAATATATATTCTGATTCCTAATTAGATTAGTTTTTAATGAGTCAAGGTGATTTCAGATGATTTCTGGCAGGAGACAGACAGATGATGATGAGAACTCAAAGGGGAACAGTGTGCATTGATGACTTTCCTCTGTGCCCTTTAGGGAGATTATTATTGCATTTTACTAGCAGTAGAAAGGAAAGCGTTCCCCTGACTAAAAGGTGGTCTACATTTCTTCCACGTTTCCATCAGAATACAAAGATAAATCTTTATTTTAACTCCCTTCTTTCTAAAGTAGGCCCATTAGCAAGGCAGGAATGAAACTGTCAGGAGAGACAGGTCCTCTTTAGTTCCCCTTCCCTATGATTTCTTGCCTCTTTATCAAGGGGTTGTAAACAGCTGGTGATCCCCAACTCCTACCCAGTCCCCCAGGCCTGAGCCTATTATTTGTCTGGCATGCACCTCCAGCCCAGCCTATCCCTTCATTCCCTTCTGTGGGTCAGTTTTTTTGAACAATCCCCATAGTCCCCTCTCCTTCCCTTTGGTCTCTCACAGAACATATTTATAAAGTTTATAAATTAATGTCTACTATAACCTAATAATTAATACAATAGATTTTACAATTCAAATAAAGGCCTCCTTCCTTTGACACAAAGCTGACTATGTATCTTGCCCTGAGCTGCACTACATGCCTCTTTGAGGCCACCTCCTGGATGCAGCCTGACAGCCTCAGCACTGCTGGTACTGAATGATTGGTTGTGACCACGGGAATACAAGAATTGCCAAACTAAGTCAGATTCAAGGGTCATCTGGTCCAGTTTCCTATCTCCCACGCTCGGAGGAAGATGTAAGAACCCCACAGTAGGCAAATGTGGGACAATCTGCCTACCATGTTAGGTCTCAGCCTAAGCTGTAACAGTCAGAGATTATCTTAAGCCCTGAAGCACAAGGTTTAATACCCCTTCCAAAATTGTTATCATTAATTATGACAGCTCTCCAACACGGCTGCTACTCTGAAACCTCTCAATACTCTTGGTACCCATATAAATGTCCAATCCCTTTCTGCATATTGACCTCAATGAGATATTGTGGCAGTGAGTTCCACAGTCTACACATTGTGTGAAAAAGTATTTCATGTTAGTTTTGAATTTGCCACCTTTCAAATTCACTGACTGTTCCCTTGTTCTGGTGTTTTGTGACATGGAGAATGGAAGCTCCTTAGCTAACTTCTCTATTATTTTATATACTTTTATTATCACCATTATCAAACATGCATAGTTCTGAGGATCGTTGTGCCAGGCAGAGTAACCATGATTGACGGCATCACATCAGGCATCATGTAGTGAAATTCTAAGATCGGGCTCAATCCTGCAAGTCCACGAATCTCTGGGGCAGCCTGAAGGCAATCCTAGGTAGGATCCGAGTATGTGCCCCTTTGCATGTTGATGGGGAGTTTGAGAGCAGGGTGTGGTGGGGTGTTTGCATCCATCCAGGTGACATGTTTGATAGATTCTGAATTTTGTCTCAGCATATAGATGCAAAAACATCTTTAAGTGAGACATGGACTTCATGGAGGAGTTGAAGTTAATTGAAGAATGTCCAGTTTGCTGCAACCTTTTGAACTCTGCTTGCAGCCCAGGTAGATGAACTCGTCAGCACTCTTCACGATACTTGATCCCACCTGCACTGGCGGATCTGGTGGCCCAGTTCTGAGGTTCTGTACCTTGGTCTCCTGCCACAAGACGTTCAACTCCATAATGTGGGAGGCATCTTGAAGACCTTGAAGGGTGAGGCTGAAATTCTCTGACTTCTCCATAAGCAAGACAGCATCATTGGCATAGTCTTAGTGGATAATCACTTCTTGACCCACCGTGATTCTGATATGTGAAGCAGCAAATCCTAATATCCAGCCAATCATTTGACAGAATAGTGCTGGGACAAGAATGCATTCCTGCCACACACCTGAAGTTGTGTAGAAAGGCAGTGAAAACTGTGAACCAATGTGCACTCTCACACCAGTACTGGTGTCCAGATTTAGCAGAACATCTGGAACACCAACTCCTTTCAGTGCAAGCCAAAGTGCTGACCTGTGAACCGAATCCAAAGCACTTTGATGTTCAAAATATGAACCACATGAAGCGGGCAGTTAAATTCTTGGTGCAGCTCAACCAGAAGCTGGAGGGTAAGAACAGTGTCCATTGTCGACTGCCTAACAGTGAAACCTGATTGTAGTGGATGATGGAGCGGCGAACAGCAGAGGCTAACAGCAGGAGTTTGCCTGGGAGTTCGCGTGGGGAGAGCGCATTGAGGCTTTCATCTGCAGGTTTCTCCGAGTAGTTCCTGCAACAGTTGAGGAAGCTCCTAAGAGGACGGTGATATGGAAGGTGAGCGATCAGCTGTTGTAACCTGCACAGGTTGTGCCATGTTTGTCTTTCTTCCGCAGGACAGAAGTGACTTTGTCTGTACAAAGTGCAAGCTGGTCTCCATATTGGAGGAGAAGGTTCGAGGGCTGGAGAAACAAGTATCGACTCTGCGTTGCATAAGGGAAAATGAAGATTTCCTGGACAGACGTCAGGAGATGCTTCTACGGCCACAATGTTCTGAAGATTCAGAGCAGGCGCAGCAGGGACAGAAGGATTGTGAGGAGGTTTGGCAGCATGTGACCTCCAGAAGAAGAAAGAGGAGCGTCCATGCACCAGCAATGGAGATACAGGTGAGCAATCGTTTCCATGTTCTCTCTACAGGTGCTAATGCGGAGAGTGGACTAGATGGCCCATCTGAGGGAAGGGAGCAGAAGGAGACTCCACCGATTGGAAGGCAAAAGATGCACTGTCCTAGGGATGCGGGTTCCACGACCACCACTCCCAAGAGGAGGAGGAGGGTGGTGGTGGTCGGGGACTCCCTCCTCAGGGGGACTGAGTCATCTATCTGCCGCCCTGACCGGGAAAACCGAGAGGTCTGCTGCTTGCCAGGAGCTAGGATACACGATGTGACGGAGAGACTGCCGAGACTCATCAAGCCCTCGGATCGCTACCCCTTCCTGCTTCTCCACGTGGGCACCAATGATACTGCCAAGAATGACCTTGAGCGGATCACTGCAGACTACGTGGCTCTGGGAAGAAGGATAAAGGAGTTTGAGGCGCAAGTGGTGTTCTCGTCCATCCTCCCTGTGCAAGGAAAAGGCCGGGGTAGAGACCGTCGAATCGTGGAAGTCAACGAATGGCTATGCAGGTGGTGTCGGAGAGAAGGCTTTGGATTCTTCGACCATGGGATGGTGTTCCAAGAAGAAGGAGTGCTAGGCAGAGACGGGCTCCACCTAACGAAGAGAGGGAAGAGCATCTTCGCCAGCAGGCTGGCTAACCTAGTGAGGAGGGCTTTAAACTAGGTTCACCGGGGGAAGGAGACCAAAGCCCTGAGGTAAGTGGGGAAATGGGATCCTGGGAGGAAGCACAAGCAGGAGAGCGCAAGAGGGGAGGACTCCTGTCTCATGCTGAGAAAGAGGGACGATCATTGAGTTATCTTAAGTGCCTATACACAAATGCAAGAAGCCTGGGAAACAAGCAGGGAGAACTGGAAGTCCTGGCACAGTCAGGGAACTATGATGTGATTGGAATAACAGAGACTTGGTGGGATAACTCACATGACTGGAGTACTGTCATGGATGGATATAAACTGTTCAGGAAGGACAGGCAGGGCAGAAAAGGTGGGGGAGTTGCATTGTATGTAAGAGAGGAGTATGACTGCTCAGAGCTCCAGTATAATACTGCAGAAAAACCTGAGTGTCTCTGGATAAAGTTGAGAAGTGGGAGCAACAAGGGTGATGTCGTGGTTGGAGTCTGCTATAGACCACCAGACCAGGGGGATGAGGTGGACGAGGCTTTCTTCTGGCAACTAGCAGAAGTTGCTAGATCGCAGGCCCTGGTTCTCATGGGAGACTTTAATCACCCTGATATCTGCTGGGAGAGCAATACAGCGGTGCACAGGCAATCCAGGAAATTTTTGGAAAGCGTAGGGGACAATTTCCTGGTGCAAGTGCTGGAGGAACCAACTAGGGGCAAAGCTTTTCTTGACCTGCTGCTCACAAACAGGGAAGAACTAGTAGGGGAAGCAAATGGGATGGGAACCTGGGAGGCAGTGACCATGAGATGGTCGAGTTCAGGATCCTGACACAAGGAAGAAAGGAGAGCAGCAGAATATGGACCCTGGACTTCAGAAAAGCAGACTTTGACTCCCTCAGGGAACAGATGGGCAGGATCCCCTGGGAGAATAACATGAAGGGCAAAGGGGTCCAGGAGAGCTGGCTGTATTTTAAAGAATCCTTATTGAGGTTGCAGGAACAAACCATCCCGATGTGTAGAAAGAATAGTAAATATGGCAGGCGACCAGCTTGGCTAAACAGTGAAATCCTTGCTGATCTTAAACGCAAAAAAGAGGCTTATAAGAAGTGGAAGATTGGACAAATGACCAGGGAGGAGTATAAAAATATTGCTCAGGCGTGCAGGAGTGAAATCAGGAAGGCCAAATACACTTGGAGTTGCAGTTAGCAAGAGATGTTAAGAGTAACAAGAAGGGTTTCTTCAGGTATGTTAGCAACAAGAAGAAAATCAAGGAAAGTGTGGGCCCCTTACTGAATGAGGGAGGCAACCTAGTGACCGAGGATGTGGAAAAAGCTAATGTACTCAATGATTTTTTTGCCTCTGTCTTCACGCACAAGGTCAGCTCCCAGATTGCTGCACTGGGCAGTACAGCATGGGGAGAAGGTGACCAGCCCTCTGTGGAGAAAGAAGTGGTTCGGGACTATTTAGAAAAACTTGACGTGCACAAGTCCATGGGGCCGGATGCGCTGCATCCGCGGGTGCTAAAGGAGTTGGCGGGTGTGATTGCAGAGCCATTAGCCATTATTTTTGAAAACTCATGGCGATCGGGGGAGGTCCCAGATGACTGGAAAAAGGCTAATGTAGTGCCCATCTTTAAAAAAGGGAAGAAGGAGGATCCGGGGAACTACAGGCCAGTCAGCCTCACCTCAGTCCCTGGAAAAATTATGGAGCAGGTCCTCAAGGAATCAATTATGAAACATTTAGAGGAAAGGAAAGTGATCAGGAACAGTCAGCATGGATTCACGAAGGGGAAGTCGTGCCTGACTAACCTAATTGCCTTCTATGATGAGATAACTGGCTCTGTGGATGAGGGGAAAGCAGTGGATGTGTTATTTCTTGACTTTAGCAAAGCTTTTGATACTGTCTCCCACAGTATTCTTGCCACCAAGTTAAAGAAGTATGGGCTGGATGAATGGACTGTAAGGTGGATAGAAAGCTGGCTAGATCGTCGGGCTCAACGGGTAGTGATCAATGGCTCCATGTCTAGTTGGCAGCTGGTTTCAAGTGGAGTGCCCCAAGGGTCGGTCCTGGGGCCGGTTTTGTTTAATATCTTTATTAATGATCTGGAGGATGGTGTGGACTGCACTCTCAGCAAGTTTGCAAATGACACTAAACTAGGAGGCGTGGTAGATACACTAGAGGGTAGGGATCGGATACAGAGGGACCTAGACAAATTAGAGGATTGGGCAGAAAAAAACCTGATGAGGTTCAACAAGGACAAGTGCAGAGTCCTGCACTTAGGACGGAAGAATCCCATGCACTGCTACAGACTAGGGACCGAATGGCTAGGTAGCAGTTCTGCTGAAAAGGACCTAGGGGTCACAGTGGACGAGAAGCTGGATATGAGTCAACAGTGTGCTCTTGTTGCCAAGAAGGCTAACGGCATTTTGGGCTGTATAAGTAGGGGCATTGCCAGCAGATCGAGGAACGTGATCGTTCCCCTTTATTCGACATTGGTGAGGCCTCATCTGGAATACTATGTCCAGTTTTGGGCCCCACACTACAAGAAGGATGTGGAAAAATTGGAAAGAGTCCAGTGGAGGGCAACAAAAATGATTAGGGGTCTGGAGCATATGACTTATGAGGAGAGGCTGAGAGAACTGGGATTGTTTAGTCTCCAGAAGAGAAGAATGAGGGGGGATTTGATAGCAGCCTTCAACTACCTGAAGGGGGGTTCCAAAGAGGATGGAGCTCGGCTGTTCTCAGTGGTGGCAGATGACAGAACAAGGAGCAATGGTCTCAAGTTGCGGTGGGGGAAGTCCAGGTTGGATATCAGGAAAAACTATTTCACTAGGAGGGTGGTGAAACACTGGAATGCGTTACCTAGGGAGGTGGTGGAGTCTCCTTCCTTGGAGGTTTTTAAGGCCCGGCTTGACAAAGCCCTGGCTGGGATGATTTAGCTGGGAATTGGTCCTGCTTTGAGCAGGGGGTTGGACTAGATGACCTCTTGAGGTCCCTTCCAACTCTGATATTCTATGATTCTATGATTCTATGATGTCTGTTAAGGAGCAGCTGCATCCTATCAAGCAGAACATGAGCAAACACCTTTCCAGGGACTGATAACAATGAGGTTGGCCTGCAGTTGCCACACTCAGTACAAGATCCTTTACCCTTGTACAGGGAACTATGATGCTGGTACTTGGCCCGAGGCCCACGCTTTTATGAACAATTGATACAGACTGATGTTTACTGGTTCCAAGGCACTTTTGAGCAGCTCAGATGGAATACCATCAGGTTCCGTACATTTTTGGATGACCTTTGGTGCTTCCTTTAGTGACAGAGGATCAGTGTTCATCCCTTGGTGAGTAGGCACAAAATTTGCTCTGGACAGGCATCAGGAAGTGTGTGGTTCAGTATGCTTTCAGATGTGTTTTCCATCTATTCAGGACCAAGTCCATTGATAAGCAGGGAGACCTGTCTGGTTTCACGATGGGGATCTTAGAAGGCTGTTTATGGCTGCCAGCCAGATGGCTCTGTAGGCAGGATGCAGATTCTTGTATTTTAGGCTGTCTTCTGCTCCATCAGCCAGTTGATATTGATCTCATGGTCACATTTGGCATGGCCTGAAAGAAGCCTTTCAGCCATTTATGTTCTTGAATATCTCAATGCTTGCATGCTTCTGCTGTTTTTGTTAATATAGCAAAGACATCTTTAGAAAGTCCAGGTTTCTTGCACGACCATCTGAAGTTGATTGTTCCAGCAATGATATGTGATATAGTGTTATGTATGCCACTCCAGGTGATCTCCATGTCATGCAAGAGGATACCGGGCTTATGTACGTAATCCTTGATGGCCTATGTGTATTTCACAGCTTCAACAGGATCCTCAGAGAGATACTGGATATTGTACTGTTGGTGGGCATCCAGCTTGCAGGAAGGTGGAAAATGTAGTGAGAGATGAGCAACAACTAGTCTATGGTCTGAGCTTGCTGGTGCTTCTGTGTTGATGAAGACTGGGTGGGATTTCACTGTGGTCAATTTCTGAGGAGGATGTGGTTAACTTCCTGCATCTCACTTCCATTGTTTGAAACCCAGCTCAAGCGATGATTGTTAAGGCACCTAAACTAGGAGCCCATAACAGACAAGCCCTCAATGGCACACAATGTCAAATTTTGGGGGGTGTTGTCATTGGAGGAACCTGAACCAAAGGGACCTATCATGCTTTCAAATCCAGTTTGACTGCAGCCGGTCATAGCACTGAAATATCCAAGCTCTAGCAGCACGTCATGTGGAAGAGCTGACTGGATTTTTTTGCTGCTAGCTGGTAGTAGAACGTGTCCTTTTCCTCAGGTGTAACATCTTCTATTTGGTGCATAGGCCACAATGACAAATAAGTGTCCACAACAATGTTGGAGCTGAGCATAGAGTAAGTGTGGAAAAATATGGTTCCATATGTTTGGAGTCCAGGCTAGAATTTGTCTAAATGACAAGTGTTACACCTTGAGTTAGGTATGGACCACCAGTGTGGAGGAAGGTTACGCCTTCAACAATAACTTGATTGCTTTATGGCAGACAAGCCTTTGTGGGTATGTCTACACTGTAATTAGACACCTGCAGCTGGCCAGTGCCAGCTGATTCAGGCTCGTGGGCTATGGCTAAGTAGCTGTTTAATTGCAAGGTAGATGTTCAGGCTCGGGCTGGAGCACAAGCTCTGGGACCCCGTGAGTGGGGCGGTTGAGCTCCAGTCTGAGCCCGAACATCTCCACTGCAATTAAACAGCCCCTTAGTCCAAGTCAGCTAAGTGTTCAGTGTAAACACATTCCATGATCACATGGAACATGCATCTAAGGTCTGGTTTGGACAGCCAAGAAGTTGGAGTCATTGGGGCTGGGAACTCCCTGAGCAGGATTTGGGTGATGCCCTTCATCCTGGAGTCAGTAATAGCAGGGCTTTAAGTCTGGTGCTGTTGTCACGGTTATCACGTCTGTTGACCATTTGTTTCACTCTGCGTCCTTGGGACTGAGGAGACATAGGGGTTTTATTTTTGGGGACACCATCCCCCTTCCCAGGAACTCTTCCTCCAGATATTGTTGGTTTCTGAGGGCATGGATGGCTGTTATGGTGATCTAGCTCTTCTTCTGCCCTATGTGGTCCACACATCTACAGTCATGGCTCATCCACCTTCACCACCATTGGGGAACTTGGCCCTCATCCGCTGGGTCCATTGTTGACCTTCCTTCAGTAATCTGAGCAGGGCCCCTCATCATGTACTACTGACAGGGGTCAGTCCAACCCAAGACTTATGTGGGCAGGGACAACCATGCCTTCTTGATGTAGAGCAGCTTACACCTGCATTACCTGCTGCCCATACTTTTATTGTGTCCCCTCTTAGTTGTCTCCTTCCTAAACTACCCTAATCTTTACAATCTCTCCTCTTATGACAGTGTTTGCAGGCCGCTGATCATTCTTGTTGCCCCTCTTTGAACCTCACCGCTAGTTTTGCAACATCCTTTGTAAGACTGGGTGACCATTACTGCACACTGTATGTGAAAGCCCTTGTGGGATCAGAGCAAGGGAAGAGGATACTGCAGAAGGAGGGCTCCCCCACTCCATTCACTCTGGATCCACCTGTGTATAAGGAGGAGACCATAGGGGGTCCATGTAAGGAAACGTATATGGGGCGAGGTGGAAAATGTACGGTGCAATTTACCCGTCAGCTGACTAAGAGCCTGAGTTCCTGACTCTGTTTGCTGTCACTGAATCACAGGACAAGGCTAGTAATCAAGGCTCAGTGAATATTTTGTCAATGCAACATTTTTAGAATAATAAAACAGACCTATGATTTATTTAAAAGGTGTTCTCATTTCATAAATATTTCCATAAAAGCTCAGGGAAGCTTAATTATATGGCAATCTTTTCCCCCTGTTGTGGAGCATCAGAATTATAACTAGCTTCACTTTCTCTGCTCTGCAGCAATATGGTTTCTGATCATGCCTCTATCTAGCTAATTGCTCAGAAGCAGAACCTGCTGTCCTTTAAATGATTGTTAAATAAGTCAGGAGTCATATTTATCTGCAGCAATTGTTCTACTGATCTTCACCAAAACACACAAAGGGGAAAGCGTTGTTCATTTTGGAAATGGCAGTTCTTGAGCTTGCTGTGTTTCTTTCCATCATAAAATGTGTACTGTGTATAATTATGTCATTGGGTCACTTTTAATTTTTCTCCAAAGAAAATCATGCTAATTACTGCTTGATTATATGAGTAGTTAGCGAGAAATGCTATTGCCTGAATAGGCTGGGAGAGCTGGTAGAAAAGGGTTTAGTAATTAATTGGAAAAGCTCAAGAGAATATGAAGCTTAAACTTTTCAGAATGAGACCGTGCATCCAATCAATATTTAAGCCTACTCTATGACCCTTTTTTCCCAGTGATATTCACTTGGCGCTCAGCTAACCCGGAGCCTGCGATATAACCCTTTCTATTTCACAGTCTTTTTTTTTTTTTTTTTGGCAAAGATTGGTTGGGGAATACTCCTTATAGCTGAAAATCATTAGAACTATTTCACCTCCCAGTTTCTTTGTTGACCTACAAACAGAATTATAGGTGGATGCTGAACCTTGCCTGTGACTATTTCTTACTGTGCATAGCCCAAATTCTGCTGCCAGTTACATCGGTGTAAATCTGAAGTAAACCTGTTGAAGTCAATGAAGCTACTTTGGGTTTCTGCTGGTGCAATTCAGAGCAAGAATGGACCCTATGTTGAGGGATCGAGATTATACACAATTGCTGTATTCTTTCTGTTTACCAAATATACTTTAACACTCTCATTTTCCATTGAATGAGCTTTTGTTGATGAAAGTTAGTGATTCAAATACACATTTTATAGCTCAACAAAGAGAATGGAAAATCTACAAGACTCTCTCTAATTCTCTTTAATTGCACACTGAGTTACTGCCAGCATGACCCTGACACGAGTACTACTTCCTGAATACATAACTTTGATGAACAATACATTTTTCTTTCATGACAGGATTATTCCTTTGTTGAGGAATTGGTTAAGGGCTATGTCATTGTATATAGGGAAAGTGTAATTGGGCTACAGCAGGTTCATTCCTTTAATAGCTTAGGCAATAATTATATGCCACCTTTTAGTACATTGGGCTTTTATTCTTCTAAACGAGCTGATTACTTTATCAGATAGTGATTTTAATGGTGTTCATCTAAAACAAAGTCTTGAAGAAGGGAGGAGCATACAGCTTTATTCCTTTGTGAAAGTAATGGGACCAAGGTAGTTGAAATGGCAGCAGAGCAGGCTATGTTATTGCAAGGAAGCACAAGAAAGCATACCTATGTCCTCATCCTTTGAGGCCTGATTGCACACACATGCAAGCAGCCCTTGTCACAGTTCAGGGCAAATGCACCTGAATTTCCCCCTTTTGGTCCGGCAAAGGGAGCCTATTCTCGGCTTCTAAGCCATCATCTCTCTTGGGTGGAGACCTGTGCCTCGCTTCCTCCTGACTGGGTTTTTTTCCACGTTGCACAGTTCCTGGCCCATTCTGTGATATTCTCAGTAAGTCAGACTGTCAAACAGGCCTGCTTTGCTTTCTCCTCAGTGGCTATAAACAGCATAATTGCCCACCGTTCGAGGTTATCACATAGCCCTTTATAAGCAAGTACGTTTTATTCTTAAGGCGGTACCATTACAGAGGAAAGCATATTAAAAACAATAAATAAAAGATCCTACACACATGCTAATAAGCTTACTGGAGATCACTCAAACCCCAACCAGGCCTCTAGCAGGTGATCAATCCTTCAAACCCTACCAATGGTGTTTTCCTTGGCTACAAGTTCATAACAGCAGTTAACTCAGAACAAGCACCCCCATGGATCTGTGAGCACCTCTTCTATACAGGATGGGCTTTTGATCTTGGGACCCTGAGGATAGGTAATCAGCAAACAATTGCCCTCTCTTCAGGGCTGACTTCCAAGGACTGGGTTTTTGCAGCATCGGAGGTACCAACAGTAGGGGGAAGAGGAATTTCCATTCACCTCCCCCCAAGATATTTCCCAGGAAATCCACTTCATACGTATTATCCCAAAGGTCATTCTTGTCTCCCACATTGTTCACTATAATTCTTTGATCATCCAGGCCCACAATAATACATAACCTTTGCATTTAATACTGTGGACTCCAAAGATAATTCATTTAGGGTTTTTAAGGGTTTTGCAGGAAATGGCCATATCTGTCATCGTGTTTATTCACACAAGTCATCCCACTTCAGAGAGGCAGGATCAGGTGGTTTATATATGTAAAAAACAAACCTCATCCTGCCTCATCTGCCATGGACTTTGCCAAAGCACTGAGCTTTCTTTTAACTCTGCTTTTATTGCAGTAAATAATAAAGCTCCCCTTGACTTCACCAGGAGCAGGCCGACCAATGCTGAGCATGTTTGGAAATCCCAGCCTATAAGCATAACGTCCTGCCTCACTGAAGTGGGACAATAAAATTATCCTAAAGTTCTGGAAAATGTATAGTGGGGATTTTCAAATGGGTGTAGCGTTGGCCTAACTCTGTGCTAAGCTATTCCAGGGCTGTGCTGGCCTAGATTTGGCCTTGTGATTAAGCTGTGAGCAGCTCCTTTGTGGCCCACCATTTCAGCTGGGAGTCCCACGCACTGCTGGCACTCAACAGGCAATAATAAGACTTAGCAAGTTAAAAGTTGCTTAAAAGCTTTCTGAAGAGGAAAGTAGTTAATTGCAGCTGTTTTAAAGGATCTAACTATGATGCTTAGCTTCCAGATTTGAGTGTTGTAAAAATAAGGATCTATAAAACATAACAGACTGAATTTTGGGTCCATCTTCCATTGACTTCAATAGGTGTTGCTCTTATGGAACTGAGGGCAGAATTAGGCCCACTATTATTAGAAATGCTCTCCCTGGATAAAACCCATGCATAGAAGGGATGCTAGGCTGAATTCTCTGTTGGCATAACTCAACTAGATCGCAGAGCCAATGTTCTCAGATATTGGGCTAAACTCTCCACTGGTGTAACACCACTGACTTGAATGGAGTTACACGAGCAGAGAATTTGGTTCAGTATCTCTGGAATATTTGGCCCTGAGCTTTAGTACAAAAATTATAACTTGTCAATAAAGACCTATTTTAGTCTCCTTATTATATTGGTTAAGAAAATTAGTTTGGTCAGAAAATTGGCAGATTCACACTGAAAACAAATTAAGATGTTTCTGCAAAATTTGTCAAAAGTTTGTCAAGCTGTTTTTAAGTCACAGATCATTAAACACTAGCAATGATTTGAATTTTTGACTTTCATCCTAATGTTTCTTTGCCTCCTAGCTTGAAAACAGCTTGTTGCTGTGTTGTCACCCGTGCACACTTTCCAGGTAGTTACATTTTCTTGGAAGCTGATGTGATAGCTAGAGTTGAAGAAGCTCAACTGTAATTCAGTGAAATCATTAAATTGTTTTGCTGTGGTTAGTTTTGAGTCTGATATGATGCCCAGAAGTTATGAATGCAGTTTAAAGTTTATAGCAACAAGGGATCCTGACCATGATCAAACCTAAAAAGCTCCAAAGGGAGAAGCAGGATAGACTAGCTAGCTACCCGCCAACCCATGCTGAGCTCTGTATGTGTCTGTTAAAGTGCACAAAAATTATACTCTACTAATCACCTGAACGGTATGTGCAAAGCTAAGCCTGATCTACACTACTTCATTGTTCACCAACAGGCTTCCCTGCAAATGTACCACGCAGAATGCTTCATTTGCTGCCAGGTAGGTCATACAGAGGCACTGTCTTGCCCTGCTTTTCATGCCCCACTCCAGAAAACTGCAATCATTCTCTACAACGGGCAAGCTAAGGAAGGCAGCCTCACATACCTTGCACACCCTCTGCCTCATTTAGCACCTTCATACACACAAAACAGTGAATGCAGTTGCCAACCCAAATTTATAGGAGATTAAATTTGATTACAGCGCCAAAAACTAGGAGAGCATGGCAGACAGCTCTAAAAATGTTGTGGCAAAAGGGAATGTGGGATAGCCAGCTCCTGGAGCAATGAAGTTACTCGGTGAGTTACCCTGAAATGAAAATATTTAAAAAATGTCAGCTGGAACGATAACATTTTAGACATATGGTGCAGTAACTAAATGCTTAAACATTTGCCTGGAGCTGCCTGAATGTTTAACGGATAGAATGTGTTTAGCAAGCTATACAGATTATCTCTAACTTCACTCCAGATGTGCATGTTCATTGTAGCACAGGTCAGTAATAAATGCAACATTGCCCATCTTTACCTATGTAACCGATGGTACATTTTTTGTGAACCTTACATGGTGGCATTGAGCCTCTAAATCATGTGATATGGTTTCTCCTGCATGATTGGATAGCTGAAACTTTTAACAATAGGAAAACAACAAGACGAAGGATGACTTTGTGATTGAGGCGCAGGACTGGCACTCAAGAGATCTGAGTTCAATCCCCTGCTTTGCTACAGACATTACAGGTGGCCTTAGGCATCTTTTAATTTCTCTGTGCCTCCATTCTCTATCTATAAACTGGGGGGTGAGGGGAGGGCGATATTTCCTTTCTCTGAGCCTTTGTTTGTCTTGTCTCTATTCATGCCAAAATTGTGTGTGTTTAATTTGGGTTAGCTAACCCACATTAGTTAACTTGGGTTAAAACAGTCATGAAGACACATCAACTTGGCTTTTAACTCAGGTTAGCAGCTCTGGTTCAACCCCAAGCTTTACTTTGAGCTGCTAACCTGAGTTAAAAGCTGCGTTGCCTGGTCTTCATGGCTATTTTAGCCTAAGCTAGCTAACCTGAGTGCAGGACACACCTTTTTTTTTTGAGTGAAGCTATACCTTTAGAGTGGGAGTTTTTTGGGACATGGTCTCTTACAATGTATTTGGAGAACGCATGCTACCATAATAGAAAGAACAAATAACACATTTCCTCACGGAATTCTCAGATGAATAATCATGCCTGATAAAATCTGTCAAACTCTCAGGATTTATAAACATTTTCATTTAACACTTTGTGGCTGTCTGGAGACTCGGAAATAATTAATACAACCCCAGGAATCACAGTGAACTGAACTCAATGCTGTTCTTCATTTATTTTATTTTATTTTTTACATTTTGGCTGACTTTATTAGAGAAATACCCAGAGTATTCTTTTTAAACAATGGTATTCTTAAAGTGCCCAGTTGAACAATTCTCCCAAGTTTGGAAGTAGAAGTCTTGACAATCCTTAGTTGAATTGACCGTGAAAGCTCCTTCAAACCAGCTGAGAGCTCTATAAATGGTCTGGCTTGAGAGCATGTTTAGGGATGGTTAGAATTCCAACATCTTTATTATCACAAACATCAGCCAGGTGGGGAAGGTACAGGGACTGATAAGTTGAAGGGGGCAAAATATGCAATCACTGTGCTATTCAGCACAGAACAACTGAACTGACTTCTACGAGGAAAGGAGTTGCTCTGCTAACGTGTGGGTAGATAGTGGCAGCAGTATATCCACCCATCTGTACGTACTGCTGAAATGGTTGAAGAAGGGCACCAAGCAGATTGTGGTAGTAATTAATGGTCACAATCATAAATGCATGAAGCCCCATTTCTGAAATCAGGCAACATCAAAATCTTGCAGCCCAGTGATATTGCATGGCAGAATGGATTAACCCTTTTGGTTGCCCTGTGACAACACTGGAAATAATAGGCCCCAGCATCACTGTCTAAGGACAGGAAATAAAAAGCATTTTCTGTATTGATTAAATGGCTTAACATAAGAATGGCCATACTGGGTCAGACCAAAGGTCCCTCTAGTCCAGTATCCTGTCTTCTGACAGTGGCCCATGCCAGGTGCCCCAGAGGCAATGAACAGAACAGGTAATCAACAAGTGATCCATCCCCTGTTGCCCATTCCCAGCTTCTGGCAAACAAAGACCAGGGACACCATCCCTGCCCATCCTGGCTAATAGCCATTGATGCACTTGTCCTCCATGAACTTGTCTAGTTCTTCTTTGAACCTTGTTATAGTCTTGGCCTTCACAACATCCTCTGGCAAGGAGTTCCACAGGCTAACTATGTGTTGTGTGAAAAAATACTTCCTTTTGTTCATTTTAAACCTGCTTTTATCTGGGGACCCCTAGTTCTTGTATTATGAGAAGGAATAAATGACTTCCTTATTTACTTTCTCAACACCAGTCATGGTTTTATAAACCTCTATCATATCCCCTGACGAAAAGAGTCGTCTCTTTTCCAAGCTGAAAAGTCCCAGTCTTATTAATCACTCCTCATGTGGAAGCCATTCCATACCCCTAATCATTTTTGTTGCCCTTTTTTTAACCTTATCCAATTCCAATACGTCTTTTTTTGAGATGGGGCAACCAAATCTGCACACAGTATTCAAGATGTGGGCATACCATGGATTTATATAGAGGCAATATGATATTTTCTGTCTTATTATCTGTCCCTTTATAAATGATTCCCAACATTGTTAGCTTTTTTGACTGCTGCTGCACATTGAGTGGATGTTTCCAGAGAACTATCCACAATGATGCCAAGACCTCTTTCTTGAATGGTAACAGCTAATTTAGACCCCATTATTTTATATGTATAGTTGGGATTATGTTTTCCAATGTGCATTACTTTGCATTTATCAATACTGAAATTCATCTGTCATTTTGTTGCCCAGTCACTCAGTTTTGTGAGATTCCTTTGTAGTTCTTCGCCATCTGCTCTGGACTTAACTATCTTGAGTAGTTTTGTATCATCTGCAAATTTTGCCACCTTACTGTTTACATCTTTTCCCAGATTATTTATGAGTATGTTGAATAGTACTGGTCCCAGTACAGACCCCTGGGGTACACCACTATTTATTCCTCTCCATTCCAAACATTAACCATTTATTCCTACTCTTTGTTTTCTATCTTTTAACCACTTACAGATCCACGAGAGGACCTTCCCTCTTATCCCATGACAGCTTATTTTGCTTAAGAGCCTTTGGTGAGGGACCTTGTCAAAGGTTTCTGAACATCTAAGTACCCTGTATTCACTAGATCCCCCTTGTCCACATGTTTGACCCCTTCAAAGAATTCTAATAGATTAATGAGGCATGATTTCCCTTTACAAAAACCACGTTGACTCTTCCTCAACAAATTACGATCATCTCAGTGTCTGACAATTCTGTTCTTTACTATAGTTTCAAGCAATTTGCCCAGTACTGAAGTCAGGCTTACCAGCCTGTTGTTGCCGGGGACTCCTCTGAGAACCTTTTAAAAAAATTGGCGTCACGTTAGCTATCCTCCAGTCATTTGGTACAGAAGCTGATTTAAATGATAGGTTACATACCACAGTTAGCAGTTGTGCAATTTCACACTTGAGTTCCTTCAGAACTCTTGGGTGAATACCATTTGGTCTTTGTGACTTCTTATTGTTTAGTTTTCAATTTGTTCCAAAACCACCTCTAATGACACCTCAATCTGGGATAGTTCCTCAAATTTGTCACTTAAAAAGAATGGCTCAGGTTTGGGAATCTCCCTCACATCCTCAGCCATGAAGACCGATGTAAAGAATTAATTTAGTTTCTCTACAATGGCCTTATCGTGCTTGAGTGTTTTTTGCCACATTACTTTTCCAACATATGTCCAGGTAATTAAAGTCCCCATTACTACCGTGTCTTGAGTTTTGGATATTTCTATTATTTTTTTTCTAGCAATGCTTCATCCACCTCCTTTTTTCTGACTTGGTGGTCTACGGTAGACTCCTACCGTGCCATCACCTCTTTTTATCTTTACCTGGAGACCTTCAATTGGTCTCTCTCTCACCTCCTTCTGGAACTCAAAACAAGTGTATATATTCTTGATGTAACAGCTCCTCCTTTTTTTCCCTGCCTGTCTTTCCTGAACAAGCTACCCTTCTATACCAATATTCCAGTCATGCAACTTATCCCACCAAAAAGCAACAGAGGGTTCTGTGGCACCTTTAAGACTAACAGAAGTACTGGAGCATAAGCTTTCGTGGGTGAATGCCCACTTCATCAGACGCAAGTAATGGAAATTTCCAGAGGCAGGTATAAATCAGTATGGAGATAACGAGGTTAGTTCAATCAGGGAGGGTGAGGTGCTCTGCTAGCAGTTAAGGTGTGAACACCAAGGGAGGAGAAACTGCTTCTGGAGTTGGATAGCCATTCACAGTCTTTGTTTAATCCTGATCTGATGGTGTCAAATTTGCAAATGAACTGGAGCTCAGCAGTTTCTCTTTGGAGTCTGGTCCTGAAGTTTTTTTGCTGTAAGATGGCTACCTTTACATCTGCTATTGTGTGGCCAGGGAGGTTGAAGTGTTCTCCTACAGGTTTTTGTATATTGCCATTCCTGATATCTGACTTGTGTCCATTTATCCTCTTGCGTAGTGACTGTCCAGTTTGGTCAATGTACATAGCAGAGGGGCATTGCTGGCACATGATGGCATATATAACATTGGTGGACGTGCAGGTGAATGAGCCGGTGATGTTGTAGCTGATCTGGTTAGGTCCTGTGATGGTGTTGCTGGTGTAGATATGTGGGCAGAGTTGGCATCGAGGTTTGTTGCATGGGTTGGTTCCTGAGTTAGAGTTGTTATGGTGCAGTGCGTGGTTGCTGGTGAGCACCACCTCACCCTCCCTGATTGAACTAACCTCGTTATCTCCATACTGATTTATACCTGCCTCTGGAAATTTCCATTACTTGCGTCTGATGAAGTGGGCATTCACCCACGAAAGCTTATGCTCCAATACTTCTGTTAGTCTTAAAGGTGCCACAGGACCCTCTGTTGCTTTTTACAGATTCAGACTAACACGGCTACCCCTCTGATACTTATCCCACCAAGTTTCTGTGACACCAATTAAATAATAATTTAGCCTATGCACTAATACTTCCAGTTCTTCTTGTTTATTTCTCATACTCTTTGCATTTTTGCAGCGGCAACTAAGATGTTGAGCAGATTCCCCCCCGATTTCCCTCCTGTTGCTCTTATGACCCTATTGTAATTTTCCATATCCAGCCCACAACATCTAGCTCTTTGTTAAGGTTGCCTTTTTATCCTTTGGGGTTTTGTCACCTGCCCCCTTTGAACCTAATTTAAAGCCCTCCTCAGTAGGTTGGTGAGTCAGACCCACAAATAAAAGCTTCTCCTTCTTGGTCAGGTGGATCTCTATCCAGGAGACCACCTGCCTGAAACATGGTCAAGGAAGCTGAAGCCCTCCTGTCAACATCATCTGCACACCACCAGTGTGTAAAACATTTTCCTTATGATTTATCATGCTAACAGATACCCTGGTTTGCTTTGTAGAAATGTATGAATACCATTACCAATACAAAAAGCCCATTTGAAATGTACAGCATGAAATACTTGTTAAAAGAATTTAACCTCTTTAGTACATTTTATTTTGGATAGACTCTGGTTACACAAAATAGAGGATTCTGTTTTATTAGAGATGACTCTCACAGATCCGATTAATATAATAAACACGTGACATTATTGTTTGCTGAAGTCTTTGGGAACTTGTATTTTTGACATGACTGCTTGGTATGCATAAGCTAGTGCTTCTTTTGTTAAGCTGATGGCCATTAATTCCTGCCTCTCTTCTGAACTATATTTTTAAGACAAAAAATGCGTTCTAAGTAAGTAAACATTTGTTAAGAGTGTTAGACACAGAAAAGTAAACTTTGCTGTCACAGCAGCCTCCTTTGTTCAGTGTAATCTAACTAGTCATCTTCTGTTCCTGGAGCTAGCTTGTCAGTTAAGTATTGTTTCCCTCCTGTAGAATAGAATCAGACTGACTTTTGTGTTTATAATTCCCTGAAGAAACTAGAATCCTTAAACTTTTGAACCGTTCATCAATGGATAATGGTTTATCCCATTCCACATCAGATTTGAGGTTTCCTTTCCCATCCAGAGCCATACTGTATTATCCTATTTGCAACTCCATCCTCATCAGAACTAGGTTTTCCATTCCTATCTCGATCCTGGTTAGATATGGATTTTCCACAACACATTATCTCCTTCCCACTTCCATCCACATTAGTTTGGAGTTTTCCATTTTTATCCCAGTTCCATCCACATCCTGATCACTGGCCACTCCCCAGCCAGCATTTGTCTGAAGAGCCAGGAGAAGGGCCAGCCTCTCCTGAAGTGCCCTTCTGAAGACGAGAGGTAATAGCACATATGGGGCCTCCCTTCAAAACGCAGTGTCAGGTAATGGGGAAATGAGTTCAAGACTGTTGGTGGAGTTTGTCTCTGAGGTGGAATCACTGGTCATCCCAACTCTTCTTTGAGATTTGCTTCTGGCTCAAAACCCCAAACCAGGTGAGTTTTAGTCTGATTTCAGTTTTCAACCCTACAGTTACCTACATTTCCTCCCTCAGCTCCTGAAAAGCCTTCAGGTGGTAGCTTTTGGATACCACTGACCTGGGCTGGATTTGAACTGGTGATCTAAAAGGGAGCCACTCTGAATTCCATTGCCAGTTGTCTGTGCCCTGCTTTGGAAATGGAAGGGACCGCTTCAATCGTCTCCTCTTTTGTTGTGGCTGATGAAAATCTGATAATGCTAACAATCTACATGAACAGCTAGTGCCAGCACTTGAACTGTTGCTATCTATTGTTAGGCCTTTTGAAGTTTTCTTTTCTATATTTTTAGACATAATCACAATTTCTCAGGATTGTACACTTCCACTTTTATCACTGTGTGGTTTTTTTTTTTGCGGACGTTCAATGCCTCTGTTCAGTTTCCTTTGAAGACACTTATTAATGTACATATTTTACCCTCTTATCTGTCAGCAACACTTGGCTCATACATACACTAGTTAAATAATATTAATTTTATTTCTTTAGTTATATTTATTTCTGAGGCAGTTGGCTAATAGTGATGTGCTAAGCTCCTCACACAAAAACACAGTAAGGTCTAGTAAATAGAAAAATCAAATCGATGCTAAAGGCCATCTGACATCCAATGGTTCTAGTGGTGAATTCATCTTGAAACTGGTCCACCTTTGCTTTCTGGGGGATGCATGTTGAAATGCAGACACAGTCACTATTTTGTTCCCAGAGGTGCTGTAGCCTGGTGGAAAAGAAGCACCTACATTGTGCGCTTTCCCAAGGGGACTTGACTTGAGATGAAAAGAGGGTATTGCATTCTGTGAACAGAAATAAAGCTCTCAAACCTAATTAAAAAGAGGCCACCTTTGGGACCTTTTGAAGGTCAAGATCCTGGGACGTTCATCCACAGACCTGGGTTCACAACTCTAGGAGAACCTCTCCTGTGCCTGAAAAAAAACCCCAAAGGCCTTCTATCCTCTGGCCAATGTAGAAAGATGCTATAGTTACTTAAGTACTGTAGGTGTCAGAAATCTGTTAAACTCAGTCTACCCTGAGTAATTTTAGCTATAATCTTTATTCCTAGGATCCATTTAGACTGGAACTTAAACTGGTTTAAAAATGGTTCTTACCAATGTGGTTTAAATGTTGTTTGCATAGTCAATGTTGGCCAAACATAGCCTTTTACTGAGTTTGTTTATGAGCCCTCGTTGAAAATCTCTGGAGAAGAGTGTTGGGTTTTGTTTGCTTGTTTTTTTTCAACCACGTCTTTGAAATAGTTATGCCTACTCTATACTGGTGAGGAAAATGGTTTAAACTGTATTAACAGGAACAATTCTTAAAATTGTTTCACAACCGGTATAGATGGGGCTTCAGTCTACCTCCCTGTCTTTTAAATGTTCACTAAAGAGCTCTTTGTTTGCTTACTCTGATTAGTCAGAAACTCCATGAGGTCATTATTGGGTCTCAGTTAGAGCTCAGGTAGCTGCAGTCTATCCTTTTCCTCTAATAACAATGGCTTGCAATAACTCATCTTGTAGAGATATGGTAGCAGAAATCGCAGATGGTCTTACAAAAAATTCAACTACATTGTCACTTTACTGGATTCTGGTTCCTCTCTAGGTAACTCTTGCGACTTGAGTAGTTTTTTTTTTTTTTAACCTTTTCTCTAGCCAACTTTCAACAGGAGACCATTGGAAACAGTCTGTGGAGCTGAGTGTTTTGCCATCTTTGAGAAGCTAGGAACATGCCGATCTTGCAGCTCTACAACACGCTTTTTTGACCATATCTATATTGGGTATTTATATGGCCATGAGCACCGTAGTATCTGAGCACCTCACACTCTTTTTAATGCATTTTGCTTCAGAACACCCCTGTGAGGTAAGGAAATACTCCTATCACCATATTACAGATGGGGGAAAATGAGGCATCATTAAAGGTATTTAGCTGCCTAAGTCCACTGAGTCAGAGACACTAAGGGCATGGCTACACTTGCAGATGTAGAGTGCTGTGAATTAAACCAGCCCTCAGAGATCGCAGCCAGGGCTGGCTCTAGGCACCAGCAAAACAAGCTGGTGCTTGGGTCGGCACATTTTTAGGGGCCGCATGGCTGGCGCCAGAATGCCACCCCTAAAAATGTGCCCCGGCCGCCCTAGCTCACCTCCACTGCTGCTGCTTGCGCGCCAAACAGCTGATTCGCGTGCCGCTGCTCCCCCTCCCTCCTAGGCTCTCAAACCTGGGAGGGAGGGGGAGATCCCGAGCGGCCGCGGTGCGCGAAACAGCTGATTCACACGCTGCTGCTCCCCTTCCCTCCCAGGTTTGAGAGCCTGGAGGGGAGGAGGCAGGGCTGGGGATTTGGTAAAGGGGCGAAGCTGAGGCGGGGCTGGGGGTGGGGTAAGAAAAAAATGGGGGAGGGGGCAGCCAAAATTGTTTCTGCTTGGGGTGGCAAAAATCCTAGAGCCAGCCCTGACCGCAGCAGGGAAAGCGCTGCCATGTGTTCACACTGTCAGCTGAAAGCGTACTGGCACTTGCAGTGGCATTGGGAGTGGTGCATTATGGGCAGCTATCCTACAGAGAACCTCTTCCCATTCTGGCACTGTGGCTTGTGGGAAGGGGGCAGAGGGTGCAGGGCATTCTGGGTACTGTCCCCATGCCCTGTGATGCATTGCTTTGCATCCCAGCAATCCCTATGCTTCTGTCCACATTTGGCGCCATCTTTCAACTTTTTTTTTTTTTTCTGCGCGCTCTGTCTTCCCTTTCGGTCTGCGGGAATGGAGCCCGAACTGCTGAGGAATATGCTGACGAGTCTCACCAGCACGTCACAAATTGCAGTCGAGTTACTCCATAAGCTACAAACTGATGGTGAGGAGTCTGAGGATGATGTCGACTCGCATAACGCATACGACACAAGATTGCTTGTGGTATTCACGGACATGCTCACCACCGTGGAACGCCGCTTTTGGGCTCAGGAAACAAGCACCGAGGGTGGAATCACTTCATCATGCAAGTCTGGGATGACGAGCAGTGGCTGCAGGACTTTCGGATGAGAAAAGCCACTTTTGTGGGACTGTGTGCTGAGCTTGCCCCCGCCCCTGTGGCGCGAGGACCCGAGGTTGAGAGCTGCCCTGCCGGTGGAGAAGCGGGTCACTATTGCAATCTGGAAGCTGGCAACTCCAGACAGCTACCGATCGGTCGCTAACCAGTTTGGAGTGGGAAAGTCGACCGTTTGGAATCGTGTTGATGCAAGTTTGCAGGGCCATTAATCACATCCTGCTCAGAAGAACCGTGACTCTGGGTAACGTGCATGACATTGTGGCTGGCTTTGCACAAATGGGTTTCCCTAACTGCGCAGGAGCGATAGATGGGACGCATATTCCAGCCCATCTAGCCTCCGAGTATGTTAATCGGAAGGGATATTTCTCTATGGTTCTCCAGGCTCTTGTGGATCACCGTGACGTTTCATTGACATTAACACAGACTGGCCCGGAAAGGTGCATGATGCACCCATCTTTCGGAACACTGGCCTGTTCAGGAAGCTGCAAGCCAGGACTTTTTTCCCAGACCAGAAGATCACCGTAGGGTAAGTCGAAATGCCTATTGTGATCATTGGAGACCCTGCTTACCCTTTAATGCCATGGCTCATGAAACCCTACACAGGGAGCCTTGACAGCAGCAAGGAGTGATTCAACAACAGGCCGAGTCGGTGCAGAATGACTGTGGAATGTGCTTTTTGCCATTTAAAGGGCGCTGGTACAGTCGGTATGGGAAGCTGGACCTGGCTGATGACAACATCCCCACGGTTGTATCTGCATGCTGTACTCTCCATAACATTGGTGAAAGGAAGGGTGAAAGATTCACTCAGGCATGGGCCTTGGAGGTTCAACACCTGGAGGCTGAATTGGAACAGCCAGAGAGCAGGGCTATTAGAGGGGCCCAGGTGGGAATACAAGGATTAGGGATGCCTTGAGGGAGCAACTTGAGGCTGAAAGCCACCAGTAATGTCTGGTGCCCTGCACAGGAGTGAAGGGCAGTGGTTCCAATGTTAGCAGGAATCTGTGTTTGCTGCACTGACTTGCAGTGCCTGTTGCTTTCCTGGGCTACAGTATCTTTTACTTAATGCAATAATAAAGAATGTTTTCAGAGCCAAAAAATTAATTTATTGAAAAGAAACACAACTGCTTGGGAAACAGAAAGGGCATAACACATCGGTGCTGCGTGGGACAAGGGAAGGCGGTGCGGTGAGGAATGGGACAATCACAGATTTGCGTATGTCCTGTTATCATACTCAGCCTTCCTGTCTGGAGTGCTGTGCAATGAGTCCTGCACTTCAGGATGGCTAACATGCATAGTGATGGGGGTTGAATGCAGTGGGTAAGGGTCATAGTTTGCAGGGCTAGGTGGTGAAGTAGCTGGAGGCAGCTGATGGAAATAAGAATCCAACTGTTGGAGAAAGTGCGCGGTGGTGACATGGGGGCACAAGGGAAAGAGTTTTGGGACAAAAGCTACAGGGGGGGCGAGCGCGGATGTGCTCCGCCTGCATTGCTACGAGCGCCTGTATCGAGTCTGCTTGGCGTTCCATGATGCTTAGCAGCCGCTCCATGCTTTGGTGCCAGCGATCCGCATTCCGCTGGCGGACCCTCCTTTCACTCTCCAGCCACTCCTGCACTTCTTGATTTGCATTACTGGACAGCTGCATCACTTCATGCAGCATGTCCTCTTTGCTTTTTCGAGTACACTTCCGGATTCTTTGGAGTCTTTCGGCCGTTGATAACAAGGACGGCTGGGATCTCAAGGTTGCATCTGTAAAGCCAAAATGCAACACTTAACAGAGGCGGCATTGTTAACACCAGAGGGAGCAATGATTTGGCCGTACTTAAAGACTAGCACAGTGTACGCAATAGCAGAAATTTCACTAACCCACAGGAGCCCCAAAATGGTGAGTAAGCACAGGGGCAAGGGGAGAGCCAACAGCTGCAGGGGGCCCCTATCCTGAACACTGTCCCCACATTTTCCACAGGAGTTTGTCCTGGAAGATATGTCGCTGTTGAGGGTGACCTGGGAAGCAAGGGAGGGTCTTCTACTACAATGCGGCTTCTGCCCTGGCCCATATGCAGCTTGCCTGTGTGCAGCAATGGTCCTTCCGCTGGTCACGGCACAGTGGCGTGGACACGTTAGCCTGACTGGGACAGGGAGCACGGTAGTTCTGCCACGGAATCTGTGCAAGCGGATTGCCCAGCTTCTGCATTAGACCTTTGAAGAGATCACTGAGGCCGATTACCGCGATGTGAGAGAGCACGTCAACACCCTATTCTGCATCGTGGCATGCATGCAGCCCTAACCCTCCTCACCCCAAGAGCCCGCACTGAATAACTTCCTTCCCAAAATAAAAGCTGCTTACTGGGCACCTCCTCTGGTGTTTGTCCTTCCCCAAGCACCGTCCGATGCGACTGGCTACCTTCCTCCTGGCTTGAAAACAGCTCCTGGCTGCATGCATCTAGGGATGCCGGGATGCCTCCCTCCTCCTCCTCCTGCCTTGTTGTACTGGGCTCTGAAGTGTCCATAGTGGTCTTTGGAGAGGAGGTGGGGTCGCCACCAAGTATTGCATCCAGTTGTTTGTAGAAATGGCGGGGCAGCACCTGAGCGGTGGTTTGCCTCGCGTGCTTTGTGGTAGACATTCCGCAGCTCCTTCACTTTAACCCTGCACTGCAGGGCGTCCCGGTCATGGCCCCTTTCCATCATGTCCCTTGATATCTGCCCGAAGGTATCGTAATTCCTATGGCTGGAGTGCAGCTGGGCCTGGACAGCTTCCTCCCCCCAAACACTGATGAGGTCCAGCACCTCGCCATTTCTCCATACTGGGGATCGCCTGGAGCGTGGAGGCATGGTCACCTGGAAAGATTCGCTGAGAGCACTCCACGCCTTGCTGAGCAAACAGGAAGGGGATTTTCAAAATTTCCAGAGAATTTAAAAGGCGGGTCTGACGGTTGGTCACCTGAAGGCAGGGCAGTAGAGTTCAAATTGGTGACCAGAGTGGCTAGAACAGGCATTGTGGTACACTTCTGGAGGCCGATCAGAGCGCATTAATAGACCAGGGCGTCCACACTGGAGCTGTGGCGCTCCCGCCAGGGCGCAGCAAGTGTTATGCTTCTCGTGGAGGTGGAGTACCAGGAGCGCCCCAGTCGCGGAGTCCGGGCACTCTATGTGCCTTGCCAGCGCGAACACGTCATGAGTTAGGGCGCCTGGGGCTGCTTTAATACGCTCTAACTCACAAGTGTAGCCAAGTCCTAAGTAATCTTCCTATGGTCACTGAGGGAGGATTCAGTCTACCTCCCTGTCTTTTAAATGTTCAGTGCAGGCAATTGAACACTGTTCTCCAGAGTCCCAGGCTAGTACACTAACCACTGGACCATCTGTCCTCTCTGATTAACGAACCGGCACTGAAACATTTGCTAGCTAAACGTCAGCCTTACACTCAATACTGTAAAAAGAACAGGAGTTCTTGTGGCACCTTAGAGACTAACAAATTTATTAGAGCATAAGCTTTCGTGGACTACAGCCCACTTCTTCGGATGCATATAGAGTGGAACATATATTGAGGAGATATATATACACATATACAGAGAGCATAAACAGGTGGGAGTTGTCTTACTAACTCTGAGAGGCCAATTAAGTAAGAGAAAAAAACTTTTGAAGTGATAATCAAGATAGCCCAGTACAGACAGTTTGATAAGAAGTGTGAGAATACTTACAAGGGGGGAGAAGAATTAATGGACACAAATCTGACATCAGGAATCATAATACTCAAAAACCAGTGGGAGAACACTTTAACCTGTCTGGCCATTCAATGACAGACCTGCGGGTGGCTATCTTACAACAGAAAAACTTCAAAAACAGACTCCAACGAGAGACTGCTGAGCTGGAATTGATATGCAAACTAGATACAATCAACTCAGGATTGAATAAGGACTGGGAATGGCTGAGCCATTACAAACATTGAATCTATCTCCCCTTGTAAGTATATATATCTCCTCAATATATGTTCCACTCTATATGCATCTGAAGAAGTGGGCTGTAGTCCACGAAAGCTTATGCTCTAATAAATTTGTTAGTCTCTAAGGTGCCACAAGTACTCCTGTTCTTTTTGCAGATACAGACTAACACAGCTGCTACTCTGAAACCACTCAATACAGTGATATGCTGAGCTCCCTCCATTCCCATTGACTTCAAATGGAGCTGAAGACATTTGAGAACCCAACAGATCAGATTCATAGAGTATACACACATTTCTATAATTAAGGCTGCTTTGTCATTTTTATAATAAATTGTGTTGTTAGTTTGTAGTGGGGTGGGGTCCCTCAGCATTTCCAGTCCTGGAACTCAAGGGCCCAACATCATCTTAGCCCTCTCTCATCTCTGGTGTTCTGAGCAGCAGCCAGCTTGAAAATGACATGACGTATTTTCACTTCAAGGAACTGAGTACGGAGCCCCTAACTCCTCCTTGCTACAGTAGTTTCAAGTATTCTTAAGTTAAAATTCAGCAGTGGAAAAGGAAATAAACTAAAAGTCTTTCAAAGGTTGTCTGGAGACCTGATCTGAAAGCTCTGGGCTAGTGAAGGCATCTGAGCATTCACTCACAGATTTTTCCAGGCATCATAATGATGTGCCCTGGTGCATCAGATATTAGCATCTTAATTTCCTCCGGGCTGAGTCACGGCATGGGGTTCAGTTTATTCATAGCTACTGGAAGAGTTTGTATAATCTTATGTAATATAAATGTGTATAATGACCCAAAAGAGGTCCAAAGTGGATGCAAGCAATGAAAAATAATATCAGCTACAGTAAGTACAATAACCTCAGATTGCAGCCAGAGTATACTCCTGGGGCCTGTGAGCCATCCTCTCAGATGACACAAGCTAAGCAGGTAAGATAGGATATTGCATAGGAACAGATCCATCATGTCCTCCAGGAAGTTGTGGTGTTGATTCAGTAGGCGTCACTCTTTTCTCTGACTCATTACTGAATTAGTGCCCCCAGCACTAGTGCAAGCGATGAAGAGAGATCAGCAGCCATGGTAAGTGCAATAGTGTATATTTCTCTGACTCAGTACTGAACTAATGCCCCAAGCATAGTTGTAAGATGTGCAATTTAATGTGCTGTCTTCTGTGTTAGAGGAAAACCCAGGACTTCATCCACTCAAAACATTAAAGACCCCACAGCATTTTTGCCAGGAGTAGAGCAGTTAGCCCCAGCTTCCTGGTCCAGTGCCAATTTGGGTAGTTAAAGCCTACCTACTTATATTCTTCGTGGAGTTTCATTTGGAAGAATTATTCTTTTTCACTTCTTGTCCTGAAGTAATTGGATTCTCTTGCTGTGCACTGTTAAACGGCTACTGCATTCTATATCAGAGGTGGCTGCATGTCAGTTTTGGGTGACTGATTTTCAGCCTTTACTGCTGTGAATAATCTTTAGTTATGTAATTTAGTTCCACTGAAGTCAATGGAAAGACTATTCACATACGTGTTGCCTAATTGGCTGATAGTTTTTCCTACTGTCCTACAAAATTGTCACAACAAAACCAGAATCTGGGTGAAAATTGATTGGCTCCAGGTTTATTTTGATCAAAAACATTCAGGTCAGATTTGCTTAAGGGTTTTCAACAGCAGAATTTATCTTTAGAATTGAATGCATTCCCAACTCAGAGGTTTTACATTACATGGTATTGCTTGAATTTCACTTTGATTTCTTGGATACAATAGACCACAGAATTCAAGAAGACACTCAGGGTTGTGAGCATAAATGAATTGAAACCAAAAATTAAGGCTCACTGTGAACTGAACTCCATAGCACTCTTGTTAGTTTTGCACCGTTCTATATCAGTTTAGGTCTGTAAAGTACGCTGGGGTGAAACATGCTGTAGAAATTCAATACTTTAGTATTGTTATTTTATTATTAGATTTTCATTCTTTCTGATGAATTTCTATCATTTAAGTACCATTCACAAAGAAGCAAAGTAGTTGGTTTGGTTCTATTCTTGATGACAAATAGTTCCAGAAAAGAGAAGCAGGCTCAAAAGAAAACTAGACTTGAGGACTAGCAAAAGTTGCCATGCTCATCTCCTGTGAGTGTGTGTAGGTAGAAAGGTCTGGCCAGTTTGGGAATGGCAACCAGATCCCTTCTGCTTAGAGGGATCATGGCCATAGCAAAAGATCTCTACACCGAGGTTCAATGGGCTCATTGCAGTAGGGGAAATCTTCTGGGCTGTGTCAAGGATCAGAACAATAAGATAATAAAAATACTTTGCATTTACACAATATTTATCCACTGTAAACCACACAGTATTCTTATTCTATTTAACAGTTGGGGAAATTGAGACACGCATGGCGATGTTAAGGGACTTATCTCATCATGAACTAAGCCACAGTTCCTCAGATTCTTCTGAGTCAACAGCTGCCTGCCCTGAAGCCCCACTACCTTCTTTCCCCAGGGGAAAACTAGAAACATGAAGCAAGCTTGTGTTGCTGAGTAATAGGAGAAAGAGTAAAAATGAAATAAACCCACCCAGGATAAATAAACAACAGGAGAGAGACCTCACATTTCCTACATCTACTATAGTTTGTGCCTTGATTTCCTCTTGCTTGATCGACGAAATGTACTAGAAGGGAAGGGGACTCCAATGGGAATATTTTTTTTAAAATAATACATACATACAACCAGGGCTGGCTCCAGGCACCCAAGCACATACTTGGGGTGGCACCTGGTAAGGGGCGGCGGGGGGAGCGCAGCGCGGCGCGGCATTCCGCGGGCAGGGGGGCTCTCCGGCGGGGGGGCGGCGCTGTGGGGGGGGTTCCGGCGGCGCTCAGCAGGGGGCGGGGCGGGCTCCAGGGGCGCGGCGCTCGGTGGGGGGGGCAGCTCGGGGCTCGGCGCTCGGGGAGGGGGTTCCGGCGGCACGGGGGGCGGCGCTGGAGGGGGGTTCCGGCGGCGTTCGGCAGGGGGCGGGGGTGGGCTCCGGCGGCGCGGGGCTCGGCGCTGGGGGTCCGGCAGCGCTCGGCGCAGGGCGGGGGGGGCTGGCTCCGGTGCGCTGCGCTCGGCGGGGGGGGGCGGCGCGGCTCTCGGCTGGGGGGGCGGCGCTCAGCGGGGGGGCTCGGGGGGGCGGCGCTTTTTTTTGCTGCTTGGGGCAGCAAAAAAGCTAGAGCCGGCCCTGCATACAACTTTAAGTCTATACATGCATTTGTTTTCAGATGCAGTCAATATCTAAACTGGTGGAGGGGGGGGGAGGGGTTAGGTTTTGATATACGACTTTGGTGATTACCGACGTAGGATGAGAAGCACTCTTAAACACTGAGCTGTCAAAGTAATATCTACAAATCATTCAGCATGCCATCACTGGCAGATAGTAAATATTTTATACCTTATTGAAAAATAATATTTCTTCTTCTTAAGTATTGCCTTTGGGTGACTCTTAAAATAGCCTTTTGGGATTCATAAAAGGAATAGATCCCTTAATGCTTTTAAAGCTTTCATCACATTAACTCCCCAAAGCACTTCTAAGGCAGGGATCGTATTTGCTCAGTGTTTAATGTGAATATTATTTTAAGGGGAAATTTTCTCAGATCCACCAAAGGGTTTGTATTGTATGTTCTGCAAACAGAACTGCTGTTAATATTGATTGGCATTCTGCATGTGGGGCTAGGGAGCAGCTAACCAGTACTGGCAAGTGACTTGCAGAGCAGAGGGGAGAGAAGACAAAGTGTATAAATGATCAGGCTCTGAGGCCGAAGGGAGAGAGGTGTTTGTCTTTTCAGGCTGGTCTCACTCTATTCCAGTGTTTTACAAGAATCAGTTATCTGTTTATCCCTCTTCTTTTTCTTCACACTGTTGTTTTTCCCCACTTTCTGATCTCCCCACTCTGCTTTCCCGTAACACGGTGTTACTGGTAAATCTGAAAATATATTGAAATTATTGGTTCAGTATAAATAAACCTATAAATTACAAAAGCTCCCATTATCCCGGTCTTAGCTACACTGAAGAGGCGCTGTGCAATTTGGACTAGATGCAGTTAGATGCTGGACATTTCTGAATGGCATCCAGAGCGCCGCCAATGCACCGCCAGTCTCGTCAGCCTTTGTGAAAGGATTGGACTGTATTTTCTGGTTTAGAGTTGCTGTCTCATGGATAAAGTACGTAGAATACATCGTCACGGCCTATTGGATGTAGGTGTATGGTCTGACTAGTCTTGTGTTTTGTAGGCATCTCAAGCAATTTTTACTGGCCATAAATAACTTCTTTAAAGGGTCTTTGCAGTCATCTGTCACAGAAATATTTTCCCACCAATAAAAGTAGGTTGGGTTTGCCTGGGTTGCCTTCTGTGCTCTGGAATGATGGAGGGGGGGGGGGGGGAAGCTTGAGCTATCCATATGCTGTAGCATTCATAAAACTCTCAATGGCATGAATGCTCTGCATTTTTAGCTATTACTGCTGCTGATGGTGGCCTGCGTATAATCATGTTTCGTATGCTTTCCCTATTATTCCAAGCAGAGAATAATATGATGTGTCATAAGGTGCCTGGAATCTGTAGATTATACGGAGAATAACAATAATAACATGACATCCAGTGCTTTGTTTGTGAAACCATGTTAATACTTTGCCCAGTGACAGTACTCAAGCAATATTTCTAATGTGTACTCTTCCCTTTCAAACATTTAATGGGGTCTTGAGCCAGCAGACAGCTGGAAAGTTAGATTTTTCTCTCTGTGCAATGGCAAGTGTCTTTGCTGTCAAGATTCACTGTACAACCCCCCTCCCCCCCCACTTTCCCTGGAAAAAAGACTTTTCAAAAACATGAAGCATATTCACCAATCTTATGTTCCACTCCTAGTAAATTTCCATTAGTGGCTAATCAATAATCAAATTGAAATACCAATTGATAACCAGCATTGGTCCCGGGGGACAAAAATGTGAGCCTAGAATGTGCAAACGTTTAAACATTCTGGACGACTCAGTGACTGGATGACAGACAAAGAAGTGATGGGTGTGGGTGTGGTATAAGTGATGGGTGCTCAAGTAGAATAGAAGAGAATAGTATATCTAAAAATAGCCAAAGGGGAGACTTGACTTGCTACTGCTGGCATTTAAATTCTTAGTGTTCAACCCTACCCTTGGTTACACCCACCCCTGCAACCTCATTCCAGTCAGTGGGGTGTCATGACGGGAAAGGAGAGCAGAATTTGGCTCATTATCGTGCTTCACTAAACGCTATTGAGTGGTGGAACATGAGACTCATTTATATGACTCTGCATATATAGTATTTCAGCAGGTGCCTAACTTTAAACACATGAGCTGAGCCATGGAGGAACTGTCCAGAAATGTATATAGTGGTGCTTCTTGTCAGTAGTGGGGGAAGTGATCTCTCTCTGTGAGAGGCAGGCAGTGAAGGAGCGTGTGCTGTGATCCTTTGAGATAGAAGGCACTGTGTAAATGTAAGATATCATTCATCATTATTAGATATATGGTAGAACACAGTAATTTCATTTAGCAGCAGGTTTAAAGAAGATTACAATGTTGCCTGATCTATGGATTGTGTATTAATTATATTGATTACTTAAGAATTCCCAGTTAATGTGCTGAGGTTTGTTAGGTTCTTGCCCCAAGATCAGGCCCAGTATTATTCAAGTTACTTGGGACCCCCAATGTGCACAGTTGTAACACTTGCACTGAGGAAAACTTTTCTGTATTTGTAATAGTTTAATTCATACAGTTAGCAAAGTCACAACCCAGCCCGGGGCATACAGACAATACAGAAAGTACATCTGAACATCCATATACTCCCACCATCCCTTGTTAGTCACTGTCTTCCTCATCACCATCATCATCCTCATCATCATCGCCAGTGGCCGTCATCCTGGCACCTCCCACAGGCTACATCTCTCCCTCTTAAAGCATACAGGTTGGGATATAATTTTTATAACGTGTTATGCCGATGCCATTATGCCTAATGCCTATTCAGCAGAGGTTTCTCCCCTCTTCTTTATCAATATTTCTTCACCTTACTAAGGTTGGGGTGCCCTTCTTCCACAGTTTACTAGGCCTTTTACCTCCAGCTTATTAATATATACATCAATACTCTTGTGGTCAGACATCTGCGGATGTTCCTATCCTAAAGTATCCAAAAGCTGGTATCAGTTCATATTACTGTGGTAACCTGGTATCATTTTATACAAAAATCCCCTAAACCTAACATGCCAGTTCCCCAATAACTCAGGTTCACGGTTGGGTAATTCACTTGTGCTAAGGCTCAAAGACCTCATAGCCTTATGCTAACTGCTCAAGCTAATGTCTTGCAAGATGCAGACCTGTAGGGTTCTTGCATTACTGGTACATAAAATACCTTTAAGCTAGCTCTATGTGCTAAACGCATGCTAGGACAATTGTTTTAAAATAACAATGTAACAGGATACTATAAATTATCCTATAAATATAGGATATCCTACAAATATAGTGCCCATCTTTAAAAAAGGGAAGAAGGAGAACCCAGGGAACTATAGACCGGTTGGCCTCACCTCAGTCCCTGGAAAAATCATGGAGCAGGTCCTCAAGTAAACCATTTTGAAGCACTTAGAGGAGAGGAAGGTGATCAGGAACAGTCAACATGGATTCACCAAGGGCAAGTCATGCCTGACCAACCTGATTGCTTTCTATGATGAGATAACTGGCTCTGTGGATATGGGGAAAGCAGTGGACGTGATATATCTTGACTTTAGCAAAGCTTTTGATACGGTCTCCCATAGTATTCTTGCCAGCAAGTTAAAAAAGTATGGATTGGATGAATGGACTATAAGATGGACAGAAAGCTGGCTAGATTGTCGGGCTTAACAGGTAGTGATCAACAACTCAATGTCTAGTTGGCAGCCGGTATCAAGCAGAGTGCCCCAGGGATTGGTCCTGGGGCTGGTTTTGTTCAACATCTTTGTTAATGATCTGGATGATGGGATGGATTGCACCCTCAGGAAGTTCGCAGATGACACTAAGCTGGGGGGAGAGGTAGATACGCTAGAGGATAGGGATAGGGTCCAGAGTGACCTAGACAAATTGGAGGATTGGACCAAAAGAAATCTGATGAGGTTCAACAAGGACAAGTGCAGAGTCCTGCACGTAGGATGGAAGAATCCCATGCACTGCTACAGGCTGGGGACTGACTGGCTAAGCAGCAGTTCTACAGAAAAGGACCTGGGGATTACAGTGGATGAGAAGCTGGATATGAGTCAGCTGTGTGCCCTTGTTGCCAAGAAGGCTAATGGCATATGGGGCTGCATTAGTAGGAGCATTGCCAGCAGATTGAGGGAAGTGATTATTCCCTTCTAGTCAGCACTGGTGAGGCTACATCTGGAGTATTGCATCCAGTTTTGGTCCCCCACACTACAGCAGAGGACAACGAAAATGATCAGGGGGCTGGGACACATGACTTACGAGGAGAGGCTGAGGCAACTGGGCTTGTTTTGTCTGCAGAAGAGAGGAGTGAGAGAGGATTTGATAGCAGACTTCAACTACCTGAAGGGGGGTTCCAAAGAGGATGGAGCTCGAATGTTCTTAGTGGTGGCAGATGATAGAACAAGAAGCAATAGTCTCAAGTTGCAGTGGGGAAGGTCTAGGTTGGATATTAGGAAAAACTATTTCACTAGGAGGGTGGTGAAGCACTGGAATGGGTTACCTAGGGAGGTGGTGGAATCTCCATCCTTATAGGTTTTTAAGGCCCGGCTTGACAAAGCCCTGGCTGGGATGATTTAGTTGGTGTTGGTCCTGCTTTGAGCAGGGGGTTGGACTAGATGACCTCCTGAGGTCTCTTCCAATACTAATTTTCTATTATTCTATGATTTTGCACTAGGCTGTCATGCAGTGTCACTATAAGTCTTCAATAGTTAATTAAAAACTACAACTTAATATTCAAGACCTGTTAAGGAAACTAATTGGGTTTCCAGACCAGCTGTTGGAGAAGTTGGGATGTCAACTTCACAGACTAATCCGACTGGTTTAGTCTATCTCGAGAGTACACATTTTAGAACAGGTGTTCAAATGTTGCCACATACTTGGGACAAAAGCCCCCTTTGTTGTAAAATATGCTTGGTGTTATGGCACAATGGCAGAAAGTATATTTATACATTTTAAAATGATAAGATATATTATTTAATATGGAGATTACTTTTTAAAGTGAGTAATAGTTACTTTAATGCTTCACAGTAGAAAGGAAATAATAGCTCATCAAAAATCACAGCCTAAATTTGGAAAGGTAACTAATTATTTTCATTAATTAGATTTTGGGTGTATCAATTTTTGGGTGCACAACTTAGTGCACCTTAAAGGGACTTTAATTTCAGAAGTGGTGAGCATGCACCCTCAGAAAATTAGGCTCTTTTAAGAGGGCTCGGGTTGGGTACTCAGAATCACTAGTCACTTGTGAAAATATTAGTCCTGCCATTGGGTTTAATGGACTTTGGATCAGACCTTTAATGATATGGGGAAGATAAGTTAGAAAACAGTAAAACCAACAGCAAAGAGCTTTTTCCCACTCCCTCCCTTTGGAATAGGGCCAGTCACGTTGGCCAGGTTTTATGTTAAATAATGAAAACACTTATGTTAAATGCATTGCAATGAATCATAAGCCTATTCAGGGTGATATTTTATAGCACTGCAGTCTCACAGCTATGTATGTTTTTTAAAAAATAGGTTTTAAATTACAAGTGCTTTGTACAGCTCATTTGTAAACTCACAAGTACTTGGTACAGCAAAGGTATCTGTATTTCAATGTTTATCCAAAAACAGAATGCTATTTGCAAATTGCTCAGGAACAGGAAAAAAAGGTTAAAAAATGATGGAAACTGGCATAATACAGATTTATAAATATTGTGTTAGCAAAGCAAGCAGGCTATGTAATTCTCATATCTTAACAGCATTATAAAATACACCCAAGAAAAGAAATGCTCTTTTCTAGTGAAGCCTTATGATATTTCCCTTCATTGATTTATATTAAAGTATTTGTATATGAACACTTTCCTTACTAGCCAACAATTAAGATAAAACATTGTCTTTTCTGAGAGCTGCTTTAATTCTGATGATGAGGGCTTTTTTCCTCAAAGTTTGTTTCCCAAAGAGTAGAACTGCACACAACAGTATAGTTCTCAAATTAAAATATCTTTGGATTAGAAAGTTCCCATTTATGAAACAACAAATTTTTATATGGATTCATGTCATGTAGTTTCATTCAGTACATGATCTGACAAAGTCAGAATGAAAATAAACTCCCTATGTTTAGTAAATAAGTGGTGGGTGAATTATTCATTCTCAATAAATAAATTATGATTGTGATGCCTCTTTTTTTGGTTCACAAATCGATCCTGATATTCAGCCATGCCCCCTTTCCTTCCTAAGTAGATGCCTTTATGGCCCTATCATCCTAATATCAGAACAGCTCCATAATGAAATCATTCTCACAGTACCCTTGTGAGGTTGAGAAGTATTATTATATCTGTTTTACAGATGGAAAACTGAGGCCTCAACCCAGCCAGGTAGTTAGGCACATGAGTAGTCCCACTATCAGTGGCAATACTCATGGGCTTAAATCTAGGCATGTTTTTAAGCACCACGTTGAATCAGGCCCAGAGAGACAAGAGCCCAGGGAGTTAGAAGCCTAAATGCCTTTATGGATCTGGGCCTATCTGATTACATATGGTCACATAGGCCATCTGTGGCACAGCAAACACTTGAACCCAGATCTTTTGTGTTCCAATCCAGTAACTTGATCACAAGATCATGTTTTCTCTTCCTAGATCCACTTCTGGAAAAGTGAGGTGGTGTAGGGGCTGCTTTCCCTACAGTTTTTAGAGGGGTAGCCATGTTAGTCTGAATCAGCAAAAACAACAAAGAGTCCTTGTGGCATTTTAGAGACTAACACATTTATTTGGGCATAAGCTTTTGTGGGCTAAAACCCACTTCATCAGATGCATGGAGTGAAAAATACAGTAGGCATGTATATATATTACAGCACATGAAAAGATGGGAGTTGCCTTACCAAGTTGGGGGTCCGTGCTAATGGGGCCAATTCAATCAAGGTGGAAGTGGCCTATTCTCAACAGTTGACAAGAAGGGGTGAATATCAACAGAGGGAAAATTACTTTTTGTAGTGCTAACAAGGCTAATTCAATCAGGGCTAGGGTGACCAGAGGGCAAGTGTGAAAAGTCGGGACAGAGGGTGGGGGGTAATAGGTGCCTATATAAGAAAAAGCCCCCAAAATTGGGACTGTCCCTATAAAATCGGGACATCTGGTCACCCTAATCAGGGTGGATACTCACACCTTCTTGTCAACTGTTGGGAATGGGCCTCATCCACCCTGACTGAATTGGCCCTGTTAGCACTGACCTTCCCCCCCGACTTGGTAAGGCAACTCCATCTTTTCATGTGCTGTAATATGTATACCTGCCTACTGTATTTTTCACTCCATGAATCTGATGAAATGGGTTTTAGCCCACGAAAGCTTATGCCCAAATAAATTTGTTAGTCTCTAAGGTGCCACAAGGACTCCTTGTTGATTTCCCTACATTGAGAGTCCTCCAGTGGCTGGGTTTATGGCTAAGGCAAAAGCTGCTCTAACACAGCTGAGGATCTGGGCCTAGTTCTTTATTATTTTGGAAATGGGTCCTTGAAGCTGATTAGGAGTGTCTTAGTGAGTTTAATTGCCTAAGAAGTCAGCTTGCAATTCACTTGCCACACATCTCGCTTCCTAAGGCTAGAAAGATGCAAAGCCCAATAAAGGAGATTGTCAGTGAAACTGATGGCAGTGCAACTAACACCTCTTGTTTAGTTGAGAGCACTTCATTATCCTCATCTAGATAATGACACAGAGGTGAACTGTTATGCTAACTGCCTAATAGTGTGTTTGTTCTGCTTATTACATTTCACTAGCTTGATAGCCAGGGCTTGTGCGGGGCCTCTTCATGACTGTGTGAAACAACCATACCAAGATGTGAGTAGCGCCTAGGGACGTTCACAGCTGTACAATTCTTTGCAATTGTCTTACCACCTGGACTGGGGAAAGCACGATCAGGCTACAGGAGCAGTAAGGCCCCTCAGACTTTTGAAGGGCATAACAAACTCACTAGCGGAAGAACAAGTTCCTGCTAAATTTCTCTTTGATGTCAGGCTGCGTACACCCCACTCTTGCAGAACATAGATAACGATGTCCCACAGTTGTGGATTCTTGTACATCTTCCATATGTAACTTCTTGCTCAAAGTAATGAATTCTTTAGTAGTGCTGTGTTTGTAGATTCATGCCAAAGCTCTAATAGAATTCTGCATCAAGCTTTCACAGTTTCTCTCCTTTCAGTACAGATTTTATGCAAATAGCAGGAAGAACAACATTGCCATTATTAATTTAACTGTTAATAAGTTCCGTAATGGCCTCCACGCTTTTGAAACCCAAGCCAATAGTTTTCCACAAGGGACACACTGTAGAGTGTGGTCCTTACATTTCCTGGGTTGAAGAGGTGGGAAGGTGATGGCATTTCTCCCCTCCCTTAAAATGATACAAATCAGGGGCAACTGTGGTCAATGGAGTTACACACTGATGTAAAACTGATGTATATGAGAGGAATATCAGACTCTATAGATTCTAGAAGACTCAGATTGCTTGCAAATGTAATATAGTTAGGTTACCTATGTAGAAATATGTAAGAAGTTATGGCTTGCGGGGTATTTCAGGTTCACTGGGATCCTTTTCCCCAGGACTGCCTTTCTAGAGATGATGAGATTCCTTTGTTGGAGCTGTTCCACAGTGTATAAAATAATGAAATATTCACTAGGCCAAAAAGCATGCAAATGACTTGCTCTGTAGCCCACTGGTTAGGGCACTTATCTCAGACATAGGAGACCCAAGTTCCAGTCCTCTGCTCTAATGAATAGTTAATTATTTCTATGAAGTGGAACAGTTCCAAGAGGAGAGAGAGAGAAAGGCTCATTTCAGATTATTCTATAATCCAGTGGCTAAGGGGACTTAGCTGGGAAGTGACAAACCTACCGTCAAGTCCCTGTTCTACAACCCCAGGCAGAGTGGGGAATTGAAACTCAATCTCCTAGATCCTGGGTGAGTGCTCTAACCAGTGGGTTATTGAGTAACAGGTAGGTGCCTCCTCCTGTTCTTGTGGTGCCTGACATGGTAAACATGCTCCAACAGGCCGCTGAGAACACCTGCCAGATTGGGCACCAAAGGCAAGATAGGCAGGAGGATGCCTAGTCTGTGAATGCTGCCAGTGCTTAGGTGGGTGTTAGGTGATGAGCTCCTGAGTGGTGTCAGGACTGAGGCAGCTGAATGGACATTAGGTGCCTAAATCTCTTGTGAATTTAGCCCTGTATGAAAATAAATGATAATCTTGCCAAATTCCTTCCTGCTTCCTACTGAGTGAGCAGACGAAGATCCCCGGAACGTCTGACATGTACAGACTGATTAATAATAGACAACATGTCTCACATTACTATTAATATACAAAACTGGCACACAGACATTCTGAAGATGTTAGCCAATGAACTGGTCATGTTTTATGAATTATTAGGTCATCAGAGTACTGCAACAGGAACGTTTCTGTGAGACTGGAAACAAGGAGCAATACACTGCAAACAGGAGACAGCTAAACGTCGTATACGCTCCAAAGCTTGTCTCATTCACCAATAGAAGTTGGTCCATGATAGATATGACCTCACCCACCTTGTTGCTGTAAACATTGTGTAATGCATTTTAGCAGATGCTACATACCACAACAATATTGGCAGTGTAGTGGAAGTTGTCGCTGACTGTAACAGGCTGACAGAACTGGTATGAACCTCACGCCTTATGAGCAGTTATTGGTTCTGCTGAGAAGGGATTAAGTAAGTGGGTTCTGCTGACTCACTGAGACAGGTGGCTTGTTATCCAGGTATAAGGGCAATGGGAGTGGCTCTCTAGAAAGAGAAGAGCTAAGGATACTGAAGAAGTAACCCTAGGTGCACTGCAGCCAAACCTGGGGAGAAGGCTTGGGATGAACTTTGTTACATTATGAGTAATTTCTTTGTTTACCAAAGGAAGGGGTTGTGAGTATCTGACTCCACACAGTGCATAGTGAACTTTAGTTTGGAGCTTTGCTTTGGTTGGGTCAGCACATGCTCGCACTGGCATACAGGGGAAGCTGATTTTTCTAAAAACATTTGGATAGAAAGGTAACCAGGGTAACATGAACATTTTGTTAAGAAGGAAGGCCTGATTCACCACTGCGTTACTCTAATTCTGTCCCAGTGTCATTTCACTGGAGTTACACTAGAGCAACACAGAGGTGAGTCAGCCAAATAAATAACACAATAGATGTCATTCAGTGTTGAGGAAAACGTCTATTACACAGATTTGTAAAGCCTGGTATGGAATTCTGAAATTCTCTTTAAAGACAGTCAATCTTTGCTGATATTAGTTTACTAGGCATTTCTGGAGATACAATCTAAAATAGAAAGGCCTTCACGAAGAACTAATATTATAGGGCCTGAATTCTCCTTACTTATACATTGATTTGGTTTTACATCAGTGTTGTCTTCATTGAGCAGAGTGGAGTTACTTCTGATTTACCTTGATGTAACTCAGAGCAAAATTGGGCACATAATCTCTTACAATGTGAATGAGGGCATGGGTGACCTCTCAGCCAAAAGGAAATAGAATCTGATTTTTCTGGCTAAACTCCATAAAGACTTCTAGCACTCCACAAACTGGTCTTGTTCCATACCAACATCACACACATTAACCAATAAACATTTCTTCACACTAATGCACCAAATGGTGAGTGGACTCCTGAGATGGAGTATGTATATGAAGCCATATATACTTTTCCTACCAGTCTGTGTCAGATCAGTGGGGGTAAGTCTATCCTCTGGATCAGGGGTGGGCAAACTATGGCCTATGAGCCAGGTGTGGCACACCAGCCCTTTTAATCCAGCCCTCGAGCTCCCACAGGGGAGCAGGGTCTGGGACTTGCCCTGGCTCCTATGCATAGGGGGAGCCAGGGGACTCCGCTCTGCATGCTGCCCCCACCCCAAACACCGCCCCCGCAGCTCCAATTGGTTGGGTACCACAGCCAATGGGAGCTGTGGGGGTGGTGCCTGTGGACGGGGCAATGCGCAGAGCCGCCTGGCTATGCCTCCACGTAGGAGCTGGAGAAAGAACATGCCGCTGCTTCTGGGAGATGCTTGAGGTAAGCGCTGCCCAGAGCCTGCACCCTTGAGCCTCTCCCTGTGCCCCAACCACCTGCCCCAGCCCTGATCCCCCTCTGGCCTTCCAAACCCCTTGATCTCAGCCTGGAGCACCCTCATGCACCCCAAACTCCTGATCCCCAGCCCCACCCAGAGCCTGCACCCCCAGCCAGAGCCTGCACACCTTCCTGCACCCCTACCCTAGCCCTGGTCCCCCTCCTGCCCCCCAAACCCTTCGGTCCCAGCCTGGAGCATCCTCCTGCACCCCAAACCCCTCATCCCCAGCCCCATCCCAGAGCCCGCACCTCCAGCCAGAGCCCTCACCCCTCCCCTCACCCCACTCACCTGCCCCAGCCCAGAGCCCCTCCCGCAAACTGAACTCCTCATTTCTGGCCCCACCTCGGAACCCGCACCCCTAATCAGAGCCCCCACCCCAGCCCCAATTTTGTGAGCATTCATGGCCCACCATACAATTTCTATTCCAGATGTGGCCCTCGGGCCAAAAAGTTTGCCCACCCCTCCTCTGGATCCTCAAAGGAATTTACAGAAGTTGACTGTTCTATTTTCCTTGCTGCTGTTTTGGGAGAGGTCATGCCAGGTGAGGAATGTATACATAATTAAGGCTCAGGGTCAATAGTGGGGGTGGGTAGGACATGAGTGCAGAAGTTGAAAAGGCAGGACTATGGAATCTGGGAAATCAAGTGGGAAGAAAGCCATCAACTGTGCAGCCTAATACATGTTGTGGTTCATTATTATTACTTGAGGCAGCAAATGTTGATTTAAATGCTGCAGATTAGCAGGCATGCCCCCTCCCCCCCAGTGGCTGCAGCATGTGGTCAATGAGTTCTTGCCTCCAAGAGATGTTCTACACTGTAAGGCAAGAGATTTATGTTAAAGATAAACACAAAGAGAAATTGAAATGTACCAGACACCAATAGCAGATCTCTTCTACACCTACCTATTATGGTAAACATTTGAAATATGTGTACCAGAATGACCCTCACATTCCAGAAGCATTGCAGTCTCCAGGGCACCAGACATGATATCATGCCGTCAGACTCCCACCAATCTGTTCAGCAGCATCAGGGGGGAAAAATCAAACCCACAAAACATTAAAAGATTCTGCAGTGCTGTTGAGTAGCTTAGTGATGCACCAATTAGACTTGTCCTGCAATATTGTCATTACATTACTGCCTCGCGCAGAATCCACATCTGTGCTACACTAAACTCCACTCATCATATTTCACTCAGGTTCTTTTCCTCACTGACAGACATGTACAGTACAGAGGATGGGACATATTAAAGTGCTGTAGCAGTAATAAAATTTTAAAAAAGGATAAAGGATCCGAACACAACACAGTGAGCGGTAGCCCTGTCTCTCCTGCCGGTGGGATTAATCTATAGCTAGCAAATTTTGTCTTTCTCAGTGGCACATGCACTATAGAACTACTTACAGCATGTTCTCACCCCGACAAAACCAAAATACAAGAGCTCAACCACAAGGTATGGGCTTGATGAGGGAATTTCCAGGTGAATTTATTTTGCCTGTGTTGTACAGGAGGTCAGACTAGATGATCACAATGGTCCCTTCTGGTCTTAAAACCTATGAAACTACTACATACTTGCCTCCATTTGCAGCTATTGACCTCTCATGGCCACCCTAATTTTCTTCTCCATTGGACAGAACCAGTTTTCAATGGAGAACAATACCAAAAAATGTTGTAAGTAAATTGCCATTCTGCCTTCTGGTTACACATTTAGAATAGCCAGATTGTAAAAAAAGAGTTTTGCCTATTTTTTAATCGTCATATATTTTCACTCACCTATGCAATTGTCTCTACCCTGCAGACGTACATCTATGCCTCTCTAGCTTGCTCTGTAAATATCTCTGGGAGGTTGTGTGTGTATGTGAGTATGTGTGTGTCCGTGTACACATAGACACACACACACACAGATATACACAGAAATGAACAATGTAATCTCGCTGCCTGAATGTTGCCCATTTACTTCCCTAGGTCACAACATAGACATTACTGAACCACTTGCAGATAGTACACTGTCCTCCTTTATGTCTTTTCCTACACAGCAGTAGGTGGGGGTGGTGGGCATGCAGAGGGGAGCAGTGACATACAGTGCAAAGAAGAGTAACAGTGAGCATAATTAATCATTGGAACAGTTTCCCAAGCGTTGTGGTAGATTCTCCATCAATGGAAATTTTTAAATCAAGACTGGAGATTTTTCTAAAAGATCTGCTCTAGGATTTCTTTGGGGTAAGTTTTATGGCCTGTGAAGTCAGACAAGATGATCACAATAGTCCCTTGTGGCCTTGGAATCTATGAATCTATGAAACTTAGATTGTAAACTCTTGGGGGCAGGGACTGTCTCTTTGTTCTATGTTTGTACTGTGCCTGAGCTATGACTAGGGATCCTGAATGCTATCACAATACAGCTAATTATTAATGATGCTACAGACCTGCTGTTCACAAAATGTCAGTCCAAGTTGTTTAGTACAATGCGGCACTAACTGCAATACTATGGTACTGGGATGTTCCTCCAAAAGTGTTTAGAGTGAAATAACAAAACCTTCTTGGGTGTTTCACATTTCACAATTTACTGCCGTATCTGTGTTCTCTGATAATGCTCATACTGATATCTGTCTATTTGAAATATACAGTAAATAGCCCTTTTTGCATATATTATTATTATTATTTATTTACTTGTACTAGGTAGTGCACGGAGGGTCTTATATTGTGCCTATTATCCTGTTCTCTGAGATCTTACCATATCAAATTCCTACATGAGATTTTCCTTTGAGGAATGCAGCTTTGTTCAGGAAAAATGCAAACCCTCTGTGGTCCCTTAGGGCTGGTCCACACTAACCCCCCACTTCGAACTAAGATACGCAACTTCAGCTACGTTATTCACGTAGCTGAAGTCGAACTATCTTAGTTCGAACTTACCGCGGGTCCACACGCGGCAGGCAGGCTCCCCCGTTGACTCTGTGTACTCCTCTCGCCAAGCAGGAGTACCGGCGTTGACGGCGAGCACTTCCGGGATCGATTTATCGCGTTTAGACAAGACGCGATAAATCGATCCCAGAAGATCGATTGCTTACCGCCGGACCCGGAGGCAAATATAGACGTACCCTAAGACTGTGAGCTCTTTGGGGCAGGCACAGTCTTTTAATTATGTGTGGACAGTGTCTAGTATGATCCTTAGGTGCTATCACTATATAAATAATAATGATAAATGTCAGGGGGTAGCTGTGTTAGTTGGTATCCACAAAAACAACAAGGAGTCCAGTGGCACCTTAAAGACTAACAGATTTATTTGGGCATAAGCTTTCGCAGGTAAAAACCCCACTTCTTCAGATGCATGGAGTGAAAATTACAGATGCAGGCATTATATAATGACACGTGAAGAGAAGGGATTTACCTCACAAGTGGAGAACCAGTATTGACAGGGCCAATTCAATCAGGGTGGATGTAGTTCACTCCCAATAATGGATGAGGAGGTGTCAATTCCAGGAGAGGCAAAGTTGCTTTTGTAGTGAGCCAGCCCAATCCCAGTCCCTATTCAAGCCCAGATTAACGGTGTTAAATTTGCAAATGAATTTTAGTTCTGAAGTTTCTCTTTGAAGTCTGTTTCTGAAGTTTTTTGTTGAAGTATGGCTACTTTTAAATCTGTTATAGAATGTCCATGAAGATTGATAATAATAAACGATGTGTATGTGTGTTATTGTTTAGTGACGCTAAGTGTTAATATCTCTGTGTCTCTCTGCAGACAGACACAAATTATTTAATACCTAGAAATAGAGTGAATTTATATTTGTCCATCCAATGCTGAACACCCAAGAACTACTCCCATAATTAAGGCCAGCCTCATAATCCTCCTCAGCTTCTTCCTTCCTGCCCACTCTGCTTTGAAGCTGGCTGCTGTGCCCGAGAACTGTTCAGTGTCACAAAAAAAAAAAAGGATGTTCATGTGTAATGAGCTAGGGAGAGTTCTGTTTTCCAGTGCCGTTAATTACATTTTATGGATCCAGTGCTTCATTTTCTGTTTCTTTATGTTAACGTTACAACTAATGCAATGCTGTAACACGCCGTATGCAGTTGTGTACCACAGAGCTAATGGAGCAATGAAGCAACAGCAGCTATTCACGTACTTAAGTCCATCCCTGTTCTGCAAAGCACTTAAGCTCACTGGCCCAGATCCTCAAAGGTACTTAACTCATGGGAGTTTGGTGCTTAAATACCTTGGAGGATCTGGGCCATTGACCTCAATGGAACTCAGGCACATACCTGAAGTACGCCTGTGCTTTTCTAAATATGGACTGCTGATTCAGAGGCCTATAAGCATAACTGCTTAACAGGACATTTAACTATTTTCACCATACTTGTGCAGCACAAGATAGCTAGCATGGTACTGTCAACAATGTAACACACACGAACAAACTAATTAGAAAAGTTTTCCAGTTAATTATTGTGGCAGCGAATGGTTCCTAAGACAATACTTTCAATTACTATGAAGTTACAGCAGTGATGTAGCATATTTGGATATTAGGAAACACTATTTCACTAGGAGGGTGGAGAAGCACTGGAATGGGTTACCTAGGGAGGTGGTGAAATCTCCATACTTAGAGGTTTTTAAGGCCCGGCTTGACAAAGCCCTGGCTGGGATGATTTGGTCCTGTTTTGAGCAGGGTGTTGGACTGGTTGACCTCCTGAGGTCTCTTCCAACCCTAATCTTCTATGATTCTAGCAAACGGTAGGACACTCTAACTGCACTTGCTTACATTGTCTGGATATGACACTTAATACTTGCACACAATTCTAAACACACAGGGCCAGATCCTCAGCTGGTATAAATCAAATGATGATCCCATGTCAATTTACACTGGTTAAAGATCTGACCCACAGCTACTTTAGTAGGGTAGGAATGATAACAAACTCTATATGTGCATTTACTTTTCAATGGTGAACCAAACATAGTCCAGCAATGTGCTGCACATGGATTGTAAGCAATGAAAATATTGTACTACAGACTTACCTCTAAATCTGTGGTCCTGAAATTGCAACTTTCTCAGTCTCTGCCACACATTTTACAAATATTGGGATAGAAGAGCAGCTTTCAGAGCTCCCAGTGAGTGCGAGTTTGCTACACACATTTTTGTTGACACCTATCTCCTGGTGCATGTGTAACGCTGACGGACTCCGGTCATCGGTGGGCGGGATCGAACTTAAGATCTCTGGAGCTTAGTGCATGAGCCTCTACTGCATAAGCTAAAAGCCAACTGGCTCTTAGTAGGGTTACCATACGTCCGGATTTTCCCGGACATGTCCGGCTTTTGGGGGCTCAAATCCCCGTCCGGGGGGAAATCCCCAAAAGCCGGGCATGTCCGGGAAAATCGGGAGGTCAGCCGGGCCGGCGGGGAGCCGGGCCCGCGGGGCCGGGAGCCAGGGGGTGCGCCGGGCCGCCGGGGGCCGGCAGTGCTGGGTGGGCCGGGGGTGGTCGGCAGGGGCCGGCACCCCAGGGCCCGAGCTGACCCAGGCTGGAAACGCCGGGGGGCCAGCCTGGGCCACGCCTCCTCCCCCCCCACCCTCCTTACCTGCTTCAGGCTTCCCGCTAATCAAATATTCGCGGGAAGCAGGGGAGGGGGCGGAGACTTTGGGGGGGGCGGGGTTGGGCGGGGGTGTGGGCGGGGCTGGGGGGGGGCCGTGGGCCGTGGAGTGTCCTCCATTTGGAGGCACAAAATATGGTAACCCTAGCTCTTAGCTAAGGCTGTGGAGCAGACTCATTTAACTCTCTCTCTTTAAGTAGTCTCAGTGCCACTCGATAGGACAGAACACCACACCCAGGAGGTGTGTGGGTTACACATGTAACCATCATCATACATCCTGGCTTGGCAAACTGATCAGTACTGGAAATGGTATGCAGATACACAGAATGTTCCATGATTTCCAGTAGTTTCCTGGTCTCTCCCCCTCTCCAGAGCACCCAAAAAGCCATTTTATGTGTCTAATGCTGTAAAAAGGAAACACTAGGATATCTCCCAAATTTCACTGAAGAGGAAAATTTTATGAAACTTCAGAAAATATCAGAGATATTACACAATATATCAGACTGATGTGTGTGTCACTGGTCAGACAAGCTACTGTACAACTGTACAAGCGCGAATTTCCACAATACAGTAGTCTTAGCATGGCAAGCCACTGCTCACCATTTCTCACCTCCTTAGCCCTTGGTTAACTAGCTTGGTTAATTTCACTACCCCGCCACTATTGCGAGAGTCCCCATTGGTGTGGCTCTATGCATAACACCAGTATAGTTCCTGATTATCTCCTGAGCTCCACAATGCTGAAACAAAGCTCCTACACATCTCATGAGCCCCATGGGATCAGAACAGTATAGACACGTAGTGAAACTATTAGTGAAACTTGTATACGTACCTTGGCTCAGTCACTGCACACCTTACACACCTATTGCAGCCCTCCCTAGCATCTTCATGGTTTGTAAGGTACGTTGCGGCTGGCCCAAGGCCTCCTAAATACCTGAGGGCTCACTTTGCAGAGCATGCAGGAGCCCTCCATATACCCCTTTCCAATTACAAACTACACAGAGCCTCAGCCAATGCCACCTTTCCGAAGATTTTCTAGGACACAGCTAAGTTGGCAGTGCCCCCAATAGCAGCAGCACTTTACCTGTGTGCCCTCAGCTAAGCCTGCTCAATGTTAAAAATGTACTGCATGTGCAATTCTCAACAGCTCTTAACTCTGGCAAATCAAAACCAATTGTAACTGGAACACTCAAAGACACTTCTACTCAGTGAGGGCTCTCTCTATGCCAAATGCAGTCTTTCCACACCTCAGCTGCTTTGGCATCAAAGTGGCTGAAAAATAAATAGGTTGCAACCATTTTTTTATAATGAAAAAAAAAATCATTTTCTTTCTACTCAGAAATGGCTGAAATGATTTTTCTCCAGCTTTCAAACAACAATTCAGCTTCAGGCAGAGACCAGGAAACTTTTAGCGTGATAGGTGAATATTTCAAGTTATATAAGGGCCTGGAAGTTGGGGTTTAGAATGGAAATGTTTAGGCAACCTTAACTATAGAGGTTGTTACCACTCCCGGTAATCTAATCTATCTATCTAGTACAGTGAAGTATGCTTTAGCAATGTGTGTAACTATCTAGCCATTTTGGCTGAAAACCCATTCCGTACAGATAACATGGCAAGAAGAAAGATACACAATGCATGTAGGGTCTGATTATGAGATTGCACTTACATCAGGAGTAATGCCACTGAAGTCAATGGGTTAATGTCAGCTTAAGCTCAACATCAGATTTATAACATGGAAATGACTGTTTGCCCCTCATTTTGCTCTTTAGCAGCAATGTTGCATCTATGGGTTCAATGTGCATATAAACAAGTTGCAAAAACAGCAAGCAACTAAACCAAATGAACCCCTGAGGTCTGATCAGCAGCAGCTCAGGATTTATCATCCTGTTTTAAATTGGAACTGGGAGCACAGCATAGTCATTTTATTGATTGGATTAGAGGAAAATTGAGCTGGCTGATCTGTATGATGACATTATTGAGTTGTAGTTGCAGCTTTGACAGAAACCAAAGAGTTTTTTATTAGATTATTGCGGGGGGGGGGGGGAAAGGTAATGCGGAGGTGAGCAGGCATTGGTCTTGATGCCTTCGTGTTTAGAATCTGCAAGCAGGGCCCACTGAATGTACAGGAGCACTCTGCCTTTCTTTTTAAATTCACCTACCTTTCTTGAAACCAAACAGACATGAGAGTTAATTGCCGAATTCCTCATTAGAAAGTGATCACGTTACTCTTGTTCCGTGTCCAAGGGAGAACATTTGTGCCCTTTAAAAAAAAATCTTTAGAGATCAATATGCTGCCTGACAATTTTACTATAGCAAAGGTGAAGAAATTGTGGTGTGATATGACACCTACTGTCTAGCAGGGAGAATCACACTTCACATTACACTGGGATCTGAGTCGCATCACTGATTTTTTCATTTGTTAAAACTAACTGTTTAAGAAGAAAAAAACGGGCACTTTCTCCTGTGGGAGTGTGTGATTAATCTGGGCCCTCTGTTTTATAGGCATAGTGTGCATGTTTAAGTAGATGGTCTGGTTTTAAAACCACAATGTTCTTTGATTCCACTTATTTATGGCTGAGTTAAGAATGTCAGCAGCATACGCTCTAGTCAGCACAAGATAGTGACCTATAGGTTATGTTTTTGATATGATAATATATTTTATTTATACGATGTCTGTCAGCAGAAGGATTGTCACATGAGATACGGCTGAAATGAAACCACAGCTGAAATGCTAGATCAAAAGGAATAGACCTAGTTCTCCATTAACTTGCACCATGCAGGGCCCAATACTGCAATCACAGCCGCATGAGAAGGAACCCTGCACGGGCACTGGGGTCATACCCATATGGATCTAGTGTAAAATAAGAATAGCAACACTTTACATGTGCCTTGCAGTGGTGGAAATGGCTAGTCATGGTGCAGGGCAATGGAGAATCAGGCCCCCATGGGGTTTTATTTTTATGTTTTTAACATCCGTTCGAGGATCCCAATTCACTTGGAAAACACTGACTATTGTTCTTTACCCCCCTGTGGAGTAGCTAAGTGAACTAACAGACAGTGAGATTATATGACACACGGGGTGAAATCCTGGCCCTATTGAAGTTCAATGGCAAAACTCCCATTGACTTCAGTGGGGCCAGAATTTCACCCACTGGCTAATTTAGGACTAGAACCCAGGAATCTTGACTCCCAGCCCCCTACTGCAATCATCAGATCACACTCGCTGTCAAAACACAAAAGGAAAAAGCGCCAGATCCTCAACTGGTAACATCAACGGAGCTATGCTGATTTGCAAGGGCTGAGGATCTGTCCTTTAATTCAATGTAATTAAAAGCCAGAGCACTTCTCGGCTCAGAAGGCCTGGGACAGTCACCTAACATTAAGGCGCCAGAAACAGCACAATTCGCTCTTTATTTTTGTGTGTCCTCACCCCAGGGCTGAACACCAGCTGAGTATATTCTACGGGCCTGATGCAGTACTCATTGGAAATGTGGACCCAGATCCTTATAGGTATTTAGGTGCTGATCTGCCTCTAGGCACCTAGATGTACCATTTAGATGTCAAGGACATTTTCAAAGCTGCAGCCTAATTCCATATGTGCCTAAGTCCCCTAGGCACCTAAGGACATGTCTACACTGCAGCTGGGAGTGAGCCTCACATGCTACCGGGACTCGAGTGAGTGTGCTAAAAATAGCAGTGTGGACATTGCTGCTCTCAAGCCTAGGGGTTCGGATGGGCTTGTAAGGCCCCAAAGCAGGGGCCTATTTTGCCAGCAGGGCCTGATTTTGCAGGTGTGCTCTGAGCACTCCTACAGAACTGATACCCATCAGACCCAGAGCAGGGGGGCTGAAGGCAAGCCGTCGGTAGGCGGAAGGGCCAGCCGAGCGCCAATACAAGAGAGCCAGGAACACAGGGCAGCGTAGGGCAAACGTGAGAAATATTGACTGTGAGCAGGGGAAGGAGAGCGTTTTATGTTTTGGCTGCTAGGGCATGTGCTACCTAAGCAGGTGACCTGGCTTCAGCACCTAACTCCAGGAGAGGGTCTGTGGCTGAGGATCCTGAGTGTAGGGAGGCACCTATGTCTGGTCTCTCAACCAGGCGCACCAGGTCAGCTGCTTGGATGTTTAAACCCCTCTCCCTGACATTTCACTCCTGGCTATCCTAGCTGGCTCTCTGCTCAGCTGGCCAGCATCTGAAAATCCTTTCCTTTGCCTGGGCACCTCGCACTGGACTGAAAATTCCATTGGGCATCAGACCACCTAGGGGTTAGGCATTGCCATGCTGAGAAGCAATGCCTAAGTACCTTTAAGGATCTGGGCCTGAGTGCTTAGCCTCTCTGAAAATCAGGCCCCTATAGTTTAGCTCAAGTCAACCATACACCATGAACAATCATTATAAACAAAGAGTGGAATAATTCTCTCTTGCAGGACAGGTCCCTGGTCACTCTTTACTTACCACAGCTATGAATATGATAGCATGCATCTTATTTTGCCTTGGGGACAAGGTCTAAGAGCCTGCTCCAATGCCTACTTTATAGTCACTGGAAAGACTCCCATTGACTTAATGGGCACTGGATCAGGCCCTTAATGACAATGCTGATGTAATAGTTCCTTGCCCAGGAAGTGGTGATGAAGCTAATAAAGAGTAGTAGGGTGGAAGTAATAAAAGAAAAAATGAGGCTGAATATCAGAAGAAACTGCCTATTGGTGAGATTTCTTAGATCATGAAATAGTCCTATCAAAGTGTCACTGCTTGATTTTTTTTTTTAAATGAGCCTGGACAAAACACAAAGTATATCACAGGGCACAATTCTGCACTGGCCAAGGGACTGAATCCTATTCTGTTCTTGTACAATTTGGACTAAACTACTGAATAGATCTTTAAATGTTTAAGGTTTGAAGAAAAGGTTTTAGACCCTCAGATGAAAAATACTGCATAAATATATTTTATTGAATCAACTTCTGTTCTATTTTCACCAACAGAAGATGGTCCAGTAAAAGTTATCACCTTATCTACTTTCTCTCTCTCATATTTGGGACCAACATGGCTACAACAACGCTGAAAGCATTATTTTATCCATCTATCTGCTATGATTTTATATTGGTTCTTTGAAGTTGTTTTTAACATGCATCTTGCACACACTCCAATATTGTATTAGCACTGAAAACATTCAGAAAAATTCCCTTCTAGCTTATAGGCAACTCTGCTTCTTCAAGTTGTACTGGATATCAATGACAGTAAATCTAACCCTATAACCTTCCTTTACACTATACTAGTTTAGCTACACTAGAGTTAGGACCACCAGAGTTATGAACTAACCGGTCAACCACACACCTCGTTTGGAACCGGAAGTACACAATCAGGCAGCAGCAGAGACCAAACCCGCTCCAACAAATGCAGTAGAGGAGTGTGTTAAATGTAAACTACTAAAAAAATTAGCAAAAACAATGAGGAGTCCTTGTGGCCACAGAGACTCCTCGTTGTTTTTTTAAAAAAAAATTAGGGAAAAGTTAAAAACAAAGATTTGACAAGGTAAGGAAACTGTTTCAGTGCTTGTTTCATTTAAATTAAGATGGTTAAAAGCAGCATTTTTCTTCGGCTGCTAGTAAAGTTTCAAAGCTGTATTTAGTCAATGTTCAGTTGTAAACTTTCAAGAGAACAACCGTAACATTTTGTTCAGCGTTATGAACATTTCAGAGTTATGAACAACCTCTCTTCCTGAGGTGTTCTTAACTCTGAGGTTCTACTGTACTTATATTCAGCTATAGCATGTGCATTTTAAGTTGCGAAGTGTTTCCTTTTTGCTTCTGAAAAAGTGATGGTAGTGGAATTATTGTTGGTTGGGAAGGCATTAACTAGAGATACAGCATGAGACAGGCTGGTGACCTAGACAACATTTCAGAAATAGTGACAGTATAGATGCCAAAGGGCTCTTTTTATATTGCAATAGTTAATTTAACTGTGTTGTTCTTTTATTGGCTCATTGATTTTTTTTGTTTTTGGGAAAGATGAGTCATCTGATGCCTGCTCTTGCAAACCTTTACTCTGTTATGAGCAGAGGATACTTATGTGAGTAATCCCACTGGCTTCAGGATTACTAACAAGAGTATGTTCACAGGATCAGGCACTGGTTAGCTGTAAATAAAAAGATCAACTAGTTTCCCCTCACCAGTCATTACATTTTGTGTATGTTAAAACACTTGATCAGGTTGCAGTGGTATCAGCTGGATAAGCCATCAGGTCAGCTCCACTACTGATTTTCTAGATGGGGTTTAGAGGTAAACGTTTAAATTGCCTAAGTGACACCTAAGGCCTATTTTTAAAGGTAACTTAGAACAAGGGGAGTTAGGTGTCTAAGTGCCATGTTAGGTGTCTACGTCCAACATTCAGGTGTTAATGAAATTTTCAAAATCCCTGCTTAGCTGTTGTCCAACTCTGTAGTCAGCTAAATCCCTATGGCAACTAAGTTTCCACTGGTGGGCATGTGCAAAACCACATAAGTTCTCATATCACTAAGTAGCTTGGCACCCTCACTCACACCTAAGCCCTGGCAGGATTTTCCAACTAGGTATTCCCTCCCATCTGCCTCGCCTGCAAAGTCCGATCTGGTAGGCATGCTTAGAACACTTCTAGAGGATCAGAGCTTGCACAAAGGATAGCTTGGGGTGGGCATGCATGTGTTCCACAACACCCAATAGCTCACTGGTTAGTGTACACAGACGGGATGGGGGAAGATCTATTTGTAAATCCCACTCTTCCTGATTTGGTACAGGGACTTTGATTTCCCGTATCCTGGATGAGTAGTCTAACCCACTGAGCTATTTGGTATGGAGGGGGGTCTGTTTCTTTCTGGTTCTCCACGAAAAAAGTCTGGGTTTCATCTGCTATGGCATGGGCTGACTTGGCTTAGGCACCCAACTCCAGGAGAGGGGTTATGGCTCAGAATCCAGTGTGGAGGGAGACTCAGGCCCAAATCAGTGGGACATAGCCCCACTCCTTTCCTTTATGTTTGATTCCTGGCTAGCTTAGGCAGGTCCCTGCTGAGATTGCTGGCTTCCGGAGAACCTCTTTCTTAGGTCTTAACTCTCCCCATGCAATGCATAGGGCGCCTGGGTGTCTAATTTGGGGCTGAGAATTTCACTAGTCAGCAGGGTGCCTGGGTTAGGTGTTGCAGCACCCAAGAAACGTCGTGAATCTAGCCCTAAGAGCCTAAATTACTTTTGAAAATAGAACTTAGACTTCTAAGTCACTAAGACGCTTTTGAAATTTTACCCCAGGTCTGTATCCTTTTACATTTTTTGTGTGTGTTTTTCTCATTTTGGGATGCAATGTCATCGGATAGTGCATTGAAACAAAATCCTAGGTCTGTACCTTCAGTGGGCTAGGGTGCCAAACATTGCATCCGCCATTTGCTAAATGAAGAAAATGACTAAGTATTCATGAGGTGACTTTGTTCTGCTGAAAGATTTTTGGCAGACTGACACAAACTGAAAGTCTGCTGTGAGCAGATTTCCTCCTACTATTTTTGATTTCATGCAAATAAGATTTGCAGGATGCCAGCCGATCTCTGCTTGTGACTGATATATTTAGCATTGACAATCCCACCTGGCATTTATATTTGAAAACCCTAATTGAATTGTATTCCCGGGGCACTCATAAAGAGCAAGATCTTGTTCCGATCCTATTTCTTATTTCCTCTCCCCTTCCCCCCATTCTGTTCCAAAAAGCTGAGCGGCTTTGTTTTGAACATGGATGTCTGGAAAATCCACAGCAGACTGCGAGATATCACAAAAAACACAAGTAGCTAACGAGCCACCATCCTTTTATCTTTCACTCTCCAGTTCAGACACATGCCACTTCCTGTTAAAGAATTCTGGGTAGGTTAGTCAAACAAGCATTTCCTGTCTTCCAAGACTAGGGAAACAGTGACTTCAAAGTACAAGATGCAAATGTAATGACATCAAGTCAACTTTGGGGCACGTGGAGATGCGTTGCATTCATCTTGGCCAATGACCCCCAACATGCACAGCGATACAAACAGCAGAGGATGAGGAAACAGCAGTTACTTGGATAGCAAGAGAGCACCAGAAGCATCAGGCTACAGGGGGAGTTCCTTCACCCAACAAATTCCTGTGGAATGAAGGCTCCTGTGCAAAGTACCTTGTAGATCCCCATCCTGGACCTTTTCACCTGCCTCCCTCCAACCCACAAACCATCCTCTGCTAGCTTTACAACCACTCTTCAACACCACACTACGCTTTTGCATTCAACAGAAGACAAGCAGACCTGATTGCAAAAATCTTAGGGCTAGATTCACAGGAGATTTAGGCACCTGTCACTTTAGATGCCTAAGCCCAAGATTTAGGTGCCACTGGTATTCACAAAACTACCTCTCTCCTCAGAACTTCTTACTATCTCAGGCAGCTCCCTGCTCAACATGCTGGCTCCTGTGAATCCCTTTTTTAGGTGCCTAACTCTCCCCAGTCATTGTAAAGGGACTCTGGGCACCTAATTTGGGGTTGAATTCCACTGGGCAGCGGGGCCCCTAAAGGTTAGTTGCTGCAGCGCTCACAGTTGCAGCGCCCAAGTCCCCATTTGAATGTTAGGCTCTGTCCCCCTTAGAGTCAGGTTCTGTCACTCACATTCACATGGAGTAGCCCTGCAGTTTATGGGTAAACCCTACTGATTTCAATGAGACCAGTCATAAAGTGTGGATCTATTCAGTAAGGGTGACAGAATCTAGCCCACAGGCAGTGGCATTGGAACTATTTTTATAGTGTGGGTGCTGAAAGCCATTGAAAAAAAAACAGCACTGGAAAGCACTTCAAGCCAGGGGGTGCTGCCACACCCCCAGCACCTCTAGTTCTCAGAATGGGAGAGTCACAGGACAAGGACTCTACCATCACCTGCTCCACTCAAAGGCACTCAGAGCATGGAGCACAGTGCTTCCAAATATTGTCTGATTCATTTGTGCTCAATTTAGTCAGTGCACGAGCAGTGTTGGGTGGTGGCTAAGAGATGGCACCATGCCCATTAAAGAATCAACAGATGCTGAGGAAGCTGCCTTAATTTTAACTGCTATAGTTTAATGATGGCTTGCGCTGGCAACAGAAGCAGCAACGTTGGCTGCTAGATGATCCCTATTATGGATAGGTTTCCTACTTCCTACTACAGAGTATCCTGCCTTGGAGTTGATTGCAGAAGCTCTTGTTAGTGCTGAGAACCCTCCCCTTCAATGGGTTCCCAAAAGCACAGATTCCAATGAATTCGCAGGAGGCCTGCATCTGCCCACATTGCTGGAGAGGGGATTATTTGGGGACAGAAACTCACAGGTATGGAAATCTCATTGCACGGACCCTGACGATGAGGCAGGTAGGTGCCCCCACTGTGGTGCTTGTATAACAGTCACTCTGCTATCAAGTTGGATTCACAGTCACGTGTCCATTAGAGTTCCATTGCCGTGCTACTTTTGTGTGACTTCATCTGAGCACAGGTCTGTTTCCAGCTAGTCATCCCATGGAAGTCATCTGTGCCCTGGCGGCATAATCAGGCCAGTGGAAAGCTTGAGGCTGGATGCAGGATTTCAGTGATTGACAATGTTGTTGGTACAAAGAAAAGTGCAAACAATCCATGATCAAACTGTTAATTCCTGAGAGCTGAATAGAATGTTTTAATTGTGGTTTCATAATGTATGGAGTAATTCTCTCTGTTAGACGAGTGGCATTCAGCCTAAAGTAGTAACTCAGGGCTATGATATTGGGGCCAAAGGCCTCACTGAGTATTTTTTCTTTTAATTCTAGCTTCTATTTTATTCCTTCCTTAAGCTGCTGACATCAAAGAGGAAAAGGCAAGTGGGTGGCCCATCCCAAGGCTGATACTAATTACTACAATTAAGGAACTTCATACAAATACACTCAACATTCAGTACAGCATCCAGTATTATGTTATGTAGCTATACTTAACAAATGTAAATGTGGGTTAGACTAAAAATGTTTGAACTGACTTTTACGAGAAACATTTTATAACCATTTAGTTCAAAGGCTTCAGGGGTTTAAGAACTCCCAGGAGCTGGGGGAAAAAATCATACTAGACCCATCACTTTCACTCCTTCTAGCATTCCACATCTTTTGGGTCACTGTTATGCAAGTATAACTCCTTTTAAAATCAATTGCATTCACAACACTACTGAGAAAATTTGGACATATAAGGCCACTGCTCTTTCACTTTCTGTTTCTTTGATGTAGATTGTATCTTTCTATGTTGACATTCAATACATTTACAAGAATCATGCCACCTGCTTTCAACTATGCCCACTAGTTCATAACATACATCCAATAGTATCACTTCTAGTGCCTGCTGCTTATTTTCCATGCTACCTGCATTCCTGTGTAGACACTTCAGTACATTACTATTATTTTATCTTCTGTTTCAGAACTACTCCAGCTTCTGCCTTATTCATAAGATGAGGTATATGTCTGGTTATTTGAATCAGGGGAAAAGTCCTCTTCTCTCCTTCCTATTGAATTTAAAGCTCCTTTAACAAACTCTGCCAATTTTGAACTCAGGAAGTTGGTACCCCTTCTGCTTTGCCTGAATCCATCTATTCCAAACAGACTCTCACCCTAAAAGGCATTACAGTTTTGTTTTCTCTCTCTTAGAAATGCAAATCCCCCCCTCCCCCCGCAATCAACTGACACATTGCATTTTCTATAGGGATATGCAATAATATGTGCAAATGCTTTGAGAACTGAAGCTTTGTTACTGGATATAAAGTCTATTACAAGTCAATTTGAAATAAAGATACAGTTTATACAGACTCTCTCCATAAAGATTTATCGAGCTATGTTTCTGACATAATTCAGAGATAACCTTCTGGAGGCCCAAGGAGGGATGAGTTGACCTTTCCAGAGCACAAACACTGCTCTCAATTTCTGTATGGAGAAGATAGGTATGTTTGCCACTTGGACGTCAAGTGCAAGCGGCCCCGCTAGATTAATATCTTTTTGAGATCAAGCGATCAAGACAGTCTTTGCCTTTCGTTTCTGTTTCTTCAGAAAGTCTCTGGAATAATAACACTTTTGTATTTTCTTCCACAGTTCCCTAAGTGTTGTGCTGCATTGATTAATTAAATCTCACAAGACCCATCCTCGCAACCTGAGTCTGCCACTACATCCAGGCTGTTGCCAAATTCTGTTACTTCTTCATGTATAAACCTCTCTAAAACATATCCTTTCTCCTTCATGTGGCTAAGGCCCAGATCCTCAAAGATATTTAGTCACCTAACTTCCATTGAAATGAATGGGATTTAGGTGCCTAAATGCTTTCGGGGTCTGGGCCTTGGTCATGCTCCGGTCACCTCTCACCTACGCTACTGCAACCTCCTCCTCATTTCCACCTAACTCTGTTTCAAATGCCTCTGTGAAAATAATTTTCCTCACCAGCTGCACTGATCACATCACTCATCTCCTTAGATTCCCTCTCAGTTTCCCTCGTGCCTTCTGTATCAAGTTCAAGCTACTTGTCTTTCCCTTCAAGGCTCTTTTGAATTCTGTTCTGACCTACATCACTGACTGCAGTGTTTTCTGCTCCCATTTTGCCTGCCAGCCCATCAAGTTTAAGCACTCCCTTTGTCACCTCTCTCCATGCTGCCCAAACAGCTGGAATGCCTTCCCGATCGCAATGCAGCATGCTGCCCACCCTGACTTTTCAAATCCAAAACCACACTTCCTCAGTGCAGCTCATCAGTCTTAACACGCTTGATGCAACACTTCTATTCGCTCATAAGCTAAACATGGTCCGCACTGCTGCTATGTAATGATTTCACATCCTGGTCAATCGGTGAGCTGCATGTCTGTATCTGTTGTTTATTGTTTTTGAGCCCCTGGAGGTAGAGGCCTTGTGTTCTCCATGCTCTGTGCCGCTGAGCACATCTGCAATGATCAATAAATAATATAAAGTTTCAGAGTAGCAGCCGTGTTAGTCTGTATCCGCAAAAAGAAGAACAGGAGGACTTGTGGCACCTTAGAGACTAACAAATTTATTAGAGCATAAGCTTTCGTGGACTACAGCCCACTTCTTCGGATGCATAATATAAGTAAGAGGCCTGCAATAAAGTTAAGTATCATCATTATCCTCCTTTTACAGATGAGATTTCATGTCTCACATTGGGCATCTGATTCCACACATTGAGAGAATGAAGATCGGTGGTGTCTCAGAATTCTCCACTATCCTGAGCTAATTCCTTTCTCTCCTTATTCACCAGCTTTTCTCCTGACCTTAAAACCTCTCCCCATAATTGGCCCCAGCTTCTCCTGCCAAGTTCCAGCAGCCCCATTGCCATGAGTAGGGAGGAGAACAAAAGACAACTGGCACCATATATGCTCTCCAAGGAAGAGAAGATGGTCCTAGAAATTCTGTTGGCCTCTTGCTAAGCAGGGCAGGTGATAGAGCAGGACCCTCAGCATTTCATCGGAGTTAGAGTCATGGCACTGCCAGTGGAGCAGCCAAGAGAGGTGAGGTGCTTGCTGCCACCAGGAAAGACTTTCATCCCACCTGGGGGTGTGGGGCTGAGATGGCTGCAGCAGTTGGGAAAAAACTGCTGAGGATAAAAGATTGGGCGGGGAAAGGAAATTGATTGCATCTAGGGGAAAGGAGATGGAAAAGTCAGTTGATGAATCTGGTGGGAGAAGACAAAAGAGATCTGATGAATATGAAATGGAAGAGCAGAGAAGTGATGAGTTGGGGATGAATGGCGGACAAGTGGGGGTGAGGGGATATGTTTGTGTGTGAAAGCGGATGCGAGAATGTGATGGTTTAGATGTGGGGTTCTGTGTAGATGTGCAAAGGTGCATGGGTTGGTAAGTGTTGGGCAGAGTGAGGGTATGGCCAGAGGTGCTGTATGTGTGTGTGTTAAGGGAGAGAACTGCAGGTTTGTGTCTGCGGGAGTGCGTGATGCTCCAGAGGGCTGTTGATATATGAGTGATGGACTGGGTATACGGGGGTGGGGTGGGAGTGAGGTTTTTTTGGCAATTTTGCAGGGTGAGATATCACAATCATGTTTCAAGGCCACAATCCACAGCTGTTCAAAGTCAGCACCACTCCATTCATTTCCATAGAGCTGTACCAATTCCTAATTATGGCCTGGCGCTGCTAACATTCGTTTGCACAGTACTTATGAGCACAACATCAACGGGCTATGCACGGGAGTAAACACGGCACCCAGCAATGTTAGCAAGATCAAGTGCTACATTTGTGCACATGCTGAAGGTTGTTTTGCAGATGTGGAAACAGGTATTTCAGGTATTTAATATGATGTCCCTTTAACTGCAGTATAGATTTACTGGCAACCCTTGTCAATATGGCCTTTACACGTGAAGAGCTTGATTGCACTTGGGTATATAATTCAAAGGTACAAAAATTCAGTCCCAAATTGCTTCAAAATGCCTCTGTACAAAAGGTGTTCTGTCCATGCTTTACCCTTTGCCGCTGTGCTACGGGAAGTGCTTGTTTGGTTGCTCACTGAATAGTACAATTTTTTACTCTTATAATCCCCCTGTGCAAATGTGCAGTGCACACTTTAAGGATGCAGATTATGCGCTGTCGCAGTGTAATACATGCTTGCGTTTAGCTCAGTGTGGCATGGCTTGTAAGTTATGCAAAGAGAAACTTCCAGCTGAGACAAGCATATCAATGCTCCTACTGGCCTGGGAGCAGGCTCCTTTTAGGTACCCCTCATACTATTGCTGGCTTCGAGCGCCAAGTTTGAGCCTTGCCTCTTTGGTAATGTGAATGCATACTCTCTGGCTAGTCTAGCTACTGAATGAGGGTCTCGTCTAAATTGGTGAAGCTTGCTTTTAGGGGCCAGATTCACGAGCAGGACTTAGTTCACCACCTACCCCTTCAGTTGCTCAAGTCCAACATTTAGGCATCACTGGCATTCACAAAACCCTAACTCAGCTGCAGGGCCAGCTCCAGCATTTCTACCGCCTAAGCAAAAAAAAAAAAAAAAAAAGCCGCGATCGGCGGCGGCAGTTTGGCGGCAGGTCCTTCGCTCCTAGAGGGAGTGAGGGACCTGCTGCCCCCGAATTGCTGCACGTGCCGCCCCTCTTCCTTGGCCGCCCCAAACACCTGCTTGTTAAGCTGGTGCCTGGAGCCGGCTCTGCTCAGCTGCCACCTAACCCTGTAGGCAATGAAATTTCCTAGGTGCCTAAGTTTTCACTGGTAAAGTACCTTAACTGCCTAAATTTCTGCTACTGGGTACATGCACAGCACCCTCCATCCTGACACTTCTGAGCAGCTTGGAGTCTAACTTATGCCTAAGCCCCATCATGAGTCACAAAGTAGGGTCTCTCCTGTGGGGCCCAATAGAGTAGAGGCCACTTTAGAGAAGGTCTACTGGGTCAGGCCTTGCACAAATCATAGCTGGAGCCCTGTTTTACCCAATAGGTAGGGCACTCACCCTGCATGAGGGAGACCACTCTATCTCCACTCTACCTGATGTAAAGTAGGGACCTGAGCCCAACTCACTCATCTCCCGAGTGCCCTAACTGCTTGGCTCCAGGGTACTCTGGAGTGGGTCTCTTTGAGTCTCTCCTGTAGAAGTTGTTACCTTTTGCATGAAATACTTAACTATTCATTGGCACAGGGACTGAATGCTAGGTTTCCAACTCCAAGCTAAGTGTTCTACCCCCAAGGTTATAGAGTTAATCACTCTACTTCTCTTTGTCTCCCCTCCCTCTCTCCTTCAATTCTTGGGCTCTGTTGGACCCAGAAGGGATGAAAATTCCAGAATCAAGGGCTCTTCATTCAAAATGCCCTGGTAGTCCAAGGGAGTTTTGCAATTGATTTCAATGGGGCCAGGATTTCACCCATTTCATATAAGCTATTCTCTTTTGACCTGCATGATAAAAGCCAGAGTGTAGCTGCAATCTGTCATCTGGTAAGAGATGCTGAATGTATATAAAATCACAAACTTCCAAGACTTACAGTCTTAAACATTTATCTTATGCAGTAGAAGAGAAGGTGATTTAAAATCTGTATGTGTAGGCACTAAGTACGAAGGACGGGCTCTACATAGAAAATGGATTTGGGACATACTGAGATTGATGGCTTTGTGAGGATGACAGTAAAGTTAATAGCTGGTACGAGGCAGATGACAGACTCCATTTTAAATTTAAAAGTAAACTGTATTGCTGATAGCATCACAGTGACCATTGCTGGAGCTAATTTTTATCTGGTAATGACTATGGAAATCTAAATAGAAAAGATTACATTGCAGAATGCTTGGGAAATGTACTTAACTGCTTTGTATGTACATTTCCCCCATGTTTTAAAAACAACAGTTTAATTGTTAGCAGGGGTGGCTGTCCTTGCACATCCATGAAGGGTAAAGGTTAGTCACTCCACTGAGACCACAGATCTGTTTATTGTCTCTGTATTTTCTTTCTGCTTAAGATACAGAAGTTGTATAAGATGTACAAAGAATAGAAAGTGAAAACATTGCAACATGGGCCTCACCCAAAACCCTGGAGCCGATGAATTTCTACACTCTGGGATGGTTCCACTCCAAGGTCCGATCTGAACATTGTAGCCAGCTCCTGAGTCCTGACTTCATAACAGGCTGAATCCAAAGATCCAAACACCTCTGAACCTTGGAAGTGGTTCAATCAGGATCTGAACAGTTGCACGCATCTCTGCATAAACTGACAGACTCTTACATATGCAAATAAAAACTGACAAATATAAATATTTAAAACAAAAGGTAACAACAAAACCTTTGTTCCAGATGCATGCTTTAGGTCCTTGCGTCAGGGTAGAAGTATAGAGGCCCTCCAGCTTTACTGCTTCTTCTCCACTCCCGTGTTACCATCTCCTCTTGTTCACTCTCCTATGTTGTAAAACTCCTTAGCACAGAGAAATCCCTCATTATCTGTGTTGTACAGCCCCATGTACATAAATTGAAATATATTTACCGAATAACGGTAAGGGGAATGAGGGATTGACTAATGAATATACATCCTTTCCTCTGTCGACGTGTTTGTAAACTACCTCTTATTTTTTTAACCAGAGACTCATTTTAAAAGGAATCTGAACTTTTACAGCTGACGGCACAATCAATTTCAGGAACAAATGTTTGTGCATTAAATCAGGAAGTTAAATAGCTAAATCAATTCAGGGCTAGATTCTGCCACCTCTACTCCTGTTCAGTGTTATTTGTGTTGTGGTAGCATTAGAGAGGTCCAATCAGGGAACATTGTGTGAGATACTGTATGAACACAACAAATTCAAATTATGCAGTAAGACACTGCTCATATTAACAGAATTCCAGAAAGTCACAGGTTTGATTATTTGTCCCTTTATGACCTATTTTGGATAAACTTCTGTTTATGGTGTTACTTTATACCACTGAAGAATTTGTTGTCTCTGTATTTGCTTGTTGTGGGTTAGGAAAGCTGTCCTAGTCCAAAGCTTGAATGTAAAGTTCATACTCTCTTTGAGTTAATTTGCTACAGCCCCACTTCTGCACTAGCTCTGTGCTCAGATCTGGTTAGCCTTACTTAAGCTGTTGTAAGCCTCCGTGGCTTCAATTGGCTGTAAAATAAAGATATTAACTGTCTTTGCCTTAATTGGCTTGAATCTGATTATCATTTTCCAAATGGTATGGGGCTCTTCATTTTTATAAACACTAAGCAAACAAATGATATGAGAACCTAGGATTGATGCAATCTTACGTAAACACATGTAAAAAACATCTTCTCTTTGGGGAAAGTGCATTGGTCTATTATGGTCTACTTCCAGCCTTATTTCTGGTTTCTGTGACTGCGGGAGGGCTTTTCATATGTGGTTGCTGAAACTATTTTTTGAAACCATTCAAAACCTTTTAAACAAAGTTCCCATTTCCTAGAAAGTAATTAAAACCTCCCACGTTGAACAAAAATATATGTAACATATGAATGCTACGCAGTAGCATATGTTTTATGTGATCGTATTTTAACTCAAATATAAAAGCAGCCCTTTTCATGTTACAGTACATACATATACATACCATCCATTAAAAAAAATCCCAACTATGCAAAGGAACAAACATATCCTTACTACCTGGGCTGTGTAAAAATCTTACATTGCAAGGCACGTGAGTGTTACAGCTTCCTTTTTATGGGGGGGGGGAAAAAGCATTAGCTTCTCAAGTTTCAAATGAGTAAATAGCTTCATAGGATCCTCCAGTTAATCAACTGACACCAGCTGCTACTGTGACTTTGTAGAAAGATCACAGGATGATTCTTCATCACTAGGGAATGAAGAATAAAGACATGGTGCTGCTACATCCTGTATTTCCTCTTTTTCTTCACTTCACTTTAAATCCAAACTCCAGGAAAGCACTTTAAGCTAAGGAAGAATTCTGCAACAAATCTTTACACAAAAGAAGCCGTGGAAGCTTGTTTAACACCAGCAGGTGTTGCCTGGTTCAGATGCTCTGAAGAGCTAATGGTCTGACAAATATTCATTTGACACACAAATGTCATTATAGTCAGAGAAATTCAAGATGGGAAAGACAAGTTAGCTCAATCCACATAATCTTTCTGCTAATGCAAGATAGTTGTCTACAACATATTTAGGTAGTCTTTTGTGCCATTTAGTTTTAAATGTCCCAAGCGCCTTGTAGGGCTTCTACCACACACTTTAGGAGATTAATATTGTATATTTTACTGACAGAAAGGACTTTCTTGGTATTCAGCCTAAATTTCACCTCTTACTTTCTTCCCATTCCTCGGTTATAACCCCCATGAACCACTCCAAATAATAATTCTCCATCGTTTGTGTACACTATCGATATTTGTAGATTTGTGTCATGTCCTCTCTTCTCCAAACGATATTATTTAGCTCTTCTAATTCTTCCTCATACATTAATTCCACTAAGAATTTTTGTAGTTCTCCTTTGACCTCCATCTAATTTGTCAGTAACTTGCTGCCACTGGGTGCCCCCAAATTAATGCAGTTACAATTAATTAATTACATCAGGGCCCTGCAGAGTGGGACTATTGCTCAGTATTCTAACACGTCATCTCTGGATGTGTACCCCAAAATTGCAGCGGCCTTTTTTGCACCCATATCACTCCAATCTCATGTCTAATCTGTTGTTTTTTACCACTCCTATGTCTCTCTTGGCATTACTGTTCCCCAAGATCCTTTTTAATTGTCTGTATGTCAGTTTATTTCTCAACTGTTTCTTTGTATTATTTCTCTATCCTCATTACTGTTTGCAAGCTCCACCCACTTTATCTGCAAGTTTCATTAATGGGCTGTTTTTAAACCCACCCATCCTGATTATTAGTGAAAATGCTAAATAAAACCACATCCAATACTGATCCCTGCATGACACAATTACATATCTTCCCCATTTTAATTTTTTGACATTTGTCATTATTCTTTGTTTACAGTCCTTCAGACAATTTTCAAGCCACATGTCTTCCTGTCCAAGCCAATTTAAATTAATTTTTCAAGTAATGTTTCATGTGACAGTATCCATTTCCTTACAATAAAATCAAAATAAGTTCATATGTACTGTAATTCTATATTTTATATATATATAAAATCTACTTTGTCTGGTAATATCTGCTCTTAGAAACACAAGGTCAAATTCTGCTTCTTATTACCCTGGCGTAAATCCAGAATAACTGCGCTGACTTTAGTGTAGTTACTCATGATTTACTGCCGTAACAGAGCCCAGAATTAGTCCCTTAGGGATTTATTCTCTTCACAGTCCATTATTTTACTAGGAATAAAAGTTATACTTACTGGGTGGTAATTTTCAAGGTACTTTATTTACTTTTGTCCACACTTTCAGTACATCCTGTTTTCCATGATTTTTCAAAAATAATTGTCAGTGGTACAATAGGTTTGTTTGCTAATTCCCTCAGTACCCTATCATACCTATAGTTATACAGACATTTTTCTTGTTGAAGATAATCTTTTTAAAAAGTTCACTCACTCTGCCATTTCAGTCCTCATTAATTTTATCCCATCATTTACTAATACAGTACTTACTTTTCCCCAAGTACTTCTTTCTAACCTGCTGTATTTGTGAATTCCCTTATTACCCATGACTCCTTTGGTTAGCATTATATAATTAGTTTTTAATCTATTCCCTGTAAAGTTTAACTGACTCATAGTATTCATGTTTGAGCTTGCCTCTCTCCTTTTTCCATTGCCAGGACAGGTTTTCTTAACTTCAGATCTTACTACTCATGAAGCAATATTAGCATTTTTTTCAGCGCAATTGTCAGTTGTGCCCTAACTATTATGGGCTTAGGCTTGCTCAGCCATTTTACACATTACTGGATTCTTGCAATCCTGAAGTCCAACACCATTGTACTGCTGCACTGTGTGACCCCACTATTTTACCATAGTGAATTCAAGTAGCACTTGGGCACAGGTTCCAACTTCCCTTTTAATTCTCAGCTGGAAGAAGTACAAGGCTAGCTAGGCTCCTCTAGCTGAGTGAAGGCAATCTGTGTTTAATGGAGAAATTTATAGTCTAGGAAAGTTCAGTAGGGTGTGGCTTTGCTGCCTCTATGGCAGAGCAGAACTAGGCTTTCTGCAGCCTTCTTGAAAGTGGCTTAGGTTTGTACTTTGTCTTGTATGTAACTTGGAACCTCTGCAGATACACATTTGACTGTTCGTTAACCAATAGACATCTTTCTAACTTTATTCTGTTGTCACTTTGAGTTGAATTCAGGCACGTAGTACTGTCTCTGGCAGCACTGGATCAACACCACAACATTCTGAGTGAATGTACTCACCTTTAGAACAGAGAGAATGAAAGTACACAAAGGAGTGTACTTGCCTGTGCATGGCTCCCACACAAATGCACTGCCAATTCCTTACCATTCCTCAAAGACTACCCAAACTGTCCCCACACTACCTCCCAGAGACCCAAACCATCCCATCCAGTTTCTCAATTCTCCACACAAAAGCATCTCTCACTCCCCCTTCTGTTACCATGTACCATCTTCTGATCTCAATAAGTGTCTAGATCAGATCTTACTCCTTTGCATCTATGGCACCATTTAACTACTCCTCTCCCGCACAACACTTGTCCAGACCTGAACTGCAATTCAGTCTCTTCTATCTTTCTTCAAGTACCAGGTGCTGATCATTTTTCCCAGCTGTGGAATGCACCCAGCTCTACATATAGTTTTGACTGCCCAGTGCTTATCGTATCCAGTTTCCAGGTGATTGCTGACATGAAATCAGATACTATGACTTTCTAAGGTAGAAGCAGACTATAACATGTGTTTGATCCTTTACCACCCAGTAACATATATGGCCATATACCTATATTTTGCTCATAGACAAGTTTTTAATACATATACTGTAAGTGATGGGGAAATGACTGCCTGGGACCAAAACTGAATTTAAAACTTAGTTCCATAATTTGAATGAGGATTTGGCAGGACCTTTGGACTAGCTTCATTACTTCGGAGTTTGAACTGGAGAACACTGGATGCATATGAGGATTACACACAGAAATTATTTCATCAGATACATTAGAAAGATCACAGCATCAAGTCACTTGTTCTCATAACATGAGACTATCCTACCAGTTCCTCCCGTTTTAATATCAAAACCAAGATAAGTTTATTACACTGATATACAAACATTGAAACAATTACACCAGGGGAAGAAGGCCTGAGAAGGGAATGACTAGAGTACTTCCTGGAACAGCAGGTGGAACCCTCATGCCTGAAACCTCCCAGCTCTGCGAGGAGGCCAGCAAACCCCAGGGTAAGCTTGACTAGGAGAGACTGACTCGACTACCCAGCCATAAGCACTCCAACAAAGCTGCCACCCAGGCACCCCTGAAGTAAGGTGATGCCTCAGACTTTTTTGTTGCCTTCTTATTGATCCTAGGTGGGGCTTGGTTTATGTTGACCTGGAATTTTGCTCCCCTCCCACCCAGAAGTAATCAAGTCCAGAAGGACAAGGCCACTACCAGAGCTAAGAGGCTGTGGCCTATACTAGGCCACCCTGTGGTGGAAACTGGGCATGGCAAGGGGCCACAGCCCAGTTAGGGAGATGCCTCAGACAGACTTTTTTTACACTGTGGTATAATGTCCTTGGTAAATAGCTATTCTTTTCAAATCTGTCTTCCACTGTTCTTCAACACACCTTACATTTATTCACAGATTTGGCAGTCCAGTGAATTATATACACTGCCCTCACTAGCCTTCTCTAAGTCAAATGACATTCTTCTGATCCAATACCTTGCAAAGTTCCTGTTCTGACAATGTTTATTGTGATAATTTACAATTCTGTCCATTTCTACTCTTTGCAATTTAGCTAGTGTGCTATCTGTTCTGGTGGTAGTTTACAGTGTTATTTTGTCTCTCTTTCAGCTTAAAAATTGGAACATAATTCTTGGCCACTAGCTGCAGATGTATATAGTGTGTTTAAAGAACAGGAATACTTGTGGCACCTTAGCCCTGGTCTACACTACGAGTTTAGGTCGAATTTAGCAGCGTTACATCGATTTAACCCTGCACCCGTCCACATGACGAAGCCATTTTTTTCAACTTAAAGGGCTCTTAAAATCGATTTCTGTACTCCTCCCCGACGAGGGGATTAGCACTGAAATCAACCTTGCCGGGTCGAATTTGGGGTAGTGTGGTCGCAATTTGATGGTATTGGCCTCCAGGAGCTATCCCAGAGTGCTCCATTGTGACCGCTCTGGACAGCGCTCTCAACTCAGATGCACTGGCCAGGTAGACAGGGAAAGGCCCGCGAACTTTTGAATCTCATTTCCTGTTTGGCCAGCATGGCAATCTGCAGGTGAGTGAAGTTCTCAGCAGCGGAGTGACCATGATGGAGTCCCAGAATCGCAAAAGAGCTCCAGCATGGACCAAACGGGAGGTACGGGATCTGATCGCTGTATGGGGAGACGAATCCATGCTATCAGAACTCCGTTCTAAAAGACAAAATGCCCAAACATTTGAAAAAATCTCCAAGGGCATGAAGGACAGAGACTATAACAGGGACCCACAGCAGTGCCGAGGGAGGGTCGACTGACGACATGGCTTACAGGGAATTAATATCAACAAAGGGAGTGGGTTTGCATCAAGGAGAAACACACACAATGGTCACACAGAATGGCCCACTCAAGGATTAAACTCAAAACCCTGGGTTTAGCAGGCCAATGCTCAAACCACTGAGCTATCCCTCCCCCCACTATTCCAGGCAGGACTGAATCTCCGTTAAACTTTTCAAGGTGCCCCTGCCAGACCTCGCCGAAACGATTGTCGGCCATTGATTTCACGGGGGGGGAAAAGGGGAGCAAATGAATACAAAACAAATCTGGTCTCTTTCTTGTTTTGATCCACTCCCTCTCTCTTATACATCTTAGGCTGGCAGCAGACGGTGCAGTACGACTGCTAGCCATCGTCGTCTCCTGGCTGCTCGCCAGAAAACGCTGCAGTACGACTGCAAGCAGGACTGAATCTCCAGGAGACGAAACTTAAAAAGAGAATGACCTGGAGTCACTCCCACTTATGTCCAGGCGCCCCGACAGACCTCGCCGAGGTCTGCCAGGAGCACCCATGTCTGCCCAAGTGCCCCATACCAACCTCACCAAGGTCGGCTAAAAGAGCACCCAGGAGACGACGACGATGGCTACCAAGCGTAATGCACCATCTGCTGCCAAAAGGCAATGAGCTGCTGTGGGGGAGGGATAGCTCAGTGGTTTGAGCATTGGCCTGCTAAACCCTGGGTTGTGAGTTCAATCCTTCAGGGGGGCCCACTTAGGGATCTGGGGCAAAATCAGTACTTGGTCCTGCTAGTGAAGTCAGGGGGCTGGACTCAATGATCTTTCAGGGTCCCTTCCAGTTCTATGAGATAGGTATATCTCCATATATTAATCCAGTACCACATTTGCCAGCACCCAGGAGATGTACGGTGAGCTGAGCAGGCTCCATGCTTGCCGTGGTATGCCATCTGCATGGGTAACCCAGGTGAGAAATGATTGTTTGCTGTTGCTTTCACAGAGGGGGGGGAACCTGATGACATGTACCCAGAACCACCCATGACTATGTTTTTGACCCATCAGGCATTGGGATCTCAACCCAGAATTCCAATGGGCGGCAGAGACTGCAGGAACTGTGGGATAGCTACCACAGTGCAATGTTCCGGAAGTCGACGCTAGCCTCGATACTGTGGATGCACTCCACAGAGTTAATGGTCTTAAGTGGGGACACACACAATCAACTGTATAAAATCAATTTCTAAACAATCAACTTCTATCAATTTGACCTAATTTCATAGTGTTAGAAACTAACAAATTTATTTGAGCATAAGCTTTCGTGGGCTACAGTCCACTTCATCAGATGCATAGAATGGAACAAATATATTAAATACTGTAGTGATTTGATATCTACCTGTAATATTTAAGAATAGAAGCATGACCATACTGGGTCAGACCAATGGGCCCTCTAGCCCAATATCCTGTCTTCTGACAATGGCCAGTGCCAGATTCTTCAGAGGGAATAAACTGAACAAGGCAATTTATTGATTAATCCATTCCCTGTGGTCCAATCCCAGCTTCTGGCAGTCAGAGGTTTAGAGACACCCAGAGCATGGGGTTGTGTCTCTGACCATCTTGGCTAATAGCTATTGATGGACTTATCCTCCATGAATTTATCTAATGCTTTTATGAACTCAAGTTATACTTTTGGTCTTCACAACATCCCCAGGCAACAAGTTCCATAGGTTGACTGTGTTGTATGAAGAAGTACTTCCTCATGTTTGTTTTAAACCTATGGACTATTAATTTAATTAGATAATCCCTGATTTGTGTGTTATGGGAAGGGGTAAATAACACTTCCTTATTCACTTTCTCCACACCATTCATGATTTTATAGACCTCTATCATATCCCCCCTCAGTCATCTCTTGTTTGACTCTGAACAGTCCCAGTCTTTTTAATCTCTCCTCATATGAAAGTTGTTCCATATCCCTAATCATTTTTGTTGTCCTTCTCTGTACTTTTTCCAATTCCACTATATTTCTTTTGAGATGGGGGGTATTCAAAGTGTGAATGTACCATGGATTTATAGAGTGGCATTATGATATTTTCTTATTCTCTCTCTTGTTCCTAATGGTTCCTAACATTCTGTTGCACTTTTATTCCTGTATTAGGCTGTTTTTACTGTTTACCTACCACAAAAAAGAATCCAGCTAGCTTCAAGGAAATTTTAACAAAAATACAATCACAGTCACCCATAATGGGCCTTAGTCTCCACTACTTTGCATCTCCTATAGCAGGGGTGGGCAAACTATGGCCCGTGGGCTGGTTCCGGTCCACCAGCTGTTTTAAGCTGCCCGTCAAACTCCCGCTGGGGAGCGGGGTCTGGGGCTTGCCCCACTCTGGCACTCCAGCCTAGGAGCAGGGTTGGGGGCCGCTCCATGCGGCTCCCAGAAGCAGCAGCATGGCCCCCCTTTGGCGCTCAAATGGGAGTTGCAGGGGTGATGCCTGCAGACGGGGCAGCGTGCAGAGCCACCTGGCTGCACCTCCACGTAGAAAACAGAGAAGGAACATGCCGCTACTTCTGGGAGCCGCTTGAGGTAATCGCCGCCTGGAGCCTGCACCCCTGAGCCTCTCCCCATGCCCCAACCACCTGCCTCAGCCCTGATCCCCCTCCCGCCCTCCAAAGCTCTCAATCCCAGCCTGAAGCACCCTTCTGCACCCCAAACCTCTCATCCCCAGCCCCACCTGAGCCCTCACCCCCCCCAACCCAGAGCCCCTCCCGCATCCTGAACTCCTCATTTCTGGCCCCACCCCAGAGCTCGCACCCCCAGTTGGAGCCCTCACCACCTCCCGCACTCCTACCCCCCCCCCCGCCCCATTTTGTGAGCATTCATGGCCCGCCATACAATTTCCATACCCTGATGTGGCCCTCAGGCCAAAAAGTTTGCCCATCCCTGTTCTATTCCCAGATGTGGCTCTCGGGCCAGAAAGTTTGCTCACCCCTGTCCTATAGTCATTTACACCAATAACAAAGGGAGTATAAAATACCACCAAATGAGAGTTCCCCTCTCACTTACACTGGTGGCATCATTTTACACCCATTGTGAATTCCTCTCCTTCTATCGGCAACAACACAAAGAAAAGGTCTCTGTGATGGAGTGTCCATCCCACACAAGGCCTGAAGGGGTAAATTAGGCCAATTAACCTTAGTCTGCACCTGGAGAAAACCTAGGGCATGCTAGGGCCTAATGGCAGATTAAGCTCAGCTGGGGGGAGGAGCTGGCAGGATCTATAAAGGGAGGAAGTTGGCAGGCTGGTAGGAGGAAACCTGCAGTTGCACTCCCTGGTAGAAGAGGAAAGAGCAGGAAGCTGTAAGGACAGAGTAGGAAGCAGTTCAGGGAAGGAGCAATAAGGGCTTGGAGAGGAAAAGCCCAGACCTTCTGGGCTGAATGTCCCTGGACTAGAATCTGGAGTGGAGGGTGGGCCTGGGTTCCCCTACCAGCCACTGGGTGAGTGGCCCAGACCAGGCAGCGGGGAGCGAATTGCCTGGGACAGTTTGCTTCAAAGAACTTGTATTACTCTGGAAGGGGGGAGGACTTTAATGTGATTTGGCTGGAGGGCTAAGCTATGAAGCGGAAAGCGCTGCATGAGAGGCTACAGAATGAGTGAGGTGAAAGACTGATTGAGTAACAGTGGGAAGGGGTGTCAGACCAAGTGCCAGAGCTAATTCCCCAGATGAGCCACAAAGTGGTGCTGCCGAGCAGTGAGTGGACCAGTCCCTGTCACACTCTCCCTTCCTACTCCATTACATGGACCCACAAACACACAGGGGGTTTGTCTAAATAGTGATTTAGAGTGCAGTGAGCCAGGGTGCAAATCTACAATGCACCACCCTGCTGTGCACTTAATGGGTATATAGTCATACCCACACACTCACCGAAGCAACTGGGAAAAAAGCGCTACTGCACCATAAATTAGAAGCAAGGTGTAGACCAGAGCGTGCACTTTTTAGAGAGGCCCAAACAGTGTCACCCATTTGCAACTCTCTTTCTATTGCTCTGAAGAAGATCTTCACCAGCTTTGCCCTTTTTTCACAGTACAACAACAGCAGAGTGTCCAGGGGCAGACAATCTTGCCATTATATTTGGTACGACTCCAGATCATCACCAAGAGCTCACCCTCGCTCAGCTGAGATGAGCAGCAGTATTGGTCTGTTGAGGTATCTGGCATATTATTAGATCACCATTACTTCCAATTAGGCCTCTAATCAAAAATAAATTAATCTGAACCAAAATCCAATCAGTGTGTCCACTGAATCTGCGAGTCCAGAGACAAGACAGTTTGGGCACCTGCTATCTATAAACTTTCAGACACCAAAGGAGGAGTAAAGGGAGCAACTAATGACTTGTTTAGACTAGGAAACTTGCATGACCACTTTTCCTAATGTAGATATAGGGCAAAACCACTAGTTTTACTACAGCAGGTCAAATTAGATTATAACTTCCATTAGCTAAACCTGAACTAAACTCAGCTTTGTTCCCTAGTCAAGATGTGCTTAAGGCAGCAAAGGAAACTGCAGAGGACCTAAATGATATATCTATAACAGCCTTCAACACTGAGGTTGGGAAGATGCCTACCTTAGACCTCCGCTTTTTAGGTAATGAAAGAGGAGACTGAAACAAATGGATAGCAAGCCACCAAGATTGAATTGCATATATCCAAAAGTTCTGAAGGAATTTTAAAATGAAGTGACTGAGCTATTGAAAAAATTAAATGGAGTTAAAAAAAAAAAAAGATGCTAGTGATGATCTTGGTCTTACCTCCAGTACGAGGTAAATTGGTTGAAACAGGAAATAAAGAGCTTTAGTGGAGGGCATCATCTACTGAGAGGAAAGGACACAATAATGAACCCTCTGCTGAGATAGTCAGATGCTAACAGACACCTTGCACATGATGCAAGAACAAAGCAGTACAGCTTCCGTAAAGAAATTTCTAATCCACTGGAATTCTTTGAGTGTATCAGTGAAGCATGAGTAAAGGAAAGCTGGTAGATATATGTGGACTTCAAAAAGGTTTTAACTAAGGGCTGGTCCACACTGGGGCGGGGGATCGATCTAGGAAACGAGAATAGCATAGCTGAAGTCGATGTTTCCTAGATCGAACTAAGTTTACTTACTGCGGGTCCACGCGGCGCAGGCAAGCTCCCCCGTCGACAGCGCTTCCTCCTCTCGGCGAGCAGGAGTTCCGCAGTCAACGGGGTAGCGCTTCTGGGATCGATTTATCACGTCCAGATGAGACGCGATAAATCGATCCCAGAAGATCGATCTCTACCTGCCGAATCGGGCGGGTAGTGTGGACCTAGCCTAAGTCTTTCACAAGAGCCCATTCAGGAAACTAATTAGACACGGGATGAAAAGTAAAGTAATAGTATAACCCGTCTATGAGACAGGGTAGGAATAAATGGTCAGTTTTCAACCTGGCTAAATATTAACAGTAGGGTGCCCTAATGATCTGCAGTGGGAACAATATTGTTTAAACATAGTCATTGGTCTGGAAAAGGGGGTAAACAGTTAAGTGGCAAAATCTGTGGATGATGCAAAATTATTTAAGAATCGGATAGTTTTATGACTAGAGAAGAGCTGTGAGGAATGCCAGAGTGACCCAACCAATTTAGGCAAATGGGCAGCACAAATACCAATGAAATGTGATGACTAATGCAAGATAATGGACTACTCACATACATTGCTGGTTTCTAAATGAATGGTAATCACTTAAGGAAAAAACATGGAGGTCATGCTGAACAATTTAATGAAAAATTTGCTCAATGCACAACAGGCAATAGCAGCAACCAAAATACTCAGGTAGAAGTATACTAATTCCATTATACAATACATGGCTCACCTGGAATACTGCATTCAACTTCTGGTTGGTCACCTCATCTAAAAAAAAGGGGGGGAGGGGATTCAGGGAAGAGGACAAAACATGAGGAATGGTGAGACCTCCATAGAGAGAGACTGAAAAGAGTAAGTGTTCAGTTTAGAGACAGCATGAAGATATAACGAATGATATACAGGAAAAGAAATCAGGAACTCATGGTTACCCCTTCTCATAATATATGAACAAGAGTGCTATCCAATGAACTGAAAGCCAATATATTTAAAACTGATAAAAAGAAATACTATCTTTAAACCAAACTACATAATAAAGCTGTAAAACTAAATGCCACTGACACACTGAATTCAAGAGCTTAGAAGGATTCAAGAAAATTAGACATATATGAAGGATAATAAGAACATCTACCGTTACAGTAGACAAGATAAAAATCAGAGACACAAATGTTTGTTTCAGGATGTGTAACTCTTTAGTCAAGGAATGATTAGGAGGAAACTAAATCCCCTAAAGGCAGGTTATTCCAGAACTGTTTCGTATGTGGCTTCTTGCACTTTGCTCTGAAACATCTAGTTCTGTCCTCTGTCAGACACACAACACTGGACAAAATGAACTAATCATCTGATTTGGCATGGCAATTCCTATGTTCCCATTATGTATCATCCTAGGATCCAATTATTACTTACATCAGAACTATAATCCTTTAGAAAAAAGAACAGGAGTACTTGTGGCACCTTAGAGACTAACAAATTTATTAGAGCATAAGCTTTCGTGGACTACAGCCCACTTCTTCGGATGCATATATGCATATATATATATATATGCATCCGAAGAAGTGGGCTGTAGTCCACGAAAGCTTATGCTCTAATAAATTTGTTAGTCTCGAAGGTGCCACAAGTCCTCCTGTTCTTCTTTTTGAAAATACATTGAACATATTTGAATACTGACTATATTTTAAACAAAAGCTTTATTTGTTTAAACATTGAGAAATTTATTTCAAAACACAAGTTTTGAAGACAGCTTAAAAAAAAAAATCAGCGGAATTGGAATGCTAACCAAATGCTAACTACAGGTTACAAAGCTTATTGTAGTAAACACAAATGACTCTCTATTGTGTATACAAATGACATGATGAATTGTTTACACAAACAGAACCAACACATTTAAATATCACAAAAGAAACCACATAGTAACATTAAAGGAGTTTTGTATACCAGTGGGATTAGGAGAGGGGAAAATGAATGGCTTTTTAGAAAAAAGAAATTATGTATTTTCAAACAAATAAAGAAAGTCTATTTTCATAATTACAAAAAATAGTTAAATTGTATCATAGTTCAGTTCCTCATTGCCAACATGGCATTTATGTCCCAAATGAGATTCCGTAATTGATCCATAATTTGCTTCAGCTGCTGATTCTTCTGTTTCAGTTTCTGTGAAAAGAAAGAATTTATCAAGTGGTGTTTGATCAAGCCCAGACTATGTAATTGGAATTTCAATTAAAAAAAAAAATCATACTACATAATGTAGCACAGGGGTTTATTCTCACACACCAATGCTCCCTTCATCATCAACTGAATGCCATGTTCTCTTTAAAATGTACTCTTAGAGGATTAGAAAAACCAGGAATTAAGGAGTGCTGTAGGAATACTGTTTCTTTTCAAAACAGTCTTTTGGTCAGAACCCTTGTCTCTCACACCACAAACAAGCTCCTTTAAAAATTGAGTGATTGTGGGCATCAGAAGATATTAGCAAAGCCCTTAAAGCAACAAAAGCTTGCTTCTGTAGGAAGAAAAAACTGCACAGTCTGAACTAGTTAAAAGGTCTAGGGGGAACAGGTAAATTTATGCGAGCATATTTTGTGTCAATTGAGTGCTTAGAAAAGTGGTGGATTAATAGTACAGTAGAACCTCAGAGTTACAAACACCAGTTAATGAACTGACCGGACAACCATACACCTCATTTGGAACCGGAAGTATGCAATCAGGCAGCAGCAGAGACCCTCCCCCCCACCCCCCGCCTGCCCCAAAAAGAAAGAAAGTACAGTACAGTACTGTGTTAAACATAAACTAAAAAAATTTCACAAAGTTTAAAATTTTTTGACAAGGTAAGGAAACTGTTTCTGTGCTTGCTTCATTTACATTAAGATGGTTAAAAGCAGCATTTTTCTTTGGCATAGTAAAGTTTCAAAGTTGTATTAAGTCAATGTTCAGTTGTAAACTTTTGAAAGAACAACCATAATGTTTTGTTCAGAGTTACGAACATTTCAGAGTTACGAACAACCTCCATTCCCGAGGGGTTTGTAGTTCTGAGGTAGTCAGAACTAGGCATGGTTTGAGGAAAAGAGCTGTTCAAGTTTTTTCAACAGCTCTCCCAAAGCACCTCAACCCTGATTTACAACTGATGTGCAGGCCAGCAAATAGGGCATCCTATTCATTCTAGATTCTGATGTGTACAGTCTAGGGATTAGGGGACCAGCAAAATCAGGGCTTGTCTATATTTATAGTGCTGCAGTTGTGCCACTGTAGTGCATAGTGAAAATGCTATCTATGCCAACAGGAGAGCTTCTCCCATCAGCGTAGATACTCCACCATCACAGGGGTATCACCTTAGACCGCCTGACTGGTCAACTAGAAAAAAACAGTCGGAGGCAAAAAAGACTTCATACCTAGGGGTTGTAACAAAAGCCTCTAAACCAGTGGTGGGCAACCTGCGGCATGTCAGGGTAATCTGCTGGCAGGCCGTGAGACAGTTTGTTTACATTGACCGTCCATGCATCAGGATACTCCTCTTGGTGGCACCAGTAAAATCCAGAGGAGAGGAAGAACCAATACATCTGGTACCCAATCTGGAGTTGCCAGAAAGATACTAAAATGTCAGTACCTGACCGCCTTAGGGGCTCCACTCTGGGTTTCCTGTCTCAGGTTACTCTCATGGCCTTACATTCTCCCGAATTCACCCACAAGGCAGTGGAGCTTTTCTGTCAGGGGTTGCTCCCTTAGCCTTATGCCCTCCCGGGGTTCTCACAAGGTAGTGGGTTTGATGAGCCACAGAGAGTACCATCTACTCTCATTACAGTAGCAGGCATAGCCTGACCTGAGAACTCTCTGCACTCCCCCGCTCTGCCAGTGCACCCCAACCCCTTGTGTCCCCCAGAGTCTTGGGGGAGGGGAGGAGAGGTAATTAGGGGGTGGAGCAGTGGGGGAACACGCTAAAGTGGTAATGGGGCTGCAGTGAGGGGAAAAGGGATTATGAGGAGGGGGATAAATGGGGATGGGTGATAGGGGAGGGGAGAGAGGTTGGGGGCTCAGCTGAGGGAAGTTTGGGTGACTGGCAGGGAGACTGGGGAAGACTAGGGACAGGGACATTCTTCCTTCCCATGTGTTAATGCCCAGATCTGGGAGGCTCTTGCCCCTGTAAGGGGGTCTGAGCCCCCCCCCAACCCTTCTCCTATGAACTGGGATTTGGGGGGCCCTAGAGCCTTTGGGGGTGTCTGAGGCCCTCCCACTGCCCCCCATGAGTGTCAGGGTCTTCATGGGCCATGTCCATCTACAGGGGTTGGCTTCCCTCCCCCTTACATGAGCCATTCTGGGGGTGTTGCCATTTTGGGAGGATCTGAGGCCTCCTCCTTGCCCTCCTCCTCTTCACCCCCTCCCCCCAAAAGTCAAGATCTGGGATAGTCCTGCCTCTTTGGGTGGGAAGCTGAGAAAGGGTATACTTCATCCATATCACAGATTCTAGAGCATTCAGGAGGGGATTGAGAACACACGTCTCAGAGCCATTGCTTCACATTGTATTCATTGCAATGCGGGGTTCTCATTTGGTTGAGAACATCATACTGAGATGAATGGGCCACTTCACATCTTTCAGAGCTTCCTATCCTGCAGGTGGATGTGTAGTGAAGCCCTTTCCCTCCATTGTCCCTCTATCCTTCCTGTTTAAAGGATGATGGCTCTAAGGCCTGGTCTATAGTACAAAGTTAGGTTGATGTAAGTTGCCTTATGTCAATATATTTGTGCATGTGTCTACACTCAAATTTGTCTCCTGCTGGTGTAAATGCCTCATTATAGCAATGCAGGAAAACCAGCTCCCCAAATGGCACTGGGAACAAAGACATAGAAACATAGACATCTTGAAAAAGATTGTAGATGGAATGTAGGCAAAAGGGGTACAACAGCAGCACCATGCAAAAGTGAATGAACTTTGCCAGTCATACCACAAGGCCAAAAATCTATATGGTGTAGACCTGTTGCTTTTACTACAAGCAGCATGCCATTCTTGGCACAGACTGCACCAGGATCCCACAGAACATGGATACCTCAGAAGAGACAGATCCCTGCCATGAACAGCAAGGAGAAAGAGGAGGGAGAGGTGGTGGTGAGGGCTCCAACCAGGAGCTGTTCGAGATTCCACCCCAGTCTAGCTAATCCCACCAGCTGAGCACAGATAAGCATGGTGCAGGAGAAGGCACATGCATTCATTTTAGAATGTTTAAAGATGGCACTTGGTCTATCCTCAAGTTAACAAGACTCAGGTGTAGACTTTCCATTGTTTTATTCATACAAGAAGAGGCAGAAGTACAACAGAGATAAAGTTGGTATCTGCTTTTCATTCCTCTATTGGGTTGGGGGGAACAGGCATGCAGAGCACTTGTTTATGTATATAAGGATATCCCTTGTATCCTCCTGAGAGATCTCGATGAAACTTTCATGTAGATACTCTGCAATCTTCTCCTGAAGGTATCTATGGATGGATGCCTTATTTCTTCCTCCATGATGGGACACTTTCCCAACCCATTCCACAATGTGTTTGGCTGGCACCATTGCAGTAAACAGGCTAGTGGCATACAAACCCAGGTGGCTTCAGAATGCCAGTAGCAGCTTTGTTCTTTGTGCCTTTGTTAACCTCAGGAGTCAGATATCTGCTAAAACCACCACCACCTATGGAAAATAGTGCCAATATTCAATGCTGTTGCCCTATACTTGTATCCATGAAACAGGGACTGAAATTTTATTGCTTCATGCAACCAAAATTCCTTCCGTTCCCCACCACCCCTGGAGGGCTATACTTACCATGGCTGGGGATGGAGAGCGGTGCTGTGCAGAGGCGCTCCAAAGCTGAAGTGTCAATAAGTGTCTCTTTTAAAAAGATTTTATGGGAATAAGTATCAAAACTCCCTTCCCTTATCTTTTCCTTTCCGTTGTGACTGTAAACCCAATGATACATCTGTCTGTTTTTATCAGCAGCTTCTGCCATTGCAGCCTTGAGGAGTGCCTCCTCCACTCCCCCACAATGCCTGATCCTGATGAGGAGAAAGAAGAGCACTAGGGAGGATGTGTTTTGCAAGGTCCTGCAAGCTAGTGCTGCATCAGACCATGAACAAAGGGCTTAGAAGGCCAAAATGGCAAACTGCCTAGAGAAGGAAAGAGTGGACAGGAGAGAGACCCAGAGGTCCCAGCAGGAAAAGGAGAGTGGAATGCACTAGGGCATGATGGATCTTCTCAGGCAACAAACCCAAATGCTCCAGACCCAGGTTGATCTACAGGTCCAAATATCTCAGACTTTCCACGCTTTGCAGTCCTTGGAGAACTCCATAGTTGCTGCTCCCTATGCCCTACAACTTACCACATGACATCATGGGCCACATCATTACCCCATCACTCCACGATGGGGTTCAGCATGGAAAACCACAGCTTCACAAACACTGACCTGCAAGAATCATAATTTGTGTACTTATGGCCACAACAAACTACATTTGTACACTGAAATGGACAGAAATGTTTTCTGCCTTTCCAATTTCTAAGTCCCATTCCATTAATCTATGTTTATAGTTTGTATTGCTCTGCCTGATGGTTTTTGCACTGCCTATTGGTTTTTACACATTGTTTTTCTGCACTGTTTTTGCCAGTTAATAAATTTCTATTTTTGGAGAAAAACAATTATCTTTATTAGTTCACAACACATATTGCAAAATACACAACATTACTCAAAGCACACAATACATGTAAATGTACAGCAATCATTACTCAACTCCTAGCAGCACCCAGTGCTCCAGGTCCAGAGAACAGTCCAGCATGAACATTACTGTGGATGACCATGAAAATGCCTTTTCAAAGCCTCCCTCAACTGCATAGTTCGATGGTGAGCTCTTGTAACAGCCCTTGTGTCTGGCTGTTCAAAGTCAACAGACAGCTGCTCCACCTCTGCCTTTCACCCTAGCCGCAGCTTTGCCTCACAGATATTATGCAGGAAACAAGAGACAACTGTAACTATAAGGATATTTTTCCTCACTGAGATCCATTCTAGTAAGTAAACACTGCCAGCACTCCTTCAATCTATCAAAACCACTAACAATTGTTCTGCACCTGCTGAGCTGGTAACTGATTCTTTCCTTAGTGCGATCAAGGTGGTCAGAATATGGCTTCATGAGTCAGAGGAGCAAAGGGTAGGCTGGATACTCCAGAATCACTATTGCAATTTCAATATCACCAATGGTAATCTGTGAACTGGCAAATAATGTCCCCGCTTGCAACTTTCTGAATGGTTCTGTGCCCTTAAAGATGCAAGAATCATGCCCACACTGATACCAGTGAAGTATCCCTGGTGATCCACCAGTGCTTGCACATCCATAGAAGAGCAGCCCTTTCTGTTGATGTACTCTGTGACAAGTTGTACTGATGCCAAAATAGCTGCGTGCATGCCATCTATCACCCATGGTGCTAAGCAGGCTAAGGTCCCTCTATACCAAACCCTGAACCTTGTTGAAAAGTGTTTAACATTGGACAGCTATGTTAACATCTTTGGCCCATGTTGTCCATTGAAATTAATACAACATTCCCTCATCTGTAAAAGAGGAATAATCAGACTTTCCTATCTCACAGGGGAGTTGCAAAGCTTCATTAAAGTCTGTAGTGCTCCAAAGATGTAGAGTGCTATATTAATTAACCCAAACTTTAGATAAGAAGTTAATGCCACTTATATATGCCACCTTTTCCATTCATGGCTATTAGTCTACATTACTACTCATAAACACAAAACATATTTTGAATGCATGAGTTCTATATTGCTATACTCCTCAAAATATGGCAACAAATATCTATGCATTTATGCCCGTGTGTACTTAAGTTGGAGTATTTCACACCAGAAGTGCTTCCAGAGTGACTCGCATTCTATGAATCAATTCTTAATTTCTTGTGCAAATGTTAAGAACTTGTAAGTAACTTAATCTTTGACATGTACTATGCAAGATATACCTTTCATACCAGATAACTGTGTTTGTGTGCAAAAATGAGAAGAAAGCAATTGTAGTTAAAATCAATGGTAGTATCATTCCATATCTGAATACAACTTCCACTGTGTGGAACAAGGGTTCCTTCTTGAAATGCATGAGATTATCTTTATTTTGTCAGTGTTCTTTGACAGACAATAGTCTGCGCCACAAACTACTACATAATTCATCTGTTTTGCACAACTAGAAGCCTTGGCTCATGAAAAGTTCTAAACAGAGGCCAGTAAGAACAGCAATTTAATTCTAACCTCTGGAAGTGAGAGTGATGTGTCTTCTGAAGGAATTGCCATTGCTGGCAGATTGCTTAGAAAACTCAGCAGTCTGTCAGGAGTGGCAAGATTTTCTTCTTTTCAGATTAAGTTCTCTCCCATTCTTGTCTTGCTTAACCAAAATGGCTTTATTAAACTCTGTACCACTTGTCAGGGTAACTGTTGCATGGAGCAAGGATGCAATACTTATTCTTCCCCTGTAGGTGGTGCAGCCTCTTCTGAACTATTTCACTTCGACCAGTTTTGGAATGTTGCAGGATTAACTTACAGATGCATGAAAATTAAACAAAGACAAAGCAACATAAGGAAAAGGAAGGAGGGAGCATTTCATTTGGCTGTAGCTTGCTTCCATAGTATCTATTTTTTCAAAGAACATCTGATAAGGAATGTTACATCTTTTGCACAGATTTGGACTCTGTGGGTCAAAGTCAGATCAACTTCAATGGGAGTTACAATTACTAACACCTGGAATTTGGTTCAAATCCTCTAGCAAGTTGTTTTTTTTCTTTACACCCCCACCAATTCTGTTTCATACTGAATCAGTGATGCTTATGTTTACCTACCGTCTTCCACCAGCACAATTTAATTACACATCTCCAAGAGCCTAATCACCTTCAACCTCCTTCACTCCCAAACAATATTTAGTTAACATCAATCATTATTAGCTGTTATCAGGGCCTTAATGTGTTACCATGGTGTGGTCTATCTTGTCAAAGTTTGGTAACTTTTGAAACAAACGGTAAGAGTGTAGGAAGTATGGTAAAATAAGACTGACACCTGTAAAAGAGATCCAGATGATGCATCTTTGTTTTAAGTGTGTCCTCTTCTGAAGAAAAAATTGAGTTCCTTTCCAAAAGCATAACAAGTTTCCATTCTCCTTATCTCTGTGCCCATAGATACTTTCCCACAGCCCTAACCAGGCCCTGCAGCTGTTCAACCTAGGATTGCATCTGAGCTTAGTAAGTACAGATAATGGTGTTAAATTTCATTATTATCAGCATTTTACTTGCAAACATTTTCAACAGAACTAAAGAAACAACGTCTGTCTTGCTATAAAGCAGTCTATTGTGCAAATAACTTACTTCCTCTTTCCCTTCCTGAGCATTACGGGTATTTCTGACCACTAAATTATGCTACAATTATGTTTTGAAAAAGTGACTGCAAATTCCTGCTAAGGTTACAGTGACCTTTATTTTCCCCATTAAACTAGGAAAACAGATGTTAGAGAACAATTAATATTTCTGTTTAGGTAAGAACAAGTTCAGGATGCTTAGGCAATTTTACTTTCTTCTTTTAAAAGGTCTTGTGAGTGGAATCCTTGAGGAAATGTGGGAAGTAGGGCAGGCCTCCTCCTTTGCTTTGTCCAGCTTTTGACTTTAGAGATTTACACCATTATGTGTAGAAGGGAGTTGTGGGGTAATAAATATATTACATAAACAACTATTCAAAGAATGGTAAAGTTGCAAAGTCAAACACTCAAAAATTAAGAAATGCCACAATTAAGGTTGTCTGTGCCAACTTAATTTGACCCCCTTGTATTAGTCCTTGGGGAATTCTGTACCACTGCGGACACGCATAATTCATGTGTCCTGCAGAATTTTTTCTTCCCTGCAGAAAATACATTTCTGCCCCAAGAAGTGCTGCAGTTCTGCTTTTCACCCACCAGAGGCTGCTGTGGCACCAGAACAGTTAGCAGCATGAATGCAGCTGGCTGTTCTAGCACCACAGCAGCCTCCGGTGGGCAAAAGGTGGAACTGCAGCACTTCTGGGGCAAAATGTATTTTCTGTGTGTGTGTGTGTGGGGGGGGGGAATCTTGTGCATGCCCAGTGGCAGAGAATTCCACCAGGAGTAGAAGTTCATCACAGCAACCTGCCTGCAGAGCCAGATTAGGACAGAGTGGGGCACACAGGGCTGCTGGGGAGTGTCAGAGACTGAGGTTCAGAATAGCTAGTGGGAGACAAACTGAGGCACGAAGATGGGGGAGGAAGCTGCAGAGACCCATGGGGATGGGGAGTACAGGGACAGAGGCAGACATGTCTGACTGAATGGGAGAGGCTTGGGGTCAGCCAGGGTCTGCATGGGGGAGGATCCCCAATTCCCTAACAATCCCAACTCTCCCCACCCAAAAAAAACTGTACTATATTTCGTCACCCACACCCAACAACCCTCCAAGTTCACTCCAGGCTCCTTCCCTCTCCCTCAGCTCCTCCATTACCCCTGACTCCCCCAAAGCCTTTGCGTTGCTTCTGACAGGTGCAGGAAATACAGTTCTGTATTGTAATTTAAACAAATTACTCAAAGTTCTGTATTAATATGCCTAGTAAGGAATCTATTTGTCAAACAAACAAACAAACAACAAAAAACCCTACCATAATCGGGGGTTTTTTGGTCTGTATTGTTACAGACATACTTGCTGGCAGATATTTTGAAATAAATTATCAAAATAATTGAAACTGGCATGATTATATTGTGTTATTTTGAGAAATAAAATATGCAGCATTTTGCAAAATTTTAAAATATTGTGCGCAGAATTTCTATTTTTTTGGTGCAGAATTCCCACAGGAGTATAAACTGCACAAAAACAAAATGGGAAATGACTGTTTAGGAAGGAGTACTGAAAAAAAGAATCTAGTGTTATACTGGAGCACAAACTAAATATGAGTAAACAATGTAATTCTATTGCAAAAAAGCAGACATCATTCTGGAATGTATTAACAGGGGTGTTGCAAGCAAGACACTGGATGTAATTTTTCCATTCAGCACTGATATGGCCTCAACTGAAGTACTGTGTCCAGTTCTGGGCACCACACTTCGATGTAGATAAACTGGAGAAAGTCCAGAGGAGAGCAACAAAGGTGACTAAATGACTAGAAAATATGACCTACAAGGAAAGATTGAAAAAAATTGGGTTTGCTTAGTCTGGAAAACAGAAGACTGAGAGGGGACAGGATAACAGTCTTCCAGTACATAAAAGATTGTCATAAAGAGGAGGATGATAAATTGCTCTCATTATCCACTGAGGACAGGACAAGAAGTAATGGGGTTAAATTGCAGCAAGGGAGATTTAGGTTAGACATTAGGAAAAACTTCCTAAGTATAATGGTAGTTAAGCACTGGAACAAATTACCTAGGGAGGTTGTGGAATCTCTATCATTAGAGGTTTTTAAGGACAGGTTTAACAAACACCTGTCAGGGAGATCTAGATATAGTACTTAGTTCTGCCTCAGTGCAGGGGACGGAACTAGATGACCTATCGAGATCCTTTCCAGTCCTACATTTCTATTATTATTATTATTATTAACTTATTTTGTTAAAAGAAAGCTTAAACATTTATGAAATTCCACAAGATCATGCCAAGGAGGTTTAAAAAACAAATTTGCATACAAGTAAAACAACAAGGGTAAAAACATGTCATAAAACTATCAAAAACACAGTAAATACAGACAGTTATGTTTATTAACAGTTAAAGATTGCAAATAAATGTGCATAAATTCACAGTATAACATTATACAGGATTTAATATATACAATCCCGCTACATCAAACATAAGAAGATAAAATACAACAGGAAAGCTTTCAGTTGCTTTTCTCTCAATTCACATGCTGTCTCCAGGTTTTTGCCTATAGAGTATGTGAATAAATATAGGATTTTATGGAATATCTTTCCCTCTCTAATTGGGAATTGAGAAGTTGAAACATCAAAGAAATATTTTCAATGGATTTTCTGGTATTTCTCTATACCACTTCTTTTAATTACTTGGAATCTAGATACTTCTTTTGTTCAGTTGTTTTCTGTCTATTTTACATATACCTGTACTGCTTTCTACTTCGTATTTACACATATGTCTATTCCAGCCCTTCAAACATTTAATTAATCCTATCTTTATGTTTTACAATTTGAAGGACCAACTACTTGTGCTTTACTGATGCTGCATATTTTAGTAACCTTTGTACACTGTAGTAAATGCTAATTGGTCTTTTTTTTTAGATTTGAATAAAATTTTAATTAGTAACTATACCTGCCATTCAGACTGAAAATTTAACAGCATCTTTAGCATATCTGATACATTTCGCTTGAACCAGTTACTGTTTCATAAATGCTACACTTGACAAAAGAAAAGCTCTTCTTCAATTTCTCAAAATACAAAAAGCAGACCCCCTTTTTCCCCCCCTTCAAACAAGGAATTTATTACTCATGAAAGGTGTTGGAGTGGCAGCTCTGAAGTTCGTTATTAATCCACAACATAGTTCTGATAATATTTTCACATCGTACATTGTATATACATTCTGCTATTCATCATTCCTGGAGAAGCCTCAAAGCCACAGAGAACCCAACTATGATCTCATCCCAATCTACTCTCCAAACACTAACCAGAACTACTAGGTGCAAATCCAAATGTACCACATTTATGAAAATCTCACAGCACTGGCTAGGAAACACTAGAGAGCAACATAGTTTCCATTGTTGGGGTGCCTTAGTTCTACAATCACCCAGTAGAACAAAATCAAAAATTGCTGAATGATGGAGAACGCTGAAATCCTGATATACAAGAAATGTTTACGACTGAATTATTTGTCACTTGGGGCCAAATAGCAAACACACTGCATTTTATGGAGCAATCTAGTAATACAAGCTTCACATGGACAAAGCGACATATTTTCTGCGTTATGCAAGTCAATCTCAACTTTGTTACCTTATTTACTTCCATGATTTCCCTTCTTTCCTCACTAGCAAAACGAAGCTGGCTGGCAACACCTCGATCATCATGCTTGGATCCATCCTCTTCAACATATGGAATAAGCTGCTATGAAGGTGAACCAAATGTTAGAGTTCAAGTAAAAAACTATTTTTGCTATGTATGCTAAAAATTTGAAGAGAACCATAGTATGCTCCAGAGTTATGGAGCTCATCAGCCAAAATAAACTTCTCACGTACATTTATGGCAATACAATCAAAATGAAGCATTTCAGTGCCAATGTCATTTCCATTATAAATCTCTGCTCTCAGTAGTTTAAATATATTAAACAGAAATCTTAACACGTTTCCTGATCTGAAGCACATGTTTGTAAAGGACTATTTAGTATTATTATTTTAATAGTGTCAAGCTTGTAAACAGTACTTTTTACAGAATCCAAAAACATAAGAAGCAGATTTTAAAATATTCTAACCCTACAGCTCTCCTTCAGTGGGCAATGGGAGCTCTGCATGGGAATATATGCAAATACAGAGTTCTTAATCTGAACCACTCCTTTGTTTTCTTTTGTGTGGGGGTGGGGGGGGGGGGAAGTAAGGGAGAAGAGGGAAAGAGGAACAGAGGCAGACAGAGGATAAGAAGGAAAGTTTCTTTTTACAGGTGTGCTATATTAGTGCCAGATTGTCCTTAGCCTTTGGATAGGTGCATAAGAGAGCAAAGACATCACGGCTTTCTCTGGAAGTGCAAATTGCCCTAAAGGGAGGTGGTGGTGACATAGCTTACTCAACCACCTCCGCCCACCCCCGACACAAAGGCCCACAGAATGGCTCCAGCACACGCCCCCACTACACCAGGGAGGGGTATTGTGCTTCAAGTAGGTACAATGCCTCACAGACCTATGCTTGGACCATTGAAACTTCATGCAGGCCTCAACATGGTTGTGGTTTACAAACAGGGAAAATCTAGCCTTTAATATTTTAAGAAGTCTATATCATGATGTCTTTGTATTTTTGACCATTATAGGTTGATTCAAATAGAAAGATCTTAACAGGAAAATATGTCAAATATGAATTTTGTCTTAAAAAATTTCCATTGTGATCAGATCAAAAAACCCATGTTTCATCATTTCCTACAAACTGCCATTGTAAAGAGAAACAGTCTGAACCCCAAATCTGATGAAGCAGTCCTAAATGAACTTTAACACCTATATCCTTCCTTTAAAAGAAAATCCAACCAATTTGCATATAAAAATTACAGACGAGTATTTTTCCGAGTAGCAAAAAATACTACTCTGATTCAAGAGCAGTACCCTACAACAGCTTAGAATTAGATCTTAGAGTTAATGAAACCTGTATATGAAGGCACACAGTCCATTGTTGGCTTCTTTAAACTTCCATTTCTGAAAAAAATTGAGAATTTGGAACCCTTATACATGTCAACACAATGTCTGAGTCCTCAAACAGTAGGCACTGAGAAAAGATGAAGCTGCTAGTAGAATAAGATCCTCTTAAACGTAAACAGAGAACAGACAAAACTAAGATTAGTAGGTTTCAGAGTAGCAGCCGTGTTAGTCTGTATCTGCAAAAAGAACAGGAGTACTTGTAATTAGTAATTACTGGAAACATGCAAGGAGAAGACAAAGGTTAAGGATTAGGTTCTCAATCAAATTCACATTCATCTGTTATTCAGCTACATTGGAAACTGAACCATTTATGCTGAGGGAATGTGAAAGGAAGAGAAATCATGAATACTAAATTATTTATGCAGTCCAAATATATCTGTTATACCTCAGATAGCATGATAATTTCCATCCTAACCCATTTTCAGACATTCATAACTTACTGAAATATTTACCCTTTGTACCATAATTTTGCAGGGATTGGTCTCTGCTTAAGGGAGTTTTTTATTTTTTTAAGTTGAGCAAAGACATTAAATGTATTTTAAAGTACAAGAGTGGAACCTCCATCTTCCTCAGACATTCCCAATTAAAAAAAAAGAAATCAAATGTAATTTTTTTTTTAACAATTCTAGGAGCAAAATGGATGCGGGTAGGAAGTTTAAAGTTGGTATGTAGGAGTCCTCATTTTAGAATTACCACCTTTGAATACACTGGTGAAAACTAGTTTGGATTTAACCCATTGAAAATTGAATTTCATGCATGTGAAATACATTTTGCATGGAATTCTCATTAATCTTGTTAAAGTGGACAGCCAATGAATTCCAAACTGCATATGTGAATCTAAGCTGTACAGTGAAAATGTAATGAAAGTGCATGATTTATAATATTTGCATCCTATAAGGAAGAAGCTACGTAGCTACTAAGGTTCTCTGGAGGAGGGCTTCCTTTAATACCCTGCAGGGCAAGGAAAAGGCATTCTGGTAGCTTGCAGCCAAATATACTACACTATGAAATTTCTTTTATCTCTAAACCTAATGCAATTTTTTAATAAAAAAGTGACTAAGAACATTCAAATTGAACAGTTAAGCACTCAACATTCAGGAAATTCAGGCAAAGAAAGTTTGTAGTTAGGCCAGCTTCATAGTTAATTGCCTCACATACTGATCTGTTGGCTGAAAAGGAGTTGCACAGTACAAAGAAACCAACTATATTAATGTATATAAATTAAAGAGATTTATTTTAAAACATTTAAGTAAATAAAGATTGCCAATGAAAACAGAGTATAGCAAAAATGAAGATTTTTTTTTTTCCAAGATGCTGCACACATAATCGAAAGCCAGAATCCTGCAACTGATTCTGATGGAATCAGTGGCAGGATGGGAGCTAAATTAATATAAAAAATAGTGTAGAACATAATATTGTATTAGTACGTCATTAGAAACTATATCAAAAGCAATGCACAAGGCGACAGAGTTATGGTTACACAACCTTTTCTTAATCTAGGTTTATTGATGGAATGTTAGTTATAGAAATCTGGGAACTGGAAGAGAGCTTGACCTAACACACACACTTCCTCTTGAACCTGAGGACAATTTCTCTGCATTCACCAATGCAATACCATTTTGCTATATTCAGCCCAAATTCTACCTCTTCAAGATACTGTGTGTACCAACAATACTTTTTCACTTTTATAATAGAAGGTAATTAAAGGCCCTATGAGGGAATATGACAAAGGGACACAAAATAGTGAATGGTCTAGTCCAGTGGTTTTCAAACTGCGGGTCGCGAATGTAAGGCATTGGGCCACGGCGGTCCTGGTCAGCACTGCCGATCGGGCCGTTAAAAGTCCGGTTGGCGGTGCTGCCTGGCTAAGACAGGCTAGTTCCTACCTGTTCTGACACCGCGCTGTGCCCCAGTGGTGGACAGCAGCAGGTCCGGCTCCTAGGCAGGTGGGCCACAGGGCTCTGCGCACTGCCCCTGCCCTGAGCACCAGTGTTCCCGGCCAATGGGAGCTGGCGGGCGGTGCCTGCGGGCAAGAGCCGCGTGGAGCCGCTTGCACGACTCCGGCTAGGAGCCAGACCTGCTGCACAGTCTGCGGTGCCAGGACAGGCAGGAAGCCTTCCTTAGCACCCCTGCAGAGCTGCTGACTGGAATCTGCCCGAGATAACATCGCACCCCAACCCCATGCCCCAATCCCCTGCCCCAGCCCTGAGCCCCCCCAAACCCAGAGCCCCCTCCTGCACCCCAAAACCCTCATTCCCAGCCCCACCCCAGAACCTGAACCCCCAGCCCAGAGCCCTGACCCCCTCCCACACCCCAACCCTCTGCCCCAGCCCAGAGCCCCCTCCCACACCACAAACCCCTCATCCCCAGCTCCGTTGGATCATGGGCATCAACATTTTCTTCAACTGGGTTGCCAGAAAAAAAGTTTGAAAACCACTGGTCTAGTAGATTCAGCTTCTATTCACCCTGTCTCATAATACACAAGAAGAGGAACAAAATGAAACTCAAGGGAGCAAACTCAAAACCAATAAAAAGAAACTTCTTCCACAAAAAGCACAATGAAACTCATCGCACAAGATATCACTGAGGCCATGAGATTAGAAGGAGTCAGAAAGGGACTGGACATTAATATGGACAACAAAATACCCAGATATATTACAGGGAATGCTTAAAAAATCCCCAAAAACCATAAACAAACTCCAAGAAGGATATAAATCTACATGCTACGGGGCATAAGTCAACTCCATCCATCGGGGGTTGGGAGGAAACTTTCCATGGAGCAGATTATCCCATAACAGCCTGCTGCAGGGTTTCATGTACTTTTCTCTAAAGCAGGTGGTAATCTTGTCAGAGACTGGTCTAGATGGACCACAGGTCTGATCCTAAATTTCCTATATTTCTTTGTCGCTGTTTAGTGAACATTTTAAAACATATAACACCATGTTTAAATTAAACTGTAGAAAATCCAAAAATCTAGTAGTAGTAGTAACAGCAGCAGCAATAGCATCCAGAGGCCCTATGAGGATAGGCGCCCCATTGTGCTATACAGTCAACTCACATTAAGTAGGGCGTCTAAATTTCAAAGAGAAAAAGGTAGATTTGACGAAGATTAAAAAAATCAAGGAGAAACTCTCATTTTCTCTCAGGTTTTCTGTTTACTTTTGGCTGAATGGAAAAAGGATTTTCCATCCAGTGTTCTTCCCCTCACTTTTTCCCCACTGGAAAATAATTGGAAAAAGAAAAAATGTGAGAGAAAGTAGTGGCTAAAAATCTCCACTCTAATTTTTTTTCCACCCAAATGTATTTCTTTCCCCTGGAAAAGTGTAAAAAAAGACACACAGAAAGTAAGCTTTTCTCCAATTTGTCTCTCTCTCTCTCCCACTTTTTAAAACAAAAACAAAAAAAACCCTTTTCTCCTTTTTTTCTACTGGACAAAGACTACTCCAAAATCTGAAATGAAATATAATTTCATTTAAAAAAATGTTTCAAATTTTTCATCCTCCCAAAAGTAAAAAAACCTCATTCAATCTAAATGAAAAAAAATGTAGTTCTATTTTTTTTTAATTAAAAAAAAAAAAAAAACAAAATTTCAACCAGCTCCACAAAATGACAATCTGTCCCCTGAAGAATGTAGCGCAATGGTCCCTAAACTGGTGGGCGCACCCCCCTGGGGGGGGGATCAGAGGAACATCGGGTGGGGGGTGTCGTGGGGCTCAGGACAGCCCCCACGGGGTGGGGAGGGAGTGCCACCCAGCCCCGCTCTGCCCCCAGCCTCAGGGCCCTGGTCATGGCCTCACTCCCGGCTGCGGCCACATCTGCAGTCCTGGCCTTGGCTCCCAGCCCCGCCCCCTGCCCTGCTCTTGGCCCCCAACTGCAGCTCTGCTCCTGGTCCTGGCTCCTGACGGTGGCACCGGTCCTGCTCCCAACCATGGTTCCAGGAGGAGAGGGTGGACAGGTTCCATTATGGGTAAGAAAGGCCACAAAATAAAAAGTTTGGGGATCACTGGTTTATGGTCTCGTTTAAAATCAGAGACAACAGCAGAGTATAACAAGCAATCTGAAGGAATGAGTGCTACTGTAACATAAATAAACAATAAAAATCAGACCCACCAATCATGCATATCAAAGTAAATACTTACCTCTATGGGTACAGGATCTAGCCCTGCACAGTTTTCATTGCATTTGTCATAGACTAATCTCAGTTTCCTGAAGAGTATTGATAGCTGACGGAGATGTTCTTGCAGCTTTGCTAATCTGTCTTGGTACGTCCCAGTATGATAAGTAACACCATTTGGTAGCTTAAAAAGCCAAACAATTTAAAAAGGAAAATGGTTAACAAAATAAAAACAAAACAAAAACAAGTTACTACAAAAAACTTTCTAGCCCATCAACTAAAATTAAGTATTTATGAAAAGTTCTTTTTTACTAGGGCTGTCGATTAATCACAGTTAACTCATGCGATTAACTCAAAAAAATTAACTGCAATTAAAAAATTAATAGTGATTAATCACACTGTTAAACAATAGACTAGAAATGCCAATTGAAATTTATTAAATATTTTTGGATGTTTTTCTACATTTTCAAATATATTGATTTCTATTACAACACAGAATACAAAGTGTACAGTGCTCACTTTATCTTATTATTTTTATTACAAATATTTGCACTGTAAAAATGATAAAAGATTTTTTCCCTTCACCTCATACAAGTACTGCAGTGCAATCTCTTTATTGTGAAAGTGTAACTTACAAATTTAGATTTTTTTGTACATAACTGCACTCAAAAACAAAACAATGTAAAACTTTAGAGCCTACAAGTCCACTGAGTCCTACTTCTTGTTCAGCCAATCGCTAAGACAAACAAGTTTGTTTACATTTACGGGAGATACTGCTGCCTGATTCTTATTTACAATGTCACCTAGACATTTGTATGCCCCTTTATGCTTCAGACACCAGTCCACAGGACATGCTTCCATGCTGATGATGCTCATTAAAAAAAACAATGCATTAATTAAATTTGTGACTGAACTCCTTGGGGGAGAATTATATGTCTCCAGCTCTGTTTTATCTGCATTCTGCCGTATATTACATTTTATAGCAGTCTCGGTTGATGACCCAGCACGTGTTCATTTTAAGAACACTTTCACAGCAGATTTGACAAAATGCAAGGAAGGTACCAATGTGAGATTTCTAAAGATAGCTACAACATTCGATGCAAGGTTTAAGAATCTGAAGTGCCGTCCAAAATCTGAGAGGGACAAGGTGTTGAGCATGCTTTCAGAAGTCTTAAAAGAGCAACACTCCGATGCAGAAACTACAAAACTCAAACCACCAAAAAAGAAAATTCAATCTTCTGCTGGTGGCATCTGACTTGGATGATGAAAATGAACATGCGTCGGTCCGCTCTGCTTTGGATCTTCATCGAGCAGAACCCATCATCAGCATGGACAATGTCCTCTGGAATGGTGGTTGAAGCATGAAGGGACATATGAATCTTTAGCGCATTTGGCACGTAAATATCTTGTGACACCAGCTATAACAGTGACATGCGAATGCCTGTTCTCACTTTCAGGTGACATTGTAAATAAGAAGTGGTCAGCATTATCTCCTGCAAATTGTAACCAAACGTATTTGTCTGCGTGACTGGTTGAAGTAGGACTGAGTGGACTTGTAGGCTCTAAAGTTTGACATTTTTTGTTTTTGAATGCAGTTATTTTTTGTACATAATTCTGCATTTCTAAGTTCACCTTTCATGATAAAGAGATTGCACTACACTACTTGTATTAGGTGAATTGAAATATACTATTTATTTTGTTTTTTACAGTAATAAAAATAAATATAACGTGAGCCCTGTACATTTTATATTCTGTTGTAATTTAAATCAATATATTTGACAACGTAGAAAACATCAAAAAATATTTAAATAAATGATATTCTATTATTAACAGCGCGACTAAACATGATTAATCTTTTTAATTGTGTGATTAATCGCGATTAATTTTTTAAATCACTCGACAGCCCTATTTTTTACATTTTCTCTCCGACTAACAGTCATAGATGTTCCAGCCACTTTCTTTACCTTAAAAATGTGCACCTTATCTGCTGATTTTATATGCCAAATCATTGATATAAAAACATCAACAAACCCAAGTCCTATGTAATCAACAGAACCTTTATATGATCAATAACTCATTATTTAATATCTTCAAAGCATTTTGCAAATGCTAGCATCTTTCTTATTGATACTCTCTGGTACCATATACAGATCTGACCAGTTTCAGAGTGGTAGCCGTGTTAGTCTGTATCAGCAAAAACAACTAACTAACAATCTAACTCCTTATTAGATCTGACCAGAGTAATCCACACACTTATGCCCCAGACATATTCACTATGTCAGGGAAAGAGGCTCCATAATGTAGAGTGCAGCACTCTGCTCACTTAGCAAAGGCATTGGATTCTGTAGTCAATTCATTTTAGTTAGTTATTAAAAAAAAGTTTCAACAACATTTTTAGGGAAAATATTTCTAAATTTTTCAAGTATTGTTTCTGTTTATGACCAATTTACAAAGATTGAAACTTTTTGAAAATTCAACATTTTGATGAAATAATTTTGTGAGATTTTGACCAGCTTTAATTTTAAAATTCACAGCTCGCTGTGGGGTTAACATTTGTTACCTAAGATCACTTCTCTCTCCACTGACAGCTAAATTCTATTGGAACCATGAAACTGTTTACCAAGAGAGGAGGATCATGACACAGACGAGAGAATGAGAGTCTGGATCTAGACTATGGAACTCAGTCTTACAGGACTTCCAAAATTAGAACTTAATACAAAACACATCTCATCAACTTAGCTGCTTTTCCGCAATAAGCTCTCTACACAGACTCATATATACATCACAAAACAAAATGTCTTCTACTTTTCAAGTTTTCCCCGCTGATGGAAATGAGAGAAAGAATTTGTTTTATTATTTTCATTCAGGAGGTGATCATACTCACGACTATAAATATGAATTCTGTAACTGAAGTTAAATCATGAATAGTCAGAGATCTCTACGGCCAATGCAGCTAGCTGGCCATCTCAGCCACGAATCAAAGTGATGAACTAAGGGCTTGTCTACACTTGCAGCGCTGTAGCGCTTAATGAAAATGCTACCTGCCAACAGGACACCTTTTCCAATCAGCATTGGTACTCCACCTCCCTGAGAGGAGGTAGCTATGTCAATGGGAAAGCCCTCCCAACAACATAGTGTCTATACCAGGAGTTAGGCTGGCATAACTGCGACACTCATGGGTGCGAATTTTCCACACCCCTGAGCGATGTAGTTCTACTGACATAAGTTTGTAGTGTAGACTAGGGCTCAGTGTCACATTTCTGTGGTTAATAAGAGAAAAGAAGAGGCTAAGGTGGATTTCCATAAAACCAAATATTGAAAGGAAATACAGTCATAAATTTCTACAAAAAAAACTCCACTATGAAATTCTGAGAAGTGGCTTTAGTACTGTTACATAACACAGAAAATATTTATTTTTAAACAATAACATTATTTCCTCTATATCTAAGTTAATTACTTCATTAATCTGTACCAAACGCATGAGCATTTCTTTAAGAGTTGAAAAGAGAACTAAGATAGACTGTATATATTTGCTAGTTATAGCTTAAAGGGTTTTTATAGATCAAAGCTATATGAATTGTATTGAATTTCATAGAAGCCATGGTTTCTTTCATTCTGTTTAAATGTTGTAAAAATAATTTACACAGAAGATCTTTTTGTATGATCCCTTTCTGATCTAGGGAACATTTTCACACAACTAGATTATGTTCTGTGAATAATAGTGTACAACATGTACACTGGTACTACTTTTTTATTTAGTCCACAAATAAATTATTCTTTTTTCACCTTTACTTTTAACTTAAGGATAGCATCATATAAATGTCATTACAATAATAGAGGATTTGCAATACCTAATCAAACTGTATTGGTCATTGCTCAAAGCAATACTCCTTAAGGATACATATTTTTCTTGCAGATATTTTACAAAACTTCTCACTTTACTTTTATTTGAACATAGTGAAGTAGCTCAAATGAGACATCTTCATAGTTAAATTTGGATTTAAAAGAAATAACTTGTTCAATAAAAAATTATGCAACTCTAGTAAGATGCACAATTCCGGAAAACCTCTTAGAAATGCAATAATTCACAAGCTATAACTTTTTAATCTGTTATATATCAATTTACAAAGGCTATTCCATGTTGTTGGCCAAATTCTGTCTTGTACTCAAAAATGCTTCTACTCAGCTCCCATTTACTTCAATGATTGTTGGATTCCTTCCACAGATATGAGTACCTGGCTGCTATTATTTCTCTCACCTCCCAAAACAAGTGCTATGACAATCCTAATCCTAACCCCAACCCTAAACTGGTTTATGCAAGATGCAGAAGATGTGATATTGGATGCCATTTTAACATTTTATGAGATGTTATCAAGCTCAGTATCAAAATGCTTTAGCAATAATCTTTGACATAAATACCCGCATGGCCCCACAATATGCCAACATTTTTATGGCTGACTTAGAACAACGCTTCCTTAGCTCTCGTCCCCTAACGCCCCTACTCTACTTGCGCTACATTGATGACATCTTCATCATCTGGACCCATGGAAAAGAAGCCCTTGAGGAATTTCACCATGATTTCAATAATTTCCATCCCACCATCAACCTCAGCCTAGATCAATCCACACAAGCGGTCCATTTCCTGGACACTACTGTGCTAATAAGCGATGGTCACATAAATACCACCCTATACCGGAAACCTACTGACCGCTACACTTACCTACATGCCTCCAGCTTCCATCCAGGACACACCACACGATCCATTGTCTACAGCCAAGCTCTAAGATATAACCGCATTTGCTCCAATCCCTCGGATAGAGACAAGCACCTACAAGATCTCTATCAAGCATTCTTAAAACTACAATACCCACCTGCTGAAGTGAAAAAACAGATTGACAGAGCCAGACGAGTACCCAGAAGTCACCTCCTACAAGACAGGCCCAACAAAGAAAATAACAGAACACCACTAGCTGTCACCTTCAGCCCCCAACTAAAACCTCTCCAGCGCATCATCAGAGATCTACAACCTATCCTGAAAGATGATCCTTTACTCTCACAGATCTTGGGAGACAGACCTGTCCTCGCTTACAGACAACCCCCCAACCTAAAGCAAATACTCACCAGCAACCACACATCACTGAACAAAACCACTAACCCAGGAACCTATCCTTGTAACAAACCCCGATGTCAACTCTGTCCACATATCTATTCCAGTGACATCATCATAGGACCTAATCACATCAGCCATACCATCAGGGGCTCGTTCACCTGCACATCTACCAATGTGATATATGCCATCATGTGCCAGCAATGCCCCTCTGCCATGTACATTGGCCAAACCGGACAGTCTCTACGCAAAAGAATTAATGGACACAAATCTGACATCAGGAATCAAAATACTCAAAAACCAGTGGGAGAACACTTTAACCTGTCTGGTCATTCAGTGACAGACCTGCGGGTGGCTATATTACAACAGAAAAACTTCAAAAACAGACTCCAACGAGAAACTGCTGAGCTAGAATTGATATGCAAACTAGACACAATCAACTCCGGTTTAAATAAGGACTGGGAATGGCTGAGCCATTACAGACATTGAATCTGTCTCCCCTTGTTAGTATTCTCACACTTGTTATCTAACTGTCTGTCTGTACTAGGCTAGCTTGATTATCACTTCAAAAGTTTTTTTTCTCTTAATTAATTGGCCTCTCAGAGGTGGTAAGACAACTCCCACCTGTTTATGCTCTCTGTATGTGTGTATATATATCTCCTCAATATATGTTCCATTCTATATGCATCCGAAGAAGTGGGCTGTAGTCCACGAAAGCTTATGCTCTAATAAATTTGTTAGTCTCTAAGGTGCCACAAGTCCTCCTGTTCTTCTTTTTATAAATACCTACGTATAGATAACAAATTACAATAGTCTGTTAGTCTTAAAGGTGCCACAGGACCCTCTGTTGCAAATTACAATATAATATAACTTCCAACTAAATAAAAAGAAATCATAGTCACAGGAACAAATAAAAGGATTATATTCCAATTCATCTTCTCAGATTCCATTCTTTAAATACAATTACATCTTGGGGTTTATTTGTAAATTTACTCAGTAACCAGCCTCACACTGAAGATTACTTGTACCACTTTCAGAGTATAAAAAGAGCGTTAAGAATTTCACCAAGTTTTGGATGGAAAATGTTATTCTATAATAAGATGATCAAAAAATCTCTGGCAAAATAATCCCCAAAGGCCAGCAAGAATACAGAAATGCAGTTCACATACAAACAAATTTTGTTATTTCTTAAAAGAAAATAGAAACATGAAGACAAAAGTCTTACATTTAGAGTGTACCCACAGTATACTAAATGAGGATTTTCTCTAATTCTCAACGCTCACGCAACCAGGATGGAAGAACAGATTTACTGAAAGAATCACAGACGACATATCCTCACCCCCGAAAGCAGTTTGGTCAAGAACTTGCTCTAAGCTAAACTACCCCCTCAAATACTGAAAATACGTTCTACACATGCTATGATGTACCTGATCACCTCCAACTGTATTAGTTGTGTAAATATATATATATATATCGGGTAGGAGATGGGAAGGGAACAGAAGAGAATGAAAAGGGAAGGTCTTTCTGCTTCTCACCTGCATATTCCGCAGTAGCTGAAAGATTTCCATTGTCCGAAATACAATATCCTGCACAGTTTCTTGGCCAATGCGACAGAGAGAAGCTGTGTTCACTTCCCGGGCTGCTTGAGCCTGTGGTCCTGAGAAAGCACCAGGAGGCATCCCTGCCCCGGCGAGAGGAGGAGTGGACATTGTCTGACTCCAATCAATCCCACAAAATTAGGCTGCACACAGACAGGGAGAAAGAGATGCTGAAATATAGTTCATGAATTCTCAGTTAAAACTCTGTACGGTTACTATACTGTTCCTTTCCTCATGACACCCCTATCCCAAACATGAAAAACAAACTATATTACTAAACAGGCAAAAGACAAGTTGGTGTTTTAAACATCAGGTTTGAGATATCTTCAGCTTCCTTGAACCACAGGTTTGTAACTCAGTAGGATGAACTCAGTTCTATCAACTTATATCCAAGCAATTCATACTATAAAGGAATTATTTGGATGAGTCCTGTCTCCTATCTGCTCTATGTGGACATGAAAAATCCTAGAGCACTTTTCCTAGAAGTAGGAGTTTATCCTAGTACCCTTGACCAAAATTCCTTTCCTTCCACTGTTGTCTTGTATGACTGATGTCAGCCCAACTGCTGTCCTTTCCACCTCAGAAAGGTTTTTCAGGCAGTATATGTAGTCCATGAGCAGCTCTGGGATGAAAGGTGTAATAAAAGTTTAATATAAATTCCATATCTAGATATTCTTTCATTTGGTTTATCAAGCTCCTCTCTAGAACTCTAGATGCTTTACACACTGTACAAACATCTAGAAAAAGGCAAGCAGGCCCAAAACTTTCTACCCCAAGGAAGATGGTTTTGATGCCTGGGAAACATGTCAAAGCAGTAGGGGTTGCCCACCAGAAGCTTAGTGGGAAAGGATGAGAGAACACATGGGCTCAACTACTCAGTGTTTGGGGGTTATCAATCCCCATCCTTTCCTCACGGCTGCAACCTACTTTGAGGTCACCGGACTCTGAAAAGTGGAACATGGCGGGAAGTCCTTCGCACTGAAGTGAGGTCTCAGTCTCCTATTCTGCTGGGCTGGGGAGGGGACCAATCCCCTATGCTCCTGCTTCTGTGTGGGAGGGGTCAGTTCCAGGGGAGGCAGGAGGCACAGTCCTTTACTCCAGAGTCAGTGATGGGCAACCTGCAGCCCATCAGGGTAATCCGCTGGTGGGCCGCAAAACAGTTTGTTTACATCAACCGTCCGCAGGCCCACGCCACTTCCCACAGATCCCATTGGCCGGGAACGGCGAATGGCAGCCACCGGGAGCTGCAGGCGGGTGAGCGGGCCCCGCCCCAGTCCTGGAACTCCAGGCGGGTGAGCAGGCGGCGTGCCCCTCCCCCAAGCCCAGGAACGCCAGGCGGGTGAGCGGGCGGCATGCCCCCAGCCCTGGAATGCCAGGCACAGCCCCGGAACGCCAGACGGGTGGGCAGCATGGCCTCCCTCCCCCAGCCCCAGAGCGCAGGCTAGCTACCACTAGCCCCCCGGTTCCCCCGCAGCACAGCCCGGGAAGCAGGAAGGGACCTGGCGGCAGAGCATGGGTGGGGCCACGCAAGGCTGTTTGGGGAGGCACAGCCTCCTCCTGCCTTCAATACTCGCTGTCCATGCACAGAGGTCTTTCGGAGGTACATCAAGTCATCTAGATATTTGCCTAGTTTTACAACTGGCTACATAAAAAGCACTAGCAAAGTCACTACAAACTAACATTTCATACAGACAATGAGTTGTTTATACTGCCGTATATACTATACACTGAAATGTACATACAATATTTATATTCCAATTGATTTATTTTATGATCATATGGCAAAAATGAGAACATAATCAATTTTTCAGTAATAGCATACTGTGACACTTTTGTATTTTTATGTCTGATTTTGTAAGCAAGTAGTTTTTAAGTGAGGTGACACAAGACAAATCAGACTCCTTAGAGGGGCACATCAGTCTGGAAAGGTTGAGAGCCACTGCTCGAGGGGAGGGGCGGGATAGTCTTCCACTTCATAAGGAGGGGAGAATTTCTCACCTGTGGGGAATGCAGTCCTGGGGGGAAGGTTGCTCTTGATCTCCTGTGGCTCCCAACACCTGGGGGGGGGGGGGGGGGGACGGGTGGAGGGGAAGAGGAGCAGCCCCTGAGGGTGGGGGGATTCCTGACCTGGGGGGAGGGGCAGTCCCACACCTCTGGGAGTGAAGGGCAATGCTCTGCTTCGGGGCGGGTGGGGCAGTGCTCTACTCCCGGGGCAGAGGCAGACGGGCGGGGCTCCTCTCCGCCGAGGAGGTCGCTGAGAGCGGGGGGCAGTCCTAGACCGCTGCTGCGCTACTTACGTCGGGCGGGCTGATTCCCCCGTTGGGAGGCGGGTGACAGGAATCTCCGACCGGCGCGGCCAGTTACCCTGGAAACAGCCAGGCGGAAGGAGATAACAGAAGTAGGGAGAGAAGCGGAGGCGAGGCCGCGCGGGAAGTGACGCCAGAGGAAGGGGCGGGACGCGGCGCATGGCTGGGAAGGCGGGAGCGGAGCGGAGCGGAGCGCGCGGGCGCTGACGCGAGCCGTGTTGCGTTGCGTTGCGTTGCGTTGTCCGCTGTCAGAGCGGTCCCTGGGGTGTCCCAGGGCCGCGTCCCGGCGGGGGCGGGAGGGCGAGTTTTTGGGGCTCAACTTGTTTGTTGGCCGAGAAACGCGGACTGGGGCGGGCCCAGACCCCGGTGGCTCGGGTCTGTTTGCAGTGACCAATCCTGGGGCGCCGGAGCAGGCAGGAAGCCTGGTGTGAATGCGAACTTCGATTTTGTTCTCCACAGAGCAGCAGCCGAGGAGAACTGAAACGTTTCGCTTGGTGGGCTGGACCCAGGGGCTGGGACTACGGGAGCAACTTCACCGCGTGCCCGGCGCTGGGGTGTTGCCAAATCCAAATATTTTTTAAAGACCTCAGCCTCCCCAAATATCATGATTGGTTTAAAAATTGTGAGATTTAACACAAAAAAACGCAGTTCTTTTTATTGGCCTTCTGGGTTTTGAGCCGTTGGGGTGCACTTGTTTCACATTTTCATGCCTTTCTCTGCAACTGAGAGGGCTAGAAATGCACTTATTTAAATGAAAGCTGAATTTCTCATGTACTCCCATGAATCTAGGAGCTGGGGCTTTAAGAAAGATCCCAATTAATGCAAGAGGTTGCAACTTGGGATGTTATTTTTCATCTCTCTCTTTAGGTTGAAAATTTAGGGTCAAATTCTTCTCACCTGACTCATCCAAACAGCATTATTCTTGTGAATAAGGCAAATAAGATTTAGCTTTTAAGCCTCTCCATTTTCCTGTGAGATTATATTACTGTAACAGACTATCTGTTTTTGGCAACTCATTCTGAGTCCTGGTCTACATACAGACTTTGAACCAGTATAACTAGGTGTAATTATACTGGTACAATACCTGCGATGGACACATTTATACCAATATAAAAGTGCTTAATACAGATATAGGGTATTCCCTTTCCTGCATGGGAATAAGCTTAAAGGCTTGTTTACACATGGAGTTTTTCCTGGTTAACTCTGTGTGTGAACACTCATCTTTGGGGTTAAGAGTGCTGTGTTCCTGCTTAGGGTACTCTCCCTAAGAACAGCTATTACACTTCATACCCTGTTAATTCATAACATATCAGTGTTAACTTTCAAATGTAGACAAGCCCTCAAACACCTTTACATTGATATAATTGAATGCAGACAAGGCCTGAGATAGTTCTAACATGTTGAAAATCAAAATACGCTGCCTGGAAGAAGCAGTGTGGGGTACGAATCCTCTGCTGTTACTCCAAAAATTGTGTTCTTTGCCAGAAAAATTATATAATAAATATGTAATGTCAAGACCCCCCCCCTTCCTGTTCCCACATTTCTTGCTTGATCACCTTCTTTGAAGAACAGGGCTAGATAGACAAACATTTAGGGTAAAAAATGTAACCACATTAGAAAACTAAAATTCAGAGTGTCCCAAGTACTGATAAAAATGTCTTTGAGTACTAATAAATATACTTGTCTCCATATGGTGGAAAAATGAACCAATGCCAGTGTTTGCTTCCTTTCTTTGTAAACGCAGTCAAGTTTCTGCATGTGTTAGCTTGATAAACATCAAAGTTCCTGTTTCCACAATTATCATCGTAGTTAGGACAGTTGTTCTAATGATTCTGACAATGACTGCATGAAAACTCAGAAGGGTGCATTTATACACCGGTGGCTTTTTACTAATTCAATGTGTTTGGATCGAAGTATAGGGCTAAAGTGTTTGTGATATATATACCGATGGCATGTACAGTCTTCTGTATGATATGCATAATGTTTGTAATTCTGGTAACAAATCAAAGTCATGCTGTATACCATACTCAGTTTTTAAGAGGAAGAAAGAAATCAGTAAAGATTACTAGGGACAGACTTGCCACCAGAACTAAGCTGCTGCTGAGGTAGGTATCTGGCCTTCATCCCCTTGGAACAGTTTAATGAAGCTTTGACCTGGCTGGCTAAATTAATAGTAATTTTCTTTCTAAAACATTCCCCTAGCCAAAGCACAGCACAAATGATCCTAACAAAGATCTTAGCATTAACCAAGCTGTTTAATATAATGTTTTCTAAGATGTATAGAGCAATTATACAACTATTTAACGATTAAACTATCAAACTTTATTTCTATAGTCAAGTCAGTAGTTGTGTAAAAAAGTTTACTGAGTGCCCTCTTCTTATATTAATAGCTTAAATATGTAAACTACCCACAATGTGTGTTTATATATAGATATAGATAAAAACAACTTCTAAATAAAAAGCTGCTTTCGTAAATTGATTGTGTAGAGGCTCTGTGTAAAAATAAGAGGAATATATTTCCAGGCCAGCAGGCTCCCACTGTTACTAACAATAAATGAAAAAGACTGCCCACCATGCCTGGGTGGTCAACACTTGGCAGATGTAACTCCAGCCCCTAAAGAAACACCATTCCCTCTCTGCAAGGGACTTAATTCAGTCCCTCTTTCCTGTGGGCTTTAGGTTGTGCACATAGGGATGCCCACAATCACTCTTCTAGCTTTGCAGCTGGCTTGAGCACAAGGGGCATGGTTTCCAGATCTAAGTGTCCAAAATTGGTGTCTGAAGCTTGCAGGAGAATCTCATATCTTTCCCTGCTTGAACCAGAACACGCCCCTCCACCGCCGCTTAAACCAGAAAACAAACACGATACTGTCTGTCTGTTTTGGCCAAATGTGTCCAGCTCAGACAGTCCCTCCTTCACATCCATACTGATATATAGCATTAGTTCAACCAGTGTCTCTGGATACAATGGCCTTTACCAACTACCACACACAGCATCAAATCTCTCTTATTTCTCTACCTAAGAAGGCTCACTGAAAATCTAGCAAAAAGCTGTCTCCAAACACGTCTGCCCCTGTATCCTTCCCAATAAGGTTTAAGGTGTTGGTGGATAATCTCTTCTTTTCCATGAATAAAGAGGAAACATCCATATTCATACTCTAAGGCCTTGTCTACACTACGAGAGTAGTTCGATTTTACTTGCATCGAATTTTTGTAATCGATATTGCAAAGTCGAACGTGTGTGTCCACACTAAGGACAGTAATTCGACTTTGTGCGTCCACACTAACGGTGAAAGCGTCGACATTCGAAGCGGTGCACTGTGGTCAGCTATCCCACAGTTCCCGCAGTCCCCTCTGCCCATTGGAATTCTGGGTGTAGCCGGCAATGCCTTCTGGGTAACAAAATGTGTCGAGGGTGCTTTTGGGTAACTGTCGTCATCCGTCCATCACTCCTGCCCTCCCTCCCTGAAAGCGCCGGCGGGAAATCATTTCGCGCACTTTTCCAGTCATTGACAGCGCGGACGCCACAGCACTGCGAGCATGGAGCACGCTGCGACCATCGCTGCAGTTGTGGCCGCTCTCAACGCCTCGCAGCTTATCATACAGGTTTCCCTGAGGCAGATGCAGAAAAGTCAGGCGAGGAGGCTACGGCACCGCGGTGATGTCCTGAAGTCTGAGAGTAGCACGGACCTGTCAGAAAGCAGGGGACCCAGCGCCGAGGACATCGCGGTGGCAATGGGTCATGTTGATGCCGTGGAACGGCGATTCTGGGCACGGGAAACAAGCACTGAGTGGTGGGACCGCATAGTGCTGCAGGTCTGGGATGAATCCCAGTGGCTGCGAAACTTTCGCATGCGGAAGGGAACTTTCCTTGAACTTTGTGAGTTGCTGTCCCCTGCCCTGAAGCGCAGTGACACCCGGTTGCGAGCTGCACTGAGTGTACAGAAGCGAGTGGCCATAGCCCTCTGGAAGCTTGCAACGCCAGACAGCTACCGGTCAGTCGCGAACCAGTTTGGGGTGGGCAAATCTACCGTGGGGGTTGTTGTGATGCAAGTAGCCAAGGCAATCGTTGATGTACTGCTGCCAAAGGTAGTGACCCTGGGAAACGTGGAGGCGATCATAGATGGCTTCGCAGCGATGGGATTCCCAAACTGCGGTGGGGCCATAGATGGAACTCACATCCCTATCCTGGCACCGGACCACCAGGCCACCCAGTACATTAACCGAAAGGGCTACTTTTCCATGGTGCTGCAAGCACTGGTGGACCACAGGGGACGTTTTACCAACAGCTACGTGGGATGGCCGGGCAAGGTTCATGACGCTCGTGTTTTCAGGAACTCTGGTCTGTTTAGACGGCTGCAACAAGGTATTTACTTCCCGGACCACAAAATAACTGTTGGGGATGTGGAGATGCCTATAGTCATCCTCGGGGACCCAGCCTACCCGCTAATGCCCTGGCTCATGAAGCCCTATACTGGCGCCCTGGACACTGAAAAAGAACTCTTCAACTACCGGCTGAGCAAGTGCAGAATGGTGGTGGAGTGTGCTTTTGGCCGTCTCAAGGGGAGATGGAGAAGCTTACTGACTCGCTGTGATCTCAGCGAAACCAATATCCCCATTGTTATAGCAGCTTGCTGTGTGCTCCACAATCTCTGTGAAAGCAAGGGGGAGACCTTTATGGCGGGGTGGGAGGTTGAGGAAAATAGCCTGGCTGCTGATTACTCACAGCCAGACAGCCGGGCGATTAGAAGAGACCAGCGGGAAGCGCTGTGCATCCGGGAGGCTTTGAAAGCAAAGTTCCTGAGTGAGCAGGGTAACCTGTGACTTTAAAGTTTGTGTACTGAGAAGCTAAACCTGCCCCCGTTTCTTTACCCAGGTAACGTTGACTATCCTATCCAGTTACATACCCCCTTCACCCTCCTTCCAACACACGTTTCGAAATAAAAGTAGTTCAACTTTGTTAAAGCACACCGTTTTCTTTAATACTGTTTTCGCAGGAATTTTTTAAAACTGGGACGCAGACTGTGGTGCGGAGCGGGTGTAGTGTAGTGACGCGAATGCAGCTTCTAAACTCAAGGATTGACAGGCTCCGCTGCGGTGGGATGGTTGTTTCAACGGAGCCTGTCACCCCTCCTGATCGGGACTGTGTGTATGGGGGGGTCTATGTGACTTTGTGGCAGGGGGAGGACGGTTACAGATCCCCTGCTGTGTGGCTCTGTGATCCTGCCTAAGGACCGCCGCTTAAGATCTGTAACTGCCCTCCCCTGCCACAAAGTCACAGAGCAACCCACCCCCCACCACATAACATGAAAACAACCTCCCAGACTAACCAGGGTAACTAGTCACTGCATCACTGCACTGTGTATGTGCCCTGCTGCTGTGCCTGCCCCCGACTATGTACCCTGCCAAAGGTGACTGTCCTGTCCAATTACCAACCCCCTTTCCCATCCTCCTCCAAAAGAACATGATTGAAACAGTAGTTTACAGAAACGTATTTTTTATTATCAACTACACATGGCATTGGGAGGTGAAACTTGGACGGGGGCTTGTGTCAGGCGGGAAGGAAAGAACTTTTCAAATTTTGGGAAATGAGAGCCTTCTGCTACTAGAGCTCTCTGCAGGGGTGGAGTGAGACTTAGCAGGGACTCTGCCGCCTCTCCTTCTTTGCACTTTGGGTGAGGTGGGTATGGGACTTGGTGGCAGGGGAGGGCGGTAAGAGATGGACTGCAGCGGGGCTCTGTCCTCCTGCCTCCGTTCCTGCAGAACATCCACAAGGCGCCGGAGCGTGTCCGTTTGCTCCCTCAGTAGTCCAAGCAGCGTTTGAGTCGCCTGCTGGTCTTCCTGCCGCCACCTCTCCTCCCGATCCATGTTGGCCTGGTGCATTCGGGTCAAGTTCTCCCGCCACTGGGTCTGCTGTGCTGCCTGGGCTTGGGAACAGGCCATAAGCTCAAAGAACATGTCCTCCCGTGTCCTCCTCTTCCTACGCCTAATCCGCGCTAGCCTCTGGGAGTGTGATTCCAGGCTCGGTTGTGAGACAGTCGCAGATGGGGCTGTGGAAATGGGAAAAAGGGAGTGAATTCCCATCCCATCCCATCTCCTAGAACTGGAAGGGACCTTGAAAGGTCATCGAGTCCAGCCCCCTGCCTTCACTAGCAGGACCAAGTACTGATTTTGCCCCAGATCCCCAAGTGGCCCCCTCAAGGATTGAACTCACAACCCTGGGTTTAGCAGGCCAAATTCCTCAGAAAGAAAAATGTAGTTGTGAACAAAGAACATAGTCTTTCTCTGTGAACAAGACCATGCACAGCACCTATCACATGCGCACTCAGCACAAGGTCGAATTTTCGGCCTTCGCATTCAGTGCCTGGGGTCTTGCACAGCACATTTGAGAAGCGGGGCAGCACAACGGAATTTCTGTTGCAGGCAGACATGGTAAGCCGTACACTTGTGGCAGTTTAAAACTTTTAGATTACCACTGCCCTCATTTCACATTTAAAGCTATGTCAGTTCCTGCAGCCAGCAATCCGGCAAGCGGGAACTCTGCCCCTGTCCCACTCCCTCGCGGCTGTCCCCGGGAACGATCCCTTTCGGCTGCCCCTCTCCCGCCTCCACCGCGTGGCTACAAACCAGCGGTTACAGTTCTGTCAAGGAACGGGAAAGCAGTCCCAACACTAACATTCCCCTACCTAATTAAAAGCAGGTCACCATGGGCGACATCACCCTGATGAGGATCTCTGAGAGCGACAGACAGAGAATGCTCCGGGAAAGCCTCCAAAGACCAGGGCCGTATGCCGCCCTGCTATGCAGAGCAATGATTCCCGAGTACGTGATAGTCTCGTGGCGCGGCAACGTCTCGTACTTCGGAGGACCCAATAAGGCCACTCTCCCCAGGAACCTCATGCAACGGCTTTCAAGTTACCTCCAGGAGAGCTTCATCGAGATATCCCAGGAGGATTACTGCTCTATCCCCGGACATATAGACCGCATTTTACTGTAGCTGCAGTAGCAGGGAATAAACAGTAGAGCGGCTTGTGCAGGACAATCACTGAAAACCGGACATTGCTAGATTTTTTTTCAAAACTTGCACTGCCCATGACTAAACCGTTAAGCGCATAGGGCACACTAATCATGAACAACCCATTCTTTTAATTGTTAATATTCCTGTTTTGTTAAAAATAAATGTTTAGATGTTTACAACACTTACTGGCTGATCCTTCACCAGATTCTGTGTCCGGGGTAACGGCTGGGGACGCTTCGTAGGGGATCTCTGTAAGGGTGATGAAGAGATCCTGGCTGTCGGGGAAATCAGCGTTGTGAGCGCTGCCGACTGCCTCGCCCTCCTCATCTCCTTCCTCATCTTCCCCGTCCCCTAACATGTCGGAGGAACCGGCCGTGGACACTATCCCATCCTCAGAGTCCACGGTCACTGGTGGGGTAGTGGTGGCGGCCGCACCGAGGATGGAATGCAGTGCCTCGTAGAAACGGGATGTCTGGGGATGGGATCCGGAGCGTCCGTTTGCCTCTTTGGTCTTCTGGTAGCCTTGTCTCAGCTCCTTGATTTTCACGTGGCACTGCGTTGCATCCCGGCTTTATCCTCTCTCTGCCATGTCTTTAGAGATCTTCTCGTAGATCTTTGCATTCCGTCTTTTGGATCGCAGCTCGGAAAGCACGGACTCATCGCCCCACACAGCGATGAGATCCAAGACTTCCCGATCAGTCCATGCTGGGGCCCTCTTTCTATTCACAGACTGCACGGCCATCACTGCTGGAGAGCTCTGCATCGTTGCCAGTGCTGCTGTGCTCGCCACGATGTCCAGACAGGAAATGAGATTCAAACTGGCCAGACAGGAAAAGGAATTCCAATTCAAATTTTCCCAGGGCTTTTCCTGTGTGGCTGGTCAGAGCATCCGAGCTCGCACTGCTGTCCAGAGCGTCAACAGAGTGGTGCACTGTGGGATAGCTCCCGGAGCTATTAGCGTCGATTTCCATCCACACCTAGCCTAATTCGACATGGCCATGTCGAATTTGGCGCTACTCCCCTCGTCGGGGAGGAGTACAGAAGTCGAATTAAAGAGACCTCTATGTCGAACTAAATAGCATCGCAGTGTGGACGGGTGCAGGGTTAATTCGATGTAACGGCGCTAACTTCGACATAAACGCCTAGTGTAGACCAGGCCTAAGATCCCTCCACAGGATTCTTTACTGTTGATCACTGAATGCTGCTATCCTGCCTAAGAGAAATGGCAAGGGTACAGGGAAATATTTTAAACAGAACCACCGGGTTCTAGTCTCCCCCTGTCTGATTCAATGTTTACATGCAGGTACTAGGAAGAATAGTGAGACTTCACTGATTCAGCTGCCAATAATATGTAGAGAACATACAAGTCTGTTAAACTATGATAAGACCATATCACCCACTTATCTTAGTGGCTGGCCAACAACAGATGAGGAAAAGATGGCTGAAGTCAAACGTTATGCAAACAGAGATTATGCTGGTAGGCCAAAAGAACCATGTTGAAGAGCTTACTGCCACAGTCTTGTCTCCCCTGTTGAAGATATACAGTCACAAAGACAGACATTTATAGGGGCCGAGCACACCCACAGTTGGGCTATGTGGGATAAATTATTGTAGAAGGGATATAAGACCTCATGCTACAGGACATAAGGCAACTACTAACCGCTTGAGGTTAGGAAGAAACATCTGTGGGTAGGCATTTTTCATAACTTCTCACTATAGGGTTCTTTTACCTTTGTCTGAAGCATTTGGCACTAACTCACTACTGTCAGAGGCAGGATACTGGACTAGCTGGGACTTTGGTCTGATCCACATGGCAAATTGGCAATTTCTATGTTTGTATGAGATACAGGCCTCAGTGGGGCATTTTAGCCAGTTTCTGAATGTTTGCAGTATGGCCGAGCAAAGAATTTGTAGGAACCGTGGGGTTTTCAGGAGTGGCACTCTTTCCTACCCTACATCATAGCTAATAATGGTATCTGTCTTTCCACCATAATTCTCAGAGACCGTGCATACCCACTTCTCCCCTAGGTTTATGAAGCTCTAGCCTAACTATACAAACCCTGACAGCTGGTGGTTCTACTACAAACTCAGCAGGTGCAAAATGGTGATGCAATGTGCATTTTGGTGGCCTAAAGCAAAGTGGAGGATCTTGCTGACATGCAATGATGATGCAGTCAGCAACGTGAGTATCACTATCATCCTGTGGTATTCTGCAAAATGTTAGTGAAAGCAAGAGTGAGCTTGTCTTGGTTGGCTGAGAGAGGGGAGGCCAGCCCTGCTCTACACTATAAGTCCTAGGCCGCGAAAGGAACAGTAGCCTGGAGTTTTTCCAGACATCAGTTGTTACCTGGGGACCATTTCCTCCCTCTCTGTCTGTCATTCTCTTGGTCTCTATCTGGCCTATAACTCCAGAAATGGGTAGACTGACCCCTGAGACTTCCCACTCTGGCCTTAAAGGGCCAGTATACCCCAGTCCAGTTCCCTAGTGCCTTGTCTTTTGAGGAGTTGGGTATCCACTAGTGGATTGCACGGGTAGTTCACATTCTCACTGCCTAGTTAGACTCATCATTGCTCCAGGGCACACACAGTAAGAGTGGCATGAAATGCATTTTCACCTATAGCCCCATTCTGATAAACAACATTATTTGCTATTTATTCACTGTCAATCAATTTTCTCTGTTTTATTTTCAGGTTCCACAACCCTTGCTAGCCACTAGAGATAATTGCAAACGACTGCATCTGTTCTCCAGGGGCTCATGTTCTCCCATGGCAGGTGTATCAGGATCACTACTCAGTGCAAAGCAGCACATCTGTAATTACAGAAGTGAGCCGGGCTGGGATGCAGACAGATGAGACTGGGGAAAGTGTATTTAGGACACACAAGGAATAGGAGCAGAGACTACACAAGAGATGAAATGGAAGGGCAGCAGACATTCAAATTATTCCACCAGTGATATAGCGAGGTGGGGATTTCAAGGAAGCCCAACCAGTTTAAATACCCCAATTTATCTTAAAAAACATTTGCTAAAGCTCCCACCACAAACAATTTCTCTGAAGCAGATCTCTGTTGCAAGTCAGATTGTATTTGACTGGCCACTGTCAGAAGGTAGGTTATTGGGTTAGATGGACTATTGGTCTGACCCAGTATGGTCATTCTTAAGTTCCTCAGCGCTGTTGCCCTTCTTGGGGCTGGGGGCTGCTTCAAGGCCATATTGTTGAAGGCTGCTACCATGAATAGGGATGTGGATGCACATGGGGGCAGGAAGCTACCATAGTGCACATACATGCAATGCCCTGTCGTGCTAAGGCTTAGAGCAGCTGTCACAGGGATCCCTCATATGCTATCATTTTTTAAACCAGGACAGTACTATTGGAATTTAGAAGAACACTGTTAAAACAAATTTGGCCTTAAACTTAGGTTTTGTAAAAATTAGGTTTTACCAAACATAAGCCCGGTAGAGATGTTGCCATTTTTTATTTTCAACATTCCATTAGAAACTCTCTTGCAACTAGAACTGGTCAGGAAATGATATTCTCCCAGCCCCCCGGCCCTGGAAAGATTTTGGTAAAAATGAATGTTTGTTTGTTGCCACTGCAAGGTGTTTTTCTCCAAATGTTGGCGGGGGGAGGTTGGTCAAAACTGATTTAAAAAAAAACCTTTTTTCTAAACAAATTTTCATTTAATTGAAAAGCCATTTTCTATCAAAAATGTTTTAATGGAAAGTTTTTGATTAGCACTATTTTCAACACAAACATCACAGCATCTTAACGTGAAACTTACTAAAAAGTGACAAAGGAAGATGAAATTGACTAATTGTGTAATCAAGGTTCAAGCAAAAAGGAAGTCAAAAAATAAACAGCCTAAATAGTGAGGGTTCATCTATATGTGTGAAATCTTCTGTTTTAATACTCTAAGGGATAATTTGGAACATGTGATGGGAATTGTGACTTTGGGCAAGTGGGATTTTGTTTGTTTTGTTTAACTTCATTTTAACCAAACACTGGTCCTTTAAGAGAATACTTTTCAAAAACTTCATTAAATACTATCCTTGTGGATCTCAACAAAAGAGGCATCAGATATGAAAAAAAGAAGAAATCCTAGTCCCTTCCCATAATACTGGCAACAACAATAATAGTCCATGCATCACTGCAAGAAGGAACAGATAAAATACGTTTCTAAGGGCTTTATCACAAAGCACTGAATGCTTTCTGTGAGGTACTCAGCATATTTAGCTCCTATTGGGTGAGCTGAGGATGCTCAGAACCAGGCAGGATCAACCCTAAATCTCCACCTCTCTGTTTCTCAGGTACAAATGCCAAATTACCATACATAAAAAGGCATATATAAAGAACACATAAAAGAGCTATTTTCTTTAATCAGACAATCTGTGAAATCCTTTTCACAACCTTTACAGAATCAAAGTCTTGGTCTAGAAAGAGTGCATGCAGGTAAAAGTCAGTGTCCTGCTGCTGCTTCTGAAGTTGAGATTAAAAGAATTTTAATTTTATCTGGAAAGATTAAAATTCACCTGTCTGATATTTGTTTCACATGCAGTAAGAAGACCCTTTGCTTGGAACTGTATGTTCATATCCTTCAAACATTGATAAATATACACTGGCTGCCAGAACAAAGCAGAGATGCAAACCACTACTTATCTGTTTTTCTCTTCTAGAAAATCTTAATATTCAAAGGTAAAAATGTATTTAGAATGCTGTTTCCATTAGTGTCAGAAGTGACAGAGCAAACATACAGTATTATACGGTGTGGGAAGAGACTTTTCAGCAGGTGGTATCTACTAAGCAATAGCGGCATATGTGGGGAAGAATGAAATGCTTATCCTAAAGCAAGAAAAGAAAACTACAGTGCAAAGGTCAGGTCAATGTTTCATCGTTTGTTGGTTAAGTTGAACAAGATAAAACCATTTCCTCTACCAACTATATGAAATGAGAAGTTTTGTAAGTGACTTTTCTCATCTCTGTTTGGCAATATTCAATGATTCAGTTGTTTAGGAATCTGGCTACAGGACTGATTAACAGATACTGCATCACATTCAGTGTAAACAGAAAGAAGGATGAATACCTTTGGGCAGATCTTCCACTGGTGTAAATTGTCATAGCTCTGTTGACTTCAAATAGAGTTATTTATTGAAGTCAACTAAGCTTTGACAATTTACACCAGTTGAACATCTGCCCCATTTTGTATTACGCTAAAATGTTTCTGAGACTGAGCCCTGGTCTACACTGCCGCTTAAATCGATGTAAGTCACGTCGCTTGGGGGTGTGAAAAAAATCACACACATCCTGAGCGACGTAGCTTATATCGACCTAACGTGATGTCTACACCATGTTATGTCGGCGAGAGATGCTCTCCTGCCAACTTAGCTTCCGCCTCTTGGGGAGGTGGAGTACTGAAGTCAACGGGAGAGCGCTCTCCCATTGACTTATCACGTCTTCACCACACTCACTAAATTGATGCAGCAGCACCGATTCAGTGGGCTAGTGTAGACAAGCTTTGAGAGAAGGATAATCATGGATAAACCTCATCTAGGTTTCACTAGAGCTGCAATCTGATCTGCAAAATTTAAAATTGAGATTTGGAACATTCCAAAGCTTGGGAAATTTTGGATCCAGGGATTTGGTTCAGCCAAATACAGTAAATACAGGGCCACTTCCAAAATCTGGATCCACGTTTAGATAATGAATGGAATTTTATTTTACAAATGTCAAGTATTATATACTCTGGCTATTCTGTGGGCCTGATTCTCCACTGCTTTGCACCATTTGTAGTCATTTATAGCTACACCAAGAGAATGCAAAAGGGGTATAAAATACTGATCTGCACACGAGATGCAAGGGGATGGAGAGAAATGCCCTTTCAATGTCTCTTTTGGCAGGTCCTCCTTAATTCTGCTTTCTGTGACAATCCCATAAGGCTTGGTCTTAGTGCCCTCCATTGTCTCTCTCTATATACAGTTTCTGTGCATAATCTCATCTGTTCACACAGCTTCAGTTACCATCTGTCTGCTGACAGCTCACAGGCCTACCTTGCCACTCCTGGTCCCTTCAATGAATCCCTCCTCTCAGGTGGTCTCTTTGGTCCTGATCCGGAAAGTACTTCGCATGTGCTTAATTTTGAGCAATTGAGATTCAAAATACAGGCAAATATCTCACTTTAAATAATAAGTAATATTATTATTGAAATTGCTGTGCTTTGCACTATAAAGTTGACAGAAAAATCAGATTAATATCAGATTAATATCAACCCTTTCAAACAGAAAGGGTTAGAAAATCATTCAGCACATAAGTGATTTTTAAACTTGCAGAGGCAGAAGATGTGTATGAATTTAAAATCATCTATGTGTGGCTCAATGCAACTCATATATAAGGCTTCCAGCAATTAAATCTATATTTAGGATTTGGGGTAATTTTTTTTATACTTACTGATCACCTTTAAAAGGTAAATCATGGTATCCAAAAGTTAGATGAGGAAAAGTAATTGTCTGTCTGACCACTCCAATAGTTTGTGTGTGACAAATCCTGAGAAACGGCTGAGCAAAAATGTTTTCCTATCTGTCCTAACAGGGCAACAGAGTTATAGGAAAACTATAGCAATTTGTATCTTGTCTTGGCTGTTAGTTATTTAGTAAATGTCAGGAGAGTAATTGGTCTATGGGAATTCTATCACTGCTGATAACATTCTCCATATTGACATATATGAAGAAAACATGCCAATATATACTGATGTGTTTATAATGGGGAGAGTGTTCTCAGAATAACTGAAGTGTTACTTAGCTGGAGGAGAAAGAAACTGTAGAAAATAACGTCAGACAAAATGTTCCTTAGGCGCAGATATGATCCGTATTTGACCATATATGGTAAGACCTAAATTTGAACACAGCCTTCATAAATGGGTAAGAGCCAAGAACAGATTGGATTCCTGGCATAAAGTGAGAGAATTGCTTCAGCAAACTCTGCTCATTATGTTGCTCCCAATGGCTTAAATTTCACTGTAGTGGTAATCACTGCTTCTGGGTTCATACACATTCTCGTTGGGGAATGAAGCATAGAGACTGGCTCAAACCAAAATCACTGATCTGAATGTAGTTGACCCCACTTGTGTTAAGAGGGGGGTTTGAACTGGGGGCCACTAAGTCCTAAAAGCATAAGCCTGTGCCACTTGAGTTAAAAGACAATTATTTGCAATTATGGGGTCTTTCTCTAAAGTTTTTGTTACTGAACTCCACTAGAGATAGTATCAGAGGGGTAGCTGTGTTAGTCTGGATCTGTAAAAAGCAACAAAGAGACCTGTGGCACCTTACGGACTAACAGACGTATTGGAGCATAAGCTTTCGTGGGCGAATACCCACTTCGTCAGATGCACATAGTGGAAATTTCCAGAGGCAGGTATAAATATGCAGGCAAGAATCAGTCTAGAGATAACGAGGTTCGTTCAATCAGGGAGGATGAGGCCCTCTTCTAGCAGTTAAGGTGTGAACACCAAGGGAGGAGAAACTGCTTTTGTAGTTGGCTAGCCATTTACAGTCTTTGTTTAATCCTGAGCTGATGGTGTCAAATTTGCAAAAGCTCAGCAGTTTCTCTTTGAGGTCTGGTCCTGAAGTTTTTTTGCTGCAGGATGGCTACCTTTAAATCTGCTATTGTGTGTCCAGGGAGATTGAAGTGTTCTCCTACAGGTTTTTGTATATTGCCATTCCTAATATCTGACTTGTGTCCATTTATCCTTTTACGTAGGGACTGTGCAGTTTTGCCGATGTACATAGCAGAGGGGCATTGTTGGCACATGATGGCATATATTACATTGGTGGATGTGCAGGTGAATGAACCGGTGATGTTGTGGCTGATCTGGTTAGGTCCTGTGATAGTGTTGCTGGTGTAGATATGTGGGCAGAGTTGGCATCGAGGTTTGTTGCATGGATTGGTTCCTGAGTTAGAGTTGTTATGGTGCGATGTGTGGTTGCTGGTGAGAATATGCTTGAGGTTGGCGGGTTGTCTGTGGGCGAGGACTGGCCTGCCTCCCAAGGCATGTGAAAGCGAGGGATCGTTGTCCAGGATGGGTTGTAGATCACTGATGATGCATTGGAGAGGTTTTAGCTGAGGACTGTAGGTGATGGCCAGTGGAGTTCTGTTGGTTTCTTTCTTGGGCTTGTGTTGCAGCAGGAGGCTTCTGGGTACACGACTGGCTCTGTTGATTTGTTTCCTTATTTCCTCGTGTGGGTATCATAGTTTTGAGAATGCTTGGTGAAGATCTTGTAGGCGTTGGTCTCTGTCTGAGGGGTTGGAGCAAATGCGGTTGTACCTCTGCGCTTGGCTGTAGACGATGGATCGTGTGGTGTGTCTGGGTTGGAAGCTGGAGGCAAGAAGGTAGGCATAGCGGTCAGTGGGTTTTCAGTATAGGGTAGTGTTAATATGACCGTCACTTATTTGTACCGTGGTGTCTGGGAAGTGGACCTCCCATGTAGATTGGTCCAGGCTGAGGTTGATGGTGGGGTGGAAGCTGTTGAAATCGTGGTGGAATTCTTCCAGAGTCTCCTTCCCAGGGGTCCAGATGATGAAGATGTCATCAATGTAGCATAGGTAGAGAAGGGGTATCAGTGGACGAGAGCTGAGGAAGCGTTGTTCCAGGTCAGCCATAAAAATGTTGGCATATTGTGGGGCCATGCGGTGCCGCTGGTCTGGAGGTATATATTGTCACCAAATTTGAAATAATTGTGCATGTAACACCAAATCAACAGAGTCAGACGTGTACCCAGAAGCCTCCTGCTGCAACACAAGCCCAAGAAAGAAACCAACAGAACTCCACTGGCCATCACCTACAGTCCTCACCTAAAACCTCTCCAATGCATCATCAGTGATCTACAACCATCAGCTCAGGATTAAACAAAGACTGTAAATGGCTAGCCAACTGCAAAAGCAGTTTCTCCTCCTTTGGTGTTCACACCTCAACTGCTAGAAGAGGGCCTCATCCTCCCTGATTGAACTAACCTTGTTATCTCTAGACTGATTCTTGCCTGCATATTTATACCTGCCTTTGGAAATTTCCACCACATGCGTCTGACGAAGTGGGTATTGACTCACGAAAGCTTATGCTCCAATACGTCTGTTAGTCTATAAAGTGCCACAGGACTCTTTGTTGCTTTCCACTAGAGATAGGATTTTGGAGTAATTGGGCCACTGATCTGACCTGATATGGCGATTGCTGTATCCCTGTATGAGTTAACAAGGCCTGTGGCTGGTCTAACCCTGACTTGTTGCACTAACATTTCCAAACGCATTCTGAATTCCTTGATCACGAATTGGTACAGATGCTTGGTGTGCTGATTTCCCCCCCAACTAACTTTGTACTGCTTTAGCCTACCAGCCACAAAATCCATTGCATTATGATTAGAGTGGTTCAGAAATTTTCCCAACAGAACATTCTTCTGTCAAAAAATGCTGATTTGTTGAAAGCAAAACATTTCTCAGAAACGTGTCCCCTTCGATGAAAATTCCTTTCAAAAGAAAAATTGAAAAAGGAATGGAACTGGCACAGGCTGGCTACCCCTTTAAGGCAAATTGGGCTCAGCCTCCCAGCTGAGTGTAATGGAGACTTAATTATAATGGCTGACCCCAGCGGTGGGGGATCAGAGAGCACTACTTAAACAGAGCTGTGAACTCAGTCCAGAGAGGAGACCTAGGAGAGAGGAGCCAGGGGTTTCTTCCTCTCTGGGAACAGGCCTGGTGGAGTCAGGTTGGAGGTGATATGGAGAGCAGGACAGGATCCTGTGGGGTAGCCCTGAGACAGGACCTGTAAGGAGCATGGAGATCCCTGAGATAAGCTGCTGGAGACCCTGGTGGCAGAAACCTGCTGGGAAGAAGCAGCATAGGAGAAACTCTGTAGGGCCCAGGAGCAGGGGCAAAAAAGACAGATAACATCAGGGTAACAAAAAGGTGCAGACGAATTATTAATTTAGATATTTGTTTGGAACTTACAGACCCTCATGGGGCCAAGGAAGTGGTCACTAGAGGGCACTAGAAATGGAGGCCACTGCAACGCCACTTCCTGCCAGCAGGGGTGGGTGCTATGGCAGTAAGAGCAACTGCTTACAGCAGAAGTGGGCAAACTACGGCCTGCAGGCCAGATTCGGCTCGCCAACTGTTTTAAGCCGGCCCTTAATGTCCCACTGGGGAGCGGGTCTGTGGCTTGCCCTGCTCCAGCATTCCAGCTGGGGAGCAGGGTTGGGGGACGCTCCATGCAGCTCCTGGAAGCAGCGTCATGGCTCCCCTCCGGCGCTCCAGTGGGAGTTGCAGGGGTGATACCTGCAGATGGGGCAGTGTGCAGAGCTGCCTGGCCGTGCCTCTGCATAGGAGCTGGAGAAGGGACATGATGATGCTTCCGGGAGCCGCTAGAGGTAAGCGCCGCACCCCTGAGCCTCTCCCTGCGCTCCAATCCTCTGCCCCACCCCTGATCCCCCTCCTGCCCTTTGAACCCCTTGATCCCAGGCCAGAGAACCCTCCTGCACCCCAAACCCCTCATTCCCAGCCCCACCCCAGAGCCCACACCTCCAGCCGCAGCCTGCACCCCTTCCTGCACCCCATTCCCCCACCCCAGCCCAGAGCCCCCTCCCACACCATCAACTCCTCATTTCTGGCCCCACCTCAGAGCCCGCTTCCCCATCGAGAGCCTTCACTCCCTCCTGCACCCCAACCCCAATTTTCTGAGCATTCATGGCCTGCGGTACAATTTCTATTCCCAGATGTGGCCCTTGGGCCAAAAAATTTCTCCACCCCTGGCTTACAGGAACATTTTGATTTTCCATTGCAAAGTGGCTTCCATTTTTGAACTATTATATTACAAAATAAAAAGTTGAAATTGGAACAAAACATTTAATTTGATCAAAGCAACTTTTTTTTTTTTTAATTTCATTTGGCAGGAAATTTAGAAATTTATTGTTTTCAGTCCATTCCAGAATGGAAGAAATTTCAAAATTTTGAAACTTCCTCTGCCCCCAAAATGAAAGATCTGGTTCCCTTACAGCTCTTTATTGTACTGATGTCCCAAGGGATATGAATTCTGGCAGGTTCCAGTTAGGCAGTTTTGCTAATTAAGTTACATGAAAATCTATATAAATTGTGCCTAAGGAGGCTTGGTTAAAAAAAAAAAAAGAAAAAGAACAAAACCTTCAAGTAGCCAGGACACTGTAGTACCATGAGAGACAACCAGCATTGATTCTTTGGTCCAAGCTTTTGTTTCACGGGCTGACAACAGCTAGAAAATAATTAAAAATACTGAAATATGGAATCATGAACAATGACTAGCAAGGTGCTTCCATAAAAGTCCTGAACTCTTAAAGAGAGCCATTTGTGTCACTCTGCAACAACCCTTTTGGCTGGAGAAGGACAAAGGTTGTTGCACTGTGGACTATCAAAGAACTTTTTGGGGTTTGTATGGCAGTATGTTTAGAGACTTCAGGTGAGATGATGGCCCCATTATGCTAGGTGCTGTACAAACAGAGTAGGAGACAGTCTCGAGTCTGTCCCAAAGGCTTTACAATCTAAATAAACAAAACAGCTAGTGGATGGGAGAAAGGAAGGGTTATTATCCTCATTTTACAGATCAGGCATGGATAATTTAAGGATATGTCTACACTCCAATAAAAACCCACAGCAGCAAATCTCAGAGCCTGGGTCAACTGTCTTAGACTTGTGGGGCTTGTAATAGTTGTTTAAACCAGTGTTTCTCAACCTTTTTGATACCAGGACCAGCTTGTTGCCTTCCTAAACTGTGTCAGGGAGATCTCAGGGTCCAGCACTGTTGCACGGACCAGTCGTTGAGATACACTGGTTTAAACGTTTGCGCTGGGGCTGGACCCCATGCTCTGAAACCCAGTGAGGGAATCGGATCTCAAAACCTGGACTCCAGCCCAAATCCAAAACATCTACACTGCTATTTTTTAGCCTGGTAGCATGAGCCCTGCAAGCCTGAGTCAGTTGATTTAGGCTCAGAGACCCCCTGCTCTAGGTTTCTTATGCAGTGTAGATATACTCTATGTGACTAGGGCAAGTCTGTGGTATAGCTAGGAACTGAACTCAGATTTTGAGAGTTCAGTGCCATAACCCCTAAACTACCCTTCTCTATAAGATGAGCATTACTGAGGAACAAACTGAGGCTGTTAGTTGGGACAGCTGTAAAGGATTCTTCTGAAACTGTATCCATGTCACTATTTCTAACTGAAATTTCAAAGGCTACCGAAGAAACTGAAGGCTGAGTGGAATGCGGAGATCTGGAGAGAATGGTTCTGATGCAGGAGTTGTGTGCCTATGTCGTAGGCAGTGTGGCTCTAGTTAAAGCAAAGTTCTGAAAGTGACACAACAGGCCTCCTTGTGTTTCTGGATGACCCACTGTGCTGTGTGACAATGGCAGATAAGCCTCATTCCAAAACAAACAAACAAAAAAACATTAAGAAGCAGTCCCTTTGTGGGGCTCACTGGTGAAGCCACCCACAAGATAAGAAATGCTCAGATGGGGATTAGTGATCAAACACAAGACATGACTTTCGAAAAAGGGACACTAAGATTAAAGATTGTCATCCTACCTAAAAATGTTGTTTTGCTGACAAACGTTTTGTTCTCAATAGGGGGTAAATTCCAGGCAATGGGCAAAGGAGTAAATATGTTAGAAAATAAAATGGGAGAGATTGAGAAGATGAAAATAATTACAAAGCTATTGAAAATTTGGTCTGTAGCAACATAGAGTAATTTGAGCTGATTGAACCTTGTCCTGCAAGTTTTTCTCATGTACGAAGCCTTACACACACTACTCGAATTTAAGTTAAAAGCACCAGTGCCTGAGTAAAACTTGCTCTACTCTAGAATATTGTACTAGCAAAACTTTCCTTTTTGGCACAGCCTGGCATGCATCCAGATTTAATTGTGTCTCCTACTGACAATCCTATCTTTCTGGCAGTTATTCCCCTTTATGGTGTGATATAAGCCCCTCTCCTGGTACAGTTCTGTCAGGACAGTGGCAGTCTGGACACACACTTACTGGTTTTAGCAGTCTTCCCACTGTAATCCCACAATGCAACATTGCTTTCAGGAGTGACCGTCTCATAACCCTTACTACCCACAGGTTACAGTGTGCAGAAGTCCACCTCGCTCTTAAAGGGCCGTTGTGGTCTTCTCAGCCACTTCTTTTCCTGTAACCGGCTACCTTTTTGCTGAACGCATGGCTCCTCACTCTGGATCCCGTGCTGCTGACTGGTGCAGGAAGGAGGTGCTCAATTTCAGTGCACAGTGGGGGGGAGGAGCATGTGCAGCCACACATATGGCACTCCCACAGGAGCAATGACACAGGAAAGGAAAGAGAGGAGCCCAGTGCCATGGAGTGGGAAAGGAACTGAGGCAGGGTTTCCAAAAGGTGAATGAGAATTCCAGAATCATGACCTGTGCCTCTTATAATGAGCTGGATGGTATATTCAGCAGGGACAATACCACCTCCCCGGTAACCACTGCAGATATTTTGCATCCTGCAGAGGAGGAAGAAAGCTATCAAGATGTGGTGAACGTGCATCAACCAGAAGTGGACAGCATGAAAAAGTATAGGTGAAAGTCAGGAATTGTTCAATACTTGTCCAGACCCCCATACATAGTCTGAATGTCTCATGCCAAGTGCTGTTCCAACAGTGAAACATTTGTTCACTATTCAGACATTCTCAGTTGAGTCTGTCTGAGCTCTGCATCCTTGCAAAATACAACAGTTTTGTATGCCCTGATCTTACAATGGAGAAGAGAGCTGTGCTCCTCCGTGACACATCCATGTTTGTAGCAGCAGATTCTTAAATGACACACAAGAGCCATTGATTATGGGATATAACAGAGGGCATTGTGGGTATTCGAACCCCAACTGCCACAATTCTCCGAGAAGTGTACAGGTATCCCATAATGCACAGTGCCTGCTCCACAGTATACAGTGACAATTACCCACAAGGTAGTGCAGCCTGAATGCAGCGCAGAAGCTGGGATACATACGCACAGTGGAATATGCTTTTTGCCAATACAGCCTGGTGCTCTGTGGACACAATGCAGTGGCAGAAGCAGCCAAGTGTGAACACACTCTTCTGAAATAGCTTTGGTGGTGGCACAATGCCGCAGAACTTTTACCAGGACAGCTTTCTAGTGTAGACAAGGCCTCGGGATTACTGAGCTGATTAGGCTTGAGTATTTATTCTACTAATGTGGGTAGCAGACCTTGTAAAACAATATCCTGTGTTTCATTTTCACTTCTTCCCACCCCACCCCATAAGATGGTAGGTCAGTATGCAAGATTTTCCCCAAGCTGAGTAACCGTTTGAGGTGACTTGGTTTTAAGATGCCCAATTTGCAATAACTTTCATAACGTGCCAGGCATCTGCCTATGAAAATCTCAGCTCTTTTTGAAAGGTGACCCAAGTTGGGCACACAAAACTGAGTGACCCCAAAACACTAATCGTCTTCGAAATCATGGCCTGAATTTGCAATGTATTGAAAATTGAAACTGGAACTGCATTCCAGTTAGTTTGCGGCTAACAGTGGCATATTGGTTAAAAAAACAACCTGATTTAGAAGTGAAGTGAAGGCAGCAATAAAATATTAATAATATATAACAAATGGAAGAAAGGGGAAGCAGATAGTAATGAATATAAATCAGAAGATAGGAATTGTAGAAAATTGATAAGGGACACAAGGAGAAATCTATGCTCCATAGAGCTGACAATAATAAGAAGGGTTTTTTTTAAGTCTAATAGGAACAAAACAAATCCTAACAATTCTATTGTTCCATTATTAGATGGAAATGATAGACTTAACAATAATGATGCAGAAAAGGCAGAAGTGTTCATTTCTGTTCCATATTTGGGGAAAAAACAGTTGATATAGTCATATCATGTGATAAAACTCTTTCCATTCCACTAAATCTCTGGAGGACATTAGGCATAAGCTACTAAAGTTAGACATTTTAAAATCAGCATGCCCAGATAACTTCCATCCATGAGTTTTAAAAGAGCTGGTTGAGGAGATCACTGGACTGTTAATGTTGATTTTCAATAAGTCTTGGAGCACTGGGGAAGGTCCAGAAGAATGGAAGAAAGCTAGTGGTGTGCCAGTTTTTAAAAAGGGTAAACAGGGGAACAACCCAGGTAATTATAGGCCTGTCAGCTTGACATCAATCCCAGGAAAGATAATTGAGTGGCTCATAAGGGACTCAGTTAATAAAGAATTAAAGGAGGGTAGTGTAATGCATGCAAATCAATATGGGTTTATGCATAATAGATCCTGTCATAGTAACTAGATTTTTTTTTAATGAGATTAGAAATTCAGTTGGTAAAACTAGTAATGTTAATGTAATATAATTAGACTTCTGTGAGGCATTTGACTTGGTATCAAGTGATATTTTGATTAAAAAAACTAGAAAGATATAAAATTAATGTCACACATTAAATGGAATAAAAACTGGCTAATTGATAGGTCTAAAACTGTGATTGTAAATGGGGAATCATCAAGCAGGTGTGTTTCTAGTGGGGTCCTGCTGGGATCAGTTCTTGGCCCTATGCTATTTAACATCTTTATCAATGATCTGGAAGAAAATAAAATTATCACTGAAGAAAGTTTGCAGATGACACAAAATTGGGGGAGTTGTAAATAATGAAGACGACAAGTCACTGATACACAGCAATCTGGCTCACTTGGTATGCTGCGCACAAGCAAACAATAGGAGTTTTAGTATGGCTAAATGTAAAAGTATACATCTAGAAACAAAGAATATAGGCCATGCTTACAGGATGGGGGAATCTATCATAGGAAGCAGTCACTCTGAAAAAGATTTGGGAGTTGTGGGGAATAATCAGCCAGACATGAGCTCCCAGTGTGACACTGTGGCCCAAAGGACTAATGAGATCCTTGGATGCATAATCAGGGGAATATCGAATAGGAGTAGAGAGGTTATTTTAATTCTGTATTTGGCACTGTGGTGAGACCGCTGCTGGAATACTGTGTCCAGTTGTGGTGTCCACAATTCAAAAAGGATATTGATAATTTGGAGAGGGTTCAGGGAAGAGGTATGAGAATGAGTAAAGGATTAAAGAACATGCCTAAGAGTGACAGATCTAAGGAGCTCTATCTATTTAGCTTAACAAAGAGAAGGTGAATGTGTGACTTGATTACAGTCTATAAGTATCTATGTGGGAAACGAATATTTAAAAATGGGCTCTTCGATCTAGCAGAGAAATCCAAGCTGGCTGGAAGTTGAAACTAGACAAATTCAGACGGGATAAGATGTAAATTTATAACAGTGAGAGTAATTAACCATTGGAACAATTTACCCAGGGTCATGGTAGATTCTTCATCACTGGCAATTTTTAAATCAAGATTGGATATTTCTTCTAAAAGGCGTGTCCTAAGAATTATTTTGGGGAATTCCTATGGCCTGTGTTACAAGGAGGTCAGACTAGATGATCACAAGGGCCCCAGAATCTATTAAATGAATCAAACACCAAGCTAGGGTGACCAGATATCCCCATTTTATAGGGACAGTCCCGATATTTGAGGCTTTTTCTTATATAGAAGCCTATTACCTCCCCACCCCCTGTCCTGATTTTTCACACTTGCTGTCTGGTCACCCTACACCAAGCCATTTTTAATGTAATTTAACAATTCATCTGGTGAAACAGCTTACTTCATTCTCACAGCCCACTTGGTGTAGCTCTAGCTATCAGTCAGATCAGGAATTCAGTTTCTCTTCACATGCTCCCACCACTGACAAGTTAAAAAAGAAGGAGGCAAAAGGAATAGGAGTTCAGACAACCAGCTTGGAATGACATGACATGCGTATTGCCTAATGTCCAGTATATCACCGTCAGTAGCCGTGAATCCAGCATCTTTTCGCACTTCTGAATCATCACCAGCTTTATGGATTTTCCCCCCAATCCTACATCTCTTTCTTGAACTGTATTATTTGGGTTTTTTTAGCAGGTAATATTTCTTCCGATTTTTCTTTGCTTCCAGATTTATTTTTATGCTACTAAGAAAAGATGTTTTGTCACCTGAAGCTAAGCTGCCAACTGAAACTGGCTGATGTGAATCTGCAAGATTCACTGGCAGCTAATAAAGTGGTTGATTGATGTTAAGAAGATTGTGTGACATTTAAGATCCTATATATAGAGTCAGCGCTATTAGCCTTATTATTTATTTATATAATACCATAGGCATATATAGCACTTTACAAACAAATAGGTCCCTGCCCTGAGTAGTTTACAGTCATATTTAGATAGGTATGATACATAAAATAATTAGCCAAGAGTAGAAGCAGACAGCACTGAAGAGGAGCTAAGTGATGGAAAGCTGAGTGAAAGCAGCACTTTTTAAGCACAGATGACCTCAAAGACATCCTTCAAAGAGGAAGGTGGGTCATGTGGTTAAGGCATTGCACTGGAACTCAGGAGATCTGGATTTAATTTCTGGGTCTGCCACAGACTTCTGTGTGACTGTGGTCAAGTTTCCTCAATCCTTCAAAATGTTGCGAACTCTTGCCCTGATCCAGCAAAGGTCCTAAGCACATGCTTAGTTTTAAGCATCTTGATTTCAATAGAGCTACACCAATTTACCCCAGCTGAACATCTGGCCCTAAAAAAGAAATAGCTCCCATTTTCCCTCTCACCTGAGCACCTAAAAGATATTAGCATACAATATGGTAAAACCATATTATGCACGTTTTATGTTTGTCCTACAGTATAAATTAGAATAAATCATAGACTCGTAGAACTGGAAGGGACCTTGAGAGGTCATCTAGTCTAGTCCTCTGCACTCTTGGCAGGACTAAGCCCCGGTCTACATTGCGGGGGGTCGACCTAAGATAGCATAGCTGAAGTCGGCGTATCTTAGGTCGACTTATCTGTCCGTGAGGATGGCGGCAAGTTGACCGCTGCCGCTCCCCCGTCAACTCCGCTTCCGCCTCTCACGATCTGGAGTTCCAGAGTCGATAGGGAGCGCGTTCAGGGATTGATTTATCCGCGTCTAGACGAGACGCGATAAATCAATCCCCAATAGATCAATCTCTACCCGCCGATCCAGCGGGTAGTGAAGACCTGCCTTAGTATTATTTAGACCATCCCTGACAGGTGTTTGTCTAACCTGCTCTTTAAAATCTCCGAGGATGGAGATTCCACAACCTCCCTAGGCAATTTATTCCAGTGCTTAACCACCCTGACAGGAAGTTTTTCCTAATGTCCAACCTAAACCTCCCTTACTGCAATTTAAGCCCATTGCTTCTTGTCCTATCCTCAGAGGTTAAGAAGAAAATTTTTTCTCCCGTGTCCTTGTAACAACCTTTTACATACTTGAAAACTGTTATCATGTCCCCTCTCAGTCTTCTCTTTTTCAGACTAAACAAATCCATTTTTTTTAATTTTCCCTCATAGGTCATGTTTTCTAGACCTTTAATAATTTTTGTTGCTCTTCTCTAGACTCTCTCCAATTTGTCCACATCTTTCCTGAAATGTGGCACCCAGAACTGGACACAATACTCCAGTTGAGGCCTAATCAGTGCAGAGTAGAGCAGAAGTATTACTTCTCATGTCTTGCTTACCATACTCCTGCAAATACATCCCAGAATGATGCCTGCTTTTTTTTGCAACAGTGTTGCACTGTTGACTCATATTTAGCTTATTGTCCAGTATGACCCCCAGATCCCTTTCCGCAGTACTCCTTCCTAGGCAGTCATTTCCCAGTTTGTATGAGTGCAACTGATTGTTCCTTCCTAAATGAAGTACTTTGCATTTGTTCTTGTTGAATTTTATCCAATTTACTTCAGACCCTTTCTCCAGTTTGTTCAGATCATTTTGAATTTTAATCCTATCCTGCAAAGCACTTGCAACCCCTCCCAGCTTGGTATCATCCGCAAACTTTATAAGTATACTCTCTAGGCCATTATCTAAATCATTGATGAAGATATTGAACAGAACCGGACCCAGAACTGATCCATGCGGAAGCCCACTTGTTATGTCCTTCTAGCAGGACTGTGAACCACTGATACTCTCTGGGAACGGTTTTCCAACCAGTTTTGCACCCACCTTATAGTAGCTCCATCTAGGTTGCATTTCCCTACTTTGTTTATGAGAAGGTAATGGGAGACAATATCAAAAGCTTTACTAAAGTCAAGATATACCACGTCTACTGCTTCCTCCTTATCCACAAGTCTTGTTACCCTGTCAAAGAAGGCTTGGTTGACATGTTGGTTTGACATGATTTGTTCTTGACAAATCCATGCTGACTGTTACTTATCACCTTATTATCTTCTAGATGTTTGCAAATTGATTGCTTAATTATTTGCTCCGTTACCTTTCCAGGTACAGAAGTTAAGCTGACTGGTCTGTAATTCCCTGGGTGGTCCTTATTTCTTTTTTTATAGACTGGCACTAAATCCTGTGTTACCCCCCAAAACAGATCTAGGGTACCCACAGAGTAGCTCATCAATATATTGCCCCTTCCTGGGTTTACCAGAGGTTCCCCTCAAGGTGGCCTATTAACCTATTATGTTTTTGCAGGGTGAAAGGAGGCCTGCCCTAGAAGAATTACCTGGGTTTACTAGAGGTTCCCTTTTAGAAAAAACCCTCAGCCGTTACTCTTGGAAGGACATGGATACAGCCTTCCGATATGATTGATTGACACAGTTTTATTACAGTAGCACACTGATGATCCCTGGCTACAATGTAATCTAAACAAGACAATTCCTGAATACAGATTTTAAAATATCCCAATTGCAATGTCATATAATTAGAATGGTACTAAGTGTTTCACCCGGCATACGATGATCAGCCATGTGCAATTGCTGACAGCAGTGTTAGAGCTTAAACTTTATACATGTAAAACAATGTGACATTCATAACACAAACACACATCTGTATTAATCCCGATGTACATACAGATACTCATTAATACTATTTCTATGTTATATTTACACTATAGCTAGCATGCTTATTCTCCATAGGCTTCTCTCCCTCCGCTTTGTCAATGCACCTTCTTCGCTGTCAGTGTAACTGCTGCTGTGGTTGCTGCAATTGCTGTTGCTCTCACGGCAGCTGCTTTTTGTTGGTTTCTTGGTCTGTTGCAAAAACTACAACCACCCAGGCCCTTCCCCTAGGGGTGCTGAATAGTGTGATAGGTTTTAATGAAGTTAAAGAGGGTAGCTACTTTTACCTATATAATGTAACAAAAAAAGCAGTGGTTTATGGGGACCATCTCCGGACTGGAATTTAACATCAAGCTTCTAGAACTCTGACCCCTCTGCACAACCGTGTCATGCAGAGGCATCGCTGGAAACCTCCAGAAGAGAGGATCCTGACTGGCCATCAGGTGAATTTTGTCTGTACATTGGGGGTGGTGAGCATAAGAGATTTGCTTGGTATATGTATTTTGTGTGTGTTGCTAATAAAAGATGTTTAGAACACAGCTGTGTAAGGTTCTCTCACTGGGAAAAGGTTCCGCAGACCTGTAGAGCCCTGAGCTCCTAAGGAAAGGGCAGGTACTTAAATTGACCAGGTTTCTTCCTGAGCCCCGTGGGTAAGGATAGGTGCCTTACACCCTGCGCCCTGGGAAGGGAAAGGGTGGGGGTACCTAAATTGATTGGATCACGCCTTGAATCCTCAGGAGGGTATAGGCAGGGTGCCCTAGATTTTTTGTGGGTAACAACCCAGTCATTCCTTAAAATTAGACAGAAAATCAAACTGACACTGCCTCTGACTCGTCTTAATGGTCCTTCTGCTCTGTCAAAAAAGAAAAGCTGGGTTTGATGTCTCCACGCGGCTGTTGCTGCTGCCTCAGAGGCTGATGGAGCTTCTTCAGCTACTGTTTCTGCTTCACCAACTGCTGTTGTTCTTTTTCAAATCTTCTGCTTCTTCCTTCTCCTCAGCTCACACTCACACACACCAGCCCAGCAGTTGTCTTCTTCTATTCAGTTTTTGGCCTTCTCTGATTGGTTGCTGTCTCAAGCTTAGTAATTAGCATGGATCCTCCCTGCATGGGTGTCAACTGTTCAACCAATCAGCTCTGCCTGTCATTTGAGCTGATCAGCCTCCTACCCTTCAGGTATTTTAGAATGAGTTGAGTTATACCTATTGAACTGTATTTCACCCCTATTTCCTATCTGCTATTGCTCAATTTTGTCTGTGTCCTCCATTTTCAAAGTTTCTAATATAAAATCAGTGTGGCCACCATTTTGGATTTTTTCCTATAAACTATCGTTAATTATTATTTATCTAAAGCCTTATTCCTAAAACTTACTGTTTCATGCCAGCTAAAGCGTTATGATACTGCCACCACCATTGTTATTCAGATCTGGAGAGGTGATTTTCACGATGTTTTAAACCCCTCTGACTGATGTATTTTTTTCCTCCTCATATCTCTGTCCAAGGTGCTGCAAGGTTTTTCAGAGAAGCTAAAAGCAAAATCTCCTGTTTCACTATCTCCTCCCTAACATCTTCTCCAACCATTTGAATAACTCAAAAAAAAAAAAAAAATCCCTTCGGGCTCTCTGCCTTATATTTATTTTCGCCAGCTATCAGACCCTTTCTGATTAGCTTGTTTTTCAATCCTGATATTAGCATACTTTACTTTCCAGTCATATTTGTCCAAGCCTTCAGCTGTCAATCATAATAAATATTATGGTATCCCATTTATTATGATATGTTTAGTGACTATTATGGTTTGGGCCTGTTTCTTAATATTATGGTGTGTTTTACTATTATGTTCTGCCAAATATTGTCTGTACTGTTATTGTAACTTTTACTCTATAGTCTCACTGAGCAAGCTTGCGTGACCTACTTAGGTGACCTTTCCCCTAGATTTCTACTGAGCACATCAGCCTTTACTCTGCTCTTAGTGCCCAAGCAACCTTTAGCCCATTTTCCTGTTGAGTATGCTCCTCTCTCTACTTAGATGCATGGCAACATTCCAAACAGCTTACTCATTCTACTTGGCTGTGTGCCAACATTCCACACATACCAAAATATAAACAATTACTTCTCCCCTACAGTATGCATATTCACATTCCAATTGTCACTCTCTTTAACTCAATGTTATGGTGTATAGCTACCACTCTATTTCTTTATCAGTTCAGATTATTTTTACTATTTTTTCCCCTATCTTCAGCTAATCATACCAGCATAACGCTTTTAGTGCTATGTTCAAGATTTAGTATAGAGCAGCTTAAAATCTCCAGTATCATTCCCCTCCTTAATAGTTGATAGATTTATTTATCTAACCATCATGTCTTAATCTTATTAGTGAGTTCAGTGGGTGCTCGATTTTGTCCAACATTAGCTCATGATTCTCCTCCGAGACCAAGCAAGCTTTTCTTTTTGTTGGCACAATTCCTTACTTCCCCTGATTCTGCCTCTCTAAGGTTGAACATTCAAAGATTATATATACTTTAGCTGCTTAAACCTTCTTCTGATCCAACACAGTAGGATGATGAGCATACAAACCACCAAAATCTAAAATACCAAAATTATTATAACAGGATGTAAAATAGCATTTAAGAATCCTGTTGCTGTGAGAGACCATCCCAAAAATACTTCCCACCATTTATGTTTAGCATCTCTTTTTACTAATTCCATAATTTGTTCAATCTCATTTGCTGAGTGATGCACAGTGGCCGTAACTTTTTGTGTGTGTATTCTTTTTGTAATTGCATCTGTAACTCAGGATGAGTAAGTAAATGTTTAACTAAACTTATATTTATAGTTAATGGTACTGGCTTAACACTTGAATACATTTGATTCTGACCCTTATTTTTTCCTATATTTAACTTCAGGTAATGTAAAATTAAAATAAGATCCTTTTACAACAGTTATATTAGACAAACATTGGTTATCATGAGGATCATGAGTTACATTGAACAAATGATTAACTTCAGTTTACACTAATTTCTAATACATACACATTTGCTTCCCATGTATATAGCCACAGATCCATTAAATGGAAAAGGATCCAATTGGTAATGACATTTCCCTTTTTTCTGAATTCAAACATATATCATATGGTTATGTAGCATGATTATTACAAACATATCCAATTTCACATTCTTCTATATAAGCTTCAAGTTCTACTGTTTTCCATACAGAGGTTTCATTTATGGCCCATAATTTATGTTCCATTACACTATTATTGACATTTAATCCCAATGCCTCAATAGAGGATATTCATTTTATCTGAGCATTTGACATCATTATTATATATGTGATAATGTGGTTTAACTGTAAAGCATAGGCAAAGTTTACCATTTTCCATCAGGAATACAGATTTTGTACAGAAATAGTAGCATGTTTCCACATTATACTTCTTATTTCTAATGGCAGAATACCACTCATTCCATATTTTATGATGTATTTTATCACATCATTGGTCCACGCTTGTGCCTGTATGCAAGCTAATGCCATAAACACATTGCTTTGCAGAACTTCTACTGTCTGCAATAGTACTTAGTGATCTGCTTCTTGCAGCTTCTACCAGCCAGGAAGCAAACTGGCTATTAAATGATGGCTAGTACTTATTTCATTTAGGGATGTCTTTAAGGGTTTGTTAGCCTACACTTCTACATCTATATTATTTAATACTCCAAGACCTGTTCCTGCTCCTCCTAAGGTTGTACCTAACAAATGTCTTCTAACTCTGTTAATAAGGGGCATTGGTAAAAAATTGAGTCTCTACCCATCTTTTCCATCCCATAAGCAAAGGTTCTATATATTTGGCACATTGCAGTTGTATGCTTGAGACATTCATAACGCTTTTAGTGCTTTGTTCAAGGCTTAGGATAGAGCTGTTTAAAATCTCCGGTATCAGCTGAACAGAATTTCAGGAAAAGCACCCTGTAGAGTAAATCAGTTTTAATGTACCTAACTCTATTTTTTCAGCTTTAAAGTGCATTTTCTCTTTTTATTGAGCAAGAAGCACAAACAATTTAAATTTCTTTCTCTCTAGTGACTTGTTGACAAAAACAACAAATCAGTTATAACAAAGGTATGCAGGTATCCTTTTCAGCCTGAAAAGGATTCATTTATTACAGCCTGTTATTCTTATCCCATTGTCCCACTTTCTATCTTATCTGCCAATGTTTCTTTCTTACACATTAGACATTCATTGCTGGTGGGCTGCATTATCAAGTATTTTAGGAGATCTTAGCTAAAGGATGCATCCCTCTTGAGTACCATGTCAGAGATCTTCAAAGAATTCTAACAAAGGATGCATCTGAAGGCAAGAGAGGCCTGGCTACTTTAATTATTCCTCCATTTGATCCCTCCAAATAGATTGTAAGTGTGACTGTTCTGTATTTTCCTGTTGGGTCCCTTGATTCTTTTTTTAAAATGTTATGCCGGTTACTTTCTAATCCTAAGGGACTTTCTCCTGAACTAAGTACATGTGTGAAAATGTCAGCTGAAACTCCTTCACTTTCCATTCTTACTTATTTTCATATTCTCAGTTTCATGTAGTCTGAATCTTGGGGCCCTGTCAATTTTCAGAGCCTTTAAACATTCCATAGCCATTTCTGGCATTACTGAATATCTTCTCATTTGTCCTTATAATTTTGCTATCTGGAATAGGCAGTAATCCACCTTTTACATTTCTAAACACAGACTATTAATTATTTATTGCTGCTGTTGTCCACTTCTCAGTCTACAGCTTCCAGCATCCTTTTACAATGAACCGGGTGCGTATTTAAATCTCAGTTTGCCGAACTTTTGGACATAACAATGTTTGTGCTATTTGTCACTCTAATTTCCCCCCTGTAATTTTCATTTGCTTTAATTTATAAGTTTATTATTTTTAATCCTCTACATCACTTTTTCACTTAAAAGGAATGTTTGTTTATTTAAGAATCATCACTTGTTGAGAAAATGTACTGACTCTGCCTTCTTCCTGATTTTTAAGGTTTTTGGTCTAAAAGTCTCCTGTTGTTAAATGATTGCAACCAAATGTCAACTATTATAGGATTGGTTTTGCCACTGTACACTATGATCTCCCTTTATGGAAACTTTATCTAAATAGTTCAATGAGACAATGATGAACTAGTGTAGGTTCAAAGAATGCACCCTCAATGCAGAAAACCCACTGACTTCAAAAGTCCTGTGGTGAAAGGGTAAGTTTTTTCACAGACATATTTTTATCCATTCTTTTCCACTTGGAAGGATATCACACTTCTAGGAATGGGAGAAAATATTAAGATCATCTTCTAGGTGTGAAACTTTCATTGATTTGAATGACTTAAAATGACTTCCATTGATGTGTAAAGTTCTTGCAGCCCTAGTACTATTAGTGGGATGATGAAAATGGATATGTTCCCTGTTACCTATTACTCCACTACAGCCAGCCACTTGCCCGGATTACTGCTCCATTTCATTTCCTTCTGCATCCTATATCAGAGAGTTTAACAGCAATCCAGATGGGTGCCAAGATTGCTTTTTTCCCTGGGTAATCCATCCAGAAGGGGATTGACAAAGACTGGAGGCATTTTAATGTTTGCTGTATTATTCATAATAAAAGTAAATGCTGTTCATTTTCTCGTACATTATGTCATTTCAATGAACCGAGAGCTGGGTCCCATGTCCAGTCAAACTGCCACAGTAACCAATTTGAACCAGGTGAAGTTAGAAAAAGACACAGGAAGATCACAGTGTTGATGGAAGGAGACAAATAGCAGGAGATTGGGCCTCTCCATTGGACAAGATTAGCCTAACTGCAATTCCCCACCCACTAATACAGTAACTGATGAAGAGAATTAAAATATTCACAAATTAAAATATTCTCTCTCATTTAACTAGAGTGGTTGAAGACACATTCCTGACCTGACTGCAGAGTGATGGGATGTTCAGTGGCCTTAATCTCTTGGCAATTCCCTGCTCCATCACCATCTGGTAAAGGTAATGGACACGTCTTCTCCTAGAATGTACTTAGTACAGGTTTTGATCCAGAGGATGTGATCTAAGCACAAGGAGACAGGAATGACCATTCTAACCTGAAAAAGAGCTTTTTTGTAGCTCGAAGGCGTGTCTCTTTCCCCAACAGAATTTGATCTAATAAAAGATATTACCACACCTACCTTTTCTTTCTAATCTCAGTATTTCCAGTGACTCACTGTGCAACTTTGGGCAAATCACTGATAAAACGGATATAATTGTGTATCTCACAGGGGTGCTGTTCAAATTAGTTAATATGGAAAGCATTTTAAGTGTACAGATTGCTTTCCTCCCCCTTAAAGTATGGATCTATTTGGTATTTTCTGTTTCCAGCCCACGTTGATGTTGGTGAAACGTCCCTTGTGATCCACAAGTGCTTGCAGCACCATTGAAAAGTACCCCTTGTGGTTTATGTACTGGGTACCCTGGTGCTCCGGTGCCAAGATAGGGATATGGGTTCCATCTATTGCCCCACCACAGTTAGGGAATCCCATTGCAGCAAAGCCATCCACTATGACCTGCGCATTTCCCAGAGTCACTACCTTTCGTAGCAGCACCTGAGTGATTGCTTTGGCTACTTGCATCACAGAAGCCCCCACAGTAGATTTGCCCACTCCAAATTGATTCCCGACTGACCAGTAGCTGTCTGGCGTTGCAAGCTTCCACAGGGCTATCGCCACTCACTTCTCAACTGTGAGGGCTGCTCTCATCTTGGTATTCTGGCGCTTCAGGGCAGGGGACAGCAAGTCACAAAGTTCCATGAAAGTGCCCTTACGCATGCGAAAGTTCCGCAGCCACTGGGAATCATCCCACACCTGTAACACTATGCAGTCCCACCAGTCTGTGCTTGTTTCCCTTGCCCAGAATCGGCGTTCCATGGATAGAACCTGCCCCATTAACAACATGATCTCCAAAGCACCGGGGCCCGCGATTTGACAGAATTCTGTGTCCGTGTCTATGTTCATGTCCATGTCCTCATCACGCTTGTCGCTGCACTGCCGCCGCTGCCTCCTCACCTCGTTTTTCTGGTCCTGGCTCAGCATAAACTCCACAAGAACGCGCGAGGTGTTTACTATGTTCATGACTGCTGTCTTGAGCTGAGCGGGCTCCATGCTTGCCGTGGTATGGAGTCTGCAGTGTTCACCCAGGAAAAAAGGCGCGAAATGGTTGTCTGTCGTCCGTTGCTTTCATGCAGGGAGGGAGGGAGGGGTGAGGCTGTACCCAGAACCACCTGCTACAATGTTTTTTGTCCCATCAGGCACTGGGATCTCAATCCAGAATTCCAATGGGCGGGGGAGACTGCAGGAACTATGGGATAGCTATGGGATAGCTACCCACAGTGCAACGCTCCAGAAATCGACGCTAGCCCCGGAACATGGACACACACCACTGAATTAATGTGCTTAGTGTGGCCGCATACATTCGACTTTATACAATCTGTTTCCCAAATTCGAATTATATAAATTCGGATTAATCCCATAGTGTAGACATACCCTTAGTTTCACATCGCTCTGGCATTCGAGCCCCTGGCTTACCGAGGTCCTTTCAGCTGAAGGTGACACCCCTCATTTGGGACAGGTTAACCACAGTCCTGCTTCCCTCTGTTCCCACAATAATTACAACATTTTGGTAACAGCATTTCACTACCTCTGCATTCAGTAATAAGGTGATTTGTACCCAACACCAGCCAAAATTGATTACTTTGACACCACTCTATGTGCTGAATATCTAAGCAGAGTAGGAGCAAATTGTATTTACATAAACACACACAAAGTCTCTCCCCCTCCCAGCTAGCTGTCATGGGAATATTCATTCAGACCCTGCTTACATTTATACTAATCATAACTGTCTCTATTTTGTCTTGTGTCATGTGATTAGGACGTGGCCAATTGTGTCTAGTGGTTGGAGCAGGAATCAGGCATAGTGGTTGGTGCATGAAGCAGGAGTCAGAAATCAGAGCCCAGGATTAGAGCTGGAGTCAGAGTCCCAGTGCCTGAGCCAAGGGTCAGCAACTGAATCATGAGCCAGCAGTCTGAGCTCAGGGACAGAACCAGAGTCAGAGGACAGAACCAGGTTACCTGAAGTGATGCAAGGGTGGGGACAAGGCAGGAGCAGGACTGGGAACGAGGCAGGAGTGATCACAGCTGTGGATGAATGCTTTGAGTAGCTACTGAATTGCTGCTGCTGCCTGGCGTAAGAGCCAGTCTGCTGATCCTTCCAACCAATCAGGCGGCGGAGCCAATCAAGCAGCCTTCTGCAGGCCAGCTGTGTTTTTTAGGTTGCCCAGAGATCAGCTTTGCTGCAGGCCCTACTTCCAGATAGGCTCAACTGCAGGCTCTGATTCCTGACACCTTGTGCTCCTCCATCTATTTGTTGCATCCACCTGTTGTACCTTGAACAGTGAGCTCTTTGGCGCAGGGTCCATCTTTCCATTACATGTGTATGCAGTGCCTAGCACAATGTGCCCTGATCTAAGCACTACCACAGTACAAATATATAGGAATTGCATCCTTCCCTACTTTAAATATAAAGCATCTGAAAGCACTTTTTCCTAGAAATGTTTTCATTCTTTCCATGCCAGTCCCTCTACACGACTTTCCCACCCACTTTCATATTTAAATGAAGCCACTTAATTTGGCTTTTCATCTCTTTTTATTTTATGCAGTTTTTAATTTGTTTTGTACTTAATTTGTTTTGGTACTTTCACCGTTGTGCAGTATCCCAAGTGCTTTAGTGGAAGAAGAAGAGTCTTTTAAATAACAATAAGAGCCACCATTTTCTATTCCTCACAAATATGTATTAAAAATTGTCCACTGTGGAGTTCTTGCACCTTCATCTGAACCACTAGAGACAGAGTACTGGAAAAAATGGACCATTGATATGATGGAGTACAGCAGGTCCTAACTTCCTAAAGCAGTTATGAGAACCTTTATGGAATGTTAATATAACGTACAGTCAGGAAAGAACCATATTTGTTCAGAGATTTCCACAGAATCCTGTTGACCCTGGAAATGAGATCTTTTATGTGTCTGTGAAGGTACTCTTGGTAACTGTAAGATGTTAGTGCCACCTGGTGCTCAGAATGGTAACTGGTAAAGAAAAGGAAAAAGGGCCACGGAAGCTGGAGAAGGATTTCAAAATTCTAACCTAACCTAAAATGACTACTAACAAATGAAATAGTTACTAAGGCTGCATGCAAAAGTTTCTCATTGTTGCCAAGAAGAAAGGTTTAGTAAAATGCTTCCAAATATTTTGGTTCATGTTTAAGTCATATCAGCAACTTTTTTTCCTTCCTGACCAAAACTAGAAAAGGTTTTTCATAGCAATCAATACCTAACTCTTGTGCAGTCAATATGAGACATAGGCTTGTAAGCCTAGAAACAAAGAAAATCCCTGGATGTAACCCCTTCCTCTCACCTGTTACCTCAAAGGGGAGCCAAGGTAACTCTAAATGTATAATGATGTAGGTATCAAAATGTAAAACTTTTACTCAGAAGAGCAGACCCGCCCTCTGCCGTGTCTGTCACTGGTGGACTGGTGTACAGGTCTCCCTCCCTCTTCCTTATGTGTAGTGCAAATAATAAAAACTGGCAATAGGTAAAGGTAAAAACAACAGGTAAGTGTATTGGGGGGATAAATTTACAAATCAGGGAAGGGGTAATTGTGAATAAACAGTGACTAGATAAACAATACAAAACAGTGAAAGCAGCTTCAAAACATGAGCATGAAGCTCAGGCCCAAAATACAAATCACCCTGGCAATAACACATATAAACCCCTAACTGAGAAAACCCTATTTACTTCACTATGTTGTCAGCACATCTGTGGCGGCGGTGAAGTCCAGGACCTACACTCATTGGGTAACTGGAACCCACAGAGGAGGAGCACTGGAGAGTCCCTCGATGTCTCAGGGTGGAAGAAGTGGACTGAAACCTTCTGGTGATGTTGTATCCAGGAACAGGAGCAGGTAAGATGGAATGTCTTCTTCCCTTTCTCTTCACCTCAGGAACGGTGGTGCCCTTCAATGATGCACTGGTACTGTGAAGGCCTGTACTGCACATGCACAGTCACTGGGATGGACTGCGCCATTTGTCAGTGAGTACAGTCCCTTTATGCCTGTAGTGGCGGGAAAATATGGTACAGTCCCAGCAAAGGTGGGAAACAGTCTGAGATAAAATTGTCCTTGGAGTTGCCAGTGGTGGGAAAAAACAGTTGGATCCAGTTATGACTAGGCTAAGATAACAGTAAACAACAAGATGGTGGTCACAAGTTGGCAGTTCAAACTCCATCTTGGATTGCTGCTATATATTTACAAACTAACAAAACACACCCAGCACACTCCTTGTCCTTCCTGAACAAGCTAAGCTTCTCTATACCAATATTCCAGTCATGAGACTTATCCCTTATCTGTGATGCCAATTAAGTCTTAGTTTATGTATTAATACTTCCAGTTCCTCCTGTTTATTCCCCATACTCCTTGTATTTGTATATAGACATCTAAGATGTTGAGCAGATTCCCCCCCCACACACACACACACTGATTTCCTTGTTGCTGCTCCTTTGACCCTGTTGTAGTTTTCTGTGTTCCCCCCCAACATCTAGCCCTCTATTAAGGTTGCCTTTTTTATGCTTACCTGTTGGCTTTTGTCACCTGTCCCCCTTGAACCTAATTTAAAGCCCTCCTTACTAGGTTGGTGACTCGGTGCATGAAGATGCCCTTCCCCTTCTTGGTGAGGTGGACTTCATCTCTTCCCAGCACACCTTTTTTTCAGAACAGCATCTCATGGTTGGAGAAGCCAAAGCCCTCCTGTTGATATCATCTGCACAGCCATGCATTCATCTCCAGGATGCGTGTCCCCCTTCCTGGAACCTTAACCTCATCCAGGAGGATGGTCTTGAACACAAACTGAGTCCCCAACCCCTTCGCCCTTGCTCCCAGAGCCCTATAATCACTGCTGACCTGCTTGAGGTCACACCTGGCAGTATCATTAGTGCCGAGGTTGATGAGCAGCATGGAATAGTGGTCAGAGGAACGGATCAGCCTTGGTACCCTTTCCGTAATGTCTCAGACACAGGATCCAGGGAGGCAAAACATCTCCTAGGACATCATGTCAGGCTGGCAGATGGATGCCTCTGTGCCCCTCAGAAGGGAGTCCCCGCCCACCAGTACACTACATCTCCTTCCTTTGGGTGCAGTGGCCATGAGCCTCCCAGGCTTGAGGATGGGTGGGCTCCTCCTCCTTCTCAGCCATTGGGGTCTGCTCCTCTCCTGTTGCCAATACAGCTATTCTGTTTTTTTACCTTGATAAATGGGAGATATAATTATATAGTATATTATATAATAGTTGAAACCAATATAGTTAAAACAAAGTATTTCAATCTTATCAGAAAAAGTCTATAAAGTGATTTAGATATTTTATTAGATAAATTGGAAAATGTCAAAATTTTGACTTCTTTTTCTGATTCGGAACAAAAAGAAATTTCAAAATGTTGGAATTTCTCATGGAATGAAAATTCCAAATTTCAACCAGCTTATAACCCAGCTGTACCACTCTCTTCTGATGTGCTTATACCATTTATAACACATACTGCCTGTATCTGCAACATCCTCATAACATCTATTAAGGACCTGTTTGTGATGACCCACAAACTCCAACCAGGAATCTTGGCAGATTGGTCATGCAGTGTTGAGTTCAGCTGTTGTTTTCAAATCATAGCTGTACTGGAGCTTCCCTGAAGCAGAGGCAGGCAATGCATTCTGGGATGGTTTTTCTATTTGTAGAAACCCCAGATTGTGAGTAAGATTTGAAAGCAACTCTCTGGAGAAGCATGGGAAAGGTTGGAATTGAAATCATTGGAATCAGGATGGGGGATCAGAAAAATAACGAAATGTGCTAGAAGGACAGGAAGGAAGTTGGAGGGAAGTAAAGTATGGGATTGGGGAAGAAATGATTGTATTAGGAGAAAGGAGAGTGAGTGAAGACGATAACTCAAAAAGGTCCATATATATTTGGATAAATAAACTTATCATGTGATACCTCAGAACCTTTTGGAGGTTCACACACCCCTATAGCCATAATGCAATGTGGCAATTTGGTGTATGTTTTACCCATACTCATTTTTATGCCCAATCCTGCACAATTGATGTCAATTACAGTTTTGCCATTGACCTCTATGGGGGCAGGTACAACCATATCACATGCTAGTGTTACCCTAAGATTTTGAGACACCAATTATGTTACTTACAAATTTGTCTAACAAATGTTAAACAAGGTTGTGGCCTGCCCAAAAAGAATTATCTCCAACCCGTAGAGGACTCCCCGAGCAAGCTAGTCTCGCTGATCCCTGAAAGGACACAGATACTGCCTTCTGTTCAAGGATTGACATGCACAAGCAGTATTTCTTCGAAAACAGAAATAATCATTTATTAAAGGAGTTAAGTGGTTACAGAAAAGCAAGAAGAAAACGAGTCAAGTATGATAAGATAATGGAGTTAGAGTTTAAAATAAAATGGTGCATCAAATAACAGACACAGACTATAACGTATAATAATGTAATAATTCACGTAACACTAACAGTAACATTTAACATGTAACACTAACAATTATCATTTAACACAGTGGTTCTCAAAGCCAGTCCGCCGCTTGTTCAGGGAAAGCCCCCGGTGGGCCGTGCCAGTTTGTTTACCTGCCATGTCCACAGGTTCGGCCAATCGCGGCTCTCACTGGCCACGGTTCACTGCTCCAGGCCAATGGGGGCTGCGGGAAGCGGTGCGGGCTGAGGGATGTGCTGGAGTGGCCAAGCGGTGGACCGGCTTTGAGAACCACTGATTTAACATTCAGTAGGCCAGGGTGGGCAAACTTTCTGGCCTGAGGGCTGCATTGGGTTTCGTAAATTGTATGGAGGGCCGGTTGGGGAGGGAATAGTGGCCCAGCCCCCACCTCCTATCTGCCTCCCCCAGAACCCCTGCCCCATCCAACCCCCCCCGCTCCCTGTCCCCTGACTGTCCCCAGACTCACACCGCCCCATCCAACCCCCTCCTCTCATTCCTGACTGCTCCCCCCGGCGGCGGAGCAAGCTGAGGCTGCGGGGGACGGAGGACAGCAGGGGAAGGGCCGGGAGCTAGCCTCCAGGGCCAGGAGCTCGGGGGCTGGACAGGACGGTCCCGCGGGCCATAGTTTGCCCATCTCTGCACTAGGTACTGGCCAAGCGACTACTGAATGCGTAGGGTAAGATCTCATTCAGACCACAGGGATCCAGCTTTATTTACAGGCTAAACCCAAACATTCCTTAATACTAGATGGAAAATTACACTTCTACTGTTCTTAATTATCTCTTGAACTCTCAAGGTCCTTCTGCTCTGTCTCAGTTGAAGCCGGGGTCAGCGTCAGTGCATTGTCTCTCTCAGGTGATGCGCAGCGCCAAAGCTGTTTCTGGCTGGCAGCTGAGGGAACGACGGTGGCCCTCCAATGGTAGTTGCAGAGCTGCAGCTGGCAGTGGCCGCTGGCTTGTTTGTTATAGCAACCCTTGTCAGGGCAACCTCAGGGTTCTCTTGCTGTTACTGCGTCTAATGCTTCTTGTGACTTCTTGCAGGCCATGGCTTCCTGGAACCCACTCCCAAAGTCTCACAATACTCCACCCAAAGCTAGCCCAAATACTCTCTTCTTCCCAGGCAGGTGTCTTCCTAAAGGGATCTTGTAGCTTCTGTTCTTCTTTAGGATCTCAAACCCACTACAAGTTCAGCCTGCCAGCTGTCTCCCTTATATACAATTTCCAGCCTTCCCAGCTTGTCTCTGATTGGTCATCTTTCAGTGGCATGACATTCACTCAGTCTCTGATTGGTTGTTCTTTCAATGGGGTAATGTTCTCTTAGCCAATCAGCTTCAGCTTTCTATGACCATGTGCATGTGACTGGTCACATGTACCTACATATGACTTCACCCCCTATGATACCATCTTGGATTCTAAGAGTTTCTAGAAGGTTCTAGAAAATCCTTCCCCACTACTATGTTATCCCTATATCTGCCATTTAGTCCACCATATTGGATTTTTAAAATTTAAACTGTTATTAATTTCTACTTAATTAAAGCCTTAATTTTAAAACTAATTACTATTTTATGCAAACTGAAGTGTCCTGATACCGTCACCACTCCTTATGTCCAATTGAGAAAAATATAATTTTACTAATTTTAAACCCCCTTCTGAGGTTTTTCTGCAACCTTTGTTCAGAACATTCAAGGCAAAAATCTCTTGCACTTATATGTACCCAAAATATGATGCTCAGGATACACGTTCTCAGAATTATCTGATCTATAGCATTCAGTGTCGTTGTAGCCATGTCGGTCCCAGGATATTAGAGAGACAAGGTGGGTGAAGTAATATCTTTTATTGGACTGACTTCTGTTGGTGAGAGTGAGAAGCTTTTGAGCTTACACAGAGCTCTTCTTCAGACTTGAAACATCAGTTGAAATTTGATGTGCCAGATCATCAGAGCTGCTGTACTTGCCATTCATTTCAACAACTACCAGGAATAGCAGCTGGACCTGACTTTGTAGGGAAGTTAGTGTAATTAATCCTACTCTCTGCCTCTTATAGGGAATCCTTGAATGGATATTGTGATGTTGCAGTCTATATGGTTTTATAAAAATATGCTAATGAGTGAATATAATGTAACTGGAATATGCTTCATGCAAAAGGTCTCTTGTAAGGTATCATTACAAAGCTTATAAACTACTGAGTGTGGTCATCCTGTTTGTATAAAGGTATCACTTGTATCTGAAACTAGAAATATGAAATATAACTCTGAAGGCCTACTGTAATTATGCAAAGCGTGGGCCGTTAATGGTGGTTTGGAATCTTAATGGCTCCCATCAACCAGGACAAATGACTGGATGGCTTCATATGCAAGCAGGCCTCCCTGTGAGTCAGGCTGGGAGGAATGAAGGCTTGGGGCCTTATAGTGACATGTGATCATGTCACATGAACTGGAATCCATCTTTAATCTGGTGCTTTTCCAGTGGGGGGGGGGGGTGGAAATCCAGAGGGACAAAGGATTTCCGCCTTATGCAAAAGATATATAAAGGGGTGGAACAGAACAAAGGGGAGAGAGGAGCCATCATGAAGAACCCCCTACCTACCACCTGAACTGGAACAAGAGTTGTACCAGGGGAAAGAATTGTGCCCAGGCCTGGAAGGTGTCCAGTCTGAGGAAAAAAAGTTACTGAAGCATCTCTGCGGGTGAGATTATCTGTAGTCAGTTTGATTAGACATAGATTTGCGCATTTTATTTTATTTTGTTTGGTGACTTACTTTGTTCTGTCTGTTACTACTTGGAACCACTTAAATCCTATGTTCTGTATTTAATAAAATCACTTTTTACTTATTAATTAACTCAGAGTATGTATTAATATCTGGGGGAGCAAACAACTGTGCATATCTCTCTATCAGTGTTATAGAGGGTGAACAATTTATGAGTTTACCCTGTATAAGCTTTATACAGGGTAAAACGGATTTATTTGGGTTTAGACGCCGTTGGGAGTTGGGCATCTGAGTGTTAAAGACAAGAACACTTCTGTGAGCTGCTTTCAGGTAAATCTGCAGTTTGGGGCAAGTAATTCAGACCCTGGGTCTTTGTTGGAGCAGACGGGAGTGTCTGGCTCAACAAGACAGGGTGCTGGAGTCCTGAGCTGGCAGGGAAAGCAGGGGTAGAAGTAGTCTGGGCACATCAGGTGGCAGCTTCCAGGGGGGATTCTGTGATCCAACCCGTCACAGATATCATAGAAGGAAACCATGTGAGAAGTGTGCTGGGATACTTTTGTGTGAAGGATGTTCTATAAAGATAAATGATGCTGGTAGATATTTTATTAGCATTAAGAGATTCTGTCATATGTCAAAACAATTTGGATCTACAGGACACAACAAAAGGAATGCTGTCAGGAGACAAAGCTCTGAAGTAATTTACAGACTTTAAAATGTGACATGTTTGACAGAGAGGTATATTGATTTGGGGAAGCTTGAGTCATACTATGACAGATATAGCAACCACATGCAATATCTTCGGGGACCATATTGTATTAAGCTTATGAATGGTTCCTGTATCACTATGGACCAGAGACTGTATACAGCTCCTGGGGAAATGTTACTCCAAAAACAGTGGGGGGTTATTAAGGTGAATCACTTAGGAATCCATGGAGCTAGCACTGTTACACCAAAATTTGGACCCAAGGCACCCCAATAATGGGCATGTCAATTTGGCCTACTTCAATGGGTAACAAGGGGTGGCCCGCCCTAGAGGAATTGCCGGGGTTTTACCAGAGATTTTGTGTCTATATTATACTTACTTTCCTTCTTCTCAAGATCCCTCTGATACGTCTCAGGGTCCTTCTGCTCTGTCAGTTCTCTGCTTGTTAGTGGTGCTGCTTCTGTCCTCCGCTGTCCTACTGTTTCCGATGTTCTGCTTCTCTTGCTGCTCCTTCTGTAGTCTTCTCCACTCATCCAAAAGCCTTTCTCACCCAAAGCCTGTGAGCTCTTTGCCTTATATACAATTTTTGGCCTTCTCTGATTGGTTGCTTCTTCAATTCCAACTATTAGCATGGATCCTCCCTGTGGGGTTATACCTGCTCAGGCAATCAGCTTTACCTGTCATGAGAGCTGAACCTTCTCCTGACCCCTCCCTTCAGGTATTTTGGAGTGAGATCAGCCACACCCTACTGAAATTTATTTCACCCTAATCTCCTGTCTGCTAGTGGTCAATGTAGTTTGAATCTTCCATTTTGATATCTCTAATACAAAATTATTGTGGCCGCCATTTTGGATTTCTAGCTATAAACTATCATTATTTATTACTTATCAAAAGCCTTAAATTTCAAATTAATTACATTTTATACACGTTTAAGCATTATGACACTGGCACCACCTTTGTTATGTTAATTGGGAGAGGTGATCTTTACTATATTTTCTGACCGTCTGGCTGTTTACAGCTGTGTGCGTGTGGTTGCATATCTCTGTCTTGGGTGCTGTATTTCTTACACAGGATCAAGGCAGCTAAAAAGCTTCTTGTATCACCACCACCTGGGAGGGTTCGCATGTACTGGTTCAAACCCTGTTTTCCAGAGATTAGGAGACAAAGAAAGGGCTTTTGGTATGAAAGGATAAGCTTGAATGGACTCATTGCCTTTTTCTAATCCTAAAAAACAGACAGGACCTTCAGTTCAAGGGGGCCCCAAACCCTTGTGGAAGGATTGGAAAGACTATGGCCTACTCTGGCCCCATTAGACTGATGGTTGACCTCTGGTGAGTTTTTAGCATACATATAGGAACTTCTTAATGATGTTTTGACTTAAAAATAAAGGTGCTTGTTTAGAAAGAGCTGTGTGATACCATGTAACTGCTGGCAATATACCATTCATAGCCCTCAAAGAGAGAGCCTGCTGGTCATTGGGCAGACTGGTTAGTTGGAAACATTTCAATGTAAGGCAGGGAGCTGTACAGCCTTAAATACCTGGTGAGAAGAAAGTGGGACAAGAATCCTTACCCGAAGTCTGGTAATGTCCGGAGACCTGACTGGGTACTCCTGGAGTGGACCATGGAGCAGGGATACAGGGGAAGTTACCCTGAAACTGTGACATATACTTCAAGGAACAATTGGAATTACGTTTCCATGGAGTGCAGACAATGATTCAGCCCAATCCCTATTTCAGCTACGAAATCTTCCAGGTTCCTAGGACAAGCACCTGCAGCCTGACCTTCTCAGCTGTTAAAATCCTCCTGCACTCTGTGGATGTCACCCCAAATCCATGCTCCCTTCCAACAAACCTTACCACAATCTCTTTCTGAATTGTCTTGCATCTCCCACCTCCATCCCACTCACCTGCCCCAGTTACCAATCCTTACTAACCTGCCCATCCCCTGAAACCGGTTGTCAAAATCCTTCTGCAGCCCCATAAAATAATCTCCTGCTTCCATCTCATCCTCTTTTGCCAAACCCATCCCACATGCAAATCTTCCTTGTATGTACAATAGTAAGAAAGCCATTCCTTTTTAAACTTAAAAATATCTGGTCTCTCTACACCAATGGCGCCAAATTCTCAGTTCCTCTTGGCCGATGCTTGCAGCAGGATGATTGGAGGTAGGAGACAAAAGTGTCCTTAAGCCCCCTTTGCACTCCCCACATTCTAGGGGTTGCCTTAACTTATGCTCTGCTTCTTATCAGCTCCTCTGGGCCCTGGGAAGCAGTGAATAGCTGTAGTGCAGTGTACTCCAGCCACACCTTCTCCTGCCACCTGGCCTGCCTCTGCCTTCTCAGTTCCTGCTCCTGATGTGTCCCTAATGCTAAACGTCATGGAAACCACTGCCCTGGGGTGTATTCTCAGAGGGCAGTTTCTGCTCTCTGTACACTGTCAGATTGCTAGCACAATTAGGAATAAGGCCTAATGTATCTTTGGCATCATGTACTGTCCACTTTGTAAGAATACTAGAAACTGTCTACTTATCTGAAAATGTTTCATATGTTTTCCAGCTGTTTCCTTTATGTTTCTCTGCCAGCAACTGTCACTTGAGCTTTGTTAGATTCCCTCTCTTCCTGATGTGGTTCAGGCTGCATTACTAACAGCAATTTCAGTAAAATATGCCTCCTCTGAATAAGAATGTAAAACTAACGTGATCATATTTTTATAAATAACTTCAAAATGAGCAGATTCTGCCCCACCGCCTTCTCAGTTGCCTCTTGCATCTCACTTGAAATTCCACCTTACACACAACCAACAATCCCAAGGTCCCAACAGCAGCGAGTAAGAGTCCTGCAAGGATGGAAGGAAAATTTAATGTGTTTTTTAATTGATCCCGGAAGCAAAGTACAGGAATTCAGGGAGGACATTGTGGAGTTTCTGAGGCTTAAATATTTAACATCAAGGGTGTTTTTTAGCAATGGTAAAAAGAAAACATTGCAAAGTGAGGTTCTGCACTGAAAAGTGTCTGGTCTCGGGTGGAGTTCCACCATCTATTGTTTCAGAATGATTTGCCTTGCCTAGTTTGCTCTGTTTACCAGTAGAGATGGGTGTTGGTTTTGTGTTATTTTTTCTGAACAGTAGACCTGAAAGAAGTTAGCCTGGGATCTGAAAAAAAGCTGCAGTCTTTCTGGCTCATGCATCATCATGAGTAATAAAGATCACAGAGGTCAAATTATGTCTTAAATTAGACCTGTAAAGCCCTATTGGCTCCAGAAGGTTAGTATGGGGTAACTGAGGGCATAATGTAAAGACAGCAGGTTTGCATAGCAGTTCCTGCAAATGGAACATAGTTAACAATTTTATTCAAAAGACTCATGATGAGAAAAGAATCTCACACTCCAAGAGCAGTGTTGGTTCTGCAGGATTAACAGGACCTAGACCTTGGATACCCATACACAGCAGGTTTGCTGAGTAAGGAAGGGAAATGGTCAATGGTCAGGCTACTGGCCTAGGACTAGAGAGCTCAGGGTTAAATTTCCTGCACCATAGACTTCCTGTATGACCTTAGCCAAGTCACCAGTATCTCTCTGCCTCAGTTCCCCATCTACCTCCCAGGGGAATTGTGAAGTGCTCAGATACTGTGGTAATGGGGGCTGTCTAAGTACCAAACACAGAAGGTGCCATGTTTTTCGCACAATCATTTTTCAAATTAAAACTGCTAAAATATGCCTTCATCAAGCACAGGTTATTGGGTTCACTACAGGAGTAACAGGGTGAAATTCCCCGGCCTGTGTTATGCAGGAGATCAGACTAGATGATTTAACGGTCCCTTCTGGCCGTAAAATTGATGAATCTCCAATATAAGGGCTTGATTCTCCTCCCATACTGGTTTATACCAGTTTAACTACATTGACTTTAAAGGAGTTACTCATGATTTACACTGGTGTGAGAGCACGATCAGAGAGCCCAATATTTCAAATGACTGCAACATTAAATTAAATATATGCCATGGAAACTACAATGGACTGATGTTGTGACACATGTAGCTATTAAAAATATATTTATATTAAGATTTTATTGTGTCTTACTTTATTCAGCTGGAATGGAATCTCTCTCAGCATTTTATAGTTAATCCAAATACCTCCAATCAACTTTTAAAAGACCTATCAGCGCAATAATTGAGTCCAAGAACTGAAATAACAATGAAGGAATGAAGTGTGTGGCAAGTTACCATGCTAACTGCGCCTCTGACCTCTCCAGCACCCTCTTTGGGTGTGTCTGCATTGCAGCTGGGAGCATGCCTCCCAGGCCCAGCCCAGGTGGACAGATGTGCACTGACTCTGCTCAAGCTAGCACATTAAAAATAGCAGTGTGGATGTTGTGACACAAGCAGTAGCACAGGCTAGCCACTCAAGCTCAGACCCAGGGTGTCAGAAGGTCTGAGCTTCAGGGTATGTCCACACTGCAATTAAATACCCACAGCTGGCCCATGCCAGCTGACTTGAGCTCGCAGGACTCTGGCTGAGAGACTGTTTAATTATGGTCTAGACTTCCAGGCTTGGGCTGGATCCTGGGCTCTAGGACCCTGCAAGGTGGGAGGTTACCTCAGCAGGTGCAACTTATGTTCAGTACCTGTAATTCTTCTCCTCAGGAGCTAAAGTAAGTGTCATCCAGCAACCAGATCCTGCAAATGGAACATAGTTAACAATTTTATTCAAAAGACACTTCTTAAAGCAAAGTATTTATGTAGAACCAAAGTATTCCAAAGAAAGAGATCTTAAAACAATGCACAGTCTATATACAGGCCTGTCTTCCTTAAGACTTACCCTTCCCTGGAAGCATGGAAGGCACCAACTGCTTCAGACATTCCCACTGGCCCTGTATCTGTGCCTATGTTAGTCTGTTCCCTGAGGAACAGCTCACTGACAACTCCCCATTCCCTCTCCACAGAGAGTTCTTTAAACCACTTACTGTTCCTTTGATCTCTAGGCTCCCAGCTTTGGCAGAACAGCTGGGTAACTTCAGCTGGAGCCTGGATGTAGCATCCTCACTGCTAATAGCTCAGGCATGGTCTTGCAGTTACTGCCACATGTTTGTTGGGAGGCTGTTTATGTGGAGTTCTTTTGTGGCCATCCTGCTTGTTTTTGCAACATCTCCTTATTAAGCTACACCAATACATTCATATATGAAAGCCCAGTAACCCAATATAGCTATAGAGACTAGCTCGCTAACCAGGGCACATGCAGTATTCATAAAATTATTCCATAACAGCTTCACATCCATCACACTGTAATCTAGAGATTAGATCAGGGGACTAGAGTCAGGACTACTGGGTGCTGGAAACACTTTGGATTAAATTTATTTATTAATTTTGAAATGATAAATGACATCTATATCATACTCTTTTACATGCTTTAAGGCAAACATTTTATGACCAAACAATTATTTCAGAATAATCACATCACATCACACACAACCATCTTCCCCATGTTCCCCATTGATTCTCCACATTCAGGAAAAGTCAAAGGTCAAAAGTTGAAGGTCAAATTAAGGCTTTGGTTCAGCCTATATGGGAAGCAGGTCTGAGAGCCAGTGCCTAAGGCTAATCAGAAAAAGATAAATATTTCCCATGAAAAACTTCAAAAGAAATGAAAAAATAAATTGATTTTTTGATGAAACAGATTTTTTGATGAAACAAATTTTTTTATTTCCTTTTGTATTGAAACATGCGCATTGTAATGAAAGGGGGAACAACAATATCTGATTTTTAAATTTTTTTTGGAAATTGAAATTAATTGAAAAATTTCTTTTCATTTTATTGAAAAAAATCAAAACATTTAAAAGGAAACCATTTTTTTTTTTCAAATAAATTGTTTTGCTAGAGAGAAGCTTTTCTTGGCAACCCCCCTTCCCTTCCTTTTGGAATAAAAGAAATTTCAAACAGTTCAATCGGTGATGCTTCAGTGAGAAGAGACACCCTGTCACCTGCCTTCCATCCCCACTTGTTTATACTAACACAGGGCTGTTAGTTTCTGAGCCCAGAGGATTGCAGCTGCCAGGGTATCATACTGGGAGAGAGGCAGTCCTTTTAGTTGGGAGCCAACTCTAGTTCAAAGCCAATAGCTTTATGTTTCACCCGTAAGTAACAGGAAGTCATTACAGATGCTAGAGCAGCGAGAAACACCACCTAACAAGCAGGATGCCAGAGTCTGCAACCTGTGAATGGTGTGAAGATGTAGCCTCAGGTCAGAGCGCACTCACATTGCAAATAATCCAACCTTAAGATGAAGGAATGGGTGAGGCTGCAAGTTCTGAATCTGAAAGGAAAGGACACAACCTTCATGTCAAACATGTAGGATAGAAAGCACACTTGATAACCACTGCTACCGGAGAGGTCAAAAGCAGCTGAAGATGGAACAAGGCACTCAGGCAGCCTGGCTTAGAAATGAATGGCTGGCATACACCATCAAGTAGGAGTTTTGCCTTTCTCCTTTAGTTGCTTTCTCCAGCCAATGGCATTGCAGGCTTGTCTGTGCTGAACTTCAGTCAGTTAGCCCTAATCCATACTCCAATCTCTATACAGCACTGGGTAAGGCACTTCTTTACACCCGCAGGATAGAGAGAAAGAGAAATGTAAATCTGGGTGCCATCAGCATACTGAAGTCATTGTAAGCCATCCTTCCTTACCAACCCTCCTTACAACCTCCCTTCTACTCAAAATGTAAATGGGGGCAAGACAGCCTGTGGGATCCCCCAAGAGGAAGCCCTCTGACAGATGAAGACATAGATGAACATTTGCCCAGGCTATCTTTCAGGGACTCCCAGAATCAGAGCCACTGAAAAATAACACTATTAACCCCTTCTAGGGTCCACAACCATTAGCCTGTCAGGAACACCCTTACTGAGTTCATCGGCAAAGCTGCTAAGCCACTCCCTTTCCCTCATTCAGATTCCTCCTGAAGACTCACTTCTTCTGTGGGAATGTTTACATGTCTATGCTCAAGCCTAACACCCCTTGCATCTACACTGCAATTGCACTAACCTAGCACTCAGACCCAGGGTCCAAGGACCTTGCACCTTCATAATATATGTTGGTCCAGTTTAGAAATGTAACATTTTATGTCTGTGAGATTCCACAAGAATTAGTTCTGTGCTTCTCCATTGAGCTATTTTAGACAATAACCTTCTGTTTCTTGTCCTGTTTCAGGCCCCTCAATCTCTACTGCCTGGTGTTCATCAGGAACTCGATCCCTGGCCCAACGTACCTTCAAGGACTGTTCCAAAAGGAAGCATTTATGTGATGAAGATATGGTCAATGTTCTTTAATTAATGGAGATATCCTGTCTCCTAGAACTGGATGGGACCTTGGAAGGTCATTGAGTCCAGCCCCCTGCCTTCACTAGCAGGATCAAGTACTGATTTTGCCCCAGATCCCTAAGTGCCCCCCTCAAGGATTGAACGCATAACACTGGGTTTAAGCAGGCCAATGCTCAAACCACTGAGCTATCCCTCCCCCTCTTGAGAGATCTGACCAGCAGGTTCTGTACCAGAAGCAGAGGGACACAAGACAGGAGCAAGGGCATGCTAGGAGGCAGGAGGAAAGGCTGAGGCTTGTTGTCCAGGTGGAGGAGGGGGTTTCAGTGAGGGAGCATGCACCTGCAAAGCAGTTCCTGGAACAGGAATGGTAGCAAAGGGAGGAGGACATACCTCAACAGAGAGAACTGTTTCAGCAACTCACCTCCATCATGGCTGCAAGAGCACCGGTTCCTACTGCCTCCCCCACACCATGGCCTGATCCCCCTGCAATGTACCATCACGCATGCAGTAGCTTGGACAACTCCATGCCAGAGTGACCCATGCATTCAAGTCTCATAAGCGGCTGGGCAGGGCAACTAAACCCTGTGCAGTCTTCCTTCTTCAACCCCTTTCCTGTGGATGCCTCCCCCTGCAGCTCCAAGTGCATGGAAAACAGGGAAAGAAGGGAAAAGAAAATGTTGGCCAGGAAGCATGTAGCGGAAGCGGGTTTGAGTTGGGTTTGTACTGTTTCTAGCATTTTTTTCTTCGAAAATGTTCTTTTGGTACTTGTTTTGGGGTGTTGTAATGGCATCTGGTCTGTCCAACACTGGGTGACTGGTATTTACTGGGTGACTGGTGTTTACAACACTGGGTGACTGGTGTTTACAAATAAAGCCTTTTAGGTCTTCAAGAAAGTTTGTTGCTGTCACTGCATCACGTGATACAATCATAATTTCAGGTAATAAAGCTAAAAACATGATCATGAGCAATTATACATTAGTAAGCAAACACTATTCCTCTGCTTACCAACATGCAGCAATTCACATTTCAATAAATTCCATACATAAACCCATGCTGCTCCCCCAACCCCACAATTCATTATCATGTTATTCATAATTATATTGCACGGAAATCAAGCCCACACACCTTCCAAAGCACTAAATGTCTGTCCCAACATTTAATTAGCCCCTTTTCCCTCACAAGCACATTCATCCATAACGTGAGAACACAAATTATCCCTGACTTTAATGCACACCACCTTGGGATAAACCACATGCCTGATTGCCTTAGATCATTCTACCCACAGTTGACTTTACAACCCCAAACTGTTTGGCAACAGACCTGTAGCAGTGTGGGGTAGCCAGCTTCCAGACAGTTATATCAACCTGCTTCTGGACTGGCCAGGGTGACCTCAGTTGTGTCTCTTTATGCGGGAGGGTGGGGGCAAGCATCTTGCAAAGTTCCAGAAATGTAGCTTTCTTCATGCTAAAATTCTGGACCCACTGCTGATTAGCTCAGATTTGAATGATGATGTGATCCCACCAGTCTGTGTTGTGGCTCTGCCCCAGAAGCGCCGGTCTACATAGAGGACATCAGTGGCTATGCCAGTTGTACTGAGCAGCATCTGCCAATGTGAGTCTGCCATGCCAGGGTACTCCTCCCCTGCTCTCTCCTCCTCCTCCTGCCTCTCCATCAGGAAACCCATCAGGTACCTTTGGTGGGACAGAAAACACTACCAAAATGTCCACCAGTGCCTCACAGGTGTGCTGCTAGTTTCCTGACACAGGAGTGAAAGTGAAAGCAAGAGAAGTTCTTCAAAAGGTGCCTCCTCATGCTGCTGGCTCTGGTAGCTGGGAGCACACAGACCAAAATGACTTCTTGGCAGGCTGTGTTGGTGGGCTGTTCAAACATCCTGTAATGTGAAGGTATGATGCAAGGTATCTCGGGGAACACCCTACACCACCATGTTCATCTTTATAAAATGATTGTGTGGTATCCAATGCAAAGTTCGTCATGTTGGGTGTCTTCGGAAGGCTCATGATGCACTGAGCATTGTTGTTACAGTAATGTTATAGTGATGTTATAGGTTATAATTTCATGTATGTAATTATGAAAAGGTATCCTCATGACTTAAAATAAGCCCAGGCAAAAGCTCTCCAAGAGTAGAGAGGCGGTTTACACCTCATCAGGGCAGGTATGAGGCAAACCCAGCCCAGCCTCACAGGAACAAAGGACCCTGGCCTACGCAGCAACAAAAGAATCTATTAGACTTTTGAGTGAGTCACCCCCCCTTCCTTTGGTCAGTTTGGAACTGCAATGAGGTAATGCTCACCTGACTCTAAGGGGGGGGGGCAAAGCCAAGAGGGAAGAAAGAACATGATAAAAGGGAGAGATATTTGCCATGCTCTCTTTCTCTTCCACCTACATCTACAGACACCACCACCAAGCGACTGAAGCACTGATCAAAGGGGAGAGCCTGGCTGAAGAGCAACCAGCCAGCCTGTGGTGAGAAGCATCTAAGTTTGTAAGGGCATTGAAAGTGTTAAAATCAGCTTACAATGCGTTTTGCTTTTATTTCATTTGACCAAATACCCTTGCTATGCTTTGACTTATAATCACTTAAAATTTATCTTTGTCGTTAATAAATCTGTTTGTTTATTCTACCTGAAGCAGTGCGTTTGGTTTGAAGTGTGTCAGAGACTCCCCTTGGGATAACAAGTCTGGTACATATCAATTTCTTTGTTAAATTGACAAACTCATATAAGCTTGCAGTATCCAGTGGGCATAACTGGACACTGCAAGAGGGAGGTTCCTAGGGTTGTGTCTGGGACCAGAGATATTGGATAGTGTCATTCGGTTGCACAATCCAAGGAGCAGTTTACATGCTAGAGGCTATGAGTGAACAACCCAGGAGTGGAGGTTCTCACAGCAAAGCAGGGTAAGGCTGGCTCCCAGAGTCAAGGATTGGTGTGACCTAGTAGATCACCGGTCCAGATAACACCAGGGGAATGTCACAGAAGGATGGGCAATAAAGTGTTCCCACAGTTCAACATAGTGATAGGGCTGGAGTGGCCACATTTTGGGAGGGTGCTAGGGCCTTTGGGATATGGTTGATTTGACTCGGGTCTATGCACTGCAGTGTGGATGCCAGAGCCCCAGAGTTGAGCATAGGTTACAAAAGTCTTAATGTAGGTGTGATGCTGTATGATTGAAATATCACCAATAATATCATTAATATTGCCACTGTTAGACAATTGCAACAAATCATGTACAAAGTATGTCATATAAGATGTCAATGGAAAAGTTATGATTAAGGCTACGATTTAGTCACAGGTATTTTTTAGTATAAGTCATGGACAGGTCATGGGAAATAAACAAAAATTAATGGCTCGTGACTTATCCATGACTTATACTATAAATACTTCTGACTAAATCTCGGGGGGGGGGGGTGTCTTTATTGGTGGGGGGGCTGCCGCTGTTGGGGGAGGGCAGTGGGACCAGCTGCTGGGTGCCACTGAACAACGGCTGCTCCGGCTGCCCTGGGACTGCTGCTGGAGACAACTGACAGCGGCTGCTTCGGCCGCCCGGGGACTGCTGCCTCAGCCAGAATATGGGTAATGGCTGCCCCTGTGAGTCATCAAGCCATGTAAAGGCATGTGATTTGCTCATGTGACCCATGACTCCATCTTGTGCCAGTAATTTCCCACAAACTGTGCTGTGAGCTTTGTTTTGTGACAATACAATTCCAAGCACCTGGCAGAGGGTATAAAGGACCCTTGAATCTTCTCCATGTTGCCTCTTTCCTGCTCTGATTCTCTGAACTATGCACTTACAACTAAAAGGAGCATTCTATTCTATGGACTGAGGACCTTCCAATCTTTTGGAAGTTACCAGAGACTTTACAAGCCAGAAGTTTATTCCATCACTGCCACAAACCTGATATAAGAACTTTGCAATGATTGTATGTATATGATCTATTCACTGTTTTAACTCTCTTCTTTTCTCTTATAAATAAACCTTTAGAGTTTAGTTACTAAAGGATTGGCAGCAGTGTGATTATTGGGTAAGATCTGAGTTATATATTGACCAGGCTATGTGACTGATCTCTTGAGATTAGAAGAACCCTTTGTTTGTTGAAATTGGTTTTCAATAACCATTCATCATAAACTCTAGTGTCTGGGTGGTGAGATAAGGTCTGGAACTTGGTAACCAGTGTGGTGAGAAAGAAGTTTACTTTTCTTACTGGCTTGGTATATCTAATGATAGAATAACCACCAGTTTGGGGTGAGTCTGCCCTATATCTCAGTAGTTTGTCCTGAATCTGGTATTCTCAGCTGTGACCCACCGAGGCACAGTGACAGTAGGATTAAAAAAACAGTGTAGATGCTCAAGCCCAGGGTTCTCTAATATGGGTCAGCTGACTTGAGTCTGTAGTCTGATTCTTTAATGGTTGATAATTGTACTTGGTTGCCAATTAATACCAATTTAAAGAGTTGGGAGTAATAGGGTTCTAATCCCAGAATCAGACACAACAGAATTAAAATTGACAAGTTCAATATCTTGTGGGAAACCCTGACACTCACACTGCAAAGACACTCACACTGAGGCCAAAAGCAAAGCCTTAGCCCCTTTTATTAACACAATCAATAAAGACAAGAAAGCTCCAAATCACATAAACAAATAGCAGTAGTAATAGTATTAGGTATATCTTTGGTCTTCCTTACATATGTTCATATAAGTATAGACTCACAAACTTCCTTGTGGATCTGGTGGTAAGAGACAAAGGACAAGCCCTGTCCCTGGCATGTCCCAGGAGTCCGATTGTTCAGACTCCAGGGCCCGAAGGTCAGCGATAGATGATGAATATGAAGAGCTGAAGGGCCCAATGATGAAAAGCTCATTATCCCTTACATAGTGACCTGGCCTATTATAGGGCCCAAGTGACTGTCATGAATATTCATTCAGATGCCCAGCCTCCCATGTCCATATCTAACTTCCTCACCCTAATAATACCAGAGTGCCTTTATTCTATAGGCTATATAGGCTAACATATTAATGCCTTTTAGCTCATTACCATATACATCAACTATTGCTAAAGCAAGTTTGAGGTTAAACATCTGCTAACAATTTTATCCTATCGAAGCCTAGTATCAATTCAATGTTCCTGTCTTCTCCTGGTTTCGTTATTTACCAACTCCCCTCTTAAGCAAGCAATTCCCAGTTCCCCAAAATCTAGGGTAACTTTCAGGCCATTTTATCTACACTAAGAGTCATAGGCCTAGGCTTCACATATGCTAACCTGCTTAAGCAAATGTTTTACAGGATACAGGCCTTGTGTTATTGCTAAGTAAAATCAAATGCTAAGCTTGCTCTATGGGCTACAAGTCTTACTTAACCTGGGTTTACATTGCAGAATAGATATACCTTATGACACCAACAGAAACTAGCTAAGTGTTCTATTTGTTCTAAGTGTCCTTAGCCTCTGTTTGCCAGAAGCTGGGAATGAGTGACAGGGGATGGATCACTTGATGATTACCAGTTCTGTTCATTCCCTCTGGGGCACCTGGCACTGGCCACTGTCGGAAGACAGGATACTGGTCTAGATGGACCCTTGGTCTGACCCAGTAGGGTCATTCTTATGTCCTTATTTATCTACCTCATTTGTTCATCTTCTAAGTGAACTGCTGGTTTGTGTGGAGAGAGAATCATAAGGACACTGGCATTGAAATTAAAAACATGAATAGTGCCATTAAGGACATGCTTAAGTGCTTTGCTGGATTAGAGTCTTGGAGTGGGTAACTTTTCAAAACAAAAAAGCCTGTGTGACTAATAAGCCATGTGACTATTTTAACCTGACCTCTTTGTGTGTTGTACCTGTTGCCCCTACACTCTTTGTCTTGGTGTTTTTAGGACTGTAAACCCTGTGGAGTAGTAGAGGCTGTGTTCTGCATGATTGGAAAACATCTAATACAGCAGCAGCAGCAAGGAGGCTCAGGCCAGGGCGGGGAAGGAGGAGGCTTGGGCAAGTGGCTTAGGCAGCTCTGTGCTGGGGGAGGGAAAGGGATAGGGGGCTTGGGCCAGTTCCGCGCTGGGGGAGGGAAAGAGGGCAAAGGGAGAGGAGGCTCGGCCAGCTCCGGGCCAGGGAATACAACTCACTCTGTACACAGGCTCCATCGTCTTCCAATCTGGCCGGGGTGGGGCCTCAAGGGGAAGAAAAGGAGTGGGGCTGAAAGGCAGGAGGGAAAGAAGCAGCAGGGGGCAGAGCCAGAGTGATGGTGCTCTGGTGAGGCCCCCAAATTGGCCGGATCCCCTGGACAAGGCTCCTGTCGGCCCATATGGTAATCCACCACTGGGAGTAAAGGCTGTGTTCTCCACGACTGGAAAACATCTAACACAATGCGGATGCAATTTCAATTTAAATACAAACAACAGCCTTGGTTTGATCATTTATAAGGTACTTCCAGTACCCAATTCACAGGGGTTTGAGGCTTAATTAATATTGTTGAATCATTTTGAGAGCCTTGCCAGAAAGGCACTGGAGGTGAAGTTGATTTCTATTTCCAAATGATTTTGTTTTGTCATGCATTCAGAGCATCGCTATTCCACCCATATGATTCCCCTTTACATTTTTCCAATATAAAATGTATTTCTGAAGCCCACTTGGGCCAAATTTTATATTAAATGTAGACTTATAAATAGCTTGTAAATGGTTAATGAATGATTAACTATTTATTAAAACAGCTATTAATAAATTGTTAGAGTGTCCAACAGGTTGTTTATAACTAGATCTGGTTGATACTCAGAATTTTCATTTCACAGGGAATTCCAACATTTTGAAATGTATTTTCTATCTGAATTGGACCAGAAACAAAAAGATTTCTTCTGAAATCAAATAAAAAAAAAATCATTTCAGGTTGATCAAAATGTTCAATTTTGATAAAGCATTTCATTTCAATGTTGATTTTGTAACATTTTTATATGATATTAATTTATAACAAAATAAATTTAGAAATGAAGTCATTTTGAAGTGAAAAAATCAAAACATTCCATTCTGACAAGGTCAAAATATTCTGTTTTCAATTTTCCTTCCAAACAAAATTTTGTTGAAATGGACATGTTCTTGTGTAAAGTTTTGATTTCAATGAAACAGCATTTTCCAACAGAAAAACGTTCCTTCGGAAAAGTTTTTGACCAGCTTTACTTAGAACCACAGCTTCTAACTATCTATTATCCATTCTACTCATATCTGTGACATGCGTATCAAAGCTATTAATGATTTATTAACCCCTTATAAAGGTATTCTTAATATAAGAAGTGTGCCCTATATTTGTTTGAAATGTTGGTGTGTGGTATTTAAGGTTTCTTTGTTTTTAAGAACTTCTTCCTCAAAGCTCCCCATATTCCTGATTCTGTACTGTGTCCTTTGCAGTTTGTTTGAGAATGTTTTACGTCCAAACTGGAGACGATCCCTCCTATCCTACTGTCTTGGCTCACACAGCTTGCATATTCTCTACCCAACAAAAATGACATTAGAAAGCTATGGCTAGCTGTATAAAGCAACAGACTTGCATCTGAAGAAGTGAGGTTCTTACCCATGAAAGCTTATGCTCCCAATACTTCTGTTAGTCTTAAAGGTGCCACAGGACCCTCTGTTGCTTTGTATAAAGCAAGAACACTAGAAGAGTTAAACTCCACTACAGCAGCACAGAAATTGTAATTCCACTTAAGGTAATCACTAGGGAGCAATTGAAGGAGAAATAAAACGGTGGTGTTCTCATTTCCATAAGCAAATGAAAATAATTTAGATGACTTGTATCTAGATGAAGGAGAACTCCTACATAAAAACTAATTACCTTCAGTACTAATTACGATGAGGAGGATAAAGGATGGACCTTTTGAAAAATATCCAAAGATACTAAATGGATTTTATTAATAAATGAAATAAGCTGAAAATGAGAGTTATGATGTATTATATTTGGACCTAGATTCAATAAAAACTCTGCCTGGCTTCCACTTCAGAGAGGCACCATAAAATCAATTTATTATATGAAGCCAGATGGATCTTTTATTAAACCTGGCCCCTACTTATTACATAACATTAATTATCATCAGACCTCAGAGGAAACAATACCACTGGTCGATGAATCAGTCACTATTCCCATAATTTTAAGTACTAGTGAGAGGGGAAATATAGTTTTAAATCAATTGAAATATATATCATCAGATGAAAGAGCAGGGCCTGTAATCCATTTTTGGGTGTAATTTGCTCATGGACTTGAAATTTGTTTAAAACAATATGTCCCCTTTCCTTGACATTCAGATCATCAGTGGCACTGGCCACACTAGGCTCTTGCTCTTTATTTTGATGGCTCCGTAGTCCAGTGCATCAGGCACTGGAGTGGGGAATCAGGAGACTGTGTTCTATTCCCAGCACTGCCACTGGCAAGCAATGTGATAGTAAACAAATCACGTCCCCTCTATATAACATCGTTTCCCTATCTGTCGAATGAGGAGAATGATACTTCTCAGCTTTGCCACCAGTCTTCCAGTGCTTTGACCTAAAGACCAATCGCCTTCTCAGGTTGATACATTTCAGTGCAATTTTTAAACCAGACTTGCAGTTCTGCACACGCAAATATTGTACCGGACAGGAAATGGCATAAATAAATGGCTAATGCAAAACTGTAGGCTCACTGTAGGTGCAAAATTGTGCCTATATTAATAGAGGGCCTGCTTTTAACAGGCTCTGTGGAAATATCCACTGTTAGAAAGGACAAGCAGCTGATACTTCATAATCCTGTGGTTCCACTTGCTGATATAGTCCGAAATTCACCTTATTGCGGAGGACCCACACAAGACTCTGCTGCGTATAAACCATTAACACAGGGCTTAAGTTGGGCCTATGGCCTTGCACAGGCCATTGTTATTACATGAAGCACAGTGGCAGAGTCTTTGGCATGAATGTGGGAAAAATCCAAGTTTGGTCCCACTTTACATTAAGGTTACATTTATAAATAGTGTATAAAAGGTTGATAAATGTCACAAATGTTATAAGACTGTAACAGACCTGAGTGGGATGTGTTAGAGATGGTTATAAGCACCTTAGTGGAAGGCATTATAGATGGTTATAACCCATGCTTATAACCACCTATTGGACCCACTGGGCTCTATAGCAATTGACTAGTCATTTATTAAAAACATCTATTAACCATTTGTTAACCCTTTATGAATGGAGCCTTTATACAAAGTATGACCCAAAGTTCAAAGCCAGCCTTGCATGTTTTTTTTTATTTCATTTTTTTAATTATTACTCACTCCCGTCACATGGCATCAGTGTGTTCTAATATGGAGGCACAGGGACTGGCTAGTGAATTTAATTCGGTGAAAAGTGCCCATTAAACCATCCCAACACCTTCTCTTTTTCCACAAAATATACAGCTTGGCCAGTGGCAGTTCAAGCTTCCACACATTGTCCACACTGTATTCCTCAATGCTGACCTAAAAAGGTGCCACCTCTGGGACCCTGGGTAGCTCATTTTGCATGCCATTTTGCTGCATGAGGGCTCAATCTTGTAAGCACACGCTGTATGCAACTCCCATTGCAAGTTCCATATCAGAATGCTGTCAGGACTGGTTCCCAGTTGAATGCTGATCTCCTGTGAAAAGATTACAGTAGATCTCATTACTTTGCTGTATTGGGATGGTGCACTAGAGGCTATGCCTTTGGGTGCAGCATAAAACATGTCAGGAGACTCATTAAAAGCCTCCCTTTTCATTTGCCTTCAAGGTCCACTTACACAGCTTTGCTTCTTAACACTGATTTGGTTTTTTGTAATCATTGCATATTTTCAGAGCAGAGTAAAATAGAGATTGTATGTTAGTGAAATCATTGACATAAAAACCGTGAGAGGAGTCAGATATAAACCAAAGAAGTTCACATGAAGGAATAAGGGGCCAGCTTTAAACCCTTGAGCATCCCACACTACAACCAAGTGCATTGCCAGCCTGCTACAAAGGATTCTTCAGTGAGCAGATGAAATATAGTCTGATTATAAGGAGGTTCAAAGATGGGTCTTTGTTCCTAAAGCATGAACCTAGAAGTATGTGCCCCAATAGCAGCAATAGTAGGTTTTTAATTTTACTACTCAAGACTGTTTGTAAATATCCTTTCAGAATTCATCCATACAGTCATTTTTTCGATTGGCATCCCCCTCCCTCCAAAATTTTAAACACAACTGTCTTACCGTAATGCTTTGAGCACTTCACATGGTGCTTATTTATGGGTGACAACGTTTCTCCTATAGTGTAGAACATCAGTTCAATCTTTAGATACTCAGTATTCATCCATAATGCCTTACGAGTGCTGCTTTTAGAGACTTACACTGACCACATATTTGTGTGTGTGTGTGTGTGTGTGCGCGCGCGTGACCATCAGAGAGAATATCACTTCAGTACAGCTCTGGGAATGGCATTTGTTACAGAACGTACGAGTGGAAAGCAGTCTAGTCACTAGGGTCTAGAGGCTACTGGCAAAACTGGAGCAGTTTCCTCTCACTTACACTAGTGCAGTGTAGTGTAATCACAGCTACACCAGACAAAAACTGATGTAAATGGGAGGATACTCAGTTCCTGCTACTCCCCCACAAAAAGAAAAAAAAAAACCTCAAAAATGTTTATGTAAATGTAGTTTTTTAAGTCAATATTTAGCATTTGTAAAGGCATTTCAAAAAGTCAAGTAGCTATATGGCATATTTTCCCATCACAGATCGTTTTAAGTATCTTTTTAAGGGTCCAATCCCATAAACATTACTCATGTAGGAGCTTGCAGGATGGGCCTTAAGATAGGTCACATTTTAAGCCTAGAATATCCATGTACAGGTGTACAAAAAGGAGATGGTCCTGATCCTGTTTCTATGGACGTTAATCAGAGATTTTCCCAGGAACTCCCATGATCAGGCCCTCATGAAAAGAGTGTTGAGGAGTAAGGCCCAGATCCTCCCAATGTGAGCTAGATGCCTAAATACCTTTGAGGATCTGGGCCTTGGTGTAAGAAGGGCTGCCAGGCACATTAAGAATTTTTGTAGATGCCATATATAGAGCATAAAGGTCATTGTTTAAGTTCAGCTGCATATGAAATAGTCATCTATGGAATGCGATCATTGTTTATGATCTAACATGGACAGCATGCTCAGTGTTGTAAAAGACAAAAAACACAGACAGTCACTGCTACGAAGATCTGATCAGTCGTCTCCCTTCCTTCCGCACTCCAGATATTAATCAAGTACCTGTACAATTTTGTATACAATGCTTTTATCATCTTGGAGCTGGACTATGCCCACCCCATCACCAGCCAAAACATATGAATGGCCCTTAAGAAAACCCATTATCAGATGTTTTTCTCTATCTAAACATTTTATTTAATCTGAATGTGGGTATAGGTTTAAGGGCACCGTGGCAGTGAAGTTGATCAGAGTTATGATGTCAAGAATGAATTTCTGTGAGTTGGTCTACATTCAGGTTAGATTTACTTCAAGCTGCCCCTCTGTGATATATTCCAAATGGCTCATTCATAACATGCAAAAAACATGAACCTTTCTAAATTCAATCACCTCACAACACCAGAGTGCAGTTTCTCTTAGTTTAAAGGTTTATAGTGGTTGGTTGTCATGGTTACAAGGGGAGCTGTGTAAGTTGTTAGACCCCTTTTTCTTCCTCTTGAATGCACCCCTCAGGTGACAGGCTTGGCTTCCCGCCCCTCATTCTGGGTGGAACCATGTTGTCCACCCGCTCTCAGAGTGGATCTCTGGGCTGCAGCTCCGTTTCCCATATGTAAGCCCTTTCATGCCAGAGACCTGTGACCAGTAGCTTATTAAAATGATGCAAAAGCAGCATCTTCAAAACCAAAACATTATTTATTGATTCCCCCAAAGGTACAAGACACACAGAACAAAAGTTAAAAACAAGGCCTACACACCTGGGTCTGTCTTGCACCTTGATCTTTTCTTGACAGCTTTGGTAAGAGCCCCCTATTTGACACCCAACTCAGGGAGTAGCAGACTCTGATTGCATCATGCTCCTCCTGTCTCTCTTTCCCTTTGGGCTCAATCTGCTGACAACCCACCCACCCTCCTCCTTCCCAAGACCAGCATCTTTGAGGTTTAGAATCCTTTTTCGATTCTACACTACAGCCTTGGGAAGAGTAAATCAAGCCAGGCTGGATGCAGTCAGTTAGGTAGGTACTTTCCAGTCAGTGGCCCAGCCATTAATATCAACAGATAACAAGAGGGACATATATTTATAAACAATGCCACATATAGTTCCACTCCCTCCTTCACCACATTGTTTATGGCTTTTGGATATGGGATACCAGTGTCCAGTATTCCTTCTCCATACGGATGTGGTTGCATTTCAATGACAGAAGGGTTGAGAATTTCAAATCCGTATAGGGAATTCAGATTTTAATATGAATAAAAGATGTTTGTCTAAATCTCCTAGACTGCCTTGAACAAAATCTCAGTTGCATGAAATGTAATATGGTATATGAACATAAAGCATTTTGGGATCTTTTATGCTGAAAGATGCTAGGTTATGTAACTAGCTCCATAGCTGAGGTTGTAACACAAGGAACTACTCTATATCTGATTTGCAACCACCTTTTCATAGGAACAAATTATTTATATAGGGGAAGACAAGAATTTGACCTGGAATTTCAATAGTATAAGACAAAGTTTTCAGTTACATGAAAACAAAATGAAATCCCTTAAAAATATTTCACTCCTCTGAAATGAAGAGATTTTAGAAATTTAGCAACATGTTTTTACAAGTCCATTAGCACTCATGCACAAGGCAGTTCTGAATGTAGCCTCTCTACCGAGGTGTATCTCAAGCCTCCTCCCTGGTGCTTGCTACTTGGAGTAGGTTACAGAAGGCAAGAGCAACTGCAACTGATGTATTATGTGTGGCAAACTGTAGCAAGCCCAATAAAGATACCAGTGTCTGTAATACAAGACAGGTTTCTGTATAGTCTGAACTGGACTATGGACTGGTGATGCTGCATGTTTTGAAGTGCACCCTAAAAACACACTCATCTCTGTAACTGCATTAAGATGAGTTAACAGATAATGAGCACAAAATGAGTGTTTGTTTAGCTGGAGTAAATGACCTCATAGCTCCTTGTTGAGGGGTATGCACACCCGTCTCCTTGGGGCCGGTTGGGGTTGTGATACCACCGTGGTTACAGTCTACTCAACTATCCCTAAGCTCAGAACAACTTGACCCAACAGCTAGAGTCAGTATGGTTTCTCTGGGGATCAGAGCAGTGTGGCCTAATGGCCAAAGTCAATAGGCTTCCCTTAGGGTCAGGGCTGTGTGGCTTAATAGCAAGTCAATATAACTGCCCTCAGGGTATCAGGGTTGTCCAGCCTACGAGGCTGAGTTGGTATAGCTGCCCTTAGGGTCAGGGCTGTGTGCCCCAGTGGCCAGAGTCAATATGTCAGCCCTGGGGATCAGGGCTATGTGGCCTAATGGCCAAAGTCAATAGGCTATCCCTTGGGGTCAGGGCTGCATGGCCTAATGGCCAGGGTCAATAAGCTACCCTGGGGGTCAGTGCTGCACAGCCTAATGGCTAGAATAAATACAGCTGCCCTCAGGTTCAGGGCAGCATGGCCTAATAGCTAGAATCAAGGTCTTCCCTGGGGATCAGGGCTGTGTGGACTAATGGCCAGAGTCAGAGGCCGCCACCCAGGGGGTGACGGCCAGGTTGCGGGACCTGGCCCCTCCTGGCTCCACCGGGTCCTGGCCATGGGCCCTGTCAGCAGCAAGTGTGGTCACAACCCAATCAGCGGGGATCCTACCACAACACGCTGACCTTCGTCAGGTGGAAGATACCACTCACCTCACCTCCCTGGACCACTTCCTACCATGTCTCCTGAAGCCAGGGGTCCATACATCACTGGGGTCTTTGAGCTCCTTGGTGGGGCTATCTCCCTGGGATTCTGATTCCAGTTGGCCAGCCCTAGGCAACAGGTCTCTTGTCTGGACTTTGGGATCTCTGGTTCCTGCAGTCAGGTGCTGAAGCAGCTCCTGGGCTGGAGCCTCCACCAAGCATCCTCCCTCCTCAATGGTCAGGCTTGAATGAGCTGGGCTGCTCCCTTTTATACTGAAGCAGCAGTTGGAGCATGCCCAGCATGGTCTGAGAGCGGGACTTCCCCCACCCATAGTGTTGGGTTAAACTTTTCTTGCCTAGTGCGGGGTATGCACACCCCGTCACACTGCTGAAAGCAAATACCACCTGATTTGTTACATCCTGTTTATGAGGTCTGTGATGAAAAAGAGTGAGGACACCAAAATTATTGACACAGCAATGCACCAAGACTCGCTCAGCCCTCAGCAGATGGGCCTTGTCTTACAACCTGAGACTTCCACTACCAGCTTGTTCTCTGAAAGCGCCCCCTCGTACCCCTACCTCCAGTTCTTAAATTTCTCCATCTTGTTTCATTGACTTCATTATCATTGGCAAAGCATGAATGCCTTCCTTTACCTTTTGGCAGAAATCCTCCTTTCTCCCCCCTTACATAACCACCAACACATTTTCTTCCTCAATTTCATCTTCTTTACTGTTTTTTCAGGTTGCAGTCAAATTTTAGCTATTAATACTTTATGTTGTTCTGCCAGATATTCACTCAGTATTACCTTTACATCTTTCATAATTTTCATATGTTCTCTTCTTAACAAAATATAGTCCATCTGGGCTTTACTTTTTCCACTATAGGATGTCACCAGGTGGATTTCTCTTTCCAAACCATGTATTCACCACTGCAAACCCATTAAACAAACACCACTAAACCCACTTCTCTCCTTCTTCATTTCTTTTACCAAAGCCAAATTTACCCACCCCTCCATCTATTAGGCTCTCTTTACCAACACTGCAGTTTAAATTATCACTGACCACTACCAAGGCGTTTCTCTCAGCCAGAGCCACCAACTCTGCCGGTTAATTTCTAAAGCTCTCCTATTGCACAGGTCTATCTAGTTACAGAGCATATGCCAACATCATACATATAACCCTACACTCTATCATCAATCACATTGCTATCAATTGGTCACCCCTTCTTTCTACCATCATGACACCTTCAGCAACCTCTGGTCTCACAGTCATAGCTATCCCATTCATATTCTTTTTTCCTCTAGACAAACTTTTTAAATCCATGTTTCAAGACTTGACTTTTGCATCCACACCACCTAGTTTCCTATAGCCACGGTATACAGATTTTCCTTCTAGCCATTGCCTCAGCCACGTCACCTAACAATACTGAACCCCTTGAAGTTAAATGCTTTAGAAGCAAACTGGCTTTGGATTGATCAAGTGTAGCACTTTAGCCCTTAGAGTGATACCTTCATAAAACTTTAAGTGCTGGAGTATTCAAATAGTTACTTCTCCAGGCAGGTAAGGAGCTCAGACGGGCCAAGAGCTACTAGGGTCCAAGGTCTCTGGGTTTCCCTGCCACATAGATCTCACTACTAATTCAGTCCTGTGGATTCCCTGAGCTTCATAGTTGAGAAATCTGTACTTCTTTACTGAGAGGGCAAGAAAAAACTCTGGCTTTTAAATGCTAAAGGTGGTGTGTGGCAGGGGTGCTTAAAGCATAAGAGGCAGCATGCAGCTCAGCTAGTGTGGTGATATGGAGTCTCTAACTTCTTTCTGGCAAAGTTGTTGAGACTCATCTGCAGAGACGTACATGTTGACAGAGGTTTTAAGTATATCTGAGGGGGTCACAGTTCAGGTTGCTTGCGGAATGTGCAAGGTGGATTTTTACGTGTGGAATGTGCAAGGTGGATTTTTACGTGTGATTAAACCGAATGGAAGGAGCTGTAAGGTTAATGGAATCTTTATGTAAATTTCCTTTCTATTTAATACTTAGGGATTTTTAATTGCAATGTTCTGGTTATGCATTTTGTATAAGGGTTATATTAATCACAGGATCAACCTTCATTACAAGTCAATTTATTTTGCAGGTGACAAATATAAAGATCAGTTTCTTCTAGTCTCAGAGGACTTAAAAAAAATCGGTGTTTTATATCCATTTTAAAAAAAGTTTTATCTTTCACATTGATGCACATCTCCAATATTATCTTCCATCTTCCTAAATATATTTTGTTCCATGGAGAATACTACAAAAAAGTAATAATTGTGAGGCAGAGTTTTCTGCCCATCAAAGCAATGATCAAGGATACTCCCCGTCTGTTCATTTCCACCATCACCCCACTCTTTATTTTTAGTTTTATTTGATGTGGAATCAATCTTAACATTGTTATCCTTTAATCAATGGTTGGGTTTCTGGTTCAGTTCATTTCTTATGTTTGTGAAGTAGCTGGAAAAAAGTCAACAGATAGGTTTTCAGGATGGCAGGAAAACCTCTAGATGGCAGAAGCGCACTACTTAAAATTCCAAAGCTTAATTAAGCAACAAGCTTTAGAAGCATTCTGTGTGCCAGCTGTAGGGGGAAAGGTGCACTGATTATTGACTGGTCCAGTGACCTCTTCCTCCTCCTCTGACTCTAATTGCTGTGCAGATGATCTGTTCCTTACAGCCACTTAAAGGCTATGCCAAAGCTGGTTTTAAAACGTTAGCCCATGCTGTAGATTTGTAAGCTCACCATTCTGGAAAACAATACTGCAGCTTTTGCTAAAGGTGAACTGAAAGGCTTTTTATATTAGACAGACTCCTGCATTCAGGGTTCTGCAAGTGTCCTGTAGCAGTCGATGCCATGTTAGTCTTGCAAAATTACATTCCTTATGCAGTTTTTCGGCACAAGCCCAAAGGGCACTGATCACCCTCTGCTCCCTTAAAAAAAAATGCCACCACTTATTAGTTGTGTAAATATGGATTTAAAGGCCTTACTTTAATCAACCAAGCTTGACACTTTTGGCCTCAGAACCTTGCAGGAAGTGCTCAGTACCTCACAGGGTCCCAATCCTGAAAGGTTCTGAGTGCCCTCATCTCTGCACATCTCAGGCTATTAGCTGCTAATGAGGCCATGAGCCTACAAGGGGGAAACCCAGAATCTAAACTCAGGTCTTGGCAAGTAAGCAAAATGTGTGTAAATCTTAAGTTTAAACAACATTTAGGGGCTGATCCTGTGCAAGCTGTAATCATGTGAGTAGTGCAACAACCTGGCCCTGTACCACTCTGGGCAGTCACTGGCTGGCTGTGACTGGACTCAATAGCTGCATCCCTCATGCTTCCAAGCCAGCTGGGTCTGGGTAGAATCCAGTCACTGTTTTTAGCTCTTGGACCCTAGGGCCCACTCCCAGGCTCAGACATTTTGTCTAATGCCCTTCCTTGGGATATGGGCTGCCACTGCACACCCTCCATAAACCCCAAATCCAGGGTCTGAGACCAACCAATCACTTACACACACTCCTCCAGAGCTCCACTGAAGCTATGGGTGTTCTGAGCTTCTACTTAAACTCCTTCAGGGATAATGTGGCAGGAAAGCAAGGAACAGACGCTTAGCAAAGGAATATCTTAAACCACAGAAACTTTCTTGAAAGCACTTGAAAGTTACAGATCTTTGAAAATAACCAGAAACCCTGAGATGCCTCCTTCCCTAGTCTTCGCGCACTCCTGCTTGTGAGTCTGAGGTTTGTCAGCATTTGCAGCTGGGCAGAGTCCCTCCTGCCCTCTCTCTCCTGTATGTAGGGTTGCCAAGTTTCTAATCGCACAAAAACGAACACTCTTGCCCTGCCTCACCCTGCACCTGCCCTGAGGCCTCGCCCCTTCTCCAAGACCACACCCCTGGTCACTCCATCCCCCATCCCTCTGTTGCTTGCTGTCCCCCACCCTCACTCACTTTCACTGGGCTGGGGCAGGGGGTTGGGGTGTGGGAGGGGGTGAGGGCTCTGACTCTGTGTGTGTGTGTGTGTGTGTGGGCTCGGGGTGGGGGCTGGGGATGAGGGGTTTGGGGTGTACGAGGAGGCTCCAGGCTGGGGCTGAGGGGTTCAGAGTGCGGGAGGAGGCTCAGGGTTGGGACGGGAGGGTAGGTGCGGGAGGGGGTGTAGGCTCCAGCTGGGGGTGTGGGCTTTGTGATGGGGCAGGGGTGTGGGGTGCCAGCCCCAGGAGGGAGTTTGGGTGTGGAAGGGGGTTTGGGGCTGGGGCAGGGGGTTGGGGTGCAGGAGGGGGTGCGGGCTCAGGGCTGGGCGGGGGTGAGCGCAAGTGGCATGAGAGGGAGGAGTTCCTGGCCAATGGGAGCTACAGAGCTGGCACTCGAGGTGTGGACAGCGTGGAGAGCCCTTCTGGCCGTCCCTGAGCCTAGGAGCCGGACATGCCGGCCGCTTCTGGGAGCTGCCGGGAGCCTGCCTTAGCCCCACTACTCTGCCTACTGGACTTTTAGTGGCCGGTCAGCAATGTTGACTGGAGCCACAGGGTCCCCTTTTGACCGAGCATTCCGGTCAAAAACCGGACATGTGGCAACCCTACCTGCATGTCCTACTTCCATGTGACAATGTTTGCCCCATCCTGCACAGAACAAACTCATGCTCTTACGTAGGGTGTCTTCCCTGCGCCATGGGCTCCAACTGGCATACTTCAGTCCTCACCTGGTAAAGCTTACTTCTCTCTCCCATGCCACGTCCTGCCCACTTGCCGCTGTATAGAAAACATATTTTGTTCTATGGGGTGGACCAGCAGTTGAAAGTCATTGTGCCTAGATTGTCGTCTTGATAGCTTCTTATTGATAATGGAGCACATTTTCTGGGCAGGGCAGCTGTCTGTCTGCTCTCAAATAAGTTTAGACTTGTGCCTGGCACATAATACAAAATGGAGTTCAGAATTTGATATAGATAAATCCCACTCTGTCATAAGTAGTTCTTACTCACACAAGTTACCCCCCTGAAGTCAGCGGGACTATTTGTGTGAATAAGGATTCGCAGAGTCTGCCTATATTTTGTCATGGATGTTTGATAGTTTTAGATCTAGCTTTTTCTGCCATAGTACCTCAAGCATCAGATCTCACAATCTGAATAGTGCATACCTGCTCAGAACTTGGATTGGAGACCTCTAAGGATATCCATGTTCCATCAGGAAATGGCATTGTTTATCCAGTACCATTCACATTTCCATCTAGGGTAAGTACTGAACTAATATTCGAGCATGATGTTAGGAGGCTATTTGCTAATAGAGGTACTGCTGTACAGGTAAGAAACAAAACCAAGATCCTTACCATCTGTTGTCAGTAGAGAACCCAAAGCATCTTTTACAAGAGCAGGAGTTTTAACCCTGCTGCCTTGACTAAATTCCAATTTAGGTAATTACCTTCTATCTACCCAGTTTCAGTTTGGACATTCTTCCCTGTGGTGTAATGTTTCTGTGCTCTGTGACGCAGTTGTTGCATTTCATCTGGAAGAGGACTACATTTCAGTGGAGGGCGAAGTAATTCATACATACTGTAGGCAGGACAAAAACCTTTTCTTCCTTCAATGGTTTTTACTCATTCCTGCCAATGTCAATAGTTAAGTCAGAGCAGATATCACGGCACTGATACTTCTACTGTAGAAGACTTTGTCATACAGCGGATTGGGCCAGTGACTATGTCTTGTGATCTATGCAGACAGTGCAAAAAGATAAGATAATTTTGTCTCGCCTTTAAAGCATACCTGCAGTGTTCTCACTGAGTACCTGTATTAATCTGTCCAAATTCTGTTGCTTTTTTAGGCAACATGTACTGTTAGAACAATTGGTACGATTGCTATACCATCCCCCCTTGGAGAATCTCAGAGCACTTTACCAATGAAACCTCACAACACCTTTGTGTGGGTGAGGGAAATATCCCCATTTTATAGATGGGGAAACAAAGCCTCAGAGGGATGTCATGACTTGGCCGAGATATCACAGGAAGTCTGTAGGAAAGTCAGGAATAGAACCCAGTTCTCCCCGCTCCCCTTCCTGGGTCTTAATAGCAAAACCAGCCTTCCTCCTAAACATGTGCCTCCAAACATATTGGTCTACATGGAGAGGGGAGGCTGGGGGGTGGAGTTAGATATTAATAATAGCTTATTGGAATGTGCAGTTTGAATTCCACATTTTCAAATAGGTGTCTCCAGTTAGAGACTAGTTTGTGTAGGTGCCACATAAAATGGTAGGTTTGCTTTTCTAACTACTTTTAAAGAAGATCCATTTGAAAAAAGTTGCAGTCTCACTAAAACTGTAGTTTATTTTCAGAGAAATCACAGAGGGTTATTTCAGCATCCTGCCAAAGAATGTGGGGGAGGGGGGGAGGAGAGGAATGAATAGATAGGAAAAGGAGGGAGGGAGAGGAAAAAAAGAACAAATATGGTGGGAAAGGATGAGGGGGGAGAAGGGGAAAAGTCAATATTCTTTAACTACAAGGGCCTGTTCTGAGCCTGGGCCAAATCCTGCTTACTTTAGTCACATGGGTTGTCCCATTGAAATCAATGGACCAAAATCAGTTTTGGCTTAATCAGGTGCCACACCAGGGAACTTCAATGGGTTGAATTTATGTCTGGTTTGAATTTGATTGCATGAATCCTCTGAGGTGAATAGACGAGCAGGATTTGGGGCTGTAATTGCTGGATTTCATAGTGTACCACAAAAAATGGTTTTAAAAGAAATCAAGTAACCTTTTCTTTCTCTCCTTTTTAATACCCATCCCCCCATCTTGACACCCACACACCTATCTTGCAGTGGCAGCATTCAACAGCTACCGCACCACTGATATCTATATCTTTCCCTTGTGCATTGTCTAGCAGGGATTTCTGTGCGAAGAAAGCAGTTTGTTCCTTCTGTAACAGCAGAGAACAACATGTTCCTAATGCTCTCCAGCAACAGTGCCAAATCAGATCCTAACTGAGTATCTTGCAGAGAACGAGTGTTGCCACTCTTCTCAAGTGTAAATATCAACTTCAATTAAAAAAAATAATAAAAGACCAAAGACAGCTTGTTTGATGCACACATAAAAAAAGTTACCTTCAGTCTCAGTAACAGCACAAGAGCAGGTATTTCTGCTAGGAGAGAGACAAAATTCATATCTTTAGTAAATTTTCTTGTTGAGTAAAATCACATCTTATTCCTATTTCAGTTCTAGCTAACAATTCTAACAATTTTTGTTTGCTCACCTTTAGTTTTGGTTAGGATATGGAAATAAGTTTAATTTAATGTCCAACTTATATCTAGTTCTAAGTTACAGTCCTATCTGGAGGGGGATGCAGCGACATCATATTCCCTGTAGAAGGCGCTCCCCTAAGAAGTTCGGGCTGACTCACCCAAAGTTTTTCCAGTGGAGCAACCTCTGCAGCAGCTCTGCCATCGTTTTAATGGAGGAAGCATGTGGTTCTCTCCATGCCAAGCCAATTCTGCTGGTTGGTGTGAAGAGGGCTGGGTTGTGACCCCACCATTCCTTCTCCTGAGAGCTGGTCAGAAAATGAAATGTCCATTCAGCAGGAAATTCTCACATTTTGAACTTTTTGTTCCAAATCAGAACAAAAAGTCAAAATTTACCACAAAACAAATTTTTTGAAATGTTTTGTTTTGGAAACATTGAAATGACTTTATCAGACTGTTTTGTTTCAATAAGGTCCAAATGTTCAGTTAAGATTGGAATGTTTCATTTCAGCTTTATCATTTCAATTTTTATATGTTATGATATTGGAAGGTATAATGTCATAATATAAACATCAAAGCGACGATCCCCTGATGGTGGCCAGCTGCCCACAGTAATGCCCAGGCCAGAAGGCACAACAAATTATATTAGGGAGGAGGTTCTAGCCATTAAGAGTACAGGTTGTGGTTAAGATGGTGCTGTAACAAAACAGTGTCTGATGTTTTCCCCAAAGAAAAAGAATGACCTGAACCTTCATAAACGAATCATCAGAGTAAGAACATGGCATGTGAGGAATACGTATGAAGGGAAGGTCACAATTGTAACCAAAGAACTGGCAAGACGTAAGATAGATATATGTGGAATCTTAGAGCTGTGTTGGAAGGATGGGGGTCATTTCATGATGATGGATGGATACACAGTATACTCAGGATCTGAGAAAAGGAGAGAAAATGGGATTGCATTTATCTGAGCCAAGGAGACATCAAAGTGTGTGCTTGGATATAAACCAGTCAGCAATTGAATCATTACAATTCACTTTCAAGCAAAGCCAGTCAGTATGTCAATCATACAGGTTTATGCCTCTACAACAGCAGTGGACAACATGATTAATGTGCTCTAAGAATGACTTGAGGAGATACTCACTAAAACACCAAGTAAAGATATCACCCTTGTAATTGGGAGCTTAAATGTGAAATTTGGAGTTGTAAGGTCTCAAAGAGGGAAACAGTGGTCTGACCTCACAAAATGAGAGAGGAAGATGTTTAGTTCAATTCTGCTGCTCGAATCACCTGGTCATTATAAATACCCGATATCCTAGACATTTATACCAGTGTAGGTCATCTGATGGTATCACAAGAACCAAATCGGTTATATAATGATACAGCAATGCTGGAGATTGAATGTTGAATGCAGTGCAGACTGTGGGTCATACCATTAGTTTTTAGCCTCAAACGTAAAATTAAAACTTAAAAAAATACAATATACTACAAGTTCACTGCATTTGGACCTGTCCAGAATCAACAAAAATGATATAACTTCTGTCCAGAATCGGTTTGAGGCATTGGCACAGATGAAAGAGGAGAACAATCCCAATGAATTTTTGAATAAAGCGAGTATTATTCTTGAAACTGCCAAAGCACACATTCTGAAAAAAATCTGCATTGGACTGCACCGTGGTTCACTGAGAAGGTGTTTGAACTGGCAGAAAAGCAATGCAGAGTGAAAGAGAAGGGTATGGAGTTGGAAGAATGTTGGTGAGAATACAAGGTAGTGAGGAGATTCAAAGGCAGACTAGATGAGAGAAGGGCAAATATTTGAAGGCAAAATGTCTGAAACTTGAGAATTCTAAGGAGATTAATAATACAAAAGGTATATTCACGATGGTCAGACTTCTTACCAAAAGGTTTTCCCCATGATCAAACCTAATAAAAGATCATGATGGCAGAGGCTGATGATATTAAATGCAGGTGGAGAGATTACTATGCCAATCTGTATACCTCGCCAGAGCCACTCATAATACAGGATGACAGCAAAGTGAGTACAGAACTGGAGCCATAGTACTGAGACAGGAAGTAGTACATGCTGTTATGAAAATGAAGCCTGGGAAAGTACCAGAGGTAGATAACTTTCCTGCTGAATTGTTAAAAGCGGTTGGTGAATGTGGTAATGATCTCATGTGGACAATTTGTAATGTATGAATGACTAGTGTTAGAGAATTGTGTAATTGTGATATATATATATATATATATATATACACACACACACACACCTAATGTTAGAGAAATGAATATTATATATAGAATATATAGTATTATAAGAAAATATAAAGGAGTTTTTGCTTTTTATATGTGTTTCCACTGATACAGTGCTCCAGACTTTGAGACAGTTTCAAGGTTGTGTAAACTAGAAAACTGGTTAGTGTGTTTTAGCCATATAATTTTCTGTCTGTGCAGATAGTAGGGTGAAACAGAGTCAAGAGGGAGTTGCCATCTCTGCAATGAATAATGGCCAGGTGAAATCCCCCCCCATGATGACCATCAAGATAAAGAAATGATATATTAATCAGACAAGATCTAGCAAACAAGAAGAAACCCAAGGCTACAAAACAACGCAGTCAAAAGGATAAAGAGAAGGTACAGCTGGATGAAATAGTGTGGGGGAACTAGACAGATAAGAGTAAAATTGTATTAATTTAGGTTAATTATTGTGATTTATGCATGAGAATGCTTTAATTAGGGGGTTTGAATGGCAGGCATATAGATAAGAACACAGATGAGGTAGTTTGGTAAAGTGAGTCTACGCAAAGTTATGGAACAGGGGATAAAAGATGATTGACAAAAAGAGAGGGGAGGAGAAACAGGGGAAGAACAAGCCAAACATGGCAGACACCAGAGATTTGGAAAGAGGCACCCAGTTCTCAGGATGAGTAATTTGCCATTTACTTTCTTGCCTTGTCTATTTTTGCATGTTTGTGCAATTCATAATTGATAATAGCATGGTCACAAAACAGATAAAGGCTAAAAGAAGCTGTTTAAGCTTAACTGGAGTGGATCTCATTTCTCACCCCATACAAGTAAGTGGCTGGAGGACTGAATGAAGGGAATATTTCTGCCCTTATCAAAGAAGGGAGACATACCAGAGTGTAGTAACTATGGTACCATCTCCCCGATATTGCACACAAGCAAAATTCTGCTCTACATAATCCAGGATTAAATGAAATGAAGGGTAGAAGCGGAACTACCACAACAACAAGCTGGTTTCACAGAAGGTTGAGGCATATGTGACCAAATCATGAATATTCTTCACATTGAAAAATGCAGAGTACAATCACCCATTGATCATGTGCTTCATTGACTACACAAAAACGTTTGATGCCGCCTGACATTACCATCTTTACAGGATATCGGCAGACATGGGGATTCCAAAGCATTTCATTGAACTCATCACAAGTCTCTGCCACAAACAGCAGATCATGGTGCGAACAGCAGTAGCCAAACAGCAGTGGTTTTTCACTGGGCAAGGTGTGAGACAAGGGTGTATTTTGTCCCCAGGCCTCTAACATATACACAGAATTTATTATGAGACAAGCCTTGGAAGGTTTTGGCAAAGTAGAAGGAGGTGGGATTTCCACTGGTGGACACCTCTTAACCAACTTCAGCTATGCTAATAATGCAACGGTCTTCGCACCAACCATCGTAAGAACATAAGAACGGCCATACTGGGCCATACCAATGGTCCATCTAGCCAAGCATCCTGTCTTCCGAGAAGGGTTAATGCCAGGTGCTTCAGAGGGAATGAACAGAATGGGCAATCATCAAGTGATCCATCCCCTGTCAGCTACTCCCAGCTTCTGGCAGTCAGAAGCTAGGAACACCCAGAGCATGGGGTTGCATCCCCGATCATCTTGCCTAAAAGCCGTTGATGGACCTATCCTCCAAGAATTTATCCACTTCTTTTTTGAACCCCGTTATAGTTATGGCCTTCACAACATTCCCTGGCAATGGGTTCCATAGGTTGACTTTTGCAGTGTGGAGAAGTACTTTTATTTGTTTCAAATCTGCTGCTTATTAATTTCATTGGGTGACCCCTGGTTCTTGTGTTATGAGAAGGAGTAAATAACACTTCTTTATTCACTCTCTTCACAACATTTATGATTTTATAGACCTCTGTCATATCCCCCCTTAGCTGTCTCTTTTCCAAGCTGAAAAAGTCCCAGTCTTATTAATCTCTCCTCATATGGAAGCCGTTCCATACCCCTGAACATTTTAGTTGCCCTTTTCTGAACCTTTTACAATTCCAATATATCTTTTTTGAGATGGGGTCACCACATCTGCACTCAGTATTCGAGATGTGGGCATACCATGGATTTATATAGAGGCAATATGATATTTTCTGTCTTATCTATCCCTTTCTTGACAATTCCCAACATTCTGTTCGCTTTTCTGACTGCCGCTGCACTTTGAGTGGATGTTTTCAGAGAACTATGCACAATGACTCCAAGATCTCTTTCCTGAGTGGTAACAGCTAATTTAGACCCCATTATTTTATATGTATAGATGGGATTATGTTTTCCAATGTGCATTGCCTTGCATTTATCAACATTGAATTTCATTTGCCATTTTTTGCCCAATCATCCTGCTTTCTGAGATCCCTTTGTAACTCTTCACAGTCTGCTTTGGACTTAACTATCTTGACAATGTAACAAATGTTGGAGTTCATAAAAACAGTTAGTGAGGAATATGGGCTATTCCTGAATGATATGAAAAATGCATGTACATTGACACAAATAGCAGAAACTGGCTGCAAGTCAACATCGTAATTAACAGACAAGCTGTCAAAGCAGTAGATGAATTTAATATTATGGGCTCATATATCCAACAAGGATGCTGTGCCAACAAAATCAGAAGATGATTAGGGAGGCTTGTTCAGCTATGGCCTCCCTTCAGAAAGTATGAAGAAAAGTGGCATCTTGAAATGTACAAAGATGCGACTGTGAAAAGCCTAATTTTTTCCACAGTGACTTGGGGATGTGAATCATGGGAATTTAATACTGCTGACAAGAAGAAAACTGAAACTTCTGAAATGTGATGCTAATGAAGGCTCTTGTGTATTTCCTGAACAGACAAAAAGGCAAATACCTATGTTGGAAATATTACTGGTGAGAAGCAGACCTTGATGTTGGAAATCAGCAGACTCAAACGTATATATTTTGGTCACATTAGGTTACACATGGAAATAACCTTGAGAAAGTTATTATGGAAGGAATGGTGGAGGGTCATAGCAGTAGGGGATGACCAGCGAGGAGATGGATGCAAGGTGTGTGGCACCTCACTGGAAGATCAGCTGCTGAGTGCTGGAAGTTAACGATGGATCATGAAGGCTTCAAAAATTCTGCTATGATGTCCCAATATTCAGATGTGAATAAATGGATTTACTTAAGAGGAATGGTGAGACTCAGGAATCTTGAGTTCCATTCTAGGCTGTGGAGGGGAGTATACTCTCATGGGAACAGAGTTTTCTGCCTTTCTACCAAACCATGTCCCCTCCAACTTGTCCAGTCATATCCTGTAAATGCTGATTGCATCAGGTACAATATGTGAGGACGGAGATGTTAAATTATTCTTTTGCATCAATCTTTATGGTAGAGCATAAAGAGAAATTTCCTATTCAAAGGACACTTCATCTGAAATCAAGCTGTGGCCTTTAATAGACTGAAGATCCTAAGAAGAAAGCTATATGCGATGCAGTTTGAGAAACCCTGGTGCTGTAAATCATAAGGACTGGCTGATATTCATCCAAGGAATCTAATGCAAACAAAGCATTAAATAGTGAAGATAATAACAAGAATACATTATTTCCTTTACACTGATTATGCCTGAAGACTGAAAACTCACCAGCATGATGCTTATCTTTAAAAATGAAGCTAAGAATTACTGATCCCTGAACCTTGTTATGATAGCAGGGAACCTGATTGAGGGTTCAGTTAAGGATGGAATAGTGTGACAATTGGATAACTATAACTTCATGGCATCAAAACCACAGAGTTTCTGTAAGGAAAATCTGTGCTCTCAACTTTGTTAGAGCCCTTTACAGGACTAATGTAGGGGACCCAGTGGAGACGGCCTACTTAGACTCTGATCAGAGCCTCCATAAGAGATTATTAAAGGATAATTTGTTGTTGCACAGTGTCAGGTAAAGCACAATAGTAAAAACAGCCTAAACTGCGGATAGGTTGATGAGATCTGATTTTTTCAGGGTCTCTCTGGGGAGAAAGACGTAAAAGTCACCATGCAGAGCTCAGAGAAGTGATGTGTAGCAGCAATTAGAAAAGTAAAGAGGAAACTGAGCTCATTGTCAGGGATGATCTAGGTTTACTTGGTCCTGTCTCAGCACAGGGAGCTGGACTAGCTGACCTCTCAAGGTTCCTTCCTGCCCTACATTTCTATGATTCTGTTACTGAACAGAAAATATGCAGACATTGGGCCAAACTCTACAGTCCCTGGTCAGGCAAAACTCCCATTAATTTCATAAGGGCCGAGTGCATGAAGCCCCTCTCCATTAGTGGAAACAGAGGCAGGCCAGATGTGTGCCAGGAATGGGTAAAGGGCAGCTGCTTTCCCAAATCCTCCCATTTTAGCTTTGTGGGGATGGCAATTTATGGTCAAGAGGGGCACGTCTAGGAAGCAGAAGGAAGAGCTAAGGAGCAGTGTAAGGGTACAGACTCCCCCCTGCAGCACCCCCTACTGGTTGCTTTGGGGAATTAGTTCTCCAGCCTCTGGAGCACCCTCTGCAGGCCGGTGATCCACCTGTCCTCTTCCTCAGGCTCCCGTGTCCTTCCCAGGACCCTGGTGCCCCTTGCTCTGGGTGCTGGCAGTACCCACACACTAGGTCTCCCCTCCCAGGGAACCCCCACCTACTATCCCCACCTTGCCTCAGCACTAGGCCACTGCCAGTCACCAACTAGCCCCCACTCCCTGGCACAGACTGCAGTATAGGCCACTCATCACTGGCAAGGAGGGTTTGGACCTGCTGCCTTGGCCTAGCCCTGGGCTGCCCTCTGCAACCCCAAGTACCCCTTGGCCTCCTACCAGGCTACAGCCTGGGGCTATCCAGGCTGGAGCTCCCCAGCTCCTCAGCCTTTCCCCAGCCCTGCTCCACTCAGGTACCCTGTCTAGCTCCCTGCAGCTAGGCCCTTCTCTCTCTGAAGGCAGAGAGAGACTCTAGCCTGAGCTCCTGGCTCCCTGCCTTTATAGGGCCCGCTGAGGCTGTTTGGGGCATGACCCCAGCTGCAGCCACTTTCCCCAATCAGCTCAGCCTTCACGCTGCCTGCTCCCTAGGCTATCTCAGGCCCTTCCAGGCAGGAGCAGGTGTCCACCCTGCTACAAGCAGCTTCCCATAGGCACGTTCCCATCTTTGCCTCATAGCTGTGCACGTGAGAGTTAGCACAGCTCTAAGTAACATTGACTCCCATGAGACCCCTCCGTGGCTTGTACCTCAGCTAGTGGCTTCATGACGTCTGAGAGTCTGTAGAAAGAAATGCATTGGCACCAAGATGTAACAGCAGAACTGTGCAGAGTAGCTTCCACCACATCCATGTCCATGACTGTTGGTTATGTTTTAGACAGCAAAGCACTCAGTACTGTTTAACAGTCTCATTTCCACAAGTATCAGAGGGGTAGCCGTGTTAGTCTGAATCTGTAAAAAGCAACAGAGGGTCCTGTGGCACCTTTAAGACTAACAGAAGTATTGGGAGCATAAGCTTTCGTGGGTAAGAACCTCACTTCTTCAGACTTGCATCTGAAGAAGTGAGGTTCTTACCCACGAAAGCTTATGCTCCCAATACTTCTGTTAGTCTTAAAGGTGCCACAGGACCCTCTGTCATTTCCACAAGTGTATTAAAACACCCCATATAGGCAGGACTGAAATAATTTCACTCTTGTATTTAATGTAGATTGATATGATCTATTCACATTTTAAAAACCTTAATTATACCTTACTGTTTCTGCCCAGTATTACTAAATGATTTTATAAACAGTATCTGATATAATAAACAAGTAGGAAGCCCAAACAGTGAGGACTCCAATTTAAGTCAGTTCCATTTGTTAATTTCCATTCTCTACAACAATAATAATGAATACACCTAGCTTTCATATGGAGCTTTTCACTGGTAGATCCCAAAGTGCTCTAGAAAAGGAAGTCAGCATCATTACACCATTTTACAACTGGGGAAACTGAGTTGTAGAGAATTAAAAAGACTCAGCTTCACCTGGCAGGCCTCTGGCAGAGCCAGGTGTAAGACCCATGTCTCCTAAGTGTCAACCTAGTGATCTAGCCAGTAGGCCACATATCTTATAGGAGAGGGATTTTCTAATACATTTTTAAATTCATGCTTAATTGCTAATACAATGAATACCAACATTTTGTTACATTTACCTGGCTCAGTGATGTGGTTCTTACTTAAGCAAAACTCCCATTGACATCAATGGGGATTTTGCCCTAGTACAGATTGTTGGGTAATGGCTTCAGGATTTGGCATATCGAGAAGAAGTAGAGTCCCAAATTGGTTCAATTCAGTACTAAGTGCAACATTAAATTTATTTTTTATGGCCCACAGGGCTTCATCTGGGGGCAGAGGCTCATGGTAGTAGATGCTATTGCAGAATGGGGACCACAGTGCCCCCTTGTTTATTGTGAAGTTATTCTTTTAAATAATTTCTCCATAAGAAGGTTTGACTATATTAAGCTGATCAGTTGTTCTACCACACAATGGAAACACTGTACAGATTTTTTATTATATCTATTGCTGCAGAATAAAAAATCATTTCACACTTACATATAGGTCTGAGCATAAATCAGGATGCTATGAAGCCTGGTGCTATCTTTTGAGCACGGGATAAAGATCTTAGGATGTTGATTCTATAGGTTATGTGGGGGAAAACTGGCATAAATATACTAATTAAAACATCTATGGTGATCAAACAAACTAGTAAATCTTAAATCTCTATATATGCTCCCTAACACAGTGATTATTATAAGAATGAGAAAAAGTATCTGATAGCTGGCATTGTGCAAACCATCTTTAGTCTTTCTTCTGCATATCTGAAAAGAACATCAAACATGAGTTCTTCCAAGTTTCCACTTGGTATAAAATATGTGAAATGTTTTGTTTAAGAAAAAAAGAATTCATACTGAGAGGACACTGCTTCCTAGGAACATACTTTTATTTCCAACTACTCATTCTGACTCCAAACATCAGATTGACTAACAGTTTAGTAGGAAATGGTCTGGCAAGGTTTTATGCAAACAAATGAACTTAATTAATGCAAACTGAAGTGGCATATTCCATTAACATTTGATTGCTAGAAAAAGAGAGGACTTGCAAAACCTCTTAGAAATGGAATGGATTTCTGGCTTCTGCATGCCAATATGGAAATAGAGCGATACTTTGCTGATAGGGGTGCAGAGAGAGGTTTGGAATCTTGGATCATATCCTTATAGGAGTTAGAATATGTGCCATCTTATGCCAAGGATCATACTTTGGAGCATTGGGGTAACTCAGTACTTAATTGTACCATTTGTGCAACTTGCAAAACTGGTTGTCATGTGTAATTGACAACAGCTCTCAATACTTTTACAAAGTTTCAGTTATTCACATTTTCATTATTTCTTTGTGAACTTTGGCTGTCCCCTTACTGTATATGCAGAAAGGATGAAAGAGTTAAAATTAAGGGGAGCAAATCTGTGCAGAAATAGGCAGTGTTGAATAGAAGGGGTAAATCAGTGGCTTTGCTGAAGTCAAAGGATGGGATTTTCAAAATAGTACCCAAAGGAGCACATAAGCCATTGAAAGCCATTTAGAAACTTTTAAAATGCTGTCCCAAGTTCCACGGAAGTCACTCTGCAAGCGTACTGTGGGGTTGGGATTTCATAGGTCAGTAGGTGCAAAAGACAGAAAAGTTCCTGTGTATTGCACAGTCCCTTGCAAAACTAGTGGATTTCTGATCAAAACCTATCTGGAAATTGGTGCTGCTTGAAACTTTCACTCCTCTTCTGTGCCCTCTACCCTTTCTCAGAGGATTTTGGAAGGCAAAAGATGCACTGTCCTAGGGATGCGGGTTCCACGACCACCACTCCCAAGAGGAGGAGGAGGGTGGTGGTGGTCGGGGACTCCCTCCTCAGGGGGACTGAGTCATCTATCTGCCGCCCTGACCGGGAAAACCGAGAGGTCTGCTGCTTGCCAGGAGCTAGGATACACGATGTGACGGAGAGACTGCCGAGACTCATCAAGCCCTCGGATCGCTACCCCTTCCTGCTTCTCCACGTGGGCACCAATGATACTGCCAAGAATGACCTTGAGCGGATCACTGCAGACTACGTGGCTCTGGGAAGAAGGATAAAGGAGTTTGAGGCGCAAGTGGTGTTCTCGTCCATCCTCCCTGTGCAAGGAAAAGGCCGGGGTAGAGACCGTCGAATCGTGGAAGTCAACGAATGGCTACGCAGGTGGTGTCGGAGAGAAGGCTTTGGATTCTTCGACCATGGGATGGTGTTCCAAGAAGAAGGAGTGCTAGGCAGAGACGGGCTCCACCTAACGAAGAGAGGGAAGAGCATCTTCGCCAGCAGGCTGGCTAACCTAGTGAGGAGGGCTTTAAACTAGGTTCACCGGGGGAAGGAGACCAAAGCCCTGAGGTAAGTGGGGAAATGGGATCCTGGGAGGAAGGGCAAGCAGGAGAGCGCAAGAGGGGAGGACTCCTGTCTCATGCTGAGAAAGAGGGACGATCATTGAGTTATCTTAAGTGCCTATACACAAATGCAAGAAGCCTGGGAAACAAGCAGGGAGAACTGGAAGTCCTGGCGCAGTCAGGGAACTATGATGTGATTGGAATAACAGAGACTTGGTGGGATAACTCACATGACTGGAGTACTGTCATGGATGGATATAAACTGTTCAGGAAGGACAGGCAGGGCAGAAAAGGTGGGGGAGTTGCGTTGTATGTAAGAGAGGAGTATGACTGCTCAGAGCTCCGGTATGATACTGCAGAAAAACCTGAGAGTCTCTGGATAAAGTTGAGAAGTGGGAGCAACAAGGGTGATGTCGTGGTTGGAGTCTGCTATAGACCACCAGACCAGGGGGATGAGGTGGACGAGGCTTTCTTCTGGCAACTAGCAGAAGTTGCTAGATCGCAGGCCCTGGTTCTCATGGGAGACTTTAATCACCCTGATATCTGCTGGGAGAGCAATACAGCGGTGCACAGGCAATCCAGGAAATTTTTGGAAAGCGTAGGGGACAATTTCCTGGTGCAAGTGCTGGAGGAACCAACTAGGGGCAAAGCTTTTCTTGACCTGCTGCTCACAAACAGGGAAGAACTAGTAGGGGAAGCAAAAGTGGATGGGAACCTGGGAGGCAGTGACCATGAGATGGTCGAGTTCAGGATCCTGACACAAGGAAGAAAGGAGAGCAGCAGAATATGGACCCTGGACTTCAGAAAAGCAGACTTTGACTCCCTCAGGGAACAGATGGGCAGGATCCCCTGGGAGAATAACATGAAGGGCAAAGGGGTCCAGGAGAGCTGGCTGTATTTTAAAGAATCCTTATTGAGGTTGCAGGAACAAACCATCCCGATGTGTAGAAAGAATAGTAAATATGGCAGGCGACCAGCTTGGCTAAACAGTGAAATCCTTGCTGATCTTAAACGCAAAAAAGAGGCTTATAAGAAGTGGAAGATTGGACAAATGACCAGGGAGGAGTATAAAAATATTGCTCAGGCGTGCAGGAGTGAAATCAGGAAGGCCAAATCACACTTGGAGTTGCAGTTAGCAAGAGATGTTAAGAGTAACAAGAAGGGTTTCTTCAGGTATGTTAGCAACAAGAAGAAAATCAAGGAAAGTGTGGGCCCCTTACTGAATGAGGGAGGCAACCTAGTGACCGAGGATGTGGAAAAAGCTAATGTACTCAATGATTTTTTTGCCTCTGTCTTCACGCACAAGGTCAGCTCCCAGATTGCTGCACTGGGCAGTACAGCATGGGGAGAAGGTGACCAGCCCTCTGTGGAGAAAGAAGTGGTTCGGGACTATTTAGAAAAACTGGACGTGCACAAGTCCATGGGGCCGGATGCGCTGCATCCGAGGGTGCTAAAGGAGTTGGCGGGTGAGATTGCAGAGCCATTAGCCATTATTTTTGAAAACTCATGGCGATCGGGGGAGGTCCCAGATGACTGGAAAAAGGCTAATGTAGTGCCCATCTTTAAAAAAGGGAAGAAGGAGGATCCGGGGAACTACAGGCCAGTCAGCCTCACCTCAGTCCCTGGAAAAATTATGGAGCAGGTCCTCAAGGAATCAATTATGAAACATTTAGAGGAAAGGAAAGTGATCAGGAACAGTCAGCATGGATTCACGAAGGGGAAGTCATGCCTGACTAACCTAATTGCCTTCTATGATGAGATAACTGGCTCTGTGGATGAGGGGAAAGCAGTGGATGTGTTATTTCTTGACTTTAGCAAAGCTTTTGATACTGTCTCCCACAGTATTCTTGCCACCAAGTTAAAGAAGTATAGGCTGGATGAATGGACTGTAAGGTGGATAGAAAGCTGGCTAGATCGTCGGGCTCAACGGGTAGTGATCAATGGCTCCATGTCTAGTTGGCAGCCGGTTTCAAGTGGAGTGCCCCAAGGGTCGGTCCTGGGGCCGGTTTTGTTTAATATCTTTATTAATGATCTGGAGGATGGTGTGGACTGCACTCTCAGCAAGTTTGCAGATGACACTAAACTAGGAGGCGTGGTAGATACACTAGAGGGTAGGGATCGGATACAGAGGGACCTAGACAAATTAGAGGATTGGGCAGAAAAAAACCTGATGAGGTTCAACAAGGACAAGTGCAGAGTCCTGCACTTAGGACGGAAGAATCCCATGCACTGCTACAGACTAGGGACCGAATGGCTAGGTAGCAGTTCTGCTGAAAGGGACCTTGGGGTCACAGTGGACGAGAAGCTGGATATGAGTCAACAGTGTGCTCTTGTTGCCAAGAAGGCTAACGGCATTTTGGGCTGTATAAGTAGGGGCATTGCCAGCAGATCGAGGAACGTGATCGTTCCCCTTTATTCGACATTGGTGAGGCCTCATCTGGAATACTGTGTCCAGTTTTGGGCCCCACACTACAAGAAGGATGTGGAAAAATTGGAAAGAGTCCAGCGGAGGGCAACAAAAATGATTAGGGGTCTGGAGCAAATGACTTATGAGGAGAGGCTGAGAGAACTGGGATTGTTTAGTCTCCAGAAGAGAAGAATGAGGGGGGATTTGATAGCAGCCTTCAACTACCTGAAGGGGGGTTCCAAAGAGGATGGAGCTCGGCTGTTCTCAGTGGTGGCAGATGACAGAACAAGGAGCAATGGTCTCAAGTTGCGGTGGGGGAAGTCCAGGTTGGATATCAGGAAAAACTATTTCACTAGGAGGGTGGTGAAACACTGGAATGCGTTACCTAGGGAGGTGGTGGAGTCTCCTTCCTTGGAGGTTTTTAAGGCCCGGCTTGACAAAGCCCTGGCTGGGATGATTTAGCTGGGAATTGGTCCTGCTTTGAGCAGGGGGTTGGACTAGATGACCTCTTGAGGTCCCTTCCAACTCTGATATTCTATGATTCTATGATTCTATGATTCTATGATTAGCAGGCATGGATGAGAGCTAATGGCAGCATAGCCATAATGTTGGGGAGAAGAAGAGTCAAGGAAGCATCTCTACAGGGCTGACTCTCCATGGTAAACCCACAACCAGCTTAGTTGCAGCCTACTTTCCCTGTGATGCTTAGGATTCTGCAGGGTTTCCAGGCTACATAGGCGTCTCCTGTGTGAGATTAGAAAACCCCCTCTCCTGGACAAAAGGAGGGAGAAACTAGGAGCTTATTCCCAGCAGGTTTCTTTCCCCTTCCTGTGAGATGATTGGGCTCCAGATCTAGTGTTATCCTTCTATCCAAACCCAGCTGTTGTTTTTGACTGCAGGCAGCTTTCTGACACACTGTGTTTTATTTCATTGTTGACACAAGCTCACAGCTCCCAATGGGGCACACACTACAAAGTCACTCTTCCAAAAACAGTTTCTCATTTATTTAAAGCGGAGCTCAGGGCAAATGATTGTGATATTTTAGGAGAAAGTGATGAAACAAGCCAAATTATTCTTGTCTATCTAGGTATTTATATGGTCCTCAACACTGTACTATCCGAGTGTCTCACCATCATTGATAAAGCTTACCCTCACATACTTCATAGTAAAGAAGTCCTGTTATCCCCATTTTACAGATTGGTAACTGAAGCAGAGGTATTTAAGTGCCTAACTCCCATTGATTTAAAATTTAATTTTAATTTTTTTGAGGATCTGGGCCCAAGTGCCTTGCTCAAGGTCACACAGAAAATCTGTGTCAGGTTCAGGTACTGAACGTAGGCCTCTTGAGCCCCATGACCATGTCCTGTCCACTGGATCATCCTCCATCCCTATTGGACCATCTTGCCTTCTAGTAACTTATTCTAACTATACAATATTTCTTCTTTTATGTTTGGGAAAACAGCAGGAGAGGCAGAGAACATAAGGAAGCAGATGACAGACTAAATAATGTTTCAGTTATGCTATTTAATAGTAATGATATTTGTCACAGTGTGTATTTATTGGATGTACAGTATTGGAAAGGAAAGTGATTCAAGCTGGATATGAAAAAAAATAGCTATATCTGGGCCAGGACTGCTTACTCAGGCAAAATGCTCATTTTTATCAGAGAGTCTTGACTGATATTAAAAGCAGTGAAGGAGCAGGCATCAAATGAGTAAAAATTGGACTGTAGAATTGAAATTCTTTGCTAGGTTATCCTGTATTAGTCTAATCACATGTGCTCTCCTAGAACTCTTTTATGTGTAGTCTTTTGACTACAGTGAGAGCAATCAAAGGAAATCACAAATGGGGAAAGTCAAGTAGATTGTCAAGAAAACAGATAATTTGTTTTAAGAATCCAAATGAAGCACCAGCATTTTTCTTGCTGCTGCATCAATACTGTACTGTTTAAAACACACTAACTTGTTAATCACATACAGCCTGTGATGGATCCAGAAAGGAATTTGGGCCTGATCCATATTCCAAGGAAGTCAGTAGTAAGACTCCCCTTAATTCAGTGGTAGTTGGCTCAAGTCTGCTGAGTATGAGCAAGTATTATTTGCGAACCAGCCAAAGAATTTAAGCTTTTTATTCTGTGTACACCTGTAAATGTTGTACTATACTATGATTATCTGGACATGGTTTTTATTTTTTTCTAACTTTTATATAAGAAAGTTCATTGCTAATAACTGGGTTTGTCCAGAGCCTATTCTCGTAAGCACTGAGTTTGATCCTGCTCCTTTTGAAATAAGTAGGAATTGTGTCATGTTTTGATTTCAATGGGAACAGGACCAAACCGGTTGTCAACATGACACAAGACTAAATAATTGGATGATTAGACATGTGAAAGCTTTCCGAGTGAAGGACTCTGACAGAAATACAAGTGTACAATGTCTGAAAGGGAACTGAGTGTGGAAAAGACATATCATCAATCCTGTGTCCCCAACTTGGAGAGCTCTGGGAGGTAGGGGACACCATGGTTACTCACAATTTTAATTGACATAGTCACTACTTTCTGGTAGATTGTAACAATGAATTTGTTGCAGAAGCAGAACACTACAGAGGACGTATCCAGTAAGAATTTGGGGGTGGGAATTTTCAAAAGCAGCTAGGAGATTATCATGGGGCAGGACTCACCGGTGCAGCGCCTCCTGTTGGTTGTCCAGGGAATTAGCATTTCCAGCCTCCGGAGCGCTCTCTGCCAGCCGGTGTCCCGCTTGCCACTGGGCCCAAGTCCCTCCTGGACCCCGGTGCCCCTTTCAGGCCAGGGTGCTGCCACCTGGCAGTACTCCCACAGATCTGGGTCTCCCCTCCCTGGGGAACTCCCACCCTCTATCCCCACCTCACCTCAGACTATGGCCATTGCCAGTCATCACCTAGCCCCCCGTTCCCTGGGGCAGACTGCAGTGTAAGTGCCACTCATCACCAACAAGGGGGGTTTGGACCTGCTGCCTCTGCCTACCCCTGGGCTGCTCCTTTGCAACCCCAGTACTTGTTCTTGGCCTTTAACAAGGGCAGCAGCCTGGGGGGTTTCCAGGCCAGTGCTCCCCAGCGCCTCTGGCCTTCCCCCAGCCCTGCTCCAGTCTAGATACCCTGCTCAGCTCCCAGGCAGCCAGACCATTCTTCCTCAAGAGCTAGAGGGAGAGTCCTGCTCTGGCTTCTGGCCCCAGCCCTCTTATAATGGCCACCTGGGCCCTCATTAAGCCAGCCACGGCCTGATTGGGGCATGGCCCCCCAGCTGAGGCTGCTTCCCCCAATCAGCCCCACTTTTCCTTCCCTGCCACAGCCCTCTCCCCAGGCTGTTTTAAGTCTTAAGGCAGGAGCAGGTGACCACCCCGCTACAGAGATCTAAAAGAACAAGTCAATGGGACCTGTGCTCTGAAGGCATTTAAGTGCTTTGGAAAATCCCATCCTGAGTTAACAGAGAAGTCTTGGGGCTAAACATATGAACATGCATAGACTCATGAAAATTTTGGGCTGGAAGGAACCTTGAGGGGTCCTCTAGTTCAGCCCTGTCATAGGGTATATCACTATGATGACCATGACCATGACCAGCATGACCCCATGTTATTAATGTAGATGTTGGTAATGTAGATGTTAATGCAGCAACCACCAGCCAGTGCTGACTCTCAGCCTCACAGCAGCAGGGAGAATAGAATAGTTGAGATGCAGAGGGGCAAGGTGTCTGCCAAAGGAGCAAGCAGGCTGGGGAAGGAAAGTCCTGCCTGCTAGCTAGTGAGAAAACACCCAGGGACCACACCCCAGAGAAGTGATGAACAGAGCCACAGGTTGGTGAAGCCTCCAGAACTAAGAGAGGAAAGAAGGATCTCAGGGCCCACCAGGAGGAGTTTTTGAGGTTTGATTTCACCTGCCTCATTTAAGGGCCCTGAGCTGGAACCCAGTGGAGTGGATAGGCCTGGGCTCCCCTACCAGGCCCTCAGAGACTTAAGAACCAAAGCGGTTTCTAGAGCCCCTGGGATCTGGACCAGCTAACCCAGCCAAAGATAAGGGGAAACCTGTACACCCCAACAGGACTGAGACTAACACCCTTTATACCCCCGAAATGGGACTACCATAGAGATTCAGGCAAGAGGAGCTGATTGACTGCCCTGCCAGACTGAGTGGACTCTATGCAATGCTCTGTGTGACCAGAGGTGGAACTGTTGCATTAGCACACCTCCTCACAAGCCCCCAGCACTTAGGCAGGACCAAGTGTAACTAGACCAACCCTGACAGGTGTTTGTCCAACTTGTTCTTTGAAACCTCCAATGATGGGGATTCCACAACCTTCCTTGGAAGCCTGTTCCAGTGCTTAGCTACTCCTTTAGTTAAAAGGTTTTCCCCTAATATCTAATCTAAATCTCCCTTGCTACACATTAAGCTAATTACTTCTTGTCCTACCTTCAGTGGACACGGAGAACAACTGATCACCATCCTCTTTATAAGAGCCCGTAACATAGTTGAAGACTTTTATGTCTTCTTTCCTCAAAAGTAAACATGCCCAGGTTTTGTAACCTTTCCTCACAGGTCAGGTTTTCTAAAGTCCCTCCTCCCCATTTTTGTTGCTCTCCTCTGGACTCTCTCCAATTTGTCCACATCTTTCTTAAAGCGAGGCACCCAAAATTGGACACAGTATTCTACCTCAGGCCTCAGCAGTGCTGAACAGAGTGAGACAATTACCTCTGATGTCTTACATATAACACTCCTGTTCATATACCCTAGAATGATTATATTAGCCTTTTCCCAACTGCATCACATTGTTGATTCATATTCAATTTGTGATCCACTATAACCCCCAGATCCTTTTCAGCAGAATCCTTGCCTAACCAGTTATTCCCTATTTTGAAGTAACCAAAAGTAAACTTCTGTCTCACCACACTGGTTAACAAGAAGTCAAAAATGCAGTCTCCTTAGGCATTCCAGCCCATATTTCACTACCCAGACACTAGATTTAATGATGAGTGGTTATTGAAAACCAATTTCATCAAACAAAGGGTTCTTCTGATCTCAAGAGATCAGCCACATAGCCAGGTCAATATATAACTCAGATCTTACCCAATAATCACACTGCTGCCAATCCTTTAGTAACTAAAATCTAAAGATTTATTTAGAAGAGAAAAGAAGAGAGTTAATAATGGTTAATAGATCATATACATACAATCATTGCAAAGTTCTTATATCAGGTGTGTAACAGTGATGTTATAGACTGCTCGCTTGTAAAGTCTCTCTGGCAACTTCCAAAAGATTGGAACCTGCAGCCTGCGGGCCACACGTGGACCACAGGTTAATCCACTGGCGGGCTGTGAGACAGTTTGTTTACACTGACCATCTACAGGCACAGCCGCCCACAGCTCCCAATGGCTGCGGTTCACCATTCCTGGTGCATGGGCCACAGGGACATACTGGCCACCCACAGCTCCCATTGGCTGGGAACGGCGAACCATGGTCACTGGGAGCTGCAGGCGGCCATGCCTGTGGATGGTCAATGTAAACAAACTGTCTCACGGCCCGCCAGCGGATTACCCTGACAGGCTGCATGCGGCCTGTGGGCCGCAGGTTGCCCACCGCTGGTTTAGAATGTTCCTTTTAGTTGTAAGTCGAGAGAATCAGATCAGGAAAGAGGCAACATGGAGATGATTCAAGGGGCCTTTATGCTCTCTGCCAGGTGCTTGGAATTTTACTGTCCCAAAACAAAGCTCACAGCGCAGTTTGTGGGAAATTACTGGCACAAGATGGAGCCAGGGACACATGAGTAAGTCACATGCCCTTACATGGCTTGCTGACTCAGGCCATGTCTATACTACCACGGTAAGTTGACCTATGGTATGCAACTCCAGCTACATGAATAATACCTTAGGTCGAGTTACCGCGGGGTCTACACTGCAGGGGGTCGACGGGAGAAAATCTCCCGTCAACTTACCTTACTCTTCTCGTCAGGGGTAGAGTACAGGGATCGACTGGAGAGCGATCTTCAGTCAATTTGGTAGGTCTTCACTAGATCCGCTAAATCGACCACCAGTGGATCGATCTCAGAGTATCTTCCTGTGCTGATTCTTTTATTAAAATGAAAAAGGTGCTCTGGACCTTACATCCTAGCACAGAGCTCTGGTTTGATCAAGAAGACACCACCAGTGTAGCTTGGTCAAAAGCAAAGCTAGCAGATTGTTCCTGAAGTTCTCAGAGGAGGGAAATAAGTTTGCACACCCCTTGACTGCACAACAGCTCCAGCCTCTCAGAAAAGGAAGCTGAGCACTAGAGGAGAATGGGGAACACATAGAGAGTTCCTTAACTAAACACTCTCAAGTCTTCAGAAAGGCTCAGTTTTAGGGGTGAATGTCGGTCAGAGAGAGAGAGTGAGACTGAGCTTGCACGTTATTGTAATCAAACACACTCACTTGCCCCCTAATAAATAGTATTAGTTCTTTAAAAAATAAAATCACAAAAGACAATTTATCTACTGGATTATTATCAATAGTGTCATAATTATGGGGCTTGAGTATAGTTGTGCAGTTGTCCTGTTTACAAACCAAAGAGATTGCTGGTGATTGCAGGAAATGAAATAAATGTGAAACTAAGAAGCATTAAAATTGGGGAATTTTGTCTCATTCGCACAGGGGATGCATACACTAGAAAAATGAGTTGCTAAGCTATTATTTGAAGGAAACATCACACAGCAAACTAAAGACTGGCAGAGATGCTCACTCCTTCCCTCCACTAAAAAAACGTGCTTTTATTTATTTATGCTGGTAGATTTTTAATTTACCCAAGGACTCGGCTTAGTTTGCAGTTAGAGAATAGTCCATTTTGCTAACAGCCCTGAGGCTCTGTGGATTCTGTTTACTGTGTTATGAACCATACCATGTTTCTCATTTTAAATGCTCTGTTACAGGTTCCACCTTCCTAACTTTGTGCTCACATTCTGAATGTGAAGTAGGTTGCATGCAAATTTATACATTTATAATGGGTGATCTCTCTGAGAATAAAAGCAGCATACATGGTGCGCTTTCAATCACATCTCTAATCTTTTTGGAGAGGGAGAGAGAGATGATTAAACTTACTCTAAATCATCATAAGGCTATTGAAAGACAACAGTCTCCTCTTTAACGTCTGTTTTGTCCTAGAACAAGCCAGCAATTTAATCTGAAGCTGTCTCATGGTGTAGTCAACACATATAAATCCAACTTGATGCTTCGTAACATCTAATAACAAAGTGATTGTTACTACTATAAGGTTGTTTATTCCCTGCTAGTCAGTTACTGACGTGCCTCCACTAAGAATGACTACAAGATAGATTTATTTGTATTGCTCAGATAGCTTTATATAAAGCTGTTTATTCAAGTGAATCCTAGCATTGTCAAGTATATCGCTAGTTTTTGCCTAGGTCATTGTGTTGACCTGTACCTTTGCTTGGGCCATGCTGACATCTTTGTGTTTAATTTCTTCTGGGTAACCATGTTATTCATGACTGACTTACTGGATGCTTGCAAACAAATAGGCCATGCTGTAAGTGACTGAGTGCCCTATATGAAGATTTTATTCTTTGGTTAATTTGATTCAGTTACTTTAAAAGAAATACAACAATCTGTTATGGCAAGTCATTTTGATAAACTCAAAAATCTAAATGATGTTATTAAAAACATTATTCTTGGTGCAGTTCTCTAAAAATGGAATCACAGGGTTCTACAACTGCTCTGAAAAGTATTAAGTGACATTAAATTTTCTCCCTTGATAAGTTATAAAATGTTTTTCACCCCTGCAAATTCTCCCTAGAATCCTAAAGTCAATCTGTGTGCTGTCTGGACTGTGCAACTTCACCAACAACCCTGATTCAACAAACTTGTATTGTAAATGTAGCTAAAGTACAGTTAAGCTGTGCACCTCATGTGGGCCAAGTTGATGATGGGTGAGTATTTAAGAATGCAGCTTAATTTTCAGAGACTAAAGTGAGTTTATGGGGCTGACAACTAGAAAAAGGACCTTAATTTGTAACCTGGGCAAATCTGATCTGTATTCATTAAGACACAATAAACCTGACCCTACAATGACATGGTTACAAAGTTGGGAGACAAGGTTAGTGAGGTAATATCTCTTATTGGACGGTGATGGGGTTGTCTCAACACACCAGTGCCTCCTCATGGCCAATACGTGAATTAGCCTTGGTAGCCAGTGCACCTTGCTCTGGTGGTGCACCACCCTTCACCTCTTCTGCTCCTGGACCCACGTCCCTCCACAGACCGTGATGTACTCTTCAGTGACACAGCCCTCTGGCCATGCCACACTTGGTGCTCCCCCTTCAGGGGATCATCTCTGCAGTTCCTGTCCAGCCATTTCTCTCAGAGGTGACCGCAGTCTACTGTTTAGCCACTTCCCCAGTGGTGAGTGTGTGTGTGTGTGGGGGGGGGGGGGGGATCAGGGTCCCAGCCCAAGAACCCTGTAGAAGGCTGCTGCTTGCGGCTCCCCCTCCGACTCTTCTGTAGGTTTCCCTGGCACCCTCTTTGCCCTTCCCTCATGGCCTCAGCCTGTAGATCCCTGCAGCCCTCCAGGAGCTGCCTTTAGATCCCCAGATCTCTGCCTGCAGCACTGCTCTATCCAGGCTGCTATCTGCTTTTAGCCTGCAAGGAAGCCAGTCCTTCTCCCTCCTCAAGCTCTAGGGAGTGACTGAAGCTGCTCTGTTCTGCAGCCCTTCTTGTATGGGCCTGCCTGGCCCTGATTGACTGCTCCTCACAGCCCCTCTCTGATTGGCTGCCTCCCATGCAGCTGCCCTAGGGCTCTATTAACCCCTTAGAACCTAGTGTGGGGCAGGTGCCCCATCACATGGAGCAATTTCTGTTGGTGAAGGAGACAAGCTTTCAAACTACACAGAACTCTTCTTCTTCTTCAGACCTGAAGAAGAGCTCTGTGTAGCTCGAAAGCTTGTCTCTTTCACCAACAGAAGGTGGTCCAATAAAAGATATGACCTCATCCACCTTTTTTCTGAAAGCTACAACAACCCTGAAAACATATTTGCAAAGTCATTTTCCATAGCAGATCACCTCCAATAACTGAAATGCTGAACAACCCAATGGAAAACAAGATGGTATTCATAAATAGTGTTAGGTTGTAATGTACAAGACTGGTATTTCTACATACTAGTGACATGTTCTCAAGTATGATCTACTGAGAGTTGTGTAATGATGTCATGCTTGTATCCTGATATCCTGCTAAAAAAACTTGAGTGAGTGATTACTGTAGAACCAGACAGGAGTTCTCTGTAGCTTGCTTATGTAGTTTCAGATTAAGATCATATCTAAGAGCTATGGCTACACTAGAGGGCTTACAGAGGTGCAGCTGCACCAATGCAACTGTGCTGCTGTAAGCTCTCTAGTGTAGCCACTCTGAGCCAATGGGAGAGAGCTCTCCTAGGGTACGTCTACACTACCCGCCGGATCGGCGGGTAACGATCGATCTATCGGGGATCGATTTATTGCGTGTGATCCCCGATCGCTCTCCCATCAACTGCTGGACTCCAGCTTAGCGAGAGGCGGAAGCAAAGTCGACGGGGGAGCCGCGGCAATCGACCCCATGCCGTGAGGATGCGAGGTAAGTCGAACTCAGATACGTCAACTTCAGCTACGCTATTCTTGTAGCTGAAGTTGCGTATCTTAGGTCGATTCCCCCCCCCCCATGTAGACCAGGCCCTAGTGACTTAATTAATCCTCCCCCAATGAACAGCAGTAGCTATGTCATCAGCAGAAGCTCGCTCTCTGACATAGCGCTGTCCACACCGGCACATAGGTCAGTGTAACATATGTCACTCAGGGGGTGGCTTAGTCACACCCCGAGCGACATAAATTATACCAACATAAGTAATAGTGTAGAATAGTCTAGGGCTAGGTCTACACTGGGGCGGGGGGGGGATAGATTTAAGATACGCAAATTCAGCTCCGCGAATAGCGTAGCTGAATTCGACGTATCCAATCCGACTTACCCTGCTGTGAGGACGGCGGCAAATCGACCGCCGCGGCTCCCCCGTCGACGGCGCTTACTCCTACCTGGGCTGGTGGAGTACGCGCATCGATTCGGGGATCGATTGTCGCGTCCCGACGAGACGCGATAATTCGATCCCCGAGAAATCGATTTCTACCCGCCGATCCAGGTGGGTAGTGAAGACAAGCCCTAAGTTAGCTATGGTTTTTTTTTAGTTCACCCTACAGACTCCGTTACTGACAAATACAATAGTGATCATTCAATACACTTTCAACAATACCTAAGAGAAGACCTTTGATAGGATTTTTAGGATATGTTTCTGTCAGTTTACTCACCAGCACTTTAGAAGAGAAAATCTTTAAGGGAAAGCCTGATTTACTTCTTCATATCAAGCTTTCCAAACACTTATTTCAGAGCCTGATGGAACAACTCTAGCAATCGGTTTAACTCTCAAAGCGACTGACTGCGTAATTCCACTATCATATTTATACAGTTGTATAAGTGAATATTTTATGCAGGCAGTTATTATTTGAGTTCTCTAAGAAATGTATAACACTTTTCCTATTAATTGAGAGGGGTTGGTCTTTAGATGTTCATTCCTCTTCAGAGCGAACTAGTCATTTGTAGTTAGTGTGCACCCATATTTTAAAACCATTTAGTACTGAAGTTAAATCACGCTGTAGCACTGCGGACATTTATAGGGGAGTAGCCACATGATTTTGTGTCTCATACAGTATTTATATATTTAAATCTCGTTATAAAGAGTCTGAAAGCTGGGCCCCCTCTCCCCACCTTCATCTAGTTTCTTATTCCTACATTTTATTGAACCAGGCCATTTCCACATCTCTGTGGAAAATACATGTGTCTGAATCAGTTATTAAAAGAACTGCAAAATTTTCTCCGGCTAGAAACACTAAATTATTTTTCTTTGGAGCAGTGATATACATGAGAGGGGAAGAGTAGCACATTCTTGCCAATATCAGCCTTGGAAGCTGAAAGTAGAATAAAGGATTTTTAAGAACAGCTTTGAGTGGAGGCTGAATTCCACCCAATGAGGGGCAAAGAAAAATGCCCCAAACTTACAGTGATCTCATGAAGCTCTCATGATAATTTTGAGAATTCATGTATAAACAGTCTCACCAAACAGAAGGGTTTTGACACGAATCTTGAATAACTCTGACTTCAGTGGAGTTACTTAGGATTTATACCACAGTAATAGAAAACAGAGGGCCTGATTGACCCATGGGCTGTGTGCAGAAAGGACATATCACAATCCTCATGTGTCAGCTGTCTATGCATCCCGCCCTTGCATCAGACACTACAGACTGAGTCCAGCAATCTTCAAATTAGTCTGGGAGCATGTGTAATTCTGAGGGCAAGTAAAATGATAGAGCGATAATGGAGGTATCATTTGATTTGTAAAAATCTATCAAATTATAATTTCAATGGTGTCAACCTCTGTGGTGTGATAGGTGGGCTTCCAGCTCTAGGTCCTCTGGGTGATGGAAATACTGATAATACAATGTCACTGGAAATGGGTCAAGTTGAGTATCATTCAAAAGGCCTATGTTCCATGACCACAATAGTGCCAAGCATGACAAACCTAGAACAATTGTGTAAATTTATATTCGAGAAAATGTTTAAAAATCAATTATTTGTAATTATAATTTAAGACGGGCCTGTCAAACTTGAAGCCCTCATAAAGTTAAATTGCAGCCCTCAACTGACAGTATTCCGTTATCATTTAATGCTCAGAACATGATACCTTATTTTTTTTAATGGTAGAGATTACTATAAATGGAAGGGGAGCTTCAAGTTGATTTGCCTTCATCAGCAATAAAGAAGCAGTTCAGTGGTATTGATTATCAGCTTAGTTTATTATGCCAATACAGGTGTAATGAGGCATTGGTTAAGATGCCAGTATCAAGCCAGAAATTACTAGAATCCACCTGCAAACAGTATGCGCTTAGTTATATAACATATATTACCTAACAATAAATTACAATCCGAATGTCATTTATTACAAAATCCTTGTTTTCACTTTGGTCTTGATCACTTTTAGGCATCATTGGGAGAACAAAGAGTATCGACTAGTAGCTGAATTGTTGGAGAATACCACTGTGGAGGACCAGATTAAACACAATGCTGGGTGGCACCTTACAAGTTATAAGAAGTGCACCCATAAACTGGATTTGGCAAAGTTGGAGAGAAAGTACATGAAGATGCCAGGACAAGTGCGAGCTGTGGGCAAGACTTTCCTCATACTAGGTCCCATGGTATGCATTTCAAGAACACCTGCTTCTTCTGTGGTAAGCTGGAAACCTGAAGTCATTCATTAAGCACTGTTTTGGCACATGAGACCGGTGAGAAACTGTATGAAGCGGTCACTCTACCAAGAACATTACTCAGAAAGTAAAGTTAAGAGGTACATTGACGCAAAAGATGCCCACACCGATAACACTGAGCTTCACATCAAGTGCTACACTAAGATTGTATGTAATGTGTTGTGTCAAAAGGTAAAAGCAACAGAAACAAATACTGATTTTACTACTGCAAATGGTGTGACTCAGCTGGAGTTCCTAAATTGCCTCTGAGAAGCTCTAATGGATGGGAAAGTGATGTCAATGGCCAATGCAGAGGCTAAATACCAAGAAATATGTGCTTTGAACAGGGCTGAAGAGGAACAAATGCTTAGCAGAAAGGCTCTTAAAGCATTTATTGAAGATGAACTGGGATATGGATGTAGTTTTTAGTAAATCTATCCACAGAAATGAATCACAGCACATATACTTAAAAGCTGGCTGCAAAAGATGTGGTGCTATCAAAAGTGGAAGAAAGTGCTGATGTCAACAGTAATATGAAGACTATTTACAGCTGCTACATTTTTATGGAAAGGATTTTGTTTTGTAATGCATGGGAGTTTCAGGATCTATAGGCGATGCCAAACCTGAAAAAATAATACCATGTGACCTATACTTCTTCTTTAGGTATGCATCGACACCAGCAAGTACGACAGTAAGCAACTGAAGCACAAGGCTGACATTTTATTGCAAAGCCTCATGTGTGAGTGCTTGAGTAAAAGGCAGGTTTCTAACACATACATGACAACTGTGCAGCATATGTACAATCTACCACTAAAAGTGAAAGTTGGTTTAACAATTTGTTCCAAAACCCGTAGCAAATTCCTCGTGCAGCTTATGCTCAGTTTTGGCTTCTCACTGTGTACAACAAAGCACTCTGCCTGGAGACTGCAATTGCAGATGAGATTCTTTGCCTCCTGGAACTGAATTATAGAGGATACAACTGCAGGGATCTCCCGGGAACCACAGCGGTGAAAGGAGCAGAATGTGGGGCCGCTGCTCCCAGGAGCCATGCAGCCCTGCCCGCAGCCTTGCCCCCATCCCTTCCACACAGCTGTCTGCTTCTCCTGTCTGGGGGCGTGCGTGCTGCTTGCACACACTAGCGTGACCCAGGACAGCTGCTAGTGAGCTTGGTGCCCACCCCAGTGGGCGGGATTGGGGGTGGTACAGCCACATCAGAGGAGCTGCCAGCATGGGGCGCTGGCTCCTGGGAGTGGCGGCCCAATGTTCTGCTCCTTTCGCTGCTGCGGTTCCCCGGAGAGCCCTGCAGTTCCGTGGATACCGATTTATATCCGTAGATATCCACATCCACGGGTATAAATTTGTATCCGTGCAGGGCTCTATGAATGAAGGGTTGCACATTCCCCCAGACCTCATCAAGGGTAGGTTTATATTTTGTGCTGCCAGTAACAGACTTCCTTGAAGACACAGCAGATGGCAAAGGCACCCTTCATGCTACTGTTATGGTCTGCTATCATGAGTGTATTAATGGGGACCGGTCCCAGCCTAAAGTGCTGCCTGGACCAACAAAAACAGTTCCTTGAAGGAACTTCCAGACTCCATGATTCACTTACTCCACTACCAAGTCCAAAAATTCTGAAGCCAGAATTCCAGTTTTCGTGAAGCAGCAGTTAAGAATCAACTATAGAAGAGCTTTCTATGTTCATTAACTTTGACTTCACTTGGATAGTGCATGAGCCATTTAAAACCAAATTTCTTTCTGGGGCTTGGTTTTATTAACACAGTAATGAACAATAAGATAAAGTTCAGCTCAAAGCTCCCCGGGCTTGGCTGCTCTTAGGGTTCCTCACTCAGGACTGTTCAGTCCACACCCTAGCTCTTTTCTCTGTAGTGAACCACTTCCACCTCCCTTATATCCAAGAGGGCAGTGAGTCACCTATCTTGGCAAGTTAGCAGAACCGACTTAACCCTTTCTTTGATAAGGTGTGTCAAGGCTGATTTCCCACTCTGGCACTTCGAGTGCAGAAGGTGGGGGCCCGCAAGGATTCTAAAAACTAAAACTGGCCACTCCAGGCTTGTATTAAACTCCCAGGGTTATAGCTTCTCTCTGACCTTGGATGGGTAGATGCTGCCACCACGCAAATGCAAACCCCTTGGAACCCAGGAAGGTGCACTTGGGAATTCCTTTCTGTGGGACGCCCTCAACCCTTTCACCGCCCCCTTCCGGGGAAGAGTGGAGAAAGAAAACAAAGGAAATTAGCTGTTGCCCTCAGCTAATTAAACAACATATGCACAAACCTCTTAGGACACCTAAAATCCAGTCCTGTTCTTAAAAAAGGGTAAATTTTATTAAAAACAAAAAGAAAGAAAATACATCTGCAACTTAGGCTTTTGCTGGATTTAAAAAACCCACTTACAAAAATTAAACATCAAGAATAACCTTCTTGAGGTCCAGCTTAAAGGTTACAAGCAAAACAAAAAGCATTTTGGTTTAGCACAGAGGAGTCCACAAGCCAATAAGAAATAAACAGAAATAAACGTAATCGTGTCTTTCTAAACATTCCTGATCTACTTACGTATCTGGGTTGTTAAATAACTAGTTCTAGATACGATCTGATGATTTTCATATCTGGCCTTCAGCTTCTTACTGCATAACTGCTGCCCTGTTCCCCTCTTCCCTGGAGAAGCACAACACACAGACAAAGGAAAGTTTTTTCCCCATTTCAAAAAGTTCTAGCCCTCCCATTGGCTCTTTTGGTCAGGTGCCCACTCCTTTCCTTTTACCTGTGGGCTTGTTAACCCTTTACAGGTAAAGCAAGTAGAGAACAGCACCAAGAGGGATTTTATAGCTAACTGGCTGGCTGGGTGTCCATAACAGGAAACTACATTCCCCCTTCCCCCGCCTCTCATTTATCACAAGGTGTCTCAGGCAAACAGTGTCAGCCCATAAACAATGTTAGAGTTCATCTTAGAAAATGCTGGATTTAAGGCTGAGATACTGTTTGTATCCTAACCCCTTCTCTCAATGTACCAAACACGCTTTTTGAACAGTTGGGATTAGCCCAAAGGTGATTACTGGGGGGGCCAGGAAGAGGGAGGAGGCAGGATGAGAGGCAAAGAATTGAACCAGTTGCTCAGCCACAATGAAGTGAATATGAGTGTCAAACAAAAGCACTCTCCCTTTGTGCTCCATTTGGAATGCTTGGGCTCACAGAGAGTTACTGAAGGTTGTGGACCAAAATTTGCTTCCCGTTACAGCAGTGTGAATCCTGACTAGCAGATAGCAGAATTTGATCCACTTGAGGGTAACTACAGATTTACATCAATATCCATTTCAAACTCTGCCAGTCATTCTTGAGGAGGGACAGCGACATGTGTGTTGAGAGTGTATTTCATATTTAGAAAGTTAAACATACACATTTTGTACAACACATGCATTAGAAACTTTTCTTTCTTTTTTCCCTAGCACTGAAAATACTTGAGCAGTGGGCTTACACAGACAAGGGTGCTTTCTGGAAGGATACCTCTGCTTTATCATGGGCTTGATCATTTCCCCAGATCCAGGCGTGAAAGGGACCTTCTGCACTTTGATCTCTATTGGCCCAAATGGTATTAAGAATCACTTTCTCCCCCTTCCCAGCACAGCCAATTAATGATAGTTTGAGGGCAGGAGTGAATTAGGTGGTATTTTATCCATTTATAGTTATTAAAAGGATATGAAAATGCATATAGTACTATAGTAGGTCTCTCTGCACACCCTCTGTATATTATGTATCTAAGATTGTACATTCTTTGGGAAGGGAGTAAGCCCTTACGTAGGTTTCTACATTGCATAGATTTGTTTAGAACCTTTGGGTGCTACTGGATTACATTTTAATTACTCTTAAATAGTTTAATACAGACTGAATAACATCAACACAAAACCATCAACAAATCAAACTTCTGGGAAAGAGAAGCATTATTCTAAGCCCTTGATTTGCTTTCCAAAGTGCTGCAGACATTTTCCTTTGAAATGATAAGAAATATCATCTCTGAGGTCTACGAATCAAGATACTGATAAAAGCCATTCCGGTGTCTGCTCCTTTTTACTTGACTATGCCTTTCATACCAAGCTCTCCCCACCATTGCCCCACCACAACTGACCCCAAGACTCAATCCTGCACCCATTGACATGGGCAGTAGAACTCCACTAAACTTCACTTGGGAACAGGATCATGCCCCAAGCTCTCCCTCAGGCATCCCACAGCCTGAACATCCATCCTGCCGTCAGAGGTAATGTACCTTTCCCATCTACTTTCCCACACCAGGCAGAAGGTCTCTCTCAAGTTGTTATGTTTAGATCTTTTCCATTTCATCTCTCTTGTCTCTTCTGCTGTTGAGTTCCTTTCCCAGAAAACTGTCCAACCAACAATAAAATACAGTAGCTTTCACAATGCTAATTAGATCTTTTCACTGGAGTAAAGGACCTTTGTAACATTATGTGACAGAGTTCAGTGCGTTTCTGCTCAGGTTTCATATAGAGTACATCCACATTGCCTTTTTACTAGAATGATTCACCTTTATGTCAATCCTATGAATTTAAAATCTTCTTCCAGAAAATGGGTTTGCAATGCCAAGTCATTGCTTGACCTCAGAGACCTGATATTTCATACTGAAAGGGAAATGTCAAGCAAATCAAAGGTTTAAAATTGTGACTCCTCTTGACTAAACTTTTGATCCATTGGTGGTTTGGGTGTGTGTGTGAGGAGGCAGGGGGGTCCTATATGTGTATTTGTACTGAAAGTCATGAAAAATGTTCTCAGTGAATCACTGGAATATCACATCTAATGTTCATAGGGGAGCTTTTGATTATCTGTTAACTTAGAGGTTCTCACATTTTTTTTGTCGATGGACCCATTTGCAAATGCAATGTTAATCACAGACCCCCCAACTGAGAAACTGATTGACAAAAGTATGTGTACTTCATATCAACACGTACTGTTAGTAATGCTTTAAGCAAAAGAGTATAGGTATTTACAGATATCAATGAGATGGTGTGTCCCTGTGTCTGCTTCTTACTACAGAGTCTATCTATCCTGGGTGTCGTCAGAGGCAATGCGTGGGGGAGGGGCACATGGGGTCAGGTGTCCACCCCAGATTTCTGCCTTTCATTTGACGCTGCTCCCTGAAGTGCTGATGTAGCAGGGCAGAGCAGCGATGTATCTCCTTGGCTAGCTGTTACCTACTCATGGTGTCACTGGGCAGAAGGAGAGCTCTTTTCTGCAGTGATGCTGCAATTTTTGGTTGTGTTCCTCCAACCCTAGTTTGAAAATCTCTGGTGTACCCTCCCCGAGCCCTTAGTGGGGCATGGAGGAATGTTGGGGTTGCTATACAGTCACTAAGGACATCCTGGGGTCCGTGGACCCCAGTTTGAGAATTTCTGTGTTCACTAATTGCTTCCACAGTCTTGTCAGGCAAGTAAAAGCTCCCTAGATCTGTGGCCACAAAGGTCTTCCTGTTGTGTTAAATCAAATATTGCACTGTAATCACTGAGTCAAGATTGTGCGGACTAATTCATTATCTGAAGCTCTCAATCTAAGCACATTTATGGCAGAACTAGGACAGCTCAAATTTAGTTCAAGGGGTCTTGTTCTGAACCAAAAAGCAATCAGAAGAAGTATTTCATATTCAGCCTGAGGTACCAGTGACCACCAAGAGCTAGGAGTAGATGGAAGGTTCTTTGTGTCCCTGTGAAAGAAGACAGCCAGAATTGGAGGAGTGTGGATTGCTGGCTCTGTTCCAGGAAAGTGCTGATGGTGATGTTAGCCCTTTAAGGGGGATGGAATGGAGTAAAGGTGAGATCATGACACTCTTCCACACAGGCGAGCACAGATCACCCAGCCTGGGTTCAGTTAATGGAGTGCACAACGCTCTCATTCAAAGCATAGTGAAGAGCGTGTGCACATGCCTGCATGTATGTATAGGTAAGTGTGTGCAAGCATAGTCACAATTTGACCCCCAATGTCATTATATATATATGCACAACCAACAAGTAGCAAGTATGCTAAAAGAAGATTGCTGTCCCCCAGGACAGTCCCAGCAACAGGATGCATCTTATGAGCCTAACAAGCAGAATTTAAAATGAATTGTAACCCTTTTGCCAGGTGGAACCGGCAGCAACCGGTGTTGGGTTCAATAGCTAGGTGTTCCTTTTCAACAGTACAACATAGAACCAGCTCGTCTCCCCATCCAGTAACCTGGGAAAATTACACACCACCGCTGGGTGTTTTTGGAGGTAATACTTCCCCACTCGCAAGTACAGAGTCTGAGTGTAGAAAAGAAACTTTTAATGAAAGGAGGGAAGTCACTTGACATTAATTAGGGAAAATGCCGCAAGCAGGATTCATAAACATAAAACTGTGAGCAGGACACCCACCCCAGAGTGACCAGATCTGTCGGCGTTGCAGAATAACTAGACATTCAATTTTAAACAGTTACATTAAGGTCTATTGGGAACCACAAAATTTGTGGTTCCCAATAGGTCATATGATTAAGCAGTCCAACTCCAGGAAATGCCAATGGAGTGTATATGCACCTGGACCCCGACCCCTATGGCTGTTAGGATACAGGGCCCAAAGCTGCTGTTACAACACTGTGAGTCTGGTAACATAACAGAAAATTGCCCACACGCTTTAATTACGTGATCACACTCCTATTCCTCAAATAAAAGTCATCAGGTGTTTTCTACAAGATTAATTATAAGAAAGATTTTCACATACAGGAGCCAAAAGTTAGCAGTTAGTGCAAACATGGCACAAGTACACTTGAGGGATGCAAGTTTGATGTTTAATCCATTCACTTCATGAGATTTTTTTGAGAAGTTGGTATGTCAACCAATAACATGTCAGAGACATTGCGTTAGGCTCTTAAACCAATATTCTGGCATTTAAATCAGTGACAGGATTTTCCAAAGAGCTGCCATTGAGATGACTGCCACAGATCAGCTATCCCTCCACTGCCCTTCCCTGAGGCCACTAGGGTATCATCATCAGTAGAACTGGATTCAGAGTGCCAATATGCCCTGGAGGGACTGTTATTGAGAGGCTGAAAGTGAGAGTCAGGCTGAAAGCAATTCAGCCACATGGGCAGAGCAGTTCACAGGGTTAAACAAAGTTTCACTTGTTCAGCTTAAATGGCATTCAGCTTCAGCCTTTATGAATGTGGGCTGTAGTCCTCGAAAGCTTATGCTCTAATAAATTTGTTAGTCTCTAAGGTGCCACAAATACTCCTGTTCTTTTTACAGCTAGAACTGTCAGCCATGCTAGCCACCTCAAATCCTTTGCACTGCCCAGGCCTGCAGCTAGGCCTGCCACTTAAGAAATACAGCAAACCTGGCCACTGCCTCCCCTCCAGGAGTGGAGAGTTGTCTTCTCCTAGCAGCAATCTTCCTAGGATACTGTCTTCTTCATCTCTGCTTTTGAAAAATAGAGTGTAGCTGTTCTGCTTCCTTCCCTTCACTCCCTCTAGGAATACTTCTGGGTCCTAGTTTCCCACTTTTCCTAGTTCATATTGCCCCATTTCATTTGGGTCCCATGGAGCTGGGGCCATGATATCAGGGATCCCTTTTAGACTGGGAAAGATTTGTACTATCCATCACATTCTTCCCTCATTGGATTGGCATTAGTGTTTCAAACAGGAAGCCAAACAGGTCACCAGCTTGACCTTCCTCTTCCCCTCTCAGGTGCCCCCCCCCCCCCACACACCAGCGGCCTTACCCCTCTCATCCCATCCCTTCCCGCAGGCAGCAGTGCAGGTGATGGGACGGGGGAGATTCAAGGCCTCTTTGTCTCTTACTTTCCCATTGACCCCTACATCCACCCCCTCCCAGGAGTCTCAGCCCTTTTGTAAGCTGCCTACCATGCCCACCCAAGAGCCCTGCCTCCCTCACCCCAGTTCCCACTCCTGACTCCTCCCTGATGGCTAACCTTGGGTACATCCCACTTCCTGGTCCCTGGTGCCAAGAGCAGGTTGAGGGCCTAGCATGCAGAGAAGGACTATCCAGGCTCCATTCCTATCCCTGCGATGTGCATGTGTCAGGAGTTACAATATCGCTGCACAGCCGCGGCGGCCACACGTGCACACAGCTTACAGAGGGAATGTTGGTGCTGTGAGGGAACACAAACAAACAAACAAAAACCACAGCACATTTTTACCAGCAACCTGCAAGGTGCTACAAAAACCATACATGTGGCAACCCTACTAGACAAATCATGATTTCACCTTGCAATAGGAAGTGAAGGGGTTCACTATGCCTTCTCCATCCCATCACACCAAGGGGACCCATGCTTGAGTAGCCATAATTTAGCTTTATATGTACCCTTATTTCCTGGGACGAGTGTGTAATCTGCATGTAGAAATGTGATTATAGCTGTTTGTAATTAGAATCTAGAACAGAGAGAAACAAACCCCCGATTGATTATTCAGAATAAACTAAAGTCAGATACCAAAGTGAATGCTGTGATTTGCAATACCATTGCTTATGTAAACATTTTGGGAACTAAATCACTATTTTACTCATAGTGCAGTGGCTCAATATTATTCTCTCTAGGATCCTCTATGTTACTTCATTGTATTAACTGAGAGTAGGAGAATCACCCCAGGGAGTGTGCGGATCAGGCAGACACAAAACAGGTCAGTGAGCAATGCAATACATGGGGGAAAGCCCCAGATGGATACATTTCATGGGGAAAGCTAAATAGTTAGCTAGCAGCAGTAAATAAGCTAATCAAGTAAACAAGGATACAGTTAACAAGCCCAGCTCAAGTAAAAGTTGCCAGCAATGGTAAACTGAAGTAGAGAAAAGACGTCAGAGAAACCAACAAAATGGTCCAGAACATTGTGTCCTACTACATTAAGTGATGCAAACAGCATGAAACAGATGCTCTTTCAATGTCATCAGCAACTTGACAAGCTGGATAAATAATTGTTGCCAAGAAAAATAAAAGTGTGTGCTGTCGTGGGTAGTTGCCATGATTGCAGTGGCCTCCGGTTCAAACACACTTACAGAGATGATGAAAAAAAAATCTGAAAGTGACTGGGGGAAAACAATTAGCTTCCCACAGATGGCCTTCAGCATACCGTAAATTATAGCTTCCTTTTCTCACCATTGACTTTGGAGGGGAAATAAGGCAACAGCAGAAATAATAGAGGGTGAAAATATGGGGGACTGAGTGCAATTCCTAAGTCCTTCCCATGAGCATCAAGAGAACCTTTTTAGTACAGAAGAAAAACCTTTTTACTGGGAACGATACTTGATTATTTATTTCAAGATCCAAATCGAAGTAAAGTTTCTTCGTGCTGGCCCTCGGGTTGTTCATTGAAAGAAGATGCACAGTGCAAAATAAGAAAAATAAAAGTACATACATTTGTCACAGACTCTCCAGGTGTGGACAGTTGTCTTCTCCTAGCAGCAATCTTCCTGGGATACTGTCTTCTTCATCTTTGCTTTTGAAAAATAGAGTGTAGCTGTTCTGCTTCTTTCCCTTCACTCCCTCCAGGAATACTTCTGGGTCCTAGTTTCCCACATTTCCTGGTTCATGTTGCTCCCTTTCATTTGGGTCCCATGGGGCTGGGGCCATGACATCAGGGATCCCTTTTAGACTGGGCAAGATTTGTACTATCCATCACATTCTTCCCTCATTGGATTGGCATTAGAGTTTCAAACAGGAAGCCATTCACTTTTTATAGGCCTTTTGCCTAAGACCAAGTGTAGCTCAATTTAATAGCTGATGTACGCTGCCTGCAGATATGAGCCCAATCCTGCACTCATTGACATCAGTGGACACTTTTCCATTGACTTATTCAGTGAGAGCAGGACTGGGGCTCTACAATGTTCATTGACAGGAGATGGACTTGATGTTCTACTGGGTGATTTCTAATTCTAACTTCCAAGAACCTGTTTCCATATGAAGGCAGGAGTTCATATAATGATGGCAATTTATTATTATTACACTTCCTTTGCATTTACACAATCATTAAAAGGGCCAACTATCCATATGGCAGGGCTGCATCACGCCTTGAAAGTTGGAGGAGACCTGTTAAGTCATGGAGTCCATCTTCCAGCCAATGCAGAACAGATTTCTTCAGTGTGAAAGATCTTCTAGGGCTTCATCCAGTCTAGTTTTAAATGTCTCTAGTGATGGGGCTTCTCCCGACATGCTTTGGAGATAGTTCCACAGCCTCATATAGTTCAGTGTCAAGAAGCTTCTCCCGATATTCAACCCAGATTTTCCATTTCTACACTTTATCCCGTTAATTTCCTTATACACCTAGGTTGTTTGTGGGGCAGGTCAGACTGCATTAATGCCCGCTGCTGTAATGGCAGTAGACAGCACCACCTGCATGATGAGTGGCATTCAGGTAACTTGGCAAACCTTAGGAAGTGCCAATGGCTTTGGTTGGATGGGCACTTGGGGCGGGTAATGGAACCCCTGCTGGAGGAAATGCCATCGAAAGGTGGAAGAGTTAAATCATGGATTTAACCAACAAAAACCACAAACCGGAGGGAAGGCAACAGAAAATCAATCCCTGTACTTTTCCCCATGAGAACTATCATGGCAGAACAAAGGCAAAGTGTAGATCTGTATATGGCACTAGGCAGTGAGATCCCCAAGACAGAATGTGTGACAAATTATCCTGGGAAGGAGGCTCCAGCCATTCATGGCACAGGCTGTGGTTATGATGGTGCTGTACCAAATCCTTGGAAAATACGGTGTCTTATTTTTTCACTAAGGAAGAGAATAACCTGAACCTTCACAAACAAATCATCAGAGTAGGAACATGCAATGTGAGGAGTATGTATGAAGGGAAATTCATCGCTGTGACCAAATGTAAACCTGGCTTGACATAAGTAACTTGCCTCATTTCTTAGTTGGCATAATTAGGAAGGTGAATGAATGATTAGGTTGTAAATAGGGGCTTGACAAACAGTATGCTGGAGTCAGGATGTCCGTGCTAGCTAAGTAGCTAGGGACTATGGACAAGATAAACCTGGAATGTAAAGATCAGTTTCCATATGAACAGCACAGAGACAGAGCATGCTGTACAGGTACTGGTTCCTGCAAAATAACCAATCCAATCCAAACATGTGTGGTATAATGTATAGCAAATAATGTGTAAATGTATACAAAGGAAGAGGTTGTCTGTGTAACTTTGGTTATGTGGTATGCCTTATACCCACTTCCTACGTGTGAATCTGATCAACTCAGCATAGCTTTGCTCTATGCCTAATAAAGGGACTTGAGCAATGAAATCCAGAGTCAAACTTAGTGTTTTGGATCCCAGAGAACTGGATAAAGTATTCTTCCAGAACTGAACATAGTGATCTGGATAAGCCAAGTGGAAAAGGTCTCAGATGGAATCCCAACACCAAATAATTGGAAAGATATTAGATATATATGGAATCTCAGGCCCACAATGAAATGATATGGGTTGTTTCATGATGATGAATGAATACAGTGTACTACTCAAGAGCTGAGAAAATGAGAGAATATAGGGTCTCATTTGTCTAATCCAAGAAGACAAATTATGTCCTTTGATATAATCCAATCAGCGATAGAGTCATCACAGTTTGTCTTTGAGTGAAGACAGACAATATGTAAATCATACATGTTTATGCTCTTATGTCAGCAGCTGATGATGGCATGATTGATGAGCTCTGTGAATGGCCTGATGAGAGACACGTTAAAATACTAGTTGAAGATAGATATCACCCTTGTAATTGAAAAGCTGAATGCAAAAGCTGGAAGTGTAAGCTCTGATAAAGTAGTAATGGGAAATAATGCTTTGGGTTTACAAAATGAGAGAGGGAGGCTTTTATTTGAATTTTGCTACTCAAATCACCTTGTCATTACAAATACTTTTTTCACCCAACATCCTACACGTAGAGGTCACCTGACAGCACTATAAAGAACTTAGCTGACTACGTAATGATACAGCAATGCTAGAGGTTGAGCATCCAATGGACAAAGACTTTCTGGAGTGCAGACTACAGGTTGGCCATCAACTGTTGGCCATCAACTGTGGGTTGGCCACCAAACCTAAAATTAAAACTTAAAAAGATATGATATTTGACATTTTGGACTTGTCCAGAATCAACAAAAACGATATAAGGTCTGTCTAAAACAGATTTGAGACGTTGTCAAAGATGAAAGAGAACAACCTGACCAAAATGAAAACTATCATGCTTGAAGCTGTTAAAGTACTCATTGAAAAAAAATTGCAATGGACTGCAGCGTGGTTTAGCTGAGAATTTGTTCGAATTGGTGAAAAAAAGATGCAGAGTGAAAGAGAATAGCATGGAGATTGAAGAACGTAGGAGAGGGTACAAGGAACAGATAGATCCTAGACTAGATGAGACAAGAGTGAATACATAAGGACAAAATGCAGGGAATTTGATCATTATAAAGAGAGAAATAATACAGAAGATATGTTCATAGTGGTCAGACTTCTTACAAAAAGTTTTCCCCATGATCAAACTTAATAAAAGATTGTGATGACAGAGTTCTTACTGAAGGTGATGATATCAAATGCGAGTGGAGAGATTACTGTATCAATATGTATGCCTCATCAGAGCCATTTACAACACAGGATGACAGAAGAGAGCATGGAGCCAGAGTCATCAATCCTGTGAGACGAAGTGGTGTGTGCTGTTATGAAAATGAAACCTGGGAAAGCAACAGAGATAGATAATATATGAGCAGAATTATTAAAAGTGATTAGTGTCTGTGGTGTTGTTCTTATGTAAAATTTGCAGTAATGTATGGATGACTAGAAATTGTCCAGGTGACTGGATGAAGGGAATTTTTCTGCCCTTATCAAAGAAAGGAGACATAACAGAGTGCAATAACAATTGTATTATCTCCCTGATATTGTACATGAGCAAAGTTCTGCTCTACATAATCCAAGATTGCATGAAGCCAAACATGGAAGCAGAACTACTGCCATAACAAGCTGATTTCATACAGGATGAGACACACATGATCAAATTCCAAACATCCATCACATCATTGAAAACTGCAGGGAGCATAATCACCCATTGATCATATGCTTCATTGCCTACTGAAAAGCGGTTGACACCATCCAACATAACCATCTTTGGATGATACTGGAGACATGGGGACTCCACAGCATCTCATCGAACTCGTCACTAGTCTCTACCTCAACAATATATCATGATGCAAATAGTAGCAGAAGACAGCAAGTGGTTTTCTACTGTACAGGGTGTGAGACAAAGGTGTATTCTACCCCCAAGCCTTTTCAACATGGACACAGAATTTATTGCAAGACAAACCCTGGATGGTTTGACAAAGTGGATGTAGTTGGGACATGATGCTCTTTGCTACAACCACTGATGCAATGTGCCAAATGGTGGAGTTTGTAAAAGCAGTTAGTGAGGAATAGGGACTATTCCTGAATGGGGTGAAAATGCAATGCATATATGTTGACTTAATTAACAAAAACAAGATGCAAGCAGACATCACAATTAATAGTCAAGTTGGAGAGGCAGTAAATAAATATAATTACCTGAGAACTCACATATCCAAGGAAGCTTTTCCAAAGAAATCAGAAGAGGACTAGGAATGGCTCATTCATCCATGGCCTCCCTAATGAAAGCTTGGAAAAACTGTGGAATCTCAAAAGGTACGGTTTGATTGGCATAAAGCTTTGAGACATGGTGCTGTCAAAGACTCTTACATATCTCCTGGATGGAAAAGAAAACAAATGCTTATGTTAGAGATATTATTGGAGAGAAAGAGAGCCTGCTGTTGGAAATCAACCGGTGCAAATAGATGTACTTTGATCTTATCACGCATAGGAAGGGAAATAACCTCAAAAAGTTATCAAAGAAGGAATGGTGGTGGGTCACTGTATAAGGGGATGACCAGCGAGGAGATGGATGGATGATATACAGGAAATAACTAGGAAGTAATCTGCTGAGTGTTTGAAACTAGGGATGGATCGAGAAGACTTCAGAAAATTCTGCTATGATAGCACCAATATTCAGACATGAATAAATGGATTTTACTTAACCCTAATTTTTTTATCTTCCTTTTTGTTATTTACCAACTTGTTAACTGTATATGTTTATTATGAAGTTTTAGCCAAATTATAATTAGTACTTTTAAAATTTCTTTACAAGGATACTTGCTAGAAAGTGTCATTAATTAAACTGAGACGCTGCACTATCCATGTCCAGGAGAAGTCCTTTCATCGCAAAAGGGGGCAATCTACTAAGATTGAATAAAGAATGAATCACAGTTAACCAGGATGGTTTTGGTCATAAGCACAGTTTATTTGTGGTCCCGGTGATTTTTGTGCTTTCCTGCAAGAGGTCCTGTGAAGTGACAAACATGAGATGCCAGTATTAGCATATGGCAAATTGAATAACGGATTCAACCCAATTCCTCTCCAAAAATACAATTGAAACTTGAACAAGCCACTCAGTAGTTGGAAGTAACAGCATACACTAGACTTATGTCTCTGAATTGTTATGTCCTTGTGAAATAGAGAATGTGACATAACTTTTTGTGGCTGGGTCTTTTCTTTAACTTAGTTGGGTTGTCATTTTTCTTGTAATAATTCAGTGTATTTTTAGCCTACATTCTAGGGACGTAATTATTTATTTGAGTTTATCTGTCTGAACTACAGAAGGTCAGAGAAAACAAAATTTTTAATTGAGCTGTGCCATTGGCACCAGCCAGGGAGCTGTGTTTATAATAGGAGCTGGTCAGAAAACAGATTTTCTGTCCTGCCAAAAATTGAGATTTCAAATTGCTTTTCATCCTGAATCAGGACAAAAAGCCAAAATTTGGTGGGAAATGAACATTCAGAATAAATAATAAAATAATAAAAAGTCTGGCCAATCAAAATGTTTAGAGTCATGGAGTTTTAGGGGCTGCCAGATCAGCTAGCCTGACCTCCTTTTTTAATTTTTAATTTTTTTAAATATAAAATAAAATAAATTTCAAAATGAACAATGAATATGGGACATTTGACATTTTCAGGATGTCCTTCCCCAATCTTTTTGAAAACAAAATTTCATGGAGATCAATACAATTTTGTGAAAATCTTGGCATTTATTCACAAAACAGTTTACTAAAATTTTCTAACCCGTCTCTACTGATAATCCTTTCAAATGGTGTTATTTGATGGTGTTATTTGATGCACACTTCCCCAAACTCCAAACTGCTCTTGATTCATTCCACATTCATCACAAATGATAGCATTCAAAATGGTTGTGCGCTACTGATGGTCAGGAGTAAAGAAGTTCTCTCTCTCCCTAAAAGAAACATCACAGTTCCTAGTACTCAGGTCTCTATAGAAGAACTCAACTCTAGTGTCCTATTCATGGTAAACATTTCTGGTTAGGACACCCACTTTGTATTTTCATGTCAGCCACCTTCACTGTCAAAACCACTAGCTCTAGGGACAACATTTCTATACAGACTACAGTAGTGGTGCTGAAAGTCTGGCCAGTTTTACCCAAGATGGTTTCACTTGTATAAAGGGAATGTATGTGCATTTATAATTTGCGAGCACCTTAAGTCACATCAGGGCAAAGGTAAAGTGTCAATAATAAACCTCAAAAAAAGAAACTATGATGATCATATGGCGCAAGTGTTTTTACTCATGGATATTTGAAAATAAATAAATTCAAGTTGGCTATAAGCATCTGGCTTACCCATTTCGGACAAATACTGACAGTTATGTGAGGAAAGCACAAAACTTCAGGCAGATGATAAATATATCCAGGCTACCAGCTTTGCTAAAATGGTTCAGATAGCATTATAAAAAACATTATAATATGATACAGCAGTCAGGGGCGACTCTAGCTTTTTTGCCGCCCCAAGCATGGCAGGCAGGCCACCGAAGGCCTGGACTGGAGGACCAGAGGCCCCCGGACCTGTGGATTTGGCGGCATGCCTGCGGGAGGTCCTCCGGTCCCGCGGATTTGCCATACCCGCCGCCGAATTGCTGCCAAATCCGCAGGACCTGCGGACCTCCCGCATGTATGCTGCCCAAAGCTGCCTGACTGCCGCCCTCGCAGAGACCGGCAGGGCACCCCCCGCGGCTTGTCACCCCAGGCATGCGCTTGGAGCGCTGGTGCCTGGAGCCGCTGCTGACAACAGTCAACCAAAATATTATACTAGCCAGATCAGTGAAAAGTATTTGTGACAAACCTGAAACCATCTACTTTGGTTGTCAGCCAGAATCTTGGGCCAACTTTGAGTTTTGCATGAACATGGGCTGAATTTCAATTGACCCTTGGCTAGGTTATGGTTTACAACAGAAACTGTGTGAAATTAGGTGGGTTGATACGATTCTGACTAGAGAAAGGCCCAAACTCAAAAGTCTAGGTTTGAATTTTGTGAGGAAAATTCTTCAGTCAGGAAGAGCTGGTCTTGGCACAAGACTGAGGTGGAACAACAATGGCCGTCTTCACCAGCTGGGACCCCTGGCCAAGGAAGAGCAGTTTAAGAGTTGCTCTAATTTATGCTGGTTTTTCTCAGACTGTCATGGGATGTTCCAATAACTGGAGAATAGCGATATCTCAGCTATGCCCTCTTTCTCCCAGTCATGCCACGAGGCAGGAGGGGCACGCTGTAAGAATTGTCAAGAGGATTGTTATGCCAGCTTTGGGCTACTTTGAGATATTCCAAGTAGCACAAAACAGCCAGAGTGGAGCTGAAGATTTGGTGCAATATCTTTATAAAGAGGAGAATCCAGGTCTCTGCTCTGAACATCTTTGAAGCTCAGGTTCCAAAATGTAGGTATGCAGCTTAACTTTCCCTACAGGTCTGGATCACAGATCCCAAGTTTTGGTTTGGGTTGATCTCTAGTTTTGATCCCCAACTGAGGCATAATTCAGCTGTTTGTTTTAAAATTTTGCACTAATATCTGCAGAATCAAAACACGGCTCTAGTAATAACACAGGTCACTGTGTTTTGTCCATTGCTGTAGAATAATGTAGCCGTTTTTCTTAAGGAGATGAGACAGACCGATCTAGTGACCAATGGGAAGCCAGGAGTCCGAATTAGGGTTTGAGCAGGAGGACTGTCCCTTATCTACCTCCTCAGAAACCACTCTGTTTTACACAAGGCTCACACCTATAGGCAACATGCACTTTAGGCTCTTGTGTGAGCCTACACTGTATTTCATCAAGTTGGATACATAAACCTGCCTATGGCAATAAGGCCACAATACCTTTCTTTGCTCCTTTGAAATTGAAGTAATTATGTTAACAAGACAGAGCTTCTGCCCTTTTTAGGTACAGATGGCAGTTGCACACATATTGGCATGTTTATTTTTACCTCATGGCAGCTGAGGGAGCAACAATTCCTTACTATGAGAAGGACCATCCTTTCTGTTATGTGATGGCTTTTAAAACAGCATGCGGAAAGGAATGGGGAGGGGATGTGGAACATGTGTGATCTTGCTGGGGTTTGAGAGGTCTCCTAACTATTTTCATTTCCCAGAGAGGAGAACTTCACTACATTTTTTAGAAATAACTTACAGTCTTGCCTTTCCAATAATGTACCACTCAATTCTTTCAAGCGCTGCTTTCTGAACTATGCCCAGTCTCTTTCCAGCTTCTCTTCGGCTCTCCGCAGCTGGAAGACCAATCTGCTTAACACATTACTTTGGTGCATGTAAATCTATCCTCACATAGTTTAATCAAAATGTTTGGGGGGCATTTATCTGTTTCATACAAACATGGTAAGATTTGAATGAGACCACAAACCATTTCTAACCCTGATGCTGTCATATTGTAATTGCATGCAGAGGTTTGAATGTAATCAGAACTTAAACCACTGCTGCTTTTCAGACTGAGTGAATATATTTGCTGAGAAGAAATCTAGGTCAAATTTTTTCCCCTCAGAAATGGAAATTCCCTATAATAGCCTCAGTCCAATGTCTATTCTAATAAGCATTTGTACCATTGCTCTTTTGGAGGGAGTTGGGCCGCAATGTGTACAATATATATTCATTATTCTTCAGCAAAGCCAATTTTAAATGGATTTATCTACTCCAGGGCTGGGTTTTTTTTTTTTTTTTTGCTATCAGGGTACATATAAAATGGCTGCCATTTCAATGGCAGACAATATAGCAGGGGCATGTGATTTCTTCCAGGATTTTCTTTACATCATGGGGACTTTCATTTTGATTTTGGTGTGGAGATTTTTACATCTAGTTGAGCATTTCAGGCAGTTCCCCAGAAGGCAAGCTTAACTAGCAGTGTCAAACAAGTTGAGTTACTTGAGGGCTAGGTTTGGCCTATTGTATTTAATGTAGCAGCAGAGACAAATAGAAGACAGAACACAGTTTGGCTCACTGAGTCTGTCAAGAAAGGGCTTGGTCAGAGCTGTGCAAAACTCATTTAACTACATTGTTTTTTCTACTGCTGTTACATGAACTGTGTAGACAAGCTGTCTGTCGTGTTCCCAAACAAGAAGGCCATTCCTTCAGACCTCACCACTGTTAAAATGAGGAACACAAAGTTCACATTAACATCAAACTGCTCCCTTGTACTTCCAAGCAGAAAGCAGAGATGCTGCTGCTGCAGCAAGCCAAGTTTGCTGCTTAACAGACAAGATGTCATGGACCAAACAGAGTCAGGAAATGTTAGGTTAGTGCGATGCCTTAGTAGAGTTCACATCCATGTTGTACCCAGGGCCGGCTCTAGGCACCAGCAAAACAGCCTGGTGCTTGGGGCGGCACATTTTTAGGGGCGGCATTCTGGCGCGGGCCATGCTGCCCCTAAAAATGTGCCACGGCCGCCCTAACTCACCTCCGCTGCTGCCGCTTGCGTGCCGCTGCTCGCCCTCCCTCCCAGGCTCTCAAACCCGGGAGGGAGGGGGAGATCCCGAGTGGCCGTGGCGCACGAAACAGCTGATTCACGCACTGCAGCCGCTCGGGATCTCCCCCTCCCTCCCGGGTTTGAGAGCCTTGGAGGGAGGGGGAGCAGCGGCGCGCGAATCAGCTGTTTCACGCCCCGCGGCCGCTCAGGATCTCCCCCTCCCTCCCAGGTTTGAGAGCCTGGGAGGGAGGGGGAGACCCCGAGCGGCTGCGGCGCACGAAACAGCTGATTCGCGCACTGCGGCCGCTCGGGATCTCCCCCTCCCTCCCGGGTTTGAGAGCCTGGGAGGGAGGGGGAGACCCCGAGTGGCCGCAGCGCACGCGCTGCTTCTCCCTCTCCCTCCCTCCCTCCTAGGCTTGAGAGCCTGGGGGGAGGAGGCAGGGCTGGGGATTTGGGGAAGGGACGGAGTTGAGGCAGGGCGGGGGGTGGGATAAGAAAAAAAGGGGGGGGGGGCGGCCAAAATTGATTTTGCTTGGGGCGGCAAAAATCCTAGAGCCGGCCCTGGTTGTACCATTGTAGAAGAGTTGACTCACTGCTGGAGTGACTCCCTGGTGGCTTGGCATTGCATAGCAGGCTCTCCTCATCTAGCAGCTCGTTGCCAACAGCTACTCCGGCCCTACAGTGGTCAGCTTCTTCCTGTGACTTAGTCCTACAGCCAGGTCTCTTTAAAATGTCACCCTTTCCAGGGTATCAGAGTACCACAAACAAGAGTCCAATGGTCTCATGTCAAGTCTTTGATCCAAGTCCAAGTCTTTGATCCAAGACCTTCCACTTTTGGTTTCTGGGGTCTTCACAGCATCTTTTCAGTGGACCTGTAGGAGAACCCAGGCTTTCCCTCTCCTCTGGGTTCCAGCCCAGGAACCCTATATAAATAGGCAATTTCTGTGTATTCAGACCCATCCCCTACTTTCTCCCCCTGGGCTTCTTCCTACCTCAGAATGCCATCAGACATTTCCCACAGTCCCTTCCTGGGCCCACTGTGTAATTTTATTCCTCTCTGACTCCATAGTTTCTCTAGATTCACCTTTCTTTCACCACAGGGGCTTGCAGGGCTCCCTCCTGAAGTCCCCCAACAAACCTCAACTAAAAATATATACTTAAAGAACTGCCGTCCTCAGGCTTGATCTTTTATCCCTCTTAAGTTTCCCCTGAGCTCTGTTTCTCAGTTGAGGACCTCCTGGAGGCCCAGATGCTGCTCTTGTAACCAGGCTTAACCCTGGAGCTTTCTCCAGCACAGTGGCTTCTCCCTATCTCTCCTGGACACTTGCCAGAGTTCTGTACTCAAAGAGGATCAAAAGGCCAATTCTTTCCCTGGGTTTCCTCTTCCTTTTTCCTCTCCATCTCTGATGTCCTTCCTTTACCCTGCAGACTTCTCTTCTGCCCAGACAGGGACAACAGAGTTCTTTCCCACTCTCCCTACAGCCCCCTTCTTTCTTGTCTTTTTCTCTCTTTTATGGTGAAGCAGACTTGTCTGAATAGTCTATAGCCGCCACCAACTATAATTCCTCAGTATTTAGCAGTTTATATCCTCTCACTCTTCCCTGTGTCTTTCAGGTAATGTAACAGTGCCTTTTTAATAATACTCCATTTCCCTGGTGTTTTTACTAAACAACATAATGTAATTTTTTTTATCTTAAGATGTTTGAATTCTTCAGAAATCTTTCCCCTTTCTTTCTCAAAGCTCTTGCATACCCATAAAAAGTGATCCATTGTTTCTTTCACCTTACAGAGTTCATACAGTCCATCTTTGTGTCTATTTATTCAAAAAAGATTTTTGTTTAAGCCACAATGGCCAGTTACTACTCTAAACAAAATCAATGAGGAGTCCGTGGCACCTTAAAGACTAACAGATTTATTTGGGCATAAGCTTTCGTGGGTAAAAAACCCCACTTCTTCAGATGCACGGAATGAAAATTACAGATCCAGGCATAAATATACTGGCACATGAAGAGAAGGGAGTTACCTTACAAGTGGAGTAGAATCATAGAATATCAGAGTTGGAAGGGACCTCAAGAGGTCATCTAGTCCAACCCCCTGCTCAAAGCAGGACCAATTCCCAGCTAAATCATCCAAGCCAGGGCTTTGTCAAGCTGGGCCTTAAAAACCTCCAAGGAAGGAGACTCCACCACCTCCCTAGGTAATGCATTCCAGTGTTTCACCACCCTCCTAGTGAAATAGTTTTTCCTGATATCCAACCTGGACCTCCCCCACTGCAACTTGAGACCATTGCTCCTTGTTCTGTCATCTGCCACCACTGAGAACAGCCGAGCTCCATCCTCTTTGGAACCCCCCTTCAGGTAGTTGAAGGCTGCTATCAAATCCCCCCTCATTCTTCTCTTCTGGAGACTAAACAATCCCAGTTCCCTCAGCCTCTCCTCATAAGTCATGTGCTCCAGACCCCTAATCATTTTTGTTGCCCTCTGCTGGACGCTTTCCAATTTTTCCACATCCTTCTTGTAGTGTGGGGCCCAAAACTGGACACAGTATTCCAGATGAGGCCACACCAATGTCGAATAAAGGGGAACGATCACGTTCCTCGATCTGCTGGCAATGCCCCTACTTATACAGCCCAAAATGCCGTTAGCCTTCTTGGCAACAAGAGCACACTGTTGACTCATATCCAGCTTCTCGTCCACTGTGACCCCTAGGTCCTTTTCTGCAGAACTGCTACCTAGCCATTCGGTCCCTAGTCTGTAGCAGTGCATGGGATTCTTCCGTCCTAAGTGCAGGACTCTGCACTTGTCCTTGTTGAACCTCATCAGGTTTTTTTCGGCCCAATCCTCTAATTTGTCTAGGTCCCTCTGTATCCGATCCCTACCCTCTAGTGTATCTACCACGCCTCCTAGTTTAGTGTCATCTGCAAACTTGCTGAGAGTGCAGTCCACACCATCCTCCAGATCATCAATAAAGATATTAAACAAAACCGGCCCCAGGACCGACCCTTGGGGCACTCCGCTTGAAACCGGCTGCCAACCAGACATGGAGTACCAGTGTTGACAAGGCCAATTCAGTCAGGATGGATGTGGTTCACTCCCAATAATTGATGAGGAGGTATCAATACCAAAAGAGGGAAAATTGCTTTTGTAGTGAGCCAGCCACTCCCAGTCCCTATCCCAAATTAATGGTGTTAAGTTTGCAAATGAATTTTAGCTCTGCAGTTTCTCTTTGAAGTCTGTTTTTGAAGTTTTTTTGGTGAAGGATGGCTACTTTTAAATCTGTTATTGAATGTTATTGAATGTCCAGGGAAATTGAAGAGTTCTCCTACTGGCTTTTGTATGTTACCATTCCTGATGTCTGATTTGTGTCCTTTTATTCTTTTATGTACAGACTGTCCGGTTTGGCCAATGTACATGGCAGAGGGGCACTGCTGGCACACGATGGCATATACCACATTAGTTCTCCACTTGTAAGGTAACTCCCTTCTCTTCATGTGCCAGTATATTTATGCCTGGATCTGTAATTTTCATTCCATGCATCTGAAGAAGTGGGGGGGTTTACCCACGAAAGCTTATGCCCAAATAAATCTGTTAGTCTTTAAGGTGCCATCGGACTCCTCATTGTTTTTGTGGATACAGACTAACACAGCTACCCCTCTGATACTCTAAACAAAGCACTCCATTTGTCCTATCCAGCCCTGAAATATGGCTTAGCAGCCATAGTCAATAGCTGGTCTAATTAAGGCTCTGTATACCATCAGCAGTGTTTTCTTATATACCCTCTCCCCCTCCCAATTTTTCCCAACAAGACTTTTAAGCAGGTTAATCCTTCCTGTGTATTTATCTTTAACATAGTTTATATGATCTTTCCAAAGTAACTTTGTATTGAATATTACCACTAAAAATTTAAACCTTTGAGCTACATCTATTTGTTCTCCATACTGGTACTGTTTACATTCCTTTGTAACTTTCCCTTTTGTAAAGATCAGTCCTTTGGTTTTAGCAATGGGGAACTTGAAACCCCATGCATTTCCCCAGCCAAAGGTCTCTGGTAATGCTTTGTTGATTCTATTTTCGCCACTTCAGTATGCTTACGCCTAACCCACAGAGTACAATCATCTGTGAATAGAGTGACATGTACCCAGCACTTATTTGTTTTGGGAAATCATTTATCATAATATTAAAAAAGGTTGCAGCCCCCTTCTCTTCTGGGCTTACTGTCTTAATACTTTATACTAACCACCCAACTCCTCTCCCATGTAGGACTCATCTTTGATGGGGCCTGGCCCATTCTCCAGGTGTAGCCAGGTGCCCCAGTTGAGCTCGCCAGCTCCAGTTAAAGCTTTCAGAGCCATTTTGGGGTATAAACCACATAATTGACATCAAATTTTTTGTCCAAAATTAGAATCCAGGATTCAATAAATGGTAGCAGATTTCATGGCAATTCCTTATTCACAGAATCACAGAGATTAGAGATGAAAGAGACCTGTTAAATCCCATCTTTAATCTGTCGCTCTTGGACCAGTGCAGGGTCTTTACCGTATATTACCTAAAGTTTTCCTGTCTAATTTTAAATATGGTTTGATTGACAGTGAGAGCAGTACCACCTGTCACATTTCTAGCTGTTGCTAGGGGAACTAGGATTAATAAAGAGGAGCTGCAGTTTTAGGAAACTGGCAGAATTGCTCCTATTGTGGGTTCCAGTGGAGTTTCTCCAACAAGCAGGGTAAAGCACAGTAGCTGCAAAACCAAAAGAAGCTGTTAAAAGACTTCTGTTCCTACAAGTTTTGTCTATCCAGGAGTTGGCAGTTTGCTTTTAGAGACAAAACTGTGAATAGAGTGACTCTTTTGTACCCTACTCATCTGCTGTGGGGAAAGGGGAGAACCAATGAACCACAATGTTTACACTTCATGGTGGATTTATGGAATTATGCAAACTAGTCAATACTGTACTCATCCCTGAACACTAGCCGGGTTTGACTTAGACAATAATAGATAAATTTATTTCAGTACTTCCTACACTACAGGGCAATATATGAAAGTCTGCAAATATTGAAGTAATTCATCCAAGGCAAAGCTGCCTATTTTTTAAGGTGACCACTGTACCAGGGTTGATTAAACTTTAATAGCTTGATCCTGCTCCCATATAATTCAATGGAAAAACTCCCATTGATTTGAATGATGCACTCCTAAATGCCCAGACAGCTTGATTTTTAAACATGCATGTGCACAATTACATGTCCAGTTAGTATGTGGAATTGCCACAATTGCACAGGAAAGCCAGTTATTTGGGCACACAAAAGGACAGATAGCATGCCAGTGATTACAGGAAAATTTGGGGCAGAACTATACACAGGTGTTTTTGTAAACAAGGCCTTGAATGTCCTTAAATTGTGTGACTACAATATAGGATCTGGACTATCTCTAGAATGTCAGAGCCGGTCCTTATTTCCCCCTTCAATATCCTCATTTCACTGATTCTTGTATTCATTTTTTGTCTCTAAATATCTATTGATGAAGGGCATGATTCTGCATGATGCTGAGCCCTCTGTCTCCAGTCCAGCAAAGCACTTAGGCACATGCTTAACTTTAAGTACACAAGTAGTTCCATTATGGGACTACTCATGTGCTTAAAGTTAAATGCATACTTAAGTGCTCTGCTGGATTGGAGACAGAGGGCGCAGCACTCTGTTGCATCAAACACTTAAACCCTAATTTAGAAAGATACTTAAGTACATGCCTAACTTTATGCACATGAGTAAGTTCTAGTGACTTCAGTTGGCCTACTCATATGCTTAAAGTTAGGTGTGTGCTGAAGTACTTTGCTTAATCAGGGCCACAGTGCGCATTCAGATCTCTTGCATTTGAAATATCATGAATGTAAATTAGAAGGTCAAGGAAAAAAAAGATGAAATTCTGGACATAAAATATATTGGTGTAGACTGTAACACAAGTGGGGCATAAAATAATAATGGAAAGAACAAGATGTGAATGCATAAGTCTTCTAAAAGATTTTTTGCAGTCTTTGTCAATAGAATGGTCTCTCTCTCTATGTATCACTTTTTGTTCCTGTTACTTTAATTTGGTCACAAGAATGAGGATATTTTATTTTAAAAAATTGCTTTAAAAATGTATTCATTCCTTATCACACACACAACATATGCATCTTTCTTTCTTTCTTTCTTTCTTTCTTTCTTTCTTTCTTTCTTTCTTTCTTTCTTTCTTTCTTATCACCCTAATTACTGGTGGAAGAACACAACAGTGGTACAGTGTGTATTCATTCCTAAATTAGGAAACTGAAAGAGTAAAAATCCATCATTTTCCAAATTGTAATCTTGTACCTTGTTAGTATTTTACTACCCGTTAGATTACCCTGTAATGGTGCGATGATAAATGGTTGGAGTGAAATGGCTGTAGAATATATAAAAAGCTAAATCTAGAAGGGTTATATAAATGTGTGTGAGCTTTGCCATATTACTGATTGCTGTACTTCATATAACATTTGTATTGTTATGAGCTGGGTGAAAGCTCATTAGGGGTTTAGTTAAACCCCCATTGAGAGTGACAGGTATGAACTCGCGCTTCAGTTACTATAACTGTAAGCATAAGCCGTCACCTAAGACAAAATGTGTGTGTGAAGCCGCCCAGGAGCGTTTGGCTGCATATTGGGGGGGAGAGCAAGAGCGAGAGTGAGAGGGAGAGAATCATCACCGAAACTGAACAGACAAGAACAAAGAGAGAGGAGCCGACAAGAAAGCTAAGCAGGCCCCTGGAAGCACAATGTGACCCTGGAAAAAGCTAAAGAGAGAGAGAGCTTTTGGGTAAAGATGATTGGGGGCTGTGAGCTAAGAAACTGCTCTTTCTGTTCTTGGTTCCTCCTGTGTTCAGATACACAGGACTTCGTACATTCCTTACAACTGAACAAGATTGCCTCAAAGAAAATACCAGACTCCATCTATTTCTATTTCCAGCCAGAACATCCCCAGTGCCCCAAATGCTGGTTAGCTGCTCGGGTCAAAAAGGGGCAACACAGGTGTTAGAGAAGTGGGATCCAGTTTCCTAGGAGAAAGATTGTGAGCTGGTATTCCTACTGAATCAAAGTGGAACAAATAATGACAGTGCTTGCAGAACTCAAAATTAGTCAGTGGGATTTAAAATAGAAGCTGGAGGCTTCAGAAAAGAATTTAAAACAAGACCTGGAAGTTTCACAAAAAGAACATAAGCAGTTTCTGGCAAATTCTCAGAAAAGACTGAGGGTTGACTTGCAGGAGGAGATCAAATATCTGTTGACACAACAACTACAAAAGTATCCTGAGAGGTTGGGAAGCCCAGCTATAAAGCCCCAGGTTGGAATGGCAAGACAGATCAAAAAGGTGGCCAGCAACCTGACTGCCATAGATCAGAAGTTTTCCCATGAAATAGTGGAGACAAGACAAGCTTTAGCCAACCTGCAACTTGCTAAAAGAGATGAGCTGCAGCAAGGACTCAAAGATCTGAAAATTCAGCTTCAAAGGAAATCAAAGGGTCACAGATCACAGTGGAAGGCAGCTCCCTGGATGACAACTTGGACAGCAGACTGGACAGTTACAACAGTTTTCTACCCCATTTGTAAACCACAGAGGCCCAGAGCACAGAGGTCAGGCTGCCCCAGGTCCAGTGAGGCCAAAAAACACTATTGTGGAGGGAAAAAACTCCCGAGGAGGCTTAGTTGGCTCAATTCAACATTATAGTTCAAATCAGCAGCTGGGAAAATGGACAGAAAGAGAGGTTATTAGTACCCAATTTGGGTGTCCCAGCTATGATGATGCAGCAGAACTCATGCCCAGAAAAGAGATGGAGTTACCCAGACCTGGTACACGCCCTTGACATACAGTTTGGAACTAGCCATCAAACTGAGCTGGCCAGGGCACAGCAAAGAGTTAGTAGGAGAGGGAAAGAAGAACCTCCACCCAAACACATGTTCCTCACATATCCAAATACTACAGAGGCCTTCCAGGATGGACTGACAATGAACCAATGTATAGATGCTCAGCTGGAGTTGGACTTGCAGCTCAAGATCAGCGAACGGAGGCCAGAGATGCTCCAAGAGGCTGGGGGAATTTGTCACAGAATTTGGATCTTTCCTTGCAGCAGTACACCAGAAGAGGAAGCAGCCACTAGTGAGGAAGATGGAAACAGATTGCCATGAGCCCTGTAAATCCGTCTGTGGCTAATATGTATGATGGAAGAGGAATTTTAATCTGGTTCATGACCTCATTGAATGATTAGAAAACTGATACATTTGGTTTATAAAACAAGGGAAATTGGCAATGATTCTAAAATTGAAGGAAACAGATCAGTTAAATGCTGGTACTGTGACAAAACTGGCCACAAAAAGGGTTGTTATAGGTTTAAGGCAAGTCAAGGCAAACTGTCAGAAGTGTCTAGTGAAACCCTCTCTCCCATTTTCAAAAACAGAGGAAAACCACGCTGAAGAGGCAAATGTTGGTGGAGGTACAAGGATTAGCCCCACAAACTTTCATATAGATCTGGGCGGGTAACCAATAATATTGGGAGTTTGGCTAATAACTGTGTCATCAATGCCAGGAAAGGTGTCTCACCAATTCAGTTTGTGGCAATTCCCTTTAAAAATATGGCCCAAGTCAAACAAATAGTTTGTAGGCAGCTGGTTTGCAGTGAATGAGTTGTCCTGCTCCCAGGGACGGAAATGATTTTAACAGCTCTGTGCTGTGGTAGCATTCCAGCAGGGGAGAGATGGAGAGTGGAGAATCTTAGCTGCTAGAGATCTTGTGGCTCTGAATCAAAAGGGAATGGATCCCTTGCCCTTTTGCTGACTGTTTCTGACAGGCAGCAAATAGTGAAAAAGAGAAACCATTTTAGAGGTTAGCAGGGTGTGATTTAGCCTTTTCAAAGTTGAACTAGGCTATTGGGACTGCACATGACTTGGCCTATCCATGTTTCAAACCCCCTTTCCTATTGGACACAGATGATAGTGCTTACAGTCTGGGGAACAAGATTCCAGCATGGCTGCCCCCTGAACCTGAGAATGTAGCTGTGGAAGATGAGGCTGGAAGAGTTGTTATAGAGGTGACTTCCCCATTTGAACAGAATGGACACGGTCTGCCAGCCAGCAGATTCCACAAACACAATAAGTATTCCTCAGGGGCTGTGTAAAAGCCTCCTTCTTCTCCCACCCCCAGTGGTTGCAAGGAAACCTGGGGAGAGAAAAGCCCCAAAAAGATTTGGGCGGGAATAAAATTCCTGTGGATTGGTGATATGAAAACATCTTGACAGAAAGACACTGTATATACATAAATCGCTAACCTTTAATTATTTTTAATTTGTTTTCTTTCTGTTTGAGGTGGGTTGTTGGGTGTCACCATTTTAGGCCTCATGGAAGGATGAGTGATGCTGAGGTGGGTGATGTTATTATGAGTTGGGTAAAAGTAAACCCTGTTATAGGTTGAGTTAAAATCCCATTGAGACTGAGAGATGTGAACTCATCCTTCAGTTAACATTACTTCAGTGCTTAATTTGTGCCAGGGCTTGCTAGGGTTGAGCCCCAGCACCTCTAGGCTTGGCAGTTCATAGCCCCGGCACCTCTGGGCTTGCTGCATCTGTTATGAATGTAAAAAAATTGCTTTAGCCCCCAGCACCTAATTGCTTGAGCTCTGGCACTTCAATCACTGCAGAACTGTAATCATAAGCCCCAACCTAAGACCAAAGGTGCATATGATCATGCCCAGGAACTTTTGGCTGATTATTGGTATGGGTATGGATATGGGTATGTGGCAGGGGGCGGCGGGGGGAGAAGGCGGAAGAGAGATCACAGGAACTGAGAAAAGAAGAACAGAGAGAGAGGAGGAGGCAAGAAAGCCAAGCAGGAGCCTGTAAGTCTAGTATGACTCTGGAAAAAGCTACAGAGAACTTTTGGGTCTGGTGTAGGCTAAAGAGGCCTGGGGGCTGTAAGCTAAGAAACTGTTCCTTTTGTTCTTAGTTCCTTCTGTGTTCAGAGACACCGGATTTCATACATTCCTGGTAAATAAAGAAGATTGCATCAAAGAAAATACCAGACTCCGTTAATTTCTACTTCCAAATAGGACAGGGCCCCAAACTTAGATTAGCTGCTCTGTTTGAAAAGGGGCAACAGTATGTAAGACTATGGTAGAGAAAACCATTTTTGCCATAAATCTGTTTTAGCCTAGCTGTTCAGTGAATAATGGATGAGTGATCTGTATGATACAGTCAGAATGCCCGATGATAAAAATGAGGTATTGATTCAGGGAGATTTTAATTTAGATTAGTTCACTTAAATTGAGTAATAAATTGAAAGGGACTCTACAGGGCTCACGTTCAAAATGAGTTATCATGGTACCAAAATGAAACCTTAGGCAAGCAATAATTTTAGCTGTGGCCCTTACCCAAGTCACCTATTGGGAATGATCGGATCTGTACAAATAATTTGGACAAGTGTATGAGTGATGTTATTTCTCTGAATGACTGATTGGAGCATGAGCTCCAGAAGAAAGAAAAGAAAAGGCAAAAATAAAATGTCTACTTAGAATAAATTAGGAAGAAAATCATCAATAAAATTGGTACCATAATATATTAACAACTCCCTATGTGTCAAATATTTTGTTAAATATTTGATTGAATCTTGTGTATTGATATACATATTTCTTTCAAAGGTTTTTTTCCTTCCCAGGTTTTAAATTAGTTATTTTTATGGATAATACTTTTTCCATTGTAGATATTTCCATTGTTTGCTAAGATGTTCTGCACTGTTTTATTCTTACTTTGCAGTACATATTTTTCATTTATACACCGTATGCATTATATATATACATACACGTATAGAGGCGCTGACTTTTGTTTTTGCTGGTGGGTGCTTTTGAAGAGGTGTGTGTGTTTGGGGGGGGCACTCTGCCAGTTTTGGGGGGAAACTATGTATACACTTCTTTCATATTCTAGTTATTGAATATGAGTCTATTGTTGGTATCTTTACTATTTTAATAATGATTCAATTGTTATGAACTACATAATTACATTCTCCTGAATTACAGTATATTAAAATCATTGCAATCACCTAGAAGCTGTCTTCACTAACATCCCAGTTTAAAGACATTTTGTTTCACTGTAGCATTCTGGATGAAACTGTCAGCAATCTTATTTACATCTAGTTCCCCTGGTATTGTTTTCATGCACATTATTCAGTTGCATCTGTCCTGTTGATGACTGGGAATAATTTGTAAGTCTCCTGAAGCTGGAGAATGAATTCAGGATGATAGAGGTACAATGAGAAGGATTCTTATGAATTTGCAGTATTCTGGAAACATAGTGCTTCAAAAGTACTGCAAATGACTCCAGGATCTCTTTCTTGATGCGTAACAGCTAATTTAGGAACCATCATTTTGTATGTATAGTTGGGATTACATTTTGCCATGTGCATTACTTTGCATTTAACATTGAATTTCATCTGCCATTTATTCCTACTCTTTGTTTCCTATCTTTTAACTTAAGTGGAAAGCGAATGCTTTCAGGATCATCTAATGATCCTTAATTTAATTTAATGACAAGCCTTTTGTTATCTTAATCATCCTGCCTCTGTTTATAAACAAACTCCCTGACCCAAGGGCAGAAGTTTTTAGCAGCATAGAACTCATCAGGTTCTACACTGAGGCCTTGGCTACACTCGGGACTTCCCAGCGCTGCCGTGGCAGTGCTGTGAAGCGCAAGTGTAGTCGCACCACCAGCGCTGCGAGAGCTCTCTCGCAGTGCTGTATGTACTCTACCTCTCCGAGGGGAATAGCGTGCAGCGCTGCGAGCGAGCATGCAGTGCTGCAGGCTCTGATTACACTGGCGCTTTACAGCGCTGTACTCGCTGTGCTCAGGGGCTGGCGTTTTCACACCCCTGAGTGCAGCAAGTTGCAGCACTGTACAGCGCCAGTGTAGCCACGGCCTCAGGCTCTGACTCCTGGGTGCTGAGCACCCACTATTTTTTTTCAATGGGTGCTTGAGCCCCGGACCACCCACGGAGTTGGCGCCTATGTCTGATTCCCTGTCATTCCATTTTTTAAAACTCGAGTTCCTTGCTCTGACAACCATTATGAAATGCTTCTTAAGATTTATTCTCTGCAGTTTATCCATTTCTCTTTCTATTATTGAATTTATTTTCTACATGTATTAGATTGGGGATACAAGTTTCTTAAGTAGATCGCAGAGCTGGGTAAAGAATGATTCAGTTTCTCTTCTACTTTTTCCATGATAATCGCTTGCTATTTAATCTCTACCTTATTTCTTTTCCTCTCTCTCTCTCTTTTTTCTTTCTTTTTTTTTTTTTTAATAAAATGTCATCTTAGAACTAAGGCTCTTTGTTAAAGGCTTAACTTGCTAGACATTCTGCAGATGCTTTGGGGCATTTAAACTCAGTGAGTTAACAATATTTTCCAAGTGAATATGAGGTGCATGCCGAAAATAACTTGCTTAAATTAATCAGGTCCAGCTTTATCACAAAAGAAGGTATCCGTTGTATGGAAGCAGTCAGATGGAACCTTTCAGTGCAAAGCATATAAACATTTAGTCTCTACATCAGTGGTGGGCAACCTGCGGCCCGTCAGGGTAATCCACTGGTGGGCCGCAAGACAGTTAGTTTACATCAACCGTCCGCAGGCATGGCTGCCCGCAGCTCCCAGCTCCCAGTGGCTGCAGTTTGCCGTTCCCGGACAATATTGCCTAGCTGCAGACGGTCAATGTAAACAAACTGTCTCGCGGCCTGCCAGCGGATTACCCTGACAGGCTGAGCGCGGCCTGAGGGCCGCAGGTTGCCCATTAGTGCTTTACATGATACAAAATACATTGCATGCCTTCGGTATTCTTTGGTGATCATATAAACAAGCTATCAGTAACATCAGAGCATGGTTTCAATATATAGAAATGCTTTGTCATTGTGTAAATCCACATCTTGTCCAAGTATTTTTCTGTATTGCTTTGGTATGTAGTACTATATGAGAAATATTTTATCCCAATATATTTTATTCCATTCACATCCCAGCTCTCCAGACTCCATCATGAGTAGAGAACTTCTGTCTTATATTTCATATATACAGTGCATTATGAACATATCAGCCCTAAGCATCTCCATTGCAGCATCTGCTCAAAGCTACATGGGAAGAGAAACAGGACACTGAGGCTGGAGATTGCTTTTGGAAATGCATTGGACCTTTTGGGGCCCTGCCTCTTTAAACATTTGCCCTGTACATTTGGTGTCATCATACACTTGGTATTCATTTGGAGGAAGTAGCTGGTAACAGAAGCTCTCTGCTCAGAACAACCTGATGAAATAAGTTTGGAGAAACTAAATCTATCCCTCACTCTGGAAACTAGGATCTGTTAAAGTTGAAAGTGGAGCTGAAAAATGACCAAGGCTGGAGAAATTCAGCCACTTACCCTGACAACTGTGCCCACAACCATGGAGACCATTTAAAACACAGGACATAAGTAGAAAAACTCCCACCAAAAACAGCCTCATGCCATTGTGAAGCAAGTTTCAGGAGAAAAGTTCTATCCCCAGGTAAAGAAGCACTGAGTTATTTGCATTGATTAGAAGATGAAGAAGCAGGACTGTGTGGCAGAATATTGCAAGAAAAGAAAGTAGAGTGGGATGTGGAATAGAAGACTACTCTGGATTTATTAGTGTCCAAGCATGCCTTTATGGAAGGTGAGAAGGCTACTGCATAGTGACACACTTGCTACATATTTTAAAAGACTTAGCCAGTGTTCCTTCCCTGGGCAGCTCAGCTGGTGCTCTCTGTTGTGCATGGGGATGGGCTTTGAGTGTGTTTGCACTGAGGATGACATTAGCTGGCCTTCTCCAACTCACTTGCACTCCTAGGGCATGCGCACCCAAGGGATATTTTTTCTAAAAGATATGTCTAGCAGTTCAATCAGGACTTTATGGACTTGATGGAGGAATCACTTGGTAAAATTCTATGGCCTGTGCTGTGCAGGAGATCAGATTAGATGATCACAACGGTCCCTTCTGGCCTTAAAATATATATGACTGCCACCTGAAAAAGGGTGCCGGGGGAAGAGACTCCCTGGCCCTCTTCCACACCCACAAACAGCCATAAGACCTCATTCAGTGACTTTAAAAAATAGAAGTTTCATGAAATAAGCTTTTCTCACATCTGTTTTGTGAATGCAGCAGCCAAGGTCCACCTGAAGTTAGCATCTGAGATACCTGTGTGTCGGCTATGCTGGGAACTTGAGACAATCATCCAGACCTCTCATATGTCAGACGGCATTTCCTGTGGTGGCTGCTTCCAAAAATACATCCTTAGGAAACCAACTGCTCCTAACACCAGATACTAGTCCCAGAGGCTTGCAATCTCACCTCAACACTTTGGTTTAAGAACAGATGTGTCACAGAAGCATAGGGATGATAGGAAGATTAACACATTCTTCCAGATGTAAATTATAAAAATTAAACCCTTGAAGAACCACCTGTCTATTTAATATCAGTAGAAGAGGTCAGATTAAGCAACAAGACAATAATTATATCTATCAACAAATAAAGAGCCGTACAAGTTCTAATAATAAATGCCTGACCCAAAGCCCATCGAAGCTGATGGGGGTCTTTTCATGGGTTTCAGATTATGTCCTCTACCAGGAGGCAATGAGGATTTTAAGGTGGAAAAGAAACCACACAAACTCCCTGCCAGCAATTTATGTTCTGGAAACTGCAAATATCTTGGTAGAATGGTAAATTTTAAAAGAATTTCACTTGGAAAAAAGGGAGTTAAACTGCAGATTTTTATTGAAATCTGCTATATACCAATCCTTTTTCAGTCACCCCATATTTCTGTGATCATGCTCATACTGGATGAGGCGATTAAGAAAATGCTAATTGCTGTTGTTTAGTGGAAAGTATTCCAGAAGATGAAGTCTGAGGTCACATATTCTTTCCAGAAAGAGGCATATTTCACTATTTCCTGGGGACTACGATCTTTGAAACAACAAAACATACTCAAGAATGTGTAGGCAGAGATGTGGAGGGGCCTATGGATGAGCACTGACTGTAATCAGTAGGGGTGCAGAATAGCAAACTAATCCCCAAAGCACCCCACCGCTGAAAAATAGGGATATCCAGGCTCTGAGCACAGGTATGAGAATCAGAACTGCTGTGTTCATTCCTGTTTCTGATATAGGTTCCTTCAGCAGTCACAAACAAATCACTCAAATCAACATTTTCAAACTTTGGTACGTAAGGTTAGGCCCCTAAATCCATTTTTAGGTGCCTAAATAAAAGTGGGCTGATTTTTCAGAGCCACTGAACACCTGTAACTCCCAGTGGTTCCATTGAAAGCTGCAAGTGCTCCGCACCTCAGAAAACTCGGCCCACTTTTATTTAGGTGCCTCAATCAAGTGTTGCCCCTTTTTGATCTGAGTGGCTAGTCAAAGTCTGGGGCCCAGGGGACATTCCTGGGGGAAGTAGAAATTGATGGAGTCTGGTATTATCTTTGATGAAGTCTTGTTTATTTACAAGGAATCTGGATTTTCCAACACCAGAGGAACCAAGAACAAAAGGAGCAGTTTTGTAGCTTACAGCCCCAAGCCTCTTTAGTCAACTCCAAACCTAAAAGCTCTCTCTAAGCCATGGTCTACACTACCTAATTATTTCAATATAACTACATCGCTCAGGTGTGTGAATTAGCCACACGCTGAGCCACTTAGTTATATTGATCTAAGTGCCAGTGTAGACAGCACTATGTCAGCGGGACTGTTTCTCTCGCCAACATAGCTACTGCCCCTCATGGAGGTGGATTAACTAAGATGATGGGAGAAGCTCTGTCCCGTCAGTTTAGAGCAGCTGTGTTGATGCAGTGTTTTAAGTGTAGCCCTGCCCTAGCTTTCCAGTTCTTTTTGCCTCTGCCTCTCTCTCAAAAAAGTTCAAAAAAGAACTAGATACATTTGTGGAGGATAGGTCCATCAATGGCTATTAGCCAGGATGGACAGGGATGGTGTCCCTAGCCTCTGTTTGTCAGAAGCTGGGAATGGGCGACAGGGGATGGATAACTTGGTGATTACCTGTTCTGTTCATTCCCTCTGGGGCACCTGCATTGGCCACGGTCAGAAGACAGGATACTGGGCTAGATGGACCTTTGATCTGACCCAGTATGGCCGTTCTTATGTTTTATGTTCTCTGTTTTCTCAGTTTCTCTGTGAGCTGCCTCTCCTCCCCCACAACAAACCTGGTCACAATGCCCATGCCCACATGGTGCTGGTTTCTAGGCAGACTCTATTAAGCCTTATTTTTGGTATGTCGCTTTAAGTAGTTCTTACAACTATCTTAAGTGAAGGGTGTGTTCACACATCAATTTGAATGAGGTTTTAACTCCACCCATAATAAGGTTTCATCCAGCTCATAACACATTTAAGTGCCTAATTTTACGGATTGTCTACACTACAGGTTCTGTAGGCATAATTTATGTTGCTCAGGGGTGTGAATAAGCCACCCGTTCAGTGACGTAAATTACACCAATCTATGCACCAATGTGGCCAGCACTATATCAGCGGGAGAGCTTCTCCTGCTGACATAGATACCACCTCTTGCGGAGGTGGTTTTATTATGCCAACAGGAGAGCTCTCTCCCATCAGCATAGAACGTCTTTGCCAGATGCACTGCAGCGGCACAGCTGCATTGGGGGCAGGGCAACTGTGCCACTGAGCACGTCTAGACGAGCCCTTAATCTGAAATGTTTGACCTCAATCACTTTGGTTGTATCTCCATCACATTGTTTCTAGAATGGGGATAATAATACATAGCTCTTTCCCTCACAGGAGGTTTATAAATGTTAATTAGATAATGTTTGTACAGCTCATTTGAGATGTAATATTTAGTATTTACATAGTGCTTTACTGAACTAAGTAATTAGTGTTAGTGTGGACTGTAAAAGCCTTCATAAAGTTGAACACACTGTTGGCACCTAAGTAATGATGGTGGTGATGATGGAATGAAATTTTATCATTATTATTAACTGGAGGATTTGACTTTTATGCACATTCTGAAACACGACACTTTTCCTGTGTTGTTTTCTTAAACAATCAAAAATAACTAAGAGAAAGAAGACACCGTCTTTCCCCACTAACTGAATTCATAGGCAGAGGCTATTTAATCTCTGTTTTACAGCCTTCCATGTCTGACTGAGGAACAAATGTATCCAAGATACAGATTTGACAAACAATAACTTCTCTCTGTGATGGCTTGAAAGGGGATTTGGAGAGTGATTCTGACAAAAAGTCATGCTTTACTTGTGACTGTGACAGTAACATCTGCTTTAGGGTTGTTGTTTATTTTTAAGCAACTGGGTCTTTCAAACCACAAATGGGGAATAGTGTTGGCATTAATCAACCCACTGCTTCGCAATGCCCAGATAAGTTTATGGATGTGCTTCTCAGGGGAACTAATCCGTGTATTATGGTACTTTTCCTCTAAGATCCACAGCATCAGCAGCAAGTAATGCATGATGTCCTTGAAATTGCTAGGTTTCCATCAGTGATAGGAGCAATAGACTGCACACATATAGCAATTAGAACACCACTAGAAAATGAGATTAGTTATAGAAGAGAAAATCTGCTCATCCTCTTAAAATGCAGGCAGCGTATACTGCCAAATATATTAACTGATGCTGTTGCCAAGTTACCAGGATCATGTCATGATTCATACGGCAGACAGGAACATTAGTAAATGCTCTTGAAACTGATAATATTTTAAAGGACTATTTTATCTGTATTTTAATAATAAAACAAATACAATGCATTTGTTATTTTCCCCCAAATGACTTTGAGTGTAGTTCCATGGCATCAGAATCATGCAACATTACATTATAATGAAGCACATATAGTAAAGTATCAGGGGGTAGCCGTGTTAGTCTGTATCTACAAAAACAACAAGGAGTCTGGTGGCACCTTAAAGACTAACAGATTTATTTGGGCATAAGGAAGTGAGGTTTTTACTCACGAAAGCTTATGCCCAAATAAATCTGTTAGTCTTTAAGGTGCCACCAGACTCCTTGTTGTTTTCACATATAGTAAATTCACCAGAGCTGTAAATAAATGAAATTCCAAAATGCGACTCAGATGTCTGGATAAATCTGGTAGAATTCTGCACCTTAATATAGCCTCCCCTAAAGATTTATAAGATTTTTGCATGCACCTCATATACACAGCATCACAGGTAACTGTGAACTTTGTCTCATGAAGGCTGGGGAGGAGGGTGAAATTACTTTATCAAATGGGAATATTTTAATTACCTAGATCAGATGACTTGAAAAGCCCATAATCCAGCTATATTATTATTATTATTATTACAAGTACAAAATCACAGAAATGGTTTATTGCAGTAAAACATTTGATCCACCTTCAAATGCTTTTTTTTCATATTTATTGCAAGACAAAGTTTAGTAAACACTTATGGTGGATTTTCAAAGACACAGTTGGCAGTTAGGCTCCTAACTCACACTGTCATTTGATAGACAAGGTCTTCATGTTTGAGGCCCCAGACCTGAAGAAGAGCTCTGTATAAGCTCAAAAGTTTGTCTCTCACCCATAGAAGTTGGTCCAATAAAAGATATTACCTCAACCACCTTGTCTCTCTAATAACCTGGGACCAACATGGCTACAACACTGCATATTGACATTTGTTAGGTATCCAACAGCCATTTCAACCTTTGAAAATTTCCCCCATATCTGTAATATATACAGGGTCCATATTTTTAAAAGTTATGAGTTATTTTGAGTGCACAACTTGAGACACTTAAAAAGGATCTAATTTTCAGAGGGCAGGTGCTCAGTACTTTTTGAAAATCAGGGCCCTTTAAGAAAGTGGTTCTCAACCAGGGGTACGCATACCTCAGGGTGTACCGCAGGTCTTCCAGGGAGTATTTCAACTCATCTAGATATTTGCCTAGTTTTACAACAGGCCACATAAAAAGCACTAGCAAAATCAGTACAAACTAGTCACTGAAATATAAGTACAATATTTATATTCCAAATAATTTATTTTATAATTATATGGTAAAAATGAAAAAGTAATCAATTTTTCAGTAATGTGCTGTGACACTTTTGTATTTTTATGTCTGATTTTGTAAGCAAGTAGTTTTTTAGTGAGGTGAAACTTGGGGTAGGCAAGACAAATCAGACTCCTGAAAGGGGTACAGTAGTCTGGAAAGGTTGAGAGCTCCCCAAAGCTCTAGTTACTTTTTAAAATTTAGAATATATTTGCTGTTATATATTCTAATATTCTATGTATGTAAACACAGAAATAGAACCACAGGTTAAACGATATTCAAAGCTATTATAAATAAAATTAACCCCTTTCCTCCCAAAACATTATAACTAGGGCTGTCAAGCAATTAAAAAAGTAATTGTGATTAAGCGCACTGTTAAACAATAATAGAATACCATTATTTAAATATTATTGGATGTTTTCTAAATTTTCAAATATATTGATTTCAATTACAATACAGAATACAAAGTGTACAGTGCTCACTTTATACTTATTTTTCATTACAATATTTGCACTGTAAAAAATAAAAGAAATATTTGCACTGTAAAAATGATAAACAAAAGAAAGTCTTTTTCAGTTCATCTAATACAAGTACTGTAGTGCAATCTCTTTATCATGAAAATGGAACTTACCAATGTAGAATTATGTACAAAAAAATAACTGCATTCAAAAATAAAACAATGTAAAACTTTAGAGCCTAGAAGTCCACTCAGTCCTACTTCAGCCAATCGCTCAAAGAAGTTTGGTTACAATTTGCAGGAGATAATGCTGCCCACTTCTTGTTTACAATGTCACCTGAAAGTGTGAACAGGCATTCACATGGCACTGCTGTAGCCGGCGTCACAAGATATTTACGTGCCAGATGCGCTACAGATTCATATGTCCCTTCATGATTCAACCACCATTCTAGACAACATGCATCCATGCCGATGGCAGGTTCTGCTCAATAATGATCCAAAGCAGAGCAGACCAATGCATGTTCATTTTCATCATCTGAGTCAGATGCCACCAGCAGAAGGTTGATTTTCTTTTTTTGGTGGTTCGGGTTCTGTAGTTTCTGCATCTGAATGTTGTTCTTTTAAGACTTCTGAAAGCATGCTCCACACCTCGTCTCTCTCAGATTTTGGATGGCACTTCAGATTCTTAAACCTTGGGTCAAATGCTGTAACTATTTTTAGAAATCTCACATTGGTACCTTCTTTGCATTTTGTCAAATACACTGTGAAAGTGTTCTTAAAACGAACATATGCTGGGTCATCATCCGAGACTGCTATAACATGAAATATATGGCAGAATGCGGGTAAAACAGAACAGGAGACATACAATTCTCCCCCAAGGAGCTCAGTTACAAATTTAATTAACACATTATTTTTGTAACGAGTATCATCAGCATGCAAGTATGTCCTCTGGAATAGTGGCCGACCATGAAGGGGCATATGAATATTTAGCATATCTGGCACGTAAATACCTTGCAACGCCGGCTACAAAAGTGCCATGTGAATGCCTGTTCTGACGTAAATAAGAAGCAGCCAGCAGTATCTCCTGTAAATGTAAACAAACTTGTTTGTCTTAGCGATTGGCTGAACAAGAAGTAGGACTGAGTAGACTTGTAGGCTCTAAAGTTTTACATTGTTTTGCTGTTGAGTGCAGTTATGTAACAACAAAAAATCTACATTTGTAAGTTACACTTTCACAATAAAGAGATTGCACTACAGTATTTGTATGAGGTGAATTGAAAAATACTATTTCTTTTGTTTATCATTTTTACAGTGCAAATATTTGTAATAAAAAACAATAAGATAAAGTGAGCACTGTACATTTTGTATTCTGTGTTGTAATAGAAATAAATATATATGAAAATGTAGAAAAACATTTAAAAATATTTAATACATTTCAATTGGCATTCTATTGTTTAACAGTGCAATTAATCGTGATTAATTTTTTTAATTGCAATTCATTTTTTGAGTTAATCGCGTGAGTTAACTGCGATTAATTGACAGTCCTAATTAGAACATAAAATATTTAATTCTAAGGAATATCTTTGGATACTAATGTTCGTCAGCACATAGAGATTAAATACATTCAGTGACTCTTGAGGAGTAAGTCTTCAGCTGGATTCACAGGATTTTTGAGTGGATTTTCAAAGGGGTCTAAAGTAGTTAGCTGCTCAACTCCTACTGAGTGTCAGTAGGAACCACATGACTAACACCCTATATTCTATTCTGAATGCCAGTCACTTTATGTTTGATGGAATCAAGTAGCTCAAAGACATCAAAGAGCACATTTTGAAAAGGTTCTTAACCTAGCTGCATTTTGGGCACACCATCACTTGTATGCTGTCACTTGTGTAGGCGTATGTTAGAGATTTCATGCACATGTCTCTGATTTGCCTTTGATTTAAAAATACCTACTCTGTCATTTGACTACAGACATGTTAGTGTGTACAAATGTGCATGATCAGTGTGTCCATGTTTTGAAAATTTGGCTCTTAAGCATTCAAAATAAAATGCGGGGGGCTGTGCCTGTGGATGGTCAACGTAAACAAAATGTCTCATGGCCCACCAGCAGATTACCCTGATGGGCCGCATGCCGAAGGTTCCCGACTCCTGGTCAAGACAGACACTTAATGTGTGGCAGACTAGTGCAGGATAGATTTAGACCCTAGTTTCCGGCAAACTGAGTGTTCATGTAGATAATCCCAAAGTCAATAGGAACCAGCCATAGGGGAAGCTACTAGTCAAGATGTGTAAGGGTATCTAAATCTGTCCCTCAGAGCATCTTGCAGTGCTGTACATGGCAAAAATGGAGAGAATAATAGTCACTTAATTGAAAAGCACAGATTAAATTCCATTTTCTAAACTCTAGAATAAGTTTAACAGAGAAATAGTGAAAATGCTCTGGCACTTATTGACCATTTACCTTTTCGGATAAATTAGTTTTGCATTCACTACCTCATCCCCGTAATTGCACCTAAACTGTAATATAGTCTTCCTAAATGAGCTGAGTTAGCAGCTACCCCAAACCTCTCAAAGCACCTCTACTGCTAGTGGAAAAGAAATTGCATAGAAACTGTATGGCATGTAACTGCTGACTAAGGGTATGTCTACACTACGAAATTAGGTCGAATTTATAGAAGCCGGTTTTATAGAAATCGGTTGTATACAGCCAATTGTGTGTGTCCCCACATAAAATGCTCTAAGTGCATTAAGTTGGCGGACCGCATCCACAGTTCCGAGGCTAGTGTCGATTTCCGGAGTGTTGCACTATGGGTAGCTATCCCACAGTTCCCGCAGTCTCCGCTGCCCATTGGAATTCTGGGTTGAGATCCCAATGCCTGAATGATGCAAAACAGTGTCACGGGGGGTTCTGGGTACATGTCGTCAGGCCCCTCCCCCTCCATCAGAGCAACGGCAGACAATCGAATTGCGCCTTTTTACCTGGGTTACCTGTGCAGACAACATACCACGCCAAGCATGGAGCCCGCTCAGCTCAGCTCACCATCACCATATGTCATCTGAGTGCCGGCAGACGTGGTACTGCATTGCTACACAGCAGCAGCTAATTGCCTTTTGGCAGTAGACGGTGCAGTATGACTGGTAGCCTTCATCGGCGATCTGGGTGCTGGCAGACGTGGGGCTGGCAGACCTGGGGCTCCATGGCTACACAGCAGCAGCCCCTTGCCTTTTGGTAGAAGATGGTATATTATGACTGGTATCCGTCGTCGTCTACTGCCTTCCCAATGACGATGATGGCTATCAGTCGTAGTATGCTATTTTCTGCCAAGTGCCCAGTATTTTCTGCCAAGCACCCAGAAGATGCTGAGGGCTATCAGTCATGCTGCACCATCGTCTGCCAGCTTAAGATGTAAAAAATAGATTTGTTCTGTATTCATTTGCTTTCCCCTTCCCCCCCCGTGAAATCAACGGCCTGCTAAACCCAGGGTTTTGAGTTCAATCTTTGGGGGGGCCATTCTGTGTGACAGTTGTTTGTGTTTCTCCCTGATGCACAGCCACCTTTGTTGATTTTAATTCCCTGTACCTGTACGCCATGTCGTCACTCGCCCCTCCCTCCTTCCCTCCGTCCGTCAGATACTAGTTTCGCGCCTTTTTTCAGACCAGACGCCATAGCACTGGGATCATGGAGCCCGCTCAGATCACCGCGGCAATTATGAGCACTATGAACACCACGCGCATTGTCCTGGAGTATATGCAGAGCCAGGACATGCCAAAGCAAATATGCAGAGTCAGGACCAGCCGAGGAGGCGATTGCAGCGCGGTGATGAGAGTGATGAGGAAATTGACATGGACATAGACCTCTCAAAAGGCACAGGCCCCAGCAATGTGCAAATCATGGTGTTACGGGGGCAGGTTCATGCTGTGGAACGCCGATTCTGGGCCCGGGAAACAAGCACAGACTGGTGGGACCGCATCGTGCTGCAGGTGTGGGACGATTCCCAGTGGCTGCGAAACTTTCGCATGCGTAAGGGCACTTTCATGGAACTTTGTGACTTGCTTTCCCCTGCCCTGAAGCGCCAGAATACCAGGATGAGAGCTGCCCTCACAGTTGAGAAGCGAGTGGCGATAGCCCTGTGGAAGCTTGCAACACCAGACAGCTACCGGTCAGTCGGGAATCAATTTGGAGTGGGCAAATCTACTGTGGGGGCTGCTGTGATCCAAGTTGTCAGGGCAATGAAAGACCTGGTGATATCAAGGGTAGTGACTCTGGGCAACGTGCAGGCAATAGTGGATGGTTTTGCTGAAATGGGATTCCCAAACTGTGGTGGGGCCATAGACGGAACCCATATCCCTATCTTGGCACCAGAGCACCAAGCTACCGAGTACATAAACCACAAGGGGTACTTTTCAATGCTGCTGCAAGCCCTGGTGGATCACAAGGGACGTTTCACCAACATCAACGTGGGATGGCCAGGAAAGGTACATGATGCTCGCGTCTTCAGGCACTCTGGTCTGTTTTGAAAGCTGGAGGAAGGGACTTTCTTCCCGGACCAGAAAGTAACCGTTGGGGATGTTGAAATGCCTATCGTGATCCTTGGGGACCCAGCCTACCCCTTAATGCCATGGCTCATGAAGCCGTACACAGGCAGCCTGGACAGGAGTCAGGACCTGTTCAACTATAGGCTGAGCAAGTGCCAAATGGTGGTGGAATGTGCATTTGGACGTTTAAAAGCGCGCTGGCGCAGCTTACTGACTCGCTCAGACCTCAGCGAAAAGAATATCCCCATTGTTATTGCTGCTTGCTGTGCGCTCCACAATATCTGTGAGAGTAAGGGGGAGACATTTATGGTGGGGTGGGAGGTTGAGGCAACTCGCCTGGCCGCTGATTACGCGCAGCCAGACACCAGGGTGGTTAGAAGAGCACAGCAGGGTGCGGTGCGCATCAGAGAAGCTTTGAAAATGAGTTTTGTGACTGGCCAGGCTATGGTGTGAAACTTCTGTTTGTTTCTCCTTGATGAACCCTCTGCCCCCCCCCACCCGGTTCACTCTACTTCCCTGTAAACCAACCACCCCACCCTTCCCTCCCCCCTCAAGCACTGCTTGCAGAGGCAATAAAGTCATTGTTCCTTCACATTCATGCATTCTTTACTAATTCATCACACAACTAGGGGGATAATTGCCAAGGTAGCCCGGGATGGGTGGGGGAGGAGGGAAGGAAAAGGACACACTGCAGTTTAAAACTTTAACTCTTATTGAAGGCCAGCCTTCTGATGCTCGGGCAATCATCTGGGGTGGAGTGACTGGGTGGCCGGAGGCCCCCCCACCGTGTTCTTGGGTGTCTGGGTGAGGAGGCTATGGAACTTGGGGAGGAGGGCTGTTGGTTACACAGGGGCTGTAGCGGCGGTCTCTGCTCCTGCTGCCTTTCCTGCATCTCAACCATACGCTGGAGCATATCAGTTTGATGCTCCAGCAGCCGGAGCATTGACTCTTGCCTTCTGTCTGCAAGCTGACACCACCTATCATCTTCAGCCCGCCACTTGCTCTGTTCATCTTGCGATTCAGCCCGCCACCTGTCCTCTTGTTCATATTGTGCTTTTCTGTAGTCTGACATCGACTGCCTCCACGCATTCTGCTGTGCTCTGTCAGTGTGGGAGGACATCCAGAGCTCCGAGAACATATCATCCCGAGTCCGCTGTTTTCTCCTTCTAATCTTCACTAGCCTCTGTGAAGGAGAAACATTTGCAGCTGGTGGAGGAGAAGGGAGAGGTGGTTAAAAAAGACACATTTTAGAGAACAATGGGTACACTCTTTCACGTTAAATTTTGCTGTTCACATTACACAGCACATGTGCTTTCGTTACAAGTTCGCATTTTTCCTCTTATATTGAGGGCCTGCCGGTTTGGTGTGAGAGATCACTCAAGCAGTGCCAGGCAACAGATTTCAGCTTGCAGGCAGCCATGGTAAGCCACAGTCTTTTGGCTTTTTTAACCTTCTTAAGATGTGGGAATGATTTCAAACAGTAGGGCCTTCATTTACTATACCAAGCACCCGTTGGGTTGGCCATTTAAAATGGGTTTGCAATGTAAAAGGAGGGGCTGTGGTTTCCGTGTTAACATGCAGCACAAACCCAACTAACCCCCCTCCCCCACCACACCCAATTCTCGGGGATGATCACTTCACCCCTCCCCACCACCGCGTGGCTAACAGCGGAGAACATTTCTGTTCAGCAGAGCAGGAATGGGCACCTCTGAATGTCCCCTTAATAAAATCGCCCCATTTCAACCAGGTGACCGTGAATGATATCACTCTCCTGAGGATAACAAAGAGCGATAAGGAATGGATGTTGTCTGCATGCCAGCGGGACCATACGCTGCCATGCTTTGTTATGCAATGATTCCAGACTACGTGCTACTGGCCTAGCGTGGTAAAGTGTCCTACCATGGCGGATGGGATAAGGCAGCCCTCCCCAGAAACCTTTTGCAAAGGCTTTGGGAGTACATGAAGGAGAGCTTTCTGGAGATGTCCCTGGAGGATTTCCGCTCCATCCCCATACACGTTAACAGACTTTTCCAGTAGCTGTACTGGCCGCGATTGCCAGGGCAAATTAATCATTAATCATTAAACACGCTTGCTTTTAAACCATGTGTAATATTTACAAAGTTACGCTCACCAGAGGTCCCCTGTGTGCCCTCAGGATCTGGGAGCACGCCTTGGGTGAGTTCGGAGGTTACTGGTTCCAGGTCCAGGGTGATAAACATATCCTGGCTGTTGGGGAAACCGGTTTCTCCGCTTCTTTGCTGCTGTGAGCTATCTACATTATCTTCATCCTCATCTTCCTCGTACCCTGAACCCTCTTTCCTGTGTGTTTCTCCATTGAAGGAGTCAAAGCACACGGTTGGGGTAGTGGTGGCTGCACCCCCTAGCATGGCATGCAGCTCTGCGTAGAAGTGGCATGTTTGCAGCTCTGCCCCGGACCTTCCGTTTGCCTCTCTGGCTTTGTGGTAGGCTTGCCTTAGCTCCTTAATTTTCACGCGGCACTGCTGTGTGTCCCTGTTATGGCCTCTGTCCTTCATGGCCTTGGAGACCTTTTCTAATATTTTGCCATTTCGTTTACTGCTACGGAGTTCAGCTAGCACTGATTCATCTCCCCATATGGCGAGCAGATCCCGTACCTCCCGTTCTGTCCATGCTGGAGCTCTTTTGTGATCCTGGGACTCCATCACAGTTACCTGTGCTGATGAGCTCTGCGTGGTCACCTGTGCTCTCCACGCTGGGCAAACAGGAAATGAAATTCAAACATTCGTGGGGCTTTTCCTGTCTACCTGGTCAGTGCATCTGAGTTGAAAGTGCTGTCCAGAGCGGTCACAATGAAGCACTGTGGGATAGCTCCTGGAGGCCAATAACATCGAATTCCGTTCACACTACCCCAATTCCGACCCGCTAAGGCCGATTTTATCACTAATCCCCTCGTCGGAGGTGGAGTAAAGAAACCGATTTAAAGGGCCCTTTAAGTCGAAAAAAGGGACTTAGCCGTGTGAACGTGTTCAGGCTTAATTCGATTTAATGCTGCTAAATTCGACCTAAACTCGTAGTGTAAACCAGGCCTAAAGCCCAGAACCTCAAAAGTGAGTTAGGTGCCTAAATACCCTTTGAGAATCTGGGCCTAGATTATTAAAATGCATCCCTTGGATAGAAGAAAACATAAAAAGTCTACGGTCCTGATTCTCAAAGAAATCTGTGATGTCAATGGGACACCACACACCTGGAAGAGACCATCTGCTCAGATCCCTTTGCAGGATCTGGGCCCTAGTAAATAAAGTTATTCTGAATTGTTATGTCAGTTAAGGTAGCACAACTATATATAAATATATTTTTCACTGCACAGCAAGGTAAACTACAAACCTATGTACAGCATAGCCTTCCTTTCATGTGTAGTTTGCAGGTTTAAATCCAGATTGAAATCCCATTGAGTCTTTCCACAGACTTCAGAGGGCTTTGGATCAAGCTCTTGGTGAGAAAGCTTCAAGCAAAATTTACTATAGATTGCAGAATGTGATATTTCATAATATGATCAAATCAAAAGTGATTTTCACTGACACAATTGAAGGCACTTCCACTAAATGGAGCTATTTCCTTTCCAAATATTAACTTTCTACTCCCAACCGTTTTAGAACTAGAGCCGTTCAAAAGAGGCAGAAGACTTTTTCTTTAATGGGGAAAAATGTATTTTTCTCTCCACACTACTAATTCTCAAGAACAGTTCAAATGATTTTCCTCCAGCTTCCTTGGTGTGACATTTTTTTTAGGAAGAGACCAAGCTCTGAAGATTTCATCCTGAGAAGTGAAAAACTTTTCAAAAGTTAGAAGCAACTGAAAACAGGACAGAAGATGGAAATGCTTGTATGACCCATATGGGATCGAATGCTCCTATAATGTTGATATTACACTGTAAGAACATGTATCATTCTCCTTGTTAGCAGTAAAGCAAGATGGCAGAGACTCTGCGCTAACCAAATCTGGCAACGTCTGAGAGAGTAGGTCAAGAACCTTAGGAATTATTGTATTTGGGAGTGTAAGATGGATATCCTTGTTGAATTTATGTTTATTTCAGCATCGTGCCATTTTGTAAAAGCTTTCAGTACAACGGAATTGATCCCCAACTATTCACAATAATTGAATATTTTCATAGTTTATCAATATCTGTATTTCCTGGTAATGAAAAGGCGCTTTGTCCAACCAAAGCAGCAGCAATATTTTCATGCTGCCTAAGTGACAACACAATGTATTTGAGTCAGAAACAAATAGAATTTGGAATTTATTTGGATTCACCTTTTTCTTTCAGAGGGAGTTCTGAGGGCACAACAATTACAAAACCAAGTCTGTGTGTTTATAGCAAATAACATTACGATACCTTGAGTATCAAACACTGTTATTATGGTGTTCCTTGAGCTGATAGACAGGGAATAATCTTTAATACTGAAAAGGAAAAACAAATATGGGCATGGATACACATTTGGTTTGATCTTATTGGAACATTCTTCATTTCTTATCCTGAACTGCGGCATGCTATTATATAGCTATGGCATTCTACCCCAGAAGTTGATGTATTTCAGAGGTGGAGGAAAGTTAATACTAGTTGAAAATTTTTGTCAAAACTTTTTTTAATGGAAAATTGAGTTTTTAATAAATGGAAGATTTCATGGAAATTGTGTACTTACCTTGGAAAATTTTCATTTATCAAAAAATAAAAAATCCCCAAATTGAAAAATTTTCAGTAAAAAAAACAACAACAAAAAATGGGGGTTTATTTTTTTTATGAAAAGTCAAAAATTTTCAGGCTAATTTTCTCCTGTCCCCCAACCAGCTATAATTAAAGTGATTGTTAAATATATACTGTAGGGACATGATGCGCCTCTTAATCTGCTGGAAAGCCATTGGCCGGGCTTTAGTGAAATTGCTTCTGATTGACACTGGCATCTATATTTACAAATACAATATAAGTGTTAAGATATTGTTCAATAGAAGTGCCAACCTCATTCCAGTCTAGTGACAGCATGCCAGAAGTAGGCATTCTTACTTCAGCAGCACCTGTCATTATAAAACTATTGCTGCTTCCTGCCGTATCTTATTATTTTCTTGCTGTCATTTGTAGTCAAAAGTCCATCCATCACTGTTTCCTTTGATGATTGCTAGAGTTCCTGCCCCAAGACCACACTGTCAGCTTGTCATCCTGACTGTGGAATAGTATGTCATCTTCCACTGCGGTTGGGATTTCTAGAAGCTCAAGAGCTGTAGAGTCAATGCTGAAGCTGATAAGCATGCAGAGGAAAACAGCCCTTATCTCTCCCAGTTTCTATTTATTTGATTGTCTATTTGGTCATTGTATCTTCTATCCCCATTCCCCTGTTGCCAGCTTGATAGAATCTCTTATCGAGGGATCGCTTTTGCAAGAATTGAACATGATTATATTTACCCCTATTGTCTACAGTTAGTAGGAAAGCATCAACCTATTTGTGTCAGTTTTATTTTCTAAGTAAATACCAGCAAAACTGTGGTGTGAATGCCCAACACCATTGAGTTTTCTTTAACTTGCATTTTAAACAATGTTTGCCTGAGTCCTTTTCTATTTTTTATCAGCATGTTTTCAAGGAGAGTTTTGTGTACACATAAGTGGAAGCTAATATCAAACAAAAATATCCTTGTCAAATATATTAATCATTGTCAAATGCACTAATCACACAAGCTGGTGATTGATGTGTTACATTACAGCTACTTGGCTCAGATATAGCACCCACCAGGGCAACAGGGAGTCAGATACATATCTGTCTGTGAACTTGGTTGAGGCGTAATGGATTCAGGGATGAGAGCTGATTTTAATTTGCAGTTATCAAATACATTTAGAAACAAGATGCCACAATATCCCTTAGATAATCAGCATCCTTTCTCAGGTGTATTACTTAGGGATAGACACTATTTGGGCCTGAGTAGATGCATAAGGAATTTTCCTCCACTTTTTGGCAGACCTGTGCAGTAGTCAGGTAAAATTCCAGCTCTATTGCTTCCAGGGAAGGCAATAATGGTACACTTTGAGCACTGCCACTATAGCTAGTCTCCTCAAGAGGGGCAGGGTAAGAGCAGAGAGTCAGAGCTTCATCCATCCCTTCCACTCATACCAATGGAGCTGAGCTGGTATGGGGGATATAAGCTATATTGTGCAACATAGCAGTTCAGCGCTTGCATCAGGGTGCATTTCCTCAGAGTTGTGCAGAATTCCTCCAGGAAGTCCTGCTGAAGTGCAGCTTCTCCACCTCACACCCTAATCAGGCTGTGGCCAATATGCTTGTTATATGTATCTTTAGCACTCAGCCACCTGGATCCTCAAGAGGAAGGATATGAAATAGTGCAGATATATTTTTATTTAACAGTATCTAAAATATTCACACATGGAAAGCTTCAGGCTATAAGAACATAAGAATGGCCATACTGGGTCAGACCAAAGGTCCATCAAGCCCAGTATCCTGTCCTCTGACAGTGGCCAGTGGCCAAGCGGAATGAACAGACAGGTTATCATCAAATGATCCATACCCTGTCACCCAATCCCAGCTTCTGGCAAACAGAGGCTAGGGACACCATTACTGCCCATCCTGGCTAATAGCCATTGATGGACCTATCTTCCATGACCTATCTAGCTCTCTTTTGAACCCCGTTATAGTATTGGCCTTCACAACACCCTCTTGCAAGGAGTTCCAGAGGTTGACAGTGCATTGTGTGAAAAAATACTGTGTTTGTTTTAAACCTGCTACCTATTAATTTCAATTGGTGGTCCCTTGTTCCTGTATTATGAGAAGGAGTAAATACCACTTCCTTATTTACTTTCTCTATACCACTCATGATTTTATAGACTTCTAGCATATCCCCCCTTAGTTGCCTCTTTTCCAAGCTGAAAAGTCCCAGTCTTATTAATCTCCCCTTATACAGAATCATAGAATCATAGAATATCAGAGTTGGAAGGGACCTCAAGAGGTCATCTAGTCCAACCCCCTGCTCAAAGCAGGACCAATTCCCAGCTAAATCATCCCAGCCAGGGCTTTGTCAAGCCGGGCCTTAAAAACCTCCAAGGAAGGAGACTCCACCACCTCCCTAGGTAATGCATTCCAGTGTTTCACCACCCTCCTAGTGAAATAGTTTTTCCTGATATCCAACCTGGACCTCCCCCACTGCAACTTGAGACCATTGCTCCTTGTTCTGTCATCTGCCACCACTGAGAACAGCTGAGCTCCATCCTCTTTGGAACCCCCCTTCAGGTAGTTGAAGGCTGCTATCAAATCCCCCCTCATTCTTCTCTTCTGGAGACTAAACAATCCCAGTTCCCTCAGCCTCTCCTCATAAGTCATGTGCTCCAGACCCCTAATCATTTTTGTTGCCCTCCGCTGGACTCTTTCCAATTTTTCCACATCCTTCTTGTAGTGTGGGGCCCAAAACTGGACACAGTATTCCAGATGAGGCCTCACCAATGTCGAATAAAGGGGAACGATCATGTTCCTCGATCTGCTGGCAATGCCCCTACTTATACAGCCCAAAATGCCGTTAGCCTTCTTGGCAACAAGAGCACACTGTTGACTCATATCCAGCTTCTCGTCCACTGTGACCCCTAGGTCCTTTTCTGCAGAACTGCTACCTAGCCATTCGGTCCCTAGTCTGTAGCAGTGCATGGGATTCTTCTGTCCTAAGTGCAGGACTCTGCACTTGTCCTTGTTGAACCTCATCAGGTTTTTTTCGGCCCAATCCTCTAATTTGTCTAGGTCCCTCTGTATCCGATCCCTACCCTCTAGTGTATCTACCACGCCTCCTACTTTAGTGTCATCTGCAAACTTGCTGAGAGTGCAGTCCACACCATCCTCCAGATCGTTAATAAAGATATTAAACAAAACCGGCCCCAGGACTGACCCTTGGGGCACTCCGCTTGAAACCGGCTGCCAACTAGACATGGAGCCATTGATCACTACCCGTTGAGCCCGACGATCTAGCCAGCTTTCTATCCACCTTACAGTCCATTCATCCAGCCCATACTTCTTTAACTTGGCGGCAAGAATACTGTGGGAGACCGTATCAAAAGCTTTGCTAAAGTCAAGGAATAACACATCCACTGCTTTCCCCTCATCCACAGAGCCAGTTATCTCATCATAGAAGGCAATTAGGTTAGTCAGGCACGACTTCCCCTTCGTGAATCCATGCTGACTGTTCCTGATCACTTTCCTCTCCTCTAAATGTTTCATAATTGATTCCTTGAGGACCTGCTCCATGATTTTTCCAGGGACTGAGGTGAGGCTGACTGGCCTGTAGTTCCCCGGATCCTCCTTCTTCCCTTTTTTAAAGATGGGCACTACATTAGCCTTTTTCCAGTCATCTGGGACCTCCCCCGATCGCCATGAGTTTTCAAAAATAATGGCTAATGGCTCTGCAATCTCACCTGCCAACTCCTTTAGCACCCTCGGATGCAGCGCATCCGGCCCCATGGACTTGTGCACGTCCAGTTTTTCTAAATAGTCCCGAACCACTTCTTTCTCCACAGAGGGTTGGTCACCTTCTCCCCATGCTGTACTGCCCAGTGCAGCAATCTGGGAGCTGACCTTGTGCGTGAAGACAGAGGCAAAAAAATCATTGAGTACATTAGCTTTTTCCACATCCTCGGTCACTAGGTTGCCTCCCTCATTCAGTAAGGGGCCCACACTTTCCTTGATTTTCTTCTTCTTGCTAACATAGCTGAAGAAACCCTTCTTGTTACTCTTAACATCTCTTGCTAACTGCAACTCCAAGTGTGATTTGGCCTTCCTGATTTCACTCCTGCACGCCTGAGCAATATTTTTATACTCCTCCCTGGTCATTTGTCCAATCTTCCACTTCTTGTAAGCTTCTTTTTTGCGTTTAAGATCGGCAAGGATTTCACTGTTTAGCCAAGCTGGTCGCCTGCCATATTTACTATTCTTTCTACACATCGGGATGGTTTGTTCCTGCAACCTCAATAAGGATTCTTTAAAATACAGCCAGCTCTCCTGGACCCCTTTGCCCTTCATGTTATTCTCCCAGGGGATCCTGCCCATCTGTTCCCTGAGGGAGTCAAAGTCTGCTTTTCTGAAGTCCAGGGTCCGTATTCTGCTGCTCTCCTTTCTTCCTTGTGTCAGGATCCTGAACTCAACCATCTCATGGTCACTGCCTCCCAGGTTCCCATCCACTTTTGCTTCCCCTACTAGTTCTTCCCTGTTTGTGAGTAGCAGGTCAAGAAAAGCTTTGCCCCTAGTTGGTTCCTCCAGCACTTGCATCAGGAAATTGTCCCCTACACTTTCCAAAAATTTCCTGGATTGCCTGTGCACCGCTGTATTGCTCTCCCAGCAGATATCAGAAGCCATTCTATACCCCTAATCATTTTTGTTGCCCTTTTCTGAACCTTTTCCAATTCCTATATATCTTTTTTGAGATGGGGCGACCACATCTGCATGCAGTATTCAAGGTGTGGGTATACAATGGATTTATATAGAGGCAATATGATATTTTCTGTTTTATTATCTATCCCTTTCTTGACAATTCCCAACATTCTGTTCACTTTTTTGACTGCTGCTGCACATTGAGTGAATGATTTCAGAGAACTATCCCCAATGACTTTCTTGAGTGGTAACAGCTAATTTAGACCCCATCATTGTATATGTACAGTTAGGATTATGTTTTCCAATGTGCATTACTTTGCATTTATCAACATTAAATTTCATCTGCCATTTTGTTGCCCATTCACCCAGGTTTGTGAGATCCTTTTGTAGCTCTTCGCAGTCTGCCTGGGACTTAACTATCTTGAGTAATTTTGTATCATCTGCAAATTTTGCTACCTCACTGTTTATCCCTTTTTCCAGATTGTTTATGAATATGTTAAATAGGACTGGGCCCAGTACAGATCCCTGGGGGACACCTCTATTTACCTCTCTCCATTCTGAAAACTGACCATTTATTCCTACCCTTTGTTTCCTATCTTTTAACCAGTTACCAATCCATGAGAGAACCTTCCCTCTTATCCCTTGACTGCTTATTTTGCTTAAAAGCCTTTGGTGAGGGAGCTTGTCAAAGGCTTTCTGAAAATCTAAATACACTATATCCATTGGATCTCCTTTGTCCACATGCTTGTTGACCCCCTCAAAGAATTCTAGCAGATTGGTGAGGCATGATTTCCTTTTACAAAAACCATGTTGACTATTTCCCAACATTCATCTATGTCAAAGACAGTTTTGTTCTTTGCGATAGTTTCAACCAATTTGCCTGGTACTGAAGTGAAGCTTACTGGCCTATAGTTGCCAGGGTCACCTCTGGAGCCCTTTTTAAAAATTGGCGTCACATTAGCTATCCTCCAGTCATTTGGGTACAGAAGCTGATTTAAATGATAGTTTACAGATGACAGTTAGTAGTCCTGCAATTTCACATTTGGGTTCCTTCAGAACACTTGGATGAATACCATCAGGTCCTGGAGACTAATTACTGTTTAGTTTAGCAATTTGCTATGACTTCACAGAGGTAATGTTGGGGAGGAGTTCCACATAGGTGAGGTGGTATTGCGGGAGTAACGAAACTGAGACAAGTTCTGCCCCGAGTAGAACCAACTCTATTTATTTCAATTTGGCCTTGCCCCTAATCGGAGTTCTTTGCATAAGTAGTAAAAGTGAGAAACTACAAGAAGAGAGGAGCAGGACGAAGTATACAGAAGGCAGTGAATGGGACTCTCCTGTACCATCACTAACTTTCCTAACTCCCTGGAACACAATTTCTGCATTTAACCCTGACCTGCTCAATGACAGGGGTTAGATCTACACACCTTAATCAGCACTATGATCAGAATGAATATCACTATGAATGGAATGAAGAGGACATATGGAACAGAAAAGCATATAGAATGTCACCTATAATATTACCATTCCTAAGCATACAAATATCATGAGCCAGGCTCTGGAAAATCATGAAATTGGCTTAAAAAAAAATCACAAGATTAAAAAACAATGAACTTGGGTTCTTTTTATTTAACTTCTGGCTTTTGAGTCTTTAGGATGCACTTGGGTCACATTTTCAAGCTTTCCCCGGAAACCATGAAGGCTAGAAACTTGCTTTTTTAAAAAAATGAAAACTGAGATTCTCACTGAATCACTTGTCTCCAGGAGCTGGGACTTTAAGTAAAACCTAAGATATTGGAAGACTAGATAAAAATCACAAGAGCTGGCAACATTTTACCTACTAAGGCTAACAAGAAGCTAATCTTGGTCTCACTGAAGTAAATGGTGAAACTATGAGTAACTTCAATGGAAGCAGGTTTGGGATCAAATATTTTTGCTGTCAGATCCACATTCCCAATTCCTAAGCTTCTATTCCTGCTATGGTTATTAAATATTCAGTAATGTCACTAGAATGTTTATTGATTAGATAATTGCTAAAGGAATGCAAGGCCCAATATTCTCCCTTTCCGTAGTTTTAGTTTTATTATTATTTTCTCTATTTTGTTGAGTAGCTTCGGCAACTCTCTAAGTTTCTCAAGAGGTAAACTACAGTGGCCACAAACATTGTCAGTTTTAGTGCCTGGTTTTCTCCAGAGAATTTGACATTCTCCAGAAGCATTCTTTGACTGATATACTACCATAGAAGTTCACATTTCAGATAGAAGTTCATCATTATTTCACAGCCTCTGGGGCAGGAAACTGCACGGTTAGAAAAATACCCTTCTCCATTCTCCTTATGTTTCTGTTCACTGAGCCACATTCTGCTTTCAGTTATAGCTGTGGAAATTCAGAATAATTCCACTGAAGTCCCTGGACTCATGAAAACTAGAACAGAATCCGACTCACTATCTTTCTATTCACCTGTAATTTTCAACTTGTTTTTTTCATTTTTTTCTTTTGTCTTCTCTGTTTTATACTGTGCTTTGTTGTTTCCTTCTCCTCCCTCTCCCCCTCCCCATCAACAGCCCTTCCATGCTTCCACCTCTTTCATGTAGCACCAGTTTCATCTGACTTACTTTTGAGATCTGAGCCATTGGTTGTGCTGGTTATTGGTAGCCAGCCAATCTGACAACAGATTCTGCAAATATTTGCTCTATGCCTGTCTACTGATGAAGGGGTCAATCGAAGGGCAGGGCTTAGTGTAAAGGTTTATTAAAATTTAACTGACCCAACTGTCCTGAGAATATCTTTTATTTGTTCTGACATCTTCACCATCAGCAAGAATGTCACAGTGTTCATCGTTGAATTCCTTTCTGTGTTTTTTATGGGAAAAATAAAAATAAGGAATTAGCTGAGGACAGAGTATAAACAAGCATTAAGGTTACATCATGGTGTCCTGTTCAGTGCTAATGGACAAGAGGAGGCCTGAGCTGCAGAGAAGTTCTTTGACCCTTTATCATGTGTCAGAGTTACCCTTGAACACATTGTCCCCTTCACACACTTTCATACCTCCCCAAACCCAGTTCATAATAGGAGTTTTGAAGTTTGCACTGAAAGTCGCCAAATATAGGGTATTTTGGACCAAGCAGAGGGAATGAATTTCCAACTCTAGGAGCCCTCATAGAGGGCATCCTCCCAGTAGCTCGGCTGATTGCAAATGTGGCAGTATCACACACACACACACACACACACACACACACACACAGGGCCGGTTCCAGCTTTTTTGCTGCCGCAAGCGGTGGAAAAAAAACTCCAAAAGGATTGAGCTCCCACCAAAGTACTGAAAGTACCGAAGAAGAAGAGATGGACCCGCCGCCAAAGTGCCGCCAAAGACTAACATGGAGAGCTTGATCAACTGCCGAAGACCAGGACTTGCTGCCCCAATACCGGATGAAGTGCCGCCCATTTCTATTGGCTGCCCCAGGCACCTGCTTCCTTCACTGGTGCCTGGAGCCTCGGGCGTGTGTGTGTGTGTGTGTGTGTGTGTGTGTGATACTGCCACATTTGCAATCAGCCGAGCTACTGGGAGGATGTCCTCTATGAGGGCTTCCTTCGCTGGTGCCTGGAGCCGGCCCTGCACACACACACACAAAAGTAAGCGGGTTTCAGCCCACTTGGGAGCTTGTAGGTCAAAACCAACAGCTTAAAAACCATCCAGAAGTCAAGAGGCAGCCTGAGTAAATCATGAAATAATTCTATCACATACTCACATCAAGATACTTCACTTAACAAGCCAGCTGCCACATATTGCTCAAATTTCAGCTCCTGGGTGGATTTAAAATATAGTCTCTTGTAGAGTGCAAGTTAGTGGATTACAGCAGTGAAGTCTGAAAGAAAAGTTCACAACCACCTGTCCAGATGCAGATGGAAAAAAAGAAGTCTTAGTTATCTAAAAGCATCTGGGAATCTAATGATGGCCTCCAAGACACACAACTGAGTAACAAATGAGAGACACATGTCTTCAGCCAGGAGAGAGGCAACATCCTCTTTGCCATATCCTCTAAGTACTTCCCCAATCTACCATCATCGTCTCAGTCTTATCTGGATCTAGCCTCTCTCATATTATGACCTATCCCTCACCAAGAAATTGAGACTGACATTCGACAACACTATATGAGATAGAAATATGATGCTGGGTACGATCAAGATACTGAAAGCACCTCAGTGCACTTCTTCCCTGCCCATCTTAATTATCTCATATGTGTATCAAATTAGAAACCTGCAACATATCACTTGAGAGGGCCTGTGGGGCAAAATGGCAATTGCCCCATATTGTTCCCTAGGTTCTCTTCCTACTAGGTTCTGTAAATGAACTGACACCATATCAAGATCACCAGCACCAGTGATAATTGATAGATCTAAGAAGATCAACATGGATATCTAGGGCCTGATCCATTGGGCTTCTGTCTCTAGCAAGGGACAGTATCATCCCATAGTCCGAGTCATTCTAAGGTGTGCATCAAAGGGATACAGCTGGGCACCCAAATACAGACCTCCAGGGCAGATATTTGGTAAGGTAAGGCAGTGGTTATGGTTGCGTACCACATCTTTCTTGCCTCCAGCTAGTTAGCGTTAAGTGTCTAGGTGAAATCCTGGCCCCATTGAAGTCAATATACATTGTGCCATTGACTACATTGGGGTCTGGATTTCACCCACAGAGTCTGAGGTTTCTCCTTTTTTCCTCTCATAAAATGTGCAGAAAAGTCAGTAAAAGCCTTCCTGGGGGAGAAACAGTAGGGACGCCTTCCATAAAGACAGAGCCTGATGTTGTGCTGTTGTATTTAGCCTACTTCTCATCGTAAACAGGGACTAGTCTGAGACCAAGATCTCTCTAATATTGTTTTATAAGAATCGAACTGTTAGAACTTTTGCTGGAAATAAGTGAATTTAGATGAGGTCCTTTCTGGTGAGAATAGAAACCACATTTGTCTTTTGGAATGTACTGTAACCAGACCAGGGAAACACGGAGATGATTTTTAAGCTTTAATACTAGATTTTCTGTAGTGTAAGATTTAAAGATTGTGATAAAATTTCCTTTGTTATGCTTCTGCTCTTTCAAATAGCTAATGCTTTATAGGCACAGTTTCTGTGCAGCAAATGACCTTTTCGCTCTTTGATCAAAAGACTCTGGTCATATCTGACTAATTTATTGAAACCAATAGTTGCTTAATGTTTTAACCTCTCTGCCCAATTGTATGTGACAGAAAAAGAAACAGAGCCAGACAAAGAAATGGAGGATGTGCAGTTATATTTTAGAGGCATTTTTATATGCCATACAGAAGTTTTTGGCACTTCTGTACAGATTAGTCCTTCTAGCGGTCCATATGACGGAGGAAGGATGGTCTCGTGTTTAAGACACTAGACTGGGACTCAATGCAGCTGGTTTCGATTCCTGGCTCTGCCGCAGTTTTCCTATGTGACCTTGGGCAAGTCACTCAATCTTTCTGTGCCTCTGTTCCCCCTCCATACCTGGGGATAATGCCACCTTTCTACCTCCTGGGACATGGGGATGATAAATGTATTAATATCTGTGTGCTGCTCAGCCACTCTGGAGATAAGATATATATATATATTTAGAGGCTGCTGCTCAAAGACTGTTCAGCAAAGTTTACTTTTGACTTGATGGGGATTTGCTGCTTATTTCTTTTAAAAAAAATTAAGATTCAACCCACTTGCAAAGTTGAACAGCTTATCAGGGCCCTAATGCTGCCACATACCAATTAGCACCTTACCCCATCAACGCCAATGGGATTGATCAGCAAGTAAGGGACTACTCCATCTGAGGGAGATGGTGACATCAGACCCTGAATAATTGATTCCATTTTTTGCATCTGTTTAATAAGTTATAGATTAATAATTACTTACATTATTCAACCAGTGCCTGCCTAGACCATTTAAAATATATTAGTTTCTCTGTAATGTTACAGGTGACAGCTGAGGTAGATGGCAGGCACATTACTCATAGCAATGTTACGGTCATCCTCTAGAATATAAAGAATTTTGCAGCCATGGTACTTCGAAGGCCAAATTTCACCTCTGAATGCCTATGAAAAGCTCTCACTGACTGAGGGGCAGAAGTCTCCCCGTGGTATAGTTATTTTATATTACACTTCCATGGTAGATAAGGATGTATTTAGTACAGTGGCCTGGATTCATGAAAACTCTGCCAGTTACAGCTGCTGTTCTACTATGAGCTAGTCTGCCTCCCTTCCCCACAAAGAGGCTGTCACAATCTCAGTGCCGTAAGGACTGGGCCACCTAGTGCTAATACTGTACCCCAAAGGAGGTGGAATAGCTCCCCCCACCCTCCGGACCAGAGCTTGTAGAGGGGTAGTATACATGTCTGTCCCAAAGGGCATTGCAGGTGTTCTGGCAGTGTCAGCAAGATCTCATGGGGTGGGGTGGTCCTGCATACCCTCTACATGTTAGCTCCAGCTGCACAAGTTGGAGCAAAGCCCCTAGGTTGGCGGTGTGTACATTTAGTATCAGGGAGTGGTGATTCAGGAGGTTTAAAAACACGATAAAGCAAACAGCATTATTGTAATTGCTTTACATTTAAAATTCCAGCAAGCATTCAAGGGAATGATACATGAACTTCTTTCAACTTATGAACAAATGAATTGACATCTCAGCCCCATTACAAATGCCAACGCCACTCTGATTACATGCTGGGCCAATACTTGCTGTCATGCTGCATGATGGTAGCACCAATTAAAAATCATTGTCCTCTTAACTGAAGTGTGTTGTCCTTTGCCTAATGCCAGAAAAGTAAGGAGAGAAAAAGTCATGCCGAATCCTCCAGTCAGCCTTTGAACATTAGTACACAGACAATTCCCAAGAGGCATGGGACCAGTGCTCAGAACAGCAAAGAATACTGAATACAGTTGGTAAACTATAAAATAGGAGGATAGGTACTAGATCTGCCTTTGTTATCTCAGACCATCTTTTCTGTTGGAGACAGTGACTTGCTTAAAGTAGAAACAAAGATATATTGCAGGAGAAAGACACTGTTCTTTTAAGTCCTGCCAGCATGAAATCCTTCATGCTGAATAGGAACCATGATGTGTAATTAATTATTATTTTTTTACTAGCAGCTTGACTTTCTAAAATTAGAGTAAAAATCTGATATTGTTGGAGTCATAAAAGTAAATGCAGTGCTTAACGCTGTCCAGAGGCTCTTCTCTGGTCTACAGCACCTCAGGGTAAATCTTTAAAAATACATTTAAAAATAAAGAGAAAAATATTCCTAGGAAAGTATCTTGCACAGCAGAGGCAGGGGGCAAATTGAAACAGCTCAAATTCAGCGTGCAAAGTAAAACAAAAAGTTAACTAAAGCTAACTATTGAACAACAGATGTACCAAACTGAGTGTGAACAGAAGTTTTGATCAGCTGTAGTTAGTGTCATGCTTCTCAGTAAAACAGTGCCAACACCCATCATGTTTTCTGAAGATGCAACACACAGAGCAGTGACTTTGATGCTTACATAGAAGTTATATGCTGATGAAGCTATAGAGAGCAATAACAAGGTAAATATATTATACCCTGAGCAGATGTCCTTCATAAAGGTCTTTGTCTCTACAAGAGGTCTGTGTTCTCATCTATGAACGGATGATCTTGATTAAAAATAGGAAGGACAGAGATAATGTAGCTCACTAGTTCAGCATTCTAGTGAATTGTCCACATAAGAGGATAAGAGTTTACCACTGCTACCAACTAATGCAGTTACTACTTTAGCTCAGATTGTAGAGGCTCATGCTTTCTGTGCTGAAGGTCCTGACTTCAGACATCAATGAGAACTCATGATGGGGGTTCTGTTGTTCCAAAGCCTGTACTCTTAGTTATCCAAAAATTCAAATGAGCCCATTTACATAAAATTGTTTGTAAAATAATCAGGAGTTGGAGACAAAGATTAGTACAAACCAGATTGTTTAACAGAAAAGAATTGTGATGAGGGGTCTGTGATAGGGTACTCAGAGGGTCAGGTAGCCTACCAGTTAGCACACCTGACCTCCAGCCCCTTGCCTTTCTGTCAGGGAAGTAGAGGTGCCTGGTTCCTGACCCTAAGCCAGGAATCTTCTGGACTCCACATGCATCTGGGCCTCAAGGGACTTGGGTAGGAGGACCCAGGCCCTCCCTCTCCACCAGGTCTCAGCCCAGGGCCCCTTGAGAAACTATGTTGGCAGGGTCTTCTCTGCAGAGACTCTAAGTCCACTGCCCTGGGTTACTTCCTACCTACATGTCCCTTCCGTTTGGGGTGTGGCCCCTATAGTTCAAACAGTCAATCACTTACCAAAAGAGTCCAAAAGAGCAAAGCCCTGCAGGACCTGCTGTTTTTCAAAGGGGATGGTGGTTGGAGAAGGCACTGCCTGTGGGTTTTACCTACTCTGTGGCCCCCTTGCAGCCTCAATCTTCTGTCTAGCTTCCCAGAGAAGGATTCTTCTCTCCCGCAGCCTATTCACCAGCCTTTGACTGGGCGTCTGAGCTCCTTTTAACCCACTCCTCCAGTCAGAGCATGCTTAGCAAGCTCAAAGGGGTGGGGCTACCTGGGCCCAGTATTGCCTTTTAATCCTTTGGGTCCCCTGTGGGGTTTGTATACCCCATCACAGGGTCCTTAAGGCTTTTATCAAAGTTACCAATTGGTATGACAATGATCTGGAAGATTCTAGAAATGGGAGGAAGTGTTTGGGTTCAGATCACCAAAATGGGTTTTGACTGGTTACTTTGAATGGAATGAGGTTGCCACCCCTTCTCGGATATTCTTTATCTCAGGGATCATTGAATAGGAACAGGCAAGAAAGGTGCACTGCAAGAAGCAGGCTTTACTATCACGACTGTCACCCCCAACATCTTTTGGGATCCATCATGACACCATCTGGCCTTCATTGTCCTGATCCTGAAAGACATCCTCACCAGACCGTGCCAGAGAGAGGGAATGGAATAAAACATCACCACCTCCACTAGCTTTGGGTAAATCCTGATCAGCTGGGATGTGAGTCTTAGATTCCTGATGTCAGCCCTTCCCTATTGTGTCATTTTCCTTCCCTGCCTTATTTCTCCTCTCTCCTACCTCTCTCCTTTACCCTCTTAAAAGGCGTCTGGCTGAGCCGGCCACAGCAACTCCACCTTTTATAACACTGCTGTGAACCTGCGACCAGAACGGACAGCTAAAAGCAATGTTTTAAACAGCCCAATACTAGTACAAGTTTGCCAAGTCTTTCAGTTGCTGATCAGACCCTATGCTGGGCCTGTGTGGAGACGTGAAAGTCAGCAGCAGAGATGGCACCATCATTCATTCGTATTCATTCCCCTTTTGTATGTGCTTGTCTTGCTTTGTCTTAAAGGAAAGAGGATTGAACTTCAAAAATAACTACTCCAGGCCATCAAAACTAACTTACTCTTCTCCCCTCCCCCAAAATTAATGCCAGTTAATACTATCTTTAATACAATCTGAAAAGACTGTTATGGGGGGGGCGTCCCTGTCTAAAAGATTTTATAGCTAAAGGGAATAAGGGAAATTGTTCAATTGAAAGCCTTACTTAGTGCTTTAATTTTACATGCCTTAATATTTTTCCTTTTGTTCTGTGTGATAACTGCACATTCTCATCCAACCCTGCATTCTCCCGGTGCACTCACTTGTGACACCTTGTCCAAAATTAGAGTGTAAGCTCTTTGGAACAGGTGCAATGTCTAGCTGTGTGTTGGACCAGCAGCTAGCACAAGGGAGACTGGAACCTGACTGGGGCATTTGGGTAATATTCATAACTGTACGGTGATGGGTAATCCATGGGAATGTTAAGCATTGAAGAGAATGGGAGCAGGACAAGGCTCTAGAATGTTACTGAGGTTTCCCTTTAAGAACCAAGCACTTCTCTTTTTCATATTGTTGTCAGAGAAGCCAGATGTCTGATCTGATTGCCTGCCAACATGCACCTTTTAGTCTCAGGCAGAGGTTTTCAAACTGTGAGGCATGCCCCTTAGGGAGGCATGGAGGAACGTTTGGGGAGGCAATGCCAGGCAGTGCGTGCCAGAGCCCAGGCCTGCCCCCACAGGGAGCAGGGCTGGAGCGCCACCTCTATCTCCTGACTCACCTCAGTAGGCCAGCCAGCCTGTGGGTCATTTTCAACACCCACTACTGGCTCCACCCACAGAGTCCATGGCACGCACCTTCCCCTACCTTGAAAACCCCAGGGGGAGGGGCAGAGGGGCTAGCAGTGCAGCCTGGCTGCAAGGTAGAAGCGGCCCACTGCAGAGGTCGCCTTGGCTGTGCCATTGGTCAGTATCTGTGTATCTCAAACTTCCAGGTGTAGGTAATTCAATTGTTGTGTGAAGATCTCTATTAGGTTTATGAGTAGGATATCAAGCATACGTTCACATGTATCTATTTTTGTCTGGGTTGGGGAGAGGTGCAACCAAAAATTGTAACTCAAAGGGGTGGGGGGCTCAGCTCAAAAAGTTTGAAAACTGCTGGTCTAAGGAAATATTTCAGTGGAATAATTCACAGTCCTCTGTTCTCTACATTCTGAATATTCTTCCTGTTTTATTCTTTAGCCCCACATCTCATATGCAAATTCACCGCTACAAACTGCATTTATTATATAAGCTGCCAATTACCAACGTAATGTTGTGTGAGGGCTTTAGCAGATGAAACAAATTCTCTCTGTGTGAACAAGATTAGAACAGTGCTTGTATGCAGTGGATTGGTGGACACATATTTTAGTTTGATTAGGAAGAGAATATCTGGAGTGCCCTTTTAGTTAAACATGAATATTCAAAGTATTCAACTGGCATGTAGTCCTGAGGCCTGAAAATACTGTCAACTTCCAAGAGTTTCCACAAAATTGTATTGGTTTCGGCAACCGCTGATTAAAAGCATCATGTCCCTGCTCTCTTTTTCTTCTTTTCCTCCTCACTGGGAATTACTAAAATAGTTAATCATTTTCTTTTTCATAATCAGCTTTTGTAGCCCTGTTTAATTCTTGCAGAGCCAAATCTGCTGGCTGTCCTCATGTGAATAGTTCCATTGGTATCATCTAGACCAGAGGTTCTCAAGCTGGGGAGCATGGAATGTATTCTGGGGTGTGTGAAAAGCTTTAGAAAAAAAACGTACTGCACACATTTTACCTACAGCAATGAATAACTAGCAAAGCTGATTCCTCCAGACAGATCAGGTCCTCGATGGCGCTGTGCATTTTGACAGATTTCTGTTAAGCTTGCATAGCATTATACAAAGTCGTTCCATCTGTACATTAAGCCATTTGCTACTATGCGGTGTGCACATTTAATTGTAAGCATTGACCACAATTGAGTTTTACTTTTGCTCTTCTTACAATGGATCGTTGGCTCTGTTTGAATCAATGCCTTACTGTTTTTAATATTTAGTGAGAGTTGCATGTTGATTTCTTGTATTGGTATATGTACTCATATGGCGGGAGGGGCATGTAAACTATTATAGACATAAAGAAGAGGGGGTGCAATCAAATAAGTTTGAGAACCACTGATCTAGACAATTTGTCTGAGTAGAGAGAGCAGAGTCAGACCTTCAGTGACACCATTGCCACTTGCATGGCAGTTGAAATATAATAAATTGTATTGTGAATTGCTGTCAAATCTGGACTGTGTGAAATGAGCTGGCTGATACCAGTGGAGCTCCCAATAACACCGAGGTAGCTTAGTAATAAGCAATGTTTGGACAGGAAATGATTAAACTTTTGTAAGAGAGTGAAGTTGGTCTGAGCTCTGTAGAAGCTTTCAAAACTGACTCTGGTGGTTCACTTGAGAATACTTCCATTACTTCCGGGGGAAGCAAAGGGAAGCCACAAGAGCAGTCATGCAACCCTTCCCAGCAGTATGTATCGGGGGTCCAGGGCAGCTGGCAGAGAGGCAAATCACTGTGGGGTTGAGGACAGGACTGGGGAAGACCTGGCTGGTGGCTCCTACCCTGCACCGGGCTCAGCTGCTAGTCCCAGCTGGGCTGGGGAGGATGGGACTTCCTCTTCCTCTGCACAGCATCTAGGGCTGGGTCAAACCCACCCCCAGATTTCTCTCCCAGCTACAGGAAGCTCTGCAAACTACCCCCCACCCCCGCTTCCTGCACCCATCGCTCCTCAACTGCAGGGGGAGGGATCCCTGTACAGGGAGCTGATCCTCCACCATCCAGACCCCCTCATATCCAGACCCTCCTGCCAAGTCTCACCCCCCGCACTCAGAACCCCCCCCGATAAGCCCCACTCCCCCTGCACCTGGACCACCCAGACGAGCCACCCACAGTCGGATCCCTGCCCCACTCCCTCAGCATCTGGACCCTCCACTGAGCCCCCAACACCCAGACCCCCTGCCAAGCTCTATCCCCCCCACACCCAGACCCCCCCACTTAACCCAACCACCTTCATTGGACCCCCTGCAGAGTTCCATTACCATTGCACCCAGAACCCCCCTATAAGCCTCAGTGCATCCAGATCCCCACCACACCTGGATCCCCCACTGAGCCGCTCGCACCCAGATTGCCCCACAGAGAACCCTCTCAACCCATACCTGGACCAACCCACACACTAAGCCCCTGCACACTTGGATCCTGCCTAGCTGAGCCTCCTTGCCCACACCTGGTGCACCTGGCACAGAGAGGCAGGGCCCTGGAGTGTTTCTGGGGCAGGCCCGCTCCGTGCACTGTGTCAGAGTTGTGTGCAACCCGGGGAGAGGTGTCCCGCGGGGGGAGGGGGGAAGGGGCACAGTGATCTCCCACCTCTGGGTAGCCAGTGGCCTGTGCTCCCCAATGCCGCGCTGGAGTCTCCACATTTATTTGACACATAAAATTTGCTGAATTTTTCACAATTTTAAAATATTGGGCACAGAATTTTTAAATTTTTGGCACAGAATACCCTCAGTAGTATTCTATAGAGATTTTCAAAAGCCGGGTCAGATAGCACATTTCTGCAAACATAGTCAACAAGCAAAAGGAACTGTGATGTACTTCGTTAAGCTTCAAACTCAAATGTTAATGTCTAATAATAATTCTGATTAGCAACTTGCTACCTGGCTGCTGATTTAGTGGTTTATAGACTTTGTGATAGTGCTTATTAATATAGTATCTGAGCACCTGATACATTAACAGATATAGTCTCAACTCCCCTCTGAGGTAGGTGCTAGTACCTCCATTTTACAGATAGGAAAACTAAGTCACAAAGAAATTAACTGAGTTGACTGAGGTCACACATGAAGTCTGTGAGAAAGCTGGCATGAGAACCCTAGTCTCCTGATTCTGCGGCCACTATCTTACCCACAAGCCCGTCCCTCCTCTCTCATTTCCAATACTTAGAAGAGACAACCTAGACCAGTGCAACCAGGAGGTTGTCTACGCAGCTGTGAGATTTGTTATCTCTGCAAGCTCCTGTGCTGTAAACACCTGCTCTTAAGCATCCCATCTGCCATGAGAAATTCCCTTGAAATCAATAAGTAACGGGAGGTATATGCTAGGTGAAGCTGACAGCATGATCAAAATTTCATTCCTATTAAGAAAAAAAATAATGTTGCCAAGTGGGTCTGCTTGTGGTAATAAGCAATACAGTTTGTAGTAAGTGTCGTAAGGATCAGGACTGAAGATTGGAACCAGCTCAAATGGTCTTGTAACCATAATCTGTGCAATAGCCTATTGAATATGCCTACTGAAGTCAATAGAAACTCTTCCTTAATTTCAACAGGAGCAGAACAGGACACGTATTAGGTCATTTTAAAGAGAGATTATCAATGCTCTGCTGTTTACTGATATCTGAGTGAATTTCTGCTGGCTGTTCTCCCCTATGATAACAGATTTCTCTCTTAATAGACAACAAAATGCTCAATGTGGCATGACCTTCACCAGACATCAAATCTGTTTTTCTAATTCCACTGAAACAAGAGTAATAATAATCCCTATTTATGGCTTGACCGTGGTCATTTTTATCATCGCTCCTGCGTGTGCTTCTCTTAATGATCAGTCTGATGGTAAAAATGTAGCCTGCAAAGCAAACATAGCAAAGCAAACTGGTGCCCTTTCCCATGGGCTTCAGTGGGAGTTCTGCACACAGAAGCTGAAGTGCCGCCCCCCCGCCCCCGTTGGAACAGAGACCTGTGTCATGCTAGATTATGTGTCTAGCTCGCTACCACTCTGAGGAGTCCTGAACAGCTGGTCTGTAGAGAAGAATGAGATCTATTACAATGCATTCAGTTCCCCTAGCCTGCAGTGTAAGGAGTTGCTTATAGGCTGGAATAGAATATTAGCATTACAGAAGTCTCTATGCATGTTAACTAGTGATCTGATTACATACTCGGTGACAAACAAAATCTCATCATAACTGTTTTGTCTCACTATCTGCATTCAAGGAACCAATGAGTACATCCTCCCCTAGTCCCGTAGGAGAGCCCAGTGTCCCAGGAGAGAGGCAAGGGAGAAGACCAGAATATACACTGTTCCCGTGTGTGCTTAGCAGTGGGCTCACTGATGTTGCAAGGTAGAAGGCATTCTGCTCAAAGAGTCAAAATGCCTGAACAGAATGCCTCCCAGTGCTCCTACTGGAGCAGGGCAGATCTACACTGTCCCTTACTGTGTATTCTGCCTAAGTGAACAGGTGAACACTCAGATACATTAGTTACCATGGCACAGAATTTGTGCCCGACTACCACAGTCACTGTAGCAAGCGGTATAAGTGCCAAGTATCAAGGGCAGCAAAATCCAAGTTGTGCAGGAGAGAAATATGTCACATAATGTCAGTGAATGCAAGCAATTTCAGCTCCCTGAAATTCTATTATATACCTGAGTGACTAAGAGCAACCAAAAGCTATGCCCTGACTTTACAGTTCTGGGTAATCACAAGAAAGGCAAAGCAGATTTTCCAGATTCTTTGTGATTGAAAATTGAAAGGTAGCTTGTCACTTACTTGAAACTGTAGCACCAACAAAAACAGAGACAGCAGAAGCATCATTCTGACCAGACCAAAATTAGAATAACAAGCTTTCTTATCATCTGAGGATTCGGTTACCATTGGATAGGCTCCTTTGGAGGATATTCATAGCACTTCTGATTTTTCAGCTCTAGCTGTAACAACTAGAGCCAGGCAAAGTTAATAAAATGTTGGAATTTCAATGAAAATTTAAAATGTCAATATTTAAATAAAAATCAGAAAAAATCACTAATTTAATGAATTTTTCATTTTTTTAATTTAGTAAAAATATGAGACTTACAAGAATTTTATAATAAAACAGAATGATTTCCTAATACACCTGTAGGACATTATTCTTAACATCCAGGTATGTGGCAGAAGGCAAGGATGTATTTGATTTGTATGAGAAATACCAGGAATATCGAGTCTTGTCTTCTGATTTAGGTCTCTTGGAAGCCCCAGGAAGAAGCAGAGTTATTGTATCTTTTCATTAGAAGATATTTCTCCAAACTGCTTACTAGATGTTTCAGTTCAATAAGTGGCAAAAAAAAACACAACACCACAATTTTAAAGAGCCTGACAATTTTTAAAGAGCTAAAAATAATTTCCCCTCTCAGTTGATCTATTGTCTTTTCACTAGTATCTGTGATGTCATAATCCTACTCATCCTCCAGTGGCCCATAGATTCCTGGATCATCAATGTTTATTTTCAATAAGTCTTGAAAATAAAGACTGGAAGAAAGCTAATGTTTTGCCAGTATTTAACAAGAGTACCTGGGATGACCTGGGTGATTATAGCATGTCAGCCTGACATCAATCCTGGGCAAGATAATGGAGCTGTTGATATGGGACTCAAGTAATAAAGAATGAAAAGAGGGTAACATATTTAATGACAGTTTACATGGGTTTATGGAAAACAGACCCTGCACTAACCTGATATTTTTTTATTAGATTACAGGGTTGGTTGATAAAGGTAAGAGTGTTGATATAATATAGTTAGACTTTTGTAAGGCATTTGACTCGGTACTGCATGACATTCTGCTTACAAAATTAGAACGATATCAAGTTAACATGGCACACATTAAATGGATCAAAAGCTGCTAACAGTTAGGTCTCAAAATTGTAATTGTAAATGGGGAATCACCATTGAATGGGTGTGTTTCTAGTGGGGTCCCAAAAAGGAGTGGTTCTTGGCCCTATGTTATTAAATTTATAAATTTATTAATGACCTGGAAGAAATCACTGATAAAGTTTGCAGATGACAGAAAAATTGGGGGAGTGGTAAATAAGGAAGATGACAGGTCACTGATACAGAATGATCTTGATCTCTTGGTCAGCTGCGCACAAGTAAATATGAATTTTAATCAGTGTTCCCTCTAATTTTTCCCACCCATGTGGGAACATTAATTTTGTTATGTGCACCAATATGGAGGTGATGTGTCAGACATCACCTCCATATTGGTGCACATAACAAAATTCACATGGCGGGAGTGGGGCTGAGGGGTTTGGAGTGTGGGAGGGGGCTCAGGGCTGGGGAAGAGAGATGGGGTGCAGGGGGGGGTGAGCTCCAGTTGGAGGTGCAGGCTCTGGGGTGGGGCAGGGATGAGGGGCTCAGGGCTGGGGCAGGTGGTTGGGGTGTGGGGGGGATGAGGGCTCCGGCTGGGGGTGTGGGCTCTGGGGTCAGGCTGGGGATGAGGGGTTGGGGGTGCAGGCTGCCCCAGGGCTGCGACGGGGAGAGAGAACTCCCCCCAACTCTCTCTCCCCACAGCAGCATCTGGGCTGAGAGGGAAGGGTGCCTCTCCCCGCTGCAGCAGGTCCAGGCTGGGGCTGGGTTGGGGCCACGGAAGTGGTGTCTCTTCCACAGCCACAGCAGGTCTGGGCCAGGCTGGGTTGGGGACGGGGGAGGGGCGCACTTCCCGTGTCTATAGCAGATCCGTGGATGGACTGGATTGGGTCTTGGGCTGGGGGAGAGGAATCGCTCCCCACTGTAGCCCTGAGTGCCTGCGTGGTGCTTAATAGGCTGCTGCATGGACGCGCAGCCACGCAGCTTAGAGGGAACTTAGATTTTAATAGAGCTAAATGTCAATGTGTACATCTAGGAACAAAGAATGTAGGCCATACTTACACAATAGAAGACTCTATCCTGTATGCTGCAGATTTGGTGGTTGTGGTAGATAATCAGCTCAACCTGAGTTCCCCAATGTGACTCTGTGGCTAAGAGGACTATTGCAATCCTTGGATGCATAAAAAGGGGATTCTTGAGTAGCAGCAGAGAGGTTAGTTTACCTCTGTATTTGTCACAGGTGTGACCACTGCTGGACTATTGTGTCCAGTTCTGGTGCCCACAATTCAAGAGGGATGTTGATAAATTGGCAAGGGTTCAGAGAAGAGCCACAAGAATGATTAAAGGATTAGAAAATGTGCCTTATAGTGATAGACTCAAAGAGCTCAATATTTAGCTTAAAAGAGCGGGTTAAGGGGTGACTTGATCACAATCTATAAATACCTTCCCGAGGAATAAATATTAAAGAATGGTCTCTTCAGCCTGTCAAAGAAAGGTATAACACAATCTGTTGGCTGGATGTGGAAGCTAGATCAATTCAGACTGGAAATAAGATGTACATTTTTAACAGAGAGAGTAATTAACCACTGGATCAACTTACCAAGGGTGGTGGTGAATTCTCCATCATTGGCAAATTTTAAATCAAGACTAGATATTTTTTTCAAAAGTTATTCTCTAGGAATTATTATGGGGAATTTCTATGGTCTGTGTTATACAGGAGGTCAGACTAGATTATCACAATGGTCTTTACTGGCCTTGGAAACTATGAATCTATGAATTCTCCCAGAAAAAAAATAGAGGTAGACAAGACTGAAATTTCTAATGTTAAAATAAAAAAGCAGAACCACCACCACCACCCCCCGCCCAGCAACATTTCACCCACCTTTATACATCATTAAGAAAAAGTGAACAAGCACAATCTCTTCCCTTTTTGCAAGTCACCTTTAAAATAATTCTGATGGAGTCAAACTATTCAGTACCATAGCCAAGACCAAGACTTTTCCCACTTCAAATTTAAGACTGCATTGGCTTTTCCGGCCATTTTAATCTATTTCTAGCAATAAACTGTTGTACAGCTAAATATAATACCACTCCGCATTGATTATGTTCTTTCAGTAATGTTCTGTTACATAAACTGAGAAAAATCAAAGAAACTCCCTCATGTTTTGCTGCCCTGTATTTAATAACTCAGCTGACTTTTTAAAAAAATGTTCAGTGTTGTATTGCTCATTTAAACAGTTAGTGCTTTGGCAAGGAAATGTGATAAATTAGCTTCTATATGTTAGTCAGTGGCAGATCCAGGATATGATTGACTGCTCGGGTTGATCCAAGCCAGCATATCCATGGAGTGAAAATCCTTATGAACCGTGAAGATGGTCTTCTCTGGAACAGAAATCTCATTCCACAGCTAATGCTGAAGTAGTTTCCTATCTCTTCTTTCAGGGTGAAGTCTGGTGCCGTAGGAGAAAATGAGAGCAGCCAGCATCACTGCTTCTTGAAACTTTCAGATTGTACAATTCTCCCTAGACCCCAGCCTCAAGTCAGTGAATTGTAACATTCCCGAGTGGGTCATTAGCATCAGGTATCGAACACAAGACATTTGGATATCAAAGCAGGAACCTCTCTTGCCTAAGCTAAAAGAGCCATCTCTTAACTCAAAGCCAGTAGCAGATTCAAAGCTCTAGCTGGTGCAGGCACTAGAAGGAAACAGAGAGCCACACTGTATGTGTGGGCTACACAAGCAATGGTTGGGAAGAGAGCCTGTAATATGCCCTTGATCCAGAGTGGAAGCTGGGCTTGCACTTTGCTCTGTTGTCTCCTGAGACCGGTCGTGCAGCTTCACTCTGAGATGCCTGCCAGCAGCTGTTCCCAAGTAAAATAATCCAGGATTCAATTCAGAAGTTCAATTAAAGGAGATTTTTACTGGCAAATTTACAGAAGTAGTGGGTAAACCATGAAATAAAAAAATATGCTATAGACAAATGCTGTATAACACACCACTGTGTTAGAACGTAAGATACACAGGAGGATTTAGGAGATACCTGAAAAATCCCACATGGCAGGGAAGAATCTTTTTTTCAGCCTAAGGGATCTCTCTGTTCCCTTCGAATATGGTTTCCTGTCCCATGTTGGTATATTGTCAATAGAGCTCCATTTTCCTTATTTGCAATCAGATTGTGAAGGTGCACCATCCATGCAGAACTTTCTCTCCATTTCATGCATGGAGCATTTACAGGGTCAGGTTTGTCATTGGCAGATGAGAGAAAGGACTTGGTTGTAGGACTATAAATAGGATTCTTTATGTAGGCCTCACACAGACCCTGTATGCCCTTCTGGCTACTTGTATCTCCCAGACTAACTGTGCTGCCTAGTTTCACGACACAGGCTCTCCCTAAGTCCTTGCATGAACTAAGCTATCATGGAAGAAACTATTGACCATGATACAGAACTCATAGCAAACATCTTTTTCCTTCCCACCAGACCTCCTTCAGATCCAGCAAGACACACATCACATCACCTTCCAAAACCCATCCTCACAAGTGTATGCTCTGCTCACAGAGGAAGCATGACTTCCCTTATTCCTCCTTATCTAGTTTAAAAGCTTTGTGTCTGACTCACAGGTGCTGAGTACTTGCTACTCCAATGCAAATCAATGGGATCTGTGGGTGCTCAGAAATTCTAGAAATAAGGCCCTTAAGAAATGCCAAACAATACCTTTGAGACAGACCTTTTGTTGTCAGGTTTCAGATAGTTCCTCTGAGATCAGCCATGAAAAATTAACAGGGGATTTCTCCCTCTTCCAGTAGTAAAACAGCCCTTTGAATACAAACTACACAGATAAGAGATCTCAGGAAAATTGAGGCAGGATGGGCTGGTGTGAAGGGTGCTGGCTTAGGAGTTAAGGGATCTTGTTTCTATTCCCAGCTCTGTCGTTAACCTGGTGTAGGTCCTTAGGAAAGTCAAATCACCTCTCTGTACCGTGTTTCCTTTCCCATGCATTGTTGGTCTTGTCTATGGAGATTGTAAGTCTGTGAGACAAGGACCATCTCTCAGAGTGTGCTTGTACAGTATCTAGCACAAACCTCAAGCTGCCACATAATACAAATAATAATATTTAAAGATCATATTGGCTCACAAATTTAGTCCAACACCAGAACCGATCCAGTAAGAGTTATCTGTCACAGCCAGTGTTGACTTTCTGTCAGACTTCTGCTGTTTAAACTCAGCAGGTGACTAAAGGGTGACCTGGTGATTTCTGCTAAAATAATATCTTCCATAAATGTGTGTGATGGATCAATTCTAAAAGCTCTTACAGTAAGGAAAAGAAAAAGAAAAAGCTCAAACTTTTTTCTTTTTAATGGAACAAATTTTATGATTTCCAATATTGTATTTAATTGGTAAATGTAGTTTAATAGGATAAGAGGAGTTGTTAACTTTCATTTCTCTTTCAGCATGACACTCCAGTGTAATTCCCATTGGATGATCTATTTGCATATTCGGAGGTGAACAGCCTCCTTTGGGTTAGATTATACTTGTTCAATTCATTTCTAGGCATTTCCATGATGATGATCACCACAGTATCTGAGCCCCCTCCAGTTATGTCTACACTGCAAAGAAAATCCTATGGCGCCAAGTCTCAGAGCCTCCTAGGTCAATTTACTTGGTTTCATGGGGCTCAGACTGCAGGGATAAAAATAGCAGTGACAATGTTCCCACTGGGGCTGGAGCCCAGGCTCTGAAACCCAGCAAGTGTGCAGTAGGAGATGAAGTCCAGCTGGGAGACATGCCCATAGAGAAGAATGCAAGCAGGAGGCAACCAATTAACAATTCCCATGAGACGCTGCAGTAATATTTCAGACTCAAAATATTTCTGGTTTAGGGCATTCCATTTTTTGACAAAAATATCAAAAAGCAGATACTTTTTATGGAAAATTCTGTTTAGTCAAATACCTAGTTTTCCAGTGAAAAACAGTTTTGACAGAATTTTTTTGACCAGACCTACTTTTAAAAGCCCATTTGGGGGGAAATGGGAATTGGACTAAGTTTGAAAGATTCCATATGTGGGCTGCCATAAACCTTGGCACTACCATAGAAAACTAGTGGGTGTCAAAATGCTACCAAATCAGAATTCTTTCTTTACACTGGGTGACATTTACATCCACTTTGAACAGGTGTAAGGGACTATGCAAGGTGCAAGACAATGTGGGATCAGAACCTGGGTTGTTGGAAAGATTTGATGGGGATGCAGAAAGATGGGGAATGAAATGGGAGAAACTGAGATGTAAGAATGCCATGGAGGGCCAGATTCTAATCTTCATCCACAGTAATGGCACTGAAATCCAAGGCTTTACTTTGGATTTACACCAGTGTAAACTAAATAAGAGTCTGGCTGTCCCCTCTTGAGCATGCACTTTTTACTCAAAATCACTTTGCTTTTTATTTTTTCATCTCAAATTCCATCTATTTTTCTGATTGCACCAATCAGATTATGGATATTGGAGCAGATTTCATTAGGACAGGATTCATAGCTGTATTACAAAAACATAGTTCACATTGGTTTGTGAGTACTCATCGGCATCTATGTAAAACCTGTGTTAGGTTTCCATTCCAGAAGAATACTGCTTTACTTGCACCCTTGCTAGGATATTCGGTTGATTTCCAAATACCTCCCTGCCTGTGATACATTCTTGCTAGATGCTGCTCTTCTGACACAAAGTGGATAATAAACTTTCAAACAAAAATCAGGATTTTGCTAGAATCCACATATTTACTGAGTCAACTGCCCTTTAATATTTCTCTCCTTTCTTTTAGCATTAAATACTGACACAGAGGATCCTCTGGGTAATGAGAAGTAATGTAGTGTTGAATAACCCTTTACCCCTCAAGAATGGTGATGAGGCAGTTAGGCAACTGAGTGCCTCCAATTCCTTTTTGCTTACTGAGGTGGGAAAAGGGTGTTATTTTTCTTAGCTGAAAGAAAACATCAGCAGGCATTAGCGCACTGAACAGCTGCTTTTGTTGAAACTGAACAATTCTTGCCTGCTAGAACACTTCAGTAGGCAATTCTGAGCATTCTCTTAGCCTCCTAAGGTTTTAAATAATTTACATACAAATTAAATGTATAGTCTTTGTTTGAAGTGGGCCAATAAGTGATGGCTGGAAAGGCATATCACCCATCCTAAAGTCACATTATTATTACTCTGATATTGCCTCACGGCCAGCTGAGCTCCCTATTGTGCTGAGCATTGTACAGACAGATGGGGAGACAGTCTCTTCCCTAAAGATCTCACAATCTAAATAGGCCCCGAAGTCAGGGGGAAGGGATATAGCTGAGAGGCAGGACTGATGGCTGGCAAATGTCAGTAGTGCCTTTGATGAAAATGTAGTGCCAAATGTCAGTAGTGCCTATGATAAAAAAAATGGGTGGGGGTTTGTTGAGAGGAAATTAGCTAGATGGAAAGACAAAGGGAGGGGACTGGGGAAAGGGGCAACAACACAGGGGAGAGGAGAGAGGAAAGGAAGGGGAGAGCATGGCAGAGTGAGACTGAGGTGAAGAGAATGTGAGGAAGAGAGTGGGTGGGGCTTGAGGCAAACAGCCAATTAGCACAGGGGAGAGAGAATATACAGGGTCAAAACTACAGGACATAGCCTGATGACGTCAGTGAAAATGGTATCCCAGACATAAACATTGCTTAATATTTAGGCTGCCACTTGCTTTCATTGGGGAAAAGGGCCTATGATTTGGTCTGTTCTCAGAGATTAGGAATATAGAAACCGCCACACTGGATCAGACTAATGTTCCACCTAGTCCAGTCTCATGTCTACACAGCACACCTTGCAGTGCTGTGGTCACTCTTTATCGCCAGGAGAGAACTCTCCCGGTGACCAAACAAAATCACCCCAAACGGGAGGTGGTAGCTTTATTGCCGGGAGCGCGGCGGCTCCCAGTGATAAAGCGCTATCTACACTGGTGCTTTTCAGTGCTAAAACTTTTGTTGCTCACCAGTGTGTTTGTTACACCCCTGAGCAACAAAATTTTTAGCGCGGAAAGTGCCAGTGTAGACATAGTTGCCCAGCACCAGATGCTTCAGAGGAAGATCAAGAAACTCCCCTCCCTCCCCGTAATGGACAGGTATGGACTAATCTGCACATTAAGTTTCTTCCTGGCCTTAGTCATTAATGTAGCTTCATGCTTGAAGCTTGACAGTTTATATCCCTGAAAAATATTTTTTACATTGTTTAAATGTAATTCCATCAAAATACCAGTACCTGGTTCTTTTTGTCACTGGGGCATGAGGAAGAGTCTAGCTTTGGATGTGCGAATATTTATGGTCATAATGCAAACTCCTTTGATCCCCCCTTGCCTCCTTAACCTCAAGCCCTGCAGAGAGGGTTAAATTTCAAACCCGAAGTTGCTATAATAAGTGAAAGCGAGCCACCCAAAACAGTCTCTGTATAATATATGAGCTGTAAAATGAGAAAGATGAGTGTAATGATGTATATAAACTTCAGTGTTACAAACTGAACTTCACAGAAAGTTAGCTAGGTTAAGAATCGGGCCACTGTGATGTTAAAAACCATTCTGTTTCACAAAACACCCAGGAATGGAGACATTGAATATGGGCTGCCTGAAGCCACTGTCCAAAATTAAAGCGGTGAAAGAACATTCTGGAGGTGACCAGAGGAATGCAAAGTTAATATAAGCAGAGAGAGCTAGAAATTGGTCCTGGAGTTCCCTCCACCGGTCTCTTTATAGTGGAGTAGTGTTTCTGTAGAGGATCTTACCCCAAACGAATCAAAAAACATTCTGGAGACAACTATGTAATAAGTCAGTATCCTGGAAATATCAGAATGAAAAAGGGCATGGATAAACCACACCTTACTGTTTCACACCGGTGCATGAACAATGTGAAACTGTCAACTGTATCACCACTTACAATATTCATAGGAACAGATTAGTTTACATCTGAATGAAAATGGGATCTCATCCTTCAAACCTTACTCAAAACTCCCATTGGTTTTTATCTGCTTCTGCAAATGAATGTTGGGGAAATTCCACAAAACTGAGTTGCTATCAACTTCCTGTTTTAGCTTTTGCTGCAAATGTGTGGTCAGTTCTTCTGGCTGGAAATAAATGCTCTACTGTAGATAGAAATTAATCTAATCTGGCCTCAGCTCTTCCACTTCACACCTGTCCTGCCTACTACTATCCAGTACTGCATATCTGACTGACTGTCTCTTTAGGAGGCTATCCTGGATAGTCTATTGCAGAGGTTTTCAGCCTGTGCTCTGTGAACCTGTGGGGTCTGCAGACTATGTCTAAGATTTCCAAAGGGGTCTGCACTTCCATTCAAAATTTTTTAGGGGTCTGCAAATGAATTTTTTTTGAAAATCACTGATGCATTGCCAGCTCAAAATGAATATGGCTGACACCCAGCTTCTTATTTTCCCTCTCAAATCTTCGTTGCCACCACGTTTCTCCACTTCTCTTTTCACTGCTATTATCCTTCCTATCATCGATGCTCATAATCTTGAGTCAGCTTGAACTCTTTCCTCCTCTTCCCACATATCCTGGTGGACACAAAATCTTATTGCTTCGTCCTTCAAAACATAGTGACAATCTCTTCCATCTTTGGGGTCCTACTTGCTAACACACTTGCTCATACCCTAGTCATGCCATTCTTTAGTTGATGTAACCTCCTCTTCTTTAGCCTCTCTAATTCTCACATTCCTTCCTTACAGAATATTGTTACCAAAATAATCTTCCTTGGCGGACCACACCACTTGCCTGTTCGAACCCCACCACTAACTCCCCTTTGGCCTTAAGTTTTTTGTCCTCACTTCTATGGGCCTACTAATCTCCACCTTGGCCTAGATCTCCAAACTTGTTCTTGCTACATCCTAACTTCCCATCCTGTTTGTTTCTTTTTCCCACTCCAATTGCCAAGATCTTTTCTGTAGTGCCCCTGGTCCCAATTCCTAATGGGTCAGGCCCACATCCTCACCTCATTCAAATCACTTTTAAAGACACTTCTCCTACCATGCCCACAAACACTAATCCACACCAATTAATTGCCCTCTCAATCCAGAGTTCAAGATGGAGGGGTTCCTTTTAAACAATATAACATATAACCGGCTCAAGCTCCCACCCAGTAACCTGGAAAAATTACACACCGCCCCTGGGTGCCTCTGAGAGGCAATACTTCCCCACTTGCAATCACAGAGTGTGAGTGTAGAAAAGAAACTTTTAATAAAAGGAGAGAAGTAACTCGGCATTAATTTGGGAAAACACTGCAAACAGGGTTCATAAACATAAACCATGAGCAAAAGACCTATCCCCAAGTAAGTTGGGCAGTGTCCTTTTCCCCACAGGTTCTTAAGTCCAGCAACCCAAAAGTCCCTTTAGCATGCCCGTCCCTTCTCAGCACCCCACTCACAGTTTCTGTCCTCGGTCAATGCAGACCCAGAGATCAAAGGTGAATCTGCAGAGTTCACCTCCCACCCTTGGTGGAGGTAAGGAGGCACCTTACTCACTGCACCTTTCCGCCAGCTGCCCTGCTGGTCGCTCGGTCTGCTCACCGCCTCACCAGCCACTTGTTTGTCAGCTGACTGTCAGTCACCTTCTGCTACCACCTGCCTCTCTCTGCTGTGACCTCTGCACATCAGTCTCTTAGTGATTTTTTCAGTTCTTTATAGACTGGGCAGAAACACTGCCCCATCTCAAGTGATTTCAGCTCTCAGTGATTTTCAGCTCTGGGCAGAAATACAGTCCCACCACAACTGATTTTTAGCTCTATTTGACCATTTAAAATGACAAAGAGGCTTCTAATGAAGCCTATTTAGCTCTATTCTTTGAACAGGGGGGAGGAACAGGTCAAACCAGACTGGATATTCCTTGGGAGAGTCCACACACCTCCTGGCAGGGACATCTGTCCCCACCCATCTTACTTTCACAGGGCTCTGGCATTTGAGCCCCTGGCTTAACAAGGTCCTTTCAGCTGAAAGTGACCCCCCTCACTTGGGACAGGTTAAGCACAGTCCTGCTTCCCTGTATTCCTACAATAATTACAACATTTTGGTAACAGCATTTCACTACTTCTGCATTCAGTACTAAGGTGATTTGTACCCAACACCAGCCAAAATTGATTACTTTGACACCGCTCTAGATGCTGAATATCTAAGCAGAGCAGGAGCAAACTGTATTTACATAAACACACACAAAGTCTCTCCCCCTCCCAGCTAGCTGTCAGGGGAGCACTCATTCAGACCCTGCTTACACATATGTAACCATTTGTTTCCAATACCCGTACTCACTATCTCCAGGCTTCCATAATTAACTTACTCTTGATTTCACTATAAATATCTCAGTTCCGTGATATTAAACAAGACGCTGATCTTGAGCTGAATCATACAAGCCGGTGTGTGCTATTCCTTTGGGAACAACGGACTTGGTAATTTGGTGTGTAGCCAGTGACACGGGCTGGATATCACAGAGAAATGCTTCAAAGGGATTCTGGAACTGGATGCAGCTATTACCTTGCAAGGCAAAGTAAAGGATGGGATTGCCCAGAGGAGAGTGCTTGAGTGGCAATCAGGCTGGTAAAGAGCTGACACCCAACCAAGCACAACCAAGATTCCCTCTTGCTGGTGGCAAGGCGAATCACAGTGCTGGGTACCCTGCAAACAGTCACAGCTGGGGACAACTGAAGAAAGGAGGTGTGCCTGGTGGAAGACTGGGCAAAAGACTGTAAAGCAGCCAGACCTCAGCAAGGAAGAAGCTGTGCCCCCCCAGCGAGAGACTGAGAGGCAAGAGACATTTTAAATTATTGTATGCTCATAAAGTAGCCCCCAAAAGGGGTGCTATTAAATAACTCAAGCATTGGTCATGTATTGCGGAGTCAGCAGAGAATGGAAACTGAGGACAGGTGCTGCAGAACTACCCGAGACCAGTAGGGCGTGCTGCATATCCACAGTTGGGTTGAACACTGAAGCTATATTTTATGTGCCCTAACATAACTTTAAACTGAGATTCGATGTCTTTCTAAAATTCATGATAACTCAGTCAGGAGTCATGGGTTTGCTGTAGAAATCACTGGGTGAAATAATACGGCATGTGTTATGCAGGAGGTCAGACTAGGTGATTCTAATAGTCCCTTCTGGCCTTAATCTGTGAAACAATGGATGTTCTTCTTATCTGTATAAACAACCAATCTATTTTTTTCATGACCTCAATGATACCTTGTGGCAATGAGTTCCACAGGTCAGTTATGCATGGTGGCTCAAACCCTGCCCCTTGATTATTACTCACTATTTCCATACAACTGCTATGGAGGATACTCTCCTAATCCCACAGAAAAATACTTTAGTTGCTGTTGGATAACTGACATATAGAAAAATCCACCAAATATATACAAAATGAGTCATCTTGTGGTTCCTATTACAGAATATGCTATATCTGTTACTTTTCTTTGAATGCAACATGCAGGATATCCATTATGCACTGATCTTCCCTTTTATCAGTATTCTTTATGATCACTTGCTGTTTCTCCTTTATCCTGAGCAGTGGTGCTGAGTTTTGCTATGACATTAGTCAGATTTCAACTAGTCATTTAGGGGTAATTAGTCTGTGGATAATTTGAAGGCTGATTAATTTTTTTGTTACCCGTGATTACAAAGAGATACTCTTAAATATTACTTTAACTCCAACCAGTTGTCTCTCGTCGAGAAAAATTTAGATACATGTTCTTGTAATTGAATGTAACCATTGACTCACATATAATCCAGTTGACAAATGGCCCTAATGCTCCATCTCTTCGTGGTAAATGGCACCAATGAACAATGGTGAAAGTGCACACTGCACTCTGTAACAAACCTTGTCAGTTCAATTACTTATGGTTGGTTGCCTAGCTGAGTATGTGCAACCAGCACACAGTGCCCTTTGACTTGTTAAATATGTAATAATAGGTCAACGAGATGCACTGGCTGCTTCAATCCTTTGGATCTTGACAAAAGACACAGTCGGGCTTCTGATTTGCTTGTGGTTCAATCTGAATGGTGACTGAGTGGAAGGTGTAAGTGTCAAAGAGAACTTGAGTAACTTCTTTCAGGATCTGGTGATTGTCCACTGTGTCTTCTGTAGATGGTGAACAAAAATTATCACATTGCAGAAATGTAATACTTCTAAGAAACATGAGTGACTGCTGAAACTATCTGCAAACATTTGGGGTGATTTACTTCTGTTTCCAAGTTACAGTTTAATAACTATATTGCAACTATCTGTTCAGTCTTGCTCAGCAAGCTTGTACCCTATGTTGTTGTAGCTGATCAAAAATTTCCAATTTTTTTAACAACAATGTTCTACAAAAATATTGGGGGGAAGTTATTGTTGCTTTTATTTGTTTTTTAACAAAAATTACTCCATGTGTTTTAATAAGCACCAGATACAGACAAACAGTTGTATCCCAATCAGGAGAAATTGACTTTACTAGGCTTCAGATGAATTATTATTTTTCTGTTTACAGATATTTACTGACCTGTGACAACAACGTGAGCGGATAGAATAATTTGATTCATTGTTAGAGACCAGAGATTAAGGTTGTGGATAGACTCCACTTTGTTGACTGCTAGAATTCTCTCTCTCACTGCATCATAATTAAATCCCTTGGGTGTTCCTGTAGAGGAGGAAATATGCCTTTTGATTAAATAAGAACTATATTCAATTAAAGAACACACAGAGAGACCCCTGAATCTTTACTGAATTAGGTTTGGGTTTTCTTATAAAAACAACATGTGCCATAGTGTACAGCTCTATTTTTCTGTTTACTGTGAAGTTAAATTCTGTCCCCAGTTACACAGTAATTCACTAGGGTGTAACTCAATGGAGCAATTAAATGCAAATAGATTTTAGAGTTAGGCTTATGAAAGTCTGCTTTTATTTATGGGAGTAGGCTGTTTATTAATATTCCATTAATCTGCTTTGACATCTTCAGGGGTATTTATACCATAGTATCTGAGCACCTCACAAGCATTGGTGGCTTTTTATCTTCAATAACCCTGTGAGGTAGGGAAGTATTATCCCCATTTTACAGATAAGAAGATACAGAACAGATTAAGTGACATGCCCAAGGTCACACAGGAAATCTGAGATTAGATTGAACCCAAATTTCCTAAATCCCACTCAAGTACCCTCTTCACTAGACCACTCTTCTTGTCTAACATGAAAGTCAAAGCTTTTTGATTTCAGGGCTCTGAATAGGGTTTATATGATTCTCCACTTGATCCTCTATCTCTGTTGCATCTAACCTGCTCTGTAAACTGCAAAGAATTATTTTAGGTACTATGTCATAAGACTATGTCAGACCAATGGTTCATCTAGCCCAGTATCCTGTCATCTGACACTGGCCAGTGCCAGATGCTTCAGAGGGAATGAACAGACCAGCTCAATTATCTAGTGATCCATCCCCTGTCCTCCAGTCCTCATTTCTGGCAGTCAGAGGTTTAGGGACACCCAGAACATGGGGTTGCGTCTCTGACCATCTTGGCTAATAGCTATTGATGGACGTTATCGAACTGAATTTATCTAATTGTTTTTGGAACCCAGTTATACTTTTGGGCTTCACAACATCCTCCAGCAATGAGTTCCACAGGTTGATTGTATGTTGTATGAACAGATACTTCCTTATATTTGTTTTAAACCTGCTGTTTATTAATTTCATTGCGAACTATCCAGGATGACTCCAAGACCTTTCTTGAGTGGTAACAGCTGTGGCCTAGTATTGGGCCAAGGGGTACTGGGGGTTGCAGAGGGCAGCCCATGGGTAGGCCAAGGCAGCAGGTCCAAACCCAACCTTGCCTGTGATGAGTGCCCTATACTGCAGTCTGCCCCAGGGAGTGGGGGCTAGTTGGTGACTGGCAGTGGCCTTATTCTGAGGCGAGGTAGGGATAGTGGGTGGGGGTTCCCCAGGGAGGGGAGACCCTAAGACTGTGGGGTTACTGCCAGGGGGCAGCACCCCAGGTAAAAGGGCACTGGGGTCCAGGGAGGGACATGGGGGCCAGAATGCACAAGGCGGATCACCAGCCTGCAGAGGGCGCTCCGGAGGCTGGACAGAGCTAATTCCCGGAGAAACCAGCAGGAAGCGCCGCAGGGGTGAGTCCGCCTCTCTACAAGTAGTCTATCTGTTCTTTCTGAGTGTTTGATTTCTGTTGTTGTTGTTGTTTTCAACTTTCCACACAGAAATCTCTTTCTTATAAGGGCTCAAAAAGGGAGTGATAGGTGGACTAGCCTATTCGCTCATTATTTTGTCCACCAATTAGCACTAATATCTGATATACCAAATTTTGGCTCATTAACTTCCAGCTCCACCTCTCTTGTTTTTAACAAGTATAATTTCAACACAGTCCTTGAATCATAACAATTTAGTCTTTTTGTTTAGACTAATCCAATTATTCTGTCTCCCTTTCATTCCTTTCCCCCATCAACACTTGTTGTTATAGTTTATTTTAACACTTTGGAACATTTACATAAGTTTTACTGTTGAGCTCACAATTCAGGCAAATTTGTAGGCTCCATTGTCAAAAAAGAGCCCATCATTTTGTATGTAAAGTTGGGATTATTTTTCCAATGTGCATTACTTTGCACTTGACACTGAATTTCATCTGTCATTTTGTTGCCCAGTCACCCTGTGAGATCCTTTTGTAACTCTTCACTATTGGATTTGGACTTAACTCTCAAGTAATTTTTTTACTGCTTTCCATTGAGAAAACTGACGATTTATTCCTACTCTGTTTCCTATCTTTTGAACAGTTACTGGTCCATGACAGGACCTTCCCTCTTTTCCCAGGGCTGCCTGCTTTACTTAAGAGTCTTTGGTGAGGAACATTGTCAAAGGCTTTCTGAAAGTCAAGTACACTATATCAATTATACCACCCTTGTCCACAGGCTTGCTGACACCCTTTATAAAAGCTGTGTCATCATGTATAATAATGATATGGCCAATTCAACTCAGTTGTGCCTTTCTTACAATAGCTCTAATGCCAGTTATTTGTGGTTACACAAGAACCTCAGTGTCTCGTGTTTTGTTCTGTCAGTTTATCACAAGAATACTACACTGTAGGGAGCACAGACTCAGCACAGTATGGTGCTGAGAGGAAAGGTCTTCATGAGAGCTAATCACAAACTCTCTGAAGGAATTGTTTCCTGTGGGGAGAATGCAGATTTGTTGGAATAGTAACGTTCCACAGAGACTGTTCAATTTCAATGAAGGTCCAATGGAATGCAGGCAGTGGTCTGATGGAACCCTATCTGCCAGCTGGCCAACCCAGTTCCTCAGCAGTCCACCTGGCAGGCTGATGGGAAACCAAGAACCCAGAAACCCTGGGAGCACCAGCTCAGGGGTGACAATCCCAGGGCTTCCTGGCTCCCCTTCAGCCCACCAGGCTGAGCAGACCCAAAGGAACTATTATCCTCAGGGGTTCACCTAAGATAGTCGAAGAGTAACTCAGAACAGTACGCAGCAAAGTATCATCGGTCTGAATGGTCTGGGGAAAAAGCAGTCCATCGGCTGGCACATCTGTATTGCGTTGATCAGGATGTGAGTAAGAACAATGGGCCAAATTTATTCCCAGTGGAACCCACTGACTTGAGTGGAATTAACCTCCAAAGAATTTAGCCCAAAGTTCTTAGCAGAAATACATGAGATGGAATGGGTTAAACAGAGGTTAAGACTTGCCTAATGTCACATACTGAGAGCGCAGCAGAGCCAGAAATGAAACCCAAAGTTCTAACTCCCAGGCCTTTCTGATAACCAACAGACCAGGCGTCCTCCACTTTCATTACCTAATGTAAGAGAGATGACCTGCCAGGTGCAGTATTCTGGCTGGACACATTTGACACTTTAGGCACCTAAATCCCCAAATCTGGCCCCACTCAGTTGCTACTGAAGCCTGTAGGCACCTAAACTCAGTTGGCACCCACGTTTTCGCAGTATCATTTCCTTAGGCGCCTATGTTTCTGCCTATGTGCATGTGCACTGCAGCCTCACTCTAGATATTTGGACGCCTAAGCCTTAGAGCGTTGCAGGAATCAGAGAAAGATAGGTGTTGCTCCACCTAACTCACCTGTGGGGCCCAATCTGGTATGTGTGCTCAGAGCTCGCCTGCCATATCACGCCTCTCGAGGTGAGCTCACACAAAATGGAGGAGGAGCTCCCCCTTCATAACATAACCTTTAGTACAGTGGTTGGGGTACTCACCTGGGATGTGGGAGATCCTTTGCCTGAGAGGGAGATGGGATTTGAACAGGGCTTTGCCATCTCTCAGGTGAGTGCACTAACTGCTGGGTTGTGGGATATTCTGATGTGGGCCTCCCTCACCCACTCCTGTAGAAGCTGTTCCACTGTGGGTTGATAATTTTAAAAAGCATTGGGGCAGGGGGACTGAATAATGGGTCTCCCATGCAGGGCCAGCTCCAGCGTTTTTGCCGCCCCAAGCGGCAGGGGGGGAAAAAAAGCCATGATCGGCGGCACTTCGGCGGCAGCTCTACCGCCGCCGATTCATTCTTCGGCGGCAATTTGGCGGCAGGTCCTTCCGTCCGAGAGAGACTGAGGGGCCCGCCACCGAATTTCAGCCGAAGAGCTGGATGTGCCGCCCCAAGCACCTGCTTGCTGTGCTGGTGCCTGGAGCTGGCCCTGCTCCCGTGCAAATGTCCTAACCATCTAGGGTGACCAGACAGCAAATGTGAAAAATTGGGGGTGGAGGCTATTAGGAGCCTATATAAGAAAAAGACCCAAAAATCGGGACTGTCCCTATAAAACCAGGCTACAGAATCAGTTTCTTGTCCATGCTCTCTGGCCCATTGATTCTTTCACTATTTATTCACCTTAACCCCTGGGCGGGAGGTCCTTTTCTTTCCCCTTGCAAAAAATGGCATGGGTGCCTAACCCCAAGAGAAGGTTTGCAGCTAAGTATCCCAGAGGGAGGCGCCTTCCTCCAGCCTGGATTTAGACACCAAATTCACTGAGAGTGGGGATTAAGACATACCCTTGCTTTGGCATCTCCCATTGGCTAGTTTAGGCAGGCACCTATCTCCTTCCATTCATTATATAGGGAGCCTAGGCACTGAATTCAGGCTTTGTGAAACCCACTGATTTTCTAGGAGCCTAAAATTTAGGCTTTGCAATTGCCATGCCTACATTTTTGTGACTCTCACTCTAGATTTCTGCCCCATGACAGGTGAACGCAGAGGCAACCTCTGGGAAAGTTTTATAATGACTATACTGATAAATTTCTTTACTGAAACAAAAACGTATACAAAAAGGAAGAGCCAATAAAGACACATGAAGCAATAGGCTATGCAGAGAGTCAGGTTGGTTAAACCACAGCAAGCCAAAAAGCTACGTAACAGTTCTTCATCCCTTTAAGGCCTATATCTTCTGTAGTTGAGGCAATAGCTGCGTCATATCGCTTAGCCCCCAGAAAGCAAAAACTTGTACACCTTTACCCCAATATAACGCTGTCCTCGGGAGCCAAAAAAGCTTACTGCATTATAGGTGAAACTGCGTTATATCGAATTTGCTTTGATCTGCCGGAGTGCGCAGCCCTCCCCTCCCTTCCCCCCCGGAGCGCTGCTTTACCGCATTATATCCGAATACGTGTTATATCGGGTCGCGTTATATCGGGCTAGAGGTGTATCTGTGATTGCTACTCTGACTTTCAGCCTTGGCAAATCAAACATCAGGCCCTCAGCTGACACATCTAGGCAGTCTCATTACCTTAATGAAAAGGTGCTCAGAACTGTCCATTTTACCTTGAACTCTAACCTGACTTTGAAAGCTGCTTGGGTTTGCTCTTTCAGATCAATGTAACCAAAACCTTAGCAGTGTTTTATACCTCTGCTGCTTGATAAAATGTCAAACCTGCAGCACAATTTTTATGATTTATTTTTGGCACAAGCTTGATTCATGATTGGAAATAATGGAAATATGAAATCCATGATTCATAATGGAAATACACAATGTACAAAACAAAGAATTCACAAATGCCATAGGGGTTATGGGAAGCAATGGCATGCATGTGAAAAACAGAGTTGTAGGAGTATCAGAGGGGTAGCCGTGTTAGTCTGAATCTGTAAAAAGCAACAGAGGGTCCTGTGGCACCTTTAAGACTAACAGAAGTATTGGGAGCATAAGCTTTCGTGGGTAAGAACCTCACTTCTTCAGATGGCATCTGAAGAAGTGAGGTTCTTACCCACGAAAGCTTATGCTCCCAATACTTCTGTTAGTCTTAAAGGTGCCACAGGACTCAGAGTTGTAGGAATTCATCATGGTTTCACTAACAAAACAGCAACACAGAGATTCTTGGAGAAGATTCAATGGAAATCTGGAATATACATAACTCTGTCATTATATTATCTAAAATAGTTCTAACTAGAATTATGATCAGCATATGCTTAGAATTATGAAAATACTGAAAATGACATCAGGGCACTGCTATGTTTTGACAAGCTACTGTTTGTTATTTAGCTTGCGGTGGGTATTATGCTGCTGTGTTAATAAAGGGCAAGGTCCAGCTATGATGGTATGCTTTAAGGAGGCACAGTGCAAGGGATTTTGGATCACAAAAGAACTAGAAGCACGCTAAGGGAGTTATGCAAGATCAGATGAAGTGTTAAAGCATTTCTGTGTTTCTGACTGCAGCTGCCGATGGTAGCCCACATCTGATTATATATGTTACCCTAAGAATTATACTAGCATCAAAATATTCTAGTCCTGAAAGCTAGAGGCCAAATTATGTTCTCCAACATGTTCACATAACTCCCACTGCAGAATTGTATGTAAATATCTGAGAAATTGAAGAGGGTCACATGAAGAACAGAATTTGGCAAATTATTTTCTAGGTATTTTCACAGACATGTTTTTTCCTTTGCTGGAGTATAATATACCATCTAGTATCCAACTGAAGTGCTCTAACTGTTTATTTTAAAATACTTTGAGTTCAATTAAGATTTTTCTTGTACAACATCTAATACACTAAGGGTCCTGACTTTTTTGAAAAAAATCGATGTCCATTTGCACTTCTAATTTGCGTGCAGTTGCCATGAATGCATGTACTGATTGGCTATTTGAGCACCCAGATGGCCAGTTAATGTGTAAATGGCTATTTTGAACATGTGTATACCCAATTTCTGCACACAACTGTAGTAACTTCCTGCAAGATTATAATTTAGAGATTGATTTTCAAAGAGTCAGGCATACAATTTCAACAATTAACATTTTTGAGATTTCTACACAATGTACATGTAGAACGAATGTATTTCTTCCATGAAGAGTGGTGAAGATTTTCTTAAATAATAAATGCCTATAGTTAGTCTCCTAAATTCATATTTAGGCACCTGGCTGAAATCAATGGGAGACATTCTCTGTCCAACACTTCTGAAGATCAGGGCAGGTACTTAGGGGACAAAACACAGATTTAAGAGCCTAACTTGAGGCACCCATTTTTAACCCCCTGGCCAGTGTTGGTAAGTATTCTATAGAGAGACAGAGAGAACAGAATAATATTGATTCCAGAAACAGCTACTGTACATACAGAAGTTCTTACCTTCCATCAATACAAGTAAAATGTCCCTTAAAATGGTGATGGTTGTTGCCAGCACAAAGATAGAGAACACAAATGTGCAGACTGGGTCAGCTATTTTGTATTCTGGCTAAAAAAATATAAGCACATCACTTGATTAAATCCATCACTTTCCGTTTCTGGCTGACATTTTTAACGAGCTAATCAAAAACCAATATAATCCATTTATCTAACACAGTAACCATTGCTGATATTCTTGACCAGTACAGTCCCAGTACAGCCAGGTTAACAGACAATTTTCTGATTGCATTATTCTTTAAGACTTCAAGCCACTAAAGATAAAGGAGAGAGACACATAACAATAGATTCCGTATGGCTTAAACCCCGAGGAAAAAATTGTTGTGCTCTCAACAGCCATTTTATTCCCAGAAATGAGCATAACTGTCCATGACTAAATTACAATATATATCATTAAGACAGAGAAAATATGTACATAGCATCTAATGATGGTGTTATGAAAATAACTGCATCATTAATTGCTATGAAGGTGAGTAAACCCAGTAAAACTGACCTTAAAGAATATTATAAGTGCACTAATTAGCACACTAATGCTCTGAAATAGATCTCCAATGGCATGTACAAAAGCTGCCCTCACACTGGCATTGGCCAAAGCTGGCTTCTGTTGAAGAGCTGATATATGTTCAGTGGCTTGTCCTCTGTGACTATGTCCAGGCCCTGTCTGGTGCAGAGTTAGACTTAATCTGAAAGAGATACAATGCTGCAAATATCAGTGAGATCATACTGTCTAAGAGAACAACAACAAACACCTCAGTATCGCACTCCTTAAAGCAAAAGGTAAGCAATAGCAAGCATATGTGTAAATATATGTAGATATTGTCCACTCCAGGAAATCTCAAAATGATTAAGTATTTTATATACAAAAAAGACAACTTACATGACATTGGCCACCACTGCACAACCAGAAGTAATGAGCATCACTGTAGCTTCAATCTCGTAATTTGGTTGCAGCAGTCTCATGCTCGCTAAATATGTCAACACGCCAGTCACCACCCAAATGATTAGCAGCGACATCAAAGCACCCAGAATTTCTAGGGGTTAAAACAATTGAATTTTAGGGGCATTTTAAATAAAATGCAAGGAATTGGCTAATGGATTAGCACTAACACTTCCCCATTAGAAAGCCGTTCTTATGTGTTTGCAGATCCTAATATTCAAATCATGTTGGGATCAAATAAATCTGGTTTCCCCAGGGTTGACGTTTGTTGCAGACTCATGGGCATGGTTTGGGAATGATGGATTCATACATGTTCCCATGGGCTGGCAGAGTGTCTGCTGGTTCACGAAACAGGAAGGTGACATGCACCTTGGGATTTGTGCCCAATTGTGCCTCAGAAAACACCATGTGAAACTGAAATGCACTGTAGAATTGAAGCCTCAAGATGTCTGCAGATATCCAAATGGAGCACACAATTGCACAAATGTTTAGTAGACTGTACATGAATGCAAGTCCTGTTTCTGTACAATGGTGAGTGCCTAGGCAGGACGAGACAGTGGGGAAGGAAGAGGGATGGGATAGGGCAGGGGGAAGAGATGGGGATGACTAAGTGCCAGCTCCTTACTTCTGGGTGTCCATGCCAGAGGTGTCCAGAGAAATGGGGGGGCATGCGTCCCCCCCCCCCCCGCACTAGCTACAGCTACGTGTCGCCTCTGGGGAGGATAAGCATGCTCCAGGCTGCAGCATGCCCAGAACTGCCTGCAGCAGACCGCCTGCCAGCCTGTTCATTGGCTTTTGCTCTGTGACCATGTCCAGACCCCTGCTGGCCATGTCCAGACCTGGCGTTCTCAGCCAAAACAGGAGGCTGCCCTGTAAGGCCCATCTCTGGGGGGAGAACTGGTGTGGGGGGCAAATTTGCCCTGTGGGTAGCTTCCCAGCTATGGTTCCCCATGGCTCAATGGTTGGGATACAGGTTGGTTATATATTGCATGGATGCAGCTCACATAACACTTAGAGCTGCATATACCCACAATGGTAAATAGGTTGAGAACCACTGGTCTAATAACTTTGGCTGTAACGTTCTCCAGTATTATATTCTTTTCTTCTTTGAGGTTCCATGACTTGCTGTTTTCCAGTTTCTGATGTAACCTGGGAGCTTTGAGAACATTAATAGATTAGCCTCACAAACCCACAGACCTGTGCCTGATCTCAGAATACTTTCCCGAGTACGTGCTATGATGAATTGCCTTTTCTATTTCACATGGTCATATGACAGTACATTTGGTACCTGCTCTGTGCCATCCAAAAGTTAACCTTTTAGTGGAAGGTTTAGTTGATAACCACAGTGAGCAAAGGCTAATCAGGAAACTTGTCAAGTCAACCAAGATGTGTGCTGCATCAGTTATCACAGCAAGACTTCCTGAAATTTGTCCACCTGTGTAAAACAAATACATGCATATAATAGGACATGTATCCAAGACCTTATTTGTTATAAAACTAAAGAAAACTTCATTTACAATGATAATGTATGGCATAACTTTAAACTCTTTACAGACTAGAAGATGTTTTTATCCCATTCACGCAGTCAAATATTCCTAGTCCTGAAAAAAGTTGCATCTTAGTTTTACTAAAGCATCCAGTGGCTGGTAAATCTTAAACATGTTGTAACTCATTAGAAATGTGGTTTAATTGCTATTTTAAAGTGGGAGAACAATTACAGTCTCAAACATTCTGAATTACAATCCCATTATGCCCCTAATCTCTCCTCACAAATCACTGACATTTTTGTCAACACAATATGACCCCAATCAAACTAAGCAACACTCATTACACAAAAATGGGTAAAGATGGCTTTGTTTGTTTCCTGACCCTGGGATGGGTGGTTCTCTGGCATAATTTAGAACAAGGGTGGGCAAACTTTTTGGCCCAAGGGCCACATCTGGGTGGGGAAATTGTATGCAGGACCATGAACGTAGGGCTGGGGCAGGGGCTGGGGTGCAGGAGGGAATGCGGGGTGTGGGAGGGGGTACGGTGTGCAGGAAGGCGCTCAGGGCAAGGGGTTGGGCCAGAGGAGGGGTGCGGAGTGCAGGAGGGAGCTCGGGGCAGGGGGTTGGGGTGCAGGAGGGGGTCCAGAGTGCAGTGGGGCTCAGGGCAGGGGTGCAGGGAGGGGTGCGGGGTGTGGCAGGGGTTGGAGGGCAGGGGGTAGGAGGGGTTGAGCGTGCGGGCTGCGGCCTGGTGCTACTTACCTGGAGCGGCTCTGGGGTGGCAGTGGTGCACAGTGAGGCTGAGGCAGTCTCCCTGCCTGCCCTGGCCCCGTGCCACTCCCGGAAGTGGCCAGCGCTACGTCCCTGCAGCCCCTGGAGGACAGGGGGGCACAGGGCTCTGTGTGCTGCCCTCACCTGCGGGTACCTCCCCCAAAGCTCCCATTGGCCGCGGTTCCCCGTTCCTGGGTGGCAATCCCGCGGGCCGGATCCAAAGCCCTGACAGGCTGTAGTTTGCCCACTCTTGATTTAGAGCAACCTAAATGGTCCCGTTATTGTGGGGAACTTTACTGGCTTATGCACTATCCCGGTGAAGTGAGCTAGCGAAAGGATCTGAGTCCTCGCTCCCATTTCCTTTACCAGAAGCCTGCCTGACCTCAAGGGCTCCCCTTCCACTCTCCTGTCTGGCAGAGTCCTCGTAACCCCAACAAGGCTGGGCCCAGGATTCCTAGGGGGCTCAACCCCCAACCTTGTCGTTGTCACTTAGGGCAGGGGCTAGGGTGACCCCACTCCGGGGTGCTCTCTGCACTGGATGCTTCCCTGACCCTAATCGTTAAATACAGTTCAAAGCAAATACAATTTATTAAGCAGCAATCCATTTAAAAAAATAAGGAAAAAATCGGAAAGGTTAAAGGAAAACACATCACCCCGTTCTGTGGCACAGAGGCACCACAACCAGCGTCTCTGGAATGTCAGGGAAGTTCAGTCTGTTCCTCACAAGTCCCAGGCCTCCTTCTCAGGCCCTGGCTGTGCCGCAGAGACGCTGCGGGTTGGACACTTGCTCTGGCCGTGGCCACACGCTCTCAGGCTCTAGGTGGCAGGACCCTTCTTCCCTGTGTCGTCTCCGCCCCGTCGGAGTTACGATCCCCCTCCAAGTCTGGCCTGCAGGGCCCCTTGGCTGGGGGTGTCTCCCTGTGCTAGGCCCGCTGCCTAGGGTCCCCCTCGCTCTCCCAGCTGCTCAACGCACCCAGCTCCGGACTGCTCCAGCGCCAGCTCCAGCTCCACACTGCCTCAGCACGGCTGCTGCTCTGCCTTCAGCTCCCTGGGCTGCTTCTCTGGCCCTTCTGGCTCTGGTTGCTGCAGCTCTGCTCCCAGGACAGGTCTGTTCTGTGGGCTGCTTCTGTGACTCTGCTCCCAGCACTGACTTGCTTCCTGGTCTGCTTTTCTGGCCCCTCTAGCTGGCACAGCTCTGCTCCCCAGCTCAGCTCGGGCCCCGGCTTTCTCCTTAGCTCGGCCCCACTCTGTCTGACCCAGGTAATTCCAGCTCAGGACCCCCTGGCCTCCTGATTAGCCTGCTCACCCTGTCAATCAGGCTGACCTGGAGCATTGGCCTCTCCCCATTGTTCCTGGGGACTGTCAGTCTCAGAGTCCTGATTTCCCATCGACCCTTCCCTTTTCTTTTGGTACTGGGAGCTAGCCAACGAAAACACCCCCACTGAGTTTTAGTAAGGGGACAAGAGTAAAGACAGTGAACAACAGTAAATGGGATTTAAGGAAGAATCCAATAGAAAGATAGTATGTTCTGTGCCCTATTTACGTGATATACAGTATAGTATTTTGGGTAGGGGAAGGGAGCGTTACATTTGTCATATTAAACTTATCATTTTTTATATATAGGACATGCTTTAAGCTAGTCACACTATGGACTATAGGCTGATCTAAATTATGCCAGAGAAACTAAAGGTTGGCGTTAATTACACCAGCTGCCAATGGTCACATGGGGCCAATATGGCAACCAGGGATCACGGAGAAGGAACCATTATGTCAGCTCTGAAACTGATGTCTTAGTGGCATAGAGCTGTGTGTGGCATAAAACACAGTGGGGTGGCCATAGTGCTGCTAAGACTCAGTGCCTATTACTTCAGTCACATCACACTTTTTTTTTTAAACCCTTTCTGAATCAACTGATTAATTCAGCCATGCCCAACTCACCTATTGATCTTAACCACACCCTGATATGAATACCAGTAAAAATTCTGGAAAACATTACAAAAAGCAACATACCACTTTCAGACCTTATGAGGAAATCTGATCCCTAAGTATATCTCCTGATTGTCTGTGGATCTCTTTATACTCAGAAAGTGGCAGATAGCGGTTCAAATTCCTCTCCACGTGGCAGGTGAATCTTGTTGATCTGAGTGCATGGCCAAAATTTCAAGCGCTATGTGGCTCGACAACGTAGTTACTGTTCAGAAAATAGCTTGCTCCACAGGTGGTGCTAGACTTAAGTCTCTGTTGCCCTGCAGGCGTGGCTAGGTTAGACTGCTACAAAGTGATACGTTTCATCTGGCAAACAGTGTTTTCTCCAACAAGATCCTTCCCAAATAATTATACTGTAAGTCACACATATAGGACAGAGAACATTCTTCTATTCCTTATAAGTGCCATTTACTGCTGCCTATAGGTTACTTCCCAAAATGGAGCACCATAGATTCATTGCAGTGAAATGAAAAAACACAACAGAACAGACATTATCCAAAATGTGAGGGGGCTCTGCAGGGCCAAGAAGGCTAACAGCATTTTGGGCTGTATAAGTAGGGGCATTGCCAGCAGATCAAGGGACATGATCATTCCCCTCTATTAGACATTGGTGAGGCCTCATCTGGAGTACTGTGTCCAGTTTTGGGCCCTGCACTACAAGAAGGATGTGGAAAAATTGGAAAGAGTCCAATGGAAGGCAACAAAAATGATTAGGGGGATGGAGCACATGACTTATGAGGAGAGGCTGAGGGAACTGGGATTGTTTAGTTTGCAGAAGAGAAAAATGAGGGGGGATTTGATAGCTGCTTTCAACTACCTGAAAGGGTGTTCCAAAGAGGATGGATCTAGACTGTTCTCAGTGGTACCAGATGACAGAACAAGGAGTAATGGTCTCAAGTTGCAGTGGGGAGGTTTAGGTTATATATTAGGAAAAACTTTTTCACTAAGGGTATGTCTACACTACGAAATTAGTTCGAATTTATAGAAGCCGGTTTTATTGAAATCGGTTGTATACAGCCGATTGTGTGTGTCCCCACATAAAATGCTCTAGGTGCTCTAGTCGGCGGACCGCGTCCACAGTACGAGGCTAGCGTCGACTTCCGGAGCATTGCACTATGGGTAGCTATCCCACAGCTATCCCACAGTTCCCACAGTCTCCGCCGCCCCTTGGAATTCTGGGTTGAGATCCCAATGCCCGGATGATGCAAAACATTGTCGCAGGCGGTTCTGGGTACATGTCGTCAGGCCCCTCCCCCCCCATCACAGCAACGGCAGACAATAGATTCGCACCTTTTTACCTGGGTTACCTGTGCAGACAACATACCACGGCAAGCATGGAGCCCGCTCAGCTCAGCTGAGCTCACCGTCACCATATGTCCTCTGGGTGCCGGCAGACGTGGGACTGCATTGCTACACAGCAGCAGCTGCTAACTGCCTTTTGGCGGTAGACGGTGTAGCATGAGTAATAGCCGTGGGGCTGGCAGCCGTAGGGCTGCATTGCACCAGCCCCTTGCCCTTTGGTAGGCGATGGTATATTATGACTGGTACCCATCGTCGTCGTACTGGAGTGGCTGTCAATCATGGCCACCTGGGCAGACATGCAACTGTTTCGATGATGATGGCTACCAGTCGTAGTATACTATTTTCTGCCAATTGCCCAGTATTGTCTGCTAAGCACCCAGAAGAGGCCGAGGGCGATGCTGGGTGCTGGCGGACGTGGGGCTGGCAGACGTGGGGCTGCATTGCTACACAGCAGCAGCCCCTTGCCTTTTGGCAGACGATGGTATATTATGATTGGTATCCGTCATCATCATACTGCAGAGGCTATCACTCATGCTGCACCGTCGGCTGCCAGCTTAAGATGTAAAAAATAGATTTGTTCTGTATTCATTTGCTTCCCCTTCCTCCGTGAAATCAACGGCCTGCTAAGCCCAGGGTTTTCAGTTTAATCTTTGGGGGGACCATTCTGTGTGACAGTTGTTTGTGTTTCTCCCTGATGCACAGCCACCGGTCTTGATTTTAATTCCCTGTTCCTGTACCTGTACGCCATGTCGTCACTCGGCCCTCCCTCCCTCCCGCCCTCCCTCCTTCTCCTGGTCCATCAGATACTAGTTTCGCGCCTTTTTTCTGACCAGGTGCCATAGCTAGCACTGGGATCATGGAGCCCGCTCAGATCACCGCGGCAATTATGAGCACTATGAACACCACGCGCATTGTCCTGGAGTATATGCAGAGCCAGGACATGCCAAGGCGAAACCCGGACCACCCGAGGAGGCGATTGCAGCGCGGCGAAGAGAGTGATGAGGAAATTGACATGGACATAGACCTCTCACAAGGCACAGGCCCCAGCAATGTGGAAATCATGGTGTCACTGGGGCAGGTTCATGGAACGCCGATTCTGGGCCCGGGAAACAAGCACAGACTGGTGGGACCGCATCGTGCTGCAGGTATGGGACGATTCCCAGTGGCTGCAAAACTTTCGCATGCGTAAGGACACTTTCATGGAACTTTGTGACTTGCTTTCCCCTGCCCTGAAACGCCAGGATACCAAGATGAGAGCAGCCCTCACAGTTGAGAAGCGAGTGGCGATAGCCCTGTGGAAGCTTGCAACACCAGACAGCTACCGGTCAGTCGGGAATCAATTTGGAGTGGGCAAATCTACGGTGGGGGCTGCTGTGATCCAATTTGCCAGAGCAATGAAAGACCTGGTGATATCAAGGGTAGTGACTCTGGGCAACGTGCAGTCAATAGTGGATGGTTTTGCTGAAATGGGATTCCCAAACTGTGGCGGGGCCATAGACGGAACCCATATACCTATCTTGTCACCGGAGCACCAAGCCACCGACTACGTAAACCGCAAGGGGTACTTTTCAATGCTGCTGCAAGCCCTGGTGGATCACAAGGGACGTTTCACCAACATCAACGTGGGATGGCCGGGAAAGGTACATGATGCTCGCGTCTTCAGGAACTCTGCTCTGTTTCGAAAGCTGGAGGAAGGGACTTTCTTCCCGGACCAGAAAGTAACCGTTGGGGATGTTGAAATGCCTATCGTGATCCTTGGGGACCCAGCCTACCCCTTAATGCCATGGCTCATGAAGCCGTACACAGGCAGCCTGGACAGGAGTCAGGACCTGTTCAACTACAGGCTGAGCAAGTGCCTAATGGTGGTGGAATGTGCATTTGGACGTTTAAAAGCGCGCTGGCGCAGCTTACTGACTCGCTCAGACCTCAGCGAAAAGAATATCCCCATTGTTATTGCTGCTTGCTGTGCGCTCCACAATATCTGTGAGAGTAAGGGGGAGACCTTTATGGCGGGGTGGGAGGTTGAGGCAACTCGCCTGGCCGCTGATTACGCGCAGCCAGACACCAGGGCGGTTAGAGGAGCACAGCAGGGCGCGGTGCGCATCAGAGAAGCTTTGAAAACGAGTTTTGTGACTGGCCAGGCTACTGTGTGAAACTTCTGTTTGTTTCTCCTTGATGAACCCTCCAAACCCCCCCCCCCCCCGACCCGGTTCACTCTACTTCCCTGTAAACCAACCACCCCACCCCACCCTCCCCTCCCCAATTCGAGCACCGCTTGCAGAGGCAATAAAGTCATTGTTTTTTCACATTCATGCATTCTTTATTAGTTCCTCACAGAAGTAGGGGGATAATTGCCAAGGTAGCCTGGGATGGGTGGGGGAGGAGGGATGGAAAAGGACACACTGCATTTTAAAAAGTTTAAGTCTTATTGAAGGCCAGCCTTCTGATGCTTGGGCGATCATCTGGGGTGGAGTGACTGGGTGGCCGGAGGCCCCCCCACCGTGTTCTTGGGTGTCTGGGTGAGGAGGCTATGGAACTTGGGGAGGAGGGCTGTTGGTTACACAGGGGCTGTAGCGGCGGTCTCTGCTCCTGCTGCCTTTCCTGCAGCTCAACCATATGCTCGAGCATATCAGTTTGATGCTACAGCAGACGGAGCATTGACTCTTGTCGTCTGTCTGCAAGCTGACGCCACCTATCGTCTTCAGCCCGCCACTTGCTCTTTTCATCCCGCCATTCAGCCCGCCACCTCTCCTCTCGTTCATATTGTGCTTTTCTCATGTCCGACATTGACTGCCTCCACGCATTCTGCTGTGCTCTATCAGCGTGGGAGGACATCTGCAGCTCCGTGAACATATCGTCCCTCGTCCTACGTTTTCTCTTTCTAATGTTCACTAGCCTCTGCGAAGGAGAAACATTTGCAGCTGGTGGAGGAGAAGGGAGAGGTGGTTAAAAAGACACATTTTAGAGAATAATGGGTACACTCTTTCATTACAAGGTCGCATATTTCGGCTTGCAGGCAGCCATGGTAGGCCACAGTGTTTTGGCTTTTTTAACCTTCTTAACATGCGGGAAAGGTTGGAAACAGCAGCGCATTTCCCATATCAAGGATGAATTGGGTTGTCCATTTAAAATGGGTTTTCAATGTAAAAGGAGGGGCTGCGGTTTCCCGGTTAACATGTGGCACAAACCCAAGTAAACCACCCCCCCACACACACACATGATTCTCTGGGATGATCACTTCACCCCTCCCCTCCACCGCGTGGTTAACAGCGGGGAACATTTCTGTTCAGAAGAGCAGGAACGGGCGCCTCTGAATGTCCCCTTAATAAAATCACCCCATTTCAACCAGGTGACCGTGAATGATATCACTCTCCTGAGGATAACAAAGAGAGATAAGGAATGGATATTGTCTGCATGCCAGCAAACACTGGGACCATACGCTGCCATGCTTTGTTATGCAATGATTCCAGACTACGTGCTACTGGCCTAGCGTGGTAAAGTGTCCTACCATGGCGGACGGGATAAGGCAGCCCTCCCCAGAAACCTTTTGCAAATGCTTTGGGAGTACATAAAGGAGAGCTTTCTGGAGATGTCCCTGGAGGATTTCCGCTCCATCCCCATACACGTTAACAGACTTTTCCAGTAGATGTACTGGCCGCGATTGCCAGGGCAAATTAATCATTAAACACGCTTGCTTTTAAACCATGTGTAATGTTTACAAATATTTACAAAGGTACACTCACCAGAGGTCTCCTGTGTGCCCTGAGGGTCTTGGGTGAGTTCGGGGGTTACTGGTTCCAGGTCCAGGGTCACAAACATATCCTGGCTGTTGGGGAAACCGGTTTCTCCGCTTCCTTGCTGCTGTGAGCTACCTACAGTACCTCCATCCTCATCTTCCTCGTTCCCCGAACCGTCTTCCCTGTGTGTTTCTCCAGTGAGAGAGTCATAGCACACGGTTGGGGTAGTGGTGGCTGCACCCCCTAGGATCGCATGCAGCTCCGCGTAGAAGCGGCAAGTTTGCGGCTCTGCCCCGGACCTTCCGTTTGCTTCTCTGGCTTTGTGGTAAGCTTGCCGTAGCTCCTTAATTTTAACGCGGCACTGCTGTGTGTCCCTGTTATGGCCTCGGTCCTTCATGGCCTTGGAGATCTTTTCTAATACTTTGCCATTTCTTTTACTGCTACGGAGTTCAGCTATCACTGCTTCATCTCCCCATATGGCGAGCAGATCCCGTACCTCCCGTTCGGTCCATGCTGGAGCTCTTTTGCGATCCTGGGACTCCATCACGGTTACCTGTGCTGATGAGCTCTGCGTGGTCACCTGTGCTCTCCACGCTGAGCAAACAGGAAATGAAATTCAAACATTCGCGGGTCTTTTCCTGTCTACCTGGTCAGTGCATCTGAGTTGAGAGTGCTGTCCAGAACGGTCACAATGAAGCACTGTGGGATAGCTCCCGGAGGCCAATAACGTCGAATTCCGTCCACACTACCCCAATTCTGACCCGCAAAGGCCGGTTTTATCGCTAATCCCCTCGTCAGAGGTGGTGTAAAGAAACCGGTTTAAAGGACCCTTTAAGTCGAAAGAAAGGGCTTCGTCGTGTGGACGTGTCCAGGCTTAATTCGATTTAACGCTGCTAAAGTCGACCTAAACCCGTAGTGTAGACCAGGCCTAGGAGGGAGGTGAAGCACTGGAATGGGTTACCTAGTGAGGCTGATATTCTATGACAGCTGGTCCGCAAATGGATTTTTCCATCTGGCAAAAACACCAAAAAAGAGGGGTGGGTTTTTTTTTTTTTTTTTTTTTAAAGAAACAGAACAATCCTGAATAGGAACAAGAAGCCAGAATCTAAAGTTTGCCACAAAACAAAATTCCACAAAAAACAAAGCAAAAAAACCCCCACATTCATTTCAGTCAATCAAAATATTTTGATTTGATAAAACCAGAATGAAATGTTTTGAATCTGACTATTTTTAGATAAAGTAAATTTCAAAATGAAACTTTTCCATGTCGAGATGTTTCAATATTTTCAAAATGTTTTTCCATTTTTTCTCCTAAACAACATTTTGTCAAATGGATATTACTGCACAAAAAATTAGGTGTAATCTAAACAGCATTTTCTGACCAAAAATTGTTATGATGAAAATTTTTGATCAGTTTTACTCTGCAGCATTTTGATGTATGTATAAGGCTGAAGCAAAAAGCATGTAACACACCAACTTTTCAGTTGTGATACATCACCTACAGCTGTACTATAGATATTTTCTAGGTAGATATCTATTTAACACAGTGACATACAACATGTTGCAACCATAAGAAGCTGGAATATGAGATGTTTTTCTCTTAACTTGGCATAAAGACCACAAAATGCTGCAACATCCTTTTACATTTTGGATACTTTACTTCCATTCTGTTGTGTTTTTTCATACAGAATTACAAGACGCCCACTCTGCTCAGCTTGAAATTCTGAAAGATGATCCAAAGGACTATTGGACGTATTGCCCAAGTTGATGCATGCCAAGAGGTGTCTCTTTGAAATCTCCTTGTGCTGGTCCCAGCAATGTGGGCATGGCTTCCCTTTTAGTTACATGATATAGTTAGGCTTCTATCTACCTCAAGGTGCCAAAATGGAATTGAAATCTTCCAGGGATTGTCCCAAATCCACATTTTGTCATTAATTTCAAATATCCCCGTTTGAGCACTCTTACCTTCATAGATTCTAAGGCCAGAAGAGACAACTGTGATCATCCATGTTGACCTCCTGTATAGCACGGGTAACTGAACGTCCCCCAAATAATTCCTAGAACATAACTTTTAGAAAAACATCCAATCTTGATTTTAAAATTGTCAGTGATGGAGAATCCATCATGACCCTTGTAAATTGTTCCGATGGTTAATTACTCTCATTCTTAAAAATGTATGCCTTGTTTCCATTTTAAATTTGTTTAGCTACAACTTCCAGCCATTGAATTGTGTTAATACCTTTCTCTGCTAGATTGAAGAGCCCATTTGAAATATATGTTCTACGTTGTCCTGGGGGTATACCTGCCTTGCACTGGACAAGTTAACCCCATATTGTGGGCTGAGGAAGCCACACCCTGTCACCACTGCTGGGCATGCTCCGGCTGAAGCCTCAGTATAAAAGCAGCCCAGCTCAGTCTAGGCTGATCACTAAGGGGAAAGGACACACATTGCAGTCTCACTCTCAGGAGTGGTGGAGCCCCAAACCATGAAGGCCAGGTGCACTGAGACCCAGGCAGATAGCTGGCTGCCCATGGAAGCCAAAGAGTGGATGGAGTCATCGGGAGCTTCACCAGCTGATGACCCTAGAAGACTGGTGGACAACTGCACGGGAAAACAGGGTAGGAAGTAGCCCAGGGGAATTAGACTTTTTCCGGTTGTAGAACTGGGGCAAAGTCAGCATGTTTCGGATGGATCCCTGCTGACCTAGTGGTGAATACAGTCACTGCTGACAGGGCCCTCCTCCTACCCTGGCTGCAGCCCACTTCCCCCCGGCCACTAGGCCATGCAGCCCTTCATAGGAGGGCTGCCATATTGACTCCAGCCACTGGGCCATGCAGCTTTGCAAAGGAGGGCCACCGTATTGACTCTGACTACTGGGCCATCTTACTGACTCTAGACATTAGGCCATACTGCCCAGAGGCTAAGGGCAGTTTCTTGGATTCAGATGTGGGGCTGTAACATCCCTTCCCTCTCCCCCTGCCCCGTGACACCCATTTCTTATAGACTACTTATAGACTGCAATCAAGTCACCTTAACCATCTCTTTGTTAGATTCAAGGGACTCAATCTATTTAGCTTATCACTATAATGCATGTTTTCTAATCCTTTAATCATTCTTCTGGCTCTTCTCTGAACTCTCTCCAGTTTATCAACACCCTTCTTGAATTGTGGGTACCAGAACTGGACACAGTATTTTAGCAGCAGTCACTCCAGTGCCAAATGCCGAGGTAAAATAACCTCTCTATTACTACTCAAGATTTCCCTGTTTATGCATCCCAGGATCACATTAGTGATCTTTTGGTGACAGCATCACATTGGGAGCTCCTGTTCAGCTGATTGTCCACTATGATCCCCAAATCTTTTTCAGAGCCATGGCTTCCCAGAATAGACAACCCAGTTCCAGTTTCTCTGTCCCCTCCCCCCGCAGAACCTGGCCAGATGCCCATACCCCTGGGTCCAGCAGCCCCTAGTGGCGACCAGCAGTTTTGCAGCCCATTACTGTGGGGGAAAAGAAAATTCTGCACAGAACATTAATTTCTGTGCAAACTCTGCATTGTGCAGTGGTGCAGAATTCCCTCAGGAGCAATCCTCATTTCAGCTGCTTATCTCAGCTTTGCCTACAGGAGTATTTTGCCCTTTAAAAGGGGATGGGAGGATAAAATGTTCTTTACTTTCAAGAGTAAGGCTTGTATTATAGCTATAAGGTTTATTTCTTCGTAGCAATATTCCCAACAAATGGCTTTGTGACTGATTATTACTCACAGTGGTTGTTTATTGCTTTGTATACTACAAAGCAATAGAAATTGTCAGTCACTCAATGGTCAATCATCTAGCACATGCTGTCTAGCCTAATGATTAAAAAAATTAAATATATGGTTCATAATTGCAATAATCCCTATAGACTGTCTGTAACTGCAGTTAATAACTGGTTTGTCAGAGTTTAATGGTCTGAAACAAAATGGTTTTCAAGCCTGTTACTTAGCTGTCACTGCAAAAATCTGAATGATTCATTAAGCAAAAAGAAACATTTTGTTAACATATCATCTGTCCTTCCAATTATCCTCTAGCAATGCTGTATTCACCAAATTTAAGCCTGCTGATTACATAGTTTTGTTAATAAAGCATTACTTCTGTCACTGGAAATTACTGTATGGAGATAAATAGCATGCACCAAATTTCACCCAGTGAAATTCACCTGACCCACAAGCAATTTATGCAGGGAAATTGTGTGTGTGTGTGGGGGGGGGGGGGGGGGGAGGTGATGAAGTTGGGGAGGAAAATTCTCCCTCTAATGGACAACAAAGGTAGAAGACAGCAGTGCAGTCTCTCACTGACCACAGCTCCAGCTAGTAGTGTAGTCAGAGGTAAACAGAGTTACCAACTTCTCACTTGGGGAATATGGAGTGTGGTTTCGGTTAGTTTACATATTTTTTTAACCACTAAACCATTGGCTTCAGCCTATAGACAAGAGGGCTAGAGAAGCAGACAAGCTCTGTACTTGCATGGGGTTTAAGGGGTACTAGGTCTACATAAGCATGGATCCCATAGTCCCTCCATGGCTGTCCTCTACAATACTATGTGGGGCTGGTGTGGAAAAATCCCTTTCAGGTGCACAGGTCTCCCTCCATGCTTCCTCACGCTACCACAAGACAAGGCTGATGTAGCATGTATGGTGTTGTGCCAAACTACACACTACATCTCTCATGCACAACACCACATCTCCAAAATCTCTCACTGACATAGGAGATGAAGCTTTCCCAGGATTTAGAAAAAATATTTGCATCCATTGCTGTGAGGTACATATACATGGTATGGAGAAAGATAGAGGATTTGTTTTACAGGAGAAAATTCAAAGCAGAATCATAAAACTATTTAAGGGCTGGAAGGACAGATTTCTGAGCAAAGATTTAAGGAAATAAATATATATAACTTCGCTAAACAAACAGCTAAATAGAAGGAGGTGAAGGAAGGATGAAAACATAACTACCCACAAGTATCAATGGAGTACAAATATCAAGGAGGGAGAGGCATTGTTTAGAGTGATTCCAGGGGCTACAAGTGCTATGGGAAAGAGCAAAGGAAAAGTTAGGCTGATTATCAGGAGACAGGTCCTAGGAACAAGGCCTCCTAGACTGTGGAATAATTTACTGCCAGCTGGATCCATTTTAGAGCTGGTTGGAACATTTTTGACAAAATGAAACTTTGCCAAAAAATGCTGTTTCGTCAAAACTGAAATGTTGGGTGGAGAGATACCAGTTTAGACAATGTCTTCACTGAAGAGGGAGAGAGATCAACTCTCCCACTCTATAGCCTGGTGGCTAGGACTAGTGGGAGGTGGGAGATCCAGGTTCAACTCTCTGCTTTGCCTGATTCGGAGTAATCTGGCTCTCCCGCATGCCAGGCCCGTGCTCTAGCAACCAGACAATACGCATGCCCCTTACCAAATTGAACAGCTTAGGTTGAAATGTCCATATTCAGATCGAAATCTAACTCCATTTTCATGAAAACCTTCAAATGGGTTCGTTTCATTTCCAATGCAGAACAAAAACAACATTTAAAAACTTTCAAAAGTTTTCGCAAAATGGAATTGTTGTCCTCTGGCCACCTCCAATCCACTCCAATGATTGGGACCTAGTGTTGCAGCAGTTGCTCTTTGCCTACAGGGCTGTACCACATCCCAGTTTGGGGTTTTCACCATTTGAACTTGTGTATGGCTGCAAGGTTAAGGGCCATTACAATTGGTGAAGCAGCAATGGGTGGGGTTTACGCCTTCTCCAGGAACTAACATTCTGGACTTTGTAAACAACCTACAAAACACCCTCCGAAACTCTTCAGCCCTTGCTAAAGAAAACCTAAAAGATGCTCAGGAAGAGCAAAAGGCCTGTGATAAACATGCCAGAGAGCATTCCTTCAAAGTAGGGGACCAGGTCATGGTCTTGAAGGCGCTCCAGGCCCATAAGATGGAAGCATTGTGGGACGGGCCATTTACGGTCCAAGAGCGTCTGGGAACTGTTAACTATCTCATAGCCTCAAACATAAAGCACTCCCCCACCTCAAACATAAAGCACTCCAATTCTCCAAAGACAAACCAACAGTCAAATCTGAAGCTTTTAAATCCACCATGATGTAACTCCATTGACTTCAATGGAAAGACACAGATGATGAATATGACCCTGGAATTTACTCAAAATGCTTTAAGACTGTTGTATTACACTCATTTTATATCAGATCCTACTGATGGGTGACCCTCAAATGTTTGCAGACCTGCCAGACTTGGATAAACATATCAAATCTCTGAATCTTATCCAAAGTTAATAAGGTCTGGAAATAGGAAAGGAGGCTGTCTCATAAGAATTCCAGAGCTTCCTAATTTGAACCAGGCTTAAGTTGTCAGGCCAGTCTATTATATGGATTATTCCCTCCATTCCGGATCCAGCCTTAATCCTTAAATGACAGTCACACAAAAGTTTTGAGAAATTCACTAAAAAAGTTTACAGGTTTTTTTTTAATTGGAAAAGATTGGGATTAGTTATTTTATCCCAGCTGGTTCACCCCTCTATAATGAAGATCACAATAAGTGCAGAGAGAGTGACAGCAAAAGGATTCAAACATCACTGACCTTGAGAACAATATGAAATTTCCTTGATGGCAAAACACAGAGCTCTACTCACCTATAATTTCAGCAGTCATGAAGATGAGACAAATTATTGATGCTGCATAGAGCTTCCGCTTAGCTTGACATTGTTCTATTTTTCTGCTCTCATAGGCCATTGAGTGGCTATGGCAGTGGTAAAGTGGATTATCTTCAGCATCCTCTGATTCCTCCTGGCATTCTTCTTTGTTTAAATTATTCTGCTGCGGTCCCATCCTAGGAGATTGAAAGAACCAGAAGATTTCAAAGCTATTTCTATTCAGGGGTACACTCCTGAAATCCCACACATCTGTGCCTAATCACTGAAGTCAAAAGCCCCATTGAACCTCAGTTGGACTACTCACATGAGAGGTTTACTCACATGAGTAAGGGTATGCAGGGTGAGGTTCGAAGAAACTGTGGATCTTCAGTTTGTTCTTATGCCCCGCTTCAGTGCTCTCTTCATTACACACCTAAGTTAGTCATGCACAGTGCAGCCTTCCTAAGATGTGCACATTATGAACTGAGCAAAAACAAAACAAAAAGCTCCATGCAAATGTACAGCATGACTTGCAGAAAGTCAGAAATCTGGCAAATCCAAATCAAATTCAATGGAACATTTAAAGGCACTTCTCGACAGGGGCTAGTTCCATAGAAAATTTCAATGTTCTACTCCCAGCAATTTATTATTTTAGAAGGGGCCACAATTCCTTTTTTTATAATTGAAAAACTTCACTTATCCCACACTCCTCATACTCAAAAATGGCTGAACTGTTTCTCAAACCTTCCATGTGTGCACACCCGAAAAAATCCAGCTTCAGGCAGAGACTAAGCATGGAAATTGGCAGCCCAAAAGATGAAAAAGCATGAGTCGCTATAAGCAGGGGACGCACGGTAGCCTGGTCCCCATCTATGCTACTCAAGTGGCATAAAAGGAGCAAACATTGAGCAGAACTTGCTGCTAGAGAATCCCCCCAACATACGACGGCTTCCTAGTAAATTTAGAGCTGCCAGAACACCTCAATCCTGTCCCCTCTCAAAATCTCCAACATAGGGGATACCAGGGGATGGAAGGAAAGGGGTATAGTTAGGGTCCACTGTACTGCAGCTGTCCTCAGCTGCTGAATGGCCCCTGTGGCCCTTGTGCATGGCATATTCTAGAGCAATCCTGAGACTGCTCTAATTTATGGTAGGGGCCAGGTGGCTCCAAGATGGTTTTGTAAGTGCCTTTGTTCTCTACTCCTTTATTCCTACACTGAGCAAAGGTTGGATGGAATAGACACTGGCCCAAGGGGGTTAGAATAGAATCCACTATGTAACTTCAACTACAGTATTTACTGCTGCAGCAGCTGCTTCTGGTGTAATAAATTCAACAATAAAACTCCCCTGCCATACTTCCTGAATTGCTATTGTAGGAGTGCAGTATGATAACCAACTATTTCTTCCCAATGCTACATATATAAAGTTTATAAAATCATTCGCTCTACCCATCTACAGTCTATGAATGTTGATGTGCCACATTACCGTCTTGGAATGTAATGTAATGAAAGTCTTGAAATGCAATGAACTGCCCTATTGTTTTGAGTCTGAAATTAGCTCAGAGATGTGATGCAGACCTGGGTTTAACGGCACTCTGGTAATAACAGACTGTTTTCACATTCCCTGCACTGAAGGATTTGTCACTGGGATTAATATGTGTCTTGTAGATTGATTTAAAGGGCCCCTAACTTCAGGAGGTACATAGATCTTACTGACTTTATACAGCTTTTCATGTGCTGTTTGTGAAACAGTAAGCCTGCTGTTCAGGACAAAAACCCTGAAACTAATTGTACTCATCATATGGATTATTTGATCAAATAACTTTTCCAGTAACAAGTGATCAAGGCAGAGGGACAGATTCTTTGCCCTGGTTCTTCCCCCTTTGTGTTGGCTGAGTGGTGCACAGGGGTTGGAAACTGGCCACACCTACCCAAGAGAGAACTTCTCAGTGGGAGGAAATCAACTGGTGTAAACTGAGTGGAACCTATGCTCACTGCCTGCCTAGCATAGTGGGCAGGTCAGGATGTGAAGTGAAATGGGAAGGCAGTGCACAGTACAGCACAGCTCTTTCAAGTCACAGCTGGCATCTGGTCCCCTAGGGAACAAACTAGCTGTAAGTTACTGCAGCCCCTAGGCTGCCCTATCTTACCTCAGGGCTGGGATACCTTGAAAGTTAAGGAGCTGTAACACTGACAACTTCCCCCTCTGCTGCCTTCACCAAGTGGATTTAGGCAAAGAAGGGGAGACTCTGGTGTAGAGTATCTGTCAGCCCATTTACCAGGAAAGTGGCAGGAATTTTCCTTGCTCTCTAAGTCCAGTAATTATCAGCATGGGTTTGATTTTCTAAATATTCTATGCTCCCCAAAGTCAGGTTTTTTTTCCTAGCAGGGCTTTCTGAGGTGGGCACATACCAGGTCCATCAGTCTCTTTGCTTGCCTAGCCTAGACAACCTATTCCCTGTACATGTTTCCACAGAGATTATTTGGCAGAGCAAATGGTCAGATTTATTGCCCACCAAGTGGAGATGCTTTTTCCTTGTTTTCTTCTCCTCTTCTCTATTTCCCCAGAATAGCAAATAAATTGCGGGTGAGCCATCTGGGAACAGGACTCACATCTGGTGATGTGTTGCCCTGCCAGCCAGCACCCTGAGGGCCAGCCCTCTACAAGAATCTGCCATTATTTTGTGTTTATATTCATCTGCTTTCTCATGTTCAACTGTGTCACTCGAAACAGTGTTTTGCTGATGAATTAGACCCAGAAGGTACCACAAATTGATTAATTCCAGATGGCTGAGTTAAACAGTTTACTCACTTTCCCCTAGAGCTCACAGCATGCAAGTTTCTCTGTCTCTCTGGAATTAAATCTCAGCACTCTTCTGTATTGTGTGTGGAAAAAAATTAATTTCGCCTTAACCTGATTTTCATCGGCTGGCAGTGAAAGTTAAAAATATCTTGAGGACTTGAGTCGCAATTTGCTTGGGAATCTGCTAGAATGGAGGTGCCAAAATTACCTCTGCATGTTTCTCAGCCACCAAACCCTTCTTATGCTGTCAGGAACTGGGTCACTCTTTGTGCCTTTTTTTTTCTTTTAAATCTTCACAGCACTTTACAAAACATCAGCTAACACAACCTCGGACAATCACTATGAGGTTGGTAGGCCCTGTGTTGTAGAGCTCGTTGAACAGATCGGTAAACTGAGAGGAAAGCCAAACATTGTCACATTTATGTGTCTTCAATTAGACCCCTAAATTACTGGCCTGGTTTTGAGAGGCACTGAGCATCCACCATTCCCACGGAAGTCAACCAGAGTAAGAGAGAACATAATCTGGCCAAATGTATTAGGAAGACCCCTGCCAACTGCAGCAAGTAACAGATTCCTCAGTAGCAGCTCCCTGCTAATTAAAATAATCTAACAGACAAATTTTTAGATGTAGAGCACAAGAGCTAACAGTGCACAGATCAGTGCAGGCATACCATAAACCTCCTATATGTGCTAGAGTGAGACACAACCTTCGAGCTTTTGCTCCCTGCACTGACACATTGCAAACAGAGTCCTAAATTAAAACAATCTTTTTTCCATTTCAAATTCTTCTTTCTTTGTAGGAAAGGCAATAAGGGTACATGTCATGGAGGGGCACCTACTGAGTTACACCAGGAAAGAGTAAATAAGAATACATTAATACATAGCGCAGCACCACTACAAATCATTAACAAGTGTGATTATGGCTTCCTTGTCTTTGTTTTCATGTGATATGTGCAGTGACTTGCTCTACAAGCTGACGGGTACAGCTGCCTTCCTCACAGGGCTGTATTAGAACTCCAGTGAGGGGAATGAAACCAGAACCAGCAAACTTCCCAGAGAAGGAATACCTCCCCCACAAAAGAAAATCACGCTTTATCTGTGTCTGAAATAATAATGAAACTACCTTTAGAAATAATACATCAAAACTATATTCATCTCCTTTATGTAGGTACCATGCTGATCTTAACTGATGTCTTTAAACTTGGATGGTTTTAAAGAAATGAGGTGGGTGAGGTAACATCTTGTCTCTCTAATATCCTGGGCCCAACATGGCTACAACTACACTGCATACAACCTTGGATGTTTTTAAGTCATTTGGGGTCATATTTTCAGCCTGCCTAGCCACAGGTCTCTTCTTGCTTCCTCAGCTGTGTAGGTGCAAAACAAAGCAGGTAAATATTTGCAAGCTAGATATAAACCAGCTGGCTAGCATCTGTACTAGACATCTAATTGACAGTCATTATGCCTGCAATTATTTTGTTTAGTTAGGTTTTGTGGGCTGGCCACATATGAAACTTAACTCAGCTCATAAAATCCACCTAGTCATGGACCAGGATCCTATTGTGCTAGGCGCTGTACAAAGACAGAACAAAAAGACTATTCCTGCCCCCCACAACCTTACAATCTAAGTGTCAACCAAGAGACAACAGGTGGATACAGACAGACAGATGAACTTGTGTTCGCCCTTTCTGGTTGCTGTAGCCCCCTGTTGTCTCTTGTTGTGTACTTGGATAGTAAATTCTTTGGAACAGAGGCTGTCTTTTCATTATATGTCTGCACGGTGCATATGCACAATGAGGCCACGAGCCCTAATTGGGGCCTCTAGGTGGTACCACAATACAAATAATAATAATAATTAAATTATAATAAATTAACTGCCAAGATTATAATCATAGACTTTATACCCACTAATAAAAAGATAAACTCCTCAAACTTTCCCCTCCCCAAAGCCAAGGAAAAGAGATGGGCTCTGAAGTAGTCCCTGATGTCTGATTTTGGCCCAAAGAGGGAATGAGTTCCACGTTCAAGGGCTCCTGTAGAAGATGCACAATCACCAACAATGCTGCCTACTGGTTAGGCAGGTCTTTGGCAGGGTGTCTCCCTTTTGAAAAGCAGAGCTTGGTCCTTCACTGACTCCATCCCAAAGGTTTCCAGTTCTCCCCTTTGGTGCAGAGATTTTACTAGGGGCTGAGCACTCAAACTGTCAAGGCCTTTTCCAGCTGGTCTTCCACCTCGGTGAACACTCTAGGTGTTGTAACGTCCTCGCTGAGTGGGTACAGGAACCCTAGCCCACTCTCTCCACCAGCAGAAAGCTAGGATAGGAGGAACTAAACATACCCACATCTTCGTTATTTAAAATGAGTCCATGTCTAAAAGAGTCATCTCACTAACTCTCCTCAGAGTCCTTAGGCCAGACCTTTGCACAGCGGTGTGAGCAGGGTGGGCAGGAATCAGTTACAAGCCTAAGGCCTTGTCTACATATGGTGTTATTCAGGAACAGCTATAGCACTTTAAATTCACACCCCATATTAATCCAAAACAACTTTCAACTGTCAAGAAGCCCTAAGCTTTCTTCTCAGATCACCTGTTCTTAGGGTTGTCCCTCTTGTCACTGCTTCTGGTTTCCCCTGCCTCTGAGAGCCACTTAAACCCTTTTATATTCCTTGGGTTGGCATTGATAAGATTCAGTTGTCCTGACAGCAAGATGAGTCCGCAAAAGCAACTCTGCAGCTCTATGCAAAGTTCTAGCACCTGATATCAGGGCAACTCAGCAGAAGAATTCTGCATTTCCACAGAGAATCTTAAAACTTACCATCCATCACACACATTGAGTATTAGTCTACCCCTTAGGGGTGGATTTGCTCTTGCAACTCTAAATTTCAGACTTTCTCAGGGCAATCAAAACTTACTTTAATGTTGTCTCTTGATTTACTGTTCTTTGTATTTTAACAATAGTAAGAAACTAGATTGATGAAGCCTTGAGTCAAACGGCTAGAAAGCCATCCGAAATCCCATTGTAATCAATAGGATTTTGCACAGTGCAATAACTCTAATAAGCATATAAAATACATAACAGGAAACACATTCATCAGCACTGGATTGGGTCAACAAGTCATTGATATAACGAGTGTAACTGTTACACTCCTGCACAAATGACAGAATTACCGAGTAGGATATCAAATTGTTCATGGGTACTCATGAACAGGGTGGATGCTCAGCACTTTGTGAAAAACAGCTTCCTTTAAAGTGTCTCAAGCTGGGCAAACAAAACCTGGGATCACTAGTGTCTGTTGAAAACCTGAGCCTATAGAAGCGGTTCTCAACCTGGGGCCCGTAGGCCACATGCGGCCCAATTAGCACACAGCTGGGCCACAGCTGTGTGCTAAAGGCCGCTGGGCTGCATGGTGGGGTCCAGATTCCCGGATGCCTGCCCCACGTAGCGGGGGTCTGGGCTGCCATTCAGTCCCGCGGGGTTGGGGTCCAGGCTGCCAACATGCTGCCCTACCACACGACCCCACACGGCAGGGTCCAGGGTCGGGACTGCCATCCAGCCCCCACGGCAGGGTCCAGGGTTGGGACTGCCATCCAGCCCCACACGGCAGGGTCCAGGATCCCTGATGCCCAGCCCCCCACCCAGGGTTCTGTTCCTGGCCCCACTCTTTAAAGGGTCTCTAGGAGGGAGGCATAGGGGTCTGTGGGAGGAGTTGGGGGGACACGCTGCGGTTCTCAACCTGCGGTCCAGGTAACACATTTTGGGCCGCATATGTGGCCCCCAATGATAAATAGGTTGAGATCCACTGGCCTATAGCAATACGTTCTCTCCAAAACATTGTGGAGAGAGAGGTTCAGGAAGCCAGACTTCCTAGTAACATGAGTATGATGACCAGGATTTTGTCATCAGAATAATATAATAATAATGACGGGGGGGGGGGGGAGGGATAGCTCAGTGGTTTGCGCATTGCCTGCCAAACCCAGCGTTTTGAGTTTAATCCTTGAGAGGGCCATTTAGGGATTTGGGGCAAAAACCTGTCAGGGACAGTATTTGGTCCTGCTGTGAAGGCAGGGGACTAGACTCAATGACCTTTCAAGGTCCCTTCCAGTTCTATGAGATAGGTATATCTCCATTTTTTTTTTTTAAAAAGGTGCTTACTAAAAAAAAAAAAAAGTGTTGTAAAGAAGTAGCCAATTTGTCTGCAAAATAAATGCTTTTGAAAGCAATACAGCAGGGTTGTTTCTGCTAAACAAACACACAAAGAATTGAAAAATACAGTAATTTATCCCCAGGACTAAACTGAGATTACTACTACTAATCAGAAGTATTGGAGCATAAGCTTTCGTGGGTGAATGCCCACTTCATCAGACGCGGGCATTCACCCACGAAAGCTTATGCTCCAACATCTGTTAGTCTTAAAGGTGCCGCAGGACCCTCTGTTGCTTTTTACAGATTCAGACTAACACGGCTACCCCTCTGATACTACTAATCAGTTTATTACACCTAGAAACCATGCACACAGCCAGTCTATGCAAATATATGCTCATAATATTGTTACCCCATCCCCCCTGCACCTACATTTGTTTCTTTCCTCCAACCATTGTATGTTGTCACAGATCCCAAAAGTAGACAGAGCTCAGTGTAGACAGCCCCCTGTGCCTCTGCTGAGCCCCACTGATTTCAGTACTTTACAGGATTAGGGTCAAAGATTATAAACTCTTCAGGGTATGGATTTTTTCCCCACTATAATAACAACAACAACTAGGTTTGTATATAGAGCTATTCAGCAGTTGATCTCAAAGGAGACTGGCATCATTATCCCCATTTTATACACAGGGAAACTGAGGCACAGAGCAATTAAGTGACTTGTCCAGGGTCACCCAGCAGGTTAGTGACAAAGCTAGGAATAGAACCCACATCTTCTGAGTCACAATACACTACTATACCCAATAGGCTACACTGCCTTTCACAGCAGACCTGGGAGTCATTGTGGATAGTTCTCTGCAAACATCTGCTCAATGTGCAGCAACAGTTAAAAAAGCTAAAAGAATGTTAGGAACCTTTAGGAAAGTGATAGATACTAAGACAGAAAATATCATAATGCCACTGTATAAATCCAAGGTATGCCCACACCTCGAATACTGTGTGCAGTTCTGGTTGCCCCATCACAAAAAAAAAAAATATGATAATTGAAAAAGGTACCTAAAAGGATAACAAAGATTATTAGGGGCATTGAACAGCTTCCATACAAGGAGAGATTAGAAAAACTGAGACTGTTCATCTTAGAAAAGACTTGACTAAGGGGAGATCTGATAGCAGTCTATCAAATCATGAAGTGTGTGGCAAAAGTGAATAGGGAAGTGTTATTTACCCCTTCACATCACACAAGAGCTAGGGGTCACCCAACAAAATTAATAGGCAGCAGGTTTAAAACAAATATAAGGAAGTACTTCACACAATTCACAGTCAACCTGTGGAACTCGTTGCCATGTGATGTTGTGAAGGCCAAAAGTATAACTGGGTTCAAAAAAGAATTAGATAAATTCAGGGAGAATAGGTCTATCAATGGCTATTAGCCAAGGTGGTCATGGATACCCATCCTCTGGGTATCTCTAAACCTCCAACTGCCAGAAGCTGGGACTAGATGACATGGGATGGATCACTCAAAATTGCTGTGTTCTGTTCATTCCCTCTGAAGCATCTGGTACTGGCTACCCTCAGAGTAAGGATACTGGGCTAGATGGACTGTTGGTCTGACTCGGTATGGCCGTTCTTATGGGTTAATACAGTGTCTAACACAATGGGGTCCCAAGCTGGTGGAGGTTTCTAGTTACTACTGTAATATAAGTAATAACCACTTGTCCATGAAGAATTTTACAGATTAAAAAACAGGCGCAGCACAGAACTTGCAGCCCAGAGAGGGGAGCTTTGCTTTAAACCACCTCTATGTTGTCCTAATCCTGTGCTGTTCTGCAATTGTAGCACAATTTAAACAGCCCTGAGGACCTACGTCAATCTCCCAAGACCATGTGCTTTAATCCCAGCCCCATCCATCCCCCAGCCCTGTCCTGGCACACCCCCTAACACCAGGGCTTGTGAGGGGGTGATCAGAAGGCAGCCTTATGGCTGTCTTCAGCAGTTCCTTTGCCAGAAAACTATTCCCTCAATCAGATTCAGGGCTTTTAGAGCCCCAATGCAAAGCAGCCAGAGGGAGGGTGAAGATCTTCCCCCAAGCTGTTTCAGCTGAATTGTAAACCACCACTGAGATTCCTTGGTAACTGATAATGAGTCCCATAACATGTGGGGAGTGGGATTTAATAGAAATATTATTGCTAATGTATATGTTCTTTTGGACAGCGTCATTTATATTTATGCAGCCAGGTAAATAATATTAAAGCAATAATCAAATATTTAAAGCACTAAGATACTGTGGTGGTGGGCACAGTGGAAAAACACAGAGCTAGATTTTCATTAGAGTGGACAGGTTTCCTACCAAGTTTCTGCCCCCCACATTTTAAGACAGCCAAGCAACAAATAACCTGAAAAGCAGTGAGATAATGAAAATGTCAAGAGGTGCTAAACTGTAGCAGTGCTGCTATTTTATTTAAAATATTTGCTGCTCCTAAGCCTGAGGAAGAATGAAAATACATTTCAAGATAAAGGTATTTCCTAGTAGACATTTGTACTCATTTTTTTTAAATTCCAAACAAAAAAATATTACCATTTAATTCACACAATCAAATACATTTAAGAATAAATACCCTTCAATTCTCAACTAACATATAGCCCAGTCCTTCATTCCTTGCCCATCAGAGCTTGAGGAAGGCAGGGAATACAGGATATGGCCCTAAATCCATTTACAAGGATTACCAAGTAAAGGCTTGCTCACATAAACCCTTACTCCCATGAGTAATCCTCAATCACATGAGTACATGCATTGACTTCAAGTCCAGTTGGCTAGTCATGTGAGTAAGGTTTTGCAGGATCAAGCCCTTAATGCCATCACATTTCTTTAACACCTAATAGATTATTTAGACATCCAGGCATGAAGGAGCCTGGACTCAAACACAATGTCAATAGCACTATTATGATTCAGCCTAAAAGCACATTATAATCAGTGGGATTTTTGCATACTACCATAAATCTACTAAGCATATAAAATACATTGTAGGAGATATTGGCTTCAACGGTAGATTGGGTCAATCCATCACAGATGCATTAGACTAATCTCTAGTATCTTAAACCAACATTTAATAAGAAAGTTTGGAAGGGGAAAACCCCCCACCAAACCCCAAACAATACCATAGTGCAATGTGCATCCCTATATAGAGTCTGAGACTCAGAGAAGTGAGTGCTTCAAATTCAGTAGTAATGTCTGCAGATTACTGGCTCATTGTACTTTCAAGGGCAAAGCAATATAAAGTGAAATAGACACAGACAGCTGCGTTACCTGTCTAGAGCTAAGGAGTACTTCTTGGTGCCTCTGTCAGCCACAAGACAAGTTCTTTCAAGACCCTTTGCGGTGGCCATGATGAAAACTTTTTTCCTCAAATGCTCCTTCCCTTTTTGGAAGCAGGCAGGGGTAAAAATGCTCTCACAATGAAGGAGAAATCTCCGCCAAAGGTTTAAAAACAACACGTTTGAATAATCTTGTCGATAAATCCACTACAAGGGGAGCTGCTGTCTTACGGCTAGTGGCGTCACCAATTCACCCAACAGTGACTTGCTGGGTTTCTGATATTGGAGGTTTTGTGGCACTTTTTTCCCCCCTGATGATATGATGCAATCCTTTTTGCACACATGATGAGAAGCCTACCACTTTGCCCCAGATTGCTGACTCAGCCTGGAGCACGCAAACACACACACACAGAAGAAAAGTGATTAAAACAGCCTGATTTGCCTGCAACAGTCAAAGCACTGTTTCCCACCCTGCCTGCTCAGCCTGGAAAGAAAAAAAACCCTCCTTTTGCCCAGGTTGGCACAAGCCTCCTTAATCTAAGTGATTGCTGTGAAGATCCCTTTCTCCCCTCCTTCTCCACCACTGAAATTTCTCTACAAATGTTTAAAAAAAATTAGGGGACAAGAAGAACTATTCATTATTGCAGTTAACAACCTGAAACAGGTTACTGAGATCTGTATGTGAATAGTACACAGCTGCATTCCCTTTCTCCTTAGGATTTATTATTTCTATTTCAGTAATGCCAACAGGCCTCAACCAGGGACTGGGGCCCCTTTTACTAGACACTGTACACAGTCCTCTACCCCTAAAACATTGCCTCTTTCCTTAGCTTCCATAGCTATAATGCAGCTATCAATGCTGTATTTAGGTATCATCAAGAGTCAGCATATCCAGTCACAGAAGATTTTCCTTTAAAAATAGGCAAGATTTTTATAATTTAGATAGATAGATAGATGATCCCACAGCCTGTCATGAGACAAACTCAGCAATAATAAATTCCCCCTTCTCTGTCTGCAAAACAGTGCCCGGAGCAGGAGAAAATGTTCTGGAAAGCAATAAACCTTTAAGGAGGTATTTTTTCCCATTCCATTAGCATCATTGCTGTCTATTGACAGAAGATGAATATCATCATTATTTATTATTTGCATTACCATAGCTCCTAGGAGACTTAAATCGAGGACAGGACCCCCTTGTGCGAGATGCTGTACAAACACAAAACAAAAAGACAGTCCCTGCCCCAAAGAACTGAGAGTCTAAATAACAAGTATTTCAGCTTCACTATCACTCTCCCATCATTCATCACTGTTAACAAATGTGTTTTTCCCCCCAGTACAATTAAATGGGTGGAGACGTCATGATAATAAATATTAAATCAATCAAAAAAGTACATGAAGGATGCAAAGTGAAGCACTCAGAAGCAAGAAAGGGGCAACCTTCACTCTGCCTCTCATGCATATGTATTACGTCCTACTCTTCATTTATAAAATCTCTGGTTATTATCCCCACAGGATTGGTGCATTATTCAGCATGCGGGCTGCTGACCTGAAGGGGGATCACTTATATCCTCAACCTAAAAGTGATACTTAGGACCTTACCAAATTCATGGTCCATTTTGGTCAATTTCACGGTCATAGGATTTTAAAAAGTCATAAATTTCATGATTTCAGCTGTTAAAATCTGAAATTTCATGGTGTTGTAATTGTTGGGGTCCTGACTCAAAAGTGAGTTGGGCAGGGGTCGCAAAGGTTATTGTAGCGGGGGTTGTGGTATTGCTACCCTTACTTTTGCACTGCTGCTGGCAGTGGCACTGCCTTGAGAGCTGGACATCTGGAGAGTGGTGGCTGCTGGCCGGGACCCCAGCTCTGAAGTCAGAGTCGCTGCCAGCAACATTGCAGAGGTAAGGATGGCACGGTATGGTATTGCCACCCTTACTTCTGTGCTGCTGTCTGCAGAGCTGGACCCTCAGTCAGCAGCCGCCGCTCTCCAACCACTCAGCTCTGAAGGCAGTGCAGAAGTAAGGGTGGCAATACTGCAGCCCCCCCTAAAATAACCTTGTGACCCCCCTGCAACTCCCTTTTGCATCAGAACCCCCAATTTGAGAAATGCTGGTCTCCCCCATGAAAACTGTATAGGATAGGGTAAAAGCACGCAAAAGACCAGATTTCACAGTGAGAGACCAGATTTCATGGTCTGTGATGCATTTTTCATGACTGTGAATTTGGTAGGGCCCTAGTGATACCCACAGGTCAGGGCTGATGCACATTGGTGGGGGAGAGTGGGAAAGTTTGCGCCACTGTTCTGCAGAGAAAGGAAGAAACTTTGCCTCTGGGGTTGGCAGTCTACATTTTTACCCATGCACTCAAATCCCACACAACATCTAGAGAGAGAAAATGAGCGCCTGCCAGATGCTCTCTTTCAGATAAAGAGCAGCACAACTCATCATTTCCAGCCTAACTGTCATGCCTCACACTGGGATTTCCCCCAGAATCCAGCACACACTCTGTGGGATGGTGGTGTCGTGCATGCTCTACAAGCCTCAATTGATTTTTACAGAGCCAGAGATCCACAAATTACCTACAAATATATTGTACTGTCAGCTGTCCCCGTGTATCCCCAATAAATAAGGCAGCACTTGAGCCTGAGAACAAGGAGATCTCGTTAATAATGGCTTGGCCGTGTTTCTTTACACCTGCTGGCAAATAGAGTGAATAAGTGAACATTGCACCATGCCAGCCCCCATCTGCAAATGTACTCTTCCTCTAAGTCCCTTTCCCCAGACAAACTCTCACTGTGTGGTCCACTCCAACACTACACACACAGAGACTTTCGATGCTGATTGACTGCTGTGGCCTTCTCATAGGGTGACCAGACATCCCAATAAAATTGGGACTGTCCCGATATCGAGCAGTTTGTCCCGCGTCCCTACCGAATTATGGTTGGGACGCCATTTGTCCCGATATTTTGTTTTGGGCATTTTAGGCGGCGGTGACAGGCAGGGGAGCGCCTTTTCAATTGTTACACTCACCTGGCACGTCCGGGTCTCGACCGCATTTCGGCAGCGGGTACTTCCTTCTTTGGTGGCAAGGTTTATTACCTGCCGCTGAAGTGCCGCCGAAGACTCGGATGGGTGAGTGTAACAATTGAAAAGGAGCTCCCCCTGTGGCGGTCCCAATATTTTGGAATTCTCAACTGGTCACCCTACCGCCTCAAGCAGCCATCCCCAGATGTTAAGGATATGGTCTTAATCTACCCCATGTATATCACAAACCAGATGCCGCGAGTGATCAGTGTTTTCCCCTCTTTATTTGGTCCTTCAGATGATAAATCTTCTAAACTACATCTTCTTATCTATGGGAAAACGTTCCTCTTGGAACCTTGCACCTTTCAGTGCCCCCATTTAGCTCTTCCCTGGATCAGATCAAGCATGAAATCTAAGTGCTTGTGTAATTCACTGGTCAGTGCGTAATCACATCAAGAGAAACACACAAGTCTTTCATTCTGAACTTGGTGTGCTTCCTCCACACTAGGCCTAGCCCTTGATAACACCAAGAGCGGAGAAGTCGCATTTAATTTAAATATTTTAAAAGAAAATTATTAATAATAATAATAATAATTATTATTATTATTAGAAGACACTATTAGAATAATGTCCTGCGATAACTGGATCAATGCAGCTGGCTGTGTGTGACATTTTATTTCATGACCACCATGTGCAATGAGAGCTCACATGCCGTTACAGGTGGTGGGCGCCGCTAGAGGCTGCGAATCAGGCATCTCTGCAGGAGTCCTACAAAATGAAAATGCCAAGTTTCTCACCACCTGGGAATGACAGTGAAATACCAGTTTTATCCTCATAGCTGAGCTAGGAAGGGTCTAAAGCATATGAAAGGAAGAGTTTATTGTCTCCTAGATGGAAGGGTGACATTTGAAGGTGTCCAGCTGTTGCTATGCTATTGTCTGCTTCTCATAAGTATGTTTTCCTTTAAGTAGAAAGGACCACAGAGCAAAATACCCTCAAAGATCAGGGGTGTTGGGCGTATAAGTCTGGATCTGGACCCCACAACCATCCCTTATATCTGTAAAGGGCTGAATCAAAATGTCAGATCCAAGACCCTACAATTAAAGCAAATTTAAAATCCATTTTGCAGTGCTACAGCTCATGCCCATTTCTGTTTAAAAGCACTGGGCGCCTGTAACTTTTGTTTCCATCATTTTGCAAAGGGGTCTCAGGCCTCAGCTGGATGCTAGGAAAACAGCCACAGATTATTCACTCTATTTAATCTAGACCTTTGTTTTATGTCTACTGTTGTTTGTGCTGATGGTCATACCTCTTAGGAAGTGGGTTGAGAAGCATGTTATAAAGAAATCTTTTCAGATTTTTTTCACAAAGGCAGGGGTGTTCCTCTTTATACAGAATCCAAAGCTCATCAAGACACAGACAGCAGAGAAATTCAGAGAAATTATTCAGACCATCTCAATAAATTCATCTCCCTCTTTCAGTAATAATGCATTTTGTTTTTCTGAGTCTATATTAAAAGTGTCACAAATCCAATCATAGCAATTCTAATGACCCAAGTCAAGGACATTTCTCCAAATTTGCATCCAACGGAGATAAGTGAGACATCACATTGGCTTTCGCAAATGAAAGTCCCTTATCATTATTATCATCCAAAATCTCAGCCAGTAAAAGAAGCATATTCTTGATCCCATTTCAACTCCAATCAAGCATGCTTTAAAATACAAAACTTTCATCTTGTCATGATGGGGGGAGATATTGACAGCTTAAATGTACAGTGTGAAATTCAGTGCATCTATTAATAGAAAATGCCAGGAAAGTCAGTCAATTTTACTTGACATGAGACATCTTACAGATCATCTGCAAGTTTTTCTTTGCCATTGTGTATCAGCAATTCATATGGCTCTATTCAGGATTGCCTTTAATGTGGTGATCCAGGCATTTTCCAGCTTGATTACTGTGATTCTCTTCACCTACTGTAAGTATGGAACTACCTGTTAACCTATGTGGAGCTCTAGTGACTTCAGCTGTCTCTCCATGTAGGTGTCATTTAGGACTGGGGTCTTAGACAGGACAAATCAGTAGAAATAGGGGTGACATTTTTGTGTGGCATTGAAAATATAGGGGCCCAAAGTATGAGACTAGCAGAGAGAATGTCTCTATCCTGACTTAGTGCCAATTTAAAAATCATTAATAGGATGCTAATGTTTAATATTTTAAAGTACTGAATTTTTAAACATTAACATTTTTCTTCTGATTTTTTTTTGTAGTCAGTGCTCAGAGGATGAAAACTTTTGACAGACTCTTCCACTGAGCTCCCGCATTGCCAGGGCTACCAATGACCCCTCACTTCCACAAAGGTGACTGCCATCAGCAGCAAGCTATGAAGTACCTATTTTAATTAAAACTAGAGATCAGCTTGAAGCACAAAGTTGGGACACATACCAAAGCCATGGCTGGATTTCAGGTTCTACAGATTAGTTATAGTGAACAGCACTCTTTTACCTTTCAGATTGTGGGCTGAGAACATGGCATTCTTCTTTGTAACCACAATCTGACACCAGGATGGTATGTTACCAAAACAAACTATGGCCACATATAGATATCATGGTAGTCAGTGACCTGACACCTTAAGCAGCAAGAGCACATGCTTCTAAAGTAGAGTTACCATACGTCCGGATTTCCCCGGACATGTCCGGCTTTTTGGTCCCCAAATCCCCGTCCGGGGGGAATTGCCAAAAAGCCGGACATGTCCGGGGAAATAGGGAGGCTAGGATCTCCGAATCTGTGTGTGTTGGTCGCCCGCTGTGACATCATCTCGGTGCGACACTCGCTCCTGCCCAGGGCATGCTGGGGGCTGTAGTCCGGCCGGGCCTCACGCTCCAGGGAGAGCCGGGAGAGGGGAGCGGCCGAGAACTAGAACTCCAAGCGGCTCCTGCGACGCGACCAACCTGCCCCGTGAGGCAGCAAGCCCCTGTCCTTTGGGTCGGGGGTGTCTCTGGGCACCGCTTGGCAGCCATCGCAGGGCTGGGGGGCGCCCTCCGGGGGTTGTGGACGCCAGCGCGTTGCGGGGAGCCGGCACTGTCCGGATTTGGATCCCCCTGGGGCTGGAGCTGCGCCCCCGGCCCCGGGCACCAGTCACGTAGGGTTACCGATACGTCCGGTTTTTCCGCAATCAAACCCCCGTCCGGGGGGAATTGCCAAAAAGCCGAACATGTCCGGGAAAAATACCGGACGGGCACTTCCTCTCCCTCTGCTCTGCTCCTCCCCTGACTCAGACTTCGGCTCTGTTTAAGAGCCAAGCGCCCAAGCCAGCGCTACTGGCTTCGGGCAGCACCCGTGTCTCCGGACCCCGAGCTGCAGGCCGGGCACTTCCCTTCCTGGGCTCCAGCTGCTCTGCTCCGGCGGCGCAGGGTCTGGAGGCAAGGGGGCTGCCCGAAGCCGGTAGCGCTGGCTCGGGCAGCTTGGCTCTTAAACAGAGCCAAAGAGTCAGGGGAGGAGCAGAGCAGCTGGAGCCCAGGAGGGAAAGTGCCCGGCCGGGGACGCAGGGTCCGGAGGCAAGGGGGCTGCCCGAAGCCCGTAGCGCTGGCTCGGGCAGCTTGGCTCTTAAACAGAGACAAAGAGTCAGGGGAGGAGCAGAGCAGCTGGAGCCCAGGAGGGAAAGTGCCCGGCCGGGGACGCAGGGTCCGGAGGCATAGGGGCTGCCCAAAGCCCGAGCGCTACCGGCTTCACGGGTTTGCCGGGCAGCCTCCAGACCCTGCGCCCCCGGCTGGGCTCTTCCCCTCCCGGGCTCCAGCTGTGCTGGGGAAGCGCTGGCCGGGGGCGCAGGGTCTGGCGGCTGCCCGGCAAACCGTGAAGCTGGTAGTGCTTGGGCAGCCTTTTTCGTGTGGCTGGGAGGGAGAAGGGGGAGTTAGGGCGGGGACTTTGGGGGAATGGGCGGAGTAGGGGTGGACTTGGGGCGGGGCCAGGGCCCGTGGAGTGTCCTCTTTTTTTTATTTTTTTAAATATGGTAACCCTAGGAGAAAGGAACCATGGAACAGCAACGTAACGTCACAGTCCCATTCCCCACCTGTCCTGTGGGGTCTTCTGGCCTTTAGAGCTACTGGTCAGGGCCTCCCCCAGTCTGCAGGGGGCCACCGGGTCTGCTGGCCTCCTCGCAGCCTCTGCTGAGGCTACAGGAGAGAGGCCTCTTCAGTTTGCAGAAAGAAAGAAATCTCTGAGGTGAGCACACAGCAGATGTCTGTTTTCCCAGGGCCAGATGCTGCCACCTTGTCACTGGAAGGGCCCGTGTGACCTCTGACCACAGATGAGGGAGGACGCCCAGCTTGGCTAGACAGATTCCTTCGTGCCATGGCTGGGGACAGAAGCCTGCAGCCAAAGCTCACACTGCAGGAAACAACCCGCAGAGGCCTTTCATCTCCCCAGGGTCAGACGTCACCACTAGGAGAATGTGAGCGCCGGAGCACTGGGGGAGCTGGCCTGAGATGGCATCCCAGGGCACAACCACCTGTGTCAAGTCCATTCTGATTCCACGCTCAGCAAAGATGCAGGGAGCTGTGCGGTCAGGAGAGGCGCTGGTCAGAATTTGCCAGTGGAACCGTTTTTCCATCAGAAATTGCCAGCTTGTCAAAATCCAAACGTTTCGTGGGAACACGTCGATTTGGACAAACCTTCAGACAGAAAGCAGGCAGGTTTAGCACGGAAAGCTGCTTAGCTCCCTGCCAGCTCGCCCGCCTGCCCACCTGCTTGACAGGCTGATGGGGGGCCTGGGCTTCCAGGCTGCTGAGAGAAGCCCTGGCTCCCAAGATCCCAGGGTCCCCGAAACCCTCTCCTCGCGGGGGTAATGTTCTGGTTACTGCACAGCTCTAGGAGGAGGGGAGGTATCCGATGCCCCACAAGCCACCAATCCTCCCTGCCAAGGTCCCAGTAACTACGACAGCCTGTGAGAACATCCTAACCTTTAGGGCACTTTCCCTGCCAGGTGAAAGGGTGCGAGCTGGACACCTCCCTGCCACCAGAGTCCAGCACTGCCGAGAAAGCCAAGTGTGGACTAAACTAAGCCCCTGGTTAACCCTTTCCCAGAGGAATCCAGAAGCCACTGATAATTGCAGGCTACATGGTGACCTCTCTCTCAGGTCACTCCCCCATCCTGGAATAGGGGTCGGTGAGTCCTGGACGAACGCCGTTCAGCTGGGAACATGCTCCCCCTTCTCGTGCCGAGGACTGCGTGAGATGGGTGTAGTGGGCACTCCCGATAAAGGGGACAGTGTGACAGCTGCCTTTCAAATAGGCCCCAGGCATGGGGGGGCCACAGCACCCAATTCCTCTGTCCCCCCAACTTTCTTCACTGCTTTAACGTACAATCACAACCTGCTCCGCTGACACCTCTGACTCCTGAAAGTCCTAACGCTCCAGGGGAGCAGGCCATGCCCTGCCCTGCCCTGGCTGCCCTGGGTGTTACCTCGGAGGGAATCGTTCCAGATTCCAATGGGTGGCAGGTCCAGGGAAGAGCCTTATCTGGGGGGAGGCTGTACCAGACCCGCCCGACCCAGGCAGGCTCCCAGGTACTCTCTGACCGGGGCTGATAAGGCTCCTTAGCAGTTTCTTTCCAAACAAATTCCAGTTCAAGACACCTCAGAGCTCCACAGCAGGGCAACATCCCCAGAGCGCAGCAGGGCGGGGGTTAGGGGGAGCAGTCGGTAGCAGCCCCTCGTACGGCAGGAGCGAGAAGTGCCAGCCTCTCTGCACAGAGCAGCAGCGTTCAGCCTGGGCCAGACGTGCTGGGGTGATGGGTAAGAGCGGGCTCGGAGAGCCAGAGGGTCTGTGGGGCAGCGCTGGGCCCTTCTGCTCCGCACTAGGGCCGGGTGGGCGTGTTCAGCTGGGATTGGAACCCACCAGCACTTGTGGGTGCGAATGTGGGGCTGGAACGCAACGTGGGGCACTCCCACCTCGCCCGGGGGCGACTAGGGGGAAGGGCAGAGAGACACCTGGGCTGAGACCCCAGCTCCAGGGAGACAGTCACTCCTGCCCAGCTGGGTTAAATTGCCCAGCTGTGTGACGCCCCCCCATCCCCGAGGGGTTCCCCCCCCAACCCGGGTATGTCACAGCAGGGTAATGTGCGTATTGAATGGCAGGGGTTGCCAGAGACTGGCTGGGAGAGGCCTTTGGGGATGGAGGAAGCAGCACTAAGGTACATGCCAACCTCCCTACAGAGGAGGGGCCGTGCCCCGCAGGTGTGGGGCAAGGAACTGGGACACTGCGCGGTGGGTCATTGTCTGGCCCAGGCCCTTCCTAGCCGGAGGCCGAGGCCGAGGCATTTCCTTCAGGTCACCTTCCGCTGCAGCTTGGCCACAGGCCCCCATAGCCACTAGCCCAGCCAGGGATCCCAAGTGGGGATTGTCACGGCTGGCTCCTCCCTGCCGCCAGCAGCTCTTCACTGCCAGGGAATTCCTGAAATCCTGTGTGCCCTCCCCCACCCACCTCCTGGGGCTGTGAGTGCCCCCCCGGACAGCCCCCCCCCCGAGCTCTGAGTGCCCCTGGCCAGTCCCTCCCCTCAGCCCCCCCCCCCACTTCATGGGGCTCTGAGTGCCCTCAGCCTGTCCCCCTCCCAGACCCCGGGGCTGAGTGACCTTGGCCAACCCCCGTCCCTTCAGGAGGAACTCCCAGTACCCACCCAGCCGCCACACCTCAGGGTTCCCCTCCCTGCGGCTCTGTGGCCATACCCCCACCAGGGCCGGCTTTAGGCCAATTCAACCAATTCCCCTGAATCGGGCCCCGGGCCCAAGCCCCAGTACGGTGTACCGGCAAGAGCCGGTGCGCTGTACCAGGGTGGCCCGGCTTCCCCAGGGGGCAATTTAAAGGACCTAGGGCTCCCAGCAGGGGCCGGAGCCCCAGGCTCTTTAAATTGCTACCAGACCCCCACTGCTGGAGCCCTGGGGTAGGGCTGCGGGGCTCTGGGGGCTATTTAAAAAGTCCGGGGCTCCCGCTGCCTCTACCTCCCTGGCCCTTTAAATAGCCACTGGAGCCCCGCTGCTTCCCCAGGGCTCCCGCGGCTATTTAAAGGGCCGGGTCGGTAGAAGCAGGGGAGCCCTGGGCCCTTTAAATAGCCCCCAGAGCCCTGGGATAGCGGGGGACTCAGGGGATATTTAAAGCTGCCTCTGCTGCACCCCGTCCCCGCACCAGCCCTGCACCCCCTGCCCTGCCCACAGCCAGCCCCGTCTCCAGCCAGCCCTGCACCCCCTGCCCACAGCCAGCCTCTGCCGCACCCCCTGCCCTGTCTCCAGGCAACCCCTGCCGCAACCCCCCTGCGGCCCTGCCCAAAGCCAGCCAGCCCCACACACCCCTGTTTCCAGCCAGCCCCGCACCCCTTGCCCTGCCTGCAGCCAGACCCTACCTCCAGTGAGCCCCTGCCCTGCCTCCAGCCAGCCCCATGTCCACTGGTGCCCTGCAGTTCCCAGGGCAGTGACCCTGCACACCTGCTTCAATGAGGAGGGCAGGGAGCAGCTGGGACCCACACATGTGCACACCACTAGCGTGACCAGACAGCAAGTGTGAAAAATCGGGACAGGTGGTGGGGGATAATAGGATCCTATAAGAAAAAGACCCAAAAATCGGGACTGTCCCTATAAAATCAGGACATCTGGTCACCCTAGCACACCCCCAGGGAGTGGCGGGGACCCACACATGTGAAACGGAGCTCATTAATAACTGATCAACAGCATATATGATGCAATGTACTTAATGTATAATTTTATTATTTATACAGTTATGGAAAGTAAATAATACATGGAAGAAATGAAAGGCTTTTTTTTACATTATTTTTTTTGTCATCCCTGCCGGGGCCCCGCCAAAAATGTTTGAATTGGGCCCCGCCCTTCCTAAAGCCGGCCCTGCTGGAGAGAACAGGAGGATTCAGTCAGCAGGGGCTGCCGATCCGTCCCATTCACCAGGGCTGCCATCCTGCGGCTTCAGCATTAGTGGCTGGGGTGACTTGGGGAAAGGTCTCAACCTCCCCACATCCCACTTCACTGCTGCCAGAATCCCTCCTTTCCCCCCCCCCGCTACAGTCCCCTCCCTACCCAACCTGGGTGGGGCTGGAGAAGAGGGGTCTGAGAACTTGAGCTGTGGATTGGAGGTGGAACAGCTGTCAGGGGCACTGAGGGGGAGGTGGCAGGAGCTCCCCGTACAAGGAGGGGGGTTGCCAGTGGAGGTCACTAGGAAGGACAAGACTCCATCCTGGGGATCAGGAGGGGGAATCCATCCCTCAGAGGTGGGCAGAGGCTGGGTGGAAATGCTGCTGGTTCCAGGGGCCGTTAATCCCCCCTGATTCCTCCGAGGCGTCTGAGTCTCAGACAGGTTCTCGTTCCCTTGCAGCAGGAGGACGTCACAGCCAATGTGATGCGCCAGCTCCGTATCATGCGGCACTTGTGCCAGGTGCCCGAGGCACTGCAGGGCCTGTGCCTCTGCGGCCACCAGCAACTCCCGCTCCCTGCTGCAGGTACTGCTCTGGCTCTCTGTAAATGGGGAGCTAGTGGAAGGGGAAATGGAGCCCCCCGGCACTCACAGAAAGCTGATTATAGAATGAGCCCGAACTGAGAGGCACCATATCCGCCCCCGTAAAGAGCCAGACTTCAGTGGTGATACAGCCCAGCTGGGGTAGCAACAGGATTAAGAACGAGGTAGGAAGTTCAGAGCAGCAAGGAAAGCCTGGAGGGGAACTTGAGAAGAGAGGTTGGAAAAGTGCAGCAAAGAGAAAGGTGCAGACCTAGCTGTTGGGTCCAGGGCCCTGAGCTGCTATCAATGTCAGGGTGGGACTGGGTTCCCCTACCGGCCCCAGAGGAGGCGGCGTACACGCACCTGGAGAGGGTTCCCAAGCCCAGCAAGGGGGCTACAGGCAGAGCAAATGCCCCAGCGATGGCAGAAGGACTTCTGTCTGTGGAAAGACCTCTTTGGACTTTTAGTGTGAGGCAAGCTGGGCCCCAGAAGGGTGGACTAAAGGTGGTGACCTGGCCGGAGTTACCAGGCAGAGAAACTGCCGTGGTGCTGGAGCGACCATGGATGGGGGACGCTAGCCCAGCGAGAGGGCTGTGATGCCATGCCTGGCTGCCGGGGGGCACCTAACGATGAGTAGATTCATTTATGATTGGCATCGTTGGCAGGATTGAGTTCCCCCTGTGATCCGTGAGGGAAGTCTCTCCAGCGGAGCACACTCCCTCTCAAAGCAGGGGGACCGGACATGATTGGTTGTAATTGCCAGCTGTGGGAGGGAGTGTGCAGCAGTGGTTAGTTAAGGGGCCTGGAAATAAGGACTGCTGGGTCTATTGGAGAGTGTCACTAGGAGCAGTGCATAAGATGAGGTGTCCTATCATGTTTACTCAGATCAGATTAGGACATAATAGAATGGCTGAAATAGTTTATTTTATTTGTATTGTATTATTTTGCAATTGTTAAGATCAGCATCTACTTAGCTCAGACTGAAGCATCTTATCTAATTTTTGAGATCTAAGTGTCTCCTCTTTGAGTGCGACGAGACAATTTAACACATTGTGACAAAGAATTTTCATTGCCACTTGTTATGATTTCAAGAAACAAACTGGTTTAGTTTGAATAGGATTTTCGGTCAGAAACGGTTTCAATGAAATTTCCCCACCATCTCGATTCCTGGGCTCTATCTCTGCCTTTCGGGGGGGGGGGGGGGGGGAGGTTGCTGTCTGTTAGAACTGGAGTCTGATTTGGATAGGGATCGAGACCTCTTCAATGTTTTTAATGAAGTAAATACTAATGGGAATTGTGTGATCATGGGAGATTTTAACTTCCCAGATATAGACTGGAGGACAAGTGCTAGTAATATAATAGGGCTCAGATTTTCCTAGATGTGATAGCTGATGGATTCCTTCACCAAGTAGTTGCTGAACCAACAAGAGGGGATGCCATTTTAGATTTGGTTTTGGTGAGTAGTGAGGATCTCTTAGAAGAAATGGTTGTAGGGGACAGCCTTCATTTGAGCGATCGTGAGCTAATTCAGTTTAAACTAAATGGAAGGGTAAACAAAAATAGATCTGTGACTAGGGTTTTTTTTTTCAAAAGGGCTAACTTTAAAAAATTAAGGAAATTAGTTAGGGAAGTGGATTGGACTGAAGGACTTGTGGAACAGATGGATCAGACTGAACAAGTTCCAAACCTCTCGGAGGCTCTTACCTTCTAAACAGGGACGTCAGTTTTCTAGTAAAATCAGGAAAAAGAAAGGAGAAAACTCAAAAGAGGTTCCTCCTGGCGCTCACGTACGTGACCCCTAATACTCTCTCAGTCCTCAAAGAGAGACCTCGAGAAGGAGACTTGCTGAAGGAAAGCTACAGGGGACTCAGAGGTTTCCCTGGTCCTGCGCCCCTGTCCTGCCTGGCTGATGTCAGCATCTCTCTGTGAGGTCACCACCTTTGACCAATAGGCGGAGGTCCTGCAAAAGGCCTTTGTGATGTCACTGTCACACCCACCCATCCCCTGCAGTGCTAATGTCCTGCCACAGGCCAGACCCTTTGGAGGTTTGAGCTACTCTCTGGGGATCACCCCACTCAATGAGTGTTCATTCTAGGAAGCAAGCCGGCTAGACAGTAAAACAGCAGAGGCTGCTCCCAATGCTACACTCGGTTTCTCAGAAATGAGTAGAATTTATGGGCAGAAGAGACAGTTAGAGCACCTAATCTGATCCCCTACATATCACAGGCCTTTCTGCACCATATGGGGCAGGCAGAGCTCTGCCTGGGCGCAGGGGGAATGGGATGGGGGTAGATCAAGGAAAGAGGGGAGGGGAATGGGTGTGAGGGAAAGAGCTCCTGTCCCAGATGAAGGAATTTGGGGGCAGAGGAAAGGACCCTGCTCCACAGAGAGGGGAGAGGGTTTCTGTGAGTGCCAGGGGGCTCCATTTCCCCTTCCACTAGCTCCCCATTTACAGAGAGCCAGAGCAGTACCTGCAGCAGAGAGCGGGAGTTGCTGGTGTCCTGGGAGGCACAGGCCCTGCAGCTCCTCGGGCACCTGGCGCAAGTGCCGCATGATACGGAGCTGGCGCATCACATTGGCCGTGACGTCCTCCTGCTGCAAGGGAATGAGAACCTGTCTGAGACTCAGACGCCTCGGAGGAATCAGGGGGGATTAACGGCCCCTGGAACCAGCAGCATTTCCACCCAGCCTCTGCCCACCTCTGAGGGATGGATTTCCCCTCCTGACCCCCAGGATGGAGTCTTGTTGTCCTTCCTAGTGACCTCCAGTGGCAACCCCCTTCCTTGTACGGGGAGCTCCTGCCACTTCCCCCTCAGTGCCCCTGACAGCTGTTCCACCTCCAATCCACAGCTCAAGTTCTCAGACCCCTCTCCTCCAGCCCCATGCAGGTTGGGTAGGGAGGGGACTGTAGCGGGGGGGGGCAGGAGGGATTCTGGCAGCAGTGAAGTGGGATGTGGGGAGGTTGAGACCTTTCCCCAAGTCACCCAGCCAGTAATGCTGAAGCCGCAGGATGGCAGCCCTGGTGAATGGGACGGATCGGCAGCCCCTGCTGACTAGGGTTACCATACGTCCGTTTTTTTCCCGGACATGTCCTGCTTTTCGGCAATCAAACCCCCGTCCGGGGGGAATTGCCGAAAAGCCAAACATGTCCGGGAAAATGCTGGCCGGGTACTTCCTCTCCCGCGGCTGCTCTGCTCCGCTCCTCCCCTCTCAGACTTTAAGAGCCGAGCTGCCCGAGCCAGCGCTACTTGCTTCGGGCAGCACCCCCCCCTTCCTCCAGACCCCGAGCCGCCGGCCAGGCACTTCCCTTCCCGGGCTCCAGCTGAGCTGCTCCGCTCCTCCCCTCTCAGACTTTAAGAGCCGAGCTGCACGAGCCAGCGCTACCGGGTGGGCGCTTCCCCTCCCGTGCTCCAGCTGCGCTGGGGAAGTGCCGGCCGGGGGCGCAGGGTCTGGGGGCTGCATGGCAAACCGTGAAGCCGGTAGCGCTGTGGCAGCCCTCTCCCCATGGCTGGGAGTGGGAGGGAGGAGGGGGCGGAGTTAGGGCGGGGAAGGAGCGGAGTTGGGGCGGGGCTAGGGGTGGGAAAATGGGCGGGGCCAGGGCCCGTGGAGGGTCCTCTTTTTTTATTTATTAGACATGGTAACCCTACTGCTGACTGAATCCTCCTGTTCTCTCCAGAACGGGTCCAGCCTTGCCAGCAGCAGGGCAAGCGTCCCCTGCCCATGTGCCTCAGCCCTGCCTGGTCAGACGCCATCACCCATCAGTCCTTGGCCTCCCAGGCTGCCAGTGATGGGAGCAACTCTGGGTGGTGGCTCGGGTGACACAGACACCAGACCACTAGGAATTGGGTGCGGCCCTGTGGGACAGGAGAGTCTCGCAGAGGGCACTTGGGGGACTCTCCTGCCCTTCCCAAGAGCGATAGCACCCTGTCCTAAGAACATAAGTCTGGGATGAGGCAAAGCTTGTCATTAATTAGCCTGGCTAAAGAGCTGGCTGGAGCTGCTCCGGGGACAAGCTGGCTCGCTCCTGCTCATGGAGGTGAATTCATCTCCCTTCCCAGGAGCACCTGCTTTCCCTTTCATTCCCCACCAGGCTTCTTGTGCCAGGCCAGCGAATGGCCACAGGATGGGAATGAGGCCTGGGCCGCGCCCCAATCTCCTGAGTCTAATGCAGCTGCTCACCTTGTCCCCCATCAGCTGCTGGGTTTCCCCCAGGAGGGAGTAGGTGACAGGGAGAGAGACACACACACACACATTTGTCCTTCTGGTTGCAGGGCTTGTGTCCTTCCAATCCCATTGGTGGCTGCACAGTGGGCAGAGTCCTCGCTGCGTACCCGGCACAACAGAATTGCAGGGCGTGGTGTGGAACACAGAAAGAGATAGAGAGACTCATCCTCCAGCCGGGGTCAATCTGAGAGAAATTGGCTGGGGTCCCAGTCTCACTCTTCTAGCGGGTGCCATTTCCCAGCTGGGTTCCTTACTCCTCTGGTGCAGCAGCAGCTGGTAGAGCCGGTAAACCCCCTCCCTGGCCTGCCGGCTGATGTCCTTGGCTGGGTCACTGACGGACAGAGCTAGCTGTGCCATGTGGTGACCCATCCTGGGGAATTCCGCTGAGTTCTAATGGACAGGAGAGGGAGAGGGGACTCCATCAGCATTTTCCTGTCAGCTCCCAGTCCCCCCCGGGCCAGGACTCTCCTTCCCCTCAGCCCCTCTGCAGGGCCCTCCATGAGGATTTGCTTCCCCAGCTGCTCCAGGATGACAGGGAGGCATGAACCTGGAGCACAGTCCCCTTAAAAGCCCAGAGTCACCACTTAACTAGGACAAGAAGAACTTGACTCAAGCCAGGCTCACTCTCTGCTCTGACTCTGCCTCCCCAAGAGGAACACTCCTAACCCACAGCCCCTGCAGCAGCAGATCCTACAGCCCGTCGGAGCCAGATCACCTACGCCTGGAGTCAGGAAGCTGGGGTCAGAGGTCACTTACGTCAAACTCAGGGAGGGTGATGGTGAATCTGAGCAGGGCAGTGCTGCTCTTAACGGCCCTGGCTCTCTCTCGCGGCACCGTGGACACGATCTAGTAGTTAATGTGCTGTGGGGAAAGGAGGCATTGCACTGACTGCCCTGACCAAGGATGCCCACTTGGGGCCCGGCTAGGAGGACAGACTGGAAAATGGATCTAAGAGTGAAGGTAAAATTGTCCCCACCTCTCTCATTGGGCTCACCTCCAAGATGTACTGGAGCCTGTCGGTGTCTGGGGACTCTGCCAGCAGGTTCCCCAGCATGGCATCCAGGAGGTCTGGCAAGACCCTAGGCAGATCCTGAAAGCAAGGGAGAGCCATGGGTCAGAGTTAGGGAAAGTGGGGCTACACCTGCCACAGGATGGGAAGTGGGGTCTCTGGGAAACACTGGTGAGACCCCCAAACACATATCCTGGCCTCTCTCATTCACATCCCACTGCAGGCAATTAGCAAGGACTCATGGCAGGATGACAGCTGGCTCTTCAATCCATGACTTTAGCATGATCTACCTGCACTTGGGTGGTGTCCTTCTCCATGCCCAGGGTGAAGACGGCGTGCAGGGCAGCTCGGAGGAGGTGGGTCTCCAGCTCTGGCTCCACGGCAGGTGTCATAGTGCTGGCAAGAGAGAGGAGCCGGTATTAGACTGTGCAGTGCGGGGATGGGACTGGCACCAACACGCAGGTGAAACTGCAGGGAAATAGGCACAGGCTGGCGAGAATGGAAACTGAGGCACCGAGCCAGGGAATGACAAGGCCAAGGTTTCTCAGACAGACAGTGGCAGGGCAGGAATAGCCCCTGTTCCCTGGACCCTGCTGCCCCTCCTGTATCTGATCCTGGGAGTGAGCCTCTCCCCAAAGCCGTTGCAATGTTACTGGAGTGAAAAGAACAGCCCAGCCAGGAGAGAGTGACCCTTCCCCGCACCTCTGCCAGAGGAGCCACCCTTGGGCGGTGACCTGGGAGTGGGAGGGGCAGTGACTCCCAGCCCTGCGCCTGAGTTTCCTATTGACCTGTGGGACTTTGGGTAAGTTGCTCCCCGCTCTAGGCTCTGTCCCCAGCAGTCAAATGGGGATTTCATACTTTCCCACTATTGGAAAGTGCTGGGAGAATCCCCCAGCAAAAGCTGCTCTGACAGTGCTAAGCAGCATCTGACCATTAGAGGTCGGAGCGCACTGCCCAGGAGAAGGAGTGTTTGGTTCTGGGCTGTTGGAGTACGGGCTTGCAACCATCTGTGCACACATATTATACTAATTGCATCTAGACCACATCTCCCTAGTTTGTTTGTGAGAATGTCCTTATTAACACCAAGATGGATCACATCTACTGTTTACTTCACTAGGCCCGTAACCCTGCCAAAGAAGGAGCTAGGATTGGTTTGGAATGATTTGTTCTTGACAAGTCCATGCTCACTAGTCCTAAGAACCCAAATTGTCCTGTAGGTGCTGACAAACTGATGTTTAATAAGGGGTTCCAGTATCTTTCCAGGTATGTTAATGGATGGGAAGATGTTCTTTTTCAGGGATCTCTGACGAGAACTGGGGCACAGCACTTAGTTTGTTGAGGCCATAAAATGGAGACAGGCACCTCTTCTCTTCTCCCAGCACCCCAGATACCTAAAAGGGTGGGACTCACATCCCTCAATGGGCTTAAAAAAGACAATGGTTACAATGTGGCCCAACCATTTCTGGTTTCTGCAGACTAGATGTTTTAGCAAAGTTTAGAATTCCTTGGTGCTCAACACTGTGAAACTCCCCTTTCTCCTTCACAAAGGGCTTTAACGCCCCTTATCTCACCCAGGCTCTCGACTGCCCAAAGTTGGAGAATTGTCCCCTGTTCCCACTGCAGAGCACCCCCCACGACACACACACAGAGTCCTCCTGGTGGTGGGAGGGGAACAGAGGAAAGGACAGAAGACTTAAGAGATGAAGAGAAAGGAGGAAGGGATGGAGGAAAAGGTCAAACAAAAAGAACAAACCCTAATGTCCCCAGTGATTCTAAGGGACAAAATCCCAGGTGAGGAATAAAATTCGACCACCTTAAGCTAGTGTTTTCCATGCCTAGAATTCAGCTGGCGCCAGATGCATCAGACTGAACAGGTTCCAAACCTCTCGGAGGCTCTTACCTTCTAAACAGGGACGTCTGTTTTCTAGTAAAATCAGGAAAAAGAAAAGAGAAAACTCAAAAGAGGTTCCTCCTGGCGCTCATGTACATGAACCTAAATACTCTCTCAGTCCTCAAAGAGAGACCTCGAGAAGGAGACTTGCTGAAGCAAAGCTACAGGGGACTCTGAGGTTTCCCTGGCCCTGCGCCCCTGTCCTGCCTGGCTGATGTCAGCATCTCTCTGTGAGATCACCACCTCCCCAGCACCTTTGACCAATAGGCTGAGGTCCTGCAAAAGGCCTTTGTGATGTCACTGCCATACCCACTCCTCCCCTGCAGTGTTAATGTCCTGCCACAGGGCAGACACTTTGGAGGTTTGAGCTACACAAAGAGGAGATACTTAGATCTCAAAAATTAGATAAGATGTTTCAGTCTGAGCTAAGTAGGTGCTGCTTTTAACAATTGCAACATAATAAAATACAAATAAAATAGACTATTTCAGCCATTCTATTATGTCCTAATCTGATCTGAGTAAACAGGATAGGACACCTCATCTTATGCACTGCTCCTAGTGACACTCTCCAATAGATCCCCATTCTCCACCTGCCGGGAGGTAAATAGGGCGGATTGTTATCCCTACTTGAAAGAGGGAGAAGCTGAGGCTGAGAAAGGAGAATTGACTTGTCTTAGGTCACACAGCCAGTCCGTGGCAGAGTTGGGAATAGGACCCAAGAGCCCTGATTTTCAAACTAACCATCGGATCTTGAATTTCAGACATTGAATGACCTGAATAAAGTGCTCTCAAGTGAGTTCCAGACCAGCAAGAGTTCATAGTAATTATTCAGCAAGTATTTTAGGAGAACTGGAATGTTAGAGAAAATAATGAACTGCAGAGACGCAGCAAAATTTGTCGAACATATGACTGGTTATGACTATTTACTTGGTCTTAAAAGAAAACAACAGGGACCTGAGTCTCCTCCCTGTCAATAACCCCCTGCTCAGCCAATCAGGGTAGAGACCGAGGGGCGGGAGGATGAGGGTTCTCACCAGAGAGCCCAAAGGATGGCCCAGGTCACCGCTGGGGATCACTGTCTGAGCACTATTTCAGCCCCACATTTTTCGGTGGACCTCCCACAATGGGAGTTGTAGAGCAACCCCCATGACACACACACACCCCTCCTGGTGGTGGGAGGGGAACAGGGAAAGGACAAAAGAAGTAAGAGATGAAAAGAAAGGAGGGAGGGATAGAGGAAAAGGTAAAAGAAAAAGGACAAACCTTAATGTCCCCAGAGATTCTAAGGGACAAAATCCCAGGTGGGGAATAAAATTTGGCCACCTTAAGCTAGTGTTTTCCATGCCTAAAATTCAGCTGGAGCCAGATGCAGCAGACTGAACAGGTTCCAAACCTCTCGGAGGCTCTTACCTTCTAAACAGGGACGTCAGATTTCTAATGAAATCAGGAAAAAGAAAGGAGAAAACTCAAAAGAGGTTCCTCCTGGTGCTCACATACAGGAACCCAAATACTCTCTCAGACCTCAAAGAGAGATCTCGAGAGGAGACTTGCTGAAGCAAAGCCACAGGGGTCTCTGAGGTTTCCTTGGCCCTGCGCCCCTGTCCTGCCTGGCTGATGTCAGCATCCCTCTGTGAGGTCACCACCTCCCCTGCACCTTTGGCCAATAGGCCGAGGTCCTGCAAAAGGCCTTTGTGATGTCACTGCCACACCCACCCCTCCCCTGCAGTGTTAATGTCCTGCCACAGGGCAGACACTTTGGAGGTTTGAGCTACTCTCTGGGGATCACCCCGCTCAATGAGTGTTCATTCTAGGAAGCAAGCCGGCTAGACAGTAAAACATCACAAGCTGCTCCCAATGCTACACTCGGTTTCTCAGAAATGAGTAGACTTTATGGCCAGAAGAGACAGTTAGAGCATCTAATCTGACCCCCTGCATATCACAGGCCTCCTGTCTATCACAATAGCTACTTTTGGGGCAAACACATTCCGGAAAGGCATCTAGTCTTTATTAATGACATCAAGAGATGGAGAATCCACCACTTTCCTTGGTAGCTTCTTCCTGTGTTCAATCATCCTCGCTGTTGAATATTTGTGCCTTATTTGTCATAGGAATTTGTCTCTTTTCACCTTCCAGCCATTGGGTTTTGTTCTGCCTTTCTCTGCTAGACTAGAGAGCCCTTTAATCCCCAGTATTTTCTCTCCATTAAGGCACATCAACACTTCAATGAAGTCCCCTTCAATCTTCTTTTGATAAGCTAAACAGGTTGAGCTCTTTCAATAGCTCACTAGAAGGCATTTTTCTCCAGCCCTCAGAACATTTGGTGGCTCTTTGCTGCCCCAGCTCCAATTTCTAGGACCATCTTTTTCAAAGGAGGACACCAACACTGGAGGCAGTATTCCAATAGCAGTCTCACTGCTGCTGTGTCACCTCCCTATCCTACTCACGGCTCTGCTCCTTCGTCTAATGATGGCTTTAGCCCTGTTCACCACAGCATCACACTGGGAGCTCATGTTGAGTGGCTTCTCCACTCTGGCCCCTAAATCCTTTTCAGAGTCACTGCTTTCCTGGATACACGTCCCCATTCTGGAGGTGTGGCCGGCGTGCCTTGTTGCCACGCATAGGACCTTGCATTGGGCTCTGCTCAAACTTGTTTTCTTTGAATGGGTCCAGCTGGCCGAATGAGCCAGATCGCTCTGTATCACTGCCCTCTCCCCATCAGGAATTACCACTCTGCCTGTATTTTGTCACCCCCCAATCTTATCCGCAGTGATTGTATGTTTTCTCCCAATTCATTGATAACAATTATTTTAAAAAATTAGTCCTTGAGAGCTTCTTCAGACCCTTAGTACCCAGGACCTGCTCCCCACATCACAGTGAGAAATGCTGTCCAGCCCTGCTGGTACATAGGGGATAAGCACAGAACAAACGTACCTTTAGGAGCTGTGTTGTCCATAGGCTCTGAACAACATGTGGGGGTCAGCAGATTACAAACGCACGACAGACCTGTAGTGTAGACAGGTCCCAACTGTGTCTCGGTTTCCCACCCTGTAAAATGGGGAGAACAAACAAAACCTTGATTAGCTCCATTTGATAGCTGGGGAAACCGAGGCACCCAGCGGTGCAGAGACTCGCTCATGGTCCCAAAGCCAGGAATAGAAAACAGTAGATCTGATAGCCAGGCCTGGGACCTAACCCTGGTTTTCCTGGCCTTGCTGCTCTAAGTTTAGTCACAGCCTCCATGTCTTTTCCCCCGTGTCCCTTAACCCCACGTCACTGCAGAAGAGAGATTTTCTGGTAGCCAGCTGGCTCTCCTGCATGTGGATGTTGTTCCAAAAGACATGCTCTGGCTCAGTCCCATGCTATGGTTGGCTGAAGGAACCACTTGGTCACATTCTAGGCCCTGAGTTATACAGGAGGGGCGACTAGATGCACATAATGGTCCTTTCTGACCTGAACCTCTATCAATCGCTACATTTTCTGCTGCTAGGAAGAGAACTCTGGACCTATTTTCTCTCATTCACTTTCAGTCGGAATAATTTCAATCCAGGCCAAAGGATTTCCTCTTCCATTGTGTCTTCAGCACCTTTGCGAGCAACCAGTTACTGTTACCCACAGGTTTCCAGTTTCAACCTGTCCCAGGGTGAGATGGCCAGGAAAGGGGTTGGAGCTCAACTGCACCTGGCCCAGGTGATGCAGCTCCCTAGGGTGAAGGGAATAAGTGTGGGGGTCACGTGACAAGACGCAGCCTGTGATTAGGACCCAGGCCTGCTGAGAGATAGAAGGGCAGCCTGTGCTCAGCCAGGAGAGAGACCCCAAGGGAAGCAGGCATGGGAGGGGCTTGGAGAGTCCTTTAAAGGTCAGGGACAAGCTGGGAAGGGGCCAGGTTGAGCACTAAGGACCAGGCCCTAGGAGGGAAAGACAGGGCAGTTTAGGAGATGGGGCAGATAGTCCAGTTGGTTTCGGCTCCCAGGACCAGACACCCAGAGGTGAAGGTGATTGTCGGGGCTTCTGTCCTTCTTCCCCAGTGTAGATTTGATAGTGGAGAAGACTGATGCTGTAAGGGGGAAGTGAGTTACCCCAAGGTCACCCAGTGAGTTTATATCACGAATGCATACTCGGAAGGATCCAATAGAAACATGGATTTTCCAGTCTCTTCTTTCTAGGAGTCCCCAGGGCTAAGGTAAAACCCCTGCTGCCCCTCCCCATTCTGCTCACCTCCAAGATGTGCTGGAGTTTGTCTGTGCTGGGGGGTGCTGTCAGCAGGATCGAGAGCTCGTCATCCATGTTCTCGGCGCAGGCCTTGCTCAGAGCCTGCCAGCGGAGGGAGACCAGGGGTCAGGAGCCTGCATTAGCACCCGTGTGCCATTGATCAGGAGCTGGCTGAGGTAAGTGCCGCCTGGCTGGAGCTCGCACCCAGAAACCCTGCCCCAGGTTGGAACCCCCTCCCACACCCAAATTCCCTCCCAGACCTCACACCCGGCACCCCAACCCCCTGCCCCAGGTCGGAATCCCCTCCTGTACCCTAATCCCTCCCAGACCCCACACCCCCACCCGTAGGGTTACCATACGTCCGGATTTTCCCGGACATGTCCGGCTTTTGGGGGCTCAAATCCCCGTCCGGGGGGAAATCCCCAAAAGCTGGGCATGTCCGGGAAAATCGGGAGGTCAGCCGGCCGGCGGGGAGCCGGGTCGGCCGGGCCCGCGGGGAGCCGGGTCGGCCGGGCCGGCGGGGAGCCGGGCCGGCGGGGAGCCGGGTCGGCCCGGCCCGCGGGGAGCCGGGTCGGCCGGGCCCGCGGGGAGCCGGGCCGGCGGGGAGCCGGGTCCGCCGGGCCCGCGGGGAGCCGGGTCCGCCGGGCCCGCGGGGAGCCGGGCCCGCGGGGGGCCGGGAGCCGGGGGGGTGCGCCGGGCCGCCGGGGGCCGGCAGTGCTGGGCGGGCCGGGGGTGGTCGGCCGGGGCTGGCACCCCAGGGCCCGAGCTGACCCAGGCTGGAAACGCCGGGGGGCCTCCTCCCCCCACAGCCCCCTTACCTGCTTCAGGCTTCCCGCGAATCAAATATTCGCGGGAAGCAGGGGAGGGGGCGGAGACTTTGGGGAGGGGGAGGGGTTGGGCGGGGCTGGGGGCGGGGCCGTGGAGTGTCCTCCATTTGGAGGCACAAAATATGGTAACCCTATTCTAAAGAAGCAACTTTGCTGGCAGTTTGTAAGTAGCAGGCTCTTATGCCTGATGGGGCCAGTGAATATCAGGAGATACAATCCCATACACAGATGCTGGAGACTTGCATTTGGGAGTGACCTCAGACACCTGCTTCCAGCTCTAGTGGACATCAGCTGTGTTTTTCAGGATTGCTGAAGGGAAGTGGTTTAGCATATTGAGCTGGACACTTAGGGTCAAATTTTCAAAGCGCCTCAGAGCCAGGCATCCAGGGTCTCAACACCTACCGTTGCGGCCAGATTTTCCAGAGATCAGCTTCCATTTAGGCAGCTAAATAAACACCAGATTTTCAGAAGTGCTCAACACCCAGCTGTTCTCACTGTGATGCTGACACCCAGATTAGCTTCAATGTGCTCAGCTCTTTTGACAATCTGGCCAGTTCTTTTAGTGCCTAAATGGAAGCTGAGCAGTTTTGAAGATCTGGTCAGTACGCAGGGGTGTTGTCACCCCCAGCCATGTATTCCAACCTGTTGGCTAGAAGAAAGAGACAGAGGTGTGGCTGAAAAGTAAATGATAATGGTTCTTTCAAATGCTATTGCAATAGTGTGTGTCAGCATTTCTTATTAAAAATATATTTTTTCTAAACACTTAATCAGTCAGTCTCTCTCTCCCCCTTGCTCTCTTTCCCTCTCCCCCTTCATTTTGCATTGTTATTGCAATGGGGTTTTTTTGCTTGTTTTTGTTTTTATTGTGTGTGGAGTTGATTGGGGAATTAAGCCTGTAATTGCATTGCTAACAAGTATTTCTTAGATACATTTATTTTTCCTTGGGGAAAGGGACTGTTAGGGAAAGAATATACATGTTTTGGCTGCAAAAGAGATAATTATGACATTTGGTAGATAAGTTATTACCTGGATCTTGTTTTAATTGTTTTCTTCTTCCAATAAAATACGGAAACTTTATTGCATTATTTCTTTTATTACCACTTGCAGAATACATTTTGTTCTCATGCTACTTAAATTTGTAAGTACATTTGGGTAGTGAAGATATATTTTACACTAGATGTTGAGAGCCAGCTTGTTAAAGACACAGGGAGCTGTGCATTATTTCTCACTGGTGCAAAACTAATTGGCTTTTCCCAGCCATTGCACAAATATTTATTTTCCATTTTATCATCCTTATAGTTGCAATTTGAATTAGGAAAGGACACGGCAACCTGGCAAAAGCCTACACAGGTGGCATTGTACTTTAAGGCTTCTCAGCAACCAGGGTTCCTCAAGCCAGTCAGGCTGCTGTTGATGTTTAAACTGTGTCCATTTCACACTTGTCCATACCATTCACACTATCCATTTTCCAAAGCATGTTTCTATTCACATTAAACTTGTAAACTTCCCTTTTCAGTAACACCTAATGCCTAGGGCCCAAGACTGCTCTTGGTTAAAACCAGTGTAAGTTGAGGAGTATCTCCATTGAAATCAATGACATTTGCTATAGCATAACAGAGCAGAATTCAGCTCCTAATACATATACTTGAATGGCCCAAGATTCACTGGGGAAGTTAGAGCCAGATTATGACTGGCCGGAAGCAAAACTAAAGGAGCCAGCCTAAATTGCGCTGGGGCTCAGAGAGACTACTCCATGCTAGCTTTAGGCATTGGTGGTTTCACCCTCCTCAGGGTGGCTACCTTCACTTGCCTCTTCCTCTAATGATTTCATCAGCAAATGCTATAAAATTCCAACAAAACAGCTACAAGCTAAAGTGAGTGAGGCAGTGGTCCCATAGCAATAACAGCATAAGTTTACACAATGAAAGACTATAATGCATCTGCACCAGGGGGCAGAGTCGTGCCTAAAGAGGCAACTTTAACCTCGGCCTTTTCTGATTTTTGAGTGCTTCACTTTCCAAAATTAACATGCTTTTACCAGTTTTTTCTCAAAGGGAATTTCTTAGATTTTTCAAAAAGGAAACATAATAGACAAAATAAATTTCATTCTGTGGAACTATTTGCCAGACAGCACTAGAACGCTCTGCCCTACATGAAATGCACATACTGGTCCTGATCCAGCGCTCACTGACCTCCATGTGTTCCAGATTGACTCCAATGAGCTTTGGGTCAGGCTGTCATAGAAGCAGAGCCTTGCGTCACTGAGTGCACACTTTGTGCACTGAATGAGACAGGCGCCCTCTCAATATAGTCCCTTAAAGATTGCCTGTGCATGTCTTCACATATGCACCTCACTAATCTTTTGTTCCTAGTTATGTTCTGGCCCTATCCTGACGGCAGGCAGAGTAAGACTATGATGTCATTCTCATCAGTGTTATGGGAAGACATGCTACAGCAGATGGGGGTGTTGTATTGTTGTATTGTGCCCTGGTCAGGTTTTCTGATGATCCTCTTGATAAAGTTGGGAATTAGTCCTGCTTTGAGCAGGGGGTTGGACTAGATGACCTCCTGAGGTCCCTTCCAACCCTGATACTTTATGATTTTATGATTGGGGGAGACCCTTAGCCATAGGCCAGCAGCCAAACAGGCTGGGTTTCGGCTTACTATTCTAACCTATCATCTGGGAATGTCATTACCCCTGAAAGATCATCGCTTCATCGGGAAGTCTTGCTAGCAGTGGGAGAGGTGGTCTCAGGCAGGGTGGAGAGCACTGAAAAACAAGAGCAGAATTTTAAACTTGCTCCAAGATTCAATAGGTAACCGTGCAATGATGGCAGAACTGAAATAATGTGCTTGTTCTGTACCAGATGGAATTTTGATGACTATGGATTCACCTCCAGGTGTAGGGTATTTTAATAATCAAAGCTTGGAAGTCATGGATACAGCATTGCCAACCCCAAGCATTCAATAATCATGATATTTGTTTAAAATCAGGAAGTTTTATAAAATACATTTTTGGTTTCTTTTTGGTTTCTGGTTTCTAAACCTTTCACAGAGCGCTTGGGTCACATTCACAAGCTTTTCTCTGCAACCATGAGGGCTAGAAATGTAGAGGAAGCGTGTTTAAATGAAAGCTGAGGGTCTCACATGTTCAGATGACTTCAGGAGCTGGGGCTTTATGAAAACCACCAAATATCATGAGAATTGGCAACACATGCATGCACTGATGTAGCTAGGTCTGCATTCCATAGGATGGGCGGCAATCTCCTAGCCAGACAAAGGAACAGTGGTGAATTTTGCTGCTGCTATTGGGTGTCTATCATCAAGGAGCAGTCCAGGAGGACACCTCCATGATATGTTGCACACTACAAGTAATAGGCCTAGATCACCCTGCCTTTCTTGCTGCTGCTGTGGCTGGTTCTGGAGGCCCATGGTAGATAGTGAGATTCCTTGGTACCCTGCCAGCATGAAAGAAATGGTGCACTGTAAACTGGAGCTATCCGGTTGTGACAATAGTTAATGAATTCTAGTTTGGAGAGGCCACCACACACACACAGTACAAGTTCTAATTTTAATGGCGTTTTCCACATGCATATAAGTTATAGATGCCTACCATATGCCTGTTTCCTGCTTGCATTCTCTGGGCACCCTTTACATTGTGCATATACAGCATCTGGAAAATAAACGAAGAATTAAATAATGGGTCTCTCATGGCTGGGGCATAGTAAAAATCATACAGTGAGTTTTTGTAACTTTTTAATACAATAAAGTTAAAAGAGACTGAATTCTGGTCTTACAATACAATCTTTTAAGATTGGTCCCAAGTCAGCAACAAACAATTCATAATCCTTTATTATAGCATTGTCATGATGACTGTAATCAAGTCCCTCAGCTATCTGATGATACCATGGATAGTATGAAACTGGTAAATACTGATATTTTTCTATTTAATATGACATTTGAAGAGTCTATTAAAAGTCTGTTGATAAATTTGGCACCAGCTTCCTGTTTTCAATGTATTAAGGTTCTGGACTTATCGTTATAGCATTATCATTTGAGCTGATCTAGTAAAATAAGAGTTAGTGTCTCTATAGCAAGGGTTTGTGGCCTCCCTCTGATATTGACAGGGAGGCACCACCGCCAGCCCCCTGGTGGGTGAAACCAGGAAGGCCAGGCCTGCCACATGGGAAGCGGAAGGGTGGGACAGGAAGTACAAAAGGAAGGCTGTGCAGCTTAGTTGGGCTGGAGCTGCCAAGGGAGACAGATGTCCCCACCTGCTGCTGGAATGGGAACCCAAAGAGGACCTCTGCTGCACCGAGGACTCACCAGACCTACAAGAGCTGCCAGACACCCCAGACACCGAGGAGCTGCTGGGACTGTCACTGGGGGTGTACCCCAGGGAGATGTACCCCAGGATCCAGGTACACCATGAGGGGAGGGAGGAAGTAGCCCAGGGACAAATGATTCTAGTCCGGCTGCATTGCTGCCTGAATCCAGGTCATCATGTTGCGGCTGGATTCCCCGCTGACACAATGGTGGAACCCTCTGCCCCCGTCAGGGCCCTGGGCCTTACCCTCTGCTGCCAGCCCCACCCCTGAGGTGGCAGCCTCCCCACGGTTGCCTGATTTTATGGGAGATTAATAATATTGTTTAGATAATATGGGTTATAGGCTCGCCAATTAATCTGATAAAAGAATTTGCAGAGACCCTTGGGATGTATGACAAGGAAACTTACACTGAGAAGAAAAGGCAGCTCTAAGCCTTTTATTGAGATAAATAGAATAGTAATGGAGTAGTAATCAAATAATCAACCAATTACAAAAGCAATTATATTGTTCTAGCAGTACATGTAGTATTATATGCTATAAAAGATTCTCCATTAATATACTTGCACCCTTCCTTGATAAGCGACAAAGGACTAGCATTGCCTCTGGCATGTCAAGTGAGTTTGATGGTCAAGGTTCTTCAAGTCTTGAGTGGGAGGTGAAGAACTTAGAAGAAGCTAGAGCTAAAAGCTATAGAAAGACTGGTTTCAGAGTAGCAGCCGTGTTGTCTTCATCATCTGGACCCATGGAAAAGAAGCCCTTGAGGAATTCCACCATGATTTCAATAATTTCCATCCCACCATCAACCTCAGCCTAGATCAATCCACACAAGCGGTCCATTTCCTGGACACTACTGTGCTAATGAGCGATGGTCACATAAATACCACCCTATACCGGAAACCTACTGACCGCTACACTTACCTACATGCCTCCAGCTTCCATCCGGGACACACCACACGATCCATTGTCTACAGCCAAGCTCTAAGATATAACCGCATTTGCTCCAATCCCTCAGATAGAAACAAGCACCTACAAGATCTCTATCAAGCATTCTTAAAACTACAATACCCACCTGCTGAAGTGAAAAAACAGATTGACAGAGCCAGACGAGTACCCAGAAGCCACCTCCTACAAGACAGGCCCAACAAAGAAAATAACAGAACACCACTGGCTGTCACCTTCAGCCCCCAACTAAAACCTCTCCAGCGCATCATCAGAGAACTACAACCTATCCTGAAAGATGATCCTTTACTCTCACAGATCTTGGGAGACAGACCTGTCCTCGCTTACAGACAACCCCCCAACCTAAAGCAAATACTCACCAGCAACCACACATCACTGAACAAAAACACTGACCGAGGAACCTATCCTTGTAACAAAGCCCGATGCCAACTGTCCACATATCTATTCAAGTGACATCATCATAGGACCTAACCACATCAGCCATACCATCAGGGGCTCGTTCACCTGCACATCTACCAATGTGATATATGCCATCATGTGCCAGCAATGCCCCTCTGCCATGTACATTGGCCAAACCGGACAGTCTCTCCGCAAAAGAATTAATGGACACAAATCTGACATCAGGAATCATAATGCTCAAAAACCAGTGGGAGAACACTTTAACCTGTCTGGCCATTCAATGACAGACCTGCGGGTGGCTATCTTACAACAGAAAAACTTCAAAAACAGACTCCAATGAGAGACTGCTGAGCTGGAATTGATATTCAAACTAGATACAATCAACTCAGGATTGAATAAGGACTGGGAATGGCTGAGCCATTACAAACATTGAATCTATCTCCCCTTGTAAGTATTCTCACAATTCTTATCAAACTGTCTGTACTGGGCTATCTTGATTATCACTTCAAAAGTTTTTTTCTCTTACTTAATTGGCCTCTCAGAGTTGGTAAGACAACTCCCACCTGTTCATGCTCTCTGTATGTGTGTATATATATCTCCTCAATATATGTTTCACTCTATATGCATCCGAAGAAGTGGGCTGTAGTCCACGAAAGCTTATGCTCTAATAAATTTGTTAGTCTCTAAGGTGCCACAAGTCCTCCTGTTCTTTTTATAGAAAGACTAGAAATGCTAACTTAGAATTTACTTAAAACTAACAATTAAGAGCTAACAATGACGAACTAACAATAAACAAGCTGATCCTGCCCAACATGGTGGGTTGCCCTATGATAGGGTCTGAGCTCTAAGTGCCCTTCTTCCATGTCCAAACTTAACTTCCTCACTCACAAAATGTTAGGGTACACTTACTCTATAGGCTGCCATGGTCATGCATATTAATGACATATTCGTAACTATTAGAAACCATCAGCTCATCCTCACTTCTGTTATTTCTGTCCTAACCGGTTATTTCCATTTTCTTTGTGGTGTACCTGTTAAGTCTGAAAAAGGCCATGAACTTGGGTGGTCTTACCTACCAACTTGCTTTAACCTGCCCACTTATCTATTGAAATTCACAAACATATATACACTGTATGTTTTAGCTCATCGCAACCTATCTAAGATAAAGGTCTCAAACAGATATATGTTAACTTGCCTTAGCTTAACATACTGGATGTTGCTTGTAGGTTCTTTGCATTATAGCTAAAATATTCTAATACAAACTGATAAACCTATTATAATAACAAACCTATAATGTAACAAACGATTAAACTCATAAGAAAAGATCTATATGGAAGCAAGCAAGCAAACTAGCTCTATAGGCTACACCACCTAAGGCCAGGAGGCCTGTGTTGCTCTACAGTCTGCCAGAGCTAGTACATTAGACTCTTTACTGCTTGGCCCTGCCACAGGGCCAGAGCCCCCTAGACTATTTGGCACCCCACCCTACCTGAGAGCCTGGGCCCGTAGACAAATTACTGCTCTGCCCTGCCTGAGGGTCAGAGCCCCCTAGACTGTTGGTGTTCCGCTGCCTGAGGGCTTGGCTCCTAAACTATTTACTGCTCTGCCCTGCTTGAGGGCCAGATCCCTAGACAGTCTGGGGGTTCACCCTGCCTGAGGGCTTGAGCCCAAGAGCCTGATTACTGCCCAGCCCAGCTCAGAGGCCCTGGATGCCAGAGACAGCTAATTTCGACTTAGATATTGGCATAGAAAGTACGCTTATTAAGTTTGCGGATGATACCAAACTGGGAGGGATTGCAACTACTTTGGAGGACAGGGTCATAATTCAAAATGATCTGGACAAATTGGAGAAATGGTCTGAGTTAAACAGGATGAAGTTTAACAAAGACAAATGCAAAGTGCTCCACTTAGGAAGGAAAAATCAATTTCACACATACAGAATGGGAAAAGACTGTCTAGGAAGGAGTACGGCAGAAAGGGATCTAGGGGTTATAGTGGACCACAAGCTAAATATGAGTCAACAGTGTGATGCTGTTGCAAAAAAAGCAAACATGATTCTGGGATGCATTAACAGGTGTGTTGTGAGCAAGACACGAGAAGTCATTCTTCCGCTCTACTCTGCTCTGGTTAGGCCTCAGCTGGAGTATTGTGTCCAGTTCTGGGCGCCGCATTTTAAAAAAGATGTGGAGAAATTGGAAAGGGTCCAAAGAAGAGCAACAAGAATGATTAAAGGTCTTGAGAACATGACCTATGAAGGAAGGCTGAAAGAACTGGGTTTGTTTAGTCTGGAGAAGAGAAGACTGAGAGGGGACATGATAGCAGTTTACAGGTATCTAAAAGGGTGTCATGAGGAGGAGGGAGAGAACTTGTTCATCTTAGCCTCTAAGGATAGAACCAGAAACAATGGGTTTAAACTGCAGCAAGGGAGGTCTAGGTTGGACATTAGGAAAAAGTTCCTAACTGTCAGGGTGGTTAAACACTGGAATAAATTGCCTAGGGAGGTTGTGGAATCTCCGTCTCTGGAGATATTTAAGAGTAGGTTAGATAAATGTCTATCAGGGATGGTCTAGACAGTATTTGGTCCTGCCATGCGGGCAGGGGACTGGACTCGATGACCTCTCGAGGTCCCTTCCAGTCCTATAATCTATGATTCTATGATTCTATGATTCCCCCTTTTCAGATTGCCTTTCTAGGAACGGGACAGCAAGGAGGCATGGCCTCCATCCTAGATTGACAGGGAAGGATGGCCACACACTCCTACAGTTTCCATGATAAAAATAACTCCCCACCACACCCAGGAGTTTTCAAATCTAGATTTAAAAAAAGTCATTGCATGCTGACATTGGGCAGAAAGGTCTCAGGGTAGCAACACATGTGTTATTACAATAGTCAGATGCACCCTGCAGCCCAGAGCCTGTGCACCACATCCACTTAAACACTAGAAGTAGGGCTTTAAATGCTGAATGACCCTTAGGCTGGCCTTCCACTTAATGCTGAAGTAGGTGCCAAAGTACAGATTTAAGTGCCTAGCTGGTGAAAAACTTTGGAAATTCCCTCTACCAATTAACCCGCAGCTCCTCTCACAGGCTAAAGGCAGTTGCAAGTAGGGTCCCATGAGACTACTTTTCCTCGGGGAGCCATATTCTGATTGGTATAAGGGAAGGCATGCAGGAAGTAGCCCTCAGCTTTTTCCTCCACATCTATGTATGAAAACATGGGAGAATTTTCAGAACGCCTCCATCCAATTGCCTTCTGAAACCCTACCCTTTGCGCATTTTGGGTGGGAGGTGCATTCCATATATGCCATCACAGAGTTCCCAATCCCCTCTGTGGGGTTTTCCTGCAGAGGGATTTATCTGATGCCAAAGGACATATCTGTAAAAAGTCAAAAGATTCCAATTATTTTTCATGGGAAATTAAAAATAATTAATCATGTCCTGTCATTCTTTTTTAATTTTTTGACATTCATGAAACCCAAACCCAGGAATTGTTTTTTGTTTTCCCAAAAAGCTTTCATTTTCCAGTGTTGGTCAAAAAAATGGAAAATTATAACTAAAATGAAAATTTTCTCTGAAAAGTTTTGTTGTGGTCAAGAAGCCATTTTTCATTGGAAAATCAATGTTTTGATGAAAAAATTGCATCCTGTTCTGATTACATCATCCACCAATGAAATGTAATCACCTCTGGTGTGACAGCTTTGGAACAGCCACAGAAACATTTAGTTTAAGATGGGAACTGAAGCAGTATCAAACTCAGACAGTAGCAATTTTTGGAAAGCAAAATGTTCTTATGTCTAATACGATAGACCATGACAGTGCTTTTAACTTCCACTTTGAATTTCCTAGTCTGCATTGTTCTGCGACACAAAGAATTTATCTTTATTTTTTGTTGTAATAATGTCAGTATGGCTAAGCAGTGCACCATTTCATCCTGTGACATTGCAAATAATAATGGTTCAAGCCTGCTATATTAAAGGGCAGCATATAGTGCATTCTACGGCTAAATCTGCAATTGGAATAGTTGTTGTCCTTTAATATGGCAGTTATATAAGGAACAGCCATAAAATATCGATTTTCCTAACACCAAATTTGCAGTAGTTTTATGTTGTTATAAACTTTTAAGTGCCGTGAGAGATAATTTATATGATCTATATGAGACAGTTAGAAAATTCGGTGATAAAAATGAACTATTGATTTCAGGAGATTCTAATTTAGGTTAGCTCACTTAAAAGCATAATGAACTAAAACACTCTGCAGAGCTCATATTTTGAATGACTTATCAGGGAGTTTAAAAAAAAAGCCAGCCACCTTTGCCAGCAATAACTAACTGTAGTAGTAGCCGAAGTCCCATATTTTTGCTGGGCAGGGCTTTTACAAATAATTCAGGCAAGTATTTAACAACTATTTTTATTTATTATTTGTATTATGGTAGCACCCAGAGATACCAGATAGGATTGGACCCCATTGTAGTGTTCCTAACACAGACACATAATAGAAGAGAGTCTGAAGAGCTCAAGTATCAGAGGGGTAGCCGTGTTAGTCTGAATCTGTAAAAAGCAACAGAGGGTCCTGTGGCACCTTTAAGACTAACAGAAGTATTGGGAGCATACGCTTTTGTGGGTAAGAACCTCACTTCTTCAGATGCAAGTAATGGAAATCTCCAGAGGCAGGTATAAATCAGTATGGAGATTACGAGGTTAGTTCAATCAGGGAGGGTGAGGTGCTCTGCTAGCAGTTGAGGTGTGAACACCAAGGGAGGAGAAACTGTTTCTGTAGTTGGATAGCCATTCACAGTCTTTGTTTAATCCTGATCTGATGGTGTCAAATTTGCAAATGAACTGGAGCTCAGCAGTTTCTCTTTTGGAGTCTGGTCCTGAAGTTTTTTTGCTGTAAGATGGCTACCTTTACATCTGCTATTGTGTGACCAGGGAGGTTGAAGTGTTCTCCTACAGGTTTTTGTATATTGCCATTCCTGATATCTGACTTGTGTCCATTTATCCTCTTGCGTAGTGACTGTCCAGTTTGGCCAATGTACATAGCAGAGGGGCATTGCTGGCATATGATGGCATATATAACATTGGTGGACGTGCAGGTGAATAAGCCGGTGATGTTGTAGCTGATCTGGTTAGGTCCTGTGATGGTGTTGCTGGTGTAGATATGTGGGCAGAGTTGGCATCGAGGTTTGTTGCATGGGTTGGTTCCTGAGTTAGAGTTGTTACGGTGCGGTGCGTGGTTGCTGGTGAGGATATGCTTAAGGTTGGCAGGTTGTCTGTGGGAGAGGACTGGCCTGCCTCCCAAGGTCTGTGAAAGTGAGGGATCATTGTCCAGGATGGGTTGTAGATCACTGATGATGCGTTGGAGAGGTTTAAGCTGAGGACTGTAGGTGATGGCCAGTGGAGTTCTGTTGGTTTCTCTTTTGGGCCTGTCTTGTAGCAGGAAGCTTCTGGGTACACGTCTGGCTCTGTTGATTTGTTTCTTTATTTCCTTGTGTGGGTATCGTAGTTTTGAGAATGCTTGGTGAAGAGCTTGTAGGTGTTGGTCTCTGGCTGAGGGGTTGCAGCAGATGTGATTGTACCTCAGTGCTTGGCTGTAGACGATGGATCGTGTGGTGTGACCGGGGTGGAAGCTGGAGGCATGAAGGTAGGTGTAGCGGTCGGTGGGTTTTCAGTATAGGGTGCTGTTAACTCTATCCAACTACAGAAGCAGTTTCTCCTCCCTTGGTGTTCACACCTCAGCTGCTAGCAGAGCACCTCACCCTCCCTGATTGAACTAACCTCGTTATCTCCATACTGATTTATACTTGCCTCTGGAGATTTCCATTACTTGCATCTGAAGAAGTGAGGTTCTTACCCACAAAAGCTTATGCTCCCAATACTTCTGAAGAGCTCAGAATCAAATTGTAATGGTAGCTTTGAACGATCGTAGTTTGGAATGTTGCATCAAAGATGCATAGTAAAGTTAGAAGACAGAACATTTTTTTTGCCAGTAGCATGCAGTGATAAACATTTACAAACTGAAGGACCCCAAATCTTCCTACTGGTACAAGATGTTTGTCTATAGCTGTGGTTAACTAAGCATGAAGGAATAAATCCTGTCTCCTGTTAGCCCTCGGTGAGCAAGCACAAAAGATAGCAGAACCAGCGGAGTTCTGGTGTGCACAAGTGGAGGCTGGGATCTGAGAGGGAACCAGAGGAGGGCCATGCAACCTCATAGTATCATGGAGCTGTGTTCTGTAGGGACTGCATTTGCACCAGAAGAGCAGAGGTTTTGTGTGGGGAGTAGAGGAGAGGAAGTGGTGTGGTCAATGGATCTGTGACTTCATAGATCCAACCAACTAAATCCTTCTATGCAGATGGCAGCCTACTGCAGCCCTAAGATTTAGAGCAGTTCCACTGATACTTTGCAGCCTGGCATGGAGAATTTCCTCCTTCCCAACTGCCATGGTTCACCCTTTCTCAAAACCCAGGGATAAGGGAGAGAAGCTGGGTAGTTTCTAAGGGAACAGGAGTCAGCTGGGGGAGGGAGTATCTTTGCCACTAGAGAAGCCAGAGGTGAGTCAGAAAGGAGGTAGGCAGACAAACACAAGCAGAGGGATCTAGAGTGCAAGCACACCCAGAGAGTCTCCACTCCAGCCTAGGAAACTATATTGGCCAATAGAGGGGAGCAGCCACCGCTCCATGCAGCATGTTAAATGGCCTATGGCAGTACTGTAGGGTTGCCAACCCTTCAGGATTGTCCCGGAGTCTTCAGGAATTAAAGATTAATCTTTAATTAAAGATTATGTTATGTGTTGAAACCTCCAGGAATACGTCCAACCAAAACTGGCAACCCTCCAATAGTGTCAGTGCTACAGTCATTTCATCAAAGACACTGTTCCTAAGGTGTCATTTTCGGGTGGTAGATACTTTGGAATTAACAGGTTAAAATTACACCGTTCATATGAAAACAGATTTTAGAACCTTACAACAACCATAAAATTAATTGCATTCTTATACAACACTCTGCATTCCTACATCTCAAAGCACTTCACCAAAGGAGGTCAGTATCATTACCTCTGTTCGGTAGAAGGAGAAGCAGAGATGTGAAGTCCTTTCCCCACGGTCACACAGCAGGCCCGTGGCAGAGCCAGGAATAGAATGGAGCTCTTCTGCACCCCAGTCCATTGCCTTACCCATCAGATCATTCCTTCCCTCTTTTCCCTCTGGAGAATCCAGTTAAAGGATTGCGGAATTCAGGGGGCCTGGATGGCTCAGAATATGCAGAATGAGATACAGAGTTGTAAGTTAAGGCATATTTTAGGTCATTTAGACATCTCAATATGTGACTGTTTACACAGATCAGGTACAGAAACCTGTAAAGATCTAAATTGTGTCCACAAATAACTGTGAATGCAAAACTGCAAGTGGAAAAAGGGGGGCCTAGTTAAGAGCAGGCTGAAAATTTTGTACCAGTATAACTAGTCCTGTTAAGGGTGTTTTTTTTTTTTTACCTAAAATAGTTATACTTTACAACCTGTAGTGAGGATGCAGCTATGCCAGGATAAAGGTGCCTTTTACTGGTATAGCTTATTCCCCTTGTATAATAAATCAGAGCCAAGACTTTCCCAAGTCATTAGTGGGTGCCTCACCTGAGACAACTTAAAGGGGCCTGATTTGACCAGGCCCTTTTACAATGACGCAGAAGTTGGGTGCCCAAAATCACTAGTCACTTCTGAAAAGCTTGGTGCCATGTATTTATAACAGTCATAAAAATGCAGTTTTGTTTAGTACTAAGTAAACACAAAAACCTTTGTAGAGCTTACTGCAATACAGACATGCCTGCTCGACAGAAAAACAATCCCATTTCAAGTACATCATGTCCAAAATATGGTGTTTTAGAAAACATAATTCAGCAAACTCAAAAGGGATGCTTGATATTAGATTTGGAAATAAAAACACTCTGATTTCATTTCAGAATTGTGATAAAAACTACTGTTTGCAGATCAAAATAAGAACTATTAATTAGCATTGACAAGTCATTAGCATGACTACTTTATTGTGCACACAGTTAACTTAGGCTAAAACTTCCTGTCTTGCCTAACGGTCCCATTCTTCCGCTAATCTGTCCATCTCATCCGCCTGTTAACTATTAGCTTACAGTCTAAATAGCTACTTGGGGCAAGGACTATCTATCTATCTATCTATATCTGTACAGTGCCTACCACAACAGGGTCCTGGCCTGGTGGGGGACACTACTGAACATGACCTCTTCAACATCATCCATATGCCATGTCACATTCCCATGTTATGTGACTGTGTCATGAAAACCCTATGCAAAAGTAATGCATCCCATAAAAGGCAGAGGAGTACAGTTGCCGTAGGTGCTTTGGTCCTTATTCTCTTCTCACTCACACCAGTTTTGGCATTATGGGCCACATCTTCAGCTAGTATAACTGATTTATACCAGCTGAGGAACAGACTTCAGTAGAGTTACTCCAGATTTACACCAGAACAAGTAAGAACAGAACAGGAGCTTGAATTCCAGATCTCTTCTCTTTTGTATGTTTCATTTACCACGTTAACAATGAATTAAAATGGGAGGATTTGCACTGAATTTACCATGGGTTTCTTTAGACTCCACAGCCTGGTATGTTAACATCATCTTTGCTATCCTGGCTTAATATTGTGAGCCAGATATATTCAAAGAAAGAGCTGTTGCTGAATTTCCAGAGGGTAAATGATTGGAAGAGCTGAAACTCTAGGTTTTGTCAAAGATGTGGGGAGGTTTAGTGGAAAAAAATTAATCTTGAGTAATTATTTTTATTGTTAAAAATCTGAACAGCAAAGTAGCTATGGCAGTCAATTTCCCCTGCCCACAGATCAGTTCTAAACTCCTACCTGCCTATTGCACAGTTCTTCATTTTAAATTGAACATATTTGTTACATTCTTGCTGGAAAGGTCCTTTATAGCTTCTTTTGCCCTCTTCAGAGGTAGCAGCAAAAGGCTACACAGTAGCTGACCAAATGCTGTAAGAAAAGGAAAATGAGGAACTTTCTTTCCTCTCTACCTCCAATTATTATTAAAAACAGTAAAAGTAAATGATCAGTCTAACGTGTAAGTGAAATGTCCATAAAATCATATAGATTATTACATTATATCAACAAAGGGCACAAGCTTCCATGTCACAAAGATAAACGGAGCGAGACCTCTACGGTAAAATGTTCATAAACATTGATGAGCCTAAATCATTTTTAAGACATATGAGCAAGTGCCTAAGGACTGACTGGCATAGCTATAGCAGAATAATTATACCACTAAAGCTAAACTGATAAAATACCTCATGTCAACACTCTATTCTAGCATAAATGTGACTTCATCTCAGTATAATTAATCTGCTTTAGGGTAATTGTTGAACTATGGAAGTGGACTAATCATACTGGAGTAAAATATATAATATAAGGAATAGCCACAGTAAAGGAGATCAGAACTTCTGGTTTCCCTGAACACAAGACTAAGGGGGCATTCAATAAAATTAAAAGGTGGGAAAATTCAAAACTGATAAAAGAAATTCCTTCACACAGTGAAGGACTGTGGAACTCACTGCCATAGGAAGTCATTGAGGCCAAGAACTTTGCAAGAGTCAAAAAAGGTTTGGACATTCCTGTGAATACCAAGAATATCCAGAATTATCATAATTAATGATAAGAAACCTTTTGGAAGAGTTATTAAATCTCATGCTTCTGGGCATAAGCCAATTGGAAACCAGAATGAAATCTAACACTAGGTGGGGGAGGGCAGATTATCCCACATCTGCCTATTATGGGGTTCTTACACCTTCCCTCTGCAGCATCTGTACTGTCAGAGACAGGATACTGGACTAGATGGATATGATGGCTGATCCAGCATGGCAGTTCCAATGTTCAAACAACTCAGGAGTTGTTGGACTAGCAGAGGCAGTGAATTTCAAATTCAAGAGATCTCCACTGAGAACCTTTGGCTACCAGGCCCACAATGATGAAAATCAAGGGAACACTAATCCCAGCTGAACTCAGCTGCCATGCTATTCACAGGGAGATGATACTCACACAGCTAGGGTCCAAACCAATTATAACATACTTCAAAGTTGACACTTGAATTGCACCTGGAAGCAAATAGAAAACCAGAGCAGCTGTCACAGAATAGGCCCAATATGTCACTTAAACTGTGAACAGTGCTATGCAGTCAGGCAGACACATTCTGCACCAGCTGTAACTTTCATCTCGTTTTCAAGTGTGTCCCTATGTGGAGCATATTACATTGATCCAATGCAGAAGCTACAAAAACGTGGATAATAGTAGCATGATGTCCAAGAGGAAAGGCTACAGATGTCTCAGCAGAGAGAGATAAACTTAAAGGAACTTACCACTACCACTGCTATGTGTAATTCCAGGAGGAAATGAGAATCCAAAACCACCCTGACTGAAAAATTCCTGAATGATTCCTTTCTTGAATCTGCCAAAGAAGGAGAAGTGTTCAATTGCCACTAAAGAGTTTAGCAATGATAAAACAAAGATATAAAGAGAAATCAATTTCTGCTCTTAATTACTGCAGTGTTACTCTGGAATAATTCCACTAACTTCATTGGAATTACTCAAGGGTAACAGAGCAGAATTTCACCCATCCATGTTATTAGCTTGGAAATGGACAGTCCCAGGTTTGAAGTGAATGTGCAGATTGCCCACATGAAGGTGTAAAGATAAACTGCATTCTCAGACAATAATATATCTGGAGTCACTCAGTTTCCATTATGTCATTCCAGCCACATATGTTGTGCTCAGTGAAAAAGGTGACATTTTGCAAAAGAACTGTGAGTGCAATTGCATATTGGCATTCCTGGTACTATCCTGTACAGGGCTTTCCTTTCAGCCTGGCCTTTGAGCATATGGGACCAAACTCTGCTTTCATTTGCCCCTGTGAGATCCCCCTGACCCACTGGGTGTCAGAGGAGAATTCTCCCCTCTTGGGATTGTGTGGGTGTGCACTACATCAGAACTTGGCTCACTGCGTATAGCTTTCTCTCCAGTGCTTTTTCTTTTGCATGATACTGGGAGTTTTGCCTGAGTAAGGACTGTGTGTAATACTTGTCTTGGATTCTGAGGGTTAGATGCTGGATTACCCTATGCGAATATACAAGGGGGGAAAGGCTACAAAGATCATTCACTTCTTTGTACCCCGTACCAAGGCCAATCACAATCCTACTCTTGATGCTTGGAACATCCAAGAACAGGGAGAGGCTAGAATGCTGCTGGCACTAGAAACCCCAAAGGAATTGCAAAGGGGAACATTGATGAGCCCATGGCTTTGTTCCCCTTCTGCATTAACCAGAAGAGCTGATCCTGGGCAGGGGGAACCAGAGATTTTACCTTGTTAGAGGGTTTATCAGTGGCTGCTACCATGCATATTCTCTTAGTGCTCCCAGATGCATTGTACCTGATTCTGGGGTGATCCAAACCACACACCTATACTCACAAAATGGAGCCTCAAAAGAGCTGACTATGAGTCTATTTCTCTTATTAGTTTTTGTGATGGTGCTTTTACTATTAAATTTCTTCCTCCCAAGAATTCCTTTGTGCTTTCAGTATTTGTCATCATGGAACTGAGGCTCTTTGTTAAGGGCTTAGCTTGCTAGACAAAACTAAGAAGCATATAAGCCTGATGAGATAGCAATTTTCCCACTTAATTATAGCATGCCTGCACCAGACAGTAATAGAGATGTTCTAGTTTAAAATGAGTATTTCAGGGCTGGGAGATAAAGGGCTGCTCATCTCACACAAGGATGTAAACTAAACTTCCTAACCTAAGTAGAGTGCTGGTTATCGCAAATATAAAGGCCTGTCTGTATTTTACTAATAATTCTTTTATATGCAACTCTCAGACTCCTAGGACAGATCATATATCTCCCCCACCGCCTTTGAGGATGCTATTCATGCTGCTGATGGTCTCTCAAGACTTTCTCCAAGACCTACTAGCATATTTAATGTTACATTTAATGGAAAAACATATGGTGTTCACAATATTTTTGGATCCTACTTTATATCCCCTTCCACCAGCCTTTAGAAGACCTTCAATTCTACCTTTTATCTTTATCTATGTAACTAGGTGAGGCTAATGTCTATGCCAAGGGGTCTCAACATTGGGGGATGTAAAAAGTTTCAGGACATCCTGCCCATTCTGCCCTTCCACATTTCTGAATGGAAGGCGGGTCCTGGCGAGATGGGAGGAGAGGTCTAAGTATGAAAAAGGGGGTTGCTACGTGTAAAAGGTTAAGAATCAGAGATCTAGGCAATGCTACCCTTTGAAAGGAGAATAGACTGGTGCCAGTCTTCTCACTCACCTTTCCTAACCAGAAACCAAACTAAAAAACATTAACTTTACTGGAGTGCATTCTGATTTCACTTACATTGATGAAACGCCCATTGGCCCTAATGTGAACCAACTCAATGAATACATGTAATTTCTCTTTACCTGACAACTCATATCCTATGGCTATCAGCAACTGCTCATCTGGAATGACAAAATTCCTCAAGTAGTCTTATTTTAGATCCTGCTTGTTGGAAACTTAATGAGACAGGGGTGTGAGGACCGAGAACTCTTTTCAAATTTAAATTTTATTGGTCAGGAGAAAATATCTGTAATAAAGCTTTGAAAGATTTTGTTTCCCCATCTGTTCCCTCCTTTCTAAAGTGCTCAGAATCTGCTGATGAAAAATGCTATAACAGCCAGATATTATATTATTATTTATTACTTTATTATTAAAAAAAAATACAGGAAACATAGTATGGTACAGATTGGGAACTCCTATTTGTCAATCTATCTAAATATCTACTCATTGACTGTCATCTGACTACTTATAATAGCTGGTTGAAAAAGTTCAAATTTCAAAATGTCTGTAAATTAAAAACACAGGATAAATTTTGTGCAATATCTTTTGTTATTTTTCCACTTTTCCTAAATAGCTCTACTATTTAGCTATCAAGGTATTCATGCTGTACTCAACATCATGGTACCTGAATCGAGAATTTAGTCTGTAGCTGCATGACTACAAAGAACTTCCCATGTGTTACCATCCTGCAAACTATGTCCATTCAAGACATCATGGCAACAGCAACAGCAGGGACAGAGCTTGTGTCCTGAGTCTTTCCAATGACTTCAGTGAGGTTTGGATCAGCCTCAACAACAGAGGCCATTTGAACTAAAAGCGAATCTTCTTCAGCTGTTGCAGTATTAGGACCTCTTATTTAATCCTGGAAAACAATGGAAGCTGATGGTGTTCAGCAATAGAGGTGGGTGAACAACTGCTTTTTTTTTGGTTGGGTGGCAATTCCAAAAAAATTGAAAACACATCGATTCGGATTGAACTTGAAAATTTAGAATTTTGGGTGACCCAAGAATTGAGAGTCTATTCTGGGTCTGTTCCGGGGCTGGGGAGGGATGTTGAATCGGGGTCTCTCATGTTCCTGAGAGTGAGCTAAAGTTTACCCGGGGAGGTTGGGGGTGGGGAGACAGCAGCATCTACTTTTTCACTGACTCCTCTACTACCACCACCCTCCTCCTCCTCCTCCTCTCTCCCTCTACCCATTTTTTTTTTTAAATAGCCAAAGCTATTAGTGTCAAATTCACAAATAGTTTCAGGTCGACTAAAACTGCGTTTTTAATTTAAAAAAAAAAAAACAACAATCTATTTGTCCAAAAAAATTTGCCCAGTTTTACTCAGCACTTTTTAAGAATATATTAGAGACATAAAATGCACAAAGAAACAGCAGAAACTGTTTTGGGCCCTTACTCCACAATATTGCCATCTCACTACAGTAATATTGTAATACTACAGTGATACTGCATGGCCTCTGGGACTTCGTGAGTGCATAAAGTTCCAATAAGACAGCAATGAGTTTTGGTAACTACTGATAATCTGATGTCAGTAGTCTGTATGAAATAGGTTGATGGCCATAGAGAAGTGCCTAATTGATAGGCAGGCTTCCAGATTCCAAAGCCATCATTATAACTGGCAGTCTCAGCAGAGAGACGGAGGATTGAATGGGCATGGAGACTGAAACACACAAGGTGGTCCCTGCTGATTCATATGGATAAACATTCTACTGTCTCTTTTGTGGCTCAGAGTATATTAGGCTCCAGGGTGGTGAATCCAGCATCTTTTGTGCACACACACAAAAAAAGGGTTATAATTTTGTAAGGATAAGGGTAAAAACAATAGTGTTAATATTTACCTGACTGAAAAAGTCACTGGTGCTTGCAGAGTTGTTGTAGCCATGTTGGTCCCAGGATATTAGAGAGATAAAGTGGGTGAGGTAATATCTTTTATTGGACCAACTTCTGTTGGTGAAAGAGACAAGCTTTTGAGCTAATATCCTAGTTTCCAGATTTAAGGAGGATTATAACTACTTCACCTATGAAAAACATGTTCTTTTCCATAGTACAAGCAATTGACCAGTAGTATCAGGTTGCATTTCTGAGTCATCTTGCTCCATTTCCAATGGGTCCTATTGGGAGGTGATTCAAACTCCTTATAAGGCTTATTTCAACATAACAGTCTGCCCTGCTCCCCTGCAGCTTCCACCTGCTTGTCTTTATGAAACATTTACTGCAGAAATACTGTTAGTTGCTGTGCTGTATAATGTTGAGTGGAGCTCTCTCTACGCACTGCTTCCACATTATGGACCATATTATAATCTCGCTTACAAAAGTTCAACTTGACTGAAATCACTGGGGTTGCACAGATGTGAGAGAAGAATTTGGCTCTGTCTATCTCCACTCCTTCTATGATGGAGTCACTGAAGACCTTAAAGAAACTTGGGAAAGAAAAGTTATTATCAGTGATTAACTTACAGACTAGACGGCTTTAATTGCTTTCAGAGGAGTTCTGTACTGCTCAGAGAGAGCTGTTCCACAGTTTACTGATTTATATTACCTGTACTCAAGCTGACCACATCAGCGTACTGACCTATGGATTTCCAATGTCTCTTTTACACTACCTTCGTTTTTACAATGATGCATATCTTCTGCCTTGTTGTTCATCGAGACAAACTGGGTGAGGTAATATCTTTGTTTTACATTATACAACATGTTTGTTTTATATTTGTTACTTATCGTTATCTTAAATCCCAAGGTGTCCATTTTATTTTGTCCTAATTACTGCTATGTCTTTTTAGATCAATAGGGTTTGTTTTCCTTTTAGAAGGCGCTTACATATAGGTCTCACACATACAGCTGTACGTGAAATATATTCTTACTTGGGGACAGATTCTGATTTTATTTTATAACAGTTTTACATCAGTACAACTCTATTAACTGACTTACAACTGACCCTGAATCAAGCGCCAGGGTCAGATTTTTTTTAGGTGCATAAAAGGTGCAGACAGACAGCGAGTGGGATTTTCAAAAGCACCTAGGTGCCTAACTTTCATTGAAATCAATGGGATTGACAAATATATAGCAAATTCAAATGTAAAATGCCAGAGTACAAACAGGAGAGATAATTTTCCAATAAGCTTTCACTTCCATAATATACATATACAGTTTACTGCATGAGATAAACCGGTAGGCTCATCTTCCAGGGTTCGTTCAGATGTAGCTCAGTGCGTCCCAAGTCAGGTCGAAACTGGGAGGGTAACTTGTTGTCCCAGTGATAATGTACTTGTTTGGAATGGTGGATGAGGTTGCTAAGCATGGTGTTTAGCAGCTGGGGAATCCACATGCAGGGGAATCACTTTTGCCAGTTTCAGTAGCAGCCCATCCTTCCAAGTTGTCATATGCCACTGACAGATTGATAAAAGCAATACCGGTCTTGAGTTTTCATTGGAATCCGGCCTCAATGTTTATAGTGAAGGCCAGGACCTGGTCGCAGCAACTTCTGTACACTCAGGAACCAGCTTGCTCCTTAGGTAGCCTAGCATCCACAGCGGGCCCAGTTTTGGTTCAGAATCAGACATTCCCCTATCACCTGGTAGGTGGTACTCAGGAGGGAGCTTGAGCTATAGCTAGAAGGGTCATCTGCTGGTTTTCCAGGCTTTAGGAGTGCAATGACCTTGGCTTCTCTCCACATGCAGGGGATTTCACTGGTCTCCAGGGTGTTGGTGAAAAGCTGCATCATCCACTTCCATGCCAGTGGACCCAGGTTATATAGGAACTCAGGATTGGTGCCATCTTTCCCTGCTGCTTTTCCCAGTTTTGTAGCTGCAATGATCTTCTGACTTGCAAATGGTCCAGACCATTGGGATGATGGCACACATGAGGACATCACCTACCAGCGTTGATGCCGGACTTATCTCCAATACTTTATCCTCTGGCTGTTTTGATGTCCACAAAAGTTTAGAAGCAATGGCATTGGCTTTTACCTGCAGCCTCATGTGTGGGGTTTGCAGCTCCCAGATGTCTCAGCAGGTTCCAGGTTCATCTGCTTGAGTGTGTGAAGTTTAGATCTTCTATGCATTCAAGCCACCTTTTCTGCTTTGCTGCATCCAGTGCCTCCACGAGGGCTTTTCCAATTTCTGGGTCTCTACATTTGTCATATTTGTGGAGGAGCTCTTGGCTCTCTGCATTACAGCAGTGTGTGTACAATGACCTTTGTCCCCGGGGGATGTTATTCTTTGCAGTGGAGATTAAGAGTTCAGGAAAACAGTCAAAAGTCTTCAGCATTGGGGGAATGCAGGAAATTGTATGCTCTACAGTCATAGTGAAATTGGACCACTCTGCTTTTTTTGAAGTTCTAGCATGGTGGCAGGTGTGAGCAGGGAACTGGGATTAAAATGCTTATTTGGGTCAGAACTGGTCTGTGCTGGTTGTTCAGGAAGTCATCAAGGACAAGCGGCAATGTGGGTATCAGTGTGCCTGTATCATCTTTAGAGATGAACATCAGGCCAGGGCAATACCTTCTGCCCCATCTTGCACAGTGGAAAGTGAAGCACTGTTTTGCATAAATAGTTTATAAAGGGTTAATGAGGTCAGTAGATGTGTTATAAGGGATTAACCAATTGTTCTAGATTGTTGTCAAGTCCAACAGGTAAACTTTAGTAATAAGCAACAGCCATCTATAACACCTTCTGTTGATTTACGGATCATCATCACTAGCAAATGCCACTCATGTCTGTAATATGCTTATAACATCTATTAATTATTTAATAATCCTTTATAAAAAGGCACCTTACCAAACTGTGACCCAGTGTCATAACCGCTTACACCTCCAGTTACATCTGTGCAGTTTCCCTGCCTGTATGGGTGTTGCATGGGTGTAAGTGAGGGCAGAATTGAGTCAGCCATAGCTAAATCCGTTCCTGGGGAGGTTACTGACCTAGGGCTGGTCTACGCTATAAAGTTAGGTCAGCTTAACTACATTGCTCAGGGCAGTGAAAATGTTCACCTCCCCGTGCAATGTAATTAAACCAGTCTAAGCCCCAGCGTAGACGCTGCTAGCGCAATGCAACAAGTCTTCCATTGACCTAGCTACCAACTCTGGGAAAGGTGGATTTACTACAGCAACAGAAGAATACCTTCCATTCAGGTAGTAAGTAGGACCAAACTCATGGAGGACTGGAAATAACAGTCAATAAGACAATACTGATGCAAAAAAAAAAAAAAAAGCAAGCATAATTCTGGGATATATTAGCAGGAGTGTTGTAAGCTAGACATTGGGTGAAACTGTTTCAGACAGATCTCTGATAACGCTGTCCTCGGGAGCCAAAAAATTTTACCGTGTTATAGGTGAAACCGCGTTATATTGAACTTGCTTTGATCCGCCGGAGTGTGGAAACTCCCCCCCACACACACACCCCGAGCACTGCTTTACCCAGTTATATCAGAATTCGTGTTATATCAGGTCGCATTATATCGGGGTAGAGGTGTACTTAGCTCTCACATAGCACTTTTCATCGGTAGGTCTCAACATGCTTTATAAATAAGAGATCATTATCCCTGAGGCACACAGATGTGAAGGGATGTTCCCAAGATCACCCAGCAGGCCAGAGCCAGGAATAGAATCCAGGTCTCTAGAGTTGAACACTAGACTTTTTAACTTCTGAATTAATTGATTGTCAATTAACTTGAGGTAGTTAACACATCTGTGAAGGCTAGTGGGGGGGCACTCTTCAACCATTTTTTCCAGGCCATCAATATTTGGACTAGAGCAAAGAACACAAACACTACAAGGGTCTGTCCACACAAGGAATAATGATGTATTTTAACATGGTTTGAGACAAGTTGGACTTTAATATGTGCTAGCTGGTTTTGTTGTAGTAGAGACTCCCCACTAGGATTCACCTTGGCTGGTGAACAATGATTTACAATACAATCCGCCCTGTATGGTAGGATTTTAACACATGTCAGAAAGATATTAAAACATCTTGCTTTAAAAATACACCATTATTCCTAAGCCTTGTCTCCACTAGGATAAAAAGAATGTGGGTGTTTTTTTTAATTGTGCTAGCTAGCTTATTTTAAACTCTAGTGAAGGCAGAACAAGTTGTAGTTTTAACATGTTAGCTGGTAGGAGCCTTGGGTTCCCTTTAATCAGCTAATGTGTTAAATCTACAATTTACGTTGCCCGCACAAGGATTTTAACACATTAGCTAATGTAAAAAATGCATCTTTATTCGTAGTGAATAAAGGCCTTTTAGAGTGAGCCTAGTGAAGATGTCAAGTGACTGATCAAAATCTAAACACTGTATGTACATGTTTATCCACAGGAATTCATCTAGCAATCTCAGGTACCAATAGCCATTAAGCCAAGGCAACATGGGCTGCTTCAGCCTGTGCTGCCATGGCTTCACTGCTACTGCTAGATTATACTAGCTCAGGGACGTCTACATGTGCTGCAATCACATCTTCGTTTGCAGTGTAGACAAACTCTTAGTGGCAAGTTTCCCCTGCAGAGTGTGGCAGATCCGAGGTAACATTCACAGAGAGTCAATGCTGTTATCTCCCATTGCACACTCTGGCAGAAGCAGAATGCAAGCTGGGGGACAATAGGCAATGGCAACATGGCTATTAGTCTTGCTGTGCTGCCATGTGTGGTAGGGAGACAGCAGCTGTATGGATGGTAATCCCTCCACACAGCTCCCTCAGGGCCATAGGGTTAGTTGCCAGGATTCCCATAGATTCCGGACTCCCACTCTCATTTTCTCAAGCCCCATCCCTGCCTAGTCTGCTCTCCTGCCCTGCAGATTCGGGCCCAGAATGTGCAGTCTCCATTGGTGCAGTAGAACTTTTGCATTCATTTCTTCCTCTCCACCCATTTTTGCACAGAGGAGCACATGGAATAAAGTTATTGAAAGGGAATTTTGTCTTGCAAGCTTAAGAGCTGATAGCCCTAAAACATGGCTGCAGCATAGATGCACATAGGGCAATTCAGGAGAGGGTGCTAGGGTGGCCTAGTGGTTAGGGTGCTAGCTAGAGACCTGGGTTCAATTCTCTGCTCCAACACAGACTTCCTGTGTGACCTTGGGCAAGTCACTTAGTCTATCTGTGACTCAGTTCCTTATGTGTAAAATGGGGATAATCGGACTGCCCTACCTCCCTGGGATGTTGTTCAGGTAAACACATTAAGATTGCAAAGTGCTCCAATGCGATGATAGTTGGGGACATACAAGTATCTAGGATAGACAGGATGGCTTTAGTGACATTTGCACTCATGCAGTCCTAGCTGACAAAGCACTGGGCTGTGTCCCCAGCACAAGTTGTTAAAGGAGCCTGAAGGCTGCTCTAATATGTGACAGCTGCCAGTAACCTCAAAGGGCCAGTATAGCAACTGGGGATCACCACAGCATAGGATAAGCCATAGCCATACCTCCGACTTGAGGGGATTGAGTAGGAGCTGTTATACCAATTCCTGAGCTCCATGACAATGGAGGGATCCTCCCACACCAGAGTGATACTCCCATAGCCAGCTATGGTAGCTTTACATCTGCTTTTGTCTGGTGGAGCAGCTGAAAGTGGCCATAACATAGTCAAACATAGGGTCCCATATCTCAGTTATTTAATTCATTCTAAATGTATTTTTTAAATAAGCAATTAAGCGAAAAATCAATCCTGGGTCCAGTGTCTACTCAACAGTCTACTGAAACTTAGGTAAACAGTCAGTTGCATCTATCAGTGGCATCTACATGCCTCACACAGCACCTAGATACTAGAGTGAAAGGCACTTGAGAAATGTGTATGAAAGACAGATGAACATTTTTAAAATATAAAACATTTTAAAAGGGATTTGTGGTCTAGAGGCCACACCCAACAATGAGAAACTAAGGAGTCCCAATGTATGTAGCTTACAAAAGCCAAAGAAACTATTAACTGTGATCTACAAGAGAAGATTTCTGATACCAGAGAGCTTTTCAACCTTTAATTTAATACCAGACAATTGCAGAATAATATCCAACGGCTGGAAGTTTTCTGAAAGCCAAGTTCAAACTGCAAATAAGATGCAAATTTTTTAACAGAGAGGTGAATCAACCATTGGAACTGGGACTGGTCAAAAGTTTTCCATGCTACTATATTTTGACCAAAAAATGGGTTTTTGAATACACAAAATATTTGCAAAAAAAATGTTTGTTTTCCATGGAAGTTATCAAGTTTTCATCAAACAAATGAACATCCCAAACCCAAGAAGTATTACAGTTCAGATATGCTACTACTGCAGCTCCTCATGGTAGCTCTAATTTAGTTGCCTTATGTCCTCATGGTCCTCTATGGGCCAGGCTATGCAGCCACACTCCTATTTCCACAGATGCACCATGGCCGGGGCTCCCATGATGTATCACCTCTCTGCAGATGGGAGACTGATGCATCGTGGGAGATGTAGGCTGACTAGGTAACCCAGCCTACAGAAAAGAATTGGAAAATGAGGCGCCTGAACTACAACCCCCATAAGGCCTCACAGCAACATCTCTGAATCAAACTATTTCATTTTTCAGCCAAAATATCTTGCATTTCAATTTTTTAACCAAAAAGTTGACTTTTCCATGGAAAAAAACATTTTCTGGCCAGGCTTCCTAACTGGAACAGACTACCAAGAGATATGATAAATTCTCTATCACTTAGTTTTTTAGTCAAGACTGGATATCTTTCTAAAAGATTTGCTCTAGTTCAGCCACAAGTTGTTGGGCTGGATTCAGGAATCACGGTGAAACTATGATCTGGACTATCCAAGAGGTCGGACTAGATGGTCTTGTGTGGCCTTAAAGGCTATTAACCTGTGAACATAATAAAAAACTTGTTTTTAGTGGGGCCTCAGAAGAAACAGAAGCCCTAGAAGGGTTGGTAATATTCTGAACCGCTGACCCAGGCCATAATTTCTCTCAGCCATATTGCTAGGAAAGCTATGAAAGAAGATGAAAGATATTTTAGTAAGCAAGGGACAAAAATAAGAAAGGAATATGAAGGAAGGGCAATTAAGCTGCTAGAGAAGCAGGCAATTTGCAAAATGAGAAGCGAGAAAGCAAATGGAGGAAGAAAGGCAAGGTAACTGACCATGTGGGAAGTGGGCTAAATCTTAATTTCCCTGCACATTCAGATTTTTTCCTGGGCACTGTGTAGGAACCCCTCTTGACTTAGTTCTTAGAAACCCTCCAGGAAAAAAGTTACACAGATGGCAGAAATTGGGTACAAGAGGAGTCTACTGTCATTTCTCCCATTAATTGATGGAAATGTAAAATTCATTAAAAAGATTCCAAATTTCAAACATCCCTAATGATCATGCAACTTCCCTCATCAATGCATAATAGAACAAAAGGGAGAACTGTGCATTAAGAATGATTTTTACCATTTTCCATTGCCTTTCATTAAAATAGCTTTTTTGAAATAAACTTTTGCAGCAGAAGTTATATCCCACCAGAAGCTATACCCCAGATCTGCTTAGATGGGATAAATGCATTAGGAAAAAATATCAGACATCCCTTCACTATGTTTGGCCAATGCCCAACTACCCATATAAGCTTGAGTTATAGGCAAAGTAAAAACATCATCATGCTTGGTTTTGCCTTTCATTGCTACTCAGTAAGTTACAATTACAAAATCAAGAGTGGTAGGTCTTTACCTCTTTCCTTCTGGGAGGGGACTTTGCCAAGACTTTTGGAGTATCTGAACAGTGTGTCACACAAGATTAGAATCTGAGCTGCTGCTTTCCTTCCTCCCACCTGAGTGGCAAGGGGATGTTGAGTCTCTAATTGTGGGTTTCTCCATGAATGCTGCTTTGCATACCATTTCAGCTTAATTGTGAAGGCTCTCCTGGGATTTAAAAAGAGAATGCGGATAGGATGCTCATTCCAGCCCGTATGATCTAACAGGTCTTGTTTGGCACAACATCTTTAACGTCCACCTTCATCGTAACAAATATAAACCTTTTCTTATGAGAGCGTGGCCAGCAGTGAGGAGATACTGAAGAGACTGGCGCTTTAGAAGTAGAGGGGGAGATATTCAAGTAGGAGTTAAACACCCAACTCTCAACAGCTTCCAATGAAAGCTAGATGCTTAACTGCCCTTTGTGCCTTTGGAATTGTTTCCCAAAATTGATTAGGCAGGTATAGGTAGCATCAACCAATGTATGCTTTGGTTTCTATAGTTGTGGGGCCTCAAAAACTTCCTTCCTTGTCAGAGTCCTCTTCTTCCAAGTACATTTCAGGCTTCCTCTCAACTTCAGTTTAGCTTTTGAAGAGGAACAGTCCATCCGTAACACATAGCACAGACTTCCCTTGAGCTAGAGAAAGCTTAAAAAAAGAAATCACCCTTGAAAAATAGCATGAGCTTAAATTATTGCAAAAAAAGGTTTGTGAACTTGCACTAGCTTTGTGAACTCTGCAAGGCCAGAAAACAGTGAAAGATGTTTACAAATCATGCTTGCTCCCTCATGGCATGTTCTTTCCTATTTACAAACCTACAGTGCACTGTATTTGAAGGTTATCAGAACATTGTTCACACGTTGCACAATGTTATAGAATCATATGTTACAGAACAGAGCTGTAGAGCAGTTGGATCACTGTGGAGGTGGTGACAACAAGAGTTGAGCTAATAGCAAGACCTCTTGAACTACTGGTTTTTTCCATGATTACTTTGCCTTTGAGATATGAATTTTATTTTGTACTCATTTGTTCCATTTTATTTTATTGTTGGAAAATCAGGCAGGCCAATTCTGGTTCTGAGAGGGTCAGAAAGAACAAGGGAGATGGAAGATGAAGGGCAGGGAACATGATGAAATTGGTTGAAATGCTTTTATTTTCTGTATTTGTTCTGCTATAAAATGAATGTGGAGATAAAGGCCTTGGTGTTGGATTTAAAAGTTAAATAGGATCAGCTGAAAAATAGCCTGTACCATGCTGGGAAAAACATCAATTTTTAAGGTTTCTGCACCTGGATTTTGACTTGTTGAAGAGGAAAGATAGTCAGAAGGGCATAACTGAGTAGGCAGGGATTTAAATTCAATCAGATTTCAAGAGAGCAAAGATCTCCGCAAAAAGTTCATGAGACAGGAGAGCCTTTGAGGAGTAAATTATTTATTTCTGTCTCTGGATTTGTGAGGCAACAAAAGAAATAGTCACTGTGTCCCTGCTGCAGTTTATACCACTGATAGTTTGTGGCTCCAGAGCCACATGTGGGGCACCAGAAGTGAAATCCCTGGGATTGGTTTGAATCCTTGTGTTCTCAAGAACACATGCGAAGAAGCACAAATAGTGATGAATAGACTAGAGTCACCAGAATCCCATTGCAGGACACAATTAACTCCCATTGGTTACTCATATACTCATATCCTGCCGTTAAAGGACTGAGCGCAGGATTTGTGAACCTCCGCAAATAAAAACTTAAGGGAAGGTCACACAAAGCTCTGCAAGCTCAGCCCAGGAGTTTCATACAAATATCAAGGCTTCCACATGCGGGGCCCGCACCTGGTCGAAACACTTTTGTTGAGACAGGTTTCCACTGGAAAAATGTAGTTTGTCTAAATCAAAGTGCTTTGTGAGCATGTGTCTATTTGCACAACATTTTTGATGGGACAAAGTTGAAACATTTCAATACATTTGTTTCAAATTGTATATATCTTTTATGGTATAACGTTTTCACATTATCAAAAAAATGTTTCCACATTATTGAAATGAAGTGATTCCATTGTTCTGAAATGAACTTTTTCAGAATTTTTGTTCCGGGGAAATTTTGAAATGTCAGCTTTTTGTTGAGATACTAAATGAAAACAAATTTCCCTGTAACAATGTGGCCTGTCCTTTTAAGGAACCAGGGGCCTTGGGCCAGTCAGCCCTGTTCAATTAGCCCTGCCCAGCTATACCTGTGCAGGGTTGGACTTGAGAGGAAGAGGCCAGCAATGGGGGCTGGCTGGAGGGGAGAGCAGAAAGTTGTGAGGAGCCAGAGAAGAGCACAAGGCAGGCAAGACCTAGGGAAGTCTCCAAGCAGGAAGGCCTGGGAGTGGTTGCTTGGGAAGAAGCAGGGAGCAAACCAAAGGAGCCCAGGAGGGACTGAGGGTAGAGATAGAATGGAGCCCAGGAAGAGTGAAAGCTGATTCCAGAGGGTGGGCAGAAGAGTGCTTGAATCAGAGGATGGAAGACAAACCGGAAGGAGGGTGGACCCAGTTCGAGACTAGGACAAAGACTTTCTTTGTCTTGGACTTGGATGCCCAAGTCTGTTAATGACTTACATGTGGTGCTGCAGTGACTTGATCCTGTAAGTCACCAAAGCAGCCCAAAAGGCATTGGTCAGTGGGCGGAGTCAAGGAAGACCATGGGGAAGCTGCAACATCCCACTGTGTCAGGAGAGGATACCCCAGGACAGTGATTTTTGCTACACTCCCATGGAACAAATATTTCCATTTCTGACCCGCTGTAATTGCAGCAATGACTGGAGAGGCAATCTGAAAGAACAAACAAACAAACATTTGGAAAAAATAGGCAATGTTCTCAAAGCAGTGATGTTTACAATATATTTCTGGTAAGCATGGTAGCTCACTCTATTTTACCATGCGTTAAGCTGGTACTCCATCACCGTGTAAAACAGATTCACCTATCTACAGTATGCTGATATATTTCCCCTACTGCCTGTCTTAGGTGATAACACTGCTGTCCATCAACAAAGTATCTGGCACATAAAACCAATATGTAATAGGGAAGTCCCTACTGGAATTCATGTCGTCTCTGGCATTTTTCTCTTCCCACTGCCTACAGGAAGGCTGACACACTGGGCTTTCTTCTGGATCCACTCTAGTTATTATTCCTATAAATTGTTACCCATAATTACTATGTTACAAATATATTTTCATTGCCTACTCATCCCGGAATTCAGCTCTATACTGTACTGAAGAAACCCTTAGTGCAGGCAGAGATGTGATAGTTATTTATTAATCACTCATTGCCTAAGTATTGTTCTAAATAGCCTTTATATATCTGCCTAGTTAAAAATAGAGATTACTACAAACAGTTCTCTATGACTATTCATTTCAATGTTTAAGCTAGTTCCATTAGGCCCTGGTCAACCCCCTTTTGTCTGTGCTTTCTGCAGGCATTTGAGTATTCCAGGCTGAATATTCATGAAAAGCAAAATCTAAGCAGCCGTACATAAGCTATAATACAATTATACATCCCAATTATACATACAAAATGATGGGTTCTAAATTAGCTGTTACCACTCAAGAAAGATCTTGGAGTCATCATGGATAGTTCTCTGAAAACATCTGCTGCATATGCAGCAGCAGTCAAAGCTAATGGATTGTTAGGACCCATTAGGGAAGGGATAGAGAATACGACAGAACATAATATAATGCCACTATATAAATCCAAGGTAAGCCACACCGTGAACACTGCATGCAGTTCTGGTTGTCCCATCTCAAAAAAGATATTAGAATCGGAGAAGGTACAGAGAAGGGCAACCCAAATGATTAGGAGTAAGGAATAACTTCTACATGAGGAGAGATTAAAAAGACGGGCACTGTTCAGTTTAAAAAAGAGACAACTAAGGGGAGATATGATAGATGTCTCATGTAAAATCATGAATGATGTGGGGAAAGTGAATAAGGAAGTTTTGTTTACCCTTTGACATACACAAGAACCAGGAATCACCCAATGAAGCTAATAGGCAGCAGGTTTAAAATGAACAAAAGGAAGTAATTCTTCACATAATGCAATGCAGAGTGGACTTGTGGAACTCATTGCTAGGGGATGTTGTGAAGCCCAAAAGTAAGATGGTCAGGGATGCAACACTATGCTCCAGGTATCCCTAAACCTCCTACTGCCAGAATCTGGGACTGGATGATAATTGTCCTGTTCTGTTCATTCCCTCTGAAGCATCTGGCACTGGCCACAGTTGGAAGAACATAAGAACCGCCATACTGGGTCAGACCAAAGGTCCATCAAGCCAAGTATCCTGTCCTTTGACAGGTGGCCAATGGCAGGTGCCTCAAAGGGAATGAGCAGACAGGTTATCATCAAGTGATCCATGCCCTGTCACACAATCCCAGCTTCTGGCAAACAGAGGCTAGGGACACCATTCCTGCCCATCCTGGCTAATAGTTTCATGGAAGATAGCCATTGATGGACCTATCTAGCTCCCTTTTGAACCCCGTTATAAGTACTGGCCTTCACAACACCCTCTGGCAAGGAGTTCCAGAGGTTGACAGTGCATTGCGTGAAAAAATATTTTCTTCTGTTTGTTTAAACCTGCTACCTATTAATTTCATTTGGTGGCCCCTTGTTCTTGTATTATGAAAAGGAGTAAATACCACTTCCTTATTTACTTTCTCTATACCACTCATGATTTTATAGACCTCTATCATATGCCCCCTTAGTTGCCTCTTTTCCATGCTGAAGTGTCCCAGTCTTATTAATCTCTCATCATACGGAAGCCATTCTATACCCCTAATCATTTTTGCTGCCCTTTTCTGAACCTTTTCCAATTCCAATATATTGGAAGACAGGATACTGGGCTAGATGGACCATTGGTCTGACCCAGTGTTGCCATTCTTATGTTCTTACATTAAATACTTGCATAAAGCTATTTTTACTTTTGCTTCCTGCAAGCATTTCCACAGGAAACTTAATTACAGTCCCCCAATGAGGAAACAGAATCAATGCCATGTAATTCATGTCTGTGATCAATCACGGTTAAACAACAGCTCAAAGAGCAAGGCATGGGGAAAACAAATTATTAAAAGTTTGAGAATTTAATGCATTTGAGGAAAAATGTAGATCTGTTCATAGACATTCCATGAACAGAAAAGGAGGTAAAATGTATCAGGTAAGTTTGTTATGCCATCATTCAGTCCATTCTGGTGAAAAATGACTATGAATTGATAAAGAAATATCTGCAATTATATATTCTGCCTGACACAATCCTTCAAAGTGAGGGTGAACCAATCAAGAATATCCACCAGTTTCTTAGGCATGAATAAGCTGAATAGACAGAAGGTCAATTTAATTCAATAGGAAGGTTCGGTTTATTGTGTTAGTTCTCTCCCTGCAACCCTTGAAAAGAGAAACCTGCCTCCACAGCTGCAAAAAAAAAATATATATATATAGTTTCTATTTCTATGGTATTTCACATCTGAGGCTCTCACTAATCACTAACCACCCTAATCTCTGCTTAGAGTTGTCTGGAACATTTTGACAAATGAAATTTCAATGAAAAACAAATGAAATTTCATGCAGATTTTTGCAATATTTCCTTTCCCCATTTCCACAACTCTCTCTACAGAGTAAATAGTCTATGCATTTTCTTGGTGGGCAAACAGGATTTGAGAAGTGAAATGGCATGCCCAAAATCACGTAATAAATCAATTGCAGAGCCCAGAATATAATCCAGCAGTCCTGACTCCCTGTCCCCTGCTCCCTGTCCCCTGCTCTAACCAACTGAAGATGCAGGCTAAAGAACTGCCCAAGAAGAGAGGTGCTTATGCACAGCTTTAAGCTAGAGTAATTCTTCTCTGTGGCTACATGTTGGAGAACAGCTAACTTCAATTCTGTCCTATGATATCCTCAAAATCTATCCTTGCTGACAGGTACATTCCCCAGGTCAGCCAAAGATAGATATTTAGCATTGGTTCTTACCTCCCCCACTCCCCGAATCAAAATTAAGTAAATAAATACCAATCCATGGCAAAGTGAAACCCTTGGCTCATCTCGGGAATGGACCTTTCAGTCAAGGAAACGCACAGCAGTTTTGGTTCTTAGCATCTGTATTGGTCAGCCTGACAGACAGCTGGCCTAATGATCAGGCAGTAGCTTCAGAGTTCTTTCTAGATTGCTCATTCTAGAGAGGGTCCAGTGGGCTTCAGTCTCTCCTGTATGTCCACTCTTCAGGGTTCTGTCACAACAGAGGGAAAGAGAACCCAGGCCCTCCTACTCCACCGGGTCTTGACCCAGGGCCCTAAAGAGATGTTGCAATGCCAGACCACCCATTGGTCAACCCCAGATTTCACTCCCCCAGGTCACTTCCTACCAAGCTGTGACTCCTCCATCTGGGGCATGGTCCCAGTCTTAGCAGTGCCAACTTCATCTGCCAGGGATCGATGTCCCATTCTTCAGGGCCTCTCATGAGTTTCCAGCTCCAAAAGTGAGGAGGGGGGGAGGATATAGATCACCATTCCCAGAGTGGCCTTACCAATGCTATAGTTACTCTGCCAACAGCTCCAGGCATCGGCCTCACTTCCTACTGCAGAACTGTAACTCCTTCCCCCCCATCACTCGCCTACTGGTGCCCTTTTAAACAGTCCCACCTGGAGCATTCCCTGCAGCTGCTAAGGGGCAGGGCCTCCTCTCTGGCCCAGCACTGCCCCATGCCTTGCTGTGGTTTACAGTGGGGTCTGTAAGCCCCAGCATAGCATCCTTAATGTTCTTCTCAGATATTGGATCAAGGACTCTCCAAGCAAACTCAACGGAGGACAGTCTCATTAACCCCATTTTACAGATGGGGAAACTGAAGCACAGAGAGGTGAAGTGACTTGCCAAGAACACCCAGCAAGCTACTGACAGATCCATGAGTACAACCCAGTTCTCCCGAGTGCCAGTCCAGTGCTCAATCCACTCGGTGACACTCCCTACCCTTTATAAGGGCAGGAGTCTGTCTGTTCCTTATGAGGGTGCACAGTGGAAGCAATCAAGATGGGATTACTTATGGAGGAGATGGTGAGAAAGGGTACCAGAATCAAGACCAGGCAAAGTAACCACCTTTATCCTAAGTCCCTCTCCAGCCCCCCCACCTTCCCCAACATTTAGCAGTGGTATACAGATGCTCTGGTTCCCTGTAGACATGCGCTCACAAAAGCAGGCCTCCCTTTCATTTCATTTGGTTGGTTCCCGTCCTCCCCACAGTCTGCTGATATCACTAGTTATGTTATCCATCTAACTTAGGGCTAGATCATGTCCCATACCTGCATGTGGATGGAGTAATCCCAACCTAGGAAGAGCACCAGGAGACATTCTGCCCCACTGAGTTCAATGGGATGTCTCACAGAGTAAAGGACTCCTTAAAGAGGGTAAAGGATAGGAGAATCTGATCCATCAGGATCAAGTCTGGGAAAAAGAAGCAGGTGGCTCCAGAGTGAACCCAAAGCAAACCTCACAGGTGCACACTGAAGCAAATCAATACCAAAGACAAGCCTCATAGAACTCGTGTTTGACTGGAACCACTGAGTTTCGCACAGCTCTAGCTGCTGCCTTTTGCAGAGCCTTTTTTTTTTTTAAATGTGAATTAAGCACTGCCAGGCCATTGGAGAAGGGCTATTTACCTCCTCAGAACTGTCAGTAACTTTCTGTGACACATAGGGGGCCCATAGCTCTTCCATGAGCCAGCAACTACAGCGGCTGTTTTGAGGCCACTGAGCTTACTCTCACACGCATTATACAATGTTAGCATTTTAACAGAGACCTGCCTTGTACACACACTCTTTTGCATCTGCTTTGCCATCTGCAGTTTGCAGATGGTCCATTTTTTGCTCCTGAAAAATATATTAGTTTCTGCCATGTTTATATTTGAAAACCCTCTGCCACTTCTCAGTAAGGGACACCCACCAGGTGTGTACAAGAACATGGTTCATTTGATAATTTTCTCCTACCTTCAGAGAATAGGGAGATTTTTTTCAGAAGAGCTTAAATGATGTCAGAGGCTATGTCCCACTCACTGTCAGTGAGATTTAGGCTCCTTGGTGCCCAAGTCACTTTTGAAAATGGACTTATGTTCTTAAGTCTTTATGTGCTATTGAAAATGTTGCTTTTGGCTAAGGTCCTAGATTGATTATAAGGAGATATTCACTTCATGAATACAGACTGCATCTCAAACAGGTCACATCTCAACACAACACAAGGGATGGGGTGGGATCCTCACCCCTTCCCTGGCCCATTTATGTCTCTACCAGAGAAGCGTAGAGGGACCCTAAAAGCCTAGTTCTGGCTAGGGGAGAACTCCCTTGGCACAAGCACTGTAGGAGACAGATGTAAAGCTGAAAGCGCAGACATGGGAGACATAGACAGAGCCCTGGCTGGGATGATTTAGTTGGGAATTGGTCCTGCTTTAAGCAGGGGGTTGTACTAGATGACCTCCCGAGGTCCCTTCCAACCCTAATCTTCTATGAGTCTATGATAGTGCAGGTCCAGCGGGTATCTTAAAACAGTCATAGAGGCCTATCTAAGTTATGTTACATCAGGGATCTCTCCTGCCCCCTAAGCAGGCCAGAATCAAGAGGGTACAAATGGGGCTTAAAGCTATCTTAACATACCCCACTGCTGAGATGCAAGCTCTGTGCTTGCACCTCTAATAGGCCCACATAGGATCACTGGGGCTCATTCTTTACAGAAACATTCAGTTACATTGTACAACAGAAACACTCCCATTTACAGAAATACTCCCATTTCAGAGAAACACTTCACAGAAACACTCCCATTACAGAGAGGCTAGTTTACCTATGGTAAATTGTGGAATGAGAGTAGCATAAGAGAGAGGAGAGAGAGCATATTTAATGGACACATTAGCTGGAGAAACACCGAACAAGAAGCCCAGAGTGGAAGTGACATCAAGAGATTAAATCAAGATGACATCCAAAAAGCGACAACAGAGATCCTGCTGCTCCTGTGATTGCTGCTGCTGCTATTAGGACTCATGCCATTCAGCCAAGCAACTGCGGCTCCCTTTTGGGGAACCAATTTAGGATCTGCTTCAGTGGCTGTAGTTTAAGAGTAAGGGCAGCAGGAGTTGAAACTGGGAACTTGGCAGGCATACTGCAGAGAAGGGGACTTTTTGTGAGTGCATGTGTGAATCACTAAGCCTTCACATTCCTGCCACATCTCTTCTTTTCATTGTCATCTTTTCCTGTCTAGGGGACACAGAATATAAATGTCAAATGTGACTAGTGGGTATCCAGTCTATTTTAAAATAATCACAATAGTTTATCTTCCACTGCAAAGTTTGCAAACTAGGGAGCTGGAGGAATAAGGGGCCTGATCCTGCAGCCCTTATGGATGTTTCTGTAGGGGGTGCTTCAAATACAAAGCCCTGTGAAATCTAGGCCATTTAGTTATTTACTTAAATATGAGGATTTGGATACTTAGCATATGAATCATAATTAGGGCTGTCGATTAATCGCAGTTAACTCACATGATTAACTCAAAAAAATTAATTTTTAAACCTCGATTAATCACAGTTTTAAATCACACTGTTAAACAATAGAATACCAATTGAAATGTATTAAATATTTTGGATGTGTTTCTACATTTTCAAATATATTGATTTCAATTACAACACAGAATACAGAGAGTACAATGCTCACTTTATATTATTATTATTTTTATTACAAATATTTGCATTGTAAAAATGATAAACAAAAGAAATAGTCTTTCCATTCATCTCATACAAGTACTGTAGTGCAATCTCTTTATCATGAAAGTACAACTTACAAATGTAGATTTTTTTGTTACATAATTGCATTTAAAAACAAAACAATATAAAACTTTAGAGCCTACAAGTCCAATCGCTCAGACAAACAAGTTTGTTTATAATGCTACCCTCTTCTTATATACGTCACCTGAAAGTGAGAGCAGGCATTTGCATGGCACTTTTGTAGCCGGCATTGCAAGGTATTATGTGCCCGATATGCTAAACATTTGTATGCACCTTCATGCTTCGGCCACCATTCCAGAGGACATGCTTCCATGCTGATGATGCTCATTAAAAAATGTGTTAATTAAATTTGTGATTGAACTCCTTGGGGGGAGAATTGTATGCCTCCTGCTCTGTGTTTACCCGCATTCTGCCATATATTTCATGCTATAGCAGTCTCGGATGATGACCCCGTACATGTTGTTCATTTTAAGAACATTTTCACTGCAGATTTGACAAAACACAAAGAAGGTACCAATGTGAGACTTCTAAAGATAGATACAGCACTCGACCCAAGGTTTAAAATCTGAAGTGCCTTCCAAAATCTGAGAAGGATGAGGTGTGGAGCATGCTTTCAGAAGTCTTAAAAGAGCAACACTCTAATGTGGAAACTACAGAACCTGAACCACCAAAAAAAGAAAATCAACCTTCTTCTGGAGGCATCTGACTCAGATGATGAAAATGAACATGCATTGGATCACTATCTAGCAGAGTCCGTCATCAACATGGACGAATGTCTTCTGGAATGGTGGTCAAAGCATGAAGGGACATACGAATCTTTAGTGCATCTGGCACGTAAATATCTTGGGATGCCGGCTACCACAGTGCCATGCAAACGCCTCTTGTTCTCACCTTCAGGTGACATTATAAACAAGAAGTGGACAGAATTATCTCCTGCAAATGTAAACAAACTTGTTTGTCTGAGCGATTGGCTGAACAAGAAGCTGAGCGATTGGCTGAACAAGTCCGAGTGGACTTATAGGCTTTAAAGTTTTACATTCTTTTATTTTTGAGTGCAGTTATTTTTTTGTACATAATTCTACATTTGTAAGTTCAACTTTCATGATAAATAGATTGCACTACAGTACTTGTATGAGGTGAATTGAAAAATACTGGTTCTTTTGTTTTTTACAGTCCAAATATTTGTAATAAAAAATAAAGTGAATACTGTATATTTTGCATTCTGTGTTGTAATTGAAATCAAGATATTTGAAAATGTAGAAAATATCCAAAAATATTTAAATAAATGGTATTCTATTATTAATAGTGTGATTAATTGCAATTATTTTTAAATCATGCAATTAATTGCAATTATTTTTTTAATTTATATATATAATTTTATATATATTTAATTTATAATATAATTTTTGCTTGACAACCCTAATTATAATTAATAATCACCAGGACAGGGCTAGTAAGTGAGAGTGACTGTTGCCAGGGCACTCACATGGGCTGTGAAAGACCCAATTTCAAGTTCCTGCTCTAATGACTAAATATTTCTACACAGTGGAGCAGCAAGTTTGAGATAGTCTTACCCCTTATTGTTTTACAGCCCACTAGCTAGGGTGCTTTCTTGCAACGCAGAAAAGCAAGTTCAAATCCCTTCCCTACCCCAGGCAGAGGGAAGGGAACCTGGGTCTTTCACCTCCTAGGTAAAAGGACTAACTATTAGCACTAAGCATTAGTTCAGAAGGAAAGTCTCCTTACCCACCTGGAAAAATCCATTTCAGAACAAACTAAATGTGTTTTGTTTGATGAAGATTTTTTTTTCAATTGGCCAAAACTTTTCACAATTTTTGCTTCAGTTTGACCTGAACTGAAAATTTGTTCTTCATTTTTTCACAATTGCCACCAAACCAATAAATAAATAAAATCAGTTATTCACCCAGCTGTAGTTTCTATGAATTGGCATTTTCCCACAGAAAAACATTTAGGTGAAAAATTCCCAGCCAGCCCTATAACTGAGGTTAGAATTTGTCCTGTTATGTCTTGCCTTTCTCAAGATATCTGCATAACCCATGGAGAGAAGACATAGTTCGTCCTGTCAGCTTTGACTCGCTGTACATGACCTTAGAAACAAAAATGAAGCCCTCTCCAGAAGGGCTCCGTCATGCATCACCAAGGCTCTTACAACACTATACTGAGCTTTAAGGAAAAGAAAACAGAAACACAAGTGACTTAAAGCACCAGTATACCTGCAACTGATATTCCATTTCAAATAAACATTTCATTTAGTCTGCCATGGTGACTGTGACTTTTTCAACAGTACTTTGACTCTAAATTTCTAGTCACTGAGAAAAATGCTTTTCAGGTCACACACACCAACACACACACACACACACACACACACACACACACGATGAAGTAGGGCCAAAGCTAGAGACTCATTCTGTCAAAGGATGAAAATAGCTCCATGGTTTGTCATCTCCCTGTTTTGCAGAACTCTAGCAGGGAGCATAATAAAAAGTAATGATGTGGAAGAGCTCATGCTGTTGCTTTCCAAGGGTCAAGTCTATTCTGCTGGTGTGAAGTCCTGGCATTTCCACTCTTCGTTGAATTAGAAAATACTGATGGGCAGTGGTCACTTCAGATGCTGAAGATGCACCACACAGATATACTGCCATCAGTCTCAATAATATAAAGGTGACCTTTGCAATGCAGCAGAAGTGTCCTCCGATGTGCCAAGTTAGGAATAATGTTAAAATCACAGAGGTGAGTACAGCTCAGGAATGAGGTTCCCATCACTTATGTGGATTATTAGCTGCTCCTGTCATTAAAGTCCTTAGATCTTTCCATTTAAGTAATTGTTTAGGGCTCTCTGTGAAATGGGGACTTGAAATTACACAAGCTTTAAATGGAGCAGTCCTTGAACTAAGAACAAACTCCTTGCTTCAAAAATGCAATGCATGTTTCATTAAGATTTGTCATACATAAAATACAATTGGTCATATGCAATAGCCACTCATCTCTGCCTCCAGGTATCAGCTCAGTGCACAACTTTGGTGGTTTCCTCCTAGCTGCCCGTCTTTCACACCACAAAACCTCCGGACAGTCTGCCATGATGTAACACATTTGGCAGACTGATCAAGACCACAATGACAAGGATGTTGCTAGTCAAGTATAAAGAACATCGCCAGAGATCTGTTGGGGAAGCTTGCAAGACACCTGGCCTCCTTTGCTTAGCTAAAGCCTCTTTCTTTCATGAAATCCAAATTCCCTCATGCCAAAAAAACCCACACAGGTTTTAAATATGTCATTGTAGGAGTTAGCCCTTCTCCATGAATGCGTATGATTAAATTGGTTGGGATGAAATAACCGAGCAAAACTGTCACCATCCCTTATCATAGAAGATTAGGGTTGGAAGAGATCTCAGGAGGTCATCTAGTCCAACCCAGTCTAATCCAAGATATATCACGTCCACTGCTTTCCCCATATCCACAGAGCCAGTTGTCTCATCATAGAAGGCAGTCAGGTTGGTCAGGCATGACTTGCCTTTGGTGAATACACGTTGACTGTTCCTGATCACCTTCCTCTCCTCCAAGTGCATCAAAATGGTTTTCTTGAGGACCTTCTCCATGATTTTTCCAGGGACTGAGGTGAGGCTGACCGGATTCTCCTTCTTCTTTTTTAAAGATGAGCACTATATTTGTCTTTTTCCAATCATCTGGAACCTTCCCCAATTGCCACGAGTTTTCAGAGATAATGGCCAATGGCTCTGCAATCACATCAGCCAACTCTCTCAGCATCCTCAAATGCATTAGATCCGGACCCATGGACTTGTGCATGTCCAGCTTTTCTAAATATTCCTTAACCTGTTCTTTCACCACTGAGGGTTGCTCACCTCCTCCCCACACTGTGTTGCCCAGGACAGCAGTGTGGGTGCTGCCCTTGTCTGTAAATACCAAGGAGAAAAAAAGCATTGAGTACTTCAGTTTTTTCCACATTATTTGTCACTAGGTTGCCTCCCCTATTCATTAAGGGTCCCATGCTTTCCCTGAACTTTTTCTTGTTGCTAACATACCTGTAGAAACCCTTCTTGTTACCCTTCACATCCCTTGCTAGCTGCAACTCCAGTTGTGTTTTGGCCTTCCTGATTACACCCCTAAATGCTCGAGCAGTATTTTTATACTCCTTCCTAGTCATCTCTTGAACTTTGCTTTTTTTGAGTTAAACTTTCCCATTACTTTTCACTTTTGCTGCATTCCTCTGGATTTCCTAGTTCCCAGCAGGAGTGAAGGCCTGACCTAGGAAGGTGCTCTAATCCCATTAACATCAATAAGGTCACCTCTACACTATGGGGACTACAGGGAAATAGCTCAGATGCTGTTGCTAGGCCAGCATAACCTCATAGTGCAGACAGAGCTTGCAGAGATGGAAGGGTATTTCCATTGGTGTAGGAGCACCACCTCCCTAGATGAAAACGGCTAGGTTGACAGAAGCATCCTACCATCTACACACCAGGAGTTAGGTCAGTACAGCTACATGCTCAGGTGTGTGGATTTTTCACACCCCTGAATGCCCTTAACCACAGTGACATTATTCTTAAAGAACCTAGAAGTTACAGATCTGTGAAAACAACAAAAGTCCTAAGATAAGGTTACCATATTTCAATACTGAAAAAAGAGGACACTCCATGGGGCCCTGGCCCCGCCCCAACTCCGCCCCTTCCCCGCCCCTTCTCCAAAGTCCCCGTCCCAACTCCGTCCCCTCCCCTGAGCACCCCACATTCCCCCTCCTCCCTCCCGCCCCCCGGGCTCCGGCTGCTGCTGCGCTGGGGACGTTGCTTCGGCCCCCGCCGCGGTGGACAGCGGCAGGAGCCGGGAAAGTTGGAGCCCGGGGAGAAGGCGGCTGCGCGCTCGGATGCCGCCCACCGCCTCTGTGGCCCTGCAGATCGGGGGAGTTGTTAGTTTTGCTGCAGCCACTCCACTCACACTCGGGGTCCCCCGAGTGTCTTTTGTCCGAGTACGAGTGGCTGCAGCAAAATTAACAACTCCCCCGATCTGCGGGGGCACAGAGGCAGCAGGCAGCATCCGAGCGTGCAGCCGCCTCCTCCCCGGGGTCCGGCTGCTGCTGGGCTGGGGAAGTTGCTTTGGCCCCAGTGCGCGGTGGAGAGTGGCGGGAGCCGGGAAAGTTGGAGCCCAGGGTGGAGGCGGTCCCCTTACCATGCCTCCCTATTTTCCCGGATATGTTTGGCTTTTTGGAAATTCCTCCCGGACGGGGATTTGAGGAGCAAAAAGCCAGACATGTCCGGGAAAATCCGGACGTATGGTAACGCTACCTAAGATGTCCCCTCCCGCTGTCTGATCTCACCTTTCCTGAGAGTCCAAGATTGGCAGAGTCCCTCCTGAGAGTCCCCTGGGCATGCTTCAACTTTCCTTTATTGTTTACAATATGTGCAGGGGTAGCAGAGATAACTGAAACAGCCTAGCCCTCATCTGCCCATCCACTTCCTATTTATCCCTTACTCCCTCCCCACACTAGCAGGTCCCTGGAGGGAAGGGAGAAATCTTTACCCAAAAGTACTTCAACCTGTATGGATCTTAAGGGCATGGTCTGGGATAGAGGTGCAGAATTACAGCGTATAATCAAGTTGCACACAATGGATAAATCGTTGCAGAGTGGCAGAAGAAGAGCTAAGAGAAACATTCATAACTACAATGAATGCTTATTTATCTACTCTCAGATATTAACAGTTAAGCATGTCTGTTATTCATTCAGATAATGAACAAGGGCGATATTTTCTATTCTGTCCATGGATACAGCCTACCAAAACAGGAAGCACAAAATGCCAAAGTTTAGCCCCAGGAACATGATGATATAAATGGTAAGGGCTGAAGTGAAAGATCACAGCTGCTGATGGGGAAGAGTCCCACGTATGGAGGAGAAGCTTTGAAAGATGTAGCCAAAAATGCTAAAGAAGGAAGTTTCTTATTGCACTTTTACTGTTCAACATACTTTTCTCAGATATACATGGGCCAGTTCTGGAACTACACTGTGCATACAGTTCCTGTTGAAGTTAAAAGGATTTCCATGCTCAGAGCAGCTATGAAATCAGACCCAGTGTAAGTATGGTATCTCTGAAAGAAATATCCTAAGTAGAGAAGGGAACAAAGGGAGAATAGGGTTCGTTAACAAGCACACAAAACCAGTGCTTCTCCACTAATCAAGAAGGGAAAGCCATTGATAAAGGATGCTTTAGAAATTCACAGAGGAGAAAGATAATGATACACAGTATCCAAGACCTTCATACAGCCATAGTCACATGTGCATCGTCTTGCAGTTTTGGAGCCTGTAGACTGTCAATTTGCCTATATGCTCTGATTGTAAAAGTGATCCACAATAGCCACTGTACAGGTAGAAGGATTTGTTTTAATGAAGAAGGGGGAGGAGAGTAGGCTTTGCCTCAAGCCTACTTAGCATTCAACATCAACTTGTCCTGCTCCCCCTTCAACCTATGCTATAGCAAACAATACTGCCGAAGTTATCCAGTGCCTTATTTCCCCTTTGAGAAACAGACTTGAGCTCATGTCTCCCTTCCATTTGGCTTTAACTCAGAAGCTACAGATATGTATAAAGAACAAAGGAAAGATCTGTGTCCCCACTAGCATGCCCAAAGCTTTCCACTCATCCCTGAACTTCGGACAAGTTTATGACTGCACTGTGTTCTTTTCTGTGTAGTTTGCAAATCATTTCCTTTCCTTACTTGCATGTTTCTATTTTAGAGCAGGCAAGGAACGTGTAATCTCCCTCTAAACTTTCCCCCCTCTCCCCCCCACTCTTTAGTAAATTCTTTAGTCTCTTCACAACATATTCCTGTGCAGCAGCAGTCATACAGATCTCAGGAACATTCAACAAACTGTTTACAGCTCTTTGTGACCTCAGGCTATTTTTCCAATATTGGGATTCCCTCACCCCCACCCCCAAAAAGAAATACTTCTTAAACCTATTGCCATTATCATAAAAACTGCCAGGAGCTTCCTTTTGCAGACCCAGGCTGTGGGTGTGGATACTAGCACCCCCGGGGAGTTAATAGGATGACTACATACAAGAAGCAGGCAGCTGTTAGCTTGTTTTAGAGACCAGATATTAGGCAAGCAAATTGACTGTCTTGTGGATGTTCACAGCTTTGGCATTGTCATGTTTTGCCAACACTAACTGCTATTAGCCCAATTAGCTTTGTGTTTCCAGAGATTTGAAGAAGGGCCACCTATGTGGTCTTTGCCATTGCTAGGTATAGTAGCTGCTATTAATAAAAGTCAGCATTTGTCAGCAGTTAGCAGACAGTGGGGTTTGAGATATAACCATTTATCTATACTTAAAACAGGACCCCACTCTGATAAATATGTGGCATCGATTGATAAATATTGGCCTTTATTGGTAATCACTAATGGTAATTTAATATTTCTTAGGATACATTTACATTATTTCTATTTATAATGCATTTTTATTATATTTCTAATTCTCAAGCCAACCAGTAGCATATATTATTTCTATTATAGCTAGTAGTTTGCCTGACACTTTGCAGAAAGGTAGGAAAATAAAACCCCTCTGTGATGGCTTCCTTAATGCCTGACCTCAGGGATTGAAGCAGGAACACTCCAAAGTTAAAAGCATGATCTGTACCAGCTTGATCTAAAGAGCCTAGCCTCTGTAACTAGGGGCTATCACAGCTCATACCCTCTGCTGATCAGCCCTAAAGGGAACCTATAACACACACTCACCAATAGGTTACACCCATGGGTTACACCCGCACAAGAAAATTTATAATCAAAGGGCTAAATTGTGGCAGCAAGTTGTCAAAGGGGCAGAGCCGCTGGCTCACCTTCAGCCCACCCCATTTCACTGGTGAGTGCCACTGGCAGTACTCCTTGTGCTCATGGGAGCTCAACAAGTGCAATTATGGCTGGGCCCTTGGCTGAGAACACCAGGGGGATCTGAAAGTGGTTAAACACACACTAAGGCCTTGGCTACATTGGCGGTGTACAGCGCTGCAACTTGCTGCGCTCAGGGGTGTGAAAAAACACCCCCCTGAGTGCAGCGAGTACGGCGCTGTAAAGCGCCAGTGTAATCAGAGCCTGCAGTGCTGCACGCTCGCTCGCAGCGCTGCAAGCTATTCCCCTCGGAGAGGTGGAGTACATACAGCGCTGCGAGAGCTCTCTCGCAGTGCTGGTGGCGCGACTACACTCGCACGTCACAGCGCTGCCACGGCAGTGCTGTGAAGTCCCGAGTGTAGCCAAGGCCTAAGGGCTGTATAGCATTCTGGGTATTGTGGGAAGACAGTGTATGCAGGGGACTCATGGAAGCTCTTTCACTGGAGGTTTTCAAAAGGAGGCTGTCTGGGATTTTAGACACAACAAATCCTGCATCTTGGCAGGGGGTAGACTGGATCAGTGGTCCTCAAACTAGGGCCGCCGCTTGTTCAAGGAAAGCCCCTGGCGGGCCGGGCCAGTTTGTTTACCTGCCGCATCCACAGGTTCGGCCAATCGCGGCTCCCACTGGCTGCGGTTCGCTGCTCCAGGCCAATGGGGGCTGCAGGAAGCGGCGCGGGCCGAGGGACATGCTGGCCGCCCTTCCTGCAGCCCCCATTGGCCTGGAGCGGTGAACTACAGCCAGTGGGAGCCGCAATCAGCCGGACCTGCGGAGACGGCAGATAAACAAACCAGCTTGGCCCGCCAGGGGCTTTCCCTGAACAAGCGTAGTTTGAGAACCACTGGACTAGATGACCCTTGCAGTCCCTTCTAGCCCTATGATTCTGTGATTCTAAGTAGGCAGCCATAATTTGTCTCTCTGTGCTCACGTGGACCGAAGAGGAGGACCACTCTGCAAGTGCTGCTGGCCCAGAGAGGGCATGTCTTGGTGGAGCAGGCGCATGGCCATTATCCTATCCTCTTGCAAAACAAAGCCTGGAGGTGGGTGCTGGGAGCTCCCCTACTACTGTAGCAAGGGCCTCTAGTGAGCACATTTCAGCTAAAGGATTGGGAAGCACAATGCATTCAGGTATTGCTACCTGGGCAGCATCCCTCCTTACAGAGCTGCTCAAAACTCTTGGGTAGGGGTTTCCACAGGCGCCTAAGGGTGTAAGACACCCAACTCCCATTGAAATTCAGGGCAGCCCAGAGGATTCAGGGGGTCTGGGGCAAAGCAATTTCAGGGGCCCCTTCCATAAAAAAAGGTTACAATACTATAGAATACTATATTCTCGTGGGGGCCCCTGCAGGGCCCGGGGCAAATTGCCCCACTTCCCCCCTCCTCCCCTCCGGGTGGCCCTGTTGAAATTTGGGAGGGTAGGGTTGGGTGATTAACTCCCCAGAGGTTCATTGGAAAATCACAACCTAGACACCTTACTTTGATCCTAATTAGTCAAACCTTATATCACCCTTCTGACATATGCATGATTTTACAGCAGCATACAGGTGGTCCAGAGGAATTCAATAACTTTCCCAAGGTTAGACAGCAAGCAAGAAGCAGAGCCAGAACTCAAACCAAGGAGGCCTGATTCCCTGCAATGTATTAGTTTACACTTGCATCATTTTTTGAGGGAGAGTTCTATTTATCACAGCTCAAGGGAAAATACAAATATGCTTATGGGAAAAAAACCCAATCTGTAACTAGACAATAGCTTTGGTTACCAAGAGAATAAACACTTGTTTCTAAAGATTGAGGAAACAAAGGAAGAGTAGTGCAGGGAATAAATCAAAAGAATACTACACATTATTTACTTCTTAATAATTAGTTTATGCCGTCAAAGAGCTTCACAAACATCAGTTAGTAAACCAGACAATACTATTGTTGTCTTGGGAAAGTACTTGCTGTTCAATGCAGTAAATACACAGCCAATTCCACTGATTCACATTTGGCTTGTAGATCTCAGGGACATAACCAGAGAGTGTGTAACCACATAATAGTGGGAGGATTCCAGCAGGCCCTCTGCCTCCAGTTTTATTTGCAACACAAGATGGCAGCACCTGTCTACGTTTTAAAGGAAATGTGCAACAATACAACATGTGTCTGTACAATGATTTTTATCAAAGGCATTTTCCACTTAATTTTCCAGCCATTTTATCATGATAAATATTTTGATGAACAAAAAAAGAACCATCTTTCTACTCACGCAGTATATTTTAGTATTCTGTTTGTTGGGGTGGTGATTCAGACCTTGGTTAGAGTGTAGAACTGAATTTGCTTTTGAAGTCGCAGTGTTATTTGAGTGTGGTGTTTTTGGAACTGAGATTAAAAATGGATCTGGGAAACCTCTATTTTTCCAGTTTCAAAACACTGATGCTTTTTGGAATGGTTTGTAGATCAAATTACTATAGAAAAAAAACAAGGAAAATGAGACTGAAAGACAAGATTATGCTCTTAATGTGAAGTCACCCTCCAAGCAGACATACCAGTGCTGCTCCCACTGAAGCCCCAGAGAACAGCCTCATTATTGGACCTAATGCTGCTATCACATTCTTGTCATCCTTTTGACTTCAATGAAGATAGTTCTCATTTAATCCCATGTAAGAGCCAAATCAGACCCATTGACTTCAATGGGAGCAAACCCATGTTTTTGTACCAATGTCCAAATGCAGAATTATACTTCACTGCAAAGCACTTTTCTGCTGCAAAAGACATAATGTAAAACACATTGTATTGTACTGTTACTTCCAGCATGCACAGCTCAACCATTTCCCAAAGAGTTTGAATAAATCTTTAAACCAAATTCAGTTGATGGCTGACCCATAGATCAAGGCTGTGGTTTTTTTTTTTTTTTTTTTTTTTTTGTGTATTCAATTATTTGTGCAGTTTTCTCCAGCCTATGACAAGATCAAGATTTAAAGAGTCACTGTATTATTTTTGGAAATGTTAACCAATTAAAACCTCAAGGTTGCATTCTATTGAACAAAATAAAATAAAATAAAATCAGAAGAATGAGTGATACAGTCAGTCAATGTATTTATTGGCATTAGTACATTTTCTTTTATTACTTGGATCAGGGTGACATCATTCATCATAAAGACAGTATACTTGTATTTGAATGTTATAAAAGGTGAAATTCATTCTCCTGGAAATTAAAGAGAACATTGCAAAGCTTCAGTAAAAAGCGAGACTGTATAATACTGATAATAAAATGCACTGGCTCTACATTTCTGTCCATAAACCTGAAGTAAAGCTACTGAGAATTAGTCCAAGATGAAGATCGTAATAACCTGAAATTAGTTTAGGCATCCCTCTAATCTCATTTTTCATGGTGTAGGACTATTCATCATAAAATATGTTTTCCTTCATTGGCAGTATTTCAGCTTCTACTCACTGAATGAGAACAGTAAAGGGAGAAGGAAGACACTAAGTGAAATACATGTTATTTGTGCTGGCAGAATCAGTTCACTGTCAGCAAAGCAGAGAGCAGAGTCTTCAATCGGTGCTTTGGTTCCTATACTCTGAACAGCCAGGCCCTTGTCTAAGGACTAGCTTTGGGGGTTCAGAACCAGTCCCAGAATTTCATTAGCCTCAAATCCTTCTTTATCTTTCTAATGGATGCTATTGTGGGGAAAAGGCTTGACACAGTAATAAAGTTTCATTCTTTATGGGATTTAAACATTGCTTAGATGTTGCCTTCTCCCCACCACCACCTCCCAAAAGTAATTTCTTATCTACTTTGAAGACCTTTACATTATTCATATGAAGCTCAGTTCTGCTGCCCTTGCCCACACTGGGTACTACCCAAGGGTGCCAGAAGCCTGGTGGAAGTTGGGGAAGGGGCCTGAGGCCAAAGTGGCAGGGGGATTAAAATACTACTGAAATATCTCACAGAGTACAACTGTAACATAAATAACCAGAACAGAAAATGTAGCCATTTTGTAATATATATTGCTGGCAGATGATGCCATATATCACATTGATAGATGTGCAGTTGAATGAGCCCCAGATGGTGTGGCTGATGTGGGCAGGGCCTAATGTCCCTCTGCCATGTACATTGGCCACACGATACAGTCTCTACGCAAAAGAATAAATGGACACAAATCTGACATCAGGAATCATAACATTCAAAAACCAGTAGGAGAACACTTCAATCTCTCTGGTCACTCAATAACAGACCTAAAAGTGGCAATTCTTCAACAAAAAAACTTCAAACAGAGACTCCAACATGAAGCTGCAGAACTGGAATTAATTTGCAAAGTGCATACCATCAGATTAGGCCTGAATAAAGACTGGGAGTGGTTGGGTCATTACAAAACCTAAACTTAATTTCCCCAATACTAATTTCTCCCTACTGTTACTCACACCTTCTTGTCAACTGTCTGTAATGGGCCACTCTCTTACCACTTCAAAAGTTATTTTTCTTCCCTTGATCGCCTGCTGTTAATTGATTTATCTCGTTAGACTGACCTCACACTTTGTAAAGCAACCCCCATCCTTTCATGTCTTTATACCTGCTCCTGTAATTTTCACTTCATGCATCCAATGAAGTGGGTTTTAGCCCACAAAAGCTTTTGCCCAAATAAATTTGTTAGTCTCTAAAGTGCCACAAGGACTCCTCATTGTTTTTGCTGATACAGACTAACACAGCTACCACTCTGAAATTTGTAATATATATGTAATATATAGTATGTGACCCCACCTCCAGCAGTCTCGTGTGCCCCGCCCTCTCCATCCTCTCTATATCCTATGCCTCCTCACCTAGCCCCAGGGGCAGGGTGCTGTGAGGAAGGCAGCCTCTGCCGCCTCCCTCTCCATGGCTGGCTGCTCTAGTGGTGAGCCAGCTGCCTCTCTTCTGGTGCCACAGCATCCCCTGGTGGGCTAATGATGTAATTTCAGTGCTGCCCTGGCGGACAAATATTTTTTTCCTAATCACTGTTATTTAGGAGCTATTTGTAATAATAGCAGGGAAACAATTCAGACAGGGGGTGTTCTAAATTGTGCCTGATTGCACATGGTCCCAAGAGGGTGAATTGCTGGAGTACAGCAGAGATCCAGACAAGAGGGATGGTATGCCATCAGCTACCCTGTCTCTACACCACCTGGGGAACTCTTTTTCAGACATGCCACCCTGCCCTTGCCCCTCAACCTTGGGAATCCTCAAAAGCCTGGTTAAATTTGCTTTACTGTCCTTTGGCGCTGCCAGAGCAGTGCAAGTGGAGTGTGGCTGAGAATCTGGCCCTAGGATTATTTTACATGTAAAGAAGAAGAGTAAAAGGAGAATTCACAGGCGCCGACTCCGTGGGTGCTCTGGAGCTGGAGCACCACAGAAAAGAAATGATAGGTGCTCAGCACCCACAGACAGCCCTGCTGACCAGCTCCTTCCCCTCCCCCTAGAACCTCCCACCCACCATGATCAGCTGTTCAGTGGCATGCAGGAGGCGCTGGGGGGGGGGGGGAAGAGCGAGGGGCAGGGTGAGCTCAGGGGAGGAACAGGGCAGGAAGAGGCAGGGTGGGAAGAGGCAGGGCAGGGATGGGCCTTTGGGGAGGCGTGGAGTGGGGGTACAGCCTGGGGCAGAGCAGGGGGTCGAGCACCCCCCAGCACATTAGAAAGTCAGTGCCTCTGGGAGAGATGATTTAAAATGGTACAGAGTGGGGCACATTCTGTTCTCCTTATTTGTTTCTTTTATGAAAGAATCAAAGTCAATGAAGCTAGAGGCAACTGGTTTAGAGTGGACAAAAGGAAATCCTTCCTTGTAAAAAGTGGAATTACCATGTGCAGCTCATGGAGCCGAGCGAGTGAGGTAAAGTGGCTTGCGTAAGTTCAAAATGAGATTAGAACATGAGGGTCAAATTCTGCTTATAGACTGAGGTAGATCCAGAGCAACTCCATTATCCAGAATAGCCCAGTACAGTTACCTCAGATTCACTCCCATCTAATCTCTGAATAAGAACAGAATCTTTTATTGGACAAACGTCTGTGGGTGAGTGTAGTGGGGCAGCTGCCCACTCCCACAGAAAAGGGGTTAAAAGCAGTCCTGGAGAGGGCTGCAGCTGGGATAAAGAGTGAAAGCAGCTGAGGGAGTAGCTGACCACAGGTGTGGCCAGCTCAATCAGGGCCCAGCTGGCCCTGATAAGAGGGCTGGGGGCCAGGAGCAGAAGGAGTTTCACTCTAGCCCTGGAATGGGAAGGGTTAGCTGCCAGGGAGCAAGATCCCTGAAGTGGAGCAGTGCTGGGAAAGGGAAAAGGGAGCTTGGGAGCTCCAGCCTGGTAAAACCCCAGGCTGCAGGCCTTGTTAAAGGCCCAAAAAGGTAGTGGGGCTGCAGAGAGGCAGCTGGGGATAGGCAAAGGCAGCAGGTCCTACCCCCTTGCCAGTGAAGAGTGGCCATTACAGACTGCAGTCTGTCCCAGAGAAAGGGGGCTAGATGATGACGACTGGCAGTCGCCACTGAGGTAAGGTGGGCTTAGAGGGTTGGGGGTTCCCCTGGAGGGGAGACCCAGAGAGTAGGGGTATTGTGGTGGGGCAGCACCCCAAGATATGAGGGGCACTGGGGTCTGGGAGGGACACTGGGCTTAAGGCAGGTGAGACACTGGCCAGCAGAGGACGCTCTGGGCTGGACAAGAGTTAATTCCCGAGGTAACCAGCAGGAGGTGCTGCACTGGTAAGTCAGTGATCTGCTACAGTGAGAAGCTTTTGAGCCAACAGAAGCTGGTCCAATAAAATATATTACCTCACTCACCTTCTCTCTAATATCCTGGGACTGACACAGCTACAACTACACTTCATGTAAGAACAGAATCTGCAGTTATACTAGATAGGATAATAATTACAAGGGGGTCAATCATCATGATTCAGGAAGCACCACTGGCTGATGTCAGGAAGCAATTCCTTTCCCCATCTCCAGAGCACCCAAGGTGTAGTATTTCACAATTGTCCAAATGCATGATGGGAATTTTATGCCTTCTTCAGACAAGTGGTACAAGTCACTTTCAGTGACAGCATAGCTAGATTGTGTTTCTCAGCATCATAAACAGCCATGGTTAGTTTGGAAATTAATTTTTTCGTTTGTATCTAGGAAATCTTATCTTTATTTTCCTCTTAATAGCACTTAAAGGGAAAACTGTGCAAATACTTTACTGCGTATTTGTGTTATGTATTTCTTGTAAATTCAGTGATAATAGAACAAGTTCTAATCAACTTCAAATTCACCAGAGTTGTTTTCAATGAGCATAGAATTGGGCTTGGTGTTAACAAACAAAGGCAATGTCTGTTTGATGATCCACCCCTACACTTCATTGGTGATCACATCACAAAAGTAGAAAGGGAGAAACAAGGTTACAAATAATGGTACACTTTCCTATTGGCTATTTTATTACATCAGTGTTAACATTCAATTCATTGCAAGCTTCCAAGGATTTTCATTCCAGCCCATCCAAATCCCTGTACAAAACTAAGTTAACCTTGACAAAGCTGTATCCTTTTCAGCTGAATTTAAAGTTAGAAAAATGGAACTCATTCTAACACAGCTTAAAGATTTTTCTTCCAAATCTGCCACATTTAATAGCCAACATACAACAGAAGTTTTTTCCTGCAGATATTACCAAGCGGAAGATGGACAAAGTCGACAGAGCTTAGACATAGAAAGTGCTTTGGCTTCACTCAAAAAAGAACTGGTAAGAGCCTTTGAACTATTATTAACTGGAGCTCCTCCAGTTTGGGTGCATTGCTGCTGAAAGTGAGTTGGATTATCTAAAGGCTCTCTGTTAAAAGCTGAGAACAAGTTAGTCAGTAATGAGCAAGCTTTCTATATTTGCTGTCAGATAGAAAATATACACGCAAAGTCAAGTAACTGCTTTCAATATGAATAATCATTCACCAAGTCAACACATACACTGGTTAGTGATTATTTGCAGTTCTGTAATTGGTCCAATTCCTTATTTATCAGTTACCAACAATTCATCTTGAATATTAATATACAATTTACAAATTGATCCTCAAAGAAATTGAGAGGTTAACAGCAACTTCAGGAAATTTTCTCTTTAGGGAGGGCTTACAAAATGCAAGCCTTGTATAGTAAACATGTTTAAAATCTTAGATCTTTAGGACAAGGACTATCTTCTTGTTACAGGTGTGTGCCATGTCTAGCACAATGGGGCCTGATCCCTGACTGGGCCTCAATGTGCTACCTCAATAATACTAATAATTAATAAGAAATCCATTTAGGCATTTTATTATATTGTAAACTAGTAATCTGACCTTTTTGCAATTACTATGTTGCAGTATCTTGTGTCTGCAATTCTGTGGTGAACATTGTCTTTACAATCATTTGTCAAAAAATCATTTTCCATGCATTGACTTCCCTTCAGAATGATACTGACTGTCTAGCCAGACATGTCATGGGAAAGTGTCAATGCATTTTAAGCTGAAATAAAGGTGAACACAGTTTAGATTGGATTAACACTTTCCTGTCTGCTCATCTCATCTCTCATGGTCTTGGACATCTTCACTTGTCCTATGGGAGATTCCCATGCACTCCCACTGTAATTCTTTAGTTTCAATAAGTATAAGGCCAAAAATACCAGAAACTAATGAAAGTGACACTATTCTAGAACTGATGGCAGGTTTAGTGCAGCCATTTAGAAACCCTTTGATAATGCTTGTGAGCTGAAAGCCAGATTCTGCAATCTTTAAACATGGACTTAGGCCCCCCTTGCTTTCAGCTTAAGGTGCCAGATCCTAAACTGGTATAAGTAGCACAGCTCCATTGACTTTCAAAGGAAGTACACTGATACACACTGGAGGACTGGGCCCAGTGGGACTACTAGGAGTGTGGTACCACGCAACATGAACATGTGGCAGAATCTGTGTAAAGTTTGCCACTGAACAATTTTAATAAATAGTTTAAAACTAAAATCCATATGAATGTTTTTGCAGAAAAAAGTGAATGTATATACACAGCCTTAATTTCTAATGCAATAGTATAGATGTATAGAGTGTAAAGCCAGAAGGGATTATTGCATAGGTTCCCAAACTGTGGGTTTCAAGCCTAACTGGAGTCACACCATCAGCAGATGGGGTTGCAGGTCCAATGGGCCAGATTTGGCCTGTGAGATGATGGCAACTGCCCCTGCATGTGTCTGGACCGGTTGCATAAATGCCACACCAGGAGGTTGCCATTTTGATTTACAAATGGCCAGCCTCTGCACAGTATGACCTGGCACATATAGTGTGTGCGAGGTCACATTATATGGAGGCTGCCATTTTGTAGATCAAAATGGCAGCCTTCTGGTGTGGTGTTGGTGGAGCAGGTGCGGACATGTTGGCTATGCAGAGGTGGCTGTGCAGACACCAGTGTGGCCATTTGTACCATCCAGGTGTACAAGCAGCCATCTAAGGCACTTGAAAGCAGAAGATCCTTATCTGTGGGCAGCAGCCTCAAAGCATCCTCTTTGCTTCAGCTGGTAGGAGCCTTTGCTAGCCTCTTCTGAGACAGGAATCAGCAGTGGCTTGTAACCTCCTTAAGGCAGGACCCATATCTTCTTTTATGCCACACTGAGTACCCTTTTGGCACTCAAGGATAAAGAATCATATTAAGTTGCTGTTTCTGTGCTGCCCTAATGTCCCCACACAGGGCTTTCCTAAGTCCTGGCCTCACTTGCTTAGCTGTGAATTCTGCTGCTTTCTGATTTGTGAGAAGAGGCACAATGAACTCATCTGCTTCAGCCTCCAGCAGTGAATCTAGTGATGCAGTTATGAATTAAAAACTCATCCAAGAAACGTGCTCAAATATGACAAGGCTTTCTTTGATTATGGCTTCCCCAATGTTTTGGTCAAGAATGAAGAAAGATCACAATGCCTATGTCACATGGTGTTATCTAGCAAAAGCATGAAGCCTAATACATTTCAACCCTTGGAAACCCTTTCACAAGGAACACACAGGAAAACCAAGATCATTTTTTCCAGCAGCAGAAAAGAGAACTTGTGTCAATAATTGCACTTCAAGAAAGCCATGTCCATCTCTGACCAACTCAAAAGGCATCATTTGATGTGAGTTACTCCATTGCACAGGCCAAGAAACCTCACACAAAACTGGAGAAACTTTGATTTTGCCAGCTGCAGTCAATATGGTGAACATATTGTGTGGCTAAGTTTCTCCACACAAGCATACCACTCTCCAACACAGTGAAGCAAAGGATTGACGTGATAGCACAGTTCAGGAAAACACATTGGTGGAGTGTCAAAAAAGACACTTTTGCTCTTCAAGTTGATATGAGCACTGAGGGTAGTGATGCACATTTCTTGGCTTTTGCGAAATACACAAGAAAAGGTGCAATTCCCCCCCAAAAATCAGTTCTGTCTCCCTCTTCCCAGACATGAGCCAGCACAAGGAATATTTGATGTACTAGATGAAAGACAAAGATATACCATGTTATCACATGGTGGGGCTTTTGCACAAATGGATCTTGGTCTATGTCAGGCCACAAAGCAGGTCTTCATGTATTGCTAAAGCAAGTTGCTCAGTCTGTTTTTGCGGAAGAACTGCATGATTCACACAGAGAACAAGTGGCATCTAAAGCTCTGAGTCCAGAGCTAGGTGAAGTTTGCAGCATGTTTCTTTATTGTGAACTACATTAAGACTCCGCCTCCTTGCATGTGTCAGTTTGTAAATCCATGTGAAGAAACTGTCTGATTCATGATGTGGTGTTATTCCACACTGAAGCTTCTTGCTTTCAAGAGGAAAAGCACTGGACAATTTTTTTGAACTGAGAGATGAGCTGTGTGCTTATACAGTGAACTACAAAGAGTGACAGGTTTCAGAGTAGCAGCTGTGTTAGTCTGTATCCGCAAAAAGAAGAACAAGAGTGAATACATTGATTTTCTATGTGACCATAGGAAGATGTGTTTTCTTGCCTATGTGTCACACACACATTTGGGAAACTGAATGAATTGAACACAAGTCTGCAAGGAAAGAACACTCACATCCTTCAGCTGAAGTATTGAATAACAGGATTCAGGAAGAAAAATTGTTTTCTGCAAGAATAATTTATTGTAAACAAATGATGAATTCTTCCTGAAGTTTTGCAAGTTCCTGGCCGACAGTGAAATTATTCAGCCTCCCACACAGGTGATGGTTGAGCATCTCAGCTGGCTGGAGGAACATTTTGCATCCTTCCTCCCACCCAACTTGGACGTGACAAAGTATGATTGGGTGTGAAACCCCTTTCAGTGTAAGTGGATTTCAGCTGCTGGTAAACGCATGGCATCAAAATAGCTCAAGAAAATTTCCTGCTATTGATTCTTGTGAGGAATGTGCACCCAACTTTCTCTCCTGGAGTTCTGGTTCAATATCAAAAATGAATATCCTGCACTCTCAACACATGCCTTGAAACTGATGGTGCCATTCACAAGCACATGTGTGTGAAGTTGGATTCAGTGCACTTGTGTCCATCGGTATTTATCTACTGTTGATGTCACAGAGATTAGATGTGCAATATCCACCATGCCATTGGACTCCAAGAAGCTGTGTCACAACACCCTCAGAGCCCATGTCACATTAGAGAGCATTAAATAACACACTTAAAGTGTGAATCCCTTGGATTTCTTGGCCACTGTGTTGGTTTGTTGCTGTCTGGGATCACAGGAAACAGTGTGCCTCAAAATAGGATCATGCAGGCAAAAAGTTGGGGAACACTTGGACTATTAGATCAATCATTCTGACCTCCTGTATATCACAGGCCATAGAATTTCACACACCCCTACCCCTGGCTGTATTGAGTCCTGTGTTGTGTTTGGCTATAGGGAATCTTCCAGAAAGGCATCTAGTCTTGATCTGAAGACAAAGAGAGTATCCACCCCTTCCTTCAGTTGTTTGTTGCAGGTAAATCACTCTGTTAAAAATCTGTGCCTCAGTTCTAATTTGAATTTGTCTGGCTTCAGCTTCCAGCCATTGGCTCTTTATATGCTGCAACTTTTCTCTGCTACTCTAAGGAGTCATTTAGTACCTGGTATAGGGCCAGGTTGTGTCCCTGACATCAAACCACTGGAGGAACAACCCCCCCACCCCACCCCTCCCCCTCCACAAACACTTTCTCTCTCATCCCAGTGGAAGAATTTGGAGGAGTCTTAACTGTCTTCTTCCCCCATAGCTCTTGTCGCACTGTCTGGAGCAGCTCACCACTTCGAGTGACTATCTCAGGGCAGATATAATCAGAAAACAGGGCAGACACCCCAAAGTGGTGATATGTTCTATAATTAAAATTTACCAAGCCAGTAACAAATGTGACCTCCTGGGTCACTCTACCAGTCTTACCATGGAGTTACAGCCAGTCCCCTTAGCCTCTCCAGTTTACCTTACCATCCAGACAAACTGAACTTTGTGATGAAAGGTTATTAAAACCTAAAATCACACCACATTAGGTTGCTCTCAGTCCCAAAGGCCTAACCACTTACCCCAGATCAATTGATACTCCAAATCTTATACCAAAGACAACACTGGAAACCAATTCTATAGTAAACTAACTACAGGTTTATTAGCTAAGAAAAAGAAATGAGTTATTGAGACGTTAAAGCAGGTGAAATATAGTAGCAGGTATATCACAGTTTGTAACTCCAAATAGTGGCAGTGGTGTAATCAAAACTGCCAGTTTCCCAAAAGTCCCTCAGGGCTACCCAGAATAACTCTGGGGAGCTCCATCTTCTCATTCAGTTATTCTGCTCTGTTTGGATTCTAACAGTCCATAGATGATGGATCATTTCTTGAATCCATATTTACAGCTCCTTTACACAGAAAGCCAGTTGAAAGTGTCTGTATTCACATTGGGTTTTTTCTTGGATGAAAGATAGTGAGGAATGCATTCAGAGTCCTTGACCTCCATCATCACACACAATGACCACTTGCTTTCAAATTAGCATTTTCTGTTAAAGTTCTTAAGTCTTTCATTAGCATTTCACAAGATTTCTTTGATGGGTAATTTAGTTACAGGGTTATACACAAATGTAAATGTTTGCTGGTACAATAGGAATAGAAAAGCAAGAACACCAGAGGTAATGACCCATTAGTTTTCATGAAGTTTAAACATCTGAACATTCAGTTACTTTGATCTATCCTAATAGCAAGTAAATTGACCTGAATATACTTATATCTAACAATCACGTTTGATCTATGCTAACACAAATGAACTAGCCTGTGGCCCTGATCTGACCTGGTTTACCAGCATCATAGCCCTGTCCTCTGAATTTTTTTTTTTTTTTTTTTTGCAGGAGTCAGTCTATGTTTTGATCATTTTTCATTTCTTTTCTCAAATTCTTAAAATTATTGCTTTTTATATTTATCCAAAAATGATAAAAAGCATCATCTGTGCTTATTAGGTCTCAATTAAATATTGTGTCCTGTTCTGGGCACCACATTTCAGGAAAAATATGGACAAATTGGATAAAGTCCAGAGAAGAGCAACAAAAATGATCAAAGGTCTAGAAAAACATGACCTATGAGGAAAGATTTGAAAAAATTGGGTATGTTTAGTCTGGAGAAGAGAAGACAGAGGAGTCAGATAAGTTTTCAAGTACATAAAAGGTTGTTACAAGGAGGAGGGAGAAAAAATGTTCTCAACTTCTGAGGATAGGACAAGAAGCAATGGGCTTAATTTGCAGCAAGGACGGTTTAGGTTGGACATTAGGAAAAACTTCCTAACTGTCAGGGTGGTTAAGCACTGGAAAACTTGCTCACAGAGATTTAAAAATCTCCAATGATGGAGATTCCACCAAGCAGGTTCGGCAAAAACACCTGTCAGGGATGGTGTGGATAATACTTAGTCCTGCCATGAGTGCAGAGGACTGGACTCACTGACCTCTCGAGGTCCCTTCCAGTCCTATGATTCTTTTGGGGTCTCTAAATTTGAAAGAGGGAGTGTGCTACATTTCATTTTTCAAAAAGCAACAGTTTAAAAATTGCTGATGCAGAATGAAAGCACTAATGGAAAGATTTGGCGAGAAGACAAACTCCTGTAAATCCACAATTTATGGAGGAAAACAATGTATTTTTGTTGTATTACATTGCATCATGAAAAGGCAGACAGCTAAAAAGTGACTAGTTTTTAAAGTGCTTATATACAAATGCTAGAAGTTGAAATAAGATGGGTAAACTAGAGTGCCTCATTAAATTAGGACATTGATATAACAGGCATCACAGAAAATTGGTGGAATGAGGATAATCAATGGGACACAGTAATACCAGGGTACAAAATATATCGGAAGGACAGAAAGGTCATGCTGGTGGGGGAAGTGGCACTGTATGTGAAAGTGTAGAATCAAATGAAGTAAAAATCTTAAATGAACCAAACTGATCCATAGAATCTCTATGGATAGTAACTCCATGCTTGAATAATAATATAGCAGTAGGGATATATTACTGACCACCTGACCAGGATGGTGATAGTGACTGAAAAGCTCAGGGAGATTAGAGAGGCTATAAAAATAAAAAATTCAATAATAATGGGGGATTTCAACTATCCCCATATTGACTGGGTACATGTCACCTCAGGACAGGATGCAAAGATAAAGTGTCTTGACACCTTAAATGACTGCTTCTTGGAGCAGCTAGTCCTGGAACCCACAAGAGGAGAAGCAATTCTTGATTTAGTCTTAAGTGCAACACAGGACTTGTCCAAGGGATGAATATAGCAGGACTGCTTGGCAATAGTGAACATAATATAATTAAATTTAACATCCCTGTGGTGGGGAAACCACCACAGCAGCCAAACACTGTAGCACTTAATTTCAGAAAGGAGGACTACACAAAAATGAGGAAGTTAGTAAAACTGAAATTAAAAAGTATAGTGCCAAAAGTGAAATCCCCGCAAACTGCATGGAAACTTTAAGATACCATAATAGAGGCTCAACTTAAATGTATATCCCAAATTAAAAAGCATACTAAGAGAACCAAAAAAGTGCCACCATGGCTAAACAAAGTTAGAGAAGCAGTGAGAGACTGCTTTGCATCCTTTAAAGAGTGGAAGTTAAATCCTAGTGAGGAAAATAGAAAGGAGCATAAACTCTAGCAAATGAAGTGTAAAAATATAATTAGGAAGGCCAAAAAGGAATTTGAAGAACAGCTAGACAAAGACTCAAAGTAATAACAAAAATTTTAAGTACATCAGAAGCAGGAAGCCTGCTAAACAACCAGTGGGGCCACTGGATGATCAAGATGCTAAAGGAGCCCTCCAGAATAATAAGGATTGTGGAGAAACTAAATGGAGTCTTTGCATCAATCTTCACAGTTGAGGATATGAGGGAGATTCCCTGAGACATTCTTTTTAGGTGACAAATCTGAGGAACTGTCCCAGATTGAGGTGCCATTAGAGGAGGTTTTGGAATAAATTGTTAAACTAAACAGTAGTAAGTCACCAGACCAGATTATATTCACCCAAGAGTTCTGAAGGAACTCAAATGTGAAATTGCAGACCTACTAACTGTAGTTTGTAACCTATCATTTAAATCAGCTTCTGTACCAAATGACTGGAGGATATCTAATGTTATGCTAATTTTTAAAAAGGGCTTCTGAGGTGATCCCAGCAATTACAGGCCAGTAAACCTGACTTCAGTATCAGGCAAGCTGGTTGAAACTATAGTAAAGAACAAAATTGTCAGACACATAGATGAACATAATTTGTTGGGGAAGAGTCAATATGGTTTTTGTAAAGGGCAATCATGCCTCACCAATCTACTAGAATTCTTTATAAAAAAAATTAATGGAGATATCTTAACTCCTAGAACTGGAAGGGACCTTGAGGTCATAGAGTCCAGCCCCCTGCCTTCACTAGCAGGACCAAGTACTGATTTTGTCCCAGATCCCTAAGTGGCCCCCTCAAGGATTGAACTTACAACTCTGGGTTTAGCAAGCCAATGCTCAAACCACTGAGCTATAGATGACCTCCTTTAAGGGGGTCAACCACCATGTGAACAAGGGGGATCCAGTGGATATAGTGTACTTCGATTTTCAGAAAGCCTTCAGAAAGGCTCTTAAGCAAAGTAAGCTGTCATGGGATAAGAGGGAAGGTTCTCTCATGGATCGGTAAGTGGTTAAAAGATAGGAAACATAGTGTAGGGATAAATGGTCAGTTTTCAGAATGGAGAGAGGTAAATTGCTGTGTCCCCAAGGTGTTTGTACTGGGATCAGTCCTTTTCAACATTCATAAATGATCTGGAAAAAGGGGTAAACAGTGAGGTGACAATTTACAGATGATCCAAAACTACTCAAGATAGTTAAGTCCCAAGCAGACTGCGAAGAGCTACAAAAGGATCTCACAAAACGAGGTGACTGGGCAACAAAATGGCAGATGAAATTCAATGTTGATCAATGCAAAGTAATGCACATTGTAAAACATGATCCCAACTATACATATAAAATGATGGGGTCTAAATTAGCTGTTACCACTCAAGGAGGATCTTGGAGTCATTGTGGATAGTTCTCTGAAAACATCCACTCAATGTGCAGCAGCAGTCAAAAAAGCGAACAGAATATTGGGAATCATTAAGAAAGGGATAGCTAATAAGACAAAATATCATATTGCCTCTATTTAAATTCATGGTATGCCCACATCTTGAATACTGTGTGCAGATGTGGTCACCCCATCTCAAAAAGATATACTGGAATTGGAAAAGGTTCAGAAAAGGGCAACAAATTATTAGGGGTATGGAATGGCTTCCATATGAGGAAAAATAATAAGACAGACTTTTCAGCTTGGGGGAAAAAAAGGGGGGATATGATAGAGGTCTATGAAACCATGACCGGTGTGGAGAAAGTAAATAAGGAAGTGTTATTTACTCCTTGTCGTAACATGAGAACTAGGGGTCACCACATGAAATTAATAGGCAGCAGGTTTAAAACAAAAGGAAGTATTTTTTCATACAACGCACACTCAGTCTGTGGAACTCCTTGACAGAGGATGTTGTGAAGGCCAAGACTATAACAGGGTTCAAAAAAGAACTAGATAAGTTCATGGAAGATAGGTCCATCAAGGGCGATTAGCCAGGATGGGCAGGGCTGGTGTCCCTAGCCTCTGTTTGCCAGAAGCTGGGAATGGGCAACGGATGGATCACTTGATGATTACCTGTTCTGTTCATTCCCTCTGGGGCACCTGATATTGGCCACCATTGGAAGACAGGTTACTGGGATAGATGGACCTTTGGTCTCACCCAGTATGGACATCCTTATGTGTGAGGGACAGAGTGGGCATGGAGATAATGTTTCATTGAGGTACTAATTATCATAATGAAAAGTGATGGGGAATAAAGCATTAGAATATTTAAACACAGTGGGCTAAATTCTGATCTCAGTTACAACTGATTTACAAGTGTAGCTTCACTGAATTAAATTAATCTCCAGTGTAGATCAGATCAGAATTTGACACATTGTCTGTAGCACCCAGTGGATTCTGTCTGGCTTCTCTTACATTATGTATAAAGTTTGAAGAGTTTGGTACATTCATATTGCACACAAGTAAATACCTTGCTGGAACTCTCCATAAAACTTTTAAATGTTTATATTGACAATGAAAAATAAAATTAATTTAATTAAAATTCCCAGTAATATTTTTACATCAACACATCTGTAGATTCATTTCCCCCAGCTTTCCAATAAAATGCAAGACAATATTGAAGATATTAAAAACCCCATGCATCAACTAGCTATTCAAGATTAGAAGGAGATTTATGTGGGGTTAGAGGGACAGATTATCCCACATATGCCCAATACAAAGTTTCTTGCACCTCGCTCTCAAGCATCTGGTCCTAGCCAGTCTTGGAGATGGAACACTGGTGTAGATCTACTGCGGGTCAGATCCAGTATAGCAATTCCTATTTGGCTAAACACATTTTACTGGTACAAAAAAGGGAAAGGTAGAAAAACAGTTCAGTCATAAAATGAATATAAAATATAAAAACTGCCAATGATGGAGAATCCAGCATGCTAGTTGGCAAAGTGTGGAGAAAAACAGCCAAGTTAAAGAGTGATCTTTAAAAACTGTCAAATTAAAGATACTGGTTGAGCTAATTTGGGCCCTAATTCAGAAAAATATCCCTACTCAGGATGACTCAACCATATGCTTAAAGTTAAGTGTATGCTTAAATCCCATTCACATCAGCGAAGGTTAAGCATGTGCTTGAAGTTAAGATTCGTAGATTCCAAGGCCATTTTTATTGTTTAGTCTGACCTCTTGTATAACCCAGGCAATAGAGCTTCCCCACAATACTTCTTAGAGCAGATCTTTTAGAAAAATGTCCAATCTTGATTTTAAAATTGCCAATGATGGAGAATCCACCACAATCCTGAGTAAATTGTTCCAATGACTAATTACCCTTACTATTAAAAATATATACCTTATTTCCAGTCTGAATTTCCAGTCAACTTCCAGCCATTGAATAAGTTTGTCTTTCTCTGCTAGACTGGAGCCCTTTATCAAATATTTCTCCCCCATGAAGTTACTTATACACTAATCTAGTCACCCCTTAACCTTCTTTGTTAAGATAAATAGATTGAACTTTTTGAGTCTATCACTGTAAGGCATGTTTTCTAATCCTTTAACCAGTCTCATGGCTCTTCTCTGAACCCTCTCCATTTTTCAAGATGCCTAAGTGCTGTCCTGAATAGGGATGGACTTAAGCATGTGCATAAGTACTTCTCTGAATGCTCCTTCTTGGACTCCTCCCTAATTCGGACACAGGAGCTTTGAGTTTATAGACACTATGAAGAGGGGCCATATGAGAAACTTGGGGCTAGACCAGATGTGGGCAAACTACAGCCCGCAGGCTGGATCCGGCCCACGAGCCATTTTAAGCCGGCCCACGAGCTCCCGCTGGGGAGCTGGGTCTGGGGCTTGCCCTGCTCCAGCATTCCAGCCAGGGGTGCTGGACTGGGAGCCGTACCATGTACTCCTTAATAGAGTGCCTCATACTGCTACCCACAGGGATGGTGCTCTACACCAAGTGCAGCCATGTCATCTTAGGCTATGATCTGATCAGAGTTCTCAAGCAACTGCAAGTAGGATTGGGCTAGTTTAGTACTTGGAAGAAAAATGTTCAAGGAGCAGCTATCTGCTACAACTAGAGAAAGTCATGTAGGTGATTCAGTGATGCACTGAAACAGTGTTCTACATAACATAGGATTAGCCAGCACTGTGCTGCTGGAAGTGCTGTCAGGCATAACACTGAGGTCCCACCCATTGGCCTGATCCTGCTCCCATTAAGACATTTTCTTATTAACTGGGCCCGATATGTGGTCATGATATATCCCCAGTTGCTCTTTGCAAGATTAGGGGTGGTATCCCCTCATATTAATCAAATACATTATTCCTGGATGGACTTATTGTGTTAGCTATTCTTTGCTTCCCTAAATTCTCCTTGTATTTTCAGTTGGAGATAGTGCTCTTCATGTCCTGCCCTAAGCTGTTGCTTTGTATTTCTGTGCACTATTAAATGGATGCTGTACTCTGCCCCAGAAGTCATTGCATTTCAGTGATGGGGAAAGAGAATCCTGACTGGTTTATAACACTTTGGAATAAATGGAACTGTATAAATGTAAAATATAATTCAGAGTGATTCTCCATCTCTTTGGATTGCAATGCAAGGACAAGATGGTCAGCAGACCAAAAGGTTTATGGCTGTATTTAACACTGATCTGAAAGCTCTAAAGCAATCTCTTTGTGTCTCCTACTACTTGAAAGATTTTTACTAGATGAAACTGTTCTTAACATGCCACTCAATTAAAAGGCTTATAGGGTTTTTCTGCCTTAAAAATGAAAGCCCAGGAAAACCTGTTGTAACTCCTCAGTTATCTTTATCAACCAAACTGAAACATGCCCATAAAGATGATAAATGCTATTATTACTTTAAATCCTTTCTACAAGTTCCAAAAAATGCTGACAAGTCACTAATCCCAATAAAATATATGGAAGTTAATTATAAGTCAAGCATGCAGAAGTCATCCAGTAGATTGTAATCAACAAGATTCACTGAATGAACATTTTGTTCCTTGCTGTTAGAGATAAGTAATTCTCTCCCTCCTCTTCCCCTTGACATAACTTCCAATAACAATAGACACAAAAATAAAAACCAAATGATGCAGTTATTGGAAAGAAAAATAAAACACATCTTTCCTGTCTGACACCCAGCAGAAATCCTCTAAATCTTCCAAAATTGCAAATGTTGTCCTCCTGGGGTACTATCCTCCTAGCCACAGGCTTCGTTATTACCCAACGAAATACACTCCCTATAAGAAAAGGCAAGCAGTGAAACATGTTCCACAAAGACATGCACCTGTGGACTGCATTTCAAAATCTGGCGTATGGGACAAGTAGGACACTTAGCCTTCCTAGTTGAGTTTATGGTGGAACCACTATCTTGTTATTAAACTGTTGTATGCCTTTGTATCACATCAAAGACATAAAAAGGCACTGTATATGTTGAAGTTATAGCAATTGTTGCTTTGATCTGTCAGGCACTAGATGCTGCTGTTTGCATTGGGCAGGAGTTCTGAGAAGCCCTTTACTGTCAGCCTATCAAATGTTGCAGAGTCAATATGGTTCTGGCCACCAATACTAAGGGGCTAAATCATCAGGCCTATATTAAGGGAAAGAAAGGTCCTTCTCCGTGGATTGCTACCTCCTGTGCAGGGTTGCCAGCCACCACAGTGGCACCATCCCCCCTGAGAGTGGACCCTCCAAAGAGCCCACTCCAGGGGGAAGGATATTCACAGTAGGGAAGAGGCAAGTTGGGAGGAGGGAGAGGGACAGAAGTGGGGCTAATGGCTGCACATCTCCCCTCCTAGCCTTGTGAAAAACCAAGCAGAAAGTTTTTCTAGCCCCTTTGGTGCTGGTGCATCTAAAGTAAAGATTTCTCTACATTATCCCAAACCCTTGTTTATCCAAACTTAATCAGCATTCCCCTGACATACAGATAGAGGAGCTAGGACAGTGCTCAGTTAACTAACAATAGCGTTCATACGGTAATGTGCAGTCCACTGCTCTGTCCATACTACAGTTAATTACCCCAGAGCAGCACTTCCCTTGCTATCAGGAGACAGTTCTTCAGTGTAAAAGAAGGCAGATGGATCACAGACACCCACCAAGTCTTTCAAAGGTGAACTGAAAAGCTTTGCTACATGATTTTCTTTTCAAAATATTTAAGATCACAAATCAAGAGGTGTGAAATTTACCCCCGTCAAGGGATTAAGTGGGACTTTGATAGAAAGCCTACATGTACCTATGGAATCTCAGACTAGTCAAATCAAATACAGAATTAAAAACACGTAGTTATCTTTAAAACAAGATATCTGAAAATCATTATGTCCTGTCATTTACCTACCTGCCAAAACCTTCAAAATTGCATGTCCCCTACAAGAATTAACAATTACATTATACATGCAGCACTCAAAGTAATGCAAGAAAGAGCTGTGTTAAGGTCTTGTTCTGATTCCTTATCTCTAAAGAAGGGCCACCCCCAAAAAGTGGGATATCTGTCCACCAAGAACAGGTGTATGTGTGTGTTTCACTATGATAAACTCATACAGAAACATTACATCAGACAAGGCAAATAATACAGTACAATGATATATCATTTGCTAACTCTAAAAAAAAAATCTATATGCAGCAAAGTAATTGCTAGCTTAAAATTCATGAGCACCCATCAAAATTTCATAAAATAAATTAAGAAGGCAGCTGGTACAATAAATCATTCCTCCCTACTTTTCCTGGTTAAGTGTATAAAACTGCTTTCAGCAAAAATTACTTCCCATGCCAGAAACCATCTTAGCAGTGAGAGCAATTGGGGAGTGGAAGATTAGAAATAGCCTTAATTAATAACATAGTACTGTAGGGTGTGCACAACACCTTAAGAGTCAGTGCTTGCGCCACCAAAATTGCCATTCTGGTAGCATTTTACACAAGTGTAAGTGACTGCTCAAGGTGCAAACAGGTGAGATTCAGGCCCCAATTTTTCAGTCTCTCAGGTCTATGGAGAGCTTAATTATGATGATTATTTTGTATGAGCATCCTTACTCCCATGAAGAGGCACACGAGGGCTGCTTGATAGTCTCTGAAGTCCGGAACAGTAGAGGCCCATAGAGGAGTGTGGAGTCCATGCAAATTGGTTCCCTACCTGTTCACCAAGTCTCTGCTGGCTCCAATTCCTCTCTGTCCACTGCTCAAGGAAACACAGACTACTAGCACCCTAGGACAGCAGTAACTCCTGTGCAACATGTAATTCAGCCCTTTCACTGTCTCCACAGCTGTCATGGAACCAGAAAGACTACCTCCTCATAGAGGGACATTAGGGAAAGCACAGCTCCCTTCCCCTTAATGTCACTTTACACCGCAGTGGACTGTGATGGGATCAAGGACTCTACCTCTGGGTAATGGGATGGAGCTGGGTGCCCATGGAAAAATGCCCAGAAATGGGAGTTTGGAAGGAAACAAATGGAGCATCAAGGCTGGCTTTGTACCCAGAGGCTGGCCTCTACCATTTTGATCCATTTACCATCCCACAGGAGTGGGGCTCAGTGGGGTTGCACAGCCATAGCAGGGCTGCTTATCTGCACCACAGGTGGGTCAGAATTTGGCCCCTTTGTATTAGCATGGACAGGCATTGCTTCCACACAAACTGCAGCTACTGAATTTCCCTGAGAGGGCTCAGGCCAACTTCCATTGACTCCACTGAGAATTCGATCCGGCCCCATCATCTGTGCTATTGTGTTTTATGGGATCCATTAGCAAAGATCACATTTGAGATCATTACACACAGCTCATCAGGCAAAACACATGCCATTAGTTTGTGATGTAAATTCAGACCTGCAGAGGTAAAAGACTAGCCTAACACTAACTGGTGTTTATAAAGTGACAATAGGCCCTAAGTGGAAAATAGTACTTTTCCACAACTTTTTTTTAAGCAATGCAATTTCACATCAATCACACATTATGTGTTTTGCAGCAGTAGATTTAGCTGCATTGTTTTTATAAAGGGAAGATGATGTTTATTAACTCAGCAGTGCCACTTAATCCAGCCAAAGTTGGATTGTGAGAGCTGCCATAAATTGCCGGAAATAGGGAGCTACAACACTGAAAAGTTATTGTGCTTCCATCCCAAATTGCAAATGAAGCATCACTTGATACCACTCCCAGACTCAATCAGCAGTTTCTCCAGGAAACTGTTCTTGTTCATTTTTTTTTAATTATAAAGAGAAGTAGAGCACTTCAATCATGTTTATGTTTACTTCTCTCATCCAGGCAAATTAAGCTGTTTTCCACCACTTCAACTTTTAGGCCTGCACATTCTAGATCTTTTATTTTATTATATTTCACATATAATATTATCAGGCATCAGGAAATATATATGCACAAAGCATTTCATTTAGTACTAATTTATCACCCTTATCTTAACACTGAAGATTATCTTTTTCTAAATATTGCCTTTTTAATTTTTCCCACATCACACAATCACACCAAACTGTGAAGCAGCAAGGATACCTGGGACAGAGTTAAGGTTTTACTGGCTACCTTAACTCTGCATTTCCATACTTCCCTCTACTTATTTTATCTATTGTTTGTTTCTCACCGAATGCTCTCTGTGCCATGAAATAAAGACAGTCTCTGCTTCAAAGAGTTTATAGTTCAGTAATGACAGGATGCATTGGGGAATCCAGAAGTGGGGTTCATTTAAACTTTATTTGGTTTTTAGATCTAGATATAGCAGTAGCTTTAAGTATGGATATAAGGCTAAAGATTTTCCCCCCAGATATAATATGCTCACTTTCTACAGGCATTGTGGAAGAGTAGGGTTTTAGGAGGGATCTGAATGAGGAGTGGGTGGTGACTTGCAGAAGTGGAGTTGGGAGGTCATGCCCACATAAAAGTAGCCACATGGGAAAAATGCATGGAGATGGGAGTTAGGGGATGAAATTAACAGACAAGGCTGGGATCACAGTGTTACCCGGGGTTCTTTCAACCCAAAGCTCTTGGTAACTTTTACTCTATGTGAGGTGGTGTCAGAAAATAAATCAGGGGAGACACGGCCGACCGCTAGATGGCTGGCACAAACAGGACAACACAAGAGGGCTTTCACTTAAAGCTAAACTTTACTTAGTCTCGAGCACTTACACATCTGCAACAGGTTAGTAAAACACCCCCAACCCTCGATAATTACCAAAGCTGAGTGTGGCTCTTGAGTGGCACAGCAGCAGCCCGTCTGCCGGTGGGGAACACAAGATGCATCCAGAGGGAGAGTCCAGTCCTGAAGAGTTCCCCTACCTCAAACTTTTTCCCTTTATTTATACATTAGCAATAGAATGACATGTCCCTTAAAGAAAATTCATTAAGCAAGCAGTTCCAATGGTCAAGCAAGAGGCTTCCTTGATTATTGATTAACCAGGTGTGGGTTTTTCCCAGAGTTTGCAGCCTTGAGACCCTGTTAGACACATTCCTCAGGGCACAGCCTGCTCTTCTAAAATGCACGTATCAACAGCTTCAACACAATTCTTATCAGGAAGTATGCGTGGTCAAGCTGCCCTTTCTGTGGCACCCAAAACCCCCTTCCCTCCTTCCTTGGTTAAGCTAAGCCTGCTGACTTGGCTGCTTTTAGCAATAAGCAATAGGGGGTTCAGGCACTTTACTGGTTTGCTGACATCTCCCCTTACAACAGTTCCAAGGAAGGATATAACAGAGACCAAGGTGTAAAGCAGGGAAGTTTATGGAGAATTTTGAAGGAAGGGAAAAGGTTGAACTTAGATTAAAAGCTAGTTGAGGGATGCCTGGGAGGTGGGGGAGGTGGTTAAACTGACAGGTGAGATGAGAAAGATAATTCTGGCAGCCACATTTTGGATGAATTAGAGCAGGGTGATGTGGGTATCTCTGAGCTGAGGTTTTTTTAAATTTTAACCTTAACCTGTTTCCTGCTTTGTTGTTGTTAACTGCAGCATTTTCCTTCTCCAGCCCATCAATCTTAATTCCAGTTTTACAAAGATTTGTCTGGAAATTCCATTAGTTTTTAAGATATTTTATAAATTGTTCTGACACTAACTCCCATTATTGGAAGGGATTTGTTGCTGTTCTTCTGAAACATTAAAGTGGCATAAGTCATCACATCAACTTTTGCAGGATTTGTATGTATATCAGGACAGCATACAGGGTTTCCAGGTGTGGCAGGAATTTCTGTAGCATTTAGTGGCAGGACTCTTTTGAATGCTGAAGCCTCTGGAAGATCAGCTATAAACTTTAGGAAGTCAAAGATATTACAGCCATTGGAGATATTGTAATGACCACATTAGACGATGCAGACTAATATCTGCATCAGACCATGCATGCTTAAAGCTGGCTTGCAGTTGTTAGGAACGCACACTTGTCAAGTTTAAGACACATTACCATTTGAGTAGGACTTACTCATGCAAACAATCCCTTTAACTTCACTTGGACTCCAAAAGTGAGAAAGTGCTATTTGGCACAAGTAAGGGTTGCAGATTCAGACCGTAAAAAACACACCAAACTTTCACAAACGAGTAAAAGGAATTGGTCCTCATTGAAAAAATAGAATTTGGGTTCAGAAATCAGGAAATCCAAAATCATGTCATTGCTTCTTGGCCATAGGGCATGTATACACTACAAAATTAAGTCAACCTAACTTACGTCGGCATACTGTTGCCACAGTAATTACATTGCTTGTGCATGTCTACACTTTGCTCCGTTCTGTCGATGGTGCACATTTTCACCAGGAGTGCTTGCACCAATTGAACTAGTGGGGCATTGTGGGAAGGCTTCTGAAAGCCAGCAGCAGTCGATGCAAGCAACACAGTGTCTACACTGACACTACATCAACATTGACTTTGCCACTCATGAGGTGGAGTTAAGTCAGTGTAGTGTGCGCGTTATGTTGGTGGGAGCAAAATTTTAGTGTAGATACTTACAGAGTTAGGTTGACATAAGCTGCCTTGCATCAACCAGCTCTGTAGTGTAGACCAGGGCTTAGTGCTAAGTCATTTCTCTCCTCCTCACCGCTCTGTGATTATGCTCATGTAACCACTAATCTAAGATGAAATCCTGGCCCCAGTTAACCTCAATGGCAAACTCTTCACTTCAGTGAGGCCAAGGTTTCACCCGTATTCTTGGGAACAAATATTTCTCTGATGAACTCATCATAATGTCAAGAAAAGGTGGGTGAGGTAATATCTTTTATTGGACCAGCTTCTGTTGAAAGACAAGCTTCCAACCTTCCCAGATCTGAAGAAGAGCTCAAGAGTTTGTCTCTCACCAGCAGAAGTTGGTCCATGTAATGGGGTCAGCACCCACTTCTCATGAACTTCCCCCATCCCCTTTGGAAGATTCCATGTCTGCAGCTTCTCAGTTTGGGAATGGAGAGGCACCCCCCTCTGACAAGCAGCCCACAGCCAACATTTTCTTTGTTAGGTCTTCAGTGACTCAGCCCTCCATCCAAGTCACACATGCTGTCTCTAGATGGAACAAAAACAAACAAACCCCTTCTGGGGTATACAGTCTTTACCTTTCTGTCAAGGTTTCCTCCCTAGAGACACTGTCATCATGTAACAGTCCAACAAGGGGCCATCACAGTACTTTCAGTTGGTATGTTCTTTTTTGGAAAACCTACCTGGGCTCAGTCTTTAACCAGACCAACAGGGCCCATCATGTTACCCTCACCTGGTCTGGCTAGGTTCTGGGTTCAGGCCTTGTTCAGTCTCCTTAGCCAGCCCAGAGCTCCTTCTTAGCTCCCCAGGTCTTCAGTAGCCCTCCCTGGGCTCAGTCTTGCCCACACTGAACTGTCCATGGTCCTGCTACTCTTCCAGCCATCCAGTTCCCCTCTTCCAGCTTCAGGCAGCAACTGACTGCTCTGCCGCTTCTGGTCCTTTTTATATGGCCCTTCTGGCCCCTGATTGGCTGCTCCAGCAGCCCCTCTGATTGGCTTCTCCCCTGCAGCCACTCCAGGCCACCTGGAGAACTTCTCCTCTGCTCTGTTCTGGGGCAGGGTGAGGCAGGGCAGTAAGGCCTCCAGCAGGGGGCCTCAGGGCCTAGTCCACCCCATCACAGTCCAATAAAAAACATTGCCTCACCCATCTGATCCCTCTAGTATCCTGGTACCAACACAGCTGCAACAACAGTGCAATCATCATAATGTCCTCATTCCCCTAAGGATTATTAGAATTAATTTCCAAAGATTTAGTCTTAGTGGTATATGACTGTGCTTGTCATATGTTATTCAAACTACTATAATTGGAATTCGCCAGGGACACTAAGGTACCTAAATATCATTATAAGCACTTATGTCCAAATTTTAGGTGCCACTGGCATTCACAAACCCACTGTTCAGTTGCCGCCTAATATCCTGAAGCACCTACTTTTCCACCATTAGAGTCCCCAAGGGGTATATAAATATGTATTGGAATAGAGGCACTGGAACCTCTCACTTCTCTGATAAGTGTCCTAACCACTATGCTATGGGGTCATTCTAAAACTCTGGCTCAATGAATATTTATACAACATGGAACAGCTTCAGCTGGAGAGATTGAAACAACCCTGCCACAGGAGAGTCCAGAGCCCTGCACTCCCCTGGGAGGTGGGAAGCCCAAATTCAAATCCCTGCTCCATATGAGGATCAGGGTAGATTTGAACCCAGGTCTCCCACATCCAGAGTGAGTGATCTAACTAGTGGGCTAAAAGTTATAATGGGAGTGCTACTACCTCCTCGTTTTTTGTTGAGAAAAGTGCGTAAGATGGGTCACTCCTAACTCCAGGAGAGGGTTCATGGCTGTAAATCCTGAGTGGAGAGAGATGCCTAACTCCGGTCGAGGGGTGGCCACACCCATCTCCTCAACATTTCCTACTGACTAGTTTAGGGGGCTCCCTGCTCACTCTGCCAGCTTTGGTGAATCCCATTCTTAGGGGCCTAACTTTTCCCATACATTGTATAGGGAGCCTGGATGCCTAAGTCAGGGATGTGAATTTCACTAAGTGATAGGGCACTTAGAAGTCCCCCTTGTGAATGCCAACCTAAATGTCCACAAATCTCCCATGCAGGTGCTGACTTCAGAATCCCAGAAGGCAGATGAATGCATTTTCATCTCTATGTGAACAGATGGCAGACTGCACTTACAACTATCTTAGGAGGCAAAATGATTATACAGAAATACTTTTTAAAGCAAAAGATTCTAAATAGCTCCAGAGAAAGCCAGAAATGCAATAGCTGAGAATCATTACAATTATGCCTTCTAGAGATTCTTAAAGTGAAAGCTGTTACTGAAATATAATAACATGTTGTACTTGGACTGAGGACAGAAACAGAAGCGAAGCCAATACACCAATTTGTATAACAGAGTCCCCCATTTAATTAAGTTAGTTCAGAGAGATAAATATGACAGGATGCTAAATATCCAGCTGTACAGCACATAGGAGTTCTAAACACAGCTTTCCTCCTATCCACCTCTCACTGCCTAAGCTTTGCCTGCTCCTCCATTCTCAATGTTCCCCTAGAAAAAATATGTAGAGGACTCAGGGGCACTGACCACCGCAATCCTAATACTGGCCCAGTGCAGCAGAGAGACCCTGAGAGAGCAGAGGTTGGTGAGCAAGTGCCCTGCAATCACACCACAGTGGCAGCTCCTGTCTCACAGGGCTAGGCCTGGCTCCCTACTCCAGACATTGCAACCGGGCACACGGGATCACAGCGCCATTCAGGTTTGGCCCAGCCAGCCCTTCATCATGATGTACTTTTTGTTGAAAAATGGAAATATTTCAATTTTGAAATGCCACCATGGTGCCTCCTGGGAGTTGTAGTTGGGTGCCTCATGTTCCCATTCTCTTCTATGGGCCAGGCTCCCCTGATGGACTTCAACTCCCATGATGCATTGCACCAAGAAAGGAGACTAGTTCATCATGGGAGATGTATGTATGCTGCCACATATTCCTAGTCTCCTCTACAGGCCACACTCCCAGGTCAAAGAACAACACCCAAGAGGCACCAGGGAAGAAGTTCAGAACTGAAATGTTCCCGTGTTCAGCTGAAATAATTCAATTTTTGATTTTCACCAAAAACTCAAAAATGTCCATGGAAAATTTTGACATGAGATTTCTGTTTTGTTTTTTTTCCCAACAGTTTCTGCAGAAAAATAACATTTTCTGACCAGCTCTAAGAAGCATCCCTTTCAACTTCCACATGCTTAGCACTTTCTTCTGTGTACCTAGCCATACTAGGTATACTACCTTAGAACCCTCAGCCAACTTCTTTGGACCATGTGGTGGCAGGAAAAGCTGGAAATTAACATACTATTAAAGAATTGAAAAATCATTATACTCAGAGTCCAGCCAAAAATTAATACAGTTCACACATTTAGATATATGTAACGAGTACAGGTATGCCTGCACGACTTACCTGCCCTGACATTTTCCTATTCAGCATAGAATTTTAGTTTTGAGACTAAAAGAAAAGAAAAAAGGTCTCAGGCTAAGATTTCTATAAGGATCGTTTCAGCCAGGAATAGCTGGCTGGCTTTATAGCTGAACTCTAAACCCATGGAAAAATAGGATCCATCACAGGAAAGTTGCCACAATCTTAACTTCAACTTGGGGAGCTGTATAAACAAGGAAAAAATTAGAAACGAACTATTAACTATACTTTTTATTCCTTTTTTAAATGGCTGGAGTATACTACTATACAGCAATAATCCTGTAAATAATCCAGCATCTGCAACAATTCCATTCATTTGGTAGAGGAAGTTGCTTAAGGAAATAGGGGAAACGTTTAAAATAATGACAGAGTTGTAAAAATTAATGTTTTTCCACTTTATCATTCAACTATAATAAATTATAGATTAGATTATCAGGAGTGCTTCTATTCCCATCTAATTATGAAAATCCTTAAAGAACAATTGGCCTGGCTGCACATTGGCCTCAGGACCATAAAGTTTTGAAGTTCAAAGTCAAACTAAGATCCCTTTTCAGTACACACACCATACTTTAGCATTCCAGGAGCCAGCACAAGGCCCTAAAAAGTGTGGATTCAGGGATTAGTGTTCTCTTGTTCAGTCTTCCATGGCAAATATTCTGTTTGCTAAATCATATCCTTAAGTGTGAATTGAAGCTTAATGATTACACCACAGTGAAACAGCATAGGCTGCTGCATTTTAATTGTCTCCTATGTAGAAAATGGCACAACGCAATAAAGCACGTGGAATTTGGCCATGTCTCCAATCTCCTGTGTAGTTCTATCTTCAAAATTAAATGTCAGGCCCCAACAAATAAATAAACCCAAACCATGAAGGTTTTGTTTAACAATTGCAACATTATACTTAACACAACATTTCTTCTTTAAACCTTAGGGCTACATTTTCAAATGTAGCCACATAACTTGAAGCTAGAAAAACTGCATGCACACCACAAAACAGAGAATGAGTTTTGTGCATGCATTTACTTTAAGCTGCAACTAAGCTGCCCAGAGTTGAAAATCTGTCACTTAGCTTTTCCTTCTGTTTTAATAACCCTTTTGCACACCTTGCACCTCACTCAGGAGAGCCCTGGGGTAATGTACATTCCAAAACACATTTCTTTTTCAGTGCTCATACTGCTGAATCACTGTATTCCCTGGCCACACCCTCTTCTTGTCCAGCAACACCCATTTTTGTAGGCTTTGATGGGGAGATTTCAGTTTATTGCCCTTCTGCTGCGGTTACCTCCCCAACTCAGGCTCTCCACAACCGGAGCTCTTAACTAAGGACTATGACAGCAGAAGCTATCATGGGCCTGGAAGTGAAATGTGGGCCATTAATTAACCCTCATACCACTCATGTGAAGCAAGCAGTTATTAAACTCATTTGAGACAGGTAAACTAAGGCACAGAGGGTTTAAGTAATCATCCAAAGTCATGCACTGGAAGAAATTCATAAATAATCCTGCCACCAAATCCTGTGCTCTAATTCCCAGATCATTTTTGCCTCTTAAGATATGGAACACAGGATCATCAGAATTAATGTCTGGAGTGCTATTAATCAGCACAAGTCAAAAAGATAAAGCCCATCCAACAAGAAAATATTGAGAGGGAAAATCTAATGTTGCTTTTTTAATGTATTTCCCCTAAATAGCAGTGTTTGGTATTAATTAAAAGAGACCTCTGAGCCATGCAAAATAATGTGATACTTGCTCTACCGTGGCCCCAAATGCATTAAAACTGTACATGTTAAACATTCAGGAATTGTTCTTGTATTCTATTTTGCTTGGTAGCTAAATTCAGAAAAGCAGCTAAATTGCTTGAGAGGCCCAAATCAAATCAAAACCAAAAGGGGGAAAGCAGCAGACTGGTTTTCAAAGCTTCACCATCTTGTTGTTTTTGAATTCCCTACTAAATAATTTATATAGAGCTTTACCTATAATATAGTTCATTGATGCAAGTAATTTCAGGGCTTTTTAGCAAAATAAATCTCCAGTGAGAAATACACTTAGTTAATAACTAGCATAAAAAGACAGAAGTATTTTACCATTGCTATAAATTTTGAGTTAATTTTATAGCTCTGCTGAAGTGAAGATATTATTACAGCCCTTTGGTCCCTGGCTTGTCAATAGTAATGCCTGCCAAGTTGGAGGGCAGGTTGTCTGCTGTGAAAATGGATGGCCCTGGATCAGGCTGGTCAGCGGTCCCTCCTCTGACTTAATAATTTTTGGACTCTCAAATGATTGGAGCTGAAGTCTCCCTGTGGGTCTCTTTCACATGTAGTCATGCAAGCAAGCCTTTTAATTGACCATCATCTCAGAGCCAGTTTTACTTCCCTGTTCTCCTCTCATGTCTGGACCAACTGGAACCAAGACATCCTAGAAATCACACAAGAAAACCTCCCGCTTCTACCTCCCCAAGATTTCCAGTCCAATTTTGTAGATTCAGGTTGTTCACATAATAATCTCTACTTTGGGGTGCTTGTTAGAGGGCTACAACTATGCGAGCTACATTAATCAGATGGTCTTTTCACAGCAGGAAAGACCCCTCAACCTCTGCAGGGACTCTTGAAGTTTTATACATGTTCCCTTTCCTCCCTATGTGCTGGCTGCAGATAATCTATGGCCCCATAATCCCTATTAAGGCAGGAATCTTCAAGCAACTAGGGATTATACAGCTTTCCAAGTATATGGCTACTAGGGAGCTGCTTGTATCAGGACAGGATGCACCACCTATCTCCAGCTGTCTATACCTGCCTGCCCATGCAGATCCTTTACAATAGCGAGGGTATGGCAATATCATCAAAGGCCCTGCTAGTGGGCCCGAAGGGGCAGGCAACTACAATCCCTGTTCACCCCAGTAATAAACAGAAGATCTGAGGCAAGGGGACTGGTGAAAGGATACTTTAGGGATACTCGAAGAGGACTATGAAAACTGTACAATGAGGTTTGGCAAACATTCACAAATACGGAGTTAAGGTTCAAAGTCATAGTTGAACCTCAAACCCATCCTGGTTGCAAGTGAAATCTTTGCAGATGTTTCACACAAACCTAATGCTCAGAGAAACCAATTTTACAACTTGATTTTCCCTCCCTTAGTATTCACCCCTTCTTGTCAACTGTTGAGAATAGGCCACTTCCACCTTAATTGAATTGGCTCATTAGCACTGACCCCCCACTTGGTAAGGTAACTCCCATCTTTTCATGTGCTGTGTATTTATACCTGCCTACTGTATTTTCCACTCCATGCATCTGATGAAGTGGGTTTTAGCCCACAAAAGCTTATGCCTAAATAAATATGTTAGTCTCTAAGGTGCCATAAGGACTTCTCGCAATTTTACAAGGTTCACTCATTGTCAGTAACAAGGATACATGAGTTGCCATAATTGTCTTTACACAGTCACTGGACACTGCTAGTCATTGCCCTACCATAGCCTTTGACATAGTGTATGAATATATTATGAGACCAAATACATATCAAATCCTATGAGCATGTTGAAATGAACTCTCTTATCTGTACAGATGGAGATTCGGTATTTGGACCAAATGTTGATTAAACAGCTAATGGAACTTCATGCTGGTATCCAAGACCTGAAACAGGACTACAGTGACTTGATGGCAATAGAGTCAGACTGTGACACAGCCGGCAACCATTCCAGCTCTGAAGGTGCCTGCCCTGTTGTTTTGTTATCAGGGCCTGTCTTTCATGAATTGCCTTCCTGGAAGGTCTCCTACAGAAGAAGTTCAATGCCATGATATTCTACTGATAACTTGCCAAACAGCTATGGCTTTGCACATCTCAAATCAGGAGTCTCACTCCATAACATAATGTTGCCATAAGTGTATTTCATGTCATTTTTGATGTGATTGTTATATTTAGTACTGTACATACACAGTATAAGAATTTCTAAAACTGTATACAATTATAAATAGTCCAGATAACAAATAGAACATTTACAGTGGGTATCAATTTTAACAGGCATCAAAAGAATACTGATTTCTGAGAGTTCTCTCCCTAAAGGTACGTGATATGAGCAAGGAATTAAAACAGAGTTCACACATATAGTAGTTGTTCAAGACTAATAATATTTAGCTTTTCTAGAGGGTCCTATCCTGTTAGATAAAAATTCAGGGTGTTCCAAATCTGGCAGAGGGTGCTTATCACCTTGCAGGTTTGGACCCACAGTGTGATTTACATTTTCAAAGTACTTTAGGTACATTAAATAATCCAATCTAATTAAATAGGCCAGTATTGTAAAATAATTAACTGCAAATTACAATTGACCAGAGTGAAGGGGTCTAAGCAGCAGAAGTTACTGACCTTCTGTGGCACATGCATCCAATGAAGTGGGTATTCACCCACGAAAGCTCATGCTCTAATACGTCTGTTAGTCTATAAGGTGCCACAGGACTCTTTGCTGCTTTTACAGATCCAGACTAACATGGCTACCCCTCTGAAAGATGATAACGTCTTCTTTCCTGGAGCTAGGATGAAGTTATTTTTCTAATACAACCCACCAGTTTGTGCACTGGTCATCCATGGGAGGGGTCTTTCAGTGCTCCCATTACTGGCACTATACAAACAACAAACAATAATCATTCATAATTCACCTCCTATGCAGGTCATCACTTCTGATTCCATACAGCCAGTCATGCCCTCTCCGGCACTAGCTTTGTGCTCAGTCACTGTGGATGCCCACTTCAGTAGCTCAGCACCAGAGGTGGCTACCATTTTAGAACAGAATCTTAAGGACTTAAGAGCCTGAGCCAAAACCCATTGAGTCACAATGCAGAGACTCCCACTGACTTCGACGGGCATTGGAGCAAGTCCCAAATATTTTAAAACCCATTTTATTTTTTTAAAGGTAAATGTATGTATAAGTGTGGTTAGAGCTTGTCAAAAAGGCAGATGTTTGTCCACAGAACAGACAGAGCAAAGACAGGGCCAGATTCCCCAATCCACTCATCCAAATTATTTTAACTCTGTCCTGGAGAGGCCACTGCTAGGGGAAGTGATGAGACAGTGATGTCCCTATGTTCCCTCAACTGCTGACCTTTGCTGAGGCTGCTAACAAAAGTGTAAGTTAATGCCAGTGGGAGCGGTGGTTTTCATGATGTGGATACTTGGCCACTAGGAAGAACGTGGACTGAGAACACCGAATCATTGTACACAGGCCACTCAACCGCTGCTGGATGCTAGCTACTTTCCGTTTTCACAACCTTGTCAGAATTCAAACCAGAGACAGAAAAGAGAAGGGTTTTCTATAGCAAATTAGACTAAAATGGAGCTGAATGATTCTTTGAAGGAGTATCCTGAGAACTGAAGAGTCTCTGTCCCAAGAAGACAGTTTTCTTAGGGATATTGAGACTCCCAAAAGTTTGCATGAGCTAACTCACACCTGTATTCTGCAGGTACAAACACTCATCCATGCCTCTTAAACAGTTTGCACCAAAAGGTGTAAGGCTTGTGCAACTTCAGGCACTAGATTGCTTAAAGGACATGCACAGTGCCTGCACCTATGAAGTGCAGGCACAAGTCTGATCACACATTCACAATTTTGTCATGCAAGAATAGAGGCGAAGGACTAAAAGCCAGCCCTTGATGAGAAGGAAGATGAACTGCAGGTGTCTATTTAGTTTCTAGTACAGCACTTTCTGAAAATGAAAAGTGACAAAATAAATTAAATGGCAATACCTCACCATTGTTCCGTACACAGAACTCCTGGAGAAATCAGCAGGGATTCTGCATGAGGAGAGACGGAGAGAAACTCTGCTGGTCAACAAGTTAACATTATCTATCTATCTATCTGTTTATACACACACACACAAACACACCCTAGAGAAATTTATCTTTGATTTTTTTCCCCTTTTCCTCCTTCCTCCCCCACTTCCAGCTGCTTTTTGCAGGGGCCACACTGCCCTCTTGAACAGTTTAGATATCATGGAGTGTATTTGCATTCATTTAACAATGCTAATAAGTAAGAGAGAGGAGCATAGTCTAAGGGTACATCTACACTACAGGGAGGAGTCGATTTAAGATACGCAAATTCAGCTACGTGAATAGCGTAGATGAATTCGACGTATCGCAGCCGACTTACCCCGTTGTGAGGACGGCGGCAAAATCGACTTCTGCGGCTTTCTGTCGGCGGCGCTTACTACCACCTCCGCTGGTGGAGTAAGAGCGCCGATTCGGGGATCGATTGTCGCGTCCCGATGGGACGCGATAAATCGATCCCCGAGAGGTCGATTTCTACCCGCCGATTCAGGCGGGTAGTATAGACCTAGCCTAAATCCAGGACTAGAAGTTGAGACACTCTGAGTTCTAATCCCAACTCTGACAATTACTTCTTCTATGACTTAAGACAAGATGCTGAACCTCTCTGCTTCCATACCCCCTACTGAACAAAATTGGATCATACCACAGTGGTGCTCATCACTGCATAAGTAATATTTTTCAGAGGTCAGTTTACAGTCTATCCTGAGTTAGGGGCAATGCATAGTTGCACTGTTCCAGAAGCAGACTACTGAGGGAATTGCTCACAGTTCCCACTTCACTTTTCCCCTGGAGCCAGGAAGAAGCAAACTGGTATTGGTCATTTAGTAGGCAAGTATACCTAGAGCTTAAACCACGAGACTGTGACTCAAGACTGATTCTATTCCCAGCTTTTTCTCTAATTTAATATGCAGTTTTTGGCAAGATCCCTAAACTCTCTGGGTCACACTTTGTCTATATGCAAAATGTGTAGAATAGTGTCTCAAAGGGGTGTTAAGAGGTGTAATAAATGTTATGAGGCATAATAAATGTTAATAAATAAAAGGCACTTTGAGATCTTCAGATGCAAGGCAGTATAGAAGTGCAAACTATGGCCCCAGTCTTGCCATGAGATCCTATTCCCATGGCAAATGCCATCAAATCTGAGCTGGAGTCTGCCTACACAGAGCACATTGCAGGGTCCTATGTTATTATTATCTATATATCTAATGTAGAGGCCTGATCTGTATGTAAGTATATGGGTAACTGTAAGCCTCACTAGCCTCATAACTATGGTATTTCTGAGCTTGGTGGCAGCGGTGTTAAAAGATGGGATCATTTAGGTGGGATCCCTGTGTAAGAGATTGTAAACCAGCTTTCTCACAGATTTAATACTGCTTTATAATCTCTAATGTGTAGCACCCTACTGCGTTGTGTTGCAAATGCTGCAATTTGTCATCTTACAGCTGCCACCAGTAGTAGGGTGAGAGCAGCAATTTTAATTTTAAAAGTTCATATGCAAAAATATTTCACAATTTGTGTGTGACTTGTGGTGCTCCTCACCCTGTGGGTTGCCACGCTGCTGCTCTGAACAAAATTGTTTTCTTGAAAGTATGTGCATGTTGGGGAAACACACACAGTAAAATAGATAGTTCTTCATCTGCAAAATGGTGGTGAGTAACACTCCTTCTTTCCTCCCACCCATTATCTTGTTTGTTTAGGGCTAGATCCCACAAACGGATCTGTCAGGGCACACATAAGCATACGCGCTGACTCAGTGGGTGCTCCGGGGCTGGAGCACCCACGGGGAAAAATTAGTTGGTGCTCTGCACCCACCGGCAGCCAAGCTCCCCGCCCCAGCTCACCTCCTCCTCTGCCTCCTCCCCTGAGCGTGCCACGTCCCCACTCCTCCACCTACCTCCCAGTGCTTGTCATCACCAAACAGCTGTAGCAAGCTCCGGAAGGGAGGAGGGAGGAGTAGGAACGTGGTGAGCTCAGGGAAGGAGGTGGGGAAGAGGGGGGCTGGGGCGGGGATTTGGGGAAGGAGTCGGAATGGGGCAGGGAGGGGGCGGAGTTGGGACAGGGACTTTGGGGAAGGGATTGGAATGGGGGCAGGAGGGGGCAGGGCTGCCCAGAGCGGGGGGCAAGTGGAGCAATTTGCCCCAGGCCCCGCAGGGGCCCCCCGAGAATATAGTATTCTATAGTATTGCAACTTTTTTTATGGAAGGGGCCCCCAAAATTGCTTTGCCCCAGGCCCCCTGAATCCTCTGGTGGCCCTGGAAGGGGGCGGTGGCAGTGGGGGTCGAGCACCCACCAACGGCAGTAAAAGTCGGCGCCTATGCATATAAGGATTCATTTGCAGGATCTAGCTGTTAGGTTGTAAGCTCTTTGAGGGGCCGGGACTGTCTCTTACTATGTATTTGTTTCTGTGGTGCCTAGCACAATGGGCTTCTAGTCATTATTATACTGTAACTAATGATATAACACTTTTGCAGATATTACTGGGTTAGACTGTAAGCTCTTTACAGCAAGGGCGATCTTTTTGTTCTGTGTTTGTACAGCACCTAGCACAATGGGATCCTGGTCCATGACTGGGGCTGCTAGCTGCTATGATAATACAAATACAAATGATAATAATAATATAGCTTTTTATGATAATTCTAAGATGATACACAACAGAAGAAAAAATCCAGAGCTAAAATAATTAGGTTAACAATGATAAAAGGTGGAAGTAATATGAATAAATATGATCACTAACCTAAGACCTACATGTCTGAGTATATTTATTTTGTTTCTCCATTACATTTCTCTATGCTTTTCTCTTATTAGTGTCCTTTTCCAACACTCCCTTTGCACACACAAACCTCTGAGACATTCTGTTGCTTTTATGCTTGTGTTGCGTTGTTACTTTGCTTGCATTGCTACCTTGATCACGTTAAAACCAGTGACATGCTGGCAGGAGCTCACAGGTATCCACTGTGACACCCCAGCAACCCCTTATTCACCACTGTCATATAATTAGGATATGCTTTGCACAAAGTATGCCTTGTGAGGTATCATTCTAAAAGTCTTGATCTGCTAGACATTAATATCTCATTGGATTGTATGTGAAGTTATGAAGTTTGGCTATGTATGTGTTACTGAAACAAGCTGTGATGTTGAAAACACCCACAAGCAGCCTTTCGGGTACAACAGTAAAAAGGTCAAACAATGTTAATGGTTTATTGAGGAAATTCACACAAGCACAAGGATTACTCCAGGAACTGTGTACAACAGAAACCTCTCAGAGATAGCACTACACAATAGGAACTGTTTGTCCCAGGTCACAGCGAAAGAACTCTCCAGCAAGTGGGAAGAAGATATAAAAGGGGGAAATGACATCATGATGGTATCTCATTCTCCCTACAACCACACACCTGGAAACACCTGAGGAACAAAGACTGAACTGGGGGAAGTGATGGTTCCCAATCCTGCTGGAAAGGCATAACGAGTGGGGTTCCGCAGGGGTCTGTTTTGGGACCGGTCCTGTTCAATATCTTCATTAGTGACTTAGATATTGGCATAGAAAGTACGCTTATTAAATTTGCGGATGATACCAAACTGGGAGGGATTGCAACTGCTTTGGAGGACAGGGTCATAATTCAAAATGATCTGGACAAATTGGAGAAATGGTCTGAGTTAAACAGGATGAAGTTTAACAAAGACAAATGCAAAGTGCTCCACTTAGGAAGAAAAAATCAGTTTCACACATACAGAATGGGAAGAGACTGTCTAGGAAGGAGTACGGCAGAAAGGGATCTAGGGGTTATAGTGGACCACAAGCTAAATATGAGTCAACAGTGTGATGCTGTTGCAAAAAAAGCAAACATGATTCTGGGATGTATTAACAGGTGTGCTGTGAGCAAGACATGAGAAGTCATTTTCTTCCGTTCTACTCTGCTCTGGTTAGGCCTCAGCTGGACTATTGTGTCCAGTTCTGGGCACCGCATTTCAAGAAAGATGTGGAGAAATTGGAGAGGGTCCAGAGAAGAGCAACAAGAATGATTAAAGGTCTTGAGAACTTGACCTATGAAGGAAGGCTGAAGGAATTGGGTTTGTTTAGTTTGGAAAAGAGAAGACTGAGAGGGGACATGATAGCAGTTTTCAGGTATCTAAAAGGGTGTCATAAGGAGGAGGGAGAAAACTTGTTCACCTTAGCCTCTAAGGATAGAACAAGAAGCAATGGGCTTAAACTGCAGCAAGGGAGGTTTAGGTTGGACATTAGGAAAAAGTTCCTAACTGTCAGGGTGGTTAAACACTGGAATAAACTTCCTAGGGAGGTTGTGGAATCTCGATCTCTGGAGATATTTAAGAGTAGGTTAGATAAATGTCTATCAGGGATGGTCTAGACAGTATTTGGTCCTGCCATGCGGGCAGGGGACTGGACTCAATGACCTCTCGAGGTCCCTTCCAGTCCTAGAATCTATGAATCTATGGTCCCAGGCTAAAGGGATTTCTAGCCTGAGTATGAAAACTGCCAGCCTGTTTATCACTTAGGATGAGAATTTGCTAATTCATATCCTACCTACCTAATATGTTAAACTCAGTTTGTGGTTTTGTTTATTTACTAGGTAACAGGGCCGGCTCTGGCTTTTTTGCCGCCCCAGGACCCAAATATCTGCATCTGGCAACTAGTTAGGAATTCTTTTTCAACCACTCACCCAGCCTTACCAAGAATTCCAGCCCCTGACCTATCCAGAGTGATAGAGCTCATAGCTAAAATAAGCCAAGTGACCATACTGGATAAAACACCCAGATGTCTGGAGCCAAGCAGTAGGACATCTGTTTTCATCAGGCAAGTTTTTATACTTAGTGGATATACTTGGCTGTCTCATGATATATACAGGTGTGGTGCTCCAAATATACTCAGACATGAATGTATTTATTTCAATGCACCGTTATTTAACTGCATGCAGATGCACAAACCTCTGGAGTACCACACCTGCATTTATATATAGATTCCACGTGGATATACCTAAGTCAGTGTGTACAGTGTGTGCATATGCTTGGAGCTCTGCACCTGACATCCAAATAAGCATGTTACATTTCTTGCATTTGACACATTACGATGTCTGAAAGGTACGCACCTTCACACGTAGTTCAATCCTATTGAAATCAAGAGCAAACCTCAGTGAAGCAGTATTAGATTCCTTGGTCACAACAAAACTGTCAAACCCTAACAAGATGTACATCCAATAAAACATTTTGCATATTCTTAGCACATGTTCAAGGTAGGGAAGCTTGGCAGAAGTCTATTTTGGTACCTATATGGGCCCTGTTCCTATAGTATGTAAGGGCCCTGTGATGGGTTCGGTCACAGAGACCCCCTTGGGAGTGTCACCTGATGTGCTAAACTTACCTCTGATCCCGTTTTCCCTGCCATCTTGGGACTCCAGAACCCTGTCTTGTTGAGCCAGATACGCTAGTCTGCTGCAACACAGACCCAGGGTCTGGTCCACACCCCCAAAGCTGCAGACTTAACTGAAAACAGCTCAGCAGGTACCTAACACCAGCACCCAGATACCCAGCTCCCAATGGGATCCAAACCCCAAATAAAACCATTTTACTCTGTACAAAGCTTATACAGGATAAATTCATGAATTGTCCACCCTTTATAACACTGATAGAGAGATATGCAAAGCTGTTTGCTCCCCCGGGTATTAATCACTTACTCTGGGTATATTAATAAACAAAAGTGATTTTATTAAGCATAAAAAGTAGGATTTAAGTGGTTTCAAGTAATAATAGACAGAACAAAGTAAGTTACCAAGCAAAATAAAACAAAACACCCCAGTCTAAGCCTAATACATTAAGAAACTGATTACTGGTAATATCTCACCCTCAAAGATGTTTCAATAAGCTTCTTTCACAGATTACAACTTCTTCCTAGTCTGGGCCCAATCCTCTCCCCAATCCTATGCAGTCACAGTTGTCACTGTGTAGGAAATAACATCATAACCCCAATCCTGCTTCAACTGAAATCAATGATAAAAGCTCTTATTGCCATCAGCAGGAGCAAGCCTGAAGCATTTGCACACTTAAGTAAAATGCTTGTTAGCTCCCCTCATCCAAAAGTTCACAAGGTAAGTTAGGGCCCTGAAGCACTGAGGTAGCCAAAGTTCACACTGATTTAAATACGAATTACACATGTGTGTAATGGCTGTACTATCGGCAGCTACATTTGGCTTCTATGCTCCCTTTGGCTACCACAGGCAGAGGGAAGCCAAAGTTAAAAGAACCAGGACTCCTGGTGTGAAGAAGGATGGAGCAGGAACAATGCAGCATGCTCTGTCCTCCTGATCCCACCAAAAATGGGACTGTGACATAGCATCATCCTCCGGCACACCAATAAGGATCCTCCGCAGTAAAATCGTATCAGCATTATCTTACAAACTCTCCCCTTCCAGAGACTGAAACCTGCCGAACAATGCCAAGACCTGCAGCGTTCTTTAGGGAACCATACTATCAGGGAAAAGGAGCAGCATAGAGGCACTGGGGCCTGTGTGTAAATTTCTCGGCCCTCTACAAATGCCCACAGCTCTGCAGTGAAATCCCACAGATCTTAGTACAGCTACATGTTCCGAAAGACAAGCTGCCTGCTTCCTCCATGCCCTGGTCATCTACTCTAAGATAATTTGGAGGTAAATATGGAGTTTCTAGTAGATTTTTTCCCCGAAGAAGATAATACAGACTTTTGTTGGCATACTTACCAAAATGAACATAAAACATGTTCATTCTACCAACTTCAATACAGGCCATGAGTGCAATAAAAGGGTTAAAAAGTCACCTTCTCCTCAGCATTTAGACACTAGTTTTTATTGCTAAAAGTTCAATTACAGTTATATACATTTTAAATACACTGGAGTTTTATGGCCTAGATATGTCTGCTTTTATGAATCATCCTCAGATCTTTCAGTTATTTGAGTCTAGTAAAGAAAATTAAATTGTTATTTGGTACTAAAATATGTTGTTTTAAAAAAAACAACATAAAATGAATTAATTCCAGGGCACACTTAAAAATTTTCACTCTGGAGGAAAAAACATTTAAACTAATGAAAACTTGAAGTGACGGTAATGAAATAAAATGGGCCTGGGTTCTGAATGCTAAGGTAACCCTAGGCAATAAAACTGGCAGAACAGTAAACATATAGAGGAATGGGGAATGAAGCAGAATGATCCCACACTTTATAGACATTACTTCTCCCTCCACCCCCATTTCCCACAAGACAGGAAGATTTCAAACCCTAATACATACAGCATTCCCCACCCCCAAGATTCACACTTGAACTTTGCTGTAATTTTCAAATAATGCCATGTATTCTGCTACCAAATTAGATCTAGAAGTTTTTGCAGCTTATCCATAATGTTGTTGTCAGAATCATTTATGGAATGTATATTTCATCTTCAGGGTTTATGTCTTGAAATGCAGTTTATTATTCTGGGCTTACAGCAATGTTCAGTGCCTTGGATTCTGAAGCTGCTGACAGTTCATTTTCATTTCTCAGTCTCTGCATTTCCATGTTTAAATCCAGTAAAGTTTTGGCAAGATGATGGTTCTGAGAGCGAATCTCCAGCTAGAAACACAAAAGAGGAGATTTTTATGAGTAGAGATAACCATCAAACTAAATTGCTACATGATTCTTGATAGGACAGATAGATAAATCTGCATGGAAAGATAAAGGTAACTTATATAAAATGTTAGGAAAATATTCTCATCCTGTTTTCATAGAATCATAGAATATCAGGGTTGGAAAGGACCTCAAGAGGTCATCTAGTCCAACCCCCTGCTCAAAGCAGGACCAATTCCCAACTAAATCATCCCAGCCAGGGCTTTGTCAAGCCTGACCTTAAAAACCTCTAAGGAAGGAGATTCCACCACCTCCCTAGGTAACCCAAGTTTTCAAGTGATATGCTCTTCTTACTGGCTATTTATAGATAGCCAAAAAATTCTGTATTAGAGAAGTGGACTTCTCTAGTGGATACTTATAAACAGACTTCCTAAATTGATAGGAAAAGAAAGGAAAAATAGCTGATCCTCAAGAAAACAGTATGATGTTGTGAAATATATAAGCTGAAACACACAAAAGGGTGCAAATTTATTAGTTAATATGGGGCTCGATTCTGAAAACTGCTGAGCACTATGGTCCCAATCCAGTAAAACACTTTAAGCATGTGAGTAGTCCCACTGGGATTTAACTTTAAACATGTGTTTTAAGTGGTTTGTTGGATCAGAGTCACAGAGCGCAGCACCTGGCAAGATTGAGTCCTACATACACACCTTAGATGTGCTGAGGTTCTGCCTAATTCAGCACACTGGATCACAGTAAATCAGGAAGATGGTTGCAAGAAGAGAAAGGACGTTCTTCTGTTCTGACCACTGCACTGGGACCCAGGAGAGAGAGGTTATCTTCGTGGCTCAGCCACAGACTTCGTATGTGAAGTTGGGAGAGACTGTGGTCATGGCTATACCATGGATGGTATAGATGCCCAGTTACAGCACCGTAGCTATGCCATTGTAACTCCATAGCATAGAAGCAGCCTAGAGAAATGAAAGGGGTTTTTCCATTGCTGTAGGAACACCACTGCCCTGAGCAACACTAGCTAGCCATGTGTACACCAAGGGTTGGTATAGCTGTGGCACTCACAGGTGTGGATTTTCCATATCCCTGAGCACTATAGCTATGTCAAACTACATTTTAAGTGTAGACCAGACCAAACATAATATATATGCACATGGCAGCTGAACCTTAGTTGAACACGCAGCCATAATAATGGCTTTTCCTAACTTTTGAGTGCTTTACATTGCAATCTTAACATTTCAAGGGGTTTTTTTTGTATGTATTACACTGCTCTACAGCCAAAATGCTTCTGAAATAAATGTAGTCAAACTTTACTAATTCTGGGTCACTGAGAACGAAAATGATGCTTAAAATTGTTGATTGGCTCTAGTTTTCAAGATATGCTATTGGGTCAGTATATACGACCCTTGACTTGGGAATGGCGGAGGATAAGTGAGTTATAAAGGGAAGGGATCTCAATTTAAACCAGAAAGGACTAAAATACATCTTTGACTGGATCTATGAATAAATCTATGACTGGGTTTGGACAGTACTTGCTTTTTAGGCAAAACAATGAATGATGCAATCTGAAGCTGGTATTGCGTCATACATGATATGAATTGCTAGAATTGCATCATGTTATTCCTAGAAGTCATGGATGATGCAATCATAACGAAGCTTACATCACTCTGCTGAACAAATTGCCCTAGATCAGCTCTAGAAATCATACAGTGTCGTGCTCTCTTATTTGTCAGTGTTTGATTTTGCAAAGAGATACATTTCTGTTTAGCCAAAGTGAGCAGAGATGCCTCGTACTTGTGTGAACAGTGCAGATAACTTCTGCTATGTTTGTGGTGAAGTGACTTTTGCATCACAAAAGTGCAGTATAACCACTATGGTTAAGAAAGCCTATCACCTTTATTTTGGCTGCAAAATTGGAGATCAGGACAAGAGGTGGGCCCCACATATGTGCTGCAACACTTGTGCAACAAATCTTCGCCAGTGGTTGAACAGGAAAAGGAAATCTATGCCTTTTGCAGTGCCAATGATTTGGAGAGAGCCAACAGATCATACCAGCCATTGTTACTTCTGCATGGTGCCTCCAGTTGGGAAAGGTGTGTCAAAGAAGAAAAAGTGGACTGTGCATTATCCAAACATTCCATCAGCTATGCGCCCAGTACCCCACGGAGAAGGACTGCCGGTTCCTGATGCACCAGAATCATTCTCACTTGAGTCAGACGAGGAAGAGGAAGAGGATGAAACTTCTGGTCCTGAACCATCAATGTCACAGGACCCACATTTTCTCCCATCCTCCTCCTCTGAACCACACCTCATAACACAAGGTAAACTGAATGACCTTGTCAGGGATTTGGAACTACCCAAGAGTAAGGCAGAGCTGTTGGGCTCCAGACTACAGCAGTGGAATCTCCTAGCAGGTGATGTTAGGGTTTCTATGTGCCGTGACCGTCAAAAGGATCTTGTCCCATTCTTGTTCATGGAAGGTGATCTTGTAGCCTGCAACAACATCGATGGCAGCCCTCAACATCGTTCACGATCCAGATGAGTGGAGACTGTTCATTGATTCATCGAAGACGAGTCTTAAAGCTGTTTTACTGCATAATGGCAATGTTTTGCCATCAATTCCAGTTGGTCATGCAGTCCATATGAAGGAAACCTATGACAACATGAAACAACTTTTGAGGTGCATAAACTATGACCAACATCAGTGGCAGCTTTGTGGCGATCTGAAGGTTGTTGCTCTCTTGCTTGGTCGGCAGACTGGATACACAAAGTACTGCTGTTTTCTCTGCGAATGGGATAGTCGTGCAAGAGATTCCCACTACATCAAGAAAAATTGGCCACTCCGACAGTCATTGGAGCCTGGGAGGAAAAGTGTTCAGCATCCACCACTTGTTGACTCAAGGAAGATTTTGTTACCACCCTTACACATCAAGCTGGGTCTGATGAAGAACTTTGTCAAGGCCATTGACAAAACACAAGCAGCTTTCAAGTACCTCCGTGGAAAATTTCCAAGGTTAAGTGAAGCTAAGATAAAGGAAGGTGTCTTTGTTGGTCCTCAGATTCGTCAACTTCTTCGAGATGATGCATTTGACCATGCACTGCGTTGCAAGGAAAAGATGGCATGGAAAGCCTTCCAGTTAGTGGCAATAAATTTTCTCGGAAACAACAAGGCAGACAACTACAGGTTGTTGGTGGAAAACCTCCTCAAGGCATACAAAAGCCTTGGTTGCAACATGTCACTAAAGATACATTTTTTGCACTCTCATCTAGATTTTTTTCCACCGAACTGCAGAGCAGTGAGCGACGAGCACGGCGAGCGATTTCACCAGGACATTGCAACAATGGAGAAACGCTATCAGGGCAAATGGAGCCCATCAATGCTTGCAGACTATTGCTGGATAGTGACAAGAGATGCTCCATTTAATGAATACAAGAGACAAGGCAAGAAGCGCCGTGTAGACACTGAATAGGACTAAACTATGTACATAATAGTTTTTTGCCTTTTGTTTCCTAATAAATTTTATTTATATAACCCTTTTGCTGATTTTTAAAGTGTTACATAAACAGGACAGGTGAAATATTATCATCATGTAAAGCAACCATAAACACATGAAAAGACCTAGGTTTACAATTTATGATTAAAACTCTACTATCTACACAGTATACATAGACATAAAATGTAAAAACTTAAATATCTTAGAAATAGTGGCCAATCAGTTGTTTTAATTGTCATATTTGAATTCAGCACATCAAAATACATAATAAATAGCACATTTTATCTCTGAAGCAGACGACTTCTCAAAAATTGTAGACCAGTGTTATTAATCATGGTTGTTAAGTCCATTAATGGCTATTAACCAGGATGGGTAAGGAATGGTGTCCCTAGCCTCTGTTTGTCAGAGGATGGAGATGGATGGCAGGAGAGAGATCCCTTGATCATTGCCTGTTGGTCCACTCCCTCTGGGGCACCTGGCATTGGCCACTGTCGGTAGACAGGATACTGGGCTAGATGGACCTTTGTTCTAACCCGGTACAGCCGTTCATATGTTCTTATTATGTTCTAATGTCTATATCCACAAATTATCCAGGATAAATAATTGAAAAACAATTTTAGCTTTGTTTTTGCAATATCATTAATTCTGTAACTGAAAGTAAGAAGTTATAAATGTCGATTACATTCACCATTAAAAAAAAAAAGTATATATAGAATGTCAATACTGTCTTGGGTATTTGAGTTTTGCTGAAGAGAAAATCGGATATTATGTAATTTTGAAACAAAGATCTCGCCTAACTCTCATGTTTTTCTTTATTAATGCCACCACAGCATAAAGTGCTACATTAATATGCTGAATATTATTAATGCTTAACACTAGTGCATTAAATATTTTAATAAAACTATAGTTTGAATAAGTGCTTCAACATCTATAAAATATGAAACCTTCTGAACAAGTTTTATTTTCTAAAATCTTATTAAAATGAAAGATGAGGGTGGAGATATACTGCAGGGACAGTGTATGGAAAGGTGCTCAGTCATTCCCTACACTGTGTTCCCTAGCAAAAGTGGTTTTCAGTGCAATCATTCGTGCACCTTCTACGTGCACTACTGTCTCTTAAATAGATGGACTGAGAAAAAAATAGGACCAGGAGCTAAATAAAATGCCTAATGAGGATTGAGAGAGAATCATGTTTATGACTATTAGTGATTAAGGAGAAAATATTTTATGAGTCATGAGTCCTGCTTAATGCTTTTCAACTAAGTGCTGGGAGTCGAGATGGATGGAAAAGAAAACTGAGTCCACAAAAAAATGATGTAGGACATATACACATATAGTCGTGTAGACATCGAGTATAAATTTGAATGGGGCATACTTCTAAAAACTTTGTTAATGGATTTAATAAGAAGCTTTAAAGCAGCTTGATTTTGAGCCATAGAGCGAAATAACCTTTTACCCAGTATCCCAGATGTGATGATGATGTCACAAATTCTTATTTTGTTTCCAAAAGCTTGCCTGTCTAGAGGAAGTGTGAGATGTGTGAATGGGCAAGGAACTACTTTTGTAGTTTTGTAAATCAGAGAACAATGGATCATAAGAATGACCAGGAAGACAACAAAACCCAATAGTCAAGAGGCCACTGAAGAGTCTCAGTTGTTCACCTAAATACAAGTAGATGACACTGATAAAGTCATAATCTCCTGTTATTCCTTCAATGTTGCTTATTTGGGGGGGGGGGGGACACACTCACAGACATGACTAAGAAACAGTAACCTAAAAGGAGAACCCCAAAAATGGACCAAGAGTCAGACAGACAACATCTATTCAGGATTGGACAATGCAGTTGGGGTGAGAAACCTGTGATTCCCCAACTGGATCAGAAAGTCGTAAGGCAAAGCCCAGTGGGATGATGCCAGCCTGAGTTTCAGCCATAAAAGACCAGATAAATGAGGAAGAAGTGTGCTCCTCTCGAAGTCACCACAATGACAACTCGATGGCTGATATTCCTACTTCCTCTCCCAAGGAAAGTAGAGACAAAGACATCACAGACCAGCCTGCTGACCCAAGAATGATGCTTGTTAGCGAGATAGTACCTGAGCCAGTAGACATTACCTGGTTCCCCAAGGTGCAGTTCCCAACTGATTCTGAATATCTACATACAAGCCAGCTAAAGAACAGATACTTGTTCTTTATATCATTTTTGTCTCTTTCAAAGGACATTTAAACACCAGTGAATGGACCCCTGCCAGGCAAGATGTGTCCTAACAATTTTAGGTGTGGAGGTGTGTGCGTGTGTGGCCATTAATAGTAATAGCATGTGCATATATAAACTCATAGGGTAAGTTACCATTAGGTACTGATTAAACTAGCTTCGAGGCAAATCTCATTACAGATTTCTAAGAGTCACCGGGCATACATAAAGATTTAAACTTTAACCTATTCTTTACACATGGGAAAGTATAAGCTGCTAAGTAAATTGCATTGGGATAAAAAAATTAATTTAATAAGTCATTGGTATTATGTTAACTTTGTAATTTGATTACTGATTATGCTTATGCAATAACTTGGCCAATTGTTGGTCTGATGCTGTTCTTTTTATAGTTAACCAATTTTAAATTGTATTATTGTTAACTCCTTGACTTGACAATTATTGTCATAGCAATATTTATTATCATATTATTTAATACTTTAGGGAAATATAAGAAATAATCTAATTTTGTGGTTGCTTGTGCTCTTGAATAAAAATTGTAATAACACTCCAAATTGGTTTTCTCTGATCAACTGGAGACAAGGCAAAAACAACCCTAAATTAAAGGGATTTTAATTAAATATTCCAACAGCATTAGCCTCAAATCCTAAGAAAACCCTTTTTATCATTACAAAGCATTCCTTCAGAATGGTGGGGAACCCTGAAGGACTGGCTGATCAGGAGGGAGCTATAATTAATGATGTGCAGTAAGACATATCTTCCTTCTACACATACTACGAGTTATTCCATCCAGCATAATACTCTCTTATCTTCACTGCGTTGTTCGCTTGAGCTGTCACCCCAGCTTTACCCCTAACCCGACTCCGTCCATACACAAAAATCTCTAGCGGGAGTGAAGCGGTGCTTTAAGCCGGAGCTAGCAGGCGTGGGTGGAAGCCAACGTGCTGCCCGCACCGCAGAAACTAAAGCAGCGGGGATGCAACAAGTCCCCAGCTGCTAAGCTAGTCGCTGTGTGCGGCTCCCAGGTTGGTTCACAGCGGGGGCGCTCGCACTCCAGCTAGGCTAGCTCCGGGGGCGCGCTCAGTGTTGCAGTGAAGCTAAGCCTTAGCTGCCCGAAAGTCTCTGGGTCCACCGGGGGTATCACGCCGCGAGTCTCCCCATCGGCAGGCTGCCCGCTGTGCCCGCAGTTACGCACTATGCAGTGTGCTCTGCTATTCGTGCCCCATACACAACGTGCCCACCACACAGGGGCCCCTCCGTCCTGCCGAGCAGCGCCCCGTCACACAGGGCATGTGCGTTACACGGAGCCTGCCCCCGCCCCCAGCCTCACATGCTGCAGCGCCCCGGCCCCCAGCCACACAGCGCTGCCTGGAGCTGCCCAGTTCCCTGCCACGGGCGCTCCCTCCCTGCGGGCTCTCACCAGCTCCGCGCGGAGCCAGGCCCTGGCCCTAGGGACGCCCGCGCCCCGGCGGCCCCTGCCGGCTGCGGGGCTACCAGCCCCGCGCTTCCCGCCTACTCCCCCTGCTGCCTTTGTTCCCCCCAGCCCTGGAGTTGGGACCGTGCAGGCTCCCACGTGCGGCCGGGGAACATCCCCACCACGAGCCATCTCCCCCTTCCACACCACGGAGACGCCGGCCTGGGGCTGAGGGTGTGGAAGGGCATCTCCCCTCCCGCAGCCCCTGAAGGAGACACTCGTTCGGGGGGCTCAGGCTGCTGGCATAACTCGAAGGGGCGGAGACGGTACGTGTCTCCCTGCAGCGCTCCCAGCTACCCCCCTTCCCTGCGAGAGGGCGCTGCATTCACCCCTGACTTACCATTCACCCCCGCTGGATGAATGGAGGGACACCCTCCCTCCCCCGCCGGGCGAGACTTAGAACAAGCAAGTGAAGCGGGGATGCCCCTTGAAAACTCAGCAGCCATGTGGCTGCGAAAGTTTTAAGATGTGAAGCTTGAATCCACAGGCTTCTGCTCCGAGATTTCCCTTGCGGGAAATAACGGGACAGGGCGACCGTTTTACACTGAAATCCTTCTCTTGCCTCTTCACAACGCAGGTTCACTAGGCCTGACACCGCAGTTGTGCAGATTGTAGTGCACTGAATCTCCTGCTAAACTCTTTCTCCGCCGTAGCTGAGATCAGTATAATCTAACCCCGCTCGATTCATAGGTATGTTTATAAAAGTATTGCTTTAAACGTTCTAATTGAATGAAGCAAGCCCTTTCTCACTGAAGCCAAGTGTTTTTGCTGTTCAGTAAAGACAAGCACTGTCTTTTTCTTTCCTAGAGCAAGCCGTGTATGGAATGAAAGAGAACAGAATATTGGAGAAATGGAACATATCTGGTTTGGTTTAATAACGACGGGGGGAGGGGGAAGCAGGAGAAAAAAGCCTGAAGCTTCATTCATAACATAAAGACAAAAATCATTCCCAGTTGTTTTGCCTGATCTTGAGCCGTGCTGCTGCTGGATATAAATGAGGAAACTTTCATTTGTGTAGGTTTTTAAAGGTCTGGAAAATCAGATAGAAAACTGGATTAGAACGTGTGCTGGTAGTCAGAACATGCAGTGTCTAAATTAAACATCAGCAATGTCCTGTCAAGAATGGGAGCATTCAAGGGCAGAAGATAAGAAAATTTTCAATAGTTTTTGTAATGCAGTTCATATGTAGTGATAACAGATGTGAAGGGCAGTAGCCCAGTGGTATCAGAATGTAATGATTAAATTGCAATATATTTCTTATTGAATAGGAAAAGCATCAGAGACAATAAATGTTGCAAATGCAGCAACAACAGTTTCATGTGAAGAATGTGAATATTCATGGTCTGAAGATTGGAAAAATACTGCAGTATAATGTTACACCGTTTATATTTTCATCTTGAATGTCCAATAGATTCAGAGCTCAGATGCATCATGGTACAAGAATGAAATTGCTACTGTGCTATATAGGGTGGTTTTTCTTTGTGTTTATTGTATCTATAAAGCATGACTGACAATAACTGTACAAGCTCTACCAACAGCAGAAATGCACGATGGAGATATTCTGCACTTCAACTGGCAATGTTGGACCACTGCAAACTAGTTACCTCTGCATCCCAATAGCAAATAAGGGCTTGATACTGTCCTCAAATGCATGCAGATATGTACAGGATCACAGTGTAGTCTGTAAGATAGGTACACGTGAGTGCTGAAAATTCTCTGGAACAATTTTAATATACATTGGACTTTGCAGAATAAAGAACTTGTTGGAGAGAAGAGATGCCAAATTCAGCCCATCAGCATTAGGGGTTGTGACTCTAATGCCACAGCTGAATTTGGTCAGAAGTTTTTAGCAGTGAAAGTACTGTTGTATTTATTGTATTCAAAAATACTTTCCAATTCAGCAATTTTTTAAAGAATACTTAATAGTTAGAGCAGGCAACTGGGCACCAAACATTCCTGGGCTCTATGCCCAGCTCTTGCAGGGACTTGTTGAGCAATTACTTAACTTGTTTGTGGCTCAGTTTTATTTTTAGAAAACAGGATAAGAATATTAAGTACTTCATAGGGATAGTGGAAGGTTTATTTCACTGCAGCATTGCCTAGTGGAGAGGACACTGGACCAAGACATCTTGGTTCTAATCTCACTTCTGCTGCTGATTTATTGTGTGACCTTGGGCAAGTCACATCATCTCTCTGTTTCCTCTCTCATCCTTTCATAGATTCCAAGAGTAGAAGAGGCCATTGGGATCATCTAGTCTGATCTCCTGTGAAACACAGGCCACAGAACTCTACATAATTCTTTTTGAATTAGAGCATTTTTACCAAAAAATATCCAATCTTGGTTTAAAAATTGCCAGTGATGGAGAATCCATCACGACCCTTTGTCTGCCTAGTCTATGTTGATTGTGAACTCTCCAGAACTGGACTATCTCTCATGATATATTTGTGCAGAGCCCCAGTCTCAATCCGTACCTCTAGGTGCCACTATGACATAAATAATAATAGTAAGGTACTTTGGGATCCTTGGATGGAAGATGCTACCAATGGGCCTGATTCAGTCACCATTACTCCATGAATAGTCCCACTGGTATAAGTCCAAAGCCATATAAAAACAGAAAGTATTCTTGCCCAAACATGGCTTTGTGCAGAAATTCATTTCTAAATGTAGCTTAAGCTACTAGAAACAGAACACCCCACAGTCTGTATATTTTTCTCTCAGTAATAGAGTTAACGTGCTTGTGGAATGGACAATAAAATGTTTGTCTTTATATTCTCTAACCTTGTTGCTAAGAGCTATATACTAGTAACAAACTGTTCACAGAAACTTTAACATTTTTTTCTTAGCTAAAACCACGGGGGGGGGGAGGGAGAGGGAGGGGCGAAATCTGCTGACATAGATAAAGAATTTGAAAAAGCTCCTCTGGTGTGTGCCATTTCAGTCTGCCAGTTTATAGCCTGGGAACATTATCACAGCTTCATTTCCACAACAAAAGGGCGCCATTCTTTTCTTAAAGGTTTGACAGTTCATCTTGTCCTTGGTGTTTTGCATCATAAATGCACTTCTATTGTCAGCCTTTCTATTAGCACTCATCTATCTAGGGGTGCCAAAGAAAAGGACAACTGTATGACAGGTTACTGTAGTTTCTTGTGTGCACTATCATCTGCAGACTTCAGTGGTTAAAAATGAAAGTAGCATTTGTGCATATGGTACATTTTAAAAATTGGATGAACTTTTCACATTTGAATGTTAGAAATTCACATTATTTGTGCTCCACATAAATTCTGATTATTGTTTATATTCTGAGTAGTGCCTAGAGGTCTCAGTCAGGATTGGGACCTAACTGTGCTTGGCACTGTGCAAAGGTGAATAAAAGTCAGTCCCTACATCACAGAGTTTACAGCCTAAACAGAGAAGACAGAGGGTGTCTTTTGTCCACAGGTGGAAGGGAAATGGATGTGATATACAAGCAGAATGATTAGGGTGATGGGCTGGCAACATGTCCAGTACCACTTTATTTAGCTCCCTCCCACCTTTTTTTGTTGTTGTAATTATATATAGAAGTAATTATATGTAGAAAGGTACTGATTGTCTGTCTATGGTACATATCTTTACAATACATAAGTAGAATGTGGTGTGTTAGAAATATGTTGAATGTGAGATTGTTGCAATAAAACTGGTTTAATGAAGAACTGGAGATCTCACAGCATTGCGTTTTTCAATTCTAGTTTGCCAAATAAAACCCAGAACATGGTTCACAATGAACAAAAGTTGTTACTATGTATTGACTGTTTGGTGTCTTATGGGAAATGAGTTTGGCAGTCTTAATTCTGAGTTCTAATGGACAAGTGTCTACATCACAGAAACTATCAACACAATTGGTACCCTGGTGGGCATGCTTAGCAGAGAGGCAAAGGACCGAAACTGCATTGTCTTCTGACCATTAGAGGCGTAGTTCCAGTTTAAGGATGAGATTATAGGCAAGACAATGTGGGGAAATTAGCACTATCATTGACTGTGCTGTGCATGTTCTGAGGGTAAGAGAAGGCTTCATTTTCCAAGGCTGTCAGTACTAGTACTAATTCACACAACCTTTAAAAATGGCTTTGTCTTCCTGAAAAAGTAGTAGCAGTTTAGCTAAACTGGATTAGAAAGAGATATAGTTAAATCAGTGCAACCCACTTGTGTAGACACTCTTATTTCAAGACTGATGTCCATGACAAAGAAATTGAGACAACAGAGAGTTTGTAGGTGAGTAAATGCCTCAGCATTTGATATTTGCAAAAATCATTTATTGTGAGAATGTCATTAACATTATTGCTATAAGATAAAACAAAGGAAGATTCTGCCAAACACTACATAGAAAGAACAAAGATAATACTTGTAATACTTTATTTTAGAAAAAAATATACTGGCCATATATTCTTATTACATTATTTTCAAGCTTTCAAATGGCTTCTGCAGGTGAGTGTTTCCAACACAGTCCATGTAGAGAATGGAACAAAACTAAACTTGACTTTTCCTCCTTTTTGCCACACACCTATATTGGGTCAGATAAGAGGATACCTACCAGAAGGGACCAAGAACAACTGCAGCAATATGATTTCTCCAGGGAGAATAGAGGGAAATCAGTGTTGAGCCATAGAGAAACAGATTCAGTGCAGCTATGCCTCCTCTTTCCCCTATAGGCAGGCTCCATGGAACTGAGCAAAGTCACAGCCTGGCCCTGCTCATGGAAACGGCTTGTGCAGACTGACTGGAGCCATTGCTCTGCTCGGGGGGGGGGGGGGGGGGGGGGGGGGGGGGGGGGGGGCTTTTTCGCTCCTTTGTCTAGCTTCTTTGCTCAGACCCGGCTCGGTGTAGGGTGCTCTGCCCAGGTATGCAAGACCTAAAGTGGCCACATAGCTGAGCATATGAGTCATACCTGTGACTCAGAACTTGCCCAGACATGTCCTGTGCCTACCTGCAGTTCTCCCTGCCTTCTCTCCTCCCCTGGATTAAGGGGAACCAATCAGAGTTACTGGCGGGAAACTGCCCGAGTTTGCCTTTAAAACCAGACATTTTCTGATCAGACCCCCGGAGAAGGTCCTTGCTTTGCCACCTGGTCTGATCAGCTAGGGGTCTTTGGGGGGCCCTCTCCCCGCTCTCGTTTGTTTTTGAGCGTACCCCCGTTTTTAAACTCCCCTCCCACGAACAATGAATTTGTGCCTGGAGATCTTCTGATTATTGTAAGCGAATCGAGCCCTCTCTGCATCCTCTGATGCTGAAACTGCTGTTGCTGCTGCTGCTTTGGGGATTGGTAAGGAAAAACCTCTTGCACACCCCCCTTGTTCTACCTGCTGGCTTTCTTTCCCCAGCAGGCAAACCTAAGCTAACCCCTTGAAGCTGTATCCTGGGCAGGGCCGGCTCCAGGCACCAGCCCACCAAGCTTGTGCTTGGGGCGGCACCTGGAGGGGGGCGGCGCGGTGCTCCGGCTCCGGCCACCGGGGAGAGCGGAGCCCCGGCCGGACTCTCTGCCCTCCACCCGACGCTCCGGCCGCCGGGGAGAGCAGAGCCCCGGCCGGGCACTCTGCCCTTCCCCCGGCGCTCTGGCTGCCGGGGAGAGCGGAGCCCAGGCTGGGCACTCTGCCCTCTCCCCGGCGCTCTGGCCGCCGGGGAGAGCGGAGCCCCGGCCGGGCACTCCACCCTCCCCGCAGCGCTCTGGCCGCTTGGGAGAGCGGAGCCCTGGCCGGGCTCTCCGCCCTCCTCCCGGGGCTCCGGCCGCCAGCGGAGCCGCGGCGGGCTCGCCGCCCTCCCCCCAGCGCTCCGGCCGGTCGGGGAGAGCGGCCCGCGGCCGGGCTCGGCCCCCTCCCCGCCACGCTGGAGGGGATGGGGGGCGGGGCGGCAGGACTCTTTTTTGCCTGGGGCGGCAAAAAAGCCAGAGCCGGTCCTGATCCTGGGCACACACCACTCTGCCCTCTGAAACTACCCCTAGTATAAGGTGCACCCATTAGGTTAAATTTAGCCTTTAGTCTAGATAAATTGTAATTTCATTTTGCAGAGCTGTGGTTAAGTTAGGTTTAGAAAATTGCTTGCATTGTACTCTGTAAGTTAGGCTTAAAGAATTGTTGCATTGTGTTTTGTTACTTGTTAATTTGTGTAGTCTTGGTTAAGTTAAATCATAGATAAGATTTTGCTGTGTTCTGTATAATTGTCTCTCTGCTGTTTAAACTTGGAGCCTGTCTGCTCTCTGTCTCTCTCTCTCTCTCTCTCTTAATCCCTTCCCCCACGTGCTGACCCTGCTCCTACTGCTACCAAACCTCAATTGTATTACTGAAGTCTAGCATAAAACCCCATTGGTTACCCCTTTTCTGTCTAACACACCTCACATTTTACATTTACACCACTGTGACACATTTTTACCTAAAGTTGTTGGTTATTTAACACATTTTACCCATAACTGTTAGTTGGTTATATACAGCTGTGACACACCCTTTACATAGAAACTGTTAGCTACCTGTTACATTTATACTTCAGTGTTAATTGGTTACCAACTGTATTGTACCCCACTGTAGTGTACCCCACTATTGAAAGCCCCTGTCCTGTTTACTAAAAGAAACCCCTCCCCAATTGTCTACCTTAACAAACCCCATACCCCTCACTATTGAATTTTCCCTGTTTTTGCATTTTCTTAATAAAGTTTATTTTACACCCCACCAGTGCAGTAGTTGTCCCCCAAGATCCCCTACCTGCTGGCAGGGTCAGATGGAAGAAGAAGGAGAATGTGAAGTCAAAGTTGACACCAAGGCTGCAAGACAGGGAAGGTAGTGTGGTTGTCAACTCAGAAACAGAAAGTAGGAAGTGGCGAGGGATTATGAAGAAAGATGAGAAGCTCTGTTCCAGAGAGATAGAGTTTGAGATGGCAGGGAAAATGTTGGAGAGACAGAGATGCAAGATAAGACAGGGGAAAGAGATTGTGGGTAGCTGAAATTGTATGAGAGGATGAGATAGCCTAAAAAGAGACAATAAAGGGTTGAAAGATGGAGGACTCAGGACAAAAACCTGAGGGATACCAACAGTTGGGGGCGGGGGGGAGAAGATCCACCAAAGGAGATGTTGAAAGAAACAGTTTGCAAGGTAGAAGCAAAAGCACACAGAATCACAGAAGTTTAGCATGGAGAAGATGCAGATTTGGAGAGAGATATTAGTGGTGTGGAAAGCAGCAGACAGATGAGGGAGAAAATAGGGAAGTATCTCTTTGACTTAGGTAGGAGAAGAGCATTAGAGACTTTAGTGAGGGCTGTTTCAGCAGAGACTAAAGGTCAGAAGGCAGATTGTAAAGGAAGTCTAGTCAGTGGGAGCAGAAAATGATTGTTTGAAAATCCAGTTGGGTTGTGGGAAAGATTTTAATGATGGAAAGCATAACAGGATGTTTACAGGCAAACAGAAAGGAGCCAGAGGACAGAGATGTAGAGGTTGGAAGAGGGATGAACAGCAAGTGAGAGGCAATAGGATTGTGAGGACAGATTGAGGGGCTGGAAATAGATAGTAATGGAGAAACCTCCGACCAAAAGATCAGGGTGAAAAAGGAGAGAGTAGAAGTAATTGAGGGGACAGAGCAAAGGAGTTGGGAAGGATTTAAGCACCAGCTGGATAGTGTTAGCTTGTGTAAATCTGTGTAGCTCCCAAGGACTTCAAGGGAACTCCATCATTTTACTAGCTGAGGATCTGGCCCCCCCAAAAAATCTGTTGCCTACAAGTGCAAGATACAGAAGGCTCAGTAGAAGCAGCATCATATATTAAACTGCTACAACACTTGACCTTGCTTCCAGAAAGAGAGGTAACAAATTAACATACATGGAAGGTTGCCACACACTGAAGTGTGCAATAGAACTAAGTGAAATATAATAAAATCTGTCTATGCTATGGGACAATCTGGCCATTAATACTGAAGTGAAAATATTTTGGGGGAATCATTTGGATTAATTAATGAGTTTACACTCGATGTGAGCTGCAGAGCACAAGTCTGTAGCAGATCCTACTTCTGTTCTTCCTTCCCCCCTCAGGAGAAAGTGCGGGGACCTGAGGCTGGATTAGCAGCTACAAGCTGCTCTTGTTCTGCTCCATGACATTGGGGAGGTTCCTGTACCTCCAGAGAGATCCCCTGTGCCCAACCAAATTACTTGGGCTGGGTTGGTGAGAGGACTTGGAGATAAATGATTAACTGGAGAAATCAGTAATTTGAGAAAAAAACTGTTTTTTTTCACACCTTAACAGTGAAGTGGTAATCATGTAGGGAATATTAGGGATGTGTATACCACTCCCACTGATGTCCACAAGAAGTAAACTCATGGACTGAGCACCTGTCTTGCCTATCTGGCAGTTGGACAGTGTAGAGACAAGGAAATTCAGTCTGACGATATGCTCATAAATTCTCTGGAGACAATTCTAAAGATATTATATTTTGTTTAGTAAAATCTCCCTGAAAGAGTGACCAAAAAGAAGGATAGTAATTTGAAAAAAAAATCAGGTTTCAGAGTGGTAGCCGTGTTAGTCTGTATCAGCAAAAAGAACGAGGAGTACTTGTGGCACCTTAGAGACTAACAAATTTATTTGAGCATAAGCTTTTGTGAGCTAAAGCCCACTTCATCAGATGCATGCAGTGGAAAATACAGTAGGAAAATCTATCTATCTATCTATCTATCTATCTATCTATCTACATACATACAGAGAACATGAAAAAATGGGTGTTGCCATACCAACTCTAATGAGACTAATTGATTAAGGTGGGCTATCATCAGCAGGAGAAAAAAAACTTTTGTAGTGATAATCAGGATGGCCCATTTCAAACAATTGACAGGGTGTGAGTAACAGTAGGGGGAAGATTAACATGGGGCGGGGGTGGGGGAAACAGTTTGTGGAAACAAAAGACCAACTATCTATGTCTGACTTAGCATGATTAGGAAAGTGCATTTTATAGAACAAAAAAGGCTTTTATTAGCTAATGTCCATAAACTGGTCTGTGATGGGTAGACAGCCTGTGAAATTCTCATAAGTAAAATCAAGATACAGGTGATATGAAGTTTGATCAAAAATTCAATCAGAAAGATTTCCAGAGGAAAATGTTCTCTTTTATGCTTATCTGTCACAGAGACAAATATAGTAAGTGATCTCATCATTTCCTCACTGTGGTAACCCACTTTGACACTGACAGCACTTCTGTCTTAGTTCTGAAATCTTCACTATGAGAAGTTGAAGGAAACATAACAAAGCTGAGAAAATCTGACGGGTGAGATTAGGAGAGAAATGCTTGAGAATTTAAAGCATATGTGACTGAGAAAGATAAAGAGACAAGTCATCCTTAGGTGGATCAAAGACATACAGAAAATAACTTGGGTTAAACGCAGCTACGCCCAAACCTCTCAGTGTGTTGCCAGAACTCAGAGACCAGCCATTTGAGCTGGAAGAGCACTTAGGGCACCAAAAGAAATCCAAGATAAATCCAAGCCAGATTCTAGTGACTGAAAGTCATTATCGGCTCTTAGTTATTTTGCAGAAAATAAGTTAGCGATCTCATTCCAGGTTCTAATGGGCAAGTGCCTGCATTACAAAACCATCACCATATTCAACAATCTTATGAACTGCATAGGAAGTCTCAGCAGAGAGGTAAAGAAGTGAATAGGTATGAAAGTGAACTCCCCTCTGGCCCTACTGGCAAGTCCTGCTCCAATATATCATTCATCATTGTGCCTTGTTGCTCCAAAACTGTAGCCAAGATGTAGCGCTGTCACTTATCTTGAATAGCTCTTCAGGAGTACAGGATGTTGGTAGGGGAGGGCACTGCATCAGGCAGCGTTCAAATGTTTACCTAGGCTCTCCACATTCATATTTGGGGTCATTCTTCCACTTCCATTTGATCATATTGTCACCAGCCTTTGCCACCCCATCTCTCACTTAATTTAGAGTACACTAGTGTTTTTGTCCGAGGTCAGTGCCTGGAGGAAGCTTTTCTGAAGGAACCAGATTCTCCAAGATCATTAGCATTTCCTACTATTTTGCTACTCTGTAGCCTTCTACAGTTGTATTTTGGGGTAAGGAATTTCCAGAAGAAAAGCACTTTCTGGAATTCAGCATCTTGGATGGTGGAATGTGTCCACACAGTGGGTGTCTTGGATCATGCACCTGTTTTTGTCTATTTTTATTAATTTTTACTGAAAGCATCTTGCTACTGATGGTGGTGCAATCCCTATGTAGCCGATTGGGCCATGGGTGGTCAGACTTAGTGGTTGAAACAAGAGTTCATTCTACCAGGTTGAGCCGGGTCCAGTGGGGGCAGGATCCAGGAGCGAGCCACAGGTTGGTAACAAAGGGACAGAAGTAAAATGCCAGAATCAGAGGATAAACCAAAGATGTAGGCTGGAGGCGGAGCAAAGGATCAATATAAAAGAGGAAAGCCAAATGCCAGAGTCAGAGGGTAAATCAGAGTCATAAGCCAGGGAGGCGGAGCCAATGACTGAAGCCAGAAGTCAGAAGCTGGAGAGGAACAGGAGCTGGAGTCAGAACAGGTGGAGCAGGAGCAGGTTCAGAAACAAGGCCAGAGCAGGATGGGAACCAGGCAGGAGCAGGGATTGGAAGCAGGCTGGAGCAAGGGCTGGAAGCAGGAGCAGGGCAAATGCAGCTGCAGGCATGGTATGCATTGAGCAGCCACTGATCTGCTGTGCATGCCAGGCTTATAAGCAGGTCTGCTAAATCAGCAGCCAATCAGATGTTGTGGCTACTCTGTCAGTTCCAAGGCTGTGCAGCAGGGCCCACTTGGTTGCCTAGAAGTGACGTTAGTCAGGGAGCAGGCCAGCAGCTAGTCCTAGCTGGTCTGTCCCCTGACAGCACTCTCTCCTTTTGGGGTCACTTTCCAGGAGCCGTTGGGCCTGCTTTCTTGTGTTAGGTCTGGTGGAAGGCATGCCAGGGAGGTCTGAGGCATGGACATGTTCCAAAGGTTCCCATGACAGCTGCTCCGGGCCATATCCATCCCAGTCAATCTGATATTAGAGTCTTCCCCAGACTTGGTGAGAGTCCAGAATCTGCTGGATCACATATTCCTCTTGGCCCTGCACGGTTACAACAGAGGAGGAATGTGGTGTGGGAAGCGGGTCTCGACAAAAAGTTTCAAGAGGGAGATGTGGAACACAGGGTGCATCTTAAGGGATTCTGGCAGCTGCAATCGAAAAGTTACCAGGTTAAGTTGTTCCGTGATTGCAAATGGTCCTAAATACTTGTGGTCCAGCTTCATGGATGGATAGGTGGATTGCAGGTTTTGGGTGGACAGCCAAATCTTATCCCCTACCATGAGGTTGGTGATTCACTGACAATGTTGGTTGATGTGATACTTGTATACTTTCTTAGCCTCTTCTGACTGGAGTCTGAATTCTTGAGGTACTTGGTGAATATGCATGGTGAGGTCAACAACAGTGGGCACTGGCGAATCGAGGCGCATTTCGGGGTTATACTTAGGATGGAGCCCATAATTTGCAAAGAAAGGAGTCTGATGGGTCACTGTTTGTGTGGACTTGTAGGCAAATTCGACATGGGGAATGACTGTCGGCCAATCGTCCTGGTGGTAATTTAGGAAGCTGCATAGATATTGCTCCAGGTCTTGATTGACTTGCTCTGCCTGGCTGTTGGTATCAATGTGGTAAGCCGTTGAGCTACAAGGTTCAATGTCCAGGAGGTGCAGAAATTCCTGCCAAAAGCGGGAAACAAACTGGGATCCCTGGTTAGATACTATCCTAGTGTTCAACTCATGTAGGTGAAAGATGTTGCTTTCAAGCAGATGGGCCATTTTCTATGGGGAGGCTGTGACAGTATAAAATGTGCCATGTTAGTCACAAGATCAACTACCAGTAGAATTGTGATGTACACTTGGGAAGGTGGTGGTTCCATGATGAAGTCCATCCACACAGTGGCACAAGGCTGAGGTGAAGTGGGCAAGGGCTGAAGAAGACCAAGTGACTTTGGATGCTGGATTTGGTCTGGGCACAGAGGTCACAGGACCGGACATGTGTTGCTACTGAAACATGGAGGTCCAGCCACCAAAATTCCTTGATGCAGGGCCTGGGTCTTGAATTGCCCAAAGTGGCCCACCAGAGGAACATCATAGCAGATTCATAGGACTTGCAGCTTGGGAGGGCCATTGGATACATGGATGTGCTCCTTATGATACAGAATTCCATCACAAAGGGCGAAGGTCCAGGCATTCTGGGTGCTGGCATTGTCTAAGGCTTCATGGATCAGGATTGCAAAGGGATCGTTGGGCAGTAGGGAATGTAGGGAAGGTAGCAGGTCATAGACAGTGGTACCCAAAATAAAATTTGATGGTTAGAGGATCATGGATGGAGCCTCTTGGTTCAGTTTACAATACTCCCCACTCTACAATACTCCCACGGCAGTAGATCCCCATGATGTCGAATCATATAAAGAAGAGAGACCAACGGGCCTGTTGCTGATGTAGGTGCCAGGCTATTTTCAGGAATCCAGGTTCTTTTAGTTAGTGAGGACATGTATCATAGAATCATAGAAAATTAGAGTTGGAAGAGACCTCAGGAGGTCATCTAATCCAACCCCCTGCTCAAAACTGGACGAACCCCAACTAAATCATCCCAGCCAGGGCTTTGTCAAGCCGGGCCTTAAAAACCTCTAAAGATGGAGATTCCATCACCTCCCTTGGTAACCCATTCCAGTGCTTCACCACCCTCGTAGTGAAATAGTGCTTCCTAATATCCAACCTAGACCTCCCCCACTGCAACTTGAGACCATTGCTCCTTGTTCTGTCATCTGCGACAACTGAGAACAGCCGAGTTCCATCCTCTTTGGAACCCCCCTTCAGGTAGATGAAGACTGTTATCAAATCCCCCCTCATCTTCTCTTCTGCAGACTAAATAACCCCAGTTCCCTCAGCCTCTCCTCGTAAGTCACGTGCCCCAGACCCCTGATCATTTTCGTAACCCTCCACTGGACTTTCTCCAATTTGTCCACATCCTTTCTGTAGTGGGGAGCCCAAAACTGGACGCAATACTCCAGATGTCGCCTCACCAGTGCCGAATAGAGGGGAATAATCGCTTCTCTCGATTTGCTGGCAGTGCTCCTATTCAGACTTCTTTATTGGGGCTGAGGCTTGATATTTCCTGACCGTGAAGCTGGTCTGACTTTTGCAGTGCATCTCAAGGTGAAGTGTCTGCTGCCCCCACAGAATGGACAGTGTTCTGAAGTTCAGCATCAGTGCTTCTCAGTCTCACAAGGTGTGGACAGGCCTGATTGATATGCATGGGTTCCAGAGCCTGGAGTGAGGTGTGCAATTGAAGGGTTTGAGGTTGGGGCATCGTCAGGCTCGAAGAGCTGAGCCACGGTCATGGTGCCACTTGGTAAGATTGTTGATACAGACCAGGTCATCAAGATGGAATGACAGTTTGACTCACACCAGTTCATCTTTTATATCATTCAGCCCAAATTGAAACTGGTGATGCAGCATGGCCTCATGCCACTGAGTGAAGGTGGAGAGATGATGGAATTTGGCTTGATTGCTTGCTTGTTTGTTTGAAAAGTGTGAGTTGGGAGTGCTTTGTTCCAGGTGGGCCTTGAGTGGGCCTGACTGGTATATAAGGGCAGTCAGCAGCGAACCAGCTGAGCGGCGAACAACAGAAGCTAACAGAGGGAGTTTGCCTGGGAATTCGTCTGGGGAGAGCTCACTGAGGCTTTCATTTGCAGGTTTCTCTGAGTAGTTACTGCAACAGCTGAGGAAGCTCTTAAGAGGAAGGTGATACGGAAGGTGAGCAATTAGCTGTTGTAACCTGCACAGGTTGTGCCATGTTTGTCTTTCTTCCACAGGACAGAAGCGACTTTGTCTGTACAAAGTGCAAGCTGGTCTCCATATTGGAAGAGAAGGTTTGAGGTCTGGAGAAACGAGTATCGACTCTGCGTTGCATAAGGGAAAATGAAGATTTCCTGGAGAGACGTCAGGAGATGCTTCTACGGCCACAATGTTCTGAAGATTCAGAGCAGGCGCATCAGGGACAGAAGGATGGTGAAGAAGTTTGGCAGCATGTGACCTCCAGAAGGAGAAAGAGGAGCGTCCATGCACCAGCAATGGAGATACAGGTGAGCAATCGTTTCCATGTTCTCTCTATAGGTACTAATGCGGGGAGTGGACTAGATGTCCCATCTGAGGGAAGGGAGCAGAAGGAGACTCCACCGATTGAAAGGCAAAAGATGCACTGTCCTAGGGATGAGGGTTCCACAACCACCACTCCCAAGAGGAGGAGGAGGGTGGGGGTGGTCGGGGACTCCCTCCTCAGGGGGACTGAGTCATCTATCTGCCGCCCCGACCGGGAAAACCGAGAGGTCTGCTGCTTGCCAGGAGCTAGGATACACGATGTGACGGAGAGACTGCCGAGACTCATCAAGCCCTCGGATCGCTACCCCTTCCTGCTTCTCCACGTGCGAACCAATGATACTGCCAAGAATGACCTTGAGCGGATCACTGCAGACTACGTGGCTCTGGGAAGAAGGATAAAGGAGTTTGAGGTGCAAGTGATGTTCTCAATCATCCTCCCTGTGCAAGGAAAAGGCCTGGGTAGAGACCGTCGAATTGTGGAAGTCAACGAATGGCTATGGAGGTGGTGTCGGAGAGAAAGCTTTGGATTCTTCAACCATGGGATGGTGTTCCAAGAAGGAGGAGTGCTAGGCAGAGACAGGCTCCACCTAACGAAGAGAGGGAAGAACATCTTCGCAAGCAGGCTGGCTAACCTAGTGAGGAGGGCTTTAAACTAGGTTCACTGTGGGAAGGAGACCAAAGCCCTGAGGTAAGTGTGGAAATGGGATCCTGAGAGGAAGCATGAGCAGGAGAGCGTAAGAGGGGAGGATTCCTGTCTCATACTGAGAAAGCAGGACGATCGATGAGTTATCTTAAGTGCCTATACACAAATGCAAGAAGCCTGGGAAACAAGCAGGGAGAACTGGAAGTCCTGGCACAGTCGGGGAACTATGATGCGATTGGAATAACAGAGACTTGGTGGGATAACTCACATGACTGGAGTACTGTCATGGATGGATATAAACTGTTCAGGAAAGACAGGCAGGGCAGAAAAGGTGGGGGAATTGCGTTGTATGTAAGAGAGGAGTATGACTGCTCAGAGCTCTGGTATGAAACTGCAGAGAAACCTGAGAGTCTCTGGATAAAGTTGAGAAGTGTGAGCAACAAGGGTGATGTCGTGGTTGGAGTCTGCTATAGACCACCAGACCAGGGGGATGAGGTGGACGAGGCTTTCTTCCGGCAACTAACAGAAGTTGCTAGATCGCAGGCCCTGGTTCTCATGGGAGACTTTAACCACCCTGATATCTGCTGGGAGAGCAATACAGCGGTGCACAGACAATCCAGGAAGTTTTTGGAAAGTGTAGGGGACAATTTCCTGGTTGAAGTGCTGGACGAACCAACTAGGGGCAGAGCTTTTCTTGACCTGCTGCTCACAAACAGGGAAGAATTAGTAGGGGAAGCGAAAGTGGATGGAAACCTGGGAGGCAGTGACCATGAGATGGTCGAGTTCAGGATCCTAACACAAGGAAGAAAGGAGAGCAGCAGAATATGGACCCTGGACTTCAGAAAAGCAGACTTTGACTCCCTCAGGGAACAGATGGGCAGGATCCCCTGGGAGAATAACATGAAGGGCAAAGGGGTCCAGGAGAGCTGGCTGTATTTTAAAGAATCCTTATTGCGGTTGCAGGAACAAACTATCCCGATGTGTAGAAAGAATAGTAAATATGGCAGGCGACCAGCTTGGGTTAACAGTGAAATCCTTGCTGACCTTAAACGCAAAAAAGAAGCTTACAAGAAGTGGAAGATTGGACAAATGACCAGGGAGGAGTATAAAAATATCGCTCAGGCATGCAAGGGTGAAATCAGGAAGGCCAAATCGCACTTGGAGTTGCAGCTAGCAAGAGATGTTAAGAGTAACAAGAAGGGTTTCTTCAGGTATGTTAGCAACAAGAAGAAAGTCAAGGAAAGTGTGGGCCCCTTACTGAATGAGGGAGGCCTAGTGACAGAGGATGTGGAAAAAGCTAATGTACTCAATGCTTTTTTTGCCTCTGTCTTCACAAACAAGGTCAGCTCCCAGACTGCTGGACTGGGCAACACAGTATGGAGAGAAGGTGACCAGCCCTCTGTGGAGAAAGAAGTGGTTCGGGACTATTTAGAAAAACTGGATGAGCACAAATCCATGGGGTTGGATGCGCTGCATCCGAGGGTGCTAAAGGAGTTGGCGGATGTGATTGCGGAGCCATTGGCCATCATCTTTGAAAACTCATGGCGATCGGGGGAGGTCCCGGATGACTGGGAAAAGGCTAATGTAGTGCCCATCTTTAAAAAAGGGAAGAAGGAGGATCTGGGGAACTACAGGCCAGTCAGCCTCACCTCAGTCCCTGGAAAAATCATGGAGCAGATCCTCAAGGAATCAATTATGAAACACTTAGAGGAGAGGAAAGTGATCAGGAACAGTCAGCATGGATTCACCAAGGGGAAGTCGTACCTGACTAACCTAATTGCCTTCTATGAGGAGATAACTGGCTCTGTGGATGAGGGGAAAGCAGTGGATGTGTTATTCCTTGACTTTAGCAAAGCTTTTGATACAGTCTCCCACAGTATTTTGCCACCAAGTTAAAGAAGTATGGGCTGGATGAGTGGATAGAAAGGTGGATAGAAAGCTGGCTAGATCATTGGGCTCAACGGGTAGTGATCAATGGCTCCATGTCTAGTTGGCAGCTGGTTTCAAGCGGAGTTCCCCAAGGGTCGGTCCTGGGGCCAGTTTTGTTTAATATCTTTATTAATGATCTGGAGGATCATAGAATCATAGAATCATAGATTATAGGACTGGAAGGGACCTCGAGAGGTCATCGAGTCCAGTCCCCTGCCCGCATGGCAGGACCAAATACTGTCTAGACCATCCCTGATAGACATTTATCTAACCTACTTTTAAATATCTCCAGAGACGGAGATTCCACAACCTCCCTAGGCAATTTATTCCAGTGTTTAACCACCCTGACAGTTAGGAACTTTTTCCTAATGTCCAACCTAGACCTCCCTTGCTGCAGTTTAAACCCATTGTTTCTGGTTCTATCCTTAGAGGCTAAGGTGAACAAGTTCTCTCCCTCCTCCTCATGACACCCTTTTAGATACCTGTAAACTGCTATCATGTCCCCTCTCAGTCTTCTCTTCTCCAAACTAAACAAACCCAGTTCTTTCAGCCTTCCTTCATAGGTCATGTTCTCAAGACCTTTAATCATTCTTGTTGCTCTTCTTTGGACCCTTTCCAATTTCTCCACATCTTTTTTAAAATGCGGCGCCCAGAACTGGACACAATACTCCAGCTGAGGCCTAACCAGAGCAGAGTAGAGCGGAAGAATGACTTCTCGTGTCTTGCTCACAACACACCTGTTAATGCATCCCAGAATCATGTTTGCTTTTTTTGCAACAGCATCACACTGTTGACTCATATTTAGCTTGTGGTCCACTATAACCCCTAGATCCCTTTCTGCCGTACTCCTTCCTAGACAGTCTTTTCCCATTCTGTATGTGTGAAATTGATTTTTCCTTCCTAAGTGGAGCACTTTGCATTTGTCTTTGTTAAACTTCATCCTGTTTAACTCAGACCATTTCTCCAATTTGTCCAGATCATTTTGAATTATGACCCTGTCCTCCAAAGTAGTTGCAATCCCTCCCAGTTTGGTATCATCCGCAAACTTAATAAGCGTACTTTCTATGCCAATATCTAAGTCGTTGATGAAGATATTGAACAGAGCCGGTCCCAAAACAGACCCCTGCGGAACCCCACTCGTTACGCCTTTCCAGCAGGATTGGGAACCATTAATAACAACTCTCTGAGTACGGTTATCCAGCCAGTTATGCACCCACCTTATAGTAGCCCCATCTAATTTGTATTTGCCTAGTTTATCGATAAGAATATCATGCGAGACCGTATCAAATGCCTTACTAAAGTCTAGTATACCACATCCACCGCTTCACCCTTATCCACAAGGCTCGTTATTCTATCAAAGAAAGCTATCAGATTGGTTTGACATGATTTGTTCTTCACAAATCCATGCTGGCTGTTCCCTATCACCTTACCACCTTCCAAGCGTTTGCAGATGATTTCCTTAATTACTTGCTCCATTATCTTCCCTGGCACAGAAGTTAAACTAACTGGTCTGTAGTTACCTGGGTTGTTTTTATTTCCCTTTTTATAGATGGGCACTATATTTGCCCTTTTCCAGTCTTCTGGAATCTCTCCCGTCTCCCATGACTTTCCAAAGATAATAGCTAGAGGCTCAGATACCTCCTCTATTAGCTCCTTGAGTATTCTAGGATGCATTTCATCAGGCCCGGGTGACTTGCAGGCATCTAACTTTTCTAAGTGATTTTTAACTTGTTCTTTTTTTATTTTATCCGCTAAACCTACCCCCTTCCCATTAGCATTCACTATGTTAGGCATTGCTTCAGACTTCTCGGTGAAGACCGAAACAAAGAAGTCATTAAGCATCTCTGCCATTTCCAAGTTTCCTGTTACTGTTTCTCCCTCTTCACTAAGCAGTGGGCCTACCCTGTCTTTGGTCTTCCTCTTGCTTCTAATGTATTGATAAAAAGTCTTCTTGTTTCCTTTTATTCCCGTAGCTAGTTTGAGCTCATTTTGGGCCTTTGCCTTTCTAATCTTGCCCCTGCATTCCTGTGTTGTTTGCCTATATTCCTCCTTTGTAATCTGTCCTAGTTTCCATTTTTTATATGACTCCTTTTTATTTTTTAGATCGTGCAAGATCTCATGGTTAAGCCAAGGTGGTCTTTTGCCACATTTTCTATCTTTCCTAACCAGCGGAATAGCTTGCTTTTGGGCCCTTAATAGTGTCCCTTTGAAAAACTGCCAACTCTCCTCAGTTGTTTTTCCCCTTAGTCTTGATTCCCATGGGACCTTACCTATCAGCTCCCTGAGCTTCCCAAAATCTGCCTTCCTGAAATCCATTGTCTCTATTTTGCTGTTCTCCCTTCTACCCTTCGTTAGAATTGCAAACTCTATGATTTCATGATCACTTTCACCCAGGCTGCCTTCTACTTTCACATTCTCAACGAGTTCCTCCCTATTTGTTAAAATCAAGTCTAGAACAGCTTCCCCCCTAGTAGCTTTTTCAACCTTCTGAAATAAAAAGATGGTGTGGACTGCACTCTCAGCAAGTTTGCAGATGACACTAAACTGGGAGGCGTGGTAGATACGCTGGAGGGTAGGGATCAGATACAGAGGGACCTAGACAAATTAGAGGATTGGGCCAAAAAAAACCTGATGAGGTTCAACAAGGACAAGTGCAGAGTCCTGCACTTAGGACGGAAGAATCCCATGCACTGCTACAGACTAGGGACAGAATGGCTAGGTAGCAGTTCTGCAGAAAAGGACCTAGGGGTCACAGTGGACGAGAAGCTGGATATGAGTCAACAGTGTGCTCTTGTTGCCAAGAAGGCTAACGGCATTTTGGGCTGTATAAGTAGGGGCATTGCCAGCAGATCGAGGAACGTGATCATTCCCCTTTATTCGACATTGGTGAGGCCTCATTTGGAGTACTGTGTCCAGTTTTGGGCCCCACACTACAAGAAGGATGTGGAAATATTGGAAAGAGTCCAGTGGAGGACAACAAAAATGATTAGGGGTCTGGAGCACATGATTTATGAGGAGAGGCTGAGGGATTGGGATTGTTTAGTCTCCAGAAGAGAAGAATGAGGGGGGATTTGATAGCTGCTTTCAACTACCTGAAGGGAGGTTCCAAAGAGGATGGAGCTCAGCTGTTCTCAGTGGTCGCAGATGACAGAACAAGGAGCAATGGTCTCAAGTTGCAGTGGGGGAGGTCTGGGTTGGATATTAGGAAACACTATTTCACTAGGAGGGTGGTGAAGCACTGGAATGCGTTACCTAGGGAGGTGGTGGAATCTCCTTCCTTGGAGGTTTTTAAGACCTAGCTTGACAAAGCCCTGGTTGGGATGATTTAGTTGGGAATTGGTCCTGCTTTGAGCAGGGGGTTGGACTAGATGACCTCCTGAGGTCCCTTCCAACCCTGATATTCTATGAATGTATTGGGCAGCTGATTGATGTCCTTGCTGTAGCGTTTGCAGCACGGCTCCAGCTGTTTAGGTACAGTGGAGGTTCATCAAAGATAACCAATGTGGCCTGAATTAACTGCTCCAACTGGCCCAGGAGGAAGCTGGACAGTTCCAAGTGTGGGGAGGCTCAGGCCAAGGCCTCCACACTGAGCAGACTAATAATGAGCCCTACTCAGGCCTAGTCTAGGGGGAACTATTGGGGACATAGCAAGAAGAGGAGCCAGCACTGGTTGAGGAAACCTTGGAACTGACCTCAGTAACCATTAAACTTGTCTGGACCTTTGTTCTTCTACGGCCCATTTGAATTCAATAGTCCTTCCTGATGGGCAAGAGATGATACGTCTTGTGGTGAACAAGTATTTCACATTTGATAATGCTTCTCCCCTTACTGTGGGGGATTTGCAGTCTGAGGGCAAGACTACACTAAAAAATTAAGTTGACTTACATTATGTCAACGTACAGCCACTGCAGTAATTAAATTGGTTTTGCACGTCCACACTAGCTCCTTCTGTCGGTAGTGTGGGTCCTCACCCGAAGCACTTGGGTCCTCACCCAAAGCACTTGCACCAATTTTACTATCAATGTAGAACATTTTGGGGCACTGACAGCCCAAGTCCTGCCACCCAGGACTGACAGCTGGAGCCCCGCTGCCCTTGGCTTCGGCTGTCAGTATTGGGTGGTGGGGCTCTGGCTGTCAGCCTTGGGCAGCGGGTCTCCAACTGTCAGCTGCCAGGGGCTGACAGCTGGAACAGTCCGATGTATGCAACAGTGTCTAAACTGACACTGCATCGAACTAACTACATCAACCTAAGTGCCGCACCTTTCGCAGAGGTGGAGTTATTAAGTCGGTGCAGTGGGCGACTTAGGGCTCGTCTACACTACAGTTTTGTCAACAAAAGTCAGGTTTGATCGACAAAACAGTGAAGGTGTATACACTGCAATCCTCCTCCCTCCAATTTCACTCTCCTGCTACGCCAACAAAATAAAAACACCTCAACAAAAGGGATAGAGCTTTTTGTGACAAAGTCAGATAAACACAGTGTCAGTGTAGACACTGTGCTTGTTTCTATTGCCATAACTTTCCTCCAGCAGGTGACCCACAATGCGGAATAGTGTGTTAATGTACACCAACATTTCATGGGAATCCTCCAGAGAGATCTCTATGAAACTTTCCTGGAGGTATTCACCAATCCTCTGCGGAAAGTTTCCTTGGCAGAGCTGCTTTGTTTCTTCCCCCACTATAGGAAACTTTGCCATGTTAATCAGCAATCACTGTGCAGGGACCAACACGGCACACAGACGAGAAGCATCCTTGTTTACCCTCAGGAGTGAGGTATCGGTTTCAGTTACTCCCGCCTGTGGAAAATGGTGGCAGAATTTACAATAGTGTCTCTTGTTGCTTGCAGTGATCCCCTTAAAAAAACATCCAGACTCTTGGCCCCATCTTGAACCTTTCCCTCCATCCCCCAGGCCAAACTCACCCTGTTTAGGGCACTCCCCAAGCTGTGTGCTTACAAAAGGACAGTGAGAAAGAGGTGTATTTAACTATTATGATTCAATGCTGTGAGTGCACTTACAATACTGCTTCTGTTTATTGTATATTGTGCTTCTGCAGATGTGCTCTTGAGAGCACTAGGTAGGGAGGGCGGAGTTACTACAGAGAATTATTTCCCAGTTTTCTGTCTGGTAGGTTTCACGCATCACTCAGGGTCTAACTCCTCACCATACTTGGGGTCAGGAAGAAATCTTCCCCAGGTTAGATTGGCAGAGACCCTGGCCAGGGGGGTTCGCCTTCCACTGCAATGTGGTGCACAGGTCACTTGCTGGTTTGAACTAGAGTAAATGGTGAATTCTCTGTAAATTGAAGTTTTTACATCTAGATTTGAGGACTTCACTAAACCAGCCAGAGGTCATGGGCCTATTGCAGGAGTGGGTGGGTGAGGTTCTGTGGCTTGTAGTATAGAGGAGGTCAGTCTAGATGATCATGATGGGCCCTTCTGGAATTAAAGTCTATGAGTCTATGAGATTGCTATGGGACAGCACAGTTTCCCTCCATCCTCCAGACCTTGCTTTGCCCCCCCCCCCCGACACACGCTTTTCATACTCCATTATCTCTTTCACTGCCCCCTCCCCACCCTGACTTTCCAGGATATAATATAATCACACATAATGTTCTAGATGCTGACACAACATTGCACAAACACACCCTCCATAACACTGGTCTACAATTTTTGAGAAGTCATCTGCTTCAGAGATAAAATGTGCTATATATTATGTATTTTGATGTGCTGAATTCAAATATGACAATTAAAACAACTGATTGGCTACTGTTTCTAAGATATTTAAGTTTTTACATTTTATGTCTATGTATATTGTGTAGATAGTAGAGTTTTAATCATAAATTGTAAACCTAGGTCTTTTCATGTGTTTATAGTTTCTTTACATGATGATAATATTTCACCTGTCCTGTTTATGTAACACTTTAAAAATCAGCAAAAGGGTTATTAAATAAAATGTATTATGAAACAAAAGGCAAAAAACTACTATGTACATAGTTTAGTCCTATTCAGTGTCTACACGGCGCTTCTTGGCTTGTCTTTTGTATTCATTAAATGGAGCATCTCTTGTCACTATCCAGCAATAGTCTGCAAGCATTGATGGGCTCCATTTGCCCTGATAGCATTTCTCCATTGTTGCAATGTCCTGGTGAAATCGCTCGCCGTGCTTGTCGCTCACTGCTCCGCAGTTCGGTGGAAAAAAATCTAGATGAGAGTGCAAAAAATGTATCTTTAGTGACATGTTGCAACCAAGGCTTTTGTATGCCTTGAGGAGGTTTTCCACCAACAACCTATAGTTGTCTGCCTTGTTGTTTCCGAGAAAAATTATTGCCACAAACTGGAAGGCTTTCCATGCCGTCTTTTCCTTGCCACGCAGTGCATGGTCAAATGCATCATCTCGAAGAAGTTCACGAATCTGAGGACCAACAAAGACACATTCCTTTATCTTAGCTTCACTTAACCTTGGAAATTTTCCACGGAGGTACTTGAAAGCTGCTTGTGTTTTGTCAATGGCCTTGACAAAGTTCTTCATCAGACCCCGCTTGATGTGTAAGGGTGGTAACAAAATCTTCCTTGATTCAACAAGTGGTGGATGCTGAACACTTTTCCTCCCAGGCTCCAATGACTGTCGGAGTGGCCAATCTTTCTTGATGTAGTGGGAATCTCTTGCACGACTATCCCATTCGCAGAGAAAACAGCAGTATTTTGTGTATCCAGTCTGCAGACCAAGCAAGAGAGCAACAACCTTCAAATCGCCACAAAGCTGCCACTGATGTTGGTCATAGTTTATGCACCTCAAAAGTTGTTTCATGTTGTCATAGGTTTCCTTCATATGGACTGCATGACCAACTGGAATTGATGGCAAAACATTGCCATTATGCAGTAAAACAGCTTTAAGACTCGTCTTCGATGAATCAATGAACAGTCATTCAGTTCACCTTGTGTTATGAGGTGTGGTTCAGAGGAGGAAGATGGGAGAAAATGTGGGTCCTGTGACATTGATGGTTCAGGACTAGAAGTTTCATCCTCTTCCTCTTCCTCGTCTGACTCAAGTGAGAATGATTCTGGTGCATCAGGAACCGGCAGTCCTTCTCCGTGGGGTACTGGGCGTATAGCTGATGGAATGTTTGGATAATACACAGTCCACTTTTTCTTCTTTGACACACCTTTCCCAACTGGAGGCACCATGCAGAAGTAACAATTGCTGGTATGATCTGTTGGCTCTCTCCAAATCATTGGCACTGCAAAAGGCAGAGATTTCCTTTTCCTGTTCAACCACTGGTGAAGATTTGTTGCACAAGTGTTGCAGCACATATGTGGGGCCCACCTCTTGTCCTGATCTCCAATTTTGCAGCCAAAATAAAGGTGATAGGCTTTCTTAACCATAGTGGTTATACTGCGCTTCTGTGATGCAAAAGTCACTTCACCACAAACATAGCAGAAGTTAGCTGCACTGTTCACACAAGTACGAGGCATCTCTGCTCACTTTGGCTAAACAGAAATGTGTCCCTTTGCAAAATCAAACACTGACAAATAAGAGAGCACGATACTGTATGATTTCTAGAGCTGATCTAGGGCAATTTGTTCAGCAGAGTGATGTAAGCTTCGTTATGATTGCATCATCCATGACTTCTAGGAATAACATGATGCAATTCATATCATGTATGATGCAATACCAGCTTCAGATTGCATCATTCATTGTTTTGCCTAAAAAGCAAGTACTGTCCAAACCCAGTCATAGATTTATTCATAGATCCAGTCAAAGATGTATTTTAGTCATTTCTGGTTTAAATTGAGATCCCTTCCCTTTATAACTCACTTATCCTCCGCCATTCCCAAGTCAAGGGTCGTATATACTGACCCAATAGCATATCTTGAAAACTAGAGCCAATCAACAATGTTAAGCATCATTTTCGTTCTCAGTGACCCAGAATTAGTAAAGTTTGACTACATTTATTTCAGAAGCATTTTGGCTGTAGAGCAGTGTAATTTTTCTGAAATGATGCTCCTGCTCAGATGCATCACAGAGAATGGCTGCACTGTTTTCTGAGTACCTCTATGTTTGCTGATTCAGAGAACAGCACTAACAAAGTTCCCAGGGAGATGGGTGATCCCTCAGCAGCAGAGAGTCTGCTGTGGCGAAGTCAGGCTTCTGGAATGCTGAAGCAGTCACTCTCCGCTGCTCTGATGCCACAGAGCCCCCTACTGACAAAAAGAGAAGTTTTAGAAAATTCCTTTCCATAAGCTAAGTATGTGCAAGGATTCAGATCATCTCTAATACTAAACTCTAACATTATCATAGTCTCTAATATTAAATAGTTGTCATTATATTTCATGCTACAGGGCTTCTTCCATAACTTCTTCCATCACTAGATGGTTAAATCATTCGTCTTCCCCCAGATGCAAGTCTGGCAAGTATAAGGGCAAAACAGCACCATCCTGGCCTGTTGTCCAGGAGTATGCTGGAGAGCAGGGAAGAGAGAAAGAAGAGTGGTCCATGATCCCAGTGGAATGTGATCAATCAGCATGAAGGTTTGGCCATTACACACATGCTGCCATCAGCAGCAGGCATTGTGGAGGACACTACACAGCACACTGTCCCTGAGCAACTTCTCCCTCATCAGCATCTTGTCCGGTGCAGTAAGAATGGCTCTCAGAATCTCTGCTCGGGCTGTGTTTTTCCCTCAAATTTCAAAGTTTTTCCTCTGATTTCTAGAAGAATATATTGAACAGTGAAATCCTGCAGTCTTAGGTATGGGCTTGATGAGCTAACGGTTCTTTTTCCACCTCTAAATTCTATGATAAACAGGTAAATAAATATCAAAAGCACATTTTTTTGAAAGAGAAGATCTCTTCCCCATTATTCTTGCTCACGCTGAGAGATAAGCCATTATGTATATTTAAAATAGGCTGCTGATTCAGGAAGGGTTGTTGTTGCACTCTGATGAGTGAACTGTGAGCATGAGCTGCAGGAAAAGAACAGGGTTTCTGAGAAGAGCATTTTTCACAGCTGTTACGCTTTCTATAATAGGCATGAAATCTACTCTTTGAAAAGCACATCTCCTTTGTGAAATAGTTACTGGCTTTGAAAAAGACATTTCAGTCCTACTTTATACATTGTAAAGAAGCACAAGCAGGACACAAGCCCATTTCTACAAATCCTTTGCCAGTCACCTTTAAAAGCCTGTCATTTACTGTAAGATGATTGTGTTGGCTTTTCTTTTATCTGACTCTCCTCTGTCTCACATACTCACAATGTTCTGCCTCTGTTGCCCCTGGAGGCACCACAGTTATATAACAGTACAAGTGGATGACAAAACTTATCCACAAAGTGACACATCTCCCCAGCACAAACACTCACAGGCAGGCTGAAAGAAAGTGCAAAAGAGATCCGTTTGTGTATTGCTTTGTTTTCTCCAACCAGTTCTTGTATTGATCATTTACCAGAAAAGACATATGAGCACAGGTGAGCTATTTCTTTTTGTGTTTTTTTTTTCATGTGTCTCATCTAGAATATTTATAATGGTTTTCTTCACTGTCTGATATTTCTCATTTATCTTAATTTCCTCTCTTATTGCAAAAGATTTTTAAGACTATCTCATTAAAAAACATAAAATTCAGGATCCCTGTCAAAACAAAACTAACATTTCAATCCAGTTGTGTCAGAGATATGTCACTTTGGGGAAAAGTTTTGTCATCCACTTGTACTGTTATATAACTGTGGAATCATAAAACCATAGGGTTAGAAGGGACTTTGCAAGGGTCATCTAGTCTAACCCCCTGCCGAAATGCAGGATTCGTTGTGTCTGACTATCTTTATCTGTTTGGGCGATTGTTTGTCTAATGTTTCTAGCTGTCATGGTTCCAGTGGGGAAAAAATTGAAAACATGATCGCTAATGGTTCACCGTTCACTAAATCTATCAATCGTAATTTCTCAGATTGCCTGAATAAACTTTTATCTGAGCATCTGATGTGTTGTTATTTGTAAGTTCCTTAGGACAAGGACTCTTCTATGTCTGGTACAGCACTAAGTACAGTGTTAATGCTTAATATATGATAATTAAAACATAACAAAGTAAAAAAAATTGCCTGAGATCTCAATTTTTAAGTTTTATCTAGGATTTTTTTTTCATCAGAACAAACCAGATGTTGAACATTATAGCCACAGTCTAAACCCTGTGAAAAATAATACAAGTCAATTTCTGCTCTTAGGTATGAATGCACTAATTCTACTAAAGGGAATGGAGGTTGGCTGCATGTTTCCAAGGAGAGAATTTGTCTTTAATATTGGAAATGACTAAAGATTTTTTAAAGTGGTAATTTGTTATAATTCATTTATTTTCTAGTGTCTTGGTATTGTTAAACTGTTAAAGTGCTTAAACTTCCTCGGCCTTGGACGGGGAAATTTGGCATATCTGCAAGTGCAACCCTTTTGCCAGCAGCCAATTGCAGAAAAAAAGGCTGTGTTAAAGCTGTGTAGGGGCCCTTTTTCTAAAATAAACAAAACTATGGCTTGAGCAGCCCTCCCCCTCAGAGCCATACCTCCTGGTCACCTGGGTTGTTTTTCCCTTCACTCAAGCACTCAGAGTCCTCTAAGAACATGGAACCATAAACATCTTTTTATTGGGGGAAAAAGGAAACACAACCAAAAGAACCCTGAAAACTCAATATATGCATTTACATACTGTACAAGAAAGTGAGCAACCCAAATCAATGCATCAGGAATTTGGTCAGGCCCACAGTTCCAAAATAGTAATTATCTGCCTTATTGAGGTCCAGAACTCTTAATCTCACCACAAACCCCACAACCTAAAACCCCACTTATGATTCCAGTTAGACCCAGTGGTAGTCAAGGGACAGCTCTCTTCCACCAGCCTGCTCCAATGCTGAGAGAACTACTTTGCCAGCTCACAACCCAGTATGCAACTACCTGGTCCAGTTCTGTGACACCAGCTCTACTTCCACTAAGCTTGTGGTCATCTCAGCACTGCTGCCATCTGTTGAGTTGCTGAATAGTCAGAAATGCGCCACTGATGATCTGGTCTGATCTCACTGCGAATTCAGCTCTGCTGTACCGCTGGGCTGGTCCAGTCCAGTCCTGCAGATTCAATCCACACAAGGCACAGAATCTCCAGGTGGGGAACCCAAAGCATACAGAAAGGGTCCTTATACCCTGCTTTGAGCAGGGGGTTGGACTAGATGACCTCTTGAGGTCCCTTCCAACCCTGATATTCTATGATTCTATGATTCTACCCTGGACTAGAGCTCCTAGTCTCTAGAACAGAAGCCTTTCTCCTTCATCCCCTGTTGAGCTTGGATTTCATTACCAAACCAAGTTGACTACCCATAAACTCAGGCCGACCTATTTACTCCAACGCATGTCCTGACCAAATCCTTTGGCCTTTCATGAAGACAGTAATAATTATCTATTGCCTTGTATACAATCAAAACAAATTCCAACTAAAGAAACCAGACTCAATACATTGAAATGTGTAAGTAACATTATAATTCATATAAATGAAGCTGACTAGAGCTGGCTTTCCCCCTTCTGTCCCATAGAGGGAGTAGAGTTCTATCCCTCTAAGGGAGAGTCTACACTGCAGTCAGAGGTGTGATTGAGGTAGTGAAGACATTCCTGTACTAACTTTACTCTAGCTAGCACGGTGGCATGGGCTAGGAACTTGCCGCTGCAACTTCATTTCTATTTTCAGCTGCACTAACTAGATTAAAGCTAATGTATATATGCCTACTCAAACTGCAATCACACCTCTGGTTGCGGCGTAGATATTCCATAAATCTTCTGGTTCTGTGGCTTACATATTGTTTCACACATAAATGACATCTCAGGCCTCCCTGAGTCACTACAGAAGTTATCCCCATCTTCAATTTCCCCATCTACTGTGATTTTGACACTTTTCTCCTATTTCTCTGTAACTTTTTCAATGTTAGAGAGATAATTGCGTAGGTGCACTTAACAGCTGGGAGATCTGGCAGTTGTTTCAAGAGCAAATCTAAAGCAGGGTGTGGTGGTCAGCAGCTGGGAGTTGGGGGGTTGGATTGCATGACATAGGGCTCATTGGCAAGTTCCGCGCCAGATGGATTTCTCCCTTTTTTCCCCTGACAGCAATGTGAATGTTTAGATTTTTAACCATGATTTGGGTGGGGCTTCAGTGACAGCAATATTTCCCTGAAAGTCACATTACAATCCATCTGGCAAATATTAAACATGTTTTTTTTAAATAATCTAAATAGTAACAAACTATTTATTGTACTCTTGTGAATAATGTGCTTATTCACACCTGTGCAGAGAGCCTGCACAAAGCCTATGCACCACTTAAGACTCATATAAACTCTCAAAATATGACTGCGGGTACAGATGAATTTCACCCTTAAAGTATAGGTGGGGCGGGTAGCACTGCCTATTAGTTGCCTGACACTTCCCATTAAAAGGCCCTGCTTTCAGTTCCTTGTAACTTTGCCAAGCTTTACCCCTTGACCTGACATTTTCCAGGCTGGGCGTCTGCTTCAGGCTGATTCTTATAACTTCAGCCAAAAAATTTCAGCTGTTTTTGAGAATGAAGCTAAGGGAAAATACACTGTTTAGTACATATTAAAAAATTCTGCTGACCTTTTCCTTGAGAAGTTCTAGCACCCCCATAGTTTGTAGTAGGTATTTCAAATTTGACCCAAGGTGGCCTTTGTGTCAGGGATGTGATTTTTGCCATCCCCATGAAAATCTGCCCAAATGTGACAGTTATAAGCCTTTTAAAAAATCACAGCTTGCATATACTTGGTAAACATATATTAGCACTTCAAAGCTAAATTCCTCAGGAACAGGCCTGGCTTTAGAAAGTGCGAGGCCCAATTTGAATAGTTTCGACGAGGTCCCGGCAGGGATGACTCACCCAGCGGCGCTCCAGGTCTTCGCTCCAGGTCTTCTGCGGCACTGAAGGACTCGCCGCCAAAGTGCCGCCGAAGACCCGGAGCTAGTGAAGGACCCCCCGCCGAAGTGCCGCCAAAGACCAGGAGCACCGTCAGGTGTGTAAAAATTAAAAAGGCACCTAAGTTAGGCGCTCTTCTTTAGGGCGTGGGGCCCTCTTAGGCACCCGATTTGGGGGAATCGGGGGAATCAGCCTAAAGCTGGCCCTGCTCAGGAATTCCTCAGGAATTGCACTGGTCATGCCCCAGACTGGGGTTAAGCAGGACTTTTCTGGCAGTTGCATCTCTGGACTGCTGCAAGCTGAGCCAGTGGTAAGCACCGGAAATGAGAGCGGGAGGCCTGTCTCTCTTGTGCTCTCTATGCCCCCTCTCCCCCTGCTAGGCCCTGGCAGCATGCAAGAGGAAGCTGCTTGATTTGTACACAGAGGCAACATGAGCTGGACCTGTCTGGAGCAGGAGGGGGGGAATTGATTGAGACAATTAGCCTGGGGTGGGGACACTGGGACTACACACTGGCAAGGAAGGAAGGAAACTGAGAATGGGATCTGGGGTGAGGTGGAGACTGAGACTGGCTGGGCAAGGAGATGGAGGTGGAGACTGGAACTCAGAGGTGAGGGAGACTGGAATTGGCAGGGTAAGGAGACTAGGAGCCAGGGCAAATGTGGGGGGTGGAAATGAGAACCAGTGTTGTGCTAGAGACTGAAATAGGGCGAGGATCCAGGAGAAAGACTGGTCATGGAGACTGGGAATATTCAATCTTTTGTTTTATCCACATTGAACATGTGTGTCCCTAGGCCTTATTTACTGGGTCTGAATAGTGTGCAATAAGCAAGGCATGGGATCACACACTGAACAACAAGGAGAAAACAAAATGTTGAAGAGCTGAGCAGCTCACTAAGTGAGCACCATCCATTCTTTGCCCTGAAAGACGCAGGGTCCTGTAGGAAAATAAATAGAATGAGATTCCAGATTTGAAGACTGTAGCATAAGGCATACGCACAAGGGGGTCTGAGTTAATGATTCGTAGGCAACCTTAATTCTCACATTTCCTAACTTTTGAGCACTTGACTTTGCAACCTTAATGATGTTCCTTTAATGTAGTTTTTTTGTGTGCGCTATATTATGTAACAAAATGCAGTACTTCAGTTAGTGTCCCTTTTGGGATATGCCAAAAGAGGAACTTGTCATGAGAGATGATGGAAGAAATAAAATACTTTGCAGTTAAATAGCTCATTCCAATCAAGAAGCTCAAAGAGCTTTAGTTTAGACTTACAATATCCCTGTGAGCTAGGGCTTTAGCATCAATTTTACAGGTGAGGAAACTGAGGCATCAAGAGAGCATGGGCCTGAACTTGAACCACTGATGGGAATGCGAGTTTTGCCCTTTACTTCAATGGGAGCAGAATCTGCCCTAAAAGAAGTGACTCTCTCATGATTAAATAAGTCTGTGGCAGATCCAGGAATAACACCCAGGTCCTGTGACTTTCAGCCACCTGTCTTAAATGCAAAACCAACTTTATTAGATATTTAGGGCCAAATTCACCTGTGATATAATGGGGTTGAATGAGCATCCTAGCAGAAAATTTGACCTTAGGAGCCTAATCCTGACACCTAGATGCTGACATGATATGTTCTTTAAATACAGGGGGGTTGGTTTTTTGGTTTTTTACATCTTGCATCATGTGGCATAACGGATTCTTAAGCTTCACGTACAGTTCCGTTCCAGATAACTTCTCCTCTTTGGTATGCCTTGCCCAACTTATCAAAATCAAATGGAGTACCTATACCCCTTAGAGGTAAGCAGTGTCTATCTTGCCACATATACATCAGGCCAAGAATTGTGTTTGCTGAGCCTAAATTAAAGCCTAGTTTGGCTGGCTATTTGACACTGTGCACAAAAACTAAACAGAACTAAATAATCTGAACTTGTTTAAAATGCTGTTTTACAGTGTTCAGCACACTGAGCCCCAGTGTAGATGGGGCATTTGTATCATCAACACACAATCTTGAATCCGCAGAAAGAAGGAGAGAGGAACTGTCTCATATCCTCAGCCCTAATACCTAAAGGAACATTCCACTAGGGATATTTGTAAGGTAATTCCACTAGACACCATTAGAATACTCCAGTTGATTTCTTTTGGTTTCTACTGGAGGACCAATAGCCGAATGAATCAGTAACCTCTAATGGACTTATTGTTCTGTCCCAAAAAGAGATGAAAAGGGGAACTGGGGTATGACAGGGTGTGCATACCTCCCACTGGGCAAGTTAGGGTTAACTCCACATTATGGGCGGCAGAAGTCCTGCCCCTCAGACCGTGCTGGGCATGCTCCAACTGCTACCACAGTATAAAAGGGAGCATCCCCGCTCATTCTAGGCTGATTGCTGAGGACAAAGGACGGTTGGTGGAGGCTGCAGGCCAGGAGCTGCTACAGCTGCAGACTGCAGGAGCCCGAGGACCCGGAGGCCAGACTTGTGACCTGCTATCCTCAGTGAGTGGCCAGGAGCCAGAGTTCTAGGGAGTAAACTCCTCCACGGAGCCCGGAGATCCTGAGGGCATAGTGACTGCTACCTCAGGAACCACGTTAGGAAGTGGCTCAGGGAGGCAGGGGGAGTGGTATCTACCACCTGAGCAAGGTCAGCATGTTGCGGTAGGATTCCCCACTGACGGGGTGACGACCACCCCATCGCCGACAGGGCCCTGGCCTGGGACCCGGTGGAGAGGGAGGGTCTGGGTCCACCACTGTGGCTGCCACCCAGCCCTAGGGGGCAGCCTGCTTCCCTGACTCCAGCCACTAGGCCACCCTGCGCTGACCCCAAGGGCCGTTATATTGACTCCAGCCACCAGGCCACACAGCACTGACCCCAAGGACAGTTATATTGGCACCTCCCATTAGGCCACACAACCCTGACACTAAGGACAGTCATATTGACTCTGGCCTGTAGGCCGTGCTGTTTTCAGCTGAAGGACAGTCTGATAGACTGTAACGCTGGTGGGATCGCGCCCTGCCCCAAAGGAGGACAGGGTGTGCATACCCCGTGACAGGGGGTCATAGAGAATCACAAGCCAAATATGAGTCGACAGTGCAAAACTGTTGCAAAAAAAGCTAACATCATTCTGGCATACACTAGCAGAAGTGTTGTAAGCAAGACACGAGAAGTAATTCTTCTACTCTACTCCGTGCTGATTAGGCCTCAACTGAAGTATTGTGTCCAGTTCTGGGAACCACATTTCAGGAAAGATGTGGACAAATTGGAGAAAGTCCAGAAAAGAGCAACAAAAATGATTAAAGGGCTAGAAAACATGACCTTTAAAGGAAGATTGAAAAAATTAGGTTTGTTTAGTCTGGAGAAGACTGAGAGGGGACATGATAACAGTTTTCAAGTACATAAAACATTGTGACAAGGAGGGAGAAAAATAGTTCTTGTTAACCTCTGAAGATATGAGAAGAAGCAATGGGCTTAAAATTACAGCCAGGGCGATTTAGGTTGGGCATTAGGAAAAATTTCCTAACTGTCAGGGTGGTTAAGCACAGGAATAAATTGGCCAGGCAGGTTGTGGAATCTCCATCATTGAAGATTTTTAAGAGCAGGCTAGACAAACACCTGTCAGGAATGGTCTATATAATACTTAGTCCTGCCATGAGAGCAGGGAACTGAATTAGAAGATCTCTCAAGGTCCCTTCCAGTACTACAGTTCTATGAAGTTTCACCTTATATGTACGTACCTGAATCTCCATCATTGAAGATTTTTAAGAGCAGGTTAGACAAACACCTGTCAGGAATGGTCTATATAATACTTAGTCCTGCCATGAGAGCAGGGAACTGAATTAGAAGATCTCTCAAGGTCCCTTCCAGTACTACAGTTCTATGAAGTTTCACCTTATATGTACGTACCTGAAAATTTCAAGCATGTATATAAAGATGACCAGATGGAACTGTTACAATGGTACTAGCAACACACATTTAAAAAGACATTGTAAAAAAAGATATTACACAGTCAAATTATTCCCTTAAAGACAAACTTAGAGTTCAAAAGCAGAGACTCCAGGAGATTTAAAAAATATATAAATAAACTTATCTGGTAAGTGCTGTTTCTAATTTTTTGTTAAACATAATTGCCACCTCCCTTTTTCCCCTCCCCAGCTGACATTTGGCAAGAAGCCCTCTGAAGAAGTCAAATACTCAAAAATCATATATATCTTTACCGGCACATCTCTTAAGGTTTTTTTTAATCTGTTTAAGATTTATCTGCTACATTTTAACTATGAAAATCTAGAGCTGATTCTAGGGGTAACAACAACACTTTAGTTAAGGGGAGTGAGTAGCAGTAAAAAGTGAAACTTTTCTCTTCTTCCAAAACATATGCTAAAGTTTTGGGTTGTAGGGTTCTTAGATTTGAAATTGCTCTTTGTAACTTTTTTACTATATCTATTATCATAACCATGTGTGAAAGCTTTTCCAGCAAATTAAAACTGATTACAATATTCTGATTGCAATAGTCTCAGAGAGCCAAGAACTCTTTTATCTTTTGCATCATCTCAATAGAAAGTGAGCTTGAAAGGCCTTCAGTAGTGAGATAGATGGGTTTGCAGCACCGTAGTCAAAGAAGGGAAACCTATAAAGTGAAAACAATTCATTTAACCGCATCCTATATTATTGCGCATTGTAAATTAATGTCCTGTGCTATTTTTATGCTGCTGGTTCTAATCAGACCAAAAAAGTGTATTCTGTAAAAAAAAAAACTTGTTCCTGTTCTCTGTTTCATGCATTTTATAAAATTGGCTCTTCATTCATTTCAGGAGACTCACTCAGGATATGCACAGAGCCCTACTGAAATCAACGGGTGAAGGGGAGGGAGATCCTTCCACATGGAACTAAGTTTATAGGATTGGGACTTTTGTTAAAATGTAACTTAAGGAGAGGGGAAGAAGATGCATGGATGACATGGATAAAAAAAGAAGAGTGGCATACCTGAAAGAATGAGATGCTGCTCTGGTTGGAATAATAGTAGTTGATCTATTGTTTCAAACACACACACACACACAAAAATCCAACAATATACAGTCAGTAGAAACTTATGACATGACCAGAATGAAACATGGGAGGGTCATTGGATTTGCTAGCCCTGATTCAGGCAAGCAGCACTACTCAGGAAAGCATTTAAGAGTGTGCTTCCATGCTTTTCTGAACACTGATGGACTTAAACTCATGGACTTTAAGATCAGAAGGGACCATCATGATCTAGTCTGACCTGCACATTGCAGGCCACAGAACTTCACCCACCCACTCCTGTAATAGACCCCTAACCTCTGGCTGCGTTACTGAAGTCCTCAAATCCTGGTTTAAAGAGAATTCATCATTTACACTAGTTTAAACCAGTCTGTATTGTTACTCCAAAAAATGAGTTTTGCGGCACTGCTGCACTAACCTGCCTATCACCCTCTTAATCTGTTCTTCTGGAGGTAAAAGTTCCCAGGGATGCTAAGGAAACACTCAAAGGACACGGCTATAACCTTCTGATAAAGTAATTGACACAGGCAGTGATCTTTCCAAAACAAAGTGTCTTTTTAACACCGTGTATCCTAAAAATCTTAAACAAGGCACTATAATCCCTTATTGCAAGTTAAAAGAGCACTTGAACTACAATAGCATATAGTTCAAATGATACTAAGCAAAGCAATTTGTTTGCAACAAATTGCTGATAATAGATCTTAAGTTGCTTTAAAGTTCACATACATAAAATACAATTAAAACACACACAGACATTTCAAGCATACACATATTAAATACTATAAAAACTATCCTAAACTATACTTATACTAAACTATAATTATAGAACATTAAGCTTACTCTATAAATCTGTTGCTACTTTCTTTTAAAAATAAAATCACTGGCACTGCTGTTTGGCTCTTGGTCAGTTAGTTCTGTTCCGCTCCAGCTTTCTTTTCTCTCTGCGCAGCAGTTTCTCTTTGGCGTCTCTTGCTGGCTTTCCGGCTCTTCCCGCACAGCTCTTGCCTTTTCAGATGCAGCCTTCGGACTCCAAAAATGTTTCCAGCATCTGGCCTTTTATGCTACCTTGTATCCCTGTCTTTAAATAGCTTCCTGTTCTTGGCTATAGTTATCTCACTCGCATGTGCTCAGTCTTGACCATTAACTTAGAATTCTGATTGACAGTTCTGACCTTTAAAACAAGTTGTAACCAGTATGAGTGGGTTCTGACCAGTTAGAGGCTTAACCGACTGACCTCTCTGCTACCCCTCCCTTTACTGCAAATGCTCAGTAGTACTATTCTATTGGCTGTCAGGTCTTTGCCTGGGCATGTTTTTGCACATGCTCAATAGTTGCCAATCTTGTACATGCTCACTGAGGTCCTTTACTTCAGAGTTGCGATTCTGTAGAGCCACACCCACATCTACTTGACTCTTTTCCAGGGCACCTTTTTTTTTTTTTTTTAGAAATCCCAAGTTCTTACTGAGCATGCTCCGCAGCATCCATCTCAGAGTGGAGTGATTTTTGCTTATTCAGAATAGAGATCAGAGATACGAAGATGAGACTGGAGAGTTTTCTCTGGCAATATTATCTCTAGATATTATAAGTGGCTGTTGGGGGTGAGGGGAGTTGCGGAGTTGCTTTGTGCCTGGTGGTTGGGATTGCAGCAGATTTGCATTGTGGGAAGGAGTACCGTTTTTTTTGCATTTCAAAGATGGTAACCTTACTCCACTTCCTAATCCTCCTCAAACCCTCAGACTCTGACCACCCAATTTTGACTTTTGGCCTGTATCCGGACTCCAACTTTAATACCAGCTTGTCTTGTCTTTGGACTCTGACCACACAGCTTTGACCTCTGGCCTGCACCTGGACTCTGATTCTGGTTTGGCTAGGGACTCTGATCTTGGTTTGACCCTGGCATGTCCCCAGATCTCAATTCCAGCACCACCCTTGATCCAGGCCCAACCCTATGCCTAGACTGCAACCTATGCTCCAACCACTAGGCCTGATTATCGGAGGCAGCATGTAATTATCTAAACTAGAATTTGGCTAGTACCCTGGGGCTAACACCCTTGTACTCTTATTATGAAAAGTGACATCATTATCGCAGGTGATCAGGGCCTTTATTTTTTGTTGCCATTGCAAGAGAAACTTTACTGCCTCAGAGCAGCACTTTGAGACTTCAGACAGTAGCATCTGTCAGAATTAGGAGAGAAAAATTATTATGAGAAAATGAGGATGGATACAATACAAAACACAGATGGTTTAAGTCATTTTAATGAACTCATTGCCCGTACCATGTTTCTCATGAGTTCTCTGAATTTTGGATTGGAAGTTTTGACAAGGACTACAGTGGGGGCAGGATTTCACCTGAGATTTGTGCAGTGACTGGGTCATGTTAATACCTTTGACTCTCCAGGCCCATTGGTCCATCTAAATTAACACAATTTAGAAATGTAAACTACTTAATTTTTGACATGCCAGTTCCATTCTAAATTGTCCTCTCTGATAATTAATAAACAAGATGTTTCTCACCTACACACATAGCAGATACTAAATGCAAATATGTGGTTGAGACTATAGTGAGCCTTGACGTGCTGATGAAAAGGCTGCATACCTCTGAGCCACTCAAGGAAGAGCTCTTGGAAGATACTCTGATTGTTAGGCTAGGTCTACACTACCCGCCTGAATCGGCGGGTAGAAATCGATCTCTCGGGGATCGAATTATCGCGTCTCATTGGGACGCGACAATCGATCCCTGAATCGACGCTCTTACTCCACCAGCGGAGGTGGGAGTAAGCGCCGTCGACTGGGAGCCGCGGAGGTCGATTTTGCCGCCGTCCTCACAGCAGGGTAAGTCGGCTCCGATACGTCGAATTCAGCTATGCAATTCGCGTAGCTGAATTTGCGTATCTTAAATTGACCCCCCCCGTAGTGAAGACCTGCCCTCAGTCACAATTGCTCTGCTGGTATCCCCTTGCTCTTGGAGGAAAGCAAATTGCAAAACCTCCATGCAAGGTGCAACTTTATTCCACATCCTTGCACTGGCCCCTATGGGTAGAGTGCGGGCTCTGCCTAACCAGGTACAAAAATGTGTTGTTTTCTTTTTACTTAATTGTGATTCCTAATCATATAAATGCCTTAATTGTGTGGATATTTTTAATACTTTCAGAGAAATGTATGATGAGATACAGTTAGAACCAAGCACTGTAAATGATGCATTGTAGCTTGAGAATAAGCTAACATTAAACTGTACTATTAAAGACAGACGCTTTTTATAAACAACAGCATTGCACCTCTTTCTGATTCCCTGTATGGAAAATACCATCACTCTAATAATATATTTTAGCATGGAACTATTCCCAAGACAAATATAACACCAGTACTTTATATATCAGCAGACTGGCAAGGCTCTGATGTATATAATAAAGTATTGTACCATCACTTTTATGATATATACTTTAGTACAACACTGTTCCCAACTAAAATACATTAAGGCAATAGTACTTTGAGTATACTGTACATCAGAAAGACTTGCTAGGATAAAACATAACACAAAGAATGGGCCTTTCCCACAGAATTAGTCAAGTCACAATTGGTACAATATATATATTTAAACATAGTGAAAATAGAATGTTTTGGAGAGAAAGGGAGCTTCTGATCTTAGATAACCATAGCCTCTCAACCCTTGATAATTATAATGTGGGGAGAGAGGGGATGTTCTGAAGGAGTGGGGTCTTCCTCTCCAGTGACTCATGTGTGCAGTTTAGCTGGTAGCTACGTTGTCCATAGTTTGCAGCCATAGATTCTTTACATGTTTCTGTGCAAATCAAAGCAGCTTAGACTGGAGGAAGATGGTGCAAGGAACAGTGGATCCACAGACAACCTGTATCTCAAATTTGAGTGTCCAGTGGGGAAACGTGATTACCTCAAAAACATTTATTCAAAGTGAACAGAGCTCTCAAAAAACAGCTGTCCCCCTCTCAAGAAAAAGTTGTTTAGCTGATGTAAGCTAATTTCCTCTTAAAAATTCTGGATGCACTGACTGGCTGGTGCATTTGACCAGAGGCTAGAAATGAAAATAGGCCTCAGTTTCCTTTTAAATGTCACTGAATTGGTCCTATTCCCCATATGTTGGTGAAGAGCATAAAATCAACTACCAGCTCTCTTCCTGGAGTACAGAATGGAATGCAATTAACTGAGCAGAGCCAGATGAGAAATTCAGCGAAGTACTGGGAGCAGCATTCAAATCATACGGTATGTTTCTTTTGCTGTGCAATGGCAGTTACAAGCCAACTGAGTCAGGAGGTCAATTTACATGTCGAGCATCAGGTCACTTCTACAGATCATTGTCCAAGTTGAGTGAAATAGAAAAGCTACACAAGCAACATGAGTGGTGAAAAATTAAATTAGATTTTAAAAATCCTTTGCTTTAATGCTTTAGGGCGGGGGGGGGGGGGGGTAAACTATGGCCCGGGGACCGCATCCGGCCCTTCAGACGTTTTAATCCGGCCCTCGACCTCCAGCCAGGGAGTGGGGTCGGGGGTTTGCCCCGCTCTGCGCATGCCGTGGCTCTGCACGGCTCCCGGAAGCAGCGGCATGTCCCCTGTCCGGTTCCTACATGTAGGGGCAGTCAGGGGGCTCCGCACGCTGCCCCTGCCCCAAGCGTCGCTCCCGCAGCTCCCATTGGCTGGGAACTGAGGCCAATGGGAGCTGCAGGGACAGCACCTGCGGACGGGCAGCACGCAAAGCCTCCTGGCCGTGCCTCCGTGTAGGAGCCAGATGGGGGACGTGCTGCTGCTTCCAGGAGCTTGCATCCCTCACCTCCCTCCCGTGCCCCAACCCCCTACCCCAGCCCCAGCCCTGATCCCCCTCCTGCCCTCCGAACCCCTCAGTCCCAGCCTGGAACACCCTCCTGCACCCCAACCTCTCATACCCAGCCCCACCCCAGAGCCTGCACTCCCAGCCAGAGCCCTCACCCACCCTGCACCCCAACCCTATGCCCCAGCCTGGAGCCCCTTCCCGCACCTGAACTCCTCATTTCTGGCCCCAACCCAGAGCCCTCATCCCCAGATGGAGCCCTCACCCCCTCCCGCACCCCAACCCCCAGTTTTGTGAGCATTCATAGCCCACCATACAATTTCCATACCCAGATGTAGCCCTCCGGCCAGAAAGTTTGCCCACCCCTGCTTTGCGGTATTTATGGCAACTGAAGAAAATTTGTATTAAAAATAAATCTTTTGAACATGGAAATGGCCCTTTGAAACACTCATACAATAATTTACTCTTTGGTTAAAAATGAAGACAGTTCATTGATATTCTTTAAAAATGGTTGTTTAGTGGTTGGAGCTGGAGCTTTATGCATAAGGAAACAGAACATATTGTGCTGAGCTTCTGTCTAGGAAATCTTTTTGTTTGTTGTATTACAGTTTCAGTAATCTTTAGAAGAGCTTCCCACAATTATGTGGAAGCTTAAATGATTGGCTTGATCATTGTATACCGTCATGATGTTTTAAAATCTCAATAACAGTTTAAACCAAACATGTTTACATCATGTGATTAAGCTCAGCTTCAGGCCATGCAAAGAGGCCATCTTAATTAACTGTGATGGGAGAGAAACAGTCTCATGAGATGACGATCAATCAGAAATCTCTTGGACAAACTATGTAACATTAAATTAGACTGAAATCTTCTACCGTGATGGACAAGATCAAGTTGGAGAACAAGCTTACAGAGTGAATTGATCTTGATTAGGCTGACCAGATGTCCTGATTTTATAGGGACAGTCCCGATTTTGGGGTCTTTTTCTTATATAGACTCCTATTACCCCTCACCTCCTGTCCCGATGTTTCACATTTGCTGTCTGGTCACCCTAATCTTGATAGTCATGTGCAAACAGTGGACAACAGAGTAAAGATGAAGAAATTATCATTCAGATCATTTAGATTTAAATTAGGCTACATTTAGATTGCAAGCTCTTTGGGGCTTAGGTTGTATGTCTGTACTTCTGTGAAATGCTTTGGCATACTTTGGTAGCTCAATAATAATAATAATAAATGTAGGAGGATCAGACACTAAAACGCTGAAAGAATTGCAAAAGTCTGGCTAGGCATCAAGAAAGGATCAAAACTACTCCTTAATGGCCTCATGATTCTAATTGGTCAATAGGTCTTATGGACAAGCTAATTTCAAGTATTTTAGATCTGATTTGCAAGAAAGGATTCAGGATCTGACTTGCAAGAAAGGATCCCTTCTGTAATAAGAAGTGCTAAACTACTAATATCAGAATTCAGCCCGAGTACCAGAATACCAAGAATACCCAAATTAGGTGAGACAAAGAGTACAATGATTTTTAAGTCCATGGGTGAGAAAAAGTCCATGGGTGAATGATATTCAGGAGATATGAAAGAAAAAGTCCATGGGTGAATGATATTTAGGAGATATGAAAGAATGTTTTAGAAATGCATCATACTCCTCCCTAAAGTTAAGCTTTGCTACTATTCAAGAATAATGTGGACTGTGACAGGTAGGTAAACAGCTGGCATACTACCCAGTAGTGGGGAGAAAATAATTGTTGGCCAAAGACCGTGGGACAAACCCTTCCTTTTATTAAAAGAGGCGTGTTATATTTAATATCCTATTGAGAGCAAAAGGACTTCTGATTAAAATGCATGGAACTCAATATATGTACCGCTGAAATAACAAGTCAGTCTTGCTGAGACTAAAAATCTGTGGTTCCAGAGAGTTTAAGTATTTCCAACCTGGTGCTTCAACCACTAAGTCACTGTATTGAGAAAAAAAGAAAGGGGTTAATAGTATTACAACAGGCATTTTCTGATAGAAGGCATCCTGGGAGCATTACTTTACCCAGCAAAGTTCCATGTGGGGCATAAGGAGAATCAGTGTTTGTTTTGGATAAAGATTCTAATGAGACACTATTATGGAAAATGAATACTGAATACTGCAAAATTGAGTCAGAGGAAGTGGAGTCAGGAGACTAGACTACATATTTTTACAGTATTTGTTTGATATGCTATCATTTGCTAAGATTATATTATCGTCTGATATGATAGATTTGCTCAATTACAGTAATATTGTTTAAACCCTTGGAGGGAAAGCAGAGTTTCATGGTATTTCAGTGTTCCAGCTTGTTTATGTGCTGATAGTCTATTAAATAAATGTACAATATTGTTTTATAAGAAAGTTTTCATTATGCTTATATATTTAAGGTCTCTTTGGGACAAGGATGATTTACGGCACTTTCTTTTATAGTTGATCCAATATGTTGTTTGACTTTGTGTAGCCATGGTTTCACAGACTCGCTGATGCCTCATAGAGGAGACTGAAAAACATTCTATTGAGAAAAAATTGTTTCCTGGTTTTCTGTATTTCATTTCTTCCCTCTAAAAAAAATTAGAGTCATTAGTATAAAAATAGAGTATTTGTTTACTAATCATCTACTCCTGCTGCTTATTTTCCACCTGCAGTCATAATGCTTTCTGTGAGATAATACATTTGGTTGCTAGGGAAATGCTTGCTGTTTTCAAACTTCCAAAACATGTGGTTCCGAAACCAAATTGCTTCAAGCAAGGAAAAAGGTCTGGGATGTGCAGGTGCCATGTCCAGCCATGGGCGGAAGTGGTTAATGAACATTGTTGAGGAAAGGGAGAAGAAATATCGGTAGTGCTCCAGAGGGCAGGAGTGAGCTGTGACGCTTGGAGGGAAGACCTGACAGCTGGGCCTTCAACAGGGAAGCAGGCTTTAAAAGGGGATGTTTGATTTATGGTATAGAGCCCTTTTTCCAGACTAATGAAACCTATTTGTAGAGTCCGTAGCAAAATAGCCTGAAGGCAAGGGAAGTGATTTTGCTGCCTCGTAATAACAGGACTGTTTGTTTTGCTTCCCTAGAAAGCCGAGAGCTGTGTCTGAAGGATTTATGTCTGAGATCAAGCAACTTATCAGGCCTCCAGCATGGTTGTTGGCCCCTAATAGCTCAATCTGGAGGGGAGTAGCTTGAATCTGAATTCAAATGACAAACATCATGACTGTGCGTTTGCTAGCCTAGATGAATGTTCTCTTTGCTTTACTTGTTCAGGGGGAATCTGTAATAACGACAGTTTACCTCTTGCCAAAGACAATGTCCTGATCTAATATACCTATGGTAGAAAGTAGATTAGACCCTGCTGGCACTCATGGGCACTAGTCCTTTTTCACACCCGGATTCAAATTGTGCATTGTGGAGAAAAGCAATGGTAGTCTCTTGAGTTCTGCCAACAAATGCTGCCTGTTTGAGACAACTATTCATGGACTTCTCTAGGCTCTGCTTTTCCTTGGTGGGGCGAAGATGCTAGCCTGGGATCTGGGGTCTACTCAGTTGCTCCTTAATAGGGTTCTGAGATGGTAACAGCAATAGGAACACTGAAATCTGATCTACATACAGATTTTGAACAAGAGTAGTTATGTCAGTTAGGTACTGATATACCAGTAAAACCTCTAGTGTGACAGTGTTATATTGATTCACATATAGGAATAAGCTTTACCCATATAAGCCCCTTTATAGCAATATAATTGTGTACACATACCATTTTAAGTATACCAGTACAATTAAAGTGGTACAACTTTGTGTTTGGCAAGGTCTTAGTTAACAGAGTAATTAAACTCGCAGCTTGCATGTATTGAATCAGAACTGTTTAATACTAAACAAGAGATGTTAATGATCCCAAGTGTCCAACTGCTCAGTCAGGGGCAGTACACATCACCACCCCACATGCAGTACATCAGCAGACCCGCCAGCCATTCTGCTACCTGTCATTCATCACCTGACTTGTTCAGGAAATGTCCCACCAGTTTGATTCATTTGGCCAGCAAGCAGATACACCTCAGTGTTCCCAACTCTCACAAATCTTGTGATATTTGGTGTTTCCCTTAAGACCCTCAGCTTCTGAACTCATAGGATTGCATAGGAATCTTAGCTTTCATTTTTAAAAAGTAAGTTCCTTGTCTTTGTGATTGCAGAAAAAAGCTTGAAGATGTGTCCCCAGTGTAAGCTAAAGGCTCAGAAACCAAAGGACAAATAGACTCATAGACTTAAGGTCAGAAGGGACCATCGTGATCATTTAGCCTGACCTCCTGCACGTTGCAGGCCACAAAACCTCACTCACCCACTCCTGAAATAGACCCCTAACCTCTGGCTGAGTTACTGAAGTCCTCAAATCATGGTTTAAAGACGTCAAGTTACAGAGAATTCACCATTTACACTAGCTTAAACTAGTTTAAACCTGCATTCTGCATCGGAAGGTGAAAAATCCCCAGCGTCTCTGCCAATCGGACACGGGGGGAAATTCCTTCCCAATCCCAAACATGGTTCTCAGTTAGACACTGAGTATGTGGGCAAGACCCACCACGCAGATACCTGGGAAAGAATTCTCTGTAGTAACTTAGAGCCCTCCCCATCTAGTGTCCCGTCTCCAGCCTTTGGGGATTTTTGCTACTGACAGTTGCTGACTAGGTACATTCACCTCCATAAACTTATCAAGCTCAGTCTTGAAGCCAGTTAAGTTTTTTGCCCCCACTGCTCCCTTTGGAAGGCTGTTCCGGAACGTTACTCCTCCGATGGTTAGAAATCTTCACCTAATTTTGAGCCTAAACTTGTTTATATCCATTTGTTCTTGTGTCCACATTGGTGCTTAACTTAAATAACTCCTCTCCCTCCTTGGTATTTATCTCTCCGATATATTTATAGAGAGTAATCATTTCTCCCCTGAGCCTTCTTTTGGTTAGGCTAAACAAGCCAAGCTCTTTGAGTCTCCTTTCGTAAGGTAGGTTTTCCATGCCTCGGATCATCCTAGTAGCCCTTCTCTGCACCAGTGTCAGTTTGAATTCATCTTCCTTAAAAATGGGAGACCAGAATTGCACACAGTATTCCAGATGAGGTCTCATCAGTGCCTTGTATAATGGTATTAATACTTCCCTATCTCTCCTGGAAATACCTCGCCTGATGCATCCTAGGACTGCATTAGCATTTTTCAAGGCTGCATTACATTGACAGCTCATAATCATCCTGTGATCAACCAATGCACCCAGGTTTTTCTCTTCCTCTGTCACTTCCAACTGATAACTAAAAAGACCCCAAAATGAATTATTATGTTTAAATGTAATGATCTTGGGAACAAGACTCATGACTTTTCAATGCTTCAGCAGAGTTGCCAGCTCTTGCGAATTAAGTATGAGTTACAGATTTTGGCACCCACAGAAGGCACTCCTCCATTCCTGCGATTTTCGGGGCTTGGGGCAGAGAGCTCTGTTCATTTTCCAGATCCATTTTATAGACCTCATACAGAAGGCAATATGGGGTGAGGTGGGAAAGTAGGAGGTGAGAGAGTCAAGATGATAATAGGTAGGGCCCTACCAAATTCATGGCCATGAAAAACAGATCACAGACTGTTAAAACTGGTCTCCCCCATGAAATCTGGTCTTTTGTGTACTTTTACCCTATACTATAGGGTACTATGGGGTAAAAGTATACAAAAGTACATAGCATTTCTCAAACTGGGGGTCTTGACCCAAAAGGGGGTTGCAAGTCTATTGTAGGGGGGTTGCAGTAGTCCCATTCCTTACTTCTGCACTGCCTTCAGAACTGGGTGGCCTGAGAGCAGCGCTGCTGGCTAGGCACGCAGCACTGAAGGCAGCGCTGCCAGCAGCAGCAGCACAGAAGTAAAGTTAGCAATACGGCGCCATCCCTTCAATAGCCTTGTAACTCCCCTCTTGAGTTGGGACCCCCAGTCTGAGAAATGCTGACTTAAGTGCTATACATGTGCATATTTTGCTGTTTTTAAATACATATTCCTGCTTTGTTACAACACTGTGAAATTTAATATTTAAATATTTGAAACCATGAAATTCAAGATTTTTAAAATGCTATGACTGTGACATTTACCAAAAATGGACCATGGATTTGGTAGGGCCATAGGAAATGGATGGCATTTCCCCTGTTGTGGGGAGGCGGAGAGAGCAAGGAGAGGGTAAGTGGACTGTCCATCTGAGAAACTAGGGAGAGGCATGTATTTGTGTGTGCACTAAAGGCTGAAATTATCAGGTGGGCAGAGGAGGGGGTGTACAAAGTCAAGAGACTAAAAACATGATTTGATGCGGGGCTTTTTAATCTCATGATTTTGCCGCCAATCTCACGGGGGGGGGGGGGGGAGAGGGGGCTGTCATCCGACTCAGTATTTCACAAGCCTGATGCCAGGGGCTGTAACTATACAGCTCCCTAGCCACAGACCTGCTGCTATGTACCCCAGCAACTGCGCTAGCCACTCCTGCCCTAGAGGGGGCGCTACCACCACCCTCTTCCTTTCCGGGCGAGCCGCTTCAACCACACCGGCTCAGCGACCACGCGCAAGTCCTTTTCCTTGGCTCGTTCTCCACGCTCCGGGCCCTAGCCCCGCCCCCTTTCGTTGGGCCTTGTGAATCTCAGCGGTTACGCATGCGCCTTTTCAGCACCTTTCGACGCTCCGCCCTTTTCTTCGTTCGGCTACCGGAAGGCAGGGACTGGGGCGCATGCGCATTTGGTATCTTCTTGCACTCCCGGAGCCCTGATCGTCATAGTGGCTGCAGTTCCGCGCATGCGTGTTGGTCCCTGTGCCGGGAGGGGGGCATTTTAACAGTAAACATCCTGCCGATTTGAACGGCGGGTTTGGGCGGCAGGAAGGGCTGCGGCCGCCATCTTGTTTGTTTGAGTGGCTCGGATCGGGGAGGAGGCGGAGCGGTGTAGTTCCCGAGCCCGGCCCCGTCAGCCGCTGCATTGGCCTCCCCTGCCGCCACGCAAGACTCGGGGTAAGGAGCCGGCCTCGCTGCGCCCGCCCCGGCGGAGCAGGCAGCGCGTCCCGCGGGGGGATCTGCAGCCGTCCGACGGGCGGGGGCGGCCGGGCTCAGCGCTGCGCTTCCTCCGGGACGCGGAGAGGCCTAGTCCTCGCCGCCCCATGCTGCGGCTGGGCAGCCCTGGCCCGCTGCTCCTGGGCACCCTCCAACCGAGTCCGGGAGGCGGAGAGACGTGGGGGTCGCGGGGCTTGAATGTGTCTTCTGGGGCCGCTTCCCCAGAGGCGCGCGGGGTGCTGCGGCCAGTGCCTGCGGGAGCCGGGAGGGCTGCTCTGTAGTCCGCTGTCCCCAGGAGCTTGCCCCGCTGCCGGGCGGAGACGCGCGAGGCCCGTGAGGGAGCCCTGGGCAGGCAGCGCGGAACAGTTCGACGTGAGCCAGCTGTGGGGGCTGCTGCAAAACTTCTCCGTAAGCGAAGGTGACGTGCCCCAAAGTCCCCCCTTTCTAGCCCCTCGGGTGCGGCCCTGAGCTGCTGGAGGTGAGGGGTTGCTGCCGGCATCGGAGCCGTGTCCAGTCCGGGACACCGGACAGGTGATTGGGGCAGGGGGAAAGGGGGGTCAGTGCGTGTCTGAATGCCGTGCGCTTTGAAATATAAAGCGATCCGAGGCACTCAGTAAAAATGTTTGCTTCCCTCTGTACGGGTCAACTAGTTTATATTCGTATAGACTATTATGTGGGACACTATTTTGCGAGCCTTTTGCTGAAACAGTGTAATCTCTGGGATTGGGTTTATGGGGGGTTGCTTTTGGGGTTGTGGGAAGTGAAGGTTTAGAAGGGGGGACCTGAAAGGGAAAAGTTTGAGAACCCACTTACACTAGAAAATATATTTTTGGGGGTTCGGATCAGTCCTATATTAGTAGAGATGGATAATCTAGGGCTTTTCTACTTGCAATAGTTCATGCAATAACTAGTGATTAGTTTTAAGTGGTGTATCAAAGGGATATCTGTGTTACATTTGCTAGATTTTTGGGGTTAAAAGGAGGTTTGGGGACAATAGGATTGCCTATATTTCCCTCTACATGCTTATAATATTTGTAGTTCTGTACTGTGATGACTGTAATCTAATCCTGTCTTCATGGTTTCATCTGGTCTCCTGCAGAAATCAGGAAGGAACACACGCACTCCTGATGTACAACTGTATTCTGGAGGTGGTGGGGGGGTTGGGTTCACCTTCCTCTGAAGCATCCCGCCACTACCAGTTGGGGTGGACTGGTGCTCGGAAGTGGTACAGAGAATCTTGCTCACATGCTTATAGTCTAGTCTCTAGCTGATCACTAGATTTGGTGTTTGGAAGGAATTTTCCCCAAGATCAGATTGGCAGGGACCATGGGATTTTTTTCACTTTCCTCTGCAGCATGAGAGGAAGCATGGATTGTGTGCTAGGATGTATCTCAACTAAGCGATTCTCTGCCATCACAGAGATCTTGGGATCCCTGTTGTTCTCAACTAATGGTGCACAACAGTTTAGCCTCCTGAGGACTAAAATCTTCTTTTTTAACTGAAGTCATTGGACTCAACATAGGGGTATACGGGTGAAACTTAATGATTTGTGATGTGCAGGAGGTCAGAATCTATGATTTTATGGTTCGTTCTGGCTTTTCTGAAATCTGCCCCAGAATCACCCTGCCTGCCAAAGTTCAGCTATAAGAGTCACATTTTCCTTATTTTTTTTTTTGGTTGCTGTGTCATTTAAAGTAAGCTACCTTGTTTGTTGAATTTGAATACGTTTTGGGCAAGAATATTGCAAAATTCCTACAGTAGTTTCTTTGGCCAGGATTCAGCAAACACACATGCTCTCTTTTACAAATGTGGTCTTCTTGACCTGTGTTTGTAGGATTGGGGCCTTAGTTTACTTTCTAAAGACTCATTGTAAGCATGTGGCATGCTGTGAATTTGTAAATAGTAATTAAAACAAAATGAACCCAGTATATTGACAATCAGAGAAAGTGAGTATGGTGGGAAAATTGGCAGATAAGTTATTTAAGTTAGTCAAGTATACAGAAGATTGTGAGGAACTTTAGGGACCTAACCAAGCTAGATAAATGGACAGATACTGTGGTAGACTAAGGCCAGGTCTACACTACCCCCCTAATTCGAACTAAGGTACGCAACTTCAGCTACGTGAATAACGTAGCTGAAGTTCGAAGTACCTTAGTTCGAACTTACCTTGGTCCACACTCGGCAGGCAGGCTCCCCCGTCAACTCCGCGGTACTCCTCTCGCCGAGCTGGAGTACCGCAGTCGACGGCGAGCACTTCCGGGTTCGACTTATCACGTCCAGACTAGACGCGATAAGTCGAACCCAGAAGTTCGATCGCTCGCCGCCGAACTACCGGGTAAGTGTAGCCAAGGCCTAAGTACTTTGCTTTTACCAACACTGAAATGTCCATTGATGGGGGGGAAATTTGAACTAGCCTGATAAATAACTTGACTCTGGAAAGAGGCCTGGGCCTTATTGTGGGAGTGAAGACCTACTCAGTGTGCATCTGTGGTCAAAAAAGCAAAGAAGACATTAAGATGCACAAGTAACAGGATGGAGAATAATATTAAAACTATGCTATTATGTAAATCAATTGAATACCCTCATCTGGGATATTATGTGCAGGTCACCTGACTCAAAAAAGGATATAGCAAAATGAAAGGGGCTAAGGGAAGGGCAGCAAGAATGTGGTGTATGAAAAAATTATAGTATGAGAAATGACTGAAAAGATTGGGGTTTTTAACCTTAGGAGACAAATGTGATGTAACATGATAAAAAGTATATCAAATAATGATATAGAGAAGGTAGATCAGGAACTTACTCTCCCTTTCTCGTAACTAAGAACAAAAGGAACATGGTGGCAGATTCAGACTGATAAAAGGAATTTTTCATGCAGTGTATGATTAAAATGTGGAAGAGCCCAAGATTTTAGCTAGATTCAAAGAGCTGTTGGACACTTATATGGCTAACAAGTATTTCCAGAATTACTATACTTTAATGCTAATACATTTTAGAAGGGATATAAAACCTAATGCTTTAGGTTTAATCCAGTCTCTAATGACTGGGAATTAGGATGAGACTTTCTCGGGGGCAGATTATCCCACATCAGCCCATTCTGAGGTTTCTTGCACCTTCCTCAGACACATCTGGTGCTGGCCATTGTCCAAGACAGGATGCTGGGGTAGATGAACCGTGGGTCTAATTCACTATGGCAATTCCAACATTCTTTTTTTCAGTTTTACTTTATATACACTGTGTGGTCAAATGTACAGACATAGTATAGTCAATTTTCCTGTGATTGTTTTGGGCTTTCCACACAACATAGAGACACACTTTAAACAAAATAGGAATGCTTGATTATCAAAACACAAATAGGCAGGAGGGCTCAAGGATGACTGTGGCGTTTGAAATAATTTAAGTTGATTAGACTTCAGTTTGGTGTCCCTTTTAAAAGGACATCTTTTGACAGGGTCAAAATTTGATCATAGTAGAAAGTTTACCAATCTGAGGTGAGTGAGGCTGCCCATGAGGTGCTCAATAGGATTGCAGAAGAATAGATCACTGTGCAGAACAGTGGTTCTCAACCAGGGACTTGCTAGGACCCAGGGCAGAAAAGCCAAAGCCCTACCATGCAGGACTGCAGCCTGGTGCCCCAAGCATCCCCTCCCAGAGCTAAAGCCAAAGCCTGAGCAATTTAGCTTCACAGTGCCCCCTGTGGCATGGGCCCCTGGGCAATTGTCCTGCTTGCTACCCCCTAACGTCAGCCCTGGCTTTTATATGCAGAAAAACCGTTGTTGTGGCACAGCTGGGCTGTGGAGTTTTTATAGCGCGGGGGGATGACTCAGAAAGAAAAAGATTGAGTACCCCGGTGTAGAAGGAAGTTGTAGGATCCCAGATCTGATCCATTGCTTCTCTAGTTAAAATGGCAGGTGGCTACTTGAAAGTAATTAATTACCCTTCCTGCATCTGTTGTGAGCCCTAATGTTGTTGGCTGCAGGAGCAACTCACCTGCACAGGTGTATAGTCAGGGAGTACCATGCCAACCCAAGCTTCTCTTTGCACATCTAGCAGTTAGTTCAGCGTTGGGTTGTATCAAATGTCCTATTGCTCTCCCCACCACCATCTGCCTGCACTTTTCTGGAGAGAAGAGTCAGACAAAAAAAAAGTAAAGGAGAGAAAACAAGAAAGAAACAAGGGAAAGAAAATATACTGAAAAGAGAAAGGACAGAAGCGTGAGAAAAAGGCAGCAACAGTTGCTGCCATGCTGCAAAGGATCATGCGTGGTGCCTGTGCACTAGTGCACCCCAGATGGGGAGTCCAAGAAAAAAAAGTTGGTGAGCACTTCAGTAATAATTCCACTGGAAATGTATTTTTAAAATTTGTACAAGCTGCATGTGAATGTATTCTCATTGCAGTATTGGGATAGTGCATTAGAACTTAGAAGTGATGCTGACTTGTGGTATTAGTTCAAGCAGACCGCATTGCATAAAGTAGACATTGTAAATAGAAATTAATGTTTTAATGTAAGATGTTGTAACTTATAAATGCATTTGTTAAATTATTTTTAGTGTGGTAACATCACTCTTTAAATTGTTTCCTCTGTTTATATGTATAACTTTCTGTGGCAGCATGTCCATAATATATGGAGGAAAACTGCTAATCTCTGCCAGCAGCAATTTACTTCTACTTTATTTCCTCTTTTCAAGATTTTCAATACACCTCTACCCCGATATAACACGGTCCTCGGGAACCAGAAATCCCTACTGCATTATAGGTGAAACCCTGTTATATCGGGGTAGCGGCGGCAGGGCTCCAGCGGTGATTTAAAGAACCTGGGCTCCGGCCACTGGGGGGAGCCCGGGCCCTTTAAATCGCCGGCCGAGCCCCGCTGCCGCAGCTCCGGAGTAGCGGTGGCAGGGCTCCAGCAGTGATTTAAAGGGCCCGGGGCTCCCCATAGCAGCCGGAGCCCCGGGCCTTTTAAAGCGCTGCCCGAGCCCCAGTACCAGAGCCCCGGGGTTACCGCGCTATATGCGAACCCATGTTATATCGGGTCGCGGTATATCTGGGTAGAGGTGTACTTGAAACAAGTAACTCTCATTCTTCTCTAATATTGCCCTTGAGTTTCAGGCTATCCATAACCCTTGCATAGATTTAGCAATTCTCTATGCTAGTCCTGCGAAATATCAGCATGCTGACCACTTACCATTTGGGCTTCCTATCCCCATCTTCCCCACAACAAAAGTGTAATAGGTTCCCAGTCCTGTTTGTTGTATTAATGACCTGTGTTTGTGTGAAAGATTAAACCTTTCCCTATCACATTGGGGAGCACTTCTTCCTCTCTCCCTTCTCTCCCCGCCCCTCCCCCCCCAATGCCCAGGTATATTCCCAGAATAGAAGAAATAAACAATTTGTCCTCACAAGGAACTAACTTTGTTACCCCTTAGCATTTAGTGTTTGTGTGTTCCTGTCCCCATGGGAAAGTTACTTCCTCTTGTAGCTCTAATGTGGGGAACATGCAGACCGAGTGCAGCAATATTGCTGAAAGATAGTAGTGGCAATATGTCCATGCTAGCAGCTGCTATCTGTGCTGTCAGGCAACTGGAGTGAATACAGTTGCTTCTATGTCTTATTGGTCCACATAATGCTTTTCATGTTTAATGGGAAGACTTCATTATATTTTCAGGTTTGAGTCAAGTATGATTGCTCTTTCCCTGAAGTTCAAGCTATATATTTTGAACTGATTGTGAACATGTCAAATCTAATAATTATGCCAATCCACAAAAAATCAAAGAACAGTTTTTACAACTGGAGTTGGAAGGTTGTGACAGAGATTTAATGCTGATGGCTTTAACTCCTCACTCCTTCTCCATTCTCTTATGGCTAATGTTTTTGAGAAATACACCTCTACCTCAATATAATGCTGTCCTCGGGAGCCAAAAAATCTTACCGCATTATAGGTGAAACCGCGTTATATCAAACTTGCTTTGATCCACCGGAGTGCGCAGCCCTGCCCCCCGGTGCACTGCTTTACCACGTTATATCCGAATTCATGTTATATCGAGGTAGAGGTGTATTACATTGTACAACAAACCCACCTCATAGGTTTGTTGTACAATGTGAAATACTTTTTTAAACCCATTGCACTGAGAAATACAGTTTCTGATTTATAATGTCCCCTTTCATTTGATGATCTGGGTAATTCCCATAAAATTGCTCCTTTGGCAGGTCTTTTGGAGGATCCTCCGCATCTCCCCCCCCCCCCCCTCCAGCTTTCAGTGAGGGTGCAACAGATTTCTGTCCTTGATTCCTTTCTCTTCTCCCTCTTCACGTTAACTGTGGGTAATCTCATTTGCAGATACAAATTCAACTGCAGTCACTCCTCGCTTTAACGTTGTAGTTGTGTTCCTGAAAAATGTGACTTTAAGTGAAACGATGTTAAGCGAATCCAATTTCCCCATAAGAATTAATGTAAATGGGGGGAGAGGGGGTCAGGTTCCAGGAAAAAAAATTTCACCAGACAAAAAACTAATATATATATATATATATACATACACACACAGTAAAAATTTTAAACAAACAATTTAATACTGTTCACAGCGATGATGATTGTGAAGCTTGGTTGAGGTGGTGAAGTAAGGGTGGGCTATTTTCCAGGGAATGCCTTACTGTTAAATGATGAACTAGCTTTTGGCTGAGCCTTCAAGGGTTAACCCATTGTTATTAATGTAGCCTCACAGCTACAAGGCAGCAGAATGGAGGGAGGGGAAACAGCATAGTAGACAGACACACACCCTGTGTGTGTGTGAGAGAGAGAGAGATGCGCATTGTCCTTTTAAGTAGACTGACCCCCTCTAAGTACACTGCCTTGTTAATTAATCAGCAAGCTGAGACAGCAGCTGCTCCCAGGAAGCTCCCTTGATCCTGAGCCCTGTCATGTTGTCATGACCCCCCCCCATGGAGATGGAGTAAGTGGGGTACAGAGGAAAGGGGGACACCCTGACATTAGCTCTCCTCTCTCCCCCCTTGCACTGCAAACAGGAGGCTCCCGAGAGCAGCTCCAAGGCAGAGGGCAGGAGCAGCACATGGCAATGGGGGGAGGGACAGCTGAACTGCTGGCAATTGATAGCCTGCTGGGCGGCTCTCACATAGGGAACTTAGGGGAGCGGGGAGCTGATGCAAGGCTGCCGGTCCACCCTGGTTCCAAGCCCCCACCAGCTAGCTACAACGGGCCGCTCTTCCTGCAAGCAGTGGACAATGCAGGCAGCTGCCAAATGAAGTTATAAGGGAGCATTGCACAACTTTAAATGAGCATGATATCTAATTGATCAGCAAGGTAACAACGAAACAATGTTAACCGGGACAACTTTAAGTGAGGAGTTACTGTACCACAGGGGTCCCCAACATAGTGCCTGTGGGCGCCATGGCGCCCACCGGGGCATCTAAGTGCACCCACGTACTGGCCGGTGGACGAGCAGCAGCTGAAATGCCTCTGAGAAGCAGCGTCATCCAGAGGCATCACCTCCGAAATGCCGCCAAAATGCTGCTCCTCGGTGGCATTTCGGCGGCGACGCCTATTGACGTTGCCGCTCGTCGGCGCCTGCCAGATGAAAAAGGTTGGGGACCACTGCTGTACCACAACTATTTCTGGTTTCAGAGTAGCAGCTGTGTTAGTCTGTATCCGCAAAAAGAACAGGAGTACTTGTGGCACCTTAGAGACTAACAAATTTATTAGAGCATAAGCTTTCGTGGGCTACTGCCCACTTCTTCGGATGCATATGCACAGAGAGCATGAACAGGTGGGAGTTGTCTTACCAACTCTGAGAGGCCAATTAAGTAAGAGAAAAAAACTTTTGAAGTGATAATCAAGCTAGCCCAGTACAGACAGTTTGATAAGAAGACTTACTTATCAAACTGGGCTAGCTTGATTATCACTTCAAAAGTTTTTTTCTCTTACTTAATTGGCCTCTCAGAGTTGGTAAGACAACTCCCACCTGTTCATGCTCTCTGTATGTGTGTGTATATATATCTCCTCAATATATGTTCCACTCTATATGCATCCGAAGAAGTGGGCAGTAGCCCACGAAAGCTTATGCTCTAATAAATTTGTTAGTCTCTAAGGTGCCACAAGTACTCCTGTTCTTTTTACAACTATTTCTGGTGACTCTCAGATCTTCCTCTACTCCAGGCCTATCTTTCTAGCCAAACAACAAGCTCAACATGGCTGAAAGTGAGCTCTTCACCTTCCCCTCCCCTCTCTTTTTTATCATTGTGAACAATACCACCATCTTTCCTGTCACTCAGGCCTGTAACCTGGCTGCCCTCTTCAACTCAGTCCTCTGTGAGATCTTACATTCAGGCTCTGTCTAACTCTTGCCAATTCTTTCTGCATACAATCTCCAAGATTTGGCCTTTTCTTTCATCCACGCTGCTAAAACTCTCATCCAAGCTCTCATCATCTCATTTCCCAATTAGTGCAACATCCTTTTCTCTAGCCTTGACAAATGCAAATTTGCCCCGCTCATATCCATTCAGATTGCTACTGCAAAAATCGTTCTCATAGCACATTGCTTGATTACATCACCCCCTCTCTCTGAATCCCTCACCGGCTCTCCCTTCTCTTATCACGTCAAACATAAGCTACTTGCCTTCACATTCAAGGCCCTTTGAGTCCTGTCCCCACCCTAGCTATAATCTCTCATTCACTCTTGAGGGTTGAGTCCTGCCTCTGAACAACTTGTAATGCTAACCTCCATCACCAACTTCTTAATCTTCAAAGGAGTGCTTTTTTAATGCAGTCCCTCATGCTTTGGAGGAGCTCCCTATAAACATCTGTAAAACTTAACTCATTATACTACTTTAAAACTTTTTCCATGATCCTACAAAAAAATTATCAATGGTTACGCTGCCAATGTGTTGAGACGCTACCTGTAATGCTGACCTATATTGTCACATTGTTTCCTTGTACTCCCCCATTTATCTGCCTGTATCCATCTGTCTCTTGTCTTATACCTATGCTGTAAGGTCTTTGGGGCATGAACTGCTTTGGGGTTCTTGGGGGTTTTTTTTGTTCTGTTTGTACAGTGTCTAGCACAGTGGGATCCCAGTTTGTGACTGGAGCTTGTTGGTACTATGGTAATACTATAGGGCTAATAAAACGCATATTCAGATAAATATAAACCAAATTACATGAGTGGGCATACTGAAATCTGGTTGCAGAATATTGCACAACTGTGGAGTAACTGAAAGAATGTAAGGGTATGTCTCCACTGCAGTTAAATACCTGTGGATGTTCTCAGGGGCTGTTTAATTGCAGTGTAGACTTCTGGACTCAGGCTGGAGCCTGGACTCGAGGACTTTGCATGGTGGGAGGGTCCCAGAGCTTGGGACGCAGCCTTAGCCAGGAAGTCTACACTGCAATGAAACATTCCTGCAGTTTGAGCCCAGTGAACCTGATTCAGCTGGCACAGGCCAGCTGCAGTTTAGACATTGCACTTCTGTTAACCTTTGGGACCGCAGATTTAAACCTGGCCTGGAATCACAGGAAGCCTGCGTTCTGTATGCTCCCCTGCATTTTGGAAACTTTCCAGCAGGAGACCATTGTCAGTTTTGCTAGAAATTGATACTCCTCTGCTTGATGCATCAAATTAAACTGCTTTGCTCCTAGTGTCACATGCTGTGCCTGCTGGGGAGGTGTTCTATATAGGAGCTTTAAAGGCATAGGTTTGATCCTCCATTGTAGGTACAGTGAGAGAAGGATAGAAGAGGCAAGACAGATGGTGCTTGGACTTGCCAGGAGCCGGATCCATCCTCTTAGGATGATAGCGTGCTCCCCTTACTTGCTCATTTCCGATTAGCTGCCTGTTAGTGGCTTTGGTCTTCTGCTTCCCTAATACACACACTTAACTATTGGTAAGGATGCAATTTTTGTCGGAGGTCACGGATTCCATGACTTCTTTGGCTTTCACTCCCACCACAGCAGCGGGTCAGGAGCAGCTGTCTGTGCCTGCTGCAGTAGCAGCAACCGGGGCTGGAGCAGTGGCTGGCAGTCAGCCCCCAGCAGGGCTCAGACTGTTAGTCTTGAATATTTTTGGTAAAAGTCACAGACAGGTTGTGGGCTTCTATGAAATTTTGTTTATTGCCCATGACCCTTTCATGACTTTTACTAAAAATACCTGTGACAAAATCTTACCCTTAATTATTAGGTTCATACAGGTTTCCCCATAAGCTAGTGATGGGACTGTAGTCTTATGTTTTATCTCATATTATGGTGACCAGTCCCTTATAAATACAGTATATTTCCCCTTCTCAAAGCTGCTAGGAGTGGACTCTTGCACCACCAGCAGCAAGACAGCAGGACAATAGGAAAACAATGCTACACTCAGAGGGAAAGGGCTGTAGATAATAAGAGTCCTTTAGAAAGGTTGGAATAAGCCAATGGTTTTCAAACTTTTTTATTGGTGACCCCTTTCACATAGCAAGCCTCTGAGTGCAACCCCCCCTTACAAATTAAAAACACTTGTTTATATATTTAACACCATTGTAAATGCGGGAGACAAAGTGGGGTTTGGGATGGAGACTGACAGCTCGCGACCCCCTGAGGGGTCCTGACCCCCAGTTTGAGAACCCCTGGAATAAACATATGGAAGGCTTTTAGAATGAGTAGAGCTCTTAACTTTTTGTTTTGGCATGAAAAGATACAGGAACTGTTTGAGGATGGAAAGACTATGATCTTTCTTGTGGTGAGAAAATTTGGGTCAGTAGTATTCCATATGTGCTGGAGTCTGAATAGCTGGTACTTGATAAGGCTATGTAGAAGACTGCGGTGAATGGAGATGGAAGCATGAATGAAGATTTTTACAATGGAGGAGTCCTAGTGACTAGCATTGGGAAATGAGTTCTTGGAAGAATCATAGATAGGTCTAATAAGAGACCAAAGTTCATGGTCAAGGATGATGCTAAACTTAGACCATTGCTGGCAGACGTTTGTGTAGGTATGTTTAATCCTGCCTCAATGCCGGGAGATGGACTTAAATGTCTTTTGAGTTCCCTTCCAGCCCCACATTTCTGTAGGTGTGACTTTTTTCTAGTTTACCTGCTCAAGTTTCCAACACAGTAAACTTCTACGCTTATAAACATATAGCCACCAATGGGGAAAAAATGAGCAAAACTCTCTCAATCTTGAACAAAATCCTTTCAGATTTTAAGGTATATGGAGCATTTTCTGTTCTATTGAAAATTTCTGTCCTTTTTCTTGTACAAAACCATTCTAGAATCTTGCTGGTTGAAAAGAAGACATGTTGATAGCCTCCAAGTGGCATATATATATAAATATGGTGAGATTTTTTTTTGCAGTAACCCAATTCAATATAAAACAATTATATTTTTCTTTACAGGTTTACACCTTATAGGCGGCTGGGACAATGTTCTACGCCCATTTTGTCCTGAGCAAGCGTGGGCCGCTGGCCAAAATCTGGCTAGCGGCCCATTGGGATAAGAAACTAACCAAAGCCCATGTATTCGAGTGTAATCTAGAGAGCAGCGTGGAGAGTATCATCTCACCTAAGGTATCTATTTTACAGTCATCTTGATGTTAATGTTGCTGGTTCAGCAGAGATAAATTACAACAGCACATGATCAATATACAAGAAGTAACTAATATATACTGATGCCTTAACCTGAAAAATTCTAAAATGTTAACTCTTTTAATGAAAAAAAGTGTGCTCACAATTGTTTTACATGAAGTATGAAATAATCCATGAATACCTGTATTCTAAGAAATAATCTGAGCTTTTCATTCAATTCTTAGTTTATAGTTTTGCAAGAAGTGGCCAGGTTTCAAATTTGGTCCTTTGGTTAATAGCTTTTATGCAGAGTATCTTTATCTGAATTATCTTGATGTACCATGTGTATACGTAGAAATTTTTTATGGTGGGCGAGGGAAAGGGAAAAAAACATCTTGTACCTGTCAGCAAGTAGCTTTCAAAGGACTTACGGTGACATTTGAATACGCTTGACATTGAGAGCTATTGAAATAAAGAATGATTGATTATTTAAATATTCTTGTCCTTTATTTTCAAAGGGTTGGAAAATGTAGTCAGTAGCTATACAATAACATTACTTGTTGAGTACAGTTTTCTCCAGGTTAGGCCCTAAGTTGCCTTTGGTGGTTTGTTTGGTATTGGCTACAGCCAACAGAGCAACTGTGAAAAGTGCTGAAGGACACAACCTCAGAGTTAAGGGGGAGAGAATGGAACACTTTCTTCTTACCAGATACCTACTAATCAGAGGGAAGATTCTTCAGGTCTTATGTGTTCATGGATGTTTTCGTTTTTAACTCGCCTCTAAAAAATGGACTGGTTATGTGGCACATTAGTCAAATATAAACCATTTTACTTGACAACAGACATTTGGATGCCTTGGAGAAAAGCTTTTTTATTTTTTTAAAAGACCTAAAGTTTGTTTCCTAGTATCCATAAACACTTTCTTCAGCTAAATTGATCTTCTGGCTGTCAATTCAGTGCAGCTAATATAATCTTTACAAGAGTTATAAATATACACAAATATAATAGCTGAATTCTCTATTAATCAGAGCACTGTAGATATGCATGGTGCTTTACAGAACAGGCTGATTCCCTGCCTACAAGAGTTTGTAATTGAAGGGTATGTTTACACTGGCAGAGTTACATCGCTGCTCAGAGAGCACTGAAGGGAAACCACTGTTGTGGGTTCACACTGTCAGCTACTTGCACAATAGCGTGTTCACACTTGCAGCGCTATTTGGAGCGGTGCACTCTGGCATCTCTTCCTCTTCTGCTGCTAAGAATTGTGGGAGGGTGAAGGGGGTCGCAGGGCATCCTGGGTCCTGCCCCAATGCCCCGTGATGCATTGCTTCACATTCCAGCAAATTCTGTGCTTCAGTCCGCCTTTGGCACCATCTTTCAATGGTCTGTGTACTGTGCACTCTGCCTCTTCGGTCTTCAGGAATGGATCCCGCACTGCTGACCAATATGCTGCTCGCTCTCACTAACACATCACAAGTGGCAGTGGAGTTATTCCTTAAATTACAAAGGCAAGAGGAGTTTGACATTAACCTCGCCAAGTGTAGTAGCTGCGACATGAGATTGCTGTGGCATTCACGGAGGTGCTGACCACAGTGGAACTCCGCTTTTGGGCTCGTGAAACAAGCACTGAGTGGTGGGATCACATGGTCATGCACGTCTGCGATAACGAGCTGTGGCTACAGAACTTTCGGAGAGGAAAGCCACATTCATGGGACTGTGTGAAGAGCTTGCCCCAGCCCTGCGGCGCAAGGACACGAGAATGAGAGCTGCCCTGTCTTTGGAGAAGTGCATGGCAATTGCACTGTGGAAGCTGGCTACTCCAGACTGCTACTGATCGGTCACTAACCAGTTCGGAGTGGGAAGGTCGACTGTTGGAGTCGTGTTGATGGAAGTGTGCAGGCCATTAATCACATCCTGTTCCAAAAGACCACGTTGCCCAGAGTCATGCGTGACATTGTGGATGGCTTTGCACAAATGGGCTTCCCTAATTGTCGAGGAGCGATAGATGGCCCACATATTCCAATTCTGACACCAGACCACCTAGCCACCGAGTACATTAATTGGAAGGGGTATTTCTCTATGGTTCTTCAGGCACTTGTGAATCACCGTGGGCGTTTCACGGACATTAACACAGGCTGGTCTGGAAAGGTGCATGAGACACGCAGCTTTTGGAACACTGACCTGTTCAGTAAGCTGCAAGCAGGGACTTACTTCCCAGACCAGAAGATCACTGTAGGGGAAGTCAAAATGCCCATTGTGAGCCTGGGAGACCCTGCCTACCCCTTAATGCTGTGGCTTACGAAGCCATACACGGGGAACCTTGACAGCAGCAAGGAACAGTTCAATAACAGGCTGAACAAGTGCAGAATGACTGGTGAGTGTGCTTTTGGCCATTTAAAGGCCCACTGGTGCTGTCTATATCGGAGGCTGGATATGGCTGACGACAATATTCCTATGCTTATAACCGCGGTTTGTACGCTCCATAATATTTGTAAAGGGAAGGATGAAAGCTTCACTCAGGGCTGGACTGTTGAGGCTCAGCGCCTGGAGGCTGAATGTGAACAGCCAGAGACCAGGGCTATTAGAGGGGCGTAGTGCAGGGCCATAAGGATCAGGGAGGCCTTGAGGCAGGAATTTGAACACGGTGGATTTGATTTAAATCAAATTGATTTAAATCACTAGTCAGGAAGACTCACTATTTAATCATGGTTTTCTATATAAAAGTGCATTCTTGTTGGTTGGTATAATCTTAATACATATTCTTCACAACTCGGAGATAGATGTAGGTTTCATTTTTAGAAGGTACACACTACATTTTAAAGTGATTTATTTTGAAAACTTCAGATTAACTTTACAGCTATATCAGAAAATGAATGATTGGTTATTTCATTTACCAAAGGTAATTGAAGCAGATATTTATAAAGTCATTAGGAGGAGAACTATCTCCAATTCAACAGGTTAATCATTAATATTTGAAGGATTTTCTTGCCATGCTGTATTAGGAGGAGAACATCACCAGACAAACATTTAAACTGTTTTATTTAACTAAAACAAGGACATTAAGTGTTCTGGATTTTTTCTTAAACAGCAAACACATAATATTTTAACAAAACAAGCATATGTTCCTCGCTTCTCACATTTATCTCCTGACTTCTTCTCCTTGTCCAGATCAATTCTGTCCCCAACAATCTTCTATTTGTTGAACTTTTTGAAACTTTGCACTTTTAGAGAGAGGTAAGGGATTGACTCTGTGTACACAAATTTGCAGAAGGACAATAGAGTTGAGGCCTGTTTTTTCTCACGTCTATTTATTTATTTATTTATTTATTTGGTAAAAACAATTTTGCTGTTAACAAGTATGTTACCTCTGGAGACACAAATCCACAGTTTGAGAACTGCAAAACTAGGCATCTCTGATGGTATCTTCTAGACTGAGCACTGAGTCCCATTGAGTAGATAGAAAGATTAACCTAAATAATCTATACAGAAGTCCCTGGAACCTCATAAGATTGGGTCCTTAATCCATGAACCATTGGAACTCATTTACAAAACTTTTCTTAAACATTACATGAATATATTGCCTCATACTATAGAACAGGGGTCGACAACCTTTCAGAAGTGGTGTGCCGAGTCTTCATTTATTCACTCTAATTTAAGGTTTTGCGTGCCAGTAATACAGTTTAATGTTTTTAGAAGGTCTGTTACTATAAGTCTATAATATATAACTAAACTGTTGTTGTATGTAAAGTAAATAAGGTTTTTAATGTTTAAGAAGCTTCATTTAAAATTAAATTAAAATGCAGAGCCCCCCGGACCGGTGGCCAGGACGTGGGCAGTGTGAGTGCCACTGAAAATCAGCTCGCGTGCCGCCTTAGGTTGCCTGCCCCTGCTATAGAATTATAATTTATGATCCCTATTCCATGATGAGAGATCTTTGAGCTATAATGATCTTAATTAAAACTATCTTTAGATCAGATTTTTTTGATAAAATGTTTTTTGATGGGAAAACCTATTTAAATTTTTAAAAAATCTTATTTATTTTATTTATTAAATCACTGATTTTTATCCACCCTGAATTTGAAGCTGAAAGCCACTAATATTTGTTGCTATGTTCGGGAGTGCAGTGCTTGTAGTGCTAGCAGGTGATTGTGATTGGTGCAGACGATGCACTGTGAAGGTTTAAGAAAATTGTCTGTTGCTTTTCAGGGCTCTGCTTGCTTTCAATTAACGGAATAAAGATTGCTTTCAAACCAAAACAATTATTTTATTAAAAAACAGCTGAAGTAGAGAGAAACAAAAAAACCACTTCAGCACTGTGGGGGGTGGGGTAAGGGAAGGTCCCAGGAGGAGGTGGGGTCTCGGGACTGTTGAAGATTTGTGTATGTCCAGGTATCATATGCAACCTTGTCCTTTGGAGTACAGTGCAGTGGGTACTAAACGGCAGAGGGATGGGTGTTGAGTGCAGTGGGTACTGGGAATCCGCAGGGCTGGACTGTGATGGGACAGGAGTGGAATCCAGTGGGTACAGACTGAAGCCAGGCGGTTGATAAGAATGTGGTGGTGGTGTCTGAGGGGGAGCATGGTAAAGAGTTTTGCAACAGCCACTTCAGGGGAGAGTGGGTGCAGAGGTGCTTGGTTTGCAATGCTAGTAGCATCTGGAGCATGTCCGCTTGGCACTCCATAACGTTTAAGAGCAGCTCCATGGCTTCGTTCTGGCGCACCGCGGAGTACATCATGACATCACACAGAAAGTCCTCTTTAGTTTTTTGTGGCCGCTTTCTAGTCCTGCGCAGCTGTTCAGCCGGCGATAACAAAGAGGGGAGGCTGGGCTCCCATGATCATATCTGTGAAGCCAAAATGCAACGTTTTACAGCAGCAGTATTGTTTGAAACACAGAGACCACTGATTCAGTGATGTAAAACACAGCTACTATTCACATACCTGTCACTAACTGGCTGAACCCACGGAAGCACACATGAGCCACAAGACCCCCAAAGTGATGAGTAACCACAGGGGTAGGGGAAATCAGTGTTCCAGGACCTACTGTACACTGGGCACCTGGCTCTTGGGGAGAGCCAGCACTATGGGGGCGGGAGCCTTATAATCATTACTCTCCCTGCATTTTCCACAGACTGTGTTCATTATGGAAGATATCTCGCTGCTGAGGGTGAGCAGGGAATCAAGGGAGGGTCTTCTCCAAAACTGCAGCTTCTGCCCTGGCCCTTAGACAGTTTGCCTGTGTGCAGCAATGGTCCCCAGTGACAGCAGAGTCCAATGACGGCGGAGTGGTGCGGGAAAGTTACCCTTAATGGGGCAAGAAACAAAGCAGCTCTGCCAAAGAACCTGCAGCCGCGGATTGCCCAGTATGTCCATGAGCGTTTCGTGGAGATCTGAGGCAGATTCCCGTGAAGTGAGGGAGTGAATAAACACCCTGTTCTGCCGCTCAGACTGTGCATGTGGCGGTACACACATCATACAGACACAAGCCTGCTTTCTGCTACCCTCCTGCCCCCAACAACTTGCTTCAGCGATTCCCAAAATCAAAGCCACTTACCGGGGCCTCCTCTCTTGTTTGCACTTCGCCAAGCTCCGACCGATGTGATTGGCTAGCCTCCTCTGGGGTAGAGAAGAGCTCTTGACTGCATGCATCTCTGACCTCCGAGTCGTCCTCTGCCTCTGGGCCCCCTCTACATCCTGGTCCAAGATTTCCTCCTCCTGGCTCAGTCCACTCTCTACTGGCATGCGAGTCACCGAAGTATCCACAGTGGCCTTCGCAGTGGAGGTGGGGTCACCACCGAGTATCGTGTCCAGCTCTTTGTAGAACCAGCAGCTCGTGGGCACAGCACCGGAGCGGCGGTTTCCCTCCATCGCCTTGTGGTAGGGGTTCTGCAGCTCCTTCACTTTGACCATCCACTGCAGTGTGTCCCGGTCATGGCCCCTTTCTGTCACGCATTGTGAAATCTGTCCGTAGGTATCATAATTCCTATGGCTGGAGGGCAGCAGGGACTGGACAGCTCCCTCTCCCCAAATGCTGATGAGGTCCAGCAGCTCGGCATTGCTCCAAGTAGAAGATTGCCTGATTCGTGGAGCAGGCATGGTCACCTGGAAAGATACGCTGAGACCACTGCACACATTACCGAGCAAACAGAAAGGAGACTTTCAAAATTCCCAAGGAATTTAAGGGTTGGAGCTGACAGTTGGTCACCTGTGGGCAGGGCAGTAGAGTTCAAACCGAGGACCGGAGAGGCGAGAATAGGCATTGTGGGACCTCCCCGGAGGCCAGTTGCAGTGCTGTAACACTGGTCTATAATTTTTGAGAAGTCGTCTGCTTCAGAGATAAAATGTGCTATTTATTATGTATTTTGATGTGCTGAATTCAAATATGACAATTAAAACAACTGGCTACTGTTTCTAAGATATTTAAGTTTTTACATTTTATGTCTATGTATATTGTGTAGATAGTAGAGTTTTAATCATAAATTGTAAACCTAGGTCTTCATGTTTTTATCGTTGCTTTACATGATAATATTTCACCTATCCTGTTTATGTAACACTTTACAAATCAGCAAAAGGGTTATATAAATAAAATTTATTATGAAACAAAAGGCAAAACTATTATGTACATAGTTTAGTCCTATTCAGTGTCTACTCGGCGCTTCTTGGCTTGTCTCTTGTATTCATTAAATAGAGCATCTGTTGTCACTGTCCAGCAATAGTCTGCAAGCATTGATGGGCTCCATTTGCCCTGATAGCGTTTCTCCATTGTTGAAATGTCCTGGTGAAATCGCTCGCCGTGCTCGTCGCTCACTGCTCCGCAGTTCGGTGGAAAAAAATCTAGATGAGAGTGCAAAAAATGTATCTTTAGTGACATGTTGCAACCAAGGCTTTTGTATGCCTTGAGGAGGTTTTCCACCAACAACCTGTAGTTGTCTGCCTTGTTGTTTCCAAGAAAATTTATTGCCACTAACTAGAAAGCTTTCCATGCTGTCTTCCTTGCCACGCAGTGCATGGTCAAATGCATCATCTCGAAGAAGTTGACGAATCTGAGGACCAACAAAGACACCTTCCTTTATCTTAGCTTCACTTAACCTTGGAAATTTTCCACGGAGGTACTTGAAAGCTGCTTGTGTTTTGTCAATGGCCTTGACAAAGTTCTTCATCAGACCCAGCTTGATGTGTAAGGGTGGTAACAAAATCTCCCTTGATTCAACAAGTGGTGGATGCTGAACACTTTTCCTCCCAGGCTCCAATGACTGTCGGAGTGGCCAATCTTTCTTGATGTAGTAGGAATCTCTTGCACGACTATCCCATTCGCAGAGAAAACAGCAGTATTTTGTGTATCCAGTCTGCAGACCAAGCAAGAGAGCAACAACCTTCAAATCGCCACAAAGCTGCCACTGATGTTGGTCATAGTTTATGCACCTCAAAAGTTGTTTCATGTTGTCATAGGTTTCCTTCATATGGACTGCATGACCAACTGGAATTGATGGCAAAACATTGCCATTATGCAGTAAAACAGCTTTCAGACTCGTCTTCGATGAATCAATGAACAGTCTCCACTCATCTGGATCGTGAACGATGTTGAGGGCTGCCATCACACCATCGATGTTGTTGCAGGCTACAAGATCACCTTCCATGAAGAAGAATGGGACAAGATTCTTTTGACTGTCACGGCACATGGAATCCCTAACATCACCTGCCAGGAGGTTCCACTGCTGTAGTCTGGAGCCCAACAGCTCTGCCTTACTCTTGGGTAGTTCCAAATCCCTGACAAGGTCATTCAGTTCACCTTGTGTTATGAGGTGTGGTTCAGAGGAGGAGGATGGGAGAAAATGTGGGTCCTGTGACATTGATGGTTCAGGACTAGAAGTTTCATCCTCTTCCTCTTCCTCGTCTGACTCAAGTGAGAGTGATTCTGGTGCATCAGGAACCGGCAGTCCTTCTCCGTGGGGTACTGGGCGTATAGCTGATGGAATGTTTGAATAATGCACAGTCCACTTTTTCTTCTTTTGACCCACCTTTCCCAACTGGAGGCACCATGCAGAAGTAACAATGGTTGGTATCATCTGTTGGCTCTCTCCAAATCATTGGCACTGCAAAAAGCATAGATTTCCTTTTCCTGTTCAACCACTGGTGAAGATTTGTTGCACAAGTGTTGCAGCATATGTGTGGGGCCCACCTCTTGTCCTGATCTCCAATTTTGCAACCAAAATAAAGGTGATAGGCTTTTTTTAACCATAGTGGTTATACTGCGCTTCTGTGATGCAAAAGTCACTTCACCACAAACATAGCAGAAGTTAGCTGCACTGTTCACACAAGTATGAGGCATCTCTGCTCACTTTGGCTAAACAGAAATGTGTCCCTTTGCAAAATCAAACACTGACAAATAAGAGATCACGACACTGTATGATTTCTAGAGCTGATCTAGGGCAATTTGTTCAGCAGAGTGATGTAAGCTTCGTTATGATTGCATCATCCATGACTTCTAGGAATAACATGATGCAATTCATATCATGTATGATGCAATACCAGCTTCAGATTGCATTATTCATTGTTTTGCCTAAAAAGCAAGTACTGTCCAAACCCAGTCATAGATTTATTCATAGATCCAGTCAAAGATGTATTTTAGTCATTTCTAGTTTAAAGTGAGATCCCTTCCCTTTATAACTCACTTATCCTCCGCCATTCCCAAGTCATGGGTCGTATATACTGACCCAATAGCATATCTTGAAAACTAGAGCCAATCAACAATTTTAAGCATCATTTTCATTCTCAAGTATAATTATTCGAACCTAATTAAGAATTAGTAAAGTTTGACTACATTTATTTCAGAAGCGTTTTGGCTGTAGAGCAGTGTAATTGACCAGGTGTCTATATTGGCACAGCGGCGCAGTAGCCTCAGCGCAGAAAGCTGTACGCCTCTTGTTGGGGTGGGGTTTTTTAGTGTGCAGAAACTGCGCAGTTTCTGCTGCTAAGTGGTTGGCAGTGTGTATACCTCGGGATTTACACCACAGAAAACTGATTTACTGCGCAGAAACTTGCCTGTGTAAACATGGCCTTAGTTATGACCAGAACTTCATTTGACAACCCAGGGAGGAGTCAGAGAAAGGAGAATGAGAACAAAGGCAGTGGAAATGCTCACTCACGGGGGGTTATGCATATGCCTTGAGGCTTGCAAGGATTTTTGTAAGACTTTCAGAGCTAGGCATTCTTAAAATCTGTTTTTGTTTTGGGTGGGGGGCGGGGGTTGTATGTGTTTTTATCTTATTTCTGGAGGCTTAGACGAGCTTTTATTATTGTATGTAATAAAAAGCCTGGGTATCTGTAATAATTCAGTTAAATTGAGGTTAGAAGTTTTAGGACTTATTCTTCCTGGGAAATCTTATTCCACTTATCTGTCAACACAGTTCTCAAACTTCTTCAGATTATGAACCACTGAAGATATTCTTTCCTGGCCACATCTTTTGACAACCACACTCCTTCCCTGCAGCAAATACAATACTTGGTTACATAGAAAAATAACAGTGAAACCGTTTTAGAGACTTGGCGACAAGAGGAACACACATTTGTTTTAATGTGATGGGTACAGCTGCTTCTTTGTGCCCGCCCCAAAGTTTTTAACTGTGCTGTTTTATTTCCTATTTTGGTGTGAAACTCTAGATTTACTGGTTTCAGAGTAGCAGCCGTGTTAGTCTGTATCCGCAAAAAGAACAGGAGTACTTGTGGCACCTTAGAGACTAACAAATTTATTAGAGCATAAGCTTTCGTGGACTACAGCCCACTTCTTCGGCTGTATGCATCCGAAGGAGTGGGCTGTAGTCCATGAAAGCTTATGCTCTAATAAATTTGTTAGTCTTTAAGGTGCCACAAGTACTCCTGTTCTTTTTTCTAGATTTACTATTAGTAAATCTTTCCTCATTGCCTGCAGTCACTTTTAACCTCATTTCTGGTTCAGTGTGCAGTTTAGTTCTGTTCTTTGTTTTGTATTATCATAGGGCCTGGGGCCCCTGTCGTAGACCAGGAGGACCCCATTGTCCACCTATTAAATCTTGGTGATGTCCACAAATTTGAGCAGGATTGAAGGTTAACCAAAGAAACAAAGGCATGAAGGAGCTATACAGGATGCAGTGAGATGGGTTTGGTTTTGTGTGCTGCTTGCTAATTTATTCCGAAGTGACATGTTTCAAACTTAACTTTATTAATTAAAACTGAATGTTTAGGAAATAAAGCATTTTCTGTAATCGCTAGGCATGCTGACTCAATGAATACCCCTTTGTTTGCAAACGTAACAGGCCTTCTCTTCATTTCCCCTAAGCAAAAATAACAAACTAAACCTGCATGCCACTCTATACTAATAGTGTGGTAGTCAAAATATTGGATTTAAAGCTAGGAATTCCCTGAATTCTGATCCTGGCTCTGATGCTGTCTCCCTCGATGGTGTTGGACAGTTTCCCCATGTATAGCATTGGAATACTTAGCTGCATCACACTGTGGGAACTGATTGTAAAGCTTTGAGAACAGCATATGCTATTTTAAGTATTACTTTTGTAGATATTTCTTGAAGTAGTACAAAGTACAATTAACAAATTGCTGTTCAGATTTAGTTGAAAGGATGGGGTTTGCAAACTACTTCATGTTGATTAATATTGTCTCTGGCAGTATAAAGTTACTTTGAGATGCTGTGCTTTACTGTTTAGCCTAAAATTGATGTAAAAGGAGTATATCATAAGAGAAACTCTAGCAAGACTGGCTTGCACTGAGGTTTTTTTTTTTTTTCCTCCTGTGAAAGTACTGTGTTTTTGTTTTGTTTTTTAATATAAGCAAGATATACCTGTTGCAATCAGTAAATCTATTTTTAGGTGAAGATGGCACTTCGAACCTCAGGACATCTCTTATTGGGAGTTGTTAGAATCTACCACAGGAAAGCTAAATACCTTCTTGCAGACTGTAATGAAGCCTTCATTAAGATCAAGATGGCTTTTCGTCCAGGTACTTGTCATGTATCTTAAACACTTTCCCCCACAAGTTACATTACAATATGTAGTGAGACTTAATAAGCACGTTTGCTGTTTTACATTCCTGATGCTCCTATTGGAATAAGAGAAGTTTGTGTTACTTTGCATAGGGAAATACCATCTTTCAGATGACACTCTGAAATTCTGCTTCTTCCCCAGCACTGCTTCAGTTGAGTGTTCTGGACTAAGGTTTCAGCACTCTTGTCAATAAGACCTATTCAGCAGGTGATATGGGGGTGTGCTGCTTGTTAAATAGCTGCACATGCAATTGGGAAGCACTGAGGGGAATTTGGAACCAGTGGAGTATCAAGAGGCCATGCAGGCAGGAGGTGAAAAAGGGAAATATAGAAGCAAGTTGTTCAGAGAGATGCTATCTTATAATCATATTCCTTGTGATTTTTTGTCTACAATCGGAAAAGTAATACCTATGCTACAGTAACTGAAAGGAATATTTTTTTTTCAGTATTTGTATTTTGTGTTACAGTATTTGATGTCTACTCAGTATCACTGTTTTCCTTAGGATAGTCAGTTTCTCCTATTGTGTGGATGTTTCACGCAGCAACAAAAAAAATAATTTAAGTAGGAAAACGTGATTGTAAAAGCAGAAGAATTGGCAGGGAGACTTGGAGGTGGGGAAGGAGGGAACAAATGTTCTTAATACCTGAAACGACTTTTAACCCAACTTTAAGTTGAGTAACTTAGTTGATTATCTCTGATTTTAGTGTGGGAATTGTAAAAATTTTTTTGCCAATTTGAAATTGTTCAGATTGGACTTCAGTGGCAGCTTCTGGGTGCTCAGTACTTCTGAATCCAGTCTATTTATGTGCCTAAATGTGGCCTGGGGATTTAACTTTAGGAATCCAGTTTTTTTTACAGTGGCATATTTTTGAAAACTGGCACAAAACAGCTTTAAAAAAAATGAGACTTGAAGTATGTAGCATTTTTATTTAGGTTTTTTTGGATCTCCCTTTCTGATCCAGAGTCTCAAGTATATGGCCGTGGCTTTCAGTGGACATTTCACTGCCTGCTTTATTGCATTTAACTTTCATCTGGAACAAAAACATTTGGAGTGGGATTTTTCAGAATCGTTGAGCATTGGCTTGGTGTTTTCCCACTGAAGGTAGTGAAGACAATGGGAGTCTTACCTAAGGGAGCAGAGAGGCCAACACTAAGTGTGTTTGGGAAAAAAAAATCCTATCTTTTGTGTAGATATAGAAACTTATGTCTGAGTGTTCTCCTTTTCAGGTGTTGTTGATTTGCCTGAGGAAAATCGAGAGGCTGCCTACAATGCTATCACTTTACCTGAGGAATTTCATGATTTTGACCAGCCACTGCCTGATCTAGAGTAAGCTTACTTTCTCTTACTAAAGTAGGCTTGCTTTTCTGGAGTAGCGATTTCAAATCTAAATTTATCAATTAACGCAAACAATGGCAGATAAGTACCATTTCAAATTGGATACTTAACCTTTTTAAAAAATGAAATACTTTTTTTGCCTGTGGAACTCCTAGAATGCAAATTGCTATGCCAATCTTTATTTGGTTTACAGTTAAATTTAAAATGCATTGTGTAAATTGAGAAATAAGTCAAATATGTTCCAAGTTATTTACGCTTTCCTAAACCACTTACCTTAATGCTCTTTGCTGTGCATTATATAAATTTAAACTCTTGCTGAATGTAGATAATGTAACCGCTGAATTTCATAAGTACTTTTTGGAGCTTGTTATTCCAAAATTAACCTTAGAGCCACAAGAGGCACAGTATATCTGTAGCTTTTCTTTATTCCTAGCTTTCTAGAAGCTGATCACAATTTCTATTGCCTCACTCTTATCCTAAAGTAATATTTGTTGTTTGTTACATTTTTTAGGGTTGTCTTCATGACTGTATTTATACAAGTGCACAATATATTTCTATAGACAGGCTTCATAACAAAACAATAGTCTATTAAGTAACCTGTAAATTGTTTTAAATTGATCAAATATAATCAAGGAAAGTCTTTTAAAACTGTATGTTCTTTTTATTTAAGCGATATTGATGTGGCTCAACAATTCAGTTTGAACCAGAGTAGAGTGGAAGAAATTACAATGAGAGAAGAAGTGGGCAACATCAGTATTCTTCAGGATAATGATTTTGGTAAAATGCTTTAATATTTTTAATATATGTACTAAGTTAGGTTTTGCTGGCTCTTTGAGTGAAATGAAAGTTTCACAAATCTTGTGGAAATCCTACAAAGTGGGTTAATTAGCACTGAGAATTTTACATGAAATATCACTTAGATGTATTAGTCAAATGTTTTTACAAGAGCGAATACCCTCATTATAGGATGAGTTTTCCAAAAATCTGTCATCTAATAGCCAAAAAAATTGTTGCTGCTTGTAAAGAAGCAACAATAACCATTTGTCAGGTGGATTAATGCTTAAGTGAATATATGAAATGTTCATTTTCTCTTTTAAATGTGGCAGTCTAAATTCATTAGCCAGCAGCTCTTTTCTACCGATTTTCATTGCATTCAGAAATAACTTTTTGACCCCTTATAACTTTTTCTTAGTGGCGGAGCAATTGCAATGATGAAAGTGGTATTCTGAGATTTTTTTTTTTTGTTTCACTATCTCTTGGTGTATTGTTGTACAGAGTGCTTTAGAACTGATAAAAATGTATATGAGTATCCTAAAATTGTTTTCTGTGCTCCAAGCTTGTTTAATATTATCCATAAAATAGGAATCTGTTAATCGGTTGTCTACACATGGGATTAATAGACCTCTCTGGTATTAACCTGTTTTTGGATGTGCATTAAACACAAACTTAGCGCTTAGGGAGCTTTTTCTTTTAATAGATCCAATGGACGTCTCTAGAATGAATATTTTAAATATTTTGGTGCAGTACTGAAGCCATTCTCAATAGGTATGCTTAGAATATATTTTCTACATAAGAAAGAACTTCAGGAGGAGGACAAGAGAGGAAGTTGTTTTGAACAAACCTATGAAATTAAAACAGTACTGAAGAAAGTGTCTTCAAGTGTCCACCATTAACTCTACATTTAAAAAAGTAATAGATAATTTATAAAAGGGTTGAAAACTATAGAAACATAACTGCATTTTGGTGAACAGAAATAACTCTAAAACTTAGAAATTACAGTTATAGAACAAAATTATCTAGTGGGTCGTTTTTTCATGGAATAAGTGAAGCTTCCTGGCTCTTTGAGCTGTGGTCCATGTGTAGTATCTGCTCGTTGGTTTGCTTAAACCTAAATTCTTTATCTGTTTGCCTAAAATTATATTCTTGCAGGAGATTTTGGAATGGATGATCGTGAGATGATGAGAGAAGGTAGTGCATTTGAGGATGACATGCTAGTGAGTACCAGTGCGTCCAATCTTTTACTGGAGCCTGAACAGAGCACCAGTCATCTTAATGAGAAAGCTAACCACCTGGAATATGAAGACCAATACAAGGATGACAATTTTGGAGAAGGAAATGATGGAGGAATATTGGGTATGTTTGAGAAATTAGTGTAGCAACTAGGTTTTATTAACTGTCCCTTGTCTTCTGTCTAAATTGTAAGCTCTCTGGGGCAAGGGCCATGTTTTTTTGTTGTTTTATACAGTGCCTAATAATAATAATTATCCCGGTAAACATTTCATTTTATTTTAAAATATGCAGTTTGAATTAAACCACTTTCCAAATTCAAGGCACTCCACTGTACATGTGAGGCGTGGAAGAGAAACTAGTATGTGAATCTTCTGGCTCATTGAAACCCCTCTGACTCCCTTGGGAGGGATTAAATGTATACAATGAGACTGTTAAGTGTTGGATCCTTTTTACTATGATCCATGAACTTTAAAAACCCTGTGGAATTCTTGCATGATAGACTTAAGCTTTGCATGCAACATGCAAACATTATGTATAATTGGGTAGTCAGAACATAACAGCATACTAATAACAGACACAAGTGTGATAACTAACTTGACTTAATATTGTTTGTTTGGATTTCACTATAAAAAAAACCCACATTTTTTTCCTTTGATGGAGCATGACTGCTGCAAAAAAAAATTCAGATAGTTTGTGTATCTTTAGTCCTTCAGTTTTCTGTGCTGTTATAAGTATACAACATTTTGATTACTTGGGGTTTTTTGGTTTGTTTATGCACACTACCACAACTGATTCTTCTGTTGCTATTTCAGATGACAAACTTCTTAGTAATAATGATGGAGGCATCTTTGATGACCCACCTGCTCTCTCAGAAGGTGGGGTAATGATGCCAGAACAACCTCCCCATGATGATCTGGATGATGATGATAATGTATCAAGTGAGTATTTAATCTAGGACTAAGTTTCATTTTTAAAACTATCACTAGGAATTGTTTAGTTTCATAATAAACATGTTGTGGACTGAAGTTTATAAAAGCTTGTGTTGAACCTGTTGATATATTGTGGTGTTTTCTTTGTGTTCCAACTTAGTCCAAGATGTTTAACTTTCGTTTTGTTTGTTAGTGGGTGGACCAGACAGCCCAGACTCAGTAGATCCAGTTGAACCGTTACCAACTATGACTGATCAAACAACACTGGTTCCAAATGAAGAAGAAGCTTTTGCTTTGGAGCCTATTGACATCACTGGTAAGTAAGCCATTTGAGAACACTTTAATTGAAATATTTGAGACCTTTTGATCTAGGAAAACCTTGAGTTAGTGGAGTAGAAATGAATCTCTTGGTATTATTGCTAACTCAGTTTAGTGGTGTGTTTCCCATTTTTCTTTTCAGAACATCGGATTTTGTCTTGCTTTCCCAAGAAATTCACTACCAGCTTTCTTGCTTGGAGCATATACAGTGCAGTTGCACATATTGGAATATCAACCTTGCTTAGTCCCTTGCTAAGGCAGAACCTGATTTTTTTTGTCTAGTTATCTAATGTCTGATTTAACATAACAGTTATGTTCTTACTGAAACAAATTAAAATCTGCATACTAAAATTATATTTAGGACATAGCTGTCTGCAGTCTGTAAGAAGCAACTCATGCTGACGTGAAGGAAAATAAATATCGTTAGTCTAATTTTAGTTCAGTTATTACTAAAACAAATACTTGGTTGTTTGGTCAAAATGGATAGTAGCATGGTTGAGTTGCTAGCAAAATGACTGGTATTTACTTGTTTACAGTATCAGTTTACATCTTAAAAGTACTGTACAAATATTTAGTGCTGCCACCAAATAGGTTAAGAAATTTTACTACACCTCTACCCCGATATAACGCTGTCCTCGGTAGCCAAAAAATCTTACCACGTTATAGGTGAAACCGCGTTATATCGAACTTGCTTTGATCCGCCGGAGTGCGCTCCTCGTCCCCCCGAGCATTGCTTTACCGCATTATATCCAAATTCGTGTTATATTGGGTCGCGTTATATCGGGGTAGAGGTGTATCTTAAATTTAGGGAATTCTTAGGCAGTATATTTACTTGGAGCCTGTAGGATTTTTACTGTAACATAGTATCAAATCTGTTTCCCTCTCTCTTGTCTTCAACAGTCAAGGAAACCAAAGCAAAGAGGAAGAGAAAGCTGATTGTAGACAGCGTGAAAGAGCTGGATAGCAAGACTATTAGAGCCCAATTAAGTGACTACTCTGATATTGTCACTACTTTGGACTTAGCACCTCCCACTAAGAAATTGATGATGTGGAAAGAGACGGGAGGAGTTGAAAAACTTTTCTCTCTGCCTGCTCAACCTTTGTGGAACAACAGACTATTGAAGGTAATACAGATTTCTGAAGGTTTATTTTTAAATGAATTATATTAAGAACTGATCATGTGGGTGAGGCTGAAAGCTTATATAGCCAGCAAAAATGTGCATTAGCAGCATCTGATAAATAGTACATTTTTGAAAACTTGCTTCAACTGAAAACAAACTTCTGGAGTCTGCATGTAGTTCAGTCACTGATATGTAGGCTGGGAAGGATTAGATTTTTTTTAACAGTAAATATAGATCAGTAGTGTTTTTCAGCACCCACACAAGCCAAGGAAAAAATATTTTCATCTGATTATAATTTGCAGATAGTGAAAGTAAGAAAAGTGTTGTGTGACCACTTAGTTTGATTTAAGGCTATTTACTTTGTCTGTTTTGACATATTCTGACAATTTGATTTAACTATTATGAATCTTTACCTTTTTGACTCTCAGCATTTACTTTCATTAAATAGTTATTGTCTGACCACTACATTTTTGCACGAATATGAAAAATTTAAATCGATAAAATTTTAAAAATGCTTAAAAATAAACATATGTATTAGTCTAAGCTATTAAAAAAAAATGGATTCAGGCAAGCCTGCTGATATGTAACAATTCTTAAACATTCAGGGAAAGAAGCTTTTTAAAACAAGGGGCACATAACGAGAAGTCCATCTCTGAAACAAATATAATATGAAAAATTTATGTGTTAACTACAGATCAGAGAACTACTAGTCTACAAGAGTGATTGTTTTTTCTTATAGCTTTTTACTCGCTGTCTTACACCTCTTGTACCAGAAGACCTCAGAAAGAGGAGGAAAGGTGGAGAAGCTGATAACTTGGATGAGTTCCTTAAAGACTTTGAAAACCCGGAGGTGCCCAGAGAGGAACCGCAGCAGCAGCAACAACAGCGAGATGTTATTGGTTTGTAACTCATTAAACAACATGCTCTACTTCCTTTCAAAGCTTAATTTTTATTTGGTGCTTTATATTAAATTACTAGAGGGGAAACATTTACCTAGGTTATAAAGCACAGGGCTTTGTAATTACTCGTATAACTTGCTACAGTCAGTAACTCCTTTGTTGGTAGATTTCTTTTCTAAATATAGCAGACTTACATGAGACAGCTGTGTCCAGTGAATTAAATGGGCACTGAGGGCTGGTCCGCACATACATTTCCACTGATTTAACTAAATTGACTTTTGCGTCAATTTAATTAAATCAGTACAAAAACTGTGTGAGTATGAAAATATGGACCTAATTGTTGTAAACTCTGGAGGTGCTGTGAGTTGATTGGTGTGAGTTTAAGAAGTGACATGATGATTTATAAACTACTTATATACAACAAAATCAAAATACCTATTTATAAAATGTATTGAATATCCCAAAATATAGATGAACCTATCTTGGAAGAGCCAAGCCGCCTACAGGAATCTATGATGGAAGGCAGCAGAACCAACTTGGATGAATCCGTCATGCCACCCCCACCACCTCAAACAGGCGTGAAACGCAAGGCTCAGCAAGTGGATCCAGAGCCTGTATTACCTGTGAGTAAGATTACAGTGAAGATGTGAGTTACACAGGAGTGGTGACTATATGCTCTGCAAAGAAAGCCTATAGCATCCCTTTATCTAGAAACAGATAACATTCTCTGGTGGGTAGGAAATGGTGTTAGTCTCTGCTACAAATCCTGAAAGTAATTCTCCCAACCCCCACCCCACAGAAACATATCAAAGTGGTTCTGGGACTGTGTCCTACAGAATTTGAGTAAAAATAAAACCAGCCCCAAAACAGTAAGGTCATGGTAAAAAGGTCTATAAGAGAAAAGCTGGTGCTGTGCTATGCTAAGCCCTTACATTTAAAGGAAAGAGAATGTCCCAATGCATTTAACATGTTTGGAATATTTCTTACAATGAGAGTTGCTTCTATAACCACTCAATAGATGATGTAATTTAACGCAGGTTTCGCCAAGATATAATTCAGTGCAACACACAGTTATAGTATTGCTTGTGCTCCTGTCTATCTTGGTGTAAAGAATTGCTTGTTGGCAGACTATTTTGGCAAGAAAAACCTCAGTTTTTCACCCTTCATTTATAAGGATGGGAAACAGTTAATAACTTGGGTACCTCTGCTTCAGTGCAAGCAGTGCGTTTCCAGTTCTCCACGATCTGTGGGGAATGGGGTCTTCAGTACCCTATTTGTAAGTCACTTCTGAAAATATTAGCTAGTGCCTTCATACCAATGTCCTCACTTTTGTCCCACAGAGGATGCCACCGTAGTTTTTAATGCATTGAAGAGGCATTTCCCCAATAAGTTGTCAATGGGGTTTATACAGCAATGCATCTGGCTATCTGGGGGGGGGGCGGGGCGGGGCCTTAAAGCTAGATCTCATCCAAAGTACACCATATTTCTCTGTAGTAAGATCAGTTCCCAGGGTGATGTACTAAACCAACTTCTTGGGAAACAGACTTGTGTTACTAATATTTTATTAGAATTTCTAGGTTTAATGGAATCTAAGATTAAAAAGGTACTTACGGGGAGCTAAGGAAAATAAATGTGTTGTATTTCTTTGCAAAGAACACTTGGATTATTTGTAGCAAGTGTCTGAAAATTAGAAACTTGGATGAAGTTTAATTATGTGGGATTATAAAGATGCCAAATTGTATCTTTAAGATTTTCAGTCCTAAAAGTTCTAGTAGCTGAAATCTTCATGTTAACTCCCATTTAACTTTGTCTCGTGTGTTCTCAAAGCCTCAGCCATTACAACAGTTGGAAATGCCACCTGTAGAAATGCCTCCAGAAGAGCCTCAAAATATCTGCCAACTAATACCAGAGCTGGAACTTTTGCCAGAAAAAGAGAAGGAGAAGGAAAAAGAGAAGGAAGAGGAAGAAGAGGAGGAGGTAGGCATGAGCTCTTAAGGATCAGTCTATAGATTTGACACAGGAAGTATTCGGTGGGGTTCCTGAAAATATTTTTACTGCCATCTCTTTACTTGTGACATCCCTTAAACTAAGTGTTTCAGCTAAGAAAGCATTTTCTGGTTACTTGGGGAGTGAGACAGACAAAGGGTAGAACTTTGAGATATGGAGAACACTCCTGATTGCATGCTTGACTTGATGAGCTGCTCAACTGATTGGAAGGGTATTAGCCATACTTAACATACAGTTAACAGCTATACGTGTTACATTTGGAAATTCAAGGGGTGTTATCAGATTTTAAATGTTGATCAATTTTGTAAAAACAAGCTTTACAAAAAAAGTTTAAGATCAAATGAAACGTTTTCACAAATCTAAAATTCTTATATAGAATTTTAAGCACTGTGTTGTGGCGTTTGAAACACACATGTTACATAATTATGGTCCTGAAACTGACTTAAATGATTTCCATTGCACAAGCTGAGAGAAATTTAAAAGTAAATAGAGTATAAGTGACCAATTAAATTCATTCTTAGACTGTAAATTCTTTGGAACAAAGATTGTAACTTGTGTTTGAAAAGGATCCCTGATCTTGATGTGGCCTCTTGAGTGTTAATGTATGGCCTAGGTGAAGATACTTCTTGGCAGTGTAGATTTTAAACTGACAATGTTGTGTACGTAGCACTGTGGTCATGTAAAAAGCCATGTGCATGCACTGAGGAATAATGTACATATAATTTAGTGCAGTACAATGCAAAGGATCAGACAGGCACCAAAACATAGTTTTGAAAACCCATAACTATCACATCAGAGTTCTAGAAATAAGGACGTCTCCTTCAGCTTGCAATTCCTGAGTTTGCCAATTGGCAGTGGCTTTTTATTTTTTTTTGCTTAAATACAGTGATGGTGGGACAGTAGGAAAGCCACAACTCAGCCTGTAAATTAGTTTTCATCCTGCTTTGAACAGTATTAATTGAAGCAAAAGGAAATTAAATATTTGAAGATTACTAAAGCAGATGGGATTTGGCTTGCAATCTTACCTAGCATTTTCAGTGTTTCAGAAAGTGCTTCTTTTTGGAATGTAGAACATTTCCTTTAAAAGTTGAGCTTACTCTCCATAAGGAGAGGTGGGATGCTCTTGTAGATGAAGTGCAGGAATGGGCATTGAGAGAGATAAGTTCTAGTCTCAATGGTGCCACAGATTTCCTCTGTAGCTTTGAGCAAATCACTTTTCTATGCCTGTTTAATGGGACTCCAAGAATCTGAATGTCTACATGACAATTCTGCAGCAAAAGCCCGCATCACTGGACACGGGTCAGTCTCAGGTGTTTAATTGCTATGTAAACGTACCTTTAACATACAATAAGGGCAGGCAAGTAGCCTTTTGTCAATTATTTTTAGTCCCACTGGGATATCCAGTTTCCTTGTATGTGTTGCCATTCTTCTTCATCCCTTGTAAGTCAAGCCATCGTGACCTTCCAGCTAATTTTTGATTGGCTTGAGGAGTGCTGTAAACAACTCTAGAAACATGGATTTCATTTCACAATTTGTGTGTAAATATTAACCTAAGCCTACAGGTGTTTTTAAGTGAACTTTTTGTCGGTTGCAGGAAGAAGATGGTACGGGGGGTGATCAAGATCAAGAAGAAAGAAGATGGAATAAGAGAACTCAGCAGATGCTTCATGGTCTTCAGGTACATATAGCACTTACCTTTAAAATTACTTCTTGAACCAGTTTAGCGTGTTTTGACCAATGAAGAGGTCAAGTAAAAGCTAGGCGGACAGTAGACACCACATACCTGACTGATACTTTAAAGGTTTGATTTTGAAACGAGCATAGAAAAAGTGTAGGTTGTGATTAGGTAAATCATTGAAAGCACTCTCTAAAAGTAAGCATGTGTATTCATATATTGTGCAATAGAGGGACAGTTGAGCGAGATACTTGTAGAACACTCACAGGTCCTACCTTTGGGTCTGTACTTCGGCTTGCAGCAAAGACAGGAACTCCAAAAACTCTTAATTCCTAATTGTTTTCTGAGCAACACATACCAGCTCCTGCAATGGAACCGAGGCACCTCCAGTTCTTTCAGCTGCCTGCAGACCACATTCGGAACTCCTAACCTTCATTAGCAAATATCTCAAGTTACGGAATCACTCTTGACCACTTCCACAAAGAGAAGCAATACTCAGTGAAATTGGCCAAGAACCATGTGAACACAGCTCAGCTTTGAAAAGACGGTTCACACCCAATCATATATACTAGAAACAGCTGTACTTCCTACCATTATCACATACTTCAGACACACACATGGCTGAGATCCTGACCTTCCTTCTGCTGTTGAGCAGAAGCTTGAGCGACCGTCTGAGGGAAACTTTCGAAGAACTTGTATCCCTGAAGTTGGTCTTAGTTCAGAGAGTCAAGTCACTGTATTCTATATCACTTTACAGAAAAACAAAATCATTCCTGCTGTCTCAAGAAACCCTACAAATGTGGAATAAAGCCATATCTCAAGATGTTGTTGTTACACTTAACTGACAGTGAATTTGTATGAATTCTACCTGAATCTGGAGCACATGGATCAGATTGATCTTGAGTAGGACATAAGAGTTCTGTTCCTGTCTCTGAACAACAAAATACTGGTTCCACACACAGCACCAGGAAAAGACTGCACTGGAGAGTCTCTTAAAAGCTATGGAAGAAATTCACATATGACTTTACTACTTTCTCATAGCAAAATTTCTCTGAGAAAGTTCATGAGAAGCACACATTCTCAGCCCTCCTGGTTGAAATAAATATGATTCTCAGGGTTGTTGGGGAGGTCAGTAAATAAGTTTGAACTGAACTCCCAGAATCAAATCACCTTGCTACATCTCAGTCTAGAAGCCATCTCTTTGTAGGCATAATTCTGGGGGGGTGGAAAAAATTCTCATCAGTTGTCTGAACCTTAGCTGCTTGACATGAGCACTAGTTTGCATTTGGGCATAAGATTGCACAAATTTGAGCAGAAAATTGTTGTGATCTGATACAAAAAAGGCTCCCTGCACACATTACTTGATCGCCTTGACCGGTCAGTCTGGATTCCTTTTTCCCTCAGTTTATTTGACAGCTCTTTTATCTTCAGTGTCTGTAGAAATTACCCACTTTCTCAATATTTGTTTGAGGGAGAGGGGATTGGAGCATTTATAGTACCCTATTTAAAAGCCTGCCTGTCCTGTGCAATATTAATGTGGCTTTAGCTGCTGATAAAAGCTCCTTTTGGTGTCACATTGAACCTGTGAGCTCACTTCATACATGGAAGTTTTAGTTGATATCACTGATTTCTCATTCTGCAAATTGAACGTCAGTGATCTGTCTTGACTAAATTCTTCACAGATGAAGCTGGTGTTCAGAAGCATCCTAACTTCCTTCTGAATACAATGCCAGAGTTCCACCTTAGGGCTTATCTGTTATAAATTGAATCAGTTTAACTAAAGGAATAAAATTAATTTAGTTAAACTCATGCAAACCCCTTTGTGGATACTTCTGTTTTGGTTTGACTATCCATTGTTCTTTTCCCATCCAATAGACTTTGTAAGGCAGACGGTTCTGTACGTGTACATCTACTAACTGTAATTTATGTTCTTCAGAAGCTGTCGCTTTGGTCTGTCATTACAAAAGTATTGTTGGCTAGGAGAATCTCAATTCTCCCGAACTCTAGCAATTTTGAAAAAAAGAGTGATTTGGGATGCTCTCACTGAATAGGTGTCTGATTTTTTTCAAAAGTACCCACTGTTGGAAAATCAAGCCCCTTTAAAAAAAATCTCAAATTGAGCATCCAAAAATCCAGGCACCCAAAATCTCTAGTCATTTCTGAAAATCTTGTCCTTTACTTTATTACTGTAATATGCCTCTACTTTATTACTGTAATATGCCTCTTCTCCCAAATACTTACCGAATCACAGGCAAGCATATGGCTTTAAGTGGCTTGGGATTCTACCAAGGGATTGAAGATACTTGATCTCACGTGTATTGTTATATCTGTCTCTAATTGTTCTTTCTGGCAGAACTAGTGGCGCATCTATCACAGGTGTGATCCCTGCTCAAATGGGGATTACTTTGAGAGCCAGTGTACCCTGAGTTGGGGGAGAATAATTATAATATGGAGATATACCTACCTCATAGAACTGGAAGGGACCCTGAAAGGTCATCAAGTCCAGCCCCCTGCCTTCACTAGCAGGACCAAGTATTGATTTTGCCCCAGATCCCTAAGTGGCCCCCTCAAGGATTGAACTCACAACTCTGGGTTTAGCAGGCCAATGTTCAAACCACTGAGCTATCCCGCCCCTTAAAATGAATGGCAGGCACTGTTTCCTGTGGGATCTGTTGGATTTTGCAATGTGACAGTCTCCCAGGCAGAGGAAGGAGACATTTAAAGCTGGTACATGCATTAGAATTATAGGGACCTCAGGAGGTCATCTAGTCCAACCCCCTGCTCAAAGCAGGACCCAATCCCCAGACAGATTTTTGCCCCAGATTCCTAAATGGCCCCCTCAAGGATTGAACGTACAACCCTGGGTTTAGCATGCCAAGGCTCAAACCACTGAGCTACAAGGAGAAGTAATAGTCACCTGCCCCAGCAGCTGTGGATGACATTAAGTGGAACCTCAAATCCTGAATACAGCTGCCCCTCCCTGATGATTAAAACATCCTGCACCCATTATTGATGAGTACCTTGACACCAAACCCACAGCTGCCAAAACGCTTTGAGGTTTTGCAATATATGACTTCTGTACTAATTAGTGTTGATCATGATTGGGTATGTAGAATTTTGGGGGATTTGTTTATGGTATCAACCAACTTTTGTGTGTGTTTTTTTTTTTTTTTTTTTTTCCAGAGGGCTCTTGCTAAGACTGGAGCAGAATCTATCAGTTTGCTTGAGCTGTGCAGAAATACAAACAGAAAACAAGCGGCAGCAAAATTCTACAGTTTCTTGGTACTCAAAAAGCAGCAAGCTATAGAGCTGACACAAGAAGAGCCCTACAGCGACATCATTGCAACACCTGGTCCCAGATTCCATATTATTTGAATGGTTAGATACATCATAGCTAGTGTTAATTTCACTAGTGCATATGTATTGCCCCATGTGTAGGGCCGACAAGACCATTGGAGAAAATTTAGATTTTAATTGTCTGTACAAAGTCCTTGGTTTTCTTTTGGTTTTGGTTCTTGTATTTTAAATTTACCACTTTCATTTTTAGTGACACTGCTGGGGTGGATGGCTTGAGTTCCAACTGCAAAAACAAGACAAGCAATTCAAGGACCCAGATAAAGATTGTTTTATTCAGAGCAGATGTGTGCAATATTGGTGCATGTAATGTTGAGTGACAATGAAACTGTCTTACTATAATTTGACTAGCTTAATTCAGTAATGATATTTTTAACCTACACAAGTAAACCTGAAAGGCCAACATATTGTCTGATTAAAAACTTTGCCAAACTTGTCTAATATGTTCTGTCTGCTTCTCATAGTAATGAATTTTTCCTTCCCTAGATTTCTGGGTCTATTTTCTTCCTGGGTACCATGGGTCTCTTGCAGCTGCCAATGTGAATGGTAGTGCCTGGCATGTGAACTTTGCTTTGTCATTTTTGCAGTAGGATTTTGTAGCCCTTGATGCTAAAGGAAAACAGATGTCTATGGAAAGCACTTCCTATAACTGATCCTACTTATGCAGGAGGACAGAGCATGTGTAAAACATCTTAGACAAAACATTCCTTTTCATTTATCACCTCATTGCGGTCCACTACTGATAATGGCTAGCTACTGTTAATAGGCAGCAAATAATTCTAGTATTTTCATTTAAAATTTAAAATATCAATACGCTTTAGGTTTGATCGAGCTGTACATAAACCCCAAACTTTTTTAAAGAACAGACTTCTGGATTGTATATTTTCTGACATTAAGCAGGCCTATGAAGATGAGCATAAGAGAAGTTGAACAGATTGCATATGTAAAATATTGAATTAAATCAAGACACAACCTGTACTGAAAGGACAGCAAACTAAATATATAGTACAAGCAGACATAGTTTACTTAAAGCAAATGTTGCTGTGTAAAGTGTATTAATGGCTCTTCGGATATATTTATAGTTTTAGTATTGATTTTCCAATAATGCACACTCCTCTGTTCAGAACATTTTAACAGCTTTGCAAAATAAGTCCTATTGGGTTTTACTATAAAGAATAAAAGCTTTACTGTTAGGACCAGATAGTATCAGAAATTATGTGAATATGTTGATTATGGAAACACGTCTTAACTTTTTTAGGGCAAAATTGTTCACACTGAAAGTTCTGGTTTTAATGTTGGCACTTTTGTGAAATGATTCTCTTTTGGGACTCTGAAATTTCAGTGTATACTCAAGTGTAAAATTATGTGAATGTTTTAAAGATTTGAGACTACATAATGACCGTGTTTTAATAATTGTTGAAAAAGTAAATTGTATAAAATAGTTACTGCAGCTTTATTTTCAACATAATGTGCCTGTAAAACCATGATTTTCCCCTTTGTAAAAAGACATTGTAGATAACTTGAGTGTTTAATTATAGAAAGGTCATTAGTTTCTTGTTACACATTTTGTTAGTCTGTTTTTTGTTGCTTTTCAAGGTTGATATTCTTGAAAATAGGTGATGCTGTATGTATAACTTTTCTAATAAAAATTGTTATAAGCTGTTATGTACTGGTGCTATATCCTGTTTGAATACCTTTCAGTGACATGTTGCCTATTTTGGTATTAGGAGGAGAAGTTAATTCTTTAAAAAGATTCTTAAAAACTCCCTCCAACATGTAAATACTTTTTGCCATTAGCAAGGAACACTTTAAATCAGAGGTGGGCAAACTACGGGCTGCGGGACCGTCCTGTCTGGCCCCAGAGCTCCTGGCCCTGGAGGCTAGCCCCTGGCTCCTCCCCTGCTATCCCCCCTCCCCACAGCTTCAGCTCACTGCGCTGCCGGCGCAATGCTCTAGGCGGCGGAGCACGAGCTCCTGGGGCAGCGCAGCTGCAGAGCCCAGCTTGACCTGGTGCGCTGTGCTGCGCGGCTGCCTGTCGTGCTGCAGCTGTGCCACCAGCCACCCGTGCTCCAGGCAGCGTGGTAAGGGGGCAGGGAGCGGGAGGGGTTGGATAGAGGGCAGGGGAGTTTGGGGTGGTGGTCAGGGGGCAGGGGTGTGGATAGGGGTCAGGGTGGTCAGAGGGTGGGGAACGGGGGTTGAATGGGAGCAGGGGTCCCGGGGGGGCAGTCAGGAAGGAGAGATGGGGTTGGATGGGGCGGCCAAGGAGAAGGGGTGGTTAGATAGGACAGGTTCTGGGGGGCAGTCAGGAAGGAGAAGAGGGTTGGATGGGGCGGCAGGGGCAGTTAGGGGCGGTCAGGGAGAAGGGATGGTTGGATGGGGCAGTCAGGAAGGAGGCGGGGGGTCTGGGAGCAAGAAGCAGGGGGGTGGGGGCGGATAGGGGGTGAGCCACACCTGGCTGTTTGAGGCACAGCCTCCCTAACTGGTCCTCCATACAATTTCAGAAACCCAATGCAGCCTGCAGGCCAAAAAGTTTGCCTGCCCCTGTTTAAATCGTGTTAACAATGCTGTATTTCTCTCTCATTTAAGTGCTCATGCTAAGAATGGCTGCCTGTGTATATTCCAGAATTAGGAAATTAAACAAGGAGGCTGTCTGTAAAATGCATTTTGTCTCAGTTCCCATTCTTCCCTACCCCAAAAACAAATTCATACTCCTATTTTTAGCACTGCAACTTACTTTGCTTCAAAAATTGCTTCTGAATGTGAATATTCTGGCATTATCAAGGTAGTATGAATGCCCCTGGCAGATCTGAATGCTTGGATCAGAGCCTGTAAAGAACAGTGTAGCTCCATGCATCTCATTTACTTCATTTCTGTAATTAGCTGTGCAATGGAGGGACTTCACTCTGTACCTGAACAATTTAATCTTCAAGAGCAGCATTCTTGAGTTTACAGTATAACTTACTCTTCTGCATCTTGCACTATTGCATAGCTAGAAGCCACAATTCTATCAGTGGTGATGGTCTGTACTACACAAGATGAAAATCTAGCAGGGTTTGGGAGTATTTGAGCCACCGGTTGCTGATCAGAAAGCATGGACCACTGCAGCTAGACTATTTCTGGAAGGAAGCAGAGAAGTTTCCTAGCAAACAGGAAGTGGAATCCATGCCACCTTCCCTGGTGAAATTGAATGTCCACAGCTAACAAATCATCAAATTTTCCTTCAGAGAGCCTTTCTGAAAAATGTAGTCCCCCAGAAAACCTCTAAATGCTGGCACCAGACTTCCATTATAGGCAAAATCACTGAGAAAGTAATTACCGAAATATCGGGTCCACCTAGCTGAGAGCCAATAACAGCCAGACAAGGATAAGGAAGAGTTGCTTTATTCTGCAGAAGAAAGGAGAGCTTTGCACCTTGGTACAAAAACTCTGTCTTACACACATTTTACAGATCCTTTATACACATTCAGACAAAGGTCCTTACAGTGTTAACACTTCATTGGTGGTAGTCAGACCCGTGCTTTTGCTATCTGGTCAGTGAAAACCGGCTTGGGACCAGCTCCAACTACCTTAAGGCCTTGAAGGGAAAACAGTTGAAAAGTTCAGGCTACTGTGTACTTGAAGTGTCTGCTTCCCCCTAATGGCCGCTGGTTGACATAAAGGCTGCTCTGTTAAGGGAGGGTCTCTAGTAACTTTCACATAATGACAACCGAACTTCATAATCCTCTATTAGCAACCTAGATGCTTGAAAACTTGGCTTCAGGCACAAACACAGCCTGGATAGAGTCTTAATGGCAGTAAATAGTCCCGAGGCAATGGATGGAAACCATATTCAATGTTTTGACTGTCAACCACAGGGGACAATGTCCAGCAAGTGGAATGAGCAAATGCTGCTTGTTCCAACGTCCTTCACTTTCACAGTCGGGAGATTTATCGTGTCTTTCTGCTCATTAACTACATGAGATCATCTGAGAGATGCAGAGATGTAATGGGATAGGCTGTTAACACACGCCAGCATTATTTTCACTTTCTTCTGATACAACCTATGCTATCCCCATTGCAAAGATGTTTCAGTGTAGTGCAGTTGCCAAGCTATGAATTCTCCCCTCCATTCACCTCAGTGGCATGTGAACTACTTGCCATGTGATAAATGAGGTTGCAGAACAGAGTAGAACAAATAATTGCTATTAACCATTACCAGCCTAAGAAATGAACACTTCGGTGGAGTGCAGACTGACTAAAAATAAATACTGTATGTATGTATTGGTTTTGTCTCCATCTCCTAGGTTGGGATCAGGGATCTGGAGAATTCCAAAGTGAAGAATGAATTAAACCAATTGAATGAAGGCCTTTATAAACAAAATAGATCAATAGATTTATAATAGTAATTCTTTCATCACATCTTGAGGTCACCTTTTGCTTTCCATGTTCCTCCTACTTGTCTGCTTCTGGTCAGGAGCAGGATTTTGTCTTGGAGTAGTTCTGCAGGTGTCCCTCAATGGCTGCCTTTAGGGCATGTGTTGCAATCCAGTCTATTGCATTTTGCTTATCCTTGATCATTTAGGGTCCATTGCCAATTTTTTGTGCCTTGTATTCTGTCCCTCTTAGTCTGTTTCTCAGTTGAATATGACAACTGCTTCTGAAGTTCATGCTACTGACCATGTCAGATGTGCTCTTTGGGACATCCACTAAGAAGTCAATCATCAAGTAGTGGCTTCCAGTGAAAATGAGTGGCATTGTCTGGGGCTGGATCCTATAGAATGGAACTATGATACTACTGGCTTTTGACATTTGTTGTGGAAACTTTATTCTACCACTGAAATATTTTATTTCCAAAGTCCAATGGTGGTAAGCAATATAAGACAACTGATTATCATTTACAGTATAGTGGTTAGATTCCCAAAACCAACTCTAAATTTAGCCTGCCTCATATCAATGCTTTTGCTTATTTCAAACTTAACCCTTCACTGTGGTAAGACAACTGTACAGCCCTCTTCATATGTACATGCCGCTCCCATTGACTTCAACTGAAGATGTACATGCATATCCAAAAATCAAACTTGACCTTGGTATCAATATTTTGCTCCTCCAAAGAAAACGAGATCTCTCTGAAATGACTCTTGTATAACAGATTAGATTAGCTAGCCAACCTCTACAATACATGCACACAATTCACTCAGTTACCCTGAGTGAATAAATTGTATTTGACTAAAGCAGGGATTCTCAAACTTCATTGCATGGAGACCCCTTCTGACATCAAAAATTACTACATGATCCCAAAATGGGGGGTTGGGGTGTGGAGGGTGAAGCCTAAGCCTGCTGTGGGGGTGGGGAGTCTAAGCCTGAGCCCTGCTTCCCTGGGCAGGGGGCCAGAGCTGAAGCCCAAGGGCTTCAGGCCCACTGCCCAGGGCTGAAGCCCTTGGATTTTGGCCCCAGGTGATGGGGGCTTGGGCTTCGGCCCCAAGCCCCAGCAAGTTAACGCCAGCACTGGCAACCCCATTAAAACAGGGTCATGACCCACTTTGAGGTCCCAACTCACAGTTTGAGAACCGCTGGACTAAAGCATGTCATCCAGTCTTTATTTGAAGATAGCAAGAAATGGAGAATCCACTTTGCTTGGAAACTTGTTCCAATGGTTAACCACTCACTGTTAAAAGATTGTGCCTTATTTTCTAGTTTGAATTTGTCTAGCTTCAGCTTCCAGTCACTGGTTCATTCTCAACTAAACTAAAAAGCCCTTTAATACCCTGTATTCTCTCTGTGAAGGTACTGATATACTGTAATCCAATCAGCCTACTTTTTGATAAATAAATTGAGCTTTCAGTTTCTCCAATCCTCAAATAATTTTTGTGGGGGTTTTCTGCACTCTCTCCTATTTCACTGCTGACCATTTTAGCAGAAGGGTCCAGCCAACTTACTCCACAATCTCAAACTGCTTCTCAACTCTGTGCCTTCTAAGATTCTAATTTCCAAGACACAAGCACATCTTGTGAAAGCATAACAGTCCAGAAAAAGATATGCAAAGAATGTGTGTGGGTTATGATAAATATGCAATGTTCAGATTCAAAGACAATCAAATGTATCAACACTTGCACACAGAATGCCATCGTGGCTGGTTAACTGGCTGAGAGTCACCCTGCAAATAAAAAATACAAGATTTAAATTTTTTATAAGTGACTTGAAATGTAAACGTACAGCTGGCTTATGAGAAAGCTGAGGGAGGCAGCAATGAGGTTTCTCGAAGTGTTTTCAGCTAGAAAAGTCTGGTAAGATTTGCTTCTGGTAGAAGCTATTTAATGAGATAATCTGCAGGTTTTCTTGATGGTTTATCAAGCCTGTAATAAGTGCAGAAGGTCTCAAGTGCTCTCAGTGCTAAATTATATCTCCACATCTGTCAGAAACAGTTCCAGTTTAAGTGTGACAGGCTGCTCTCTGTGGTGTGAATTGGAGCAGGGCACAGGTATTGGGAGCCTTCTCTCACTGTCTGACCACTGACATCTGTGCAATTGCACTGAGAATCTTAATGCCTTTGAAGGGGGTGTATTAAAAAAATAAAAATAATCCAACAAAAATGTGCCTGCAGGCAAATTGGCTACACACAGAATTCTCAACTTAGTCATCTTTGCAAATATTAGTCATTAAAAATGGCCAATCGGTGCTGAAGTTAGCTCATTTTTATTAATTGTTCATTGAAAGTGATAACAGTTATCAGAGCAGAGTAGATTTTACCCACTGTTTACTGATTACCAATGAGGTTCTTTCATAAAGACAAAATTGGTGTACTCTGCCTTACTCCACAGTGACGAATCATATTTTAACACACGTCATACTCTGGAGCCTGAACTTCATTGACCTGCATGGTGCACATAATGACAGTTTTCTGATTTACTCACTGGATCTCCCCATTGCAGCTCTGTTTGTAGGTATGGAGGCTGATACTTATTTTCAGATTTATATGCAAATGCAAAAATGAGCCTAAAATTGTTTATTTTTGTCCCTCCTACTCTAGACAGGCAGTTCAAGTTCTTCCAGTGACTGCACATGGCCATTCCACTCTTAGTGTATGTGTACCCCCTGCACAGTCATTGGAAATTTTTCCCTCATAGGTACCATAGGAGCGGCTCAAGTGTTTTCTGCTGCTGCGTGCCCTGCAGACCAGTATAAAGGAGCCTGAACCCCCTCAATTCCTTTTTACTGCCTATGACAGTCATTTGAATTGCTTGACTTAGCAAGTGCTCTCTCAGCATGTTTATTGTAAATTAACTGTAGATAATATATGGAGATATACCTATCTCATAGAGCTGGAAGGGACCCTGAAAGGTCATCAAGTCCAGCCCCCTGCCTTCACTAGCAGGACCAAGTACTGATTTTTGCCCCAGATCCCTAAGTGGCCCCCTCAAGGATTGAACTCACAATCCTAGGTTTAGGAGGCCAATGCTCAAACCACTGAGCTATCCCTCCCCTACTAGTGTGCTACATATGTAGTGTTAATACACTATTTACAGTATGAACTAAGTACGTTTTCCTTTTTGCTCCCCAGTTTGGGGTGTTTTTCATTACTCAGTACTGAGGGATGCCTTGATCACCAGGCTTCAAGCCCTATCTCTCTTGTGCTAGGCCAATGCCCAGGAGGGACTCACACTCAAGCTGCTTGAAATGTTTAGGGGAAGTTCAAATTCGGGATTGTTTGTCAAACCTGCAAAGACTTTAAGCCTTGGACAAAGAAAGACAGAGAAGCATCGCTTAGGAGTGCACCTCTTATGTTGCTTGATTCCCAACACAGCTCATCGTCCCCAGTACCTAAGAAGAGGCATAAGACCTCTAAGCAGACCACTGAGAGAGGAAGGGCGCTGGCACCGAAGTCTTCTAGGCCTGGAGATGAAAGTAGAGTGCAGCCGAAACATAAGCTCTCCTCTTCTCTGGCACCTTTGACTCTGGCACCGAGGCAGGTACCATCAAGGGAGCACCTTTTACATCTGCAGCGCCATGCTGGAAGTGTTTGCATCAGTGAGCGATCTGCTGAGCATCTCTGTATCTATCTCCAGCAGGCCAGGAGACCACAGTCTCAGTACCAGCGGACAGCAGCATCAGTGCAGCACTTAGTGCTCTGGCAACCTCCAGGGCCTCAAACTGCAGTAGTGTCTGTCTGATAGTAGTGTCAAAGGGGAAGCTTCCAATGCTGGCTGTGCTGTGTCCTTCTCCGACTTGACATTGGGCTCTGGCACTGTCGAGAGCAGCCCCTCCTTTGTCAGTAGAGGCAGAGTCATCCTCTTCTGAATAGGAGATTGGTTTCTGTTTCCCAGCCTCATAGCCACGCTTGCTACTCTCCAGCAAAGCACTACTACTCTGCTAGGGAACCTTCAGCAAGAGTACCATCGGGTGGGTGACCAGGGGGTCAGTGGGGCTCACCACCTCTTCCAGTGGCCTTCTTGGAACCTGCGGGATTTCCCCCCAGTTTCTAAGTCATACACATGTTCTAGTTCTGTGTCCTTGGAGAGATGTGGAACGCCTACTCACCATGCACCATCTGTTCCTGAGCCCGGTACCTGCACTGGTACTGAGCAGCAAGAAGCAGTTCAGGAAGACCCTTCTGGACAGCTAGTGGAGGAGGAAGAAGTAGCCTCAGCCTGTGCTGACCTCTTCTTCTTCCTCTCCTGATGAGGGAGTCTCCTCCAGCATTTAGCCTCCTCCAGATGACTATAAGGCCATCCTCCTTAGCAGCTCTTGGTGGCCTTTAGCTGGGGGATTCAGGTGGAGCAAGTTAAAGAATCCTCACACAGCCTTGTTGACATTTTGGCTACAGCAGGTCCTTCAAGAATGGCCTTACCTATGAATGCGGCAATTATGGACCTCATTAAGGCTCTCTGGTAGACCCCTTTGTCCCTTCCCCCTTTCTCAAGAAGGGCCAAATGTAAATATTGTGTTCCGTCCCAGGGGTTTGAATACTTATATTCTGATCACCCCTGTCCCTGGGCTCTCTGGTGGTGTCAGCAGCCAATGAAAGGGAATGACAAGGGCAACAAGGGGAGTCCCCTAAATTGAAACACGCAAACTAACCTAGAGCTATTTGGTAGAAAAGTTTATTCTAGTAGGGGGTGGAAATGCAGGATTGCCAACCAGTAAGTGATTTTGGGTCAGTATAATTTTAATGTGTGGGACTCCATTTTAAAGTTTAGAGACATGCTGCCACAGAAGGGTAGGCAGAAGTTCCCGTCATTAACTGATGAGGGAAATCTGTAGCAAGACCTTAGCTGCAGGGTGCATTGGATGCGGTAGACTTGATGGTTAAGTTCATGGCTTATGCAGAGGCCACGCACAGGAGCCCTTGACTGCAATGCTCAGGGCTTCCATAAGAGGTCTAACAAACTTTACACAATCTGCCCTTCAATGGTTCTTCACTGTTCTCAGAGAAAACTGTCTAAGCTCCATGGCTTGAAGGACTTGTGGGCAACTTTAAAGTCTTTGGAGTTGTACAGTTCAGCCCCATCCAGAAAGCACTTCCGCCCACAGCAGACCCACCTTTACTCTGCCCCTGCAGCAGAAACTGCAGAGAAAGAAGAGTAGGGGTTATAGACATAGAGCACATCCTCCTCCTGTCTCTGCATCAATGCCTGCTCCTTCTACAAAGCCAGGGGTGCTAAATGGGCATTTTGACAGGACACCCTGGAAGTGGGATATACCCTCCAATTTGATTCTACCCCTCCCTCCCCATCCCTTTTCTGGGGCCACTCTCACAAGGAGCTCCTAATCCAGGAGGTTCAGTCTCTCCTCAAGTAGGAGCCATAGAGGAAATTCTGCAGTGTCACAGAGAGAAGGGGTTCTATTCTTGTTATTTCCTAATCCCAAAAGCAAAGGGAGGTCTCAGATCAACTTTAGACCTGTGTCAGCTCAACAAATATCTCAAAAAGATAAAATTTTGCATGGTCACCCTGTCTTACATTGTTCCCTCCCTGGAGACTGGTATGCTGCCCTTGATTTAAGAGATGTCTACTTTCATGTGGCAATTTATCACAGTCACGGAAAGTTTCTCAGGTTCATAGTAAAGCACTCTCATTACCAGTTCACCAAGCTGCCTTTCGGCCTGTAGGCAACTCCTTGGGTTTTCACAGAATGTATGTCTATGGTAGCGGCTTTCCTGAGGAGACTAGGAGTACAGGTCTACTCTTACCTGGATGACTGGCTAGTCAAGGGCAGGTCCCTGGCTCAGGTTCTCTCCAGTGTTCAATTCAACCAGTCAACCTTCAAAGCTCTAGGTCTACTGATCAGCTCAGATAAGTATGCCCTTTGTTCACTTCAGCAGATAGAGTTTATAGGATCAGTGCTGGACTCTACTCAGGCCAAAGCTTTCCTTCCAGACACAAGATTCTAAACAATTCCATCTTTTGTGCCAGATCTCAAGGTTCACCCAATCACAGCAGCTCAAAATTGTACAAGGCTCCTCAGGCATATTGTCTTGTGCATGTATATAGTCCAGCATGCCAGGCTGCACCTCAGGCCTCTTCAAAGTTGGCTGGCCTCCGTTTATTTGCCAACTCATCACTGTCTGAACACGGTGCCCTCATGGGCTCTGACTTCATGAGATTGGTGGACAGAACCACTCAATTTTTGGGGTGTGTTCCCTTCGTCCATCCTCAGCCTTTCCTGACATTGGTGATGGACAAGTCTGCCATGGGATTGGTGCAGGAGGGGAGTTCAACTGGGCCCCCTCTGAACTCAAGGTTTGTGGTCCTCAAGGGATTTCTCTCTTCATATCAACATCAGGGAGCTAAGGGCTGTCCACCTCACCTGTCAGGCCTTGCTACCTCATGTCAAGGAGAAAAGCCTGTTTGTTCTCACAGACGACAGTGTGGAGATGTTTTGCCTCAGCAGGCAGGGCGGGACTCGCTCTTCTCTGCTTTTGTCAGGAAGCAATTCACCTATGGAATTTTTGTATTGCCAGTTCAATCAGTCTCAAAGCCTCTTGCCTTCCAGGAGTGCGAAATAAACTGGCGGGCTGCTTAAGCAGGTCATATACCAGTGGTCTCTCCTCCTGAATGTAGTCAGATACATTTTCCATCAGTGGGGGACTCCCCAGATAGACCTTTTGGCAACCAAGGCCAGACAGGAAATACCTATAATTTTATCTCTACAAGGCCACAGTCCCAGTTCAATCACAGACACTTTCCTGTTATCCTGACAAACAAGCTATACTATGCTTTTCCCTTAATCCCATTCCTACACAGAATGCTGCTAAAGATCAAGAGGGACCAGGCCTCAGTTATATTAATAGCACCAGTGTGACCGCAACAGCAATGGTTCTCCACTCTACTGGCTCTGTCAGTGGAGGCTCCAAGTCAAGGTGCAATGGGAGTGAAATTGATCTCCCAAGGTCATGATTGCTTCAACCGAAGCTGCGGGCCTTTCATTTAATGGCCTGGAGGTTCCATGGCTAAATCCTAGGGAGGAGTCTTGCTTGGAGCAAGTTTGCCATGTCTTGTAAAATAGTAGACAGCCCTCCACCAGAGCTGCATACATGTCAAAATGGAGGCATTTTTCCATTTGGTCTTGTCAGTCCAGTGTCTCACCAATGCAGTCCTCTTATCCAGCATATCCTGGACTATCTATTGCACCTAAAATGGCAAGGTTTAGCAATTTCTTCTATCAAGGTCCACCTGGCAGCAATATCACATTTCCTATTCTCATATGGGTTACTGTTCTATATTCTCTAGTGATATGACAATCAGATTTGTGAAGGGTCTGGAACGGTTGTACCCTCAAATAAGGAAACCTATCCAGCCCTGGGGCTTGAACCTAGTTTTGTCAAAGCTCATGGGGCCCCCGTTTGAGCCTCCAACAACATGCTCCCTAGTGGACCTATCTCTGAAGGTGGCTCTCCTGATACCTATCACTTTGGCTGGGATGGTGGCCAAACTGCATTCTCTGACCCCAAACCACTATATACAATCTTTTCTAAGGATAAAGTGTACTTGCATTCTCATCCAAGATTCCTCTCTAAAGTGGTATGTACTTTTCATATTAACAAGTCAATTAACTTAACTACATTTTACCCAACACTACAGGCCAATAGACAGGAGCAACATCTGCACATCTTAGATGTTAGAAGGACATAGGCATTCTACATAGACAGGTTTAATAGTTTTGTTTGTCAGCCCAACTATTTGTAACCATAGTAGATGGAATGAAGGGTTTCCCGGTTTCTTTGTAAATAATTTGGTCTTGAATAACTTCCTGGATTCATGTTTGTTATGATCTGAAAGACAGTTCCTGGACAAGCAGTGAGGCATATTCCATAAGATCGCAAGTGGCCTCATTGAGTTCCTCTCCAGGAGATTTGTAGAGTAACAGACTGGTCTTTAGTTCACACCTTTGCATCCCATTATGCCATTACTCAGTACTCCAGAGACAATGCTACATTTGGACAAGTTGTACTCCAGTCTATATGTACATAAACTCTGATCGCTTCTTCTGCGTTACCATTTGTGACTCACCGAGAGTGGAATTCACATATGCAATCACTCAAAGAAGAATAAAACAGTTCTTAACCTTTTGTAACCATGTTGGTCTTTGAGAGGTGTTTCACATGTCCGTTCCACAATCCGTCCTCTTACTTACATTGGAATTGTCCAGCAAGAAGGAACTGAGGGGCAAATGGGCCCTTTATACCGCACGTAGTGGTGCAAGGTAGCAGAGGGCACTCAAGCTGTCCTGACAGGTACCACTGAGGGAAGAATTTCTGACAACTGTGTGCAGGGGACACACATCAAGAATGGAATGAACATGTACAACAAATCTTGAAGAACAACAGTTACAAAGAGTTAGTAACCATTTTTTTCCACTGGAAAATCCAGGTTAACATGCTCCTGTATTTTGGCTGGCAATAACCTTCTGTGAGCTATTTGGAGCCGCCTGTGTGATTTATGAATACTGTATCTTGACCAAGTTATTGTGATGTTTTCGGTATGCATATATTGCATGAATCAATAGCAAGATTGTCAGGAAATGCACTCGGGAAGGTGGGAGATGATCTATACCTCAGCAAACCCTTGAGAGACAATGCAAGTGCCATTCACTTTGATACCTGGGCCCAGGTCTCTGCTGGGCCTGTCAGACAGGTTTCCTCAGGAATGACTCAGACCCTGTGAATCGCAGGAGGGTTTAAAGAGACACCCTCCCTCCATCACGGGGGGGACACAGGGTTTTGAGCTAAGACCCCAGATCCTGCAGTGTGTGCGTTTGGGGGAAGATAGACCTGTGGGGTCCTCATCAGGAGGATGGTGAGACCCTAGGTAAGACAGACATATGTGTAGACTTTTTGTTGTTTTAAAATCCTTTTTGGCTTATATTGTGCAATGTTCCTATGGTTAAATAAATGTAACCCTTTTGCCAGGTGGACCCAGCAGCAATCATGACCAGGTTCAATATCTAGGGGTTCCTTTCCATTGATACAACACAGAACTGGCTCTAGCCCCCACCCAGTAACCTGGGAAAATTACACACCACCCCTGGGTGCCTCTGAGAGGCAATACTTCCCCACTTGCAAGCACAGAGTCTGAGTATAGAAAAGAAATTTTTAATAAAAGGAGGGAAATAACTCAGCATTAATTTGGGAAAACACCGCAAATAGGGTTCATAAAAATAAACCATGAGCAAAAGACCCAAACCCAAGTAAGTTGGGCCATGTCCTTTTCCCCTCAGGTTCTTAAGTCCAGCAAAAGTCCCTTTCACGTGCCCGACCCTTTTCTGCACCCCACTCACAGTTACTGTCCTTGGTCAGTGCAGACCCAGAGTTCAGAGGTGTATCTGCAGAGTTCACCTCCCACCCTGGGTGGTGGGGAGAGGGTAAAGAGGCATCTTACTCACTCCACTGCTTGGGCACTCGCTCAGCGCCCCTCTCTGCCAGCTGTCCTGCTGGTTGTTGGCCGTCCCTGTCGGCCGCCTGCTCGCCGCTCCCGCCGGCCACTACCGCCGGTTACCTTCTCACCGTGCCTCTCCACCAGCCGGCCTGCTGCCCGATCACCGCGCCTCTCCGCCTCACCAGTCACTCGTTCACCAGCCAACTGTCAGTCACCTGCTGCCACCTGCCTCTCTGCTATGACTGCACATCAGTCTCTTAGTAATTTTCAGCTCTTTGCAGGCTGGGCACTAACACAGCCCCATCTCAAGTGACTTCAGCTCTCAGTGATTTTTAGCTCTTAACAGGCAGGGCAGAAACACAGTCCTACCACAACTGATTTCAGTTCTGATTGAGCATTTAAAATAACAAAGAGTCTCCTAATGAAACCTATTTAGCTCTTTCTTTGAACAGAAGCGGAAGAACAGGTTAAACCAGTCCAGGGAGGATCCTGGGGGAGGGCCCATACCTCCTGGCTGGGACACCTGTCCCTACCCCTCTTACTTTCACAGGACTCCGGCATTCGAGCCCCTGGCTTAACAAGGTTCTTTCAGCTGAGGGTGACCCCCTCCTTTGGGACAGGTTAAGCACAGTCCTGCTTCCCTGAATTCATACAATAATGCCAACATTGGTAACAGCATTTCAGTACCCCTGCATTCAGTACTAAAGTAATAATTAACCCAACACAAGCCAAAGTTGATAACAAGTGCCCCCAGCTAGCTGTCATGGAAGAATTCATTCAGTGCATTTAGACCCTTACATCAACAGTACTTTTGTTTTAAGAAGGCTGCTTAGGGTCACTGTAATCCACTGGCCAAAAGCTCCCAAACGGAAGAACATGTACCAAACCAAGTTGGATCTCTTGGGTAAGCATGATGGATACACAGGATGAGGTCTAAGAATGGGAGAATCATGGGAGTCTATCCTAGGCAAGATAAAGGCACAAGGAGAGACCAGAGGGGGGTGCACTCAGAAAGAACAAATAGAAGCGGTGAGAAGTACAGCCTGTCCCATAACTGTGACACCATCCTTCTCAGAGAAGGAGTTATCTGCAGGGATTGGGACAGAGACCAGAGTTTCCATTGCCTGCTTATAGGGCTCACATATTCAAATATGCAGACTAATGTACTCTGTCCCCTATGCCTTATGGTGGAATATGCCCTCCCTCCCCCATGTCTGTGGTCACTGGGGACCAAGTGAAGAGCAGCCAACATTGGGACAGAACAATTTCACCACGTTTTCCTTTGAGCGGCAGCTTTTCCTGCATGTGAGCAGCCGGCCCAGCCTCTGGCTGGAATTTGGTCCATTCTATCAACAAAACCAAATAGAAGCTGCACTTAGCATTCCTACACGGTGCTCGGATACTACAGTGATGACACATTATAAGAGACAGAATAGAATGATGTTAGGTTTACATTTTATTTTTGACTCAATTTTTATTTTCACTCCAGAGTCACTATTTATTATATGCATGGGTAAATCCTTCAGCCATAGTGTCATTTTTTTCCAGCCATCCAATCACACAAGCTTCCCTCCTCAGCTCCCTGTACAAAATGACACTTAACAATCACATCGGTGCCATTTTAGGAGGCAAAATAGCACATGACAATTTTCCTTGAGCTTTTGGTCGGCAAGTGACTTAGGAAAGTAACCCCATTGAGGAAGGATGAAGACCGAAAGTTTTGCTATAGAAAGGATGATGAGAGACTGATAATGATAATTTATGTGTATTGGGATGGGGCCTAGGATCCCTTGTCATGGGGCCCCCAGGACACCAATGTGGTTGATATTGTACAAACAGAATAAAAGGCCAGAAGACACCATTGTGATCATCTCGTCTGACGCCCTGTATAACACAGGCCGCAGAACTTCCCCAAAATAATTCCAAGAGCAGATCTTTTAGGACAACATTCAATCTTGATTTAAAAACTGCCAGTGATGGAGAATGGTTAATTGCCCCCACTGTTAATAATGTACACCTTATTTCCATTCTGACTTTGTCTAGCTTCAAATTCCACCCATTGGATCACAATATTCCTTTCTCTGCTAGATTGAGGAGCCCATTATCATTATTAAATATTTATTCCCAAGGTAGGCACTTATAGACTGTAATCAAGTCATGTCTTAACCTTCTCTTTGTTAAGCTAAATAGATTGAGCTCTTTGAGTATATTACTATAAGGAATAATTTCCAGTCCTTTAATCATTCTTGTGGCTTTTCTCTGAGACCTCTTCAATTTATCAACATCCTCCTTGAATTGCGGACACCACAGCTGGACAGAGTATCACAACAGTAGTCATACCAGTGCCAAATACAGAGATAAAATAACCTTCTTCACTCCTCCTTGTGTCATGACCCACAGGTCTTGAATGTGTGGCTGCACTGTTTATAGGAGCAGCCATGCTCCAATATCTATCTGGCAGTCTGCTGACACTCGCTTACCTGGAACCCATGAAGCTCAGCCCCAGTTTGAGGCTCCACCCCTGGAGTCCTACTGATGGAGTTCCAGAGCAGCTAGTTGGCCCTATGGTCCTACTTAAGCCAGCACCAGGAACAGGAAGCTGTCTGAACAAGTCTGCTCCACCCCGTTCTAGACTATGTGCTTCCTGAACCAATGTGACTTCTGGCTCATGATTCCGAACTCCAGTTTGTCTCCTGCTTCTGACCTCCTAGTAACCTGACTCGTGTCTTGTAACTGAGGACTCTGGCTCTGACTACGAGGTCTGGCTGCACACAACCCAGCTGTGACAACTTGAGATTTCCCTTGTGACGGAGGCCCTGTTTGTCAAGCCGGGCCGCCCGCATTGGCCCAGTGTGGGGTTGGTACCCTGCGTCTCCCAGTCGTCGGGATTCCCTGTTAGATCAGGTAATTGCAGCAAGGTGGGCTCCAGACCCCTGTCAGGGCCACGTAAACAAACAGTCCATAGCCTCTGAGCCTCCGGGCTGGGACCGACAACAACAATTGGAGTTCTGGCCCTCTGGGAAGGGCAGGACAATGATCTGCTTGTAGCCCCCGAGTGGAACTAGGCAAACAGTCTATGGGCCCTAAGCTACCTGACTGGTGCAGACAGTAGCAATTAACAAACAGTCTATAGCCCCTAAGCCTCCTGGCTGGGGCAGACAGTAGCAATTGGGGTTCTGGCCCTCTGGGCAAGGCAGAACAACAATCAGTCTGTCGCCCCTGCGTGGGGCAGAACAAACAAACAGTCTAAAGCCCCTAAGCTTCCTGACTGGGGCAGACAGTGGCAACTGGGGAATCGGCCCCTTGGGCAGAGAAGAACAGCAATCAGTCTGTAGCCCCTGGATGGAGCAGAACAAATAGTCTATGGTCCCTGAACCTCCGGGCTGGGACTGAGGGCAAACAGCAGCCACGCCTAATGGCTCGTGGGGTGTGGTAGAGGAACCCGGCCCCTCCCACTCCACTGGGTTCCGAACCAGGGCCCTATGAAGGACTTCCCCACTAAGGGGTTAGGCATCAGCTTCTACTACATCCCCTGGGTCACTTCCTACCACAAGCTGCGTCCCAGGCATCTCCTTGGCTGGCAGTGGCCTGGTGTCCCTGTCAGTCTCTGCTGTTGGCAAGTCGTCCGCAGAATAGTCCGGGTCCACGGGCTCTATGACTTGGAGCATCACCGGCACCGCTGGAGAAGCCTGCAGTACACATCCTTCCTCCTCCACAGCCAGCCCCGACTGAGCAGGGCTGCGTCCTTTTATCTGGCTCTTCCATCTGGAACATGCGCAGCAGGGGAAAGGGGGCATGGCCTCCTTGGACCACAGTAATTGGTCCATCCCTGTTGGCCCAGTGCAGGGTTGGTACACCCCATCACACCCCTGGTTATGTATCCAAGTATTGCATTAGCCCTTTTGGCAACAATGTTGCACTAGGAGCTCATGTTCAGCTGATTATTCACCATGACTCCCAAAGCTTTTTCAGAGTCACTGCCTCCCAGGATAGAGTCCCTTACTGTATAAGTATAGCCTACAATCTTTGTTAGCCATATTAAAACACATATTGTTTGCTTGTACCCACTTATCAAGCAATCCAAATCACTGTGTCCTCTTCACTATTTACTACTCCCCCAATTTTTGTGTCATCTGCAAACTTTATCATTGTGGATTTTATGTTTTCTTCCAGGTAATTGATAAAAATGTTAAATAGTGTAGGGCCCTGTGAGACTCCACTAGAACCACAGTCACTCAGTGATGATTCCCTATTTACAATCAGATTTTAAGACCTATCAGAAAGCCAGTTTTTAATCCATTTAATGTGTGCCATATTTTGTATCATTCTAGACTTTTAATTAAAATGTCATGTGATACCAAGTCAAATCCTTTACAGAACTCTAAGTATATTATATAAACACTATTATTTTATCAAAAAACTTGTAATTACACACACACACAGACACACACACACGTTAGTTTGCAGGATCTATTTCTGTAAACCCATGTTGACTGGCATTGATTTTATTACCCTTCTTTAATTCTTTATTAATTGAGTCCTATATCAGCCACTCCATTATGTTGCCCACCCCCGGGCGCAGGATTGATGTCAGACCAACAGGCCTATAATTTCCCAGGTCATCCCATTTACCCCTTTATAAATATTGGCACATTAACTTTTTTCCAATCTTCTAGAATGTTTGCAGTGTTCCAAGACTTATTGAACAGTCAGTTCAACAAAAATGGTCCAGTGAGCTGCTCATCCAGCTCCTTTAAAACTCTTGGATACAAGTTATCTGGACCTGCTGATTTAAAAAGGAAAACAAGCAAAAAAAAAGGAAATGACTATAACGGAACTGATTGATTAAAAAGCTTCTTTACTTGTAGTTTAATAAAGCAAGAACTTTTTAAGTGACTGAGACAAATCCACAAGCTTCCCCCAGGGATTTCATACATGAATAACTGAATGAACCATATTATGTCTCATAGCTTCTTCAGCCTTCCAGCTCTTCTCAGATTCCAGTCAACGATGGGAGACACTGGATCCTCATTAAATATCAGATTAAATCTAAGGTCTGAGTCCTTATCTTTAAAGCCTTCAGTGGGCTGAGCCTGAACTATCTCAATAACCCACCACCCCCTCTATGATTAAAATCCACCACAAAGGCTGCCATTAACTTCAGTAGAGCTGCACAGAGAATGAATAGGGGCAAAATTTGGTCCAGAGTGTGTATGTTACTCAGCAGGTATCTGGAATGGATAATTTACCAGCTCATTGAGGTACTACAGAACTAATTTTTATTGTAAATATGTAGGCGTTGTTTTGTGCATCTCATGTCAATGAGCTTCTACTCCTGTCCAATGCACCCTAAATGAACAAATCTAGCTAGACCCAATCCTGAACTTCTGTCAAAGGGCCCTGTCACCCTTTATACACACTACTACCATATAGGGGATGTGAAACTCTGGGAGAGTCTCTTTGCAGAATTTCAGCCAGATCATTCTGTGGGAAGCATGTGGTTTGTCTTCCAGCAGAATGACCAAGGGGCTTGGTCCACCAAGCCTGTAGATCCATCAAGATCCATGCAGATTTTGGAGGATCCATTGGTGCAGGGCCATCTTCACAGGGGCCTGGTGTCCCCCTCCCTACCACCCACTTCATCTAGCTCTTCTCTGGCTCCTCCCATTCCCTGCAGGAGCCTTGCTGCCTTTGCATCCCATTTTACTAGCCATCAAGGGAGGTTTTGAAGCTTTGAGAGGGACAGCAGGTAAGTTGAGTCCAACAGGGGCCAACATTAACTTACTCATGAAATGCCAAGTATTGTTATTTAATGATAAAGGTCCTATGGGACTGGGGAAGGGGAATGGGAAGCGGCAGAATGTGGCCATTCCCCTGCCCTCCCTCACCACAGCATCCCCCACCCTCAGTGCAAAACCAAAGCCCTGTGGAACAACCACAGAGGGTATTTTATGAGGCAGAGAGGAACAATGAAGTGGGGGAAGCACTCATTCTGGACCCAGAGATGTGCTGGAATATTGTCCCTTCCACCCACAGAGGTGGATGAAATGATACACTCCTTACTCAGACTAATCTCCCCCTGGACTCTAAGATTGGGCCCCCTGGGAGAAACAAAACGTGTTTCGTTTCTAATGGGGATATCAAAATGGTGAACCTAGGAAATAAAAATAAACCCAGCTTCATCTGCTTGTCAGTTATACAAACACATTAACAAGAATAACGGCTGCTCCTCTGGCTCCGTGTTCCAGCAGAGAGCAGGTGATAACTTAGCAGCAGATTTTAAGCCAGAAAAATGAAACGTGTAGTGAAAATCAAGAGCAACACGTAGGCGAGGGGAGAATGATGGCACTTAAAATCATTGTAATTAATGCCATTCAAGATCAATCCATTAAGAACACAAAGTACCGTAATTATTTACAAACACCTAACTGAAAGGTATTTACCAAGTTTGACCTACGCACAAATAATTGGTTTTGGATTTGGAGTAATGGTAGCTTGACCTTGTGCTGGAGAGCCTGGGGCTAGGCCACCCCAGCTTACGTGGTGAACTCACCTGAGGGTAAGCAAGTGCTCCTAGATTAAAGGCAGCTGTGTGACTGGGCAACAAAATGGCAGATTAAATTCAATGTTGATAAATGCAAAGTAATGCACATTGGAAAACATCATCCCAACTATACATAGAAAATGGTGGGGTCTAAATTAGCTGTTACTACTCAAGAAAGAGATCTTGGAGTCCTTGTGGATAATTCTCTGAAAACATCCACTCAATGTGCGGCGGCAGTCAAAAAAGCTAACAGAATGTTGGGAATCATTAAGAAAGGGATAGATACTAAGACAGAAAATATCATATTGCCTTTATATAAATCCATGGTATGCCACAACTTGAATACTGTGTGCAGATGTGGTCGCCCCATCTCAAAAAAGATATATTGGAATTGGAAAAGGTTCAGAAAAGGGCAACAAAAATTATTAGGTGTATGTAACAGCTTCCATTTGAGGAGAGATTAATAAGACTGGGACTTTTCAGCTTTCAGAAAAGAGATGACTAAGGGGGATATGATAAAGGTCTATAAAAATCATGACTGGTGTGGAGAAAGTAAATAAGGAAGTGTTATTTACTCCTTCTCATAACACCAGAAATAGGGGTCACCAAATCAAATGAATGGGCAGAAGGTTTAAAACAAACAAAAGGAAGTATTTCTTCACACAACGCACAGTCAACCTGTGGAACTCTTTGACAGGATTTTGTGACGGTCAAGACTATAACAGGGTTAAAAAAAGAACTAGATAAATTCATGGAGGATAGGTCCATCAATGGCTGTTAGGCAGGGATAGTGTCCCTAGCCTCTGTTTGCCAGAAGCTGGGAGTGAGGGTGACAGGGGATGGATCACTTGATGATTACCTGTTATGTTCATTCCCTCTGGGGCACCTGGCATTGGCCACTGTCGGAAGACAGGATACTGGGCTAGATGGACCTTTGGCCTGACTCAATATGGCCATTCTTATGTTCTCAAGTGGCTGGGGGGTGAGAAAGTAATTGAGACTTCAAGAAGCAGGCGAGAGCTGTCCAGGTAGCGAGGCCTGGAATGGGCCTTGCCCAAGAAGCCGGGGAGAGACTGACAGTAGACCCTCAGGGAAGAGGGTGCTGTGCCCAGCTAAAATGGGGGAGAAGAATGCATTAGTCTTTGTTTTGTTTTGTTTTGAAAGCCTTTATGTTGGACTACTGGGAGAAGCACACTGAGCTTGGGGCCTGGAGAGCCAGTATGCACCAGAGGGTTCAATAAATGTGATCCTTTCTGGTGATTTTTTTTTAAGTACTCTGTGAACGGTGACTTTTTAAAGGGTTCTTTAAGTGAAAGGATGGCCACAGAGGTCGGGTGCTGTAGAGTGACCTCTGTCCACAAAAGGTGCTCGAGTGGCAATAAGTGGCCACACCGCTACATTTGGTAAATCACCATTTATGTAGTCTGCACATGCTTAAAACAGACCTTCAACTCAGTGGCTTCTAGACTGCCATTGTGTTTAACTAGAGAAGCTTGTGTTTAAAATAATGTTTTATGAATGGGGGGAGGGATAGCTCAGTGGTTTGAGCATTGGCCTGCTAAACCCAGGCTTGTGAGTTCAGTCTTTGAGGGGGCCGTTTAGGGAACTGGGGTAAAAAGAAAAAACTGTTTGGGGATTTGACCTGCTTTGAGAAGTGGGTTGGACTAGATGTTCTCCCAAGATCCCTTCCAACCTGATATTCTATGAATCATAACTGCCACATTTTCCCTTTCCAATCAGCTACATTTGATCTTCTGTTTCAGGTTGTAGCTTCATAGAATATAAGGGTTGGAAGGGACCTCAGGAGGTCATCTAGTCCAACCCCCTGCTCAAAGCAGGACCAATCCCCAACCAAATCATCCCAGCCAGGGCTTTGTCAAGCCTGACCTTAAAACCTCTAAGGAAGGAGATTCTAGCACCTCCCTAGGCAATCCATTCACCACCCTCCTAGTGAAAAAGTTTTTCCTAATATCCAACCTAAATCTCCCCCACTGCAACTTGAGACCATTGCTACTTGTTCTGTCATCTGCCACCACTGAGAACAGGCGAGCTCCATCCTCTTTGGAACCCCCTTTCAGGTAGTTGAAGGCTGCTATCAAATCCCCCCTCATCTTCTCTTCTGAAGACTAAACAATTCCAGTTCCCTCAGCCTCTCCTCATAAGTCATGTGCTCCAGACCCCTAATCATTATTGTTGCCCTCTGCTGGACTCTTTCCAATTTTTCCACATCCTTCTTGTAGTGTGGGACACAGTACTCCAGATGAGGCCTCACCAATGCCGAATAGAGGGGAATGATCACATCCCTCGATCTGCTGGCAATGCCCCTACTTACACAGCCCAAAATGCTGTTAGCCTTCTTGGCAACATGGGCACACTGTTGACTCATATCCAGCTTCTCATCCACTGTAATCCCTAGGTCCTTTTCTGCAGAACTGCTGCCTAGCCACTCGGTCCCCACACTGTAGCAGTGCATGGGATTCTTCCATCCTATGTGCAGGACTCTGCACTTGTCCTCGTTGAACCTCATCAGATTTCTTTTGGCCCAATCCTCTAATTTGTCCTTCTGTAATAGGTCCCTCTGTATCCTATCCCTACCATCCAGCGTATCTACCACTCCTCCCAGTTTACTGTCATCTGCAAACTTGCTGAGGGTGCAATCCACACCATCCTCCACAGCATTAATGAAGATATTGAACAAAACCGGCCCCAGGACCGACCCTTGGGGCACTCCGCTTCATACCGGCTGCTAACTAGACATGGAGCCATTGATCACTACCCATTGAGCCCGACGATCTAGCCAGCTTTCTATCCACCTTACAGTCCATTCATCCAGCCCATACTTTAACTTGCTGGCAAGAATACTGTGGGAGACTGTATCAAAAGCTTTGCTAAAGTCAAGGAATAACACGTTCACTGCTTTCCCCTCATCCACAGAGCCAGTTATCTCATCATAGAAGGCAATTAGGTTAGTCAGGCATGACTTGCCCTTGGTGAATCCATGCTGACTGTTCCTGATCATTTTCCTCTCCTTTAAGTGCTTCACAATTGATTCCTTGGGGACCTGCTCCATGATTTTTCCAGAGACTGAGGTGGGACTGACTGGCCTGTAGTTCCCCGGATCCTCTTTCTTCCCTTTTTTAAAGATGGGCACTACATTAGCCTTTTTCCAGTCATCCAGGACCTCCCCCGATTGCCATGAGTTTTCAAAGATAATGGTCAATGGATCTGCAATCACATCCGCCAACTCCTTTAGCACCCTCGGATGCAGCGCATCCGGTGCCATGCACTGTGCTCATCCAGCTTTTCTAAATAGTCCTGAACCACTTCTTTCTCCACAGAGAGCTGGTCACCTCCTCCCCATGCTGTGCTGCCCAGTGCAATAGTCTGGGAGCTGACCTTGTTCATGAAGACAGAGGCAAAAAAAGCAATGAGTACATCAGCTTTTTCCACATCCTCTGTCACTAGCTTGCCTCCCTCATTCAGTAAGTGGCCCACACTTTCCTTGACCTTCTTCTTGTTGCTAACATACCTGAAGAAACCCTTAACGTCCCTTGCTAGCTGAAACTCCAAGTGTGATTTACCTTCCTGATTTCACTCCTGCATGCCGGAGCAATATTTTTATACTCCTCCCTGTACATTTGTCCAATCTTCCACTTCTTGTAAGCTTCTTTTTTGAGTTTAAGATCAGCAAGGATTTCACTGTTAAGCCAAGCTGGTCACCTGTCATATTTGTTCCTGCAACCTTAATAAGGATTCTTTAAAATACAGCCAGCTCTCCTGGACTCCTTTCCCCTTCATGTTATTCTCCCAGGGGATCCTGCCCATCAGTTCCCTGAGGGAGTCAAAGTCTGCTTTTCTGAAGTCCAGGGTCCATATTCTGCTGCTCTCCTTTCTTCCTTGGGTCAGGATCCTGAATTCGACCATCTCATGGTCACTTCCTCCCAGGTTTCCATTCACTTTTGCTTCCCCTACTAATTCTTCCCTATTTGTGAGCAGCAGATCAAGAAGAGCTCTGCCCCTAGTTGGTTCCTCCAACACTTGCACCAGGAAATTGTCCCCTACACTTTCCAAAATCTTCCTGGATTGTCTGTGCACTGCTGTATTGCTCTCCCAGCAGATATTGGGGTCTATTGAAGTCCCCCATGAGAACCAGGGCCTGTGATCTAGGAACTTCTGTTAGTTGCCAGAAGAAAGCCTCATCCACCTCATCCCCCTGGTCTGGTGGTCTATAGCAGACTACCACCACGACATCACCCTTGTTGCTCATACTTCTAAACTTCAGATGCACAATAAGTTGGCTAGACAGGAATCCCTGATGAAGACCATCTTATAGTGGGCAAAATGCCAAGAAACAAAGATTTAAAGGAGTGTAGTTTCTAGCTGCTGAAGGAAATTTGCTAGGTCACATTTATTTATTTTTCCTTTGTGGGGAGGGGAGAAATGCCCTATCTTTCTGATGCTTTTGTGTTGATGTTTTAATTTTCGAGAATACCCGAATGAATGACAGAACTGTGGATTTTAGTGATACAGGAAAGGATCTTAAAAGTCCTTGAAATATTTTAAGTCATGTGAGCTGGAGACAGTTCAAAGAAATATCCTCAGCTACGTGCTGGTGCTCTGCCTGTCTATTAAAATCCCCGCTGCAGATACATCCAGCTGACACATGGTAACTTCATGCTTGGAATGATATCACTGAGAACAGACACCTCTCTCTGAAGTACTGTTTTCAGGGAATTACAGCTCTCAATGTATTTTTCATGAGTTTCCCTGTCTCTCTGCTCTTACTTTTCCCCAGCATTAGCAATTTTTTTTTATCAAATGTCAACCTGTTTTGCTTAATTGTAGGGTCGCCCAAAGGTCTGCACTAATGAGCTGCTGCATTATACAGTCTGCTTTCACTGCTATATAGAAGTTTAGTTGCTGATAGAAGATTGACAGAATTCAGATGTCTTTCTATTCCCACACGCTAGCTGAAGACATGTGCCTAGAGAATCAGAGGCAGAAAAGACCTGTTGAGTGTTCCAGGCCATCCTTTTGCTAGTGTAAAGCTACTCAATGAAACAGGCCAATCCTAAGGTCATCCCTCTGTTTTTACTGACACTGCTCTGTGAGACTCTGTACTTAATATGAAGTCTGCATATGCTTAAAACATAGCCTAGTCTCAGTGGTTTTTATACTCCAGTTAAATACAATGGAAGAACATTGAATTTAGACATTGAATTTAGACATTCAATTCCAATGCAATGTTTAGATGTGCAATTCTAACATGGTCATCAGGGCAAAATAAAGGCAACCATTCCATAGGTAAGGTTACCTCCTGCCTGATTCTGAGCCAGGGTACATGTCCTTATTATCTAGTCTCCCACTGTCCAAGATCATCTGTACTTTTTTTAAAGTAGTGGCAGCTACTTTACTAGAAGCATCCAAGCTGTCATGAAACAGTTAAACCTCTGAGTGGAGTCAGTGGAGTAAAGAAGGCTGGCAGAAACTGCTGGAGCAGCAGATTGGAAGGGATGTGAATTAGCAGAAAGGGGCTATGGGCAAGATGGAACAAAACCCAATGGGAGCTTTCAAGGCTTTTGGAAGGAACCAAGCAGCTGGGAGAAAGAAGAGAGTAGGGCACAGGCCTCCCAGCCCAGGAGAGGGCAGCATCTAGGCCAACTGCCCAGGAGATGGCCATAGCCAGCCAAGAGCAGAACCAAACTACTGAGCTAAGCAAAACAACGTTTAAGAGTATGTATCTTGTGCAGGGAATATAAAAATCCTAGGAAAGATTGTCCTGTCAGGAAATGGTCCTGCAAGGAATGTTCTTTTCAGGAAAGTTCTTGGAGGAATGTTTTCTTATCCTGGATGGCAAACCCTTTTTCACTGACCATTCGGATGCCCACCACAGGGGATCTCTGACACTGTCCTGCTTCCAGCACTGATTCTCAACTCAGATAAGCAACACAGAACCAGCTTCAGTGGCATAATACAGCTCCCTTTTTGCAGTCCTCTGATGAACCACTTTGTTTCTTATCCTTCCTTTTAGCTGTGATGAAAGCAGAATTTAACTGGAATTCCAACATTACACTGAACTTGCAACATAAATACTCTTCCGGAAAGGTTGCAATGTGATACTACTTTACTACTTAGAATTCAGAATTCTAACACACAACAATCCAAACCAAAGAGAGGCAAAGCAGACTGCCCCCTAAAGCAGAGACGCACAGCTCCAGATTGGTTCTTTTGCATGCAGACTGACTGCTTAAGGCCCAGATCACACACTTCCCTACAGAACCCCTTAGACCACAGATAGGAGCAGGAAACCTTTATATCTTTAAGTGATGGTTTATAATTTTAACACCATTTTCAATACCAGAAACAACAGTACTAAGTACCTGCTGCCTTTAAAATACTGGGCTACCAAACCCCTAGAAACAGCTGGTGTGGTTAAAGAATGTAATGTAAGGACGGGTGGGAGGGGGTCTCTTGCTAAGCTTTGTTAGTTGAATGAGTTGGAATAGAACAGGGGTAGGCAGCCTATGGCACGCATGCCAAAGGCGGCACGCAAACTGATTTTCAGTGGCACTCACACTGCTGGGTCCTGGCCAATGGTCCATGGGGCTCTGCATTTTAATTTAATTTTAAATGAAGCTTCTTAAACATTTAAAAAACCTTATTTACTTTACATACATCAATAATTTAGTTATATATTATAGACTTATAGAAAGAGACCTTCTAAAAATGTTAAAATGTATGACTGGCACGTGAAACCTTAAATTAGAGTGAATAAATGAAGATTCGGCACACCCCTTCTGAAAGGTTGCCGACCCCTGGAAATAGAATGATTGTATCCGGCAGTGTTTAAAAGATTCATGGGTGAATTGGCTGTAGATCTCAGATACCAACTCAGTCCTTGCACGAGGAAAGGGAATTAGATACTGAAGTATTGGTTGGGTTAATATTTCAGTTCTCTAGCAATCACGTATCTGTTCTTTTGGGCTTGTTAGTTTTTTTCTTGTCTATTTCAGCTATTCTCTCCTAATTGTTTCCATTTTCAGATATAATCTTCAAGGCAATCTGCTACCAAGGTGTTTGATTTGGCTGATCAAGGAACAGAGGAAGGCAAAAGAAGCTTGTCTGTGATTCTGTCTCTGCCTGCTTTGATTTACAGCCAAAGAACTCTTTTCATTCCTAGAACTGGTGTCTTCAAAAAACACCTGGAGGAAATGGGCCCAGCCACTTTGGCCTAGGGTTGGGAATTTTGGTTGGACATATTCCTGGAGGGTTCGTCACATGACATAATTACAGATTAATCTTTAATTCCTGGTGACTCCGGGACAATCCTGGAGGGCTGGCAACCCTACTTTGGCCTTGTCTAAAGGTGAGACTTTGGGGATGTTAACCCCTGTGTGGACCCCCTGAGCATGCCTTTAAAACATCACTCATTCTTACACAAACTGCAGTTTACCTTGAGCTTTTTCTGAAAATCTCCCACCCTAAAGTAGCAGTGCAGCTAGCAGTGGTGGGAGCTCTCCACTGATGGCTGGTGCTTTTACTACTGTTATGAGCTGAGTGAATCCTTGTTATGGTGTAGCGGGTCAGTCTGATAGCCAGCTGGTCTAGTGGTCAGGCACTGGCTCCACACTTCTTTCTAGTCTGGTTGATCTAGAGAGAGCCCCAGCCAGGTTGTATGGGGCAGGCCTCAATCCCTCCTACTCCCTTTAGGATTCTGTCACAAGAGGTGCAGGGGAGCAAGGGAGGGGCCCCAGGCCCAGGCAGCGTGTGGAGGGGCCTTACAGTGTGTGGACCACTCATAGGTCTATGCCAAGTTATACCCCACCCCCAAGTCGCTTTGTACGAGGCTGGAGCTTCTCCATTTGGGGAGTAGTCACAGGCTTAAGAGTTTCCACTGAGTCTGCCAGTTGGACAGAACAATGTCCCATTCTTCATAGCCTCTTGTGAGTTTCCAACTCCCAAAGTGTGGGGAGGGGAGAATCTGGACCACTGCTTCCAGAGTAGCCTGAACAGTGCTGAAGCCACTCTTCTCACAGCTACAGGTGATACCAGTCAGCTCTGTGTTCTTGGGGAACCACAGTGCAGTATCCAGCCCGTCTGACTCATGAAGGACACCCCCTGCCGGCCTCTGCTTGAAGCAAAACCGATCACAGAAAAGACTTGCAGAGAGCAGTGAAGGGCGGTGGGAGACACACCTAGACCCCTCCTGACAAGGGTGATAGGATTAAGGCAACTCCCCTAGCCTCATCTGCATCAAAGATGGGACAGGGAGGCATCTCCATTAGCATACAGAATGGAGAACAGAGATTCCAAGGCAAGAACCGCACTGAACTCTGGGACCAGAAAAGCAGGGAAGCACTGCATCATGGGGGATCTCTGCTCCAGATGTTAATGAACCTAGGCCTGCACATACACAGTTCAGTAGTTATCAGACCAATTCTAGTAATGAATCCTTGATTGATATCCAAAATACTGAAGCAGCCAAATTGCATTGTGAGCTCCCCGGAAGGAACACCACCCATAGCTAGGAGTGATTGGCTCTGTGACACACCCAGACCAGTGGGGTACAGGAGTCTGGTAGAGGGTAAATGTACTGGTCACTGGATGAGTAGTTTTCTGTTCCCTGAGTGACCAGAGCAGAGGCTGCACTAGAGTAATCAGGAACCAGATAGAATCAGTTAAGGCAGGCAGGCTAATTAGGACACCCGGAGCCAATTAAGAAGAAGCTGCTAGAATCAATTAAGGCAGGATAATTAGGGCACCTGGGTTTTAAAAAGGAGCTCACTTCAGTTTGTGGTGTGAGTGTGAGGAGCTGGGAGCAAGAGGTGCAAGGAGCTGAGAGGGAGAGGCTACGCTGCGGGAGGACTGAGAAGCACAAGCGTTAACAGACCCCAGGAGGAAGGTCCTGTGGTGAGAATAAGGAAGGTATTTGGAGGAGGCCATGGGGAAGTAGCCCACGGAATTGTAGCTGTCATGCGGCAGTTACAGGAGGCACTATAGACAGCTGCAGTCCACAGGGCCCTGGGCTGGAACCTGGAATAGAGTGCGGGCCTGGGTTCCCCCCAAACCTCCCAATTGACCTGGACTGTGGGTTCTTCCAGAGGGGGAAGGTCCCTGGGCTGTTCCCCAACCCACATGGTGAATCTCTGAGGCAAGAAAATCTGCCAATAAGCACAGGACCCACCAAGATAGAGGAGGAACTTTGTCACAGCTCCTATTATCTAGCCTAAAAGAAACCCTTGAGTCATCAGTTTACCCATAAACAAATCTAGTGTTCTCCCTTGAACCACTGTTTTCCCTACAAAAAATCCTACCCATGCTCAAATCAGTGTTCTTATGCATGGATCCAAACTCTGCATCAGTTCCACTGGGATTTCCTCTTCTCCTGATTGATTGTGCTGGGGGCTCTGCCTGTCTCCAGATCTCAGGACCCTGAGCTACCACCATCACTTGGGAACCCCGACCAGTTCAAGCTTCATGGAGTGGTGAGATTCCAGCTCTCTCTATGTATCTGTTTTCTTTTCTACCTCAGGTATAACTTTCTAACCCTGACTTGTTTGATCAGGTATAGTTTTCTATATATGACTTCTGTAACCTTATTAATGTAACTGTTATGTTTGTTTAGGCTCTCCTTGTGTGGTTATCACTATTATTCAATTTATGGTTAAGCTGGCTGCTTCCCTCCCTCTCTCTCTCTGAACTTTACTCTTTTGTGTTTTTTTGGCTTCCCCCATTTACTCTGCAGCAACGCTTCTTTTACCTAAGCTAAAGATCTCTGTAGCGCCTAAAAACACTGTGGGGTTTGCTCATCAAGTGGGTTACTACCAGTACAATTGTAATGTGAAAATAGGAATAGGGATATGCTGAACCTGGGACATATGAGGGTGGCAGCTTGGAAGTGCTGCTTGGCCCAGCCTATTGATCCCAGGGGCATGTAAGGGGGTCAGCTTGAGAGTGCTGATTGGCCCGGTCCACTCAGACTTGCTCTGTTAGTTTGTGTGTGTGAGAGAGAGAGATTCTGGAGCTGGAAGAACCCAGCCCTGGGGAACCTAGGTCCTGCAGGATAGCTCCATTGGGAGGGGACTTGCAGAAGGGAGAAATAGAGCTCCATATGAACCCACATGTGACGCAAGCAGTATGTTGATAGAATTACAACCCTCCGCCCCCAGAAGAGTAACCCTAATAAATGAGCATACCCTAAAGTAATGGGCAAATCTGGTAACACAGGTGTCAGCCTCACTTCCTCGTGCAGCCTGTAGCTCCTTCCTTGAGCTACCAGTGCCCTTTTAAACGATCCCTCCACCTGGAGCATGCCCGGCAACTGCTGAGGGCCAGAGCCTCCTTAGCTCAGTACTGTGCTGTGTCATGCCCTGGTGTAGTGTGGGCTCTGTAAACTCCACCACACACCCTCCCACTCCATTCCATAGTCACCAGGTGGACTAGTGCTGACAGTCCCCTCTACATCTCATGGAAAGAAGTCTGCATTCTTATGATCCTTGACAGTCTGATATAGCACTTTGACGCAGTACAGTTGCAGAGATAAATACCACCGCATGACTCAAGAATTGGTGGTCCTTCATGGATTATAGCCATTGTAGAGTGCGTGTTCAATCACCAGTCAGAATGGGTGGCCCCATAGGTAGCAATGTAAGGCGTCCACAGCCCATTTTTCAGCTATGGCATTCTTCTCTATCTTTGAATAGGCAGCTTCTGAGGGAAACAGCTTTATCCTAAGATAGAGGACAGGGGGTTCTTCTCCCACCATCTCTTGTGACAGAACAGCTCCAACTTCAACGTCCGATGCATCAATTTGCAAAATGAAAGGCTCCGAGAAGTTGGGGTGGAACAGAACGGGGTTCTTGACCAGTCTTTTTTTTGTCTGGAAGGCTTTGTCACAGGTTGTGTCACAACCTTCAGTTCATCGGCTCTTTCTTGGTAGGCATCTTTCCCCAGGTCTGCTAAGGGGGCAGCAATCATGGCAAAGTCGAGGATGAACCACCTATAGTATCCTGCTATCCCCAGGAAGTGAAGCACCTGTTTCTTTGTACAGGCGATTGGGCATTCTGAAAAGGCCTTCACCTTTCCCACCAATGAGTGTAACTGTCCTCCACCCATGGTATATCCCATTAGTCACTTCAGGGTTAGCCAATCCTGCTAAATGTTGGTTAGCCGTCAACCTGCTTCCTGGAGTGCCTGTAGGATTGTTGTGAGAAGTTTCATGTGGACATCCCAGGTCTTGCTATAGATGACAATATCATTGATCTAGGTGGCTACATATTGTCCATGTGGATGTAATATCTTGTCTGTCAATCTCTGAAACGTAGCAGCGGCTCTATGCAGACCAAAGGGCCTGGTTCTAAACTGGAATAAGCTTATTGGTGTGTAAAGGCTAACTTTTCCCGAGATTCAGGGGTCAGGTTAAAGGTGGACATACCAGGTAGCCCCCCAGCCTTCTCCAGAAATTCATTGACCAGAGGAATATGAGAGCCATCAAACTTGGATACTGCATTCACTATTCAAAAGTCAGTGCAGAATCATGTTGAGCCATCTGACTTGGGCACAAGTATGACTGGACTTAGCTACTCACTGTGTGATTCTGTGATAACCTCCAGAATCAATATGTTCCACAGTTTTTGCTGCTCCATCTTCCACATTCTCCTGGGTAATGGTCACATGCTTTCCCACACTTTTTGTCTGGGTTTGGTTTCTGTCTGGTGGGTCATCAGGTAAGTCTGGCCTGGGTTTGCTGAAAACACGGAGCAGAAGATGCGGATGAGCTTGTGTGTTTGCTGCTCCCGTTTGGGTCATCATCCCTCTCTGACTGATAGTTTTCAGATAGGGAACTGTCATAGCCTGTGGGCCAGCCTTGTCACTATTTTCCCTCCTGAGCACAAGAAGTGCCTCCTGTTCTTTCCATGCTTTCAGCAGGTTGATACGAGATATCTGGGTACCCTTTCTTTTCCCGGACTGGTGAACCTGATAATGTATGATTCCAACCCATCTCACTATTTCAAAGTGCTCTTGCCATTGGGCTAATGGCTTGGATTCAGAGGTAGGTAGCAAAACTAACATTCAGTCCCCTCAGTTGGAATTCTTGGATACGGTCCCCTTTGTCATAGTTCCTCTCTTGGTCATGTTGTTCCTTCAACAAGTTGTTCTTTGTGAACTTGCCCAAGTCATTAGTTTTTCTCTGAGTTGTAACACAAACTGTACTGAGCTGGTGGCTCTCAAGTACTGTCCCTCCTAAAAAGAAGAACAGGAGGACTTGTGGCACCTTAGAGACTAACAAATTTATTAGAGCATAAGCTTTCGTGGACTACAGCCCACTTCTTCGGATGCATATAGAATGGAACATATATTGAGGAGATATATATACACAGACAGAGAGCATAAACAGGTGGGAGTTGTCTTACCACCTCTGAGAGGCCAATTAATTAAGAGAAAACAAACTTTTGAAGTGATAATCAAGCTAGCTCAGTACAGACAGTTAGATAACAAGTGTGAGAATACTTACAAGGGGAGATAGATTCAATGTTTGTAATGGCTCAGCCATTCCCAGTCTTTATTCAAACCGGAGTTGATTGTGTCTAGTTTGCATATCAATTCTAGCTCAGCAGTTTCTCGTTGGAGTCTGTTTTTGAAGTTTTTCTGTTGTAATATAGCCACCCGCAGGTCTGTCCCTCCTACATTTCACAGACCAGGTCTAATATCCCTGTCTCCCATCTAGTAACCAAACAGGAAAAGTCCCATAGACCCTTGGGGATCTTCCTGGACAGTGAACAAGAAGGAAGGTAGGAGCTGGTCCCAATAAAGAGGATTGTAGGCCACAAACTTCTTAACCCCTTTCAAAGTTTGACTAAAACTTTTCACCAACCTATTGGTATATGGTACATGGATGTTCTTAAGGCTTTCACCTTTAGTAAGCTGTGCATCTCCTACATTAACTGTGACATAAAATTGGTTCCTTGGTTGGTGATTGTTTCTGAAGCGATCCCTACCCAGGTGAGTATTTTCATAAGCTCCGTGGCCACAACTGCTGCCTTTGTGATCTGGAGGGGTATTGCCTTGGGATAGCATGTGACATAGTCCAGGATCACAAAGATATATTGATGTCCTGTCGTGATCTTTTCCAGTGATCCTATTAAATCTGTTCCTACCCTTTAAAATGGGGTCCTCACCACAGGAAGGGACACTAGAAGGGCCTTATGGAGCTTCCTCAGGGATGTCCTCTGACATTCAGGGCCTAAAGCATAATAGTGCCACATTTCCTTGTGGAGCCAGGCCAATAAAACCTCAGGGTCACCCTCTCAAGTGTTTTTTCCTGCCCAAGGTGTCCTCTGCAGGATATTGCATAGGCCAGCTTCAACACCTCCTTTCATAACCGCTTGAAGATGAGGAATTGCATTCTAACGTCCCCAGTCTGAGTGTCCTTCACCACTTGCTATATCTTTTTCCTCTTGTAATTCAAAGCATGACCATTGTTTTAGTTACCACAGCTTTTGCTGCATCACTCATCTGGGCAAGCTGTTCGTAGACTCAGCTCTACATCAAATCATTTAGTTGTTCCTTAATTAAGTCAGCTTGGCTTGAGAGCAGGTCTACATTAGGAGGCGTGGTACGCAGGACCTTAGTGTGAGCCCCCGGAGGCATCGGTCAACAGTATGACCATTAACTGGGGATGTGTAAAGTTCCTTCTCCCAGGTCATTGTCTTTAGGGTTGGGACCATTAACTGGGGAGGCAGGCATTCCTTCTCCTAGGTCATCATCCTCACACAGACACCCCTCTCCCAGTCTGACTATCCCCTGGAAGTTTCCTAATGTTGTGTCCTCATCCTCTCCCTCTTCTTCCTCTGGGGACTTCCCTTGCCCTGCTTCTATCAATTCCCAGAAGAACTTCCAGTCCTGCCCAATTATCATTGGATAGACTAGGTTTGGGGCCACTCCCACCTGGGCTGTATCTGTCTGGTTCCATATTGCTAACTAGACTCATCTTGCGTGGTACAGGTGCACATCTCTGTGGAGGCGTTGAAGAAATATGGTACATAAAGGCTTTCTCTCAACCTTTGCCAGGTATTCTTCAGCCATTGTCTGACTATACCCCAAATCTATTAAGACTTGGACTCTGACCTCACTAACCTATACTGCAGCTGTAACCCACACACCTCCTGGGTGTGGTGTTTTATCCCATCTAGTGACACCGAGACCACTTAGAGATTAATGAGTCTGCTCTACAGTCTTAGCTAAGGGTCATGTGGTTTTTAGCTCATGCAGTAGAGGCTCAGGAGTCCAACCCCCTGCTCAAAGCAGGACCAACACCAACTAAATCATCCCAGCCAGGGCTTTGTCAAGCTGGGCCTTAAAAAGCTCTAAGGATGGAGATTCCACCATCTCCCTTGGTAACCCATTCCAGTGCTTCACCACCCTCCTAGTAGAATAGTTTTTCCTAATATCCAACCTAGACCTCCCCCACTGCAACTTGAGACCATTGCTCCTTGTTCTGTCATCTACCACCACTGAGAACAGCCGAGCTCCACCCTCTTTGGAACCCCCCTTCAGGTAGTTGAAGGCTGCTATCAAATTCCCCCTCACTGCTCTTTTCTTCAGACTAAATAAGCCCAGTTCCCTAAACTTCTCCTCATAAGTCATGTGCCCCAGCCCCCTAATCATTTTCATTGCCCTCCGCTGGGCTTTCTCCAATTTGTCCACATCCCTTCTGTAGTGGGGGGGGGCCCAAAACTGGATGCAATACTCCAGATGTGGCCTCGCCAGTGCCACCGAATAGAGGGGAATAATCACTTCCCTCGTTCTGCTAGCAATGCAACCCAATATGCCGTTAGCCTTCTTGGCAACAAGGGCACACATATTGTGTTCATGTAGCACTGGAATCACATCTACTTAGTTGTTTCTAGCAAGAGTTCATGCTGGACTCAAGACAGTAGTGTCTAGCATGGAAAGTACCACTTAGACATATAGCCAGATACCACATACACAGGACCTAGGGCTCCAAAAGTCAACGAGCATACAGAGAGTATCAAGATATCCACAGCCTATTAAGAGCTACAGATAGGGAAAGAAGCAAATAATCCACTTGTGCTGACTGCCTTTCTTACTAGTTATCTGGGGCTTGCAGCACAATTGCTGTGGTTGTTGGGAATGTGTTAAAATCCATTTGCAGGTCACCTCTAGCATATAGCTCGGCAATTGTCAGCTCTGATTTTGCCATTTCATTTCTACTCTCCTTCACTCAAGTGGAAAGACCCTTGAGGCCCGTAGGCTGTGATCTGTTTATTTCCATTTTCGGCTGTCTCATCTTAGAAGGGAAGAGATTTCTCACAGGTGGTTGTTTTCCAATTATCACTTGTTGAGATGTACAAACTTCCCCTGGTCACATTAAAAAGAAAATCATATTTTCCCCCAAGTTGGGTGGAGAACACATATTTACGAGCCTTTATTTTAAACCAGGGGAATGGTTTATTGATCTAAGCATTGGGTTTAAAATATATAGACTCCCTGGAACCACATTCTGACTGCTGTCTGGGCTGCCTCAAGCTTTTATTCTTCTGCTGGAGATAAAGGAAATTAAATTCCATCCAATTTACTGGGTGAGGGGGAGAGCGAGCTCCTTCAGATGAGACCATAAAAATCAAGGTTTTGCCTACCACGGACATGAAAGATCCCATTGCATATCACATTAAGCAGGGTTTTCTTCAGTGTCTATCCAACTACAGTATAGCATGCTATCACCTAGCTGCTGCTTTTGCCCAGACTAGAAGCAGCTGCATTTTGGTGGTGCTACGTAATATAGTTTGTGGAGGGCTTTGTCCTTCTTTAGTTACTGTATAAATATAAAATATTCACATTATTTAAACCCATCCTAAAGATGAGTCCAACGCAGATGTGGATATATCTATTGTTCAGTATGACTATTTCACCTATGCCTAAGGAATATTTCTGAACCGCCTTAATTCATCAAGCATATTTGACAGGATGCTACAGGAAGTTGGCAGAAACTTCATACTGTGAGACAAAAAGGTCCTTTTTGCTCCATTTGGCTCTGGTCTCCATGCCTTTTCTTCCGTGCTGCCCTCATCCCAAGAGGAGACGATCTTCCCCAATCCAAGTCACTAACCCAGCAACCACCGGGAAAGAAAACCACTCTTTCCATGAGGCTCACAACAAGTGACCTTAGTTACTCAAGCTAGTTAAGGCCAAAGCAGACTGTGAAGAGTTACAAAGGGATCTCAAAAAACTGGGTGTTTAGAATAATTTTAAATGACTTCTCCCACACTCCCCCTTTTTACAGTGTTGTTTCCCTCCACTCCCTGAAGGAGAGACTGGGGGCTTTGAGGTTTGCCCTTTACAGAGCTGGGCTAGGTGGGGACTGGGGAATACAGCTCTGTTGTCGCACTGACTTCACGTGAGCAGTGTCAGTGGAACATAACATGTAAAAAGAAATGACATGGCAATTGCAGCCAGTTTAATGTGTGCTCTTATTGAGATGAGACAGTGCAAGGAAAATCCAGAGGTTTTGTTTCTGTGTGGAACAAGTTCAGACTTTAGCAATGAAGGGCTAAGGGCCAGATGTTTAAAGGTATTTAGGTGTAAATAGGTATCTAGTGAACATAGGTGCAGACTCCATGGATGGTCCAGCCTGCACCCATGGGGAAAAAATGGTGGGTGCTCAACACCCACTGACAGCCCTCCTATCAGGGCCGGCTGCAGGCACCGGCCGAGCAAGCTCGTGCTTGGGGTGGCAGATTCTACAGGGCGGCATTCCGCCCAATCTTAGGGTGGCACGGCCGCTTTTTGTTTGTTTTGTTTGCCACTCTGGCCGCCCTGTAGGGGGCGGCGGCGCGGAGGAGGGAAGCGCCCTGCTGGGAGCGGGCTGCGCGCTCCGTCTGCCCCAACCGGTGCCAGGTCTGTAGCAAGCCCGGCAGGGCAGCCTGCGTCCTTCCCTCCCTGCCGACCGGAGCGGCGCAGAGCCCTCCCAGCAGGCGGCGCAGCGGTCGGGGCCGCGTGGCGAGTGCCCCGTTGAAGCCCTGGCTGTCCCCATTCTCTGTCTCCCCCCGCTCCCTCCCCCTCCCCCTGCTAGCCAGGGCATGTCTGCAGTGCAGGGAGTCACCCTGCCTCTGGCCACCCCACAGGTTTTTTTTTTTTCCTGCTTTGCTGTTCTGGCCGCCCCGTTTTTTTTGCTTGGGGTGGCAAAAAAGCCAGAGCCAGCTCTGCCTCCTATCAGCTCCTCCCGCTCTCCCCAGCACCTCCCGCTTGCCGTGGATCAGCTGTTTAGCAGCATGCAGGAAGCGCTTGGGGGGGAGGGGAGGAGCGAGGGCAGGATGCGCTTGGGAGAGGGGTTGGAATGGGGTGGAGATGGGGCAGGGACAGGAGAGGAGGGACGGGGCAGGAAGAGACAGGGCAGGGGTGGGAGCTTGGGGGAAGGGGTGGAGTGGGGGCAGGGTCTGGGGTGGAGTGGGGGTCGAACACCCCCCAGGAAAGGACAAAGTTGGCACCTGTGCTAGTGAGGTTTTCAAAATCACTGAAGGTACCTGGAGGCTTTTGAAAATCCTATTAGCCACCTATCTCCATCTTTAGGCACCTCAATACCTTTGAAAATTTGGCCCTGTATCCCTCTTTGCAAAGCATTTAAGAATACATCTTTTCCTCTCTGCATAATTTTGCTCTAACCACTGGGCTAGGCAATAAAAGGGGGAACGGAACCACCACATCCTCCAGCTGTGGAGCCCGATGTGATAGAAGTGCTAAAAGGTGGCCTCTGAGCATGTCTACTGAATCACACCCTGCAGGCAAGAGAGGCAGGGGAATGCCTAGTTCATGAATCCCTCTGTGGCTTAGGCTGCGAGCTGCTGAGTGATATCAGGATGAGGGTGCTGTGCATATGCCCCGAAGCACAAACATAGGTGCCACGTTATAAGTAGAAATGTCGGTGCCTAATGAATTTAGGTCTCTACAGGGTTAGGAAACAGCTGAGCAGGCTTTTTGAGACTCTAAATTTTGGATTTAAGTGCCTAAATGTGCAGTTAGGCACCTAAGAACCACTTGGGAAGCCAACCCCAGGCACCTATCTGCATCTTTAGGTGCCTAAATACCTTTAAAATTCTGACGCTGGATTCCTATTAAATTCTGCATGAGTTTACTATAAGGGTGATCACTGATAGGCAGCTAATTTCCTACAGGGCTAGTGAAAACAAATATAAAGGCCTTCTTGAAACCTATGCCACAGGGACCCATACGCAAACTACGCTGTGGCTTTCTTGTCACACTTGCCTTGTGTGTCCCACCCCAAGGGTGCCAGAGTCACCCCCCACCCCGAGGTCCTGCCCCCGCGGGGCCCCACCTCTGGCCAAGCTGAAAGTCAAAGCGGGGCCTGGGAGCCCCAAAAGCAGCCCCCAGACCGCCCCCCAGACCCGTGCCCATGCAGCTCTCCCCGACCTAGCTCCAGCTGGGGGGGCGGTCCTTGGAGCTGCAGCCCGGCCATGATAAGAGCAAAGTGGGCAGCTGTGGGGTGCCGCGGCAGACCCTTCACCTGCCCACAGTGTGGAGGCCAGAGCAGTCCCTGGCCTGTGTCCCCACCCCACAGTCTCCAGCACCCCGGGGAAGGTGGAGGATCCGCCGCAACTCTCCACAGCTGCCAGGGCTCCCCAGCTGGGTTCCACACTGGCCTGGCTAGGGAAGGGTCTCGGGGGGCGGGGGAAGAGGAGGGGAAAGGGGCAGGGTCCACCCTGGTGAAAAGTGGATGAGCATTGGCTTTCAAAAAATGGGAGGGTATTGGCCTCCTGCCTCCCCCCCCCCCCCTCCCCCACAGTTCCGGTGCCACTGTCCCACCCACAGCCAGGGCCAGATTTACACCTTACACGCTCCTAGGCATAGCATCTTCAGCGCCCCCTCCCCACCCACCTACAGCTGATCTTCGTGTTTTCTGTAAAAAATTAAATGAAAAGAAATAGAAACACAGTCAAGTCCCTGGGAAGGCATGAGACCGTCCACCATGCACGGTGCTCCCAGCCCAAGCCAGGGAGTAACCCACCCACCCCAGGTGAGGCGCAAGGGGAGGGACTGTACCTCTCCCCATAGCAAGTGGTCCCCAGATGTCTTCTGTTCCTCCCACAGCCTGGCGCGGCAGCCATGCTCCGGCTCTGCCCATGCAAGTGAATGGGGCGCCAGCCACGCCCCTCCATCTCCCTTCCTGGCATGGGGTGGAGGCAGTGGGGCAGCCAATATTGGGAAGGGACTGGGAAGCTCCCAGTACCTTCAGTAGCCGGCCCACCTGGACACGGCTCGCAGCTTCCCCAGGTGGGCTGACTCGGACACTCACCATGCCCCAGCCCCACATGCTGAGAGGCCACCAACCCATGCCAGGAGTCCGGCCGCCTGCCGGCGACCTGTATGTATTAACTTTTAATCCACTTATAACTTGTAGGCGCCCATGGGCATTGGGTATAATAGGCATGGGGAGGCTCTGCCTCCCTGATGTGGCCGCGGCTGTGGCCGCCGCCAGATCCACGGTTGCGGGGTTTGGCGGTGAAGTTTTTGTTTTATTATGCCACGTGCATGGGGCATATCAAAAGTGTCTAAGTAACAGAAGCTTTTCCCCTGGGTGGATTGGGTTCGGGGAGGGGAGGCACGGCATGGCTTTGGCCAGCCCGGGGCTCCTGAGGGACAGGGGGCTCGGGGCTTCGGCCAGCCAGGTGGGGGGAGAGGGCGCTCCGGACTCTGGCCAGTCTGGGGCTTTTCCAGCCGAGTGCTCCTGGGGTGGAGGGGGGCACTCCAGGCCAGAGGACTTGTGGTTCCAGTCACGGAGGGTATGGGGTCTTGGGGCTTTGGCTGTGGGGAGGGCGTGGGCAGAAGGGGTGGAGCCAGGGGCTAGCCTCCCCAAAGGGGGGCTCCACCCACTGCCCATGCCAGCTCCCCTAGGCATGTGCCTACTGTGCCTAATTAGAAATCCAGCCCTGCCCACAGCTCTCCTGTGGCCGTAATGGTGTTTCCAGCAGCCTGTCTCGGGCGTCCCTTTCGCTTGTGTACTCAGAACACAGCATTCCAAACCCTGCACTGTCTTTCAGTCCCACAGCCTCTACCCAGTGCCTTTGCAGTGCCTTTGGTGTTTGTATTTAACAATTCTCTGCAGTAATTAATACAATGGACCGCGTCCTGATTCTACCGGGCCATTCATCATTTCTGCTGAGACAGACCAAATATTCGTATAGAATTTTCTGAGATTATCATTCTGGCTCCAGGATTTGTCATTCTGCATTACAAATGGCATTTCAGTGAGCTCCTCTATTCCCAGGGGGCTGTAACCTGTCTGAATCTGAGTCAGATAATGGTGAGAGATAGCAGTTTCCCACGAATGGGCTTATCTGTTCCAGATTGCATGATTATATAAATTGGTTTTAAGATATGGAATATAAATGCAATTAATTCCTCAAGGATTACATTTAATAATGCCATAGAAGTTAATCTTCAATGGCAGAAATAACTGGCTGCTTCATGTTATTCATTTTTTAAATGCAAAAACCCATCCAAGTATCCATTATCAGAAAAAAACAAACAAACAAACAAAAAAACCAACCCAAACCTTATTTCTTCCGTCTTTTAACAGAATTTAAATTATTCCTTTTTTAACCCAGTTTGGTCAGGAACTGAGATTTCTTACTGGAAAACCTTGCCATAGTGATGGATTCATTAGTAACTGAAAGATAGCATACAGTAGCTGCCATTTAGCCTATGAAGACCTGGTTTTCTGAACAGCCGACAGGGAGTCAGGACTGCTGGGTTCTGTGCCAACTCTGGCTGGCCACATGACCTTCATTTCATTAGCCAACGGTGGTGCTGAGCACTTCACAGGATTGGGCCTTGGGGTCTGAGGCCTGGTCTACACCTAAAACTTAGATTAACCCAACTACATTGCTCAGGGCTATGCAAAATTTTGTGCCCTGTATGACATAGTTATGTCAACCTAACGTCCCCCCATAGATGCAGTTAGGCCAATGGAAGAATTTCTTACTTATGTTGATGGAGAAACCCCTTCTGTTGAGGTAGGAAGTGTCTACACTATGGCGCTACAGTAGCACAGCTGCAGCGCCACAGCTGTGCTGCTGTGGTATAGACAGAACTTAATTTGTGCTGGTGCTTGCCGGGGCTTAGTGATATACAAGGCATGTCCTAGCACTCACAGCCCCAGCACCTTTTTTAACACAAATTAATCGCCGAGTGTAGACATTCCCTCAGTCTACCAATCTGTGAAATGGGCTTATCCACAGGGTCTTCTGGAGCTGAACTTTAATGCATTGGATATCTTTAAAGGAGAGGTGCTATGGAAGTGCCAGTTATCAACAACACTTTTCTTTAACCTTTTTGTGTGAAGTTAGTGTGCTGGCCTGATAGCTCTTGAGGCTGAAATCCCACTATTTTCATAACATGGACTGCATTGAGCTAACCCCTCAATTTTTAGGCCAGACAAAAGCTCTGGAAGAAAATAGACTATAACAAACAATCATGCATTGGCAGAGTCACTGACTAGGAACTTATTAGGTCTTTTCCTATCTATCATTTCTGTGATTCTGTGAAAAGTTACTGAATATAGATCTGTTCCTGCAAACCTTGACTCGCAATACAATTATTCACATAAGTAAGGATCAAACACATGAGTAAAGCAGTTTAGGAGGGGGCTGTATACTTGTAGGCCCTGAACCTGTTCCATTGAAGTAAATGGCAAATATCCCATTGACTTACATGGCACAGGATCAAGCCTTTAAAAGAGATCTAAATGTTTATGTACTCTATAGATGGACAGTAGTCAACAGCAGTAGGGAAGGGTCATTTTAGTGTACTGCATAAAGCACAGAGCTGCTGCAACTTTCTCTGATGGATTTTGGTTTTCATTCTTTGGTCCCCACAGCACTCCAAATATCTCTCAAACAACTAGCAAAGGAGGAAAATAGCAAAGAAGTCATTTATTGTTTCTTGTAACCTCTGATTTATTAATTCAACCTCTCACTGATAAATTGTTGTTTCTGTTTGCCTAGCAACAGATGTTCATAGGTCGTAGGTCCACCTACTTGGAGTGGAAATCAGTGGCGTGGAGTCAGGTATTTTCTTACTGTACTTTGTTTATTTACAAAATGTACACCAGCCCTGTTTTCCGCAAATACAGTGGGCAACTGACAGCCCCCAAGCAACTCCCTTTTGCAGAACCTCAGGTCAGGCACCATTGCCCTGTCTCACGGAGCAGCTGCCTGGTGTCCCTGTTTCTCTCTGGGAAAAGGTATGCAATTCTTTGGTGTGGGCCTGTGATGCTGTATGATTGAAACATGACCAATTATATCACTGATATTGCCCCTGTTAGACAATTGCAACAAATCCTGTACAAAGTGTGTCATATGAAAAAGTTATGATTTGCTGAGTAGGGTTATACTGTTTGCATGTATCTAAAGTTATGAATGGTGACTATGTGCCAGTATTTCAAATGTCTGTCCTGGGGTAACACTCACAAGGTAATTTACATCCAGTCTAGCCAGCACATTGTGAATGAACCATTCAAGTTGATGGCCCATTAAAGAACATTTAACTCAAAAACACCCACAACCCAGTCCAACAAAAGCACCAGTGTGGACAGCGCTATGTTGGCTGGAGAACTTCTCCGCCAACATAGCGATCGCCACTTGTTGTAGGTGGTTTAATTATGCTGGCGGGAGAGCTTTCTCCCGCCGGCATAGAGCAGCTACACAAGAAACCTTGTGCCACTGTAAGGTCCATGGTGTAGACATAGCCTAAGACTGAGAGCATCCTCTCCACATGGGACAAGGTATGAAGGTCCCTGGAAGCATGTCCATTTTGCCTCTTTCCTTCTCTGATCTATGGACTATGGACTAACACTAAAAGGAGCATATTGACTATGGACCGAGGACCTTCCAATCTTTTGGAAATTACCAGAGACTTTACAAGCCAGCAGTCTGTAACATCACTGCTACAAACCTGATCCAAGAACTTTGCAATGATTGTATGTATATGATTTCTCTGACCATTTTAACTCTCCTCTTTCTTTTCTCTCATAAATAAACCTTTAGATATTAGATACTAAAGGACTGGCAACAGCGTGCTTATGGGGTAAGATCTGAGTTATTTATTGACCTGGCTATGTGGTTGATCTCCTGGGATTAGAGGATCCTATATGTGATGAAATTGGTTTTCAGTAACTACTCATCCTGGAGTCCAGTGTTTGGGTGATGAAGCAAGGGCTGGAATGCCTAAGGCAAATTATGCAGTCTTGTCTGGCTGCTGCATGTGCCTCTTTAGCTTGTGAAGTTAAATACGGCAGCTACAGACAATGATAGGCTAGTCAACCTAGTGACCACCTCTTGAGGTGGTGGATTCACAATCATGGAACTACAGCAAATGTCTACGCTGCAGCGGCATATCTGCAGTACTGCAACTGTGTTATCGTAACACTTCTAGTGTAGGCGTTCCAGACTCTCTTTCATGAGAGTCTGGGTGCTTACGCACCAACAACCCATTATGGGAAAGCCATTAGTTCCTTTCAGTATATTATTCATAATGTGGAAGAAGAATATAGTGGATAGAACAGGGAGTCAGCCGTTATGCAAAACGTAATGAGGGGGAACCAACAGGTGCCATAGGCAATAGGCATGTAATAGGGGTCTTTAGAAATTATTCTAGAAAACCTCTAGAATTTAATAGAGAATAATACCCTTTCTGAAGGCTTTAGAATTCTGTTGCAGGGCTATCATTTTCTATTAAATTCTACAGAATGATTCAAAAGGAGCCAGAGAGAGGTTATCATTTTCCATTAAATTATATAAAATTTTTCCACAAAAAATCTTGTGGTCTAGTCCCAGAGCTATCACTGATCCACAAGTGACATGAGCAAATCATTTAACTTCTCCCTTTACTCATATTTAAAATGGGGATAATGCATCTCCTCTAAGGGTGCAGTTGGGAAAAACTTCAGTGGTGTTCCATTGGAGATTAATTTGGTCCAGTGAATGTGAAATGCTGTGAGAATCTTCACTTATATTTATGTTTGGTGTATGCAATCCAGTCAAGTCAAGCCACAGTTTTCTTATCACCAATATTCAAGGCGTGAAGACCTCCAGGAAGCCGAGTCATTTTGCAGTCTTCAACAATATGTGTCATGGTTTGTGGCTGCCCACATTGACATAATGGACTGTCTCTAAAACGCCACCGAAATTCTGCTGCAGCACAAATTCCATGTCAAGTACAAAACTGGTTCAGAGCCTCCACTGCCTTCGCGGTAAATCAAACCCGGGTTGTTGTTAAATGGGGTCTGAGACAAGATAATTATTTGTCACTTTTTCTGTGGACCATGAATCTCGTCATGCATCTACCATAAGTCCCTTACGAAGTAAAATTATCCACAACAGGCGATGTGAGGGCAGACGACCATGTGGTGGATTAAACAAGTCTTTAATTAACAATAGATGTGGCATATCATGCACTTTTGTCATGAGCTTTGCTACGCTTTCCTCTCTGCGAACACTGGCAGAGCAATATTGCAGAGAATTGACAACCGTGGTAGAGGAGAAGATTTAAGTGTGCCTGAAATAATACGCATGATGGAATTTTGTTGTACGCCAGTCATCTTTGTGTGAGACAAGTGAGCCCAAACTGGAGTGCAATACTCCACCACTGAATAACAAAGTGCCATGGCTGACATTTGGGCATTGGTGCTCCATATTTTTCTGGCCAGTTTTCTGAGCAGGTTATTGTGCATTTTCACCTTAATTGCTGTCTTTGTAAGATGGCCACAACACATCCCCTGTAAGTACCCAGATACAGCTTGTCTGCTGTCTGGAGAAACTGACAATCCAACTAACAGAATCTTCACTGAAAAACACTGTACAGTACAAGTACAGTACCATTATTATATTCATTAAGATAATACCAGGTGTCTTTATGACTGAGATAAATTTATGTGTAACACGATGGGCAGTTGAGAAAGATGTGATCAAATAATACACATAATTTAAAAAACATAAACAAAAAAAAGTTTAAGCATCTAAAAATGTTTGAGATTAAATATACATAGCTATATATTGGCCATCTCCACCAGCTGCAGTTTGAATCTCTTAGATACTTTGGAAACTTTGTGAAGACCAAAATGAACAGATGCTGTGATTTTGACACCATCAGACAGTGGGCAGTGGATATTAGTAAACTGGCAGGTAGCCACTAAAATTATTCCATAGCAGATAATGAAATAAGTTATAAACAGCAGAAAAAAATATAATTAGCTGCACTTACACAGCCATCCACAGGCAGGGACACACCCAACTGAGTCACATGAATGATCTCCCAGTCACATATGAACCATAAGAACGAAAGAACATAAGAATATTGGGTCAGACCAAAGGTCCATCTAGCCCAGTATCCTGTCTTCCAACAGTGGCCAATGCCAGGTGCCCCAAAGGGAATGAACAGAACAGTAATCATCGCTTGTTTCATCCCGTCACCCATTCCCAGATTATGGCAAACAGAGGCTAGGGACACCAGCCTTGCCCATCCTGGCTAATAGCCATTGATGGACCTATCCTCCATGAATTTATCTAGTTCTTTTTTGAACCCTGTTATAATCTTAGCCTTCACAACATCCTCTGGCAAAGAGTTCCACAGGTTGACTGTGCGTTGTGTGAAGAAATACTTCCTTTTGTTTGTTTTAAATATTTCATTTGATGACCCCTAGTTCTTGTGTTATGAGGAGTAAATAGCACTTGCTTATTTACTTTCTCCACATCAGTCATGATTTTGTAGACCTCTATCATATCCCACCTTTAGTCATCTCTTTTCTAAGTAGAAAAGTCCCAATCTTATTAATCTCTCTTCATATGGAAGCTGTTCTTACCCGTAATAATTTCATTGCCCTTTTCTGAACCTTTTCCTATTCCAATACATCTTTTTTGAGATGGGGCAACCATATCTGCACACAGTATTCAAGATATGGGCATACCATGGATTTATATAGAGGCAATATGATATTTTCTGTCTTATTATCTATCCCTTTCTTAATGATTCCCAACATGCTGTTAGTTTTTGACTGCTGCTGCACAGTTAGTGGATGTTTTCAGAGAACTATGCACAATGACTTCAAGATCTCTCTCTTGAGTGGTAACAGCTAATTTAGGCCGCATCATTTCCTATGTACAGGGATTATGTTTTCCAATGTTCATTACTTTGCATTTATCAACTTTGAATTTCATCTGTCATTTTGTTGTCCTGTCACTCAGTTTTGTGAGAGCCCTTTGTAGCTCTTTGTAGTCTGCTTTGGACTTAACTATCTTGAGTAGTTTTGTATCAGTTGCAAACTTTCTATCCCTTTTTTCCAGATCATTTATGAATAGATTGAATAGGACTGGTCCCAGTACAGACCCCTGGGGGACACCACTGTTTACCTCTCTCCATTCTGAAAACTGACTATTTATTCCTGCCCTTTGTTTCCTATCTTTTAACCAGTTACTGGTCCATGAGAGAACCTTCCTTCTTATCCCATCACAGCTTACTTTGCTTAAGAGCCTTTGATGAGGGACCTTGTCAAAGGCTTTCTGAAAATCTAAGAATACTGTATCCACTGGATCCCCTTTGTCCACATGTTTGTTGACCCCCTCAAAGAATTAGTGGATATGTAGTAGATTAGTGAGGTATGATTTCCCTTTACAAAAAGCATGTTGACTCTTCCCTAACAAATTATGTTCACCTGTGTTTCTGACAATTCTGTTCTTTACTTATAGTTTCAACTAGTTTGCCTGGTACTGAAGTCAAGCTTACTGGCCTGTAATTGCTGGGATTACCTCTGGAGCTCTTTTTAAAAATTGGTGTCACATTAGCTATCCTCTAGTCATCAATAAAGAGGCTCCAGCTAATTCCCTCCAGCCTTGCATCCCAGAACTGTACTGTCTTGCACTGGTCAGAAGCTTGGCCAGTGTAAGCTGCTTACCTAATTTGCCACTCTGACAAAAGTGTAGTGGATGTGCAACTTCCCTTGTTAACCTGAGCTGAGATTTCCCAAGCACTTCAACCAAAAAAACACAGTTTTAGATAAAATGTAAAACAGATTTATTAACTACAGAATGGTAGATTTTAAGTGATTATAGGTAAGGCTGTGAGTTTGTCACGGAGGTCATGGAAGTCTCAGATTCCATGACTTTCTGTGACCTCCATGACTTCTGCAGCGGCCAGTGCACCAGGCTCAGGGGCAGCTCAGGCATCCCCTGTGCCATTCGCACTGGCCACTGCTGGGGCAGTCTCGGGTCACCACACCTTTCCCCCCCACTAGCAGCAGAGCTTGGGTGAGGGAGGAGGCAGGGGGCTGGGGCATGGGATGGGGTGAGGCGGGCTCTGGACGGCGCTTAGCTGGGGGGTTCCCTGGAAGCAGTGACATCCCCCTCGCTCAGCTCCTAGGCAGAGGCAGGAGGACTGGCTTCACAGCTCCCATTGGCTGGCAACCGTGGGGCTCCTGGACATTCCACCCCCCCCCCCCGAAGTTTTAGTTTATTTTTAGTAAAAGTCATGGACAGGTCATGGGCCGTGAATATTTGTTTACTGCCCATAACCTGTCCGTGACTTTTACTAAAAATACCCATGACTAAAATGTAGCCTTAACTATACATGGTAGGCATAAAGGTCAGTTGCCTTAAGAAAATGAAAAGTAAACATGCATTCTAAATCCTAAACTTTTAGTCTAAGCAAGAGTTGAATCAAACAATGTCTCAGTCTAACAGATGGTACAAGTAGATTACAGTTCCTCCATACACAGGCTGGGACCACCCTTCCCTAGTTTAAAATCTTTGTCGTCCAGACCTTCTTTGAGGTGTTGAGATGGGAGGGGGGAAAAGAGGCCAGGTGATAATTGTCACTGTCTCACTTTTATATTTTCTTCCAGCTTGCTAGAAAGATCCTTGCTGTGACATGGGGGTTAGGCAGCCTCCATTGGTCAGGCAGTCTCCATTGGCTATGTGCTCTCACTGAGAATTTTCTGGGATGGCCTTTGGAAGGGTGGATTCCCTTCAATGGGCCATCAGCACATGTCTGGCTGGTGCTTTGTTGCAATTAGGGTGACCAGATGTCCCGATTTTATAGGGATGGTCCTGATATTCAGAGCTTTTTCTTATATAGGTGCCTAATACATCCTGTCCCGATTTTTCACATTTGCTATCTGGTCACTTTAGCTGCAATTGAAAGATTGGCTGTGGGCATCTCCCAACCTCACAACATATTTCAGAAACACATATAGCAATGCTTCATAACCTCACATGCAATGATAGTACATACAATCCAACAGGATATTAATGTTCAACAGATGAAGACTTTTAAAATGCTACCTCACAAGGCTTACTCTGTACAAAACATATCATAATCATATCACCATGAGGAATATGGGGATTCCAGGGTGATACTTTGAGGTACAGAATAGGAACAGGTTTAAAAATTTTATTAAGATGTTAAAAAAAAAAGTGAACAGTACAGAGTTTAAGTGTAAAAGTTTCTGGTTATCAGGGAATAACGTACCGATTATCAAGGGGTGCGAAGTTCGATTTAAAATCGGATAGCGTAAGGAATACATAATCTGCAATATCCCCGATTGGGGGTAAAAGGTTAATGGGTCAAAGTACAGACATTGAGATATGAGGATATGTTGTTCATATAATGGCTATGTTCGGGTGTGGAGTATAATGAGTGGATAAGATGATGAGGATGGATTGACCCTCATTTAGTGAGATTTAATGTTCAGTGAGTGTATGGTTCCAGTTCATATGGTCCCTTTTGTTACACCCTTTGTTACACCCTTTTCTTACACCCTTCTTTTGTTTTTAACCCAGATCACCTCTTTTCTGTTGTTTGTCTTTCTCTGAGCTCTTTGTTGTTTTAGATCTAAGCCTTTTTGCCAGCATTATTGGTATGTTTTTTTCCATGCACACAGTTCAATTGTATGCTTTTTGTAAATTTTAGATTAAGGCAAATAACAAAACAAGCAACTAAAAGGAAAATCACTAGGAGAGAACACAGTTTGTCTCCTGTGTAGCATACTGCAGCAACTCTGCGTTTCAAAAAGACTGACTGCCTCTGCAGTTAGCAGAGTTCGTAGGGATATAAATACACCTCTACCTCGATATAACGCTGTCCTCGGGAGCCAAAAAATCTTACCGCGTTATAGGTGAAACGGCGTTATATTGAACTTGCTTTGATCTGCCGGAGTGCGCAGCCCCACCCCCCTGGAGCACTGCTTTACCACGTTATATCTGAATTCGTGTTATATCGGGTCACGTTATATCGAGGTAGCGGTGTATATAGTACACATTAAATAAAGACATAATAGTTACCAAAACACATCACACATCCTCCCCCCACAGAAATTGGTGGTTTTAGCCCCAATTCTAGAGGTATATCTTCTCTCTATCACTTCTAACACACTTCAGAGTAGCAGCTGTGTTAGTCTGTATCCGCAAAAAGAACAGGATTACTTGTGGCACACTTTCTGTCAGTTTCACTATGTGCTATGCAGTCTTCCTCCCTGTAATGTACAGCCCTGCTCTTGACTCTTATGTACTCATTTCCCCCATATGTATGGCTGCTTCCTGTGAGATATGCTTGCACAGAGGTATACAGTACAGTAGTTTGTGAAACTGTGATAGGAAAGATGCTAGATGAATACAAATTGCATTGTTTTTATGCACTTCATCTTTGGCATCCAACAAGACGTGTTCAGGAATCTACCCAAAGACACTACAAGAAATCATTTGCAGAACACCAGGACAAGAGAAAACAAATGAGCAGGAGCTCTGGACTTTCTATTTATTTTCATGGACCCAAAGAAATACATAGCTGGGGAACAAATTATCGCACCCAACCAAAATGTATTTATTCTTCTAGTCATAGCACATTCAGATTTATTTTAATGATTCATAAACATTTCAGGTTCCAGTAGCTCCTGATTAACTCATCTATTCAGTGTTGTCAACTGATGCTAGGGAATGATTTATCGTACAATACCAGATCACACCAACGTATAAATCCAGCCAATTGAATTGGCAGGCTGTCCTGGTAAATATGTTCTGCTGCCTGCAGATGAGAATGCTTTGTCCAAAATTCAGTATTAATGCCCTGCTGACTGCAGCTGAAATACTGTTGTTTTATTCCCCTATTAATCTGTTCAAGATGTAATACACGGTGTCCTAAAACTTCGGGTCCTCGTTTCCACTCCTTCAGATTTAATTACAGTACCTGCACAAGAAAGGGATTTAAACATTACTTTTGAGACAACAAGAAATCCTTCACTCCTCTTTGTGGTGTCTATAGCTTTGAGAACAGTGACACGCTGCCTGAGACATGGTGTGACAGAACAATCCTAACACCAAATCTTTATTATAAGATACAGTTGGGACCCTATCGACATTACAGGCATAAGGAAGTCCGCTAAGCCACATAAGACTGATCATACTTAGTGCTGATGGGATATACTTAGATCATTGCCTTGGACAGTCAAAGGCTTTAACCCTGTTACAGCTGTACACTGAGGCACTGTGAATTTTAACCATAATGTAACTGGATTACTTGTAGATGGGGTGTAAAGCTCCAAGACCTACTTCTTTTAAAATTCTGTCTGAGTTTTCATGAAAATGATAACACCACATGATCTGACCGACTGTAGCACTTCCTGGGTGAGCAGGATCACCCAAGCCAGCTAAACCAGGAGTTCCATGCTGAAACAGGGTATGTCAGCTGCTTCACAGCTGCAATTTTTCTTTTTCTATTGTGGACACCTTCTATAGACTAGGGCTAGATCCACGTAAGGATTTAGGTGTCTCTATGCTCGGTGGGTGCAGTGCCTAACTTTTAGGTGCCACGCTGCCCAGTGAACTCCACAGCCCTGAGTCAGACACCCAGGTTCCCTATACAATGCATAAGGAGAGTTAGGTACCCAAGAATGGAACCCACAAAAAACCAGCACACTGAGCAGGAGCCACCTAAGCTAGCCCGTAGGAAATGCTGAAGAGAGGGTAAGCCTAAGCATTCACTGGAGTAAGGGGACTGTAATCTGGGTGTTCCACATGAGTGGCCTATAGCGTCACTGGGCTATAGAGGAATTCTCACGTTGTCTGAACCAAACATATTTAAATATTTATACACAGTGAAACAGCTTAAAAAGGAGAGACTGAGGGCAAGTATACACTACATGCTATGCCAACAGTAGAGTGCTCGTCCATAGGCATAATTATTCAAACTCGGTGAGAAGCATAAGCTATGTTGGTGGGAGAGCATCTCCCGCTGACATAGCGCTGGTGTAGACAGTGCAAAACTTGTGTTGCTGGGGGAGAGGGAAAGCTTTGTCCCACTCCTGAGTGATGTAAGTTAGATCAACTAGAGCGATAGCTTAGACCTACCCTGAGAGTGACCTGCTCCAGAAAACCCCATAGCCCAGTCATTAGTGCACTTTCCTAGGAGGCAGGTGAACTTCAAATCACATCTCTACATCAGGCAGAGTGTGGAATCAAACCCTGGTCTCCCCGCATCCTGTGGGAGTGTTTTAACCACTGGGATAAAAGTTATAAACAAGGCACTTCCTCCAACTCCAGGAGAGTGGTCATAGGTGTGGCAGTAGGTGAGTAGCTCCCTTTCAGGGGTGGGGCTTAGGCCATAACTCTCTCCTCAGCTTTTCCTATTGGCTAGCTTACACAGCTCTCTGCTCAGCCTACTGGCATTTGTGAATCCCATTCTTAAGACACCTAACTCCCCCCATGCATTGTATAGGGAGCCTGGGCACCTAACTCAGATTGTGGATTTCATTGGGTGGCAAAGTGCCTAAAGCTCCCTTTGTGGAGCTAACCCAGGCTCTCTAATGCTGCACATCCATTTTCAACCCCAACCTGCAACTTCCCTATGGCAGCAACAGTGCTAAGTTGGATGAAAAAGATGATACTAAGGGGACACCATGAAAATAATTAGCTTTAATATTGTTATGGTGGGAGTCAAGAGATGGCATTGTTACAGTCTTACCAATTTTTTCTTAGTCTCAGAGCTTTAGTCTGAAGAAATGGTGTAGTGCTGTTAGGTTAGTGACACAGACTCTTTGAGGGGAAGCTGTTGCACACATCAAGCTTGCTCTCTGCTTTAATCTAACTAGAGTCGATTCTCTGGGCAGTTACTTCCTAGCGATCAGGCATTGGCTCTGGATTAATCATTTAGAGGGGATTGCCTTGGTGCTGCTTGTGACCACCTCTGTAAAAGGACTGGTGTGAAGAGCACGAACACACAAGTCACATTGAGATGCCCAGCCTCCTCATCATTGAAAGGACACTAACTACCGCTAGGCAGAGGGGCAGAATGATTGGTGTGACTTAACTGTTACATCCCCATTTGTAACTACACTACTTCTGCAGGCATGGCTTTTTCACCATTAGTATCAAAGCTACCTTTGCTGCTCCATTCTCCAGCAGTCACTGCACAGGGTGGTTATGTCCTGTATCAATGTAGAATTGAATGGTGTGGTGAAGCCATGCTGTTAGAGGCAGTTTTGGGCCACATCTACCATAGTCCACCATTGTAGTTGTATTGTACGCTAAGTATTTATCCCACATTTCCTGGCATTCCTCTCATGAGCAGTGAGGTTGTAGGAAATTTCTATAAACCTTCTGAAATCCCTACGGAACTACAGAAGGAAGGGGTCAAAGTCCCATAAGGCCATGAGAGCTATTCCCACTTTTGAGGCACTTTATCAAGTAACAGGCAACAAGTGCACTTATAACACAAAAACTTAATTGTGTCCTCATACTTCCCTGTGGGAAAACACCACATTTATATACTACACCTGTACAGCTTTCTAACAGCCATGGTAATATTGCAGAAGTTTTGCAACTGTGAGAAATGGCGTTATTGTATAGGAAAGTACATTTTATCTACAGATGAGACTTTGCCAGTAAACGAGTGAATGTGATGTGTGGGGGCTAAAATACATTTAAAATGGATAGCTTAGCTGTTTTTACGGGATTGTGGTGTGGAGGAAGGGGGTGTTCCCTTTAGCACCCTTAACTGGTTTTAAGTTTTCCCTCTTTATAGAAATTACACTGTGGTTAGGCAGAAGCAGTCTGAACAGATTAAAAAAAAAAAATCACACAATTTCCATCTACATATTATAGTGCATCCTTCTTCACTGCATGACAGGATCTACACAATAGACTTCTTGTCAGTTTCACTTTACTGTCTCCATGTCTCCTTCCCCAGGCAAGCTTGTGCGGGAAACAGATGCAGAAGTGCCCTATTATGTTTTTTTCAAGCTCCCTCAGCAGCCTGATTTTATTTTGTTTATAATCTTACAAGATGGCTGAGGCAGACTGCAAAAAAAGATACAGCCGTCACCACTGCCAACTAGCCAAGTGTTTCACAGCTCCGGCCTGGAGGTGCCGTACTATGAACAACCTCACTTCTATTGTTGTGTGGCACTATGTTTCAGCATGACCAAGTTGCACACTTGCTCCTACCATTTCTCCTTTGCCTAAGTGACCTATTCAGGCACTAGTGCTGCATAGGAAAACAGTCAAAAGGTGGATTGACCCCTTGAAGAGAGCTGGGCATAACCTGTAACTAATTAGCTGCCTCCCAAGTGGTGAGATAAAGAGACCACCGAGCAGCTCAACTGAGGGGAGAGGTGCAAGGAGTAGGAAAGTCTCCTGCAGGAGATGCTGGGTCAGGGAAAAGACCTGGAAGGAAACTAGCCACACTAGCCAGGTGGAAGACCTAGCAGGGGTATACATCCTGCATAGGTAGCAGCCCTCTGAGGCAGAGGCCTCAGGAGGATCCAGGTAGTTTGTCCATCTTGATTTAACTTGAACTGCATTTGATTTTCAACAATAAACGTATCCCACAGAAAAAGCAATGAATACTGACATAAGAAGAAGCTTTACTGACGCACGGTCCTGAAAATTGGACACTGACCTACATGAGAGTGGGAAATACAGGCACGGTCTGATGCAGTTTGAGGAGATCCTGTTACAACACCTTACAGGAAAATTTATAACTCATTTATACTTCCCTCCTTAGGATCCCAACTAAGGCAGGGCCAGGAATAATATACACCATTTGTTCATGTGAGAGCAGTCCTGTGCACAGAGAAATTAATAATAATAAAAAAAAGTCACACTACTTGGGGCACTCCAGATACCAGATTTTGCAACATAACAGCTCTCCAATTGCTCAGTGAGGGCAGACTTGTGGTTATAGTGGGGAAAAAAGGTTTTGTAATTATCTGATTAATAAAGAGCAAGTTATACTATTGGGATGATATAAATATACAAAGGTGGTGAAAGTTATAATGAAGAATATAATATTTCATAAAAATAAACACTTTTATTTTCATATTAGAATTGTAAGAATTTTTTTTCTTTGCACAAAGTTCAAGCTGTATTCAAGTCCAGTAAGTTTTATATGGGCGGCTTTATGCTTTCACACTCAGCTGCACAGACACTGCCTTTGCTTCTGATTTAGCCCGGTTTCGTTTTCTTTTTCGTTTCTTCTTAGCAGCGGAAGGCTGTTGGGTCTCCTGCCCTTTTTTCTTTTTCTTTAGGCAGCTGAGAGGATTGGGGCCTCCTGCCCTCTTACGTTTTCTTCTGTTTTCAGACTCCTTTACTAGTCCCTGTTCTTCTTTAAGATGCTCAATACTTTGTTTCTGGTGCTCTGGAACAAGCTGATTTGCCTGCATGGCTTGAACAAATGCCAGTGATTTCGGAGAAGGTTTGTCCAGCACCATAGTGTTCTGAATAATAAAGAGAAGAGGAACTCCAGCCTTTTTCTTCACTTTTGTTGCCAAATCCTGGTCCTGTCAAAATCAAACACATCAGTCAATATTTTGGAATGGATCAAACCTTCAATTCAAATGCAACTGCTTTTGAAACAAAGATTAGACAGATACATTCTATAAAAAAAGTCAGAGTATACCTCCCTTTCACTATCAGGAATAAAGATGATAGAAATTTACCTCCTACCTTTGTGGACAGAAAAAAAAAAGTGTTTAGAACAGGTAAACAGGTAACTGCCCCAGTAATCTGCAAAAGAGGTAAGTGTTCTAATAGAAGATGCTATATAAAATTCTAGCAAACCATCTTATTTTCAAATAATGCAGAATATAAAGCAGATTCAAATTCAAAAAATAAAAGTGCTAGTGAATGCACATAAAGTCACAATAATAGACTTAATTACAATGTCTTATCTGCACACAGGTTTCAACAGCACTTGCCAGTTTAAATATCATTTTCTATTTAAAAAAGATGAACCATAAACTATTCCAAATTTCCAGGTTAACATTTTAATAAAAATTACAGCATGTTAAACCAATGCTAACACAGATTGATGGACATGCAATCAGGGCACATACAATCTTTCTGTTCCCACTCATCATGCAAAAATCACATCCGCTGCTGGTTTCCTTAAAACTGTCATTCTGTTTTAGGGAACTGACTACAGTAACAGCTAATCATTCACTTGCGCTGACAAAACTGGTAACTTTGTGTGCAACCTACAATTTTCCCATTTTGTAATTTGCATGTAAAATTACTTGTCTTGGGCATGCAAGTCTTATACATTTAGTCCCAATAAACCATATAAATCTCATGTTCATAGTTGACAGAATTCCTGATACTTAGGAATCAGAGAATAGATTTAGGAAATATGGCTTAACTTTATTTCAAAATGTATTACCTGCGTAGCAACGAAATAGTGATGAGGATTACCCTCTTCAATCATGGACAATAGACATGCTGAGCCACTCACTGGATCTTTGAAGTGGGAACAGTTTCGAACCTGAAATCTTTGGGCAATTAGCTTTGCTCCATAAAGTTCCTTCCCCAATGACTCCAATTCTTTTAGAACACATCTAAAGAGCAAAAATAAGACTGATTTACTAGAGAAAAATAACTACTTGCACAACTGTTGCATACAACTGCAAAGATATTTTAAATTTTGCATTCTCAAACATGTCTGATTATAGCTGAACATTATCTGATCAGACTCTATGCTTGTCACACAGTGCCCAATAATCTGAATGAAATAACACTTTATCTCACTTCAGCAAATGTTCAATAGTTCTAAACAAGACTGACCAGTAACATTTAAAATATTAAATAGGGACAATTCAATGGCAGTGTCAACTCCTCATACTCTTATTTATGTTTATAAAACGGCTTCAATTGCGATACATATATATTACCATATTCAAAAATGTATGTCAATACAATTATGGCCACTATAAAGAAATTCAAATTTCTTAAGACTGTGAGCCCTTTGGGTAGAGGACTGCCTCTTCCTATATTTTTTAGACATCACCTAGCACACAGAGCACTACCATAATACAACTAAAGCAAAATAATATGCAATGGTGCCAACTGCTTTATTTACTGCATGTGGTGTTAATTTATGCCTTAATGTGTATGACCACTGAGTTGCTATGAGATCTCAACTCTGAATGGCATGACACAGAAAAACAGGCACTGGGATGTCTGATGTGCAATCAATTTGATTACTATTTTGCAGGTTTGCGACTACAGGTACTCAGCGGAAACATTCTCTGGGATTTACATATTAAAGGGGCATGTGGGGCGATGAAAGTCAGGGCCTCTATAAAGTACAGACGGCTTGACAGGGCTTGGGAAGGGTCTAGAACCCTGCAACGCTAGCTTGGGTTTCTTCAGAGACATGTGTATTGAGATGGGTATATGTGGATAGTCATATTCACATCTTAGAACGATAATGCCATTTCAACCATAATTACACCATTGCTAGGGCAATGCTATGATCCACTCAAGTTATACAATTAAGAAAACAGAACTCCTTTTTGTTTTCTCTCATACCCCAAAAGGTCACTGCATACTCTTTCAGAAAATTTTAAGAGTGCATCTATTTCAGCTAACAAAGCAATCCTGAAGCAAAGCGGCATGATGGAACAAAACCAATTAATAATGCTGCCGGTTAGCCTGGTCTTTGGTTTCTGTGCTGCCATTGTTATGTACAATGATATACTAATATATATATATATATTTTTTACAAGATCAACATTTTCCCACTGCACATGGTTAAAAAATGAAGTGAAATTGAAGAAAGCAGATAACGATGGTGATTTCAACTCTGTGGACATGGGGAACATGAAAGGATCTATCAAATGAATGTAAACTGAATCACTGCTTTCAACGTGAAGTGTTTTTCCAGGGATGGCAGAAACTATTCTGGAGGTGAAGAGATGGAATATGCCAAACTACTTCTACTCAGCACAATGCTAAAATCTAGGTTGACCTGCTCTGAGCTACATGACTGTCACTGCTGAATTATTTGCAATAAAGAGGAAGGAAAGGAGGTTAGGACAGATATGTATCAATGTAAGAGGCAGTTGTTTGTCTGCAGTTCCACCAGCTTGCAAAGTAAAGGATTCTTTTTGGAACAGGTGCTCTAGGTTGAAAGCAAATATGGGTTGGGACAAACCAAAAAAATCCACTACTCAGGGATCAAAACTCAACCCCTTTTTGTTCATTATACTTACTTCCTTTTCAAAGCAACTATGATGCCTTTTTTTTTTTTAAAGTCACCCACGCAACTACCATTGTACATCATATCTTGCATTGAACCCTGGCAATATCACAATAAGTCAGGGGCTCTTCTGCCTGATGAAGCTCAGGAAGTTCTGCTGTTGAAATAACTATTGGAATATGAAAATGACTAAGGTTACACGTAGTTCCTCAACATGGCTAAAACATGATTCCATCCTTGAAAGTAAGCAGGGTGAAAAACATGTGTTACCATGCCCTTGAGGCCTTATCTCCAAAGCTATGCCCTCTGAAGTCTAAGGATAGGATTTTCAAAGGGTGCCGAGTTAGTTTCCCAAATACCACTGAATTTCAAGTTAAGATATTTGAAAATCCCAGCCTAAAGAAATAAAACAAGCTGTGCACTAGGTGAGTACTAGATTTAATTGTAACATAATTGCAATAAACTTTCTATAGGACTATTTCAAAATATGTAACTTATTATTAGGGCTGATTAAAGAGGGAAAAACATTTAAAATATCATTCAATGAATTTCATCAGTATTTGTTGCCTAATATATTCATTGAACAGTATTTAACCAGCAGCACAGGTGGCTGAATTCACTGCTGGTAAATAAGAATAAACTTACAAACACAATTCTATCAGTCCTACTTACTGCATCTCCTTTTCTCTGACACATTTCCTATTCTCATATATACATCCATCTTCCTTTTTACTAATTTATCCCATCAACCTGCCCAACCCTCTCACTCAATGAGACTTTCATCAGATGCCCAATATCCAGAGGTCTGAACCTGCTGGTCAAAGGACAATAGGGAAAGGTAGAGAAGCTCCACTGACTCAGGGCAATGCCTGGTGAGAAGCCCACCATCCTTCCCAGATACTGGGGAAGCAGAGTGCTCTTCCTGAGGCCAGCTTGGGGGCACCAACACCCAATACTGGCGCTGCTGGACGGGATCGGCTTTCTCTCCTTACCTCCTCTTGCCCCCGGCCACGGATGCCATGGGAAATAGCAGAGGTTGCCACTATTTTACCATTGCTGCATCATGTGGCTGCTGGGGAAAAAGGGGGAGTCATCTCTCCGAGCAAAACCCCTACTCCAAGTACCTCTCCAAGCACACAGTTCCATCCCAAGGGGAGTTGACCTGCTTCTTGGCAGTTTCACTGTGGGGAAGCTGGTTGGAATCAGGTCATAAGAACACAAGAATGGCCATCCTGGGTCAGACCAATGGTCCCTCGAGCCCAGTATCCTGTCTTTTGACAGTGGACAGTGCCATATGCTTCAGAGGGAGTGAACAGAACTGGGCAATTTATCAAGTAATCCACCCTAAGTTGTCTAGACCCAGTTTCTAGCAGTCACAGGTTTAAAGAGATCCAGAACATGGTGTTGCATCCCTGACCATTTTGGCTAATAGCCATTGATGAACCTGGAACTCCCAGAATTTGACATTCCTGTGTGTAACCCCAGAACTTGACAGTACTTCAGTCAGCCACTGCTAGCTGAAAACCAAATACCATAGAGTTAGGAATAATCTTACGCCCTGAAAGGCAAGGCCACACAGCTGCATGTTTGCAATTTTTCTAATCAGAATGGGACAGAGTTAATGTACCATAAGAATGGAAGGAATGTTTAGACAGCTGACGTTGGTTAAGTGTCTCTGATATGTAAGTTTTATTGTTATAATAACTAAAAATGCTTTAATAATAAAAAATAAGTAGGTTGCTAAAACTAAAAAAATTGGTAACCGACCAGGGGTTACCATGATGACCCACCAGGAGTCACTATAATTCATGTGTTTTAATTTAGCTATAAAAAATTAGGCAACAAAAACAAAACAAAAACTTTAAAGCACTCCAAGAAAGCTTTTCTTTGGACAGAAGGATGGCCCCCAGAAAGGTGGTTGCTGATTCCTCAAAACCATTCTAGACTTTGACTAAATATAAATGTTTAAAATTCTCTAACTCTACTGCTATAGCGTGTGCACGCGCTCACTTAAAACCTAATAAAAAAGTAATTCTAGTTAAAAGCACTCTTATTTATGCCAATCATATATCAAACATAAGAACGGCAATACTGGGTCAGACCAAAGGTCCATCCAGCCCCGTATCCTGTCTTCCAACAGTGGTCAATGCCAGGTGCCCCAGAGGGAATGAACAGAACAGATAATCATCAAGTGATCCATCCCGTGTTGCCCATTCCCAGCTTCTGGCAAACAGAGGCTAGGAACACCAGCCCTGCCCATCCTGGCTAACAGCCATTGATAGACCTATCCTCCATGAATTTATCTAGTTCTTTTTTGAACCCTGCTATAGTCTTGGCCTTCACAACATCCTCTGGCAAGGAGTTCCACAAGTTGACTGTGCGTTGGGTGAAGAAATACTTTCTTTTGTTTGTTTTAAACCTGCTGCCTATTAATTTCATTTGGCGATCCCTAGTTCTTGTGTTATAAGGAGGAGTAAATAGCACTTCCTTATTTACTTTATCCACACCAGTCATGATTTTATAGACGTCTATCATAATCCCCCCTTTGTCATCTCTTTTCCAAACTGAAAAGTCCCAGTCTTATTAATCTCTCCTCCTACGGCAGCTGTTCCATACGCCTAATAATTTTTGTTTCCCTTTTCTGAACCTTTTAAAAGTCCAATATATCTTTTTTGAGATGGGGTGACCACATCTGCACACAGTAATTAAGGATTCATATAGAGGCAATAGGATATTTTCTGTCTTATTATCTATCCTTTTCTTAATGATTCCTAACATTCTGTTTACTTTTTTGACTGCCGCTGCACATTGAGTGGATGTTATCAGAGAACTATGCACAATGACTCCAAGATCTCTTTCTTGAGTGGTAACACCTAATTTAGACCCATCATTTTATATGCATAGTTGGGATTATGTTTTCCAATGTGCATTACTTTGCATTGATCAACATTGAATTTCATCTGCCATTTTGTTGCACAGTCACCAGTTTTGAGAGATACTTTTGTAGTTCTGCGTAGTCTGTCTGGGACTTAACTATCTTGTATCATCAAATTTTGCCACCTCACTATTTGCCCCTCTTTCCCGATCATTTATGAATATGTTGAATACGACTGGCCCCAGTGTCCTCGAGGGACACTACTATTTACCTGTCTCCATTCTGAAAACTGACTAGATCTCTACCTCGATATAACACGAATTCAGATACAACGTGGTAAAGCAGTGCTCCGGGGGGGGGGGGCGGGCTACGCACTCCGGCAGATCAAAGCAAGTTCAATATAAAGCGGTTTCACCTATAACACGATAAGATTTTTTGGCTCCCGAGGACAGTGTTATATCTGGGTAGAGATGTATTTATTCCCACCCTTTGTTTCCTATCTTTTAATCACTTACTGATCCATGAGAGAACCTTCCCTCTTATCCCATGACTGCTTACTTTGCTTAAGAGCCTTTGGTGAGGGACCTTGTCAAAGGCTTTCTGAAAATCGAAGTATACTATATCCACTGGATCCCCCTTGTCCACATGCTTGGTGACCCCCTCAAAGAATTCTAGTAAATTGACGAGGCATGACTTCCCTTTACAAAAACCATGTTGACTATTCACCAACAAATTATGTTTATCTATGTATCTGACAATTTTGTTCTTTACTATAGTTTCAACCAGTTTGGCCACTGAAGTCAGGCTTACCGGCATGTAATTGCCAGGGCCACCTCTGGAGCCCTTTTTAAAAATTGGTGTCACATTAGCTATCCTCCAGTCATTTGGTACAAAAGCTGATTTAAATGATGGGCTACAGACGACAATTAGTACTCCTTCAATTTCACATTTGAGTTCCTTCAGAACTCTTGGGTGAATACCATCTGGTCCTGGTGACTTATTACTGTTTAGTTTATCAATTTGTTCCAAAACCTCCTCTAATGACATCTCAATCTGGGACAGTTCCTCAGATTTGTGATCTGAAAAGAATGGCTCAGGTTTGGGAATCTCCCTCACATCCTCAACCGTGAAGACCAATGCAAAGAATTAATTTAGTTTCTCCGCAATGGCCTTATTGTCCTTGAGTGCTCCTTTAGCATCTTGATCGTCCAGTGGCCCCACTGGTTGTTTAGCAGTCTTCCTGCTTCTGATGTACTTAAAAAGTAATAGCAAAAATTTTGTTGAGTCTTTGGCTAGCTGTTCTTCAAATTCCTTTTTGGCCTTCCTAATTATATTTTTGCACTTTATTTGCCAGAGTTTATGCTCCTTTCTATTTTCCTCACTAGGATTTAGCTTCCACTTTTTAAAGGATACCTTTTTTCCTCTCACCGCTTCTTTAATTTCTTGTTTAGCCATGGTGGCTCTTTTTTGGTTCTCTGTTTTTTAAAATAAATCTATGTTCACAATTTATTCCTACCACTGCCTTAAAAAAACAAAAAAAAAAAACAAAAAACAAAAAAAACAAAAAAAACCCACTAATCAAATTACCACTGCTTTGGGTTCCAAAAACCCTAAACCCATCCATGAATTTACTAATTCTCTTTTGAATCCAGTTATATTTTTGGCCTTCATAACATTCCCTGGCAACGGGTTCCAGTGTTAACTGGGCATTGTCTGAAGTACTTCCTTATGCTTGTTTTAAATTTGCTGCCTATTAATTTAATTGGGTGACCTCTGGTTTGTGTGTTAGATAAATAACACTTCACATTTCTTCACACCATTCATGATTTTATACCTCTCTATATTATTCCCCTTTACTTGTCTCTTTTCGAATTTGAACAGTCCCAGTCTTTTTAATCTCTCCTCATATGGAAGCTGTTCCATCCCCTGAATAATTTTTGTTGCATTCTCTGTACTTTTTCCAATTCTAATCTCTCTCTTTTGAGATGGGGCAATGAGAACTGCACGCAATATTCTAGGTGCGGGCATAAAATTGATTTATATAGTGGCATTATGATATTTTCTGTCTTATTATCTATCCCTTTCTTAATGGTTCCTCCTAACCATTGTCAGTTTTTGACTCCTGCTGCACATCAAGCAGATGTTTTCAGAGAACTATCCACAATGACTCCAAGATTTATTTCTTGAGTGGTAACAGCTAATTTAGACCCCATCATTTTGTATATATAATTAGGATTGTTTGTCAATGTGAATTACTTTGCATTTATCTACACTGAATTTCACCTGCCAGTGTGTTGCCCAATCACCCAGTTTTATGAGATCCATTTGTAACCTTTCACAATCTGCTTTGGACTTAACTATCTTGAGTAGTTTTGTACTATCTACAAACTTTGCCACCTCACTGTTAACCCCCTTTTCAAGATAATTTATGAATATGTTTGTTGACGTCACTAGGTATCACCATCACCCTAGGTAACTCGGGAGGGTGGAAAAATCACAAGTGTCAATGAAGCCTTCCTGCACTAGGCCTAAGTGAACCAAACTCTATCCTTCCATGTTTAAACTCTAATCAACCTCAAAAGCCAGGTGCAATTGGAATACGTAAGCAACCAGTTATCTGTGTGCAACCTCCTGCTCACACCGGTATCAAGTGGTAATAATAAGGCCTGCATGTTTCTGGCTGAAGGGAAAAAGGACAAGATAACGGTTTAAAGAAGTTACTAACAAGCTAGGCTTATAGCTGCCAAAAATGACTTAACTGCTTAAATGTAATCGTTATTTGCTTAGCAACTATTAGCAGGGACGGGACACGTAGAGGGAGGAATGGGGGGGGAGAAAGGGCAGGCTAGAGGGGGAAGGGGGGTGAGGCTTAACTGCAAAATGTATAAAAGAAGAAAAACTGTTTCTGTTAGTGTGCTTGATTTGAGATGTGCCAGTCTCCTTGCACCGCTTTGAGATCTCAAATAAACTTTGTTTGCTTCTCCACCTGGTGTGTTTATTGACGCGAAGCACACCGGGCAACGAACCCGCTGTTGCTGTCCTCGGGCACTCTGTGCCGGCAACATGTTCAATGGCTCTGGTTCTAGTACATATCCCTGAGGGACACCACTACTTATTTCTCTCCACTGTGAAAATTGATCATTTACTCCTATCCTTTGTTTCCTATCTTAGAGTCACAGAACTGGAAGGAACCTCAAGATGTCATCTAGTCCATTCCCTTGCACCCAAGGCAGGACTAAGTATTATCTAGACCATCCCTGACAGGTGTTTGTCCATCCTGCTCTTAAAAACCCCCAATAACGAAGATTCCACCACTTCCCTACACAATTTATTCCAGTGCTTAACCACCCTGACAGGAAGTTTCTCCTAATGTCCAACCTAAACCGCCCTTGCTGCAATTTAAGCCCATTGCTTCTTGTCCTATCCTCAGAGATTAAGAACATTTTTTCTCCCTCCTCCTTGTAACAACCTTTTAAGTACTTGAAAACTGTTCTGGTCCCCCTTAGTCTTCTCTTTTGCAGACTAAACAAAACCAGTTTTTTCAATCTTCCCTCATAGGTCATGTTTCCTAGACCTTTAATCATTTTTGTTGCTCTTCTCTGGACTCTCCCCCCCCCAATTTGTCCACATCTTTCCTGAAACGTGGTGCCCAGAACTGGACACAATACTTCAGTTGAGGCCTAATCAGCGCAGAGTAGAGTGGAAGAATTACTTCTCGCGTCTTGCTTACAATACTCTTGCTAATACATCCCAGAATTACTTTTGCTTTTTTTGCAACTGCGTTACACTGCTGACTCATTTAGCTTGTGATCGACTATGACCCCCCAGATCCCTTTCCACAGTACTCCTTCCTAGGCAGTCATTTCCCATTTTGTATGTGTACAACTGATTGTTCCTTCCTAGTTGGAGTACTTTGCATTTGTCCTTACTGAATTCCATCCTATTTACTTCAGCCCATTTCTTCAGTTTGTCCCGAGCGCATTTAAAATTGTAATCCTATCCTCCAAACCACTTGCAACCCCTCCCAGGTTGGTATCATCGGCAAACTTTATAAGTGTACACTCTATGTCATTATCTAAATAATCTTTTAACCAGTTACTGAACCATGAGATGACCTTGGCTTAAGATCCTTTGCTGAGGGTACTTGTCAAAGACTCTCCGATAGTCCACAATCACTATAGCAAATGGATAAACCGTGTCCACTTTTGCTGACCCCCCACCCAATGAATTCTAATAGATTGGTGGGGTATGATTTCCTGTTACAAAAGCCATGATGACTCTTCCCCAACAAATCATGTCCATCTATGTGTTTAATGAAGATCAGAATTATCATAGTTTCAGCCAATTTGCCTGATACTGAAGTTCGATTAAGAGGCCTGCAACTGCCAGGATCACCTTTGAAGACTATTTTAAACATTGGTGCTACCTTAACAACCCTCCAGTCAGCTGGTGCAGAGGCTGGTTTAAGCGATAAGTTACACAACACGCAAGCTCGGGTCCTTCAGAACCCTTGGGTGACTCACGTCTGGCCGTGGGCCCTTATTACGGTTTATCAATTTGTTCCAAAACCTTCTCTGGGGACACCTCAGCCTGGCGTAGCGCCTCAGACTCATTGATGGGGTGGCGAGACTGTGCGCAGCCTGGGGCCCACCAGCTCACAAGGCTGCCTGAGCCCTGCCCTCAGTGGGGGAAGAATACGCTGGCTTTGCGGGGCGCCCAAGGAGCGCTCAGCGGGCGGACCTCGCACAGATTGGGGAGCGCAGAGAAAAACACAGAGGGAGACTCTCCGGGCCGCTCTCAGGCGCCGCCGTCTCCCTGGGCCCTAGGCAGCTGCTCCCGTGCACAGCCCCGCCCGCACCGGCAGGGTCACCGAGTGGTGAATCCCCTGGAGAGCCTCCCCGGGACCTGGATATCAGTTCACTTCGCGCCTCCTCCGGGGCGGGCATATGAGGCAGACGTTGGGCGCGCGCCCGCCAGGGACGCGGTAACGGCATCCACCAACCGCGCGCACACAGACGTCCGTCTGGTCACGTGACAGCATTGCACCGCCCCCGCGCAGTCACTGACCGGGTGGTGCAGAGCTGCGTGGCCCCGGCGAGGTAGCCGGGCAGCTGGTCGCGGATCTGGATCTTGTTGCGCAGCGCGGCCTGGCAGAAAGTCCCGTCCAGCAGCACCTGGAAGGGCTCCCGGAAGCCAAAGTTGTATTTGTAGAAGCTCATATATTTCTTGGCATGTTTCTGCCGCGTGATCTTCATAGCGAGAGCGGAGCGGCCCGGGCAACGGCCACAGCGACTGCGCACCCGGAACTAAACGGTGGTTGTTGGCTGCCCCGGATCCGGAAACCCACAGGCATGTGCACAGCAGGAGGCGGGGTAGAGGGCGGAGCGTCTAGCGAGGGGCGTGGGTAATGACGTATGCCTTTGAGAGCCGGAACGAGACTGCGAAGCCGAGCCACGCCCGTTAGTGCGCGCGTGACCCGTTCACCTCATCATCGGCACCAGCACGCGGTCCCGTGCGGGGCGAGGCATGGGCTCATGCTCGTCTCTGCGCCTGCGCTGCTGCCCTAGAGCCGAGCGCTGACCGCCAATGAGATTCGGGCGTGCGTCACCCCCACCCCCGCGAGAGCCGATTGAGACCCTGACCCGCCCCTCCCCTCCCCTCCCTCCCAGAGGGGCTCTGGGCGGGGAGGGGCAGGGCACTGTGCAGTTGTCGGAGGGCTGTGGGGGGTCTACAGCTAGGGGGCACTGGGCAGTGAGAGGATCTGGGGGGGTTCTGAGTGGTCTGTGGGAGGGCACTGGGCATGGGGGTTTGTGGGGGTCTTTTCACGTATTCACACACAAAAACGTGAAACAGTGCGCCTCAATTGACCAATAGAGATCAATTTGGCACATTAGCCAGGAGGAAGCAGACCGTGAGTGTTTTTGACCACAAACCCCATCCCTCCTGATTTGCAACCCCATGGACCAGTGACAGGTGCATGAGCAGACAAGTCATTGGAAATAAGGAAAGCGGAAGCCAGTGGAAAAAATGGAAGGGGCCACTCTGGTATGACCTTGGGCTCAGGGGCATGCTAGCCAGGAGGAAGCAGATCGATGAAAGGGGCCACTCTGGTCTCACCTTGGGCTCAGGGGCATGCTCCGTACCCCCAAAGCTTACCTCCCTTTTCACGGACTCGCACACAAATACGTGAAACAGCGCGCCTCAATCGTACAATAGATCAATTTGTCACATTAGCCAGGAGGAAGCAGATCGACCAAAGGGGCCACTCTGGTATCACCCTTGGGGTCATGGGCCCGCCCCGAAGGGGAAGAAGCATGATGGGAGCACAGGGCCGGGCTGGCCAGTGTGCGTCTGGCAGCTCCCGGTTTGTAAACAGTGCCATTGTACTGGGCTAGGTGGAGCAGGATTGTTCCTGCCGTGCCATGACCCATCTCCCATTGCCCCCGGCCAGCCCGTCGCTCTGAGGACTCTGCCCCCCATGCCCCATGTCCCCATTTCCCCCCTGGGGGACCACAAATATGTTTAGCACCAGGCCCACAAAAAGTTAATCCATCCCTTTTTGGGGTGCAGGCTCTGGGATGGAGTTGGGGTGCAGGAGGGTTGCAGGCTATAGGTAGTTTGGGTAGTTTGAGTGAGGGGTGCAGGCTCTGACCTGGGGCATGGGATTGGGGTACAGGAGGGGGTGCAGACATGTGGGCTCTGGGAGGGAGTTAGCAACTCAGCACGTTATATAAGAGAAATGAACTGCAGTGATTTCATATAGGCATAGAAACTGATAGAAGACACTTTTACATATTCAAAATGTGAGAGGCAGAGTTGGAGGGAGGGGGTGTCTGTACAATATTTCACCGCATTCAGTCTCCTGGCTGGATCAGTAACGTAGCCGTGTACAGGGCTGCCCAGAGGATTCAGGGGGCCTGGGTCAAAGCAATTTTGGGGGCCCCTTCCATAAAAACAGTTGCAATACTATAGTAACATGTATTTTGAAATGTAAAAAATAACCAGTGACGTACATTCAAAAATTAATTTGTAATAATTTGAAAATACACGAAATACATTATTTAAAAACATTCAATGCTTTAATGGGATGTATACATTTGCAATTACATAATGGGCTGTTGCTGGGTGATGGTGATGGTTAGGATGGGGTCGGGGGGGGGGCCCACACCTTACCATGGCGCTTACCCCCTCTCCTGGAGCCTCAGTGTGCTGCGACCAGGAGCGGCCCCGGACCGCGTTGGAGCCACCGCGCTGCAGTGCGCCAGGGCCGCTCCCGGACGCGGCACGCTGAGACACCGGGGGAAGACGGAGGCGGGGGCAGCCTCCGACATATTCGTGGGGGCCCCTGCAGAAAATTGCCCCACTTGGCCCCCCCCGTCTGGGCGGCCCTGGCCCTGCAACACTTGTATAGGATAGAGAGGAGCTGCGTTGATGAATCTTTGACAGGCTAGGAATTGGAGGCCTGTGCCTTTAAGACCCCAGCCCCAGGAACCCGCCCCCTGCTCCGAGGCTGACATGCAGCGTCCCTGTGAGAACAACAAAAACAGCCTCTGCCCCCCCCACACCCCTAGATTAGCGAGCACAGTGTGTGGCTCATCCCACGGGGTCACTGTTCCCCCCCCTCCCCCTCCCTAAACGGGGGTTTTGTACCCGCACGGGGTCTGGCAGTGTCACCCCTCCCCCGCTTAACCCCGGCTCTCACCCCCCACCACCGATTTTTGCCCTTCAGCCCCTCTTCTGCCGCTAGCTACAGTAGCTTGAACCCCCCAGGCCAGTAAAATTCTGCCCCCTGCTCAGACCCTGACAGCCCCCCCGCTGCGATTTGCCCCCCTTAATCCTTTTAAACCCCCCCAAAGAGGAGGTAGCAAATCGTTAGCAGAAGTAAGGGCAGAGAGAGGGCAGTGGCTACAACGAAGGTTACTGAGCATGCTCAGTTCGACTGAGCATGCTCAGTACACCCAAAGTAGCAAAACGGGAGCGGGAGCATTTTGTGGGGCTACACCGGCCCTCGTCACCCTCACCATCCCCGGCCTGGTCCCCAGGGAGAGAGGCCAGCCTGAGGCCACGCTACTGTCTCCAGCCCCGCTGGGAGGAAAACACAATTTTCGGTCTGTTGAACGTTTCAAAGCTTAAGAAAAATTGTCATCCCAAATCGGGACAAAAAATAAAAACCTCAAAATTTTTTGGCTGGAGAGAAATTCCAAAACGATGTCTTTGGGAAGAACTGAAATGGAAGTTTTCTGCCTGCAAGGAGAAGGTGAAATTAATAAGAGTGCTGCAGGCAGGTGGCCTGGGGACCATCATTTCAGTTTTCCCGATGGAAAATTGAAAATTTCTCTCACGTCCATGCACATTTTCACTCACATCCATGCAGGGAGCAAGCACTTGTCACATGCTATGTTAACCCTAGCAGAGGCTGAGCACACACCACATGCTCTCAGGAGCTCAGCAAGACCACAGCTTTCTGATGAGGAACTGCCCTACCACATGTCACATTAATGTTTTCTGTGCTTGGAGGGGATGAGTTTTCCCCTCACTCTCTAGTTTTAATGGTCTCACTAATTGTTCTAGCTACCCTTTTGCCTTTACAAAACCTGGCACAAGTGTCATGAGTTCTGTGGTCTCATTTTAGCCCTTAGTCAGCCTTTGTCCACATCAGAAAAACACTAGACAATTTTGCCCAATTTAGCATCACTGATAGTTCCAGTTCCAGAGAATCCTAGCATAGCATTAGCATGGGTGCTGTACATTTGCAGAGCTGCTTTAGAGAAGTTTGTGTGTTGTCTGTCCACTTGCTTGGTTGTGGTCCATACAACATTCCTTCAATTGCACAAAATTAACCCAAGTTTACAAAAAAAAAAAAGTTTTATATTCAAAGTTCTTATGTAAGCTTTGCTTCCTTTTGCAATGCCACATTGAAACAGAGGAGTTTTCTATTTAGTATTGGAAGATAACTCTCATTAAGAAAGGTTAGGATGGAAGATTACATTTAAGGAATTCCTGCTTGTTTGCCAGAGGAGTTGTGAACATTAGCCATTTGGCAATTAGAAAAACTGAACTGAATGTCTGTATATTAGGCAAATAGGTGAAAGTGATGTTTTCCCAATAGATAAATGATAACTAAGGACACCTGCTTCCTAGAGCAAAAACAGTGGGGGATGTCTCTCTGCCAGGGACAACTGTAATGCAGGCAGGAAATGGGAGATGACTGCTAGTTAGTGCATAGTACTGTTTGCTCTTTCACCAAGAGAGGTTGATCCTGTGAAAGATATTACTGCACCCACCTTTCTCTAATATCCTGGGACCAACACAGCTACAACACTGCAAACAAGTTGCTCTTAGGTCATTTTAGTAATGGGGTGAGTGTGATGATCTCTTTGGTAGAAACAGACTTTGCCAGTGCACATTTGATCCTGGGAACCATCAGCTACTCAGCAGAACCCACAATGATTGCTATTGTAGTCAAGTGCTACAGATAAATGAGATTCAGACAGTTAGGGACTCTGAAGATCAGAAACATCATCTGCAATTGGATTGGAGCCATTGCAGAGTGCAGTATACTGTTATGATGACGTGCTCTCTCCAGTTTCTCTCTCCAATGTAGGTGGGAACTGCATCATCACAGACCATTTGCAGCTTTTGTATAGCCCTTCTGGTCAGTATGTTGAGCATGTCCAGAGGTCTGGTCTGGAAGTTACAGAAGAATGGATTACCAGAGCCTGTCATCTTCACTTCAGAGAAGAGTAACTTTTAATACTGTAACAGATGGGAGAAAATAAATATTTGCCTCTTTTTTGCAGTTTGGTTATTTGCTGTGTTGGACAGTACTTTGTGTATAGACAGATTCACTGTTTTCCTTCTAAAATCAGTTAGTCAATTCCTCCTATTATTTGTGTAGGTCTTTCACATTGCAAAGATTTTTAAAAATTAAGATGGGGGCTGTGCCTGCGGACGGTCAACGTAAACAAAATGTCTCGTGGCCTGCCAGCAGATTATTCTGATGGGCTGCGTGCTGAGGGTTGCCACCCCTGATGTAAGGTATCTACAGAAAGTTTGCAATTTATTAAGACTCATAATCATTGTGGCTATATGTATGGATATTTAAAAAATAATATAATTATGTTAAAAGTATGCTTTACGTTCCTGGAGTAAAAGTTAGTCCCAGGGGATATGATGTCTCAGTGACCCATTCAAGCAGGAGGCAGTTGTCACCCCTATCTGGTTAGGTGGTGATGTACTGCAAGGTTCAGTTGTTCATCCTAAAGCAATTAATGGAAAACCATCAGAGAGAACTGCAAACAATCTAAACCACTTGGAGATGAAAAAGGAACATTACAACAGGATATGGGTTTGCCCTATCTATGAATAGACACACACAACACTCTGAGTCCTGGGTACCCTGAGAACTGTCACAGCACTACAAAGGTGCTCAGTGATAAATCCAACTTCATATGTTTTCTGGTAACATTAATAATTTTTCTATATATATATATTCAGATAATAAAGTTAAGAAAGCATGAAACAATATTTTCTGGAATATGTGTTTTCTTTCTGTTTCCCTTCACTCTCCTCTTCAATCTCAGCTGTGATCTCAGACACATGATAGCGTATGTGCCTTGAAAAATCAGAAGATGTAGTACCTGATTGAAGATGAACATATTTTCACTAATGGTGAATTTGGCTGGTGATTGTATCTAAGATCAGAACTGAATTTTATGGGCAAAATGCTTCTGAGTCATGCAGCAGACTCAACTCTGATATTCTGCTCTCCTTTCATGCTTCCAGTGAGAAATCTGCATATTTAGTGGGAGCAGAATAATGGAGTCTATTCTGCTGTACATAGTGGAGTGGTGAATTTTGTCTTCAGTCCATTCTCTATCACTGTGCAGCTCCTGGAATAATTCCAGAATTTGTCAGACAATGCAGAAGGATTCAGGAACTGTTCAAGAATCCCCAGTAAATTTATACAGTTATCTTGTTTGTTTTACAGGCCAAAATTAACTTTAAAAAGTTCCTCTTTTCCATCAGCTACAATCTGGATGAAGTGTTTTTTTTTTTTAACTGCTAATATGTCACCTTAGTTTCATCTTTTGGAAAATTTATGCTGGACAGTTTGAGTTGCCATAGAAAATAATCCATTAACATGAAAAAATTAAACATAAACACCTTGAATTTAAAGAGGGTAGACAAAGATAAAAGCTAATTGAAATCTGTTACTGAAAAAGAGAGAGACAATAGAGCTGAGCAGTGAAAACAATTTGTTTTCTCGAGTGATAAAACAGCCCATACTATTAAGGTATTTCCTTCATCTTTAGAAATACCGTATTATGATATTGTCCATTAAGTACTCTATTATTTTTCACAGTGCTGCTTTCACATTTAGTCAAACAAATACTAAAAGGCTGTCTGACTGAGCACAACTGAAAGCAGACAGCTTTCTGAAAGCTTACATTCTGGCCTGTATTTTCTTTATTGCATTTGATGTTTGTCTCCAGGGCTTTTTTATGTTGTTGCAGCTCCCATCTTGGCTACTGTTTTATCACTGCACCTTATTACTTTCCTCTTCTCATTTCAGAGAAAAAAAATCCAATAAAAATCTTTGTTTTTATTTTCTTCAAGTAAAGTGGAAGGAGCTATGGGAGGTGCTGACTCCAGGTTTACTTTTCAACATAGGTACCAATGGCTCCTAAAATCCAAATTTTATATACAGTACTATCTCCAATACTTGTTACTGCTTTGGCCACCAAAGCCTAAAGTTAATGGAATTTTATAAGTTATTGAAATTGATCTTGTAGTTTTTTCACTCAATCATAGAAATATAGGATTGGAAGAGACCTCAATAGGTCATCTTGTTCAATCCCCTGCACTGAGGCAAGACTAAGTATTAGCTAGATCATCCCTGACAGGTCTTTGTCTGAAAAACCTTCTTAAAAACCTCCAATGACGGAGATTCCTCAACCTCCCAAGGTAATTTGTTCTAGTGCTTAACTACCCGTACAGTTAGGAAGTTTTGATAAGAACAGGTTTAAAAATTTTATTAAGATGATGTTTAAAAAAAATGAAAGTGAACGGTACAGAATTTAAGCATAGAAGTTTCTGGTTATCAGGGAATAACATACAGATTATCATGCCTCTTGGAAAACCCTGCACCCCCATGTTCATCCTTATAATATGACTGTGTGGTATCCAATGCAAAGTTTGTCATGTTGAGTGTCTTCGGAAGGCTCATGATGCACTGAGCATTGTTGTTATAGGTTGTAATTTCATATATATATATATATATATATATAGTTATATATATATATATATATAGTTATATAGTTATATAGTTATATATATATATATAGTTATATATATATATATATATATATATATAGTTATATATATATATAGTTATGATGCTGAAAATGTGTCCTTATGGCTTAAAACAAGGCCAGGCAAAAACTCTCCAGGAGCAGAGGCCCAGGCAAAACTCTCTAAGAGCAGAGGGGCAGTTCACACCTCATCAGGGCATGTATGGGACAAACCCAGCCCAGCCTCACAGGAACAAAGGACACTGACATAGGCAGCAACAAAGGATCTGTTGGACAGTGAGTCACCTCCCTTCCCTTAGTCAGTTTGGGAGTATGATGAGGTAATGCTCACCTGACTCTGAAGGAGGGGTGCAAAACCAAGAAGAGGGAAGAAAGGACATGATAAAAGGGAGAGATGTTTGCCATGCTTGCTCTCGCTTCCATCTCCATCTACAGACACCACCACAAAGTGACTGAAGTGCTGATCAAAGGGGAGAGCCTGGCTGAAGGGCAACCAGCCAGCCTGTGGTGAGACGCATCTAAGTTTGTAAGGGCACTGAAAGTATTAAGATCAGCTTAGAATGTGTTTTGCCTTTATTTCATTTGACCAAATCCGACTTGTTATGCTTAGACTTATAAACACTTAAAATCTATCTTTTGTAGTTAATAAATTTGTTTGTTTATTCCACCCGAAGCAGTGCATTTGGTTTGAAGCGTGTCAGAGACTCCCTTTGGGATAACAAGCCTGGTACATATCAATTTCTTTGTTAAATTGACAAACTCATATAAGCTTGCAGCATCCAGTGGGCATAACTGGACACTGCAAGACGGAGGTTCCTAGGGTTGTGTATGGGACCGGAGATATTGGCTCGTGTCATTCAGTTGCACAATCCAAGCAGCGGCTGGCCAAAAGTGCTCACTCATGTAGCTGGGAGCAGCTTACATGCCAGAAGTTATGTGTGAACAGCCTAGGAGTGGGGGTTCTCACAGCAGAGCAGGGTAAGGCTGGCTCCCAGAGTTGAGGATTGGAGTGACCTAGCAGATCACCATTCCAGATAACACCAGGGGAACATTACTGGCTGACAACAAATATGTCCCCTCAAAAGGCACAGAGTTCTTATTTACTCACCCCACACTGAATTCAAGTGTCATAGAGGTGGCCAACCAGAGAGGGAGACAACAACAGTGTAGGTCCACCCCCTCTGATAAAGATGGTAAAAGACTAGACCTGTTTGTCTGCAAGGTCTATTCCTCCTCCACATTAATCAGAGTTGCCAGCTATGCCACAGTGCTGGCCAAATATAATCACAGGAACTATGGTAAATGTATAGATGTTATTAATGACATTCCGGGGGGAAAAAAAGAGAACCATTCAAATCATTGGTTTCCGAACAACAGCTTATAGCAAGGACAGTATTACAGGCATCCTTGGATACAGTGGACAAAGCAGCAAGATCCACTGCTACTGCTGTAGTCATCTTGGCTTTATGGTTGAACTCAGGGTTCCCACATGAAATCCAATCCACAGTGGAAGACCTGCCATTTGATGGTGAGAAGCTCTTTGCAGCAAAAACTAATGAGGTGTTACACACCATGAAGGACTCCTGGGTGACCCGTCACATGTTGGCATTTATACACCTGCCACAAAGCGGAGACAAAACAGGTACCAATCACCAACGAAACAGATATCAACCTTGCCCACAACAACAACATCGCCCATATTAACAACAAAGGCAGAGACAGAGACCACAAAGGTGCAGACCGCCACCATCATTGGTGTCTCAATCTTCTTCTTCAAAACAGAAAACCTGAAAGATTGGTTGAGGGTGTGAACGACTTCCCACTTATTATAGTGCTGACGACACTATCCATACATCTTTTTGGAGACTGACTCTTCCCCTTCTATCCAAGGTGGTATTCCATCACCATGGACAGATGGGCCCTAGAAACCATCAGCATGGCTATTCCATCTCATTTGTCTCTATACTTCCTCCCCAACACCGCTCCCCATGCCTCTTCATGGACCCTTCTCACAAGTACCTACTGCGTCAAGAGGTAAATCATCTGATACAACTAGGTGCAGTGGAAAAAGTTCACACTGAACACAGAGGGAAGGGTTTCTACTCCCATTACTTCTGCACCCAGAAGAAAAATAGGGGATGTTGACCCACCTTGGATCTCAGAAAACTAAACAAGTTTGTCAGAAGACAAAGATTCAGGATGGTCACATTAGTAACAATCATACTAGCACTGGAACAGGGGGACTGGTTTTCAGCCCTCGACCTACGAGATGCTTATTTTCATATTGCCACACACCCTGTCCAAATATTTGTGCCTGCACATGCGCCATCTGCAGGGCTGGTTAGCAACTGTCTACAGGCTGCACAAACACGGCTTAAACAGATGACTCGCAATACCACCCATAGTCAGGGAGTCTCTAATGTGGTGGACACAACCCAGCAACGTATGTTCAGGGATTTCATTCACACGGGATCACTGATACTCACAACAGACACCTCCCTCATAGGATGGGGAGCACACATGCAACGGTCCATGATACAGGGACAGTGGTCCCCTGAAGAAATAAGCCTGCACATAAATCTGTTAGAACTCCGGGCAGTTCGCAACACTTGCTTCCACTTTCTGTCTATGCTAAAGAATCAACATTCAAGTAATGACCGACAACATTGCTTGCATATTCTACATAAACAGACAGGGAGGAGCCTTATCACAGTCATTATGCACTGAAGCCATGAAACTTTGGACCTGGTGCATCTGTAACAATATCAACATCTCGGCCTCCTATCTGCTGGGATCTGAGAACACCACTGCATGCACACTCAGCAGACAATTTCATCACAATCACGAATGGGAGATGAATGACATGATATTACAAAACATTCCAACAATGGGGCCAGCCGGACATAGATCTCTTTGTGACAGATCGAAACAACAAATGCCTGCAATTCTGCTCCAGAGCAGGACTGGGACCCCGATTGATGGGCGATGCATTCCTACTAAAATGCCAAGCCCCTCTCCTATATGCATTTCCACCCATACCAATATTAATGAGAGTGATACACAAAGTAAGAACTGACAAAGCCAGGATCATCCTGATAGCTTCAAGTGGCCCAGGTAGATGTGGTATCCTTACCTAACATGGATGGCAGTATGTGCTCCAATCACTGCAGATGGACCTTCTATCACAAAACACAGGATGGACTCACCACCCAAACGTGGAGATGCTGTACCTGAAAGCATGGTTCCTCCATGTTTCATTCATGATGAACTAGCCTGCTTGGAACAGGTCAAGCATATCCTACTAAGCAGTAGAAGGTCTACTATTTGTAAAACTTACCTGCAGAAGTGGAAATGATTCACTACATGGTGCACCGACAAACAAGTCACTACGGTCTTCACACCTCTCCCTTTCATACTAAAAAAATCAGGACCATCTCTTAGTTTGACTAAAGAATACGTAGCCGCTATCAACGCCTTCCACCAAAAAATTGATGGCACAACACTATTTGCCCATCCAATCACTTCCTCAAAGGAATTCAGACAATCTACCCTGAACTGCACACACCCAGGCCATCATGGGACCTAAATTTGGTTTTAAAATACCTTTCTAGACTATCATTTGAATCCCTGACGACTTGCTCTTTACTACACCTATCCAAGAAAGTCACATTCTTCATAGCAATCACATTGGCCAGACGTGTGGATAAGATATGGGCATTCGTGGCATATACCATATTTTTTAAGGACAAGGTTACTATGAGGACACATCCAAAATATGTGCCCAAAATTTCTTCATCTTTCCACATTAATCAACCTATACACCTTCCCGCATTCTTCCCCAGACCACATGAGAATGCACAGGAAGCTAGACTACACCCCTTAGACATTAGATAGGCTCTGACATTTTACCTCGATAGAACCAAACCTTTTAGAAAATCCCCAAAACTATTCATATCGATCGCAGCACAATCCAAAGGAGACTCCATATCAGCGCAGAGACTATCAAAATGGATTTCGGGTTGTATTCACCTAGGTTATATAACTGGCATACAACTCTCACCAGAACACATTCTAGTAGATCAATGGCTTCATCCATACTCTTTCTTAACAATGTCCCACTCACAGATATATGTAGAGCTGCCACCTGGGCCTCTGAGCACATGTTTGCAAGACACTATGCAATTACACAGGGCCCAGAATCAAATGCACGGGTAGGCCTAGCGGTGCTATCCTCTATCAACCAACCAACTCCGAAGCCCCTTCCATCCTCATGAGGGCGCTGCTCTACAGTGGCTCTCCGGAAGTGGAGCATCTACAGGACATCACTGGAAGAAGAAGAGAAGGTTACTCACCTTGTGAAGTAACGGAGGTTCTTCGAGGTGTCCTCCCCCCATGGCTGCTCCATTATCCACCCTCCTCCCATCTATTTTGGAGTCTGTAAAAGTACTCTATGGTAGAGAAGGAACCGAGGGGTATGGGTCGCGCGCACAATGGGTGCCAATGGGGCCATGGGGTGCCAATGGGGCCATGACACAGGCATTGTGCATGCATGACCCGCACGGGCACTACTGCTGAAACTCTCCTAGCGAAGGCGCAGGGATGCACCAACACCTGAAGTGGAGCACCCACAGGGACACACATCTTGAAGAACCTCAGTTACTGCACAAGGTGAGTAACCTTTTTTTATTTATTTAAAACAAACAATAAAGTGGAAAAAAAATTTAATGTTTCCACTTTTGAATCTGATGAGAACAACATCCTGGTAGCACGAGTCTCTTGGAGCACAATTATTGGTATTACTATAGAATATAAATTGCCATTGGCAGGGTAGTCTAGAATTTTAAATAAGTAGAAGGAAAGCTAGTCTTTAGTTTTTGAATAAAGTTCTTTCCAAAGTCTACTAAAACACAGGAAATTACATCTAATATTTCAACCTGTTCTGTGGAGGACACTGATCCCCCTCACATTTGTATCACTTCCTATAATATCATACCTCACAATGTACCACTATACTTCTTTATATAGGCTCAGGGCTAATGTCATTGCTTCACATAAATCTGGTCTGTTAGGGTTTGTCTACACTGAAATAAAAGACCCGTGGCATGGCTGCAGGCTCAGCTAACTCAGGCATGCAGGGCTCAGAATGTTGGGCTAAAACATTGCTGTGTAGATCAGGGGTCTCAAACATGCGGCCCGTGGGGTTATTTTCTGTGGCCCGCGAGCTCCTCCCCCCCCGCATTTACCTAGAGCGGCTCGGGCCCGACGCGCAGCGGGGGCAGGGAAGGCTCCCTGCCTGCCTGCCCTGAGCCCCATGCCGCACCTTTCACTCTGACCCCCTGCCCTGAACCCTCTCCTGCTGCACCCCTCACAGCTCACCCCACAGCCCTGAGCCCTCTGCCACACCCCTCCTGCACCCTGACCCTGCCGCACCCTTCACCCCTCCTGCACCCCACACCCCAACTCCCTGCCCTGAGCCACTGCCACACCCCTCTTGTACCCCCTGGGGGCAGGGAGGGGGGTGGAATTGGGGTGGGGATTTTGGGGAAGGGGTTGGAATGGGGGCAGGGAATGGGCGGGGCCTAATGGAAGGGGTGGAGTGGGGGTGGGGCCGAGGGTGGTGCGGTGGGAGGTGTCAGTAATGCGGCCCTCGGGCCAATGTACTAGTTCTCATGTGGTCCTCGTCATCATTTGAGTTTGAGACCCCTGGTGTAGATGCTTGGTCTGGAGCCAGAATGTCTACACTGCAATTTTATAGCCTCGTGAGCCCGAGTCAGCTGCCACAGGCCAGCAATAGGTGTTTATCTGCTGTGTAGACATCTCCAGTGAAAACCCTTTGCCCCTGTGGTGGTCCCCTGGAAAATCCCCAGTACAGCCCTTCCTTTCCTCTTCTCTAGCCCTTCCTGTTGGAAGATCCTCAATGCCAACCCTTGTCCCCATAGGCGACATATGAGGTCACATGTCCCCTCCCCACCCCACCCCAATTTCTGCAATGGTGTGACTTGGGCTCAGTGCAGTTGAAGGGACATGCTTGGGAAAGGCATCAGCATCAAAGCACTCGCCCAGAGCAGGGCAGCAAGACTGGGCTGGCAGTACAGCGTTGCCAGATGGGGTGCAGAGAAGCCTACTGAGTTGCATCCCTTCCTTGTGGCCAGCAGCCGCAGTTACCTGCTTGAGTGTGTGTCTGGATTAACCTGCCTGGAGCTTGGGGAGTCAGTTGGGGCAATGGGGAGGGTAGGCAACATTGCCTGGGAGAGGGGTGGGGAGCCCAGGGAGGCAGCAGGGGTGATGAGTGGGTGGCTGGGGGAGGCAGGGGCAATGGGTGGGGAGTTGGGGGTCAGGGCACCAAAATACAAATTTGCCTAGGGCACCATTTTCCCTAAGGCCAACCCTGACTAGGCTGACTTTAAGGGTGGGTGAGCGCCCAGGGTTCCATGGTCAGGGGGGCGCTGTGGTCAAGAGGGTGTTGCTGGAGGGTGCCCTGGCAGTCACCAGGAAGTTGACTGTGCGGTGAGGAGGGAGTCTGCCATTGTGCTCCCCCACTATAAGCAGTTACTAGTTGCCTATGCTTGTCCCCTGTCCCTTGCCCCTAGAACATATCCTGTTGGGAAATCCTCAGCACCAAACCCTCATTTTCCTCCAGTCCTGCCTGTTGGTGGATCCCAGTGCAAACCCTTAGCCTCTGATTCATTCAGCCCTGGTCTTATGCAATCACCTGTCCTAGAGAAATGCGATCCAACAGCTGTTAGCGCTGGGACACGTGCTGGTTTTGTACGGGTAGACCTATGTCAGTTGGGGAGTGACGTTTTTCTATCCTGACACAGCCCCTAGTGTGGACGCGGTTAGACCAGTACGAAGGTGCTCATGCTGCTCCAGCACAGCGCCTTCCCCAAGTGTAGCCACCCCGGCTATCCCCACGCTCTGAGGTGGTACAACCCGCCCGTATAGACGCGGCCTACCGGCCACTCTCATACTGACACGAACACGGTGGCCCGGACGCGTTCAGAGCTGCCCCGCGCTCTCCACGTTTCTGTGTTTGTGTGCGACACGCGGAAACAAACTTGACGAGTGATCACTGATGCGCATGCGCAGCTTTCTCCGGCCCCCTGCCCCCGATTTTCTTCTACGCACGCGCAGTGTGTCCCGGGACTCAGCGTATTATCTGCGCGTGCGTCAAACGGGAACCATCCACTCTACCTCGGCCCCTTTTGACCTTTCCCTTAGTTTCCGGCCGGAAGTCATTCACAACCCACCTCCGGGGCCTTAGCCACGCTTCCGGTGTTCCATTTTTCTCTTTCCGGCCGGCGTGGGGGCAGCGTCTCTCAACATGGCGTCTCGCAAGGAAACCACGGTGGCCGCTAGCACCGGCTCCTCCGCAGCCGCCAGCAAAGCCAGGAGCAAGGCGGCCCCGGGGGACTCGGCCGTCAAGCAGGTGCAGATCGACGGGCTGGTGAGTAAGCGGAGCCGGAGGGGAGGGTCTGTGCGGCCGCCTGGCCAGGGCCGCGTGGGGGCCGGCGGCAGCGCGGTTTGTAGAATCGCCTCTGCGGGGAGAGTCGGTTTTCAGCACCCCCGCCCCGGGGGGGATGGGCGTTTTCGTGTGTCCCGGGGGTTGGGGGGAAGGCGGAAGTGGCGCTGCAGAGGTGGACACACGTGCGGCCGCTTGGTCAATTTCACCATCATAGGATTTTAAAAACCATAAATTTTATGATTTCCGTTATTTAAATCTGAAATTGCACAGTATTGTAATCGTAGGGGTCCTGACCCAAAAAAGAGGTTTTTTGGAAGGGGGTTGCGGTATTGCTACCCTTATTTCTGCGCTGCTGCCAGCAGCGCTGCCTTCAGAGCTGGGCAGTTGCAGAGCAGTAGTTGCTGGCCAGAATCCCAGCTGTGAAGGCAGAGCCACTGCCAGCAGCAGTGCAGAAGTAAGGGTGGCATGGTATGGTATCGCATTGCCACCCTTATTTCTACGCTACTACTGCCTGCAGAGCTGTGCCCTCAGTCAGCAGCCGCCACTCTCCAACTGCCCAGCTCTGAAGGCAGCAGCACAGAAGTAAGGGTAGCATGGTATGGTATTGGCACCCTTACTTCTGCACTGCTGCTGGCGGGGCGCTGCCTTCAGAGCTGGGATCCTGGCCAACATCTGCCACTCTTCAGCTGCCCAGCTTTGAAGGCAGCACAGAAGTAAGGGTAGCAGTACCGCAGCCCCCCTAAAATAACCTTGTCACCCCCCACACACACAAAACTCCTTTTTGGGTCAGAATCCCCAATTTGAGAAACGCTGGTCTTCACAATGAAATCTATATAGGATAAGGTAAAAGCACACAAAAGACCATATTTCATGGAGGGAGCCCAGATTTCACAGTCCATGATGCATTTTTCGTGGCTGTGAATTTGGTAGAGCCCTAGGTATTGGGAATGGAATCTGTTGCGACCCGCTACCTGGGTCTAGCGCCTGTTTAGCATACTAACGGTACAAATAAAACATAGAATCACAGGATTGGAAAGAACCTCCAGAGTTCTTCTAGTCCAGTCCCCTCCACTCATGGAAGGACTAAGTATTCTCTAGATTATCTCTGACAGGTGATTGTGTAATATGCTTTTAAAAATCTCCAGAGATTCCATAAGCTCCCTAAGCAATTTTTCCAGTGCTTCACTACCCTGACAGCTAAGAAGTTTTTCCTAACGTCCTACCTAAACCACCCTTGCTACAATTTAAGCCCATTGCTTCTTGTCCTATCCTCAGAAGTTAATGAGAACATTTCCCCCCCCTCCTCCTTGTAACAGTCCTTTATGTACTTGAAAACTGTTATCATGTCCCCTTTGTCTTCTCTTCTCCACAATAAGCAAATCCATTTTTTTCAATCTTCCCTTATAGGTCATGTTGTTTTGACCTTAAATAATTTTTGTTGCTCTTCTGTGCACTTTCTCCAATTTGTCCATATCTTTTGTGAAGTGTGGCACCCAGAACTGGACGCAGTTAGTACTCCAGTTGAGGCCTAATCAACGTGGAGTAGAGCCGGAAGAATTACTTCTCGTGTCTTGCTTACAACACTCTTGCTAGTACATCTCAGAATGATGTTTGCTTTTTTTGAAACAATTTTACACTGTTGACTCATATTTAGCTTATGGTCCACTATGACCCCAGATCTCTTTCTCCAGTATTCCTTCCCAGGCAGTTATTTCCCATTTTGTATGCAACTGATTGTTCCTTCCTAAGTGGAGTACTTTGCATTTGTCTTTATTGAATTTCATCCTTCTTACTTCAGACCATTTCTCCAGTTTGTCCAAATCATTTTGAATTTTAATCCTATCCTCCAAAGCACTTGCAACATTTCCTAGCTTGATATTGTTCGCAAACTTTACAAGTGTACTCTCTATGCCATTATCTAAATCATTGATGAAGATCTAGAACAGAATCGGACCCAGAACTGATTCCTGCGGGACTCTGCTTGATATGCCCTTCCAAGTTGACTGTGAACCACTGATAACTACTCTCTGGGAATGGTTTTCCAATCCTTTATGCATCCACCTTATAGTAAGTAGCTCCATGTAGGTTGTATTTTCCTAGTTTGTTTATGAGAAGGTCATGGGAGACAGTATCAAAAGCCTTATTATAGTCAAAATATACCACATCTACCCCTTCCTCCCTATCCACAAGGCTTGTTATCCTGTCAAAGAAAGCTATTAGGTTGGTTTGACACTATTTGTTCTTGACAAATTCATGCTGATTGTTACTTATCACCTTATTATCTTATAGGTGTTCACAAATTGATTGCTTAATTATTTGCTCCAGTATCTTTCTGGGTACTGTAGTTAAGCTCACTGGTCTGGACTTTTGCTGTATACCCCTGATTAAAACTTTGTGTGTGGGGGGGGAGGCGGCTTGGGAGGGAGGCCCTGGAGGGTGCCATGGGCGCTACAGATGCTGGGGAGTAGGGGTCGTGGCCTGAGGGGGCACCACAGATGCTTGTGGGTGGTCGCAGCCCAGGGAGCACGGGGCTGGGGCAGGTTCCCTACCCAGCTCCTGGGAAGCGGCAACCCTAGCTCCATATACTGCCTCCGCTCTGCCCCAAGCCCCGGTTCTGCAGCTCCCATTGGCTGGGAACTGTGGCCAATGGGAGCTATAAAAAAAATTAATTAATGGAGATATCCTATCTCCTAGAACTGGAAGGGACCTTGAAAGGTCATCGAGTCCAGCCCCCTGCCTTCACTAGCAGGACCAAGTACTGATTTTGCCCTAGATCCCTAGGTGGCCTCCTCAAGGATTGAACTCACAACCCTGGGTTTAGCAGGCCAATGCTCAAACCACTGAGCTATCCCTCCCCCCGCTGCAGGGGGGGGGGGTGCCTGCAGGCGGGAAAGCATGTAAAGCTAGGAGCTGAGTTCCTGTTGCCCTTCCGGGGAGGGCCCCCCTCCTCCCAGGTAAGCACTGCCCAGCCCTAACACACTCCTCTCCCCTTCCCGCCCACCCCCCACACACACACTCAAACTCCTGCTGCTGGGGGGTGGGGAGGGGCGGCCCAAGACTGCCCCAGCAGCGTCCGGTGCACCTGGCCATGGGGCTGCCCGAGCCTGATCAGGCAGCCCCCAGGTCAGGCGCACCGGCCGCTGCAGAAGTCATGGAGGTCACGGAATCCGTGACAAACACGGAGCCTTAATTATACCTTTCCATTACTGTTCCAGAATCACAAAGTGTAATGAGTGACTGGGTGAAGGGAGGTAAATCTGCCCATTAAAATAGTGACAGGTTTCAGAGTGGTAGCCGTATTAATCTGTATCAGCAAAAAGAATGCGGAGTACTTGTGGCACCTTAGAGACTAACAAATTTATTTGGGCAAAGTGGGTTTTAATCCACGAAAGCTTATGTCCAAATAAATTTTAGTCTCTAAGGTGCCACAAGTACTCCTCATTAAAATAGTGTTTTTGATTTTTGTGCTTGAGAAGGGACTCTTCCAAATGTGAAATGAGTGTAAACCATTGCAGTATTCTCTTCCTGTCTCTGCAGACATTTTGCAGTGTTGGTGGGGCTAGTAATAGCTTTCTTAAACTGCAGAAGTGTGAAAACTGAGGAGAGTCCGCTAAATACCATGCTGCCGCTGCTTGGGAAAGCTGAGAGCAACAGCAGAGGCAGCTACTTGAGCTGTTTCTGGGAGAGAAGGATCCTGGAATTCCCACTAGATCAGGGGTTCTCAAACTGAGGGTCACGAGCTGCCAGACTCCACCTCAAACCCGGCTTTGCATCCAGTATTTATAATGGTGTTAAATATATAAAAACGTTTTTTAAATATATAAGGGGGGAGGTTGTACGTAGAGGCTTGCTGTGTGAAAGGGATCACCAGTACAAAAGTTTGAGAACCACTGCACTAGATCCTGAGATCTTGAAAAGATTCATGGCATCTTTGTCTATAGCAGTGGTTCTCAAAGTTTTGTTCTGGTGACCCCTTTCACACAGCAAGCCTCTGAGTGAACACCCCCTTTAAATATATTAAAAAGTGTTTTTAATTTACAACACCATTATAAATGCTTGAGGCAAATCAGGGTTTGGGGTGGAGGCTGACAGCTCGCGACCCCTCATGTAGTAACCTCGCGATCCCCTGGGGGGGTCTCAACCCCCAGATGGAGAACCCCATATCTATAGTAACATGAGAATTCCCCCTATTGGATCAAATGCTTAAGAGGAAGGTGTGAGAACCTTGCAGTAGAAAAATGTGGGATAATCTGCTCCTTTTGATGATGATTGTTGTGTGTATTATTGTAGCATTTAGGCGTCCCAGTCCTGGACCAGGACGTGTTTATGTTAGGTCACATTCTGAACTCAGATAGGTTGAGCTCTGAAGCAAGAGGTCAAATGCCTCCAGAAATATCCCTTCAGGAAGTTTTGTTATAATTATGACAGATACGGATATCAAAAACGTTCAGAGAAATATCCAACCCCATTTTGAATGTTGCTAAATTCTTGGTCTCGGTGAAGGCAGGATACAAGAATGAAAGTTACTACCAAAAAAATGAAATATCTCTTCTAGAACCACTTCATGCAATATTACAAAAGCCTTCCATTATATTCTTTCATTCTGTTTGAGTAAACAGTCTTCGTTACTCTCTCCTAAGCATTTTGTTGTATTTTATCTTTCTCCTTTTATAACATTTCTGATTATGGTCAGAACAGAATGAAGCTTGCTAGAATCTTTCACTGGGGCAAAGTAACTTAGAGAATCAGTCCTCTGATCTCCATAGTGCAGAGATTTATTTGATATTGGGTGAGAGGGCATCAGGGAGTCAGAACTTCCTCTTTCTCAAACTGCAGCTTCCCTAGTCCAAGTGTAAATCAGAGCAGCCACATAGCTGCTTTAGGATATATTCCTGCCCTAAGAGTTTACAATTTAATAAATATTAAATAAGAGTAACCTTTGGAAAGTGTGCATACTGTTTGTGTAACAAACATTCATACGTTAAGAAGGGAAACATTAATCTCTCTCCGTTAATATTTGTTTGATATGGTTACATCGCTAGCTGCACCTCTATCCATTTTCTGGTCTCTGAGTACACCCCCTCAGGCCTCATGTCTTTGCTTATCATGGGGCGGAATTCCGCAGTTCACCCACTCTTAGCTACAGTACCATGTGTATGATCTGTGCTTACCTAGCAGGTCTGACTGGGTTTGGCATCTGTTGTTCTTCCCTTCAGGAGTCTGTGACCAGTGCTTTATATAATGACCAAACAGCATTTTAAAAACAAAGTATTGTTTATTTTGCAGTAGGAACAAATATTTTAGAGAGGATTCAAAAACAGCATGTCTATCTTGCTATCAGGGATGGTAAGCCTTTTGGCAACCTAATTTCTTCAGACACCGGAACAGCTGCTTGTGTCTCAGTGTTGGTCGCTGGAATAACTCCTCTGAACAACTACCTTCCTCTCCTATGAGGGACGCTTTCTTTTTCAACAGCCAGAGTTCCTGTGACATTCTGTGTTCCTGGGCTTTGGTCCTTCTGGACAAAATTAGTTGTGCAGGTTGGTTGGGGAGGAGGAAAAATCTTCAAAGCTAATAGTTTGGCCGTTGTCCCTTAACTGTCAAGTGTCTGCTGCAGGGTGATTGTTCTTGAGGTATTTAATTCCTTCTTGGTGGTTTGTTACAGCCCACTATTAAACTAATCCATACAGTAAACATCCCAATAACCAGGCCAACATACAATATTCATAAATTACTGTAGAGCAGCTCCAGAGTTGCTACCTCAATACTGTTTCAAATATTTTTTTGATTTTACTTGAATTTCAGTGGTTTATTTTAAATCGTGTTGTACTTTTATAGTGGCTTCCATTTAAGGATCTTTAAGTCCTTTGTAGGCATTTAAGAATAAATCCTCAGGACTTCACTGAAAGGTAGGTAGTTATTTTTAGCTTAGGTTGCAAGTTCATTGGGACAAGCACTATTCTTTGTTTGTTTGTTTATGTAGTGTCTATTGCTGTGGGGCCCTGACCTCTATGTACTACTGTAATATAAATAATTATTAGTAGTAATTTCCCTTTTACAAATGGGAGACCTGAGGTGCAAAGACAGCTTTGCCTACGTTCACAGAGGTAGAAATGATCTAGAAATAGGACCTATATTTGACTACCTATATTTTAACAAAATAACTGTAATTTTATCTTCACCTTTTTTGTCTTCAGAGGTGTTCCATCCAGAATACTATTGGGTAGAACCATCAAGTTTCACTTTTTCCTAGGGGGAAAAAAATCATTCATTATTCTTTAACTCAATATGCTGTTCAATTTGAAAACCAGAGAGCCATAGTAAGATTGAAAACACTGCAAATTATAAATAAACTGGCATTTTAAAGTTGTTAGACTGAGCTATTATCACTGATTGAATTCTGAAGGCCTAATGTGATAAATCACACTTTTGATTAACAGCATATAAAAGTTGGAAATCTTGAACAAATAATTGTATATGTGCAAAAAGGTGTCTCTCCCACCCTCTTTAAATGTAAAAATACAAGTTCTGTTTACATATTTGGCATTATTCATCTGGTAATCCATGAGTTTTGATGCAAACAGTATTCCTTTCTCATTATGTTGAATTGATTTATAAATTGGGCATTTGAGAGTCTCTAGCTGACAAAGTTCCAGCTACTGGGGATGCATTATAACTACACTGACTTGTACTTTTGGTAACTTGTACAAGTACTTGATTTAATTGTTTTATAAAAACAATTCATCTATTTGACTAAAGCAGTTTTAATAGTTGTGCTTTTCAAGTGGTCAAAGGCATTTGGGCTTTAGTTTTATTCTTCACACCATGCAGATGACTTTTGGATACACAATGTACCTTCATTTTGTATAATGTCTTTGGTATGATTTTGTTATTTTAATCCAGTCCCGAGCAGAGATTTGGCTGAATTAATGAAAAGTTGTTTGATTTAAGGGGCCCTAAGCTGAAGAAGAGGGAAACTGAGGCAGTGCACCTGCAGCTCGACCTCAGGCCATGAGGGAGTGCTCAGGAGATGACCAGTCAACTTACAGTTATCAAAAACACACTTAAAGTGCTGTCTCACTTTTCTTCCAAAATAGAGGTGAAATTTTTAAGTAGTGTTACATAGTCATGTTCCTTTTGGTAGCCTGAGGAAAAAGATACTTTGGTCCCTTAAAATATCTGCAGACTAGTTATGATAAACCATCTGTTTCACCTTGCATTTAATTGTGATGCTTGGGGTATCTTTCCCAGACCTGAAGAATAGCTCCGTGTGGCTCGAAAGTGTCTCTCTCTCATCAGCAGGAGTTGGTCCAATGCAAGATATTATCTCACCACCTTGCCTCTCTAATAGCAAAAACTGGGCATTTACTTCTGGAATACTGCAATATAGTTTTCTTTAATAGTACTCTCTTAATTTCCTGTTTGCCTGCAGTATTTCCATACACTCCCACGAAATCCATGAATATAATTAAAGGAGATCTTGGTCCTTAGAGCTGAGAAACTAACTTCTTTTAAAATCAGTATGGATCGCTTCAGAGTGGAAAATAGTTGCTACTACCGGGTATTGATCTATACTAGTTATTTCATGAAGATTACTTTCAATATGACCAATCTTTAAGTGACAGCAATTCTTTTCAAAGCATCACTTTCAGCACTCTGTCTTGATATTTCCACCTCTTAAAACCAGGAGATGGAGGTGTATTCCCCTCTCCCACACCACCTACACTCGTGGATTTGGATGATACCTTTTTTACCTTGTCCCACATCCTATTTTTAGTCAGTTCTATAGCCATTGGCATTTGATAGAATGTGTTTTATTGTGTAACCTTAATTCTGGCATTTGATAATTTTTCTGAATGTTTGACTTGACACACTTATCTTTTGTTTAGTGTAATAGTTTTGCAATTCATATGGGCCCTGATCCTGTAAACAATTACACACTTGAGTAATTTTATTGGTTTGTGAAAATGTTAGTTGCCCCAGCTGAGAGACTTAGCACAACCGCCAAAGTTCTACTATGTTCACTTGCTTTCATACAATTGTTTAATAAAGAGTTTTATTTACTAATAAAGAGCCTCCTATGCATACTTCTGGAATTCTTTGATGCTCAACACTAATGCCATTTCCAATAACCAATTTAAAATACAACACTATAAAGCATGTAGATGCAAGAGGTCATATCCCTGAAGAAGAGAAACACATTCTAGAAATATCTCCATACTTTGAAGTAAATTATAAGGCTCTGTTAAGTCCACTCTGTTTCCTGATATTTTTAATGGTAGGAAATGAAATGTGATTAGGAAATTGAAGCATTAGCATACCAGATTACTTGATATGGAATTGATCCTTCACACACTTCAGTGAGACTATTTGCATTGAGAAAAGGCAGGATGGTGGCAAATGTTCATTATTCTTTTGAAAGGGTCTCTTGTATTGGGTCTTTTGATCCAATGTAGTACAAAGCAGAAGTTGCACAAATATCCCGAAATACAGTAGTGTGATCAGGTGAAACAGTGGATCATATACCTAGATAGAAGAATACAAATGGGCACATAATGCCAAGAACATGTTTGCTTAGATTTCATTTCTACTCTATGGTAAACGCAACTGAGGTTTACTTTCTATGGCCCTGTGTCATTGACAGTACTTATAAAATCCTCACTGGATCAGGAACAGGCACAAACAAGCTGGGATCTTTTTAAATCAGACATTGAGACTAACGCCAGGGATGATATTGGAACACTCTCATCATGGAGTCCCAGATAAATAGCTGAAATGAAGTAGTTAACTGTCACACAAACAATGGCTAAAGTTTTAAAACTTGTATGCCTAAAGTTAAATATATGTGACTTGGTTTTTCAGAACTGCCAAGCACCTGAAACTCCTATTAAAGTCAGTTGACACTGTGGGTGCTCATTTATTTGGGGCCTACCTCTGAATTTAGGTGAGTAGCTGTAGGGGCTTTTTGTTGCTTTGATCTGCTGGTTGAGTTAATCTGTTATCTATATATGACTAGGCTGCTGGCTGAGTTAACAAATTACCTGTATATGAGTTTTCAGTGCTACTAGGTGGCCATCATGTTGTAATTTCAATTGTTAAGACACCTAGAACTTTTTTTGTATTATTTTTTATTTAAGTAAAAGTTTTAGGCACCAAAATATTTCAATTTTGGCCAATGGGTATATTTTTTTCGGAGAACTTCGGATGTTATTGTAGGCCTTATCTATACTAAGTGTTTTTTGTTTGCAAACCCCCAGTGTAGATGTACTGGGCTTGTGTAAGACAGGACTTACGAGGTGCTGATCAGACCAGGAGAGTGGTATGCTGGTACGCGCTCCAATACCCATTCCTGGGCTGAAGCAGCTGCATGTGTAGTTCCAGAGGGTGCTTGGGAGCATCCTAAGGTTTACATGTATGCCATGAGATCAAGAACGACTGTATCATAGACCATTTCAATGTGAAGGCTGATGTCACAGAGTACAAGGAATCTGGAGGATTCTAGTAGCATGGTGGGCAGCAGCTCTGTGAATCCCTCCAGGAGTTGACAGGGTTTTCATCTGGAAGTCTGTAAGCTACTAGATGTCCTAGGTTGTTGTTGTTCTTTGCCTCTCAGATGTGTGTGCATTAAAATGTTTTTGTTTCTGTAATGGAATGTTTTCTGCATCTGAGGGGAACAGGATTGTTGTTCCACCTCTCTTCTCTTTTTCTGCTGTGTTCTGGAGTCTCTTGGCTTGTGATGTGTCAAGTACCTGTGTGTGCTACGATAGGGTCCTTTGTTGTTTAGAAGGATAGCCCCAAGAACAGTGATATCAAACATACTTGGACCTGTCTCTCTTCCATCTCTTCCCTTTCTCTTCATACATACTTTTGCCTCCTCCCTCTTCATCTTTCATTGTTACTAGTAAGCATCATCTTCCCTAGTCCAGCAAAGCGTGTGTACCATCAATACAGCAATGAAACAGGCTTTATAGAGTTCTGTCAAATGCACAAAGTCAACATACTGGAAAAATTTCTGTTTTTTCTTCACTGAAAGGGGTTAGCGTTAGGTGTTAACATGTTATAACTATTTCCTTTGAAGAAAGAAATGTTTTTGAAGCTGAGTATGTTGATTCACAGTGCTATTTTAGTGTGATGCTAGCTGAGTATTTTTTAGCATTTCATAGTGTTCTGCAGTATATAATACACCTGTCTGTACTCATGCATTGTATCTTTGAGTTGTATAAATGACAGGTAGTAGCACCAATCAGAGTGTGCTAAAGACTATGGTGCACAGGACCAATAGTACTGCTCTCCTGGGTCCCTGCTTCTCTTTTTGTCTTGCACATTCAGTCACGGTGGCACAGTCCTGCTCCTTGACTGTAAGAATAGTTCAGAAAACAAAAGCCAATGAAAAGGAGCAGGAAGTCTTACTTGTGCAAACCCACTTTTGGACACACCAATGGGGTCAATTTTTTTTTTTTTTCTGCAGTCCTTGAATGAGACAATATGAGATGGCTGTTTATCTGGGATTCTTCAAGTTCATGGTCCATTAGCAGGTCCTCTAATGAACTAGCCTCAGTAGCACAAAAAGCCTATAGTGGGGGAAAGAAATTCTGTTTCTACTATTCTAAGGGCTTGTCTAAATAGGAAAGTTATACCAGTATAAGCTAAAGCTATGACTACACTTCAAATGCTAGTGCTGTCCACACTGAGGCCTTGGCTACAATGGCGCTGTACAGCGCTGCAACTTGCTGCGCTCAGGGGTGTGAAAATGCCTCCCCCCCCCCCCCGAGCGCTGTAAAGCGCCAGTGTAATCAGAGCCCGCAGGGCTGCACGCTCGCTCGCTCGCAGCGCTGCAAGCTATTCCCCTCAGAGAGGTGGAGTACATACAGCGCTCGTAGCGCTGGCGGCGCGATTACACTCGTGCTTCACAGTGCTGCCGCGGCAGTGCTGGGAAGTCCCAAGTGTAGCCAAGGCCTGAGTGTTAGGTTGGCTTAACTGTTCTGTTCGGTGCGCGTGTGTGTGTGTATACACTTCACACCCCTGAGTGACACAGCTGGATCAACTTAACTTTTTAGTGTAGATCTGGTCTAGAAGATGTGAATTTAAGGGCTTGGCTACACTTGCAGATGTAGAGCTCTGAGAGTTAAACGAGCCTTCGGAGACCACAGCAGGGAAAACGCTGCTGTGTGTTTACACTGTCAACTGCAAGCGCACTGGCGTGGTCACATTAGCAGCTCTTGCAACGCCACAAAGAGCAGTGCATTGTGGTAGCTATCCCAGTGTGCAAGTGGCTGCAACGTGCTTTTCAAATGGGGGAGGGTGGAGTGTGACAGGGAGTGTGTTGTGTGTATGTGGGGGGAGAGACAGTGTGTTTTGGGGGCCTGAGTGTGTCAGCATGCTGTCTTGTAAGTTCAGACAGCAGCAGACCCCCGCCCTCCCCCCATACTCACAAGAGCAGCATTCCACATAATGGTTTGCTTTGTCCTGGAGCAGATAAGCATGCCGGCTGTCAGAAACAGAGCTTTGAAAGGGGATATTCACATGCCTGCAGCTGATTTCAAAACAATGAGAAGAGTGGCCACTTGACGTCAGGGGGTAATGGGACGCTTCCGGAGTGCCAATCACAGTGCAGTAATGCAACACCTTGTCCACACTGACGCCCGGGTGTTTCAGCCGGGGCGCAGCAAGCTTTATGCTTCTCATGGAGGTGGATTACCAGGAGCACTCCAGCTACAGAGTCCAGGCGCTCTACGTGCCTTGCCAGTATGGACACATCGAGAGTTAGGGCTGCTTTAATGCGCTCTAACTTGCAAGTGTAGCCAAGCCCTAAATAGATGTAGTTACACCAGTATAACTCCCCAAGTGGACACACTTATACTGGTATAAAAGTGGCTTTTTTCAGTTTAACTGTTGTTGCTTTGAAGGAGGTTTAAGCTAAACCTAAAAAAAGACACACTCAAGAGTATCCGCACAGGGAATTATATCAGTTTAACTGTATTGGGTAACTGGTAAATATCTCCTGTGTAGACAAGTCCTAAGTGTTTCTGTGGAACTTGTGTTACCATCACTACTTTCTAGCCTCTCCAATAGCTAAGGTCTTTGACATGAGGACATAAACAGTACCTCTGAGTCAGTCTCCTGCTTCTGAGATAGAGGTTGCTGCCAAGGCCAAATCAGCTGCTACTTCACCACTCAAAGGCATTTGTCACTTAAAATAAGGTGAACACAAACAGGGTATTCACTTTGAAGGAGACCCAGTTTTTAATGAAATTTATTCCATATTTGTACATATTCAGGTATGCTGTAAAAGATTCAGTTGCATAGTTGGTGAGTGACATGATTTCATAGTCTTGGAATTCTGCAGATATGAGGCTGCAGATTGTTTCTTGTGCACTATTAGAATCCGCTATGGAATCCTACTCTTGTTGCCAAAATTGGTCCTTGGGAATTGCAGAATTTCATATGCTTTACTTTTCAACTTGTATAATGTATTATCTTAATTTTCTAACATCAGGCATGGTTGGTATACAGTACTGGGGCATGGATGCACTTGTGTGCCCACCCCCACATGGGTTTTTGAATTTATGTAGGGTCTAAAAAAAGCTTTGATATTGGTTGACTCTGACTGCATAAAAGTCAGCCTCCCTGCTTCCATTTTTGTATCTGTAAAATGGGGGAAATATCTACATCCTGGTTCTGAGGATGAAAGCTTTAAAAAGTGTCTTGTAGTTGGAAAAACAGTATAAACCAGGGGTGGCCAACCACACTTTTCAGAACTTAATATGCGGCTCCTTGTATAGGCATCAACTCCGGAGCTGGCGCTACAGGCCCCAACTTTCCAATGTGCTGGGGGGTGCTCACTGCTCAACCCCTGGCTCTGCCACAAGCCCAGCCCCATTCCACCCCTTCCTGTCCCCTCCTCTAAGCCTGCAGTGCCCTCGCTCCTCCCCCCTCCCCTCAGAGCCTCCTGCATGCCACAAAACACCTGATTGGGAGGTGCGGGGAGGGATGGGGAGGCGCTGATCGGTGGGCGGGGCTGCCGGGGTAGGTGGGAGGTGCTGGGAGCAGGGTGGGGGAGCTGTTGGGGGGCTGCTGACATCTTACTGTGGCTCTTTGGCAATGTACATTTGTAAATTCTGGCTCCTTCTCAGGCTCAGCTTGGCCACCCCTGGTGTAAATGCTAAGAGTTGCTATTAGAACAAAGTTGGAGCTTGTAAACAAGCTGTAGGAGTGCAGTGAGGGAATATATACCGAAAGGTTATATCATTGATAAGTGTACAACATTGAGGAGTTCAATAAAAGAAAAACATCTGGTATCATTTGGCACTATGAAACTAATGCCCTGACAAAAGGAATTAGTGTTTTGCCTAAGGGCAATGAACAGTGTTACACTTCAAGGCTCAAAGGCGAAATATCATTTGACAATAGCTTTTCCTGTTTGGAAAGAAAGTTGGCACACTCCCCTTCTGTGTGCTGCTGTGGTCAACAGTTGGGCTTCATTCCTTTCTGCACTTGTGATGTGTATGTCAGACTGGTCTCCTGCATTGTAATTATGTGTGCATAGCTGCTGAACAGGCTGATTATGGTCTGATCTTGGTGCTTATTTGCTGGCTGTTACTTTGCTACCAAGATGAAGAATGTGCATTTTCACTTTTTTTTTTAAATCATTGTTTTGCAGTTATATAATACTTTTAATCTTCAAAGTATTTTAAATTAATCTCTCATCACTACTGTGAGCATGATCTCCATTTTATGCTACTCTGAAACCTGTCATTTTATAGATGGGGAAACAGGCAGAGAGCTTGAGTAATTTGACTAGAACAGCAGAGGGAGTTTGCATCAGTAAAGACTGGAAATGCGGACATCTAATGCGTATTCCCTTCCACACTAGAACATTAAGGATGCACATTTGGCGTTCTCCTGGCATTGTTACAAAATTGAGTGTCTACAATGTTTGTGAGCAGAGTGGCACAATGCAGGGAAAAGAGAGACAAAATATAGCAGACAACTGGCAAAATAGTGTAGTACCTAACCTGGGTCCTGAAAAGTCTGATGTATTTAGGTCTGTAGTACAAAACAAATGCAGTTTTATATGCCCAAGAAAAATGTTTTCTGTTAATTAAATTTGGCAAGAACACTTATACTTGGAACAAATAATAATAATATTTTTTCAAACTGTTTTAAAGGCAGCTTATTTTCAATTTTTTGTTGTTGCTTAGGTCCAAAGCTTTCTTCTAAAGTAACTCCCAATCTTGCTCTGCCACAAATAATATTTTGGATCCAGTTTAAATGTTTCTCTTCTCTACTCCCCCCCCCCCACCCCAAAATTGCCCTCTAGACAAAGATGTGATTGTCAACATAACTCTGCCACATTTTATTTCATGTAGTGTTAAGATTATAGATGTGTATACTTTTTGTTTTTCACTAATGCTTAGCAATTCTATGAGTACTTCCAGTATTTAGCAAATAATAATAAATTTATTGAATTCTGAATTAGTAAAATGGGCAGCTCAGCTTACTGTTGTAGAATCAATAATTTAGGCAAGTTTTAAGATATATTTGGGAAATTATTTTTTTAGATATGCTTAGTAACTGCTAGATGTTTCCTTTTGTGTTTAGGTAAGCCCATTGCCTGCAACAATATGCCCATAGTTAAAAATACTCCTTTAAATTGCCTTTGTGTTTAACCGTACACATCATTGTGCCTTGATGTGTAGTGAAATACAAATGCTATTTAAATTGAAATATTAGAGATATTGATTAAGCATATTGAAATGCTCTGACTACAGCCTGATGAGTATTAGCATTGTGGTATGAGCATGATACTACCAAGGATTTCACATTCTTTCATATCTCTCTTGTGCAGAAGCAGCCACTCAGTAATTAAGATGGTAACTAATTTTCCATTCTAAGCCAGATTTTGCCCCCCTTTTAAAATCCACAAAGGAATATTGGTATCAAAATTGGTAGGGTAGATGTGAGGCTGAAAGAAATTATGGTTTACTGGACTCCTCACCTGGGTTGAAATGTGATGGTGTTGCTTTGGAGGCCTCCTAGAGCCTCCTAAGTTTTGCAAAGGTGTTGGTGCATTCAGCATTATGGAACCTCTCTTGTGTGTGCTGGTGTACACCTCCATTTCTTTAATAGGCATTAGCCAGCTGGCCCTCATGATCTCAGAAGGAAGAGTGAATGCCCTTCTCCCAAACCCTCTTGCTCCTCCATCTCATGCTGTGAGTGTTTAAAAACAACTAAGCAAATTCTCAGCAATAATTAGTTAAGATAGATTAAGGTTTTGAGTGCATATTAGTAATTTAAAGATAAAAATCCTTATAGAAATGTTGTAGTTACCAAAAAATAACCATTAAAAGGTAGGAAATTCAGAATTGAGATTACACTTTCAGAAGACTCAAATATTTATCAATTCGTGGTTTAATGTACTCAGGCTACCATAACTATGCCCCAAAAATGATATCCTCAGAAAATCATATGACCTTATCCGTCCATATTGCGCCTTATCAGTGGTAATAAAACTAGAATGCTCTTAATCATCCAGTACTGCTATAGAGATAATAAATAGTGCCTAGCTCTTATACAGCACTTCACTTTGTACATATCAAAGTGCTTTACAAAGGAGGCAAGTATCATTAGTCCCATTTTAAAGATGGGGAAACTGAGGAAAAGGGAAATGAAATAACATTCTTTTTCCATGGTTGCACAGCAGGTCAGTGGTAGAGCTGGGAACAGAACCCAGGTCCCAGTCTTGTCGCCCTTCCACAGGTGCACACAAGACTCTTGTGGAACTCCTTGCCTGAGGAGGTTGTGAAGGCTAGGACTATAACAGCGTTTAAAAGAGAACTGGATAAATTCATGGAGGTTAAGTCCATTAACGGCTATTAGCCAGGATGGGTAAGGAATGGTGTCCCTAGCCTCTGTTTGTCAGAGGGTGGAGATGGATGGCAGAAGAGAGATCACTTGATCATTACCTGTTAGGTTCACTCCCTCTGGGGCACCTGGCATTGGCCACTGTCGGTAGACAGGATACTGGGCTAGTTGGACCTTTGGTCTGACCCAGTACGGCTGTTCTTATGTTTTTATGTTCTCCCGTTAGGGAAGATTTTTCTGTATCTCTAAACCTGTTAAAACAAAACTTGTTCACATAATTTTCAGTGAAGACAAGTGCCCTGGACATGTGGAAACCTTCCGTTTCACAAATAAAATAATAAATGATTGAAAATGACAGTCATTGTGCCAGTGTGTCACTTTAATGACTGTTTTGGAATATATACTGAATGCATGTAAAAGGAGGGATTCCATAATTCATATGCTTAAATGCAGTATTTTACTTCAGCACATATGATTTTTTTTTTTTTCAATCCCAATGTTGAGGCTAGGATCCTGAAATAGTGTTAGGTGCTTCTAAATTTGAGAGCATTTTATAGTGCTGTAAATAAACAAAACAAGTTTATTTTGTTTCATTTAGCTCTGTCGCATTCTGTTAATTTCTTAAGGCCAAGTAGTGGATAACTGCCTCTGCAGGCTTTCCTCTACTTCATTATGAGGGTAAAAATTTAGCACAATCCATGTGAAAAATGGGTGGTTGAATTATAAAGTTTATTGCTGCTGCTTTTGGCTGTCACTTCTAAACCTTTTCATATGGAACTGCTAGAAGCTGAAGCCTGAAAAATAATCCTTTTATTCACAGATGGCACTACTAGCTCAGTAAGTACTGCAAATATTTGAACGCTGGTAGTTCACTAATATAGCAGAACACATTTCAGCATACAGCTGACAGCTAAAAGCATAAGACTCTTTTGTACCAACTGGAAAATATTAAGTTGAAACTATAGCTTGTGTCTAATCTCCCTAAAATGCAGATACGTTGTGCAGTAGGCGAGCATGTTCATCAGCTCTCGCTCCCAAAACAATGGTAATGTATTGACTTTTGTTCTAAAAACATGTCATAAAAATACTTATTTAAAAATATTAAACGTTTTCAAAAGATTCAGATTTTCTAACCTATTTGTGAAAGTAGCAAAAATAATCTACCGAAAAATACTTGGTAATGCTCTGTCAGTAATGCTCTGTCTCCATTGTAACTAGGACGACTGTAGGGCCTTACACTTGTTACAACCCCATCATTGCTTCCTGACAGTATGGTAATGATATCTAATACCCTGCTGCTGAAACAAGTGGAATCCTGGGGCTGTATTATAGAAACATACCTACAAGGCAGTCATTCTGCAGTGCCTGTGGTCTTGATGGTTTCCATGGTAATGAATGTGAAGCCATGTTCTGTGAAATTTATACTATGATACTTTCTATTGCAAAGAAATATATTGATATATAGCGAGTGGCACAACGGATAATTTAAAATATACAAACATAATGATGGTGTATTATTGTTTGTACTGAGGTGGCACCCAAAATGTACTACAGTACCTTCTTTCTACACAGAAGAGAGAGCTCACTCTTCAGATAGACTCTCTATCTAAAAGGATAGATGAAGATTAAAAGAGATGCAACGTCCAAACAAAGCAGTCGTGGTGGTGATTAGCATATGTCTTACTTAATTTGGTTTTTATGTTTGATTTCAATACCCTTCACTTCTCTCCATCATTTGATGACCTTATCGTTATCCAATGCACAGCAATTCACATTCAGTTCCTTTCCTCTGCATCACTGAGCTGTTCACTTACAGAAAAAAAATAAATGAAAATAAATAAGTAGATGACTTAAACATGTTTCATGATACTTGGAAGGCACTAACTCAAACTCTGGACTGAGATGAGGAAAAGCACACTCTATGAAAGATTAGCATCTGTGGCTCCTTCAACCAATAACTCAGGGCTCCCAATCCAAGTCAGTGTTCCTCTAACAAAAACATGGAAGACAATATGGTTTTGCTATTTGAAAGATAAAACCCAAACCAAATCCCAAGTACCATTTAAAAAAAAAATCAGGCCCCTTTTATATATCAAAACAGTTAAAATGACAACTTTTTTCTCTGGAGGTCATTTTTAAAAGGAATAGATTAGGGCTGTCAATTAAACACAGTTAATCATGCAATTAATGCAAAAAAAATTAACGATTAAAAAAGTCACAATTTTTATTGCACTGTTAATAGAATACCAATTTAAATTTATTATAAATATTTTTGGATGTTTTTCTACATTGGTTGATTTCAGTTACAACACGGGGGGAGGGATAGCTCAGTGGTTTGAGCATTGGCCTGCTAAACCCAGGGTTGTGAGTTCAATCCTTGAGGGGGCTACTTAGGGATCTGGGGCAAAATCTATACTTGGTTCTGCTAGTGAAGGCAGGGGTTTGGACTCAATGACTTTTCAGGGTCCCTTCCAGTTCTATGAGATAGGTATATCTCCATATATATATATATATATATATATATATATATATATTTTTTTTAATACAAAGTAGACAGTGCTCACTTAATAATTTTTATTACAAATATTTGCACTGTAAAAAAGATAAAAGAAATAGTATTTTTCAGTTCCTCATACAAGTCCACTCAGTCCTACTTCTTGTTCAGCCGATCACTAAGATAAAAAAGTTTGTGTATATTTACAGGAGATAATGCTGCCCACTTCTTATTTACAATGTCATCTGAAAGTGAGAACAAGCGTTCTCATGGCACTGTCATAGCTAGCGTTGCAAGGTATTTAGGTGCCAGGTATGCTAAACTTTCATATGCCCCTTCATGCTTTGACTTGTAGGCTCTAAAGTTTTACATTGTTAGGTTTTTGAGTGCAGTTATGTTAAAAATAAATTCTACATTTGTAAATTGCACTTTCACAATAGAGATTGCACTATAGTACTTGTGCAAATATTTGTAATAAAAAATAATATAAAATGAGCACTGTATTTTCCGTGTTGTAACTGAAATCAATATATTTGAAAATGTAGAAAAAAATCCAAAAATATAATAAATTTAAATTGGTATTCTGTTATTGTTTAATAGTGTAATTAAAACTGTGATCATGACTGTTTTTAATCTCATGATTAATTGAGATTATTTTTTTAATCATTTGCCAGCTCTAGAATAGATTCTAAAACTAAAATATGAAATTGAGTTTCAATGTGCTAAATAATATTTATTACTCACAATGTAAAAATAACTTTCAAGATTTACTGTTGCTCAAGATTTGTAACTTGAATGGCTGCAATTTTTAATCTGTTTTGATAATAGGACAAGTAGGAAGCTGTGTGCTTGGGAGAGTTGTGGATATATGTTGACATCTAGATATGTCTATATGAAATCAGTTATTTCATCTCATAGTGGACAGGTATTCTGCATCATATAAGTATCCTTATCAGTAGGCTCTGCAGATGTTTGAAGTTGCACACAGATTGGATTCTTCACAGGATAAGTCCACAGATCCGTTACAATGGGTCTGACTCTTGTTTGCAGGACCTTGGAGACAGATACCAGACCTTTCAGTTACTGCAGGCTTAGAGTGACCAAACCTAAATCTTAGATTTAGTTAATAAGGATTGCCTGTAAGCGTATATATGGGTGAGATCTGAAATATTCGTTGGCCTGGTAGGCGATGTGTCTGATCTCTTGGGATTGGTAGTACTTTATATGAATAAGGTTTTTTTAGTAACTACTCACTGTATTAAACTTGGCTTTCTGAGTGGGAGCCCAAGGGCTGGATTGCTTAAAGGGAACTGTATTTTGGCTTCTTGGTAACCAGTGCGGTAACTGTTTTGTTGTTGGCTTGGTGAATCTAAATATAGAATAAATCACCAGTTTTGGGGATTGTCTGTCCTATTCCTTGCAGTTTGCCCTGAGTAAGCATTCTCAGGCACCACGGTCACTGTGAGACAACATGGATTCACCATATGAAGGCTTCCTCTGTCCCTCCCTCAAGTAGGGAGCATCTATAAAATTCAAGGAGCTCACTTAGAGATTGTCTCAAAAGTGAGCTTTACTAGGGTTCCACTTATTTCTATATACAGCAGCAGATGCAGTTCCCTTTTCAGTGCTATCCTGTTGTCTCAGGATGGAGGCCACTCTAGCTCTGGCCTACAGATAAGGAGGAAAAACTCCATAAAACAGGGTACACTTTGAGACCTGAGAGGTTGATCACTCCCCCCTACGAAACTTTGAAATTGAGAAGGAAAGGTAAAAGATTTATGGGAAGGACACTCAAGATTTTGACCACAGAAATCACTCTTCAACAGGGGACATTTTTAAGGCTCTGTTTTCCCAGTAAAACAAGGAACAAGAGGCACAGGGATCCTCTTCCTTCTTGTCTTCCTCTTCCACTTGACCATAACATAAACTTTGCAAGGATAAATGCTCTAAAAGGAAGAGAAAAGGTCTCAAAGTTCAGAGGGGTCCTCATATTTATATTCCTGGGAGAAAGGCCAGATTTCTTTGGCCTTGGGGCCAGAGCCCACAGAACAACCACCTCACTTAGGCTTTTTAATAATGTTTTTAAACCATCCTCAGGAGTATTATGCAGACTGTGTGTATCCTTCCAGATAAGGCCCTGAGAAAAGAAACATTGGAGAGAAGTTGACTTGAATCCATTCCGAAGTAAATGTTCTGATTTATACTCCCCAAAAGTTCACACAATCCTCATGTTTGGTTAAAGAAATTGCAAGTCTTTATTTAAAATAAATAATAATAAATAATAAATAAAAAATAAAAGCAAAGCCACCTTAGCAGCCTTTCATGCATCTAATGCTTCCATGTCTTGGCTATAGCCATGTGTGTGTGGTCGGACTCCCTTTTGCCCACTGTGCCATTAAAATTCAGAAGTCCTCTGGACTGGGAGCCTTCGGTGAAAAACATCTCTTGATCAGTCATGGCAGATTGTCCTTCTCTCCCCCTCCAAAAAAAGAAAAAACAAATGAACAAACAACCCCCCCCCCAAAAAAACAAACAAACCTTGAGATGCTCAGTATAAGCAATGAGTTATGTAACTCTCACAACACCAGCTCTGCCTAATGCCATGGAAGGCCAATCCCCAGGGAAAATAAGGACTGTTTACTACTGAATATCTCGGGGGCAGGTTCTTTAGTGACTGTAGACAGAACTGCCATGGGAACCTCCTTTAAATAAAAATAAAATAAAAATCTGAGAGCCTTGTAGTCCAAAACAGACGCTATTATAGGTCTTGGCACTCTTTTGATCCATCCGTGAATTGCAAGAGAGTGATCCAACTGGCTGATTCCATATACAAACTGGCATGAGGTATGGAGGAGATACTACAGGAAAACTGCATCCTTCAAGAAAGAGAGTCCAGGTTGGGCCAATTGGGGAGCAAGTGGCAGGAATTATCAAAGCATTAGATCAATACTATATTTGAAAAAAACACCCCCCCTCCCAATTTAGGCAGCCAGGGCTACGCCATTAAAATTAAATGCAACACCAAAACCAAGATTATTCCTCCAACCAATTGAAACACCGAGTATAAAGACTGCAGTGTATTATCTTCTTCAAATTTGGATAATGGATCTCCCAGAGAACAAGACTTAGTACCTTGTCCTGGTACCAAGTGTCCCAAAAAAGGAGTGCTCAACTTGAAGTTCTTGAACAGATTCCTTCAGAAGCCATAGTTCAGGATGGAGACCCTGAATTAAACCCAGAAAAGCAATTGCCAAAAGGATTTTTTAATTTTTGTATCATCAGGTGTTCTTCATGCTGCACCTTTGGTCCACCTGCCTCTGTAAGGGTGTCTTCAAAGTATTAGTTTAATATGTTTTTCGTTGATTAGAAAAAGGAGTCAAGATCCATACCCATTCTAAAATGACCTGCTCATCCTAGCACCTTTCCTGGAAAAGGCCCCCAGAGCAGCTGTTGCAGGACCCAAGTTCTATTCTGGAATAACATGAATGTGTCAGCACTACCAGAAGACAAATGATTCCATGCAATATATACTGCTTCTGGGAAGTTTATTTCTTTTAAAGGACAGGATTCAGAAGCTGGTGGCCTGAAGACATGAGGCCATTTGTTCTCCAGTCACATCTATCAGGGCTCTGTCTCTGATCAGAATGATGGTCTATTGCCCCAACATACTGTTGAGTGAGGTTCCACATGTGTCTTCTCTTTGCCCCCTTGTAAAGGGATACTCAGAGGGCCAGAGTATGTCAGAATTGGAGAGGGTTAGAGGAGAAATCCTATGCCAGCTCCAAAAGTAGGGATGCTCATTCAGGGAAGCTGACATCCAAAGTTAATGGAAGAAGAGCCCTCCCACATAATATCAATTGGCCAAAGCTCAGAGCAGTCAAAGATGTCCTAAGAACTGTAACTCCAGTCCTGATGTGCCGGTGATGCATTACAACACATTGGCAGTGTTTTTTATCACTAAAAGAGGTAGCAGGTATCAGAACCATGCTATGTGCTTCTAATCTTGACTGTTCCTGATCAAAGGAGGGAGGAGAAAATAGTCTGTACTCCCTACCACGACCCATAAAGAGGAAATAAACATGACATCTGGTTAAGCAGGAAAAGAATGGACCCAGGAGTGGAATTTCCACCCTAAGTTCTTCAAGAAACCCAGACCCCCTGGTGCTTGGTTCTGTACCAGTGAAGAACAAAAAACCGGTCCCTACCCCTAATTGCTTACAATCAAAGACAAAGAGACAATAGATGAATATAGATGGGGAGTACAAGGAAACAATGAGACTATCATGCTGATCAATATTGGCATGATTCATAGGTAAGGCTACGATTTAGTCACAAAGTTCGCAGAAGTCATGGAATCTGTGACCTCCAGTGACCTGCGTGACTTCAGTGGTAGGGAGCTGCAGGGTACCCCACTGTCCGCAGGGCCGGGAGCTGCGGGGTACCCCCGCTGCACCTTGTGGCCCCCATAGCTCCTGGCCACCGGGATACCACACAGCTCGCGGGGGGCAGCGGGGGAACCCCCGAGCTCCCAGGGGGCACCAGGCTCCCGGGGGTTGTCCACAGAGCTCCTGGCCGGTGGGGAACCCCCGAGCTCCCGGCCATAGCAGAGAACCCCCCGAGCTCCCAGTCGTCATAGGCCACTGGAGCTGTGGGTGGTGGGGGTAGCCCACAGCTCCCAGCCCCCTGGGCAGTGGGTGACCCCTGGAGCTGCAGACATCAGGGGTAGCCCACAGCCCCTGCGCAGCTGCCCACCTTCAGGTGGTGTGGGCATCCGTAGATTCCTATTTTGTCCCAGATATTTTTAGTAAACGTCATGGACAAGTCATGGCTTCCGTGAATTTTTCTGTGTTGCCTGTGACTTCACTAAAAATATCTGTGACCAAATCTTAGCCTTATTAATAGGCCATCACTATAATCATGCACTTTCTCCCATGGCCAAAAGCATGACTTTCTTTTTCTGTTCATTCTTCTCCAGGACAATTTTTTTAAAAAAGCAAATAAAAAAATAAACAAACAGAAGTGAGAAAGAGAGTCCTGCATTGGCCAAGGAAGTCCTGGTTCTTGTATCCAGCTGAGGTGGCAACCACCACTCAGCTATGCCTCCTCTTACAGGAAGGATCTGCTCTAACTACTAAAATTCAGCACACAAGCCTAGATAGGTTTAGTTTACCTGCTTGATATTTGAGAGCAACACATTAAAATAGGATATTAAAATGTGGTCAAACCCCTCTGAGCTGGACACAAGTGCTGCTTGATATCCTCAGGTAGTGAGCCTGCACCTGTTCCTCTCTGGGTTGGGCATTTGCCTCCTTTGCTTATGGGGGCCCAGGAACTCCTGACACAAAATCCAATTATGCACAGAGGACCTTATTCATTTATATGAAAGAATATTAGGCAAGGGGACGGGGAAAGACCAACAGGTTGAATGAGGGAGCTTCAGGGAATTTAACAACTACAGTGCAACAGTGGCACAATCCCTGTCCCTACTAGCGGAGGTACCAAAAATCTTAACCCCACCTGAGGTCTCTAATCCCACCAGTGGTGCGCACACAGCTGAGATGCTCTAGCCTGGTGAGGTAGCTGCCCAGTGGCTGCTCAGTCTGGACCTGCAGCCTGGTGGGATTGTTGCGTCTCAGCTACTCGGCCTCCACCTTCCCTTGGGAGACGTGTGCTCACCACTAGCCCCAGTCTAGCAGTGTCTGTCACAGTCCTGTTACCTGGACGCCTGCACCCAGAGCAAGACAGTCCTTCCTTCCTTCCACAAAACCTCCCCCTCCCCGCACTTCACCCAAGATGGCATCTGCCTCCTGCTTCTTCCCAACTGTCATGCAATACTCTGGTTCATGGCCATCTAGGCTGTTGATGGGCTAGAACTTGGCAGCTTGCACTTAGGTGCCATCTGAAGGCTTATTACATCTATAGCTTCTTGCTATTTGACAGCCATGAAATAAACTAGGATATTAAAATGTTATAAAACTTGAGAAAGTATTCCACAAGCAGCATCTCCGGTGGCCTAGGTCTATGTGTAAAGTGTAGTGCTAAGTATTAGCAATGTTGGGAGCACTTGTGCAGATGAGCAGCTGGTGTATGAAACATCAGTTAAATTAGCTTTGAGTAGGGCTATGTAACAAGGTGTGTGGGCACGCACACAAAACGCAACTAACTACTGGCAGCATGTCTAAGAGGCCTCTTGCCATTTCTAATGCTGGTGGAGCTAATCTGATGTTAGCAACAGAGAGAATTTCAGAAAATTTCCTTAGGCCTCGAGTACATTACAAAGTTTCCAGTGCCTGCCCTACCATTAACCAGTCTTTAAAAAAGAGATTAGATTTAAAGTCTAAACTTTTTGTTTAAAACCTTTACTATTAATCTGATGTGGATAGAGCCTTAATAGTTACTGGCATACTTTTCTGCCAGGTCACAAATGACAGTATACATAGTACTAATAGGTGTTAATGATATACATACTTATTTCTAATAATAGCAGTTGGCTTTTCACCTATCTGAGACTTGATTACCTGAAAACTTGTCTGTATGGGAAAGTCATATCAATATACTCTTGAGGTGTGAATTTAAACTGATAATTATACTGGTGTAACTCCTTTGCCTCCTTATTTTAATACAAAAGTGGCTTTTTTCACTGTAGTTTGTCACTTGGGAAGGAGTTTAAGGAGAACTGAAGAAAGCCACTCATAATTGCAAATACATAGCTTGCAAACAAAGGAAATAACCAGTTAAATGTTCAAAGCTGACCCTCAGTCTTGCTATGATTATCAAATAAATTTGGGCATACCTTTACATTTAAAGGTTTTTTGTTTTTTTTTTGGGGGGGGGAGGGAGGAAGGCCTGAAAATACTGGATGTCAGGATGTCTCCTTATCAGTTTTGTAGCAGTGTTTGGATAGCAGCATGTCTTGCAGTGCCTCTTTAAACATCAACTATTCACCAAGTATTATACATTAGGCATTACTTAAAACTGTTGGAGTCTTATAAAAACAAAAGCATAACAAGAATGAGATGTCTGCATTTTCATGGGGCACATTTTTTTATTTGTTACATTTTATGCTCTTTATTTCAAAACAGACAATCAGTAGCTAATATGCAATGTTGTAGCAAGTTTGGTCCCAGGATATTAGAGACAGGGTTGGTGAGGTGATATCTTTTATTGGCTCAACTTCTATTTGGGGGGGGGGGGGAGAGAGAGGTTTTTGAGTTTACACAGAGCTTTTGAAAGCATGTCTCTCTCTCCAACAGAAGAGAGTCCAATAAAACGTATTACCTCAAGCACCTTGTGTCTTAGTCAGTAGCTAAGGCAGAAAAACATGTTGCTGCCTGGAGTGTGCTAATGGAGTTGAGCTTAGAGCATTGCCTCATGCAGGTCTCTTACTAGAATAGCACATTAATGTGTGAGTTCAGGATGCATTAGGATACATGGTTACCATTTGGAGTTCTGGTAGTCTCTAACTTTCTGTATTTCTGTATTTCAATCAGAAGATTCAGGGATTGCATTGTTATAGCAGGTGCTCTGTTTACTGTAATGGTGTTTTTATAGAGTGATATAGGCTACTAGAAGATAAAATGTGAACAGTTGGCATCTTTATCAGAAAGCTGCAGTGAAATATTGTAGTGAAAAATCCTATCAAAGGTTAGTGGGAAGGCCAACAGAGCGCAAGAGAACATAAAAAATTGAAAAGCAAAAATAGAGAAATGTTGGAAATATGACACTTAAAATACTCTGCATATGTTTAATCATGCAGTAAATAGCATCTTATACTTATGCCCAATTCAGTCCTATTATTTACAGGTTCTATCACAAGATAGATAGCTCTCCACTGGAAATTTGATCTGTCCCAGCAAGCCTATCCTGAAGTATTGCAGCATCCTTACAATTAATGGAGGTGGAGCATTTCTCACGGAATAGTGATAATTCATGGAAAAACAAAAAAGCATATTTGGTTTAAAACCCTGATAGCTGTGACTAGAGAACAAATGGCATTTGTTAGTTGAAACCATTTGATGTTACCTTTCAGCAAAGATATTAAATTCCACTTCATTATATGGTAATTTTTTCTTTCTTTCAAGCTTTCAAAGTAGCCTCATTTTTGGCATTTAAATATGTACCTGCACCTTTGCCCAAAGTGACTACCTACATGGAAATGAAGCACTGGAGATGAAAAGCTTTGTATCCTGTTACTAATCCCGTAAGCTATGCAGTCTCCCACGCTGCATTGTGTGGCTTGGTTCACCCTATTTAATATTTACAGCACATTTGTTTGAAGAAGCGTTTCCCCCTTTTCTTCTTTCACTTCAGCCCTTATTTCCGCACTTACCCTGAACAAAAAACTTCCCATAAAACTTTAAGGATTCCCCCTTTTCCCCTCAAGAAGGGAATATATACTGTGTATTTGCATTCGGTTTTCCTGTGCTGTGAATGTTTTTCATTACCACCATGCTGTAGGCAGTGTAAATCATTACAGATATTTTAAAATGGTTGTCACGAACATAACCTTTCGCTTCATTATTTAGTGTGCAATGAAATATATGTTCCTGCCATGTAAATGTGGACTTGTGTTCATGTAGAATGTTCATTGAATCTGTAAGGGCAGTATTTATGCAAAATCTGTTCTCGCACAATGGTAGAGCAGAAATCCATTATGGTAGTTGGTTTGCCTACAGACACAAAGATCAATAGTGCTTTGTTAACAGGGCCATCAAGCATTTCTAGCTTGCTTTTGCTTGGATGGATTAGACCTTAGACCTCAGTGAAATAAAGTCCACTTGAGCTTGACTTAGCATCATCCTCATTGTCTGTACATGTACGCATCTGTGCCAGTAGCTATTGTTACTCTACACTTACTTTGTCTTTTTAAAGTGTAATCAGCAGCATGAATTGACCCCATAGTTTATGTCTCTGAGCTAGTCTCAAATCAGCAGTTGAAAACATAATATTATAATCTACAATATCAAGTCTTCATCACATGGGGATACTTTATTGTAGTATTCAGAGTTGGGAGGGATGTGAGAATTGTAATGACAATCCTTTTTTACTAAGTCGTTTACATACTTTCATATCTGCTTTTAAGTGTATTTTCTCCCTTGTTTATGCCACTTGGCTTCTCTGTTGTTGGTCTTAAGACAAAATGTTTTTAAGTGTGTCATATTTCCATTTCAGTTTTATATCTGATACTGTTAAAAGTAATCCTTAAAAGCCCTACCACTGAAAATGTGAGAAATATTTTTCTGCCTTTTTAAAACTGTGCTTCTGAATGGTTTGTGCATAATCATTTTCACTGCTTTTTGATAGTCAGTTGCACTTCCCATCTCCTGCACTGCTTCGGGGGGGGGGGGGGGGAGGAGGAGGAAGAGGGGTGATTATAGCCCCTGCAAGAGGGTATTTTAATAGTTACTGCAACAAGAGAGCAGCAAATTGATCTTTGTTTTGAAAAAAAAAATTGTTTTCCTATGTCCCTTTAGTGGTCTTCAATACTTCCCCTTTAATTTACCATGAGATCCAGTCTGCTGGCCTATATTAAATTCAGTGAAATGACTTAGGTAAAGATACAATGCAACTTTTTTGTATAGCTTCTTGTGTAGGACTTTGCTGGCATTTTAAGTCTGTAGTTCATTTGGTCTTCAGCTACCATTTCGGATAACTAACTTAAACAATTTGTTATACGAATTTAAAGACAATACAGAAGAGGCTTTCATATTCTGCTTTTTGTTCTTGATTTTTAGGTTGTGTTAAAGATTATTAAGCATTACCAAGAAGAAGGACAGGGGAATGAGGTGGTCCAGGGAGTGCTGCTGGGACTTGTGGTGGATGACAGGCTTGAAATCACCAACTGCTTTCCATTCCCTCAGCACACAGAAGATGATGCAGACTTTGATGAAGGTAAGACATGCAGTTTGTCTAAACTAGGGTATTGGATTTACAGTCTCTTTGTCACACAAAAAAAGCCAAAGTATACTGATTTATTTAAAAAACAAACAACCTCCTCCCTCCAAAAAAACCCTCCACATACAACACCCACCTAACCAAAATAAAAGACAGACAGACACACACACAGTGACAACTATGGCTGGAAACTTCACTCTCACTTGTTAGAAGGTGTTTTTTTTTTTTTTTGACTGAAATAAGAACTTATTATGCATTTCCAGAACTTAGACGTAAAACTCCCATCCTGTATATCTGACTTAGGGGCTATCTACATGGGTAATACACAGGCATAACTACCCAAGTATAATTAGACTGCTATACTTATACTGGAAAATTCTGGGATAAGTATCCACATGGGGAGTTATGCCTATAAATATAGAGAAACTCTTATTAAATACTTTTTGGAAGTCTGAAGTGCAAGGGTTTATAGGTTAAGGGACATTGTCAATTTGAAATCTTGACAATTTAAAATGAATTAAAAAAAAAAAAAAGCTTCAGGTGTTCACCTATGTTCCCCTGCTGATCAGTAATTTCTTACTATTTACAGGAGACAGTTACACTGACTACACAAATTAATGTCAAATGGATAAAGAAAACTAAAGCGAGTTTGTTTTTTAATCTTTATAATAGTATCTTGTTACTTATACTAATTGAAACACTTTCAGTGATGAATTTTAAGCTGATTGTGCCATCCTAACATATGAATTAGGTTTAACAAAGCAATATCTTCAAAGTAGACATTCATTTAATGTGAGTGTGGTGGAAATGGTGCTTGTTCTACCTAATTTTGACAACTCAATTTGTGAAAGCAATTGTAACAATCTTAAAATGACTGTATTTATTTACTCTGCTTACAATTCAGTGATGTGCTCCTGCCAAGTAGTTTATACCCGTAAAATATGATAGTGAAACTGGCCGTGTGATTTTTTTTGTTTTGTTTTGTTTTTTGAGCTTGATAAAGTCAGTTGTTCCATCTGCCGTGGACTCAGATAATTCACCATTGCATGAGAGCTCTATGAGCGAAAAAAAGGGTATATTATTGCAAAAAAATTCAGAAAAACTGCTATAGAAGTAGCCATCCCAGTGCAAGTGCCTTTTCAGCTGCCCACGGAGCACCCTTCTCTTGCCAATGTGAAAAGGCACCAAAAAACCAAGGTACAAGTCCGGCCCATTTGTTTCCCCTCTGATAGGGGTATGCTGAACAGGAGAGTGACCAGGAGCAAGAGCACCAAACTGCCTCCTCCTCTCCTTCCCCATGTTTCCAGCCACTCAAAAGGATTTCTCTCCTTTCCTGTACAGGCATAGGTATCCCAGAAGAGAAGTCTCACTTGCATACCTGCCAACAGCCTCAATGTAAAATACAATACACTAAAAATTTATGTAATCTTACATTAATTTTCTATATCTTCCATACATTTGCATAAATTCAGGAAAAAAGAGACCAACTGAAAGGAGAACAGACCCCAGCATTTCATTTCTTTCCTTCCCCAAACAAGACATTTAATACTTCTTCCTTCTCGCAAACAAAAGGATATCATTCTTTCTCTTCATCTCACCCAGAGCGTCTTCAACCCTTCCCTTTCTTTCTTTTGGGATGGGGACAGTGCTGGAAGGGTGAAAGTTGCAGAGCCAGCATGGAGCAGTTTCTGAGTTGGCTCTCAGATGCACACGGGTTGGAGGACTCTATCAGCACCTTGCCCTTTGGTTACATGGAGGGATAAGATCTCTGGTTGATGGATAGGCTGAGGCACTAGGTTGCCAGTCAGATGACGATTTCCCCATAGACCTGTAGGAAGGTATGAAAGCTGTAGTCTGTGGAGAGAAGTCTGAGTTGGCTGTTCACAGAGACAGGATTCCTCCTCGATCACTTCACAGTATAACCAGGCATGGGCCCTCTGCTAGTACTCCATGCATTACACCCGTAGCTAATGTGATGCCGATTTTTAAAAAAGGCTTCAGAGGGATCATGGCAATTGCAGACCAGTAAGCCTAACTTCACTACCAGGCAAATTGGTTGAAACTGTAGTAAAGAACAGAATTATCAGCCACACACATGAACACAATTTGTTGGGGAAGAGTCAACATGGTTTTTGTAAAGGGAAATCATGCTTCACCAATCTATTAGAATTCTTAGAGGGGGGTCAACAAGGATGGTCCAGTGGCTATAGTTTACTTAGATTTTCAGAAAGCCTGTCATAACTATAAAGGGAAGGGCAACAGCCTTCCTGTGTACAATACTATAAAATCCCTCCTGGCCAGAGACACCAAAATCCTTTTACCTGTAAAGGGTTAAGAAGTTCAGGTAACCTGGCTGACACCTGACCCACAGGACCAATAAGGGGACAAGATACTTTCAAATCTTGGTGGGGGGAAGGCATTTGTTTGTGCTCTTTTTTGGGGGGGGGTGTTTGCTCTTGAGACTAAGAGGGACCGGACATCAATCCATGTTCTCCAAATCTTTCTGCACAAGTCTCTCATATTTCAAACTTGTAAGTAACAGCCAGGCAAGGCGTGTTAGTTTTATCTTTGTTTTCTCAACTTGTAAATGTTCCTTTGCTAGAGAGTTTACCTCTGTTTGCTGTAACCTTGAACCTAAGGCTAGAGGGGGTTCCTCTGGGCTCTTTGAATCTGATTACCCTGTAAAGTTATTTTCCATCCTGATTTTACAGAGATGATTTTTACCTTTGCTTTAATTAAAATTCTTCTTTTAAGAACTTGATCGATTTTTCATTGTTGTAAGATCCAAGGGTTTTGGATCTGCGTTCACCAGGACTAATTGGTGAGGGTATACTCTCAAGCCTTTCCTTTCATCCAGGAAAAGGGGTGTAAGGACTTGGGGGTGGGAGAGGAATTAGTCTCAAATCTGCCTAGGAAAGGGCGGGTTAGAGACTTGGGAAATATTTGGGGAAAGGCAGAGTTCCAAGTGGCTCTTCCCTAAGATTTGGTACACGCTTGGGGCTGGTCCACACTAACCCCCCATTTCAAACTAAGATATGCAACTTCAGCTACATTATTCACATAGCTGAAGTCGAACTGTCTTAGTTCGAACTTACTGCGGGTCCACACACGGCAGGCAGGCTCCCCCACCGACTCCGCGTACTCCTCTCGCCGAGCAGGAGTACCAGCGTCGACGGCGAGCACTTCCGGGATCGATTTATCACGTCTAGACAAGATGTGATAAATCGATCCCAGAAGATTGATTGCTTACCGCCGGACCCGGAGGTAAGTATAGCTGTACCCTTGGTGATGGCAGCTTACAGTTAACCTAAGCTGGTAAATAAGCTTAGGGGGCTTTTATGCGGGTCCCCACATCTGTACCCTAGAGTTCAGAGTGGGGAAGGAACCCTGACAAAGCCTTTGACAAGGTCCCTCACCAAAGGCTCTTAAGCAAAGTAAGCTGTCATGTGATAAGAGGGGAGGTCCTCTGATGGATCAGTAACTGGTTAAAAGATAGGAAACAAAGGACGTGAATAAATGGTCAGTTTTCAGAATGGAGAGAGGTAAATAGTGGTATCCTCCAGGGGTCTGTATTTGGACCAGTACTATTCAGCGTATTCATAAATGATCTGGAAAAAAGGGTAAATAATGATATGGCAAAATTTTCAGATGACACAAAACTACTCAAGATAGTTAAATCAAAAGCAGACTGTGAAGAGTTACAAAGGGGTTTCACAAACTTGGGTGACCTGACAACAAAATGGCAGATGAAATTCAGTGTTGATAAATGCAGAGTAATGCACACTGGAAAACATAATCCCAACTATACATATAAAATGATGGGGTCTAAATTAGCTATTACCAATGAAGAAAGAGATCTTGGAGTCATTGTGGATAGTTCTGTGAAAACATCCACTCAATGTGCAGTGGCAGTCAAAAAAGCTAACAGTTTTGTGAACCCTTAGGAAAAGGGCAGAAAAGAAGACAGAAAATATCAGATTGCCTCTGTATAAATCCATGTTATGCCAACATCTTGAATACTGGATGCAGGTCTGATTGCCTCATCTCAAAAAAGATATATTGGAATTGGAAAAGTTTCAGAAAAAGGCAACAAAAATGATTAGGGTTGTGGAATAGCTTTCATATAATGAGATTAATAAAACTTGGGCTTTTCAGCTTGGAAAAGAGATGACTAAAGGGGGGATCTGATAGAGATCTATAAAATCATGACTGGTGTGGAGAAAGTAAATAAGGAAGTATTTACTCCTCATAATGCAAGAACCAGGGATCACCAAATGAAATTAGGTGGTTTAAAACAAATAAAAGGAAGTATTTCTTCACACAACTCACAGTCAACCTGTGGAACTCTTTGCCAGAGGTTGTTGTGAAGGCCAAGACTATAACAGGGTTCAAAAAAGCCCTAGATACGTTCATGGAGGACCGGTCCATCAATGGCTATTAGCTAGGATGGGCAGGGATGATGTCCCTAGCCTCTGTTTGCCAGAAGCAGGGAAGGGGCAACGGGGGATGAAGCATATGATGATTACCTGTTCTGTTTATTTCCTCTGAAACACCTGGCATTGGCCACTGTCAGAAGACAGGGTACTGGGCTAGATGGACCAGTATGTCCATTCTTGTGTTCTTATTATGACCATGAGCTGGTGGAGTTCTTTGACTGTAGTTTTCAGGTTTATTGGGACCATCAGTGAAAGAGGGAAAAGCTCCAGAAGTTGATGTCATTCGCCATTGGTCATGGAGTACCATGTAAAAAACAAACATTTTTCCAAACCGATTGCAACTTACGATGTTGGGTACATGGGATCATCACATCTGGAGGATGAAGTTTACATAGAGGAAGGTGAAATACAAGTAGAGGAAGCATTGCTTGATCTACAGGAGAAAGTGGTGCAAGCCTACCTTTTAAAGAGCCAGAACTCCCCTGATATCTAAAATTGCACAGATTTGAGGCTGAAATAGGAGACTGGTGGAGTTAGGACCTAGGGATCCCATTCTAAAATAATGCAAAGAATACTTCTCTGTGTGCAAAATCCTATGGGCAAGGAATTGATTGAGAGCGGTCTTGAGCCAGGAGTCTAAGTTAGACTCTTGTCAGTTTCTGAATAGGTAGGTTTGAAATACAGAAATGTTGAAAGATGTTGAGGTCATTTTATATAAAACTTGCTTCCTTGGTTGCCAATAACATCTTGTATTAATAAAAAATTAATAAAACATGTAATTGCCTTGTGCATTTTTCTGTTTACTTAAGCAGAATGAAATATAAAAAGTAATAAAACTGGAGCAGCTAGTGTTACTTTAATTTATAATCAGTCCCTTTTCTAGTTCTGTTGTACTAGAACAGTGCTGTTCACATTTATAATGCTGCAGAAAACATTCAAGATTAAAGTTTAACTGAAATTTTTTTTAATCTTGAAAATATTTCTATTCAAATGGGGTGTTTTAAACCAGTTTTTTGTAAAGCTTAATTTAGGGTCTCAATTGAGTTAATAGCCATTTTGCAAATATACTTTCTCTTTGTTGTGTTAAGAGTGCAAGGAAATATTTGAATATTTTGTTTCCTAAAAGATGTAAAAGAAAATTAGTATCAGAGGGGTAGCCGTGTTAGTCTGAATCTGTAAAAAGCAACAGATGGTCCTGTGGCACCTTTAAGACTAACAGAGGTATTGGAAGCATAAGCTTTCGTGGGTAAGAACCTCACTTCTTCAGATGCAAGTAATGGAAATTTCCAGAGGCAGGTATAAATCAGTATGGAGATAACAAGGTTAGTTCAATAAGGGAGGGTGAGGTGCTCTGCTAGCAGTTGAGGTGTGAACACCAAGGGAGGAGAAACTGCTTCTGTAGTTGGATAGCCATTCACAGTCTTTGTTTAATCCTGATCTGATGGTGTCAAATTTACAAATGAACTGGAGCTCAGCAGTTTCTCTTTGGAGTCTGGTCCTGAAGTTTTTTTGCTGTAAGATGGCTACCTTTACATCTGCTATTGTGTGGCCAGGGAGGTTGAAGTGTTAATTAGAAAATTAGTGTTACTTTCTAGTAGATGCTACTAAAAAGAAGAACAGGAGTACTTGTGGCACCTTAGAGACTAACAAATTTATTAGAGCATAAGCTTTCGTGGACTACAGCCCACTTCTTCGGATGCATATAGAATGGAACATATATTGAGGATATATATATATACACACATACAGAGAGCATAAACAGGTGGGAGTTGTCTTACCAACTCTGAGAGGCCAATTAATTAAGAGAAAAAAAACTTTTGAAGTGATAATCAAGATAGCCCAGTACAGACAGTTTGATAAGAAGTGTGAGCATACTTACAAGGGGAGATAGAATCAATGTTTGTAATGGCTCAGCCATTCCCAGTCCTTATTCAAACCGGAGTTGATTGTGTCTAGTTTGCATATCAATTCTAGCTCAGCAGTCTCTCGTTGGAGTCTGTTTTTGAAGTTTTTCTGTTGTAATATAGCCACCCGCAGATCTGTCACTGAATGACCAGACAGGTTAAAGTGTTCTCCCACTGGTTTTTGAGTATTTTGATTCCTGATGTCAGATTTGTGTCCATTAATTCTTTTGCGTAGAGACTGTCTGGTTTGGCCAGATGCTACTGTAATTCTGAAATGGTTCTCTACGGATTTAGTTTGCTCAGACTTGTGAAGTTCAAGGAAGTAAACATCCTCACCGTGATAACAAATGTCTGAGAGTCCTGATGTGAGGTATTCACCATATCCAAAGAGGGTAGAGCTCTTTAGTGGCTATGTATTGGAAAAAGCAGGAGATTGTAAGTTTAGAACAGAAAATATGGCTTTTGTTTGGGGGAAAAAGTTCTCTAAAAGATTAAAAAAATGTGGGGACTTTGCCTGAAATCACCCACTCAGGAGCTTGTGGACTTGCTCCATCACACAACTTCTTTGGAGAGGAATATCTAACAAGCTGTGTGTTCTAGAAAGTTAAAGGTGAGGCTTAGTTGATTGCATGTGAATTAGATGAAGGAAAATCCACTGAATGGGATGTAATGTTGAGAACTCCAGACTGTAGTTGCTTGGAAGAGGACTTTTTGAAAGTTCTGGAGCCATATTGTTGGCCGTCAAGTACAGTTACAGTGAATTTAGTTCATATGCTCTTTGGCAGTCGTTCTCAACCAGGGGCATGGGGCCCCCAGGGGGACTGTGAGCAGGTTTCTGGGGGTCTCCCAAGCAGGGCCAGTGTTGTACTCGCTGGGGCCCAGGGCAGAATGTCAAAGTCCCACCGCATGGGACTGAAGGGCAGGGCCCTGAGCCCGCCACCTAGGACTGAAGCCAAAGCCTGAGCAACTTAGCTTTGCGGGGACCCTGTGGCTTGGGGCCCCAGGCAACTGCCTTGCTTGCCACCACTTAACACCGGCCCTGGCTTTTATATGCAGAAAAGCAGTTGTTGTGGCACAAGTGGGCCGTGGAGTTTTTATGGGGGGAGGAGAGGGCTCAGAAAGAAAAAGGTTGAGAACCCTGTTCTTTGGTATTATACGACACCAGGATGGATAGATTTAAATCAGCAAGCAGGAAACCTTGATTTAAATAATCTATTTTAATCTTGTTTTGCATTTGTTTTCTTTATTTTCTTAAAGAAAGGTTGACTCTCATTGTTTAGTAACCCATACACCGTATTAATTTGCAACTAACTACAGCTGTGGCACACTAAACTTGACATGTTTTGCTAAGAGGATACAATATATAGATGTATGTTAAGCTTATATTTGCTTAAATAAATTTATTCAGATTCTTAAGTTTAACATTTTTTGTTAGAATATATAATGTATTTTCTTTTAAAACTTTAATTTTCTTTCAAACTATTTGGAAATTGGAATGCGATTAAAATGCACGAAAATAGCATTTTAAAATGTTTGTTTTAATTAAAACTATCCTTAATGTGCTGGATACATAAGAAAAAACAGTTGATTTATCAAAAGATGGTTTGCATTTAAATCAGATAAAATAAAGGAAATACCTGCAGTTAATTGAACTGACTGTTTCTGGTCACCAAGTGCCTCAAGATTTTAGAACTAGTAGATTCCATGCTCACACCTAATTGTTGTTCATGTTTTGGAAAAAAAAAAAAAAAGCTTTCTTGCTTTTTCAACTCTCAATCAGTTTCTTAACTTGAATGATCTAATCGTTGAATTGAACTAGCTAAACAAACTGAAATGAAGAAGATATTCTCTGTGCACCTGCAAGAAGGTTCCGATCGTCAAGAGTGTTTAGCACTTCAGCAAACTGTGGTCCCAGCGTCTTAACTAGTGTCTTCCATCAGTGCAATAATGGAACTTTTAAAAACATGTATTGCTTAATATTTTTTGTTAATTTAGTTTAAATGATTTTAATAGGTTAGGCCTTAACATATATTGGCATAGTTTCACATATAAATTTAAATAGGTTCATTTTTACCTTTTTTTAAAAAAATCTCTCTTTATCACCCCCGCACAACACTGTTCAAAACTACTGAAGTTGCTGCTCACAGCACAGATCTTTCACTTTGGAAAGGTACCATCAGATGAATGAGTTGAATCTATCTAAAAAAAATCTATTCAGACCTCTTTGACACACAGTTCAATTGATTGTTGGTTTAGACAGTACTCAATAGGTGAAGCTGCCGAGTCTTTATTTGTGTGCCTTTCCAAGGGAAACTTTCCGTTTTGAGGTGCTAGAAAATATCTTTCAAGCCCTATTTGGGCTAAAGTCTTCTTCCCTTTGCAATTAGAGGCTACAGAAAAGGTGTTTTCTTCATCTTTCTTTCTGATCACACTTTAGACATACCTGTTCCTCTGGGAGAACGCTGTTTTTCTTAACTATAAATGGTATTTCTGAGGGATAAGTGAAGTCTAATTCCTTGCACTTAGTTGTTCTGCTTTTCACTTAGTGGAGCTTTTTTGCACTGTATTAAATAAAATATAGTTTCCTTTTATGGACTACCACTGCTACTATTGGAGTATACAATTTTGGGGAATGTTACGCACTTTAAGTTTTCATGAAAGGCCTTTCTGAAACATTTATTTCAACCAGGTGTGCCTTGCTTCTTCTCCTGGCTTTGAAGATACACTCTATTGTTAAGTGCTATAGTAATCATGCCTGTGGAAGCTACGTGCTTGAGACACAATGATACAGTGGTCAAAAATGCTGGGATTTGGGTCCTTTTCCCTATTTAATTACATGGGTTTTCACTAGATTGACCTTGTTTACCCAAAAAATACCATTAACAGGTATGATCCTTTTGTTTTTCCATCTGTAAAATTTTTGATGATGCTTTGGCTTCCTCTCACAGGTTGTGAAGATGAGTTATATTAAAAAGTATTGGAATATTGTATGATGATCTAGAGAACTGTTAAGTATTAACATTAAAAATACTTATTTTGTATAATCAGTACACAAGTGTGTAACTGGGTATTCCTCTGGCAACAGTGTCTAAGGCAACATTTGTGTGGTATTATAGGCTTCTTATTATTAGAATACCCTTCCCCAGTCTTTCTGTTTCCTTCAGTTGTGCTTTCCTAGTTTCCTTTCTTTTGAGAATGAAGTTTTAAACAGAGCATTTGCTCCACAGCAAACTTATTTTCTGACCTGGTAGTCATCCAGAGGGTGGCAGTACTTTATGCCTCAGGGCCATTCTTGCATGGCTTGAAGCTTATTGGTACAGTGCTCCCTGATAGCTGATCCTCATGAAAGCAAAGGGCCTCAATGAACAGTGAGCTGCAAGGACATGGGCGTCTAATAGGCAGGGGAAGGCTGAGACTGCCCAAACAGCCCCGTGTGGCCCCAACTAAGCTCCGTCCGGAGGTGCCCTCCTGTCTTGTTGCTAGTTGGCCCTAGCCCAGGTAGGCTGCTTCTCTTCCAGGAAGGGAAGCCTGCAGAGGCTAGGGTGCCTGGGACTTCGGATAGCTGGGACTGCCCAGTGCTGCTGGACCGGGGGAGAGCCCCTCCAGGGCTAGGGGCGAGGGAGAGGCTGTGCGCTGCCCACCACTCTGGGGCTGGGAGCCGTGTATTATCTGGTGCTCTGGGGATGTGTAAGAATTCCCAAAGTGTACTCTTCACTTTGTGGCTTAACTGTGTTGAATTGTCTGTACTGTATTAAACCGGGGGGAAGGGTTTTAATAGACCAGAGGCCTGCCCATTCCAACAACTGGCAAGCTAGCTGCCACTTCTCTTGGGGGAGCTAATGCTCAGCACTTGTTTGCAAAAAGGAAAATTTGCAACAACTTCCTATTGTCAATGCCATTTCTGTTCCACTGGTGTTAGTGATGGGAGAGTCCTGTTTAGACAGAGTTCCATATACTGCCAGAGTTCTAAGCACTGTCACTGTTCAGGTTCTGTCCAGGGCTAGGTACTTGGGACCTTGGTAATGGTGGACTGATTAAGTCTATCAGTCAGTTTTGTCTTTTTCCCTATCCATGATCAAGTTGTTGTGGGATTCCACAATCCTGACCTTTTTTTGTCTTGTCTTTTGGAATTAGAGCTTGCAGTTTTCGGGTCTCACTTAAATTTTCCCCACCTGCCCATTTGTTGTTCTTGGCCTTAAGTGAACTTAAATAGGCACAACCATTTTTAAATTTTTCACAGCAAGAAAGTTACTCTGGATTTCCCGCTTCTCTTCAATATTTCTTGCTTCCCAAATTGTGTCGCCACAATTTGCTTCTTTTCTAAGGAGCAATGGAGACTTCAATTTCTTAATAAATCCATTGGTGGTTGGCAATAGGGGGTTGCTTGCCCGGGACCAGTTAGGGTAATGCAATTTAGCATCCTTTTAACTACCAGATCTCTCCCAAAAAAGGGTCTTTGATTATATTTGAACTAATTGTCTTAAATCAGTTTCTCATCTTTTTCTCTGACAAGATGGTCAAGGGTGTAACATTCTCTTCTGTTCTGTTTTTGATTCAGGAAGCCTTAGGACACCTTTGTAGGCTTGTGGCTATTCACTAGTAGGAAATTGGTAATTTGAAGGGTGAACAAAAAATCTGACTTTTTTATGGAAAAAATAAGAAAAAAGGGATTTTTTTATTTAAATTGGATGTTTTTAATTTTATTTATTTTTTATTTTTCAAAGTAAACCTATTTAATAATATACCATTCACCATTTTCTAACATACTAAAATGTACAATTAATAAGAATATAAAAATATTAAACTATATAATTGCTTACATATAATTATAGTGTACCAACCTAGGCAGCAAAAAGATGTACCAAAAGGCTCTGTTTAACTGTAAAAAAACATGTTTTAGTGTTCTATAGCCAGTGAGAATGCATCTTTATTTAGAAAATAATTAAAGTACCAATTAAAAAAGTTGATTAAAATTGATGATATAAATCAAGGCTTTCCACTTTCTTCTTTATTTAAATCAGTCCAGCCTGGTAATTTGGGAGCATGTAAATGGCTCCTGGGGATATGGCTTTTTGAGAGGCGATTTGGAGGAGGGACGGTGTGTTTCACTAGACTCCCTGCTCTCTGAGGTTAAATACTGTCCCCACCCCAACTTGCCCCCCCCAAAGAGTACGATGCCTAAGAGCCACTTACATGTTCCAAAATTACCAGGTTGGAGCAATTTAGTAGTCACATCCAGCTTTTTTCCATGCCCCCACCTAATCGTCTTTCTATTTCATTAGTCTGCTTATTACTATAGTAGTTGAGTGCCTCAGTTATTAATGGATTTTATTCTCTCAGCATGTCTGAGAGGTAAGGAAGGATTTATCCATTTTAAACATTGCAACTGAGTTACAGGGTGGATTTAAGTATCTTGCACAGGAGGTGTGTGGCTGAACCAAGAAATAAACTCACATCTCCCGACGCCCAGTCCAATATTTTACCCACAAGACCATACTTCGTCCCATTGGAAACATACTTGTTCTGTGTGGGAATTGCTAGTTTATATCTCATCAGTCATGTATCTATACTCTGAGGGTACAGAAATAACTTTACCCTGACTGAATTTCTGCATTTAGGTACAACAGTTAACCAAAATAGCTGCCTTTAATTGCTCAATGCTTCATGTCATTCAAAGACGAAGGAACATCTGCAATTGAGAAGCAAAAATCCAATTATAGTAAAATAATTTTATCTACCGTCTCCACTCCACTTGCCCCCAATTAACCGGAACTCCCTCTGATCTGAACCACAGTTCTATCTCCTGCTGAAAATCCACACTTTTTAAATGTGTCCACAATATTTTGGTGAACAAGGCTGTGTTGGATCATGTACGCATATTTCTGTGTTGACACACCAATTTGCCAGTTACAGGTAGTTGGCAAGAGTGCACCAGGTAGTGATGTGGCCAAGTTTAAGCTACTTTTAATACATTCTGCATTGCACACCTTGAGAATTCTAAATTGTAGATAAGATGCAGTTGACAAAAAAAAATCCTGAGAAGTAGACAGTTTATCATCAAATCTTTCATAGGCTTATTCAGGACTCCTTCACAAACTGTTCTAATGGTTGTAATAGAAAAGGGGTCTGCTTCTTTTGACAGTTGAACTTCTAAGTCCTTTGCATACTTGTTTGTTTCTTTGTTGACTATCAGAAATGGTTTTTAAGATGGTTTTTATGCCCTAGAATGTATAGAAATGTTGGTATCAAAATTTGCTCCATCTGTCCATAATGAGTTGTGTAACACGTTTGAGTACAGACCTTTTGCGTGCTTCTGATCCCACCCCTGTTACCCAGTGCTTTGCACAATAATCTGTGAATTCTGAATCTGGTTCCTGAGAGGAAACTAATATTGATACTATAATGGTCACACAACTGCAGGCATGCATTTGTTCACCAAAGTTGCATGTGTACTGCTTGATAGCTTTTCTGGCAAGTGCTTCCAAGGAATGTGTCCTTTATTATTCCATATCAGTCAATGATATAACATTCATTTTAAAAGGGTTAGATAAATTACTGTTAGCCTTGGACTGCACCCCAAAAAATACAGAGCTCACTTGTCCCTGAAGACTCACCCAAACATTTTCTTAGTAACCAGAAATACTGTTACTGTTGCTTTTCTTTCAAATGCTTTAGTTTTTGTTTTATATTTTAACTTTTACTTTTAAAAAAAGATCCACCCAGTTTATTAGAACATTGGATGGCATACAATTTAATAATAAAAGAAATAATATCTGGGGAAACAGTCTTACATTAAAATCCCCATTAGGGGGCACTCTTATCCAGCTTACAAGAATCAGAGACTAATTTATTTTCTCAGCCATGAAACCCAGGGCTTGCAAAAAAAAAAAAAAAAAAGGGAAAAACTATTTTCATCTGATAAGGTTCAGATACCGTTTTATACAACTGAATTCCTAAAATATGTTATAAAGTGCATTGAATTAAATACAGAACCAATAACTCACTGTCTCTTTTTTCAGCAGACTAAATCAGTTTAATACTGCAGGTGCTGAAGAACTATATAGATCAGGATTTTTTGCTTCAAAGATTTGTGTTAGAAGCAGAACAGCAGCTTTCCTCTCTGTTTAGCAAGCTTTTTCTTTTCAGCAGATTTGACTCTATCAGTGACTGAGGTAGAGAGGGAAACATAATCCTTAACATGGATCTTCTCAGAATAGCTCATTTAAATGGGCTTTATCCCAGCAAAGGCTGCTTATGTAGCTTTTAAAATTGTATGCAAACAATTATTTTTCCAGGTAGCTAGTGTTATATGAAACATATGCACATTCCTTTATTAATGCATTGCTGGACTTTCAAGGCTATAGGGACAGTACTTAAAGTGATGGAGCAATCTTGATGTTCAGCATTTAATTCAATGGTATAAAAATGGAGCATGTTTTGCTTTTTGAAGCATCACGCAGATTTGTTACGTGGTCTGTGCATTAAGTTACCTGATCTGAGTTGCATTATGATTTTGTTGTAGCACCTAGTTGTAAAATGTTTTTTAAAAACATTTCACTATTTTTCCTGTCTTTTGTTCATTTTTAAAGAAAAGGCCAAAATGTGCCACCAAGGAACTTTCTTTAAAAGCATGGAAACTCTTCCACTCTCCCCTCTCTCACACCATGACAGACACTAAGATATCGGTCTGGGCTTTCATTTGTTTTTACTTCAAAGAATTTTTATGAAGGTGTGCCACTTCAGCTAAATGCTTGCTAGTAGCACTCCAGTTATCAGTTGCTGAGCACATTGTTGGTGTTTTTAAAAAAAACTACTAATTGTAGAGTAGTCCTCAAAGGGAAGGTATGGAAGTGTCATTCCTTGAGAAATTTTAAATGAACAAAACTACGAAATGTACGTGCGCATTCCTTGGTAGTCGTGAGATATGCTAGAGGAACTAGTACATCTTTTCCATCTTCAGTTTGCTTCTGTCGTTTGAACCATTGCAATATATGCAATTTAAAAAAAAATTTTTTTTAAGCTAGCAGGTCCTCATTTTTTAGTCTGCTTGTTCCAGCTCAAATGAATTTTTCTAGTAGTCATAAGTATGACATATGATCATTTAGTTTACTCTGTGGATACTTTCCGCATTTTATAACTCGCTTATATTAAGACAAATATACTTGTTAAAAATCTTCCAATTCTAGGTGGCCAACAATATTAACCTAAAATAACAACACCTGTCACTGTCCAAATATGCCATTATACATTTCTTAATTTATAAAAATCTTTTTTTGCCAAAATTGATACATAAAACCCGGTTTGGAGAAATTAAAGCATATACTGGAGAACTTAACAATTTTTAGAAACATGAAGGCATACAACTAGAGAGTGTCTTGAATTATGGCATAAATCCTCTGGGTATTGTATCTGCATTGTTATTCATGGCTGTATTTTGAAAATGTTAAACATTTACCACTTATTGATTTACTGCTGAACATTCAGGGTTATGAATTTGTAGATTATTCCACACTTAAGTTATTCTCATCAGTTATGAACAGTCTGAGGTTGATGAAATGAAACTTAAAATCAAACATACTTCATGTTTAGTTTTGGGCAACTAAAGAACTTAAAATTGAAAGATGTCAGGTTAAAACTCAGAAGTATGAAATATCAATGTGATATTTTAATGACTTCACTCTTAAATCCTGTTGTATTTAAGCTCTGGTAATATAGCAAAGAATGTAAGTCTGATATGCTTGTTTCTATTTTAAAAGTAGAGACATAAAGGAGTGTTTTCTTATTTTGTGTGTTATGCCATGTATATTTTGTGAAATTCACAACATTACTGTGAATATGTGGAAAAAGTTAAATTTATTGTGAGTTTTTTTTCCAAAGGGGTTTTTCCTAGTTCGTTCTTTGCACCCCGAAATCTGAAGTGCTGCGGTTCAGAAGAAAGCTTGGACACAGCTTATTCTGCTTTTAATAGACTACTCTGAGATTTGGCAATTATGGGCGCACATTTAATTTGTTTACTTTCCAAAATCTAAAGATGTAATCCTGAAATCACAGGTCTTTAATAGTTCAAGTGTTAGGCTTTTGCTTTTGAACAGTAGTAACTTTATTTTATCTGGTATCTAACAGATATGTTTTATTGATTTGTAGGCTAGTATCAAGCTAAATATTGAACCAATTTGGCACTAAAAATCCTTAACATGCAAAGGAATAAATTAGTCAATGAGCTTTGTTTCCTCATCAGTCTTATCCATTATTTCCTGTCTGTATCTGCTTGCGACTCTTCTTTTTACTCTTTATTTTCTCAGAATGATGGCAGCTTTATTAGGCTCAATGTTTTTCATACTAACTATTTTTTTATAATCTTCCTTAACATACTCTTATCATCCTTCGCTGTCTTATAAAAAAGTTGATGATATTATCAGTTGTAGTAAAGTTTCACCATCCTAGCTTTGTACTCCCTCAGTTTCTTAGGTAAATTCTTCACAGCTATGGAACTTTCCTCCATTCTAGAGTATATTGCCCTGGATCATTCAGTCTGAAATTTTTTTTGTTCATATCAATGGTGGGTTGCTGTGTCCTGTTTCTAAGGCTGATTGCTTGCAGTCTCTATGGTCCCTTGTAGCTTTGGTCCGTTATCTTGGGTCTCTTGGTTCACTTGTTCTTTTGGCAAACTTTGTCCAGATATGACTGGCGTACAAGGTTTAGAGTGAGCTTTTTATTTCTCTCCCTCCCCCCCCCCACTAGTTTAAATATTTAGCCATATCCTTCCCTGAAGAATGTTAAATTAAAAGAAGCATAGAGAAGGACAACAGAATGAACATGGTCCAGTAAATAGATTCAGATTTGCTAAACAACTATTATGGTCTATAAATGGGCGAGGTGTAAAATAAAAAGAGACATTATTTAGACTTCAGTAAGGAAGTATAACTTTGAGTGATACGATGAAATGAAGAGGGAAAATCTACATTGAATGTTTGAAAGTTTTCCTCAGACTTTGTCTAGGGCTGGTGGACATCGGAGTATTGCTGGTGTTTCTTTGACTTTTTGGGGTGGCCTTTGGTTAACTGTCAACTAAAATCTTTTTAAAGCTTTAAAAAAGTTGTCCATGTCCCCTGAAGGCATTATAATGGGCACATATTTATAAATCAGGAAAATCAATGTTCATGAAGCCATAAATTGCCTAGAACAGTATCATGTTGGTCATGAGATGCTGGCTAGTTAGTCACTGTTCATATTGATGAGGTTCCCAAGAATAAGAGGCTCGAGAAACTCCTAACATTATGCCAGACAAGAACTCATGCAAAATTATTTCCATTACTTCATTTGGTTGGGGAGGAGGTGAGAGTTTAAATTTTTGTGGTTATAACAAATTGTATTGTAAAGTTTGAAAATAGCAAGGTTAAAAAGGAAAGGTTTTAGATGCATGAATAAAATCTGAGTGAAAAACTCATGCCTGGTACAAGCATTATTAGATGCTTTACTAACAACATTGTTACATATGCTTCATCTGGAAATCTATAACTAAGAAGCCTACATACGAGAATAAAAAAGAAACTGGGGAATATTTGGAAATTTCAGTCAATTGTTAATACTTTCACGTTTACTAAGTCTTCCCTATAATTAAATGTACTCATCAGTATATCTTTGCTTTTCTCCTTTAAAATTAGGATTGGCTGGATATTTCAGTAGTTAGGTAGTGGAAGATATGCTACTAGACATACTGTCCTTAAATGTATGCAATTTGAAGCATTCCACAAGCTGTACTGGACCTCTGTACAAATGCATAATCTAGAAAAAACTAACATTTTGACTTATATAGCAACTTCTATCTAAAGTAATCAAGGTATAATTAATCTTAAACCACACCTGTGGTTTATGTAGTGTTTATACCCATTTTACAGCTGGAGAGACTGAGACGCATGTATTGCTTCAGGTCCAAGATTACAAATACAATTGGTCATGGTGCTAGGAATAGAATTCAGGAGTACTGACTCCAGTCCTTGTTGTTACCAAGAGAACACACTAACACAGCCATAAGGACAGAAGGAATATAGAATGTGTATCTGTAAGATTGCCACTTTCCACATAATCTCTCCTTATTCTATGATGGATGGCTTTATGTCTGAAATAGCTAAATGGGTATTGCTAAGTCTAATGGTAGTGAAGACTATATTGAGACATTGTCCTGATATATCTTTCCAATCAAAGACTACAGACATGGTCATTGCTGTGGTCTATTAAGGTGATACATGTCATAGCAAAAAAGTTGGCAGAATTTAAAGAAATGTGAACTATTTTTAAGCTATATTGGAATATGCTCGTGATAATATATAAAGAGGGAATCTGGTCTATGTATGTATAGAAGTGAATGAAGCACTAAATTTATTTACTAATTTGAAGCTGTATAATGGACAAGACTGGATGGGTGGGAAATAATTTCCAAGAGAACAAATTTGTTTACAAAATGTCAAAGGCTTTTAAAATTGTGGAGAAGTTGGTTGTGCGAGGATGTCACTACAGTATGCAGAATACTTGCCTGTCAATTTACTGCTTGCTGAGGGATAACACACATCAGCCTGGCTTCTTTTGTTCTACTAGCTTAAACTACTTGAATTCATGCTGAATTAATATAGTTGGAAAATCCATAAATTGAGATCAGCTATTTACTCTTTGGTGTAAGGCTTTTATTTTTCTAATCTTAAAACAGTCATGCTTTTAATTCTTAGGGATATCAGGTTTTATTTTTGAAAGTAAGATAAAATTCTTGGTGCATAAACTTGAAAAAGTAGACCATAACGTTACATTGTTTTCTTGTAGTAATGAAAGCTGAGAGATGTTTTAAAGACAAACAAAAGACAGAACATGCTTTTTAGAACCTAAATATGTACCTCAAAGGACATCTGCTAAGTATAATTTAACCATTGCTGGCGTAGTTCTTACCATAATATGGTTTATTCATCACTCGTGTTTGTTTCTGACTTCGTCACTATGGCTCATGGTAATTTCCCAATGTGAATTCAGTTACTCTTGATTGCCAGTTTTTCAGTTCTACCTTTCTGTCTTGTAAAACAATGCCTCAATAGGCACAAAATACACAACTTTTTGGTGGCCATATCAGGCATGTGAGTTTGCTATGAAATGTGTTGTAAATTCTGCAAATTCAGTAAGTCTGGATTTCATTTTTTTTTCCTTTTAAAAAAAGGTACATTAAATGGGAAAAAATATAAATGCAATAGTGAGAATTCAGGTTCTGGTTGCTTCTGCCTGTTAACACGCTGTTTATTGTATATAAACTCAGCCACGTTGTACATCTTGCAGCTTTTATAGTGTACACTAATAACATGGATGAGTGAAGGTTGCAGACATAGCCCTGACATTTGGAACTTCCTGACTTCTTATTGCTTGATAGTTCAAATTTACGGTTGCATTATTAACTTTTTGCTTTTAAATTTGTTTTTATAAAAACTTGTTCAGAAATGGCAGGATAATTGAAACTACATTTGTTTTGTTATGCCTTAGTAAACAGGAAACCAGGTTTATCTAAATATTTTAAAATTATTGCAAGAGATACTTACACTTTAATTGTGGATTATCTCCATCTATGAAAGGGAATAGAGTTTTCAGAATGCTCCTCCATTACCACTGATGACTTACTAAAAGCAGTAACTTCCTACTGCCCCATACCACAATCTTATTTACTAATAGAGTAATTGCTGTTTAACACTGAAGCTGTAGAAAGTCCCCATAATTATTGATTTTTTTTATCTTAATCCAATTTGTGCCTATCAAAGATAGATGAGGTGGTAAAAGACAGAACTGTAGAAATGAGAACTTGTTAGAAAATAAAGCTTTTCCTTTCTTAGCTCATTCCAGCTGCTGAATTCTACTTAAAAACAAATCCTATTCTCCAGTCAGTTTCAGAGAAAAAGATTGTTTATATACTAGACTTGTCACTGAGAGTGTTAACCATCTGTCCTGGTCAACCATATTAGATGATTTAAAAACCTCAGTTAGCTGCAGTGTCAAAATATTTCTTACTAATTCTCTAGATGTTTTTGTTAGATAAAGTGGATTAAATAAAACTGGGTTGGACTAGTACAGCATTGACACAGTAGATCAGAAATTAATCAAATTGTAGTTGCTTTGTCAAAGTTATAGAACACAGTTGCAAAAATATAGTTTACGCAGACACTGGTTTAATTCAGAATTAAAAAATCAATAGCTGAGTGATTTAAATGCAAAGGTTTACCAGAATCAGTGGTAGTTCTCCATGCTAAATAGTTGAAAATATGACTTAACTGTACTCTGTTGATAAAGCACAGCATGTGAAGCTTACCACTAAGTGTCCTCCGTAGAGTACACGGTATGGTTAAACAGTGTATTGTATAATGTTTCTAGTCAGCTGTGACTGCGATCTGGCAGTACAGAATGAAAGAAGACAGCCGGAGAGGGGAAATGAATAAGTTGTAAGGAATCTGTTTGGACGCTGGGTGCCACTCCTGGAACATTTTGAGTAGTTAAAGAACATTTCTTTTATATCCAAAACAACAAGCTCTCTTAAAAATGGAGGTCTTTGTTACTTGTAAAATTTTGGAAGTGTGCGCCCTTTGGGTGTAATGGTTCATATGGTTAAAACATAGACCACTAAACCTCAGAAGGAGTGAATAAGTCATCAGGTCTGGCATTTTTTAGTGTTTTCTGGTTTCAGTCAGGTCTCCACTATGGACCTATATCGGTATAACTAGGTTGCTTAGGGGTGTGAAAAATCCATACCCTGGAGCGACATACTTTTACCAACCCAACCCTCTGTATAGACATTGCTTTGTCAGCGGGAGAGCTTGTGCTGTCAATAGAGCTACCACCTCTTGGAGAGGTGGATTAGCTGCGCTGATGGGAGAAGCTCTCCTGTTGGCGTAGTAGCGTCTTTGCTAAAGCGCTACAACAGTGCAGCTGTGACACTGTTGCACACATGAAGACAAGCCCTTTCTTCGCTTCTAATCTAAGACTAAGTCTCTAAACAATTGTTCTGTTACTATCTATCATTCTTGTGCATGGTGCTGTACAGACAGATAAGAAAAGATGACTGTCCTAAGGGTTTTATAAAGCTCAATAAAAGATGATGATCTTGGGGAATGGAAAGTGGAAGTGATAACAAGAAAAAAATGTTGCTTTTGGGAGAGTGTTATACAAGGTGTATAAATGGTCTGTGCTTTATGCTTCTTTGTTCCAATACATATTATTTATAATTGGGTGCCAAGACAGAAATAGAAAGCATTGGTGGAAAATTAGCTAAAAGAAGGAAGTTAAAATTGAACGGTCTGTCAGTTAACTCACAGGATAGGGAGCTCCAGATGGAAGGCTGGTATGATGAAAAGAGGCACCAAGTTCTGACTATGAGAAGACAAAAAGAACGTCAAAGGGAGAAGAAAGGAGAAAGGGGTAGCTAACAAAAATGGGGAGTAGGAGTGGTGAGCTGAGATGTAAGTAGGAAAAAGTTGTTTTTGGTAGGCTAATGTATTTGTCCTAAAAGCTACATAGTTTTCAAAGAAAGAGGCAGACCAATATATATTACTATGGTAGTGCCTAGAGGCACCAATCAGGACCCCATTGAGGTAGGCACTGTACAAACATATACATAGACACAGGGTAAAATTTTTAAAAGTGACTTAGGAATTTAGGGACCTAAATGCAATTGACTTTCAATGAGACATAAGGACACAATTTCAAGTGTCCTGCATCCTATTTTCAAAATGACTTAGGATCTTAAGAGCCTAAGTCATTTTGAAAATGGGATGTAGGACATTTGACATTTTGTCTTTTGTCTCATTGAAAGTCAATGAGACTTAAGAGTCTAAATGCCTTAATCTCTTAAAAATGGAACCTAGGTTCTTAGATTTAAGCCTTATTATCACTTTTGAAAACTTTACCCATAGTCCCTTCCTTGCAGAGCCTTGAAGTTGGGGGCCAAGACATTAACTTTTTAAGGGGGGAGGAGACAGGATGCTAATTCAGTGGTTCCCAAGCTTTAACAACCTGTGAACCCCTTTCACTAAAATGTCAAATCTCGTGAACCACCTCCTAAAAATGAATATTTCCAAGGATTTTCTCCTTTACTTGAGTATAAATTATAAAAGCAGTGATCTTGGAAATATAAAATTTGTTTTGATGACATGCTTATTACACACTATTTATTATTATTATTTATCATTACAGTATTTTTATTACATTATGAAAATGGCAACAGTCTTCCAAGATCTCACTTTCGTAGTTTGTATCACTTTGAATAAGCCTGTTATAAGACAAGGCTGCTATGTTTCATCAAGGAGTATCAGATGTGAAACCAGCATGAAGGTATTTAAGAAGCCAACGTAAAGAGTTCAATGCACCTTACAACAAAGCACCTTACAACAAAGCTTAAACTTGTTCTTCATAATAATTTTAAAAACTATACTAGCTGCCTATTTAATTAAAAAAAAAAACCAAAAAATATCCACCTCTCTTTCAATTTCTTATAAGGAGTCTTGAAGTTTAAATCTCCTCAGTGTGATAGATATGCTTGCTTTAATCTGCTTAGCTCTTGGAAGTCCAGGGGCTCCGGGCTGCTGGCCCCATGGTGCCTGGGGTCTGGGTCCCTAGGGACACCATTAGGGAATTTTTTCCCAAGAACCCCCTGTAACATTTTGCGAACCTCCAGGGGTTCACGAACCCTAGTTTGGGAACTAAATGAAGGTGCTCAGGTTGCAGGGTAACATGGCTAGAGTGAGGGCAGAAGAATGTTTGACAAAATGCTACTTTGGTATGAACAGAGAGGTAAGAAACAAATGTAGCAATCCTAATATTTGCATTTTCTCTTAAAATGGCATTTCTGAGAACAGGTCACTTATCCAAAATGTTTCTCACAATGAATATCTAACTGAAGCCTCCAAATCACTTTCCTCTTTATGATATTTCAAGTGGAACATTAATGGATCTGAAAGAGATGTGTTCTGTATAAAAATAATTATAATCACAAATGCCAAGTCAAGTCGTCATGCTTGTTTTGTATGCCTGCCTTCATACCTTGAATTTTATTCAAAACTCAACCTAGAAAAAGGAAGCGGTAAAAAATATTGACAAAGGTACCTTTTACTTAAAATGTCTAAAACTTGCAGACATAGGTCTCCTAACGAAGTTGCCATTACATGTTTTTGTGTTTTGACTTTTGTAGCTTGTTGGGACAAACACATTAGCCCACACAAAACTATGGCAAGCATGAGTCATCTGGTACCTCCCTAGTAATTAGTGCAGCCTTATGTAGATAATGAATAATACAAAGCCACAGTGGTTTCTATGGTTTTGCTAACAGTGGCAAAAGACTTGACTTCTAAAATAGTTTTTTTCCTTCAAACTTTCTTTGGGCAAAGTTGTCTTACCAGAAAGCTCCAGAAACGTAAGTAGAGCCATAACTGGAGGATTTAATAACAAAACCTTCTTTTGTTGACACCAGGAAATCTATTAAATGGAGCAGTTGAAGTAATGAGTACCATATATGATAAGCCAGAGCCACCTGGGTTTTATTAGGCTGCTTGATGCTTTGATCACAATATTATTTCAAGACATGTCTGTTTAAATTGCTAAGGTTCCTTGTCATCTCTGTGATTTAGACTTTAATTCGATATAATTCAAAGAGGGATTACAAAAAGGAAGACCCTGTTCTAGCCAAAAGTAAATTCTGAAGAGGTGCAAGTTCAACAGCTAGGCTAACCTTGAAACAAGAAAACCTGTTAAACACAGCTTTTAGCTTGTGACTACAGCAGTTAATGGTCAAGTTCAACTGACTTGGTGTTTCTTTTCAGCCTTCCGTGTTTTGGCTCCTATTTGGTTTCTAGTCAAATATTTAGGAAGCACTAATACAAAAGTCAGAACACTTGGATCCTTCTATGAATGAGAACCTGTGCCTGCTAACAGATCAGTGAAGTTCGGGGTTACTTTTGAATACAGTTTATCTCTTGCCTTCAAGAAAATTGTTTTGACACAGCCTTCTATACAAAGGAAAGTTTTGCCACCCTTTCCATAATGGCTAGATAATCATTTACAAGATCTGTACCTTTGGTTGGTTGGTATGACTGAGGGAACTGTCTTACCTGATCGTGGCTTTGCGTTTACGCTGCTGGTAGCATTTAAGCTAGATGCATAGCTTTTTAGCAGTACTAGCTTTCTTAAATGGAGTTGGTCTATTACTTAACACTACACTTTAGAAAACAATTTGATTAGATATCAAAATACTAGCTACTGTTTAACTAGGCTAACCTCAGTACTGATATTTTTATATTTCAATTTGTCTTTTTGCTATAGTCATTAAAATTTTATACTGTTAGGCCTCTATCATGTTCCCTATTTTATTTCATCCCTACATTGATCACTTGTGTATAAAAATATATTTTGTAGAAAATTCTACAAATTTATAAGAATATCTTCATAAATATTCTTCTACGTGTAAATGTCAAGTCTATAGTTCTTCGTATACAGCAATTACTGTGAGGGCAATGTGACATCTGTTGAATCACCTTTTGTTGATGCCATTTTAGATTCGGTATTAGTGAGTAGTGAGGACCTCATAGAACAACTGGTTGTAGGGGACAACCTTGGTTCGAGTGATCATGAGCTAGTTCAGTTCAAACTAAATAGAAGGATAAACAAAAATAGATCTGCAACTAGGGTCCTTGATTTCCAAAGGGTTAACTTGAAAAAAATAAAGGAATTAGCTAGGGAAGTGGACAGGCCTGAAGAACTCAACTCAGCTGAATGTGGAGGAGGTTTGGAATTACTTTGTCAAAGCTGCATCCCAAGCAAGGGGAAAAATTCATAAGGAAGAGTTGCAGACCAACCTGGATGAACAAGCATATCAAGCAGGTGATTAAGAGAAAGCAGAAAGCCTACAAGGAATGGAAGTTGGGATGGATCAGCAAGGAAAGCTACCTCTTGGAGGTCAGAAAGTGTAGGAATAATGTGAGAACTGCCAAAAGCCAAGCAGAGTTGGACCTTGCAAAGGGAATTAGAACCTTTTACTATTGGTTTTATGGCCATATAAATGAAAAGAAACCAAGGAATGAAGTGGGACCGCTAAGCACTGAAGATGGGGTGAAGATTAAAGATAATCTAGGCATGGCCCAACAGCTAAACAAATACTTTGCCTCAGTTTTTAATAAGGCTAAGGAAGAGCTTACAGATAGTGGCAGGGTAGCTAATGGGAATGAGGATATATAGAGAGAAATTAACACATCCGAAGTGGAAGTCAAATTCCAAACAGCTTAATGGGACTAAATCAGGGGGTCCGGATAATTTCCATCTAAGAATATTAAAGGAACTGGCACATGAAATTGAAAGCCCAATAATGGGATTTTTAATGAATTTGTAAACTTGGGTGTCATACCATATGACTGGAGAATTTCTAATACAGTTCCTATTTTTAAGAAAGGGAAAAAATGTGATCTAGGAAACTACAGGCTTATAAATTTTACCTCAAGTGTATGTAAGGTCTTGGAACAAATTTTGAAAGACAAAGTAGTTAAGGACATAGAGGTGAACGGTAATTGGGACAAAATACAACATGGTTTTACAAAAGGTAGATTGTGCCAGACCAACCCGATGTCTTTATTTGAGAAGATAATGGATTTTTTTAGACCAAGGAAATGCAGTAGATCTAATGTACCTGGATTTCAGTAAGGCATTTGATACAGTTCCACATGCAAAATTATTAGTTAAATTGGAGAAGACTGGGAGTAATATGAGAATTGAAAGGTGGACAAGGAATTAGTTAAAGGGGAGACTACAACGGGTCATACTGAAAGATGAACTGTCAGGCTGGAGGGAGGTTACTAGTGGAATTCCTCAGGGATCGGTCTTGGGACCAGTCTTATTTAACATTTTTAATAGTGACCTTGGCAAAAAAAAGTGGGAGTGTGCTAATAAAATTTGCGGATGACACAAAGTTGGTAGGTATTGCCAATACGGAGCAGGACCAGAATATCATACAAGATGATCTGGACGACCTTGTAAACTGGAGTAATAGAAGTGGGATGAAATTTAATAGTGCAAAGTGCTAGGTCATGCATGTAGGGACTAATAAGAATTTTTCTCTAAGCTGGTGGGGATGTATCAGTGGAAGCAACAAACGAGAAGAAAGATCTGGGTATATTGGTTGATCACAGGATGACTGAGCCGCCAATGTGGTGTGGCTGTGAAAAAGGCTAATGCACTCCTAGGATGCATCAGGCGAGGTATTTCTAGTAAAGACAGGGAAGTGTTAGTACCATTATACCAGGCACTGGTGAGACCTCATCTGGTATACTGTGCAATTCTGGCTTCCCATGTTTAAGAAAGATGAATTCAAACTGGAACAGGTGCAGAGAGAGGCTACTAGGATAATCTGAGGAATGGAAAACCTGCCTTATGAGAGGAGACTCAAAGAGCTTGGCTTGTTTAGCCTAACGAAAGGAAGGCTGAGGGGAGATACGATTGCTCTGTCTAAAGACATGAGAGGGATAAATACAAGGCAGGGAGATGAGTTATTTAAGTGAAGTGCTAATGTGGACACAAGAACAAATGTATATAAACTGGCCCTCAACAAGTTTAGGCTTGAAATTAGATGAAGGTTTCTAACCATCAGATGAGTGAAGTTCTGGAACAGCATTCCTAGCTGAGAATTGGAGGGAAAAACATAATTGGTTTCAAGACTGAGCTTGATAACTTTATGGAGAGGATGATAAGATGAGACTGCCTACATTGGCATGTAGCTGATCTGCAACTGCTAGCAGAAATATTTCCAGTGACTGATAATGGGACACTAGACAAGGGCGGGCTCTGAGTTTCTACAGAGAATTCTTTCTGTCCGGCTGGTGGGTTTTGCGTACATGCTCAGGGTCTAACTGAGCGCCATATTTGGGGTCGGGAAAGAATTTCCCCCCATGTCAGATTGGCAGAGACCCTGGGGAAGTTTTGCCTTCTTCTGCAGCATGGGGTATGGGTCACTTGCAGGTTTGAACTAATGTAAATGGTGGATTCTCTGTAACTTGAAGTCTTTAAACCATGATTTGAGGACTTCAGTAACTCAGCCCGAGGTAAGGGGTCTATTACAGGAGTGGGTGGATGAGGTTCTGTGGCCTGCAATGTGCAGGAGGTCAGACTAAATGATCATGATAGTCCTGTCTGACCTTAAAAGTCTGTGAGTCTATGAAAATATTGTCCCCTTTGGCCCTGAAAAAAAGTTCACATGAAATTGTCTCGAATAATACACAGATTAAACATTTCATTGCTAATTTTTTATTTGGCATTTTGCTAAATTTTGTAATACATAATGAACATCATCTGTTTTGGGCATTGTATTTATTATATAGAGGAAGCTCCATTAATGAAACTGATTAATAGAGAGGGTAAGCCTAAAGTTATATTGGTGTAAAAGAGTGCCACCACCTGATAATGTCATTTAAGAAAAGTGGAAGCTTACTAACTAGAAGAAAACTAGAGTTTAAAAAAAAAAAAAAAAAACAGATTTTGAGGTTTCATAATCCCCAAACTGTCGAATGAAACTGAAGGATCTCTACTCCACTTACCCACTTTCATTCTTTCCATTTGTTATATATAAAAAAGAATAGCCCAGTTATACATTTATCATTTTTCTTTTAAAACTTACTTTAAATTACTAAAGGCAAAATCAAGAAGGAAAAATTATTTAATGGGTATAAGTATGATAAAAGTGTGTAGAAATACATGTTGAATTAAGTGCACTTTTTTCTTCCAGGACAAATTAGTTTAACCTATAAACCAAAAACTAAGGGTTTTTCTACGTGGGGACTCTGAGGAGAATTAATCTGAATTACTGAAAGGTGTGAATTTAAAGGGGATTAATTAAACTGTATTAAACCCCTGTGTGGACAAACTCATTAAGCGTGAAAGTGGTCTTAATTTGGCTTAGTTTAATTAAGGCCATGTTAATTCTGAATGGGTGTGTCTACACCAGAGTTTCTCAGTTCAATGAATCCACTTTAAATTCACACCTTTCAGTAATTCAGATTAATTTTCCTAAGTGTCCCCTGCCCCAACTTTTATTCCTCCATTGGCCGCTACATACAGTTCTAACCATTCCACAACTCCACTCCTGCCTACATATCTGTTCTTTGTCTATGGTCATTTAAGAGTTTTCCCTTTGGTCCATTGGAGTATAGCCTTACAAGAGAGACATTTTATGGGATGGTCTGGATAATACCACTTCGGTGTAATTTTGAATGAGAATCCAGAGCATGGTAGGGACCTGATGCCCTTTCGTTGCTACCTCTTAAATGTTCACCTCTCTGGAATAGTGCAAGGATTGCACATTCTAGTGCTCTCTATTTTCTCTCCTTTGATTCTCTTGGCCAGTCAGCTTGTCAAAGGCTTCTCTTTAGGTGTCCCTTATTGTTTCCATACAAGGCCATGTTATACCTTCTGGTTTCCTTGATGTGCCAGACATCATATGCTGGACAACCAGATTTGTGGGAGGGTATAGTGTAGCTGCATTGAGGTAAAAACACCTCTACCTTGTCTCCATTAGGATTTTACACAGTTACTGTCTCAATGTAAATATATACTACTAAGCAATCAAGACATAGCTTTAAAGAAAATTTTTGCTGTTGGAGGTAGATGGGCTACTCTTAATCAATCAATTCATACTTGTGAGCTGTAATTTTGTTCACGGAACAAAAAATTCATTTGAGAAAAGCTATAAGAATAAATTGATCAGAAGAATTACCCTGTTCATTACCGTCACCATCTTTATCTAAAATTTGCGATGTATACTGGGTGTAAAGCAGAATTTAAAATATTCAAAAAGTACAGAACTAGACATTCAGACTAAATATATTCGGGAATATGAAAATTAAACTTATCTTTCAGGAAGAGTGCTCTTTGCGACATACTATACCATTTAAAGTATGTAGAAAGGTGGCTATTTGAGAGTAGTCATTCATAAGATAGAAGTGTCTCAAAAAAAGCTTGAAAATACCACAGTTTATATTTAGTTTGAACTATGCAACCTGAATATAAATGAACTCTGTGAACCCCCAAACTCTCTAAATGTGGTTTTCTTATGATACATACCATCCCTTGTCAGTGGTGGCTTTCTTCTATTTTTAAAAACTAAGAGAGAGGGGTGGCGAAAGAAAGTTGGTATTAGCCATATACCCAAACAATAAGTGAAACATTTTTGACCTGTGGCATCTGCTAAGCAAAAGAAAAAAGTAAATAGGACTTCCCTTAAGATCCTGTAGACTTGACAAGACTGATAATTGGTTTTAATCTTTCATTTCAGCTGCCTCTGCCTTGCAGGAGAGAGTTCTCCTTGTGCTTGTTAATAGGCAGTGATGCAGATCATGCTGCAAAGCAAAATCATCAGGTTAAGCATTCAAGATAGAGAAAGTTGTAATTTACACATACTTTCAACCCAGACCTACTGTCTAATTGTTCTGCTTTTCTATTCTGCATCTCGTTTAGCATGCCATTATACAATTGTTCTCTAAAATAAGAGTAGCTAGAGCTTGTTTATCTTAATGTAAATAACCTAACCCAACTGATTCTTAAAGGGAAAGCTTTTAAAAGAGGTATAAAGCTTGCCATTGTTAATGGGGCCAAAATATGAGAAGCTTTACAGATGGTACAGGGATTGTTTTAGTTCACCAACTAAATTTCTGAATTATAATAGGGCCAAATTCTGCTCTGTTACACTAGAGTAGCACAATTGGTTTCACTGGTGATGCTCCCAGTCTACATCAGTGGAACTGCAGAATTTTGGCCCCATCCCCTATTCATTCTTACAGCCTGTTGACTTTGGTTTCTTTGTTTTGCCCAGTGCTTACCAGGACATACTCTGCAGTGTCAGACTGCCTGTGTTCAGGGTGTAGTTCAGGGGTAGGCAACCTATGGCGCATGCCAAAGGCAGCACGCGAACTGATTTTCAGTGGCACTCACACTGCCCGGGTCCTGGCCACTGGTCCGGGGGGCTCTGCATTTTAATTTAATTTTAAATGAAGCTTCTTAAACATTTTAAAAACCTTATTTACTTTACATACAACAATAGTTTAGTTATATATTATAGACTTATAGAAAGAGACCTTCTAAAAACGTTAAAATGTATTACTGGCATGTGAAACCTTAAATTAGAGTGAATAAATGAAGACTCGGCACACCACTTCTGAAAGGTTGCCGACCCCTGGTGTAGTTGATTGTCAGGGGTCTCAAAGTGTGGAGTATCTATTGCTTGCATCTTCAAGCGATGTTGTAATGCTGTTTCATTTCTAGATCATGGCATACTAACATCACAGTCACAAGAAAAAAAAATTAAACGTTTTGACCCTGAACCAGTGCAAAAGGACTCTAGGATTTTTCTTTCGCTTATATGCTTATTCCACTTGGGAAGTAACACTTGGGTTCTCTCTTGCTGATTGACTCATTCATTTTTCATTGTTGAAATGCTACTGATTCATCTCCTATTTTCAGTGCTCAGTTAATTTGTCACATACATAGAAGATGATTGACTCTACTGAACATAAAATATGCTTTACTGCCAATACATTCAAACACTTCTGATTAACTTTTATTGGGGTCATTTTATTAAATTTGATGTGTGTGAATACTCTGCTGCTGCTTTGGATATCATATAGTTATTAAACTGTTATCTGAGAGCAGGGTAGTGGGGTTTTTTTTGTCCCTGGCCTGAATGTCAAGCTTTTTGGGAACTTGGCAAATACACATCATTGTGGTGGGTTTTTTTTTAAAGTTAGGATCATGCATAGCCGCAGTATCATGGCTAGATAGCAAGGGTTAGATTTATGGCCCCCAAGTGCCTTTCTGCACATTTTAAAAATATGTATAAAAGCTAAAGACTGATTAAAAAAAATACAATTTTCATAATAGCGTTCCTGTTTTATGGGATGATTTGAAGGTCAAATTTATTTGCTGTGCTCCAGTTTTCAGAAGATGACCAAATCCAGAAAAACGAATCCCTAGTATGTAGTTATACTGTCTTCACAGAAAATTTTAATACCCAATTGACTGAATGTGAAAGGCATTTTTGTTGTTTCACTTCACATTGGGCTGGAAATGAACTTTGAGTATTTAATGATTCAGCCCTGGAGGAATTTTCTTTACCGAATTAGCCAGTTTTGATGCTAATTAATGAAATTTTATTCCCAAGCAGAGTAAGGCAACAGACACACAGTGACTCTAATATTTTTGCGAAGATCAAATTTGTTAATCTAAATTTTTAATAATAAAACCTTTGGGGTTTATTAGGAATATTCACTAGTACACAGTGGAAGTCAACCATTCATAATTTTACTAATAGGACCAATTTTTGCATTGGAATATAAAAATGAATAAAAATTCAGGGTTTGGAACAACGGGAGGGCTTGAAGTAAATAGCAGTGATGTTAAGCAGTTACTTGACAACAGAAGGAGCACAAGTGTACAAGCTGATGTATGGCAGAATTTTGCCAAACAGCTTTACTGACCCATGGGACTTACACTATAGGGCCAACTATAGGATGAAATTTAAATATGAAAATGTACTGGTGGATTTTGTTTATCTGAACTGTGTCCTGTAAAAGGTTTTTAATGTGTATTTTTAGAGAAAGCTTTGTAAGTATTAATTTACAGTATATTCCATATGTTTGTAGCGGTTTGTAAGTAGATAAAGTAAGGGGTGGGCATAGGGTGGAGAATGGTGCTTTCAGGAGCATAGGGAGAGACGACATATATAAAGTATGAGGGAGCAACATTATGGTGTTCCTACAAGGTGAAGAGGCAAAGCTTGTACTGCAGAGAATATGGGGAAGCTAGAATAGAGATTAAGTCCAGGTTGAGAGGTCAGAGTAGCCACAGGTGGGAACAAGAGGAAGGTCCTCAGTACTACATTTGTGTGCTGAGAGAATGCGTTTACTTGGGTGAGAGTCTTTATTTGGGTCATTAGAAGGGAGCTAATAATGGAAATGGAGGTGGGAAAATCAAACTATAAGTCTCTTATTGCTTGAGGGTTCTTTCTAATTTCATAACTTTTCCTGATTTTCCTTTAACCTTGTGATTTTTTTTTCAATATTGAAAAAATCTGAACCTTTGTAACTCTTGAAAATGGAAACATTTGACCAGTTGAACAAAAATAATGGTATTTAGAGTGAATTGATAAGCCACGAGTGCAATGAGAAATGAGTGCAATTCTTTAGAATAAACAGCTTTAGTTAGCATCTTGCTTAACTAGACAGTGTGTTTAGGAGGGACATTGTAGTAAGGCTTTCGTATAAACAAAAAAATCTAGAATTGCATGTTTTGCATTTTTATGTACCGTATATACTCGTTCATAAGCCAAATTTTTTTAGTACAAAAGGGAAGCACCAGAGAAGGGGGTCGGCTTATGAACGGGTGTAGAGAGGGAGAGCTGGGACACAGCCCCTTTCCCCAACAGAGGGAGCAAGGAGAGGCAGCAGAGCCATAAGGGAAGAGGTGGGGCCAGAGTCTCTCTGCTTCTGGGCACGCTGCTCTCCCCCAAACTCCGAAGCAACTGCAGCTCTGGGGCTGGCAGACTGCAGCCCTGCCTCTCGGCCCTGACCCCCAGAGCAGGCTGTGGCCACGCCACCGGAGCACACTGTGGCCGTGCCACCCAGTCCAGCCTGCTGGAACATGTTGCAGCCGTGCCGCCCGGTCTGGCCCGCTGGAGCAGGCTGCAGCCATGCTGCCCAGCCTGCCGGAGCAGCTCCAGCCAGCTCAGAGACATCCTCCTCTGGCCCTTCCCAGATAAGGTGGGGAGAGTGTGGGGGTCCCAGGCTAGGGGTGGGATCATATGGGGGATGGCCAAATTTCCCCACCAGTTGCTGTCCCGGCCCATCAGGGTAAGCAGCTGGCGCGTTGGGACACTTTGTTCACTTAGGTTTACCTCCGTACCTGCGGATGCTCGAGGTAAACAAACCATCTCAGCCCACCAGCAGCTTATCCTGATGGCCCGGGAGCCAAAGTTTGCTGACCCCTGAATTATAGGGTCGGCTTATGAACGGGTTATAAAAAATTTCCATTTTTACTTATCCATCTTGTGAGGGGGTCGGCTTATAAACGAACTGGCTTATGATCAAGTATATATGGTAGGTTTTTTTTAATGACACTCAGTGTAGTAGCTGAGCACCTCACAAAAATAAATTCATTTACCCTTAGGTTGGACATTTGTGTGTAAATGATTGGAAATGGGCATATTTTATTGTCCTGTCATGTCCTACATAACTCAATTTTTCATTCATTTAAAACAACCTCAGAATTCAGATGTCTGTTATGGAACATCTTATAGGTTCAAGTAGGCTCCCCTTTAGATGTTCCAGATGAGTGTTCCGTGTAAAAGGTTTTCTATGATTATGCCTTCCTCTATTCATCCATTCCAGTCCTGTCCCGACACTTTAACCCATTGGCTATGGTTCCCATTAATCTACCACTTTGAGAAAGATACAGGAAATTGTTACTGTCATGCAAGATTTTTTTCTTAACATTCGTCATTAACAAAGTAGTTATTACCATGCAGTACTGAGGTATGTTCAAAAAAAATCAGTTATCTTCTGATTTTTGTTTTGACCCGTTCCAGTTTTCCCTACTGTTCTTTTAATTTTTACCTAGGCAGGATAAAGTATTTCAGGAATAGTGACACCTGGTTTTGTATTGTTTGCAGATCTTAAAATTGGTACAAGAATTGGATCCATTATAGCTAGATGGATCACCTTTGATATGTCATATACAATGGAAGACATCTTTGTTTCTGCTCAACAAGAGTATAGTATCTTACATAAAAAGCAGTTGTTTCCACGAAATATTGTCACTCTTCAACAGACGTCCCTTTAATGACAGTCAGTTGAGTGACATAGATACTTCAGACCATTTGAATAATTTGCTAGTACATAACTCTTTTAGATTTTGATGGGGATGTTTAATTTTCTTGTATCATCATTGTCTTGTAAAAGCAAAAATAACCGGGGAATGAGGCTTGAGCAGCTGAGTCCATGGAAGCATCTAATCTAACTTTTGATTGGTCGGTCTGTCGATTTGGTAGGAATGTAAGCAAAAGCCCAGCTGTTCAGATTGTTTGTAGGACAAAACAGTTTACAGGTGAAGACCAATTAAATTGCAATACTAGGACCAGATGGCATTAATCGAAAGTTAAAAAGGAACACAAGAAAAAGTAGCTAAGCTGCTAACAAAATTTGTATTTATTACTGAAAACAGCTACTATGCCAGAGCACTGGAAGATGGTTGCCAGCATTGTAACCTTCTTGAGAAAATGTGTTAAAGGTGATTCCAGGAAAAATAAACCAATGATCCTTCCTTCAGTACAAGGAAAGATCAGAGAGAAAATAGAGACCATGACAACACATCAATTTTAAGGGAAGGTTATGTCTCCAACCTGTTAAAATCTCTGGAAAAAAATTACAAAAAAAGGTGCCTAAATGTGGGTATAATTTTAGATGTTCAAAGACTGTATTAAAAGTCCTTCACAAAAGACTCTATATGAAAATTAGTAGTTCCCTGGTTCCCTGTAGCACACCTTCAAGAATTTTAAAAACTGGTTGTAATCAATGTGGATAAACAAATGATTTAAAAAAAAATAAAAAATCTGATTGTTTTAATTTTATTTAAATTATAAGACATTTTTCTTTTTAAAAATAAACCATGTTTAAAATGAAATCTGAGTTTAATACAAAATATGTTAAGGCCTAAACTCATTTTCTCTTACAGCATTTAAATAAAAAATAAATATGCTGAATCCATAATCCTCTGTCAAAAACTTAGAGTCAAAGACTGTGTTTCTATATAAAGAAAGAATCAGGGGAAAACCATCTCTTTTAGGTCAAGCTTCGTAAATATACTAAGGGCTTACTTTGTTTAATAAAAATGTTTATATGCTGTTTTGTGTGTTTAATTAAATTCTAGTTACTATCCTAATGCAACAGCTTGCACAAATTATAAGCAAAATGTTAATAAATATATAATTTGCTGTTTTCTAATATACTAAAATGTACAATTAATAAGCATCTGAAAATATTAAACTCTATAATTGCTTAAATATGTATAGTTATAGTGTACCATCTTAGGTAATAAACAGATGTACCAAATCTAGTGTAAAGACTCTATTTCATTGTAAATCTGCATGCTTTAATGCTTATTTAACCAATGAGAATGCGCCTTTCTTTAGAAAATAAAGTACAAATGGAAAAGTTGATTAAAATGGATCATTTAAATCAGGCTTTCCATTTGGTGATTTAAATCGCTATTCAAATGGCTGATTTAAATTGCCTTAATTTAAATCAATCCATCCTGATTGAGATAAAAATCAATGGGAGTTAAGTGCCATGGAGCATTTGAAAATACTACCAGATGCCTATCTGCACCTTTGGGTGCCTAAACACCTTTGGAAATCTGGCCCTGAGTGCCTAGAGAAATGAACTAAAAGCAACTGTTGTGACCTTATTGATACAAATACTTTAGGACTAGGTCACATTGCAAGAAAATCCTGAGGGACCTCACAAAATGAGGAAAATGGGCAACATATGGCAGATGAAATTTCATTTTAAGGTTAATTCCCATAGGAAGTAATAATACAAACTACTTGTCCATACTGGGTTCCGAATTGGTTGTAACCTATGAAAGGGGGTGGGAGGAGATTAAAGACAGCTGCGCAACATACTACAACAGGTGAAAAATGTGAATTGAATGTTATGCTTCATAGGACAAAGAATAATAGGGATACATTATATAGTACTATTATTGAAATTGATAGTACATATGTTGAATACTGCAATCATTTTGTCCAACAGAGAAAAAGTTAGGAGGAGAGTGATGAAAATATTTGAGGCCTCATTGGAGTTTGGATGGGAGAAAATAAGATCAGATACAATATGTGATATAATGTGTGGTATAAAGAAGGGCAGCTGGATTCTCAGTATACCCTAATCTAGCAGTTCTCACATTCTGGTGTGGAGACTCATTCTGTGCAAGAGTACACTATTCATCTCTGCTTATTCAAGTAACCAAGTGTTTTAGTTGATAAACAAATGCTAACTCAGGCTAACTTTTTAAACATCTGAAGGCATCCATGTTTTAAAAACTTATCCTCTTTGGAAATTCTGAAGCTCCTTTTCAATAAGTTCATTAAATAAATCCTGAAGCATGTAAGTTAGGTTTATTAAGGTTTTCCCCCATTTTCCGTTCCACTTTATAAACTTTAGTGAATATAATTTCTAGTTAACTCTAACTTTGAGAGTTCATTACCAAGTGCTTTTCTTTCTAATAGATACAGTTTTTGTGTGTGGATTGCCCTGGGCACGCAGGGGCGAAAGAAAATGCAGGCCTATTATTTACCAGGCTGCACGTGGCAATAGACTATATTGGTAAGGGATGCAAGGAGAGTATGGGTCACGATGCAAACTGCAGACACACACACAACTAAAATTAATCAATTTAAAGTTTTTTTGGGGGATAATTACAAGGGGTAAGGGAGCAGCGTTTGATTAGCTAATAGAGTTAATGAAACTTAAAACACACAATGACTAAAATATCTACTAACAATATTTATAAACAAAGATGCAGCATTTAGTAATAACTGATACTTACAAATACAAATCAACGCATAACGACCGGCAAACGTAGAAACTCTGTTTGAAACACGTGAACTGAGAGAGAGGCTTCGAGGTGATCAGGCTCGGTTACGGGTGTACACAGGATACACAGGATTCGTTTTTCTTTCTCCTTTCCCTGCCTGCACATGGCAGGCAGGCCCATAAAGTACCAACTATGACATCATAGAAGTGTCATAGGGGACGGGGCCCAAAACCTGTTTGTGTTCGTTTCTGATTGGCACAAGCAAAGTTTACACCAAGTAGGGGAGCAGGTGCCTCAAAGTCTGGCTTCGCCCCCAAAAGGTGAGGAAATGCATATTGTTTTAGAATGCGTGCAACACTGAATGACAAAAGAAGAGGCCAGGGCAATACTGGTATGGGCAAGTTTTACAGGATGCAGACAGGAACTCATCTCAACATTGTGTATGTAGTTTTATTTGGTAAATGAAATGTTTGTTAATGATGGGATGGTTGAAAAAGATTTGTCAGGTTTAAGTCAGTTTCTTGTGAGCATTATCACTGATAAAAGTCCTGGTAGTCATGAGGATCCTTCTAATGAGTGAGTTACAACTCTTGTTAGAGTGCAGATTGCCAAAAGATCAGACAGACCATCTTCTGTTTAGACTTAATACCACAGCAGTTTCTGAAGCAAGTGAAGGCTGTTATGGGGACATCTGTGGTATGTAGTGTTTAAATTTAACATGCTCTTGCAGCAGTCTCTTGGTTGTTGTAAAATTTGTTGTCAAAGATCTCTCATTCACACGTCATTCAAGGCAAGTATTAAGTAGGCAATAGAAGGGTTTATATCATGAGTTGGAAAGAATTGTGTTGATCGGTATGGGTATTTTCAACAAGAATAAATTGTAGTTTATAAAATTAAATATAATGTGAGTGCCATCCTCTCTTTAACATTTATTAGGGCCAAGTTCAGAGAGCGGACTTATCCCACAACAAAATAAACTTGAGCTGCACACAAAAGGACTTTAATCAATGTTGCGGCTTATTCTCGAATAAGTAATATTGACTACACATAGATGGTTTCTTTTCCTGTTGAGTCTGTTAATACTGTCAGGGCTTACCCTCTTTGGAAATTCTGTTGCGGTTCCACTTTAAAGCTGTTAAGTAAATGTTATCCTGAGAACGATGTTATAAAACTGTTGCTATTGACTTCAATGGCAAAATGCCATTTCAGTGGATCCAGGATTAGGTCCAACATTCAGATTTGAGTAGGGTTACCAAATAGCAACTGTGAAAAAACGGGACAGGGGTGGGGGGTAATAGGCGCCTATATAAGAAAAAGTCCCCCCAAAACAGGACAATCCGTTTAAAAACGGAACATCTGATCACCCTAGATTTGGGACATTATAAAATACAACCTATATAGGTTATTGTATTCCTAGACCTGCTTTGTACATCCATACTGTGTGTATTTTAAGAGCCTGAATCAGGGTGAATTGATTTAAATCAAGCTAATTTAAATCATAATTTTAATCACCAAGCAGAAAGCCTCAATCTAAGTCACCCATTTTAATCAACTTTTCCATTTGTACTTCAGTTATTTTCTAAAGAAAGTTGCATTCTTATTGGTTGATATAACCAATAAAACATTAAATAAAGACTTTACATTAGATTTGGTACACCTTTGTCCTACCCGGGAGCATACATTTATAACTATATACATTTATTTAAGCAATTATATAGCTTAATATTTTCATATTCTTATTAACTGTACATTTTAGTATGTTAGAAAATAGTGGGTGATATATTTCATATTTACTAGATAATAACTTTTTGTTCATGGTTGGTGTTAAGCTGCATTAGGATAACTAGAATTTAAACAAACACCCAAAACAGCATATAACATTGCTTGTTTAATAAAAAATAAACCTTAAATGTTTTGGATACATGAACTTCTCTTGTCAAAACATGGTTCACATTTACAACTAAATGATTTATTCAAAGAACAGAGGCATTAAGTGTAGTCAGTGAATTAAACTGATTTCAGGTTAACCTGGGGAAATGTTCAAATATGCCTAAGTGATAGTGACTGGAGCTTAAGTTCCTACTTGCCTAAGTTTTTTGAAAATGAGAACGGTCTAAGTTATGTAGACTGTCCTTCAGACTTTTAAAACTAATAGATCTCGTTCCCTCCCTCCTCGTTTTTAGTCATAGACTGGAAGAGAGAGGCAAGTTTTTAACTCCCAGTTGATTTCTGAACTTTGAATGAATTAGTCCAAATGAAGAAAATATTCTTTCTGTGCCTGTAGAAGAGGTTACTGCTTTCAAAAGCTGGTTTAGCATTTCCAGAAACTCTGGTTCCAGGTGCTTAGCTAGTGACTTGCATCAGTTCAATGGTCTGATTTTTTTTAAAAATATCAGCAAACTTGTACTGCCTGAATGGTTCCTCTCCAGTCCTGAAATGCATTATGTTTAGCATGACTGAGGAGTAATTATTAGATGCCCGTGTCATAACAGTAGCATCTTCTTCAGCAGTTAGGTATCTACCCTGATACTTTGGGTTGACAATATTAGCAAGAAAATGAGGTGGAGTAAGTGCTTGATCTATCCACTTCTTTACTGCATGAAATTTAACTTTGTTGTTGGGTATTTCTTTCTTCAGTGTCTTTTGAAGTTCTTTCCAAATTTCTCCAGCATCTGCAATACAGCAGTGATCTTTCTGCAGTTTGTCCAAGGCTATGGAAATAGGTTTCTGTATACAGAGCATATCATCTACATTTCTCGTTAGTCTGATGTTGACTTTGGTTGTTGGGGTAGCTCTCTATCTGTTTTGTCATGAATTTCTTCACAAATGGTTATCAGATTAGGCCAGTTCTTAATAAATAGCTCAAAACAGTGAACCATTGAATTCCATTATACATTTTGGGGGAGAATTAGTTTTGGATCCCTGTACTCTCTTCAGTGAAGCTGAACAAAGTGGTTGTATTTTGCAATTACAACGTTTTCTTTCATTCCTGTAGTTTTATGTAAAGCCTTTCTCTGAAAAGTGCATCAAATCAACACCTCAGTCATGTAAGTTTCAGGCTCCCTTCATTGTCTTCTAGATTTCTTCTCATCTTTGCTACATTTTCAGCATTGTCTGTGGCAAAGCTGCCCACCTGAATTTGCTCGTAGTTTGTTATAGCTTTTACTGCTGCTTCTTTTAAGACTTCTGCTGTATGGGCATTTCCTGATGTATCAGTTGTTTCTGTAGGATAGACAACTCCATCTTCAGTTGTCAAAAAAGCACATATTACTGGATTATTGTGTACATTCTTCCACCCATCAAGATTCTCATTAACAAATTTCCCGTCAATGTTTTTTGCACACTGTTCAATGTCCTTCTCATATACTATATTCAGCAACCTTCCAGCAATGTCTGCTCTGCCACGTAGATTATAGTCTGGTTGTAATGATTGAACCATGTCAATGAAAAGTTTGTTTTGAACAAGACAAAAAGGGAGAATTTGTTGCATACATGAGCAAAGCAATCTTTTCATCTATAGAGTCTTGCTGGAATTGGCTGGTCCTGATTATGAACTCATCCACACTGGATGATGAAGAGTCTTAAATACAGGTAATTTACTGTCTGACACATGTTTAGTTGCAGCACTGCTGTTGGTGCCAGCAGATGACTCCGAAATTGTAGACATTTCAGATGATGGGCTTTCATAACCTCTTATGTCTAAGGGGGATCCTGAAACAAAATGTTTATTTAAAAAAAAAAAAAAGTTACTCACTGAACGTGAGTGCACTGCTTTAAAAAAAAAAAAAGATTGTTAATGAGATGTCTCCTACTGCAGCTGTTTGAACCACTGTTTAAATGATATAAATTGTTCTAAATCCAATTTTATAGGGGAAAACAATACATCTTAAGGATTATCTAAATCAATTAAAACCTTTATCTCTAGCAATATACCAAACTGCTTGAATTTTTTTAAATGTTAATTCATAAATGCCTAATAAAACTTTACTTTTAAACAGGAAATGTTCACTTAGAATATTTGATAATACTGAATAATGAAAAAAAGAGAAGTCCAGCAGTAACAGTTAAAATATAATTCATAGAATCATAGACTTTAAGGTCAGAAGGGACCATTATGATCCTCTAGTCTGACCTCCTGCACAATGCAGGCCACAGAATCTCACCCACCCACTCCTGTATCAAACTTGTGTCTGAGCCATTGAAGTCCTCAAATCATGGTTTAAAGCCTTCAAGGTGCAGAGAATCTTCCAGCAAGTGACCCGTGCCCCATGCTGCAGAGGAAGGTGAAAAATCCCCAGGGCTTCTGCCAACCTGCCCTGGAGGAAAATCCCTTCCCGACCCCAACTATGAATTAAAGTATTGGGGGTGAGGGCCACGAAGAAACAAAGAGTCCTCTTGTTGGTAAACACAGTCACAGTTACTCCCAAATTCATGAAGGGAGCCAAACACAATTTTTAAAACTCCAGATATACTCCCACCAGCCTCCAACACCTATGTCTAGGGCCCTACCAAATTCACTGTCATGAAAAATGTGTTACGGACCGTTTGATAAATACTCCCACAACAAACTAACATACCAATTATATTTTGAATGCACACATTTTGAAATTCATAAGTAATCTATCCAAAACACAAAAATGTATGACAGTAACCCACATTATCATTTAGCAGCATAGTAAGGCCTGCTAGGCAGTCTATAAGAATGGTGCAAAAATAAGTTTACTAATCAACTGATCCAGATTGTTCAGGCATGTCCCCATCATCATCTTCAAAGTCACTCCCTTTTAAGGAGCAATTTTCATACCGTTGTTTCATTCTGACAACCAGGCCTTGCATCTATTCATTCCACTGTTTACATTTGATTACTTTTTACCCAGAGGTACAGGAATTTCTTAAAATATTCCAAAATAGGGTCTTGTTTATGACCTGCAGCCATGACAATTTTTTCTCCACTTTCCAAGTGTTGAAATCAACAATAGAGGCTGCACTCTGAAGAAGATTATCCCTTCTTCCCACAATGTCCTGCTTTAACATCAGTGTTGTTCCTTTCAGGGTGCACATTCTGCTCCTTCTCCTTGTTACATAACTCTCCTACCCCACTCACTCCCCCAGAAAAACAAAGGAACTAAAAACATTCCAACTTTTGTAACCCTGACATCTTGTCTATCCCTTCTCCTGATGATGACATAATCGATCAAATGCCAGTGCTTGGAACGGGGATGCATCCACGAAGTCCTGTTATGGGTGGGAAGGCGGAAGACCGTATTGCTGATCAGAAGGTCATGTGCTGCACAAGTTTTCAGCAGTAACAGACCATTGCTGTTACTCTTTCCCACTCCATTTTTCCCAATGACTCCTTCCCAGGCTGCGGCATCGCATCCGACTCTTGCGTTAAAATCGCCAAGCAGAATCAGCTTGTCTGTGCGGTGCACTGACGATAGCAGAGTATCTGGTTCTTTATAGAATTTATCCTTCACGTCCTCTGGGTTGGTCATTGTAGGAGCATATGCGCTGATCAAAGAAGCTTGTTTTCCTTTTTGAAGCGGAAGATGCATTGTCATGAGCCAGTCATTCATACCCTTGGGGGAACTGGCAAGTTTCCGAACAAGATGATGCTTGAGGGCAAAGCCAACTCCAGATTCGCGATGCTCATCACTGCTGCGGCCACTCCAGAAGAATGTATAGCCACCGCATGACTCGGATAGCTGTCCTTCATTAGCTCTCTAGCGACAAGTGCTGTTCTCTCCGGTCTGTCTGCTGTGATGTTGTCCAGTAACTTGCGCACATTCCATGTGCCAGTAGTGATCGGTGTCACTCTAAGTTTTGTTTTTGTTCGACCGCTTTTGTGGGATCCCCGCCAGCTGTGGTATGCTGGCCAGGGTAAGGTGAAGCAGACAATGTTTAGGGCACCTTTTCTAGCCCCCTCCTTGTTCTACGGAGGTGAGCAGTGCAATCCTGAATAGGGTTGCTCAGTCGCTCAAGAAGCTGCCGAGCTCCACTGCTGCTTTGGTCAGTGAGGAACAACCATTATGCCTGAGCCGCCTACGTGCAAGTCTGCGGCTACAGCTCCCAGTGTATCCACACCTGCTGCTTCGTTGCTTGCCATCGCCACAGGACTTGATATGAAGTAATATGATATGATGTCGAGACGTGCGCGTGAATTGGATTCAAGTGAGGGAGAGTTGCGCAACGTCAGCCTTACTTTCTCTTCCCTGTTCCTATCTGTATCCAGTGGCAGGACAGAAGTCGAGATGGCTGAAGATAGGGAAGGGCGCAGTGGATGACCAGGACACCTACGTGTCTTGTCGTGCTCTTAAGCGTTCCACAACGCTTGCTGTCACCGCCTTCCTGACCATTAAACCAGGTTGAACCAGGTTGCCTCAGTCAGCCGGATCCAGCCTTCTCATGCAATGGGTAGACAGGCCCTAACTCACTGAGAGTCTCATACTCATCGGCTACCCTCACCTGGTTTAGCCCGCCAGTCGAGACGGTCTCCGGGGTGTGGCCGCTGTTGCATGCTGACAGCTACTTGGAGCCACAGGTGAGAGCTGGGTGTAAAGTGGGGACCAAAGTGGATGAGCTACTCCTAGGAGTACGACTGCTCCCCCATCAGAGGTACTACCCCTCCCTGACAACCCCATACACCCCAAACAAATAAAATACTGCAGTGCAAACGGCATGGTGGGTTACTTGAGCAGAAGTCTTGGAAAGCTATGTGTGGCGCTGACTGTTGGACGGATCATAGGCTCATAGTATCCAAAATGAAGCTCCGTGTCATGCCGAAGAGACAAGCACAAGGCTGTAAGACTTTCAAAAGGATCAACGTGTCGAAGCTTAAGAACAGCCGCATCACTGAAAATCTAGCGGAAGACCTAGAGAATGAACTTGCTGATCTTCGTATTGAGGATGACGCTGAGAGAGACTGGGAGCGATCCTGCAACACTGTCCATACAGCTGCATCGAAGGTATTGGGGCCCTCCACATGCAGGCGACAAGACTGGTTTGATGAAAATGATGCAGAAATCCAGGCCTTACTTGCTGAGAAGCACCGCCTGCATCGTGCATATCAAAACGATCCATCCTCAGCGGCAAAGAAGACCGCCTTTATCAACACTCGCAGAACAGTACAGAACCGACTGCGCAAAATGCGGGACTTGTGGCTGAGCGCCAAAGCAGATGAAATACAGGCATACGCGGACAGGAACGACTATAAGCAGTTTTATGAAGCCCTTAACACACACTATGGTCCACAGTCGTCTGGGAGCTTTCCCCTCCTGAACTCTGATGGTACTGTGCTCCTTACAGAGAAGACGCAGATTCTCCAGAGTTGGGCTGAACACTTTGAAGCAATTCTCAATCGCCCTTCAGTCATCAATGATGAGGCCATTGACAAGATGCCCCAGGTTGCAGTCAATAACTCCATGGATGCTTCACCAGAAGAGGACGAAGTGAAGAAAGCTATCAATCAGCTGTCAAGTGGCAAAGCCCCAGGGTCAGATGCCATACCAGCAAAGGTGTACAAAGTCGGTGGACCTGTGCTGCTACGGAAACTCACTGAGCTGTTTCAGTCCTTCTGGAAGCAGGGAACCATTCCACAAGAATTTAGAGATGCGTCCATCTTGCACCTCTATAAGAGGAAGGGCAATCGCCAGCTATGCGACAATCACCGTGGAATCTCCCTGCTTTCTACAGCGGGGAAAGTTCTTCCACACGTTCTGTTGAACCGATTTATCACTCACCTGGAGAAGGGCTTACTGCCAGAATCACAGTGTGGCTTCCGCAAGGGACGTGTGACTATTGACATGATCTTTGCTGTGCGTCAGCTACAGGAGAAATGTCAAGAGGAGAATCGTGAACTCTACACAACTTTTGTGGACCTCACGAAAGCATTTGACTCTGTCAGTCGCCAGGGCCTGTGGAGGATCATGTCGAAATTTGGCTGTCCAGACAGATTTATACGAATGGTACGTCAATTTCATCACGGTATGATGGCTCGTGTCCTGGATGACGGTGAAACATCTGAGGCCTTCCCAGTCACCAACGGCATCAAGCAAGGGTGTGTTTTAGCACCCACTTTGTTCAGCATGATATTCTCTGCCACTTTGACTGATGCCTTTCAACACTGCACTGAAGGAGTAGGCCTGAAGTATAGAACTGACGGGAAACTATTCAATCTGAGGCGACTGCGTGTTATCACCAAGGTGAAGGAAACTGTACTTCGAGACTTTCTCTTTGCCGATGATTGTGCTCTGAATGCTAGTACAGAGCCAGAAATGCAAGCCAGTATGGACAAGTTTTCAACTGCATGCAACCACTTCGGTCTCACCATTAACATCAAGAAGAATGTGGTCATGCACCAGCCAGCTCCCCACGCTTCGTACTCAAAACCGTCCATCACTGTAAATGAACAGAGAATTCAGACAGTGGACCACTTCACGTACCCTTTCCCGAGCAGTGTCAATTGATGATGAAGTAAACTGCAGAATTGCTAAAGCCAGCTCTGCATTTGGCTGATTGCGCTCCAATGTTTGGGAACGTCAAGGGATCAGCCTACCAACGAAGCTGAAGGTCTACCGAGCAGTGGTGCTTCCAACTATGCTGTACGCCTGCGAGACATGGACTGTCTATCGGAGTCATGCACGAAGGCTCAATCACTTCCACATTTCCTGTCTGCGAAAGCTTCTAAAAATCAGATGGCAGGACAAAGTGCCCGATACTGATGTCCTTACTAGAGCCAGTCTGACGTCATTTTACACATTGCTGACGAGAGCCCAGACCAGCTGGGCCGGACATGTTGTGAGAATGTCAGATGAACGCATTCCTAAACAGCTCTTCTACGGAGAACTCACTCAGGGAAAGCGTTCCCATGGAGGACAAAAGAAGCGGTTCAAGGACACGCTGAAGACCTCTTTGAAGTCCTTCAAGATCAACACCGCCACATGGGAAACCTTCACACTGAACCGTTCAGCATGGCACAGCCTCATTCACACAGGCAGTAATATCTCTGAAGCGAGGCATATTGCTGAGGCTGAAAAAAAGCGTGAGCTGCGCAAGTCCAGAGCTGCTCGTACACCATCGACAGTGCCATTATATGTCTGCCCGATGTGTGACAGGAAGTTCCACGCCCGAATGGGACTGATCAGTCATCTCCGGATGCACAGAGCCCGGTCATCGAAAGAATGAGTTGTTGAGGTCTTCATCGATAACGATGGACTAACATCAATTTTATTTGTTTAGAGAGAGGGAAGCAGTTGAGAAATGGGTTTCTGTTTGTTTGTATCTCTGGCCGTGTACACATGCAAGGACACAAAGCAAGGCTATTTACCTGAAATGCTCAGAACCATCCAGAAGCAAGGGCAAGAAGTGTTTTCCCATGAGCTGGAGAGTTAAGTTTTCATGATGGATGGAGTCTAAATATTCATAATTTGAGAACTGAGCCAAACAGAGCTCAGGTAGAGAGATGCTATAAAATAAGAGTATGATACCACCCAGGTGTGCTCAGCGGATGATCTTGCTGAGATACACAATGGTGTCTCCATGGGTCCTAACGTTTGTGATGACTTTGCCAGTCTCTTGCACCCAGTAGCACAGCCCCTGGGTCCATCACAGGAACAAGCCCTTAATATAGTTCATGACCTTTTGTGCCATATTTTTAAAGCTTGACCTCTTACGTTAGATTTCCCCCCGATTCTTTCTTTAGATAGAATAGCAACCTTGAACTCAAAGTTTTTGATAGAGGCTCAATCATGGATTCAGCACATTTTATTTTCTTATTTAAATGTTTTAAGACATAAGTAGTTTAGGACTTAACATATTTTGTATTACATTCAGATTTCATTTTAAACAGTTTTATTTTACAAAATAAAAACTCATAATTTAAATAACAAAAGTCTGATTTAAATAAGAAAATGATGCTTTTGATTTTTTTTTAAATCAGATTTTTATCTTCTACTGGAGATGATTAAAACATGTATTGAATCATAGAGTCCCAAGCTGGTTTGTCGTTGCTGGTCACGTGGTGCTGGCTCTTTCTGCTTGTTTCCACCTATTATTAAATACAGGTAAAACCATACTACTTTCCAGAAGAGATGATCTGCAGTTTTAAGAGTGGGAGGAATGGTGATCCATAACACAGTCTCTTTGTTAATATGTGGTCTACACTGTGGAAAATTTCAAGAATTCCTGTATTAAATGTTAAACATTTTAATTGCATCCTACAGTACTAAACAACTTGTACTCTGAATAACAGACTTGTGTGTAAGTATAATGTCTTGAGCTTAAGTCTGACTCACCAGTTGCCCAGCAGAGTATTCCCTACTTTTGATTTTGTCCTGGGTTTGATGTTACAATTGTTTAGTGATTGTGCTCTGTTTCTACTGTCAGTAATGTTCCTACCATTTATAACACTGTGTAAAATCCAGTGTCTCTTTCATCAGTGCTAATGGAAGTGGATGAGAGTATGAGGTGATGGAAACATTTTATTTCCTAAACACTTTTGTTTGCCGTTGATTTCAGTTACTCCAGAGGAAACTGATCTTTCACAGCTGTTGCAAAATGCGACTGTTTTTTTTCCCCTGCTGTGCAGATATCTGCCTGTTTCTAAACTCTTGATGGCACAATAGGGCCTTTTAAAAATGTCACATATGCAAAGTAATGTGTGTAAGTATTAAGCATAAGCATTGTTCTATAGTTTATGGCAGAAAACTAAAAGTTTAGGAATGAAAGGTGAGAGACTATTGAACACCCTTCTTTTATAAAAGCAGCACTGTCAAGTTTGCATGTTTTTTTCAGTCTATATTTTGATTACAGTATTAGTTTGCAATGTTCAAAAGTGTTTGTCTTCATTTTTAAATAATCATAGCAAGTATGCTTTGTACTGTCTAATCTTGCATTTTACAATTTTGTTTTGTCTGTTAAATTTGGAACTGTGTGGATGGACCTAATGCTCAAAATTTGTAATACTTACTATCTAAAAGGCTTAAACTGCAATGATGGCCATTTAAGTATCTAGATAGCTCTGTGCACACCAGCCCCTATCTAAATTCTTGTCCGATTACATGATAGGGTTTACATGAGAAGTTCTAAATATAAATTTATATTAGTAGTGGACGTTAGTAAATTTACGTCTCGCACGAATGCACAATGTCAATTCTGATGGAAAAGGAAACATCAGTTTAGCTTATGGAATGTGTTCCTTATAATCCTCCTTGTTCTCAGTTATCCTTCTAGAGGTTTGCAAGCTTTCAGCTATGGTCCAGGAATACTAACTTCAGTAGCAGATGTGAGCCTGAAGCTTATTACGTTTCACCAGATGTTTCATTTATCTTTAGGGCAACCTTCTGGTTTGTTTCTTATATCAAACACTGAGAAATCAGAATTTAGACTATATTTTAAACATGTTATGAATGCTTACAGATAAAGGAAAAAAACAAACCCTTTCATAACCTGAATAAATTTTGTGGCCTCCGGTGGTGGTGGTGGTGTTTTTTGGTGTTATAGCTTTGTTGGTCCCAGGATATTAGAGAAACAAGGTGGGTGAGATAATATCTTTCATTGGATCCAAACTTCACCAACAGAAGTTGGTCCAATACAAGATACTACCTCACCCACTTTGTGTGTCTAATATTTTTTGTTTTAAACTGTTTGTGATGAGACATTTTAATTCTATTTTATAACTGATACTGAACTTAAAATCTCACAGAACACTGTAGAATTATATAAGGAAAACCAGTTGTACTCCAGCAATATCTGTTGCGTACTAAAAATAAATTACTTGTAAAGAAAATTAAATTAAGAAATAAAGCAATGTGTAAATTAAAACTGAACAGATTCTTTATTACTGTTTTGCATTTGTAGTAATGTGACTATTTTAAAAGCTTTTGAATTGAACAAAATGTTGATAGTTATAGCAGGTACAGGATACTGGATTATAAGCAAGTAGTAAAATGCTGTGTTGTGTTTCCATGCTAAGTTACAGTTAAAGATTTTTTTTTTAATCGTGTTTGCATCAGTCTTTGCATTTTTAGCAGCTGCTATAATTCTGAGCTTCAGGAGATGTTCTATAATAATCCTGATTTTTGGTTCTCATTCTCCTCCCCAGTACCAATCGGTAGTAGGCAAACAACTTTATGACGATAAGTCAGGAGGGTCTGCTAAAAAGTTAGTTTTAATGTATTTGCTTGTCATATGCAGAACTGAACAGCTGTAGCTGAAACTAAAGTTCAGTTTGAGAGTAAGAAGATATGAATTGTAGCCTTTCGTTTCTCCTATACTTCCTATGGTTCCTTTCTTTGTTCTACCGGTCACATATGGAGTTTAGGAAGGCCTGTTTCCCTGTATGCTGTATTTTCATGTTTGTCAGTTAGCCCAGTGGTTCTCAAACTTGGGCCGTCGCTTGTTCAGGGAAAGCCCCTGGCGGGCCGGGCCGGTTTGTTTACCTGCCGCGTCCGCAGGTACGGCCGATCGCGGCTCCCACTGGCCATGGTTTGCTGCTCCAGGCCAATGGGGGCTGCAGAAAGTGGCGTGGGCCGAGGTTTAATTTTTTCCTCCTCCCTCTTGGGCTGAGGACTTACTTTGTATTTCCTTAAAGGTAAACTTATTCCTCTGCTAACTAAAATATGAGAGAAGTGTTAGAAACAAAATGCAGTTTTTAAGTAAGTGCTCGAGGTTATGTTGATGAGAACCATATAAACATCTAGCTGTGAGGCAGGACAAAACATTTTTAAAAATTTGCAGGATTCTCTGTTTCGTTTTGTTTCAATGATCATAATCCACACAAATAGTCTCTTCACCTTGAGTTAGGAGCTCTGTCTTACAGTAATGACTCAAGTTAAGCAAAAAATAAGCATATTATTACTGTCTTATTATGCTACCATCTTCCCTAGCTCCAGGGGTAGACCGCGAGCCAAATCCGGAAGGCCAAAAGCTTTTAACTAGACTGCAAAACTCTGGGGGGTCGGGGGCAGTTAGTGCAGGGGAGTGGCTAGTGTGGTTAGAGGAGCAAGTGGCCGCGTGCTTGGGCTTGTGGAGCTGGAGCTTGGCACCAACACTCACTCTGCTGCTGCCACCTCCTCTGGCCACCACCAGCCTGCGACTGAGGAGCAACAGGAGCAAAGGTGCCGGACTGCCTGCTCCCCATAGCATAGTGCGCTCAAGTGGTCAGAAGGCGCCACTACAGCTCAGTCCCGCTCGTAGAGGCGCCATTTAGGGAGGGCCGGGGGGGGGGGGGGGGCGGAGCTGCAAACCCCAACAAGAGCATGGGGCTGACAGTGGGAGCCCTGGCCACCTGAGGCTGACACGTAACTGGGAGGTGGGGTAGCTGTATTTCCCCCCCACCTTCCCTAAATGGAGCCCCGCCAGCCCCATGGTGTTGACAGTGGAAGCTGCGTCCGCCCGGGGCTGACACTTAACTTGGGAGAGCGGGGCAGGAGCCTTGACTATACCTTGACCACAAAATTTGGACTTTGACAAAAAATAACTGTCTATGCCTGCCTAGCTCCCTCAAATTTAGCGCTATTCACCTCTTAAAACATCTGTTCATTTTGACTATCTTTGATGTGTGCATGCATTTACACTGTATCTACATTTTCCTTTCTCAACAGATTACTTAAGAAAGTATCTCTCTTTCTATTAATCGTGTACACAGCAATAGCCTTGACCTATTTCCATCTGGGCGTCCGTCTGACCATAGGGCATGTCTTCACTAGCAACGTTAAAGCGCTGCTGCAGCACCGCTCTAACGTGGCAGTGTAGTCGCAGCACCAGCGCAGGGAGATCTCCACGAGGGGAATAGCTACCAGCGTAGCTCCCAGTGCTGGTGCACTGTCTACACTGGCATTTTACAGCGCTGAAACTTGAAGCGCTCAGGGGGGTGTTTTTTCACGCCCCTGAGCAAGAAAGCTGCAGCGCTGTAAAGTGCCAGTGTAGACAAGCCCATAGTATAGCTACTCAAGAGTGTATTTGCTTTCTTTGCTACTGATGGCTCAAACTTTTTTAGTCATTCTTCTCAATCTCAGTACAGTCTCTAGCACAATAGATCATATCATTCTACTCAGTCACTTTCGTAGCTGTGTAATCATCTGTTTCCTTCCTGCTTTGCTCATCTGCTGAACAAAATATCTATATACTTTCTTTGTTCCAAGACCCTCGCACTGAGGTCTGGTAAAGTTCAGTCCTTCACCTTTTGCCCTTTGCTTTCTATTCCTTTTGGTGGTTTTACCTACCATGTTTGTGTTCACAGGCAGATCTTGGTACAGTTTGGGTAACCAAATGGGCTTTGAAGTTGCTAGTCCTTATGTTATAATTTATTTTAAACCATTTCTATTGCATGTTGAAATGGCCCCTACTCAGTGGCCAAAATAATTTTAACCCATGTGTATTAATCAAAGACTTTGTAATCTAATATGGTGAGTGTTGCATTATATTTCAAAGGTATTTAGGCCATATCCTTTTGGGATTATGTAATGTTTTAATTGTGAAATCTCTTACCATGCTTGCAATATTTTAACAAAAATATTTAAATACACCTCTACCTCGATATAACGCTGTCCTCGGGAGCCAAAAAATCTTACCGTGTTATAGGTGAAACCGCGTTATATCGAACTTGCTTTGATCCACTGGAGTACACAGCCCCCCGCCCCCACCCCGAGCACTGTTTTACCGCGTTCTATCAAAATTCGTGTTATATCGGGTCGCATTATATCGGGGTAGAGGTGTACTGAATGCGAAACTGCTGCTTAAATAGTGTCTATTTAAATGAAAAGATAGGTTAGATATAGATGAGTAAAACCCAAACTTGAATTATAGGCAATTTTAATTTTTCTTTGTCGGCATACAGTTGAACCTTGTCTGTAACACAATTGGAATCTCAAATATTTGGGGATTTCAGATCAGACTTTTAGATAATTTTCCAGCTACTTAGCCATCTTCTTCAAGATGGGACTTTAGGGCCTTTTAAGTCTTTTTTTATTTTATTTTTTTGCTGAAACCTTCTCAGCAGATGATAAAGACTTATGTATGGAGTGTGGCCAGCTCTTTGTAACTGGGGAAGCTGGCTTTGAGTGCAGACTTAGCCTGCTGAGATTGTTCTCCTCCTCTTCCTCCTCCTTGCCTTTCCTCCTCCAAAAAAAATTCAACTCCTGATTATCCAAAGATTCCAGCTGTCCCCAAAGGCATTTTAGAAAAAACAAGGTTGCATCGATTGCAGTCATGAATGTGAATGGCCATTTTCTGGTAGCTGATGTTAGCCCTGCAGTTTCCCATACCTTTGGTAATTCTCATTACAGTTGTTACCAACTTTTTTCTATTGATATTATCTGGTGTTTACCACTTTTCTAAAGGAAAAATTAAATGCATGATAACATTTCAGAAATGTACAGACTAATGATCTCTGTAAAAATACCCATGCTATAAATGAGAGAGCTGTTGAAATGGTCAAGTTACGAGTCATGATATGCTTAACTTGGCCTACTTCAACATGTTTTCTGGTTTTAGCACTCTCTCGTATCAATAGAAAGTGAGTTCCTTACAACATGGAGAGAGTTCAGGGAAAGGCTTATCTGGAAATACCCCAAGGAGAGGCTGACTTAATATCTGTATTACAGTAGCAGCTGCATGAATAGAAGTCTCAGCCAAGATCGAAGGCCCTGTTGTGCGAGGTACTGTACAAATGGTAGTAAGAGTTGTACTCTACCCCAAAGAGCTTATACTTTTAAGATATGAAACTAGATGAAAGGATGAAACTAGAAACAGGTAGAAAGGGGAAGTGACTTGCCTGGGGTCAGAAGGCAGGTTATTGGTTGAGCTGGAAATAGAACCCAGGTATCCTGACTCATAGTCTAGTGTCCTATTCATTAAACCATGCTGCTTCTCTGTTTGCAGATAATTGGGTTATAGAGGTTTTTGCTTCAGTGTGCTGTAATATAACGTCTGCCTGTTGCTATGCAGGTTTTAGATTCCCATGTACTGAACCTAGTCAAATATACACTCTCCACCCTGGCACCGGGCACTCTCTGCGTAGCTAAACAAGGTATGAATTTAGTTCTTGGGTACTTTAAAAGGGAGAGCCATATCTAGCTATAATATCAGTAACTGTTATGTTGCTAAACTATTAGCCTTGGTTTACTGAGAGCTACCGTATGGGTGTTTACAATCCCTAGAAGAGTGAGAAATTAACCCTGATCCTATTTGACATAGCTTGATTTCTCAAATGGCTAACCCTTCCCAGACTTGGCTGTTTTTCTGTGTATCATATTTTTACAAGGCTGAAGTATTTTTTTACTGATGTGTCATTTTTGTATATTGAAATACTTTTGATCATCACATACCCTAATGTTACTAACCCCATAATACTGCCTATGTTAGAAAAGCAGCAGTGGTTTAAAATGACATCAAATCAACCTATTTAAATTCATGCAGATTCCTAATGTAGATGCACTTAAACCATATTAACCCTTGATTGAATCAGTTTAGCGTATGTGAATGAAGCTACACTAATTTAAGCAGCAGTTACTCATTTTAAGTGCATTTACATTAGATGTTTGCTTTTGGTGTGAGGATGCTTAGAGAATTTATTCCCAAACAGACCTCAGAGAAAATGGGGAAGAAGAGAGAACAGGAATTTTGGGTAGCCCCTGCTTTTCTCAATTCTCTTTGTTCCTCTCTCTGATCATTTTGTTGATGTGTCTCTCTGTTCAGGAGTATTGCTAATTACTAAACAGACCTTTTAAGAAAGCAGTCATAATTAGCTAAGAAATATGCCTTTTGTTTTTATTGAGCACTGATAATGTGATCTCTGTTGTACAAAACACAGTGGGAGAAGGGATCCCTGCCTCCATGAACCAACAATACAGATACAGAAACATAGGTTCATAATTATCGCACCAGATCAGGTGAATAGACCACTTAGTCCAGGACCCTTAGCTCTGACAGTGGCCAGTGCCAGATGCTTCAGAGGAAGAGGCAAGATGCAGACAGTTAAGCAATAAGCTGCCCACAGGGAAAGTTTCTTTCTAACCCAGTTAGTTGTTTGTTGGCTTATGCTCCCTGAAGCACGAGCTTATGTATTTCATGATTTTTTATCTTGTATACTGCAATAGTCAATATTCTTCTTATCCATGTAAATGGATTATGGTTCCCACTAAGCAGTTTGGTTGCAATAATGTCTTGTGCTGTGAGTTCCACAGATTAACTATATTTTAAAAAAATCCTTTTGTCAGTAGTTAATTTGTTGTAATTTAATTTCCCCTTGTATTGAGAGAGGGTAAATAGAAGTGCCTGATTTATCTTCTCTCACGGTTTTGTTTGTTTGTCATGTCCCTTCTGATTTGTTTTCATTCTAAACTAAAGAAATGCAATCTTTTAAACTGCCTTTTCAAGTGGGAATTTTTTCACGTGTTTGTCTTCTAGCTCTGGACTTCTTCGTCATATCTTTATAGATAGCGGGACTGGAATTTGATCCCAGTGTGAGAAAGTGACACTGACACACACACACCCTTCCTTATATAGGCATAATAATCTCAATTTATTAAATCACTTTTTTATACATCCTAACATGTTTACTTTTTATGACTGCCACTGCAGATTGAGCCAGTGTTTCTGTTGACATCCTCAGTGATGGCCAAATCTATCTCCTGAGTGGTCACAATCAATTTAGAGCCTAGCAATGTGTGAAAGTAATCCAAATTACTCTTGTAACTTTAAATTTGTCAACAAATTTATGTCACTCTGAATTTCTTTAGTCATTTCAAGTTCTTACATATATTTTGTGTTGTCTGCAAATTTTGCCATTTCACTGTTCACCCAGGGCTGCTGGAACAATTTGTATAGTGGGAGTGCTGAGAGCAATTGACCCAAACTGTAAACGCCATATATGATGGAAACTACTTCAAGCCAGGGTGTACGGCAGCACCCCCAGCACTCCTGCTTCCAGCACCTGTGTTTTCACCTCCTTTTTTTCTATCTCCTTTATATATTTAGCTTTTATAGCACTTTTCATCTGTAGACCTCAGTGCTTTACAAAGGAAACTGTTTTGGGTAGGGATTCTCTTATGTTTGGAAAGTATCTAGTACATTGTGGCTACAGTAATAAAAGTTTATTGGACATCAGTTCTATTACAGAACCTTGGTGCACCATACTTACTAACCTTTTGCAATTCTGACATTTGACCACTTATTCCTACTGGTGGGTTTTTTTGTTGTTTTTTGTTGTTGTTGTTTTTTCCAGGTCTTAATCTGAGACTACTTTACTTGTCATCTCATGACTACTTAGTTTACATAATAGTCTCTTGTTCAGGAGGTGGTCAAAGACTTTTTGCAAGGTCAAACTGTAAACTGTTTTCTCTTCTATCTGTTATTTCATTGATATATGTGAAGGCTGAACAATTCAGATAGGCACTTTCCTCTAGCATAGATGCCAAGTTGTGTGCAGCTACCTGTACTATTTTATGCAGTTTATTTAGTGACAGTATTCGTATATTTGCAACTAATTTGCCTGTAACCATAAACTTCGGCTTTTTAAAAGTTGCCACGTTTTAGTGCTGGTGCCGCCCTGTTGAATGAAACCCTGTATTTATCTACAGAGCAGCATCAGGGCTAGTTTCCCACAAATGTTGCCGTATGAAGATTGCTTCAACCCTTATCTGGTGGGGAGGGAGGGGAAAAACTACTTGGTCTAGGGGTACTGGGTAGTTCAGTCTCCTGTCCATTAAGTTCTTGGCATCTCTGCTGATTCTGCAAATCATGGTGGTGAGTTGGTGATATGGGAGCTGGAATTGAGACCCATAAAACATCCATTAGATGGGAACAGCTTTTAGTTCCTATTGAATTAGACTGGATTCAAACTGGTGACCTACAAGCAAAAGCTCAATAGCAAAGTCCTGAGGCATCCTGTCCCTTTGTAAGTGGTAATGTTATGCCTTCAAGAGTGAAACTTGTGTTTGACAAAAATATGTTTATTAAATAAATTAGATTTTGACCTTGTTGGAGCTGGTCAGTCAGGTCTTCAGCTCCTTGCATCCCCAAGCATCATATCCCACATACTGCTTTGTCAAACCCTCTCATGTACTCCACCTATAAAGAAGAGTTCCCGGTTACCAAAATACAAATGCTAAAAATACAAAAATAAAACTAACACAACATCCAATTTCAACTCTAAATATGTTTTGCAAACAACTTATATTCTGGGTTTAGTTGGCCATGCCTCAGCTCCCGTGGCTGGATTTGTTGACCCCTTGAAGTCCCTTCCAGCCCTACATTTCTATGGTTCTGTGGCTTTTTGTCTCTGTCCCCCACAATGCATAGCATTTTGCCAGCTATTTAGGAGTGTATGACCGACTTGCGAACTGAGCGACATTGACCGGATCTGCTTTATAAAAATTGATGTGTCCTTGTGATATTGTGTTAATCTAGGTGTTTTATAATTCTCTCAGTTATTGCTTTTATTATGCATTGCCCTGGATTTGGTGGAAGAAGTGGGTTAGTATGGAACCTTAGGCCTGGTCCCCACTAAGCCCCCACTTCGGACTAAGGTACGCAAATTCAGCTACGTTAATAACGTAGCTGAATTCGAAGTACCTTAGTCCGAACTTACCGCGGGTCCAGACGCGGCAGAAAGGCTCCCCCGTCGATGCCGCGTACTCCTCTCGGCGAGCTGGAGTACCGGCGTCGACGGCGAGCACTTCCGGGATCGATCCGGGATCGATTGCCTGCCGCCGGACCCTCCGGTAAGTGAAGACGTACCCTTAGGGTATGTCTTCACTACCCGCCGGACCAGCGGGCAGCGATCAATCCAGCGGGGATCGATTTATCGAGTCTAGTCTAGACATAAGTCAACCCCCGAGCACTCTCCCGTCAACTCCTGTACTCCAGCTTGGCGAGAGGCACAGGCGGAGTCGACGGGCGAGTGGCAGCAGTCGACTCACTGCAGTGAAGACACCACGGTAAGTCGATTTAAGTACGTCGACTTCAGCTACGTTATTTATGTAGCTGAAGTTGTGTAACTTAGATCGATCTCCCCCCCTCCCCCTTCCCTCCCAGTGTAGACCAGGGCTTAGAGTTGTTTAATTGATGTGTAACAGCACTTGTATAAAACAACACTGGTAGAGTTTGTAGACTAAATGCATTCCTTTTTTTAAAAACAAAGGACAGTTAGCTTTGCACACCAGTGATCCTGTTTTCCTTGGCAACGAATAGGCAGGAATTTGTATCTTGCTGTGTGGGAATAATGCCTCCTCTGTTATGGAAGGAGGTTCTAGGTGTAAATCTGAAGGCATGCCTATGCTCCTCCTAGTGCAATTAACACACTTGAGAGTGAGATGCTGGAGCAATTTTGGTTCAAAGGTGAGTGTGGGGTTAAGGTATGCCACCAAATTCATTTGCTCTCATGTTGAAAAGCAGAGAACAGGCTGCCTCCTGATTTTTAGCCCAAGAAAGAATTGATACCAATGAGACTCATTTAATGCATCTTCATTTATAATAAAGAAAATCCCCAAGAAGTCTACTGTTTCTATGTGTTTCAATGCTTTTGGACCACATTTGCAAACTTGAAACATAAGGCTAATGTGAGAGTCTTCAGAACAGACATATATGTGGACATAATATATCAAACCTTCAGAAAAACAGGTACCTTATGGTAAGATAAGATGTGTGTTTTGGCTGGGTTTCTTTTTTTTTAATCCATTAGAAATGTCCTGACATAAAGATTTTCATAGTACAAAACTTTGAAAATGACACAAGATTTTTCCTTTTAAGAAAAAGAACTCTGCAGTTGGTGGCTTTATTAAACATCAAAATCTGCAAAATGTTATCTGTCGCGAAATAATTTAGTTTTCTCCACTTTCTAAAGTGATTAATAATCTGAGACTGATTCATTTGTGATATTGACTGTGATGTGCGGCACAGAGCTTTTAACATGCAGATTGCTAGGTCTTTTCCATTTCAATATGTCTGTGCTCTGACTGTGTTGTGCATCCAAATTGTAAAAATGTGATAATCTGTATTATTAAATAAAAATTAAACCCTCTGAACTATGAGAAAATGACACTTTAGTATATGAATCTTTTTAAATATTTCCAGAAAAATATTTTCCAGAGAATTTAATAAGCATATTGCACATTTGTATATTATAAGCTTATATAAAATACATTCAATTATATCCATTCCTACACTGATTGATGTTCATGGGGGAAAAGAATTAAAGCTTTTACCACACATTCTCGTTTTATTTTACATTTAATTGAAATGTTTTGTAATTTACAGCATATAGGAAGACGTGTTTTGTGAAGAGTAGAGAAATTATTGGCTTTATTAACCTGGAACTTAAATAACAAATATAGCATCCTGTTTTTATTTAAAATATTGCCAAATTTGAACCAGCAAAACTAAAATAAATGCTCAGTAGTCATGCTGAAATGACAAAATTTGCCCAATATGGGAATTTAAAAGGAGGCAACTGAATCAGATACGAGACTATTGTAGCAGGCAGGCAGTTCTTGGTTAAGGGGGAGGGATAGTTCAGTGGTTTGAGCATTGGCCTGCTAAACGCAGGGTTGTGAGTTCAATCCTTGAGGGGGCCACTTAGGGATCTGGGGTAAAATCAGTACTTGGTCCTGCTAGTGAAGGCAGGGGGCTGGACTCGATGACCTTTCAAGGTCCCTTCCAGTTCTAGGAGATAGGATATCTTCATTTATTTATTTATTTTATTTAAGTTGGTTCCTTTCATGCTATCATGCCACGTTACATCCTAATGGATGTAGCTATATACATTACAAGACAAGTAGAGATGCCTGGTGTTTTATTCATTGTGTAAATGAGGCTCTCCTGGCTTTGGGGTAGGAGGGATAAAAATTGGACTTCTTAAAATTTGAACCAAATAAAATAAAAATACACAAGATTTTATTTTTAAACACAAACCTGTTTAAAATTAAATCTGAATTTAATATAAAATATGTTAAGGCCTAAACTACTTATAATTTCTTAAACATTTAAATAAATAAAAATAAATATGCTGAATCCATGAGCCTTTAACAGAAGCTTTGAACTAAAGGCTGCTTTTCTATGTGAAGAAATAATCTGGGGAAAAACATCTAACTTTGGAGATCAAGCTTTATCAGTATTGCACACTGTCAGCCTAAGTAATTTAGGAGACTGCCTGATTTTCAAGAGACTTAGGGCATGTCTACTCTGGCACTTTACAGACTGCAAATTTCTCGCTCCGGGGTGTGAAAAAACACACCCCTGAGCGCTGTAAAGTGCCAGTGTAGACAGTGCACCAGGACTCCCAGCACGGTGCCACGACTACACAAGCCACGCTAAAGTGCTGCCGCGGCAGCGCTTGAACATTGCCAGTGAAGACGTGCCCTTACGTAAGTAAGAACTTAAGCTCCAGTCAGTTTCACTTAGGCCATCTCTATACTTACAGCACTGCAGTGGTGCAGCTGTACATCTGGTGAAGATGCTTTATGCTGACGGAAGGGCTCTCCTGTTGGCATAATAAAACCACCTCCATGAGTGAGAGAAACTGTCTGTGGGAGAAGCTCGCCCACCAACATAGTGCTGTGCACATGAGTGCTTATGTCAATGTAATTTATGTTGCTCGGGGGGGGGAGGGGGGGTTGTACTGTTCACACCCCTGAGCAACATAAGTTTTGTTGACATAAACCGTAGTGTAGACATAGCCTTAGGCATACTTAAATTGTTTCAGGTGAGCCTGGAAAGTTTTTGTTTAATTTCCTTACTACAGTTAATCCCTGTGTTTTAATAAATTATTTAGATGTAAATGTGAAACATGTTTTGATAAGAGAAGTTTGTGTCCAAAACACTGGAAATTTATTTTTATTAAAGGAAACCTTATATGCTGTTTTGTTTAATTCCAGTTACCATCCTAATGCAGCAACTTGCACAAATCGTGAGCAAAAAGTGACATAATATATCATTTACCATTTTCTAAACTACTAAAAATGTACAATTAATAAGAATCTGAAAATGTTAAAGCAGTACCAGACCCTGCCGTAACAAAACCTACAGCCTTATTTCCACTGCCACAATGATCGTTTCCTCCCACTCCCTCCCCATGCAAGCCTTTCAGAATTCATGGGTCCTATACTTTCCTATCACAACATGCGGTGTATCTCATCCAGTGCATCAGTTGCCCCAACAACTACTGCAAGGGTGAAATTAGACAATCACTACGCTCCTGAATGAACAAACGTCAGAAAAATAAGACAAACACTGTATCACCCATGGACAAACACTTTTCACAAAAGATCACTCCGTATCTGGCTTCTCAGTCCTTGTCCTTAAAGGAAATCTGCACTATACCTTCAAAAGACCCGCCTGGGAGCATAAATTCATAACTTGGCTAGACACGAAAAATCATGGACTCAATAAAGATACTGATTTTATGTCTGATTACAACAGTCTGTAACCCACTAAGACTATGTCTACACATACAGCGCTGCATGCATCTAAGGACCTGTATGCACATGCAGTATATCTGGTGAAGGGGTATGGGGTTGTGAGGGAAGGGTAGTACCTCTGATGGGGGAGCAGTCGTACTCCTAGGAGTAGCTCATCCACTTTGGTCCCCACTTGACACCCAGCTCTCACCTGTGGCTCCAAGTAGCTGTCAGCATGCAACAGCGGCCACACCCCGGAGACCGTCTCGACTGGTGGGCTAAACCACGTGAGGGTAGCCGATGAGTATGAGACTCTCGGTGAGTTAGGGCCTGTCTACCCATTGCATGCGAAGGCTGGATCCGGCTGACTGAGGCAACCTGGTCCAGCGGTCAGGAAGGCGGTGACAGCAAGCGTTGTGGGACACTACAGAGCACGACAACACACGTAGGCATCCTGGTCATCCACTACGTCCTGCTCTATCTCCAGCCGTCTCGACTTCTGTCCTGCCACTGGATACAGATAGGAACTGGGAAGAGAGAGTGAGGCTGACGTTGTGCAACTCTCCCTCACTTTAATCCAATTCACGCGCAAGTCTCGACATCATATCATATCATATATCATATCACATCATATCAAGTCCTGTGGCGCTGGGCAAGCGACGAACCAGCAGGTGTGGATACACTGGGAGCTGTAGCCACGGACCTGCACATAGGCGGCTCAGGCATAATGGTCGTTCCTCACTGACCAAAGCAGCAGTGGAGCTCGGCATCTTCTTGAGCGACTGAGCAACCCTATTCAGGATTGCACTGCTCACCTCCGTAGAACGAGGAGGGGGCTAGAAAAGGTGCCCTAAACATTGCCTGCTTCACCTTACCCTGGCCAGCATACTGCGGCTGGCAGGGATCCCAGAAAAGCGGTCAAACAGAAACAAAACTTAGAGTGACACTGATCACTATTGGCACATGGAATGTGCGCACATTACTGGACAACATCACGGCAGACAGACCGGAGAGAAGAACAGCACTTGTCGCTAGAGAGCTCGCACGCTACAACATTGACATTGCAGCCCTTCGTGAAACTTGCCTTGCTAATGAAGGACAGCTATCCAAGTCAGGTGGTGGCTATACAGTCTTCTGGAGTGGCCGCAGCAGTGATGAGCGTCGCGAATCTGGAGTTGGCTTCGCCCTCAAGAATCATCTTGTTCGGAAACTTGCCAGTTCCCCCAAGGGTATGAATGACCGACTCATGACAATGCATCTTCCGCTTCAAAAAGGAAAACAAGCTACTTTGATCAGCGCATATGCTCCTACAATGACCAACCCAGAGGATGTGAGGGATAAATTCTACAAAGAACCAGATACTCTGCTATCGTCAGTGCACCGCACAGACAAGCTGATTCTGCTTGGCGATTTTAGCGCAAGAGTCGGATGCGATGCCGCAGCCTGGGAAGGAGTCATCGGGAAAAACGGAGTGGGAAAGTGTAACAGCAATGGCCTGTTACTGCTGAAAACTTGTGCAGCACATGACCTTCTGATCAGCAATATGGTCTTCCGCCTTCCTACCCGTAACAGGGCTTTGTGGATGCATCCCCGTTCCAAGCATTGGCATTTGATCGATAATGTCATCATCAGGAGAAGGGACAGGCAAGATGTCAGGGTTACAAAAGCTATATGTGGTGCTGACTGTTGGACGGATCATAGGCTCATAGTATCCAAAATGAAGCTCCGTATCATGCTGAAGAGACAAGCACAAGGCTGTAAGGCTCTCAAAAGGATCAACGTGTCGAAGCTGAAGAACAGCCGCATCACTGAAAATCTAGCGAAAGACCTAGAGAATGAGCTTGCTGATCTTCGTATTGAGGATGACGCTGAGAGAGACTGGGAGCGATTCCGCAACACTGTCCATACAGCTGCATCGAAGGTATTGGGGCCCTCCACATGCAGGCGGCAAGACTGGTTTGATGAAAATGATGCAGAAATCCAGGCCTTACTTGCTGAGAAGCACCGCCTGCATCGTGCATATCAAAATGATCCATCCTCAGCGGCAAAGAAGACTGCCTTTATCAATGCTCGCAGAACAGTACAGAACCGACTGCGCAAAATGCGGGAATTGTGGTTGAGCGCCAAAGCAGATGAAATACAGGCATACGCAGGCAGAAACGACTATAAGCAGTTTTATGAAGCCCTTAACACACTCCATGGTCCACAGTCTTCTGGGAGCTTTCCCCTCCTGAACGCTGATGGTACTGTGCTCCTTACAGAGAAGACGCAGATTCTCCAGAGATGGGCTGAACACTTTGAAGCAATTCTCAATCGCCCCTCAGTCATCAACGATGAGGCCATTGACAAGATGCCCCAGGTTGCAGTCAATAACTCCATGGATGCTTCACCAGAAGAGGATGAAGTGAAGAAAGCTATCAATCAGCTGTCAAGTGGCAAAGCCCCAGGGTCAGATGCCATACCAGCAAAGGTGTACAAAGTCGGTGGACCCGTGCTGCTACGGAAACTCACTGAGCTGTTTCAGTCCTTCTGGAAGCAGGGAACCATTCCACAAGAGTTTAGAGATGCATCCATCTTGCACCTCTATAAGAGGAAGGGCAATTGCCAGGTATGCGACAATCACCATGGAATCTTGCTGCTTTCTACAGCAGGGAAAATTCTTGCACGGGTTCTGTTGAACCGATTGATCACTCACGTGGAGAAGGGCTTACTGCCAGAATCACAGTGTGGCTTCCGCAAGGGACATGGGACTATTGACATGATCTTTGCTGTGCGTCAGCTACAGGAGAAATGTCAAGAGCAGAATCGTGAACTCTACACAACTTTTGTGGACCTCACGAAAGCATTTGACTGTCAGTCGCCAGGGCCTGTGGAGGATCATGTCGAAATTTGGCTGTCCAGACAGATTTATACGAATGGTACGTCAATTTCATCATGGTATGATGGCTCGTGTCCTGGATGACAGTGAAACATCTGAGGCCTTCCCAGTCACCAACGGCGTCAAGCACCCACTTTGTTCAGCATGATATTCTCTGCCACTTTGGCTGATGCCTTTCAACACTGCACTGAAGGAGTAGGCCTGAAGTATAGAACTGACGGGAAACTATTTAATCTGAGGCGACTGCGTGCCATCACCAAGGCGAAGGAAACTGTACTTCGAGACTTTCTCTTTGCCGATGATTGTGCTCTGAATGCTAGTACAGAGCCAGAAATGCAAGCCAGTATGGACAAGTTTTCAACTGCATTCAACAACTTGGTCTCACCATTAACATCAAGAAGACTGAGGTCATGCACCAGCCAACTCCCCACGCTTCGTACTCAGAACCGTCCATCACTGTAAATGAACAGAGACTTCAGACAGTGGACCACTTCACGTACCTGGGCAGTACCCTTTCCTGAGCAGTGTTAATCGATGATGAAGTAAACTGCAGAATTGCTAAAACCAGCTCTGCATTTGGTCGATTGCGCTCCAATGTTTGGGAACGTCGAGGGATCAGCCTACCAACGAAGCTGAAGGTCTACCGAGCAGTGGTGCTTCCAACTCTGCTGTACGCCTGCGAGACGTGGACTGTCTATCGGAGTCCTGCACGAAGGCTCAATCACTTCCACATTTCCTGTCTGCGAAAGCTTCTAAAAATCAGATGGCAGGACAAAGTGCCCGATACTGATCTCCTTACTAGAGCCAGTCTGCCGTCAGTTCACACACTGCTGATGAGAGTCCAGACCAGCTGGGCCGGACATGTTGTGAGAATGTCAGATGAACGCATTCCTAAACAGCTCTTCTACGGAGAACTCACTCAGGGAAAGCGCTCCCATGGAGGACAAAAGAAGCGGTTCAAGAACACGCTGAAGACCTCTTTGAAGTCCTTCAAGATCAACACCGCCACATGGGAAACCTTCACACTGAACCGTTCAGCATGGCACAGCCTCATTCACACAGGCAGTAATACCTCTGAGGCGAGGCATATTGCTGAGGCTGAAAAAAAGCGTGAGCTGCGCAAGTCCAGAGCTGCTCGTACATCATCGACAGTGCCATTACATGTCTGCCATACATGTGACAGGACGTTCCACGCCCGAATGGGACTGATCAGTCATCTTCAGACGCACAGAGCCCGGTCATCGAAAGAATGAGGAGTTAAGGTCTTCAACGATGGACAAACATCATCATCTGGTGAAGATGCGCTCTGGCGACAGGCATTATAAAACCACCTCCCCAAGCAGGAGTAGCTATGTTGGCCGGAGAAGCTCTCCCACCAACATAGCGCTGTCCACACCAGTACTTATGTCAATGTAATTTATGTCACTCCGGGGAGTGGTTTATTTACACCCCAAGTGACATAAATTCTGCCAACATAAACTGTAGTGTAGACATTGACACCTCTGCAGTCATGGGGTGAAGGAGAGTTAGGCTATTACCACTTCATTTTGAATGGTGTCTTGCAACATGTTTTAACTCCTTATGCTTAACAGTCGGTTCCACCATGTATTTAGTTGTCACTCTGATTACCTTTCCCTGATGGGAAGAAGAGCTCCGTCTGTGTAAGCTCGAAAGCTTGTCTCTTTCACCAACAGAAGTTGGTTCAATACAAGATATTACCTCACCTACCCTGTCTCTCTCTCATCTTGGGACCAACACTGCAAACTATATAGTTGCTTAAATAAATGTAGATAGCTAATGTACCTTCCAAGGTTGCAAAAAGATGTACCAAATCTAGTGTAAAGGCTCTCTTGAGTTGTAAACCAATATGTTTTAATGGTTATATCAACCAATGAGAATGCACCTTTCTTTAGAAAATAATTGAAGTGCAAATGGAAAAGTTGATTAAAATGGGTAATTTTTACTTTGAGGCTTTCCACATGACGTAAATAGCGTTGATTTAAATCAATCCACCCTGTTTTGGAGTTGGCAGGAATGCATGCTTAATAGAAAACATGTCTGACATTTCCTTGATTCTTCATTGGGCACTCTGTTTTATTGTGAAATGGTATATCATTTTCTACTTCTTTTACAAGGAGAGGCTGAATTGAGTAAGTTGCCCGCCTGGCAGTTTTTAGTATAGTCATCTACTGATACCATGAACAAGTTATAGTGCCTGAAGCTATTTTTATTGGTGAAGATTTTAACATTGTGTCAAACTATAACCAAACTAAAAAAAATGTAGCAAGCCAAACAAGTATTAAATACTAACACTAGCTATGGATAGTACTTACCTGCTCCATAAGAGTTGAGGATTAATTGGTTAATGTTTGTAAGGTGCTCTGAAGATGTAAAGATCTATGTAAATGGCAAGTAAAATTATTTTTAAAAATACTTGCCAGAAAATCAAAGCAGAAAACATTGGAAGTTGTTGCTAACATCTATTCACAATTACTTGAAGATGGTTGACAGTGAAGAAATAGTGATATTTTAATGCACCTGCTGATAGTTCTAACTTCCAAATGTGACTTTAAAATGGATGTCTGGATTTTCAGTGTCTTAAAACAGTAAAAAGGGGTCCAAAACGTTGCAGTAACACGTCTGTAGGTTTGTATTTACAGACTCAGAGACTTCAAGGCCAGAAGGCACCATTGTGATCATCTAGTCCAGTGGTCCCCAAACTATTTAAGTTGCACCCCCGCGACCCTAGGAGCTGCTGTCAGGAGCCGGGCTGGGGGCGAGGCCACATGCTAATAGAGAGGGATGAAATCTGCACACCTTTGATGTTAGAAGGGCATTTTTTTTCTACATAGACAGGACTAAACAGTTTCATTTGTTACTCTAACTATTTATGGCCATAGTTGACAGAATGAAGAGTCTCCCGGTCTCTTCTCAAAGAACTTGGTCTCTGGAACTTCCTGCGTTTTGTGTTTATGATCTGGTAGGCATTTCCCTGCCTAGCAAAGCGACGACATGTTCCACAAGATTGCAAGCAGCCTTGTGGGATTTTTCTCCTATCTAGGAGATTTGTGAGCAGCAGCCTGGTTCTTAAGTTCACACATTCATGTCCATTAGTCAGTACTCCAGAGACAATGCTAAATTTGGACAAATTGTACTCTGGTCTGTGTGTACATGAACTTCTATCCCTCCTCCTCCTCCTTTACAGCTAGAAACACCAAGAGTGGAATGCAGATGTGCAATTGTACGGGGAGATGTCAGCAAACTAGAAAAGTGCCTGAAACCACTATGGCTTATTGTAAAAAGCAGCCACTTCAGCAGGCTTAGCTTAACCAAGGAAGGAGGGGAGGGGGTTTTGGGTGCCACAGAAAGGGCAGCTTGACCCTGCGTCCTTTCTGATAAGAATTGTGTTGAAGTTGCTGATACATGCATTTTAGAAGAGCAGGATATGCTCCAGGAATGTCTATTGGAGCCTCAAGACTGCAAACTCTGGGGAAAAACCCACATCTGGTTAATAATCAGAAGGAAGTCTCTTGCTTGACCATTGGAACTGCTTGCTTAACAAGTTTTCTTTTAAGGGACATGTCATTGTATTATAAATAAGGGGGAAAAGTTTGAGGTAGGGGGACTCTTCAGGACTGAACTCTCCCTCTGGATGCATCTTGTGTTCCCCACCGGCAGATGGGCTGCCACTGTGCCACTCGAGAGCCACACTCAGCTTCGGTAATTTTCGAGGGGTTGGGGGTGTTTTACTAACCTGTTGCGGATATAAGTGCTTGAGACTAAGTAAAGTATAGCTTTAAGTGAAAGCACTCTTGTGTTGTCCTGTGTGTGCCAGCCATCTATCGGTCGGACGGCCGTGTCTCCCCTGATTTATTTCCTGACACCACCTCAGATAGAGTAAAAGTTACCAAGAGCTTTGGGTTGAAAGAACCCTGGGTAACACAATCACTCGAAGAAGAAAAAGTGGTTACTAACTTTTTGTAACCATCTTGTTCTTTAAGATGTGTTACACATGTCTGTTCCCTGGCCCACGCTCCTGTCCTTCTGCATTGGAGTTGTTCTGCAAGAAGGAATTGAGGAGCTTCATGGGAAGCAGGGCCCTTTATGTGGTGCATGGTAACGGAGGGCTCTGATGGGTACCACTGAGGGGAAAATTTCCTACGACTGTGCATCTGGCAAATACGTGCAAAGAGTGGAATGGACATGTGCAATACATCTTAAAGATCAACAGTTATGAAAGGTTAGTAATAATTTTGTACACTTCAAAAGAGAATTCAGTCCTATTTGGACAAAATGTAGTACCCATTCATAAACATGTTTTGAAAGTGCTGAGTAGCATGTTAATAATATTGAATAGGGCAATATTTACTGTCCTTTGACTGCACTAATTGTCAAGTTACTAAGTTTCTACATTTGTATTGGGTATCAGAGGGGTAGCCGTGTTCGTCTGAATCTGTAAAAAGCAACAGAGGGTCCTGTGGCACCTTTAAGACTAACAGAAGTATTGGGAGCATAAGCTTTCATGGGTAAGAACCTCACTTCTTCAGATGCAAGTGGGTATTGGAGGGATCAGTGAGAAGCGGTGAACTGTTATCAGTAGAATTGGAATCATGGGGATTGCTTCTTTCAGACTTAATTTGCGTGGGGTGAGGTAGGAGAAGAGAATTGATGTAGTCCAGATTTATATTCAATACATGGGAGACTATGTGTGGAGGACAGTTTTCAGGTAATCTGTAGCCTTTGTAATTGTCTGCACATTATTAAATAAAAATCCGTATTTAATTCTTAGCATATGCATTTGATGTTTACTTGAACAAGCATCTCTTAAATTTTAAGAGTGAACATTGTCTGAAACATGTAATATAGTTTGGTAAATATTTAATAGATAAATAGGAGAAACGGAGTTTTGTGCTGCTGAATGATGGGGCAAACCCTCTTATAGTTCATAGCATTTTTTAAATACACTTGTCACATGGTAGTAATTCAAAAGAGGTTAAACTATTACCTTAAAATACTACTCCTTTACACACTGCTGTTGGAAATAAAATATTGTAGCTATTTTTCAGTATAGCTTCACTAGGATGACCAAAATAGAACATATTCAAGTTATGAGAATTTGATAAAATCGGTGAGACATCATCACAAAAATTGTCATCACCTGCATCTCTTGATATAATAAACGTTTGTCCTCCTTGTAAAGAATACTATAGTTCAAGTTGTTTTTGTTAACATGAACCTTTAGTTGCTCTTTGAGTGCTGGTCTATATATGTACTCCACTGTGGGTGCATGCGCTCCTTGCAGCTGACTGGAGAATTCTTGCAAGTAGTGTCTGTTGGCCTGCAGCTGTGCCCAACCCCTCTTCATGCTTCTCGCTGAGGATATATTGGGCAGTGTGGAACTACCAGTACTGCCTCTCCAGTTCATTCTTACTGCTGCATAGCCTGAGTTGGAATCTCCAGTGTCCAGAACCTTTCCTTCTGCCCTCTGTCTTCAAATCTGTAAATATTTCTGAGTTTAATACAGCTATTCTTTCTTCAGTGTAGTCAGTGTTAGCAATTTTAATATTATACTTAGTAATAGGTAGGATCCCCACCCCCGCACACCCTCTAGCGTCTCCAGTATGGCATTTAGATTATGTAGACTTATGGGGCTTTAAAAACTGTCCCTTGTCCCTGTTTCTTCTCGGTCAATGGTGACCACCAGTGCTATCTGTACTGCCTTGGAGAATTTCGTATATCTGCTGAGTGCAGTATCTGTCATTCCTTTCCCAGCTAGATATGTCAGGTGTGAAAACTCTGGCTTAAGAAGCACCTAATGGAGAAAGCAATGAGGCCCCAGTTCCCAGATCCAGGCCTGGGAGAGACAACCTCCACCACCACCTCTATATTGGCCAGAGTCATCACAGAGCACATTGTGACGATGCACCGCATAATGCTTTATAGAAATATGCTTATGAGTGTAAATATGACATACATGGCACATGTAGCATAAAACATTCCAGTTAACATCTCTTTGCAAAGGTTATGGTTTACTGAGTGTGTTCATCCTATTTGTATGAATGTATCATTCTTATGTCTGAAACTAGGAATATAAAATGTAACTCTGAGGGCCTATTGTAATTATGTAAAGTGTGGGCCATTAGTGGTGGTTTGGAATCTTGATAAGTTTCAGAGTAACAGCCGTGTTAGTCTGTATCCGCAAAAAGAAGAACAGGAGTACTTGTGGCACCTTAGAGACTAACAAATTTATTAGAGCATAAGCTTTCGTGGACTACAGCCCACTTCTTCGGATGCATATAGAATGGAACATATAATGAGGAGATATATATACACACATACAGAGAGCATAAACAGGTGGGAGTTGTCTTACCAACTCTGAGAGGCCAATTAATTGAGAGAAAAAAAAACTTTTGAAGTGATAATCAAGCTAGCCAAGTACAGACAGTGTGATAAGAAGTGTGAGAGTACTTACAAGGGGAGATAGAGTCAATGTTTGTAATGGCTCAGCCATTCCCAGTCCTTATTCAAACCGGAGTTGATTGTGTCTAGTTTGCATATCAATTCTAGCTCTGCAGTCTCTCTTTGGAGTCTGTTTTTGAAGTTTTTCTGTTGTAATATAGCCACCCGCAGGTCTGTCACTGAATGACCAGACAGGTTAAAGTGTTCTCCCACTGGTTTTTGAGTATTTTGATTCCTGATGTCAGATTTGTGTCCATTAATTCTTTTGCGTAGAGACTGTCCGGTTTGGCCAATGTACATGGCAGAGGGGCATTGCTGGCACATGATGGCATATATCACATTGGTAGATGTGCAGGTGAACGAGCCCCTGATGGTATGGCTGATGTGATTAGGTCCTATGATGATGTCACTTGAATAGATATGTGGACAGAGTTGGCATCGGGGTTTGTTACAAGGATAGGTTCCTGGGTTAGTGGTTTTGTTCAGTGATGTGTGGTTGCTGGTGAGTATTTGCTTTAGGTTGGGGGGTTGTCTGTAAGCGAGGACAGGTCTGTCTCCCAAGATCTGTGAGAGTAAAGGATCATCTTTCAGGATAGGTTGTAGATCTCTGATGATGCGCTGGAGAGGTTTTAGTTGGGGGCTGAAGGTGACAGCTAGTGGTGTTCTGTTATTTTCTTTGTTGGGCCTGTCTTGTAGGAGGTGACTTCTGGGTACTCGTCTGGCTCTGTCAATCTGTTTTTTCACTTCAGCAGGTGGGTATTGTAGTTTTAAGAATGCTTGATAGAGATCTTGTAGGTGCTTGTCTCTATCCGAGGGATTGGAGCAAATGCGGTTATATCTTAGAGCTTGGCTGTAGACAATGGATCGTGTGGTGTGTCCTGGATGGAAGCTGGAGGCATGTAGGTAAGTGTAGCGGTCAGTAGGTTTCCGGTATAGGGTGGTATTGATGTGACCATCGCTTATTAGCACAGTAGTGTCCAGGAAATGGACCGCTTGTGTGGATTGATCTAGGCTGAGGTTGATGGTGGGATGGAAATTATTGAAATCATGGTGAAATTCCTCAAGGGCTTCTTTTCCATGGGTCCAGATGATGAAGATGTCATCAATGTAGCGCAAGTAGAGTAGGGGCGTTAGGGGACGAGAGCTAAGGAAGCGTTGTTCTAAGTCAGCCATAAAAATGTTGGCATATTGTGGGGCCATGCGGGTACCCATAGCAGTGCCGCTGACTTGAAGGTATATATTGTCCCCAAATGTGAAATAGTTGTGGGTGAGGACAAAATCACAAAGTTCAGCCACCAGGTTAGCTGTGACATTATCAGGGATACTGTTCCTGATAGCTTGTAGTCCATCTTTGTGTGGAATATTGGTGTAGAGGGCTTCTACGTCCATAGTGGCCAGGATGGTGTTTTCTGGAAGATCACCGATGGATTGTAGTTTCCTCAGGAAGTCAGTGGTGTCTCGAAGATAGCTGGGAGTGCTGGTAGCGTAGGGTCTTAGGACAGAGTCTACATAACCAGACAAGCCTGATGTTAGGGTGCCAATGCCTGAGATGATGGGGCGTCCAGGATATCCAGGTTTATGGATCTTGGGTAGCAAATAGAATACCCCTGGTCGGGGTTCTAGGCATGTGTCTGTACGGATTTGTTCCTGTGCTTTGTCAGGGAGTTTTTTTAGCAGATGGTGTAGTTTCTTTAGGTAATTCTCAGTGGGATCAGAGGATAATGGCCTGTAGAATGTGGTGTTAGAGAGCTGTCTAGCAGCCTCCTGGTCATATTCCAATTTATTCATGATGACGACAGCACCTCCTTTGTCAGCCTTTTTGATTATGATGTCAGGGTTGTTTCTGAGGCTGTAGATGGCGTTGTGTTCAGCATGGCTGAGGTTATGTGGCAAGTGATGTTGCTTTTCCACAATTTCAGCCTTTGCACGTCGACGGAAGCAATCTATGCAGAAATCCAGTCTGTTGTTTCGACCGTCCGGAGGAGTCCATGCAGAATCCTTTTTTTTGTAGTGCTGGTAGGGAGGATTCTGTGGGTTAGTATGCTGTTCAGAGGTATGTTGGAAATATTCTTTGAGTCGGAGACGTCGAAAGTAGGATTCTAGGTCACCGCAGAACTGTATCATATTCATGGGTCTGGAGGGACAAAAGGAGAGGCCCCGAGATAGGACAGACTCTTCTGCTGGGCTAAGAGTATAGCTGGAAAGATTAACAATATTGCTGGGTGGGTTAAGGGAACTACTGTTGTGGCTGCTTGTGGCATGTAGCAGTTTAGATAGTTTAGTGTCCTTTTTCCTTTGTAGAGAGGCAAAGTTTGTCTTGTAAATGGCTTGTCTAGTTTTTGTAAAGTCTATCCATGAGGAAGTTTGTGTGGAAGGTTGGTTTCTTATGAGAGTATCCAGTTCTGAGAGCTCATTCTTAATCTTTCCCTGTTTGCTGTATAGGATGCTGATCAGGTGGTTTCGCAGTTTCTTTGAGAGTGTGTGACACAGTCTCTCAGCATAGTCTGTGTGATATGTAGATTGTAATGGAGTACACTGTCTGTACTCGGCTAGCTTGATTATCACTTCAAAAGTTTTTTTTCTCTCAATTAATTGGCCTCTCAGAGTTGGTAAGACAACTCCCACCTGTTTATGCTCTCTGTATGTGTGTATATATATCTCCTCATTATATGTTCCATTCTATATGCATCCGAAGAAGTGGGCTGTAGTCCACGAAAGCTTATGCTCTAATAAATTTGTTAGTCTCTAAGGCCTGGTCTACATTAGGCGTTTATGTCGAAGTTAGCGCCGTTAAATCGAATTAACCCTGCACCCGTCCACACTGCGATGCTATTTAGTTCGACATAGAGGTCTCTTTAATTCGACTTCTGTACTCCTCCCCGACGAGGGGAGTAGCGCTAAATTCGACATGGCCATGTCGAATTAGGCTAGGTGTGGATGGAAATCGACGCTAATAGCTCCGGGAGCTATCCCACAGTGCACCACTCTGTTGACGCTCTGGACAGCAGTGCGAGCTCGGATGCTCTGACCAGCCACACAGGAAAAGCCCCGGGAAAATTTGAATTTGAATTCCTTTTCCTGTCTGGCCAGTTTGAATCTCATTTCCTGTCTGGACATCGTGGCGAGCACAGCAGCACTGGCAACGATGCAGAGCTCTCCAGCAGTGATGGCCGTGCAGTCTGGGAATAGAAAGAGAGCCCCAGCATGGACTGATCGTGAAGTCTTGGATCTCATCGCTGTGTGGGGCGATGAGTCCGTGCTTTCCGAGCTGCGATCCAAAAGAAGGAATGCAAAGATCTACGAGAAGATCTCTAAAGACATGGCAGAGAGAGGATACAGCCGGGATGCAACGCAGTGCCGCGTGAAAATCAAGGAGCTGAGACAAGGCTACCAGAAGACCAAAGAGGCAAACGGACGCTCCGGATCCCATCCCCAGACATCCCGTTTCTACGAGGCACTGCATTCCATCCTCGGTGCTGCCGCCACCACTACCCCACCAGTGACCGTGGACTCTGAGGATGGGATACTGTCCACGGCCGGTTCCTCGGACATGTTAGGGGACGGGGAAGATGAGGAAGGAGATGAGGAGGGCGAGGCAGTCGGCAGCTCTCACAACGCTGATTTCCCCGACAGCCAGGATCTCTTCATCACCCTTACAGAGATCCCCTACGAAGCGTCCCCAGCCGTTACCCCGGACACAGAATCTGGTGAAGGATCAGCCAGTAAGTGTTGTAAACATCTAAACATTTGTTTTTAACAAAACAGGAATATTAACAATTAAAAGAATGGGTTGTTCATGATTAGTGTGCCCTAGGCGCTTAACGGTTTAGTAATGGGCAGTGCAAGTTTTGAAAAGAAATCTAGCAATGTCCGGTTTTCAGTGATTGTCCTGCACAAGCCGCTCTACTGTTTATTCCCTGCTACTGCAGCTACAGTAAAATGCGGTCTATGTGTCCGGGGATAGAGCAGTAATCCTCCTGGGACATCTCGATGAAGCTCTCCTGGAGGTAACTTGAAAGCTGTTGCATGAGGTTCTTGGGGAGAGCGGCCTTATTGGGTCCTCCGAAGTACGACACGTTGCCGCGCCACGAGATTATCAAGTACTCCGGGATCATTGCTCTGCACAGCAGGGCGGCATACGGCCCTGGTCTTTGGAGGCTTTCCCGGAGCATTCTCTCTTTGTCGCTCTCGGAGATCCTCATCAGGGTGATGTCGGCCATGGTGACTTGCTTTTAATTAGGTAGGGGAATGTTAGTGTTGGGACTGCTTTCCCGTTCCTTTACAGAACTGTAACCGCTGGTTTGCAGCCACGCGGTGGAGGCGGGAGAGGGGCAGCCGAAAGGGATCGTTCCCGGGGACAGCCGCGAGGGGGTGGGACAGGGGCAGAGTTCCCGCTTGCCGGATTGCTGGCAGCAGGGACTGACATTGATTTAAATGTGAAATGAGGCCAGTGGTAATATAAAAGTTTTAAACTGCCACAAGTGTACGGCTTACCATGTCTGCCTGCAACAGAAATTCCGTTGTGCTGCCTCGCTTCTCAAATGTGCTGTTCAAGACCCCAGGCGCTGAATGCGAAGGCCGAGAATTCGACCTTGTGCTGAGTGCGCATGTGAAAGGTGCTGTGCATGGTCTTGTTCACAGAGAAAGACTATGTTCTTTGTTCACAACTACATTTATCTTTCTGAGGAATTCACTCCCTTTTTCCCATTTCCACAGCCCCGTCTGCGACTGTCTCACAACCTAGCCTGGAATCACACTCCCAGAGGCTAGCGCGGATTAGGCGTAGGAAGAAGAGGACACGGGAGGACATGTTCTCTGAGCTTATGGCCTCTTCCCAAGCCCAGGCAGCACAGCAGACCCAGTGGCGGGAGAACTTGACCCGAATGCACCAAGCCAACATGGATCGGGAGGAGAGGTGGCGGCAGGAAGACCAGCAGGCGACTCAAACGCTGCTTGGACTACTGAGGGAGCAAACGGACACGCTCCGGCGCCTTGTGGATGTTCTGCAGGAACGGAGGCAGGAGGACAGAGCCCCGCTGCAGTCCATCTCTAACCGCCCTCCCCCGCCACCAAGTCCCATACCCACCTCACCCAAAGTGCAAAGAAGGAGAGGCGGCAGAGTCCCTGCTAAGTCTCACTCCACCCCTGCAGAGAGCTCTAGTAGCAGAAGGCTCTCATTTCCCAAAATTTGAAAAGTTCTTTCCTTCCCGCCTGACACAAGCCCCCGTCCAAGTTTCATCTCCCAATGCCATGTGTAGTTGATAATAAAAAATTCGTTTCTGTTAACTACTGTTTCAATCATGTTCTTTTGGAGGAGGAGGGGAAAGGGGGTTGGTAATTGGACAGGACAGTCTCCTTTGGCAGGGTACATAGTCGGGGGCAGGCACAGCAGCAGGGCACATACACAGTGCAGTGATGCAGTGACTAGTTGCCCCGGTTAGTCTGGGAGGTTGTTTTGATGTAATGTTGGGGGGGGGTGGGTTGCTCTGTGACTTTGTGGCGGGGGAGGGCAGTTACAGATCTTAAGCGCCGGTCCTTAGGCAGGATGACAGAGCCACACAGCATGGGATCTGTAACCGTCCTCCCCCTGCCACAAAGTCAAATAGACCCCCCATACACACAGTCCCGATCAGGAGGGGTGACAGGCTCCGTTGAAACAAGCATCCCACCGCAGCGGAGCCTGTCAATCCTTGAGTTTAGAAGCTGCATTCGCGTCACAACACTACACCCGCCCCGCACCACAGTCTGCGTCCCAGTTTTAAAAAATTCCCGCGAAAACAGTATTAAAGAAAACGGTGTGCTTTAACAAAGTAGAACTATTTTTATTTCGACACGTGTGTTGGAGGGGGGGTGAAGGGGGTATGTAACTGAATAGGATAGTCAACATTACCTGGGTAAAGAAACGGGGGCAGGTTTAGCTTCTCAGTACACAAACTATAAAGTCACAGGTTACCCTGCTCACTCAGGAACTTTGCTTTCAAAGCCTCCCGGATGCACAGCGCTTCCCGCTGGTCTCTTCTAATCGCCCGGCTGTCTGGCTGTGAGTAATCACCAGCCAGGCTATTTTCCTCAACCTCCCACCCCGCCATAAAGGTCTCCCCCTTGCTCTCACAGAGATTGTGGAGCACACAGCAAGCTGCTATAACAATGGGGATATTGGTTTCGCTGAGATCACAGCGAGTCAGTAAGCTTCTCCATCTCCCCTTGAGACGGCCAAAAGCACACTCCACCACCATTCTGCACTTGCTCAGCCGGTAGTTGAAGAGTTCTTTTTCAGTGTCCAGGGCGCCAGTATAGGGCTTCATGAGCCAGGGCATTAGCGGGTAGGCTGGGTCCCCGAGGATGACTATAGGCATCTCCACATCCCCAACAGTTATTTTGTGGTCCGGGAAGTAAATACCTTGTTGCAGCCGTCTAAACAGACCAGAGTTCCTGAAAACACGAGCGTCATGAACCTTGCCCGGCCATCCCACGTAGATGTTGGTAAAACGTCCCCTGTGGTCCACCAGTGCTTGCAGCACCATGGAAAAGTAGCCCTTTCGGTTAATGTACTGGGTGGCCTGGTGGTCCGGTGCCAGGATAGGGATGTGAGTTCCATCTATGGCCCCACCGCAGTTTGGGAATCCCATCGCTGCGAAGCCATCTATGATCGCCTCCACGTTTCCCAGGGTCACTACCTTTGGCAGCAGTACATCAACAATTGCCTTGGCTACTTGCATCACAACAACCCCCACGGTAGATTTGCCCACCCCAAACTGGTTCGCGACTGACCGGTAGCTGTCTGGCATTGCAAGCTTCCAGAGGGCTATGGCCACTCGCTTCTGTACACTCAGTGCAGCTCGCAACCGGGTGTCACTGCGCTTCAGGGCAGGGGACAGCAACTCACAAAGTTCCAGGAAAGTTCCCTTCCGCATGCGAAAGTTTCGCAGCCACTGGGATTCATCCCAGACCTGCAGCACTATGCGGTCCCACCACTCAGTGCTTGTTTCCCGTGCCCAGAATCGCCGTTCCACGGCATCAACATGACCCATTGCCACTGTGATGTCCTCGGCGCTGGGTCGCCTGCTTTCTGACAGGTCTGTGCTACTCTCAGACTTCAGGACATCACCGCGGTGCCGTAGCCTCCTCGCCTGACTTTTCTGCATCTGCCTCAGGGAAACCTTTATGATAAGCTGCGAGACGTTGAGAGCGGCCACAACTGCAGCGATGGTCGCAGCGGGCTCCATGCTCGGAGTACAGTGGCGTCCGCGCTGTCAATGACTGGAAAAGCGCGCGAACTGTTTTCCCGCCGGTGCTTTCAGGGAGGGAGGGCGGGAGTGATGGACGGATGACAACAGTTTCCCAAAAGCACCCTCGACTCATTTTGTTACCCAGAAGGCATTGCCGGCTACACCCAGAATTCCAATGGGCAGAGGGGACTGCGGGAACTGTGGGATAGCTGACCACAGTGCACCGCTTCGAATGTAGACGCTATCACCGTTAGTGTGGACGCACAAAGTCGAATTACTGTCCTTAGTGTGGACACACACGTTCGACTTTGCAATATCGATTACAAAAATTCGATGCAAGTAAAATCGAACTACTCTCGTAGTGTAGACAAGGCCTAAGGTGCCACAAGTACTCCTGTTCTTCTTTTTGTGGAATCTTGATGGCTCCCGTTAACCAGGACAATTGGTTGTAAATGGCTCTGTTTACTTGTAAGTCTTCCTGTATATCTGTGTGCTGGCAAGTGAGTAATGAAGTCTTACAGTGACATGTGATCATGTCACCTGAACTGGAATCCATGTTTAACCTGGTGCTTTTCCATTTAGAAGGAGGGGTGGGAACCCAGAGAGGGACAAAGGATTCCCGCCTTGTGTCCAGTAGCGTAGCTAGCGGGGTGCAGGGGAAGCAGCCACTTCCCCTCCGCAAATTTGCCAAAAGCGGCGCCTTTCCAAAGGCGGCCGCTGGCTGGAGGAGCAAGGGGGCCGCAGGCTGGCCGCCTGCAGCGTGGCCGGCAGCCATGGGGAGGGGGGGCGGCAGGCACACGGCCGGAGGAGCGGGGCGGGGGGGTGCAGGCTGGCCGCCAGTAGCACAGCCGGCAGCCATTGGGGGGCGGCAGGAACGCGCGCGGCCGGAGGAGCAGGAGAGCACAGCATGCGACCCGGCCCCGTAGCCGCGGCCAGAGGAGCCAGGGGGGCACAGGCTGGCCACCCACAGCGTGGCCAGCAGCCATGCGGGGGTGGTGGGCACGCGGCCGGAGGAGTTGGGGGGTGGGAGGGGACGGTCAGCCATGCGGCCGGAGGAGCCAGCCGGGGGGGGGGCATGGAGCGGCCGGAGGAGGAGCCAAGGGGGGGCACCTTTTTTAGGTTTGCTCCCCCTCCTCTTAAAAGCTGGCTACACCACTGCTTGTGCCAAAGATACATAAGGGGGTGGAACAGAACAAAGAGGGCGGCAGTCATGAGAAATCCCCTAGCTACCACCTGAGCTGGAACAATGACTGTACCAGGGGAAAGGATTGGGCCCAGACTAGAAGGTGGCTAGTCTGTCAAAGAAGCTTATTGGAACATCTCTGAGGGTGAGATTTACCTGCATTGTTTCCTACTGTATTAGGCTTAGACTTGCATGTTTTATTTTATTTTGTTTGGTAATTTTCTTTGTTCTGTCTGTTATTACTTGGAACCACTTAAATCCTGCTTCTTGTATTTAATAAAATCACTTATTACTTATTAAGTAACCCAGAATTGATACCTTGGGGAAGGGGGGAACAAACAGCTGTGCATCTCTCTCTATCAACGTTATAGAGGGGAACAATTTGAGTTTACCCTGTATAAGCTTTATACAGAGTAAAACGGATTTATTTGGGGTTTGGACCCCATTGGGAACTGGGTATCTGGGTGTTGGAGACAGGAGCACTTCTTAAGCTGTTTTCAGTTAAGCCTGCAGCTTGTGGGGGACGTGGTTCAGACTTGGATCTGTGTTTGCAGCAAGTAAGCATGTCTGGCTCAAATAAGGCAAGGTACTGAAGTCCCAAGTTGGCAGGGAAAACGGGCTCAGAGGTAGTCTAGGAACATCAGGTGGCAGTTCCCAAAGGGGCTTCTGTGACCCAACCCATCACACACATCTTCTAGCATACGGTTTGAGGCAGAAGCAGGAACTCTGGGTTCTTTGTTGAGTTTCCACCATGAAAACAAGGGTCACTCTCATAAGCACAAGAGTAGAACCCCTTTGAAATCCACTCTGAAGAGCTCAGATCCCTTCCCAGTTCTGTCCAAGTTGGGTGAGACTTCATGCCCATGTTACAAGGACTTAGACTGTCCTAAGCTTGATGGTAAAAAGGCACATAGGAGCAAAGCTCCCCGATTTTTGGACTCTGCACCAGTCAAAGGACCGGGATCTGCTGTGTCACGCTGTCTGGAGTGGCTCAAGAGTGAGAGTACCAACCTCAGGACAGACTGTTAAGAAACAGGGTGAAAACTCCAAATTGGTTGTGAGTTGTATACTTAGATTTCATCAATTGTAAACTCCTCAGGCGCTATAGCAGCCTTACCATGGACACAGATAGCCCCCTTGCGTACTCAAATCTATTTTACCACCCAGGCAAGCTTACCTTTGTGATAGATGGTCCCTTACACCAAAAATCACAACAACATTCCAGTTACTCCCAGTCCCAAAGGACAAGTCACTTAACCCAGGTCAGTTGCACCTTAGATCTTTCACCCAAGTCAATGCTTGTTGTCAATCCTCTAATAAACTAACTAAAGATTAACTAAGAAAAAGAAATGAGTCGTTTACAAGGTTAAAGTAGGTCAACATACACACACTAATGAAAAAAGAACAGGAGTACTTGTGGCACCTTAGAGACTAACAAATTTATTAGAGCATAAGCTTTCGTGGACTCGAAGTGGGCTGTAGTCCACGAAAGCTTATGCTCTAATAAATTTGTTAGTCTCTAAGGTGCCACAAGTACTCCTGTTCTTCTTTTTGTGGATACAGACTAACACGGCTGCTACTCTAAAACCTGTCACGACACACTAATGAGTTAGTCTTAGGTTCCAAAAGATGGTAGAAGCTTCTGTAATAAGCAAGCTCTGTATGTCCTTTAGGGTTAACCCAGGCTGAGCAATTGGGAATTCCTTGGTTATGCTTAGAAAACTTGCCCTCTCCAAAGTCCAAACAACATAGAAAGACAGAATCTTCTTGTTAGGGATTTTAACCCCTTCTCCCAGAGTTCAAGCTGATGGGATGAGTTTATGTACATCTCCTCTTCATTAGGTGTGGGGACGAATGCAATTAACAAAGTCTTTGTTTCACAATGGCTCATTAGGTTTCAGTGGGCCGCCTTGGTGGGCAGGACCTAACACTTTCTGTAGAAAGCCAGCATTTTACATTAGTTAATGCTTCTTTCCTGTTTGAGTTACATGGTTACAAATTTTTTCAGTGCAAGCATTCAATATAACATAACATTGGGGTATAGATGTTATAAATTAGATTAATAATGCAGCAACTTACAAGCATTTCATAAGTCTAAACACATTTTTATAAATCTAATACCTGTTTAACTATATTAACATACAGGTGAGCCAGACTGATTTTCTTCTGTGCATTTGTCCATGTTCAGTTGAGGCCTAGGGGCTTTGGCGTGAGCTGGCACCTGGTCTGCCAGCGTCACATGCCGGTACAGGTGAAGAGCAGTAGATAGGAGCCTTATTCACCAGTGGTACTGCTGTGATCCTGTATAGATCTGCTGACCAGGGACCTCACACTCCCACGGGGGAAGTGGAGAACATTTTTGTTTTCCTACATCCACAATCTCCCCTGTTGTCAGGACAAATTCTCGGCAGGGAGATTTTAACCCCAGCAGGAGTTGCAGGCTCTGAGAGAAGTCCATTCCCCATCCCATGTTCTAGTTGTGACATTCAGTCAACAGCACCAACAATATGGCTAACTGAATTGGATCTGATCTTTTTGGCATTGGGTAATCAGATGTAATGGAGGAACACCTCCCTTGAGAAAGATTAATCCGGACAGGAGATTGAGAATTTACTGGTCCCAGCCTTGTTCACACAAGCTGGGACATCCCCCTGAGGACTTGGTTGTACCCCATGCCCTGGGGACCACTGCAACTCACTTTTGACCCGTCATACTGGCCCTGTTGGTGTCCATGGGACCTATAGGCACAACACCAGGGTCTGTGTTGTAATACAGAGTAATATTCCCTCTCTCTCCCCAGTAATGTCAGACAAAATAACAACCATATTCTTCATAAAGAAGCTGGGAAGGGCAAGATCTATTCCACTGTATGTAGAAGCAGACAGTTTATGGAACTGGTGTGTCAGAAACCAAATCACTCTGTTGGCAGTGTACCTTCCAGGAGTCCAGAATTAATTGATGGACAACCTCAGCAGGCACTTCATGGTGGATCCTGAGTTGGAATTATACAATTTAGTGATGAATAGCACCTTCACTTTGAGGGACCCCCACCTGGGCGTGTTCACCTCCAAGGTGAACAGGAAGTACAACATCTGATGCTCCATGGGAGCTCAAGGTCAGTACTCCAGAAGTGATGCTCTCCTACTGTCTTGGACGGAACACTTGAACTATGCTTTTCCTCCTGTCCTTGCTACCCATGAGTCTTCAGAAAATTCAACAGGACTGAGCACAGGTCATCTTCATCATGATAGTTCTGGTTCCCAGATCTCCTAAAAATGTCAACCTGTTCAACTATCAGCATTCAACCCTTCCCAGATCTCTTTACTTAAGAGACTGACAGGGTCAGGCATCCCAACCCAGATGCTCTTCACTTCACAGTTTGGTATTTGGATGGGCGTCAGACCTAGAATATTCCTGCTCCAAAATTGTGCAAGCCGTTCTCAATAATAGCAGGAAGGACTCCACCAAAAAATGTTATCTAGCCAAGTCAAAGTACTTCAGAGACAGTGGGTATTCCTGCTATCTTGGATTATCTCCTTACCTTAAGACAGTGGGCCTTTCCTGTAGTTTGCTGTGGCTTCACCTGGCGGCAGTCATTGTGTGTCACGCACCAATGAACAGCTACTCTCTCTACTCACCTAGCCATGGTCTAGGTTCTTAAGAAGTTTACTAAGAACCTTTCCACTGGTAATGAAGCAAGTCTGTCCTTCGGACCATAACTTAGTACTTTGGGCATTCACTTAGCCACTCTTCTCACCCCTAGCTATATGTTCATTGTTTCACCTGTCAATAAAAGTCACTTTCTTCATTGCCATCATTTAATCTAGATGAGTAGGTGAACCTGGAGCCCTAATTGCAGACCCACAATAGATAATATTCCATAAAGACAGTCTCTCTATAACTGCACCGAGATTCTAAGATAGTTTCGGAATTTCACATAAATCAGACTATCCACTTACCTGTATTCTTCCTGAGGCATGATGCTTTCAGCAAAGAGAACAGACTTTATTCCCTCAATGCAAGCATTGGTATTTTAACTGCAGAGAACAAAACAGATCAGAAAGTCACCTGGACTGTTTGTTGCCATAGCTGAACGAGTTTGAGGACAAACTGTTTCTTCCCAGAGATTCTGTAAGTGGCTCCATTGATGATGTCTCCTTTGTGGACAGCAGTTCCACAAGCCGCCATTCCACTTCTATCCTCACACCTTCCTTCTTTCTGAGTACTGCTTGTCAGTCACTCACACTGGAATACATATAGGGACCAGCACTCGATGAAGAAAGGGAAGTTAGTTACCTTTTGTAACTGGAGTTCTTTGAGATGCGTGGTCCTTATCTGTATTCCACTACCCACCCTTCCTTTCTTGTGCTTTGGATCTTTCTGATTCGCAGGAAGAGAAGGAACTGGAGAGGCAGTTGGTCTAACCACCCCTTATCCCCTCTGTGTAGAGTACAAGGAGAGCGAGGGTGCAGGCATGGACACTACTTGCAAGAATTCACTGGTCTTAGTTGAATGGAGTCCATGTGTATCCACAATGAAACACAGATAGGGATCACATATCTCGAAGAACAAAGGGTAACTAACTTCCCTTTTCAGTCCATCTCCGTGCTACTAGATAAATTTGGCTTTGGATGGGCATTTGCCAGAGCAAACTTTATCAGTGAATGAAAAGTCCATGATAAGGTAGTCTTGTCTCAAACTTTGAAACACCACACATCACGTAGCGTACCCTGAACACTGGCAAGCAGATTTAGATAAGGATATAATACATACCTCAATTATTTATTGGAATATGATGCAATTTAGGGCATGTGTACAGAAGAAAATGGTTGACCTAAGTTATGTTGGCATACAGCTGCCAGAGTAATTAAATCACTTTTGCGTGTCCACACTTTGCTCTTTGTATCAGCAATGTGTGTCCTCACCAGAAGTGGTAGTATCAACTGTACTGTCTGTGTGGGGAATTGTGGGAATGCTTCTGAAAGCCAGTAACAGTCAATGTAAGCAATGCGGTGTCTATACTGACACTGCGTTGACCTAACTACATCAACATTGATGCTCTGCCTCTCAAGGAGGTGGAGTTAAGTCGACATCCCGGGGCAGTTACATGGGCAGGAGCGAAATTTTAGTGTAGACACTTATATAGTTAGGTCAACATAAACTGCCTTGCGTCGACCTAACTCTGTAGTGTAAACCATTCCTTAGCAATCTCTCTCTCTCTCTCTCTCTCTCTCTCTCTTTCAAGATGGGTAATACAATTATTTTTTTAAAGGCAAGAGTTAATTTAAATTGAACAATTGTTTGCCTTTTTAAGGGTGGAATAATTGTAAAAATTGGAATAAAGGTTATAAAGGTATTAGTGGGTTTTAGTGCAAAATAAGTCTTTAATTTGAATTTTCTCCATGTGTAGTGTGGTGTTTATCATACCCTTTCACTGGTGATTTGAATGAACATGAATGTAAATAAAAGTAGACCTACATTTTCAAAAATGTCCAAAGATTCTGTGTGCCCAATTTGAGACACTTTAAGAGTCTGATTTTTTTTGTGGAGAAGTGCTCAGGTTTGTAAAACCTGTCAGAATGAACACTCAAACAGGCACATTCAAACTTGCTAGTCACTTCTCAAAATTGAGGCCTGTAATTGTAGTTGCCATCAGATGAATTGTTCATCTTGTTTTCTAAGTGCTCAGATATTACGGTGATGAGCGTGGTATAATATGCTGCTTTTCCAAGAAAAATGTGAATTTAACAAGACTATGCCAACCCCTATGGAGCACTGTAGATAGGTCAGGATAAAGATCTTTGTATTTTAAAATAGCCATTTGGACTCTCTTAAAATGGGGGGGGGGGGAAGGCTACCAGACCAATTGACTTGACCCATTCGTACCCTATTTTTAAGTTTAGTCACAAATGACTTGAAGGTATTTTGTGATACATAGGAGGGAATATGGTTTTAACTGTTACAGCATGAGACTGAGAATCAGGAGATCAGGATTCTCTTCTCAGATTTACCGTTGATTCACTGTATGAGCTTGGACAAGTTATTTAACCTCTGTTTCCCAATCTGTAAAGTGGAGATCATACTGACCTAATGGATGTTATATTGTGATAAATGTTGTAAAGTGATTCTTGGGTGAAAGGTGGCCCGGTGATGGAGAGTGGTTTTTTTTAAACAGTATTTAAAAAATAACCAAATTATTAAATTCTAGTTTAATCCTGCAAAAACATTTATCTGTAATACTTTTTTCCAGTAGTTAGAGCTTTCTTTAACTTGAAATCAAGGAATTAGTTATCACCCTGTAGCTCAGTCAGAACCACCAGTCAGTCTCAAGGACCTCCTTGCGAGTATGGTCTTGTACTTTCTCTTTTTGTGTTCTAATAAGTGTTCTTCATTGGTTGCTGTGCCTCAGTCAAAAAGTAGCTTGTAGTACCTTTTCTTGCTTCCTTACAGAAATTTCTTTTTACAAACTTTAGAAAAAGATGGGTGTGTGAAAGGATGGAGAGAAGATAAATAATGTCTTTAGTTCCTGATCACTCAGCAAGAGCAGTCTTTCTGTTGTTTGAAATCTTGCTCACTGAGAGCGCCTCATGAGATACACATCTAATTTTTGTGAGGGTCCCAGGAGACCGTGATCATACACTCTTAATCCAGCACGTAGTACTTCAGTACAGCACAAACACAATAATGCCGAACAGTCAGTTTTTGTGTACTTCATGCTGACAAAGCTTCTTAACTGATTTAAGTTTCTTTAACAATATGTACGTTATGTTTCAGTGAAACGGGTAACTTAATCCAGTTGTCTGTGTCTGTACCCCAGAAAGTCATATTTCAGAAGTCAGTTAACTTTTTTCACTCTAAAACTAATAATATGATTATAAGTAAAAGGCATATTTGCAGTCTGGTTTGGGAAGAAGTAGAACACCCTCCTTCCTCCCCCCCATACACCCAAATAATTTGGTTCTAAAGTATGAACACCTGACCAGTGCAGCTGAGTGACTTGCCCAGATTCTTAACAGATCTGAGGGCTAGCTGGTCCATGGTTAACTTAGTTAAGGAAGTGATGCTTTACAGAATGATGGAAACAATGTGAAGAAATAGTGCTGATTATACCAGCACAAACAATTTGGGGGTTATTTATTATGTAGTTGTGCAACCTGACATTTTTGTTGCTAAATGTTCAAACATGCTTTTCTCTGTGCTTGGTAAAAAGTTACTTTTTCTTTCTGATAGGGACCTTTCCCCGTAATTGATTTTTACTTTTGTAGTTATTTTTCAGAGACAGATACTTTATCAATCCTTTGAGACTTTTCTACGCAGCATACATGTTTCCTCCATTATTATTTATCTGCTAAAAATAGTGAAATCGGGAAGTGGTGATTTGCAGATGTAGACAGCTGTCAGTGGATGCTTTTACTTTTCCTACTGTCACAGTTTTAGGATAACTGCATCTGTTTTCCCCCTCCCTGATCCACCAAGGGCACCCACTACAGGCTCCCAGCTCCTAACTGTCACCACTCTTGGGTGAAGACTCACATCTCACTCCCTTCTGATTGTGGGTTCTCTAAAGCTGCACTGATCCCTGCCTGCTTTGTGATAGACGAAAAGGCCCGCGTCGGCACTTTGCTTTCTCACCCGAGGCTATGACCAGTGTATTACCCGCAGTTATAAATTACCACACAACTCTTTCTGAGAAAGCACATTTATTCTTATGGTGAAAACGTTAGAGAAAACATATTAAACACAATAAAAGAAGCTGCATGCATGTTAAAAAACCTACTAGAGGTCACCCCCAACTCCTAATTTGGGTTCTGTGATAGATGTTAGTCTTTCAAAACCCAGAACTGGATTTTCCCTGTGTTTACAAATTCATAACTGTCTCAGAACCAGAACCCTGATTAGGCAGTTTCAGCTGTTTCTCTATATAGCTCAGGCCTTTGATCTTCAGTCTTTGGGACCAGGTAATCAGCAATGACCTATTCCTCAGGGCATAGCTTCAAAAGACTGGGTTTTTGCATAACGGGAGATGGGAAATTTGCATGATCTCTTCTTGGGTACTCCCCAGGAAAACCATTACACACTTTTATTGTCCCAAAATTCCATTCTTGTTTGGCACATTTTCATTAAAGTCTTTTGAACTCCCGAGCTTACATCACATCACTCCCCTAGAGAGATTACACACAATACTGGCACACAATAATTAATATACTTTGTATTCAATACAGTGGACCCCAAAGATACCTAAACTTCATTCAATAAGGTCTCACAAGTTTACTGCAGGAAATTGCTATATCTGTCACACCTACCTTTTGCTAAAAGCCATTATTTACATCCCTCTTTTCAAAGTACACATTGCTGACTGGTTTCAGAGTAACAGCCGTGTTAGTCTGTATCCGCAAAAAGAAGAACAGGAGTACTTGTGGCACGTTAGAAAGCTTATGCTCTAATAAATTTGTTAGTCTCTAAGGTGCCACAAGTACATTGCTGACTGTTGTTTCTAAAAAGGCAGAGTTTGAAAACTTCTCCTGGAAGCATTGTTCTCTCCACATAATCACCAATTACCTTCCAGGTTTGCACTGAAGAGTATGGGACATATTTACTCATGCTTGTGAAGGGCCAGAAGTGGAGAGACTCTGGCCCCGCCTCTTCCTTTCTGGCTCTGCTGGCTGTACTGCCTCTCCTTGTCCCCTCTGTTGGGGAGGAGGGGCTGTGTCTCACCTCTCCCTCTCTATACCCATTCATAAGCCGACCCCCTTCTCTGATGCTTCCCTTTTTTACTAAAAAATTTGGCTTATGAACAAGTGTATACGGTAATTATAAAGAGTGGGAAGGTGTGGCAGATGATCTTTTGGCCACAGGGCATCTATAAGCAGGCTTTGGAGTTTACAGTTTGCTTGCTGTCTGGCAAGTTGGAAGAATATTTGTTCACTCCTGAGAAATGTGTACTAATATCTTTAGCCAACATGGATGGGTTTATTTCCCTCCCTCCCTTCAGACACAGATTTATGTCTAAAGACTTGGGGGTACATTTTGAAAGTTATCCTCTACTCTTGCTAATTATGTAGCTACCTTATGCTATGGCTGTTATATTTCTGCATGTGCACAAGAGCTTGTTGGTTTAAAAAAAAATGAAACTGGAGTGAACTGAATTTTGCAACTTCTACAGCCCGCAAACACAATTTTTAAGAATGTGCCTATTGATTGACTATTAGTATCAGTTCATTTGATTATTTCACTGAAATCTAAAACTGTTGATTTTAAATTGCTACTGTGGCTCAGGGCTGGTCTGCATTGGGAGCTTACATTGGCATACAGTGGTGTGAAAAATCCACACCCCCTGAGAGATGTATGCCGATCTAACTCCCAGTACCGTCAGTGGTAGATTGACAGAAGAATGCTTTTGTCTCTTGGGGAGGTGGATTATCTCTACCAACGGGAGAAACCCCTTCTGTCAGCGTAGGTAGAGCCTACACTGAAGGGATATAGTGATGCACCTGTATCCGTTTAAATGTAGACAAGCCTGACTCAGTTATCTGTTCAAAACGTCTGAATTGTGATGAAATGATAATCCATTATACACTTTTTTGTAATTAGAAAGATAGATTGCACCACATTAAACATTGCTTAATAAGATTGTATTACATAAAGGCAGTCTGCTTAAATGAGACACTTAATGGAAAGAATTTACTCGTTGGCTACAATACAACGCAATTCTTCTTCGAGTGATTGCTCATGTGTATGCCACAATAGGTGTGCATGCTCGCCACGTGCACCGGTGCTGGAAGTTTTTCCCCTAGCAGTACCCATAGGGATTAGTGCCCCCGCGACCCCTGGAGTGGTGCCTGCCTGGCGCGATATAAGGGGAGCTCTGTGCTTCCGCCACCCTCAGTTCCTTCTTGCCGCCAGTGAAGGTGCATCAGAACTGCTCTGCTCCAGCTTTGCTGTAGCTCGTCCCCAGAACTGTTCGTTCGTTTGGTACCTGTAGTTCGTTAGCGAGCCCATGGATTTAAGTTGTGCGGTTCTTGTCAGCGTTCTATGCCAAGAAGCGACCCACACACAGACTGTTTGTGCTGTTTGGGAGAAACGCATATCAGCGAGAGGTGCAAGATTTGCAAATTGTTTAAGCCTCGGATCAAAAGAGAAAGGGACATTAGGCTCCGAGCCATTCTGATGAAGTCGGCGCTGACCCTGACCCCGGCACGCTGCTCCGAGCTGGTACCGGGCACCGCGGTGTCGGTACACGGCAATCCCAGTGCCATCGACCAGTCAGCACCACTCCCCATCCATGGGGCATGCCAAGAGGGCCAAGAAGACTCCCTCTTCGCAACGGCACCAAGGGAAGTCTGGGACAGAGGCTAGGCCCATGTCGGGCAGTTCTTGATCCCCACACACGTAGAGTAGCCCGGCCCCTTCGGAACAGGCCTCTCTGGATGTCCGGATGCCATCCACGTCCGAAGCCCTCCAGGCAGCCTGGGACATCTTGTCCATGCTGGTGCCTGGAGCACCGCCGATATCGGACCACGCTCCAGAGGCGAGCCGCTGCTGGGATCTCCACAGTCGCCCCTGGCTCGGTACCGGTCTCGGTCAAGGGAACGTTCCCGATGTCAATCACCACCCAGCGTCCGCTCGGGGCAGGGTCCACGTGGATCACCCTCGACGCCAACCAGACTCTCGGGCTGGGTTCTGTCCGTCTGGGACTCGCAGCACCGGTCCTCCTCAGAGAGCGTACTGCAGTCGGTCATGGCACGGTTGTCGACGCCGTTCTTGCTCAGGCTCCTGCTCCAAGTCGCCGTCAAGGCACCGCAGCCTCGGGCGTCGCCTTGCCGTCGCAGGTCTGCCCATCGAGGCCATTTGCAGAGCAGCTATTACCCTCAGTACTGGTCCTCCATGTTGAGATTGCGGTCTAGTGACAGTCGCAGATCCCGTCACCGCTGGTTCTCCGAGTCGAGAGATAGTAGCGGATCCTACGCCAGCCTGGTCTCCATTTGTAGCCGTCCTTCGACAGCCAGACCAGTCAACCCGGGCAGCCGGCCCCACAACAGGTGCAGTGGCACCGAGCGTCATGGCTGGCCCAGTGGTACCAGTGGGCACAGTGGCCTCCGGCGCAGCCCCCGGTGGGAGCTCACTCAGTGGCCGGAGCTTCGGAAGCACCGTCAGCCTCCCTCTCCAGACCCCTGACAAAAGAGTCGGTGGGATGCTCGTCCTCAGTACCGTGCCCTGAGTCCGACCAAGTGGTAGATCTTCAGGTGCCAGCCGACGCCCAAAGCACTGCACCGGCCTCTTCACCCTGCCCTGAGGAGCCGACTGCAGCCCCGCCTCCCTCCATCCCGCAGGAGGACTTCACGGCCCACCAAGAGCTCTTAAAGAGCATGGCAGCAAGCCTTCACCTCCAAGCAGAGGAGATGGAGGAGCCCACGGACTCCCTGTTCAATGTGTTGTCCCCATCGGCACCGGGTAGGGTGGCCTTGCTGCTCCATGAAGGGGTGGCTAAAATTTCAAATGCCCTGTGGCAAACACCGGCCTCAGCCCCTATATCAAAAAAGGCAGAATGCAAGTACTTTGTACCCACTAAAGGGCATGAGTACCTATATACCCACCCGGCGCCCAACTCCCTGGTGGTCAACCAGCCCTGACCCCAAAGAACAAAGACTCTCGGAGACTGGACTCTTTCGGAAGAAAAATGTATTCGTCTTTGAGCTTACAATTACAAGTGGAAAACCATCAGCCCCTCTTGGGTCGGTACTAATTTAATCTGTGGGGCTCCCTGCCTAAATTTGAGGTCTCCCTCCAGGAACGCGATAAGAAGGAGTTCAGGGTGCTGGTGGAGGAAGAGGCAACAGCAGCTCGGGCTTCCCTGCAGGCTGCCTCAGATGCTGCGGACATGGCCGCACGTTCCATGGCCTCTGCGGTGACCATGAGACAGGCGTCATGGCTTCTGCTCTCCGGGCTCTCTAGCAAGGCACAATCCTCCAAGCAGGATCTCCCATTTGATGGGAAAGCTCTATTCGCAGAGGAAATACAAGGCTGCATGGCATGAAGGACTCCCGCACCACCCCCCTCCCCCCCAGCCTGGACCCTCCAAGGGCAAGCAGGCAGGGAAAAGGTGATTTTTGACGGGACGCTCTGGGGCAACCCGCCAGTCCTCACCAGGGATCCACCCCAATAAAGCTTCCCTTCTCCAACCAGTTGTGTGCTTTCCTTCAGGAATGGTCTTGGCTCACATCGGACCAATGGGTCCTCAACACCATCTCCCGGGGTTACACCCTCCAGTTTACCTCCTCCCCTTTGCCCCCATCCTCCTTGGGGGACCCCTCGCACAAAGTGCTGCTTGAGCAGGAGGTGGTGCGGCTCCTCCGACTAGGAGTGATAGAGGTGGTGCCCGAGGAGTTCATGGGCAAGGGGTACTACTCCTGTTCTTTATACCGAAGGCCAAAGGGGGTCTCAGGCCCATACTGGACCTACAGGGTCTGAACCAGCACATGGTGAAGCTCAAGTTCCGCATGGTCTCCTTGGCCTCCATCATCCCCCCCCCCTCCCTGGATCCCGGGGACTGGTACACTGCCCTGGATCTACAGGATGTGTACTTCCACATCCACATATTCGAGGGGCACAGGCGCTTCCTGTGTTTCGTGGTGGGACAAAATCATAACCAATTTACGGTCCTCCCATTTGGGCTGTCCACTGCTCCCAGAGTGTTTACAAAATGCATGACGGTAATAGCGACCTACATCAGACGGTGGGGGGTACAGATATTTCCCAATCTGGAAGATTGGCTCGTCAAGGGCACCTCCCGGTCGCAGGTGAGGGATCACGTGGCGCTCCTCCTGTCCACATGCACCGCCTTGGGCCTACTAGTAAACAACACCAAGTCCACGTTAGTCCCGGTCCAGCGCATAAACTCTATCAGGAGTTTATCAGGGCACTCCTGGCCACAATGTCAGCCAAGGCCTCCCTCCTGCCTGACAAGTTTGAGACCCTGAAAGGTTTCATCGACTTGGTCATAAGGTTCCCGGTGACAATGGCCAAGGTTTGCCTGCAGCTCTTGGATCATATGTCGGCGTGCACGTACGTGGTCCGTCACACCAGACTCAGGATGAGGCCCCTCCAGCTCTGGTTGGCCTCGAATTTCTCTCAGGCCACAGACAGGATGGACAAGGTCCTCACCGTGCTGGACGCTGTGATTACCTTCCTGCGATGGTGGTCCACCCCGAACAGCATGCTCCAAGGGGTCCCTTTCAGGGACAGGGCCCTGTCGCTGGAGCTGGTGTCCGATGCATCGGAGCTGGGTTGGGGGGCCCACGTGGGGAGCTTTCAGACCCAAGGCCTGTGGTTGGCTCGGGACCTGAACATACACATAAACGTCAAAGAGCTGAGAGCAGTGCGGCTGGCATGTATGGCCTTCCGCTCGCACCTGGAGGGGAAGGTGGTCAGGTTTCCAACAGACAACGAGGCCTCGATGTTCTATATCCACAGGCAAGGTGGGGCCCGCTCCTCTGCCCTCTGCCTCGGAGCCCTCAGGCTGTGCTGTATAGCCCACGACATCCACCTGAAGGCCTTCCACTTACCGGGTGCCCACAACGAGAGGGCGGATCGCTTGAGCAGGGACTTCTCCTCGCAACACAAGTGGTCCTTCCACCTGGAAGTGGCCCACCGGCTCTTCCGAAGGTGGGGAACTCCCCAGGTGGACCTATTCGCGACTCAGCAGAACCGGCGATGCCCCCAGTTCTGCTCCTAGGGGGCCCTGGGGAGGGGCGCTATCTCCAATGCCTTTCTCCTGTCCTGGTCAGGCTGGCTTCGCTATGCCTTCCCCCTATTCCCTCTAATCAGCAGGGTCCTGGAGAAGATAAAGTCGGACAAGGCCCGAGTCGTCCTGATTGCCCCGGCGTGGCCCAGGCAGTATTGGTACGGGACCCTCACGGGCCTGGCGGTAGCTCTGCCATGACCGTTGCCGCTCCGCCCAGACCTGCTCTCACAGGACCAGGGCCACCTCCTCCATCCCAACCTAGCAGCTCTTCACCTTACGACATGGCTGCTCAATGGTTAGGTAGAGAGGAAAGGACGTGCTCAGAGCATGTTCAGCGTGTCCTCCTCGAAAGTAGACGGCCCTCCACTCCCCGCACTTATTTGGCAAAGTGGTCCTGGTTTTCTAGGTGGGTGGCAGACAAGGGGGTCTCCCCGGTGACCGCCCTGATCCAGCTTATCCTTGATTACCTCCTCCACTGAGGGCCCAGGGCATGGCACCCTCGTCCGTCAAGGTGAACCTGGCGGCCATATCGGCCTGCCATCCGCCGGTGCAAGGACACACGGTGTTTTCCCATACTATGACTGGCCAGTTCCTTAAGGGTCTAGACCATCTTTTCCCGTATTCTAGACCCCCGGTTCCACAGTGGGACCTAAACCTGGTGTTGGCTTGTCTCATGGGGCCCCCGTTTGAACCACTAGCCACGTGCTCCTGGTCTCACCTCTCATGGAAGGTGGCCTTCCTGGTTGCTGTCATGTCGGCCAGGCGAGTCTCAGAGCTCAGGGCCCTGACCTCCGAACCGCCGTACATGGTCTTTCATAAGGACAAGGTCCAGCTCCGCCCACACCCCACGTTCCTCCTGAAGGTGGTCTCCGCCTACCACGTGGGTCAGGACATCTTTCTACCGGTCCTCTGCCCCAACCTTCACACATCCAGTGAGGAACGCCGCCTCCACACGCTCGACGTGCGGCTGGCTCTGGCTTTCTACCTCCAGCGGACTAAGCCATTCAGAAAGTTCTCGCAACTGTTTGTCGCCCCGTCTGAGCATGCCAGGGGCCAGCTGATTTCCACTCAGCAGCTTTCCAATTGGATCACTTTGTGCATTTGTTCCTGTTATGAACTGGCGGGTGTTCCCCCACCACCCATTGTGGGGGCACACTCGAAAAGGTAACTGTTTTTTCTTAGTATAATAATCCTGACAAAATGGTTGTTTTTCTCTACTTTCTAAAGTAATGTACCATATATTAAAAAAGTGTAAAAAATTAAAGATTAATGCAAACAACTGCCTGTAGGTGGCTCCAAATGGGGGGACACGAGTACTGTGTGTATTCCTACACATGTACAACTGTTTCAGTATTATCTCATATTTACATTTAACATAAACTGTTTTTTTTCTTTTGGTTCCCATAAATCTGCTTTCTCATGTCATAGTTTTCAAAATGATCTTATAAGACTTATATTTGATAGTATTAAAGAACTGTTACACTAATTTTACTCTTGAACAGAATGTTCCTGTTGAACAGAAATTTATTTTTGCTATGAGACGCACAATATCAGAATTTTTTTACATAAATGAACAAGATAGTGACTGCAATAAACTTGTGTAATAGTTCATTGATAAGCTTAGCAGTGAACTCCAAATGAGAAAAGTATTCTGATTAACCAAAATAGTTTTATTCTGACTTTATACGACAAGTTCCAATTTTTAATATTATCTGTGCTGAGTAGTGACTGAAATAAACCAATCTGATTTTATAGTTGTGAAAAATGTAACTTGCTCAGGTTTAATTGTAGGTGTTCTCGAGAAATAGTTTTTAGACGTTTACGCTTTAACATTCTTTTTATTTCATCTAGTTCAATACCAGATGGAAATGATGCGAAGCCTTCGCCACGTAAACATTGATCATCTTCATGTTGGCTGGTACCAATCTACTTACTATGGCTCTTTTGTCACTCGTGCCCTCCTGGACTCCCAGTTCAGTTACCAACATGCAATTGAGGAGTCTGTAGTTCTCATTTACGGTTAGTATGAGGTTTCCTTTATTATTCTTTTCCCCTCTTAATATTATTACTACTATTTTTGTATTCTGTCTTTTGCCTGTAAGAGTAGCCTGGCAGGCCTTTTCAAGTAAATACCAACCCTGTGTCTGCAGCAGCCTCAGCAGCAGCTAAGTCTAGACAGGGTTTCCTTCTCTCTGTTTATTTTTCTTGCTATCAGAGCCCTGATGTGTACGTTTTGGAATGCTGGAGTAGCTGCTTCATTTTTATTCCTCCATCTCCCCTCCCTCGTTGAAGGGACTGGTGGAACTAGACCAGATGTCTAAAAACCCCCGATTGCTAGAGTGTCTGGCTCTGTACGTGACTGACCAATCATAACACAAATTGCCAAAGTTTTTATACCTCTGACAGAAGCATACAAAACCTGGACTGTTTCTTAGCACAAAGATTTTTTTATTTTCTGCCTATTTAATGGTGTTTCCTCAAGCTCTCCAGACCAGATGTTCTGTGCTGTATCAGAACCGTAGGCAATTTAACAGCTTTATAGCCTCCCCCTCCCCGAACACTCACAGTTTGCCATATCTGGCAGACTTGCATATAGTTTCCAGCTGAGAAGTAAATGTAACGTCCTGAGTATCTGTCAGAAAAAATACTAATGAATACGATCAATCTTATGAGCTGCCCCAAAATTGTTTCAGTATGTTAACAATTGGATTACAGTAAAGAACAAGTTGTTAAAGTATACTTATATTGGCTGGAAACATTGCATCATCAGACCTTGATGAATTTTCCACTTGTTCAAGTCTATTTTGGTTTTCATTTTATCACCGATTGCTAAAAGTTTGACTGTGTTACATTTCAGACAACATGAATGTTAACAGTTTTTATTCTAATATTGGCATACCTTAGCTGCTATCATGGTGCAAGTGTTAAGCTTCCCTGTCCTAGGAATTTAACAGTTTGTTTAGAAAACATTCCACTGAGCTCAAGACAGTATGTCAAGAGGAAGCTAATCTTTTTATGCATCAATTATGTTTTTGTCCCAAGCAATTAGACAGTTTGCCTAATATGAATTAGCCTATCACTAATCCTAAATCTCACTTTGGTATTAAGTGATTATGGTTTAGTAAATATTTTTATTTTACTACATAGTAGGTAGAGCTGCCTTTTTGTGAGGGGGAAACCTTTGTATTTCAGTGAGGCAGCCATCATATGCGTGTTGTTTGGGTAGTTTGTGCTAAGGAAAAGAAATCCGGAATTAGTACTTTTCTTATACACAAATTTAAGTCCCACATTTGCATTAGATGAGTAAATAGATGCATTACATGTAGTTCAGTTCTATTTTATATCTCATTACTACACTTCTAGTCAGGGCACCACAGTCCCTGTTGTGCTGATTTTTTTAGGTATTTAAATATAAATATGCAATATAATAATTTTCCTAAAACGTAAACCGTCCAAAGAAATATTCAAGTAGAGGAAGACTCTTTTTAAATCATCTTTGTAATTGTGTCCTTCCTCCATACTTTGTCTTAGATCCCATTAAGACTGCCCAAGGGTCTCTGTCGCTAAAGGCCTACAGACTGACTCCCAAACTGATGGAAGTTTGCAAAGAGAAAGATTTCTCTCCAGAAGCGTACGTATTTTAAAAGGATCTCTCTTCATGATCCTTCTTTTGGGGGGTGAGGGAGGGGAGGGAGTTGGGCAGGGGAGGAGGAGGAGGGTTAAAAGGAGATTTCAATTGATGTCAATTTCTGTGGAAACCAGATATGTAATTCCAGTGATGCATGTGTACTCAAATGCATTGACTAAGAAATGATGAAGATGTTGCTCCAAGCACTTCTACTATTGGCTTGGGGGAGCAACATTAACATATGTTTTGAAAGGATGTGCTGCATTCCATCACTCCAGCCATGGGATGCATGTTGTGAAGACAGCTGCAACTGGGAACAGAGGCAGAGATACATTGAAGTGATGGCAAAAGGGCAGAAATACACAAAGAAATAGAGAAAGGGAACAATCTCTTAAGGCCTTGTCTACATGGGGAAAATTGACCAGCATAAGTATTCTGGAATAACTATTTGTTATAGCTATTCCTTGGACACTATCTTCTGGAATAGAAGTAATTTTATTCCAGAATATTTACTGTGCTTCCAAAGCAGACCTTTCACTCTGTGCTGCCTAGCACAATGAGGCCTATTAGCACTATCACATTATCAATTATAAACGATCTCTTGGCCAAAAATAAAGAAACCTCTAAAAATACAGCTGTTCTTGAGACATGCTAATCAAATAACAAGTTTTACTATTTTTGTGGCAAGAAAATGTTTTGTGAATTATTTGATTGGTTACAACAATGCTGCTTGTTTGACCCTGCCATTGAGTAACCACTTATAATTGAAGCAGCTGCTAGCATGACATCTTTCCCCCTAATCATCTCAGTGCTCAGCATCAAAAAACAAACCCACGCAAAGCTTTCATTCAGAAAAACTGAACCATTTCACTGCTCAATGTCTAAAGATAACATTTCCAGTAGTTTGCTTCTTAGTCTAAAAAATGGAAGTGAATGTTTAGTTTCCAGCCTTAATGGAGCCACACATATTACACGTGCCCCCAAACTATTGTACCTTTATTTGTTGATCTGATGAAAGGTATCCGTGTCTATTTTGTCTGTTTAAAAATTAAAAGTGAGGGGTAATAAAGGTAAGGTAAAATGTTGTTATAAAAATAAGAAAATTCTATTCTGTTATTCTGACTAGAATTTAAATATATTTCATCATCCTCTTTTTAATTATGTAAAAGATTTAAAGTTATAAGTTCAGTTTCTGGAGAATGCAGCTTTCCATAGAAACATTAGTGTGTTTCATTGTAACATAGTAGTTGTGAATTTAGAACTTATTGCAGAGCTGTGTGGTGACTAGTCACTTCTAGTTAAGAAAACTGATGGTAAGGAAAACAGTAAAGGACTCTGGTGGGGCAGAGTCAACCTTGCCATTGTAGTCTTTTGCTGGAGGTTTATTCTTGTAAATAACTCATTAGTGATTAAAGCATCTGCTTTACTTTTGAGGACTTTTTCACTTGGTTAGTTTGTACAAGGCTTTATAAATGTAAAGTTTTTTTCATGCAAATGCCTCTCTTACCAAAGAGGCTTGAGTGTTGCTTGGCAATGGAGCTCTGGAAATCTAGGGCTCTACGGAATCACCAGCTGACTGTTGCTAGAACAAGAATAGAGACCCCAAGGAGCAAAGTTCCCGGTTGTATAAAAACTTTCTAAACTTGCTTCATAGGTTGAAAAAAGCAAATGTTGCATTTGAGCACATGTTTGAAGAAGTGCCCATTATAATTAAGAATTCGTACCTGATCAATGTTATGCTTTGGGAGCTGGAAAAGAAATCGGCAGTAGCAGATAAACACGAATTGCTCAGTCTGGCTGGCAGGTAAGTACTTGTTAAAATAATCGACGTATCTTTATTCATGTTCCTAAACTGCACTTTAACACCATAGTGAAATCCCAGCCTTGTTACAATCAATGGGAGTTTTGCCATTGACTTTAATGGAGCCAAGATTTTATCCCTCCTGTCCTGCTTTGAGTGAAGCAAAAACTACATGCTAAAAACACAGTGTTTAAAGTCAGAGAATAAATAATTTACATACTCAACGTGTACCTAGTAAACTTTGTAGTTAGTGTGTGTTTCTTCACTTTGTAGATCCAGCTAATGCTCAGCACCTACAAAATTTCCCAAATAGGTCTCAAAATAGAACAATATCTTTGGCTTCATTGTTTTTGTCAAATATAATATATGAATGATTTTATTAAAAAATAAAGCACATCTGTTCTGCTGAGCCAATAATATGCAGTTAAAAACGATAAACACTCCTAAACAAGAATATAGTGCTTGAAAAGAGTTTTCAATTACAGTTGACTTTACTAAGCCTGGTGTTGATGGTATCCATTTTGCTAAAAAGTAGCGTTAGGTTTGCTGAGAGTTTGAGAGCCCGGTGTCAGGTTGTCTCCTCTCTTCTGTGGCATCTCTATTACTGAAAGTTTGCAACCATGGCAGCCCATTCCATATGATCCTCTGCTAATCTCTTTGTGGGTGAATAGTCCTTTTCATCCACCCAGGATACCATATTGTCGATCCATGATCTTTTTCTGCCTTGTCATCTTCTGCCATCAACTTTCCATTCCAGTGTGTAAACATGCATTGCCTGCTGAACCTCTAATATGCCCTGCAAATTGAATCTTTCTTTCAGAAGATCTCTAATTAGTCTTTACTGAGTTCCCATAATCTCCAGTAGTTTTTTTGTTGGTTACACAATCTGTCCATATTTTTTCTAAATTCTTTTATAACACCATAATTCGAAGGACTGCAGTTTCTTTATTATCGATTTGTTTGAATGTACATGTTTCACCCCTGTAAGTCTGTTTTTTAGAGTTGGAATTTAGTCTTCAGATTTATGTCCCTTCTCATCAGATGTTTAATCTTCCAGAATATCGTTGTTTCTGCTATTCAGGTGCTGACTTCAATGTCCAATTTTCTATTTTCTGTAATGATGCTTCCCATGTAACAATAATGTCTCACTCACTACATGGCTGTGTCATTTACTGAAATCTTGCCTGTTTTCCTGTGATCCTTGCAAACCACTGTAGTTTTTGTCTTGTCCACATTCCTCTCTAGACCATCTTCTTTGCCATATTCATATATAATCTCCACTGACTTACTCAGACCTTCTTCTGAATCATCCAACAGCTTTGTCATCTTCATAGTGAGTGTTATTCATTTTCCATTCCTCTTAATCAAAGAAACACAAGAAGGTATTAATTTCATCAGTCACTATAAATGTACAACCTTGCTTCACTTCTCTCTTGATCTCTCTTAGGTTTCCATTTTCATCTCCCATTATAATAGCCTTCCGATTCCAGTATAATGGTTTAAAAAGTCTTAAAATTCTGATTTTATTTGGTTTAAAATTTAAAAATGAATCTGTAAGTTCCTATAATAAAGTCTCTGGAGCTTTTTAACAGAGTATACAATAGAATTTAAAAATAATTTTTTGATTTAGTAATTTTTGTTGTAGGTTAGAAATGAGTTAACGATTTCTAGCATTTAGCTGTTGTAAATATTTTTTTTCGCAAAATACCCCTGGACAATAGTATAAGAAATGCTGATTATAATTTTATCACAGGTTTAGATTACGGGGCTGATGAAGAAAACAAAGAATTACTTTGTGGTGTAGAAGATGGGATGTATTGACTATTGTGTGATGGTTTCAATATGTAATCCTTCTTTTTCTGTAGAGACCAGTGTGATGGAATTGCATTCCATCACAAAGAGCTGCCAGGATTCTCACTTCCTGGTCTGGGCTTCCCAGTACCAAACTGGCTCCAAGTTTTTAAAGGTTTCTTTGGCCCATAATGGCCGTGTGTGAGCCACACCCAGTATTGGTTGTTCAGTTGCCATCTGAACGGAGGCACTGCCTCTGGAACCTGCCTGTGAGTTCCCTCTTGACCATGATCAGCAAAGGCCTGTAGGAGCTGTGCTTTTGCCTGTCATGGCACTAATTCTTCCAATTTCATCCAAGGTTGCCCTGACGGAGGCCATCTTCTCGCCCTCTGCTGGGAGTAATTGGCGCACTCAACACATTTGGAGTGGAGGGATTTTTTGAGATACTTGCAGCCCAGAGTTGATGCCCTTGCCTAGATAATTTGGGGGAGGTTCAAACTGAAGGTAAAGGGGATGAAGGATTGTTTGAATTGGGAGGAGCTGGAAAACTACTTTTCAGATAAGAATCATAGACTTTAAGGTCAGAAGGGACCATTATGATCATCTAGTCTGACCTCCTGCACAACGCAGGCCACAGAATCTCACCCACCCACTCCTGTATCAAACCTGTGTCTGAGCCATTGAACTCCTCAAATCATGGTTTAAAGACTTCAAGGTGCAGAAAATCTTCCAGCAAGTGACCCGTGCCCCACGCTGCAGAGGAAGGCAAAAAACCCCCAGGGCCTCTGCCAATCTGCCCTGGAGGAAAATTCCTTCCTGACCCCAAATATGGCGATCAGCTAAACCCTGAGCATGTGGGCAAGACTCACCAGGTGCCAGACACCCAGGAAAGAATTCTCTGTAGTAACTCAGATCCCACCCCATTTAACATCCCATCACAAGCCATTGGGCATATTTACTGCTAATAGTCAAAGACTAATTAATTGCCAAAATTAAGCTATCCTATTATACCATCCCCTCCATAAACTTATCAAGCTTAATCTTGAAGCCAGATGTGTCTTTTGCCCCCACTACTCCCCTTGGAAGGCTGTTCCAGAACTTCACTCCTCTGATGGTTAGAAACCTTCATCTAATTTCACGTCTAAACTTCCTGGTGGCCAGTTTATATCCATTTGTTTTTGTGTCCACATTGGTACTGAGCTTAAATAATTCCTCTCCCCTAGTATTTATTCCTCCAATATATTTGTAGAGAGCAATCATATCTCCCCTCAGCCTTCTTTCGGGTAGGCTAAACAAGCCAAGCTCTTTGAGTCTCTTTTCATAAGACAGGTTTTCCATTCCTTGGCTCATCCTAGTAGCCCTTCTCTGCACCTGTTCCAGTTTGAATTCATCCTTCTTAAACATGAGAGACCAGAACTGCACACAGTATTCCAGATGAGGTCTCACCAGTGCCTTGTATAACGGTACTATCTCTACTGGAAATACCTCGCCTGATGCATCCCAAGACTGCATTAGCTTTTTTCACGGCCATATCACATTGGCGGCTCATAGTCATCCTGTGATCAACCAATACTCCAAGGTCCTTCTCCTCCTCTGTTACTTCCAACTGATGCGTCCCCAGCTTATAACAATTCTTGTTATTAATCCCTAAATGCATGACCTTGCACTTTTCACTATTAAATTTCATCCTATTACTATTACTCCAGTTTAAGAGGTCATCTAGATCTTCCTGTATGATATCCCGTTCCTTCTCTGTATTGGCAATACCTCCCAGCTTTGCGTCATCCGCAAACTTTATTAGCACATTCCCACTTTTTGTGCCAAGGTCAGTAATAAAAAGATTAAATAAGATTGGTCCCAAAACTGACCCCTAAGGAACTCCACTAGTAACCTCTCTCCAGCCTGACAGTTCACCTTTCAGTACGACTCATTGTAGTCTCCCCTTTAACCAGTTCTTTATCCGCCTTTCAATTTTCATATTGATCCCCATCTTTTCCAATTTAGCTAATAATTCCCCATATGGAACCATATTGAATGCCTTACTGAAATTGAGGTAAATTAGATCCACTGCATTTCCTTTGTCTAAGAAATCTGTTACCTTCTCAAAGGAGGAGATCAGGTTGGTTTGGCATGATCTACCTTTTGTAAAACCATGTTGTAATTTGTCCCAATTACCATTGACCTCAATGTCCTTAACTACTTTCTCCTTCAAAAATTTTTCCAAAACCTTGCATACTACATACAGATGTCAAACTAACAGGCCTGTAGTTGCCCGGATCACTTTTCCCCCTTTCTTAAAGATAGGAACTATGTTGGCAATTCTCCAATCATACAGTACAACCCCTGAGTTTACAGATTCATTAAAAAATTCTTGCTAATGGGCTTGCAATTTCATGTGCCAGTTCCTTTAATATTCTTGGATGAAGATTATCTGGGCCCCCCCGATTTAGTCCCATTAAGCTGTTCGAGTTTGGCTTCTACCTCGGATGCGGTAATATCTACCTCCATATCCTCATTCCCATTTGTCATCCTACCATTATCCCTAAGCTCCTCATTAGCTTTATTAAAGACTGAGGCAAAGTATTTGTTTAGATATTGGGCCATGCTTAGATTATCCTTAACCTCCACTATATCCTCAGTGTTTAGCGGTCCCACTTCTTCTTTCTTTGTTTTCTTCTTATTTATATGGCTATAGAACCTTTTACTATTGGTTTTAATTCCCTTTGCAAGGTCCAACTCTACATGGCTTTTGGCCTTTGTCACTTTATCCCTACATGTTCTGACCTCAGTAAGGTAGCTTTCCTTGCTGATCACTCCTATCTTCCACTCCTTGTAGGCTTTCTGCTTTTTCTTAATCAACTCTCTGCGATGCTTGCTCATCCAGCTTGGTCTGCAACTCCCGCCTATGAATTTTTCCCCCTTTCTTGGGATGCAGGCTTCTGATAGTTTCTGCAACTTTGACTTGAAGTAATTCCAGGCCTCCTCCACCTTTAGATCCCCCAAGTTCTTCAGTCCAAATCCACTTCCCTAACTAATTTCCTTAATTTTTTAAAGTTAGCCCTTTTGAAATCAAAAACCCTAGTCACAGATCTATTTTTGTTTGTCTACTCCAAGATACGTTCACTGCAGCGGAATGAGATTATGACTTCTCATGGGAGGATCTAACATTTCTCCAGAAATGGTCCAAGCAGCAGGTCTTGTGTTGAAACATGTCCAGGAATCTAGAGGTGGCATGATGGATACCTTAGCCAAGTAACCTCATCCAATAAGGTTGCCATTCCTTTGCAACCTATTTTCAACCAGCTGGTGGAGGTTACAATAGATGCTTTACACAGCTGCTTGTGCCTTAATCTGTATAAAAGAAATATGTACTCCTTGAGGGTCATACTTATCCGGTCTTCTGTAATGGCGATGTTGTGATTTCTGTCGTGGGGCAGGAAAAGCTTGAGGATTTGCCTTTACATCAGGGAGAATTTCTTTGGGGAGCTGGCAGAGGCCTCATTGCATTCAGAAAATCAAGGTATCCCTGAATTCTCTTTGCCAGGTGCCTGCCCATAATACCCCTTCCACAAGAGCCAAAAGGAAAAATCACTACTTCATAAACCAGCATTTACTTTGTATTCAGGCTGTCAGAACCTTCTCTTGGCCCAAGTGTTCCTACTCTTACCCACGTAGCCCTTGGTCATCTCTGACATGAGTCCTGAGCCTTGTTTAGAAGGACTACAAGCACAGGTTTCAGAAAACCCTCAGACTGTACACATACAAACCCCATCCCAGCAAAGAATGGTGTTGGATTCCTTATCCGGAAAAGATACTTCAGGGAATCTAGCTCCTCCTGGCAAAGAGACCTTTCAAGCCTCTAACACTATGAAGAGAACTACATGGTATTCAGAAAGACAAGAGAGCTCTGACCCATCCTAGATATCAGTGACCTATATCAGTATTACTCATAGATTCATATATAAGGCCAGAAGGGCCCACTGTGACCATCTAATCTGACTTCTTGTATGTTAGATAAAGGAAGCATTTACTGTGGGAGACATGTTCCTAGAAGAAGGCAACTGACTCTGTGCTCTGATCCTTTTGGACATTAACATGCACATAGGGATATTTCCAGTGCATATAAGAAATATCTTGTGTTTGTCATGGGGAAATAGCACCTCCAATTTCATGTGTTGTTTTTTGATTTGGCATCTACTGTGTCTCTTTGTGAAATGCTTGGCAGTAGTCATGGCTTTCCAAGCACCTTCCATCCAAACTGTAGTGATGGCAGTTATGTAGAAGCAAGAGGAAGACCAAAGACAGGGTAGGCCCACTGCTTAGTGAAGAGGGAGAAACAGTAACAGGAAACGTGGAAATGGCAGAGATGCTTAATGACTTCTTTGTTTCGGTCTTCACCGAGAAGTTTGAAGGAATGCCTAACATAGTGAATGCTAATGGGAAGGGGGTAGGTTTAGCAGATAAAATAAAAAAAGAACAAGTTAAAAATCACTTAGAAAAGTTAGATGCCTGCAAGTCACCAGGGCCTGATGAAATGCATCCTAGAATACTCAAGGAGCTAGTAGAGGAGGTATCTGAGCCTCTAGCTATTATCTTTGGAAAATCATGGGAGACGGGAGAGATTCCAGAAGACTGGAAAAGGGCAAATATAGTGCCCATCTATAAAAAGGGAAATAAAAACAACCCAGGAAACTACAAACCAGTTAGTTTAACTTCTGTGCCAGGGAAGATAATGGAGCAAGTAATTAAGGAAATCCTCTGCAAACACTTGGAAGGTGGTAAGGTGATAGGGAACAGCCAGCATGGATTTGTGAAGAACAAATCATGTCAAACCAATCTGATAGCTTTCTTTGATAGGATAACGAGCCTTGTGGATAAGGGTGAAGCTGTGGATGTGGTATACCTAGACTTTAGTAAGGCATTTGATACAGTCTCGCATGATATTCTTATCGATAAACTAGGCAAATACAATTTAGATGGGGCTACTGTAAGGTGGGTGCATAACTGGCTGGATAACCGTACTCAGAGAGTTGTTATTAATGGTTCCCAATCCTGCTGGAAAGGCATAACGAGTGGGGTACCGCAGGGGTCTGTTTTGGGACCGGCGCTGTTCAATATCTTCATCAACGACTTAGATATTGGCATAGAAAGTACGCTTATTAAGTTTGCGGATGATACCAAACTGGGAGGGATTGCAACTGCTTTGGAGGACAGGGTCATAATTCAAAATGATCTGGACAAATTGGAGAAATGGGCTGAGGTAAACAGGATGAAGTTTAACAAAGACAAATGCAAAGTGCTCCACTTAGGAAGGAAAAATCAGTTTCACACATACAGAATGGGAAGAGACTGTCTAGGAAGAAGTACGGCAGAAAGGGATCTAGGGGTTATAGTGGACCACAAGCTAAATATGAGTCAACAGTGTGATGCTGTTGCAAAAAAAGCAAACATGATTCTGGGATGTATTAACAGGTGTGTTGTGAGCAAGACACGAGAAGTCATTCTTCCGCTCTACTCTGCTCTGGTTAGGCCTCAGCTGGAGTACTGTGTCCAGTTCTGGGCACCGCATTTTAAAAAAGATGTGGAGAAATTGGAAAGGGTCCAGAGAAGAGCAACAAGAATGATTAAAGGTCTTGAGAACATGACCTATGAAGGAAGGCTGAAAGAATTGGGTTTGTTTAGTTTGGGAAAGAAAAGACTGAGAGGGGATATGATAGCAGTTTTCAGGTATTTAAAAGGGTGTCATAAGGAGGAGGGAGAAAACTTGTTCACCTTAGCCTCTAAGGATAGAACCAGAAGCAATGGGTTTAAACTGCAGCAAGGGAGGTGTAGGTTGGACATTAGGAAAAAGTTCCTAACTGTCAGGGTGGTTAAACACTGGAATAAATTGCCTAGGGAGGTTGTGGAATCTCCATCTCTGGAGATATTTAAGAATAGGCTAGATAAATGTCTATCAGGGATGGTCTAGACAGTATTTGGTCCTGCCATGCGGGCAGGGGACTGGCTTCGATGACCTCTCGAGGTCCCTTCCAGTCCTAGAATCTATGAATCTATGAAGTCAAGCTTGGAGTCAAGAGCCTCTGCCAGGGGATTTCACACCCAAGGAACTTGGTCTTTCCTCATAAAACCTTCCCTCGCATATTCGTGTTCTGGAGGAGTGTGGTTCTGAAAATATTAAGGATCTTACGAGGCATATCCCCAAAGGCGACCCAAATTGTAACAGACAATCAGGCCACCATATTTTGTATAAATGCACAGGGATGTGCTAAGCATTACCTTCAATGTCAGGATGCCTTGCAGCTGTAGGAGTTTGGGGCGGGGGGAGGTCTGTCCCACAATATGCTTCTGGTTGCCATGTAATTAGCAGGGTAAAAAATACAGTTGGACATGCAATCAGTCTGTGACTGATATTCACAAATAGTCTTTATTAGGCAAGTGGTGGATCAGATCTTCCTTATAGAATCATAGAAATGTAGGACTGGGGAAACGGAGGCAGAGAGTGTGTAAGTTTATTGTCCAAAAGCACAGAACTGAGAATATAGGACTCCTAGTCCTATGCCCTTTTTAAAGGCTGTTCCCACATCGGTCTGTAAAAGTGCTCTCTCAGCACCTCCAACCCCTAAATCAGAGTACAGTAACAGGGTTTTCCATCACCATCTTGATCACACAGCGTTATCCACCACAGGAAGAGGGGAATGTTTTTGAAGAAGGGGACGTAGTTCCTTAGTGGTGGAAGGAGGAAGAGTGGCTGCAGAGAGACTGGTTGACCCTTCCCAAACAGTGCAACTGCCACATAATTTTTCTTATACACACTCTTGCCACTCTGTCCCTGATCTTTATTTGAAGGGGAAAAAATTAATTTGGCAATCCATTCAGTGAGATATCACCTTTTATGTAGAGCGGAATACAATGAATTGTTACAGTTTTTTGTCCTATGGAAGGGAATAGCATCTTCTAAATAAGTGTCTTTATTACTAAATTTTCTCTACAGAGATTGAGACTGTGCAGAAGCCTACATTTTTATGCAAAAGTGAGCCTCTTCCACAGATGTCTTTCCTTAGATGATATGTCTCCTTTGCCTGGCATTTGGACTTGACAAATAAGTTTTAGGTGTTTAATAAACTCCTCTTTACCTGCAAGGATTTACTGCACCATACCAGCTGAGTGACATGGAGCTATACATTCTTTGGTTGTAGAGGGTGATGAAAACAATTTCACTAATTTTGTTTTACCAAGTGTTATATTTGTATTTTATTAAATATGGATTCCTGTCAGGCTTTGTAAAACAAGCTTTTATTTAATTTGCTTCATAGACATGCTTCATAGATGTGTTTGTATGTACATTTACACTCTCAAAAATCAGTTCTTGTTGGTCCTTTTTTTTTTTTTTAAAGGAGGTAGGAGCAAGAATTGGCGTAAGATGTATGAGATAACTATGGAAAACTTGGTCCTGTAGTTAGAGCATACTTATCACTTCATGTCTCAGTTCACATCTGTTTAAGTTATCGGTTTTCAGCTTTTAGTTTCCCTGGCAATGAAAGCAAACACCATATTACTACAACTTCTAACAATAACTCCCTGTTTCAGTATTCTGCTAAACTGAACTGGCCCCAGAGAGATTCACATAAAATCATTCTCTGTAACTAGCTGTATTTCATGTGGACACTATCTGTATAATAATTATGTATTTGTGATACCCACATGCCCTACAAGGCCATTAGTGTGCGTGTACACATAGGCACTTGCTTCTGATAATATCCAGTGCGAACACTCTGGGTAATATAAACTCTATAAAAAGTGGAAAATACACACACCCATGGTCATGGCAGTATTCCACGGTTCTAATATCATACAGTTAAAATGCCCAAAAAACAAACAAACCCCAAAACAAAAAAAACAAAGCAGGAAGTTCAAAAATAATTATAGAAACACCTTACTTGCTGCTGTATAGTTGAAGCTTTTATCCCCTCTTCCCACCCCCCAAGAGATTTTAAAACTTGAGTAGAAAATAAACGGTGGGGTGAACAGGAGACTCTGCTTAGAGTGAATTGTCAAATAGTAGGTCCAATACTTAGAGACAATGATGAGCTCCCTTAGCTACTTTCTAAGCATATACCATGCTGTGCTTGGTGCACAAGCTGCTTTAAGCTGTAACTCTGTATTTCCTGGCTTTTATAGGAGCAATTTACACTTTTAAAGGCTACGTTTGTGTGTTGGGAGGGGTGCGGGGGTAAACTATATACTATTCCCTTAGATTTATGCCACTATCATATCTGCTGGTTGTTTCCAGTTGGAATACACACAGCACATAAAGAACCTTTAGAAAAGTGAAGAGTGCAGAGAGAATGCATTGTAAAAGATCGAGGGAAATAATCATATGGACAGTCTAGAGGAGTAGTGGCTATATGATTCTGATGTAGAAGTACACAAAACAGGGTGGCTAACTAAAAACTAGTAATAATGTATTTCAGTAGAGAAAAGAAAAATGGAGTCTGTGTGACTAACTTGGCCTGGAGCCAAGTATGGCTGAGCACTGCTCACTCTGAAGCCAGCAAGCCCTGCTTCCAGTCAGTCAAAGAGGTAAAATACAAAGCAGTGATATCCCTTCCCCCAAGCTCCTATTGGTATGAATGCTGTCACCATAAATACCATACTAAAAGTTTTGTGAAAATAATTATTTTGCTTAAGAACATAAGAATGGCCATACTGGTCCATCTAGCCTCATATCTTGTCTCCAACAGTGGCCAGTACCAGAGCTTCAGGGGGAGTATACAGAACATAGCAGTTTTGGAGAGATCTACCCAGTCTTCCCCTCCTGGCTTCTGGCCATCAGAGGTTCAGGGACACTCAGAGCATGGAGTTGCATCCCTGACCATCTTGGCTAATAGCCATTGATGGACCTATCCTCCATGAATTTATCTAATTCTTCTTTGAATCCAGCTATATTTTTGGCCATCACAACATCCCATGGCAATGAGTTCTACAAGTTAATTGTGTGTTGTGTGAAAAAGTGCTTCCCCTTGTTGGTATTAAACTTACTGCCTATTAATTTAATCCGGTGACCTCTGTTTTTTGTATTGTGGGAAAAGTTAAATAACACTTCTGTATTCACTTTTTCCACAACATTCATGATTTTATAGACCTCTGTTATATCCGCCCTCATCTGAACAGCCCTAATATTTAGTATCCTCATATGGAAGCCATTCCATACTCTTGACCACCTTCATTGCCCTTCCCTGAACCTTTCCAATTCTGCTTTTTGAGATGGGGTGAACAGAAATGGACACGATATTAAATACATTGTGTGGCTGCACCATGTATTTACATAGTGGTATTATATTTTCTACATTCTTTTTATCCTTTTCCTAATAGTTCCTAACATTCTATTAGCTTTGTTGACCACTGCTGTGCATTGAGCTGAAGTTTTCAGAGAACTGTCTGCAATGACTCCTCGATCTTTCTTGAATAGTAACAACTAATTGAGAACTACACATGTGTGTAATTGAGCTTATTTTTTTCCAGTGTGCATTACTTTGACCTGTCAAGGTTGAATTTCATCTGTCACTTTGTTGTCCAGTCACCCAGTTTTGTGAGATCTGCCTGTAAATCTTAGTTAAGTCCAAAGCAGACTACAGTCTTGAAACTATCCAGATTATTTGAATATGTTGAACGGCACAGGTCAAAGTATGTATCCTTGGGGGATCCTGCTGTTTACCCCTCTCCATTGTGAAAAACTCACCACTTATTCCTACCCTTGGTTTTTCTGTCTTTTTAGCTAGTTACTGATCCATGAGAGAATCTTCCCTGTTATCCCATGACTACTTAGTTCCCTTAAGAGTTGGTGAGGGACCTTTGTCAAGGCTTTCTGGAAATCCAAGTACTCTGTCAACTGGGTCATGCTTATCCACCTGCTTGTTGACACCCTCAAAGAATTCTAATGCATTGATGAGGCATGATTTCCTTTTTCTTCCCCCCAATATGTTACATTCATCTATGCGTCTAATCATTCTGTTCTTTACTCTAGTTTCTACCAGTTTGCCCAGCAGTGAAGTTAGGTATACTGTCTTGTAATTGCCAGGATCACCTCTGGAGCCCTTTTTAAAAACTGTTGTTACATTAGCTGCCTTCCAGTTATCTGGTACAGAGGTTTGTTTCAGCAATAGGTTTCAAATTACAGTTAGTCGTTCTGCAATTTCATATTTGAGTTCCTTCTGAACTCTTGGGTGAAAACCGTCTTGTCCTGCGGTGATATCTTGAAAATTCAACTTTCCTGTAAAATATTGAACATAAATTTCCCCCCCCCCCCGCCAGTGGTAATAAAAATTGTTACAGACTGCATTTGTCTGGATAAGTTTGCCAATCATATAACCTAAATTGGACCCACCCAGCCATGCTGCTTCCATATGGCCTGCGGTATGGAATGTTGAATTGGCCTGACTGGAAGCAACTCCATCTGTCAATGACTAAAGGGCAAGTGATATCTTCAAAACTTCCAAGTATGGCTTGGTAGCCTAGTTAATTTTATGAATCCTTGAAGAATGTTTAACTGATCCATCAAGAGACCCAGGAAGATTGCATAGGGCTACCAGTGACTTTAAACCAAGCATATGGAACATAGCCATTGTATTGGAACTGTTTAGGGGTGCACATCACAAATCCGTCACACTGTTTTGGATACATTTTGGCCTGGATCTGGAAATTGTAGGTGATTGAGGTTAGGAAGTGGCTTTATGGAGCTAAGTGAGGGAGTCTTCCCACACCTTCTTTCTGCTTGCACACTGTACTTGACTGAAACCAAGTTTTCCCCTGAAGCTCCCTATTAGCTGCTGAGTATAGATGTTCAGAAAGCTATGACCACAGACGCTTAGATATTATGGTGATGGAAGCCAAATACTTAGATAGATATATGGTTATACTGGGCCTGGACTTTCACTAGCAGTAACTTTCTCTCTCCAATTATTATTATTATTTTTTTTTTATTAAAGAAAAATGTTGAAACACATTGGGTGGTATGTGGCAGACATTCTGGTGGAACTGTCCTTAATAAATGGTTTTCAATAAATGCATACCATGTTACTATGAATTTACAGGAGGAAACTAACTAGCTGTACTATTGGGCAAGAACAGTGGTCAAGCGACTTTTTTGAATGCATTTGAATTTTAAAATATTTTTCTGGTTAACTTTACCAGTAAGAAATTACGTTTGTATTTCAGTAATCACTTGGGGAAGAGCCTGCAATTGCTGATGGACAGAGTGGATGAAATGAGCCAGGATATAGTTAAATACAACACTTACCTGAGGAACACAAGCAAGCAGCAGCAGCAGAAACACCAGGTTGGTAGCTGAGAGAAGCTGAATCAAAGCTTTTTTTCCCACAAAATAAGGGTGAAGCATCATATAAGGCTACATTTAATACCATTCAAACTACACTTTAGAAGTTCCCTGCATGTCAGCTGCTACATATAGAGGTTTGTTCAGAAAGCTAACTTCTGTGCATTATTTAAAACTCTTTGCCCCAAACATCTGCCTACTTAAAACAGAGAGATGGTAACATCAGGTGACAAACTCTGTATTCACTTTGTATTGCCAAGATTATGTGAATAATGCAGAGAGGCATTTATTTGGAAAATCCGAGTGAAGTAGCTTCCAGGGTGTTGCACCTCATTTCTTTACTAACTTTAATTGCTTTAGTAGTGGATCATTGCAGTGTAGTTAACAGTCTGTACTTCATTTAAAAAACGGAGCAATTGTGATTAAGAGCAAGCAATTTTGATAAGAAACAAGAAACCAGCTGCTGAGAAGTGGATGGTGCAATGTAATGTAACTCCCTCACATACAGATATATGAATGTTTAACCTTTTCTTCATTAATGTGGCCTGAAGACCACATTTGTCATTGCTGCTGAAAAATTGTTGATTGACAACATTTCGTACCTGATAGCATACTGAAATGCATCCAGGTACCTCTGCGCTGATGTATCAAACTAATGATTAAAATATCCTGTGTATCTTTTGGCCTTCAGATTTAAATATATTTGCTATGAGTTTAAGTGAGCAAGATACCGATTAAAGTTTATGCCTTTACTATCTGCATATATCTAGCTAATCCCAACATATATTTTTATATCTATGGTACCATACAAAATACATTAAATGGCTTCTAAAATTTTTACATCTCTTTAAACATAAATGTAACATTTCTTTATAGTTTAGTTTAAGCACCATTTTTGTAAAAACGTAAATATTCAGCTAATGGCTGAAAAAATGGTCTTGCTTCACTTAATTTAAAAATATTGTAAAAATAGAATTGAAGAGGAAAGAACTATAAGAGCAAGCTGTAAACACCTTCTAGTCAAATTACTTAATTTCTTCCTTCTAGTGGCCCATACAGTAATGACTTCTAAGTGGCAACATCATACCCAAGCACTTGTAATGGATAAAAGAACTAATAAAGCTTGAGATGTACTGATGGGCAATAACTTGTTTTAATCAACTCTGTATCATTAATTTGTGGTTTTCACTCTTCAGCTGAAGAACATTATTAAGGGGTCTTTTCCCCCTGCCATATAGCAACAACATTGTGTTGACGTAGGACTTAGGAATTTCTAAATTTGTATTTATTTATTTTTAACTGCTGCAAAATTACATAAAGAATTAGCTTCTTGTACACTCTTAAATTCTAGTCACTCATTTGACTGTTTGAGAAAATTGAGTCTTTTGCACCCTGCTGATCTTTCTATCAAATACACTGCTGACTTAGCTTCAGTAAAAATGGATTTTAACCCCCTTCCAATATAGAATGTTACAGTACATCTTTCTGCTTACAAAAGTCCCAACTCAAAAGTAAAGTTAAACATATTTTTTATAAAACCCCTATTGATATATAGGCATGTTGAGTGTAGTTAATTTCAGTTTGTACTTTTGGGGGATTGGACAGGATTTATTAAATAAAATCCACAAATGGGTGAAGTAACTCCTTTAATTTCTTTGTTGGCTGCATTTGAGAAGCTTCTCTTTAGTCAGCTATACTTGTGTTAAGAATCCTACCACCATCTGTGTTTGTTGCATTGTTTCCAGTACCAACAGAGACGTCAGCAAGAAAACTTACAGCGACAGAGTCGAGGAGAGCCTCCGCTTCCTGAAGAGGACATGAGCAAACTGTTCAAACCTCCACAGCCCCCTGCCAGAATGGATTCACTGCTTATTGCAGGTAATGGTTCTGGAGATCTTTCTCACTTCGTAGCCACAGGAAAAATATAGTTGTTACCCTTAATATCCTGCTTTCACTTTACATATGATGTCATGTGATATCTCAGTGTTTGCACTGTTTCCCTTTGCTTAGTCTCTCTAGGGAAATACCTAAGAAATATAACAAATGCTGATGAAAAATTTTGTAGCCTAAGTTTAAAGGTAACCACAGTATTAAACTGAAATAGAGACATAAAGCTAGTTTGTAAGGGAGAGCTTTAAATTTGTGTGGATGTGGGGATCATGCACTTTTATCTCCTCTTCAGATCTAGTTCTTTCACAGCTGGGAGAATTAAATCTGGCCAGGTGGAGCTCTAGGTGAAGAATAGTTTCATTTTCTCTCCCAGCCCCAAGGTAACTGAAGAAGTGAGTGGAAACAGAGCATTGGCTTTCCCTACACATTCAGATCTCACCTCTTGTGCAGCCACTGATTGCCACGCCTGACTCCGGCTCGTCTCCCATTTCCTGTGCTTGGTAGGACATGCAAGGCAGATACCAGAGATGCAGCACAGGAGCAGAAACATAGAACCCAAGCTGCCAGGCCCGCCCCCCCCCCCCCCGCCCAAGAGTCCTAGGATGGGAGACATGATGAGAAAGAGAATTGCTTAATTTTAGGATGAGGTTTATATTTGAGTTTCTTCTGCTTGTTGAGCCAATTGACTGTTGCCACTAATTGGATGGCATTCACTTGAAAGGCACTCAGATATATTAGCTCCCTAATATTTTGAATTCTCACGCCATTTGAAAGTAACTTGGAAGGTTTTTACACACACCATATACAGAGAGCGAGAGAGAGAATTAGAATAAAGCCCTGTGTAGTCTGGTGCAGTGGAAGGAATGAGCAACTAACCGATCACACAAATACAAAATTAAAAGAATTGGCCCTTAGTCTTGTTGCTTGAAACAATTAAAATGAGGGAAAAAACAAACTTCAGTGAGTCACTTTTTTAGTATAGTTCTAAAACAATAAGTGCCCTGGTTTATTAATCCTTCTGAGGTCTCCGAATTTTGAGTGTTGTCTTGGTACAATTTGTCTTGGATAATGAATATTAGCAGCACAATGCTACTTGAAAAATACATGCTAACATAGTTTTATGAAATGTAATAGAGAAATTGAGTGTGCATGCTTTTATGTTGGTGGGTTATGGCTCAGTCTTCTACAAGAAGGGAAAGTGAAAACAATTATACTCCAAAGCAAAAACAGCCTTCAGCCAAAACACTTTCTCCATTTGTTCTCGTTAGCATAGTTGGGGAAGAACTGAAAGCATCCACTTCTTTAATTCATATGGAGTTAAGTTTGGAGATAAAGAATAAAACTTAACTGTTTTGTCTCTGAGGCATTTAAAAACTTTTAAATAGAGCATTAAATTGAAAGTTTATTGGTCTGCTAGACAGTCTTAATTTTGATTAAACTGGCTTTGTTTTGCTATTCCTAACAGGATAAATAACTTGTAGCAGCACTTGTATAAAAATGGTTTTATGGAGATGTTTGATCTGTATAGCACTGACAAGTCTTCATAGCCTGAGGATTTTTGAAATTGCTAATAAAGTGAAATATTTGGTGAAAACATGGCCAACTAAATGTCAGATGGGAGAGTTTTCAAACTAATAGTGGAACATATATGATGATTCTTTTTTAACTGGGACAGCAAATGAGTAAGGATAAAACTGAAATTTAGCCTTGCGGTGTTTTTAGGGCTTCTAAATTCAGTTAATTGATGTGGTTAAGCATCCAACACAGCACCATGAATTGTTTATCCTTTATATCGTTCAGCTGTCTTTTCTGAAGTTGCATGTGATGCAACTTTTTTGGAATTAAAATTGGATTTTGCTTACAGGAGTGATAATTCATTTTAATGCATACTAACTTATCCATTCAGCTTATTTGATTTACTGTTCTTCCTAACTCTATTTGTGTATTTAAAAACTCTTTCAAATCCCGAAGCATAGGAGTAGTCAAATTGTGCAGGATGCTGCTCCACCTTATATAAATGCTATGTTTTAATAATAAATGCTCTTTGAATTTTTAAATTATAATAAGAGTTTTTTGTTTTTTTTCCTGTTGACAGGTCAGATTAATACCTATTGCCAGAATATCAAGGAGTTTACTGCACAGAACCTGGGCAAACTCTTCATGGCACAGGCTCTTCAAGAGTACAATAACTAAAGAGAAGAAATCTGGTATTTGATATAATCTCCAACAAAAGGAGATGCCCTGACTCTCAGTTTATACTTCTGACAACACTTTTAAAAACATTGTTTGTGTATTGGAAAAATATCTTGTGAAACCAAGGCACACAGGTTTGCCTAGAATTCTCTTCTAAAGAAAAATAAAAGCAAATTTTAACACTTTTGTTTGGCATTTCCTTATTTGTTGTCCAGATTAGACTGGAATTTTCCATGGTGGGTTTTCTTAACACTCAATATTAATTAACTCATGTTGCGACTACTATGTTCATTTGTACCAAACAATAATACATGTATTTAACTTGGAAACTAGGAATAAAAAATACCTCATATATGCAACATGGCTGAGTTAACTTTGCAGGAGAAATCTTAGCCTTTTGAATTTCCTGACTTGAGTGCTTGAATTTACAATCATAATGTTGCATTAGTAGTAGTTTTTTGCATTTAACTTCTCTGGACTTTCTAGTACCACATTTAGCTTGCATGGCACAAAAATGTCATAGGCGTCACCAGCAGAATATATATATTTCTTGTAATGCATCATAGTTAAACCTCAATTATCTGAACACTGATTAATCAAATTGTTACACAGAGGTGTGAAGCGCTCCCTGCAGTTTGGCTGGATTTAAGCTGTGCAGAAAAAGAACCATAGAGGATTTCAGTTCTGTGGAGTTTGTCAGACACATTGATGGATTTGGAGCTGGTTGGTAATAATTCACAAATGCTGCATGTTGACCTAGTTACTGGGATGTTTACTGTATGAATATATTGTCTTTGTTTTTCTAGACAGCCCTATATTAAACTATCAGGAAATGAAGAATGGCTCAAGATAAACCACCCCGTAGCAAACACTTCACACTCGTTAAGGGATAATGCCCAAACTGTTACCTTTGAAAACTTTTATCTTCTACCCAGCCAAACTGCAAAACTAATTTTGTCTAGAACGGCTAAAGGCCTGGAATGCAGAAGACTAAAAAAACTATGGGAGTTTAAAAAAGGCATGCTTTCTTTCTCAACAAAAGCAGGAGTTGTTTGGAAGAACTAGGCTGAAATACAAAACACTCCTCTGAGGGTGTCTGAAGAAGTGAGACTTGCTTAGTTTACCATCAGCCTTTTCTTAAGATAGACTTGTATAGACTGTTTTAAAATCCATTTTCTCAAAATGCTTTGTTTCCATTGCAAAACAACCAGTACTTTGGTTTGAAGGGGGTTGTTGTGTTACTGAATAATACTGGTCACAAGTTCCTGAAGGGGAAAACCACAGGTGCCAGAATTAATTCAACCCTGTGTGTAGGAGAACGACAGGGTGCTGTAGCTCGGGGCTCAGTCTAAGAGTGCGAGAACTGTGGAATTCCACCCCAAGATAGATAAATGCACGAGTCCTGACACCTGAGGGGGTGCTCTCAAACAGGACCACAAAAGGGACAGATGCAGCTAGTCTTGTAACAGTGACATGTGCCATGAGGAAGTTTTTCATAGTGTATAAATTGAACAAATACACAACTTTAGACCAGAGCTAATCATCTGGCACGTTTATACCCTATCCTGACTCACTATACAGTGAACACCTGCTCATTCAACTCTCTGTGTAGTCCAGATAACAACCTACAGTGGCTCCTTGTCTGACTCAGTGCTACTGGATCTAATGTGCTTTTGGCGCTACAAAGGTGCTGTAAGTAAGCAACTTATTCCAGACCTAAGCAAACTGGCTGCTCTTAAAAGCTCCTCCATCCTGTGGTCCAAATCTTTTCAGTTAATCAAGCTGACATTATCCTGCTTCAACAGCTGATCTTTTAAAATCCTGTAACCAAATAACTACCTGTGCGCACATGAGTGTTCACAGCCAACAGCTTAGCAGAAGCTTCTATTTAATCAATCCTATATTTTCAAACATGGTTACTCTTAACCCCCCCCCCCCAATTTAGCTAAGCATGTATTTGGGATGTCAGTGTGCTTTAACAAGCAAGTCTGAAGTTTGAGTTCAGCTGTTGTTATCCTTACTGGAGCACAATGTGTGCTCAGTATTTTTTTATACAACAGGAACAGTAGGTGGGACTTATACTCAGAAAACTTAAAAGGGTAAACATATTTAGCTGAAACTTTTCAGAACAATTCACCTTCAAATAGAGATCAAACATGAAAAATTTCAGCCAAAAGGAGAATGTTTTGGAAAGTTAAGAGCATGTGAAAATTCAGTGTTAGAATGGAAACCTTTTTTTAGCCTTAACTATACTAGTTATAATATATAAATTTATATGCAAATTATGTACTCTGGCACCTGGCAAACGGCCTATACAGCCTTTCTTGATTGAAAGTTTGGGCACCTTTGCATTAACTGTTTGTTGTATAAACTAATCTAAAATCAAAGATCTGATGAAGTATCCTGTTACAGTACAACATTATTCTGAGTACTGTTTACTATACAAAGACCTCGAGTTAAATAGTTACAGCATGGGAGGGAAAACTAAGGCCTGGTCCCCACTAAGCCCCCACTTCGGACTAAGGTACGCAAATTCAGCTACGTTAATAACGTAGCTGAATTCGAAGTACCTTAGTCCAAACTTACCGCGGGTCCAGACGCGGCAGGAAGGCTCCCCCGTCGATGCCGCATACTCCTCTCGGCGAGCTGGAGTACCGGCGTCGACGGCGAGCACTTCCGGGATCGATTTATCGCGTCTTAACCAGACGCGATAAATCGATCCCAGAACATCGATTTCCTGCCGCCGGACCCTCCGGTAAGTGAAGACCTACCCTAAGGCGCAAGGTTGAAGGGAATAAAGAACTGGAATAAGATGGAGACTTGAGGTGGAAACTAGTATCTTCTAGATGTCTGGAAATAGAGAGGGCGGCTTATACCTATAATGACTCAAATGTGTGACTGACTGGCATGCTAATGTTGAGTAAGCAGATGTAGCATAGAACAGAATGAATAAAGAAGGCCTACAAGGTAGCTCTTAGCAAAAACTACATTAGAGGGTTTTAAGAACAAGATGTCAATTTTGAACAGGAATCTAAAATGAATGAGGAACCAGCTGAGTTCTTTGTGGATGGGGGATGAGAGAGATGGGCAGTAACATTCTCCTATGTTGGACTTAAAGTTTGAGTTTAGTGGATTTTATATGGATAAAAGGGATTTGCAGCAAGGTAATGATATGAAGACAGACAGAAGATTTCAACAGAGGTGGCGTAACACTAGCCGTGGAGAAGGCATGCTTGGGAAATTTCAGAAGAGAAGACAGTTGAGGGCCAAGGTTAGACAATGGAGATAAATGAGTCCTGAGTTGAGAGACAAGATAAAGGATGAGTTCTCTGCCTCAGTCAAAAGGAAAGCTCTTTGGTTTTCTGAGACAGGAAGTTTACTGAAGCCCGAGAGAGTGAATGAATGGTCAGGGAGGAGTCACTAAGACCATTGATCTACAAATGAGTAGCAACATACGGATGGTAGTTTATTTACACACCCGGAGAAATCAAGCAGTGTCTGCACACCATGCCCACTTAGAGCTTGCAGCCAGCCTCCACTTGTGCTCCATGTTCCCAGGGCTGCCTTTGCTTGGTGTTTTGTTCCTTGTTGCCATAAGTCAGGCTAATAAGGTCAGTGAGCTGGCAGCTCATTCTCCATAAGATGTTGTTTTCAGTCACTCTTTAATCAGAAGATTTAATATTTACTTATTTTTTGTCATTTGTCAAATGACAAAGCCCTTCCAGCATGCTTGGGACATTAAAGGAGTCCTTAAATTGTACCTGGAAAGAAGTCAGAAAGTGTTTCAATTGGCTTGTGAATTATCATGTGAACAGGGGCCAGGATTTGGGCTAAGATGTTGAAGGTTACATCAACTTGCTGAAGTAACTAATCCTGCTTCTCAGTGTTCCAGAATTCTCCAGTCTGGCAGTGCGAAGAACCTACCAGCATCATTAGTGAGCTCGAGATACTAACAGATCTGGGTTTTTCCCCCCTTTTGAATTGTGCAGCTCCCATCATTTTTAATGAGTTCTGTGTGTGTGCCTTGCAGGAAGAACAGACTCCTAATGAGAAACATAGGGATTGCAACTGACAATTTTGACTTCCAGACTGCACACTGTAGTATAACTGAAATAAGCTGTAAGTGTGCAACGGTCCAGGGAAATGCTGAAAGAATTGTTTGCTATGCGTTACACAAAACTGGAAACGACGTTAACAGAAGGTCTCATAACTAAATGTTCAGACTTACCAAGTGTGTTCCGCATCTGCATGTTTGCGTGTATTTAAAAACAAATGGTGCTAGTGTGTAGTTTCACTGCAGGAGACACCTTTATTTAGAAGCACTGCAGCAAAGAAAATGCTTGTTTGGAACTCAGCCCTGCTTCGTGCGCTCAACTCCTTTTGTGAAGTTATTCAGAACAGATCTTGCAAGGTCCATTACTGTGAGGTTTGGTTTGGGGGAGGAGAGCAAAGGATTGGTGTGATAGTTCTGTTGCTGAGGAAAGAACTGTTGTAAATAGGTTCTGGTAAATCAGAAATTAAATTTCCACTGGTTGGTTCGGACAGTACAGCCTGAGCTGCAACCACCCTCGTTGATGTGCTCCACCTCACGACGTACAGTTTGAATTCTAGTGTGATGTTCACTACTCGTGCTCCAATCAATGCCAGGTGCTGTGGTATAAAAGCTGCTTTGTGCAGATTAATTTGAGCCCCCTCAGGAATCAGAATGTCTTCCCTCCCCTTAATTATAGCCTTGACTTGCTCACATCACCAGTTCCTTCCCCCATGGCCTTCTGTTTAAGAGGAAACTTCCATCTCCTCTTCCACCAACTCCCTCTCCACACAGACACACCAGTTGTGTTCGCTTGTTCCCCTCACCTCTGTCCTTGGCATGGAACTGCCTTTCTATTCCCAGAGGTTGACACAGCAAAGCTCCTTGAAAGAAGCAGTAGAAGATGGTCTCATGCTGAGTTTTGGGCCTACTAATTGCATGAGCTTGGCAACAGAATGGCTTTGCAATTGCCAGTCATGGTTGAACTTGCCTTGGTTGTCATCAATCTTTAATTAAAAGGAACATTTAAAAGAAACAAGACCAAATGGGAAAGAATTTGTTCTGCAATCAAGTATGAGAGGGGTAATCATGTTAGTCTGAATCTGTAAAAAGCAACAGAGGGTCCTGTGGCACCTTTAAGACTAACAGAAGTATTGGAGCATAAGCTTTCGTGGGTGAATGCCCACTTCATCAGACGCATCCCTTGCGTCTGATGAAGTGGGCATTCACCCACGCCTTGCGTCGGATGAAGTGGGCATTCACCCACAAAAGCTTATGTTCTAATACTTCTGTTAGTCTTAAAGGTGCCACAGGACGCTCTGTTGCTTTCTGCAATCAAATAAGCTCTCATTTGACATGTCCATGTCTCATCCAAGATCTGAACTGGTACTTGATGCAGTTCTTGGCATTTTCAGAGCTATTCTCCAGATGGAATTTTGTGCAAGTGTTCATTGTGCAGACCGCTTATCAGATACAAATCCAGGAGGGGATTAGGTGCTTGTTGGGGTGCTTCAGAATTATTATTGTACATCCCCCGTCTCTTCCTCGCTCTCAGAGCTTGACTCTCCACTGCCCTGCGACTTGTGTAGTCCTCTGCACCGAGCAAAGTTGAACGCAGGGTGGGTGCAAAATGCTGCCAAATAAGTGTGGAGGCATTTTCCAGATGCAAATGACCACATAAAGTGCATACCGGTAGTAGTGGAAAATCAGGCCATCTAAGTTGTAGATGGTCCTGCTTTGTTTCTGAAGATAAGTTAATCAGATTATGCAGGTAGAGGCAGCTAAACCAATTGGTAAAGAACAACTGGTATCTTTGACTGGATTTTTTTCTGAAAGATCTGCTCTAGGAATTATTTTGGGGAAGTTCTATGGCCTGTGTTGTACAGGAGGTCAAACTAACTAGATGATCACAATGGTCCCTTCTGGACTTGGAATCTATGAATCTATTAATATGCACTTGTGCTATTCAAAGCATTCCTCTTTGTGCTTGGGGAGTTTTGAGTGCACAGAAATTCATTCATCATCTTACTGGCCTATGTCTGTTGAGTTTGCATTTTGATGAACCCCTGATGTGACAAATCACAGATGACTATCTTTCTATTTAATAGTTATGATTTGCTACTGAATTCTTGGGGCTTTGCCGAAAAGTCATTAGAAGTTGGTGATGCAAATCACATCTCCTGCCTGAATGTATGCAGTCAGAGAAATTGAAGTAGTCTGTATAGCTGTTCTTCTTTCAAGTGTACTATCACTGGGGAGGAAGGTATGTTCTCCCCCGCAGTCTTTCACGCCTTGTTCACCTTCTTCTCCAAACTTTCATGTTCACTTTTGGTTTCAGGTTTTGCCCATGTCTTTTATTTCCTTTTACTTAAAAACAATATTATTTCTCTTAAAGATTGTATGCAATAACAGCTAGGTGCCTTACTTTACCCTGAATTCTTTTGGACAGCCTGGGTATGTTTACACTGGGCTTGGAGGTGTCCTTTCCAACTTGAAGAGACATACCCAAGCTAACACACTAAAAATAGATGTATAGCCATGGTGACGTGAGGGACTAGCTGTCCCGGGTACGATCCTGTCCAAGACCCTAGGTACATACTCAGGATGGCTAGACCCTCCTGCTGCTTGCAATGCTACAACTACTCTTCTATTTTTAGCATGCTAGCCTATTCAGAGCTAGTGTGGCTATGTCTCCTCAAGATGGAAATTACACCTCCAGCTCAAAGTGTAGACCTACCCCAAGTCTGTATCTGGACAGTAGGCTTACATTTTGTAAATAGGGTATTTAATGTGATGAAAGTCTCCATAATTCAGGAGTTAGATATGCTACTAGGGTTGGCTCATTCACATCTCTAATCCTCCCTAGTTAGGAGACTGAGTGTTCTGGCATCGCCTATAAGTCAGTAGAGAGTTGGTACCAGTCCAAAGCATGTGATTCAATAGCATTTCATACCAACTTTACAATTGGAAGGAGGTTTATACAAAGCTGGGTCTGTTTTATTTTTTGATCTTTTAATTGACTGCACAGATTGCTGTTGACACAACTCATCGTATACTAAGCGGTGGCAAATTCTACAGAGCTTGAAAGGATATCTTCTAAAAACACAGATTTAGCAGTGGGCTCCTTAGTGATAGAAAAGTTAATGCCTTATTTCTAGTAAAGGCTATTAAAGAAAATATTTAAACCTGGAAAAATGATCAAATCATTTTTACAATGATACTAAATAGCATCAGTAAAATAAACACTGAAGATTTTAATTGTATTTATCCCACAAAAATACAGTTGAAGAGTACAAAAGCCCATAATTCATAACCTGAAAAGAATGTCTGCAATAAGAATTTTCACTCTGTTTTAAATTATGTCCCTTGCATCAAGTTCTTCAATTTACTAATCCATCCCAATCTCATCTACGGGTGGTATCCCTTAAATATAGTGTGACATGCTAGGCCTTTGACTGAATATTTCTTCTATATTTGAGCAATGTGATTTAGTGTTCTACCAGAGTGCACATTATTTTCAACATTCTGTGGGAGTGATTTCATCTTCAATACCTCAATAAAAGTGATGGAGAGAGTTTCATTTCCAGCAAGCTGTAAATCGAGTTAGTACTTTGAAGGCTTTTTGAAAGACTCAAGGCCCACATCACAAAAGTTTGCATATCTGCATATATTAAGACAATCGAAAGCAAGTTGTTGTAGGATCTGACTTCAGTTCTTGTTTGTCACAGTTGACTTTCTCTCACCATCCCACCCTGCTAGCTTGTTACAAAGCTACTTAAATGTTGACAAAGCAACATATAGAAATTTTAGTTTTACGTATATGCATTTAAAACTGGAAAACATGTTAAGTAATGAGACGATAGCAGTGGCAGTTGCCTTGCCTGTCTCAAAACACTGTGATCATATACTTGAAATTGAAACTTTCACTGCATGCATGTGGGACTATCACTGGTTTGGAAAGATTTGTAGATTTTTAAGGCTGGAAGGGACCATTCTGATCATCTAGTGTAGCCCTTGCATAATACAGGGCCATTCATCTAGCCATTCCTGTTTGAGACCAGTTTCTAATTTGCATACCAAGTTCTTTTCTGGGCCTGTCCTCACAAAGTGAGGTTGGGTTAACTAATGTGATGTTAAACATAACTCTGCAACCAGTGTGGATAGGAGCGAGTCCCTGACTCCCATCTTCAGTTATGTCAGCAATTTATCCTTGTTTACACTGACTGTAAAGTCATGTTTAATGCCATGGTTGTTAGCATGACTCCTCAAGGTCATATTTGAAGAGGGGCTAGCTTTCGAAGTAAAGACAAGCATTCTTGAGTTAGAAACAAACACTTCCTTGCAGTTTGTAGAGGGGGATCTTGTATTGTTATTAACACAAATAGTCTCAGCACAGGCAAGTGAATATCAACAACTGAATATTCTGGTGGAAGACCTTTTGTAATATAGACAACTGTCCACTGGAAACTGCCGAACACGCATCACAGGGTAAATAACAGACTGGAATAGAGCAGTGACCTAGGCCTGGTCTACACTGACTTTAATTCGGATTTAGCAGCGTTAAATCGAATTAACCCTGCACCCGTCCACACAACGAAGCCATTTATTTCGAAATAAAGGGCTCTTTAAATCGATTTCTGTACTCCACCCCGACGAGCAGAGTAGCGCCAAAATCGATATTGTCATTTTGAATTAGGGTTAGTGTGGCTGCAATTCAATGGTATTGGCCTCCGGGAGCTGTCCCACAGTGCACCATTGTGACCGCTCTGGACAGCAATCTGAACTTGGATGCACTGGCCAGGCAGATAGGAAAAGCCCAGCGAACATTTGAATTTCATTTCCTGTTTGCCCAGCGTGGAGAGCACAGGTGACCACAGATAGCTGAGTTCATCAGCACAGGTAACCATGCAAGTCGATAATCGAAAAAGAGCACCAGCATGTACGGGAGGTACTGGATCTGATCACTATATGGGGAGAGGATTCAGTGCAAGCAGAACTTCGTTCGAAAAGACGAAATGCCAAAACTTTTGAAAAAATTTCCAAGGGCATGATGGAGAGAGGCCACAATAGGGCCGCGTGAAAGTCAAGGAGCTCAGACAAGCCTATCAAAAAACAAAGGAGGCAAACGGTCGCTCCGGGTCAGAGCCGCAGACATGCCGCTTCTACGCTGAGCTGCATGCAGTTCTAGGGGGAGCCGCCACCACTACCCCCACCTCTGACCGTGGATTCCGAGGCAGGGATAATCTCATCAGCTACACCTGAGGATTCTGTGGACGGGGAAGAGGAGGAGGAGGAGGAGGACGAGCTTGCAGAGAGCACCCAGCACTCCGTTCTCCCCCAACAGCCAGGATCTTTTTCTCAGCCTGACTGAAGTACCCTCCCAAGCCAATATCCAAGACCATGACCCCATGGAAGGGACCTCAGGTGTGTTTACCTTTTAAAATATAAAACTTGCTTTTAAAACAAGCGATTTTTAATGATTACTTTGCCCTGAGGACTTGGGATGCATTCGCGGCCAGTACAGCTACTGGAAAAGTCTGTTAACGTGTCTGGGGATGGAGCAGAAATTCTCCAGGGACATCTCCATGAAGCTCTCCTGGAGGTACTCCAAAAGCCTTGCCACAAGGTTTCTGGGCAGTGCAGCCTTATTCCGTCCTCCATGGTAGGATGCTTGATCACGTCATGCTTGCAGCAAGTAATCTGGTATCATTGCATGACAAAGCCTGGTAGCGTATGGTCCCGGTGTTTGCTGGCATTCAAGCAACATCCGTTCTTTATCTCGCTGTGTAATCCTCAGAAGAGTGATATCGTTCATGGTAACCTGGTTGAAATACGGGAATTTAATTAAGGGGATAGAGGTGGCCGTTCCTACTGGGCTGTTTGCCTGTGGCTGAAAAGAAATCCTTCCCTGCAGTTAGCCAAGCGCGGGCGGGGGGGGGGGGGGGAGAATTGGCCCTGAGCTTTTCGCGTTTGGCTAGCAGCCACGCGGTGGGGGGAGGGGTACAGCGATCATCCCAGATAATTCATGGTGGGAGGGGGAGGCGGGGGGGGTTAGTTTGGTTTCTGCAGGGATCTTCCCTGATACCAGCCACGCGGTGGGGGGAGGGATAAAGCAATCATCCCAGAGAATTGGATGGGGGCGGGTTAGTTTGTTTTCTGCTGCTGAAGGTTAACAGGAAAACTGCAGCAGTCAACGGGCTTTGGTTGGTATGTGGGAAAGGAGGGCGCAGAAGCCGAAAGACAATGGCTTACTATGGCCGCATGCAAGCTGAATTCTGTTCCCCGAACCTGCGTCTGTGATCTCTAACACCAAAGCCACAGGCACTCAATATTAAGATGGAAAATGCGACCTTGTACTGAAATCACATGTGCTATGTAATGTGAATAGTGGTGTTCACCATGAAAGAGTATAAGCATTGTTATGTAAAATGTATCATCTTAAAAACTTCTCTCCTTTTTTTCAACCCTCCCTCCAGCAGCTGCAAATTTTTCAAGCCTCCCTCCTCCATCCCGAAGGCTATCTCAGATAAGGTGGCGGAGAAAGAGGACGTGAGACAAGATGATCACGGAAATAATGGAATGAAAGAGCTCATTTGAATGAGTGGAAGGACACGGTATCTAAATTTAGGAAAGATGCCAGTGAACGTGAGGTCATGAGGGACGCTCGATGAGAAGTGGCCGGCTGCAACGCTGGGGCAGATGCGTGATCAAACGGACATGCTCCAGCGTCTGGCAGAGCTTCAGGAACGGCAGCAGGATAACAGACTGCCGCTGCAGCCGCTGTGTAACCTCCCTCCCCCCTCACCATGTTCCATATCCTCCTCACCCAGATGTGTAAGAACGTGGGGGGGAGGGGGGGAGGCTCCGTGCACCCTCCCACTCCACCCCAGTGGACAGCCCAACCAAAAGGCTGTCATTATATTGAATTTTTTCAGTGGCCTTTTACTTCCCTCCTATCCTCCTCCCAAACCTCACCCAGATTATCTTGTCGGTTCTCTCCCTATGTTTATAATCAATTAATAAAGAATACATGATTTTTAAATGATAGTGACTTTATTTCCTTTGAAAGCAAGCTGGGGGAAGGGGGAGAGTGGGTTCCTTACAGAGAATGAGTCAATAAAGGGGGCGGGTTTTCATGAAGGAGAAACAAACAGAAATTTCACACTGTAGCCTGGCCAGTCATGAAACTGGTTTTCACAGCTTCTCTGATGCACAGCGCTTCCTGGTGTGCTCTTCTAATCGCCCTGGTGTCTGGCTGCGCGTAATCAGCAGCCAGGCGATTTGCTTCAGCCTCCCACCCCGCCATAAAGGTCTCCCCCTTACTTTCACAGAGATTGTGGAGCACACAGCAAGCAGAAATAACAATGGAGATATTGGTTTGGCTGAGGTCTGAGCGAGTCAGTAACGATCACCAGCGACCTTTTAAACGGCCAAATGCACATTCTACCAGCATTCTGCACTTGCTCAGCCTGTAGTTGAACAGCTCCTGACTCCTGTCCAGGCTGCCTGTGTATGGCTTCATGAGCCATGGCATTAAGGGGTAGGCTGGGTCCCCAAGAATAACTATTGGCATTTCAACATCCCCAACAGTTATTTTCTGGTCCGGGAAGTAAGTCCCTTGCTGCAGCCGTTTAAACAGATTAGTGTTCCTGAAGACGTGAGCGTCATGAACCCTTCCCGGCCTGCCCACGTTGGTGTTGGTGAAACGTCCCTTGTGATCCACAAGTGCTTGCAGCACCATTGAAAAGTACCCCTTGCGATTTATGTACCGGATACCCTGGTGCTCCGGTGCCAAGATAGGGATATGGGTTCCATCTATCGCCCCACCACAGTTAGAGAATCCCATTGCAGCAAAGCCATCCACTATGATCTGCACATTTCCCAGAGTCACTACCTTTCGTAGCAGCACCTCAGTGATTGCTTTGCCTACTTGCATCACAGCAGCCCCCACAGTAGATTTGCCCACTCCAAATTGATTCCCGACTGACCGATAGCTGTCTGGCTTCCACAGGGCTATCGCCACTCGCTTCTCAACTGTGAGGGCTGCTCTCTTGGTATTCTGGCGCTTCAGGGGAAAGCAAGTCACAAAGTTCCAAGAAAGTGCCCTTACGCATGCGAAAGTTTCACAGCCACTGGGAATCGTCCCACACCTGCAACACTTTGCGGTCCCACCAGTCTGTGCTTGTTTCCCGGGCCCAGAATCAGCATTCCATGGCTATAACCTGCCCCATTAACAGCATGATCTCCAAAGCACCGGGTCCCACGGTTTGATAGAATTCCATGTCCATATCCTCATCACTCTCGCTGTCGTAGCCTACTCCTCGCCGCCTGGTTTTGCAGGTTCTGGTTCAGCATAAACTGCACGATAACGCACGAGGTGTTTACAATGTTCATGACTGCTGTCTTGAGCTGAGCGGGCTCCATGCTTGCCGTGGTATGGCGTCTGCACTATTCACCCAGGAAAAAGGCGTGAAACGGTTGTCTGCCGTTGCTTCCCTGGAGTGGGGGGAGGATATACCCAGAACCACCCGCGACAATGTTTTTGGCCCCATCAGGCATTGGGATCTCAACCCAGAATTCCAATGGGTGGAGGAGACTGCGGGAACTATGGGATAGCTATGGGATAGCTACCCACAGTGCAGTGCTCCAGAAATCGACGCTAGCCCCGGTACATGGACGCACACCATGAAATTAATGTGCTTAGTGTGGCCGCATACATTCGACTTTATACAATCTGTTTCCAAAATTCCAATTATATAAATTTGGATTAATCCCGTAGTGTAGACATACCCCTAGAAATGAAAAATCATCACTTGTTCCCTGACCTGTCCAAACAGGTTTGCCTGAGGCCGCAGTGGGTCTTTAAGCCCCATCCTGAAGAGAAACATTTTTGTCTAGCAGAATAACCACATACTGCATTTCTATATATTTTGATCTTCTTCTTGAAGAAGGAGAGCAGAGAGCGTATGAGTAGAGAAAAAAAAGCTTTCTGAATTGAGTCTAAAAAGTCGCCAAAAGAATTGCTCTTCTTCTGTTGGAACTACATTTTCACACTTTGTCCCTTCAGCCAAAACACTTGAGTTTGCACTTTGTGTGGCATGTGGCCCAGGTTTGAAAAGGCACCTATTCACATTCCCCAAAGCACTAAACAAGTTAACATAGGTAAACATGGGGAAACATTTCATCCATGAGAAGCCTGGGAATTATTCAGCAATTCATAGCTAGTAAAAGTTGATGCTTATCCCATCTAAATCTCTTTGTGATACATCTAGGTCTTATAGACAGAGGGTAGGCATTACAGTAAGGGATTGGGTTGGGATTCAGATCTGGGTGTAATTTCCTGCTCTGCCACATTCATTGTATGGACCTGGGCAAGTCACTTAATCTCTCTTTCAGTTCCTCCCATTGTACAAGCAGAATAATACTTTTGTCTATTTAAGATCTTTGGGGTAGGGACTCTCTCTTACTCTGTGAATGTACATAGCACAATGCAGCCTCGATATCATTTGGAGGCTTTAGGCATTATTGTCATAAATTATCAGGCAGAGATCCTGTGAGGGGAAAAAATACTATGTGATTATGTAATTAAAGACTATCAAGTAATGCATATGCACAGGAAGGACAAATTAAAATTGCACAAGCAACTTTAATTCTGGCATTTCCTAATTTTTTTCAGTGTTTGACTTTGAAACCTTAATGTTCTCCTAACATAAATCTTTAAAAAACTTAAAATGAAAAACCAAAAAGTTCATCAAGCGCAGCCATGTAGACTCCCACATTGCTCATCAGTCGGATTGGAGGAACTGAAAGCATTATAAGCATTATTATCTTCTATGTGGACCTGCCACTAGAAGTGGATGGCATCACTTTACTCAGTGGGTTTCTCAGCTATTTGCCAGACAGCAAAGGAATGTCGAATCTCAGGAATAATGGGTTTAATTCCTGGTTTTATAGGGCAATGTCTGTCGCCCTCTGCTTCTCTCTCTCCACCTGACTCCTGCAAATCTCTCTCCTCCCTCCCACTCCTACAATCTCTCCCTGTCTTGTTCCGATACCCCCCCCATGTCTTCTGCCTCCCTCCAAGCTCCTTGTCCCAATCCCTTTCACTCTAAATTCCAATTGCTTCTGCCCTTGTCCCCCTGCCCTGCATCTATTTCCCCCTCAACCACTCACCCCTCTGCATTCCAGTCAGGCTGCATCTTCCGTCTCCTCCGTGTTGCCTGGCATCAGCAGTGGGGAGCATTGAGAGCACAGAAAAAACAGTCTCCTTGCTTTCATATCTGGTGGCTTATGCAACAATCGCTCCCAGAAGCTTGGCGGAACAATTACTGGGAAAGTCCTGCTGTGCCCTGAGATAGTGCCTGTGTACTCCTGGGCATGCTCAGTACAGCCAGAATCTTCAGAGAATTTAGCTGCCAAACTCTAACAAACTCTGCTGACATGCGCAAACTGAGATTATTCAGAGGCTCATAAATTGGTCAAAGGCAGGCAGCTTTGCACAAGGACAGTAAAAGAAACATCCCTGAGACCTGGGTGATCTCCCTGCCAAATTTCAAGCCTTTGCTCCAAAACATGGAAGCTCTAAAGTGAAACCGTTGAAAGAATTTTTATCATAGGCAAAGCAACGTATTTGTCTTTAATCTCACACTTGGCAATGGCTGAATTATATGAGTTGAAACTTCCCATAAATAAATAAATATCAGCTTTAGGCGAGCACCTGGCATGGGAAATTTCAGCCTGACTGGTTGGAGATCGGTGAAGTGACAAGCAACTGTAAGAATCTTGCAATAGGCAACCATAAAAATAAGTAGTGCTACCTGCACTGCCTTTAATAACCTTGATCTTGTAGAAGATATTCCTGTGCTGGCAGAGGTTGGATTAGATTGATTAGATTTCCTAATAAGTCTTCCTCATCTTTCATTTCTATGAACATTCAGGTTCTAGGAACTGAAACTGCTGCCATTGATGTCATAGGCACAACTCCTACCAACTTCCAACTGAACATGATTTCACACCTATGTTATTGGACTTTGCACAACTGAAATCTACTTGATCTATGTTAACACAAGCATGGCAATGCCAAAGGACTAGGCAAAGTGAGTGTTAGTCTTAACTCTGAAACTCCACACATTTGTTGGTTCCAGTTAATCTCACTGTAACTTTAAAAATCTTTAAATATATTAAGAATACACAAGTCCCCATGGCTTCCTGTTTCATAAGAATTATATTTCTAATACTGTGGAAAGAAATTGTGTGATGGAGAGCTCAATTGCATTTTTCTGAATGCTGCATATATCTGAAAAATTATAATTCTTGGGAGAGCATTAGATATTATGTTAAGTTTTATTAACAGTTAATGTTTTATCATTGTACTCCCACTTGCAAACTCTGCAATATATTTCTTTGCCCCCTACAGTTGCTGTTGCATTATTGAGGTCTGAGTAGCTGCTGCCATTGACTGTCAGAAAAGCTCTTCAAAAAATATTGACTTGGAGCTGTTGTCCTGTTTTTCGGCAAACATCGTAAGAACTGCTGCCCTTTAAAACTGATGATAATTTGGGGGTTGCTATTTGAATAGGAGCTAAACAAGAAGCATCCAGTGTATCACTTAGTCATCCAGTGTGCTGTGCTCTTGTCTGCCAGTGACACATCCCTAATTCAAAAGGCTGAGGTTGCTTGTTTTGCTTTTTGTATGCATCAGGCCACATTTTGTCCTCTTGTTGATTCAGAGTAACTCAGTGCCGTTTTACCTTTTTTCATCAGCTCTCTGGAGTTTTACAGGTGATAAGAAGAACAGTCTCTTTCTACTCTGTCATACTGGTGTCATTCCAGAGTAACTCACGGTGTCTATGGACTTTTAATGGTGTAGCTGAGAGCAGAGGCTGGTCCTCTGCCTCTATATTTTCCACCCCACGCAACATGCCAGAAGAAAGAGGTGGGATATTATTTCATTTTCTGGCAATGCACTCTGGGGTTGTTGTGGGGAAGTCTGACTACTATTAAGTTTGAAAGCAGTGGGGCAAATGAAGGAATTTTCTGCATCAGTCTTCAGAGACTCTGAAGAATAGACCTGACACCCCAGGAAGGGTTGGGGAATGCGGGGCGGCATCTCCTCTGAAAAGACAGACTAGGTGTGAGGCCACACACATACCAATTCTCAAGAGAATTCATTAGCAAGTTGGGAGAAGAGGGAGAGAGGATGAAGCTGCAGGATGGAGTGGGTTCAGCTTAGCTTCAAATCAGCATCCCCATTTTGGGATGCTGAGCTGAACATCTGAACCTTTTTGAAGCTTGCCCGTCACTGATTCTAGTGACTCTTTTCTCATCTTGGTGTGTGGGGCTTTACCTGTCCACATCCTATTAGTGCTAATGGGAGCTACGCCCCTGAAGTCCTGTGTGCGGTGATGAGACAATAAATCTAGGGTTACAACCTCATTAAAGACAGAGTTGCTTATTTCATGTGTAATGGTCCTTTTGCCGCCATGATATGATAATTCATGGCCTTATTTTTCCCTTTGAAAGAATTCTGCGGGTCTCCGGATAATATATACCTCTTACACATGTCTATAAGGTGACTGCTCTCACCTTTCCCAATCTGAGCTCCACTAGGTGTGCACTGGCTAGTTAGCATCAGGTCAGCAGGGAATTTTCAGGGGCATTGTAAGAAGATTTTTGGCCTCACCAGCTGCTTTCTTGTTTCCTGTTACAAATGCTTGAAACTGCTGCTAGGTCACCCCTTTCTTTGGTGCAGTTAGCCATCACTTTGGAAAATCCAGTTGTAGTCAGCATTTCATTGCTGAATGTAGAAGACTGGAGTTGTGGGGTGTTCAAGGGAGTCAGGCCTGTGCTAGAGAGAGTAAGTTGTGAATGGACTTAGGCAGGAGGGCTGGCAGACGTGTTTGGAAAGGAGGGACAACCTCTAAATCAAAAGAGGAAAAGAGAGGGGGCAATGTGAAAAGGATGGGGGGGGGGCGCAGCGCAGGCCAAATATGGACCACCAGATGCTTTTGAATGGACCTGGACATCTTTTTATTTACTTATTATCATTATTATTATTATTTTATTATTTTCTCTTGAGTCTGGACCTTGACTATACCTTGACCAAGAAATTTGGACTTTGACAAAAAATAATTGACTACCTCTGGCATATGCCATGTCTGTCCTAGACAAAGGAATGTATATTTGGTTGTCTGACCAGCCTGGTCCTCAGATAGTGACAAAGAAAGGTACATTTATTTAGAAGGTAAACAAAGCTATCAACCTAACAAGCTGGGAAGAAGACAGCATGGTGGTTACATCCTAACAGGAGAGAAAGACTTTGTCTGGGCTTACTTTTCAAAGACTACATTTCAAAGGTTTATTGGACTATAAAAAGGAGAGCCCCATATTTATCCTTTACCTGAGGAGTCAAAGATACCAAGACTTTGAGCTCCTTGTGTTGAATCCTGGCTGAAGAATGGCCCAGCCATGCTGGAAGAATGATTGTGGTGAGGAAAACCTTCTTTGAACAAAAGACTCTAGTTTAAGATGAATTTTAGTCACAGAAGTGTGTTTTTACTTTTGTTTGTAACCATTTCTATCCTTATTCCTAGCAGTTGGTATCACTTAAACCTATGTCCTTTTGTTAATAAACCTGTTTTACTTTTGCCATAAATCCACTCAGTGCTTTGACTGAAGTGGAGAATTTGTCAACCCCGGTTAAATGTTGCTGTGTACTGTCTTTCAAGGAGCAGGGGTTGATGAATATGAGGGGTTGATGTCCCGCTGCAAGGAGTCACCAGCCTGCCAGAGATGAGGCTGTTGAGAGAGAGTGGAAAGGGAGAAGAGGAGACAGAACAGAAAATGAGAGGAGCAGAGCCCACCAAATGAGGGACTGAAGAAGTTGTGAGAAAAGTAGCAGGAGAGGATGGAGTGGTGAAAGCCATGTGCAGAGTAGATTCAAAGAAGGGCAGATGGTATGATGAACACTGTCAACAAAGAGTTTTTAAAGAGGATGGAGATGGAGTCAAGGCCCTTGGGTTTGGCCAGAATGGATGTGGATTTTATATCACTCAGCAGAGGAGACAGCAGCATGGAGTGAGCTGTAAGTGGGCAGGAACGTCATGAACATCAATGGATTGGAAGCCATGGAATGGTTTGATGGTGAAAGGTAGCTGGATAATGTTGCAGGAGATGTGGTGGTGCTCAGAAAGAGAGGGTGCAGAAGCAGAGTAGAGAAGGAGCAGTGTTTACTGAACATAAGGTTGAAGGAAGACAATACTTGATCCAGGGTTAAAGCCAGCCCCATTAATGATCACCCGTGTTCTCCCCTGCTGGAGAGCTGTAAACAGAGATTTCAGAAGGCCCTTGCTGGTCAGACAGTTGACAAAGACAAATAAGCCCATTTACCATGTCCTGTATGAGAGTCTGAAGGTTTGCTATATCTTAACACCACCTTACAACAGTCCCACTTTGGATGAGGACAGTGTTTAGGCCTCATTGCAAATGAACACTGTACTAGATCAGCAGAAATATTTAAAAATCACTCTGCTATTTTGTTAGCATGTGTGGTTGAGTTTGAATATGTAATTATCTGAGCTAATGTGTACGAACTGCTATTAAGGACTAAATTGAAAGCACCTCATTCAGAGAGTGCTCCTAATGAGACTACTGCAGTTCTGGAACTCTCACTGTAGCAGCTAAGAGCTGGGATTGAAATAATGACCTATCCAGGGCATCTTTAACTTGTGCCCTTGTCATTTACATAGCCATAACCACTCTTCTTTTCATGTATTATGCATTAAAATGGATCATTAAGGTGCTGAGCACCCTCTACAGCTGGTTTTAATTAATGGGAATTGAGGGCACTCAGTACCACAGGTAACTAACATGAGGCATTACTGCATCTTAAATAGAGACTAAATTTAAGGAAACTCGCAGCCTTCAAACATCATGCAAAATGTTTTGTTTATTTCAGCTTAATAGACACATGCCCATCTTATGTTCTGGGCACATGTACAAGCTACAGAATAACAGAGACGGCCAGTGTCCAAAGCATAAAACGCTCCCAATTCATTCCCAAACCTACCCTCTCTGCAGACCATCCTTTTCCATTTACATTTCAATAGCCCTCAGGAAAAGCAAGGGGGTAACAGGTGGGCCTTGCAGAATGACCTGAGAGTCAAAATTCTGGCAAACCAGTGAGAAATCAAGTTATACAGGTAAGGGAACCCCTCAATGGAAATGATGGCTCCACCCCTTTCATAATAATCATTAAAAATGTATCCAGAGGACGGTTAGCTCAAGTACCTCTGTTGGTTTTCAGCTGCCCCTGTTGTAGTTGCTGTCTTTCTCTTAAAGGAAACAAATGTTTGACGATATACAGATATGGCTTTAGATGTATTTCATAACAATGTTCAGTGCTTACATACTGGTCTATTTATTAGACCCAGCATTGCTTCTGCAAACCAGTGGGGGTTGCTTTAAAATCAGTGGGCAGTAGAAGTGAAAATCAGGTGACTTTTATTTCGATGTCTAACTTCAGGCACCTGAGTGAGTCATACTGTGTGTGATGTTGGACATAGCAAAGGAATAAATAGGGCAGTCTTTTTTGCTTTCCTATAGAACTAGTAATTATTGGATACATAGATGTGCAATGTACTACTACATTTATAAAGTTTGTGGACATTACCAAGCTGGGAGGGTTGCAAGTGCTTCGGAGGATTAAATTCAAAATGATCTGGACAAACTGGAGAAGTGGTCTGAAGTAAATAGGATGAAATTCAATAAGGACAAATGCAAAGTACTCCACATAGGAAGGAACAATCAGTTGTACACATACAAAATGGGATATGACTGCCTATGAAGAAGTACTGCAGAAAGGGATCTGGGGGTCCTAGTGGATTACAAACTAAATGTGAGTGAACAGTGTAACATTGTTGCAAAAAAAGCAAATATCATTTTGGGATGTATTAACAGGAGTGTTTTGTAAGCAAGACATGAGAAGTAATTCTTCCGCTCTACTCTGTGCTGATTAGGCCTCAACTTGAGTATTGTGTCCAGTTCTGGGTGCCACATTTCAGGAAAGATTTGGACAAATTGAAGAAAGTCCAGAGAAGAGCAACAAACATTATTAAAGGCCTAGAAAACATGAGAGAAGATTGAAAAAACAGAGTTAGTTTAGTCTGGAGAAGAGAAGACTGAGGGGGTCCATGACAGTTTTCAAGTACATAAAAGGTTGTTGCAAGGGAGAAAAATTGTTCTCAACTTATGATGATAGGACAAGAAGCAATGGGCTTAAATTGCAGCAAGGGAGGTTTAGGTTCGACATTAGGAAAAACTTCCTAACTGTCAGGGTGGTTAAGCACTGGAATAAATTGCCTAGGGAGGTTGTCATCACTGGAGATTTTAAAGGGCAGGTTAGACAAACCTTTCAGGGATGGTCTAGATAATACTTAGTCCTGCCATTGGTGCAAGGACTGGACTAGAAGACCCCTCGAAGTCCCTTCCAGTCCCATGATTTTATGATTTTATATTGCATAAATACCTTCTTGCCTGCCTGTAACCCTAGACAGTGCATTGATGCTCATATTCATAGATTTCCAATACACATGCTCATGCACAGATATATGCAACCACACATTTACAATATGTTGCTTATCTCAATGAGAACACCCAGTCTCTCAAAGAAGACAGCACAGCGTTGTTTTCAATGAGGCCCTCAACCCTGTCTGCTCTTTGTCTCATCGTCTACACATGCGGGTGAGAGTCTCATCACTTCATCACATACATGTGCCAGTGATACAATTTACACCTGCAGATGTGGACAGATGATCAGCTTTGCATATGAAAATGCTTATCACCTACATCTGCTAGACAGTCCAAGTGCATGTGTATGCCAGACCTTTGGAAAATAAGACCCCAAATATAGCATATACCCATCTTAGTAAAGAAATCCTGGTTGGTCACATAAATGCGATCACACTACCTACCTTGTCCATATTCTTAAGGCCAGTATAACTACAAATATTTTCTCCAACGTTTTTATTAAGTGAGACCACATACCTCTTCCAGCTGTGACCATGGGTCAGTTCCTCTAGTTTACTACTATTTGATGTATCTCTATTTACCCCAGCTCTGCTCAGTAACACTTCACAAACAGGCTGCAGTGCAGATGGCGAATACAGAAATTTGTTTTTGAAGCTGGCAATCTGACTCCCATTAAAGCACCATGGAATTTTGCAAAACACCTGCCTGTAGAAGAGAGGGAAGCTGAATTTAAAAATGCAATGTTACTCCTGGGTGCCTCTAAATACCTAGTGGGAAGTGGCTAACCTGTATAATCTGGTAACTGGAAAAATGAATGCCTGGATTTAGACCACCAATCTTCTCATCAATACTCTCTACCCTCTACCATAGCATGGAGCAGAAAAAAATCCCCAAATGAAGATGATGAAATTAAAGGGAAGTAATAACAGTTTTGCTATGGACTTTGTCTCTAACAGCATCAGCTTTCAACTCACCTGAAGTAAAACAGCAGCTGACGAGTGGTACATTCTGGGGATGGCTAAATAGGTGCAAATGTAAACTTTGGGAGAGTGACCCTTCACTACACACATTACCTGCCACTGCTTGTGTCTGCAGACCGGCAGTCACACAAGCTTTGACGTGTATAGCTGCAGTTTGTGTGGCACACCTGAAAGGATCAATCGGGAAAAGGCAGGTTTCAGAAGTTGTTAAAAACAGTGCCTCACTGAATGAACTGAGCCAATGAATGTTTGTCCTGATTGTTTATTATTTGTTGCATGCTAACAGTGTGCTCACTTGTACCAGAAAAGAAAGACCGAAGGGAAAAGTCTCATAAGTACCTAAGTGCCATTTTCAGAAGTGACTTTGGCAATTAAGGCCTAAATTGTTTCAATGAGACTTGCTCCTAAGTGCTTAAGACACTATTGACAATCGGTCTTAGCCTAGTCACTTAGGCAGTTTTAACCATGAGCCATTGGGGTAATTTAGCTAGGGCAGGGATCGGCAACCTTTGGCACGTGGCCTGTCAGGGAAATCCGCTGGCGGGCCAGGACGGTTTGTTTACTTACAGCGTCCGCAGATTTGGCCGATCACAGCTCCCACTCACCGCAGTTCGCCATTCTAGGCCAATGGGGGCTGCGGGAAGCAGTGTGGGCCGAGGGACGTATTGGCCGCCACTTCCTGCAGCCCCCATTGGCCTGGAGCAGCGAACCATGGCCAGTGGGAGCCGCGATCAGCCGAACCTGAGGACGCTACAGGTAAACAAACCGGCCTGACCCGCCAGCAGATTTCCCTGATGGGCTGCGTGCCAAAGGTTGCTGATCCCTGAGTTAGGGTCTTGAAACCTTTCAATCAGGACTGGATGTCTTTCTAAGAGAGATGATATTGCTTAAACAGAAATTAAGGGCTCATGCAGAGATCATTGGTGAGGTTTTATGGTCTGTGTTATGCAGGAGTCAGACTAGATGATCATAAAGGGCCGTTCTGGCTCTAAAATCTCTGAATCGTGAAAATGTTACCCATGCTTTCCAGTTTGTGGAGTTTATAATCAAAAAGACAGAGATCAAAGCAGAATGTGCTGTGGCCCGTAGAAGTTGGTGATAACTTAGGAAAGCAAGCATCTGTGCACTCAGACCACGATGGACTGAGAAGCCATTGAGAAGTCCGTTCTTGTTCATATTAGCTACATAGTTGATAATAGGAAGGCATGAGTGCAATAAAACTGCGAAGTGCTTCACAAACAATTGAACATCATGGCACCCCAGGAGATGGTGACTGTTATCACCTCTGTCTTACAGATGGAGAAACTGAGTCAAAGAGAGGTGAAGTGACTTGTCCAAGATCACACTTTATCCGTGTTTCATTAGAACTGTTCTGTGAAATGCTTCTTTGTCTCTATGTCAGCCCAACCCCTCCCCCCTTTCTGGGCAATAAGGTATGTGGTGCTATTGCAATCTTATCCAGTTTTGACAGCCCCGTCTCTCCTTAGCATTTCAGCTCCAAACATTTAGGAAACCCTGCCTTAAAGGGATGCTCCAATACATTCCTCCTGCACTCTGGACCCAGTAGCTGGGATTCTCAGATTACAATAATATTGTGGGTTTAAAGGGACACATCATCGCTTCTACTGTGTGCCCATTTTTTAATCATTGTAAATTGTATTGAATGTTTTAGCAACGTTTTCCTTCCTTTGGTTTTGGTTCAGCCTCCTCCATGGTGACCCAGGGGGTTCACAGTCCAGAGCAAAGGAAACTGAACTAAGGAAATGTAAGCAGGAAGTGGTTTGTGTAAAATCTCATTAATTTGTTTTCAGCACCTTTTAATGATTGCCCTTTGTTATCACTGGGATTGAAATGATCCCTGCCTCCAGGCTATCAGTGCTCTGTAAGATGTGCTACATGATAAAATATCAATGGCAAGAATGACTCACCGGATACAATTCATAATGGATAGGCATGGCAACCTCCACATGTGATCTAAGCATGGGAAATATATTAAAGTGCAGTTCTCCTTTGATTCTCTAAGAACTGCAAGTTGGGGCCTCTAATCTCATTGTTTTTCAGTGATTCTATAGCAAATGTACTCAGTTTACAAGGAAAAAGATCCCTCCCCTCCTTGATTTTGCCAAGCTTATGTATTCACCCTGGCCAAACTTGATTATTTCCATTTTGTGCATAATTACCAGTAATAAAGCTTGTGTGGGCCAAGTAAGGACATAATCCGGCAGCCACTCAGGTCAACCTTGCTTTAGGTGCCATTCAAGTGTCTGGTGGTGGTAGTTGTGTTTGTGGCCTCTGTAACTCAAGATCATACATATTAAGAATCTGCCTGATGACACTCTCAGGTCACTACTTACATCTGTGCAATCCTCTTATCTGGAATCTTGCCTTTACTAGCCATGTCTTTGCAAGGACAAAAGGTCATGGTTGACATTGTGGACAGTGTTAACACGATTTCAGCTACAGCATTGCCTCTAGTATAGACAGCTTTTAATACATATTTTCTGGTTATGTTTGATCCTAGACACCTACCCCCTGGTGCATCTCCATCACTGTCAACGAGTTTATTCAAGTTTAACTCATCGAAAGTTGGTAAACAATTCTACACAAGATGGTCAAGCATCCAGGTTATTCAGCTTTAGTTCTTCTGGCCTTGCAGAACTAAGAAGAATAAAATTCAGTTAAAAACGTACTTTAATCTCTGAAGTAGGCAGAAGCCACTCTAGATTTACATGCAAGGAGCAGATCTGCAGAGTAAGAAGATGCCATTTTTCGATAGTCTCTTTTCAGCACTATAAGGTTTCTGGAAAGATGTAAACACCAATAAATTAGCCAAAACACGCTTCTGCCATTACAAAACCATTTTCTGTTTCTTTCTAAATTGTATGTAAGTGATATTTTCTTAAGTATCTGTGTTCAGGGGAAACTGTGGGTAGTTCTGTATACTTTAATTTCTGCACTTAATTTCAGGAGAAGCAAGTTAACAAGTAGTCTTCCAATGATATTACAGTATATTGTGTTTACAATGTCAAACTAAGAGCGCTCTGATTTTCTAACCTCTATAAAACACCCCATATACTGCAGTAGGAAATAGTCATATTGTTCCATACGATGTGCCTGGTTGGTACAGTGAGACAGTTTGGTATGTTTCCAAATAAACTCGGCTGCTGGGATTTTTATTTCATTCCTCCCAGTGCAATATGATCTACTGTAGGTCCCATGTTGAAGCAAGTTTATATACCTTTGTCCCCATAACCCCACATGATTACTAGCTGACTTTCTTGGCTCTGAGAACTTGTCTGACACTTCTGGATGGTACCTCCAAATAAGGAGGAACGGGTAGCCCATTAGTAGTTTGATGTCTTGAAAGTGAGCATTGTTTTTCTTTAAAGGGGTATTAAAAACTCTGGATTCCAATTTTCTCCATCTGAATGATGATGCTATGCCGGCTTCTTCCTTTACGAAAAGCAACATTGTTACCTTTCTAATCACAGATTGGCACTACCTTTAAAAGAGAGAAGACTGATTTACACATAAAGCATATCAATCAACCAAATGTGCATGCCTCATAATTTACAGCAGTGAATGGCAATATTTTAAAATGCTTGTAGTGAATTAGATGTTTCTGCAAAAATAACTGTTCATGTGAAAAATTGTTTTTTGTAATGCTTTTTTTTGGCAGTGTTAGGATGTAGAAGATATAAATAATGCGGTCCTTTCACCTTTTATTTTATTACTAGATTAGCTGCTTGTCTCTGGTTCCAGTTTTCTAGCTATAATTAAACAACATTCTATTCTACTGGAAATGCTCCAGCATTTCTCTGCAGCGTCCCCAGCATTACACAGAGATATTTCTCTGTGTGTGTGAATGGTTTGGTGCTTGTAAAAGGCATTGGATTGACAGGACTGGAAAGTGGAACCTTTTCTCTGCCCACAGAATAGAATCTGTGTCAGTGCAAGCTTCCCCAGACAACCCTGCCAATGTGTCACAACCCATGCCTAGCAGATGCTTGGAAGAGTGGTGTTTAGTCCCTGGCCTCCTTGCTAAGATTGCTGACTAGATGGGACCGAAGCAGAATATCCAAACCTCTTCAAACTTTTTGGAGAAATTTGGATTAGGATCCAAATTCTGCCCATGTCTGCTGCTAAACAGTGCCAAATTCAGCTACTGGTTTTTATAAAGTAGATATACTTCTTCTATTGATCCAGCTCTTTTGAGATCATTGGGGATCTTATCATTGACTTCAGTGGGAGCTGGAGTGACACCAGTGACCCATTTCACATAAACTAGATAATTGTTACTTACGTATAGACCTGAACTGTTTTGGAACTATAGAAACTGAAGGACCCATGTGCCATAACTAGTCCCTTAAACCATACAATCTCTCCCAATCATTTTGATTCAGATATGCAACCAAATTCTCTTTCTATACAGTCCTATATGACTTATTTTGCAGTTACACAAGTTTATTATTAAATAGTCTCCAGCCACATATATCTATATGGATGATAAATTAAAATCCCTACATAGGCTTAAATTTAGCAACCACTTATTTGCAGTGCCCTAAATAAGTTCAGACATTGTACCCAAGGTTCTAATTTGTGTGCACGTACCATTTTGTATGAAAAATTCGAAGCTTTCCAGCACCCGTTACAGCATTAAACTATGTTTTTAATTTAAATTAAAAAATATATTTAAATAATGATGAATCTGGTTTAAAGTAACTGAAAGCAGGAAATTACAAGTGTGACACTCCCTTCTTAATCAGATTACAGAAATAAGACTGCACAGCATCTTGAGTTAAAGGACAAGGTAACACCCTTAACCATGATTTATTGAGCTTTGGACATAAGCTGCAGGCTTTTAGTGTGGAATGGTTTAAATATTGCAATGGACTGACAAATGTATGTATGTATTATTGCCCTCTAATGGATAGCATCAGAACTACTCTTCTTTATGTCCTCATGCTACTAAGAATTAATGGAGATCCTCTAATTCAAGCAGTTGAGGTTTGTGCTTTTCTGGAGCAAGTTGGTCTCAATTCTATCCCTGCTGTCTCCTTGAAGTTCTGTGTGGCCATATTGTGCAGCATAGTGACGCCCAGGATGTTGCTAAATCACTAAAGATTTGTTCTAATATTATTTTCTTTTTTAAATGTGTTTTTTAAAGTGAAAGGTACCAGATTGACATCACTGGAGGCTGAAATTGTCTAAAGCAACGAAGAGTCCTGTGGCACCTTACAGACTAACAGACATATCGGAGCATAAGCTTTCGTGGGTGAATACCCACTTCGTCAGATGCATGAAATTGTCTAGTTTGCTATCAGACAGAATACAGCACCAGTAAGTTTCCTAGATGCTGTCCCTCCAATACACAGCAGTCCTGACTGGGGAGCATCCCTAGTTAAAGCCATAAAAGTAGCTCAGTCTCCATTCTCCTCTTGACTTTGCAGCATTGTTGTTAATTATATAACTGCATCAGCTTGGGGCCAACAGATGTGGTAGGCCTTGTACAAATATCGAGTAAAAGCTAGTCTCTGCCTCAAAGAATTTACAGTGCATTTCTGTTTGATTAAATAATAAATAAATTAACTCATGATGGAGTAATTAAAACACCCACCCACCCACCACCTCTTGTTAGGTATAAAAATAAGCTTGACTGATTTAAGGCCTGATCTGCAAACTCCCATTGACTTCAAAGGGAAATCTGGCTGTGCAAGGAATGCAGAATTGGGCTTTTAGGCTCATTCTGCTCAATCAAGGCAATTTTTCAAAGGTGGTCAATAGTCTGTAATACCTGATCGTTTGAGTCAATACGTCTCGTTTTCTTAGTATTTGACTAAAGTGATAAACTGGCTACTCTGCCCCTGAGCACAACTCTACCTGTGAAAACACTCAGGGTGTGTAGTGCATTTTAAACATTGCTGCTACTGTTTCAAAATATGGAAAGAGATGAGGCAAGATGATTGTACTGTGATCACTGGTTGCGTTTTGTGAGTTACAAACCTTAAAGTGATTTTTTGAGAATATGTAGCATTCCTTACTGCTCTTTTTTAATTTGCCCTTTTTGAATTTCAGAGTTGGTGGGTTGGGTTACTTTCAGTTTATACATGCATTCCCTTTGCACTAGATCAGGGGTGGCCAAACTTACTGGCTCTCCGAGCCGCATATGACAATCTTCAGAAGTCTGAGAGCTGGGGCACGCCCACTGGGAGCCAGGGCTTGGGGTTTCAGCCCCAAACCCCGGCAGGTGTGCCCTGCAGGGCTGAAGCCCCAAGATCGCCCTCCCCATTGGACAGAAGCCCCTACCCCACCATCCCACTGCAAGGCAGAGGTCCTGAGCTTCCCCCACTCCCTCAGTCTGGTAGGTGGAGAATGGCAGGGTGGCTTGTGAGTCGCACTTTAATGGCAAAAGAGCTGCGTATGTCTCGCGAGCTACAGTTTGGCCACCTCTGCTCTAGCTACTCCTTGGCGTATTTTAAAATTAACTATACAAAGAACCACCACCGCTCCCCGTCTCCTCCTCCTCCTCTTTTGTGAAGGGAATCTAAATCCTGGAAAAAGCATTATTTGGCCAAAACTATTTGGTGAATTTACGTCAAATTCATGAATAATTCTGGATTGGCCCAAATGGCATTTTTGGGTGAATCAACTGTGCAAAAGTTTTCACCCAGCTCTAATGTCTGCCTCTTACACCCAGTTTGTAAATGCTCCCTATGTGTTTCCCCCCTCTTTTGTCTTCAGATTTTGTAAATGATATTTTTTGTAAATTAGTTGGTTATTTAAAATGTTTGCTGTTGGTGCAGGGGGCTCAGAATAAACATAGTCTTCTGATCCAGGTAAGACCACGTTGTTTTTTTTTATACATTTTTTTTATACATTTCTATGAAATTACTGTATTGGGTAGAAGCTGTACTGCATTCCTGATTGTTTCTGTTCTGGGTCATTGGTTGTTAGATACTTGGAAATGTGCCAGATCGTAACAAGCTGCTCTCGTTGGTCAGAACACTTTACAAATGTTTCTTACGTTGATCTAATTGTCCTCCACCAGTATCAAAGCTGAGGGCCCTCAGACCTCCCAGGATGGCCTCTCTGCTGCTTTCTGGCTTTGGTCCCTCATTTCACATCTCATCTCTAAGTCTTCAGTACTAAGAGAACTCCATACTGCATTGGGAACTGGAAACATTGTGTCTGTACTTGCAAGGATTTGGTACCTCTCAACAACATATTAATGTTTGTTTACTCTTCCTAGCATCCTCATACCAATGTGCATCATTCCCCCTCACTGTTTTATTTCAATCAGAGTTTTGCCAGTACTTAGCTCGGAGTAATGGACACTGAAACTCAGATTTTGCTGATAATTAGCAACTCACTTCTGAATTGAGCAAATAATGATTCATAAACTCATAGATGTTAAGGCCAGAGAAGAAAGACCACTCTGATCATCTACAGTAACATTTTCAAAAACTGCTAAATTACTCAGGAACCAGAGTCCTATTTTCAAAAGCAAGCAAGGCCCTTAGGAGTGTTCACTGAAGTTTCACCCAGTGAAAACTGCACCCAACCCAACAACTGATGTTTGAACGTGAGCACGGCTTTTAGAAAGACATCCAGGCTCCAAGTGATGTACAATCCACCACATCCATTGGCAGGCTGTTCCATGGGTTGATTTTCCTCACTGCTAAAAAATGTGCACCTTATTCAGTTTGAACTTTGCTGACTCCAACTTCCAGTCATTGGATCTTATCAGAGCCTTGTCTGCTAGATTAAAGAGCCTGGCAGTATCAGAAATCTTCTCCCTATAGCGGTATCTATGAATTGTAGGGGTACTACTACCTGCACACCTCCTGCTGTCCATCTTTGCTGGAAAGTACCATATTTTTATAAATAAAGCTGGTCAAAAAAATGCCAATTATTTTCTGGAAAATAAAAAAACTAATGAATTTTTGTTCAGTTCAAAACTGAAATAGGAAAATAGTATTCAAAAACATTTTCATTAAGGAAAACCAGATGTTTAAAAGTGGTGATAATTCAGATTTCAAAAAGCATAACCAATTTTTTTAACCAAAAAATGACAATATTTACTATTTTTTGGGGTTAAAAATAGTGGTGATGAAAATTGTGACCTGCGCTGTTCATAACCTTTAGATTGAGTGCTGAGAGGTGCTAAGCACCTACCAAGTTATGGCCTTTGGGCTTGATCCTTCTCCCATTGATGTGAATGGCAAAACTTTGGGTTTGAGCCTCAAAGATATTGTGTGTGCTCAACTCCTGCTGACCTAAGATCAGACCAGCGTAGTGAGCCTAGATGATAAAGAACACAAGAATGGCCATAGTGGCTCAGAGCAATCGTCCATCTAGCCCAGTATCCTGTCTCAGGCAGTGGCCAGTACCACAGCTTCAGGGGAAGTGTACAGAATAGGACAGCTGGAGTGATCCATCCCCCATTTTCCCCTCCTGGCTTCTGGCAGTCAGAGGTTTAATGTTGCCCTGAGCAATGGCTAATAGCCATTGATGGACCTATCACTATGAACTTATCTAGTTCTTTTCTGAACCCAGTGATACTTTTCACCATCCCATGCCAATGAGTTCCACAGGTTAAGTGTGCATTGTGTGGAAAAATACTTCCCTTTGTTTGTATTAAACCTGCTGCCTGTTAATTTCATTGGGTGACCTCTGGTTTTTGTATTGTGGGAAAGGTTACATAACATTAGTCTATTCACTTTTTCATGATTTTATAGACCTCTATCCTCTCATACCTCTCACATCCTCCCTTAGTGGTCTTTTTTTCTAAGCCGAACGACCCTCATCTTTTTAGTCTCTCCTCTCATGGAAGATGGTAGTGTTATCAAACCCCTTTCATTTTCAAAGTGGCTTTTCTTCATGTTAACTTACTAATCTTCACAACAATGCCACTATGCAAGTAGTACAATCCCCTCTTCACCAAAGGGGAAAATGAGGTCTAGGGCCAGAAGGGGCATCAGTGTTAGAGCTGGGATTAAAACTCAGGAGTTACTGAATCTAATTTTTTCCTCCCTCATTCCAGTATAAATAGCCAGTAATTCTGCCAACTACAATGGCGTGACTCTACATTTGCATTGGTGTAACAGAGCTAAATTTGGCCCCTACTGCATGGTGCAAATTACAGTCCTTTGCCACTTACTCTCACTTCTCCAATGAGTTGGACCCCAAGATTTGCCACCCCCTAATCCTGTCTGCATCTCACCCAGTATGAGTCAACTGAACCAGGTGGCTGTGCTGGAGCAAGCTGTTTCCAACTGATACTACTACCCAGTTGCTGAACATAAGAACGGCCATACTGGGTCAGACCAAAGGTCCACCGAGCCCAGTATCCTGTCTTCCGACAGTGGCCAATGCGGGTGCCCCAGAGGGAATGAACAGAACAGGCAATCATCAAGTGATCCATCCCCTGTCGCCCATTCACAGCTTCTGGCAAACAGGGACCATCCCTGTCCATCCTGGCTAATAGCCATTGATGGACCTATCCTCCATGAACCTATCTAGAGATGAATCCTTCCTGCTTTCTCTCAGTAGCAAACGTGAAGGCAAGAATTGGTTGGTAGCAGGGAGAGCTGTGGTGGCTGATTCACGCAATAGCACGTAATACTGGAATGGAAGACATTGGATTAACGGATGCTGCAGTGATATATGGCCCATTGGTCTGTGTGAATTTGAAGCTCAAGGGATGTGAAAAGGAAACTAGAGGGGAGAGAGGTTTCTTAACAGACAAGTGACCATTTGTGGCTATTTGAAGAAACATGAATGTGAGCCAGGAGAATTATTAATTATATTTTGGGGCCAAAGCTGAAAATACAAGGGGTCGTATCCTCAGGTGGTGTAAATCAGCACAGCAGCTTCAATGAAGCTACATTGATTTACACCAGCTGTGTTTCTGGCTCACAGTAATTGAAAATGACTGTTCTTCTCGAAAGTATCTGACCGCAGATGATCAGGGAAAAAGTGAAAAAACTAGCTGGCATTTCAAACTAGATTTCTATGTTCAGACGAGCTGGAGGGTTTAGGCAGAACGCAGACACAATTACATTACTATGCACAGCTAGGGAAACAGTTAAAATCTGGAGTTTCATTCTGAGCATCCCAAAGACAGTCGTGACTTTTACTCCCTCTCTCTGCTCAGCAAGGATATTAAAAGGGTGGGTTTGGGGGGTTTTGATGGCTCTGGGTGTTTGCATGGCTTGACAATTACTATACTTGCTCTGCAGTAGATGCCTGTGGAAATACAAACAACTCTGATGTATTTACTGCTGGCAAAAAGGGGCTCCTGGAAGGAGATCAGGTAACGATTTCACAAGTATCACCAGTGATTTGTGTTCTGTAGCGAAGACATTGACAACGCTATATATTAAAAAAGCCTGTTTTCTTCCCTGAAGTCAGAGAGAGGTTTTGTCTCTGCACTGCATGTCACATTTTGCAGTGTGCGCTAGTAGATTCTCCGCAGAATGAGGATACAACAAGGGTTTCTTTTGTCCTCTGACCTGGAGATTTGTTAGGCTCATGGGTGGGTGCTCTGGGGAACCCGGGTGCACACTCTGGCCCTCGAGGTTCAATCCCTCTGCGTTACCACCACAATCAGAGCTACTTGGTCTCTGAACACACAGCCCCATTGGGGGAGACGTCCATGAGGGTCTGTCATTGAGAAGCCAATGGCAGCATGGCAAGGGAACAAGCGTTGCTGCCAGTGGTCAGAGGGGCCACAGAACATATAGAAGTCCAGAACTTTTATTGTGCTGTAGCAGGTTCTCCATGGTATATTGGTGCGCGGTAAGCTAGTGCACTGTAGATTGACACCCTGGCCAACTCACTGTGTAGACAAACCCTCAGTAACTTAAGAAGCCTTAGGGTTGAGGAGCGTCCAAAGACACATGCGCCTTGTTCCAAAAGATCAGACCCTTGGGCCTTATATACTGGCTTCCAGGGCAAAAGAACCATCTGCTTAAGACAGGCATTCTGCAGTAGTGAAAACAAGTAACTGAGTGCAGGAAACCTCCCCTGCAAATCATTCTGCAACGGGGAAAGCTTCTACCTCCATAGATCAGTCAGCAGGAGTCGTCACAGGCAGAAACTAGCTACTTGCTGCATACACCTGACATGTAACAGTGGCTCAGAGCGAACAATCCCCCAGCTTCACAACAGTCATTTTCCCAGTCGTTACGTCAGGTCCCTTTCACTTTGCCAGCACGTTTGATATGACAGACTAAAAGCACCATTTTCCTGGTAAAGCAAACACAGACTCCTTTTTAAAAACACCTTTTGATACTTTATGAGCAGGGCTGGTGTATGTAACCTATCAAGACCAGCATATGGCTTATTATGACATTTAGCTGATTAAAATAGTCTAGACATAAACTTGAGATTTCAGAAATGTTTAACCAAAGTCCGACATAGATTTTAATGTACAGTATATGTATACTATGATCTGGGCCACCTGTGTCCCTATAGGAATTATAAAACAGGAAGTACTTTTGACTCAAGAAGTGTGTCTGAAAATTAAGGCTGTAAATTAACAACAGCTTGTCTATTAGATTATTTCTCCCATAAAGGAGTCAGTATGTTTCCAAACGCTCATGATTTTCAATACCTTTCTGTTGTTACTTTTAATAAAGAATGATGCTGGCAATGATTTTGGCTCCTAGGTTAAGGAACCTTTTTAGAAATTCTTAGAATAAATAGCAGCAGCCAGTCAGACGGTGGAAAAACATACCTGTGGCTCATGGAGAAGCCGTGTTGGCCTGTCCATGGCCATGGTGGTGTCAGTGTGCTCAGGGATCTAGAAGAATCTTTTTGGCTCATTACAGACCATGGGAACCTCCTTGTTGGTCAGGCAAAGCTGAAGGCAGGGCCCTGTGTACAGTGCAGTCAACTATCTATGCAAATGACCGCATAATTTACTTTTCTCAACTTCCCGGTTGTGCTGTATAATTGTCCTACACTCCTGCCTTTCTCCTACTTATTTGTCTCCTCTCTAGGGGGAGTTCAGTAGCTTTGTCCCACAACCCTTAAAAGGAGAAACCTGCCAGGCCAAGGACAAAAGTGGCCCCAAGCACTCCCTGCGCCATCTCTCAGTTTTGGGGAGGGGTGGGGGAGCAACAACTGAGTTTCACTCTTCATGCCAGGGTGAAGGAAGGGCCCAGAAACTTCTAAACCACTCTCCTCCAATGGAGTGCTAGATAGGAAGGGAGATGATGGCAAGACTACAGCGGACTGGACTGAGAGCGCTGGGGTAGCCATTGGCAGGAGGGGGCAAAATATCTGTGGGGAGGCTTGCAGGAAGACACAGTTGCAATAGAGAGTTTCCCAGTCCTGCTCCCGTAAATTGTTATATAATTTCCATTTTTGGCCACATACTTCAGTGACGTTCTGCTACTTAATTTGGGTGTAATAAGCTGCGTCGACATGCATGATGCCTTGGCTAAAAGGGCAATGTTTATTCTGGTAGAGGTCAGGGTTATGATTAGCATGGTGAAGATGGAGAGGCTGGCAGTGCAGGTCTGATTACACTGCTCCCAGATGGCTCAATGTGTGGGTACCCCACTGCTGTGTGGGATGTCAGATTTGCTGATGTGTAGGTGATCCTGTCACACTTTTGTGTTCAGCCCGCAAGAAAATGAAAACATTGGTGACAACTATGAGAAATGTGTCTTTAACACAGAGGGTAGAGGCTGGTGGTTTGTGCTGTGGAGGTCCTGGTTCTGTCTCTGACATGCTGCACACACATCTCTCTTAAAGGGAAGCGGTTGCAGTAGGTGTCAGTGGGGGATGATTAGAGGTGGGCAGTAAGGATTGATGAACCCTTTCACTTGTCCTAGATGGGATTAAAATGCTGCTTCCCCAGCTCACTCTAACCAAGGGAAGGAAGTAAAATAATAACAACAAGGAATAAAAACAAACTTCCCCACTCCCTGTAATAATAATGGTATCAGCTAATGCTATTGCAGGCTGCCTCGAGAACGGGCATTGAATCTAATAAACAGCGCAGCACTTCAAGTGCATGCAAGAATGCGCTGGATACAGAGTCCAAGTGATCAGAGGGACTCCAGTGGCCCAGAGAGAGACGCTCACAGCTGAATCAAAGCAAACCAGCAAATGAACATGGAGAAATGGAATTAAAAATCCTTGGTGTCTCCCCTCACTCCCCCACCTATCTCTCTAGCACCCCCACCCAGACTTTTGACTAATTGTGGTCAAAATAACACCTCTTAGGTACTGTGGGTCCAGCCTTGGCCCATGAGACTCGTAGGTTGCTGCATCACTGATGGGCATGCCTGCCAGGGAGCCTCCCTGGAACTGATTGCCTTAGGCCTCTCGTTCGCCTTTTAATCCATTAGTGAAAACGAGCCAGAGTAGTGAGACTATTCTGGCATTATTACCTGGTGGTCTTTCACACATGTACAGTCAGTTCCAACGGCCCAGTATGGACCTCAGCCAGAGCCTGCTTAAACCTTTGGCTTTAACCTCCTAGCTTCCTCACTTGCCTTGGACCAGTGGAGTGAGAGTGACAGGAGGAGCGCTGGGTGGGTGAAAAGCTCCCACTCATTGCGGATGACTTGGGAAGTGCTGACACCATGGTGCCAACTGGGCCCCCAGGTCGCCGGGAAAAGGGGGAAGCTAAACGTAGCTGTCACTATGGATCAGTTCCTCACGTCTCGGAACGCAGCATATTAAAGCAATTAAGACAAGCTTTGCTCAACTCAGGGATTTTGAGGGGAAATATGAATGTACGGAAGGATACAGCATTCCTTGATCAGAGAGGAGAAATAGTGAAGGGCAAATTAAACACAGCTGGAACACGCATAAGAAATAGATTAATTTCACTAGGATTTTTCCCTCTTTCCCACCCCCCATTCTTTACAAATTATAGGAGCTAGGAAAACCAGCACTTCTTAATTCCACACAGTATGTAGCATTTTAATCCTCTTGCTCTCGAGCCAGCATGCATTAAACTCTAGCACAGAGCATCCATCTCACATATCAATAACTCCGGACACACACATGCATATACCTTCTCTTGTGGTGCTGTGAGACTAAATTCTATAGGTGGGGCCTTGGAAAATACCTCAGCTAATTAGTATTTACTAGGGAGTTGTGAATATTGGTTCACGGCAATGGAACAACAATCATTTGTCAGAGTTCTATCAGCTGTTCTTTTATGTAAACTCTTTGGGGGCAGGGACCGGCTTTTGTTCTGTGTTTGTACAGCACCTAGTGCAATGGGGTCTTGGTCCTTGACTGGGGCTTCTAGGTGGTACCACAATATTAGGGATGATAATACTGTAATTTGGGGACCTGCTCTTGAAAAGTGCTGAGCATCCTGGCACCTTCCACTTGGTCCTGCCTCAATGTGGGGAGATGACCTACACCAGTGGTTCCCAAGCTTTTTAGTAGAGATACCCACCAACTGTATTTTGTCCTGTTTTGTGACCCATCCAGGATCCAAATTCATGGGGGCCCCAAAATCATAGGCCAGCATCCTCCTCCTCTGCTGCTGCGGCTTCCTCCTCCTTCTTACCTTCCGTCAACTCCACATAGCAGCACCCTTTGTGCTGGCACTGCATCCCTAATCCCAGCCCAGGACAGAAGGGTGGCTGGGCCAGATCTGAGTGAGTGGCATTGCAATCTGGTGCACAGGGTCACAGCGCCCGTCCAGTTTGGTCTGGCCACCCCTTTCATCGTGAACCTCCACCTTGGGCCTTCCAGATTCATTTTTCACTGGAGTCAGTAGGAGTCTTTCCATTGATCTGGACTGGGCCCTGTTAGATTAGATGGGGGAGAAGATAAATCTGTGCCCTATAGAAACACTCAAATGAGAAATAATAATATCTTGGTAGGCACCAATGGGCGTTTTTACCATTGATTTCAGTAGGAAGCCCTAAATAAAAATGAACATTAAAGGCCAAGACGATTAGATTATATTTTCTTTGGGGTAGGGACTGTCTTTATATTTGCATCTGGTACAGCACTGAACCTTAAGTCAGAGCTTAACAATTAGAAAATAAAAATCATAGTCGATAATGTTCCAGCAAGTCAGTGGCAAAGCTATTGAGAAACAAATATAGTGAGTCACATAGTCCAGGAGTAACGAAGGTAATGGAGAAGGGGATTGAGAGTCAAGATTTTACTATATTCTGGCTTTACTACTGACTCCCTCTGACTTGGGCAAGTTACCTCTCTGTGCCACCACGCATTTGCAGAGTGGTGCATAACTACTTGCTTATCTACCTAGCAGGGGTGTTGGGGAATTTAATGAATTCAAATGTGTCTAGTGCTGTGAGATCCTTAAATGAAAGGCACTCAATAAATGCAGGGTATTAGTAGTACGGATTGTCTTTCACAAGTCAGGAAGCAAGCAAAAGATCAGAAATGAGTGCAGGTGGGACAAACTCATCCCTGGTGTAACTCAATTGAAGTCAGGGGTGTTATTGTAGAGCAGTGGTCCCCAACACAGTGCCCGTGGGTGCCATGGCGCCCGCCGGGGCATCAATGTGCACCCATCTACTGGCCGCTGGACAAGCAGCCGCCAAAATGTCGCTGAGAAGTGGCAACGTCAAGAAGAGTTGCCGCCGAAATGCTGCTGATTTTCGGCGGCAATACCTCTTGATAACGCTATTTCTCCGTGGCATTTCAGTGGCAACGCTTCTTGACGTTGCCACTTCTCGGCAGCATTTCGGCGGCTAGTTGTCTGGCGCCCGCCACACGGAAAGGTTGGGGACCACTGTTGTAGAGAGTCAAAGTCCAGAATTGCCTGAGGCTGCAAGAAGAAATGCACTCCATGTCCTGATAATGTACATAAATGTGAATTGTTAGTTTATAACACTGAGCTGTACTAGGTGTGTCACAGAAGGCACCGGGCTAGTTCACTGCGGAGCATTAGGCTGAGCATTGTTGTGCCGAACTCTTAGGGAACCTGCTGCCAGAAGAACTCTCAGCCCTGAGTTAGGTGCCCAGGCTCCGTATACAGTGCATGGGGAGAGTTAGGTGGCTAAAAACGGGATTCACAAAAGCCAGCATGCTGAGCAGGAGCCACCAACGCTGGCCAATAGGACATGCTGAGGAGAGGGGTATGGCCTAAGCCTCACTCTTCAAAGGGAGTTAGGTGCCTAGCTCCTCTTGGGATTTACAGCCATGAACTGTCTCTTGGAATTGCTGAGCGCATTCACTGGGGCTATGGGAGACCTAGGTTCAAATCCTCTGCCATCTGATTGGGAGCAGGGATTTGAATTTAGGTCTGCTACTGCCTGGGTGAGTGCACTAAGGCTATAGAACGTTTGGGGCCAGTTTGTTCTCAATCTCTCCTGTGGAAGTTGTTCCACTTTGGATTAACTATTGAAATATTCATTAGAGCAGGGATTGGAAGGTGGGTGTCTCAGGGGTGTGCACTAACCCCTGGGCTATGGAGTCGTGCTCGCTCTCAGGGCCTTAGTCGAGAAGTGACACAATCAGAGAGGGTGGTAAACAGTAGGAAGGAGGAATTTACTGCAGCTTGGTCATAGCTGGCCATTTGACGCATGTGTAGGTCTCAGGGCTTGTTAGGCTGCTTCTTTTTTTTTCTTCTCTTAAACATGAACTAGAAGAAAGATAAAGGAATCAGAAAGTGGATACCAGTGGGGGGCCCCTTACTGTGGGCATTGCAAAAGTAACGAGGGATTTGAATGAACGGAGAACACCTATGTTTCCATAACATTTAAATTGGTTCATAAACCAGCACGGGACAAGAAATCCAAGTGAAGGCTGGCACTCTGCTCTCAACTCATAGAGCTGACAGGGGAAAGGCATTAAAAATACCTTTGACTTTGACTCTCCTGGCTTCTCTTAGTTTGCATCACAGCCACAATATTAAGTAAATCTGTGTTTTCTTCTGGAAAGCGACTTGCTTTTTCCTTTGGCAATGGTGGGTTTTTTAAAAATAAAATCACATCTGGTTATAAATTGCCTATCATTTACCTGAACTACATGGATGACTCCATTGGAACTTATCCAATCTGAGGTATAAACATATATTTAAGCAGGTCTAAAATACAGTATGTATTTAAGGATGAGCAAAATAGTTCTTTAGGCATTTTTAAAATGGTATTTTTAAAAAAATCTATTCATTGTATATTTTAGTATCTTTAATCTTCTCCCAATTGACTCTCATGTCTTCTTTGGAGATGTTGCATCGTATCAGGCATAGAGGCTATTGTGAGTGTTAAGCTGCAGGCTGCATTAGGCATAGACTGGAGGAGATCATCTCTGAGGCCATACCAGTTCTCGGTGTAAGTTAGAAGTCTCAGGGCTGCTCATGGCTCTGGGGTGGCACTCTGGCTTCCCCTCTCCACACCTAGCCCACTCCCCTGGAACACATGCTGTGCTGGAAAGTCTGAGAGGGCCAGTATAAAGCCATTCCACCAGCAACAAGACTAGGGTGACCAGACAGCAAATGTGAAAAATCGGGACAGTGGGTGGGGGGTAATAGGAGCCTATATAAGAAAAAGACCCAAAAATCGGGACTGTCCCTATAAAATCGGGACATCTGGTCACCCTAAACAAGACAGTTCCCTGTGCAGGAGTTCTGCTGCATTTAAAACCCCTTTGTGTCATTTGAGCAGTGTAAAGGGGCCTTGGCGCAAAAGGGGAATTGAGATCATACATTTCCAGTGACCTGGTACAAATATAACTCACTTGGATGCAGCTAGTAGATTCTGGCATGTTTCACTCCACCCTATATCACTGTTTGGAAGAGAATGTTTTCATTGCCTCCAGTTCAGCATCCTAGGTGCTCCAGAAATCTCCCCAAGTAAAGTGAGTTTGTGAGAAGTCCAAAGAAAAATATAAGCATAAAACAAGTTCTGGAGATAATTTAGGCTGCAGGGCCATAATGAAACAGAGAAAAAGGTATGATATGACACACATAGCTCTGTTCTTAGGACGTGTGACTGATAAAGAGTGTGTGAGGCCAGAGCCAGAAAAAGTCAAAGCCATAGTTAAAATACCACCTCCTAAACCATATCAGAACTGATGCACTTCCTCAGTATGATGAATATTGAAGCAAATTCTAGCCTGCCCCAAGAAGGCCAAGCTCATTGTGAAATGCTTAAAGCAGGCTCTTAGCCGATCTGGGATAAAACTAGGATGACCAGATGTCCCGATTTTATAGGGACAGTCCTGATTTTGGGGTCTTTTTCTTATATTGGCTCCCATTACCCCCCACCCCGTCCCGATTTTTCACATTTGCTGTCTGGTCACCCTAGATAAAACACGTGAGTGCACTTTTGAGGACTGAAGAAATCTATCGACCATATCCACATGCTACCATACTGGGATCTTTCCAAGCCGCTCTGGTCTCAGTGGGGTGCTGCTCCTATTGGTTCAGATGGTTTTTAGATGCTGAACCAAGTCTGATCAAACAGTGAGAGAGACTGTTTGAGCACTCGTGCATGTGAAAGTTTGACAAGATATTTGCAGGGCCTTGCTAACGGCAAGCTAGTGACATTCAGACTATTAATAAACAGAAGAGATACAGACAAGGTGTCCCTTGGACTCCAGAGATTGCTCATGCAATTGATGAGATTTAAACCCTGTTGCACAATGTAACTTGGGATGCCTCCAGTGGTGGCTGACATGGTATCAAGGAGCCTTGTTCACCACCAAGGTTCTCAAGAGGCTTGGGATGAAATAGAAGCACACCTGGGTGCTAGTTTGAGTGGCCTACTAGTCTAAGACAAATCATAGCCCTACAAACTGTATCCACAGAAGACAAGGTTGGTACAGATATTGGCATTCCACATCCAGTGCATGATTTCTATGCAATGACAGGGGAACTCCCCTAAGATGAAGGTCTGATTATCCATGGTAATTACCTGATTATCTATGCCACATTCTTTGCAGGCACTGACAAAGCCTTAGCTCTAGCAGGATATAGAGAGACATAAAATTAATACATTCAACACAGACAAGGGAAAAGCCTCCCGAGGGCTTGATGATTTCAAGATACTGTTCTTCCGGAAATGCAACCTCCTAAGCTAATCTAAGGATGTGCAAGGTAAAGTAGATTTTTTTTATTTTCAGTCTTTTAGACAGAATTGATATCTAGGGCCAGGATTAGGAGTGAGGGACTCTTGGGTTCCTGTCCTATCTCTGACATTGATTTGCCTTGATAACCATGTGCAAGTCAATTAACCTTTCTGTGCCTCGGTTTCCCCATGTGTAAAATGGTGATAATTCTTCCCTGTCTCATAGGGCTATTGGAAGGATTAATTTTAATGCATGGTAAATTTTAAGTTTTTTATTTTAAAATGTTCTTTCAAATCTTAATGATGAAAATATACAATTCAAAAATAACATACTGACAATGGCCCAGATCCTCAAAGGTATTTAGAAACCAAACTCCTGTTTATTTGCCTATTTGTAGTGACTGAAGGAGACCTGCAGACCTGTAGTTCAGCTGTGAAGTTTAATAGTAGGACTTTATTTCTGTCTCTAAACTTCTTTTTATTCACTTCTCTCTCTCTCTCATTTTTTTAAAGCTAAATTATATCTTAGGGTTTTGAAATAGCATCAAAGGGAAAGCTGGAATGTTTATAAATAGCTGTATCTCTTCTTGAAGGTGTGGTGTCCAAGTTTATTTCAGGTTTTGAGGTAGGACAACGCTCCAGGCCACAGCACTGTGGAAGCTGCATGGGCCTGGCTGCCTTTCAGACCTCTCCACTGACCGTGTGAATTTCCTTTCCTGTTCCCTTGTGTCCCCAAATCCTGCTTCCTCCCTGGTCCTCTCTTTTGTCCCCCTTTGTTTTCAGTATTTTTGTCCACACATCCCTCCCTCTATGCGTGTGTTCCTTCCTGTTAATGTGCCACTGACTATTCCACCCCTACTGTTCACTTTCAAGTCTCTTTCACCTCTTCGCTTTCTTCTCTGGCCCCTCTTTTCTCCCCACTTATTTCTTCCATTGCTCTCCTCCCCCTCCCTTTACCCCGGGCTATAGAAATGCTGCTACCCAGACAGAAAAAGATATTCCCTCCAATTCTTCCAAGGTCACTTTCCTTCTCTCTCCCTCCACCCCTGTATTCTCTCCGCTGTGTCCGTTAGTAATACTAACTAGTAATAGGCTACCATTCCTTTCCTTTTAAAGGATCCTAAATTATATTAAATTATTAAATTAAATTATATATGAAAAATTACAAATTAAATACAAAGAACTTCACTTACATGCAGCCACTTCTGAGGTGGTGGGCTGCCACCAGGCAGACAAGCCATGCATAATACTCTATACACCCCATTGGGAGGTGGAGAGGAAGGAGAGAAGTTTGGTCAGGCACTGGGGCAAAAACCCCTTCACTGAAGAATGGTGCTATGGGCTCTTTAATGTTCCCATAAAGCTGACAGGACATTACCTGCCAAACACTGCCCACTTTCATGCACCCTAGTCCCTTGAGACTGGCTAGAAGGAGATTTAGGGACTCATCTCTTGGCTCTGTGGCAGCAGGGAATGCTGGGAGTAAATTCCTGGCTCTGAGTTCACAAAGTGAAGTGTAAGCACCAGCCTATAAATGAGAACATCCAAACAAACAAACAAATAAACAAACAAAAATAAATGAGACCAAATTAAAAAAAAAAATCCAGGATGGTGCTGCTTCAATCATGAGCCCTGTAGGACTGATGAAGACACTGGGTGGTTCTTTAGATTCCTGTGGTATGAACACACACCCTAGTCATCACCGACATGCGCTCGGAAAAAAACAGTAATGAAAGAGGGCTCAGATTTATTTCCTGATAAAATAACCTTTGCTCCCAAAGGCTAACATTTCAGTTCCAGCTTGCAGAGAATGATCTTTTATTTCCATCCATCAAAGGCTGCGTCATGCTGGATATTCATAGCATTCTTCACATACAGCCATGGGTTGGCCAATGAGGGAAAATTGCTACCTATAACTTAGTTTTTTTCTCCGAGGGGGGAGGCAAAGAGGGGGGCTAAAAGTTTGTATTAAAGATCAGAATAATTATTGGTCTATTGCAGCTTGTGACAATTGCATGTGATGAATGAGGAAAACGGCTGAAAGGTAGTGTACGAGTGAAAGCTTTTCTTCACAATGTAAATAATCGCCAGGTTCTCTGCAGCATTTGAGCTGAATCATCCAAATAATTCCTGTTTATTTTCATCTGGGTAGACGCATTAAAAAGAGCATTCTGGGGCGTTTTGCTCTATAGCAATACTTCATTTTATCGTACATTACAGGTGTCATTTTCCACTGAGTGAAGGTCCTGTGGTGCTTTCTGAGTCTGACAAGACGAAGAGTTGAGATTTTCGATTCCTATGGACAATTTCACATTGCATTGTGCTGCAGATGGCTATTGGGAACAGTCAGCATAAATGAGTTTGAGGCAAAGTCAGATATTTATTTGCAATCAAAAATCTAGCTGATCCTGCTGCTTGAGCAAGAGGTACTGTCTGTGTGGAGGGGATTAGCTGAAACACTAGTTCATTCGCTTCCTCACTTTACGCAAAGGAGGGTTTGATTCTGCTCTCTCGACACTGGGGTAAATCCATCCTTTTCAGCAGAGCTGTTGCTGAAACGTACTAGGGTAAGTCAGAGCAGAATCAGGTTGCTGAGACGTATGTGTAACAGTGATATTCAAACTAGAAGTACCAATTTGTGAACTTCCAAAGATCTGGAATTTGGGTTCAATTTGGAGAAGCACATGAAAGTCTGAATGCTTATGGCAAGCTTATCTCTCTGAACCTACTGGCCAAATTCAGCTCTGACCTATACTGATGCAAAGGCAGAGTAACTCTGTTCAAGTCAAAGGGGTTTCTCTGGGTTACACCAGTGCAAGCGAGAATGCACATTTTGCAAAGTCAGACCATGTGAATTTGCTGGTACTTCAGATTACTCTGGAAAAATCAAGGCCTTTTTCATGGTATTTCAGCAACTCTGCTGCTGGTTCATCCAGAACCTGGAAATTCAAAGGTGAGTGAAAACAAAAAACAATGCAAACAAGTGACCCAAACATCTGGGATCCTTCAAAAATCGATCAGTGTGGTTTTAAATCCATAAATGGATGAAATGTGTGGGGAATTCTTATGTTTCCAAACCAGTTATCCCAACCCTCCCACTAATTCTATTCAGACACTGAGATTATGGTGGCATTTGAGTGAAGACTCTCTACTGTAGCTTTCTTCCCTAGAAACCTGGCTGTATCCTGGCCCCAGTTTTGGTGGAGGTTGGGATGGGAAGTCAAAGTGGTACAGTAGATGCTTATTGAATAATTAATAGGAGATATAGGGTCACTCTAGGAATGTGTATGGAGGGCACTGAGAGTGGGCTTGACTGTGAGGGTGGGTGTTTGTGTGTGTGTATGTGGAGAACACTAAATGGACATTGGCTGGTGGAGGCAATATGTGTGTATGGGGCAGTGAGCATGAGTGGAAAGATGAAACGAGGAAGGAGAGAAGGGATTGAAAGTTTAGATGAGAGAGAAGAAAGGACTGACTGAGAAGAAAGAAGCCAAAGGCTGTGATCCGAAGCCCATAGAGATCAATCAGAACCATTCCCTAGAATAATTACATCTATTCCTGAAAGGCGAATGAATAACTTTTAAATGAACAAACACACAAAAATGTTTAAGCTCCTAAATCAGGAGCAGAATACCAGAACATAAGAACGGCCGCACTGGGTCAGACCAAAGGTCCATCTAGCCCAGTATCCTGTCTACTGACAGTGGCCAATACCAGGTGCCCCAGAGGGAGTGGACCAACAGGCAATGATCAAGTGATCTCTCTCCTGCCATCCATCTCCATCCTCTGACAAACAGAGGCTAGGGACACCATTCCTTACCCATCCTGGCTAATAGCCATTAATGGACTTAACCACCATGAATTTATCCAGTTCTCTTTTAAAAGCTGTTATAGTCCTAGCCTTCACAACCTCCTCAGGTAAGGAGTTCCACAAGTTGACTGTGCGCTGCGTGAGGAAGAACTTTCTTGTATTTGTTTTAAACCTGTTGCCTATTAATTTCATTTGGTGACCCCTAGTGCTTGTATTATGGGAATAAGTAAATAACTTTTCCTTATCCACTTTCTCCACATCACTCATGATTTTATATACCTCTATCATATCCCCCCTTAGTCTCCTCTTTTCCAAGCTGAAGAGTCCTAGTCTCTTTAATCTCTCCTCATATGGGACCCGTTCCAAACCGCTAATCATTTTAGATGCCCTTTTCTGAACCTTTTCTAGTGCCAGTATATCTTTTTTCAGATGAGGAGACCACATCTGTACGCAGTATTCGAGATGTGGGCGTACCATCGATTTATATATGGGCAATAATATATTCTCAGTCTTATTCTCTATCCCCTTTTTAATGATTCCTAACATCCTGTTTGCTTTTTTGACTGCCTCTGCACACTGTGCGGACATCTTCAGAGAACTACCCACGATGACTCCAAGAACTTTTTCCTGACTTGTTGTAGCTAAATTAGCCCCCATCATATTGTATGTATAGTTGGGGTTATTTTTTCCAGTGTGCATTACTTTACATTTATCCACATTAAATTTCATTTGCCATTTTGTTGCCCAATCACTTAGTTTTGTGAGATCTTTTTGAAGTTCATCACAGTCTGCTTTGGTCTTAACTATCTTGAGCAGTTTAGTATCATCTGCAAACTTTGCCACCTCACTGTTTACCCCTTTCTCCAGATCATTTATAAATAAGTTGAATAGGATTGGTCCGAGCACTGACCCTTGGGGAACACCATTAGTTACCCCTCTCCTTTCTGAGAATTTACCATTAATTCCTACCCTTTGTTCCCGGTCTTTTAACCAGTTCTCAATCTATGAAAGGACCTTCCCTTTTATTCCATGACAACTTAATTTACGTAAGAGCCTTTGGTGAGGGACCTTGTCAAAGGGTTTCTGGAAATCTAAGTACACTATGTCCACTGGATCCCCCTTGTCCACATGTTTGTTGACCCCTTCAAAGAACTCTAATAGATTAGTAAGACACGATTTCCCTTTACAGAAACCATGTTGACTATTGCTCAACAGTTTGTTTTTCTATGTGTCTGACAATTTTATTCTTAACTATTGTTTTGACTAATTTGCCCGGTACCAACGTTAGACTTACCGGTCTGTAATTGCCGGGATCACCTCTAGAGTCCTTTTTAAATATTGGCGTTACATTAGCTAACTTCCAGTCGTTGGGTACAGAAGCCGATTTAAAGGACAGGTTACAAACCTTAGTTAATAGTTCCACAACTTCACATTTGAGTTCTTTCAGAACACTTGGATGAATGCCATCTGGTCCTGGTGACTTGTTAATGTTAAGTTTATCAATTAATTCCGAAACCTCCTCTAGTAACACTTCAATCTGTGACAGTTCCTCAGATTTGTCTCCTACAAAAGCCGGCTCAGGTTTGGGAATCTAACATCCTCAGCCGTGAAGACTTAAGCAAAGAATCCATTTAGTTTCTCCGCAATGACTTTATTGTCTTTAAGCGCTCCTTTTGTATCTTGATCATCAAGGGGCCCCACTGGTTGTTTAGCAGGCTTCCTGCTTCTGATATACGAAAAACATTTTGTTATTACCTTTGGAGTTTTTGGCTAGCCATTCTTCAAACTCCTCTTTGGCTTTTCTTATTACATTCTTGCACTTAATTTGGCAGTGTTTATGTTCCTTTCTATTTGCCTCACTAGGATTTGACTTCCACTTTTTAAAGGAAGTCTTTTTATCTCTCACTGCTTCTTTTACATGGTTGTTAAGCCACAGTGGCTCTTTTTTAGTTCTTTTACTGTGTTTCTTAATTTGGGGTATACATTGAAGTTGGGCCTCTATTATGGTGTCTTTAAAAAGTGTCCATGCAGCTTGCAGGGATTTCACTTTAGTCACTGTACTTTTTAACTTCTGTTTAACTAACCCCCTCATTTTTGCATAGTTCCCCCTTTTGAAATTAAATGCCACAGTGTTGGGCTGTTGAGATGTTCTTCCCACCACAGGGATGTTGAATGCTATTGTATTATGGTCACTATTTCCAAGCGATCCTGTTATAGTTACCTCTTGGACCAGCTCCTGTGCTCCACTCAGGACTAAATCTAGAGTTGCCTCTCCCCTTGTGGGTTCCCGTACCAGCTGCTCCATGAAGCAGTCATTTAAAGTATCGAGAAATTTTATCTCTGCATTTCGTCCTGAAGTGAAATGTTCCCAGTCAATATGGGGGTAATTGAAATCCCCCACTATTATTGGGTTCTTAATTTTGATAGCCTCTCTAATTTCACTTAGCATTTCATCATCATCACCTGGAAAGATGTAAGGAAATATTTCAAACAAAACTAATATTTCAGAATAATTTCTCCCTTTACTTACCTTCTAGGACCCAAATTCCATCTGTTGTGTTTCTCCTGGAAGAGCTCACCACATCACAAACATGTCAAGAGGGTAAGGAAATAACCAGCTGGGTATCTGACTAGATGGCAGTGCACGGCTGGGAAGGGAAGGTCTTAGCAGTGGAGTATTGTAATGAACTCCAGCAAGAGCTGTTGTGGGGGATTGAAACAGAGCCTACCAGTGACAACAGCACAAGCCTATACCCAATGAGATAAAGCATCGGGGGAGGGATAGCTCAGTGGTTTGAACATTGGCCTGCTAAACCCAGGGTTGTGAGTTCAATCCTTGAGGGGGCCACTTAGGGATCTGGGGCAAAATCAGTACTTGGTCCTGCTAGTGAAGGCAGGGGGCTGGACTCAATGACCTTTCAAGGTTCCTTCCAGTTCTAGGAGATAGGATATCTCCATTATTAAATTAAATTAAAAGCAGTTACTCCCAGAGTTGGTAGCTTTAGTAGACTCCCATCCTCTGTGGATCACCCACTAGAGAAGGATGTGTATGGAGATATCCACAGCTCAGTGAGTGTTCTAATAGGATTGAAGCCCAACCTTTTGCCTGGGCATCTGTGGCAGAGGTGGGTTGGTGGATTGAGGGCTGACAGCCTCAATGAGTTTATTGCTTTTATTATGAGACAGTCCAATAATTAAATGAGCTGTGCTATCATTTTAAAAATATGTATTTAGTATCAGGAAGCTTTCAGAGATAGATGCTCAAGCAGCACGGTCAGCTACATAGAACTTTCTCTGGATAGATGCTGGAGAAAATCAAAAGAAAGAAAGAAAGAGACTCTGTTTGCCCAGCACTCAAGCTGCTAGTATCCCTGTTCTCCAAGCTTGTGACTCCAGCTAACCAGTTCGCCGAATTCCTTAGTAGGTACAGTTTCCCGCGTGCTGAAAGATTTCCTCTCCCACCCCCCAAAAAAGCAACCAGCAGAAACTATTAGCCAAAGGTTAAACACTACAAACATAGAAATTGCTTAGAAAATATGTTTTAAACAGTAAACATTGACTACACTGTGCAACTTGCAGAAAACCCTGTAGGGGGCAGTGCACAGCCACAGCGCCATAGGAAAGTTCCTTCCCAGGAGGCATATTCTCATTATTAATTATTTGTATTACAGTAGTGCTGCAAGGTGGGGCCTGGTTGTGCTAAGCACTGCACAGACACACAGCAGGAAATAATCCCTACTCCAGAGCGTTTATAATCTAAACAGGCAAAAGAGATAAAGAAGGCAGTGGGAAGCAGAGGTTATTATCCCCACTGTATAGCTGGGGAACTGAGTTTAAGAGACTTGCTCAAGGTCACACAGGAAGTATTCAGAGGCCCAGAATTTAAACCCAGCTCCAGACTGATTCCCAGTCACGGCCTCAACCACAAATCAGTCCTTCCTCACACGCTCTCCCTGGGGCAGCTCAAAGAGCACAGGGTATGTGCGAGCACTATGCACCATCCATCATAGGGCGTGTCTATGCTTCAAGCTGGGCATGAGCATCCCAGCCAGGGGTGCATGGGGAGGGAGAGGGAGGCGCTGATCCACAGGGCTCACCGGTGGGCGGGAGGCGCTGGGGGTGGTGGTGGGAAAAGCTGATGGGGGGCTGCCAGTGGGTGCTCAGCACCCACCATTCCTCCCCCCCGGGTGCGCCTATGCTAGCCACCCTGAGTACATACCCAGTATCTGTGGGTATCTACTGTACCACTTTGCCTTCCCATCCCAACCTCCACCGAAACTGGGACAGCTCCCCACTCATGTGGCTATTAGGTTGATGAGAACTAGCATGGATGTGACTCCTCAAGCTGGGACTCACACCAGCAGTAGCCAAACCCATAGCACCACATAGAGCTCCCCTGATGTGCCAGCCCCACTCACAGAGACTGCTCTTCTGAGTGCCCAGTTCGAGGGGACGCTGCTGCTTTGGCACTCCTTCCCTGCGCCAGGACGGCTCATGATCTAGCCATAAGCAGGAGCAGCGCTTTGCTTTTGGTTTATGTAACTGGAACAGAATAGGACACTGAGACCCTATAAAATTAAATACATTTTTACTTGGATTATTTTTGGGCAAGTGTTTAAAAAAAGGATGGCAGCACTTGAGCTCCTAAATCCCAAATGAGTGCCTTGATTTTCAGAACTGCTGAGCACACAGGAGCTCTCCCTGAAGCAGAGGCGGATTAAGGTTTGGTAGGGCAGTGGGCCAGAGCAAGTGGGGGGCCTGCAGTCCCACCCCCGCTCGCCCCTTCCGCCTGCAGCCCCAGCCCGCCTCCCTTTGGTTCTTTCTGCCCCCACATTGCGGCCCCAAGACCAGAGAAGTTTTGTTCCCCCCACCCCGGCCCTGGGGCCGCAGCACGGAGTGAGAGCTCCCCCAGCCCTGATCTCCTCCAGGCACTGGGCCGCAGCCAGGGTATGGGCCATGGGGCTTCCCTCACCGCCCGGCGCTTCTGCTGGGGATTGGGGTCGGAGCGTGGGGGCTTTCCTCGTCTCACTCTTCCCTCGTCCCCTCTGCTGGGGAGTGGGATCAAGGCACCGGGGTGCCCAGTTTTCCGGGGCTCCCCCCAAGTGGTTGGGGCTCCTCGGCACAGGCCCCACTGGCTCAGTGGCTATTCCCTGAAGTAACACACACGATCCCCAACCTTCCCAAACCTGCTTTTGTGTTTGTTGAGTTTACAGCTACAGAAACCCTGAGGATTGCACATGCAGGTAGAAAAGTTAAATTCTGTCTGAAATTCCAAGTCTTTCCTTTCCTCTAGGCTAATGAACAGTTCCCATCGTCGTCTAACCAGCATTTGTTTTCATGTCTCATTTTCCTTTTCTGTTGATGTATTAGTCTGGTAAATTGGGTTTTCTCAGAGGGAGGAATTGAGTGCAAGTTTCATTAAAAATATTTCACTATGCCTCTCTCAAATGTGATCTGAGCTTTTGTGCTGATCTAAAATGTTAGAGCAGCTTGTTAAACATATTCTTTTGTATTTTATCAAAACAGATATGTTTTAAATGAAAAGCTTTGCTATTTATGTTTCTCTGTGGAGATTTTAGAAAGATTTTTTGCACTGTCAACACAATTGCTTTGAGCCCGATTCTTTTTTCACGTGCACCATTGGAGTAACTCCACTGAAATCCGTGGAGTAATACTGATGTAAAACTGGTGTGGAAGAACAAGCAAGAGCCCTTGTTTTTAATATGTCAGTTGGGTTTTTTTAGATGTCCCAGCGTTGCCTGTCACTGGCATATATTTAACTAGAATATTAATGAGGGGAAAAATCTAAGTATTTTGTGGTTAAAGCATTTCTTTAAAACTTCACAATAGGAAACAACATGTTTCGCATTACCGCTTTACCTCCTCTAAGAGAACAGTTGTTTCAAGGGCTAGACTGTGTGAGAAATTATGTTACACACCACCACGGAGCCTCGCGTATCTCTAAGACATCTGAAATTCTTTAAATCTGCAAATCAAAATGTTCTGGGTATTACTGCAAGCTGTGCTGGACCCGCACATCTCCTCTCAAGTCACAGAATGAGATTAATAATGCACTAGGGTGTTTTTAATTTCAAAAATAAATAATTTAGCCCTGTTCATTTTAATAGATATTGCAAAATGTGATCGTGGTTTTAGAATCCAAATGCTCTTATCGTTGTTTCAGATTAAACACTTTGCACTTTTTCTCCCCAGGATTTGCTTTGCTATGTTTGTTTTAGTGGCTGTAGCTGTCTGGAATCTTGAAAGGGGCCATGTTTACCTACTGCCATGTTGCCTTAAGCAATGACCTTTTCCTTTACATTTGCTAAGCAGAGGCAGGCCTGTTCGGTAACTGGACAGGAGACCCCCAAAAAGGCGCACTGCAGGAGATGGTGTGAGATATTCAAGAAATCGCTCTCTTCCCTCTGAGTCAGCATAGAGCCAATGGTCCATCGCAACATTAGGAGACACTCTGGATTAGATTCATAAAAAGATTTAGGTGCGTAACTGCCAGAATCAGGCCCCTATGGGGTTCATAAAATCGTTGGTCAGTTGCCATGAACCCAGGAGGCCCCTAAATGTTGGCAGCATGGGCCTATGTTTCTGCCTCAGTGCATGTGTGCTTCTGCTTCCCCGTAGGTGTCTGAATGCCTAAGCCCCAGAGCGATGCACAAACTGGGGGAAGATAGGCATTCCTCCAACACCTAACACGCCTGCATGGCCCAATCAAGTAAGCATGCTCAGAGCTTGCCTCTCAGATTGGGCCCCCATAGACAAGCTCACACAACATAGCTTGCGGGGGGAATGGTAGAAGAAAGGTTCATATACCCCCCGAGGGGAGAAGGGATTTGAACTGGGTGTGACGGGGTGCCACTGGGGTACTGAGCCCCCTGACCCACCAGCTTGGGCTCCCTCTCACACTGTACTGCTGTGACAAGTAGGATTGTTAGCTTCAGTTTCTTGCTTAAGTTGTAATTATTCTGCTACCTAAAATTCCCCTGTATGGTAGTTTAATTTGGATACTGTTGGTTCCCCACTCTGGCCCATTTGTGGCAATCTTGCAGTGCAAAGGGGCTGGAAAGCTTGCTTTAAAACATGAAAAATGTCAGGGCTGGATTGGGTTTGGCTGAAGAGCCTTGTGCTCTGATGATCCCTGGATCCCTATTGGCTGTAGTGGGTTATCGGCCAGTAGAAGTTAGAACAGCCCTGAGACTGCTCTAACTTGTGCTGAGGCAAACCAGCTCCTGGTACTCCCTGGATTGGGGAAGCTCAATGGTGGTGGTATGTCTCCTCTGTACCCCTTTCTCAGATCCTGAACCAAACATAACTTGGATCTTTTTTTCCCCCATGACCTATCCTGAAAAGAGCTGGTTGGGAAATGTAGTTTTAATCTCGTGGGAAATGCTGACATTTCAAAATTTGGTTTTGTTTCAGATCATAGATTCATAGCTTCCAAGGCCAGAAGGGACCATTGTGATCATCTCATCTGACCTCCTGTACAATACAGGCTATAGAACGTCCCAAAATAATTCCTAGAGCAGATTTTTTAGAAAAACATCCCATCTTGATTTAAAAATTGTCTATGATGGAGAATCCACCATGACCCTTGGTAAATTATTCCAATAGTTAATTGCCCTCACTCTTAAAAATATACACCTTATTTCCCATCTGAATTTGTCTAGCTTCAGCTTCCAGCCATTAGATTGTGTTATACATTTCTCTGCTAGACTGAAGAGCCCCATTTGTTCCCCATGTAGCTACTTATAGATTGTGATTAAATCAGCCCTTAACCTTCTCTTTGTTAAGCTAAATGGAGTGAGCTCCTTTGAATCTATCACTATAAGGCATGTTTTTCTAATTCTTTAATCATTCTCCTGGCTTTTCCATGAACTCTCTCCAATTAATCAATATCCTTCTTGAATTGTGGGCACCAGAACCGGACACAGTATTTCAACAGCAGTTGCACCAGTGCCAAATGTAGAGGTAAAGTAACCTCTCTTCTCCTACTCAAGATTCCCTGTTTATGCATCCCAGGATCATATTCGCTCTTTTGGCCACAGACTCACATTGGGAGCTCATGTTCAACTGATAATCCACTATGACCCCCAATCTTTTTCAGAGTCACTGCTTCCCGAGATAGAGCCCTCCATTCTGTAGGTATGGCCTTCATTCTTTTTTTCCTAGATATATACGTTTACATTTGGCCATATTAAAACACATTTTGTAAGCATATACCTACTTTACCAAGCAATTCAGATCTCTTAGAATCAATTACTTCTCCTCTTCATTATTTACAAATCCCCAAATTTTTGTCTCATCTGCAAACTTTATCAGTCATGATTTTATGTTTCCTTCAAGCTCATTGATAAAAATGTTAAATAGCATAGAGCCAAGAACTGATCCCTGCAGGACTCCACTGAAAACACACTAGCTCAGTGACAATTCTTTGTTTACATTTTGAGACCTATCAATTAGCCAGTTTTTAATCTGTTTAATGTATGTTAATTTTGTATTGTGCTAGTTTTTTAAATCAAAATGTCATGTGATACCAAGTCAAACACCTTACAGAAGTCTAAGTATATAACATCAATACTATTACATTTATCAACCTAACTTGTAATCTCATAAAAAAAAGATATCAAGTTAGTTTGATAGGATCTAATTTCCATAAACCCCATGTTGATTTGCATTAATTACATTATCCTGCTTTAATTCTTAATCGAGCCCTCTATCAGCTGCTCCGTTATTTTGTCCAAGATCGATGTCACACTGACAGGCCTATAATTACCTAGGTCATCCCATTTACTCTTTAAAAAAAATTCGTACAATGTTACCTTTCTTACAGTCGTCTAGAACTTCCCAAGTGCACCAAGTCTTATTGAAAAGCAACATTAACGGTCCAGCAAGCTCCTCAGCCAGCTCTTTTAAAACTCTTGAATGCAAATTATCTGGACCTGCTGATTTAAAAATGACTAATTTTAATAGTTTCGGTTTAACATTCTCTAGACATACTAGTAGAATGGAAAGTGTTATCATCACCATATCATGAGACTTCATCATCTGTTTTTTTCCCAAATACAAAACAGAAATCTTTATTGAACATGTCTGCTTTTTCTGAATTGTTATTGATAATTCTCCCATTTCCATCTAGTATTGGACTAATACCATTGTCAGGATTTCCCTCCCTAATATATTTTAAAAATGTTGTCTTATTGCCCTTAACTCTGCTGGCCATTGATTGTCTCTTTCTGTCCTTTTGTTTCCTGTATCAATTCCTAACTTCTGATTTATATTCGTTAACATCAACTCCTCCTTTATTCCATTATAGAATATGTTTATTTTTAATAGCTGTCTTCACTTCCCTGCTAAACAAGGTTGTTGTTTTTTAAACCAGCACAGTCTTCTTCCTCAATTGTGGGATTGTGGCTTTTTGGGTAGCTATTAAGGTGTTCTTAAATGATTCCCAGTTTTCATTTACACTTTTCTGAAGAAATTCTTCCTCCCAGCTGATTTGGCTCATAATTTTTTCAGCTTTTTGATGAACCAGAAAGAAAAGTCACAATTTCATGTGGAAGAGAAATTAAAAAAAAAGATTCAGAACCATTGAATGATTTTTTTTTCGCTAATGTTGAAACATTTAGTTTTGATAAGGTAAAAAGGTTTAGTTTCTAAATCAAATGAGACATTAAAATGATTAATTTCAATACTTTTTCTGTCTAAAATTTAATCAGACTTGACAGATTCCTGTGAAACATTTAGATTTTTATGAAACTGCATTTTCCAATGGAAAATTGTCATGTCGAAAATTTTTCAACAAGCTGTAATCTTGAACTGTTTTGTAGTATTGCTGGATGTTGTTTAAAGTCTTCCAGGTTTTAGGACAGAAACTGGAGACAATGGGTAAAGTGATATTTTTCTGCCTGTGTTTGTGGGCATACATATGTATGGATATATTGTCAACTCAATGAAGTCCTTGGGGTTGCTCATGTGTAAATGAGGACAGAATTTGGCCCAGAGTTTGCAATTGGTATGTAAGGTTTATTGAGTTATTTGGGATTCTTGGATAAAAGTTGCTATACAAATGTTAGTCATTATTTTAAATAATAATAACCTACAGCTGTAACTATGAAAAAGTTCTGTGTAAAAGCAGCTAGCCATTGATGTATGGCTTCTGTGTTTCACCACCAAACTCTACCCAAGTGCACAATAAACTCTTTCTTTAAAAGCATGTACCTCAAGATAACATGCAACCCCCCTGAAATGTGACAGCAGCCATAATGAGGGTGAGAGAGAAATTATGCAACTATATCATCCTGATAAAGGCCCACTACAACTCCCACAGAAAACAACAGGTATTGGATTGGACCTAATAACACGCCCTAAAAATATACTACAGTTATGGACAATCTAGGTGACAAATTGAAACCGATTTGTAACTGGGTCATGGACACAAAACCACCTTGTAACCTTTCATGTGTTTGTTTATCTGCTGGACCCTTATTTTGGTGATTTCTGCATTCCCTTTGCTTTTATTTCTGAAATGTGTTATTTAAGCAAGCATTTAAAGTAGTCCCTTAACCTATATGGCAGAAGGTATAACTGTACTGAAATCCAAGGTGTGACTGTAGCTCAGATAGGTGTACCCAGGCTGGCTTTACCAGTGCTAGAATGGCTAAAAATAGCAGCATAGATGTGGTAATACAGGTGTAAGCAATGCAGGTGGGTCCCCAGGTCCCTGGTGGGTTTGTGAAGTCAGTGTTGAAGTCTGTGCTCCTGCTTCTAAACTGCTATTTTTAGCAATGCTAGGATGGTAAAGCTAGCACGGGTATGTCTACCCAAGCTGCAATCACATCTTGGATTGCAGTGTAGCCATAGATTAAATAAGCACCCTTTGCTAGCAAGGTCACTGATGCTCACTTGCAGGCACCTAAAAGATGAAACAGAGCAGTAACTGTTAAGCAGCACACACCGTTACAAGTTAATAGTCTGGAGAGGAAGCGAAGAATACTGCACGTAACCGAAATGGCCAGGGAATTTAGGCAAGCAGCATGTAATTGCCAAATTGATTTTGGCCAAGAGACCATGGCTAACACCCATAATAAGTGTAAAGTGCCATGGGATCTTTAATGACCACAGTGGTTCAGAATCAATTTTACAGTTTTTTTTAAATGTTCATTTTATGTTTGTGAATAATATACTCCATAAAATGTACACAGTCAGGAAATGCCAGACGTTGCCAGCTTCCCAAAGGCAATTTCCGTGCATGAGGAGAAAGCTCACAGGCCTCGATTCTTGATCATGTTAACCTTTGTTGATATGAGGTAATCCAATATTTAATTCATTAAAATGCACCATATGCCTAAAAGGAATTCAGTGAATGCTTTACTATGCATTAAAATCCTTCTTCACTCTTTCACTGAGTATTAAGCAGAAATTGTTCCTGGACATCTGGCCCTTGTAAATTCTGGAAGACTGCAGATGCTGGCACCTTGACGGGCCTACCTTGTCTAGGAGAAACATCAACCTGCCTTGGAATAAACCCCAAGACTTCCACTTCCTTGGTGGGAAGGGGAAGTGGCAGAGATGCTCAAGGAGAGAAGTGGGGAACTGAGGTAAAAGAGCTGCCTGGTCCCACGCTCTGCAATTCTCTGAAGAACCACATGGCCCCTCTTTATATCTTCTCTGAGCTCTGGAATGGAGCCCTTAGCTAGGAATATCTTGTCTGGAGCTGCTGCCCTTTTAAGACACATCAGCTGGAGAAGAATCTTCCTTGCATTAGGAAGCATTCTTGTTAGTCTGACTGTGGATTACAGGAAGAGGAGGCCATAGCAGCCATGTAATATCTCATGTAGCATTAGCTGACTGATAGTGAAGCAGGAGACACTTCCATCTCTGAACGGAAAGCAGCATCTTACACTGGCCACACATCTCATGATTTTGACAGGGTATTTGTTCTCTAAGTGCTCCAGCCGACAGTAACCCCAGATAGCAATTTGAAACCCAGCTCTATCAGGCTCACACCAAAAGAGATTTTGTCAGCAGAAATAGAGGACAGTCAAGATAAGTATATAGAGGAAATCCAGAGAAATACACACAAAGCATCATGAGACTGGCACTAGATTGAAGAGTACCGAATATTGTTTATGTGAGTGTTTCTCAAACTTTGTGGTCTACTTCTTAGCTTTCCTACAGCCCCAACAACAACAAAACAAGAGAGAAGAGTGTAGAAAATAAATGAGGAGTAAAAAAAAATTCCTTGGTTGTCTCAGGGGAAGGAGAGAGCATAAAGGTAGGAGGGAATGGAAATGGATTAATATGGCCTTTGTTCTGTAATTATGATAATTTTGTTTGGTACTTAGGCCAAGATTTTCAAAAATATGTCACTAAAGTTAGGCTCCTAAAAGTCTATATTTAGATACCTAAAGAAATGGTCTGATTTTAAAATATTCTTGTACGCAGAATCTGAACACACCTACTCCGCTTAGATATCCAGCAGATAGAGCGGTGTTGCTCAAAGTAATCAACTTTGGCTGGTGTTGGGTTACAAATCACTTTAGTACTGAATGGAGGGGAGTGAAATGCTGTTATCAATGTTGTTGTCTTTATTGTATGAATAAAGGGGAGCAGAGCTGTGCTTAACCTGTCTCAAATGAGGGGGTCATTGTCAGCTGAAAGGACTTTGTTAAGTCAGGGGCTCGAATGCCAGATGCCTGTGAAAGTAAGAGGGGTGGGACAGGTGTCCTAGCCAGGAGGTGTGGACTCTCCCTAAGGGTCCCCTGTCTGGTTTAAACTGTTCCTTTCCACTGTTCAAAGATAGAGCTAAATAGGCTTCATTAGGAGCCTTTTGTTATATTAAGTACTCAAAAATGAGAGCTGAAATCACGGGTGGTGAGGCAGTGTTTCTGTCCAGCCTGCTGAGAGCTAAAAATCACTAAGAGACTGACGGACAGAGGTCAGCAGGAAGTGACTGATGAATGGCCAGTGAAGGTGGAGAGCAGTCAGCTGGTGGGAGGCAGTGAGGAACAGCAGCTGGCGGGGCGGCCAGGCGGCGAGGAGCAGCGGCTGGCGCAGTGGCCAGCCAGAGCAAGTGCTAAGATGGTGGAGCAAGCAAGGTATCTTCTTCTCTGTATGGGAGGTGAACTTACACAGATGCACCTCTGAACCCTGGGTCCTTACTGACCAAGGACAACCACTGTCAGTAGGGTATGGAGAGAGAGCAGAGAGAGGGGCACAGAAGAGGAACTTTTGGTAATAGAACTCAGGAACATGAGGTAGAAGACTCTGCCCCACGCACTCTGGGGTGGATGTCCTGCTCACAGTGTTAGGTTTATGAACCCTGCTTGTGGCATTTTCCCTAATTAATGTTGGGTGTCTTCCCTCCTTTCATTAAAAGTTGCTTCTCTACACACAGGCCTGGTCCCCACTAAGCCCCCACTTCGGACTAAGGTACGCAAATTCAGCTACGTTAATAACGTAGCTGAATTCGAAGTACCTTAGTCCGAACTTACCGCGGGTCCAGACGCGGCAGGAAGGCTCCCCCGTCGATGCCGCGTACTCCTCTCGGCGAGCTGGAGTACCGGCGTCGACGGCGAGCACTTCCGGGATCGATCCCAGAACATCGATTGCCTGCCGCCGGACCCTCCGGTAAGTGAAGACGTACCCTCAGACTCTGCTTGTGAGTGGGGAAGTATTACCTCCATAGGCGCCCAGGGGTGGTGTGTAATTTCCCCATGTTACTGGGTGGGGGCTCGAGCTGGTTCTGTGCTGTAGTGTTGAAAAGGAACCCTTAACTATTGAACACAGTCCTGGTGCTGCCGGCTCCACATGGCAGAAGGGTTACATTCTGACTACCCAACATCTCCCAGTGCTGACAGAACTGTAGCCAAAGAAACACAGAAAGCTGAAATCAGGATTTAGCAATTATGGATGTACTTGTAACTTTAAAAAGACTACACATATATTCTGCTAATGACCTGGGATTCCAAACAGTCTTTTGTGTTTACTTTTTTAACATATAAAATATTTCAGTTCATCTTTAACATTCTGAGCTGTTATTCTTCTGTTATATCAATGTCTATTGTATAATTCCTAATTACTGCTGACAATTAAAATAATATAGATAAGTAATGGAAATACATCTTAAATTCTTCATATCAGTATAATGTTTAAAATGCCTGTTTCCCATGCGTGGTGTGAGCTGTTGCAATGATTTGTACAAAACTAACAAAGCATATATGCCAGCAAATGCCATCCATTAGCTGATAATACTTTGCACTTCCATAGCACTTTCCATGCATGTATTACAGAGTGCTTGATAAATATTAGCAATCAATTAAGCCTCATAATATCCCTGTGACATAGGTGAGTGTTATCCCTATATTATAGATGATTTTGCAATATGAAACATATGCTCTAAAGACTATCTGCAGATCACTGGTGCTAGCAATGGTGGGACATTTTAGGGCAGAAGTTTAGTGTAGACAGAGCCCGTCAGTTGGCATATGAGACACACGTTCTAAAGATTATCTGCAGATCAAAATGAAAATGTCAATGTGTGATTCAGGGTGATCTAAGCAGGGAAGGAACTTGTGTGATCTTTTAAATGTTTCAGATGGTGAGATGGATTGCAGTTTTCTCTGGCCATTCCCCATTGCTGGGAATGGAACAAGCTGCTTTTTAATGGGTTGAGGACCCTCAGATTCATCTAATTTCAGGTGTGTTTCCAAAGTGGATGTTTTTGTTTGGATGATAACAGTCCTACAGAATAGTAGTACCCAGCCTTTAACCAAAGAATCACTTTGTTGTTTGATATGAGCCACAGAGAGCTACAAAAAAAGAAATTCAGAATGCCCTGATGTTGTGTTGCAATCTGTATGTGTCCTGGGGTTGTTGCACCAATTTATAATGATATTGTATTGCTCTCCAGGCCACTCCCCCCATTTTGACCCTTTTCTTCAGGCCACTGGAAGCGAAGCGAGTAGTGCTTACTTCTCTCCAACTCCATTGATTAATTGCTGGAACAGTTACTGAAGGATGTGATAGATTCTCTAAATCAAGACTGGATGTCTTTCTAAAAAGGGTGGGCTAGTCCAACCAGAAGTTCTGGGCTTGATGCAGGTATCATTGGGTATAACAGCCTGTCTTATGAAGGTGGTCAGACTAAGTGACCATAACAGTCCCTTTGACTTAAAATCTGTTTACTGTTGTCTGTTTAGTCAGTTATAGTGCCAGGGAATGTTAGCACTTGCGGTGTGGCTGTGAAGAGATCTGTGTCAAATGTCACTAGAAAACTCACACGAGGAAGAGGAGATCAGAGCTGTTAATTTCCAAATTTGATCTAAAATAAAAGGTTGTATTTTTTTTTTAATATTTTTTGAATATTTAAAAAGGGCATTTAGGAGAACAATCAAGCAATGCCCCACACAATACCAGCTCCTGAAATTCAGATATTTTAGTTACCTTTTCAATGTCAAGTCTTCGTTGTATCATTCATCAGGAGATCAAGCTATGAATGTGGGCTTCCCTCTCCTGGGTTACAACTTTATCATGTCCTAGCCTGAATGACCTGACCGTTTGAACATTTGGCTTAGGACAGCAGCCACGGTCATGTTCTGTTGCATGCTATTGCACATAAATTACATACAGCCCTGTATTAGTCATTCTTCCATTTTAATGACACATTTTTTGTACCCGTTCTGAATTTGTGGCAGAAATGCTGTATGATTTGGCTATGCAAAATCATAGTTAGCATGGGCATGTGTGTTAATGTTTGATAGAAGCTATCACCCCAAAGCATGCAAGAAAAGAAGAGTCTATTTAGCCTGAGTTGAGGTATTTATGCTTCTCTGAAAAAGTCGTGTCTCATTATCTGTGAGAAGCTTTCAAAATACAGAATGAAGTGGAAATGTAAGTGGAGCATTTTTGTCTCTCTTCCTGTGGCCTGCAGCCTTCTGGAAAGATTAATTACTATTTAATGTTTATATCATGGTGGTGCTTGGAGGCCAGCTGCACCGGGCCCCCCTTGTGTTAGGTGCTGTATAAATACATGGTAATGCTGGTCCCTACCCCTAAGAGATTAATTAAAGTTTCTACAGTGCGTTGTAGCGTGCTATGTAAGTGCTAACTAAAGGCCAAATATGGGGGCTGCAGAGAGTTTGTCAGTGCAGAATTTGACTCTGAGGCTCCAATTCTGCTCTCAATTACATTCCAAGAAAGTTAATCTAGTGTTGCCAGCTCTCGGTTTTACTGTGTTTCACAGCATTTCATGCTGTTCTCAAAATCCTAGCTCTGATGTATCTAAGGGCTAGTCTACACTGGCAACGCTAAAGCGTTGCTGCGGCTTTAACGTGGCTTGTGTAGTCGCGGCAGAGTGCTGGGAGAGAGCGCTCCCAGCACTCTAAAAAACCCACCTCCACGAGAGGCGTAGCTCCCAGCGCCGGTGCACTGTTTACACTGGCGCTTTACAGCGCTGCAGCTTGCTGTGCTCAGGGATGTGTTTTTTCACACCCCTGAGCGAGAAAGTTGCAGCACTGTAAATTGCCAGTGTAAACAAGCCCTAAGTCATGTATAGAGCCCCCACTTACATAGTATCTGAGTACCTCACAATCTTTAATGTATTTCTCCTCATAACCCTCTGAGGTGGGGACATTCTGATCTCCATTTTACAGACAGGGAACTGAGAGACTAATGGTATGTCTGCACTACAGGTGACACAGCTCCAATGCTGCAGTGTAGACCCTTTCTGCATTGACGGAAGGGGTTTTCCAGTAAATCCACCCTCTCAAGAGGCAGTAGCTAGGTTGATGGATGAATTCTTCCTTCGACCTAGCAGCGTCTATACCAGGGTTAGGTTGGCTTAACTGCATCTCTCGGGGGGGGGTGTGTGTGTGACTTTTTCTCCCCCTTGAGTGATGTAGCTAGGTCAGTCTTAGATTTAGGGATAGACCAGGCCTAACTGACTTGCCCAGGATCACATAGGAATCTGTGGCAGTGCAGAGAATTGAATCGAGGATGCCCAAGCCCCAAGCGAGTGCTCTAACTGCTGGGTCAACCTTCCTCTTCTGGAATGTTGTCATAAGGTGATAATCTCAGCTTTCATTTGTTTTTTTTAAGTAAGTTTCTGGCCCTCATGATTATGGAGAAAAGCTTGAAAATGTGACCAGAGTGTAACAAACCTAAAGTATTAGAAACCAAAAGCAAAATAAAAAGAACCCCAAATGTGTGTTTTGTTTTGTTTTAAATCTCATGATTTTTAAGTCACTCACATGATTTTGGAGGCCCTGACTCATGGTTTTTGAACACTTGAGGTTGGCAATACTGTGATGCCGGTGAAACAGTGGGCAGGACTGGGCCCTGAACAGTCAGTCCCTGCTTTCTCTTCACTCAGGCTAGGTCTACACTACCCGCCTGAATCGGCGGGTAGAAATCGACCTCTCGGGGATCGATTTATCGCGTCCCGTTGGGACGCGACAATCGATCCCCAAATCGGCGCTCTTACTCCACCAGCGGAGGTGGGAGTAAGCGCCGCCGACAGAAAGCCGCAGAAGTCGATTTTGCCGCCGTCCTCACAGCGGGGTAAGTCGGCTGCGATACGTTTAATTCAGCTACGCTATTCACGTAGCTGAATTTGCGTATCTTAAATCGACTCCCCCCTGTAGTGTAGATGTACCCTCAGTCTTTTGCTAGAAATTGCTATTTCAGTTTGAGATGCAGCATGTTAGTGCTGGGTGAGGCAGATGAGCCTACTGCTCTCTGAATGCGCCTGCTTGCTATAGATATCTAAAGAGAAACATTTGACTGTCAGTTGGCCTGCAGGTGAGAGTATGGGGGAGGTGACTTTTCCTGAGGCCTCGTGGATCACTGTATATACTGGCACTCCAAGAGCTGCCTGAGGCTCAGATGTTTAGTCTCTGGGAATGATTAGGAGGTCTTGACGAAGAATTGTGACATGCTGTTGCTGAGACTCACAGGAAGAAATGACAAAAACCCCAAATGATTGGGGATTCTGTGCCTTTGTAACATTTTGATTTTATTAATGAAAATTGTGTGCACATATGTTATTCGGTGGCCAGTCTGCCACATCCAGTGTTTGAGCCGCTTGTAACATGCATCTAAATGAATCCATTCTTCTGCCTTCACCTTCTATGCCTTCAAATGCAAGAATTCTTTCAGGAAGTGGGCAAGGGCATTGAACTATGCTGGATCTGGGGAGGATTATGCGAACCATTCATCAGTTTCAGCTGATGGAGTTTGCTCACATCCTGAGTTTTGCCTACTGTTTCAGCTTCAAATGAACCCATCAAAGCAGGCGTGGGGGAAGTAGTGGCAGAGGAGTCTGTAATCACTAGATACACTACTCTCAGAACCTAGAATACAGCCCGGGATTCCTGAGTCTCGCCATTCTTCTGCTCTCAGCAAATCACTGTGAATCCCACTGGCAAAATGTGGGGCTCATTTCCCTCTAGTGGCTGGCCCACACATAGGATGGCATCCCACCTCTGCAATAATTCCTCTATTAGCTCAAGTGGCAAAGGTCTGTGCAGTGGATCTAAAGGTTCCAACCCTGATGATGATCCATGGGGCTGGTAATATAGTTCCACATGATGGAATTTCTCTTTTCAGTTTGCTTTTTTGAAAACCTAGGAAATGACACAACCTCCCCCAAGTCCCTACATTAAAAGAATGTTAAAGTTGCAAAGTTAAGCACTCAGAAGTTAGGAAATGTCAGAATCAAGGATATCTGTGCAACCTTAGTTAGGCTCCCATTGCATGTACATTATGATGTAGTTTTTAATTACATGATCACATGCCATTCTACACTGGACCCCAGTCTCATTCGGTGCACAGAACATACATAGAACATAAGAATGGCCATATTGGGTCTGACCAAAGGTCCATGTAGCCCAGTACCCTGTCTTCCAACAGTGGCCAATGCCAGGTGTTTCAGAGGGAATGAACAGAACAGGTAATCATCAAGTGATCCATTCCCTGTCACCCATTCCCAGCATCTGGCAAACAATAGGGTAGGGACACTTCAGAGCATAGTTTTGCATCCCGTCCATTCTGGCTAATAGCCATTGATGGACCTATCTTCCATTAACTTATCTAGTGCTTTTTTGTACCCTGTTATAGTCTTGGCCTTCACAACATCTTCTAGCAAAGAGTTCCACAGGCTGACTGTGTGTTATGTGAGGAAATACTTCCTTTTGTTTGTTTTAAACCTGCTGCCTATTAATTTCATTTGGTGATCCCTAGTTCTTGTGTTAAGAGAAGGAGTAACTAATGCTTCCTTATTTACTTTCTCCACACCAGTCATGATTTTATAGACCTCAATCATATCTCACCTTTGTCTCTTTTCCAAGCTGAAAAGTCCCAGTCTTATTAATCTCTCCTCATATGGAAGCTGTTCCATACCCCTAATCATTTTTGTTGCCCTTTTCTGTACCTTTTCCATTTCCAATATATCTTTTTTGAGATGGGGTGACCAGATCTGCATGCAGTATTCAAGCTGTGGGCATACCTTGGATTTATATAGAAGCAATATGATTTTTTCTGTTTTATTATCTATCCCTTTCCTAATAATTCCCTAATGATCTCCATCGACAGGATGAATATAGCTCAGGGAATGAATGACGGTGTGAGTGCTTCTGAGTCTTTGACTTTGCAACTTTATCATTCTTTTAATGTAGTGTTTTGTATGTAACTATATAAGAGCATAGGGAAGTCCTTGGTCATGTCTGGTCCATGCTTTTGTTTACTGGAAGGATCCACTTTCCATCCTTCAGAGCCAGAGAGGATAGTAATTTTTCTTGACTTTTTGCTCCAGTAGTTCTATATTTTTGGAATAAGAAATTAGGTCTTATTCTTCTTGGACTTTGAAGGGACAGAGGATGCCAAGAAATTTCCAAGCCCCAGATACAGAGACTATAGGAACAAGTCAGAAACCAAGCCAAAAGCTTCTCTTTTGGGCAATGACAGCTGCTGTTTCCTGCAGCATTAGCAGACTCTTTTGTATAGGCTATTCTGAGAATGCGTCCACCTCCTATGACATACAGGGTCCAGATTCCATGCATGAGTTGCACTGACTGCAAAAGGTTTTTTATTTTTCCCTTTGCCAAGATTAAGATGCACGCTGAAGTTCTTCCTCAATTAGCCCTCTTTCAGGGGCCAGCACATGACTATAGGCTCCTCCTTTCTCATAAAGGACATGCAGGGCATACTCCAATCCTGCTCTATAGAGGCTTAAAGGAAATACAGAAGTTATTCATGAAGGGAAAAATTTTAAAAAATCCTATTTTAAAAAGTGACATGTAGAGGCCTAAATCTCATTGAAAATTTTTGGGACTTAGGGTCCTAAGTGCTTGTCACTTTTGAAAATGGGACTTAGGTTCCAAAATCACAGAGGTGCTTTGGAAAATATACCCGTACAGGTTATTTATCTAGAACAGAGCCATAACTATCCAGTGACTAGGGTTATCGGTGCATTCAAGGTTGAATATGCATCTCTGTGGGCTTGCCTACGCTTGAAATGCTACAGTGGCACTACTGCGCCACTGAGTGCTTCAGCATACAAAGTACCAATGCGGATAGGGGCGGTTCTCCTGTTGGCGTAGGTAATCCACCTCCCTGAGAGGCAGTAGCTAGGTCAACAGAAGAATTTTTCCACCAGCCTAGTGCTGTCTACACTGGTGGTTAGGTTATCTTAACTACGCCGCTCAGGGAGCGTGGATTTTTCACACCCCTGAGCAATGTAGTTAAGCCAACTTAATTTTCTATAGCTAGTTCTTCTGTTTGGATCAGATACACATCTCAAAGCTCATGTAAATAATCTATAATAAAATTATGAGTTATCCCATTAAAATAAAATCACTTGGCCTGGCCTCAGATTCATTTGTAAGCTGTCTGCTTGCACATGCAGCCTGGAATTTTTTTTAGTGATTTTTTTTCTGCTTTTTACAAATGTAAAATATTTTTTAAGTGCCAGGAACACTTAATGCAATGGAAAATCGCATATTTTATCTGACTAATACTGAAAACCTTTTGATTCAAAAGGTCACAGGAAAGAAACATGATGCAAAGCACTTTTCACAGATTCTTCAATGTGCACTTGCAGTTTAATTTTCAAGGCTCTCTATTGTTATGCTGCTTTCTAAGTACCGTTTTCCTATTGCCTTTTCTCTTAGCCCGTTCCACTACCTCCCTGTCTTCTTCCCCCCTCTCCCCACAGCTACATGACAGCCTTCAATTCACTTAAGTTGAAATGACAACATAATAGAGCTGCTGATGGTCAGGTTTCAGAAAACAATGAAGCACGTTGATGAGAAACAATCACCAAAACATAAGCACTTATAGAAGCCAGAGATAAGAGTCTCATTTTCTTGGCAGCCCACATAGATGTTCTGTAATGACTGATGATATGACTGTTATCTTGACACCATACTCTCCCATGTTTAAACTGTTTATGGGAAACAAACATCAAGTGAGAAACAGATTGCCAGAGACTAAGTAAATCACTATAAAGGAGAACGAGTCAAGTACTGCCAGCTTTACCCACATTGTCATTGTTATGATGTAACACATTCCTCATGACTGATATTGTATCCAAATTTGGGCACAAAACCTTCTCTTGATCAGTTGGCTGAAATTCCCTGCCCTGTAACAACTGTACACACACACACACACACACACACACACACCCTCAGTACAAAGTGAAACACTAGAATAATGGAGTATTAAAAAGGTGGGCAGTGATTATACAAACTGTAAATTTTATCCCCTGCCCTGTCCAATAAACTGTTATAATCTTCTAAGCTCCGCTCATAATGATTAATAAACATTTGGTGTGCTAAACATATGGAAAAATCATCCCATCTGGACCATTTAAAATTGGGACATAGACTTTATCTTTGTTTATTTCATCCTTAGCTAAAAGGCTTATTATGAATTGCAATAATCCAAGAAGCCAACCATGGAAGACAGACAAGCTCTTTAGATAAAACCAAAAAGGCAAGTTTTCTAACCGAGTACCAGATGTATTTTTGGGTTTTGCCCTTGTACATATTTAGCTGAGCTTTTCAAGTGGTGAAGATTTGCATGTTTGTTTTGCAATACTAATGAATATGTTTTAGATTTACATTTTAGAAAATGGAAACTTTTATCTTCTTGGGGCTTTGTAACTTAATGATTTCCAGAAGATAGTTTGGTATCCTCTTTTAACCCTTCACTATGGAAAACATATCACTTTCTGAGGCACAGCTATATAGGGCAGCCATGGTGAACTAAACCCAGGCAATATATGTAACTCTGTCTATTGTTTATTGCTGGCATTGCATGAGATTTTTTTCCTTAATTTTCAGTCTAGTGAAACCATATGTAAATGGCAAATTATTTTTAAACTAGCTTTAATGTGATTCTTGGGGAAAGCTTTACTGGACAGATGATCCTTTAACCAGATAAATAAAGAGAATTCTTTTGGGGGGGGGGGGGAATGATTTTTAGACATTATCTACTACTACTGATTCAGTTTCTTCCAACATAAAGATTATTTTGGTGCAGTAAGGAAAATGTACTTTCTAGAATTACTAAATTCTTCCTGTTGCTAAAATGAACAGTCACAATTTCACAACATAGATCTTTCTCCCTTTGATTTTCTTTTGAGATGTTACAAGAAGAAATAATTAATGAATAAAACATAATTTTTCAAAGGCTTCCTCTCTCAGGCAATTTTTATTTGACAAGAGCCCTATCAGAAATGAAAAATTCTTCCTTAAGGAACAACAGAACATTTTAATATAAGAGATAACTATAGCTTTGAACTTTGCGTGGTTGACAAATCAGTCCGAAACAGCTTGTCTTCCAAATTCTTCCAGTAGTTTATGATAGCAAACTAAATATGCCCTTAAAAGCAAATGCTCTTCTTTGTACTTAGGCCATGAAATTTGCTAAAGGCCTAGGTTTCTGGGACACTTAAGTAAAGGTGTAGTGCCACAAAAAGTGTAACACAGGAAGATTTTTGTTGTAATTCTGCAGCGATCAGTTGGAACAAGGTTAAATACCAGTGCGTAGAGATTTTGAGGTTGGGGATATCTACTGAGTATCCAAGGCCTTGCTGGCCATTTCCTCATGCATCTGGAATAAATGCATGTAAAATTAGATATGCAGTTGCATTCATTTTTGTGTAGAGCTTCTGGGGTCCAATTGTTATCCCATCTAGTTCATGGAGTGCATTTGACAAAGAAAGGAGCATGTTATTTCTGTCTAAACAAGGAAAGTAAGGTAGCAGAGGAAGGTGCTATGTTATCCTAGGACAGCAAGGACGCGCACAATATGTGTGCTTTAGAACAGTGGCTCTCAACCTTTCCAGACTACTGTACCTCTTTCAGGAGTCTGATTTGTCCTGTGTACCCCCAAGTTTCACCTCACTTAAAAACTACCTGCTTACAAAATCAGACATAAAAAAAGTATCACAGCACACTGTTACTGAAAAATTGCTTTCTTTCTCATTTTTTCCATGTAACTATAAAATAAATCAATTGGAATATAAATATTGTACTTACATTTCCGTGGATAGTATATAGAGCAGAATAAACAAGTCATTGTGTCTATATGAAATTTTAGTTTGTACTGACTTTGCTAGTGCTTTTTATGTAGCCTGTTGTAAAACTAGGCAAATATCTAGATGAGTTGATGTACCCCCTGGAAGACCTCTTTGTACCCCCAGGGTACGTGTACCCCTGGTTGAGAACCACTGGTTTAGAAATGGGTATGACCAATGTTCAATCCCTTAGTATAATGCTCTCCAAAAGCAGAATAAACAAGGGAAAAAAGTAAAGCTGTTCGAGGATATTTTAACCTTTGCCAATTCACTCATAGAGTAACAGTTTTGCATTCCATAAACTTCAATGAGAGCTCAGCCGGTGTCATTGTCATTCTGTGTAACTAAAAGTATTGGGCAAAATCCTGTATTTATGCAAAACTCCCCCTGAAGTCAATAGTAAATCAGTGAGCAGTTTACTTGAGTAAAGGCTCAAGGATATTATTGTATGTAATAGCCATTTTTGATAATATTTTTAATATCGTTTTGCTACATCGAATTACAGTTCATCGTGCACTTTGCAACCCTGATTTCTTGAGATCATGTTGGATGGAAACTTGGCATCAGAACTGCAAGCCTGGATTTTATTTTAGGTTTTTAAAGAAAAATATTATAATCCTTCAATCCCTTCCTGATTTATAGGGCTGCAAATCCCATATATTTTATAGAGTTCCATACACTTTCCCGCCTCCCTCCAAACTTCAGACTCAATATGGAAAGTTAATGGGTATTTTTTTAAGTATAGAAGCTGATTTTCATTTAGCATTTTGTAGGTTCCAACATTACCAGTTGCATCCAAGGTCTGGTAAGTATGAGGTATTGTACATATTTCAGGGGTGTGTCCTACCACAAAAGGTGAGAGGTGCTGAGCACTCACAATTTCAATTCCTTAATATTCTGGGGCTTGACCTTGTCATGGACAAAAATTAAAAGGCAGGGATGATGTAAAGATTTAAATCAAGACTGGCCCTTTCCCTAACCACTATGCTCTAGTTCAAACAGGAATTAATTCAGGGAAGTCCTTTGGCCTGTGTTATGCAGCAGGACTGATTAGATGATCACAGTGGGCCCTTCTGGTCTTATAATTTATGTAAGGTAGGGTTACCATACTTCAGGTTCCCAAAAAGAGGACACTGCTGGATGGGGAGGGGGAGCAGGGGTACAGTGTACTAGGAGAGGGCATTTGGGGTGGTACTAGAGGGGTATGTGTACTGGGAGGGGTATTTGGGGTGGTGCAAGAGGGGTGTGTATACTGGGAGGGGTATTGGGGGTCCTGGAGGGGGTATCTGTGGCCTCACTCTTGAGGTGGGGGACAGTGTTGCTCCCTGTCATGGTGGCACAGTGGCTGATGCAGGCCTGGGACGCAGCGCCAGCCCATCAGTCAGCATCTTTCTGTGGCTGCGGGTCTCTTCCCCTCCCCAAGGCTGGGAGCCGGGGCTTGGGTGGGCAGGACCAATCAGCTGCGGCCAAAGGGGAGGGACAAATCAGTTGTGGATGCGGGGGAGGGACCAACTGAGGCTCTTTCTGAGCTGCAACGTCTGCTTCACGAAAATCCCGGACATGCCTCTTATCTGAAAAATCTGCCCAGACAGAGGGTAGAGGATCAAAAAAGAGGCAATGGCTGGGAAAACCCAGATGTATGATAACCCTAATGAAAGGAGGAGGCAGAGGGAGAGAGATGTGCCTCAGCAAGTTACAGGCCTGTTCTTTCTCCCACTTACCATCAGCTGCCTTATTTGTGTATTTGCACTTCCTGCTGCCAATGTGGTGGAGTAACTATTTTTTAAAGCATATGGCTAATGTGCACCAAAATTTTACTCCCAGGAGAAATGGTGGCAGGATTTAGGTCTCCTCCTTTTGTGCACTAGTTGAGGTGCACCTAAGTTCTGAGCACGCCTTCTGGCACTATATAGGCTGATGGAGGATCACCCCCTCTAATGTTTCACCAGAGAAGGACCTGACCCATTGATAATAAGTTACAGGCTTATAACACTGCCCTGCTGGCTGTATGTCATGTCGATGCCTCTTCCCAAATCTCACACTGGGTGGGGGAAAGTTAATTTTTGCTCTGGCTTAAGACCTCTTTTTTTTTTGGGAAGAAATGCATTGAAATGGCACCAGAAAATCCATTTTTCTTTCTATGCATTATTTTGCAGTATTAATGCAGATTACTTTTACTGTTCAAAGTGCCATTAAATGGAATGGAATTCTTGCAGAAGTAATTCCCATGGGGTTTTGTGAAGTCAAGATAATACACATTCAACTGGTGTTATTTTGCATATGATTGCATAGAACAATATGGAGTGTTTTTTTATCTGCAACTTATCTCACAGAGAGCTTTAGAAGAACCTAAATCTCATTTATGGGACCCCTAGAGTCTGGGAAGCACACATTAAGCTGCAATATTAAACATAACATCATAACAACACAGCACAATATGATGCACAAATAACACAATAAATGATTAATATACCAACTCTCTAAAACTCATTCACTGTGAATACTCCCTACAATTCAAACATGTTGGTAGGGCCCCTTCAGGTGACTAAACAATAGCTTTCTGAAACTATTCCCTGCCAGCATTTATTTACAAGAATCTGGTAATCTATGAATAGGGATTTTTTTCTCATCTGTTGGGCAGGGATGGTGTCCCTAGCCTTTGTTTGCCAGAAGCTGGGAATGGGTGTCAGGGGATGGATCACTTGATGATTGCCTGTTCTGTTCATTCCCTCTGGGACACCTGGCATTGGCCACTGTTGGAAGACAGGTTACTGGACTAGATGGACCTTTGGTCTGACCCAGTATGGCCGTTCCTATGAGGGCCAAACAAGTAAGATTATGGGTAAAGTTTTCAGTAGCATCTAAGTGACTGAGGCGTCTAAGTCTCATTTTCAGAAGTGACCTATACCCTAGATGCACAAAAGGACTTAGGAATTGAAATGCTCAGCATTTTGGCACCTAACTTTAGGTGCCTAGAAAAATCACAGGAACAACACTGAGATCCGCAAAGCCTGAGTTAGGTGCCCAGCTCCCCATACAATGAATAGGCGGGGATAGGCGCCTCAGAGTGCGAGCTACAAAGTACAATCAAGCATACAGGCCAGAGAGGCCAGGACTGAGACTCTCAGGCCCAAGGAAGAGGTCTGTGTCACCCCTGAGTCCCAGGAGAGACTATAAGCCAGAGTGGCCAGGACTGAGAGCATAGGTCCCAAAGAGGAAGGCTGCCAACCCCCTGAGACCAAGGGGAGCGACTTTACTTTGTTTCTTTGTATGTAATAAAGTAGAAGCCCAGCAGGGGGATTTTGTCTTACAGCCTTTTGATGGTGTGGAGTTCTTAAAGGGCCCAGAGAGAAGGAAAACTGAAACAGGAAGGGTCTGCAATACCACAGTTGGTCAGGAGGGGCCACTATAGGGCAAGCACAACCTGTGACAAGGCTCCTAAATCACATTTGAAAATGGGAAACTCTTCAGCAATAATCCCCAGTAACCAACAGATTGGTGGAAAACAGGATGGGTTCATAAACAATTTCTGAGCAGAAGAAAAGGATAAAATAATTAGATAATTTATTCTTAACAAATAATTAGACTGGCTCTATCAAGGCCATGAATAATGGAACTTTTAAATGTTCTCTGTTGCAGAAGCAAGTTTACTTTTTCTGTATGGGCCTGATCCAAAGCCAATTGAAGTCTATTGGAGCCTTTCCATTGACTTCAGTGGACTCAGGATAAAGCCCTCTGCTTTACTGCTTTGCACCTTGTTCTGTCCTTTGTACCTGTGCGAAGTGGGGTATCAAACACTACCAAATTAAATGAATAGTGTTTGACATTCACTTTACATGGGTTCAGGCGACTACACAAGGCGCAGAATCAGGCCCCAGATACAGTTGATTGTAATCAACGAGTTAAGTGTTCTGTGATGCTTTCGATTACATGGTTCTATTCAAAATGAAACTACATTGTGGTAGCAAAAAACCCCTAACGTGTGTGGGAATCCTACTTTCTTCTGTGAGCAGGAGTGTTTTTTTTATCTCCCTCTCTTTTAACTCTGCAGAGTTGCATTGAAATGAATGGGATGCTAGCACTGAGCATTTCAATGGGACTTCACGTAATAAAACTGAAGGTTAGTAATATTACCTGTTATAGGTCTCTGGGATGGATGAAAAAAAAAGGAAGTTCTTGCCAAGCACTGCAGAACTTTAAGCAATGTCTGTGCAGCATCTCCACAGCAACACACATATACATTCCATGCATCAATTGTTTGGGAATTAATTGCACTCCAACTTTCAGTTCAGAGCTAGATGCCAGCTAAGTGTCCAGTTAATCTGACTCACTGAATTGCTGGAAGGACTGGTAGGGTTAAACAGGGATAATCTGAGTAGGTTGATAAAGGGCTGTTCAGATGCAGATGTTCCGTCTCCCAGCATTTGGTCCACAAGCTGGAGGCCTGTGCTGAACTTAATCTGTTTAAGAGACTAAAGAGGAGACTCTGGAAAGTCTCCCAAAGCCCCAAAAGACACCCAGTGTGCTCATTGTCTCTGCAAGAGTTGGAAAGATTTCTTTTAGGTTAGGTTTAGATGGATAAACATTATTTAAAAGTGATTTTCTTGTATGTATCTTAGTAGAAGGATACGCCAGTGGTAGGACACTAGTCTAGGACTTTGGAGACCCAGTTCAAAATCCTGCTCTGTCACAGAATTTGTGTGTGACCTTGGGCAAGTCACTTAGGCTCAGATTTTTAAAGCAGTGTTTGGCCTAAGTGATTTAGTTGGCTAAATCCCAGTTTATTGACATTTAATGAGACTTAGTCTCTATTAGCCAAGCTTTTAAAGGTATTTAGGGGCCTTACTCCCATTGACCTTTGAAAGTCACTAAGTCATCTAAATCACTTGAAGTCAGACTTTAAAGGTATTTAGGTATTGCTGTGCTCAGCATTGGAACACCTAACTGATTTAGGAGCAAAAGTCTCATTTTCAAAAGTGACTTAGGCACTTGGGAGCCAAAATCCCAGTGGCAGGTTTGAAAATATGATTGTGACGGGCCTTGCATGTCGAGCTGGGCCACCCCCATTGTCCCCATACGGGGTTGGTACACATTGTCACCCAGTCGTCAGGACTCCCTGTTAAGTGGGTGATTGTGACCAAGTGGGTTCCGATCCCCTCATGGGATCACATAAACGAATAATCTGTAGCCCATGGGCAGGCAAACCAAACAGTCTAGAGCCCTGAAGTCTCCTGGCTAGGGCAGGCAGTAGCACTTGAGGTGTGGTAGGGGAACCCCGCCCCACTCTCTCCACCAGGTTCCAACCCAGGGCCCTATGAAGCCAGAGATTTCCCTGTCAGCGTTTCGGGTATCTACTTCTACGACCTCCCCTGGGTCACTTCCTACCACTAGTTGCGTCCTGGACGTCTTCTCAGCTGGTGGCAGCTTGGCTTTCCCGTCAGTCTCTGCAGTCAGCAAGTTGTTGATGGCGTAGTCTGGGGCCTACCGGCTCCATCTCCTGGAGTGTCGCAGGTACTTCTGCAGGAGCCTGCAATACACGTCCTGCTTCCTCCGCCTCAACTGAGCTGGGCTGCCTCCTTTTATCTGTCTCTTCCACCTGGAGTATATGCAGCAGGGGAAGGGGGCATGGCCTCCTGGGCCCACAGTGATTGGTCCACCCCCGTTGGCCCCGTGCAGGGTTGATACATCCCGTCACAGCAATTTATGTTGCTAAATCAGTTAGGTGTACTGCTGAATGCAGTAACGCCTAAATATCTTTAAATATCTGGGCCTAAGGCCTTGCAACGCTGAATGGAACAGCACCTAAATACCTTTAAAAATCTGGGGCTTAGTGTCTCTGTGCCTTGATACCTTATCTGTAAAATGGGGATAATAGTACTTCCATACTTCAAAGGGAAGTACATTAAAAAGAATGTGAGGTGCTAGCAGTAATGGGAGCCAAACTAGACGTTTTCAAAATTCTACAAATTGTCTCCAGGATATTTGTGATTACATGCTCACCTCTTGACCATAAGGCCGGTCACTTCTTGACCATAAGGCACCACACCAGGACTTGGGCTTCTTCTCAGAAATGCTACTATCAAGTTGCACTAGGTGGATACTTACTACTATGATGATAATGGGGTGGGGGTCATTTAAGTAGCTGAGGTAGATAGATAGAGCCTGAGGAACATTCAGCAATATTCCTGCATGACTGGAACCTGTGGAAGCTAGAAGGCTGAGACTATTATCAAAGGAAACAGCCAAGGATGAGAGATGGGACCTCAGCTGTGATGTAGCAGGCAAGTGCCTGCTTTGTCTTGTTAGCAATGAGGTTCAGAAAATTAGCTAATATCCCAACATTGGTATCAGAAAAATCAATCCTGTGCCACATAGTGAACTATCCCAACGTCTGGTTTGTGTATGTGATGACTGTGAGCACAAGTTATATTGGCCAAAGGAATGAAAAACACAGTAAATCCTAATACAGATTTTTTTGGAGACCCCCTTGACCCTACCCCAGAAACAATATGGATAATGACAGCCGCTGAAGGCAATAAACTTTGTATGTGATAAGACTATTTAAACCATCCAAATGGTGTTTTATGCACACCAGAAAGAACAATCAATCAATGCACTCAAAGCTCAAGGTCAGAGAAATAATGGTTGTCAAAATATGCCCCTGTTTTTTCTAATTCACATATATTAGAAGATGTTTCCTAAGCTGGCTGGCCCATTTCTAGACATGAACATTAAACAAAGGAGATGCCAGAAGAGGATGGAGAAATCAGGAAAGAAAAAAAAGTGAAGTATTGATCAGAGAAAGCATTTCCCCATAACACTTACAATTAAACAGACTATGTCAAAACAAAGTAAAAATGCAAGTGAGATAAGGGGCCTTTGAATACGTGCTGTGAACAGAATGTTTGTGCTGTGAGCGGATAGGATTTTCAGAATGTATCTCCTACCAAGAGAATCAAACGGCTCTTAAATGGCTGATCAGCAGAATCAGTGTGAATGTCAAAGTCATCAAGAATAAGAAGCCTTGAGAGTCTCGTAAGTCAAAAGGCCGATCGTAAAATCCCTTTGAACTGTAATAAGCAGGATGCAAATGCAGAGATGTGGTGGGTGAGATATGATCGTTCTTAAGGGTGCCAAAAATCAGCATTGTTGCTGCATTCAGGAGCACATTTTGTGAGAGAAGGTGAGGGTGGCTCAGGGGCAAAAAAGCCCAAACAAAACCAAATAACCTACAAACCCCCAAACTTTGGAAATCCACGAGGAACAGATGGGACAATAAAAACATATGCAAGAATTTCCAGATCTGTAGCAGTTGGGAAGGAATGAATCCATTCTTTGCAAGTGACACCAAGCTGGTTTGAGAGCTATTTTTAATTCATTTATCAAAAAATCTGAGTCCAAGGAATGTCCTCACTGATAGAAACTGAGGTATCACAGAGCTTTATGAAGAAGCCAGTTAGATGGTTTTTGGTTAAGTAGCTAAGAGTTCAAAGTTTAATTTCAGTTTAGTCTTCCGTGTAGGAACACAATATGAGTGTGTGTGGCAGGAAACAGAAACATTCATGTGTCTTTAAAAATCAGATTAAACTAATTTGGGACCACAAACCTTAAAATGACTTAAGCATAATCATATGGTCATTGCATGGTGTCACTACGGGACAAGTTAAGGTTGGTTGTGTCCCTGAACTGTGTATTTCCATACCTTAGCATGTTCCAGTTTCTTTTAAGTATAACCTTAACTCAGAACTTCCTGGGTTTATAATTCTTGGTTTGGGGATAATTGTAACATGCCTACATTACTGACATGTGCTATCACCTGTAACTGCATCTTAACACAAGTTTTGTCTGAGTATTATATATTGCAGATGGGTAGTTCTGTGTTCAGTTTTAACTCTATTACAATCTTCCTGTGTCACCTTGGGTAAGTTTCTTACCTCTCTGTGCCTCAGGTCAGTCTCTGTGAAATGGAGATAATACTTTGTCTGGCTTGTCTATTTATGTTGTAAACTTTTGGAGGCAGAGAGTTTCTTACTATTTATATCTAGTGCCAATCACCCAATCTTGGTTGGGACTCCAGTGGATTACAATAATAAAAATAATTAATCACTCTTCATTATTTTATTTGTCAAAACCAGGAAGATTCTTGATAATTTTAAAACAAAGGAGAAAAGCTTACGTTAGACCCTACTTCCTCCTTCGCCACTGACAAGTAGGGCAGTCCAGTTCTTCCATTTACTATGGTCACTCACTAGTTGTGGTACTTCTTCCCAGGTAATGCCAGTGCATTCAATATCCTCTCTCACTGTCTTCAGCCAGTTCTTCCTTGGATTTCCTTGCTTTCTCTTTCCTCCCTCTGGTACCCAATTCAATGCTTGTTTAACATGTTTTGCATTTTCCATATGGTGCACATGTCCCAACCACCTAAGCCTTCTTTCTTTGATATTTTTCTAACATGTCCTGCTCTGCCAGCTCCCTTACTCTTGCATTTGTTGTTTTGTTTTTTCCATGAAATGTGGAGTATCCTCCTAAGCCAGGAGTAGGTTCCAGTCTCTGTTTGTTAGCCACTGTCATCAGCCAAGTCTCTGCTTCACACAGTAACATGCTCAGTACGTCACATGATATTATCTGAGCTTTAGTTTGAAGTGGAGACCTCAATTGGACCAGATGGTGTTCATCCTTCCAAAAGTGGTGCTTTTCCTAATCTGATATGAATATCTTTATCTCAGCCATCTTTAAATGTCATCACACGCTCCAGATAGCAGAACTCTATCTGTTTGACTTCTTTTCCATCCACGTACACCTTTGCATCTGTTGTCTAGTTTCCTACCTTTATTACCTTGTTTTTTTCTGAAGTACTTTTGATCCATTTTTTGCTGCTTCCTGTTCTATCCCTGATTCCATTCCACGTCGTACTTAGTAAAGCAAGATCATTGGAAAAATCAAGGTCATGTAACTCCTCTCCACTGATCCATTTTACACTGCCCAGGATGCCTTCGTTGCCTGTTTCATCACCTAGTCTATGGCTGATGCAAAGAGGATTAGTGATAACACACCCTTGTGCAACTCCAGTCACAATATTGAACCATTCACCCAGGCCTGTATTTGATCCTACTGTGCATCTACTTCCATCATGTAAACTCCTTATTATGTTGATCAGTTTATCTGGTATCCCAAAGCTTCTAGCAATATTTTACATGGTCTCTCTGTGGACAGGATGGTATGCTTTCTTAAAGTTGATAAAGTTGATTAAGATGAGTTTTTGCCCAGCAGTAGTTTTTTTTTTTTTTTTTTTTTGAAGATCTGTCAAACAGTGAATATCCATTCACAACATGGCCTACCTGGTTGGAACCCAGCCTGTTCTCGTAATATTTCATCTACTGGTTACTGAATAGAACACATAGAAATGAGAAGAGACTAGGTAAAGTTTTCAAAAAGCACCTAGGTAACTTAGTACACTGAATCCTATTTTCAAAAGTGAATTAGACACTTATAGGAATGAAAATCAATGGGACTAAGGTCTTGTCTACATAGGAAAGCTGTTGCAAAATAAGTCAGCTATAGCTCACTGATTTCCCATGTGGACACACTTACTCTGCACTAAGAGTGCTGTCGTGAAATTTAGCTTAATCCACTTTCAAAATGGATTAGATCAAATTTGGAAACAGCATTCTTAATGTGGAATAAGAGAGTCCACAAGGGGAGTATGACGGGGTGGGCTAGGCCCTGAGGCCTATTGGAGGCCTTGTGGCCCTGCCACATCCCGCCCAGAAAAGGGAAGTAGAGAGGTCCTCCAAACTGCCTAAAGCGGCTATGTGGGAAACAGCCAGTCAGGGCCCAGCAGGTCAGTTTAAGAAGAGCTGCAGGGCCAGAGCGAGTTCAGTTCCTTGCTAGAGCTGGAGGAGAGTGGATGGTGCTCCAGGCTGGCTGCTGGGACTCCACAAGGACAAGGCCCTGAGGTAAGGGTGAAGAATGTGCTGGGGCCATGGAGAAGTGGCCCAGGGAATTGTAGCAGCAACACAGCACTTTATTTAAAGGGACATTGTGGAGGGACGCTATCTATAGGGTCCCTGGGCTGGGACCCAGACTAGAGGGTGAGCCCAGGTCTTCTCCCCCCTCCCACCCCCCTCCAGCTATTGGGAAAGTAGCCTGGATTTTGAGGTTCCCCTGAAGGGGAACTGAACTGTAGTGGCCCAGCTAAAGAGGGCGAAGACACCGCCTCCAGAGAAGGAGCCCTGGAGCACTGCTCTGTTGCAGAGCAAGGACAAACTAAGAGAGACATTACAGAAGGCACTGAGAGAGGCCCCTGTTGGATTTGTACCCCGGAAGGGTTTGCGTTCCTTTTATCTCACAGACAGATTGCTTATGACTTGGCTGGAGGGCGGAGTCACTGAAGACCAACCACAACCGGGGGGGCACATGCACTTGGGCAGGAGGTGCTCATGAGAGGTGAGTGCAACCCTGTTACAAGGAGCTAGTGCTGAATTCCACAATAGTTGTTCTGGGCTATTTCCCTCTGTGGGCAAGATCTTAGGCCCCCTAAGTGCCTAAATCACTTCTGAAAATAACAGGCTCCTAAGTCATGTAGATGCTTCTGAAAATGTCACCCTCAATCTCTTCTCATGGAGTTTATAATCTAGTTCAAATACAGACAAAACAGATCAGTCACATACCTAGTGTACCTGTAGGAGATGGAGGTTGTGATGGAACCTGTCAGTAAAACTTTTTGAAAGGCTTAGCGGAGCTGTTGCTTCTCTTCTGGATGTGCACTGTACCTAGGGCTCTCACTTTCAGCATATACTATCAAGGCTGTAATATTGCAGTACACTGTATATACTGTATATATTGTAACATTGCAGTACAGTGCATATGAATGACAATATTATACTAGTGGCCTATTGTACCTACCTACCTCTGACACAGAGCAAAGAAGTCCTGACACCATTCTGTATGGTTAATAACAGATCAACATATTTTAAAACAACATAGGAACAGCATACTCTAAATATTAACAGTTTGCCAGCAACTAATCCCTTCAGAGCCTTTATTTGGTCATCTCTGATGTTGTGAGGTCCTGATAACTTTCCCTTTAAAGTCACTAACACCCCAATCTTTGTGTGGCTCCTCCCAGGAGATCCCTGGTCTGGTCTGTCTTCCGCTTCCTGACGAACCCTGGAGTGTCCCTTTATTCAGGATTGCTTCAGCTGTAGTCCAGTTTCATATTCCGGGGTTGATCCCAATTCTCTGGTTCCTTGCAGGTGAGCACCTGCCTGGTCTTTATCCTTTTAGAGCTGTTCCAAATATGGCTTCTTCTTTCCTGGGATAAACTGACCTAGCTATCCTTAGCATACTTCTCGTCTGGTCTCGCCATTCCATGTGACCCTAATCTGTTCCTGGTCCTATCATACTGAACAACCTTAGGACATTGCCCTCTGCACCACTCCAAGCATACTACATTCAACAGGGATGATGTAGCTGCCATTATCCAGAATGAAACTCATGGGTGCAGGGGATACAATGCTATGGTTTTAGAACTTCCTCTCAGAAGAAATCAGGAGGAATTCATATCCTGTCTCATTAAGAGCGCATTATGAGAGACTCCTTTTAGTACAGGTCTTCTCTCCATGAGGCAGCAAGTACTAACCCCAAGATTTCTTCCTCCCATAGATATTTGTCTTCTAAGAAACCACAGGTAATAAACCACTCTAGAAATATCAGGATGCCAAGAATTTTAATAATTTTATTTGGTACCTGGATATCACCAGAAATTCATAGCTACATGGATACCTGTGTACTTCTCAAACAGTAGGTGTTAACATCTTTTTTATATCTACTTCCTGTCTCTTTAATTTCCCCAAGTTCTTCTTTTCCTTCAATATTTTAAATGAAAATAATATAATTTATATGGTTTTTTATGTCAATGAGGAAAATAAATTCTCTTCCAGGTTTATTCAAAAATGGATGAGGACTGAATATGTCTAGTTTAGAATTTATTCTCCTGTTGTAATTTGAGTTCACTGATTGCTTGCAGATTAATTAGAGTTAGCTAACACATTTGTAAATGCTAATTTAAACATTCCACAAACATTTTTTCCAGGATGCAAGCATTTATGGTTTACCCAAGCATTTATGGAATGTCTAGAGTTGACTAGTATTTACAATCATGTTAAGTAGCTCTAATTAACTTGCAATCAATTAACTCGAGTTAAGACAGAACCACCCACTCTAATATAGACAGAGCCTGTGATCTCAAGGTTTTCTAATTCCATGATGAATTCCAAAAATGAGTTATAGGGTCAGGTAGGTGGTAGCAGCAAGATCTAGAGAAGGCTTTCAAGTCCAATTATTAAATATGCAGGGAGTAAGAAGTTTGAAATATCTACCCAAGAAGATATCTCCTAGGATTTTGTTGGCAGGGGGAAGATAGTGTATATTGGGCAGCATCCCTGAAAAAAGCAGGCAGTGGGGAAGTGGACCAGTTGGCTGCTCACTGAAAAATCAAGAAGAGGCAACGGGATGCTAGCCTTCTGGCAGTAGGCAAGTAAGGCCTAGTCTAGCCTAGTGGCTTTATCAAGAGCTGAAGAAGATCAAGAGGTGACTTGATTGTGGTGTATAAATTCTTTCACTGGAAAAAAATACCAGGTGCTAAAGCATTCTTTTGTCTAGCAGAGAAAGGTACAACAAGAACCAATGGCTAGTAGTTAATGTTAGACGAATTCAGACTGGAAAAAAGGTGCAAATTTTTAACTGTGAGGGTGGTTAACCATTGAAAGAAATTACCAAGGGAAATGGTAAAGTCTCAATTTCTTTATTTCTTCAAATCAAGCCTGGATGGCTTTCTGGAAGGAATGCTTCATTCAAATGCAAGTTATTGGGCTTAATGCAGGGGTAACTGGATGAAATTCTATGGTCTGTGCTATACAGACGGTCAGACTAGATGATCTAATGGTCCCTTCAGGCCTTAAAATCTATAAATCTAAGAATTTGGCTTATAGCATTTATCTTCATTTGTTAAATGACAGAGCATCTGAGTGGCATAGTAATAGGTAAATTGTGCTAGAGTCTGTTCTCCAAACCAAGGGATAAGTATGGTTTGAAAGTGAGTTCTAGGCCAGGTCTACACTACCCCCCTAATTCGAACTAAGGTACGGAACTTCAGCTACGTGAATAACGTAGCTGAAGTTCGAAGTACCTTAGTTCGAACTTACCTTGGTCCACACTCGGCAGGCAGGCTCCCCCGTCGACTCCGCGGTACTCCTCTCGCCGAGCTGGAGTACCGCAGTCGACGGCGAGCACTTCCGGGTTCGACTTATCGCGTCCAGACTAGACGCGATAAGTCAAACCCAGAAGTTCGATTGCCAGCCGCCGAACTAGCGGGTAAGTGTAGCCAAGGCCCTAGGTGCCCTGTTAATACAGCTCAAATGTTTAAAAGCAAAAATAGAATAGGCCGTCAGTCAAAATATTGCTGATATTTAAAGTATTGAAGTAAAATGGATCATAATGCACAGATGTTCAATTAAAAGTTATTTCAACCCTTTGAGCATTATCAGCCATTTATTTCCTTTCTATAGAGACTGATTAGGGGACATTATGTTGATGGAGGAGGAGTATATGAGGCAATAAGTGGCTTTCACAAGTGCTTACATGCCCAAAGCTATTTGATAACTGCAAACATTGTTTATGGCCTCATACAGTGCATTCTTATTATGGCATAACAAGACAAAGGAAGATCATCATAAAAATGGGAGTAAGAAATTTGCTTTTCTTGCCTCGTGAGGTTTTGAAAGTCCTGTGCTTCTGTTTTCTCAGGCATAAATATTCAAAGGCGGGGCTAAATATGAATAACTGATTGAGGGAGTGACCTGTTTGAAAATACAGTGATGCCTTTGAACACAGACTGGGTCAATAAAGACTTCAGTCCTGCTGTAGGTTGAACCAAGACTGAAATCAATTTTCCCAAAACTTCACGCATAGCCAAGTTCCTTAGAACGCAGCAGCTATGTTCAATCCACTTCACGGTGTGGTCTTCTCCACCCTGACTGCATATTTCTCTAGTAACTACTGTTATGAGAGATGTTTGAATACATGGAAATAGTTAATAGATGAAATGCCAATAGATGGCCCTGAAGAATATGTAGCAAAGTTCCTGGTTTTGGTAAGACCAGTAAAACTTCTTATGGTTGTGCACTGCAAATGGTTTCCTCTGTGCAGCTCTTTAGTTACACGAGCTCTTAACACAGTGTCAGAATAAAAGAGTTTCAAAAAGCCTGGGCTCACCTTGTACCTGCTGCTGGGTGCACCTCTTCCTCTGAACTGCCTTGTCCTCCTGGTTGGAGGCCACATTATGGTATCAGCTGGCAGATATAAGCAGCAGTCACCCAGTTCTGAGCAGGAGCAGAGGTTTGGTCTGGCATGTGCCATAGAGAAATAGTGTCACCCATTGACCATAGCCCCTAACCCTCCTCCCTGCTGCCTTTCCTCTTCCAAACCTGAATGCAGTGATTAAAACTCTAACAGGGTTTAAAACCTCTAACCCTCTCTCGCTGTGACCAAAGCTCTGAATTTATCTCCCCAGCTGTCAGCTGACAGACCAGTTTAAACCCACCTTCCATCCATCTGAAAAACAGTTGGCAAAAGTCCTGATTTCCTATGAACTTCCAAAAACTACCACAATAAACATATATATTGTTGGTTGATGCTATATTATTTTGTTTCCTTTCATTCTGAATTCAATAAAAACATATTGATTTTGTTTTCTCCATATTACTGTGGAATCTGCAACCAGAGAGCAGCCAGACCGTAGAAATCAGGAGCTCCTGCCTCAGAGTCTGACACAGACTGCAGAACCCCATGCATGTAGGACACTAGTCTGCACCTGTTTAACAGGGATTCCTTCACTCACTGATGAGGATCTCTGTGTGTCTGTTAAAAACAAGCTTTGTTTTGCCCTAATTAATTTTCACTCCTTTTGCTTTCATGGCTGACCTTTTCTATCAGCTCTCGAAGATCAAATGGATTTTCTGTGTAGCTGAGGTAGTTCAGCTATTATTCCCTAGAGCTGGGCTCCTTTACTCATCCCAAGGGAAGCAAAACCATTTATGCAAGATGTTTAAGATATTTGCAAGAGAAACTGTGAAGAGCTTAGCTGTGTTTTCTGACTTTAATATTCTGGCACACAGCATAAGCCAATTAAGTTCCTATTTTCATGGATATTTTATATGCAGTATTTATATAGACCCAAATATGACATAACACATTGCTTGTTTTAGACATAGGGGCTGCACAATAATATACACACTCCTTATTCTTAACAGACACAGACCTTCCTCATCGGGACAAAAAACATTGTCCTATACAAGCCACTGCAATTTGTGCAATGGTGGCGGTAGGGGCATCCAATGGTTGCAGCCAGATCCCCTGCATGCTATGGTTGTGCCCTGGTCTTTTCCATGTTCTACAATATTATGGAATAAATTGGCAAACTTACAAAACAAAGATTTTAAATTAATTAAATATTAAAATAAACAAGATAAGCAGTATAGTATCAACTGGCATTTTACACAGCCTAGAGACCGTGTGACATTGTGGCAGTATGTACTAGTACACTATGGGCAGAACTTGGCACCCCATCTCACGGTAGAACTAGAGGGGGTTCCTAGTAGGGTGACAAAGGGCGTGGAAAAACTCTCATAGCAAGATATGGAACAGACTAGGATTGTTTATTGTTAAACTCTGTCAACTCTCACTTGTGCAGGCTGTTCTCTTATAGGAACTTTTCCCCCCCATCATGCTTCTCTGGCGACTGGCTCCCTAAAGTTGGCAGAACCAAGCAGCACTAATCCTATAGTGGCCATTTTGCAACTGGTTGCTGCATGAGTCTCTTTTCCAGTTGGTAAGTACTGTTAATGCCTCTTATGCTTTCCTCTAGATTCCTAGCAGATATTTCTGAGGAGACTAGCATATTCCCACAGCTAAATATACATATTTTATAAATTCCTTAATTACTAGATGTACAATGAAAAGCCCAGAGACTGCAATATTGACTAAGACTATCCATGTACCTAAACAAAATGAAATCAGATTAATAAACAACTGGCCATGCTTCTGAGATTAACTTTATATTGTACCTTGCATCTTGAAGAATGCCCAACACCTTTTACAAATGTAACCGATTACACCGAGAATCGTTCTATTCATTACTGAAGTGTAGCTCCTTCTGGAGCGAAACACAGCTACTGTTTAACAGTATTGGCCAAACCGGACAGTCTCTATATAAAAGAATAAATAGACACAAATCAGACATCATGAATGGTAACATACAAAAGCCATTTATTTATTTATTTTGGTTGTTGGATTGTATATACCTGAATTTAGTCAGGATCCTGGTGCTAGCACAACTCCTCTTGCAAAAGGCTATGTGGTGTCTTTAATGACCACAGGAATCAATCAAGATCTTATTTATATATTGCATCCACGGTATGGCACCTCCATCAGCAGCACTGTGCCTCCTACCAGCATTCAGGTCTGGTCTTACCACCAGGCTAACTGAGACAGCCGCCTCAGGTGCCAGACTCTGTGTGTGTGTGTGTGTGTGTGTGTGTGTGTGTGTGTGTGTGTGTGTGTGTGTGTGTGTGAGTGAGGGGGGGCGCCACTAGGACCCAGAGTGTAGAAAATTGTGTCTGCTGCTGGTGCATATGTATTCTCTCTGCTCCAGATGCACAAAGATGGTGAAGTGCTGTGCTGGAGGAAGGAGGGCACAAGAGACATAACAGGCAGGCAGGAGAAAAGGTGAGAGGGAATAACAGAAAGCAGCAGGAGCTGCAGGGAGAGAGAGGAGGAGCCTCTTATGTACCTCTCTTGCACCCCCAGGGGCCTGGACTGATTAACACCAGCTTCTCAGGGAGCTTCCTGTTTCCTGCTGCTTCCCTGAACTCACTTGAGGAGAACAGGCAGTCAGCTGAAGTAGTAGGAGCCAGTTAGCCCCTTAAGACCCTGATATCTTCCCTCACTCAGGCCCTGCTACCAGCCTGCTTATTTGTCCCCTTCAATTGAGTGTTGAGAGCCATTATAGCTGGCACAGAACAGCAGTCATGAGTGAAAGAAGAAAATGCCCCTCTGGGGCAACATTCAGAAAAAGCAAGCAAGCAAAGGAAGCTTTTCTATCTAAGCAGGAAGGAGCTCTCCTGAGATACAGACACAAATGTTCACAGTGAGCCTTCCGGCCCCAGTGAGGATGTGAGTGGTGAGGAGATGCCTGATCTTCCAGTTAGTCAGAGTGCAGGTGACCTGGCAGCTACTGCAGCATCCATATCTCCATCTCAAATGGATGTAACCATGCACATTCCTGAAGAAAAGTGTAGATCAGAGAAGAGTGTGGTGGAGGCACAAGAAACAGCTGCTGCTGAGTTTAGTTCCTTAAGTCTAGATGATCCAGGACTGGACCCACTTGAGCAGTAACCTGAGGGACTTCCTTGTACTGCAAGGGCCACAGCAAGTGAAAAACTTCATGTTCCCCAAAGACAATGAAAATAGAAGTTTCCATCCAACACATTACTGGCGTTAAATCCCCAATGGTGACGAAGTGGAGAGGCCATGGCTTATGTACTCAAAAACCCAGAATGCTGCATATTGTTTTTGTTGCAAACTCTTCCAGTCTAATGTTCCAGCCACATTGGGTTCTACAGGAACAAAGGACTGAAAAAATCTGGCTAGAAATTGGCATGCCATGAGAAGGCAGCAAATCATCAGAGCGCATTCCATAGATGGAAACAGCTTGAGATGAGACTAAGGTTAAAGGCCACCATAGATTATCAGCATCAAGAGAAGATTGCATCAGAGTCTCTTTACTGGCAAAATGTTCTGAAAAGGCTCATTGCCATTGTGAGAATGCTTGCTACCCAAAACCTAGCACTGCGTGGCACTTCAGATCAGCTGTATGTGCCAAACAATGGAAACTTCTTTAAAATTGTGGAGCTGATGGCTGAGTTTGGTGTTGTACTCCAGGAGCATCTAAGAGTCACCACCCAAGAAATGTACACACACCACTACCTTGGAAAAACAATTCAAAATGAGATCATACAGTTACTGGCAACAAAAGTGAAACAGAAGATTGTGGCAGATCTGAAGTCAGCAAGATATTATTCTGGACTGCACACTTGACATCAACCATATGGAACAAATGACTTTAATGGTGCATTTTGTAACAACAACAGAACTTAGTGAAAATGTCCCTGCAATGGGACTGTCAGAGGGCATTTTCTAGAATTTATTGACATTGATAATACTACAGGAGCTGGTATGACAAATGTGCTTCTTAAAAAGCTGGAAGATATGGGAATTGTGATAGCTGACATGAGAGGTCAGGGCTATGATAATGGTGCCAACATGAGAGGAAAGAACAGAGGAGTGCAGACACGGATCCGAGAATTAAACCCTCAAGCTTTTTTTGTCCCATGCAGTTCTCATTCATTGAACTTGGTGGTCAGTGATGCAGCATCAGCTTCTAGTGAGGCTGCTGAGTTTTTTAATGTAATTCAAAGCATCTATGTATTTTTCTCTGCATCAACTCATTGATGGCAAATTTTGAAGCAACATCTGAGAACATCCTCTCTGACACTGAAACCACTGAGTGCCACACAATGGGAAAGTCAAGTGGAGGCGATAAAGCCTATCAAACACCAAATTGGGAAGATAGATGATGCTATAGTTGCCATTATGGAGGATAATGCTATGACTGGAACTGTTCGTGAGAGAACAGTGGCAGGGGGAAATGGAATCACCAGAAACATACATAACTTCAAATTACTGTGTGGCTTAGTGTTGTGGCATGACATACTGTTTGAAATAAATGTTGTAAGCAAGAGACTCCAAGGTGTTGACCTTGATATATCTGGAGCAATGGAATAACTGGACAAAGCAAAGTCATACCTACAGTCTTACTGGTCAGATGAGGGATTTCAAAACGTTCTGAAGAGTGCACAGAAGTTAGCAGAGGAACATCACACTGAAGCTTTTCCCCCACCCATTCAAGAAGACAAGAGTCACTGAAGAAGAAGACATTTTGATTACGAGGCACGTGATAATCTCATAAGAGAGCCCAAACAACAATTCAAAGTTGAATTCTTTAACCGGGTGCTAGATTGTGCAATACAGTCAGTTGAAGAACGTTTCATGCAGCTCAAGGAACACAGCAGTATATTTGGGATGTTGTATGATATTCCAAAACTCCTCACTATACCTGAAGAAGACCTGCACCAGCAATGCAGGGCACTAGAGACAGTGTTGACACATGATGATATGTGCGATATTGATGTGAGTGATTTAGGTGATGAACTGAAAGCCCTTTCAAGATACATTTCAGCAGGATCAACTCCAAAGGCTGTTCTGGAATATAAATGCACAAATAAGATGACCACCCTCTTTTCAAATGCTTTTGTTGCTCTGCACATACTTCTAACACTTCCAGTAACAGTTGCCAGTGGAGAACGCAGCTTCTCCAAGCTGAAGTTAATAAAAACACATCTATGCTCCACAATGACACAGGAGAGGCTGGTCGGCCTTGCAACCATCTCAACAGAGCATGAGCTGGCCCAGACTGGACCTTCAGGATGCAGTTCAAATTTTTGCAACCAAGAAGGCACGAAAGGCACCACTTTGATTATTCAAATGGATAAAAATGCCAGTGTTTACTATGCAGACAGGAAAAGTTACATTTGCTGTTCAGGCGTTTGAAAGTTGTGGTTTTTTTTAATTTTTGAACAAGACATTTTAAGTTGTTAGTTCTCCTTTATTGAGGTAGGTAGCAGAGCAGTACCATGACAGAAGTAGAACAGGAAGAAGGCAGAACTGAGACCTTTCAAAGTTTTGGTCCAAGCAAGGGGGCATGGGGGCATCATTTGAGCTCCCGCCTCAGGTGCCAAAATGTTGTGGGCCGGCCCTGCCAGCATTCAGAGACACTGCTTCAGAACTGACTCAGAGGAAGAGTACCATCTGCTGAGTCACATACAATACTCCCTGCAGCTCTATACACTTTCTTTAGATGTCTCCCATTCCGAGGTTGACCAGGACCAAAGAAGCTTAACTGGTCAGAGTGAATGAAATCTGAGCACAAGGTGGCCTGGTTGCACATGATACTGGGGAAAAAATTGTATTTGAATTAAGTGTTTTCCAAAAGTAGCTAGAAGTGGGAGGTTATAAGTTATTAACTTGAAAAGTAGACCGGTTAGAAGACTGCTGCTTGTGTACCAGAATAGTTTCTGCTATTTTTTTTTTTTTTTGGTAGGGAGCAGAGCCTTTCATTTAGATTATTGATGTTCAGCTGAATTTACTGCAGCTGCAATTTGTCTAATCCTTGCAGCACATTTCCTATTTGGGGTGGGGGAGGGGGAACGAAAAAAGAAAAAAAGGTAAACTACTGAGGAATTTGTTGCCTTGTATTTAACTTTTTTTTTTTTTTTTTTTACAGATGTTACCATGTTTTTCAATAATTTTAGGTTGACCCCATTCATTGCGACTGCAGGGTCCTATTACTCTGTTACAAAGAAGTCAATATGTGGTTAGGAACAGCCAAGCATGAAAGAGAGGCTGTCTAATATTATTTTTTAGCACTCCATTTTTTCTCTTGAATCCATTATGTCTGTGGTGTTAAAAGAAAAAAGAATTAAATTTGAATAGAGAAATTGCTGTTCCTATAATTTATCTGCTAAGACATGGTACAATTTTCTTACTTTTTACAAAACCATGAGCTTTTAGGGCCACAGTCAATAGTCACTCCGTAGGCTATAGATTTAGAGAGATTATTAAGGGTGGCACAAGGGTGTATGGCTAGAAGTGAAGAGATGAATATTATGGAAAACCTTCTTGACAGTGAGATATATTATGCTGAGGAAGCTTGAGCTAAATTTTGTAGCTGGGCTCCATGGATGGGCAGATGGTGTGCTGAACCTTTGACTACTATTATTATTTGTATTATGGTAGTGTGTATGAGTCCCAATCATACATGAAAACCCCATTGCGTTGTGTAAAGATGGGACTGTCTTTTCTGTCCTTGCCCCAGTGAAACTAATCAGGGTTATTTCATTGTATTTACCTTGTCCTCTCTCCATTTATTTGCTGTATCCACATGTTGTTGTCTCATCTTGGGTAACACTTTCAAAAGAGCTCAGGACCAGATTTTCAAGAGCTGAGTTCTCCAAATTAGAGCAAGATTGGGCCTAAATAAGGGCTGGGTTTTCAGAAGTACTCAGCTCACAGCAGCCCCCATGATGATAATTATGGCCACACTTTCCCACATGCATGCAATGTGCTGACTTCTTGAAAATGCTGGCCCGTGTGTGTGGCCATGTCTACTCTATGGGAACTGTACGGGAACCTAGCTGCGTTTACACTGGTGAGTTAGGTCGGCATAGCCACAGCACTCAGGGCCATAGGTGCCAACTCCATGGGTGCTCCAGGGCTGGAGCACCCACAGGGAAAAAATGGTGGGTGCTCAGCACCCACCAGCAGCCAGCTCTCTCCTCCCCTCCTCCCTCCCAGCACCTCCCACCCACAGTGATCAGCTGTTCCGCAGCGTGCAGGAGACAGTGGAGGGGAGGAGCAAGGGTGGGGTGCACTCGGGGGAGGAGGTGGAATGGGACAAGAAGAGGCGGGGCGGGATATAGCAGGGGCAGGAAGAGGTGGGGTGGGGGCTTGGAGGAAGGGGTGGCATGGGGGCAGGGCCTGGGGCAGAGCCGGGAGATTGAGCACCCCCTAGCACATTAGAAAGTTGGCGCCGCTGCTCAGGGCTATGGATTTTTCACACCCCAGAGCGCCATAGTTATGTTGACCTAAGTTTTATGTGTAGACTAGGCCTTGTGTGTATGTGTGAGAGAGAGAGCTCTGTGGGGCAGCAGCGACTCTGTTTTTCTTGCACACTATACATAATGGCAGCTAATCACTATATAATGCAACATAATAGAGATAGTAAAAGATCATAGTAAAAGCTTTTGGAGCACACTGGTGCAGCAAACTGGAAATTGTATGACAGCTTTAGGGAAATAAAAAAAATTGTGAGTTTTGTTGTATTAAATATGACAATAAAAAATGGAATGTGCTTTCTATTATTTACCTTGATATTAAATTTAATTATTTTACATTTGCATCTATATTTACATTTTTAATTGATATCTGTAGTGCTGCTGGCAGTGACTCAAGAGCATGACTTTTAGGAACCCGGGCACAAACCCCAAATAGGTTGTGAATTCTACACTTCGATTTCACCAATCAATTATCAGGTGTAAACTCCTCAGGCACTGTAACAGTCTAAACAGGGAATCATAGATAGTCCCCTTGCCACTCAGGTGAGCATACCTTTGTGTTAGATGGTTCCTTACGCTGAGAATCACAGCATTATTCCCAAAGGACCAGTCATTTACCCCAAGTCAATTGTACTTTAGATTTCACAGCTAATCCTATAATGAACTATATAAAGATTTGTTAAATAGGAAAAGGAAATATGAGAGTTATTTACAAGGTTAAAGTAAGTAAACACAAGTTCACAAATGAGTTACAATCTTACATTTCAAAAGGTAGTAGAAGCTTCAATAATTTGCAAGCTGTATATAGCTTAAGCAGCTGGGGATCTCTTGCTTAAGCTTAGAAAAACCTTGTCTCCCAGAGTCTAAGCAGCATAGAGATAATTAGTTCCTTCATGTTAGGGGTTTTATCCTGCTCCTGCAAACTCAGCTGATGGGAGGAATCCATTTGGGTGATTCATCTTCACAAAACAGGCAGAATGACAAAAGTCTTTTATCTTCTTGTTGATGGTATGTAGGGAAATTCCAGTTGCAGCATCACATAATAGTCCATCTAATATCAAAGGACCTTTCCTTTTGTGAACACCTTCTGTTGAAGATCAGCCCCTCACATTAATTAATGTCTCTTCTGTCTGGTGATTTACACAGTCACAGAGATTCACAATACAACCTCTCCAACATTAGCTTACAGTATGGGATACAAAGGTTATAAGTGAGATTAATCAACTCTCAAATATTTAATAAAGTCTAAAACTAAACACATTCTTATAATTCTAATACCTATTTTAACAATACCAACACACAAGTGAGCCAGACTAATTCCAACTATGTATTTATCAGTGTTAAATTGACACATGGGGACCTTAGCATGAGCTGGCACCTTGTCTGCCAGCATCAGAATATTCTTTTTAAATTAAAGATAAGCAGAATTGATGGTACAAGTTATTTTCTGAAATATTCAAACAGAGGGTGACAGATATAAAAGATATGGGAATACAGCAAATTTGAGGCACTACAGACTGAGTTACAATAAATATCCTTATTGTTAGTATAAATAGTTACATGAGTTTTTATCAGCCCATCCTATTTGCCTCCTCTTTCCTTAAACAGTTCAGTTATTAATCTCGTAAAGTCAATATGTCATTGCATTTTTCTTATTTCTTGTACTCTGAGCAACCACATTTCTGTAAAGAGTATTTGTTTTTTGCAGCCATAGTGATGCAATATATTTACTGGCTGTGCTCGCAATTATTCTAACCAGGTATTTTTGATTCTTTAATTTCAGCAGATCAGTAATAGAAATGCATTTGTCTCCTGGACAAATTGTTAGGAGGAAGTCTAGAGGCTTTGGTAACTGGTTGAGCTTTTAGCACCTGAAACAGTCTAGGAGGCAATTTGGGTAAGAACATTAGCTGGATGATCACCAGGGAAACAGTTAATAATGTTGACATTTAAATTATCATCATGTTCATGGTTCTCAGACAATCAAGATAAATGGGACAGTTCAAGCTGCTTACAGCTGACATTTCAGGCTGTCTGCAGACTCTGGAAGTCGTGATTGCATCTCACGTGGGCTTATGTCTTCAGTGCAAAAAAAGATATATTTTTACATAAGGATAACTCGAGATAACTAGCGCGACATAAAATCCTACTGAACACAAGGCACTGTTTAATTTTCACTGATCTATTGCTAGTTGAGATTGATTCTAAACCTCCCACTTTGGGTTTACCAAGACAGTGCCTTGTTTCCCCTGGGATTTGATATTGAGGTACGATCTTGAATGAAGATTTTTGCAGTGAAGACAAAGCCACAATCTCAGATCTATGCTGTAATCGTTGATCCATGTAAATGTCACTTCTGTTGGAAGTGCATGGAATATATAATTTTCCTTTTTGCTGTTTCACTGAACATTTTTGTTGCTGTTTGTCTCTTTTCTTCAACCTTGCCACCAGATGTATTATTGATGAGTGGTAACGAGACAGACATTTCCAGCTGCTGCAGCCACCAACTAAGCTTTATTTATGAATTTATTAATTCCGGCGCTGAAGGATGCTTGCTGTGGTTGCTTTTCCATAGGGTAACAGACTCACCTTATTAAATATTTATCATCACGGAGTACACACTTCTCCTCACTTGACTATTCAACAAATATAGGAAAATGGAAGCCACAGACTATACACTTAAGACCAAACAAAATGAGCTAAGTTTTCAAAGGGGCTTCCTAAATTACACCTGCAAAATCCTAAAGTCAGAAGGGCTCATTGTGATCATCTACTCTGACCTCCTGCATAACACAGGCACTAGATTTCACCCAGCTCAACAACAGATGCCTGACTGAAATTAGAAATGATGGAATGTAAAATACATTGTCTGTTTGGACCAAAATCACTTTGGGGAAGAAAGTTACTAGAGGTTCCCCTGGGCTAGTGCTTGGGGTATGCTTCAGACCCCCAGAGTCCAATTTGGATATGGATAGAGACCTCTTTAATGTTTTTAATGAAATAACTACTACTGGGAATTGTGTGATTATGGGAGACTTTAACTTCCCAGATATAGATTGGAGGACAAGTGAGAATAATAATAGTAGGACCCAGATTTTCCTGGATGCGATAGCTGACAGATTTCTTCACCAAATAGTTGCTGGACCAACAAGAGGTGATGGCATTTTAGATTTAGTGTTGGTGAGTAGTGAGGGCATCATAGAGGAACTGGAGGAACAATATAGAGGTTGTAGGGGACAGTCTTGGTTCAAGTGATCACGAGCTTAAGCAAAATGGAAGGATAAACAAGAATAGATCTGCAACTAGGGGCCTTGATTTAAAAAGGGCTAACTTTAAAACATTAAGGGAATTAGTTAGGGAAATGGACTGAAGAATTCAAGGATCTGAATGTGGAGGAGGCTTGGAATTACTTTAAGTTAAAGCTGCAGAAACTATCTGAATCCTGCATACCAAGCACAGGGGGAAAAATTGTAGGGAAGGGTTACAGATTAAGCTGGATAAGCAAGCATCTCAAATAGGTGATTTAAGAGAAAGCAGAAAGCCCACAAGGTATGGAAGATGGGAGGGATTAGCAAGGAACACCACCTCTTGGAGGTCAGAAAGTGTAGGGGAAAAGTGAGAACTGACAAAAGCCAAGCAGAGTTGGACTGTGCAAAGGGAATTAAAACCAATAGTAAAAAGTTCTATAGCCATATAAATAAAAAGAAAACCAGGAAAGAAGTGGGATTGTTAAACACTGGGGATGGTGTGGAGATTAAAGATAATCTAGGCATGGCCCAACACCTAAACAAATAATTTGCCTCAGTTTTTAATGAGGCTAATGAAGCTCTTAGAGGTAGTTACAAGGTGGCTCATGGAAATGAGAATATATAGAGATAGAAATTACCACATCCGAGATGGAAGTCAAACTCAGACAGCTTAATGGGACTAAATTCGGGGGCCTGGATAATCTCCATCTAAGAATATTAAAGGAACTGGCACATGAAATTGCAAGTCCAATAGCAAGGACTTTTAATGAATCTGTGAAATCGGGAATTGTACTCAATGACTGGAGAATTGCTAATATATTTTCTATTTTTAACAAAGGGAAAAAAGTGATCTGGGAACCTACAGGCCTGTTAGTTTGACCCTAATTGTATGCAAGATCTTGGAACAAATTTTGAAAGACAAAGTAGTTAAGGACATAGAGGTGAATGGTTATTGGGATAAAATACAACATGGTTTTACAAAAGGTAGATCGTGCCAGACCAACCTGATCTCCTTCTTTGAGAAGATAATGGATTTTTTAGACAAAGGAAATGTAGGAGATCTAATGTACCTGGATGTCAGTAAGGCATTTGATACATTTCCACCTGGGAAATTATTAGTTAAATTGGAGAAGATGGGGATTAATATAAAAATTGAAAGCTGGATAAGGAATTGATTAAAGAGGAGACTACAATGTGTCATACTGAAAGGTGAACTGTCAGGCTGGAGGGAGGTTACTAGTGGAGTTCCTCAGGGATCGGTCTTTGGGACCGATGTTATTTAATATTTTATTAGTGACACTGGCACAAAAAGTGGGAGTGTGCTAACAAAATTTGCGGATTACACAAAGTTGGTAGGTAGGAGGATCAGAATATCATACAAGATGATCTGGATGACAGTGTAAACTGAAGTAACAGAAATGGGATGAAATTTAATAATGCAAAGTCCAAAGTCATGCATTTAGGGACTAACAACAAGAATTTTTACTCTAAGCTGGGGATGTGTCAGTTGGCGGCAACAGAGGAGAAGAAAGACCGGAGTGTCTTGGTTGATCACAGGATGGCTATGAGCAACCAATGTAATGCGGCTATGAAAAGGCTAATGCAGTCCTAGGATGCATCAGTAGAGCCAGGGCAGTGTTAGTACCATTATACAAGGCACCGGTGAGACCTCGTCTAAAATACTGTGTGCAGTTCTGGTCTCCCATGTTTAAAAAAGATAAATTCAAACTGAAACAGGTACAGAGAAGAGCTACTAGGATGATCCAGGGAATGGAAAACCTACCTTATGAAAAGAGACTCAAAGAGCTTGGCTTGTTTAGCCTAACCAAAAGAAGGCTGAGGGGAGATATGATTGCTCTCTATAAATACATCAGGTGGATAAATACCAGAGAGGGAGAGAAGTTATTTATGTTAAGTGCCAGTGTGGACACAAGAACAAATGGATATAAACTGGCCATCAATAAGTTTAGGCTTGAAATTAGATGAAGGTTTCTAATCATCAGAGGAATGAAATTCTGAAACAGCATTCCAAAGGGAGCAGTGGGGACAAAAAACCTACTGGCTTCAAGACGGAGCTTGATAAGTTTATGGTGGGGATGGTATGATGAGACTGCCTACAATGATATTGTGACAGTCTGTATCCCTATGTTCCATCCCCTTTTCAAGACTATGATACATTTTGTACAAACTATGCCTTGTAAGGTATCATCTGCAAACTCATTATTTACTGATATTTATTGTGCTGGTAACATATGTGTGGCAACATTGTAAAGTTATAAGATTTTACGTATGATGTTACTAAGACATTCCAAATCTGGGGAAGCAGCCACAAACCGTTGCTCAGAAGAAAATAGACAAACTGACGTGTCAGTCAGTGTCAATGAAATCAAATGGACCATCACCTGGTTAAGTGGCCATTATTTGGCAGGAAAAAGGGTGTGAGCAAGAAATTTACATTTGGCAAAGAAACAGCTGGATGTTCCCACCCCCACAGACTTCCTGTCTCCTGAACCCCAGCTGGCGATGATTCTCAAAGAACAGGAAAAGGTATAAGAATAGGGAACTGACACCCCATGATTTTCCTCCCTTTTTCTTTACCCACAGCAGCCACAACACCTGAGGAACAAAGAAACAGCTTTGGACTGAGGGAGAGAGGGATCCTGTCTGAAAGGAATTCAGCCAGTGAGACTGCTGAAGCATGTAGTGAGAGAGACTTTTGCTTTGAATTCACTTAGCTTATTAAGTCAGATATTGGTTGTGTTTTACCTTTTATTTCTTTATAACCAATTCTGACTTTTATGTCTCATTATTTGTACTCGCTTAAAATCTTTCTGTAGTTAATCAGCTTGTTTTATTGTTTTATCTAAATCAGTGTGCTTGGATTGAAGTGTTGGGAAACTCTATTTGTGATAACAGGATGTGTGCATATCATTTTCTATTAGTAAAATGATGGATTTTATATGAGTTTGTATTGTCCAGTAGAGAGCAGGGCAATACAAGATGCACACTTCTGGAGTGGGAGGGCAAGGGGGGAAGTCTTTGACTGGGAATTTGCTGGTGTTGCTCTGCAGTGTAATTCAAGAGTAGCTGGCCCTAGCACTCATACAGTATAGCTAGGAGTAATGCTGGAGGCGGTGTGAGAGCCAGCCAGGAGTGCTTGCTCTTACAGCGAAGCAGTGTAAAAGGCACCCCAGATTGGAAAATTGAGGGGACACAGCTGTTCAAGAGTCCAGATGGTACCCTGGGTAATGTCACAGGCATGTAGCCAATCTGCGACAGCTAGCAGCAAATATCTCCAATGGCTGGTGATAGGACACAAGTTGGGGAGAGCTCAGAGTTACTACAGAGAATTCTTTCCCAGGTGTCTGGCCAGTGGGTCTTGCAGACATGCTCAAGGTCTAACTGATCGCCATATTTGGGGTTGGGGAGGGATTTTCTCCCAGGTCAGATTGGCAGAGACTCTGGGGGTTTTTCACCTTCCCCTGCAGCATGTGGTATGGGTCACTTGCTGGTTTAAGCTAGTGAAATGGTGAATTCTCTGTAACTTGAAGTCATTCAATCATGCTTTGAGGACCTCAGTAACTCAACCAGAGGTTAGGGGTCTATTACAGGAGTGGGTGGGTGAGGTTCTGTGGCCCGCAATGTGCAGGAGGTCAGACTAGATGATCATGATGGTTCCTTCTGACCTTAAAGACTATCTTCTTCTTCTGAAGTTGGGACAGTCCTCAGATTGAATCGCATCAGGACATCTCATGAGAGATGTGGACAAACCTTCTTTAAATAGAAAATGAGGCAGACTCCCGAATGCGACTGTAGTCACCAGGCACAAACGATGGAGGACGTCATATCTGAGTTTCCCCTTCATTCTTTCACCAGGGGCCTGAAGGACATTCACCACCTCACTGCTGTAGCAACATGCTGGCTATCAAATCTAGATATAAATTTGTAATTGTTGCTACCCAACCAAGCCACATGAAAGAAGAAGATTTGCTTATAACATTAATGTCATTGAGGAGGTATTTTGTGTGCTATCCCATATGCTGCACAACAGGCTATACATATGATTTGAGGCCCTAATCTTGCAAGCAATCTGCTTAACTTTACACACTACAATGGGACTACTCACATCAATGCATGCTTGCAAGATCAGAGCCTTAAGATTTTTTTCTTCAAACGATGAATTAAGCAGTATCCGGCTGACTTTTTGTGAAGCCAGTATTTTAATCTATTATGATTTACTACATTATTTTCTTCCAATATGTGGCTTTTTGGCACTAAACTTATTTCAAACAGGAACTGGAACATGAATTTAGATTAGATCTACTCTGGCAACTTTATCTTCCACAATAAATGTATACAAATTTTAAAATTCAGCACCCTGCAATTTTCAGTGAGTGCTTAATGTAATTACACATTGTGTGGTGATAACACATTCAAGGTTTGTTGGGTCTTCTTACCGTACCACAAGCTGGCAAGATACGCAGACTAAGCATGTTAATGCTAAGTGGGAGATAGCATAAATCTGAAGGAATCGGGATGTCCTCTGTTTTGCTATATTTCTGTTGATTGGAAAGTGGAAGGTGAACTTTTTTTTTTATCCCTGCTTTTACTATTCAAAAATGCCAGGCAATTCACTACTGTCTTTCCTCTGTGCTTTTTAATCCCTCAGCTATTATTCATTTAATGCCTTGTTGTTTATTTTTAATCCAATAGACTAAATCAGTTTTCTTTCTAACTGCCTTTTAAAATCAATCATAAAGGACTTTCTAATGTGCAAAACAGTTGGTTGTGATGACATAGCTACAGCACTGATGGTTTTTTAATGGAGGCGTGTGCCCTAGCACTAACAGCAGCGATCTGTTACATTTGAAATATGATAGCTTGCCCACTTGTCAGGTAAAAGTACTTAGTTATTGTCACTACATTTATTATGCTAAGGACCTGACCCTGCACTTGGGGCCACACAGGTGACCCCTTTCACCTGCATAGGTTGTATTCCAGAGTTGGAGCCTAAATTAGGACTCCCAGGTGAAATACTTCCTGAGGTCCTGGTTGATTTTATTCACCCTATACTTTTCTGGGTTTTTCTTTTTCTTTTTTGGAGTGACCATATTATTAATGCAAATGAGGGACTTTTAGGCTTGCTCTGAGCCAGGCATAGTGACCTCATTCAACAATTCTGATGCGAATAAAGGGAGAAAAAAAAAAGGCAAAGGTCCCTTCCTAAAGTCCAGCATTTAGTGAAGTGCACTGGGATAGCCAGGAAAACACCTGTCTGTATCCGAAGAGTTAAGTGATCTAATCAGATGCTGCTGAAAGAGAAATGGTACTGTCACAAAGGTGCAGCTGCCAGCAGTAGAGGAAGTGATGACACTTAGTACATGTAGGAGATCCAGTTTCTCTTTTACGCTAGAAAGCTGGAAGGAGGAAGCAGCCTGGCACCTGTCTGTTTTCCTCCTTTGGTGGTTTACTGGTCAGTGTGTTGTAATAGTAACTCAGTGGCACAGTTAGATGGAGATGGTTGCTATTGGCTTATTGGGGCTTTGATAATTAAATGTTTGCAAGGTATAGTATACAAAATAGTATAAAGAAAGCCCTAAAATAGAGAAGTATAAGGGGATGGTTGATTATATATTCTCCTTGGATGGCCTGTGGTCTCAAGGGAGTTAACAATTCAGTCAGAAGTCCCTAAAACTTAATGTGGGGATTAAGACAAATTTCTTTATTGTTCGTTTGACGTGTGCTATTTTATCTAGTTACAGGGCCAGAGAAAAAGAATGACTCTATAATTTGGTGATTAGGGCACTCAGGTGGGAAGGAGGACACCTGGATTCAAATCTCTGTTCCAGAGCAGGGATTCAAACGTGGGTCTTCTACGTGCCAAGTGAGTGCCGTACTCTCTAGCCATTAGGTAAGCTGGGGGAAAGGGAGTGGGCAGTATCAGCACTACTTCCTCCTACAGAAGTTTTGTGAATGGTGCTTAAATCTTTTTATGAATCTAGGCTGAAAAATCAAAAAGTTTCATTTTTGATAAATGGTTCATTTAGACATTTCTGATTTTTTTTTTCATTTTGACTGAAACAATTTGCTGACATCAACATGCATGTGCAAAATGTTTTGGTCAACCCGAATCTGCATTTTCCAGCAAAGAAAAGGTTTGGGCCAAAAAAGTTTTTGGCCAGCTCTACTGAAATGTAACACTATCGTGCAGCTTTGACAAACCAGCATCAGAGTGAATTTACACACACTCAGAATCCTCAACCCGTTTGCCGGTGGCCTGTCTTACTATTCCTGCAGAGCTAGTGTGAAATTCACCCTATGCAGACAGTCTCCACAATGCTTCAGGCCTAAGCCCTCAGTGAAGTGTAGTTCACAGGCCTAGCATAGGCTGTTTCCACAGAGGTGAATTATACACTTACATCATAGTTCTTGTTGGTCTTTTAAGTAAAGTTGTTCCTCTGCTTTCCTATCTCTAAACCTACCTGTAAACCAAATTCTAAAAAATGTAGTATGAACAAATGCACTTTGGGCATGAATGTATTGGGAGTTAAAAAAAAATCATGTCTCATTCTGTCCTGATGTTGGTGCACAATTCCCTTTTCATTTAGACAATGTACGCAAGAAATGAACAATCACCCTTCTCCCAAGTGCACTTTCTCCTCTTGCACTTGTGTGTGCCTCTGAGGTGTTGGCAAAACTGTTGGTTACAGATGGGCAGACTCCTTGAAAAGTTTGTGTTGTAGATTTGTTCGTTTAATATGAGCCTTTTAAAAAACCCTCTTATCTTTGACGTATCTATTGGATGCTGGTTAAATGAAATCAGGGTTTTTTTTATTAAGAACAGCAAATATCCTAGTTACTATCTATAGTCTACCGTCTATTGTCATTTTTTGGTACATTTTAATTTTAAAAGATAAGATGAATCTTTCCCTTCCAGCAGGTTGTGGGTGACGTTGGCAACTTGATGGAAGGGTGAGCCAGAGAAGATGAGAGATAGGGAGGAGCCATAGAGAGAGAGAGGGTAAAATACATGGTGGGTGAGGTACATGAGGAAGCAAGTGAGGAACCAAACACAGGGTGGGGCAACTTGAGGGAGTACAGGGCAGGGAAGCCATAGAAAATAGGTGGATTTAGAGATGGCAGGATGGGGGTAAGGAGACAAGATTTATGTACATGAAGTAATTCATATTAATCAAATAGAAAATGTGAGTTTTACATCATTGGCATAAAATCTCCAATTTTCTGGACCTACAGCCTTAACAGTTATGGAAGTTAGGATTCGTTGAAAACTGGGGTGGGGGTGGGAGGTGGAGTTTTGCAACAAATTGACTTCAAAATTTCAAAAAATTGAAAATGTCCAGTCAGCTCTAATGAAAGTGGATCACTAAATTTAAATTGGGAAATTTTAGATTAGTTAATCTGGATTTAAAAACAAAAGTGCTGAACTGGAATCCTGGATACTCTGTATTACAGCATGTAGAGTGTAATTCTATCACTTCCTCTTACCTTGCCTTTGTAAAATGGTGCCTTCTGTTGACCTGAATTTTGTTCTAATTTTTTGATCAAATGTAAACTCTGAGAGTTCCTGGGACACAACCGCCCTCAAAGACTGAGGCAAACATCCAAATTCCTGGAGTATGGAGCCATATCCCTTCTAAGTTTTACTTTTTATGCACGACTGCTGTTGGACAACCCAATGTGTGGGAGTCAGTACAGTCCTTTGGAGTGGAGACAGAGGTTAAACAAGCTGGGTCATTCTGTTCTGGTGGAGAAGAAGCAAAGCCATTAGATTTAGACTAGTAAAAAGTTCCATTTCAAGAATAGAGGTGCCAATTTTCACAATATAAAGCACGGCAGGCAAATAAGTACCATGTGTCACCTATGAATTAAAATAGCTAAGCACAAAGGTTGCTTTCTTCAAACAAATCACAACATGACAGTTAAGTTCTATAAGAGCCCAGATCCTATGTGAATGTGTGCAGTAATGATGATTAATAAAACAAGCTATATACAATTAATGCATTGCCGGTATGTAGATTCAGGAAGAATTGATACAGCTTGAATCAGTGGAGATTCTGTCTTTAGCTGAGCAAATGTCAAGAAAGTAAAACGGCATATGAACAGAGTGCAATGAACTGTAATGATCTATGCTCAGGTCAGTAACATTTGGGGAGTGACTCCATGTACCCATTTTCTGGAGTGGCATGCTTTCATGAAATGTAATATATAGCAATGACATTTGGGCATCTTTTGCAGGAGATGATGTAGCAGGCTATATGCAATGCAGTTACAACTGCAATATAACTTTTTTTTTTATGTAGTGAATGATGCTGCCATACTTCATCATGATGCTATACAAAATGCCAGAACTGTATCCATTTTACAACCATCCGATCTGCTACTCCAGTGTTGGTCAAGAGAGTGTACAGTTAATAAAATAAGTGTATGGATACGTTCTGCAGTTCCCTGGGGGATTATTTTACCTTCTGCCATAGCAGACTCAGTTTGGCTAGAAATCATTCCAACTTCCGTAAAAGTTCTGGTTCAAACATTAATTTGTCACATATTAATAGTTTCAGCTGTGTTCTCCAAAGCTGGCATGGAATCATCCTACATGTATAACCAAGAATTCCTCTAAACTACAAACAAATCATCCAATTGATTTTACCCACTTTCTGTTAACACTGGGGAAATTTATGTCCTTCTATGACCACATTCACTTTAGGCATAAAAAATCCTTTGAAGCTTAAACTGCAGTTGCATACCAGTTATCAAGAAGGGGAAGTGTGTAAAATATATGCTGATCTTCTGTATAGCAAGCAGTTTCCTGGCATTTGTGAACGTATCCCCTTTAATAACAAGAACATAGTTCTCAAATATATTAAACCAGTTAAAGAAGCAGCAGAGACTCACCAGGATAGATTAAAAAGCAGGAGGTGCAAACAGGTATCAGCATATGAGAAGACTATGGAGTTATTCAGATTCTTTTCCAGCAGAGTAGGACATCCTGACCTGGGACATACTTGATAAATGCATCCTAATCTGGTGCATCCTTAAAATATGTTCACAAAAAACAAACACATTTTAACACTCATGCAAGAAATGATTAACTTTCAATTTTCATAAAATAAAATACACTGAACCAGTACTTTTCAAACTCTTGTTTTGTTTTTTAAGTCTAACAAGGATCCTAAAGCAAATCAAAACATTTTCACCTTCTGCCATTTTGGAATGATCAGATTCCATAATTTCTGTTTGGAAATATTTGTTTTGTTTCCTTTTGTTTTTGTTTTATTACACTCACCTACATCAGTCAGTTGTTCTCAAAGTTTTTTTTAAATTCACCTTTGAGATCAAGCATGATAAATTTCAGCCTAACAAAACATTTTTTTGAGAAGGTTTTGAGCAACGATGTTAGAGGGGGCTAGTCGGAAATTGGAAACTTTAATATAGTTCCCACTGGGATGAGGCTATACTTCCTCCTTTCCCTCACTGTATGACTTAATATTTCTGTCTATCCAGATCTTCTTTCTACAAATTCTCTCCACCTCAGTTTAGGCTCTCCTGCTCCAAATTCTGATTCATTGTTTCATTTTTCAGCCAGATTACAGGCTCCTGATTGGCAGGAAAATTCTTCAATCAGATTTGGCTAGTGCCAGAGGATTTTTTTTTCCACAATAACTTGACACAAAATTATCTGCATAGCCAGGTAAAGACTAAGGCCCTGCAAGACCTCAAAGCCCCAATCAAGTATGATTATGAGTACGTCTGCTCTGCAATTAAACACCTGCAGCAAGCCCATGTCAGCTGACTTGGGCTTGCGGGGTTCGGGCTACAGGGCTGTTTAATCGTGGTGTAAACGTTCGGGCTTGGGCAAAGTCTTTTAGCATTTGATATTTTGGTGCAGGTCAAGAATACATTGGTGCAGGTCAAGACAATAATAAATATTATTATCATTATTATTTTATTATTTATTTTACTTTTCTGATAAGCACTTTTCATAGCTTTTGTTTTGCTTGAGTTTTATCTATGTTTTTCCTTTTCTTTGGTCAGCTCCCTTTCCAGCTATTGTCAATGTCATAGAGTGTACTAGATTTTAATTGTAACCCCTCCCTTCCTCACTTACCCTAAAGATCTTGAGACAACGTCACCTGAGTCCGGATCTCGTTTGTTTTTTAAATGTTGCCACTATAGCCACAGATAGCTGAGGTTCAGAGTTCATCATGATCAGATTGAAATCAATTTTTAAGCTATAAATAAAAATGTGGCAGGTTTTTCCAATCATATGTAAAGAGTTATGTTTGTGTAGAAGGAAGGAACTGAATACATGACCTTACTTACTCTCTTCAGTGTTATTTGAAAATAAGGGCACAACTTCAAGGTGTATGCAGCATAACTAATATATGCAACACAGCAATTAAATTGCTGAAACAACACTTAAAGTTATTTAAAATGATATTTACAGTGAAAATAGTCATATTGACTAACACTTTGCAGAGCTAGAAGAAGGAAGCTCAATGTGTTTTCCTTTAAGCTACCAGGCCTTCTGCCTCATCTTGACCATGAGGTGAAATGCGGTGGGATAGCTCAGTGGTTTGAGCACTGGCCTGCTAAAACCAGGGTTGTGATTTCAATCCTTGAGGGGGCCATTTAGGGAACTGGGGTAAAAATCTGTCTGGGGATTGGTCCTCCTTTGAGCAGGGGGTTGGGCTGGATGACCTCCTGAGGTCCCTTCCAACCCTGATATTCTATGATTTCTATGGTAGGGAAAATCCATCATCCTTGGCCTGGGGGCTTGCAGTGATGGGAAAAGGCAGAGAGAAAACACGATAGAGGGACAAGATATTGAGAGGATTTGTGGTGGGAGTGAAGGAGTGAGTGAATGGAACCTCCTCAAAAATAGCCATGCTGTGGGGCCCCAAACCTCCATCAGTACAGGCTTCTGTTCTAGACTACATCTAAATCCTGTCGTGGCAGATCATAGTAATGGAGGCAGTATACCTAAAATTTGTTTTTGGGCTCCCCTATGGGGCAGACACTCCTGTGTCCCCCAAAAGGGAAAGAGACCCTGACCCAGCTGTAGGCTCACAGCTTCCAGCTATGAGGGACCTTTCGCTGGCCAGCAAAATCCCCCCCCTTTCTCTCAGGTTGGGTTTGCTTCCAGCTAGAGTCCTTGGGGTTTGTTCCCACCGCAGCAGTCACCAGGACCCCAACTTCCAGCTCCAGGATACATGTCTCTGTGCACCTCTTCCACTCCATTACAGCCAGGTCATGCTTCTGGGTCTTAATTGCTTTGTCTCTTAAGTCCAGGCTGGTGGGCAGCCTTTTCTTTTTCCAGGTCAGGCTTTCCCCAGGCAAATTGTACATCAATTTCCATTTGTCTTCCCTTGAGACCATCACTTGATGAGCTGGGATACCACAGAGAACACCCTCCTGCCAGAACAGGCACCCCTCCACTCCTGTCTTGCTAAATTAGACACCCCAGTCAGCTTCAGCACAGACAGAGGTTGGGCCACACCCATCTGCAGTTCACTGAAACTGAGATGCACTCAGCTCAGGGGCTTCTTAGTTAACAGAGACATCCCCAGCGCCCATTGTTCAGTCTTTCTGGGCAATTTGCAACTTGTGTAGTTTTAGCTTCTTTTGATCTTCATTCTTACTTATTTTGCTTCCTTTTCTGTCCCTACTTCCCTTTCCCGAAATAAGCAAACAGAAAATAACAAACCAGTAACCACTTTGTCTGTTCTCCAGCCACCACACTTAAAACTCACTTAAAATCACTACCAGTATCTCAAAGCAATCAGCTGTGCACAGATCCTGCTCGACTACGCCACTGTGACGGGTTGGATCACAGAAACCCCCTTGGGAGCTGCCACCAGATGTGCAAAGACTACCCCTGCTTCTGTTTTCCCTGCCAGCTCAGGACTCCAGCACCCTGTCTTGCTGAGCCAGACACTCCTGTTTGGCTCCACACACAGATCCAGGGTCTGAATCTCCTGTCCCAAAGCTGCAAGTTTACCTGAAAACAGCTCGCAGTAGTGTGTGTGACGTTGTGCAGTCTATATGGTTTTATAAAAACTTGATAATAAGTCAATATAATGTAACTGAGATTGTTTTAGAGAAAATACGGTAATAAGTGAATGTAAGTAACTGGGATATGCCTCACGCAAAAGGTCTCTTGTAAGGTATCATTACAAAGCTTATAATCTACTGAGTGTGATCATCTGATTTGTATAAATGTACCACTCTTGTATCTAAAACTAGAAATATAAAATGTAACTCTGAGGGCCTATTGTAATTGTGTAAAGTGTGGACCATTAATGATGGTTTGGAATCTTGATGACTCCCATTGTCTGCAGATGGCTGTATTTACCTGTGAGTCTTCCTGTATATGTGTGTGCTGGCAAGTGAGTAATGAAGTCTTGCAGTGACATGTGATCATGTCACCTGAACTGGAATCCATCTTTAACCTGGTGCTTTTCCAGTGAGGGGGGGTGGAAACCCAGAGAGACAAAGAGTTCCCGCCTTATGCAAAAGATATATAAAGGGGGGGGAAGAGAACAGAGAAGGAGAGAAGCCATCATGAAGAATCCCCTAGCTACCACCTGAGCTGCAACAAGAGCTGTACCAGGGGAAAGAATTGTGCCCAGGCCTGGAAGGTGTCCAGTCTGAGAAAAACTTACTGAAACATCTCTGAGGGTGAGATTATCTGTATTTAGTTTGATTAGGCATAGATTTGCGCATTTTATTTTATTTTGCTTGGTGACTTACTTTGTTCTGTCTGTTACTACTTTGAACCACTTAAATCCTACTGTCTGTATTTAATAAAATCACTTTTTATTTAGTAATTTACTCAGAGTATGTATTAATACCTGGGGGAGCAAACAACTGTGCATATCTCTCTATCAGTGTTATAGAGGGCGAACAATTTATGAGTTTGCCCTGTATAAGCTTTATACAGGGTAAAACGGATTTATCTGGGTTTAGACCCCATTGGGAGTTGGGCATCTGAGTGCTAAAGACAAGCGCACTTCTGTACGCTGTTTTCAGGTAAACTTGCAGCTTTGGGACAAGTGATTCAGACCCTGGGTCTGTGTCTGGAGCCAAACAGGAGTGTCTGGCTCAGCAAGACAGGGTGCTGGAGTCCTGAGCTGGCAGGGAAAACAGGAGCAGGGGTAGTCTTTGCACATCGGGTGGCAGCTCCCAAGGGGGTTTCTGTGATCCAACCCGTCACAGTGGCGTAGTCGGCAGGATCTGTGCACAGCTGATTGCTTTGAGATACTGGTAGTGATTTTAAGTGAGTTTTAAGTGTGGTGGCTGGAGAACAGACAAAGTGGTTACTGGTTTGTTATTTTCTGTTTGCTTATTTCGGGAAAGGGAAGTAGGGACAGAAAAGGAAGCAAAATAAGTAAGAATGAAGATCAAAAGAAGCTAAAACTACACAAGTTGCAAATTGCCCAGAAAGACTGAACAATGGGCGCTGGGGATGTCTCTGTTAACTAAGAAGCCCCTGAGCTGAGTGCATCTCAGTTTCAGTGAACTGCAGATGGGTGTGGCCCAACCTCTGTCTGTGCTGAAGCTGACTGGGGTGTCTAATTTAGCAAGACAGGAGTGGAGGGGTGCCTGTTCTGGCAGGAGGGTGTTCTCTGTGGTATCCCAGCTCATCAAGTGATGGTCTCAAGGGAAGACAAATGGAAATTGATGTACAATTTGCCTGGGGAAAGCCTGACCTGGAAAAAGAAAAGGCTGCCCACCAGCCTGGACTTAAGAGACAAAGCAATTAAGACCCAGAAGCATGACCTGGCTGTAATGGAGTGGAAGAGGTGCACAGAGACATGTATCCTGGAGCTGGAAGTTGGGGTCCTGGTGACTGCTGCGGTGGGAACAAACCCCAAGGACTCTAGCTGGAAGCAAACCCAACCTGAGAGAAAGGGGGGGGATTTTGCTGGCCAGCGAAAGGTCCCTCATAGCTGGAAGCTGTGAGCCTACAGCTGGGTCAGGGTCTCTTTCCCTTTTGGGGGACACAGGAGTGTCTGCCCCATAGGGGAGCCCAAAAACGAATTTTAGGTATACTGCCTCCGCCATGGTCAGTGTCCAAGTCTCTGGCAGTAAGTTCAGGAGGAGGGTGTGACGTTGTGCAGTCTATATGGTTTTATAAAAACTTGATAATAAGTCAATATAATGTAACTGAGATTGTTTTAGAGAAAATACGGTAATAAGTGAATGTAAGTAACTGGGATATGCCTCACGCAAAAGGTCTCTTGTAAGGTATCATTACAAAGCTTATAATCTACTGAGTGTGATCATCTGATTTGTATAAATGTACCACTCTTGTATCTAAAACTAGAAATATAAAATGTAACTCTGAGGGCCTATTGTAATTGTGTAAAGTGTGGACCATTAATGATGGTTTGGAATCTTGATGACTCCCATTGTCTGCAGATGGCTGTATTTACCTGTGAGTCTTCCTGTATATGTGTGTGCTGGCAAGTGAGTAATGAAGTCTTGCAGTGACATGTGATCATGTCACCTGAACTGGAATCCATCTTTAACCTGGTGCTTTTCCAGTGAGGGGGGGTGGAAACCCAGAGAGACAAAGAGTTCCCGCCTTATGCAAAAGATATATAAAGGGGGGGAAGAGAACAGAGAAGGAGAGAAGCCATCATGAAGAATCCCCTAGCTACCACCTGAGCTGCAACAAGAGCTGTACCAGGGGAAAGAATTGTGCCCAGGCCTGGAAGGTGTCCAGTCTGAGAAAAACTTACTGAAACATCTCTGAGGGTGAGATTATCTGTATTTAGTTTGATTAGGCATAGATTTGCGCATTTTATTTTATTTTGCTTGGTGACTTACTTTGTTCTGTCTGTTACTACTTTGAACCACTTAAATCCTACTGTCTGTATTTAATAAAATCACTTTTTATTTAGTAATTTACTCAGAGTATGTATTAATACCTGGGGGAGCAAACAACTGTGCATATCTCTCTATCAGTGTTATAGAGGGCGAACAATTTATGAGTTTGCCCTGTATAAGCTTTATACAGGGTAAAACGGATTTATCTGGGTTTAGACCCCATTGGGAGTTGGGCATCTGAGTGCTAAAGACAAGCGCACTTCTGTACGCTGTTTTCAGGTAAACTTGCAGCTTTGGGACAAGTGATTCAGACCCTGGGTCTGTGTCTGGAGCCAAACAGGAGTGTCTGGCTCAGCAAGACAGGGTGCTGGAGTCCTGAGCTGGCAGGGAAAACAGGAGCAGGGGTAGTCTTTGCACATCGGGTGGCAGCTCCCAAGGGGGTTTCTGTGATCCAACCCGTCACAGTGGCGTAGTCGGCAGGATCTGTGCACAGCTGATTGCTTTGAGATACTGGTAGTGATTTTAAGTGAGTTTTAAGTGTGGTGGCTGGAGAACAGACAAAGTGGTTACTGGTTTGTTATTTTCTGTTTGCTTATTTCGGGAAAGGGAAGTAGGGACAGAAAAGGAAGCAAAATAAGTAAGAATGAAGATCAAAAGAAGCTAAAACTACACAAGTTGCAAATTGCCCAGAAAGACTGAACAATGGGCGCTGGGGATGTCTCTGTTAACTAAGAAGCCCCTGAGCTGAGTGCATCTCAGTTTCAGTGAACTGCAGATGGGTGTGGCCCAACCTCTGTCTGTGCTGAAGCTGACTGGGGTGTCTAATTTAGCAAGACAGGAGTGGAGGGGTGCCTGTTCTGGCAGGAGGGTGTTCTCTGTGGTATCCCAGCTCATCAAGTGATGGTCTCAAGGGAAGACAAATGGAAATTGATGTACAATTTGCCTGGGGAAAGCCTGACCTGGAAAAAGAAAAGGCTGCCCACCAGCCTGGACTTAAGAGACAAAGCAATTAAGACCCAGAAGCATGACCTGGCTGTAATGGAGTGGAAGAGGTGCACAGAGACATGTATCCTGGAGCTGGAAGTTGGGGTCCTGGTGACTGCTGCGGTGGGAACAAACCCCAAGGACTCTAGCTGGAAGCAAACCCAACCTGAGAGAAAGGGGGGGGATTTTGCTGGCCAGCGAAAGGTCCCTCATAGCTGGAAGCTGTGAGCCTACAGCTGGGTCAGGGTCTCTTTCCCTTTTGGGGGACACAGGAGTGTCTGCCCCATAGGGGAGCCCAAAAACGAATTTTAGGTATACTGCCTCCGCCATGGTCAGTGTCCAAGTCTCTGGCAGTAAGTTCAGGAGGAGGGTGTGACGTTGTGCAGTCTATATGGTTTTATAAAAACTTGATAATAAGTCAATATAATGTAACTGAGATTGTTTTAGAGAAAATACGGTAATAAGTGAATGTAAGTAACTGGGATATGCCTCACGCAAAAGGTCTCTTGTAAGGTATCATTACAAAGCTTATAATCTACTGAGTGTGATCATCTGATTTGTATAAATGTACCACTCTTGTATCTAAAACTAGAAATATAAAATGTAACTCTGAGGGCCTATTGTAATTGTGTAAAGTGTGGACCATTAATGATGGTTTGGAATCTTGATGACTCCCATTGTCTGCAGATGGCTGTATTTACCTGTGAGTCTTCCTGTATATGTGTGTGCTGGCAAGTGAGTAATGAAGTCTTGCAGTGACATGTGATCATGTCACCTGAACTGGAATCCATCTTTAACCTGGTGCTTTTCCAGTGAGGGGGGGTGGAAACCCAGAGAGACAAAGAGTTCCCGCCTTATGCAAAAGATATATAAAGGGGGGGAAGAGAACAGAGAAGGAGAGAAGCCATCATGAAGAATCCCCTAGCTACCACCTGAGCTGCAACAAGAGCTGTACCAGGGGAAAGAATTGTGCCCAGGCCTGGAAGGTGTCCAGTCTGAGAAAAACTTACTGAAACATCTCTGAGGGTGAGATTATCTGTATTTAGTTTGATTAGGCATAGATTTGCGCATTTTATTTTATTTTGCTTGGTGACTTACTTTGTTCTGTCTGTTACTACTTTGAACCACTTAAATCCTACTGTCTGTATTTAATAAAATCACTTTTTATTTAGTAATTTACTCAGAGTATGTATTAATACCTGGGGGAGCAAACAACTGTGCATATCTCTCTATCAGTGTTATAGAGGGCGAACAATTTATGAGTTTGCCCTGCATAAGCTTTATACAGGGCAAAACGGATATATTTGGGTTTAGACCCCATTGGGAGTTGGGCATCTGAGTGCTAAAGACAAGCGCACTACTGCGAGCTGTTTTCAGGTAAACTTGCAGCTTTGGGACAGGAGATTCAGACCCTGGATCTGTGTCTGGAGCCAAACAGGAGTGTCTGGCTCAGCAAGACAGGGTGCTGGAGTCCTGAGCTGGCAGGGAAAACAGAAGCAGGGGTAGTCTTTGCACATCGGGTGGCAGCTCCCAAGGGGGTTTCTGTGATCCAACCCGTCACAGACCTCCTGAGGTCCCTTCCAACCCTGATATTCTATGATTTCTATGGTAGGGAAAATCCATCATCCTTGGCCTGGGGGCTTGCAGTGATGGGAAAAGGCAGAGAGAAAACACGATAGAGGGACAAGATATTGAGAGGATTTGTGGTGGGAGTGAAGGAGTGAGTGAATGGAACCTCCTCAAAAATAGCCATGCTGTGGGGCCCCAAACCTCCATCAGTACAGGCTTCTGTTCTAGACTACATCTAAATCCTGTCGTGGCAGATCATAGTAATGGTTTGTATTGTATGTTATTTTTCTTTTATTCTGGTTTGCTCTTCAGCCCTTAGCTACCATACTAATTCTATCTGCTTAAGAAGGAAAATGGAACAGCCCACTTGACACGGCACAGAACATATTTCTAGCTGCAAATTCAAGTACGATGATGCCAGGGTTAAAAAGCAGCTTCTTACTTTAGGAAGAGGGCTACTGTTTTATTTTGTGTTGTCCACAGAGTTATAAGAATTCTTCTTACAGGGCTGGATGCATTGTGTTTCTCTGCCACAAACTGGAAAAGAAAATCAGTGTTTTGTAATTATGATACCCTGTTATCTTCTACAAATGATGAGCTCATCCAGATTACTCCAAGGGGTTACTTATATTTTATCAGTGGCGCCTTGTTGCACAATTTCCAGTTTCTTTCTTGAAGATACAATAGAAGATTTATGTCTGAAGGGCTGTGATGTGGTTTCCATCTAAGAGCAAAACAATTCCTTCTAAAAAATACCATATCCCCAAATGATTTCATAATTGCAAACAGTGTTGACGAGTTCTGTGGCTTAAATGAGTTTATACCATATTTGTTGTGTTTTTAGTGACTATTTCTGATGTGCTTAATAAGGAAAAATAAATAAAATCCCTCTCCATTTTGAATTGACACAAAATAAATGTGACCCGTTAGTGATGCCTGCTAAAAGAAGTCATTTTTCTAATTTCATTTCAGATTTGTTTCAAGGATTCGCTTTTTTTTTGGTTAACTAGTTTCAGGACTGAAAGCCAACCATGTTTCTCATTATCAAACTTCAGAAAGGCTTTCTTCCCTTTGTGCTTTCATGCCACTCAAGGATAAGTGAGTCTCAGAATACTGGAATTTTTTGATAGACGGGTGAAATTCTCCTCTTTCATCCTCAGTGCAGATCTGTTATCTGCACTGCTTGCCCATTGCATATTTGGTACTCATCCCTTTCGCTACACTCCCATTGTTATCAGTGGAAATCTTTCATAGAGAACAGGCAAAGTGTCTGCAGTGTGGGTAGTAGACAGGAGCATTTGTAGAGTGGTCTATAGCTGTAATCCCCTGATACATAATGTCATTGTATGACTTGACTAGGATGGAAGAAACTTCTGAGTCCATGTGGCTGTGGTGTCTGAGGAGGAACACAAGCTAATAATTTGAAAGGCTGGAATGAAAATGAGATACCATTTTCTAGTCTTGTTGCAATTATTCCATCATATAAATTCATGTGGTACCATCTTTTGTTCTAATAGCAGTTTTTTAGCATTACCAGAATTAATATTTGAAAATTTGTAATGCTTTAGTCAGTCTATGATTTTGTCTGTTTCTATTACTTGAAAGGGTTGTTGATGCTCCTTGGAAAACAATTAATTGAAAAACATCTCTGGCTACATCCTATTTTCTATATGTCATTGCCTTGTTCTTATAACTAATCCCATATGCAAGAGAACAAGATGTGTATTTCTATTAGGAACACTGCCATCCTGGATCAGATCTGTGGCCTGTCTAGTTCAGGATCTTGTCTAACAATGTTTGTTCTTATGCTGAATCCTTTTTCAAAGCCTGAAAAATTGTTGGTCTCAGTACTAACTTGCAGTAGTAAGTTCCATGGGTTATTTAGTGATGGGGGGAAGAAGGGGCTGCAGGGGAAAAGTTGGATTTGGAGCCAAACTTCCCCAGTGTTCAGTTCTGGGATTTTAGGTCACCATATTATGCAGTATAGGTAGGGGCTACTGCAACTGTTGGATCTGGAACTTTCACAAAAGTTCAGGAACTTTCAGATCTTGTCTTTTGCTTAAGGACCATCTCTAGTTCATTTGCCCTGTCTGCTTTGTGCCTACATGAAGCTCTAATTATCTTTCTGTGATATCGCCATTGTATGGAAATAGGAATGATGATGGAAGATTTATGGAAATAGGAAGGATTATGATTCAGGTAGGTAATAACCTTGCACCTGCAGGGATTGGGTGTCACCAGCCCTGCAGCATCGGTCGGAGTCCTCTGCAGATGCGCTGTCACATTCCTGCTCTCTCCATCCCATGGCAGCGAGGCTGCAGAGGCTTCCCTGTGCTGCTGCGGGAGCCATTCAGCAGCAGGGCAGCCTCCCCCGTGGCCAAGAGCTTGTCCCCCTCCTCTTCATCTTGTCCTCCTTCTCTCCCCCTCCCCAATCCTGGCCTGGGGGTCTGTGCTCTATTATCCAAACCTCTGCATTATCCAAATCCCTTCCTTCTCCCCTAGCAGGAGATACCTGGGGGGACAAGGAAAGGATTCGGATCATAGGGGTTCAGATAAATGGGAGTGTACTGTACATGGAGGTCGAGCAGGGGAAGAATGATGAATCAGGCTATAGGATTTAAAACATCAGTGTTAAGTGGCCTTAGTGTAAATGAGAATGAGGCAGCCTAAGACAGATTTTCAGAGCTGTCAAACATCTGCAACTTAAGTGACAGACAGTGGGAGCGGCAGGTCACCACCTTTGAAAATTAGCATGTACTATTATTATTTTATATTTATATTACAGTAAAACTCGGAGCCCCCTATTAGAACTGCGATCCCAATTAGCTAGGCTTGGTATAAACACATTAGAAGATGTAGTTCCAGCTCTGAAGAGTTCATAATGTAGAAAATCTACATATAATTGAAGTCTCTGGGCAGCTATTTTTGAAAATTTAGCTTTTAATTCCTATGTATTTCAGTTTCCTTGGCTGTATAATAAGGATAATAGGGAGGCAACATGGCCCAATAGGGAGTTAGCATAATCCATTGGATAGTGCACCAGACTGGGAGTTGGGGCATTGGGTTTTCTTCCTGGATCAATCACTGACTCACTGTGTGACTTCGGGCCTTGGGCAACTCACTTTACGGCTGTGTTCTTCACTTTCCCCATCTATAACGTATATACGTACCATTGTCCCCACCTTTGCAAAGTGCTCTGAGATCAACCAGTGAAAAGTGCAATGGAGCTGTGATGCTGTGGGGTGTTCTGAGGCTGAATTCAGTAATATTTGTAAAATGTTTTGAGATCTTTGGCTGAAAGGGGCTATTGTACACACAGTAATATTATTACATTGCTATTACAACATTACAAGATTATTGTATGTGAATTCATAGAGATTCAACACGTTATTCCACTCTCAACAGGTTTTTTTTATTTATGGTACAACTCTTAAAGTGTAAGAACTCTCTTCCATAGAAACTGCCCCTGTGTTACTGGGCGGAGAAGCGAAGGCTGCATGTCATGCCAGATTACGTCAAGCAGTGTCAGATTTGGACTACTGTCCTTCCTGTTGATTTCAAATACAGGGCTGCCATAGGCACCATTCAATAATGATGCCAGGAGGCCAGTCTGATTTAATGCTCACAACTCATTTTGTGCTTCCTGATGGCTTTCCAAATAATTCAATTCATATATCAGGTTGGTGGCTCAACATTTGAGGGAGCTAGCCAGATCGGTTTGCTAATCTGTAGAACCACCGTTGGAATATCAGACTTCAAAATCTTGATCTGGAGCAGTTTGGTGTGAATACTTCCCTGCAGAACATTAGTCCACTGGGCTATAAAAGTCTGACATTAGATGATGAAGTGTATTGTCTGCTGGATAATAGCCACCTCTGGATGAGTCTTCAGAAGGGAAAGCTGCAGGAATGCCATTTCTCATCAGCTGGTGTCACTGCTTGGAGCCAGATGTAAGCAGCTGGGTGTGGTAGTGCAAAGTGGTCTAGGAAAGAAAGAAGAAAATGTTTAATAAGAAACATTAACTTTCTGGCTAAGCTATGGGCAGATACAGCATTCCCTTGTTTACTATAATAACTGCTGGAAGCTGCAGAAATAGATCTGACATTTTAAAATAGTATGTTTATGCTGTTTGATCAGACAGGAGATAATGTCATGGGCTTATTTTGCCATAAACACTCCGATTATACACTCAGCATATCAGCTATTGGCAAGAATTATGAGAACATGGAGTATCTTTTGAATATTCAAGCACTGGAGTGTTCGGAAATATGCAGTTGTCTGTAACTGTACTTGGTATATCTTAATCGTTCCTCACATTAAATGTTTTGATCTGTTACTGTGTGATAAAGTGATGATGTCAGATCTTAGAAAAGCACCTCAAGCAAGCCCGTTTGTTTTTATTTCTTTTTAAAATGCCCCCAAGCTTGTGACTCTGTGGAAAGTTTAGAAGGAGCACCAATGGCCAGAATAAAATATAAAAGAAATGGGTGTCTGAATTGCCTCCATAAAACACAGCACAGCACATACACACAGTTGCTTCATCTATATCCGGTGTTTTCATTGCTCCCATTACTGTAATATCTGAACCCATCCTAGCCTTTAAAATATTTACCCCTGTGTGAAGGGACATGCCTTCACACTGACAGAGAGGAGATTAATGAGCTCCTCTGGGCCTCTTCTAACCCAATCAGGTGCACCTGCAAGGCTTGTTCTGCCTGGCTGGGGATATGTGGGGGGAGCTTAAAAGGGAAAACCTGCCACGGGAGGGAGCCTACCCTGCCTTAAACAGGCTTGCTGAGAGGGAGACAGCAACAAGCCTTGCTGCTCCTGAACCTGTGTGACCCAGCCTCACCGCAGTATGCCCCATGAGGAAGGGCTGGAAGTAGACTAAGCCCAAAGGGCTGACCCAGGAAGACTGCCTGAGCTCCAGGTTGCCTTTACTTCCCTTTATTTTCACACAGACTCCTCTCTCGCATAAGGGAAGAAAGAGGGGATAGGCCTTTCCTTTCATTTGTTTGCTCCAAGAACCCTCTTGGGTGTCTGCGGGGGAGGGAGCGATAGACCGTATAAGGACCGGAAGTGGGGTCTGGAGGGCACTTGAGGGGTCCCCTGCCCCTCACACCCTGTGAGGTATGGCAGTGCTATTATCCCAATTTGACAGAGGGGGAACTGCTCCCAGAGAGACTAAAGGCTTGTCTACACTTTTACGGTGCGGCTGCACCGATGCCAGCTGTAGCGCTTAGTGAAGATGCTACAGAAGAGTTCTCCCATCAGCGTAGGTATTCCTCCTCCCCAAGTGGCAGTAGCTATGTCGATGGGAGAAGCACTTCTGTCAGCATAGCTCTGTCTACACTGGGAGTTCAGTTAGTCTAATTGCCTCAGTAAGGGGGTGAGGATTTGCCATGCTCCTGAGTGATGTAGGTATAACGACGTAAGTTCATAGTGTAGACCAGGGCTAAGACTTGTCCAGGGTCTTCCAGGAATTGACTCCTGATCTCCCTAATCCAGGTCAGTGCCCCAACCATTGGGCCATCCTTTCTCTCCCTATTTCATACATACATATATATTATGGGGAGCAGTGATGTTTTGCAGGTGCGATTTGAGGGACCTAATTTTTGATAACTAACATTTGTACATAGGAATTGCCATTTGGGTTTAGACCTGTGCTCCAGGTCTTGTAATGGGCAATGTCCAGAATCAGAGGAATTTTATTATTTTTTCTAAAATCTGGCCAGAAGTGTCACAATGGGAGCTTCTGGATGCTGATCTCCTTTGAAATTTTGGCCCTAACTCTCATGGATGTATATTGGCTTGTTTAGGAAGAACATTTCAGGGGAAGGAGAGCAAAGCAAGAAGAAGGGGCCAAATTCTGATCTCATTTGCACTGATATTTAACACCACTGATTTATGTGGAGTTACTCTGGATTCTCATCCATACAGATGAGAGCAGAATGAAAATGTAATCTAGCAAGCAAAAATAAAAGTATTTAAAGGAAATAATTTGTTAACAGAGGTAACTCAGCAGCCTCAAGTCCACAACTCCTGTCATCCTGCAGATGAAATTCAATGTTGATAAATGCAAAGTAATGCACATTGGAAAACATAATCCCAACTATACATATAAAATCATGGGGTCTAAATTAGCTGTTACCACTCAAGAAAGATCTTGGAGTCATTGTGGATAGTCCTCTGAAAACATCCACTCAATGTGCAGCGGCAGTCAAAAAAAGTGAACAGAATGTTGGGAATCGTTAAGAAAGGGATACATAATAAGACAAAAATATCATATTGCCGCTATATAAATCCATGGTATGCCCACATCTTGAATACTGCATGCAGATGTGGTTGCCCCATCTCAAAAAAGATATATTGGAATTGGAAAAGGTTCAGAAAAGGGCAACAAAAATGATTAGGGGTATGGAACTGCTTCCATATGAGGAGAGATTATTAAGACTGGGACTTTTCAGCTTGGAAAAGAGACAACTAAGGGAGGATATGATTGAGGTTTATAAAATCATGAGTGGTGTGCAGAAAGTAAATAAGGAAGTGTTATTTCTCCTTCTCATAACACAAGGACTAGCGGTCACCAAATGAAATTAATAAGCATCAGGTTTAAAACAAACAAAAGGAAGTATTTCTTCATACAATGCACAGTCAACCTGTGGAACTCCTTGCCAGAGGATGTTGTGAAGGCCAAGACTATAACAGGGTTCAAAAAAGAACTAGATAGGTTCATCAATGGCTATTAGCCAGGATGGGCAGTCATGGTGTCCCTAGCCTCTGTTTGCTAGAAGCTGGGAATGAGCGACAGGGAATGGATCACTTGATGATTACCTATTCTGTTCATTCCTTCTGGGGCACCTGGTATTGACCACTGTTGGAAGACAGGATGCTGGGCTATATGGACCTTTGGTCTGATCCAGTATGGCCGTTCTTATGTTCATTGCGTCATTCACACAGCTCCAGTATTCGCTTTAAAAACAAGAAAAACCCAACCCTTTCCAGGTTGCTTTTCAAGTCAGCTCCTGCCCTTTGGGACCAGAACTGAGCGCAAAAGCAATGAATGGCAGAACCACCAGCTACCACCCAACAGCCACCTGCTACAATGTACAGTCCTGGCTGACCTTGTTCATCAGATCTGAAGTCCTGGCAAAGTGCTCACTTGAGCCCTAATGGCAAACTTCAGAAGCTGAATTGGGAGTTTAGGCAATCAAAGACCATAAGCTTACTTGATATCCTGTGGGCACTCAGAATGAAAGAAAGTCTATTTCCAAGGGTTTGGCCCTGCTGAATGAACAAAAGCATCATTGTCTAAGGGAAGCCATGTGTGCATCAGAAACCATCCACCTGAAAGTTAGATAACTTTTCTGACATCCCAGAGCAATTACATTGAAAAGCTATATCTCAAACATACCTACTTCTCTTAGACTATACAGAAGACTGAATTCAACCATATAAACATTGCTAGACAAATACAGTCACAATGCTATTTTATTCTATTAAAATACCTTTATCCCTGCTGGTTCACACCAGTATCGTAGGATCAGCCCCGTTAGATGTAGGACATATCTAATCTGTGAACAACTCTCAATGTAATTAATAGTATGGAACACTGGTTGAACTGCTGTTCAAATGAAAGAGAGCTGGGATGATAAGCTATCTTGTGACTTGTCCAGGTTATTTAAAAAAGAAATAAATAGTGTATCAGCCCTTTGGGAATAACCACTTAGGACAGATGAGTCAAAGCCAGCTGCCAATTTCAGTATTAACTATAATTTCACAATCCAAGCAATGATCTAAAATGTATCTGAAGGCTTAAAAACCTCGATTACAGTTTAAAATGGCTCTTGATAAGCATCCACGTGCTACAAATTCAAAGATGTGTTGTTCCCACCACATTTGCAACCTCATTGAGGTAGAGTGGCGTTTTGTTTTGTTTTTAATTGGGGGGGGGGCAGTGTTATTTATTTATTTTTGTGCTGGGTTTTTCTGGGTTGCATTAAGAAGTCTCTAGAGGGTCATTTCCAAACAATCTAATTTAGTTACTTTGTACAATAGTAGATGAAATTAGTGCAAAGTAACAGGAGTTAGATTAATGTGATTTCAGGAAATAATCCATAAAAAGCTTGCAAGGCCTTTAGCAAGTTGTAAATTGGATTTTAAGCAAAGAGCAGGAGAAGGAAAATGAAAAACCCCGATGAAAATAATCAGCCAGTAATGAGTACCACTAATATTTTAACACTTCATATTAAAATAAAACATCAGAGTAAATAGCATAAGGATTGACTAGCAATGAATTCTTTTTTTACTAGCATAAATAATTAAAATTGTTATTATAAACTTACCTAAATGCCTCATGCCTTCTTGCTGGTAGAGAACATTTAATTCATTAACTATCAAAAGAGCTGCAAATATAGCCAAAAAGGAGAAACAAAGAATTCTGGATCAAACAATTGCCTATTCCCACCCTAGGAATGAAAACCAGTTGTCTTTTGCGAAATTAAGAAAAATTATGTTGCAGATATAGCCCAAAATTTCAAAAGTGACTAGTAATGTTTGGGGTGCTTCCAGTTTTGGATGATCAACGTGAGACACCTTAAAGGGGCTTGATTTTTGGAGGGTGGGTACTCAGCACTTTCTGTAAATCTGACAGGTTTCAGAGTAGCAGCTGTGTTAGTCTGTATCCGCAAAAAGAACAGGAGTACTTGTGGCACCTTAGAGACTAACAAATTACGAGTTTTTTCATGAAGTTGATGGATTTCCACTCCATGCGGCTAAATGCAGTCTCTAAGGTGCCACAAGTACTCCTGTTCTTTCTGTAAATCTGGACTTCTCTAATGTTTCTCAAGTTGATTATCCAAAATCACTTTTGAAAATGTTGGCACTATTAGGGTTTAGAAATGTACGACCAGATTGTGACAGAATTGGCAATGTCTGACCCAAATAGTAACCTCCATTTGTATTGTAGCCTCCGTTTTGTGCTATGTGCCGAATGCATCTAACCTTGTCCAAGCAGGTCTATCATGATATATTCCAGATCGCTACTCTGCTCGGGAAAGGTTCTTGATGCCTTGTTGAAGGACAATCGCTGCTCTGCAATGGCTTTTCCATCTAGGGCCATCAACTTTGATTGTCCCTCTCAACTGTTGGCCTAGTCCCTTGGAACGATGGATTTTCTATACGGGGCACAAACATGGCTGGTAGAACTAAAGCTTCTCAGCCTGGGCACATGGCAAAAGGAGATAAATTGTATTTAAGGGGAGGGTTTGCTTCTCTGAGTAGGGGAACATCATCATCTGAAATGTATAGAAGAGAGACGACATTTGGGACTCTGTCTAACCTGAAATGCTGAGAGACTTCAGTGTCTCAAAAGGGATGAGACCACACTGGTGTGTGCATCTCAGACCTTTTGTTATTTTGAAAAGATCTCTAACTGTAGTGCCTTTAAGAGTAAAGTTTCTGTGGTTCAGAAATTCCTTCGCTGAAGCCTGTGTTCTTTGTGTTTCTGCCATATTGTCCATGAATAGGCTAAATCAGTGCTCAGAGTGACCACAGCCTAGGTGGGACTCTGAGGTAGCATTGGGTAGGTGGAACTCTGAGGGGATGGGGGTTTGGGAGGTCAGAGGCACTGGTTTCAGGATCTAAGGCGGCTGGATTCTGGAGTCCCATATCCTAAGGAAGGATACACACAAGAGGCCTGATCCTGGGAGTGTGTCCTGCAGACCCAAACCTAGGAGCATTGACTAAACTCCGCCTAGACTCTGTTGGCTTGGAAGCATGTGGATCCGAGACCTATTGGCTTGCAACAGACTGGTGACCAGACAGAGGAATTCTGGGCCAGGTTGTGACACAGATTACTAGGCATATTTGTTGCTTATCAGACCTAGTCTACACTTCAAAAATTCACTAGTATATCAATTTCAGTTACAGCTGTGATTTTTTAAAAAAAAGAATATTATTAGTACTATTTACTGAAACAGTGTGGATGCATTATACTGGTATAAAGGTGACATGTGTGTATAAGTGAGTGTGTATATATATAAAATAATCACATCTTGTTCCCCTTCCCATACAGGAATAGATATACTAGTATAAAGCACTTTTTTACCGGTACAAGTGCATCTATACTAGGGAGTTGTACTGATTAGCAATACTGGTATAATTAAAGCAATATAATTTTCTAGTGTAGAGAAGCCCTTAGATATTAACTTAATGGGTTCTGTGGGTGTCTGTTTACCTTTCACAAGGGGCAACTTTTATCCAAATTACTTATTTTAGATGAAGAAGAAACAAAGAAACGACTACAGATGCAAAGTCTCCATGAAATAACTCAACCCCTTTGAATATCCTGGGTGACACACATGCTGCAGAAACGGGCTCACAAAATGGCAGACAGCAGACTCCTAGCAATGAAAAGGTACTGTACACAGAAAGCAAAATCTTAATAGGTAGCTACAATAGCTACCTATATCATGATGTAATTATGAAGGCGGGGGTAAGCAAATCAGTTCAGAAAAATAAGAACCAATCTACACCTTGGGGCAAATCTTGAGCAGAACATGAACCTTTTTTTAGGTTTTATAAAAAGTTCAGAGAAGTTCCTCCCTGTCTTCCATACATCTTAGTGGAAATCTCTCTCTAGCTAAAAGGTTGTGTTGCAATTTCTGCTGGTCTATGGCCATCTTCAAACCTTACAAACAGAGAGAAGCTTTTTTTTGTGTCTGTGGGAAAGGAAAATGTACTCTGGGACACCGCTGATCTACTGAATACCCCCAAAAGCATGGAATTTGAATAGTTGCCAGAGGGAGTGCTATACTAGAAACCACCTCCCCACTACTTTATTGCTAAAGATAGGAAGACTGTAGGAGAACAGAGTGAGTAGATTAGAGAATAGGGTAGAATCTAATTAACTTGGGAGGACTGAACAGTGGAGATGGGAAATCTCAAAATGTCCAAATATACTGGGGTAACAACTTGAACTGAATGTTGTGATAGCGGTGCATAGCAACTGGCTGCATGTGGTAGGGCAGCACAAAATTGCATTGCAGGTCTAGCTAGAAATGCTAAGGTGGGCGCCACTTGCAAGATTTTCATCATAGTTTTGCACACTCAGGAGGTTTGGTTGGTTGGGGGGAGGGATAGCTCAGTGGTTTGAGCATTGGCCTGCTAAACCCAGGGTTATGAGTTCAATCCTTGAGGGGGGCCACTTAGGGATCTGCGGAAAAATCAGTACTTGGTCCTGCTAGTGAAGGCAGGGGGCTGGACTTGATGACCTTGCAAGGTCCCTTCCAGCTCTATGAGATAGGTATATCTCCATAAATTATATTATCATGGATAAGCTTATGAACGTTTGGGTACTTACCCACATGCTCAGCCCTTTCCTCCCCCCCCCTTTCCTCATTTTATTCCAGAATTGTTAGCTTTTCTAGAAACTTTTTTTGGAGGTAATAGTTTAGCCTTCAGAAAAGCTGTTAGATTACAAATCATAAGAAGATCTCTAATTAAATCCTCCAGTTTAGATTTAATATAAATGTGGGATTTGGTTATAATTTGAAACGGCAGAGGTTTATGTAAGACAAAAACAAGCTTTGTGCTCATTTTAAATTACCAAAAAAAAAAATCAACTTTAAGACATTTTGCTTTTTAAAAAATATGTTCCCCCAAAAACACAATCTGCAGAGTGTATTTTTAGATTGAAGCAGGTGGAAAATGTAATCTGCAAATAAGAGAAAACATGGAAAACACTGAAGCCACAAATCCATTAGCAATGATAGCTGGCATATTTTGTGATTTCCCTTATTTTCTGTGAGGAATAACATTTCCTTCTCATTTTTCGTGCAAACGTGAGGATCCCCAGGACCTAGTGGAGATGAATAAGTGCTGATGGACTTTTGTAGAATATTATACATCCCATATTGGCCATGCAGAATAGGGGGGTAGAGAACTTCTGCCCATGTAGTTTATATGGAACTGGAATTTAGTAGCACAGCATTTTTAAAATGCAATAAAATATAGCACAGAGAACAGTCAGGGGATTTGCATTATGTGGAGTGCTTCAGCTTAAAAAAAAAAAGATGCTGCCATATTGTGCTCTAATGCCCAAAATGCAATGGTAATAGTGTTGTAAGGTTTGGTATTTTGGACTGTTAAAGGATTACTTTTTTAACTCCTCCAAACTTTAAAATCCAGATTGGATGTTTTTCTAAAAGATATGCTCTAAATTAAAATAGGAATAATTATGGGGAAGCTCTATGGCCTGGGTTATGCAGAAGGTCAGACTAGATGCTCTCAGTGGTCCCTTCTGGTCTTAGAATCTATCAACTGACCATGCCACCTGTGTTACTCCTGGGGGAATTCTGCGCAATTTTTTTTTAAATGGTGTGCACAATATTTTAAAATTCTGCATATTTTATTTGCCAAAATAACACAATATAATCATGCCAGTTTCAATTATTTTGGTAATTTATGTCAGCAAGCATGTCTGTAACAAAACAGACAACAAAAAATTCAGGAAATGTTTTTTGACAAATAGATTCCTTTCGAAGCATATTAATACAGAACTTTGAGTAATAATTCATTTAAACTACAATACAGAAACATATTTCCTGCAAAGGCTTGGGGGAGTCAGGGATAACAGAGGAACTGAGGGAGAGGGAAGTAATTGCTGGGAAAGAGCCTGGGTGTGAACTTGGAGGGTTGTTGGGAGTGTGTGGGAGAAGTATGGAACACGGGTTTTTTGGGGGGAGGGGAAGGATTGTTAGGGAGCCTCCGCCATGCAGACCCTGGCTGACCCCTCTCTCATTAAGTCAGGCACATCTGCCCCTGTCCCCATGTGACCCTGCACCCCCACTCCCATTCACCCCTGTGCCAGTCTGTCACCCCCCATGTGCCCCACACATTCCCTCTATATCCCATGCCTCCTGACCTGGCCTCACATGCAGGGTGCTGTGAGGAATGCAGCCTCTTCTCTTCCCTATCCACTGCTACAGCTGCTCTCTGTTCTAGTGCCACAGAAGCCCCTGGTAGGTGAAAGGTGTAACTGCAGTACTTCTCTGGCAGAATGTATTTTCTGCAGGGAAAAAAATTCTGCATGGAACACGAATTCTGTGCCTGCGCAGTGGTGCAGAATCCCCACCCCCAGAGTATTATGTAGCGCAACTGAAAGAAAGTGCCTGATACAGTTCTCCTCCAAAGAAAATAGATGACCCATCTGCCTCAAAGCTCCTTCAATTCCACAGATAAGCAACACAGACCTCTTCTCAAAGAATGAGAAGGGATTAATGAGGGTGGCTTGTCTGCTCTGCTGGTGCTTTTTGTAATTGGTGCATATGTAATTGTACACTTTGTGAAAACATTTGATGCCTACTAGGCAAGCTGATTTGAATTAAACATGAACCATCCTGAATCTTCATTCTCAACTTGAACCTAAGCCACATGAAATTCAGAGTGTGATGGGTTCGGTCACAGAGACCCCCTTGGGACTGTTACCTGATGTGCTGAGATTACCTTTGAGCCAGTTTTCCCTGCCAGCTTGGGACTCCAGAACCCTGCCTTGTTGAGCCAGAAACACTAGCCTTCTGCAACACAGACCCAGGTCTGGTCCATGCCCCCAAGCTGCAGACTTTAACCAAAAAATGCTCAGCACCCAGATACCCAGTTCCCAATGGGATCCAAACCCCAAATAAATCCATTTTATTCTATATAAAGCTTATACAGGGTAAACTCATAAATTGTCCGCCCTCTATAACACTGATAGAGAGATAAGCACAGCTGTTTGCTCCGCCAGGTATTAATCACTTACTCTGGGTTTATCAATAAACAAAAGTGATTTTATTAAGTATAAAAAGTAGGATTTAAATGGCCCAAGTAGTAACAGAACAAAGTAAGTTACCAAGCAAAATACAACCAAACATGCAAGTCTAAGCCTAATAGATTACGAAACTGATTACAGGTAAATCTCACCCTCAGAGATGTTCCAATAAGCTTCTTTCACAGACTAAACTCCTTCCTAGTTTGGGCCCAATCCTTGCCCCGGTACAGTCCTTGTTAGTTCCAGCAGACAGCTTAGGTGAAAAGCAGGGGCTTTCTCATGATTGGGATCTCCTTTGCTCTGATCCACCCCCTTTTATAGCTTTGGCACAAGGCGGGAATCCTTTGTCTCTCTGCGTCCCCACCCCTCCTTCTAAATGGAAAAGCACCAAGTTTAAGATGGATTCCAGTATCATGTGACATGTTCACATGTCCTGTGAGACCCCCTCCATTCTTCCAGAGCTGGTCCGCACATATATAGGAAGGCTGGCAGGTAAGTAAACCATTTACAACCAATTGTCCTAGTCAATGGGAGCCATCAAGATTCTAAACCACCATTAATGGCCCACACTTTGCATAAGTACAGTAGGACCTTAGAGTTATACTTCATATTCCTAGTTTCAGATACAAGAATGATACATTCATACAAATAGGATGAACACACTCAGTAGATTATAAGCTTTGTAACGCTACCTTACAAGAGACCTTTTGCATAAAGCATATTCCAGTTACATCATATTCACACTTATAAACATATTTTTATAAAGCATATGGAGTGCAACATCACAGAGAGATGTTTGGTTAACTCCCCACATCCACCCTCATATCTGTACTTCCTGATTTTAGCTGGCCTGGAACTGAAAAAGAACATATTGTCATTAAATAAGAGAACTTGTGGTCCAGACAAAACCAGGGAGCTTTGAAAAGTTTACAGAAAGGTGGTATAGAAATTTAAGATGGAAAATACTTACTGAGTCAGCTTTCAGAGAGTCATAGAATTGTTGGAATGGAAGAGACCTTGAGAGATCATCTAGTCCAGTCCCTTACACACATGGCAGGACTAAGTATTATTTAGACCATTCCTGATAGGGGTTTGTCTAACCTGCTCTTAAAAATCCCCAATGATGGAGATTCCACAACCTCCCTGGGCAATTTATTCCCATGCTTAATTACCCTGACAGGAAGTTTTTCCTAATGTCCGATCTAAACTGCCTTTGTTGCAATTTAAGTCCATTGCTTCTTGTCCTGTTCTCAGAGGTTAAGGAGAACAATTTTTCTCCCTTGTCCTTGTAACAACCTTTTAGTTACTTGAAAACTGTTGTTATGTTCCCTCTCAGTCTTCTGTTCTCCAATCTTCCCTTTTAGGTCATGTTTTCTAGACCTTTAATCATTTTTGTTGCTCTTCTCTGGATTTTGTCCAATTTGTCCACATCTTTCCTGAAATGTGGTGCCCAGGAATGGACACAATACTCCAGTGCAGAATAGAGTAGAAGAATGACTTCTCGTGTCTTGCTTACAACACTCCTGCTAATACATCCCAGAAGTATGTTTGCTTTTATTGCAACAGTATTACACTGAGGACTCATATTGAGCTTGTGAACCCCAGATCCCTTTCTGCAGTACTCCTTCCTAGGCAGTCATTTCCCATTTTGTATGTGTGCAACTGATTGTTCCTTCCTAAGTGGAGTACTTTGCATTTGTCCTTATTGAATTTCATCCTTCAGACCATTTCTCCAGTTTATTCAGATCATTTTGAATTTTAATCCTATTCTCCCAAAGCACTTGCAACCCCTCCCAGCTTTACCAGATAAAACTGCAGGCTTCAAGGCGCACCGCAGCGGCCCTCCTACTCGTCACGGCGTAGCCCCCGCGGCTCTCATTGCCGGCGACGGCCGGGTATGGGCCCGACGCTCCAGCGCCATCCATTTTCAGGGCTAGTTGATTCGGCAGGTGAGTTGTTACACACTCCTTAGCGAATTCCAACTTCCATGGCCACCGTCCTGCTGTCTATATCAACCAACACCTTTTCTGGGGTCTGATGAGCGTCGGCATCGGGCGCCTTAACCCGGCGTTCGGTTCATTCCGCAGCGCCAGTTCTGCTTACCAAAAGTGGCCCACTAGGCACTCGCATTCCACGCCTGGCTCCACGCCAGCGAGCCGGGCTTCTTACCCATTTAAAGTTTGAGAATAGGTTGAGATCGTTTCGGCTTGTTATCGTCCAGAAGCTAAGTGTACTCTGTATGCCATTATCTAAATTATTGATTAAGATTGTGATGAGGTGGCTGCCGCACACTGGCAGAAAAGGGGTTAAAAGCAGCCCTAGGGAGGCTGCGCTGGAGGCAGCCAATTAGAAAGGGGCAGAGAGGAGCAGCCAATCATGGCCTGGCAGACGCATATAAGAAGGGTTGCAGGGCAGAGCTGAGTCAGTAGCTGCCTGGAGCTTGAGGAGGGAAGATCAGGAGTGCTAGCACCCTAGAGAAAGCAGTGCTGCCAGCAGGGATCGGGGAAGCTAGAGAGAGCACCTGGCTAGCTGCTAAGATTGGCAGGCTGAAGCCCTGAGGTAAGGGCGAAGAAGGTGCTGGGGGGCTGCGGGGAGGTGGCCCAGGGAAATGAACTGAGGGGATGCAGAAAGTGGCGACCATCTACAGGGTCCCTGGGCCAGAATCTGAAGTAGTGGGCTGACCCAGATCTCTCCCCCCGCCCCAGCCACTGAGGAATTGCGGTTGCCACTAAAGGAAGTACCTGGACAGTGGAATGCAGTTCCTCCGGAAGAGGGGAGCACAGAGTGTGGCACAGCTGGAGGGTTGTGTCCTGAAGAGGACACTGTGGTCTTTGGAGTGACATGGGTCCAGGACCAGAGGTGACGGCGGGTGAGACACCACCAAAAGAGGGCGCAAAGCTAATTCCCAAGACAGCCAGTAGGAGGCGCTGCAGTGGTGAGTCGCACCCCATCACAAAGATATTGAACAGATATTTCCCTTACCTTGCTAAATACTGGTGAATAGAGCTGACTAAAACTCAGAATGTCCATTCCATAGGAAATGCTGACATTTCAAAATTCCCTTGTGTCTCAAATCATAATGAAATTCAATATTTCCCAGGAAATGAAATTTCCAAAACATAAAATGATATCAAAATGATATTATAGCAGTGCTTTGTTTTGACTTCTATATTATAAAAGTTGAAGTTGAATTTTATATTACATAAAGTCAAAACAAAGCACTTTGATAATACTTCATTGAAAATTTTGACTAAATTAATATGTTCTGGCAAAACATTTTGATATCATCGAAATAGCATTTTCTGATGGAAAACTGTTTGGAAACTTTTTGATCAGCTCTACCAGTATATTCTCAAATGCCTAGGCCAGTCTTATTTCTATATATTTGAGCTTCAATCAGTGTGACTCTTACTTTTTTCCCCCCTGGTGTTGTGTCCCTCTTGCTTAGAATATAAGCTCCTTTATGCATGCACCTGTGTAAGCTATGGATTTTGTAAAGTACACACGTATGGCTCTAGTTAATTTTCTGATATGTGAAACTGACTTTTACTGCCTTCAGTTATATTTGTGCAACCCAATTCAAGCCAGTGGAGTTGCACAGATGTAACTGAGGGCAGCATTGGGCCCATTGGGTATTTTATTTATATAGGGGGCAGCTGGGTTATTTTCTCAAATATCTCCTGTTCCTCATCTGTATTTTCTCTCCAGTCATGCAGCCAAGTAACAAGTATATTATCTACACAAATCTGTGCATGGCTTCTCTGTAGATTGTAATCTTCTTAGAGTGGGACTGTCCCTTACACCTGTGTGTTGTGCGTTTGTAAGATCTAGCATCAATCCTGCTGGGGCCTCTGGCAATACAGTCATACATTTTAAGAGAAGAGATAATCTACCTCTACCCTGATATAATGCGACCCGATATAACTCGAATTCGGATATAACGTGGTAAAGCAGTGCTCTGGGGGTGCGGGGCTGCGCACTCCAGTGGATCAAAGCAAGTTCGATATAACACGGTTTCACCTATAATGCGGTAAGATTTTTTGGCTCCCGAGGACAGCGTTATATCGGGGTAGAGGTGTATCTGCAAACTGTGAATTTCATTCCTTTGGTGGCCATTGCTCCACTTTAGGCTTTTGAGAAGTTGTGAGGTAAGTTTGCTCAATATATGGTTGTATGTTGCTCCTTTTAACCCAAGCGGCTAGTTGGAGGCCTTCTGGGTGGTCCAGTTGGGAGTTGAAACTGGTGATAGTCAGGTATTTCTTTGATGCAGTTTATTTATTTACGAAGAATGTGCAAAGTCCTGTGTATCTAAGTATAGAAGGAATCAAATAGCAAGAAACAGCTTCTTTTGCTCAGAACACTTTTCAGCCTGTGCCCCTGACCCAAAAACCTCTTTAGGTTTCTTCCAGGGTCAGCCACCGTGCTTTCTGCTGCTCCTTTGGGCTGTCTTTCTGTCTGTCTTGGCTCTTCTCAGTTGCTTTGTGCTCTGTCCTCCCTCTTCACACCTACCCACAGCGATGCTCAGCAAACCCCCCAGGGTGGGTTCACACTCCTTTTGTCTTACCTGGGGCTTATGCTTACAGTTAGGTGTGAACTCACCCTTCAATTAATGTATCAACCTCAATAGGTTTCACTGGCTCATAATAATATTTTTAAAGTGGGTGCTAACACGACCATGGTGCGCTGCTAATACAATCACTCTGTGCAGTAATCCAGTCATTCTTTTTCAGGTCAAGTGTTGTTTTACAGTGTGACTGCTATTGCTATGGCGCTGCTGCTGTGATGCTGGGGTGCAGACGCTGCTTAAATTGAGGGAAAGGGTTTTTCAGTCAATGTAGTTAACCCATTTCCAGGAAGCAGTAGCTAGATCGACAGAAGATCTAGCTGTGTCTACACTGGGAGTCAGGTCGACTTAACTATATTGCTCAGGGTGCAAAAATTGATCTTTCAGCTGAGACTGATCAGGCGATTATAAAAGCCACACATAGGTCTATTGGGAGGAGAGCCGTTAGGAGTAGAGAGGCTCTGGCATAAAGCCCCTGGGTCAAGCAGGGAGAGATATAGGAAGCAGATTGGCTCAGGGGGCAGGCCCTGGATCAGGTGATTCTCAGGCAAATGGCCAGTAGAGTGGGAACCTGGAGGGAATAGATAGGCCCCTACTGAAGATCCAGGTCAAAGGAAAAGACTTGGTCCGGATGTGGAATTTATGTTGAACTGTCTTATTGTTAAAAATTAAAGCTGTAGCTCTCTGAAAGGGCCAGAATCAGATGCTGGGTTTTGTGTCAGTTCTGCTAGGGCTGGGAAGACAGGTCGGCAGCCTACAGAGACCTGTATGGGCTAGTTAGACCTAAAGCCTCTGTGCACAGGATTATTTTATAGCACCCAAAAACGTGCAAGGTGCTTCACAGAAGGCATAAGGGAACCCAAAGGATGAAATTCTACACCAGTCAGGGATGGCCTAGGTTTACTGGCCCTGCCTCAGCGAAGGGGGCTGAACTTGATGACTTCTTGAGGTCCCTCCCAGCCTTATGATTCTAAATTCAAGAAGAAAATCAAGGAAAGTGTGGGCCCCTTACTGAATGAGGGAGGCAACCTAGTGACCGAGGATGTGGAAAAAGCTAATGTACTCAATGATTTTTTTGCCTCTGTCTTCACGAACAAGATCAGCTCCCAGATTGCTGCACTGGGCAGTACAGCATGGGGAGAAGGTGACCAACCCTCTGTGGAGAAAGAAGTGGTTCGGGACTATTTAGAAAAACTGGACATGCACAAGTCCATGGGGCCGGATGCGCTGCATCCGAGGGTGCTAAAGGAGTTGGCGGGTGAGATTGCAGAGCCATTAGCCATTATTTTTGAAAACTCATGGCGATCGGGGGAGGTCCCAGATGACTGGAAAAAGGCTAATGTAGTGCCCATCTTTAAAAAAGGGAAGAAGGAGGATCTGGGGAACTACAGGCCAGTCAGCCTCACCTCAGTCCCTGGAAAAATCATGGAGCAGGTCCTCAAGGAATCAATTATGAAACATTTAGAGGAGAGGAAAGTGATCAGGAACAGTCAGCATGGATTCACGAAAGGGAAGTTGTACCTGACTAACCTAATTGCCTTCTATGATGAGATAACTGGCTCTGTGGATGAGGGGAAAGCAGTGGATGTGTTATTCCTTGACTTTAGCAAAGCTTTTGATACGGTTTCCCACAGTATTCTTGCCAGCAAGTTAAAGAAGTATGGGCTGGATGAATGGACTGTAAGGTGGATAGAAAGCTGGCTAGATCGTCGGGCTCAACGGCCAGTGATCAATGGCTCCATGTCTAGTTGGCAGCCGGTTTCAAGCGGAGTGCCCCAAGGGTCGGTCCTGGGGCCGGTTTTGTTTAATATCTTTATTAATGATCTGGAGGATGGTGTGGACTGCACTCTCAGCAAGTTTGCAGATGACACTAAACTAGGAGGCATGGTAGATACACTAGAGGGTAGGGATCGGATACAGAGGGACTTAGACAAATTAGAGGATTGGGCCAAAAAAAACCTGATGAGGTTCAACAAGGACAAGTGCAGAGTCCTGCACTTAGGACGGAAGAATCCCATGCACTGCTACAGACTAGGGACCGAATGGCTAGGTAGCAGTTCTGCAGAAAAGGACCTAGGGGTCACAGTGGACGAGAAGCTGGATATGAGTCAACAGTGTGCTCTTGTTGCCAAGAAGGCTAACGGCATTTTGGGCTGTATAAGTAGGGGCATTGCCAGCAGATCGAGGAACGTGATCGTTCCCCTTTATTCGACATTGGTGAGGCCTCATCTGGAATACTGTGTCCAGTTTTCGGCCCCACACTACAAGAAGGATGTGGAGAAATTGGAAAGAGTCCAACGGAGGGCAACAAAAATGATTAGGGGTCTGGAGCACATGACTTATGAGGAGAGGCTGAGGGAACTGGGATTGTTTAGTCTCCAGAAGAGAAGAATGAGGTGGGATTTGATAGCAGCCTTCAACTACCTGAAGGGGGGTTCCAAAGAGGATGGAGCTCGGCTGTTCTCAGTGGTGGCAGATGACAGAACAAGGAGCAATGGTCTCAAGTTGCAGTGGAGGGGGTCCAGGTTGGGTATTAGGAAAAACTATTTCACTAGGAGGGTGGTGAAGCACTGGAATGCGTTACCTAGGGAGGTGGTGGAGTCTCCTTCCTTGGAGGTTTTTAAGTCCTGGCTTGACAAAGCCCTGGCTGGGATGATTTAGTTGGGAATTGGTCCTGCTTTGAGCAGGGGGTTGGACTAGATGACCTCCTGAGGTCCCTTCCAACCCTGATATTCTATGATTCTATGAAATTCTAACCCTACTGAAGTCAATGGCAAAATTCCCTTGGACTTCAGTGAGGCCAGGATTACACCCAAGGTCTCTGCCCTTAAGGGCTCATAATACAAATTAAAAATTGACCTGCCAAAACAAATGAGGGTGGTAAACAGTAGGGAACAGATGGGTCAAGGAAGGACAAGGGTTATATCCATAGGGTTATTAGTTTAGGTATGTGACCATCGTGGTGGTTCTGTTTTTTTAAAATGAAAAATAAGAAAGCTAAAGAAATAGTGGGAATTATTGTTTTTCTTAGTGTGGACATCAGGGAAGAAGTGAATATACAGGTAAGAGCTGAGTAAGGAAAGGAGAGCCACCATGATTGTGTGGTTAGGGCACTGGTGTGCTCCTTGGGGGACCTGGATTCTAACCCCAGTGCTTGCTGTGTGACCTTGGACAAATTACTTCACTTGTGTTCCTCTGTTTCTCATCCTACCGGTTGTCTATTTGGATGATAAGCTTTTTAGTCAGGGACTGTCTTCTATCTTGTGTATATACAGCACCTAGAACAATAGAGCTCTCATCTTAGTTGGGACCATGAGGCATTTGTATAAGACCACTAATAAAGAAGAATGGCCCGTGGACCAGGACAGGCAGGCATTCCAGAGAAGGCATCGTGAACAAAGGCACAGAGCTACTTGTGCAAGAAATGTATGAAAATGGATCAAGGCTGGTGTCAGTGGGAGAGTGGGTGATGTGACAAGATCTCAGATGCCTGGTTAACATTTTCAAACAGAAAACACACCAGGCATTTCTGAATGTCTTTAGCACAAAACTAGCTTTCGCTGCATATCAGCCATCTTGTTTCTGGTATAACTTAGGCCAGGTCTACACTAACCCCCTAATTCGAACTAAGGTACGGAACTTCAGCTACGTGAATAACGTAGCTGAAGTTCGAAGTACCTTAGTTCGAACTTACCTTGGTCCACACTCGGCAGGCAGGCTCCCCCGTTGACTCCGCGGTACTCCTCTCGCCGAGCTGGAGTACCGCAGTCGACGGCGAGCACTTCCGGGTTCGACTTATCGCGTCCAGACTAGACGCGATAAGTCGAACCCAGAAGTTCGATTGCCAGACACCGAACTAGCGGGTAAGTGTAGCCAAGGCCTTAGATACCAGCCTGAGATGAATAGTTTGAATCTAGTGCAGTGAAATACCCACTTTTGAAAATGTTTGTTTGTACTGGGAGGCTCTGGTTTTAAAGGAGACAGTGCAGAGAAAATCCAACTTTCTTCCTGTGCTTGTGTTTTCCTATATCTCACAGAACAGCAGAGTAAACCAGGTCTGGTGTTTTATTATTTCCTCCATCATGGCTCCAGTATTAGTTCAGGAAAACCCATGGGATGGGTGAGCTGACCCTGAATGACTACAGGAGTCAAGAAGGAACTTCCCCCACATACAGCATTGCACAATTGGCCAGGTATATTATGGGGCATTTTCACCTTCCCCTGAAAAGGTCAAAGGCAGGATACTGGATTTGGATAGAATAGTGACCCTATCTGCTCTCAGCTTCTTAAATCCCTGTGACTGATGTCAATAGCATACAGAAGCTCAGCATGGTAAGTGACATTGTACAGTGATTCCATAGTGAGCTTTGTCAGACACCATTGCACTATTAGCCCTTTTAACTTACATCAGTGAAATGAAAATGATCAATGATAACTCATGGTTACACTTGAAAGTAAAAACAAACAGTTCTCTGAATTTGAAACTGACTCCTATTTATAAGTTTATTACATATTAAACAAAAAGAAAGATGTTGCTGCAACATTAACATTAACAATTAAACTCTAAACATGTCAGGAAATACAAAAGTGAAGGATCTCGTAGCAATGTAAATTTGCCCATCCTGCAACCAAAACCAGTCTTATCAAGGGAAGTACAGGGCAGACTTAATAGGTGGTGCTACCAGCTTTGCTATATTTATGTAATATATTTTGTTGAATAAATGAGACTGTATTAAGCATCTAATCAGAGAAACAGAATTACTATCCTCATATAGATTCAAAAATGGTTTAAAGAATCCTTTTTCCCCCATCAAAAAAAAAAAAAAAATCACCTTTGTGCAGAGATTATGCATGGAGCATTTCAGTCTGAAAACTGAATGTCTTGCAATATTTATAAGTCTGGGAAAACAAAGGGTTTTCCTTTAAACTGTTTTGGAACTTTAACTCTATTGGGGTGTCTCAGAACCCCACAGTAATAGCTGGCATCTAGACTGAGTGTGAGTCTAATTCTCCGGGGCTGAGTGTTAAAGGTAACATTTTCAAAGGGGCCTAAGTGGTTTAGGAGCCTGGCTCCTGCCACGTTGAGGCTTAAGCTCCTAAGTCACTAAGTCCTAAGGGACTTAGGCACATGTGAAAAATTTACCATGAGAACGGAGTGCTCCCATTGAAATCAATTGTAAAGCTACCACTGATTTTGAGGTGAGCAGGATTGAGTATACTGCTCAAGTTGCACTTCCCTTGCTTAAGGCATGAGCACAGCCTCTCGTGTGAACATGCAGTTGTATTTGCTCCAGGGCCATCTATTATCCCCTGTTACAGAAAATACCATTTATTTCAATTTCTGCAAACATAAATCAACATATTATTAGCAGCATATGATCTGGTGCTGCACAGCATGCTTCAGCGCTAGAAGAACAAATCTGTTCTAAGTCTTGGAATGGCTAAATATCCCTTTCTCCCTCCCATTGTTACAAAAGAGTTTAAATAAGACCTTATGCAATTGTTACAAGGTGGCTGTTTTCTCTAGTGCTGGAAAGAGCTCTGTTTCAGATTGCTGGGAAGAAAGCCTTTAAAATCTATGATTTTAGATTAACAGGAAGACAAGTATGGTGCAAAATAACCACCCAGAGTTGCCAGAAAATATGGCATTTAACAACACAGCAATCCATCTAAAATGTCAGGATTGCAGCTGCACCCCAGTTTTTAATATCATTAAATGCGTCTACCACCAATGAGAAGAAAAAATACATAGGCATGAATGTTATTCATTGAGCAACACCTGTGTGCTCAACACTTACAAACACATAGGAAGACATGATCCCTGTACAAAGAATCTTATACGTCAAGGCCCTGAACCTGCAGTGAGCTCTATGCAGACAGATAACTGTAATAGATGAATCCCTGTCTGAGAGGTGCAAGGATGATGCATCTATTCAGATCAAGTTACATGAACAGGGCCTAAATCTGACACAGAAAATGTGTCTCAGACACATTACATACCAAGTGAGGGCCCAGCCTGGATGTGATGCTGATTTCTTTCACAAAAGACTTCAGGGAAGAAGTGTTTTAGGACGAGTGGTGTCTGAGCAGGGGGTGGAGAGTTCTGTGAGCGGGATGACAGGGAAGAAAAAACTGATGAGGATGGGAGAATCTGTCTTGGTTACTTATAGCATCTGAGCACCTCACAGTCTTTAATGTATTTGTCTTCACAACATCCCAGTGTGGTAGGAAAGTCGTATTAACCCCTTTTACAGATGGGGAACTGGGCACAGAGAAATTAAGTGACTTGGCCAAGGTCATGCAGGGAGCCTGTGGCAGACCAGGGACTTAAACTCTGGTCTTTTGAATGCTAAGCTTGCACCCTACTCAGTGGACCATCCTTCTCCAGAAGGCCTGAAGGAAGGCAGTTAAAAGGGAGGGATAGGTAGACTAGATGCCGCTTATGGGCAAGTAGAAGGACATTAAAGCAGCAGTAGCTAGTGAAGCAGAACCTTGAAGATATGTATCTAGATTTTGGTAATTTTATATTGAGCATAAGTTATGCAGACATTCCAATTTGTTTCCAGTATGTTCAATACTGTAACTCTACATGCTTTCCTAGGAACATCCATATCCCTTAATACATAACTATGCTGCGTCTTTCTTTTTTGTCTTTTGTTTTGACTGCTTTAATATTGTGATGATGCCTAACAGATTGTTAAATGTTGCATAAGTTTTGTTGCTGTAATTATTATTAATCTGTATTCCTGTATAGCCTACAGGCCCCAGCCAAGATCAAGGTCCTATTATGCAGGGCACTGTAAAAATCCATAGTGATAGTGGCCTAATGAATACACACACGGATACATATATAACAATTCATGAGTGGGCTCCAATAACCTAAATGAGATACACTTACTTAAGACAACACAAAAATATTTCAGAAGGCCTTTAATTCTGGTTAATGAAACCCACATTATTTCTCCAGTAGAACTCTCTGTATTCCAGTCCACAGATTTCTTTAATATTCGCAGCAGGCTGAAGTATTCATATAATTGTTTCATTTAATTGGTTCTTCAACAAAAGAACGTGAGATAGAAAAAGATCCTAGAGGGACATGTGATAAGACCAGTGGACCTGTATGGGAAAGGCTAGTACAAAAGTGTCTATAGGTTTGCAGCATTTCATTCTACCTGGCTCTTTCCAAGAGGAACTGGGTATTCCCCTTCTTAAATTGGAGTTCAAGGAATATCCTCCCTATATCCGCTGCCATGTCAGGTACCAACCACAGCTCAGCTGATGCAGTTCCACTACACGAGACAGGGGGAACAAGATGCCCTGAGTGCAGTTTCTGCACCCTTTATTTTCTGCTGGGCTCCCTTAGGGTGACCAGATGTCCTGATTTCATAGGGATAGTCCTGATTTTTGGTTCTTTTTCTTATATAGGCTCCTATTACCCCCCACCCCCTGTCCTGATTTTTCACACTTGCTGTCTGCACATTATCACACAGGGGTTTGGTAGATGGAACAGAGGCTACTGTAGCAGTCCTGAGACGTGTGAAGGCTGCTGTTTAGAGCCTTGGGCTATGTCTGTGCTGTGACCAGGAGAGAGCCTCCCATCCCAGATAGACAGACTTGTGCTAATTCTGATTAAGCTACTGTACTAAAAATAGCAGTGTGTGGTCATAGAATGACTTTGCTGCCAGTCTATAACCCTGGCAGATGTAGACTTGGAAGGCCCTCTCATAGTGAGGTTATTCACCTTCTGCATAGCATGAAGTCCAACTCCATTGGGTTTCTGTTTGCTGTACACCGTGGGGGATGGAGGCAAGACACAGCAGGGGCGAGGGTGAAGAATTTGACAAAGCATGGGTCTTCTGAGCCTTACCTGCTATAGATGTGGTTCGCTAGGGCCTTGGATGCTAAGTCAGTCATAAGGGGCAGAATGGAGCTACAGCACATCCTTGGGAGGAGAATTCTTTTCCCACTTCCTCCTGCAGAGCCCCCAACTTCCAGCCAAAATACTTGAACTGGGCAAATCTCACTGACTGGCTGAAGTAGCTAAGCCTCCAAAAAAAGCTAAGAGCCCTTGACCCAGACAATCATTATCTGTCAGGAAATGCCTGATCTGGATGTCATCATTGCTCTTGTAAACTGTGCAAATACTAAAAATGTAAAGAAAGCAATGTCACCTTTCTGTGTGCTGAAAAGTAAAAATCTTGGCTTTCCATTTCACAGTGGGAGCTTTTTCTTTGAGTAACTTGATTTTCCAACAGGGCTAATCACTCTTTTCACATAGAAGATCCTGCTAGTAGCTTTTGAGATATTTATATGTAAAGTATGTGAAGTAAAGTATATTTTATATATAAAGTATTTTGCATATGGTAAGAATTGGGCAACCTCAGCTGTAATGATTTGTAACAGTTCTACCTCGCTGTTTTCCTTGCTAAAATCTCTACCAATATACAGGAGGGAGAGTAGTCAAGAGATTAGTGCAGGGAGCAAGGGAGTCTGGATTGCTGCATTCTACTTGCAGTGGATACTTTGAGGAGCAGTCCCTAAACCCACTGACGTTAGTGTCAGTTTAGTCACTGGGATCAGGATCTGGCCCTTTGTTCTTTACTTGGTTCATCATGTATAAAATATGGATTAGATTATTTCCTGCTTCATAGGGGTGTTGCAAGGTTTACTGCATTCATCTTTGTAATGAAGGAACTGGGAGGAGCTGATACAAGCTGAGTTATGGCCTCAGGTACAGCTGGTAGCTTTCAAGGCTCTCACTAACAGGTGGACAGGAACACTGTGGGATTGTTCGGTGGGATGCTTGCGTTCCCTGTCCATCCTACCACTGCAATGGTGAAGTTAATTGGTGCAGAATGCTATGGTATTTACCTTTGCTCAGAGCAAGTATAATCCCATCAGTGGTACCACATTGAAAGAAGCAGAAACAAAGAAGTCAATGAAATTGAAAGATGGCAAATTCAACATTGATAAAAAGAAATACCTTTTCACATTCTGTGTAATTAGTATGTGGAACTCACTGCCACAAGATGTCATTGAGGCTAAGAACTTAGCAAGCTTCAAAGAGGTACTGGACATTTATATGGATAACGAGAATATCCAATTACAGTTAATGCTAACAAAAAGAGCTTGGATGGGAGAGAAACATGCCTTAAAACAATATCTAACTATTAGGGATGAGACCTTCATTGAGGGTGGGGGCAGGGAAGGCTATCCCACATCTGCTTACTGTGTGTTTGTTGCACCTTCCTCTGAAATATTTGGGGTTGGCCAGTGTTGGAGAAAGGACATTGGACTGGGTAGACCCTGGGTCCAGTACGGCAAATCCTATGTGTCTAAGTTATGTGCATGATGACAAATATTTTACAGGCATGCAAGAAGGTTGCAATGCCAACATGTAGTCACATAGAAATAGCTAATATGTGGCTTTTAATTTGCCTTAGAAATGTGGGAGAAAGGGCCAATTATTGGTCAGGATCTCACCAAAATAAAGATTTATTTCTGATAGCTCAGCTCAGCTCTGCTACTAAAATAATAACATTAATGAGCCTCACAAACTGTACCTTTGTAAAAACACAAACTGCCATCATATTGACTCAGCTTTGAGCTTTTTCTATTGCATTCTGCAAACACAAAAAAAGCAGTGTATGGCAGTGGCACAAAGTCCTATAATCTGTAATGTAAATAAGCAGTATGAAAATTGCTATCTGGCTAAGATCTAAGAAGGGCACAGGGATGAAACATGGCAATCAGGACAAAACAATGAGATTATTTATAAGCTTGAACAATGAATGATTATTGCTGTTTGAGTGATAGAATAATCTATGCTGCAAGAAAGTGCATCACTCAACTCTTATTCTTTCATTCTTCGTTTTTTTTGACATGCCAAAATGTGTTTGTCCAACGGACTCTAAACACACACAGAAAAATAGAAAATAATACATAACACATCACTATTGTAATGGGCTTCCCGTCCCCCATTAGCAGGGCTGCAGGTGGGTGTGGTTTGAGGGAGAGGCTGGAGAATTGAAACAAAGTGTTCTTGGGGCAAGGAAGCAGAGTGTGTGTGAGATGAGGGCTCTGGCCCCATTATTATAATCATTATCTTTTGTAGTGCAGTAGCACCTTGGAGCTCTATCCATGGACTCAGGATCCCATTGTGTCAGGTGCTGTACAAACACAAACCAAAAAGACAGAGAGAGATTAAAGTTGGATTCGAAGACAATGTGGTCTAGCCTCATTCCTTCTGATACCTCTGATATGATTATTTTTATCAAATGAACTCGTTGCCCAACGTCCACTTCCAAACTCCCTCAAGCACAAGTCTAAATAAGCAGATGGACCTTCAGCGAAATGTGTAAGGCCAATGCTCTGGGTCTGACAGGCAAACGAGAGCACAGCTGTTCACACCACTTATGCCCTGCTTGGGGCTGCGTACAGGGATGGATGGATGGAAAGGCTGTACAAGGTTGCTGCACTTTGTGTGTGTGAATACCATGGAAAGGGTGCAGGCACTGGACCCACAAAGTTGGGGTGGTAGTCTGAAATGGGGGCAGCTTAGAGGATCCAGATTTATAAACCTCTTACAAGTGCCCTGGTGTGTCTAGCTCTTTATACACCAGAAATTTTATGGCGAAACCACAGGAGCACAGATGAGTCACAGAAAATCCTATGTACTAACTATACACAAACCTGTAATGCCTAGCTACATACAAACTGCTGCTCTGGCTTGTTTCTGGTAGCTTCAAAAACACAGAACACAGTGAGCACCACTTACAACCTATTTAAAGGAATACTTCTCTTTTCCTATCTATTACAGGCCCCTGAGCCAGGTCTCCTTTATTCTCTAGCTGCCGGAAAAGGCTGTGGACAACTGGCACAGGCATTGCTTCAAGTTGTTCTGAGGCAGCGTAAGATTGGGGAAGCACAAAGGTGTGTTTATATAACATCTGAGCTGTACTTATACCCTTCACTCCTTGGCTGCAGCTCAGTATTTGGTCCTTGGTGTGTAATTTAAAAAAGCAAAGATAATGCAACTAAATGATATTAACCAGGTTGACAGTTTCTTTCATTTGTATATGTGTGTATGAATCAAAATCCCCAGTTTCAAACCATTACTCTCTTCACAAAATGGTGGCAGCTTCCATAGCTGGACTCTGGGTCCAGACTTAGCAAGTTCAAGCCCATCTCTAGTTTGAGATATTGGTTAATGTTGAAGATCATACAGGATTAGTGAATGAACAGTAGCATATTTTGTCAGAATAATGAAATCTCTCACCATGAGACCTCAATAAAGCATGTTGTTGTTAAATCTTTGCTGACAGCTGTTTTTATGTGTGAATTATAAGGTGTGTGGATAGGCGAAGGGCAGATTAATGAGGTTCTGCTGTGTTGAAATGGACCTGTGGTGGGATATGAATTAAGAAATGTGGTGTCATTTAGTATTTTGTGTTCAAGAAATTATGTTTTTCCAGCAGCTTCTAGTGGGAGCAAGGAAGGCTACTGAGAGGGCATCACTAGGGGTTGTTTTTGTGTAGCCCATATAGTTGCCTATCAGTTTTATTTGCATTAACCATAGAAAAGACTGAATCAACTGAATAGCTACTTTGGGGAACATGTAAATCTAAAAAAAAAATTCATAAGTATGAAGCTCTGAATGGGCCACTACCCATTTTAAATTGCTTCACAAACATCACGTACAAGTAAACCTGCTTAGTTCCATTTCTTTGGCATGGAAGAGCTCCATTATTTGTTCTTACCATAGAGCATCACCCTTTTTCCATTAATTACTCAACCTCAATGCTGCATGGTATTATTATGGAGTGGGAAGAAATGCCTTGCAGGTGATTCGCCCCCTTCCTTAGCTGTCTTTGTGATACATTGCATTAGACGGCTTTTAAGTGATGGAAGACCTTGTGAGATAAAGAGCATCTGTCGGTGAGAGATTTTATGCGTCACGTAGACTATTGAGGAAAATTGTCTTTTGAAATTATTATAAAGGTTTACTAATAAATGACTGATGCTGCTGAACACTTGTGCATAGCTTGGAGGTAGTTTTCCAGGTTGGATGCCTCTCTCTGTCTCCTCCTCCAGCCTATTCCTGACTGCCTGGATATAGATTCTGAAACTGGCTTAGGCCATGGTATCTCCTAGCCACTGCTGCCTATATTTTGATGGCTCTGAACTCTCAGCCTTCTTCCCCCAACACAATGACACCTCAGGGCCAGTTCTTCAACAACATTCAGCTTCCATAATTGGGGCCAGAATTTCAAAAGCACTCTGCATCCAGCAGCTGCTACTGAGGTACCTTAATGAGAACAGAGTTCTTTTGAAAATCTGGCCATAGGTTATTCTGTAATAGTAGGGGCCAGATTCTTCTGTAATACCAGTGGAATTTGGCCTTAGAACTTTCTTATACTCTCTATTCATTATGTAGGGATATTAAAGAAGGTACTAACAGTGATTCCCCCAAGTGACACTGACCCCCTCATAATTTGTCCCCCACACTTTAAAATCCAACAGTTTCACCAAGTACAAAAATCTCTTGGGTCTTCTGTTAAAACTTATAAGCTACTGTCTGTAGAAACCATTAATTGTATCTATCCTGTGAAAGATACTTTATTGTAAAACTTACAAACAAGTTAATTGACTTTGTTCTTGAAGTAATTGATACAATGTAAACAAACACTATAAGCCGTTAAGTGACTTTCACTTCATTGTAATAGCAATGGCTCCTAGGACAGACCCCCACCCTCTGTGATTAAAGGGCCGGGAGTCTCAAATGAATTAGCACACACCCCGAAAGTGGTGGAGACAGTAAATTAAAATATGGTTAAGATATGGAATGTATGCTGATGAATGCTTGATATACATGAATGGTTAGGGAGGTGCCAGCCTAAAAAGGGAGTATCCATCGGCCGAAGAATGTGTCAAGTGGATGATTAGAAAACCCCCGTAGGGTAAACTGGGATCCACCCCATCACCTGGAAGGATGAGAAACACAAACTTTGCACAGTTTGGAGCCACCAGGAATGTGCCACTTTGGACAGGAATGTGTGCCATCTGCTGATTGAGTCAGCAACAGCAGGATGAAACAGCTCCCATAGACTAACATAGGAACTAATTCCTATAAGAATGAACTCTCAAGACTGATGACCTTGAGTCTCTGGTTCTGCTGCCAACCTCCAGGAGCATCAGGTGCACCTGACACAGACTCGGCTCCATCCTCATGACCAAGATACCTGGCCAGTAACTTGGCATGAGCAACTTCTAGGCTGGTAACTATAAAACCTATACAGAACTTGAATAAATGATTGTGTAAATCTCTCTCTCTCTCTCTCTCTATGTGTGTGTGTGTGTGTGTGTGTGTATAAGGAATAAGTAGTGATAGGAATAAGTAGTCAAACAACGTTGTTTACTTTTATCTTTTGCTTTATCATTATATTTATAATAAATGTGGCATCTTTGCCTAATCCCTCTTAATAAGATCTTGCTGGTTTTTATTCTATTGGTATAACAACTTCTTTGCCCTGTCAGTCCATCTTACCAGGACAGGTAAAGTTATTTTTGTTAGCCTAAATGGACTCAATCTCTTTTCTTGCCACTTCACTTCTCTGAGGCTCCTGTTTGGGTTATTGTTCAGGTCTTTTAGGCCTCTTCTGGCCCAGTGTCCATGCCACAAGCAGTCTCTGGCACCATTTTAATAGTTGTATAGGCCAGGTAGGTTGGATGAAATGAAGCAAAGACAGCAGTGTAACTGAAGTGTCTCACTGCACATTTCAATTTGCTTGATTTGATATATATCATGGAGCAACCATAAATATATAGGAGAAACAGGGCATTAACTGTGGTATTGAAAAAATGACGTGGATGCTGCTGGAGAAGAAAAGGGAGCAGAACATTTTCCTTCTAAGCAGATCCTGTAAATATATCTCTTTGCAGACTAAGAAAAGTTTTCCCTAATCATATTATGCACAGTTCCTCACATACAGTAATAGTTTATGCAGAAGTGTGCCCCTTCTGACTAACCTGACATTTTCTTTGCATGCACATAAGCAATTTCACAGTATTTAATTTAACAGAGTAACATTTTTAAGGACTCCTGGGTTGTTTTATATGTGTCTGATTGTTTGGTTTGGCACACAGATGATCCAAGGGGCCAAGGGACAGCACAGAGAGGATTGGAGGAGTCGATGAAAGCTCACTCATCCTTCACAAATGTCTCGTACATGCTGATGTGTGACCTCCAATCATACATAGGTTTTTTTCCCACTGAATACTTAACGTTTTATGTCTGTAATTTAACTTTGCTTAGAATGATATTGGTGAGCATGAATAGGTGTGTGTGTGTGTGCGTGCCTGTGGATGGAAGGGGTTGGTGGGAACGTAGAGTGTATGTATGAGTGAGTGAATGTCTAGGGAAATTGCTTGGCGGTGAGGAACAGCTGAGTAATTCACTTAACAAACTTTCAGGTCACTGTTAAAATAATCTGGCATCTGGTCTAGCTTTTGCACTGGATTTCTAGGGAACAGCTGCTACCTCTTTTTGTTCAGTTAAGTGTTTTCTCCCCCATTTTCAACTGAATACTGTTGAGTACCCATTTTGTGTTTGCTCCTGGGATTTGTTGTAAACTTTCCCCCCATGTAGATGTGATAGTGCTTTATGGTCAATGCCATGCAGATTTAAATTACCATTCAACACTTACATGAATAAGAATGTAGTGTAAGGGGCAATATATGGGTAAGAGTTAATTAGGGTAGGGCATAACACACTTTTTTTTGTCCCCCTTTAGTTCTATAAGCCTTCTGCCAGGTGGAGTCAGCAGCAACCAGGGCCGGGTTCCTTTTTGACAATGCAACACAGAACCGACTCAAGCTCCCACCCAGTAACTTGGGAAAATTACACATCACCCCTGGGTGCCTCTGAGAGGCAATACTTCCCCTGTTGTAAGCACAGAGTCTGAGTGTAGAAAAGAAACTTTTAATAAAAGGAGGGAAGTAACCCAGCATTAATTTGGGAAAACGCCGCAAGCAGGCTTAATAAACATAAAACAATGAGCAAAATACCCACCCCCCAGAGTATGTTGGGCCATGTCATTTGCCTCAGGTTCTTGAGTCCAAAAACCAAAAGTACCTTTAATGTGCTCCTCCCTTGTCCCTCCCCCCCCCCACTCACAGTGGTTGTCTTGGTCAGTGAAGACTCAGAGTTCAGAGGTGCATCTGCATGAGTTCAACTCCTGCCCAGGGGGGAGGGGATGCACCTTGCTAGCTCTGCTGTCTAGGTGCTTGCTTTGGCATAAACCGCCCTGCCAGCCAGCCAACTGCTACTTCGCTCTGCCGGCTTTGTTGGCTGCTCCACCCTGGTCTGCCCTGCTGGCCGCCCTGCCAGCTGTCACCGATGCACACTGTCACATTCTGTTGCCACCTGCCTCTCTACTGTGACCTCTGCGGGTTGGTCTCTTGAGGTTGTACCCAGCTCTCAGTGATTTTCAGCTCTTAGGGCACGTCTACACTGGCAAAGGTACAGCTCTCGCAGTTACAGCGCTGTTCAGGGAGTGCAGAAGGAAAACCACTGTTGTGTGTTCACACTGACAGCTTCCCTAATTGTGGAAGGGTGATAGATGGCCCACATATTCCAATTCTGGCACCAGACCACTTAGCCACCGAGTACATTAATCACAAGGGATATTTCTCAATGGTTCTCCAGGCGCTTGGTGATCACCTTGGGCGTTTCACAGACATTAACTCAGGCTGGTCCGGAAAGATGCACAACGCACATATCTTTCAGAACACTGGCCTGTTCAAGAAGCTGCAAGCAGGGACTTTCTTCTCAGACCAGAAGATCATCATAGGGGAAGTTGAAATGCCCATTGTAATCCTGGGAGACCCCGCCTATCCCTTAATGCCATGGCTTATGAAGCCATACACGGGGCAACTTGACTGCAGCAAGAAGCAGTTCAACAACAGGCTGAGCAAGTGCAGAATCATTGTTGAGTGTGCGTTTGGCCATTTAAAAGCCCGCTGACGATGCCTGTATGGGAACCTGGACATGGCAGATGACAATATTCCTATGCTTATAGTCACGTGCTGTATGCGCCATAATATTTGTGAAGGGAAGGGTGAAAGCTTCACTCAGGGCTGGACTGCAGAGGCTCAGCACCTGGAGGCTGAGTTTGAACAGCCAGAGACCAGGGCTATTATAGAGGCACAATGCAGGGCCATAAGGATCAGGGATGCCTTGAGGCAGCAATTTGAAGCTGAAAGCCACTAATATTTGTTGCTATGCTTGGGATTGCAGTGCTTGTAATGCTAGGAGGTGATTGGTGCACATGATGGAAGAAGAGGTTTTAACATAATTGTATGTTGCTTTGCAGTGCTCTTTTTGCTTTCACTTAATAGAATAAAGATTGCTTTTAAGCAAATACAATTATTTAATTAAAAGACAACAACCGGAGGAGAGAGTCAAATGAAAAAATTAATCAGCAGGGAGGTGGATGGGGGAAGGGAAGGTATCAAGAGGAGGAGGGGTCCCAGGACGGCTACAGATTTGTGTATGTCCAGGGATCATACCCAACCTTCTCCTTTGGAGTACAATGCAGTGGGTGATGTACTTCAGCAGGGCCAAACTGCAGAGGGATGGATATTGAGTGCAGTGGGTAGTGGGAGTCCACAGTACTGGACTTTGAGGAGGGAGGAGTGGAATGCTGCGGGTAGAGAGTGGAGCCAGGAGGTTGATAGCGGTGTGTTGGCGGTATGTGTGGGGTGCATGGGAAAGAGTTTTGCAGCTGCAGGGGAGGTCGGGCGCGGAGCTGCTCAGTTTGAAGAGCTAGTATTGCCTGGAGCATGCCCACTTGGCGCTCCATAATGTTTAAGAGCTTGGCTTCTTTCTGGTGTGCCACGTTCTCCTTTCGGTCCCTCTTCTCACTGTCCCGCCACTCCTTCAATTCCTGTTTCTCGGTGGTGGAGTGCATCATAACCTCACGGAGAAAGTCCTCCTTAGTTCTTCTTGGCCTCTTTCTAATTCTGTGCAGCTGTTCTGCCACTGATAAAGAGGGAGGCTGGGCTCCCAAGGTCATCTCTGAAGTTTAAATGCAACATTTTACAGAAGCAGTATTGTTTGCAACACAGACAACACTGTTTCAGTGATTTAAAACACAGCCAGTACCCTCACACCTGTCACTAACTGGCTGACCCCAAGCAAGCACACATGAGCCACAAGATCCCCAAAATGGTGACTAGCAACAGGAGCAGGGTAAATCTCTCTTCCCGGACCCTGCTGGGCACGTGGGCTCTTGGGAAGAGCTAGCACTGTAGGGGGGCCTGATAATCATTCCTGTCCCCACACTTTCCACAGGAGGTGATCATTATGGAAGATATCTGCTGAGGGTGAGCAGGGAATCAAGGGGAGGGTCTTGTCCAAGCCTGCGGCTCCCACCCTGGCCCCTATGCAGCTCATCTGTGTGCAGCAATGGTCCTCTCCTCCCCCCCCCATGACGGCAAAGTGGCATGGGAAAGTTACCGTTAATGGGGCAAGAAACAAAGCAGCTCTGCCGAAGGATTGCTTAGTATCTCCACAAGAGTTTCCTGGGGATTTCTGAGGGAGATTCCCATGAAGTGAGGGAGTCAATCAACAGCCTGTTCCACCGCTCAGACTAGGCATGCAGTGGGAGACAAGCCTGCTTTCTACAACCTTCCTGCCCCCAACTCGCTTCAGCAATTCCCAAAATCAGATCCACTTACTAGGGGCCTCCTCTCCTGTTTGCGCTTCGCCAAGATCCGACTGCTGTGACTGGTGAGGCTCTTCTGGGGTAGAAAAGAGTTCCTGGCTGCATACATCTCTGGCCTCCGAGTCATCCTCTGCCTCTGGGTCCCCCTCCCACTCTTTATCCAAGATTTCCTACTCCTGGCTCAGTCCACTCTCGACTGGCACATGAGCCAGTGAAGTATCCACAGGGGCCTTCATAGTGGAGGTGAGGTCACTGCCAAGTATCGCGTCCAGGTCTTTGTAGAACCGGCAGCTCATAGTATCAGAATTCCTATGGCTGGAGCGCAGCTGGGACTGCACAGCCTCTCTCCCCAAATGCCAATGAGCATTGCTCCAAGTGGGGGATCGCCTGGTGTGTGGAGCAGGCATGGCCACCTGGAAAGATATGCTGAGACCACTACACGCATCACCGAGCAAACAGGAAGGGGACTTTCAAATTTGCAAAGGAATGTATGGGGTGGGGATGACGGTTGGTCACCTGTGGGCAGGGCAATAGAGTTCAAACCGATGACCAGAGAGGTGAGAACAGGTATTGTGGGACATTTCCTGGAGGTCAATCACAGCCCTGTAATCACCATGGTGCCTACACTGGCACTGCAGCGCTGTAGCCCCAGCACAGAAAGCTGTAAGTGTCTCGTTGTGGTGGTTTTTTTAGAGCGCTACAACTGCGCAGTTTCTGTGCATTAAGTGGCCTGGCAGTGTGTACACCTTGGGAGTTACAGCGCAGAAACTTGCCAGTGTAGACCAGGCCTTAGATGGTGAGTCTCACTGCTGAAGCAGGCTGGGCAGAAATGCTGTCCCCCAACAGGTTATTTCAGCTCTGGTGATCACTTAATAAAACAAAAAAACTCCAAGTGGAGCCTTAATTAGCTCTATCTTTGAACACTGGGGAGGGACAGGTTAAACAATGCGTTGGACTCTTAGCTCAAAGACCACACCTCCAGGCAGGAATATCTGTCCCCAGACCCTCTCACTCTTCACTGGGGTCTGGCATCGGTCCGAGCCTTCTGCTTAGCGAGTTCAGTTGCTGGTGACCCCCCTCAATCAGGACAGGCTAAGTACAGTTCTGCTGCCCTTTACTCATACAATAAGAATAACAACATTTCATTACCGCAGTTCCCTGCAGTGAATACTATAATGATTTGTAACCCAACACCAGCGAAAGTTGATCACTTGGGCAACACAGCTCTGTCTGCTCATACCTAGGCAGAGTGGGTGTATTCATGTACATACAGTCTGGTCCTGAAGCCTTTTCCCCCTCCCCAGCTCATCACTAGCTATCAGGGAAGAGCTCATTCAGACCCTGCTTACAGTTCTAAAGCTTAACCTGAATTCACTCTAACAAGGCAAGAAACTCCACCTCAAGTTTAAACTGATCCTTTTCGGAGGTTCAAACTGATTTGTTTAATGTTCTTTTAAATATTATTTTCCATTGTCTCACTTTAGGGTCACAAGTCATTGAACCCTGTCTTTGGTGGAGAAGAGATTAAACGAAACAGATGCATTAGAAAAGGAGAGATTGCCTGACACAGTTCACCATTTAGGTGCCAATCCAAGGCTGTTCTCACATTATTTCGGGTCTGACTGAAAGAAAGCACTGGAAATCTCTCAGGAAAGTTGTTGCTGTTTTCCTCATATGATTTCCTGTCCGCAGCAATAAAATGACTCCTTATCTACTCCATCACTCTTTTCCAGTCCACCTTCAGGTCTTCTGACCCTTCATAACCTGCACATGCCACAGATTCTCCTAGAACATTATTAATTCCTTTTATTGAACCGGAAACATCCATTCCATCTGTAAGCCTACAGATCTGCTTTACTGGCACTTGCATGATAAGACACACACATAATTTGTGGTATCTAGAAGCAGTGCAGCCATCACAAGGGCCAAGAGCCTGCCAGAACTAAGTAACCTTGTTAATTCGACAAAACTCCAACGAGAGCAAGTTGTCCTCTCTGTCTTAATACTCCTCCACGTTTTAAGACCTTAGTAGACATACACCATACACAATGCTAATCAGGCATTAAAGGCACAAGCCAACAGTCATATACTTTTAATATGAATAAAGCTTTGAATCAGCATGACTCATTAGTCAAGCATGATTATTAGCTCGTGGAATAGCCTTCTTAGTGAAGTATAGAAACCCCCATTTTGGAGCCATTTAGAGATCCCTGGAGACATTTAAAATTAGACCGGACAAAGCACTAGAAAGTATACTGTAAAGAACAATCCCACATTGGCATAGGTTTTTGGACTAGATGACCTAATAAGTCTTTTCTGCCTCTAATTTCTATGATTTTATGACTGGAAATAACTTTGAACATAAGAGGATTTAGATGACAGGCCTGGGCGTGCATTATTTACTGCCTAACTTACAATAATTGCTGTATTATGGGGTGCGGGAGAAGTGGTGGTGGGTGGAGGATTGTGCTGGTAAGTGAAAAGAGGAGATCATGGAATTAGGCAGCAGTGGTAGAGCTGGAATAATAAGCACAGTTCTGGCTGGAAAGAGTGTCTTTCTAATTAGTAAGAGCCCTGACTACAGTAAGTACCTTAAAAGTGTTTTACGTTTGTTTCCTACTTTGTTGTTTTCTTTCCAAATGCTGGGTTTCAGTTTGAAGGTGTCTCTCTCTGAACAGGAGCACCATTTTTACTTACATTGGGACAATGCCTTAGGGCCAGATCCTGGGAGGGTGCTAAGCTCCTGCAACTCCCAATCACATATTTTCCATACTCAGAAGAGATTGGCTGCTAAAGGGAGACTGCTGTGCCAAAAATGTGACCTACTGCATGTGTTTTAGACAACACAGCATCCAGACAGAATAGTTTCTTCTACTGTGGTTCCCTACTCCCATCTTCTGAGCCGTTCTTGACATTTACAAGAATCTTGCTCTTGGAGGCACTCAGGGGATGAGTTCTTGCAAGTGCCTCTTTACCTTGCATAGAAGAGCAAGGTAGACAGACATAATGGGGAAAAGCTGTGCATAGCACATGTGCATGTGTGATCACAGATAAGACCTGTTCTCTGCTTTGTTGTTGTATGGTCATAACCCATTACACAGCTTACTTCATCAACTAGTATCCACGCTTCAGTCCTCACTTAAGGAATAATTTATTTATTTTTAAAAGTGACATTATTCATAGAATCATAGAATATCAGAGTTGGAAGGGACCTCAAGAGGTCATCTAGTCCAACCCCCTGCTCAAAGCAGGACCAATTCCCAGCTAAATCATCCCAGCCAGGGCTTTGTCAAGCTGGGCCTTAAAAACCTCCAAGGAAGGAGACTCCACCACCTCCCTAGGTAATGCATTCCAGTGTTTCACCACCCTCCTAGTGAAATAGTTTTTCCTGATATCCAACCTAGACCTCCCCCACTGCAACTTGAGACCATTGCTCCTTGTTCTGTCATCTGCCACCACTGAGAACAGCCGAGCTCCATCCTCTTTGGAACCCCCCTTCAGGTAGTTGAAGGCTGCTATCAAATCCCCCCTCATTCTTCTCTTCTGGAGACTAAACAATCCCAGTTCCCTCAGCCTCTCCTCATAAGTCATGTGCTCCAGACCCCTAATCATTTTTGTTGCCCTCTGCTGGACTCTTTCCAATTTTTCCACATCCTTCTTGTAGTGTGGGGCCCAAAACTGGACACAGTATTCCAGATGAGGCCTCACCAATGTCGAATAAAGAGGAACGATCACGTTCCTCGATCTGCTGGCATTAGCCAGATACCGGGAGCTGATTATTGTGACTTTTAAGGGAGGTTACATTTTTGACTTCCTGACTTTTATGTTGTCCCTTTAAATGTCCCTTTAGATTCAAGATGCATTTTTTATGTGTGTTCGGACCTGGGAAACTTTGTAATAGTTAAACAGCAAAAGAAGCTTTTTGGTTTCCTTTGCAGACATATATTTTGAGAAAAACCATGACGTAAAAATCTTGAAAACATAGCAGGATTGAGTTATGCTAATACCCCCATACTCTAGAACCCTGTGAAGTGGGAGGGTCCCAGAACTCAGGCTTCAGATTGAGCCCAGTAGTTTACACTGCAATTAAACAACCCTTAGCTTGAGCCCCAGGAATCTGAGTCAGCTGGCATGGGCCAGCTGTGGGTTTTTAATTGCAGTGTACACGTACCCTATGTCTCTTGATTCAGAGTCCTGTCCTTGAAATCACAAGACAACATTCCCTCCCTATACAACAAAAATAAATGGGGGTGGAAGGGAAATGGGGGGAGGGTTTAATTGCAGTATAGACATACCCCTAAAGTCTAGTCCCAACTCTGCCACTAATTTCATTTGCAAGTTTGGGTAAATCACTTAGCTTTTCCCTTCCTCAGTTTCTTGATCTATAAATTGTGGATAATGCCTATCTCATCAAAGTGATGTGAGGCGTGCTTAATGTCTGTAAAGTGCTTTGAGATCCTCAGGTGAAAGGTGAAATAGAAGACTAAATAACTTTTAATACAAGTCTCACTCGAATAGATGTGTTAGCCTATTCCTGGAATTTACAGAAATGCTGGATTTTCCATATGTTGCAATTTGATTGAACATCCTTCTCTTTAGCTTCACTAACCCGTTCTGAAAGAGGAGAACAAAGAATCAATTGAAATATGTAATACTGGAAAGTTTAACATACTACATCACTTAACTACAGTCTACAGGATATTTAAAGTGTGGTTCCACTCTGAAATTGGCACGCTGCAGCAATACCTATCTGGAGCATTAAAGCTGCTTGAAGCCACATTTCACTCTATAGAAATAGCATTGTGAGGGTCTATATTTCTCTCTCAGTGATTTCCATATCAAATCTGCTCCATTTACAAACAAAATGTGTTTTTTCTAGTTTCAGCTCTGCCACCTCAGCTTGGGTTCAATGGGTATGTCCACACTGCAATGGGACATCCGTGGCTGGCCTGTACCAGCTGACTTGGGCTTGTGGGGCTCAGGGTAAGGGGCTGCTTAATTGCAGTGTAGATGTTAACCCTCCCACCACACAGGGTCTTAGAGCCTGGGCTCCAGCCTGCACCCAAATATCTAGACTGCAGTTAAACATCCCTTTAGCTCAAGCCCTGCACGCCCAAGTCAGTTGTCATGGGCCAGCTGCAGATGTTTAATTGCAGTGTGGACGTACCCTAAGTCAAACTTGAGTTGTCTCCATTACTGCATCGTCACCAGTAATAAAGGTCCTGAAAATTAGATTAGTCCCTCAGTCCCACCTTTGAAAAATCATTGTCTTCAAATAATGTCCTCAGTCCTATTGCCTTCACTGGGTTTGCACACGAGTAACTGATTGGAACTTAGTAAACAAATCTGTTGATCGTGCACAAGATGAAAGTTGGGTTAAAAATCCCTCTTTTTAGCAACCCCCATTCCTCCCAGAGATCGTTCGGGGCCAATGCAAGTGGAAGAAATGCATGTTTGGAGTACAGATGACACATTTCCATTTGCAATAGACAGAGGCAGCGTTAACCTCTTCCCGGGGTGGTGCAGGGGTGGGGTGGGGCTGAGGCGGGCTAGACATAAAATTGGGGGGCACTGCGCTATCCAGCCAGCAGCCGCCACTCTCCGGCCACCCAGCTTTGAAGGAAGCGCTGCTGCCAGCAGCAGGGCAGAAATAAGGGTGGCAATGCCATGCTATCCACTCCCTGTCCCTTCCCCTCTGCCCCTAAAAGAACGCCGTGCATCCTAAACACACATCCACAGTCCATCATATAGCTCAGAACCCTAGGCCCCCATAGACACCCGGCCCCCTACACACACACCCTGCCCATATCCAGACCCTACCCCGACTCACACAGCTTGTACACCCCCTTGGGACCTTCCATAATATACTCTCCCCCACTGCATCTGTTAGGGTGGGTACCTTTAGCCATGGCCCCAAGAGTGGAGCCAAACCCGGCTCAAAGATATCCTGGCAGGAGGCAGGGAACCCCTCCAACAATCTTCACAGAGACTCAGTGCAGCCAACTCAGAGATGCACTGATCCTCTCTCTGCTGCCTGATTGGTGCTCCCAGTTGCCTACCACACCTCTTTTGTCTCTGATTAGTGTGCAAAGGAATGTCTCACCTTCCCCTATTGCACTTGAACCATCCAAGTCAGCAAGACTTCCTCTTGGGAAGGGTGTTTACACGGGCATCCCCTGGTCACTGATTGGCCTGTGTGAAGAGCAGCTGGGGCTGTGATTGGACACCAGACCAGGAGCTACCCCTGCTTTGCTAGGCTGCGCCAAGTTGGTGAGAGTCCTGGATCGCTTGCTATATCCTCCGGTTCTCCCCAGCCACTGTGTGTGAGGTTCAAGTAGGTTGTACATACCAGCCCCTAGAGCCGCCGCCAGCAGCAGTGGAGAAGTAAGGGTGGCAATGCCATACTATACCATCCTTACTTCTGTGCTGCTACTGGCAGTGGTGTTGCCTTCAGAGCTGAGTGCCCAGCCAGCAGACGCCGCTCTCCAGCCACCCAGCTCTGAAGGCAGCCCCACTGCCAGCAACAGCAGAGAAGTAAGGGTGGCAACACCATAGCACTGGGAGCGGTGGCTATGGAGGTGGGGAGGTGGGGGGTCTAAGGCAAGTGTTGGAATAGCTATAGTCCCCGCAAGCCTTCCCCTCCCCCCTGAGTGCCACCCCAGCAATAGAAATACAACACTCTTTCTACTGCTTGCATTAGCTTCACCCGCCAGGTCTGATGAGAACATTTTGCCCTCTCCGTTTTCTGCTCAGTTCATGTTGATCTCTGTTGCTCCATGCATCCATGTATTTTCACGGTAGACTTGCCTTTGTGTTTCCATCATCTGTAATGCAGAGCTTCACATACAGAGCTTGTCAGCAGGAAAAGTAGATGCACTTGTGTAAGTAAACTACTGAGGAAGGACCATCATAATCACCAGTTCTCTTTGGGTACTCTGATATTATTAGCTGTAGGTAACTGCAGTGCAAGGGACCTATTCATAAAAGCTATTGGAATAATTTCTTTTCCTCCTTTACATTTTTATTCTTAGTTTGTGCAGCTTGGAAATTGTTATACTCTACTCCATGTTTATGTATCTATACATTCATATGCTTTATTGAGGCATAAAATCTTTCCCCACCATGTGTAGGATTCCATAAAAGCTGCATATGGCATGGAATTCACAATGGTGTCTCAGAAGGAATGCATATGAGAAAACTGCAATCTTGGAGGGCAAGAAGGATACAAATGAATGTTTTTTCAGTATGGCTCTCCCCTAGAATGATCCTAAATGGATTGCAAACCAGAATTATGCAACAGCAACTCATTCTGTCAGTCACCTGCATTCAACTCTTTCAGACCACGACACAATTTTTCTTGGTCTCTTATCAATCCCGTCAGTGTTACTAGTCCTGAACTAAGCAATATATCATGCTCTAGTCTATAAAGTATGTAAATGAAGATCGAACTGCTAAAGAAACATATTGACACCCTTACTAATGAAGCAGCCCCCAAACCCATTCTTGCCATTACCTCACATATTGCCCTGAATTTCTGTTTTCATTTTGGTAGTGCAATCAGGAAAACAGATTAACATACTGGATGGAATTACTGGCTGTACACTAGAGCTGGGAAAAATTTTTTTGGGGGTGTGGGGGGGAATTTCTACTTTTCACTGAAAATCTGAAAACTAACTTTTTCAGCCAAAAGCATGACATAGTTTGTGCAAAGCAGCCACTTTTTGTGTAAACTTTTGTTTAATCCAAAACCCAATTGTCCACTGCAAAATATTTTTGACAGAAAATTTTTGACTGTTAATATCTAAACACCTTCAGCATTAGATACATGCACTCAATACCATTTAAAAATATTAGTATCGAGGATGAAATGTATGAGACTGGAAGTCAAGACACCTGGGTTCTAGATCCAACTCTTTCATTGACATGCTACAATATGTGATCTGGGCAAGTTATTTTCCCACTCTATATTTGTTTCTCATTGGTAAAATGGGGATAACAATATTCACCCCCATAGCCTCCTTGTAGTGTACTTTTGTAAACCTCTAAGGGTGCTATTTAAGTTAAAAATATTGTTGCGGTTATAAACAATGTAGAAATATTTTATATCTCCCAATTACACAAAGATAAACTTCTTGGATGGGTTCTCTCTGTTTTTGGCCATCTGATTAATTACGGTTGCTTAATTGCTTACCAATTACCCAGTGGATTCAATGAATTCCTTAAGTGCTGATTGTTCAGTTCTGTACAAAATCTATAAAGAACTACAGCGTATCTTCTTATAGAAAGTACCGTATTTATATCAAATGACTTCCACAAAGCTGAATATAGAACCCAGAATATGCTAGCCCATTGGTAGGGCCCTACCAAATTCATGGTCCATTTTGGTCAATTTCACAGTTGTAGGATTTTAAAAATCGTAAATGTCATGATTTCAGCTATTTAAATCTGAAATTTCACGGTGTTGTAATTGTAGGGGTCCTGACCCAAAAAGGGGTTTGGGGGGGGGGAATGCAAGGTTATTGTAGAGGGGGTTGCAGTATTGCTACCCTTACTTCTGTGCCGCTGCTGGTAGTGGCACTGCCTTTGGAGCTGGGCAGCTGGAGAGAGCAGATTTCATGGTCCGTGATGCGTTTTTCGTGGCCATGAATTTGGTAGGGCCCTACACATTGGTCTCAGATGTTCTTGATTTCTTCATTAAAGAAATCAGATCTCCTGTTTACTTTCTCTTTCCAGATTTCCAGGGCCAACACATTTATGACTATGAATATTTTAGATCAGCTGACAGCATTCAACAGGTTAAAAGATCAGATTGGGGAAGGGAATTAATTAAGGCAAGCAACGTCCTCCTTATCCCACCCAGCAGCCATTACAATGGCCTCTGTCTCAAGTCTAAGGCCTTCCTATACACAAAAATTGACCAGTTTAACTAAAATAGTTTAAACCAACATAGTTATACCGGTGCAAAACCCTTTGTAGGTATGTTTAAATCAGTTCAAGATTGTCTTATCTCAGTTTAGCGCAATCCATTTTTCTTACCAGAGTAAACTGAATTGAAATAAACTACACTTAAATTGATTTAGACGTGTCTACATTCAAACTGGTGCTGGTTTCCCTAAATTGCTTTAAAAATATGCCTTAGATCGATCAGTGCAAGTTTGTGTATTAACAAGTCCTAAAGTGATTTGGCTTTGAACCCTCTAATTTAATGGATACCTGAATAATCTGAAAATTATTCAATATCCTTTAATTTCATTCCAGCTAGTTTTCTAAAGTTTCCCTCTGCTACTTCCAATATTGGAAATATGGAAGGGGTATTTCATATGACATACTTCGCTGAACAAAGGCATTATATGCCCTTGTGAGATTTTACTGAAAGACTGATTGATCATAGGTTTTTAAATGATTCATTTGAGCTTTTGTCTGTTGTCAGACCAGGTGTGGAAATCTGAAAATTATTTTTTTTCATACCATCCAGGCAGCAGAAGGACTAATATGAACTAACAGTGTTAATGTCCTGCTTCTAAGAAACGGTTGGAGATTGGAAAAAACAAAATAGCTATTTAGAGCAGTATCTGATATTTTCCCTTAGGAATCAAAGTGTTTGCAGCAAGGCTTTTTCTTATTATTTTTCTTATAAGCTTTGTTCTGTTCCCCTACCACTAATTACCAGGATAGCAACCAGTCAGAATTTAGAACCTTTTAATCTTTCTACTTTATACATCTTCTCCCATTGAGGTACAGAATCAGCGTACATTCTAGTCCCCTCTTGGTTTTCAGGTGTTCATTGTTTGGGAGAACGGAGAAGAAAAATACACATGTCATGTACATTCAGCCTTTGGTGATTGATTGTTTCATAACTATGAAACAAATTTTCTATACCAATTATGTCTTTGCAGATGACAAAAGCCATTTAGGCTAATGACCATAATAATTAATTTTCATTATGAAGCAGATTAGTTAATGATGCCAAAACCTACGTTTCTTTATAGAAGTAAAATACAATATCTTGTGTGCACTCCCAGAATGTATCTTCTAAGTTTGTTAAATAAGGTACTATATTACATATTGTTTTCTGGATAGGAGTAGCGTTGACTGATTTTGACCGAAAGGGTTCAATGTGAAAGGCAGCAACACAGTTCTCCAATGCCAGGAGCTCATTAGTAGCCCCCCATTTTCACCCACAGTAAAACGTGATTTATAGCTGAGAAAAACTTAGGCCATGTCTACGCTATAAAATTATGGTGACCTAAGTTACATCATCCGCTGCAGTTATTACATCACCTGTGTGTGTGTCCATACTAGGCTCCTTGTGTTGGCGGTGTGTGTCCTCACCAGCAGTGCTTGTATTGATGCAGAGTGCAGCTATCCTACTGTGCAACTCACCCCCATCCAGTGCAGAGTGTTTTGGGAAGGAGCTGTGGGAAACATGACAATTCCTTGCAGGCTAGATTGCTGTGGAACCTAGAAAGAAACAATTCAAGGTTTCCCAGTCAGGGAAAGATGCTTTTTATAAGATGATGGGGTCTAAATTAGCTGTTACCACTCAAAAAAGAGACCTTGGAGTCACTGTGGTGAGTTCTCTGAAAACATCCACTCAATGTGCAGTGGCAGTCAAAAAAAATGAACAGAACATTGGGAATCATTAAGAAAGGGATAGATAATAAGACAGAAAATATCATACTGCCCCTATATAAATCCATGGTACACCCACATCTTGAATACTGCGTGCAGATGTGGTTGCCCCATCTCAAAAAAGATATATTGGTGTAAACAGAGTCTGACATCTAGTGGTGAGCAATGGACAAGGACTTCTGGAGCTGATCTCTTTTGCATGGGCACACCCAGCCTGCTTAGGGGCTCAGCATGATGGGATTAATTGCCCAAATGATCATTTGTGATTGGTGTTGGATCCCCAGTCTCTTTGTTATTGGGGCAGGTGTAATAAAGGGTTGTTATCCTTGTTGCATGAATGAAGGGCAGCAGAACTGTACCTGCCATACCCCAGTGGAGGGACTCACCCTCAACTGAATGGCACTCGCTAGGCAGGGGACATGGGTTCAAAATAGGGTGACCAGATGTCCCGATTTCATTGGGACTGTCCTGATATTTGCTTGTTTGTCCCCACTGGACAAACAAGTGAATTTGCCCTCCCTGAAGGGCTCTCGCCCCCCCTGACTCTGTCCCCTCCTTCCCCCATTGGCTCCCTCCCCAAATCCCTGCCCTGGCCCCCCCTCTTCCCCAAGCATGTGGCATTCCTCCCAGGCTTGCTGCTGTAATGGCGGCAAGCCTGGAAGGAGGGGGGTGACCAGCTTCCAGTTCCTGGAGCTGGTGAGTAGGGGCACCGGGCAGGCAGGGGGGCTAGCAAGGGGGCTGCTCCCCCAGGAGGTAGGTGGGGGGGCTCCGGACCCCGGCAGCGGCGGGCGAGAGTGGCTCGGGGCCGCACCAGTGGCCATGTAAAGTTTATTGGCTTGGAGGGGGACCCCGGCCGGCTCCTCGCCCCTGTAGGGGGGTAGCATCCCTGCCCCTCGCCAGCATGTTGCGCCAGCCTCCGCAGGCCAGGTAAGGAGCCGAGTCCCCCCCTCGTCCTGGCTCCTCAGCTGAGCCCCCCCCCCCCGTCGCCCTCCTGGTGGAGCAGCCCCCTTGCCAGCCCCCCTTGCCTGCCCGGTGCCGGAGTTGTACTCACCAGCTCCAGGAACTGGAAGCCGGCCACCACCCCCTCCCTCCAGGCTTGCGCTGGCATTCCAGCTGCAAGCCTGGGAGGGAGGAGGAATGTCGCTCAGCTGAGGAGCCAGGGTGAGGGAGGAGGGAGGGACTCGGTTCCTTACCTGGGTGAGGAGCCGGCCGGGGTCCCCCGCCCCCAGCCGATAAACTTTACGTTCCCACTCGAGCGGCCTTGAGCCGCTCTCCCCTGCCGCTGCCGGGGTCCGGAGCCCTGCGCCTCTCGCTCCAGCGGCTCCTTACCTGAGGGGCAGCGGGATGTGCCGCATGTGCCCAGGGCCCTGAGTGGGGGTGGGGCCGCGGCGCGGCCAGGGCCTGCTAATTCCCCCGGCACCTGCAAGATGGCTTTTTTTTTTTGATGGGTTTTTTTTGTCCCTCCCCCGCGTCCCGATATTTTCTGTCAGTGATCTGGTCACCCTAGTTCAAAAGCTCAATGAGTTGAGAGAGGGTGGGGACAGGTACAAGTGGTGTGGGCCCTGTTTCAGCATTCTAGATGCCATTTGACCCTTCCTCTCTCCACGGTATAACAAAAGAGCTAATTTAGAGTCAATTGAGAGTCTTGTTACATGCTGCAGAGCTGAACTCACTGATACCTAGGTCTAAGTATTAGACCTACTTTGGGACAGTGTCTCTTACGCAAGAGACTGCCCAATGTGCACCAGCAGTGAGGCTCCCCAACTAACGGCTGAAATCACTGAGAGCTGTGTTTAAGTGGTGGGTCCTGAAGACATCCTGGCAGCTGGTGGAGAGGTGCAGAGAGCAGCCAACAGGGCAGCTGGTGGAGAGGTGTGGCCAGCAGGGGAGCTGATGGAGGAGAGTGGCCAGCAGGGCGGCTGACAGAGAGGCACAGCCAGTGGCCAGCAGGGCAGCTGATGAAGAGGTGCAGCCAGCAGGGCAGGTGATGGAGAAGGCGGCCAGCAGGGCGGCTGGCAGAGAGGGCCAGAGCAGAGCCCTGCAGGGAGGCATGGCAATCAGCCAGAAGGGCGGCGAGTGAGTGCCTGAGCAGTGGAGCATGTAAGGTGCCTCCTTACTCCCCTCCTTCCACCCAAGGTAGGAGGTGAACTCTACAGATGAACCTCTGAACTCTTGGGCTGTACTGAACCAAGGACAGCAACGGTGAGTGGGGTGCAGAGAAGGGATGGGCACATTAAAGGGACTTTTGGGTTGCTGGACTTAAGAACCTGACGGGAAAAGGATACTGTCCAACTTATTTGGGGGTGGGTCTTTTGTTCGTGGTTTATGTTTATGAACCCTGTTTGTGGTGTTTTCCCAAATTAATCCTGAGTTACTTCCCTCCTTTTATTAAAAGTTTTTGCTACACTCAGACTCTGTGCTTGCAAGAGGGGAAGTATTGCCTCTTAGAGGCGCCCAGGGGGAGGTGTGTAATTGTCCCAAGTCAGTGGGTGGGGGCTCAAGCTGGTTTTGTGTTGTACTGTTGAAAAGGATACCCTGGATCAGGGGTGGGCAATAATTTTCACAGGCGGGCCACTCCACAAATTTTGGTAAGTCGTCACGGGCCACCCATTTCTACTATATTAATGGAGGGGGTGCAGGCTCCGGGAGGGAGATTGATGCAGGAGGGAGCTCTGAGCTGGTGCAGGGGATTGGGGTGAATGAGGGGGGGCAAGGTCTGGGGGGGAGTTTGGGTGCAGAAGGGGGTTCTGACCTGGGCCAGGGGATTGGAGTGTGTGGGGGGGGTGCGAGATGCAGGCTCTGGCTGGGAAGTGCTTACCACAGGTGGCTCCCGGCTGGCAGTGCAGCAGGGCTCAGGCAGGCTGCCTGCATGCCATGGCCCCACACTGTTCCTGGAAGCTGCCGGCTGCTGGCACCATGGCATGTCTCTGCACGCCCCTTGGAGGGAGTGGGGCAGCAGGTCTCCATGCGCTGTCTGTGCTTGCAAAAACTGCTCCTGCAGCTCCCATTGGCCAGTTTCCAGCCAATGGGAGCTGTGAGGACAGTGCTGTGGGCGGGGTCAGCACTCAGAGCCACCTTCTCCCTCAGCCATGGGCACGCAGAGATATGCCAGCAGCAGCCAGCTGCTTCCGGAAGGCAACAAAAATTATTAGGGGTATGGAATGGCTGCTGTATGAGGAGAGATTATTAAGACTGGGACTTTTCAGCTTGGAAAAGAGACAGCTAAGGGAGGATATGATGGAGGTGAATGGGAGCTGTGGGAAGTGGCGGGCAGCACGTCCCTGCAGCCTGCCCCGTTTCCCGCAGCTCCCATTGGCTGGAAATGGCAAACGGCTGCCTGATTACCCTGCGGCAACTGGGAGCCGTGGGGGGCCATGCCTATGGACGATCAATGTAAACAAAATGTCTCACGGCCTGCCTGATTACCCTGATGGGCTGTGTGCCGAAGGTTGCCGACCTCTGGCCTAGCACAATGATGTCTAATACAAATAATAACAAACACCAGATAGTGGATAACAAATAATCTTATTCACACACAAGAGAAAGGGGAGTGAGGCTTTGGTGCATGTGTTTAGCTAAAGCTGTGTTTTTAGATTTGTAAGCAGAGTCAGGATACGCTCTACCCTGACATCTGGTGATGAATTATGGCAAGGGTGGAAAAGAACTTCAGGGGCTGATCTTGTTTGGATAGGCACACCCACCCGCCTAGCCTGGGACAACAACAACTGAAAGTGGTTACTTTGGCTGGTGTGGGATCCCCAGTTTCTCTGTTATTAGGGCAGGAAGAATAAAGTGTTGTTACCCTGATTCTGTGAATCAAGGCCAGTGGAACTGTTGTATGACAGAGGAACTCACCAGTAACTAAGTAGCACTCGCTAGACAAGGGGCATGGCTTACAAAACCCAGTGAATTGAGAGAGGTTGAGGACAGGTATGTGTACCTGATTGTATTGGCCCCTTTTGGCGGGGGGCCTGGAACACCAATTGCACTACCCCCTCTCTCCACTGTTGAATAGCAGAGCTAAGTTTGCTGCTATTAGGAGTCTAGCTAGAAGTTGCTGAACTGAATTCACTTTGGGCCAATGGTGCACCAGCACTGGGGCTCCCCTACTAGAAGCTGAAATCACTAAAAGAGCTAAAATTGCTGAGATGAGATCACAGAGTGCTGTGTTAACTCGTGGGGGAGCCTGAAGATATATTGCTAAGCAGCTGGCAGAGCCAAGCAGTTTGTGGGATGGTTGGAGCGGCCCATGGAACAGGGAGCAGAGCGGAGCAGTTTGTGGGGACGGCTGGAGGAGCGGCGTGGCGTAGCTGGTAGAGCGGAGCCATTAGTGGTAAAGGCTGCAGCAGAACTCCACGGAGAGGTGGGGCAGTTGGCCTCGGACCACGTAAGGTGCCCCTTAACATCCCGTGTGCCCCCTCCCCATTTCCGCCCAGGCTGGGGAGGTAAAACTCTGCAGATAAACTTTTGAACTCTGGGGCGGCACTGACCAGGGACAGAGACTTTGGGGTTGTTGGACTTTGGGGTGATTGGACTTAAGACCCTGACGGGAAAAGGACTCTGCCAAACTTACTTGGGGGTGGGTCTTTTGCTCATGGTTTGTATTATGAATCCTGTTTGTGGTGTTTCCCCAACATAATGCCGGATTGTTTCCCTCCTTTATTAAAAGGTTTTTGCTACACTCAGACTCCGTGCTTGCAAGAGGGGAAGTATTGCCTCCTAGAGGTGCCCGGGGGGTGGTATGTAATTGTCCCAGGTCACTGGTTGGGTTCTCGAGCCGGTTTTGCATTGCGTTATTGAAACGGAACCCCTAGATACTGAACCTTGTTGCTGCCAACTCAGAGGGGCAGAAGGGTTACAGATTGATTTAGTTAAACCACTGCCAGTTTGTGTGTAGACACACTTATTTTGGATTAAAAGTGGTTTATTTCAGTTAAGTTTAATAAGCTACTTAGAAGATATGTTCTGTGAGTGAATACTTGTTACTGGATTAACTTTAACAGAAATAAGTGATACTTAAACTGAAATAGGATGTCTACACGCAAACCTCAACCAGTTTAAAAAGTCAGTTTAAAAACATATCTTTAGTTAAATTGGTGCATCTTTGTGTGTAGACAGTCTAAGTGAGCAGAGAAAAGAAATGGTGGAGGGGAGGAGAAAACTTGAAAGAGAAGAAGAAAATTGGGAAAATAGTGTGAGACCTAGTGTGATGGCATGGAGATCACCCTGAGACGCCCCCTTTTGGTCAGGTATGGTGCTGCAAGTGAGCCATGTCTCACTTATCTTCACCTGGGTTATAAACAAGTTCACACAAACCATTTTATCAAAAAGTACCCCCCGCCCCGCCCCACCCCTATCCCCGGTTCTCATTTCTTAACAGCCATGAGAAAAAGTATGAATTTATTCAGATACACCCAGGGATGTTCATTATCCTAGTCCAATTAGCAATCTCTGGCTCCTTCCTTCAGGAGATTCCTCTTTTCTGAGCCTGTAAACAGTCTCAGTTTCTGGAACCTTTCCCTGTTTCTTCTCTGGGTTACTCCTTTTCAGGCCCTCCTTAAGCAGAAGTTCCCAGCTCTCCTCTTTGGAACTGGGCTGTATGTCCCTAGCTCTCTCCTCAAACAGGAGTTGCCCCAGATTTCTTTTCTGGACCTAGGTTCTGCCAATCAGATTCTTTGGTCTTTCTTAAGAAGGAGCCCACAGCAACCCTCTCTGGAGCAGAGTTTTGGGTTGACCAACTGTAGGGCTTTTGCCAATGTCTCCCTCAGACGGCCCTTTTCCCTTATTAGCCTTCAGGGTGATTACAAGCCAACCTTTCCTTGCTGATGTGTCCCACTATTGAGGGAGGAGGCAATATTTGTGCTGGTCCACCTGTCCCACCTCAACCCCAAATGGTTGGGCATGAGAGGAGCCCTGACGGCCTCTCTGAAAAGCTCCTGGCCCCAGGCCCTTAAAGAAACAATACTGGGATTTCCTCCCAAACACTTCTTGCTCCTGGGACCCCTTCCTCTCTCCCACTGTCTCCTAGTCCTTTTGTGTATAATTGGACCTTTCATATGATGTGACAGAATGGGATGACCATTAGGCTTCACTACCCTTAAAGGAAGACTATCCCACCAACCTGATCTACACATAAAACTTAGTTCGACATAGCTACTGTGCTCAGAGGTGTGAAAAATCCATACCCATGAGTGCATAGCTATGCCAACATAACCCACAGTGTAGATGCTGCTAGGTCAATGGAAGAATGCATCTGTCAACCTAACTACCATCACTCGGAGAAGTGGAGTCCCTACAACGACAGAAAAACCCCTTCCATGCTGTAGTCTGCGTATACACTGAGGTTCCAGCAGCATAGCCACGGTGCCATAGCTACGCTGCTGTAGTGTAGACGTGGCCTGAGGAAAGAACTGTAAGAAAGGTGCTTGGGAGAGAAAACAGGAATAAGAAATAGAAAACAGAACCAGTACATAGACAGGAGAAAACAAGAGAAAGACAAAAGGAGAATCGACAGAAAAATACACAGAGAGAGAGAGAGAGAGAGAGAGAGTTCTCACTTCCCTTTCCTGCCAAGATGGCTGCATCCTCAGCTGGTGGGTCTGAAGAAGTCTTTTTTCCTTCAGTATGTTCTTGGCATGTGATGGTGGAAGAGTCTGTTTGTTTGGGAATGATGCAGAAGTTACTGTGCACAGATTGGTGGATCCTGTGGTGCTAGCAGTTGACATCATGAACATTGTCCCTGACTAAAGGTACCTGTGAGGAAGCCGACTTGGGAACTGTACTGGGGAAGGGGGGCCAGCTGCTAGAGGGACCCCCTCATATGGACAGTTTGCAACAAGGTCTTCTTACTCTGGGAAATGGTTTGCAGGGCATGTCCTCCATTACAAACTCTAGGAAGGGCAGGACAACAGTGGAGCTTAGCCATAGTTGGGCTGTATCCGAAATGTAGAGGTAAAGGGCAGTTTAGTTAGTAACCACACCTGTGGCCTCCCCTTCCCAGTAAGGGGAAAGGGGGAGTAGTATTGTGATCTTCTCTCTTGTGGGGGCTTCACTCACTTTAGGGGACTCCACCCAGGGGGCTATTAAAAGTATGAGTTGACCAGAGGGAAGTAGCCCAGAAGAGGCTTTTTTTTAAGAATCTGAAGTTAGGTCTTCTGTTATTCTGGACCCTGAGGGTCACACAAAGAGAAGCCTCACTGCTGAGGAGGGAGCACAGAGGCTTGTTGTGAGTGAGCAACTGAGGAACAGTGATGGTAAGGAAGGATCTGAGCATCTGTTTCTAGTCTGGGTATCTGTTTCCTGAGGGGCTGCCTAGGAAGAAATCCTAAGCAGCAGTCACAGCTGGTCAGGATCGGGCTTCTGGGCCAGACTCCTCACAATGGAAGCATTATCCTAGGATGCCTTGGCAGAGAGATGTGATTTGACTGTACTATGTGGGAGATGTGGTCAAGTGAACCACCAGGGATTTTGTTGGATCTCTTTTGTTAAAATATTTAGGATTCTCACCTGCACAACTGAAAGCTGTGATATCCCTGCCAGGCAGCAGGGAATTCAATGTCAGCTTTTTCTTTTATGGTAAAGTGGAATTTTTCTGGGAGCAATTTGGAATTAGGAAGAGGACTAAGGGCCTGGATGATGTAGTAGGTGTTTCTTTATTCCAGTCTGTGATTATTTTTTTCTGCATGAAGAAGAAATTAATATATATTCTAAAATATACATGAAGCAAATGTTCTGCAATGAGTTTCACTTAATGGCAGTGTTGCAACCTCAATTTAGGGTTTGGCATGATGAATGTAAAGGCACCATTGAACTTTTCCAGGAAAATAATTAGTGCAACATCTCCACAATATATTTTACTTAGGTTCTGAGTGGGGTTACTGCGTGTATCCCAGCTAGCCACACACAGAGCACTTAAGTATGAGCTGTGGTGTGAGGAAGTGCATATTCTGTGGTTCTAATGCATACAAGACTGAGGACTGCTTGGTCTTCATTAGATGCAACATGTGGGAAAAGTGGACATTTATAGGTAGTGCCGAGAGCTGTGGTACAACATTCTCAGCATCACAAGAACACTTCCTCCTGCCCTAAACCACGGTTCAGAGGATCCTGGATAGCCCTGCAAGGATTGAGGAAAGCCCCATTTTGAGTGGCACCCCCCTCTACTTTTGGAGGAAGGACTGACATTGTCCTTTGCTGATACAGGATTGGGGAGGGGTCAGGGAACCACTGAAAGTCAGGACGATACAGATGGGGACATACACACTGGTAATGTCGGGGAGAATATTGGAGATAGGGAAGGGGGAAAAGAGAAACTGGTGAAGGAACATTCACGGGTGATATTGGTTATGCAGGAACCCCAGTCATCAGAGAGAAATGGGCAGACCTATAGATGAGGAGCGGGTTTTGATGTGCTTAGCTTCAGAAACAGAGGATTTTCTTGAAATCAGACAGGGAGAGGATCCAAAGAGAGTGATGGGCTTATAGTAGCTGAGGGTGGCCTGCAATTGTTCAAACCACACAGTATTCTCACGTGCAAGCAAATAACGGGTTTAGTCACTCCTGTGGACAAGGGAGAGCAGAGACAGGAGCCCGCAGATGAGTTACAAGCACACTCATTGGGGGAAAGGGACCCAGGTGTTATAGGGCTCGAGCAACTTCAGAGCAAACTAGAGTGGGGGTCAGAATCTGGGGACTCATGAGCCTGCCAGTTGAGACTAATTAGCCAGTCAACAAGTCACCTGTGACAACTCGGGCTTGAGGCTTTGTTTAGGTTGTAGTGAAAATTGCAACTTGGAATGTGCACTCCATCCTGAGTGTTTGCCAGAAGCAGATGATCTTTCAGTTTTTGGAGGGACGGGATTTGGATCTAGTGGGTGTCATGCTGTCTGCTATGGCTCACGACCAGGAGTGCCAACCTCCAGGCAGCCTGTCAAAAGGCAGGGCAGAAACCCCAAACTGGTTGTATGTTCTACAATTAGATTTCACCAACCCAGTAACAAAGTGTGAACTTCTAAAGCACTATAACAGTCTTACCATGGAGTCACAGACAGTCCCCTTGGACGTTCCAGTCTAAGGGTACGTCTTCACTACCCACCGTATCTGCGGGTAGCAATCGATTTATCCGGGATCGATATATCGTGTCTCGTTAAGATGCGATATATCGATCCCCGAACGTGCTCACCGTCGACTCTGGAACTCCACCAGAGCGAGCGGCGGTAGCGCAGTCGACGGGGGAGCCGCAGCCGTCGATCCTGCGCTGTGTGGACCCCAGGTAATTTGATCTAAGGTTGCGTATCTTAGATCGACCCCCCCTAGTGTAGACCAGCCCTAACTTGCCATCCAGGCAAGTCTGAGTTTGTGATAGATGGTCCCTTACACCAAAAATCACAATAATATTCAGGTTACTCTAAGTCCCAAAGGACCAGTCACTTATCCCAAGTCAATTGTACTCAGATCTCAAACCAAAGACAACACCTGTAGCCAATCCTGTAATAAACTAACTAAAGATTTATTAACTACGAAAAGAAATGTTAAAGTTATTTACAAGATTAAAACAAGCAAGCAAACACACACCAAAAGGTACAATCTTCAGTTCAAAAGATAATAGCAGTGACCATAATAAGCAAGCTTTTATGTCTTTGGGGGCTAACCCAAGCCAAGCAGCTTGGGGATCTCTTGCTTATGTCTAGGAATCTTTGTTCCTCACAGTTCAGACAGCATAAAGAGACCCTAATTTCTTCTGGATAGGGACTTTTATCCCTCCCCTCCCCCCCCATCCCCTGCACTTTCTCTAGAGTCCAAGCTGATGGAACAAGTACTCCTGCATGTAACCTTTTCTTGGGTGGGTGGGTGGAGCAATCAACGAAGTCTTTCTTCTAGTGTGGCCCATTTGGATTAAAGAATCCTTCCTGACGGGCAGAAAAAAACATCTCTTCGGGTAAACTAATATTTCACACTTGGTAATGCATCTCCCCTGACTGTGGGGAATTTATAGTCTTAACAAACATTTTTATAGTTACAGAGCAAACATTTAAACATGATCTTATGACATGGGATACAGATATATGTAAGATTAATACATGCAGCATCCTACAAGCATTCCATAAAGTCTAAATGCTAAACACATGGTTATAACTCTAATATCCATTTTGATAATGCTAACACACAGGTAAGCCAGGCTGGTTTCCAGCTATGTGTTTGTCAGTGTTCAGTGAGGCCTAGGGCCTTGCCATGAACTAGTACCTGGTCTGCCAGCGTCACAGTTGGGAGCTAGGAAATAAGTGTATGTTCTAGGCCTGACATTTTGGGAGCTCAGAGATATTGGACGAGGAGGCCATTTTGTTTGATCCACAGGGATCAAACATACTTATGATAGAGTAGGGGTACTGTTTTATACTTATGCAGTATTGGTGCAAACATGTAGTCAGGAAAGGGTTTATTAATTGATTTCCATTACTCGGATGTGAAGTATCATTGTGTCCAGGGCTGGCTCCAGGGCTTTGGCCGCCCCAAGCAGCCAAAAAAAAAAAAAAAAAGTCGTGATCTGCAGCGGCAATTCGGCGGAAGGTCCTTCGCTCCGAGCCGGAGTGAGGGATTGTCCACCAAATTGCTGCCGAATAGCTGGACGTGCCGCCCCTCTCCCGAGAGGCCGCCCCAAGCACCTGCTTGATAAGCTGGTGCCTGGAGCCGGCCTTGATTGTGTCACCATCTATGGTCCACAGCATCACAAGCCAAGGAAAGATCTTATTATAGTGGTTGTTCCTTTTTTATTGATGTCTCAACAGTTTTTTTTATGGAGGACTTTAATTGTTTAGCTGCAGTGACTGACAGAGTGAAGCAACTTGAAGGGTTACGAGCTGAAGAAACTTTATGTGATGCCACTGGGTTGAAGGATGTTTTTGAGCATCCTCATTTAAGTTAGGAGGGGATATTTATATATTTTAGGGGAATCTGGTAGTCAATAGGACAAGGATTACGTGAAAACTATCCCAGTCCCTCAATGTGCAGTGCAGCCTGTAGTTTTCTGATCACCGCTTGGCCCAAGTTGATCTCGGGGAGTATGGAGCAGTGACCTTTGGCTGTGGTTATTGGAAATGAAATACTTGTTCACTCAATAATGCAGTGGCAGTTAGAAAGGTTGAAGGTATCTTTATGGAACGAGAAATAGCTCTGGAGTTTTACACTCCCCAGATGGAATGGTGGGAACTGACAAAGAGGAGCCTGGTTGACCTCTCTATGTTCCTTTTCAGGATGTCTGTATACATCTGATTACAAGCATTATTTAGCGTTGCAGAGCCACCTTAATAGTTGACTGCAAGCTGGGGAATGCATAAAAATAAGGGTCATAGAGGCAGTTAAGAAGGGAATGGTTCAGTACCAAAGGAAAAAGCTGAAATCAGCTAAATTTGCAAAGGACTTTAGGACAATAAGTGGGGCAGGCTCCTCTGATATATTTGTGAGATGTAAGGAAAAGAGACTGTAGCGAGATATGGTGAGGTTACGTTCTTAGCACTGGGCAGGTCTGCTGTGATGCTGAGGACAGTTCAGGAATATTACAGTGAACTCTTTTGGGGACAAAGTCTTCCTCCTTTCCAGCAGCAGCAGCAGCAGTTTTTGGATAGTATTGCAGGTTTTTGAACATTAGCAGAAGAGGAGCAGGATTTGCTTGTGAAACTAATAGAGGAGATGGAGGTTTGGACAGCTGGCTTATCATTGAAGAAGGGAACTTTGAGAATTTTATCAGAGGCTGTTGGAACCCCTTTCTGTGGTGCTGTCATGTGCTTTCCATGATTCCTTGACTTGAGGCACATTGGGAGCCTCCTCTGATGAAGGTTTTGTTATTTTATTTTATTTATTTTTTTGTCAAAAATGGGGATTTGCAAGATGCCCGGAATTGGAGGCCCATTGCCTTTTTGAACACGGATTGCAAAATTTTGGCTTCCATTCTAGCCAAGAGATTGGGGGAAATAGCAGGGAAACCATTGCATCTAATGCAGTTAAAGGCCACACAGCGGGAAGGCTACACCAACTGTGTGTAGTTTGTGGGAAGTATTTGAAATTGGTTGATGGCTGGGTTATGTTTTGGCCTTCGATCAGGCCAAAGCTTTTGATAGAGTGAACTTTCCTTACTTATGGCTGGTCCTGTCTCAATATGGTATTCCCCTACAGTTCACTAACTGTCCGCAGCTCTTCTATGTTCATGCACATGCATTCCTTTAGTAAATGAGTGGAGGGAAGAGGCTATACTAATACTCTGGGATAAGGCAAGCTTGTTCACTGAGTCCACGATTGCATTGTTTTTCTTTGGACCATTTATGGTGAGCAACATGGGTGGCCGGTGACCCGACCATTGTGGGAGGCTAGCATCCGGCCCCATCCCTTGTGCCTGAGGCCCCACCCCTCCCTCTTCCTATCTGCCCCCCTCCTCTGCTGGAGCCCAGAGCACCCTGGCCCCAGCACTGGGCAGCCAGGCCGCCCCCAGCCATGGTGTGCTGAGAACTGCAGGAGGAGGCTTGGGGGCAGAGCGTGGGTGGGGCCATGCCAGGCTATTTGGGGAGGCACAGTCTCCCACTGCCTATGATACCCGCCACCCATGGTGAGCAGCATATGGTAACAGAGGATTTCAGGACTTAGATGTGTGGATTTAGTGGTAGAGAAATTTCACTCTGCCATTGAAGCCCATGCAGATGATGTCACATTGCTGGTGGGCTGTACCACAGACAGGGACATCTTTTTGAAACCTTACATAATGATTCAAACACAGCTGAAGCAGTGATTAACATGAAGAAGAGCAGGGCTTTGTGAGTGGGGATTTGGGGTGCTCTTTTGCTCTTCCAAAAGTGTTGAAGATTGTGACAAGCCCTCTCAGATGGGTCACAGATATTTTGGGACTCACCTTTGGCATTGATTCAGGAGCAGAATTGAACTGGGAGAAGTGGTTTGTTTCCTGCCAGGTTAAAGTAATGAGGTGGAAGAGATGGATCCTGACGTTGGCAAAAAGGGTGATGTTAATTAAAACATTCCTGTTACACCTTCGCATTTATATGGCATAAGTGTATCCTTCCCCTGGAAAGTTGTTAGTCAGATTGACGGCTACTTTTTCAGAGATTCTGGGGCAACAAATGTAATCTAGTGGAAAAAAAGTATGCCAGTTAAATATTGGGCTTTGGGAATAGTCTAACATGAAGCTTTCTTGATTGTGTTGTGTTGTGTTTTTAAATTTTCATAGGATTAGTGCAATTGGGGGTAGGAGGCAGCCACTGCCTTTTCCAGTATTACTGGGAAATGTCACGGGGAAGAAATTGAGTAACTGGTGGGAAAAAGGAACTGCAGCCCCTAAAAACATTTTTTTTCCCAGCAAGAGCCCAGCAGACTCCCTCTTAGGGTATGTGTGATGGGGAGTACCTGGCCTCTAAGGCTCCCTACAAGATACCCCGTGGTCCTACTACAGCCTGTCCCAGAAAGCAGCAATATGGGAGGAATGGAGCAGTGAAGCTGGATCCTCCAGACTTTCCTAGAGAGGACTCTTTGGGGCAGCCATTTTGGAAACAACAGAGATCTGGTTCTCCAAGGGCTAGAGGGGCTAGCAACAGCCAATTAGGGCCTTGCTAGCCTAGATAAAAGGAGGTGTCTGGCCTTAGCCATTCATTTGCTGGCTGGGACCAGAGGAGTGGAGGGAGGGAGCTCCTCTCTGGGCACAGGGACCCGATAATCAGTCAGCATTCATGGGTGGCTGAACTTACACAGCTGGGAGTGCAGAGAGAAGGGCCAGAGGACATTGACCCTGAGATAGACTGGAGATAAAGGGGCCCAGCAGGAAGAGGCCCATGGAAATACCAGCGAAATATCTGAGTTGAGCAGTATCCGGCTGCTGTGTGCAGGGTCCCTGGGCTGGAATGTGGAGTAATGTTCGGGTCAGGTTCCCCTACAGCCACAGGTAAACTGGCCTAAGCCCCAAGAAAGAGACAGGGCTTATTCGGGGGCCCAAACAAAGGGCTGAAGTTAAAGGGCCCAGAGCCAGGCTGAAGACCCTAGCGAGTGCAAAGAGACTGTTTATTTATTGGACTCTTTAATACCCTGAAAGGGGTTCATTCAGATTTGGGAGTGGCTGGAGGGCCAATCCACTGAAGATCTGTTGAGTTTGGCTAGCAGTCTGCAGGGGGCAGAAAAGGTGAAAAAAGTACTGTGGTACCACACCCAGCCACTTGGAAGTGCTCAACAGGTGAGTGCCCCTTCACAGTATGTCTATGCAGCCAGCAGCAGCAAGTCTCTAATCCTGGGTCAACAGAGTCAGGTTTTTGCTAGTGGACTAAAAATAGCGGGGTAGATTGGCTTCAGAGCCCCCGTGCCAGCCCAAGCCACAAAGTCTACACGGCTACTTTTAGTGCAGTTGTGTGAGTCTGAGTCTGTAGACTGAGGCTCAGAGGCTGTATAAACATACCCTTATATACAACTTACTTTAAGATGCATTTCCCATTGGCAAATTTAGGAGATAGCATGCCAGCACACTGGGTCCGTCAATGGCTATTAGCCAGGGTGGGCAGGGATGGTGTACCTAGCCTGTGTTTGCCAGAAGCTGGGAATGGGCGACAGGAGATGGATCACTTGATGATTACCTGTTCTGTTCATTCACTCTGGGGCACCTGGCATTGACCACTGTTGGAAGACAGGTTACTGGGCTCGATGGACCTTTGGTCTGACCCAGTATGGCCATTCTTACGTTCTTATGGGTCACAGTTTAGGAGAGCATTATACCAGATGGTGCTTAAGAAATATTTTTCAGAGTGCCATTTCACATTACTGAATTGCCCAGAAGATTGAATGAGTGGGCCATTGTTGTAAATTCAAAACAATAGAGTTCCCTTTAAGTACTGGGATTTACAGTGGTGGGTATTTCATAGTAAATGGTACTTTAGAGGTAATCCACAAGGTAGCATATTGTAGATAAAGGTCGTCCCTGGGCATCTACATCTAGAGGATGTAATGAAGCACTTTTATTATTTGACTCCTTTAAACACTGGCATTTGGGAATCCTGCTATTGTGTGGCCAGACTTATGATCAATTGGCTTCTGGAATTTTTCAGACACCAGAGGACTGAGCATCTGTCTTGATAAGGAAGGACAGACATTTGCCACGTATTTTCTTTGAGACTTTCGCAGTTGTTAACACAGTGGTTTTATGCGACCTCTGGCAGAGCTGTTGTTTGGCCTATCTTCAGGCACAGAATGACACACCTGAAACTAGTTCATGCTATTTGTGCGGTTATTCAGTGACTGGCAACAACGGAGAAAAAACAAATGAGTTCAGAGGAATTGTGGGCGGTGTGGAAGCTGGTGATAGCAGATTTCTCTTCTAGGTTTCAGGAGTAAGAGTCTGGGGCGGAGGGCAGGGTTTGGATGATTTCTTTTTGTATCTGTGGTGTGTTCTGACTGCAATTATAATTTTGGGTTTGTTTGGAAGTTCTTAGTCCGATAAACACGAACAGGATGAGAGAATGGTTAAACAAAGCAGGGCAGCTGTAGTAATTGCACCAGGGCATGAGGTAGATGTGATTGGTCAGTAGAAGACACAAGCTGCACCTTAGTACAAATGAAGGGCTCCAACCCAATAAGGTTGGGAAACACTGTTTTAGTAAGAACTATGTCTGCTCATTAGACAATTATTGAATAGCGTAATGTTATATCAGGAAGAAAATTCTTGTCATTTTCTGTTCAGCAAAAATATTGTTAAATAAAAATGCTGAGTTCTGCTTTTCTCCCAGTAGGTGGGTGACACTCAGCTCCTCCATTTATAATCTATGACTATGGTTCTTAATGCATTTATCCTGTTAATACCTTTGAAAACCTGATTTGGTAAAATGACACTAGTGGCATGCTTGTGTCAATACCTCATTGGTAATTAGATTATCAATGGCTTTTGCATGTATTTATCTATTTATCTGTATGCATCTATTTCAGCATCACTCACATTTGGTACAGTAGGCAACACAAATATCTTCTAAAAGGAATGGGGAGGTGAGGCTGGGCCCCTTTCAGTTTTGCAAAGGTCAGCAGTGCTGTCCTGTGGCAGGGAATGGGGGGATGTATACTGCTTCCTCTTGATGAGCTATGCTGTGACCGTATTTCTGAAAGCACTGTGCCTTCTGAGGCAGAATGCCTTCCTCAGCTTTCTATCTACTTGCCTGTGAACTTTATTGCAAGATGGAAAAAAACGTATAAAGTTCTAAGTAAATGCAAATTTCTTTTTATCTCAAGTTGTTTTGCTGGCCTACAAGTGGAAAGTGTTTTTTTTTTTTTTTTTTTTAAGTTTTAACTATTAGAACCGCTGAAGATGGCTTGGTTTAAAAAGTGAATTTTCACAAATAGTTAGTTCTAAATGTGGTCTAGGCCCCTTTGTAATTATGGAAAAAGATAAAATAATTGAAATATTTACTGTTGAAAACTGTCTACTATTAAGTTCCTTGTTTTTTTGTTTTGTTGGAGTTTTTTTTGTAACATGGTACAATGGCATGCATGCATCTGTGCAATAGAAAGATGTTGAGCTGGTTGAAAAATGCAGTTTTCTGTGAAAAATTTCAAAGGAAATAAACCAATTTTCATTTTGTTTTGAAAATTCCATGGCAAATTTCAATTTTTAAAATTTGATTGGATTCAAATCAAATTGAAAACTTTTCAAAGTTTTCCCTACTCCATCTCGCACTCCAAAAGTGTTTGTGCATGCAAAAAGGGATAGAACAGGCAGACAAAAACCAAAGAAGTGAAAACTTACACTCAGTGGGAGAAATCTTGTTATCCACGACAGCAACCTAAATATAAAGCAAGGGCCCAACCCTGCTCACACTTGTCACTAGGAGTGTTTTGATTGACTTCAGTCGGAGTTGGATTGAGCCTCAACTCCACTGAAGTTAGTAGAGTTAGGGTACGTCTTCACTACCTGCCGTATCGGCGAGTAGCAATCGATTTATCTGGGATTGATATATCGCGTCTCGTTAAGACGTGATATATCGATCCCCGAACACACTCACCGTCGACTCTGGAACTCCACCAGAGTGAGCGGCGGTAGCGCAGTCGACGGGGGAGCCGCGGCCGTCGATCCTGCGCCATGTGGACCTCAGGTAATTCGATCCAACAGCTATTCGCGTAGCTGAAGTTGCGTATCTTGGATCGATTCCCCCCACCCCAGTGTAGACCAGCTCTTAGAGTACTTCAGAGTTACACCTGTGTAACTGGGCCAAATGCGGCCAGCAGAGTGTTGGAGGGTGACACACAAACCCACAGTTTTGATTTAAGACTGCCACATCAGTCTTAGCCCCCTCTGTTGTATGTGGTATTAAAGCATTCAGAAGAAGGATGTTCTAGTAGGGGTAGTCAACAGGCAGAACACTGGCCAAATCCGGACTGCCAGATGCTTTTGAACAGATCCTGGAATCTTTTTATTTACTTATTATAATCATTATTGTTGTTATTTTTAAAATTTAATTTCTCTGAGGTCTGGACCTTGACTATACCTTGACCAAGAAATTTGGACCTTAATAAAAAATAATTGACTACACCTGAAGGGTCCTAGAGCTGGATTCAATTCCCAGCTCTTCCACAGACTTTGTGTGACCGATGACAAGTCACTTGATCTGCCCTGTACCTCAGTGTCCCATGTGTAAAATGGGGGTAATGCTTCCTACATCACAGGGGTGTTCAGATACTATTAGCTAACATAAAAGATAGACACTCATATTGTTCTCTACAAGGAAGTCTCTATATACAACCACTGTATGATCTAACCATACAGTACAAATCTGATGAAATAGCCAGACATAGAAAGGTGAAATAAGGGTATGGTGACAGCCAGACCAGCTTTGCTTTTATTGGTATGTGTTTCAACATCAGTGTTATTTTAACACGCACATATTTTCTAACTTACTCCGTCTGGGTGAAAATTCTGGGCTTTGCTCCAGATTGAGGGCCTGATCCCACTGTCTTCACTCAAGGAAAATTCCCATTGATTGCAATGCGGGTTTTAACAGAATGGATTTCAGAACTGAGCCATTAAACAGTACTTTTTTTGTTTGTTTTTTTTCTTTTCTGTAAGGGGACATCCTTATTTACCTATCTGGCATTGCTATTGTGAGTCATATTTATTGACTGGAAACTTGGCAAGGCTAATATTTGTTTTTGGTAACAAGATACTACCCACAGTTTTTACTTACAGGGCTCTGCAGCAACCAGGTGGAACATACATCATTAGTTTACTGAATAATGAATATACTTTAAATCATGATTCAAAAATGTTCAGTTACTTACTGTGTATTAAATTAGAAAAAAAATGTTTAATGTAAAACCAGCTTTCCATAGTAGAATTAACAGAATCAAAATAAGCTTTTTATCAACTTTATTGAAACTAATTCAACTTTCCAAGAACTAAAAATTGGTTTCCTGTCTTGACTGTTTTGGAATTACTTACTGTCATCTGTTTCAAACGTTAAAGGATATGATTTAATATCAGCAATAAGGCCTCTGTTCTTAGTTTGGCAGGTGTTAATTACTTAAACACTACTCATTTTAATTTATTTCCAATCATTCTTTTGAGTGATTTGCTTTAAAGAGTTCATTATGTGTATTTTCTGCACAAAAAACAAAACAAAACTTTGTGTGGGGGTGTGTGGAGGGGGAGGAGGAATCCCCCAATTTATAGCCCTATTTCTGCAACACTCTAATTGATAGGCATGTAGAGGCAGAGATATATTCAAGTATTATGATCTCCTCTAATGGAATATAATATACACTACATCATTTTTATCTTCTCTGTAATAAAAAATAGTTCTCTTAGGCTATGGGTTTCTGCATGCTAATGATTGTCCTCTGTATGAATGAGTTTTGAAATGGGTCGCAGTTATTGAAACGTCCATTTTCTTTGGAGTGATTCAGACAGAATCGTTTGAAAAATGGAAACAAAACCCTAAAATAACTGAAGTGATTTCTTCACACATTATGCGTAGCTTCAGTTTTATTTAACTCTGGTGACAAAACACAGCGCCATGTATATTGTTTGGTTCCCTCCAGATACCCGTTCATGATGATGAAAAATGCCTCTCCAGATAAATTTGAGTTTTCATCCACCACAACATTAGAAAAATGCCCCCTTTCTTTTTACCTTGATTTTACTTTACCACATTACACTGAGGAAATAAAAGTCCTAATGCCATATAATAGAACCCTGTATTGCGCAAAGTGAAATTCTAATTGTATGATAGATAACCCATAAACCACAGTACAATTCTTGTCAGTAGAATAACATAACGGAAAGCTGGGCTAGAGAGAGAGAGAGAGAGAGAGAATTTTAGCACCACTGGGGAAATGAGAAACTGACAACTATAGGTGTTACAGTTATACCAGGCAAGTCATTTCATCCTAGTAATAAATGGAAAAGTTGGTTGTTTGTTTAGATTTAGGCCACTTGGTAATGATTTTAACACTCAGCCAAGCCTCCTGCCAAGACAAGCACTCTGAGGCCAATATCTGTAATGAACTCTCATCTTCTCAATTATAGATTCAGTCATGACCAAAATGATATCCAATATTCCATCTCTCCTCTGTGCAACTTCAGGAGCTGCTCTTGGGGACCTGCAAACAGTGCAGCTCCATATGGAACACCCTTTCTGGATGGTGACCCCTTGCTGGCCAAAGCACAGAGGGGCTGGGATGGTAGCAATAAAGTAGGCTTTTTTTTTTTTTTTAAATAGGAAGAAGATGGAAAGACTGAGAGCAGTGGGAGCCTCACAGGGAGGGAATTAGTAGCTGGAGGCTCCAGAGGTAAAAGGGGGAAAGGAAAGGGATTGAAACTATCTTCCTCTTGCCTCAGGGATTCTCTTACCCCTTTTTAACACATGAAGGACTGTACAGTTTATTTTGTCTTTGCAGTTCTATGACATTGCTTTTGTTCCCTGGGTTCTGCCAGCTGATTTATTCTTAGTCATTGTATGTAATGCATTATTGTGCTCTTGGAGTGATGTCCAGCAATATATCTATGGCAAGATACTCCACTCCTTTTTATTTGTTGCCGTTACTTCAAAGTGATTGTCCATATTTCTTGCCCACTTGCATCTGCCAGTAAGTCCCCTCTCTGATTCTCAACTTCAGTATTCATTGCAATGCTAGACCATCTGATTCATTCCGTGACTTGTATCATGTCATTCATCAGCCTGATCACATGGCCTCACTACTTAATATTTTCATTTTCTATAATCTCTCCCCACTTCTGCTTCATTTTTCTCTGATGGCTTCATTCTTCACTATATCCACCTGCCCTTCCATCCAGCCTAAAGTGGTGAATGGTGCTTTGGTCCCCCTGCCTAATAAGTGATCTGTTTCCCTCCCTGCCATTGTCTCTGAGCACAGTAAGTATTCTGTCCACACCCAGAACTCCACTGAGGCTTGACTCCACAAATAACTCAATGAGAAGACTAACATTTCAGGTGGGAAGCTGAATGACTGATTGATTGATGTTGGACATCTATGCCCAAGTGGGGAAAATGGTGCAGCCATGGTTAGCATGGAGTGGTAACCACTGGAGGAGCCCCTAGGGCTAAGCGATTCTGTCTCAAGTTCTGCACTCCCTTCCAAATACAAAATTTCTACTCTGAGGAAATGTGACCAGGTACCACCAAGGTTGCTCATCTGCTAACTGTTGCCAAAGGATGGGGAGCTCCTTCTAGATAAGCAAGTCCCCAGACCTCCCTAAAGGGCTTCCATGTTGACCTTCTAGCTTCCAGACAAAAACTGAGCTGGGGAGAGAGGAAGAAAAATGCCAGGGGATAAAATAAAGAGAAACAAATATCTCAATGGGAAATAATCTCTTGTGAAAGGTTGTCACGGAGAGCTGGAGAGAAAACCTCTTCACTCCTCCATGGAGGCAGAGATCCTGAATAGGGCACGGTCAATCTAGCAAACATCCCAGCTGAAAAAACAAACCCCTTATATGGTTGCATTCTGCTGAAGCTCTGATTTTCTCTCTCAAACAAGGGAGTTGTTGCAAAAGAAATGCAGTGTGGCCTAATGGAGTAAGCCCTAGACTGGGACTCTGGAGCAGGGCCGGCTTTAGGAAGTGCGGGGCCCAATTCGAACATTTTCGGCGGGGCCCCGGTAGGGATGACTAAAAAAAACCAACCATGTTAAAAAAAACCTTTCATTTCTTAGCAACTGGTTCCCTATAAAAAGTTCTGATTTAAGGAATGTGCCACAGTATGTATTTTTTGTACCAATAGGATTACCATACGTCCGTATGGCAATTTAAGAACCAAAAAGCCTGACATGTCCGGGAAAATACGGATGTATGTTAACCCTACCTAAAGTTCTTTTTTAAAAAGATGGGCTTGAACTAGAAATGAGCTCTGTTTCACATGTGTGGGTCCCAGCCACTCTCTGGGGGTGTGCTAGGGTGACCAGATGTCCTGATTTTATAGGGACAGTCCCGATTTTGGGGTCTTTTTCTTGTTTAGGATCCTATTACCCCCCACCCCCTGTTGTGATTTTTCACACTTGCTGTCTGGTCACCCTAGGGTCTGCACATGTGTGGCTCCCAGCTACTCCCTCCCCCCCTCATTGAAGCAGGTGTGCAGGGTTACTGCCCTGGGAACTACAGGGCACCACTGGACATGGGGCTGGCTGGAGGCAGGGCAGGGGTTGACTTGAGGTAGGGTCTGGCTGCAGGCAGGGCAAGGGGTGCGGGTCTGGCTGGAGACAGGGGTGTGTGGGGTGGGCTGGCTGGCTTCAGGCAGGGCTACAGGGTGGTGCGGCATGGGTTGGCAGGGCTGGAGACAGAGGAGTGCGGGACTGGCTGGCTTCAGGCAGGGGGGTGCGGCAGGGGTTTGCTGGAGGCAGGGCAGGGGGTGCGGGGCTGGTGCGGGCAGGGCAGGGCGTGCAGGGCAGGGGTGTGTGTGGGGCTGGCTGGCTTCGGGCAGGGCCGCAGGGGGATGCGGCAGGGGTTGGCTGGAGACAGGGCAGGGGGTGTGGCAGGGGCTGGCTGAGGGCAGCAGCAGGGCAGGGGGGTGGGGCTGGTGCGGGCAGGGCAGGGGGTACAGGGCTGGTGCGGGCAGGGGGTGGGGCAGGGGCTGGCTGGAGGCAGGGCAGGGGGTGTGGGGCTGGCTGGAGACAGGCTGGCTGCGGACAGGGGGTGCGGGGCTGGCTGCAGACGGGGCAGGGGGTGTGGGGCTGGCTGGAGACAGGGGCTGGCTGGAGGCAGGGCAGGGGGTGCGGGGCTGGCTGGAGACAGGGCAGGCGATGCAGGGTTGGTGCAGGCAGGGGGTGCAGGTACAGCCCACTCTGTACGGTAAGTGCCACCTCCTCCTCCGTCCCGCACCGGGGTTGCTGCAGCAGCAACAGCAGCCCGGGGCTCGGGGGCTATTTAAAGGGCCCGGGGCTCCCCTGCTTCCACCGCCCCGGCCCTTTAAATGGCCGAGGGAGCCCTGGGGAAGCGGCAGGGCTCCGGTGGCTATTTAAAGGACCGGGGTGGCAAAGGATAGTGGGGGGCTCTGGGGGCTATTTAAAGGACCCGGGGCTCCCCTGCTTCTACCGCCCGAGCCCTTTAAATAGCCGCAAGAGCCCTGGGGAAGTGGTGGGGTTCCAGTGGCTATTTAAAGGGCCGGGGTGGTAGAAGCAACGGGAGCCCCACAGCCCTACCCCAGGGCTCCAGCAGTGGGACTCTGGTGGCAATTTAAAGGGCCTGGGGCTCCAGCCCCTGCTGGGAGCCCCAGGCCCTTTAAATTGCCCCCTGGGGAAGCCGAGACACCCCAATACCGGGGCTTGGGCACGGGGCCCTCTTAGGGGCAGGGCCCAATTCAGAGGAATTGGTTGAATTGGCCTAAAGCCGGCCCTGCTCTGGAGACTTCGATTCTAGTCCCAGTTCAGCTACAACTTTGCTGGGTGAACTTGAGCAAGTTACTTTCCTTCGTGTGCCCCCAATTCCTTATTTGTAATATGCTTCTAATGATAGGGGCATCCTTTAAAAGCACTTTGAGCTCTACAGATAAAAAGCACTATATGATAGTTAGATATTTCCCCTCTTTATCTAGCATAAACTCATATTGCTTCCTGTATTCCTTGCTTCTTAGCCTAAATATTGTAGAGTTGCTTGGGCTGTTCAACAGTTGCCAACTGGTGACTCAATTTTAGTCCTGCACAGGGTGGCTTCCATGTATAATATCTAATGTCGCTTGCCCAATCTTGCAACTACAAATCACAGGAATAGTAGGACTTGAAAGGACTGCTCATGAATTCAATGGGATTGCTAATGTGAGCAAGGATCACAGGATTGGGTCTCAAGTTAATAACGTTTTTAAGGTGCCTTTTGGCAACATCTGGATGAAAGCTGGAAATAAAGATGGTTCTCATATCATCAGCATAACTCTGTTTTTAGTTATTTCCCCACAAATTTCCTGTGTATGGCAATGTTGGCAAAGAACAGTTAATTACTTAGTGTTTCTGAATCACTCTGAACATGAAATAAGTGCCAAGTATTATTGTCACTATTATTATATGAGACATTGGGTTTGGGGACTCATCCTTCCCTTCCTCCCATCCTTTTAGTCTCCATTAATGCATAGGCTTTTAGTGGTATTGTATGCGGCTTATACGTGTAACGAGTTGCTTGGTGTAACTGGAAATGGGAAGATGTCCCTCCCTTCCCTGCTGCAGAAGGTAGCTGCTATTTTGCCTTCGTGAAGGGCTTGTCCTGGAGGAGATGTACAAGGTGCTCTCTCAGGGAGACTTTACTTTTGTTCGTTCCTTCGCTGTTCTCTTAATATAAAATAAAGGTCATTCTGAGTAAAAGTATCTGGCCGTGCTCTGCTTATGCAAAAACAAATCTCTGGTGAATACGTAGTGTTTTGTGGGTCCTTTTTTCTTTCTTTTTTACTGAAGCTCCCCAATATCTGTGCCTTAGTCCAGTCTTTAAGTGACAATCACAATATGCTCTGCTCTTCGAGAGCACACAGAAAACATGGCTGGCGCAAAATGTAATGAGGACGAACTCTGATAAAGCATTCTTCAAGAGGGACTCTTGCCTCTGGCATTAACTCAACACCAGATTTGTTAACCTTCCAGTCACACAACAAGGCCCACCTTCTCTCCTAAGCATTTGGGGAGAAGAACGCTCATTACAATTAGCTAATTTAGGGTATGTGTGGAAATTCGTATGTCTTTGGACCTTTGTTAGTTACCTAGGGCATTGTAGGGGGTCAGATATTTATGCTAAGATGCTCAGTTTATTTACTATACCTCTACCCCGCTATAACGCAACCTGATATAACATGGGTTCGCATATAGTGTGGTAGCAGCGGGGCTCTGGCGGCGCTTTAAAAGGTCCGGGGCTCCGGCTGTTGCGGGCAGCCCTGGGCCCTTTAACTCAGCGCTGGAGCCTTGCCACTGCTACCCCGGGGCTGCAGCAGCGGGGCTCGCCGGTGATTTAAAGGGCCTGGGGCTCCCTGTGGCCGGAGCCCCGGGCTCCTTAAATCACTGCTGGAGCCCTGCTGCCCCTACCCCGATATAACGGCGTTTCACGTATAACGCGGTAGGGATTTTTGGCTCCCCACAACCGCGTTATATCGGGGTAGAGGTGTACTATGATACTGCTGAGATATTTGTTTAGTTGTTGTAAGGGTGCCCACAGGATAGGATTGGTTTCTGTTCAATATAGCAATGGTCTGTGACCAAGGAGACCTGCATTCTATTCCCAGCTCTGCCTCTGGCCTGCTGGGTGATCTTAGGTAGGTTTCTTCATCTCTCTGTGCCTCCATTTCTCCATCTGTAAAATGGGGATAATGATACTGTCCTCCTATCTAAAGCAATGTCGGGGCAGGGCTGTGGGTGGCTAGTCAGTTACCAAGTTGCAGTCAGGAAAAATGTAGCAGGAAATATGTAGCAGAGTTGGGGTCAAGCACCAGATTACAGACAGGAGGCAAGTAGCAGAGACTGGGATGAACCAGGGCCATGAGAGAGTCTACAGAGTTTACAGTAGGGCGTGGTCTGGAGCAGAAGCAAGCAAGTAGTCTGCATCATTGCTCAGACAGCTGCCTGTAGTGGCTTACTGGTTTATATACCAGCATGGGACAATGAGTGGGCTGCAGGGGCCTGGCACTCAACCTTACTTCCTGCAGTGTCTAGCCCCCCAAGGAGAAACCTGGCCTGAGCTCCTGGTGCTGATATGGCTGTATCAGTAGCCCAAAACCTCTGTGGTTCTAGTCCTGTAGCTGCTTATATATACTGATACAAAGGGCTATGTAAGAGCTACGTGTTAATCATTATTATTATTATTACTCTAAATAAATAATGTTTATCTTTTCTTTTCTTTGCCAGACTTTTTGCACAATGTTTATAGGCCCTTGATAGCCACTTCAGTGGCCATATTTATACTGGTGCAGTAAGGGCCAGGGGAGATATCTACCAAATACGAGCCTATGTCCCTGAATTCTATGCAACATGATTAGTAGGGCTGGTTGAAAATTTTCTGTCAGATTGTTTCTTGACAGAAAATTGTGTTTTCAACTAAATGAAAATTTTCACCAAAAGCATCTGTTTTCCATGAAAAATTGTGACTTTTCATCAAAATAACAAAAACTAGAAAGTTTTCAGCCGAAAACTCAGGAAATTTCCAAGTATATCAATGAAAATGTTTTTGTTTTATTTTAGTTTTTCATCAATATTTTCTGCAGAAAAAAATCCTCATTTTCTGACCAGCTTTAATGGTTAGATTGATGTCTAGCTACATGAAAGCAAAAATCAGGGATTTTTAAAAAAAGGAAATCAAACTATATGTATATTATTACAGTGTATTGAAACTAAAATATAAAATTGAATAACCTACAATCCCATGTGTCAATAAAAAGAAATGTAAACTTAATACTACAAAATAATTAAAACGTGACTCATGAATTTAAAAAAATCAACATTCATCTTTTTTATCTTGAAACCTAACTTGGGTAAATCAGTTTCTTTTTCTTTGGCCTCCACGAACATTGTTTAAAATATGATTTTATGACTTCTAATATCAAATTACTGCATATTACCTAGAATGCAAAATGAGATCTGTCTGGGCAGTCAGTAAGATGTCATTCATTATTGTTTTACCTTAGGGACTGAATATTCAATCTGAAAAAATAAACCTTCTATGTATACTCCACCTACATGACAAGACTTTCTTTTATAACTTCCTTTCTGATATGCAGCTTCTGTCCCCAGCTTACAGCTACATGAAACCCTAGCAGATTCACCCTGGTTATAATTTACTCTCAAAACACCCAAAATGCTTTACTTCCTAGAAGTGTTTATTAAAAAAAACCACCCAAGTATATTTTCATTTTAACTATTGATATGTCAGTTACTGCTTTTATTTTGAAAGCTTGGTAAAAGTATAATTTCAGTATATACTAATTCTGTGAGTTTATAATTGCATTTGCTAGAGTCATTTCCTCTGACATGTTCAGTATTGCTAAATTTTATTGTCAAAAGGATGAAACAGATCACATTTAAATTCCGTGAACATGCTTATCCTTTTGCCCATCACTTCCATGGACTTTATACTAACCAGTGCAACTCCATTGATTTAATTAGTTACTCCTGAATGATGCTGGTATGAGAAGAAATTCAGGCCTTACTGAATGTTCCATTGCTGATCAGACCATTCTAAAAAGTGTTTCCAGCATGGAGTAAGTGAAGTGTATAGGAAGTGGAATGACACAAGCACTACGTAACTTTTGCTGCTTGTTGAAATAGATCACAGAACCTAGAGAATCTATTTTCTTCTTTCTGTCTGCAGTTGCTTTAGGTGTTAGGGTTGCCACCTGTCCAGGTTGTCCCTTTTTTGAGGTAGCTGTCCTGCAAAATCTGTAAGGTGCTCAGTATACATTGCCAACTGTCCAATTTTATGGGTTCAGGATCATGCTGGATGTCCCGGTGTTTTTGTACCTCAGTGGTGGCAACTATATTATGTGTACTGGCACTCTAGTCCAAAAAAAGTCCTCTCTTTCTCTGGCCAGCTTACTGGCACACTCAGAATCCCTTGCATGGTGTGGGAGTTGGAATTATCTCTGGCAAATCATGAAGATCCTGAGCTCGATGTCCTTAATTCCAAAGAGGAATGAATAGAAGAGTAATGGCCCACCTACCAGTGAAGAGAAGGAGACAATTCTGAGGGGCACACGGAAGCAGAGACAGGCTGGCTAATAAGCTAGCCTTGAAGAATTCATCATGGTTTCTCCTAAAATTTGGCAACCTAGGCACTTGTTGAAATTCCTGTCCTGTGTATGAGTCTAAAACAAGCCTTGTCTTCAGCTGTGAAACTGTCATTGGCATTAATGGAAGCTATAGGCATATTGCATGGAACTGACTCATTGGTTCATCTGATTTGAGAGTGGACCGAATAAGGACTCAGTCCTTCCTTGCCATAACTATTTTTCTCAACCTCTGCACCCTGTGCTAGAATGCAGAATTGAACCCAACCAGGGGGCAACCTGAAGGAAAACACAAATCTGAAGGTTAGAGGGTACAAGGCAGTTGTACAAATAAAGGATCAAATGGACAAAGAGCTTAAACTAATGAAAGAAGACAGGCACTAGCAGAATTTAGACGGATTTTTTTCTGAGATGTTAACCTAATGGAATAAGCTACTAATGGAAGCAATTGGTAAAAGTAGCAGTTTTAAAAAGGATTTAAACTGGCATTTAAATAAGATGGGGGCAAAACTACTAAATCAAACAAACAAACAGACCTAGATGTATAAAACAAAGTCATCTACTCCTCCCAATATTGTTGTACACTATCCATACAATTAAGTCAGATGTTCCTACACACAGTATGTTACCAGTATACTATTTGCGTATATTTTAGGGCTGTCAAATGATTAAAAAAATTAATCGCAATTAATCGGGTGATTAAAAAAATCATGAGATTAATCACACTGTTAATAATAGAATACCATTTACTTAAATATGTTTGGATGTTTTCTATATTTTCAAATATATTGATTTCAATTACAACACAGAACACAGAGTACAGTGCTCACTTTATATTTATTTTTTATTACAAATATTTGTGCTGTAAAATACAAAATAGTATTTTTCAATTCACCTTATACAAGTACTGTAATGCAATCTCTTTAGCCTATATATACACTTATAAATGTTGAATTATGTACAAAAATAACTGCATTCAAAAATAAAACAATGTAAAACTTTAGAGCCTACAAGTCCGCTCATTCCTACTTCTTGTTCAGCCAATCACTCAGACAAACAAGTTTGTTTACATTTGCAGGAGATACTGCTGCCCACTTCTTATTTAGAGTGTCACCTGAAAGTGAGAACAGGCATTCACATAGCACTGTTGTAGCTGGTGCCGCAAAATATTGATGTGCCAGATGTGCTAAAGATTCATATGTCTCTTCATGCTTCAACCACCATTCCAGAAGACGTGTCCATGCTGATGGTGGGTTTGCTCGATAATGATCCAAAGCAGTGCAGACTGATCATGTTCACTTTCATCATCTGAGTCAGATGCCACCAGCAGAAGGTTGATTTTCTTTTTTTAATGGTTTGGATTCTGTAGTTTCTGCATCGGAATGTTGCTCTTTTAAGACTTCAGAAAGCATGCTCCACACCTCGTCCGTCTTCAGATTCTTAAACCTTGTGTTGAATGCTGTAGCTATCTTTAGAAATCTCACATTGGTACCTTCTTTGCGTTTTGTCAAATCTGCGGTGAAAGTATTCTGAAAACAAACAACATATGCTGGGTCATCATCCGAGACTACTATAATATGAAATACATGGCAGAATGTGGGCATAACAAAACAGGAGCCATACTATTCTCCCCCAAGGAGTTCAGTCAAAATTTAATTAACACACTTTTTTTTTAACAAGTGTTATCAGCATGGAAGCATGTCCTCTGGAATGATGGCCAAAGCATGAAGGGGCATATGAATGTTTTAGCATATCTTGCACGTAAATACCTTGCAATGGCGGTTACAAAAGTATCATGTGAACATCTGTTCTCACTTTCAGGTGACATTGTAAATAAGAAGCCGGCAGCATCATCTCTCGTAAATGTAAACAAACTTGTTTTGTCTTAGTGATTGGCTGAACAAGAAGTAGAACTGAGTGGACTTATAGGCTCTACAGTTTTACATTGTTTTGTTTTTGAGTGCAGTTATGTAACAAAAATATCTACATCTGTAAATTGCACTTTCATGATAAAGAGATTATATTATGGTACTTTCATTATAATGAGATTACACTACGGTGAGGTGAATTGAAAAATACTATTTCTTTTATCTATCATTTTTACAGTGCAAATATTTGTAATAAAAATAATATAAAGTGAGCACTGTACACTTTGTATTCTGTGTTGTAACTGAAATCAATATATTTGAAAATGTAGAAAGCATCCAAAAATATGTAATAAATTTCAATTGGTATTCTATTGTGTAACAGTGCGATTCAAATTGCGATTAATCGCGATTAATTTGTTTGAGTTAATCGCAAGAGTTACCTGCGATTAATCGACAGCTCTAGTATATTTTGAACTAGTTTGGGCAGTGAGAGTTTATTTAAACACAGGGTATGTCTGCAGCAACTAGACACCCATGGCTGACCCGCACCAGCTGACTCAGGCTTGCATAACTCAGGCTTTAGGGCTGTTTCATTGATGTGTGGATTTCTGGGCTCGGGCCAGAGTCCTTGCGAGGTGGGAGGGTCCCAGGGCTTGGGCTCCAGCCCGAGCCTGGAAATCTACACAGCAATGAAACAGCCCTACAGCCAGAGCTCTGTGAGCCTGACTCAGCTGACATGGGCCAGCTGTGGGTGTTTTTTTGTTTTGTTTTTGTATTTGGTTTTTTTTTTTTTGCTGTGTAGACATACCCTTAGAGTGGTACAAAGACAGAGACCATGACACATTTCAACTCACAAATCAGGTAACAGATTTACATTAAATTCCTCAAGAAATTGAACTTTTATTCATGATTACATGCTTAAAATTTGAGGAAGAGTCACTAATTCTTCCTACAAAACAGAGGTTTAATGCCTACTTAAAGTGAAAAATTAAATTGGAATAGCACCTGGAGAATATTTAATTTAACTGGCCAGATTTAGAGCTGGTGTAAGCGGGTGCAACAATCCAGTGGAACTGCACCCATTAACATCGGTATGTGGCCCAATGTATTTATCTTAATTTACATTGTCAGTAGGTTTATAGTAATTTTACAGGCTTTGGAGCAGTTTCAGTGCTTAGAAAGTGCAGAAGCTAGAATGGAAGGTGTGCAGGACAGATGGCAGTGAGGAAGTTAGAGCAGTGACAGTAAATGAGCTGTTCAATGAGTTTAGAGGTAAAAGGAAGCTGGGAGATGGAATGGCAGGTAGAAAAGCAGGTGGAGTTCTGAGTATTAGATTACTGAGGTTGAAGGAGACCACAGCATGTCTATTGAGTATGTGCAGATAGTCCAATATGAGCATTCACAGTTCCAATTACAAACAGCGGTTTGTTAGTTTTCATTAAACGCATACAAACATATCATGTGATCTGTTCCCTGATTGGATAAGAGTAGAATCAGGGTTCAAGTGAGATAATCATGGTTACAGGTTCAAAAGAGCGTTGTTGTTTCTTTTGTCAGCAGTGTCCCATTCTGACACCAGCTTTGGCCCTCTGCCAAAGGTGGTAGATAGCCAGAGCCTTGCAGGTCAGATTCTCAGCAGAAGAGAAATCAGTGATGCAGTGTCTGTCTATATTCTAAGTGTAACTTCTTTTACCTACATATACACATCAGTCCTGGCACAGAGGTGGTCAAACAGCATGCAGGCAATCCCTTCTTTCAGAAATCTCTGCCTTACACCAATGCCCACTTCCTAGGGAACAACTCTTCCTGAAGAATGGACTCTTAATTGGAGCAGAGGGCAGAATGCAAACCCTCATACTGTGCACACAGCTGATTCTCCAAAGACCAGTGTTGCACAGAACCTTGCATAACCCCAAACAATGCCACCACCACAGGATGTCTTCCCAAATCTGAACTTTTGCTCACACTCTAAGACAAAGAATTTAGAAGATTTTATAACAGCACCACCTGGAGACACCTGTCATAACAAAAGTTTTCTGTGCATGTTCCCTTACAGTTTCTGTGACACCTTCTTGATAGTAAACTCATTTACTGGAAAATGAATGGAAACCAAATGCAAAAGGGGTGTGAACACAATAGAATGAATATTTGCACAGGATTTTTTGCTCTACTTATCCAGCTCTAGTCTTAGGCTTCAGCTGCTATAGGGGAAAAAGAGCCAACAGAGAAACATTTGTTTTGGAAAAAATAAGTTACAGCAGTTTTAGGAGGAAGGATGTGGTTAAAGCAAATGCCTGGGAGGCAACAGATAAGAATTCTATTCCCAGCTCTACCACAGACAATGAGATCTGGCACCAAACTGCTTCCTTTCTCTGGGCCCCAGTTCCCCTATCTGTAAAATGGGGATAAGAATACTTACCTACCAGACCTGACAAGGTTGTTGGGAGGCTAACTTCATTAATGTTTGTAAAACGCTTTGAGATCCTGGGATAGGTGATATCGTGTGCAAAATGTTGTATTTGGGGGTCGAGAAGAGGGAATAAATGGGTCCAATTTTAGGCTGACAAATTTGTCTCTTTAAAATGATACTTATATATATTAATATTATTTGTATTAAGTTAATAATATCCTCTTTAAAGTATTCATAGCTTATATTGAGTACTTTTTGCCCATCTCTGTACATAATTAGTTCATACAGATCTTGAAAGTCCTACTCCCTGCTCCTAGTGTCTGCAAAAAGAAAGAGAAATGATTACGTTATCTTGCATGTGCCCTGAGAAGTTTAATTTCTGATAGAACATTTTAACAGGAACATGAACTCAACAGACTGTTAGAGAGAATTAGAGAAAAAAACAAACACACTTTTTGAACCTTTAAGATAACTTAGAGAAATACATTTATTGTTTTTTAGGAATAGGCACACATAAGAAGTAACCTTTCCCCATTTCTCCTCCAATGAGTTCTGGAGCTAAGGCAGCCCCAGACAAGACTTTAATCTTGCTTCCTTCCACCCTGGAACAGATGAGTGTCGCTGGGCCTGAAGAGCCTTCCAGCTTGTTTGAAAAAGGAGGAGACTAATGTTTTATTTAATTCAGCAGCACCCATTGGACAAACTGCCGCACCCCTTCCTGGCTTTTTTGGTAACCCTCTTCCTTGAAATTATGTCCCAAATAGGTCAGCCAGGCTTACTAGTGTGGCCAAGCATCACTTATCCTTAGCTGAAGTAATGTTTATACATAGGATCTTTCAATGCCATTTAAAATATGAAATGCCTGCTGTGAAAACAATAGACATATTCAAGCATTATATCCCAGCAGAAATGAGAGAAATATGCCAAAGCTCCTATAGGTGCCTAATAGGTATAATTTTGTTAGCGATATGGTAACGTACAGCAGCTTTCCCTAGACTGCTGTGTAAAACAAAGAAGCGGTTGTCAGCCTTTCGGAATCAGATGTTAATGATATTTCATGTCTTTGTTGAGTCTGTGGAAAGCAGCTACTGCACCTAAAAGGGAAATGACTTCCATACCAACCTCCCCCAGCCAAAGTCGTTCAGATTGGGAAAACTGGACAGGGGCCATATTTATATTTCAAAAAGAGGTGTAAAAGAAGATTTCAAGACTGTATTGACTGAGCTGTCTGCTGCTCTCTTTACCCAGAGTTATATCTTATCATTGTGATGAAAGTTTTTAGTTCAGGGTATTATATATTTTTTTCCAAACATATTTGGAGCTTTGCTTACATTACATTCTTTCCTCAATGTGTTTCTGGCAAACGGTGAGTGTTTTCTTCATCTCGTATATTTTTGGAAGCATTCGAATCCAAAAGTAATATGTCTTCCAAATCTGGAAGAAGGCTTTTTATTAGTGTTGCCTGTGTGCTGCAGAGAGTAAATTGTCTGCCATAGCAAACCGTGATTGTTGCTCTTTCTCAACTAGTCTGAAAGGCTGGAGCCAGCCGAAAGGAGGGTTTCTTTAACTTTATTGCTGAAACTTCATTTTGCTGCACTACTGTATGTCTTCACTTCTGCAAACTTTTTTTCATTTGTTTTAAGAAGAAGTCTTAATTCCAATTCAAAACCCATCCAGAAAGGAGGGCCCCTCCGCACTATATTCCAGCTGGTGGGGATTAGCCTAGTCCTTTTACCGGATACGTATCATTTTAATCTTAAGCCTTTAGACACTGTACAACATACTATTAAGTCTGTTACCAAATAAAACACTAAAAGGCTGATTCACTAAGGGTTACACACCCTTCACAGGGAAAAGCCTAACATTTACAAAGGGATAACTGCCAAAAATCACTTACATTTCATGTCTTTCCTATTTACTAAATCCCACATCCACCATGTGTACAGTAACGTCCTTCAAATATGCCCCTGGGAGATGTGCAATTCAAAATAAAGGGGAAGTTGGCCCACCAAAATATATTCTCAACTCTAAAGAGTGATATTATATTAATTCACATTAGAAAATCTGAAAAATGTAAGTTATGTTATTCAGGCATAAAATTAAACCCACTAGGAGGTGTGAAGCACGTACTTGATGTCTAAGATAACTACCATTACGTTTCCCATATAAGGGTTAGTGGTTAGAGCAGGAAACTAGGCTTTAGCACACCCAGGGGACTGATTTGCTGTGTGACGTGGGGCAAGTAACTTACACTAAATTTTTCAGATGAGGAGGTCTAAAGCTAGGCATCTAAATCCATATTTAAGGCCCTTATTTTCTGAGTTGCTGTGGGTGCTGAGGCTCTCTGGAAGTCAGGCTACCTACTCAGGCGCTTAACAGTTAACTTACATGCCTAACTTGACTCACTCTTGCAGCAAGAGTCTTGCTTGAAAATTTTGGTTGTAAACATCTTTTGTCCCACATTTTGTCCACATATCAATGTGTAGAATAAACACCTCTGATATTTGTCAAGTGCTTTGAAATCTTTGGATGAAGGGAGTTATATACATGTAAAATATTCACACTGTTTATTACTTAGGCTGTAGTTCTTATATAGGCTTAGAGATATCACACTACATTATATGCAGTCATTTAAATTAGTATCAACTCTCATGGGTGCATTTTAAAGTATGAATTTAATCTCAGGAGCAGCATTAGATAGGCTCTGGCACCAATACTGTGAAAGAAACTAAACTGATACTCTATGTCCTACAGTTAGAGTATTATAAATCATTTAGGGTTTTTTGTACCAGGGGATTTTTTGTTGTCAATATAAAAACTATATCTCCTTTGTTTTGGAGAAAATACCCTATTGTAGAAATGTGTAATGGAACATTCCATTAGCACTGACAAACCATTTTGCTTCACACTAGCCAATCAGCTCTGTGCAGCATTCTGAGACATTTATTGTCTTGGAGGATGCAGAAAATCTGCCAGTATTGGGGGTTGAAGCTCACTTTGCAGATTTTTACTAAATTGCAGAATCTAAGTTTTCACCTGAACAAGAAAATAAATTCCTAGTTATTTTGGTTGTGCAGATTAAATGTCAAATGGTACGTGGATACAGTGGTATCTGGATGCATGTTCATCTGAGTCTGAAACAGCATAGAATAACTGTACTTGCATAACCTTTTCATATTACAAATATTTTACAAAGATGAAGGATAAAATTCAGCTGTGTGCTTTAAATCCAGAGATTAAGTAGTGCATAGGCCTCTGTGGGTCCCTTGCAGAGAGGTGATTTTCACCTTAAGTAGTTAATCTATTAACATTCTCACACACAGGCCAAAAAAGGTAGGTATTGTTATCCCTGTTTTACACATGGGGAAATTGAGATACCAGGGGAAGCTTTTTTTCCCAAAGATTTAATGCGTCAGAGCCAGGATTAAAATTCAGGTGTTGTCACCATTCAGGCCTGTGCTCAAACCACACAATTGATCCTAACACAATTTTATAGCTAATGTCATGATATTTGGTGTTTTCATTAAAGTCCTAGCTCCAGGAGTTGATACTGTGAGAATCTTTGCTTCCATATGTATACAAAGGAAGTTTCTAGTGCTAATGTTGTGGAGAAAAGCTTGAAAACATGATCCAAGTGCTCCCTGCAGTCTCAAAAGCCCAACAGGCAAATAAAAAGAACCCCAAATTCATTATGATTTTTTAAATAAATATCGTGATTTTTGGGGGTGGGGTGTGAATTTCAAATATTTGGGCTTGCCAATACTGCTAGTATGTAACAGAGAAGTGAGGTTTGTGGTAATTTGATTTCGATGATTAAGTTTCCCTGGCAGGGCATAGTTTATTTTGGGGGAGCCTGTATGTGGCAAGGTGGGAGAGAAAATACAAACAATTAAAAAAAAAACTCTTAACATTTATGATTCCACATTAGCCTTCAACAAATCTAGGGTTCAGTACCACTATGCAAACTTTCCCATTTATCTTAAGGCATTGGGTATGCAGGTGAGAGGTCTCTGAAGTCTAATGACAAGTATGGGCCTTTTTTTTTGCAGCATCCTTAGGCTGTTTTGGTGAGAAGTTGTGGTGTGAGGCATATACGCACAGCGTCAGATTTGAACTAACTTTACTAATAACAAATAGGAAAAACAGTACATGACAACATCCTATAACTTGCTACATCACCATTAGGAGAAGCGCTATTACTTATTCCAGTACCGTACAATTTCCTCAACCAAATATCTCTAACTTCGCTAGTTTTTGCCTATCAGTGAACAAATGGTATAAATTGCTTTAGTAATATTACATAATATCTCGGCAAGTCTAATACTGAACTTACTGTAAACAACACTAAATACAATCTAAATTTATTTAAGTAATTGTACTTACTTATGCACAGGTTACGGGGTCAGTGGATGCTTCTCTCTGGTTGTGTAACATTTGTTTGGAAAAGTCTCTGAGTGATCTCTTCCTAATTCTTCAGGTACAATTTCTTGACTTTGAGCTGCAGTATCTATATTCAGCTCAGGAAGTATCTGCAGTTTGTTCTTGTTTGCACTCTAAAAACAAAAAATTCCAAACGAAAACACGGGGAGAGGATGAGAGAACAAAACGTGCGATTGATGTTAGTCACATTGTTTAATGCATTACTGGAAGGTGCTCAGACACTATGATGATTAGCGCAATATAAGAACCTATACATAAGGCTGCGAGTCTGTCATGGAGGTTGCGGAAGTCATGGATTCCGTGACTTGCCGCAACCTCCGTGATTTCCACAGCTGCAGTGGCCAGTGCGGCTGATCACAGAGCCACTTGAGCAGCTGACCGGGGCGGCCTCTGCTGGAGTGGCCCCAGAACCATCCGTTTGGGCAGCCATGGGGCCAGTTGCACTGGCTGCTGCTCAGGCAGCCCTGGGGACTGCCTGAGTAGTGGCCGGTCCGGCTCCAGCGGTCCTGGGGGCCGCCCTGGAGGCCTGAGCAGCAGGCGGAGCAGCAGCCCTGGACGCAGTCAGACCCCACTGCCAGAGCAGGGGCCATCTGTTGGTCCCTGGGACCCCCAGAGCCGCAGCACCCCGGAGGCCCCCCAGAGCAGCAGTACCCTAGGATGAGCTAAGGTTTACTCAGATGTATTTATAGTAAAGGTCATGAACAGGTCACTGGCCATGATTTTTTGTTTATTGTCCGTAACCTGTCCATGACTTTTACTAAAAATACCCATTTACTAAAAATACCCATCTTAGCCTTACCTATACAGAATAGAATAAAATTGTTAATGTTAGAACCAAGCACTTAGCCTAGCCATAGGAGGATGGATAGCATGGCGCTGTGATTAGATGTGTGATTCCATTTAATGTAGTCAGTTAATCAATGACCTGAGGTAAGTGCGAAGTATTATCTTTATTTATTTCCTCAGTGGTGTACCTTCTGAAAAGGAGATTTTTTCCTTTATCCCAGAGACCTTCTAGAGCTGTGGAAGTCTGGATGTGAATTCTTCTGGAGACCATCAGCATAGTTCAGCTACACAAGTTGCTAGCAAGACATGATAAACAATTTTCACCCAGCTTCCTTTGCAGTATCCCACGACATGATTCATGTTAGGAACCATTAGGAAAGGGATAGATAATAAGAGACAAAATATCATAATGCTGCCATATAAATCTATGGTATGCTAACACCTTGAATACTGTGTGCATTCTGGTTATCCCATCTCAAAAAAGAATTGGAAAAGGTACAGAGAAGGGCAACAAAAATTTGTAAGGGTATGGAACAGCTTCCATATAAAGAGAGATTAAAAAGACTGGGACTTTTCAGCTTTGAAAAGAGATGACTAGGACAATTGTAAATGGTGGGGAGAAAGTGAATAAGGAAGTGTTATTTACTCCTTCATATAGCACAAGAACCAGGGGTCACTTAATGAAATTAAGAGGCAGCAGGTTTAAAACCAACCAAAGGAAGTACTTCTTCACACAACATAGTCAACCGGTGGTACTCATTGCCAGAAGGTGTTGTGAAGGCCAAAACCATAGCAGGGTTCAAAAAGGAATTAGATAATTTCATGGAGGAGGCCCATCAATGGCTAGTAGCCAAGACGGTCAAGGATGCAACCCCATGCTCTGGGTGTCTCTAGCCTCTGATTGCTAGAAGCTGGGAGTGGACAACTTGGGGGAGGATGGATCACTTGATGATTGCCTGTTCTGTTCATTCTCTCTGAAGCATCTGGCAGTGGCAACTGATGCAAGACAAGATAGTGGGCTAGAAGGACCACTGATCTGACCCAGTATGGCCATTCTTATGTTCTATATCCCAGATCATGAGACCAAGCTAAGGAGTGAAACCCAATTATTTCAAGTGATTCTTGCTACTTGAGTCACAGAGTCAATAATCAGGTAGTTACATAGTTGAGAGGATTTCTCTCTCTCTTTTTTTTTTTTTTTAGAACAGCTAAGAGCATTGCTGGCTTTCAGTGAAATGTTGGATTCACAGGCATGGCTTGTGGCATTTCAATACAACACGAGCAGCAGTAAGGAGTGAGGCCACTTCAATTACTTGATTTAGATTCTCAAATGATGTACAATGACAAATTCATGTGCACACAGTGGTATCAGATACTGGGAGAGGGCCAGACAGAAAAAATCTGTAATGTATAAATTCAGGATTTGGAGGGTAAAGCCTTGCAAAACTAAACAAAATGCTCAAATGAACAAATGTTCTTAGAAAATCAAGAGTATGACAAAATGGTGGATCAGAATGGTGGATCAGGCTGATTAGGAAATAATTGTCTAAGCAGAAGGCTTGTCTCCACTACCCAAAAAAAGTCAGTCTTGGTGCATTGAGCCAAGTTCATTGCTGGGGTAACTCCATTTGTCTTCAGATATGAATTTGGCCCATTTTTCTTATGCTGAATCCCAGGATGGAAGGGACTGCTTACTAACTCCTGGAGTTTTTTTAACTGTCACTAGACAGTTAAGTGCTTTTCAGAATTTGCAAAATGCTTCCTCAGAAGCTGATGCAAATTCATAAGAATGAGTTCCTTTAAAAGGAAAGGAATTTGAACCATTGATGTAAAATTTCCTGGATTCTGGCCTGCTAACAGGTTTCATCCATGCAGTGTCATTGGTCAGGCCTCTTGCAGAACACTACTCACATTTAAAGTATAATGGGCCTGATTCTTCTTTCACTTACACTGGTGTAAAGCAGAATAGAGTTTAAATGGGATGAGGACAAATCCCTGTAAGTATTTATCCTTTACGGTTGCATAGATGAGGTTTCCGGCTGACACCCGTCTTCTGCTGCTCCATGGAGATCAAGATCCCAAATAAGCAACCTTCTTCCATGAAGCTTACAAGAAATTAGCTAGCTAAGACCTTAAGTAATTTAATTTCCAAAATGGAAAAAGCAGCATAAATTTTTTTACTCGGCCATTTTACCAGGATGTGAACTAGCCAGAGGTGAGTAACTGCTTAATTAATTAATTAATTGATATTAATTACCCCATCCTCCCTTTCATTTATCACCACCATTTCCAGAATTAGTTTTAAAGCTCTTTGGGGCAGGGAACATGTCTTTTATTTACATTGATAGGAATTTAACATGCTTTGGGGTGGTGCAAAAAATATGTGGTAATGGTAATAAATAATATAGCTGCACTAGCCTGTTTCCAGCATAAAAGGAATGGCATCAGCCATAATTCTAAATAAACTATAGAAATCTTGAATCCTTCATCGGAGAGTTATAATCATTGTATTCCTCCCCAGTGAAGATGTATTTGGCCCAAGAAGAATCCTCCACTTCCCTATGATCAAGTAGAACGCCAGATTATCATTTCCAGACCATCCTGTTTTCCCCATGCAGACATCACTGTGCACTACAGTAATGCTGGAGATGGGAATGGCAAAACGCCTGGAGCAGGCACTGACCATGGTTCCATTGTATGCTGGCTTTGTTGTGTCAAGTTTGGCACATAAATCTTTGATTCCTCTGGTTGGCCGAAGACATCAGGTCTTTCTGCTTTCTGGAATCAAAGAATGTCTTTGTTAGCATTGACATTTTCAAGACAGGGGCAGCTGAAGACCTTAACAAGTTGCTTCTAAGACTCAAGGGCATGTGGATTGAAAGTCCATTGGACTCTTGGAAACATACCTCACATTAAACTTAGGAGAAAGCAATGCTCCAAGCAATGTTCCAATGCTTTGATGCATCCTCTCAAAAACTTGGAGTATAAGGTCTAGCTGGATGCTTTGAGGTTAACAAGGAGCAGCTTTGGTACATAATCCTTCATAACAGGGCTGATGTAGGTGGAGTCTTCACTACCCAGCTGGCTAATTTTATTCTGTTTTCCTCAAGGCTTCTGCTTTGCTTTGGACATGCAGGAGGTATCAGGAGAGGCCCGAAGATGCTCTGCCTCGCTTCTGACAGCCTGCGACAACATTCGTGTGTAAACCCTGGAAATGAGTCAGTCATGGTCCTTCCTGAGGCACATAAAGCAGGGGTTGTGCTTCTCCAGGAGAAACATAATAGCATGCCTCCTCTCAGGGCACTCTGTGAAAGATCTTGGGCTCAGTTGTTCACCAACTTAAACAAGGAAAAAGGAGTACAAGGGAGAAGAATACTCACAGGAAAAAAATCCCCCTCTTACCCCCAAAAGGCTGGAAAACAAAAGGCTGGAAAGCTAACTATTTGAGAGGGAGAGGGAGAGAGGGAGAGAGAGAATGAAGCCACCTTAGGACTCAAAGACCGAGTATGTTGCTGACACTGACCACTGAGGAGAATCGTACAAAAAAAATAATTACACACACATTGGTAAAAAATGTTGAACGAGCAGTTAGAAGGCACTAGAGGGAAAGATGTGATGATGAAAACTCCAGGGTCTGAAGCAAATAGCTAAAGGTGCACCAAGCTGAGCCAGGAGGTTCAGTAGCAGAGACACCTGGACACAGTGACCCCAAGAGTTTCCTTTATTGATCAGAAAGGAATTTGTGACTGGAGACACTGTGGGGGCCCAGATTCCACTGAAGAGCTGATACATAATATTTCCTGATGGAGCCAGGACCTTAGAATGTTGATCTTTAGCGAGAACCTACTTTGGTTTTGCATGGGGGTGTGGAGCTACCAGAGCTATCTTTGGAAAACTCAGTTATCACTAATCGAAACAAAAAGGGGAAATAACACATACAGATTCTGTGTCTTGAGGGTTCTGAATAGCTTTTTCTATTCCAATTTTAGATTCTTGGAGGAGAACTGCTGAGCTGCTTGATTGTAATTGACTGGCTCTTTATATCCTTTCTGGGTAGAGGGTTTCATGACTGTGTGACTTCTGAAGTTAATAGAAACACCCGTTTCTGCATCTTTTTCTTCTCTCTCTGCAGGCAACCTAGAGACCCAAATCCATACTGATAACTTTCTAATAAGAGAGAATGAAAAGAAAATTTTAAAATGAACATTTCCCAGGGAAGATTTTTGCCTGTTCTGATGGCCATGTGGAGGTGGAATCTCTTAAAATAAAATATTAAAATATTACTAAACTAGTCATCAGCATAATGTCTGCAAAAGAGACTCTAACAGGAGACAAGAGGCAGAATCAGCATAGGTTTACCTTGGCTTCCTCCATGTAAACCTAGGAGCAAGGATTCTGAGATGGAAATTACAGGGGGAGAGATTGGAGATTGCAGTTGTGGAAAATGGCTATGACTTTCCCTTTCCTGTGGAGTTATGGGTCACTGAGCCCTGAAAAACAAAGTGAAGATGTACAAAAAGGGATATAGCAGAAATCTGAGGAGTATACTAAATCAGCAGGTGTTGCTGGCAAAGCTGCTATGGAGTTCTGAATGAAAACTAAAACTACCTCCTCCATGGCTGGTGATGGCAACACTGCTTTCCATTAGGGGAATTCCTTGCTAGGGACCAGGCTGGTACTGGGCGGAGCAGTTTACACTTCCTTGTGCCACCTTCAGGGAATCTGGCCTCTATATAGAGTATTTTATACAGGTCACTTGATTCATCACTGAAATGCAGCAAATCTTACACCACCACCATTATGCAAGTTTTTAGGAGGAGAAGTCAATAATTCAATCAGTTAAACTTATTAAAGTTATTTTGAACTTTTTCAGCATTTAAAATAAAGGAACCTTCAAAATTTAAAAACATTCTATTCACAGGTCTTATTTTAGCTTTGTTCAAACTAAGGATTACATTATGGCCAGTCACTGCCGCCTAAAAATACATCACCTCTTAGAAATACATTTTTTTCAACCTGTTGTACCCATTTTTTTTAAATGAAAACCTGTATTAAATACTAGCTGGAATATGAACAAATATACAGTAGTGGCCAACATGATGTATAATGTGATCTGTTTTATTTAATTAATTTCTAACTAGGAAAATGGCCGAAAGTGAGTGAGTACAGTGCAGGTGTCAGCATTTATAAGCTCATGTAGTCATAGGCTGGATTACTGTCCACTCATTTTTCATATCACACTGTTCACTATGATGTATTTTTTAAAAAAAGCAACCTTTATTGTCACAAAATGTGGGGGAATCTGACAAGTAACCCAGTCTGTTATCACAAATAAAATTCTTTTCCTTCTGACAGAGCAGTTGATCCTATTAATTTTCATCTTTTGAATGCTAAATTTAACAAGGTATTCTGGACTAGGAAGGATGTATTCTCTCTATAAAGATTAAACTTTAGTACAATGATGACTGCTTGAGTGAAAAACAAATGCAGTTGACAAAATGGGATTTATAGGGTTCAAGTCTCTTGTTCTGTGTAGCATGGAAACAATGTGTCTATTTCCCATTTCACCACACCCTTAGTAGGTAAATAAATCAAGTGTGGTTTCATCTGTCAGCAAAGGTCTAGAGGACACAGCAGTTAAATGCAGCTTCCAGATTGATACAGATGCTGGGATTCTGAATCAAGGACTGCCTGATATGTCATCACTTCTTGGCTGTTTTCATTCTCTGTTCTTTTAAGGATTCAAAATCACAGAAATATAAGTCTGGAAAAGACCTCAAGAGGTCATCTAGTCCATCCCTCCATGATGAGGCAGGACCAAATAAACCTAGACCATTCCCGATAGATGTTTGTCCAACCTGTTCTTAAAAGCCTGCAATGATGGGGATTAGTGCTTAACTATCTTTATAGTCAGAAGATTTTCTTTATAGCTAACATAAATCTTCCTTGCTGCAGATTAAGATGATTATTTCTTATCTTCAATAGACATAGAGAACAATTGATCATTCTTCTCTTAATAACAGCCCTTAACATATTTGAAGACTGTTATCAGGTCACCCCTGGCGCAGATGGCCCCTTCTCCCGTCCCAGACCTGCTGGGGCTGGGGGAAAGGCACCTATTCTGCAGCCCCAGTCCCAGAGCTCCCGTGGCTGGGACAGGCGCCTCTCCCCTCCAGCCCAGATGCTGCTGCAGAGCGAGAGCACTGGGGGGAGTCCTCTCTCCCCACAGTAGCCCTGGAGCACCCTCCTGCACCCCAAACCCCTCATGCCTGGCCCCACCCCAGAGCCCGCACCCCTAGCTGGAGCCCTCACTCCGTGCACCCAACCCTCTGTCCCAGCCCTGAGCCCCTCATCCCCGCCCCCCCCAGAGGGCACTGGTAGCCAGAGCCCTCATACCCCTGCATCCCAACCCTCTGTCCCAGCCTTGAGCCCCCTCTCACAAGAACCCCTCGGCCCCACCCCCACACTGCCCTTCTCTGTTTCAGACTTGAGTGCTGTTTAAATGAGTTAGCCCTGGGCTTTCACGGGGATTTTTTAAATTACAGTGAGAAGTTCCAGGACTCTTCTGCATGTTACAAAGGTCCTGATTCTGCTACCTTTTCTCGCTCTCACTGAGCAAGTAGTCCCACTCACATCACCTAGGATGCAAATCCCTCTGATAGAAAAGTGTAGAAGTGAATGACAGGTGTGTAAGAGTGTCTGAATCTGGTCCAAAACTATTTTATGATTCTTTCATTTTCTACCATGGGTTGTGTTATACTGTCTGGAGTGGCTCATGGCCATGAGAGTCTAGCTCAGGACAGACTCAAAAACAGGGCAGACATCCCAAACTGGTGGTAAATTCTATAATCTGATTTTACCAAGCCAGTAACAAATGTGAACTCTTGTATTACTATAAATAGCCTTACCATAGACACACAGATAGACTGGAGAATCTAAGAGGACTATCTTGCCACCCAGGCAAACTGGATTTAGTAATAAATGGTCACTTACACCCCAAATCACATAATATTCAGGTTGCTTCCAGTCCCAAGGGACTAGTCACTTATCCCAGATCTAATGGTACCCTAGATCTTACATCAAAGACAATGCCAATAGCCAATCTTGTAACAAACTATCTAAAGATTTATTAACTAGGAAAGATAAATTATAGGTTAAAGCAAGGAAACATAGACACAAATGAGTTGCAATCTAAATCTTAAGAGTGGTAGAGTTGTAGCGATCTGTCAATTCAAAGTGTCTTTCAGGACAAATCCAGGAGGTAGCTCCTGGGAATCTCTGGCTTCAGTTTGGTGTGTCTGGCCCTGTGAGAGTTTAAACAGCAAAGAGAGAAAAAATGTCCTCTGTCTTTGGCCAGATCTACACTCTAGACCTATACTGGTATAACTACCTCGCTCAGGAGTGTGAAAAATGTAGTTATACTGACCTAACCCCTCCTGCAGACAGTGCTATGCTTCTCCCATTGACAAAGCTACTGCCTCTAGGGGAGGTGGATTAACTATGTTGATGGCAGAAACTCTCCTGTCTACATAGCACTTCACTAAAGCACTACAACTGCACCAGTGCAGCTGCGCCACTGTAGCACAGTACATGAAGACAAAACCCTTTGTTTTATTTCCTTTATTCAGCCTTCAAGTTCATAGGACAAACATATTTGCACACATTATTTCCACGGTTCAATAGGGCCATGAACCAAACCTTTCTATTGCGATGTTCCTTGATGACCCATCTGATTCTGATAGTTCTTCTGGATGGGCAGGAGGGGACAGGGAAAACTCTTTCCTGCTGGGTTCACAAGTTTAAAGCAAACATTTTCAAAGTTATAAAGCAAAACGTACATATTTCCTTATGGAAAACAGACACTACAAATAAGATTAATGCATGCAGCAACTTACAAACATTCTATAGAGTTGAAACACTAAATGCGTTCTGATAAGACTAATACATATTTTGAGCAACATGAACACATAAGTGAACTCGTCTCCAGCTAAAAGTTTGTTAATTCTTAGCTAAAGCCTGCAGCTTTAGCAAGAACTGGTATCTGGCCTGCTAGCATTGCAAGCTGAATGTAAACCTTCTTTTTCCCCGCTTCCATTTGCCACAAAATCTCATATACATGGGTTTTACAATACTGTAAGTCCATGGACTGGTTGCAATTGAGATCAGAATTGGGAGTAGGTAGAAAGCAATGACATAGACATAAATAGATTTTCTACCAAGCATTTCTCAACCATCCACTCTAGTGTCAGGAAAACTAGAGGGGAATGTTGTTAGATGCAGAATATCCCCTTCTTTTGCTATGGTAGTAGGGGGAAAATTGGTTAGGTATGCTCATTTGAAAACATAGCCTTAGAATCAAATCTTCAGTTCATTCTTGGGTACAAAGTGATGAAGGGTAAAATCACCATCAAATAGCTTTTAATGTGTTAATTGCATAACAGAATTTGGGAAAACAACATAAACATATTTGAGATAGAATTCATCCACTATTATTTCTCCAGCTGTATTTCTCTTCTTGTTCTCCTCAGCAACTTCTCTAGAACAGACGCTTCCCCGTAAATTACAATAGCCAAACAATTTAAATTAGTATGTGCTGAGATAGAGAGTCATTTTATGTTTGACCTACTTATTAAAATTACATTCTGAGAACTAATGGCATAATTACTCTTATAATTAGTAAAATAAAAAAAACCTGAAACTGCTCAGAGTGGGAGTGATTACTGATATGATCAAGCATTACATTTTTTAAAAAAGGAATATTTCCTTGCACATCATCATTAGCTCCATATGTTTCAAAGTGAATGGAGACACGCCTGCAGTGACTACATTTAAACAATTATATCTCATCTCCGCCTTAGCATTTGATTCAATAGTCATTGATAAACCTTCATTCTTACTTGTCTATAGCTGGGAAAACATACACTTTAACTTCATACAGTTACTAAAACATTCTATTACAGTAGTGATGTTTTCCTCAAATAAAAGAAGTATTGTAAGATAAGTGGCAATGAAGTAAGAAGGTCAGTTTTCAGAAGGGACTTATTTCAGTAAAGCACCAGGGACTCAGGAATGCAAGTTGGGTCCAGGCTGCTTCCACATAAATCTCTAACAACTCCGCATATAACACCGGCCTTTGTGCATGCTTAGTAGAGATCTCTTTCCTACAACTCTGCCTGCTGTGTAATTTATTGCTAATGAAACAGGTATCACAAGAGTAAGATGTAAAAGCTGGTACTAAAGGAACTGAGCTCACTATAGGTTCCATGCTCCATGCGAGAACTACTTATTTCTTTCTTCTGACTTTTTCTATACTTCTTCCTACAGTATAGAGGACCTAATTCTGCCAATGATACTCACTTTGAATAGTACGTTACTGGGTAAAGAGCCCCCGAATGACAGTATTAAATCTGACCCATACTAATCAGGAGACTGTATTAGTGTATGCACCTTGTGTCCTTTCATATTATTTCCTTCCTATAAATATACCTCGATTGTGCTGTTTGGTTGGTTTGACTGTGCAACACATAGGGATATTTATCTCTCACAATAGATAGGCCTTCTGGGGGAAAGTATTTTCCAGTTTACATACTGTATATTATGCCCATTTCACTAACACTTTTTAGGTTTATTTCCTTGAGCATGTCTAGCATAGAACTAGATATAGAAAATATTTTTATTACTGAATTAAATGGAGGGAAAAAAACCTTTATCTGGATTATTTTTCTAATCCATCTATTTTATCAATCTACCTATATCCATGTTTTTATACCCTACCTATCACTGTAGGATGTGAGCTACTGAGAACCTTAAGTGGATAAGTCAATGTTTTACAGGAAAACATCTTTGCACATCTTGAGTTGTATCCAAGTTACATAAGCTCCAACAAAAGAAGTGCAGATGCCATGCAAAAGGGTGTAACTTATCCAAACAAGTGAGTGACGTACTCTGTAAACATATAGTCTTCTCTTTTAATAACATAGAAATTCTCTCCCAAATGGATGTGCATAGATTTTAGGATCAGAAGAGACTATCAGGGCCATGTAATCTGACCTCCTGCACATTACAGGCCACAAAACCTCACCCACCCACTCCTGTAATAGACTCCTTACCTCTGGATGAGTTATTGAAATCATGATTTAAAGACTTCAGGTTACAGAGAATCCATCATTTACACTAGTTTAGACCTGCAAGTGACCCATGCTGCAGAGGAAGGCGAACCCCCCTCCTGCAGGGTCTCCGTCAATCTGACCTGGGAAAAATTTTTTCCCCAACCCAAAATATGGCAATTAGTTAGACCCTGAGCATGTGTCTGACCCACCAGCCAGACACCTGAGAGAGAATTCTCTGTAGTAACTCAGAGCCTTCCCCACCTAGTGTCTCATTACCAATCTGCATAAGTCAGAATGGTCTCTGAGCAGCTTTAATTCACGATACCGCCTTGCCTCATGCAATTTACTATAGTCAAACACAAAACACGTTACAAATACAGAAAACAAAGTGAAAGTATGTCCCAGAACTGAATCTTTTATCCATATTCTCATTTAAAAACAAGTGTAATATTACATTCCTACTTTTCATTTTCTTTGCATCCTTTAAACATGAACGAGATATAAAAATAAAATTATTTTCTAAACTCAAATTAAGAAGCATCTGTTACCTTAATTGATAGCTAAAAAAAACCCCATTACATCAAAGTTATGCAATCAATATTAGAATCATAGAAGCATAGGGTTAGAAGAGACCACAAGGATCATCTAGTCTAACCCCCTGCCAAGAAGCAGGATTTGTTGAGTCTAAACCATCCGGGACAGATGGCTATCCAGCCTCCTTTTGAAAACGTCCAGTGAAGGAGCTTCCACAACCTCCCTAGGCATCTGTTCCATTGTCCTACTATTCTTACAATTAGGAAGTTTTTCCTGAGATTTAAGCTAAATCTGCTATGTTGTAGTTTGAACGCATTGCCTCTTGTCCTGCCCTCTGTGGCAAGAGAGAACAACTTTTCTCCATCTTTTTTATGGCAGCCTTTCAAGTATGTGAAGACTGCTATCATGTCTCCCTCTTAATCTTCTCTTTTCTAAACTAAACATACGCAGTTACTTCAGCTTTTGCTCATATGGCTTACATTCCAGAGATGAACATAACTCTTGGTGGGGGTGAGGGTGGGGTGGGGTGGGGAGAGGAGGCACAATTTAAAGGTTTGGGGAGGGGCATGTGACAATCCCATGCATCACCTCTGGCCTCTTTCCCCTGCATCTCCCAGACCCGCTCCAAGCTGGCACCACCTTGCCCCCACTGCCCTCACAGTTCCTTCCCCACTTACTTCTCCTATTGCTTCCCTGCTGTGGGTGCAGCATGGGCTGCAGCAGGCTACGGACACCTACTGCCGAGCAGGTAACTGCGGTTGTAGGCAAGGAAGGGACAGGACTCAGAGGGCTTCCCTGTGCCCCCTCTGGCAGAGCTATGTTGCAAGCCCCATCTCTCTTCCCTGTTCTGGGCACCTCCTAGGAGAACTCAGCAAAAGAACTAGGTGCCTATGCTTTTCCCAGTCATGTCCCCCTCAGCCCAACTCCCAGCCTGCCAGAAATCTGGGGAGGCACACGACTCCACGTGCCCCTCCTAAAGTTGCCTCTGATTCCATCCCTTTAATCATCTTTGTTGCTCACCTCTGGATCCTTTCCAGTTTCTCTACATCCTTTCTATACATTGGTGACCAAAATTAGACACTGTACTCCAGCTGAGGCCTAACCAGTGCTGAGTAGAGTAGTACTATCACCTGCCATGTCTTGCATGCTTTGCCTCTGTTAATGCAACCCAAAAGTCTATTTGCTTTTTTTTGGAACAGCATCACATTGCTGACTCATGTTGAGGTTGTGATCCGCCACAACTCCCAGATCCTGCTCAGCAGTGTTGCTGCCAAGCCAGTTATCCCCCATTCTGTATTTGTGCATTTGGTTTTTCTTCCGTAAGTGTAGCACCTTACATTTGTCTTGGTTGAATTTCATTGTGTTGTCTATAGCCCAGTTCTCCAATTTATCAAGATCCCTCTGAATTTTAGCTCTATCCTCCAAAGTGTTGGCAACTCCCCCAGCTATGTCTCATCTGCAAATCTGATCCATATGCTCGCTATTCCTGCATCCAGGTCATTAATAAAGATGTTAAACATCTTTGGACCCAGAACAGATCCCAGTAGGATTCCACTTGAGACCTCCCTCCAATCCAACATCATTCCATTAATAGTGGGGAGGGAGGCAGGGAGGGATGGCTCAGTGGTTTGAGCATTGGCCTGCTAAACCCAGGGTTGTGAGTTCAATCCTTGAGGGGGCCACTTAGGGGTCTGGGGCAAAATCAGTACTTGGTCCTGCTAGGGAAGGCAAGGGGCTGGACTCAATGACCTTTCAAGGTCCCTTCCAGTTCTAGGAGATGGGATATAAATAATAAACATAGTTACTTTTTGTTTGCAGTTGTTTAACCAATTATGTATCCCCTTAATGGTAGTTCCACCAAGCTCACATCTTTCCAGCTTATCAGAATGTAATGTGGGACTGTGTCAAAATCCTTGCTGAAGTCCAGGTATATTATGTACACTGCAGTCCCCTTATCCACCAAACCAGTTACCCCATCAAAAAAGGAAATCAAGCTGGTTTGACATAATTTATTCTTGGTAAATCCATGCTGACTGTTAGTGATTACCCCTTCATTCTCCAGGTATTCACAATTTGAATGTTTTATACATTGCTCTAGTAGCTTCCCAGATACCAAAGTCAGGCTGACTGGTCTATAGGTCCCCAGCTCCTCCTTTCCCTTCTTTTTCAAGATGGGTACTATATTAGCCCTTCTCCAGTCTTCCGGGACCTTTCCTGTCATCCATGAGTTTGCAAATTTCATTGCCAATGGCTCCAAAGTTTCTTCAGATAATTCTTTCAGTACCCTGGGGATGAATAGCATCAGGCCCAGCTGACTTGAATTCATTCAAATTGGTCTGAAGATCTCTGATGTGTTCTTTACTTATCTCGATCTGCATCCCTTCTTCTTTATTATCTATGGTAACTTTGCTAGCGGTCTGGTCGCAAGGAGATATATCATGCAAAACAAACAAAAATTAAAGCAAATTGCATTTAAACAAAGTTAAGGTAGCCCCATTAAGAAAAATGATACATGAACTTATGCAAAACTTCAAAGATACATGTATCCCTTTTAAAACTACCACTGACCTTCAAACTTTAATTTAAGATCAGTCTTAATGATTTTCTTCCTTTTTCTGTCCCAAACAGCACTTAGACCACATTGCTTCTTACTATTGAGTTGAAAATCAATACATGTAAATTACACACAAAACCTTAGTCCACTGGAGCAGTGTGTTTATTTTAGATAGTACTTCAGGTGTGTTGCTTGTGGAAATAAAATTGCTGGGATCAATAATGCTCTCATCTTCTATTCTGCTCTTACTTTAGTCCCATCTCAGTCTCTGAAGACAGCTGCCATTCTACACATGTTCAATATCAAGTACTCTCTTTCTCTTCTCTACTGATTTAATATTTAGATTGCATGTGCCTAAAGTTAAGCATGTGCCTAAATGCTTTGTTGAATAGGGATTGACTGCTCAATTTGGACTCTAATCCTGAAACAGTTTTAAAGCAATTTTTGTATCTAAACCAGTTGGACACCAAGGTAATAGGGGTTTCTTAGAACTATGATAGATTAGATAGAAAATATCATTTTATCTACATGTGCCTATTTCCTATAGAATTTATATGGCTCCTTCCCCTTACCGTTGGAGCCTCTCCCAGTTATTCAAAAGTAGAAATAATCTCTTTCTTGCTTTCTTCTTTCCAGTTTGTAGAAGCAATGGCTTGATTAATGTATGGGTTGTTTCTTTGCTTGTTTATATTTGTGTCTGAGTGAATGGCTGTGTAGGGTGGGTTCTGTGCCTCGGGGAGTTGAGAAATGATTGAGGAAAAGCTAAGTCGTAGAGAGGAGTTTTGCATTTAGATCTGAAGGTGGTGGAGTCTGTGGTCATGCCTTGCAGAAGGGAATTCCATAGTTGAGGACCAGCTCCTGTGAAAGTTTGGGCTCCTGCTATTGGCTGATAATTTCATTGTTCCAGTAGAACATATCTGTCATGGGGGGTCATGGTCCAAGAGGAAGAGGTGATTTCTCAAAAGCTAGGGCCAATCCCAGAGAGATCTTTAATATCCACCTGAGTAACACCACTGATTAATTACCATAGCTTCTCTGCTCTTATGGTCAGATTGTGCCTGAGTTCTGTGAGGATAGTACCCTACATGAAGTGGTCATATGCAACAAGGGTTCTTACCTTCAGGAAGCAACGCTCCATAGATCTACTGATGCCAGCATGAGCCTCCCCAGGGAGTATGGATGACCAAACCAGGTGGAGAGGGGAAATGATGCTGCCCTCTCTCAGGCACTGCCTTCTACCTTGGCGCTCCAGGAGACCTGGGGCCTGCTTTCAACACAATGCCTTAGAGCTCCTGCATGGGCAGTGCACTATTCCAGTGTCTGGCTGTGGCTGCATTCCCCAATCAACCCCAGAACAACATTTCTGGTTATTTTGACACTTCCTTAATGAAGTCCACTGAGCTGTGGGTTAGATGGTAAATCCAGCAGCACAAAACCACTCTAGGCTGCAGGCCAGCTTTTCAAAAATCAATCTTCAAACCTCTCTCTTTGATGTGCTACATAAACAATACCAAGGTTTGCCAGTTTTAAATGTCTTCTACTTCATGGTCTCTACAGGAGAAATAAACTCTTCTCTCCTCAAAGGCTCTTCTAAATAGGTATTTACATGGTAGATAATTCAATGTATCAGGTACATAATATAGTGCAAAAAAACAGGTCAAAAGGTCAAATGGTCACCCTGGTCTTCAGCAAGTGGAGGGGAGCAAAAAGCAGTGGATTTGGGTAGAGGGGGAAGTGCTGGCTCTGATATTCTCTTCTTTCCCCTCAGTCCCATTGGGATCAGGGACTGCAGGTAGCAAAAGGTGGGAGGGATGGAGTTGAGGATACAGCTGCTGTCCTTGGCTTTCTCCCTCCCTCTTACCCATTCAATCCTGTAGACTGGGATTTTTATTGTAAATTAATGCTCACTTCCTCAGCATTTACTTATATCATTGTTCCCTCACTCCTCCAAGAAGGTTGTTTGAGGCCAGGAGCACTATGGGTGCATGACTCCTGTGGCTGCAAAGAGACTGGAGATGCCAGGAAGCAAAGATCTTCTTGGCACTGTGTAGTGTAAAGGACTAGGATAGTACCCCATTTAAAAGTTTGCGAGCGCTCTAGTGATACTCACTGTTGTATGTTTTAGAAGCGGCCAGCCAGAGCTGCAGGATCTGTGTAGTTAGGCCTTGAATGTTTGTGCATTGGTAGTAAATACAGTTATTTGGAACTGAGCTGTGCCCCGGTGGTTTGTTCACATCATTGTTTTGTAAAGTGCAGGAGACACAAAATTTGTCTGCATGAAGAAGATAGGGTATTAAACACAAGACAACAAACCTGTTTTAAAATCCTAGTGTACACAGTGCAATTTCTCTTCCACCAGCTAATGTGTCAAAACTTGCCCCACATCCACAGGATTTTAACACCTGTTGGCTATTGTATATTTAAAACATACTTCCCCCCTCTACACTACACATAACCCATCTAGCTGGCTGTGGCCTGCAGTAAATCTGCCAGGATGTGAAGGTTTGAGGGGGGTTGAACTTTCCTCCCATTCCACATGAGGAGAAAATATCACTTTTCCAATGGAACTATCAGGCAGAAACTCCACAAGCACAAAACTCATCGATTTTCTCATACCCTGTGCAGAATTAATCCACTGAGGGGACAATTTGGCTATTATTGCATACTTAGCTGTCCTATCATAATAGCACCAATGATTTCTTGACAACTCTTAACACACTTTTCTAACACAGTTTCTTTCACATCCTTTCTTATTTTCTTTTATCTGCTATCTTAAAATAAAAAACCGCAAGGAAATTCACAGGGAAAAAAATCTATATTTATTTAAATAACATTAAAAGTGGGCTGGAATATACCAGGTCTGGCATTAAATACAATACAGGCAAGTGACTGCTTAAGGGAAAGCCTCCAGGGAAGCCTCGGCAGAACCTCTGTCCCACCTCCCATTTGGATTTCCCTCCATGTCCGTAGCAGCCTGCCACCATACCACCAAAGACCGATGCGTGAACGGTAGGGAGAGGGGGGTATAATCAAATGTACACTGTTTCATAACCATATTTGTATTATTATTATTCAAAGTAGATCAAGTAAGAGACAACTATCCCTATCTATCCTCTACTTAGCCACCATTAATTGTTTGCTATTTTAGCGCTCAATCCATGTTTGCATGTCCTCTCTGTCAGCTTGAATCGGACAGGAAAAAAGCACCAGTTCAAAGCATTTCTTCTGGTGTTTTAGGGCTTGATTTCCCTCACATACAGTCTTGTAAATCAGGAATAACTCTACTGAAGCCAATGGAATTAAACCCTTGTTTATGCTGGTACATGAGAGTCACGCCTCTGATGTCTAAAGCTCTGCTCTCTTTCACTAGCCAGGATCAAAAGTCCAGCCTCAGTTTTCCTTCACCTTAAGGGATCCTGTCCTTCAGATTTTGATGGTGAAGCAATCTCAGCCACTGTGGCCTCTCATATTTGATATTTTTACTTTACAGCGGTGCTGGCTGAAATGTTATAGTCCTATAAAAGCTGCACTGGATCCAAGGAAATGCATTCTGTGATGTTGAAATACTCAGATACTATGATGATGAAGCTAGAAAGGATGGGGCATAAAAGATGTGATCAGCACCCTCTATAACACTGCTCTACAGCCAAAATGCTTCTAAATAAATGTAGACAAACTTTACTAATTCTGGGTCACTGAGAACGAAAATGATGCTTAAAATTGTTGATTGGCTCTAGTTTTCAAGATATGCTATTGGGTCAGTATATACGACCCTTGACTTGGGAATGGCGGAGGATAAGTGAGTTATAAAGGGAAGGGATCTCAATTTAAACCAGAAATGACTAAAATACATCTTTGACTGGATCTATGAATAAATCTATGACTGGGTTTGGACAATACTTGCTTTTTAGGCAAAACAAAGAATGATGCAATCTGAAGCTGGTATTGTATCATACATGATATGAATTGCATCATGTTATTCCTATAAGTTATGGATGATGCAATCATAACGAAGCTTACATCACTCTGCTGAACAATTTGCCCTATATCAGCTCTAGAAATCATACAGTGTCGTGCTCTCTTATTTGTCAGTGTTTGATTTTGCAAAGGGACACATTTCTGTTTAGCCAAGGTGAACAGAGATGCCTCGTACTTGTGTGAGCAGTGCAGATAACTTCTGCTATGTTTGTGGTGAAGTGACTTTTGCATCACAAAAGCGCAGTATAACCACTATGGTTAAGAAAGCCTATCACCTTTATTTTGGCTGCAAAATTGGAGATCAGGACAAGAGGTGGGCCCCACACATATGCTGCAACACTTGTGCAACAAATCTTCACCAGTGATTGAACAGGAAAAGGAAATCTATGCCTTTTGCAGTGCCAATGATTTGGAGAGAGCCAACAGATCATACCAGCAATTGTTACTTCTGCATGGTGCCTCCAGTTGGGAAAGGTGTGTCAAAGAAGAAAAAGTGGACTGTGCATTATCTAAACATTCCATCAGCTATACGCCCAGTACCCCACGGAGAAGGACTGCCGGTTCCTGATGCACCAGAATCATTTTCACTTGAGTCAGAGGAGGAAGAGGAAGAAAATGAAACTTCTGGTCCTGAACCATCAATGTCACAGGACCCACATTTTCTCCCATCCTCCTCCTCTGAACCACACCTCATAACACAAGGTGAACTGAATGACCTTGTCAGGGATTTGGAACTACCCAAGAGTAAGGCAGAGCTGTTGGGTTCCAGACTACAGCAGTGGAATCTCCTGGCAGGTGATGTTAGGGTTTCCATGTTCCGTGACCGTCAAAAGGATCTTGTCCCATTCTTCTTCATGGAAGGTGATCTTGTAGCCTGCAACAACATCGATGGTGTGATGGCAGCCCTCAACATCGTTCACGATCCAGATGAGTGGAGACTGTTCATTGATTCATCGAAGACGAGTCTTAAAGCTGTTTTACTGCATAATGGCAATGTTTTGCCATCAATTCCAGTTGGTCATGCAGTCCATATGAGGGAAACCTATGACAACATGAAACAACTTTTGAGGTGCATAAACTATGACCAACATCAGTGGCAGCTTTGTGGCGATTTGAAGGTTGTTGCTCTCTTGCTTGGTCTGCAGACTGGATACACAAAGTACTGCTGTTTTCTCTGCGAATGGGATAGTCGTGCAAGAGATTCCCACTACATCAAGAAAGATTGGCCACTCCGACAGTCATTGGAGCCTGGGAGGAAAAGTGTTCAGCAGTCCACCACTTGTTGAATCAAGGAAGATTTTGTTACCACCCTTACACATCAAGCTGGGTCTGATGAAGAACTTTGTCAAGGCCACTGAAAAACACAAGCAGCTTTCAAGTACCTCCATGGAAAATTTCCAAGGTTAAGTGAAGCTAAGATAAAGGAAGGTGTCTTTGTTGGTCCTCAGATTCGTGAACTTCTTTGAGATGATGCATTTGACCATGCACTGCGTGGCAAGGAAAAGACGGCATGGAAAGCCTTCCAGTTAGCGGCAATAAATTTTCTCAGAAACAACAAGGCAGACAACTACAGGTTATTGGTGGAAAACCTCCTCAAGGCATACAAAAGCCTTGGTTGCAATATGTCACTAAAGATAAATTTTTTGCACTCTCATCTAGATTTTTTTCCACCAAACTGCGGAGCAGTGAGTGCCGAGCACGGCGAGCGATTTCACCAGGACATTGCAACAATGGAAAAATGCTATCAGGGCAAATGTAGCCCATCAATGCTTGCAGACTATTGCTGGACAGTGACAACAGATGCTCCATTTAATGAATACAAGAGACAAGCCAAGAAGCGCCGAGTAGACACTGAATAGGACTAAAGTATGTACATAATAGTTTTTTGCCTTTTGTTTCATAATAAATTTTATTTATATAACCCTTTTGCTGATTTTTAAAGTGTTACATAAACAGGACAGGTGAAATATTATCATGTAAAGCAACCATAAACACATGAAAAGACCTAGGTTTACAATTTATGATTAAAACTCTACTATCTACACAATATACATAGACATAAAATGTAAAATCTTAAATATCTTAGAAACAGTAGCCAATCAGTTGTTTTAATTGTCATATTTGAATTCAGCACATCAAAATACATAATAAATAGCACATTTTATCTCTGAAGCAGACGCCTTCTCAAAAATTGTAGACCAGTGTACTTTATATATGTGTGCTGACTTGGCCTCAGAGACCCCAGCCAGCTGCTGAAATGAATAATCTCTTCAGGAAATGGTGTAGCAAGAGGAGGGGAGGTGAAGTTCGGTGAGGGGGGGTCTGGGCAGGCCAGGATGTGAGATCACAATAAAGCTGCTTTTGCAACATTAACATGGCCAGTCCTGAAGTGTTCCAGAATTTGTCCCTAAATGTTTAATGAAACTGCTATCAGAAAAAAGCAAAAAGAGAAAAGCAAAAGATGTCCAGCTAAATAGCTGATAATTATTGATATTGTTCCATTCTGAGTCAGTACCACACTTCAAACTAAAAACCGGGAGATCATTTTGTTAATAATTTTAATTGGCTTCCTTTTCACAATGGATCAGAGAAGCCTAATAAATGGATTTCCAGTTGGCAGATGATTTTTAACACCATCAGCTCGATAACTAAAACAAGACACACAGTCTCTCTTATATTTAGTTGGAAGCAAATGGTTCCTCTACAGAAGGAACAATAGATAGAGATAGAAAGGGTTTGATCTGCCTTAAATGATAGATGTTCTTCTCTATTAGATGCCTTTTCCTTTTTAGTCCTCCCCCACCCCCGGCTTGACAGGCATATTGCCCTGTTTGTTTTCAATCTTTATTTTCTTTCCCTGATACCAGGTTGAAGTCTGACTAGCCTAAGCAGTTAAGTGTGTTTTCTGAAAGGAATTTGTACAGGTTTCCCTAGCAACAAGACGCAGACAAAATGTTTCTCCTCTGAGTGGACTTTTTCCTTTTCATTTTAGCAGGTTTCATAGAGATATCAAGGAGAGCGGTACTGGTTAGGTTCATATTAATCAGGTAAACTGAAGCGAAAGGAATGGTGACAGTGTTTGGTTAATTTCTGAACAATACTAGCTTGCTCCTGCTTTCAGTGTTGCTGTTAGATGTTTGCCTCTCTAATATCATTAATATTTATATCTAAGGAGACCTGGAAAGAGATTAATTCAAGCACAGGCACAGCATTACCTCTATTATTTGATTCACTTTCATATAGAAATTAATGGTTGTAATTTGTAAAGGCTACACTCTTGCAGTAAAGGGCCTTTCTATATAATTTCTGCCTGCCACTGGTTTTTTTTGTTTTTATTGTGAAAGGTCATATAGTGCCACTGCAGATGTGCTACTGGCTTGTAATAAACATAGTTAATAAACACGATGCTCTAAATCATGCATAGCACAATAAATCACGTCTCCCATTATTTGAATGCATTGCAAATCTATACAGTAAGAGTTTAATTTCTCTGGCATTGGGGGAAACATGGTAGGTACTAGTGATGAGAGCTCATGAAGAATTTTACTGTTATTAGGATAATTATTTTTTCCCCACAACCTTTTTTTATTTCATCAAAAAAATCCATGAAAAATGCCAGGTTCACTGAAAACCTGAGAACTGACAACTTAGTTTTTGGCAACTGAAAAGCTCCAACATTTCAGTTTTCTGATGAAAAGCAGAAAAAAAATAGTTCACAACCCCCCGCCCCCACACACACTTTTTTTTAAACTAAATGTCATTTTTCAACAACAAAAAAGTTGTTGAAAAAATTTCAGCCAACTCTAATGGTTATCCTCCAACCACATACCCTTTGCAGTGTTCCCTGTCTCTGCTATTGCCACCTCAATAAGTTTTTCACTTTCTGTTGTGGCAAAATCCATGTCATTCCATTCATTGAACAAAGTGTGGCTTGCTTATAGCTTCTGTGGTAGTTACAGGAAAGATTAATTTCCAGCATCTAATATACAAGCCTTTGGCACGGGGTGCTCCACTCACCACTGGGCTGGCATCTTCTTCTGGTCACTCTTGGGATTAGTTCTCGAGGCCGATGTTCCCATCCACAGTTTGTATGCCATCATTCCAACTCTCGTCTGCAACTAGGGTGACGATGGGAAAATGGGGCCCCCCCGGGCCAGCCTGAATCATGCCCCCCTTCCACGCGGGGCTGGCCCAAGCCCTCCCTGCCTTCTGTCTGCACAAGGCTGGGCTGAGGTCCCCCTCCCCTCTGGGGCCAGCCCCAGCCCTCCCCCACTGGTTCCTCCCTGTTTGCGGGGCCAGCCTGAGGTTCCCCTAGCAACTGGCACCCGGGGCCAGCCTAAGCCCCACTAGCCCCCGACTGTGCCTGGGACTGGCAGTCTGAGCCCCCCTACCACACGCTGGACCACCCAAACCCCTTTTTCCTCCCTACATGTGGGGCAGGCCAGATGGCCCAAGTCTCTCTCCCTAGCCCTCCCTCCAGTGCAGGGCTGACTTTTCCACTTGTCCCCCTCTCTCCCATACGTTCCTCCACACCCTGCTAGGGGTCCCAACCCACTTTTTTTACAAAACTGGGCATTTGTCCCATTTTCTCTTGCCAATTGATAATCAAACAGTCAGGACAGCCGGGACAGGGTCTAAAAAAGGGACTGTCCCAGCCACAATAGGACGTATAGTCACCCTATCTGCAGCTCCTCTCACTTCAGGACTCACAGTGTCTCCTTCATGACTTAACCCTGTGACAAGGTCACTAAACATTCCCCCTTCCAGGTACAGTCCATCAGCAGTCCTAGACAGTCTTCTCATCCACTGCTTCAGTTCCATACCAGGACCTTGGTGACTGATAGGGGAACCCAGGCCCACCCTCATTTCTGGGTTCCGGTTCAGGGATCCTCAGCTCAGCAGTTCTGGGCTTCCTCTCTCTGCCCTCACTGCTCCTTCCCTGATCTGCTTCCTACCACTTCCTGGTTCCCCTTCTCTCTCTGGGAATACTAGCTCCAAGAACCTTCCTCCCTCTTCCCAGGGAATGGCTGCTAACTGCCTTCCTGCCAGGTACCTGGCTTTATACAGGCCCCGCCTGTTCCTGCACAGCTGAGCCTGCTCTCCATTAGTTCCCTGGCTCCTCCTCCTGGTGCAGCCTGTGTGGCCATCCTAACCCCTTCCAATCCTGTGTGGGGTGGACATGCTATCACAGCCTTCCTTTTGTTGGTAATTTATAACTTTTTGAACCAAATTCCTTTTTGTCTGTAAATTTTTCATGCTTGGTCTTAGCCCACAGTCTAACTTTTTTTAAAGTTTGAGCAAAATTGGATTAGTCTATCTAAAGTTCTTTATGTGAAAAAACAACATTCCCCTGTATGTTCTGATCAGAAATTTTATGTATGACATTAAGGAAAACCTCTGCTTTTATGGAATTCAGCATGGGCTCTCAAACTTCCAGACATTAATACATGGATGCAGCCACAGTAGGAGAAGTAGCTGGATGGGTAGCAAAATGCCTACCTTCTCCTCAAGTTGAAGACCGGCTCTTGATCAAGGATACCCTGATCGTTTCCAGATGGCTTTGACATCTCTTTAGTTATAAGGTTCTTTTTAACATAAGCTTACTGAACAACAGGCACACTAAGAAAAGGGTTAATAAGCTATCGGTAGTTGCTAGGTAACCATGTCCTGATCTCTTGGAATTGTGCACCAATGAGTGTTGTTCTGATGATGTAATACTTCATGGCTGAGTGTGTTGTCACTCATTCTCTTGTTGCAGGGTCCTGGGCTTTACGAATTTGAGAGAAGTCTCTATCATGATCAGTTGAGTGAAGTGTCTAACAAAAGGCAATTTCTATTTTTCCAAATGTCTCCTTGTTTCTTACCAATGGTTTACCCAAACATAACAACTGGGATCTATTGAAGTCCTTTAGAAATAACTCTTGTGCCTAATTCACACCTTAGTCAATAATGTAAATTTCTCAGATCCTAGGACTGCACTGATGGATGTAACTATAAACATTTTTGTTATGCTTCACTTTCCCCCTGTACCCTATGCAGGACTTAAAAACTCTCTTCATCAGAACTGACTTTGGTTCAGAGCCCAGCATATCCTATTAAGGGCATTTGACTACAGAGAATTCTTCTTCTAGCTGACATGGCAGCTTAACAAATTAATGAATTAGTCTGTAATACCTTCTCCCTCTAATGACTGGTTCAAGTTTTGCTGCCATTACTTCGATTACCACTATATGCTCTGGTGCTGAGCTCATCAATTCCTTATATTGACTGCACTGGCATTTGCTACTGTCAGAGAGGTAGAAAGAAACACTATCCTATAAAGTTTGCATCGATCTAAAAGTAAAATTATAAACATATCCATGTATTCTGACAGGACAAATAGGGCTGCTAACTGTATGAAACAACCAATGCTCTAGGCAGCCTATCATTCTTTCTTTAAATATATAATACTGCTAGGATAAGTTGTTGAATATAGTTTATACCAGCAGTAGTTCTCTGAAACTCAGTAGTTTCATGCAGTCACTGATATTATAAACCACAGTGGTTTGTTACAGTATTAACTTCCCTCTGTTTACCTCAGGCGGTTAATCAATGAACCAGCCATTAAGTGCTGGCAACATACGATTTTTCTAGGATTACTGCTAACATTTCTGCTGTAGTCAGGAGGGTTTTTCTGGCTGAGTTCAGCAATGGGGAAATCTGTAGCTGATCAGATTTGCTCTCCTATGCAAGTGTCACTGCAATTGATGGGATTTAATATGAAAGGCAAGATTTACTTACAGAAACCATTACTTTAAACCAGCTAGCCAGAAAATATTCATCTAAATATTGAAAAACGAATGCAGAGTTTGGGAGAAATAAGTTTTGCCGGTAACTGACCTAGTTTGTATGTCACAATGGTAAAAGGCAAGCTGGACCTGATTTTGTCCTTACATTCATTATAGTTTTTAAATAAAGCAGTCCTGTGTAACGGAAAACTTTCCTCAAAGAGGTGACCACAGGAATCTTGGGGATGGGGGGAGGAGAGGGAAGTCTGTATTTTAATCTGTATATTAGCCAATTTTTCCATGCAGTTTTGGACTGGTCTTTATAAAAACATCCAGGGATTGGCAAGGTCCAATCTTAAAAGGTGCTGAGCACCTCCCATGAGGTGTTGACTGCTCCATACTACCATTGGCAGGAAAAAGAGTGCAGGGAGCATGCTTCTACTCACAAGATACTTTGTACCTTACAGCAGCGGCCCAAATGACCTTCTCGTCTCAACCTTTTACTTATTCCTAGAACCAAACTAATGCTCAGACCCTGAAAATGGGTTTGTTCCTCTACTTTTGATACTTATATGACTCCCACTACCACAGTATCTGAATATCTCATCGTCTTTAATATATTTATCCTGACAACATCCCTGGGAAGTAGGGAACAGTTATCCCCATTTCATTGGAGGGGGTGGGGAAGAAAATTGAAGCACAGAAAGGCTAGGTAACTGCTCCACGGTCACCAGGAAGTTGGTGGTAGAGCAGGGTATTAAAGATAAGTGTCCTGAGTCCCAAACTAGCTTGCTAACCACTAGACTATCATTCCTATCTATTACTAGTTCAAAAACTAATCTTGTTTCTGTGTTGAATCTCAATGCATCTTCATGTTCCACTGGCAAGTCCACATCACCAATTTTTTTGTTTAATAAGAGGGTAGGCCATGTTTGAGGCAACATGATGGAACCATGTAGCATATGGCTATATTCTTCAATATTTTTGTAATATCATAAAAAGTATAACATTCAGTGATGGTGCATGCCAACTCATTCAAATAAGATATGTAATCTATATGAGCACAGGATCTGCCTGCAAGACTTGCTTTGCATGATCAGGGTCTTAACCCATAAACTGTTCAAGGAAGAGATTGTGTTGGATTTTCAAGAGCGCTCAGCCTTGGCTTAACCCAGCTGCCAATGAAGTCAGATTGAGTTTTTAAAGATGCCACTCAATGTGTTCTGTCAAGAGCCTAGCTACTAGCTGGTGCTGCAAGATAATATAGATACACTATCTGGTGCTGTAAAATAATTATATATATGATATGTAGTTAAGTACCCTGAGGAAAATGATCAACTTTTACATAACTATCCAAGCACCCAAAATGTTAACCTTATTTTTATCTTTGGCATTAACTAAAACAAAATTCCGTGAAACTGCTAGTTCATTATTTCACCTGATTTATTTTTCAACCCGAGTTCCTAATAAATAAAACACAAAACTTCCCTTATAAAAATACTTTCCCTTTTACTTGTCTTCAGCTCTCACCTTCTCAGACCTCTGATTTATGTGACTTTAACTTACATGATTCTGCATTGAGGTTCACATATGAATGGACCCTTGTGCTCACCTACCTATGTTGATCTCATTGTAGGATTGGGGGAAAATTTTCACATCCCTGAGCACAGTAGCTGGGTCAACTTAATTATTTAGTATAGACCTGGCCTGAGCATTTTCTCCCTCCAATGGGAGGGCAGCACTGATGATGCAGAGCCAGTGAAGAGACATAGGAGCTCTCTGTGTTTGGCCTTGTTCTGCTGCTATTTCACCTGGGTCTCAGATGATCTGTGGAGTTTAGGGGTTGGCATCATTCACAGCCTCCTCTTCATAGGAAGCAAACTCCATCCTCTCTGATGGAATGAATGGAGAGAAAATTGTGTAAGGAGAATTTGCTGAGGTTTCTTCTCCCTCCACCCCATGGGAGGGAGCAATTGAGCTTTAAATAAGGAACTTGGAAATAGGCCCACAGTGTACTGATAACGAAGCTTCATTTTCTCCATTTAATTAATCTCTTCCTCCACTAACAGGATTGGAGAGCATTTTAGAACCAAGAGAGAACTTCCCTCACAGCTGGACTGGTTTCCCATATTTTCTCAGCTGTAGCTCAGTCCCATTCTGGATTTTACTGTCCTGCCCTTACCTCTATCTCATCTGTTCTACTTCATTCCCTCACCTATTGTATACATATATTTCTCATCCCTCTTACCATAGACAACCTACACTACCATTCCATATCACAATTCTCCTGTCTCTCTTAGTTCTCATCATATTTTCTACCTTCTGCCATCAATATCTGAATGCTTCTCACTTCTCCTCTATCTCAAGTGGATTAGATACACAATAGAAATGGAAGGTCTTGGCTACATTTTCACTTATCCTTGCAAAGTATATTAAATCTTTTATTAAACTCCAATATATTTTCAAATGTGTTTGTAGGAAACCAAACTGCTACAAACCTAGAGCTTGGCTTATATTCAGAAATAAATAAATAAATGCATGAATAAATGAATAAATTAAATTAAATAACTCCCATCAAATTGTTTGTTTTTCTGTTTAATAAAAACCATCAGGCAAAATGGGAAGACAACATTACTGTACATCTCAGTGTTTCTATAAAAGAATCACACACAGAACAGGGGAAGCTTTCTAATTTCATTTTTTTTTACTCTATGCATAATAACATCTCTTAATAAAAGTTTTAAAACCAGTGTGATAATAGGTTTCTGATTATTCATGCTCTAAAAATGTCAGTGGACTTTCAACTTGACTTTGAGACCAAGATTCATAAAATTGAATCTCCTTCTAGATTACACCAACATCTGCTAAAATACAGATTCTTAATTAATAAATTAAATTTCATACTAATACAATTCCCGCTTTTAAGTATCTGCTCCTTCAAGTTTTATACATGTCGATGTTACTTTTTCCTATTTGCTTTTACTCAGATGCCCTTTGTTGTCTGTGATCTTTTCCAGGGTTTGTCTAACACCTTGTCTACATTACAGAGTTTTGTCAACAAAAGTCATGTCGACACTCAAAAAGCGCTATAATAAAAATCAGTATTGCATGTTCACACTCGCTCCCTTTGTTAGCAAAGTCCACAGTTGGGGCATTATCATCGGCAGGGTGAGCAATGCACTGTAGGTACCTATTTCACAGTCCACCTCAACACCTTCTGCTGCTAGGTCTTGTAAGAAGCTGGAGCGGATCATGGCGCATCTTGGGACCAGGCTCAATGTCCCATGATGCATTGTTTTCTGTCCCAGCATTCCATGGGCTTCTGGCTTTCTTTCGCAGCATTTTTCTATGGCCCTTGTTTGCTGTGTATCCCAGTATCTTTGTCAGAAGGGATGGATCCCACACTCCTCCCCTATGCTCTGCTAACTGTCATTAAGACATTGCAGCTGGCAGTGCAGTTAATCACGAAGTTCCTAACTGAAGAAGACTCCAAGTTGCTTGACATGCTGTGTGATATGGATCAGGGCTGGCTCCAGTGTTTTGGCCGCCACAAGCAGCCAGCCAAACAAACAAACAAACAAAAAAAGCTGCGATCGCGATCTGTGGCAGCAATTCAGCGGGAGGTCCTTCGCTCTGAAGTGGCCGCCCCAGCACCTGCTTTGTAAGCTGATGCCTGGAGGCGGCCCTGATATGGATAAAAGCAACTTTAGATCGCTTTTGGCATTCACGGGATAGCTGCAGACAGTGGACTGTCACTTTTGAGCTTGGGAAACAAGCACTGAATGGTGGGATTGTATCGTGATGAAGGTCTGAGATGATGAGCAGTGGCTACAGCACTTTCAGATGCGGAAAGCCACCTTCCTGGAACTGTGTGCGGAGCTCACCCCAGCACTATGGTGCAAGGACACCAGAATGAGAGCTGCCCTATTGGTAGAGAAGCATGTGGCAATCACTGTGTGGAAGCTGGCAACTCCAGACTGCTACCAGTTGGTCGCGAATTAATTTGGAATCGAGAAGTCGACCACTGGGACTGCGTTAATGCAAGTGTGCAGAGCAATTAATCACATCTTGCTACGAAGGACTGTGACTCTGGGAAATGTGCGTGAAATAGTGGATGGCTTTACAGAAATGAGTTTCCCTAACTGTGGAGGGGTGATAGATGGAACACATATTCCAATTTTGGCACCAGACCACCTTGCAACAGAGTACATCAATAGGACGGGGTACATCTCCATGGTATTGCAGGCGCTTGTGGATCACCATGGGCGTTTCACTGACATCAATGTGGGGTGGTCTGGGAAGGTGCATGACACATATATATTGAGGAACACCAGCCTCTATAGAAAGCTACAAGTGGGGACTTTCTTTCCAGACCAGAAGATTACAGTGAGGGATGCCCATAGTGATCCTGGGAGACCCGACGTACCCCTTATAGCCATGGCTCATGAAACCTGGACAGCAATAAGGAGCAGTTCAACAACAGGCTGAGTAGGTGCCGGATGACCATGTAATGTGCCTTTGGCAGATTAAAGGCACATTGGTGATGCCTTTATGGCAGGTTAGACCTCAATGAGGATAATATTCCCATGGTCATAGCCGAGTGTTGTACATTGCATAATCTTTGTGAAGCTAAGGATGAAAGGTTTGCTCAGGGGTGGAGTGTTGAGGCAGACTGCTTGGCTGCTGATTTTGAGCAGCCAGATATCAGGGCTACCAGAGGGGCCCGGAAGGGGGCAATTCAAATCAGGGAGGCTTTGAGGCAACACTTCGAAAATGAGAACCAGTAATGTATATCTCTGTGATTGGTGCTGCAATGTTACACATTACATGTAGCTTTCCCATGAAGCAATGGTGAAATTTGGGGCCTTACATTCCAGAAAGCAAAGACGCTTGGTGGGAAAGGAGGTACTGGAACAGGGCAGACTTTCAGAGCTGTGTGCAGGTCCAGCTATCATTTTGAAAGTTGTCCGAGGTGGTGGAGTGAAGGGGAAACCCAGAAGACCCGGACAGTGGAAAGGATTGTGTGGGTGGAGTTTTGGGGGGGACACAGGAAAGAGTTCTGAATGTGCTGCAAAGGAGGGTGGGCATGCATCGGCTCAGTCTGCAACATTATTAAGGGCTTCAGCATCCGCGTTTGCTCCTCCATGACTTTTGTCATCCACTCAGTAGTGTCCTTAACAAACTCCTGATTTTCTTTTCTGTTCTGCCTTTTGGCTTCCCTCCACTCCTTGCATTCCCTTTTCTCTGCATTGGAGAAGTGCAGAACATCTGTGTCGACACAGCCCTGTCACCGGCTACCTAAAGCCAGCCAAGACCTCCACAGGACTCTAGGCGAGGGAGCCAGGAGAGGGCTCTGCCCCACCCAAGGATGAAAATGCTAAGGGGACTCTTTTGTTTTTTTTAAGCCAGCCAATGTTCTCAGCACTGCATCGCCAGACTCATCGTAGGTATTACAACTTCCTGGGAAGGTTCCAGGAAGGGAGCTGGGGTTTGTGGTGCAGTTGTGAATAGTGGCAGGTGGAGTATTGATTGTATTATGAACGTTTTAGCATGTATTAGTTGACCTTAATCCTTTCCTTCCCTAAAGCTTCTGTTTCTTGTCCCCAGTGAAGTCCCCCTTTGCTACATTTTTAGGTGTGCCATTTCATTTGCTGGAATTTGTATTATTGTGTTTTGTTTCTTGTGTACTGGGTCATGTTCCTAATATTAGTTATTCACAAGGGAGAGCACCCCTTGTGTCCCAGGCAGAGAGAGGAATCACCTTGGGTGGTGGCACCAGGCGTCACGAAAAGAACCCAGGACCCAACCCATGTGAGGAGGTTAGAGAAGCCACTCTCATCAGCAAGCGCCTGGGAGGAGGCTTTAGCCACACCTCTGGGGAGGGGCTACAACAGTTTATATCTACATGAAGAACAAATATTTGATAATGGGCTCTTCAGTCTAGCAGGGAAAGGTATAACATGATCCAGTGGCTGGAATTTGAAGCTAGACAAATTCAGACTGGAAATAAAGCATATGTTTTTAACAGCAAGACCAAACAACTATTAGAACAATTTACCAAGGGTCATGGTGGATTCTCCATCACTAACAATTTTTAAATTAAGATTGGATATTTTTCTAAAAGATCTATTCTAGGAATTATTTCAGGTAAATTCTGTGGCCCGTGTCATACAGGAGCTCAGACTAGGATGATCACAATGTTCACTTCTAGCCTTGGAATCTATGTATCTCTTAACCTTTCAGACAATAGACTACTTAAGTAGCATACCAGGTCATAGATACTATCCCTAGGGGAATGTGTTACTATATATTTTTCCCTTTTGATGTACAGCTGCAATATTAGGTCAGGCATGATCTGCTTATATAATCCAATAATTAGTTCTAGGGGCTAAGGAGTGAATCTCTATACTGGAGATAACTGGTTTAGCCTGAGAAAAATAAACCTAAAGATATTGAAGGAGTATCATTTCTGTGATTAAAAGTGAAATAATGTGGCACATAACTGGAAATATTATCCTGTAGCTGCATTGGCTGCTTTCCCACACTTAGTCATCCTCAATACAGAATTGCATTGTATACAACTACAGGATAATATTTCCAATCATGTGCCACGTTTATTTCACTTTTAATCACAGAAATAATACTCCTACACTATCTTTAGGCTCATCGTCTTCAGGCTAAACCAGTTACCATGTATGTGTGTGTGGTAATATAGTCAGTGCTGTACGAACAGAGCTGGTCTGCTCCCTAAGGAATTTACAGACCAAATTAGTCACAGAAAGGTCCTACCTAATACATATATTATCTATCTGAAGGAAGACAAGCTGAAAGCCGGTGTTGAGACATGCCTTATTTTGCGCACCTCTGAAGCATCTATTTTAACATTTCAAAACTACATAAAATACATATAGACCCCTCCCCAGATCTTTATGCTGGTCTTCATTCTGGACACTGTCCATAAACCATATTATACACACCTAATTTCTTTTTTTAAAAAATCAGAGGAATAAACAAGGTGTCTTCCCAATATAAAGCACATTTCATGATCATTTCTTTTGCACCTTGTGTGCCCTTGCCCTTCCTCTGTTCATCATCCCTTGCTGTGTTAAAGCCAATGTATATTGCAAGCTCCTCGGTGCAGGGACCTCCTATTGGTTGTAAAGTGCCCGCACTGCTAGAGCAACATCCTTTGCTGATTACTGAAGTGATCATTGGGACAATTCGTGTGAGTTAGGACAGTGAGTGAAATCCTGACCCCTTTGAAGTTAGTGGGAGTTTTTCCATTGACTTTGGCAGACCCAGGATTTTAGTCAATATGTGTGTGTTGCAGAATTGCTCTGTAAAAGTAATAATTAAGGCTCTGTGTTTGTCATAGAGGTCATGGAAGTCACGGATTCTGTGACTTTCCATGACCTCTGTGACTTCTGCAGCAGCCCAGAACGGATGGCCCTGGAGCCGCCTGAGCAGCTCGGGCAGCCCCTGGGCCAGTCGCACTGGCTGCTGCTGGGGCAGTCTCGGGCCCCCCCGCCCCATCAGCAGGAGTTTGGGTGTGGCCGGCTCAGGGTTGGGGTGCGGGGTGGTGCTTACCTTGGGAGGGGGGCTTCCTGGAAAGGCGACAGGAACTCCCCTCCCTCAGCTCCTAGCTCCACGTGCTGCCTCCGCCCACAGGCACTGCCCCTGCAACTCCCAGTGGCCATGGTTCCCAGCCAATGGGAGCTGCAGAATCAGGACTTCGGACGGAGTGGAGGCAAAACATGGAATTAGGAGCTGGGGTCAGCCCTCCTCCCCGTAGCATCCGCACGCCCCCCAGGCCATGACTCCCGCCGCGAGCACCCATGGCACCCCCCCCAGAACACCTGTGGCACCCCCCCCGACCGCTATTCCCCCCAGCATCCACAGTGCCCCCCCTACCCAGCACCCACGGCGCCCCCCTGGGCCATGCCCCCCGAGCACCCATGGTGCTTCCCTAGGCCGCACCCCCCCCCAGCACCTGTGGCACACCCCCCTTCAGCACCCACGGTGCCCCCAGAGCCACGCCCCCGAGGCACCCCCCCAAATTTTAGTCAGGAGTATATAGTAAAAGTCATGGACAGGTCATGGGCTGTGAATTTTTGTTTACTGCCCATGACCTGTCCATGACTTTTACTAAAAATATCCCTGACTAAAACATAGCCTTAGTAATAATATATGTTGATCAGGATTACTTAGCTTGCATTGTATTCCAGTACAATTAATATACAATGCAAGATAAAATATTAAGATACAAAGCTTCCTATAGATAAGTTAATGATTTCAGCCTGGTTAATTATTAATAATTCATAATTAGTTTCACAGCACCGAAAAGTGTGCATGATGCTTTACGGAAACGTAAAAAAACATCCCCGTCCAGAAGAGTTTTTAATCCGTTGTTATACATGGTTTAGTGACAGGGTGACCAAGTGGGGAAATGGTTGAGGTTGATAATCATCTGATCACATGATGACTCACTTCAGTTACATGCATCCTGAACTTTCGTTGTAAATAAGGTGTTTTAATTAGTGCACTTCATTTTAGCAACATAGCAGAAGTGAGATTTAAGAGCAATCAGGTTCTGGAAGACCATTCTATGCATAGGAGCAGCACAGGAAAAAATACAGGTGGAGCAGAAAACCAATGAATGGCAACACTGACATCAGTTGCAGAGTAGAGAGGGTAATGGGAAGGTGGTAGGAAACAAGGTCAGTGATATGTACCAGGGCCTGTCTATCCAAGGTTTAAATCCAGCTCATCATAGACATTGGATCATGCACAGAGTTTCAATACAAATCCTGATCTAAGCTTTTGTGAAATTCAGTGGCATTTGGACCCTGGGTTTTAGTTATGTCCACTTTAATTAAGGATGAATTGTCACCCTTAATTATGAATTCCCTGGCATTTGCTGTATCATAATTTTAATGGTATTTAAATAACCAAAGTTTTGTTACTGATGGATGTTTGTTTTGTTTTACTGTGAACACACTGCGGTCACTGCTGATCAATCTTTAGACTACTGAAGACGCATGCAAAGCCTCGCCTGTACATAGATCTGCCTTTGTGTGAAATGGGTAATGTGTACTTTAGTATTTAAAATAGAAATGAGTCAAGCAAATCATATGTTTGCTATTTGCAGAAACTTCTGAAAGGTTGGGTGGCTTTTTTTGTTCCTTCTAAAGTTATATTAGAAAGAATTTCCATAGTGCTACTGCAGATCTGAATAAACTATAGCATGCCAAAATTCCTATCTAAATATCTCATGACTTTTAACTGTTTCTGACAAATATGGATTTCTGTCATTTAACAGTGGGTAGAACTAGATGATGGTTTGGGATTAAGATTTTTTCAAAGATATAAACAGGGTGCTAATGAATTCAAGCTAATCAATGTATTGGGTTGGTCAAAGTGCAGCCATTAACCAAATACCTCTAAAGTTCTTCACTGTGGCCACCCATGTTCATAATATGGAGTTGTCATATGGGGATTACAGGTCCCTGCATACAGTATGCTCCAATCTTGATCTGAGCAACTTGGCATTTTGTATCAACACCGGGCATTACATAATATACACAGGGCACATTCTCATATGAGAGATTAGGGCAGCTGCAGTCTGCTCCATTTTCTCTAAATTAGGTGTTGCCCTCGGGCTTTTGGCATCTCTCCAATGTGTCATGCTGTTGAGCCAAGTTGGGGTGCCTCTGATGTAAGTGGTGACATGCTGCAAAATAGTATAACAAGCCTTGCAGGCCCCTGCTAATCACAACATTGGTTTCAAATGGCAAGTGCCACCTTGTTGCTGTTGGGTTTTATTATTATTATTATGCTTGTTTTTTTTCTCTCATAGCGGATGTGCGTGTGTATCTTGTGCATGTGCCTGTTCGGAGTGGGAGTGGGAAAATAATAATCATCTCGACTAGCAGGTTGAGATCTAGAAACATGTTCCCAGAACAGTATTTTGGATCAAACACCTAGCATTTAAAAATGAAAAGGTCCATCAGCTGTTATAAATTCTACACATTCATTTGCATTATGGTGTTAGTGGCAATGCACATGCTTTCTTCATATTTATCAGGTGAATTTTCTTAGTCCACTGAAATTGCCCCGTCATTGATATTAGTGGAGCATGTTTGCTAGTTTTATTATTTCCACACTGTGTTTACACAGTAACATAATACACAACAAAATAACACTGTGGAGTGGGAAGGGTACAGAGTGCCTGAATTCAGTTTATACCTATGCCTGCCTTCCCATTGTCTTGTGTATCTGTTTGGGTGCTTTCCAGTTTTGGAATCTCCATCCTTTCCCTGTTACGTTGTGAATTTATGTGTTCCAAGGAGATGGCTCTGATTTCTAAGTTTTGGAAGACAACAGCTGAATTCAGATTTTTACATATAAGAAAAATCTTAATATATTTATTTGCATTTTTTTTATATAAACACACTTTGTTAATCTTCTGGGATCTTTTTGTATTTACAAAATGTGTGAACTTGAATCTTCACATACATATGAAAAAATGTGTGAACATTCTAAAATTTACAAGCTTTATATGAATCCATAAAACTTTTTTGTTATAAACTTTATTAACTAATGCTTTTGTTAACAGAGATAAAAATAAGCAAGTTACATAACCATGGAAGGCTCCCACAGCCTTCACCTTTCCCCACAAATGACACGCTCAACATTCTTGGCTAGAGTTTTATTTAAAACACATTTTAAAGACACAACTGTAAAACATTAGATCCCTCCAAAAAGCAAGTGTTATAAATTGACTAACAGGAAGAAACTAGGCAGACCTGCTGTGCAACCCTGGACAAGTCTCCATCAGACTCAAATCCTATACAGACACCAGCCATATATGTCAGACAGAGATAGTGCCTCTTCCAAATTCACCTACTAACTTGGAATAACAACAAATGATTTTCCAAAGTCTGTAATCTCCCTATTGATCTCCTTTCTGCTCTCATTCCTTCCTTTCATGTCTCTTGTGTGCCAAACCTTTCCAAGATAAGACATTGGACTAAATTATGGGCAACTTGCAGTTCAAATCCTGAATAAAGACTAGGTCTCATCCTATTCTAAAGTCTAGGTTCACACCCAGGAAGACTCCCACATTGATGTTTTATCTCCAGGTGAAGCACCAGTCTTTGAGGTTTCAGCAACTACCGGTACTTTAGATTATAGAATTATAGATTATAGAATATCAGGGTTGGAAGGGACCTCAGGAGGTCATCTAGTCCAACCCCCTGCTCAAAGCAGAACCAATCTTACATGTAAAAATCTGAATTCAGCTGTTGTCTTCCAAGATTTCTTTCCTGTACTACAGCTGTAGCTCTTTATGTTATCTGATTCTCATGATATAAGCATGGTTGGGATAAATTAGTATTTGCCTGGGAAACTTGGGCTCTGCAGGAAGTGATGCCGATGATTTAATAGGTAGCACTCTTCTCTTTGAGACAGGACTGAACTAGTGTCCTAGAATGGGGAATGCTGTGCTGCTATCTTTAGAATTAGATTAAAATCAAGACCATGATCACGTCTAGTCATTGAAGCTGGGCTGGACCTTGGGGTAAGAGTTGAGATGCATGAACCCCTATGTCCTGGCCAAATTCCTGCCTGGGTATATGCATTCAATCTACCCAACTTCTCCCTGCAGTTTCAATTGATATTGTGTTCTTAATTTTCTCCCCTAAACAATTGTGTAAGTACTTACTGTGTAAGTAAAAGGTTACTGGTTTAACCTTCAGGATACCTGCATTTCATTGGTGGAAATCCCCTATATTTGTAAAGTGCTTTAGAATCTTTTAGTTTATCTAGAACAGTCTAAATGTTAGGTGTAAAGGGTACAAGGCCTGAAGGGGTAAGTTAGGCCACTTACCGTTAGGCTGCACATGGAGGAACCTAGGGAGTGCCAGGGCCTAATTGCTGATGAAGTCCAGCTGTGGGAGGAGTTGGGTGGGATCTATAAAGAGAGGGAGTTGTTAGGCTGCAAGGGGGGAAAACTTGTGGTCTGACTTACTGGTACAAGGGGGAAGAACAGGAAGGTGTAATGACAGACTAGGAAGCAGTCCAAGCAAGGAGCAGTAAGGGCTGGGAGAGTAAAAGCCCAGAGCTGCTGGGTTGAGGACTGGCTGGAAGCAGACTTTGATGGTACCCTGCAAGGAGGGAGAACTTTTAGATGACTTAAGTGGAGGGCTAAGCCATGAAGAGGAAAGTGCTACAGCTCAAGGTGAAAGAGGCCATGGAGGGAGTGAGTGGAATGAAGGGCTGAGTAACTGCAGGAAGGGGTGTCAGAGATAATTCCCCAGATGAGCCATAAGGAGGTGCTGCCGAGCAGTGAGCAGAGCAGACACTGTCACAGTTGGATATTGTAAATGTCCTTAGACTCTTTTCACAGTGTTTCCATTCACTAGCCATATCAGTTGTTCTGTTAGACTAGTGCTGCTTCCTATGTGGCATCTCAATTACTTGAGGTTTGCAACCATAGTAGCCCATTCCATATGATCCTCTGCTAATATCTTTGTGGAAGAATATTCCTTTTGATCTACTGAGATGTGAAAAAGTGGGATTTTTCTGTAATATTTGTATGAATACTGAAGGGAAATTGAGGCACACAATGAGCTGCATGGTAAACTAGGTGGTGGGAAAAGGCTGTTTACTCTTGGGCAGGCTACAACAAAGATGTGAATGGCATCTAGTTTTCTTGGGTTTGGGGCCAGGGTCAATGGAGGATCCATGAAGACAATGGCAAATCCATCAGATGTTTACTCTTCTAGAATGTCTCTTTTGCTTGTGCTAATCTGCTGCTGACATCAATATCCAATCTTCCATTTTCTGTAATGATGCTTCTTAGGTAGCAATTGTCTCTCACTTGCTGTATGGGTGTGTCAGTCACTAGAATCTTGCATGTTTCCACAGGATCTTTGCATATCACCATGGTTTTTGTCTTGTCTACATTCCACTCTAGACCATATTCATATATAATGTCCACTAACTTCATCAGACCACCTTCTAAATAGCCAACAGCATTGTCATCTGCATGTTTGTTCATCCATTTTCCATTTATCTTAATACATTCTTCTGTTTCTTTGATTAATTTAATTGAACATTCACTAGAAACACTCAATGAAATCAGGCTTCAGCAACTCATAATCCATTCAGCACTGGGAATACACAGTGATGCAGAGTCACAGATTGTGCTTGCTCTGTTGCACCCCTTCCTGACTTAGTGTGTTGCTGCAGGCACTCCCTTCCTCAGTTACCCTTCTTTCAGGGCCCCTTAAGAGCTCCACGCTGTCTAAAGCGGTTTAAGAGAAAATTCCCCTCCTGGAGTTCAACATTATTAAATACAAAGAAACCTGAAATAAAGTCTCTCCCCTAGGGTTCAGGAGTTGCACAGACCTCCTCTTTGGGCCTGGGTTTCTCAGTCCTGGCCTTCCTGGCCTGTCGTCTTTCCCCTGGGACTCAGGGGTTGCACAGTCCTCTGTTTTGGGGCTTGTGGTCTCCGGGAGCGCCTTTCCCTTAGGAGATGTTCTCTCTCTCTCAGCATCTCCCTGCAACTGAGTCCCGAGGGCCTTTTATGAGCCCCAGGTGCTCATTAGTCTTAACTACCTGGATGGGCTCAATCCCCTGAAATTAGCTCATCACAGGTAGCTGGGCCTGGACTCATGTAAAAGGGCCAGTGACCCCTAGTGTTGCTAACTCTCATGATTTTGTCATGACTCTCATGATAATAATTGTTTTCCTTAAAGCCCCAGCTCCTGGAGTCAAGTGGACATGTGGTGATTTCAGCCTTCATTCTTAAAGAAAAAGTAAGTTTCTAGGCCTCGTGGCTGTGGAGAAAGCTTCAAAATGTGACCCCAGTGCACCTTAAAGGCTCAAAAAGCAGAAGGCAAATAAACACACCAAATCTATTAATTTTACATGATCTCATGATTTTTGGTGATTCTAACTCGTGATTTTCGAACATTTGGGGTTGGCAATACTCTGACATGCAGGCTTTCCCTCAGCAGAGGCCCAGGACAAAAGTTATCCCAGGATTGCCTTTTTATTCTAATTATTAGCTTCTCTTCCAGGGAGACTGCTAAATAGTTCCTTCCCATGTATTGGATTTGAATGTTGGGTACCAGAGGACTTTACCTTGTACAACACCATTTTGAGCAGAGGGATGGATGGATTGATGCTACAGGAAATTTCATCAGCCATAAGAATGGTTGTTGGGTTTTGTTTTGTTTTGTTTTGTTTGTGGAGGGAAGTGTGTTTTGGGTCGGGGAGATTTTCATTACATCCAGCTCTTTAAACGGATGTGAAATTACCTAACATAGGATTTTTGCTCAGGTGGGAAAGGCTATTTTTAAAGTAAAATGTCTTGCCTTTGCTTTTTTCCATAAAACAAAAATATTGATTAACCTTTAAAATGTGTTGTTTGTTTGTTGTAGTGAATGTGTGTATGAAACTATGGGAACAAGAAATGAAAATGAGCAGCAACTTTTACATCCATATTAAAATTTCCCTCCAAGATTGGGATGTTTAGATCAGAGAGGATTCTCCAGTGGTGAGAATCTTTAGAATGTGACTCTCTAACTGTTAAGTAGCGGATGACCTGACCTCCTTTAATCCAGTATGTTTTATAAAATGCTGAGCTTAAGCAGGAAGGTTGAAGTTGCCTCACATCCTGTAGGATAGTACTGTATGTAGCACCGCACTTCATGTTGACTCTCAGGGTATGGCTATGCTGCGAGGGGGAAAAAAAAAAGTGGCAGTGCACCTCAGGACCCAGGTCAACAGACTTGGGCTCACGGGGCTTTCGCTATCAGGCTTAAAATAGCAGTATAGACATTCCCTCAGGCTGAAGCCTAGGCTCTGAAACCTGGTGAGCGGGGAGGGTCTCAGAACCTGGACTTCAGCCTGAGCAGGAACATCTACACTGGTATCTTTAGCCCCATAGCACCAGACCTGCAAGCCCAAGTTAGTTGACCCAGGCTCTGAAACTTGCTTCTGTGTCTGTTTTGTTTTTACAATGTAGATGTATCCTCACTGACTCTCTCTCACAAATGGAGACGGGAATTAATCCCAAAAAGTGAGAGAGAGAATACATCCACAGTAGATTGCAGCAGCATCAGTACTTCACTTCACTTCCAATTGGTGGTAAAATCAGTTTCACAAAACCTGGCCTCAGTCATTACTGAACTACTACAGAGGTCACTATACATCGTGTCTTGCTGCAGAAGACACTGGACTGTCAAGAACCCTGGCTCTTTCCCCCCTTTGAATTCTTGCAGAATTTGCTTTATATTTACGGCATTTTCCTAAACACATACATAGTATGATTGGATGGGAAGTAGTAAAAATAAAAAGCACCCTATGTGCAAGTGCACTTTTTAATATACAGTCTCTTATATGAAAGCCTTGCTTCCATATTATTAAAGCAAATAAAATGAGTATATCTCACAGTCTTAGTCTTAAAACAGGTGATTTCACTAAGAATAATTGGTATTCACAGACAAGATGAGCATTTTCATCCACCTAATAATGAGCAAGTTAAAAGACACCTAGTGAGTTGTCTTAACAAAATTACCAAATGTAAAAGGAACTAATTACCACTTGATTCATCCAGAATACAAAATTGCATTAGCAATGGTCTGTCTACCTGATGTTATGTAGACTACGGAGCAAAGAAACTGAGCAGGTACCTGGTGATCAAACACTCTGTCCTTACTGATGGCTTTGGCAGTGGTATGCTCTCATGGTTAATGGGGGACTTTTTAATATATTCTATATAGGTTCTTAGCGCAGGCTCTTTACTGACTTCCAGTAGTGCATTAAACAATGTGACTAATATCTATCATGTGTCTGTTTTCTCCTCCTATCCCCAGGGAAAGAAGTCTAGATGAATAAAAAAGAACATAAACACGAAGGGTGGGTCTACACTGCACCTGGGAGCTAGCTTCTCAGCATGGGTCCACAGCTTCTCTAGCCCACCCCCACTGTCCCAAGCCTCAGAGCCCAGCTCATATCCAGCTCATATATAGAGGGACAAATTCAGACCCTGTATGAACAAGTGTGACTCACTGAAGTCAATAGATCTGCCCCTGCTATGATATATTTGAATCTGGAACAGAGATCAACATTGTTCTCTGTAAAGTAAAAAACCTCAGCAGGGGTTGCACATCTATAAAGGAAAGCAGAATCTGGGTCTTGCAAGTGCTTTTCAAAATATGCAGTTTTATCTGTGATTGTGATTATCGAGCATATATTTAGAGGTACACGGGCAAACATGCATGCAGAAAATCGGGGTGAGAGTGAGCTACACTGGCCTTCTCCCTACTCAATTCTAAAACTTTAACTAATAATAGGGTATAATCCCAGTTCCCCCCTTAGGACAAAGCCTGTTTAGTTCTTTGGGGCTTCTTTTGGAAGCAGTAGTCTAGGGTTTGTTTATGAGGCATAGAATAGCCAAGCATGTGGGCCCCACTCCTAAAGGTGCTTTGTGGAAGAACACCAGAAATTGTCTGCACAACCTACAATACACGTGCACAGATAATCTAAAATTTAACAGTTCTGGGAAGTCAGGAATACATACTCAAATAAGAAGTAGGATTTTACCACAGCTGCCAGAATGTGCCGACTACCTTCCCACAAATCACCTTGGCATTCTAAGCTAAATGCACACACACCCCTTTGAAGTCCTGGGACATCATAGATGTGGGTCTGGATGTTGAGAGGAAATGGTGAATGTGACTGGTTGATATACTGAGTACAGATCAAAACAAATTGTGTTGCTTCACAGTCCCCACTTCTGTGTTTTTGTTTTTTTTTAATCTGACCAGGTTAGGATAGTTTTAGGCTGTGGATAGATGGATTTGATAAATAAATAAAATGAATATTGTTGCATCTTTGGCCCATGTGGTTAGCACTCAGTCTTGCAGGTTTGTGGAGAAGTCAATCATATGAGTCAGGCATGTTCTCAGAATAATCTTGTTTATTTACAAAAAAATTACATAAAGTCCCTTTCTCTTTGGACACAGTAGAAATAAACAGCAGGCAGTTTCCTTGCTTTGAAATCCCCAACTATGTCACTCTAGCAATCTCTGTGTCCAAGAAGCTCTGTCTTTCAGTGTCATCTGAGGTGCCACTCACAACTACTTCTCCAGGCTTTCTGTTGGCTCTTTGCCTCTCAGGACATGTCTACACTGGAGCTGGAGGTATAATTTCCAACTCCAGTAGAGGTACCAATGCTAGCTTGCAAAAATAGTAATGTGGCTGGTGTTGCATAGGCTGGCCACCCCAAGTGCAAGCCCATCTGAAACCCTCCATGCATAAATGGGGTGGTTATCCCAGCCAGCCACAGCCATGCTGCTATTTTTAGCCTGCTAGCTCAATGAGTGCTACCGCAGGTATGTCTACCAGAGCTGGAAATTACACATCCTGCTCCAGTGTAGACTCGCACTCTTATTTCCTGACTTTGCTACCAGGCAAACATCAAGGCCCAGACTATGTAGCTCTGAGCTACCATGCAATTTATCATCTTGTGTGGTGCCCCACCCCATTGTTTCCAGCTGTCTTTACTACATAAAAGGATTTTAATTGTCAGGCTCAGAGGAAATAGCAAAGGGTCCGTAGCATACGCATGGTTTAAGGAGGTCTACGATTGTCTTTGGATCAAAGATGCACTTGATGGTAGCCATTAGTTCCTTCCATCGTAACAACAGGCTCATATCCTAGAGGTCAGGTCCCTATGAGCCTAATCCAAAACCCACTGAAGTCCGTTAGAACCTTTCCATTTATTTCAATGGGCTCTGCATTAGGAACTATACTAATTTAATTAACCTGCCTAATTTACCCTAAACTATCAACTTCCACTAAAATCAGCACACAAAGATGTGGTCTGCTCACAGGACTTGCAGCACAGTTCTAATCCCAGTTCCTGACACTGACCCCCACTGTGGTTTTGGGAAAATGTATTTATCTTTTTGTTTCTACTTTTGCAAAATGGGAATAATATTTGCATCATAGGGGTGTTCTTCTGTGGATTAATTGCTTAATGTTTGTAAAGCTTGTGTAAAGAATTTGGAGATGAAAAGCACTGCAGCAGTGTTAATTATTATTATTATTGGTGTAGCTGTTGTTATGCAAAGCCTTGACCTTGGGGCCATTCACAAGCTGTGAATTCCAGCAGGCCAGGTCTCTGAATCCTTCCAGGATAGGTTACTCCCTTTCAGGGTGTGACAGATTTCCCCATTCCACAGGGGTGCCACCGGGAATTGGGATACTGATGAGTCCTCTGACCCATCAGCCTGGGCTTCCTCTCACACTGTGCTGCCATGACAAGCTGCAGACCTGCTCCTGGTCCTACACTTCCACTGCCAGCATTCATACATCAGGGGGTGGCCGTGTTAGTCTGTATCTACAAAAACAACAAGGAGTCTGGTGGCACCTTAAAGACTAACAGATTTATTTGGGCATAAGCTTTCGTGAGTAAAAACCTCACTTCTTCGGATGCAAGAAGTGAGGTTTTTACTCACGAAAGCTTATGCCCAAATAAATCTGTTAGTCTTTAAGGTGCCACCAGACTCCTTGTTGTTTTTGTAGCATTCATACAGGCAGGGACACACCCAGCTGCAGTTACAGGCAGGCTCTCTGACCAGCCACTGCGTGAACCAACAATAGAGAGGCTACAGCCAAGCTAACCACCAGCTTCCCAGGCATGCACCCCCCTCTGGAATATAAAATCAAAATTATCTTGTGCTTCATAGGGAACTGTACAGCGTAAACTCATAGAGTTTTCCCCTCCCTCGATGTGGAGAGGAAATGCAACAGTCCCCTAAGCTAAGATTCCTTAGCACTTCACTCCAAACTTACTGGTTTAGATTAAAACATAAAATAAATTTATTAACTACAAAAGATAGATTTTAAGGGATTATAAATGATAGCAAATAGATCAAAGCGGATTACGCAATCTAAGCTTAATATACTAGAAAGATAGGATTTGATTTACCAATCTCACCCTGACTGATGACACAAGCAGGCTGCAGATTCTTAAGGCACAAGCTACACTTGCTTTGCAGCTTGGAATCCCCAGGTTTTTCATAAACAGGCTAGAAATTCCTTTAGCCTAGGTCCGGCACTTTCCCCAGTTCAGCCTTTATTCCTCAGGTGTTTTTGTGAGTCTTCTTGTGTGGGGAGTGAAGAACAACAGATGATATTACTCCCTGCCTTATATAATTTTAGCATATGGTAGAACCCTTTGTCCCAAACTCAGTTTGTGGAAAAAAACGGACATCCCAAGATGGAGTCCAGAGTCATGGACCAAGATGGTGGTCACATGCCCTTGTATACCTTGCTGAGTCATAGCAGCCATTACTTACAGGCTGTCTGGAACATTCACACCAAGGTTAAGTTCTTCCAGGGCCCATTTTCTTTGCTGATGGGCCATCAGCACTGTCTGGCTTCTTCATTGTTGTAGCAGAAAGGCTAGTTGTGGGTGTCACCCAGAGTAAGCACATTTGAAATACAGATATATAATCAATATTCCTAACTATAGATACAAAAATGATACAGGCATACAACTAGGATAATCATATTCAGCAAATCATAACTTTTCCAATGACCCCTCACATGACCTATCTTGTACAAAATGCATCATAATTATGCCATAATAATATCATAATAATATCACTATGAAGAATATGGGGTATAGTGTCACACAGGATCAATGAAATGATGCCTTCTTTAAGGGAAATCTTGTCACACTCTTCATTTCTATGTTACAGGGCCATGCCCTTCTCTCCTGGGTATGCTCAGTAATCAGAAGAAATTCTTCTGCCCCATTTTTTTTCATGCATTTATCACTGAGGATTTCCTTGCATCCAATGATGAATTTGTATTGACCAGAAGCTGTCATCCTTCCTCTAGATCCTGGCTGTTGCCCTCTTAGTTGGGAACAGGGTTTAATAATAAGAAACAAATAATATCTTCTCTCTGCTTAGCACTTTTAGTCTTGAATTCCAAAATACTTTAACAGAAAGAATGAATCAGGCTACTACTGAAATGTCAGCCACCTCTGGGGTGGAACACAGATTTTTCATTTTCAAAGTGCTAAAGCTTCTGTTTAACAGTGCATAGCAAGAGTACACTACAGGTTAAGCTTGAAGTGGAGAATAATTCTGTATCATATACAAATACAGATGAGATCCAGCACTTTTTAGCTTGTGAGGCCACAGAGATCTGAATACAGTCCATGAACTTGTTTCACATAGAAGCTCATCATCAGCTAGTAACAGCTTTCCATCATTAATAATCTATACTGGATCTGAATCAGTGCTCTACATTTGAAAGGTTTTCTCTATTACCTGTGCCCTCAGCCTTCTAGTCCAATGGGTGTTTGTTAGCTTATATGTTGGTTCACTTACGACGTTAGAGTCAAGTTATTTAAAAGGGCCAATATTTTTTTTTAAAAGACCTTTTACATTTAACGATGATGTGATTGCCTTGCATACTGACCATTGAAGGTGCTGATCCAAAGCCCATTGAGTCAATGGAAGAACTTCTACTGACTTCAGAGGGAGTTGTATCAGTCCCAAAATGCTGAGTGGCATGGAAGCTTCTCTAAGCACTGAATTGGGGAAACACGTATCTGAAGATTCCTCAGATCTCTTGCTATCTAAAAACCTGACCCAACTTCTATTGAAGTCAATGGGAGTCTAGTTTCCAGTGGCTTTAGTGGGTTCTAAATTAGTGGTTCTGAAGAAAACTGAGGAGAGGGTATTCTCAAGGAGTGGATGACCAATTTTTATATGATTCCATCTGGTGTGTTGGAACAATCCCAATACTATCCTAACAGGCTGCAGACAATAATTTTTAAAACCACTATTCCCATCAGCAGAAAGAAGAGCCTCGTGGTCAGAATGATTAGACAAAGGACAAGAAGACTGAAAGGAATAACATAATGCAGAACTCCACAACAGCAATCTGCCCAAATTGTTTTTGGTTAGGTTGGATGTGCAGAGGCCTTTGTATTGAAACCAAACTAAATCACATTATATATATAAAACCTATACCAACATAGCAAAACATTTTAGATGTTATAACAACTAAACAAACATTGTCTTGTTTGGCAGAATTTTCAAATACATATAGCTTCTTTTATATTTTTTATTACAATCCAAATATGTTTTGTGTTAAATTTATTGTTATGAGGAAATTAAGCTCCAAATCTGCCAGCATGGTTTTTCCATAAAGTGAAAAAACCCTCCTGTATTAGATACATGAAAACATAAAACATCGGAAAAAGAAAAGAGCAGCCTCTGCGTAGCAAATTAATCCACAAACATAAAAGAATTCTATGTGAACTTAAATGGTTTGAAAGCAGAACACACCAGAAGAGGATAGTATGCAGGCTCACAAAGGGAAAACAGATAATGTTTAATCATCTTTACAGATATATCAGAGCTGTTCAGAAAAAAAAAATAAAAATCCAAGGCCATTAACCAGAGATTTGGTCCTTGTCCTGCCTGAAATAAGAATTGCAGGATTGAGTCCTTCATTTGTAAGGGAGGATTTCCTTGGCTTTCCCCAATAACACAACCTCTTTTCAGATGATCTGTTCCTTGCCTTTTAACATTCAGGCCAAAATTTTCTATGTTGGGTGCTGATAATTAGGTACCTAAATCCATAATTAGGTATGTGAGTTAGCAAATTTCAGCCTCAAACCTTTCCTAATCAGGGAATATATTTTACCCTCTCTCTTTTTTCTATGGTTTAAAATATCATTTGCTAAATATATTATACCTCACTATTTTCCTTGGTCATTGAGACCATTGTTTTATTATTATTAATTATTATTTTTATGATATAAGGCCCCAGAGACCTCAGTTGAGACTGGGAGCCCGGCACTGTACAAACACATAGTAAGACAGTCCCCACCCCAAAGAGCTTGCATTCTAAATAGAAAAGACAGACACAGGGTAGGAGGGAAAACAAAATCATAGAGAAGTGAAGTGACTTGTCCAAGGTCACATACTAGCCCATTGTCAGAGCCAGGAATAGTACCCTGGCCATTTTGTTTCTCAGTGTATCGTTTCCCCTTTCTCCCCTCTAGGCATTTCACAGAGAAAACACTCTGGGATACTTCCAAACATAGCCACCCAGGTAGTCAAAAATTGGAGTGCATGTGTAACCATGTGGGTCATTTATCAAGGAAGAGAGGGTGTACTGTTCATAGCAAAGAGGATATTGAGCAAGTGCCAAATACAAATAAGGCTTGCAAGGCTTGTCTCAGGATTTTTTGGGAGAGTAAATAACCTGACAAAGAAAGGCCAACAGGTTGACATAATTTACAGTATCTTGATTTTTAAGAAAATTCTTGACAATGTCTCACCGGGAGCTGGTAAGGTCAAATATGATGGCATCAGTAGCGAATAGGTGAAAAGTTTTGATAATGGGCTACGCGGCAGCATAGAGAGGGTGCTAATCAGTGTGCAAAGAGTCTTCTGAATGAAGGTAACAAATGAAGTGCCTTGTGGCTCAATATTTGGGACCAGTTCTGTTTAAGATTTATGCATGGAATTAGTGCTGATGTACCTTTGGCTGGATCTGAGCTGAATCACTGTGTTGTCTGATTTAGTCACTATGCAACTGGCCCTAAATCTAATCCCTTCCAGTGGATTAAGCTCTATCACATTAGGAGAGTAGTTTAAAAAATAAAAAATTACACCAGCCATATTTAAAATAGAAATCTGTGTACTATTACACTCCTGGCTTCTTCTGCAATATTCTAATAGCATCACTTTAAACCAGAGTCAGTGTGGCCCTTTTACACTGGCTCCTCTGGTGTAAAGGGGCTATAAACTCTGCCCCAGGGCTTAAATTCTGCTGGAGCTGTTTGGAGCAAAGCTCCAGGAAATATTTTCAACCCACTGGAGTTTTTATAGTGTGTGTGTGTGTGGGGGGGGACACAACATGGGGGGCTCCGGAAAATACTCTATGAGAATTTAAGGCCTGCTCTTCCCGGTGTTGGGGGCAGTTCAAGCATGGCATAGAGCTGGGGTAGAGGTTCAATGCCAGCCCCTTGAAGCCCTTCATGTAGAGGTTACGTAGGGTGGTGTCCAGGGAAAAGGCTGCTGCCACAGTGGTCCTTGGGGCTTTGGACCCAGACAAGGTCTTTGCACCATTTAAGCCCTCCTCCTAGGCACCACTAAGTGTTGCTTATCATAGGCAATTGGGTACAGATTCAGGTAGGTCTGTGGTTGCTCTAACCTGTACTGGGATTGAACTGGAGAAGGATTGTAGAAGATATGGTAATTAGGAAGTGCTGTGATGAAGGAAAAAACAAAACAAAAATCAAACAAAAATACCTACCACCCAGTGCCATTTCTGAAGACTGAAGACCTGGAAAATAGACAGCACATTAAGAATTTAAGACTGGTTACTATTCCTGAAAAATTTAAGGCTTGTGACTACGCCTTTACTGCTGAACTATTCAGATTGGATCCAGATAACAGTGATATTTTTATCTTTTGCCTGGAGAGTACCAAATTTGTTATAAAAAAGCCCTCCACAGCAGCAATTCCACATGTCATTTTGGAAGTGTCACAGACAAACAGAATTACTGCCTGTTAGGAATATGATGTTTTCCTGGCCAGGAAAACAACAGACTGTGAGTAACAGCAATTTCAGTTAGAATATTTCTGGAATACACTGGTGCTTTCATCAAAAAGAAAGAAACAAATTGTTTTGTGGGAAATTTTTTTGAAACAAAGAAGAAACAGAACAAAAAGCTTCAGATGTTAATGTGTAGTTTCCTCTTTTGTGTTCTAACTCAAACTTGATTAGGCTAAGCAAACATTTCTCGGGCAGGAGACAAATGTTTATAATCAGACAGAAAATATACATTCTGGAAAAAATGAGACTTTTGAAAAAGAAGTTTCAAACCTGAAGATGATGTAATACATGACATTAGTGACTGTGTGATGATTTTTGGACTTGCAAAATGGTCATCTTATCAATTTCAAAGCTCAAGATATTTTTTTTGTTTTTATCTATTTATCTAAGTCCTATTTATCCTTCGGTCTCCTAACACTTTTATCTATACTTTTTTGTTGTTGTTAATTGGCTGTATGTCTTTATCTTTCTAATATATGTCATGTGGTATGAACATTTCCAAAGAGGTCAGGGTCAACTTTTGAGGTGCTCAGCACCCACAACTGTGCTCTGATTTTCATAGTCTTGTGACTGACACCAGGGGGGGCTCCAGGCACCAACTCAGCAAGCGCGTGCCTGGGGCGGCCTGCTGGTCGCCGTCAGGACGGCAGTCAGGCTGCCTTTGGCGGCATGCCTGCAGGAGGTCTGCCGGTCCCGCTGTTTCGGCGGCAATTCGGCGGCGGGTACGCCGAAGGCGCGGGACCGGCGGACCTCCCACAGGCGCGCCGCCGAAAGCCGCCTGACTGCTGTGCTTGGGGCGGCAAAATACATAGAGCCGCCCCTGACTGACACTTGTGACAGAATTGGAGCTGCTCTGTAATAATTGTGTATGTTGACCTAGCAACTGGGATGTTTACTGTATGAATATATTGGTTTAGTTTTAATAGTGAGGTATAAGGAAAAACAAGCAGAAAGGGAAGGAGATTAGCTCAAGATAAGCCTATCCTCAGAAAACACCATTGGATCTGAGGGTGAGGAATCTGGCTAGACCTCCTGCTGTGGGTACTGAAGCCCAGGAACGGACAAGAACAAAGAAACTCTGGCTGCATTATAAGGGATGAGAGAGAGAGAGAGAGAGAGAGGAGGTAGTTGTCAGGGAGCTGTTTGGGGAAACCAGACTAACATAGGCACCCACTGAGATGTCTGAAAAAACTGTGGCACCATCATAGGTTGGTAGGGCTTTAGGTAAGATGGATGTGAACGTAGACTGTTTGTTGTATTAAAATCCATTTTCTCTAAATGTTTTGTTCCTACTATTGAAATAAAACAATTCTTTGATTTTAAGAAGGCTATTTTGTCATGGTACAATACTGATCACAGACTCCTGAAGATAAGAATCACAGGTGCCAAATCCAGTCAGAACAGGTTGATATATGGGGTACTTTAGCCCATGGCCCAGTTTCAGAGTTGGGGAATTATGTAATTCCACCCCAAGTTAGGTAAAGGCACAGGGCCTGTCACTTGAGGGAGTGCACTGAGAGAGACTAGAGAAAAGACAGAGATGAAGCTAGCCCTCTAACTATGACAACACTTATGACTGAATTTTCAAAAGAGCTCTGTACACCATGTGCTGAGCACTTCTGAAAATCTGGTCACTTATTTAGGTGATAGCTAAGGTTTTTTGTAAATCTGGCCCTTATTATGAGTGCTGACGACTTTTGTAAATTTTGGCTGTACTGGCTTTCATAGTATCGCACTGGGGGCCAAAGCTAGTGTAAATGGCTATAAATAAATTTTAGTCAGTGGTAAATTTGGCTCAGTGTCTGAGAATCATGCTGGAGTTCTATGCCCTTGTCTTAGAGCTTGTCTGCAAGATGGGGTAATGAGCACTACTGGGGTGTGATTTCTAAAGCGCACTGATGTGTTGCACATTAATTGGTCCATGTAGACCCTGCTGGTGTGCACTAAATGTTCCCTACTGTGCTTTAATGTAGTACTGTTTCAAACAGGATCTAATTGGACCAATTAATGTGCAACACATTAGTGTGCTTTAGAAATCACACCCCCATAGAGGACTTTACCCTACTCTGTAGAAAAGCCTTAAGTTTCTAATAGGAGGAAGGGAGGTTCTTTTTGGACTATGTTCAAATGGATATTTTCAGCCTTACGGTCTCTGTTTGCCTTGGACCCAAGGATGCAAATAAAGGTTTGCTGTAATTAACATAGTGTTTCTATTTGACTGAAATAGCAATTTTTTCCTAGTTTTATGATGGAATACAGTTCCTCAATGGTTTGGTAAAAGGTAACAAATGGCTTTATTATATCTAATTTTGCTTACAGGATCAGATAAAATATTAAGTGATTCTGCATCTGCCCATCAGTATTGCCTCCCACACTTATATCAATTATGGCGAATAGCTAGTCCCACAATGGAGAGAAATTCTCTTCAGATGAGTAAAAGGTTAGTTTCTGTACAGGGATAAAACAGGTAGAGGAGTTATCTTAGATCTCCACTAAGCATTATGGCCATATATTAAAACAGGCCAGGTTTGTAGATATTCTGTATTCTCATGAAAATAATATGGGTTGATTTTTTCCCTTTCTTTTATTTTTAAATCACATATGGTACTAAAATTTGTGGACACCTTAAGGGTGGAAGAGATGGTAGATGCTAGAGAAAATATTGCCAGACCTCATGAGGATTTAAGGAGGATGGGGCAATGGGCAGTAGAAAGGTTGGGGCATGGAACTCTTTAAAAAGATGTACCTGGAGAATGTAATACAGTATCAAATTATTCTTCTGTAAAACTGTGCTTCAGGAAGTACCACATGAGAAAGATTTGCGATTAGTAGTCAAAGAAAGATCTTGTATAAGGTTCTAGAGTAACCAGTAATAATAATAGTAAAAAAAAAAAAATACCAGACCTCACGAGACTCAAGTTATCCACAGTGTTTTGAGAAGACAGAAGCAGACAACATTAGACAGGTAAGCATTATCCAGCATACCAGCAAGAGAGAACCACTAATTGAACCACTGAATCCAGACTAATTGAACTATGGTATTGAGATTAGCTAGCTAGCAAATTAAGACAACATTAATAATTGGTGGCTTTGTAAAAAAATAACTCTAACTAGAATAAAAAAATATATTAGCTGGTTGAAAATAAATGCTTGACTGTTTTTTGTATATTCTAACCATCTGCAACTTGAAGAGAAGCAATCTGTCATTTTGTGGGTTTACATTGTATTATAAAGTCACTTTAGAAGTAATTTGTCTGGTTATCTTTTGCTGAATGCTGAGGTGAGGATGTGGTGGTTGATTTTCTTCCTTTAACATTATGAGTTTTGTTGAGATGAGTTTAATCAAAATTGCAAGACATTAACAAAATTTTTCTAACCTGGATACATAAAATTAGGTATCTGAATCTACATTTAGGCACTTAAGTGGCTTGATTTTTTCAGAGGTTTTGAGTACCTGTTGCTTACACTAATCCTGTAGGTGCCCAGGACCTCTGAAAAATCAGTGCCTAAATATAGATTTAGGTGCCTAAGTACCCCATTTTCAAGATGTGTGTGTGTGTGTGTGTGTTTAAATCTTCTTAATACCAGTGGCTCCTACACTAATTTGAAAGTAAAGAAGGTTGGTTTCACCCACAAGTCTAATATGATTGATTAAACATACTAGATGGGTGCACAAAGTTAACATTAAAGGATGAGTGGCTATTTATCAAATACTGCCTAGGTAACATAGATACAACACACTTACAAATTAGTCAGAGCATAAATGAAAAGCTCAGCACACATCCTAATTAGTGATAGTAAACTGAGATGACCTCTGATTTCTAGTTAATCAGGGTGATCTTTTCAATAAAGGATAAAATAAATTGGGTCTGCTTGTGCTCTCATTTACCCAGGTACAATGCAAGATTAATTCCACTATATGGACTCATGCTAGTTTAGAAATGGTTTGAGATCAGAACCAGGTCCGTTAACTTTTTTTGCTGCCTCCAAATCAACCTGTATAAATAATTACATTTAACCAGTGCAAAGATTTATCCCTTTGGATACCTAAATAATACTGAGCATTGTCCATCCAACACTACATTCCTTCACTTTCTATAAATGACTATTAATTCAAATAAACTGATTACCACTGAACAGAGGAAACGAGAAAGAAAGAAAAAAGGTATCTGTGGAGTCTTACACTAATAAAGGTCTATATGCAGATATAGAACATGAAACTGAACCGTGCTTGAAATTATAACAAGAGAAAAAAACCCTAAAAGAACTACACTTGGAAACGTGGAGAAATAGCAAATTAAAATTATAATGAATTATAAATTATAGGCAGGTCCCTATCAAATATATAAAAATAGGTTATTCTTTACCTCTCCCCAAACTCTGCGCCAAGAATTGAAGATGCTGTTCCTCTATCACTTCAACAGTAAAAATCCACAGTGTGGGTGAAGGATGACTGAATCTTCAAGCTAAGCACTCATCCTTTTAGCATGTTCACCAGATGAGCCTGAGACTCTGCTTCCACAAAGATTCCTCCTATACCACCCCATTGTCTTTCCTTTTCCCTGGTGTGTCCTGTCTCCTCTTTTTTTTATGCTAGTCATCGACTATATATGGCCTATAATGGAACAATTCAAGGCTATTTGTTCTAGACTTTGCTGACGAGATCGCTCTTATCAATGAAGATGCCAACGGACTACAAAAATGCACAAACCAAGTAAAAGAAGTAATTGAGAAGATAGGTTTGAAATACAATGCAAAGTAATGTAAAATCGTGTTAATGGGGACTACAGGGACAGAAATCAAAATTGAAGAAGAGAAACTGGAGAAGGTGGACAATTTTATGTATCTTGGAAGTACCATCATCCAAGATGGTACTAGTTCCAAGGAAATAAGAAGAATCGGGAAGGCAAATGCTGCATTTGGAAGACTCAAAAAACACCTGGCATCTCAAAAACATCTCCATCAAGATAAAACAGAATGCGTACAAAGCAATTGTTATTGCCATCACAACATATAGTACTGAGACATGGCAACTTACACGAAAGATACACAAAAGCTGGATGCATTTCATCACAAATGTCTGAGAAGAATATTGGCAATAACATATATAGATAGGAAGACGAATGAAGAAATCAGAAAAATGACTGGACAAGGCACCCTCTCACAAATAATCTACAAAAGAAGACATCAGTGGCTGGGACATGTGCTGAGAATGGAAAAAGAACATTTACCAAATACCACCCTTGAATGGAAGCCAGAAAACACAAGAAGAAAGAGAGGAAGACCGCGAATAACATGGAAACACACAGTTCTGAATGACATCAAGCCCTCAACATGAAATGGGAAGATTTAGAGAGAAGGGCAGTTGACAGGCAAGGATGGCAAATGTGGGTAGCACAATGTGCAGCAAAGCATGGGATGGACTAAGATCTAAAGTAAGGTCAGGAAAACTTCTAGAATGTGAATCTTGTGGGTTTTCTTGGCAACAAGCATGTGGACAGCATAACATTTTTGACACATTCCTCTAAAACTCATCATAAGCCTTACATATTTTTCTATCACTCAAAACCAAACCAAACCAAAACATAAACATTGGGCATCCAAAGTATGTGAACATTAGCCATATGTTTATGAGTGGCCCAAAACTGGAACTTCCCTTCAAATTTCAAGTTTGGAGAACAGGAGGAGGGCCAGATGCAGTTCCTCAAATCTGAAATGTCTTTATAGTTTTGTTTTTAATTTAGGTCAAAAATTGGCAGAAATCTATTTTGGATTCTGGCGCATAAGTGTAAGAAATTTTGTGCAACCTGCTTATTTTGTGACATTTTTCATTATTTTCAGCCAAAATCTCATAATAACTGCTTTCTTGAAATGTGGCTTTTTTCTGATAGATAATGCAGACATTTAAAAATGATGTGACGTCTGAAGAATATATAAATTATTCTGTAGCAAAGGATATGTTTATTGATAGGTATTTGTATAACACTCATCACATTGGCATCTGAAATAAATATGAGGAATTCCAAAATGTATTGTATACAGCAGGTATCAGCAACCTTTGGCATGCAGCCCGTCAGGGGAAGCGGCGTGGGCTGAGAGATGTGCTGGCTGCTGCTTCCCGCAGCTCCCATTGGCCAGGAACGGTGAACCGTGGCTAGTGGGAGCTGCGATTGGCCGAACCTGCGGACGCTGCAGGTAAATAAACCATCCCGGCCCACCAGCGGATTTCCCTGACGCGTGCCAAAGGTTGCTGATCCCTGGTATACAACATCATAGTAATAATAGTCCATAATGATGGAAAGAGGAAACATATTTTACACCAGAAGCATAAGGAGGCAGAGTTAAGGATGAGTTTCCAACTTTAATTCTACTTCTGAGCTGTAAATTCCACATGGAAATTAGATTAATCTTGTACTTAGTATTAAATTTCCACACTAAAGTTTGTAATTGACTATGAAATCATTTAAATGATGAAACTGGGTTAGACTATTACATTATATCTAATTAAAATATGACTGCTGCTATTCTAATTTATTTTACTAAATAGTACAAGTTTCAAGATTTATTTCATTGTCTTACATTTATGGTATGCTTGTAATACATGTGATTTTTTTAGGAAGCTATCTGCTTTTTGTAAAAATCGTCAACTGCCTAGACTACATATAGACCAGTGGTTTAACAGAACAGATGCTCAATGAGATAACAGCTTCTTAATTTCATATATTTCCAAGCATACAAAAATGACATAATAGCCTTGAGATCTCCTGTAACTGCAGAAATAATTGAGAAGTACAGTGAGCTGTTCGCCAAAGATTTGGACACTGACAAATAAGCCCTTCATGAGTTTGTGAGTTCATTGCCATTCACCCATTAAGTTGAACCACTGGGAAATTCAAACTGCTCATAAGCACAGGAGGCAGTGGAACTGCTAGGCTTATTTGGTCACGTTCAGAATGAGATCATGCCGCATGATCTCACTCTGAACGTGATTATTTTTGGTTTGGGTGTGACTTAAGGCTTGAATGTCAGGAAGACAGAAAAAAGAAAAGGTTGAGAAGCATGAACTGGGAATTTGAAAGTAGAAACATAACAAGACAAAATGCTCAACCTGACTGGCTGTATATTGGTATCCCCTAAATACCTTTCTGATCCAGAAGATAGTCTAACAAGACTTCCAAAGGGTTCTGCACTATAACATCACAATACATACACTGATAAGAAATGCACCGTCGAAAGGTTTGGAATCATGTTGATAATAGGCCCAGCATCTAAGGGCTTGTAACTCCATGTGTGGACACTCTTATTCTGGTTCATATGGTTTAACTAATACACTTCAAATTCTGGAATACGAGTGCCTTGGTCTCATTTAGCTTACTCCATGAGAGCAGACAAAAAGAAGCTAGGTGCTTGTTACATTTTGGGGCGGGGGGGGGGGGGGGGAAATAATCCTTGCAAAAATGGGATTACCTCAATGTACTGGACACTGTGACTGAGTCTGATCAGGAGCGGAGCCAGAGTTTTTGCTACCCTAGGTGGCAGCGCTCCTCCTCAGAGCATTCGGCGGCGGGGCTCCTTCCGCTCCACGTCTTCAGGGTACTTCAGCGGCGGGTCCCGGAGCGAGTGAAAGACCCGCCGCTGAAGCACCCCAAAGACGTGGAGTGGAAGGACCCCTGCCACCGAATTGCTGCCGAGGACGGCAAAATGCCGCCCCTCAAATCCTGCCACCCTAGGCAACCGCCTAGGGTCACCTAGTGGAAGCGCCGGCCCTGAGTCTGATCACCACAAAGTGAGCTACGTTTGGCTGGCCTGACCGTAGGTAGATAGGCAGGTAGGGGTGGGTGGAGGGCACATGCATGTGTGTGTGTGAGAGAGAGAGAGAGAGTGCAATTGTCATAGGGCTGAGTAAGCTGGAATTTGTTGCTGTTATAATTAAGCCTTAATGGATAAACCCATGTGTAACAAGACTAATATTGAACAGATGTCAGCTGATGGTTGAACACTGCACCCCCTGAAGTAATAAGATTTGCTGACTTGCACTATCTAGCATTAGGAAATTGTCCTGGCAAGGCCAGCCTGGTCAGATACATTAGATTTAATTAAGACTGAATGTGTGGAGATTTTTTGGTATTTTCCCTTCCAAAAAGCACTGTCGAGACCGGGTTCTGATACACAAAGGAAATTACAGCACATTATGGTCTCTGTTATGGCTACCTTGTTTGGGAGTGCTGCTGAGGAAGAATGCCCAAGTGTCCCATTTGTCACATGCCCCATTAGTGGCTGGTTCACAAAAAAGGATATCTATCTGTTTAGAAAATTATAAGGCTCCCATCACCATAATATCTAGCATCTCATAATCTTTAATGTATTTATCCTCAAAGCACTCCTCTGAGGTAGGGAATACTATCATCCCCATTACAGATGGGGAATTGAGGCTCAGAGGCCCAGATCTGCTAAGGTCTTTAGGCTCCTAACTTCCCATAAAATCAATGGAAGTTAGAAGTTAGGAGCCTAAAGACCTTTGTGGATCTGGGCTGGAGACACTGAGTTCCAGAGCCTCAAACGTATTTAGGTTTATCCTAATTCACTTCCAAAGTGAATTAAGATAAACTGAATGAAGGCCACTTTAATTTTAATGTGGTTTAACTATTCGACTTCAAATTAGCACTGGTAGTTAATTCAAATGAATTTTCCTGCATGTCCCCTTATAGACAAGCCCTCGAGGAAGGAAATGGCATTGGCACCAGCTCTGTACACCTCAGAGGATTTGAGCATAGTAGGCATGTAACCCCTCCCTTCTCCATGCACCAGTTCTGTGGAAAAAACAGAAATTATAGCTAGTGCCACAGCTCAGTGCACTCTCCCCAGTGCTCAGTAAGTATTGTACCTTTCATAGGCTACGTCTTCACTACCCGCCTGAATCGGCTGGTAGAAATCGATCTCTCGGGGATCGAATTATCGCGTCTCGACAATCGATCCCCGAATCAACGCTTGTACTCCACCAGCGCAGGTAGGAGTATGCGCCGTCGATGGGGACGCCGCGGAGGTCGATTTGCCGCCGTCCTCACAGCAGGGTAAGTCGGCTCAGATACGTCGAATTCAGCTACGCTATTTGCATAGCTGAATTTGTGTATCTTAAATCTTAACACCCCCCCCCCCTCGTAGTGAGGCAAAAAGTCTTCTTCCCTCAACATGGATCCAGTGCTGGAGGGGTTTTCCCTTCTTGCACACCACTTCTTGGCAGAAACCACAATTTGGCCCTATGTAGTTTTTACCTGCTCTGGTTGTAGTGGAGATGAGCTATGCAATGTTAATGTTTTGTAGCCTTGAGCATTATTGAAACCCTGCACATTTGTGAATAATAAAGAAAAGCATTTCTCCTTTGCTAGTGGCTTTCATAATTGCCTATTGAGACTCCTGTAGGGGAACTCAGGGAACATAGGGCAACATCTACACAGAGCTCTCTGTTCTCTGCTGCGAACCAGACAGAAATCTTTCATTTCAGACATCAGTCACCACAGACTGCTGTGATTCCTCCAAAGCCACATAACCTCATAATGTACTGACATTAACACAAATCAGTTCAATTAATACAGATAGGTTTGCTTCTGTTGGCAAACTACCATCCAAAGAGAGATTTCATCATTTTGTGATGCTGCTTGGCCCTTTTTTCCTGAGAAGTTATAACTTGTCACTTATGGATGATGTTATGGTTACACCAAACATTAATTAATTTAATTCCATTAGCTTAATAATAGCATGCAACAGGTGTGCCAGCACAGCCTTTTAACTTTCTTCCTTGTTTTTACATGGGTGTTTTAATTGGTTTGTATTATTTTTAAGTACAGAACAAGTGGGATTTCTTAGTGTCTTGGGCCTCAATCCTGAAAATACCTAAGCACTTGCATAAATTTGGTCACACGAATAGTCCCATTTACATCAGTGGGATGCCTTCCATGAGTAAATATATGAGGATGGGGGTGATGCGTTTGTCCCTTTTTGAATGGCTAAGGAGGTGGGCAGCTGACTTCTGCAGGTGCTGGAGTTTTGAGAACCAGAGCAAAATCAAGAGGGAAGGGATAGGGGTTAACAGAGTTAACCCAGAGTTAGGGTCTAGAGCAGTAGGAGAAATACAGGCAGAACAATAATGCTGGCCAAGCAGTGAGATTAATCTATGTCCTGGGATGAACTGAAAGCTAGTGAGATGAGCCTAAGATTTGAAGCCCAGAAGATTTTTCTGCCCCCCTAGAAGCAAGACCTCACCAAAGGCTCTTAAGCAAACTAAGCAGTCATGGGATAATAGGGAAGGCCATCTCATTGATCAGTAACTGGTTAAAAGACAGGAAACAAAGGGTAGGAATAAACAGTCAGGTTTCAAAATGGAGAAAGGTAAAAAGCGGTGTCCCCCAGGGTCCTGCACTAGGACCAGTGCTGTTCAACATATTCATAAATGATCTGGAAAAGGGGGTAGACAGAGAGGTGGCAAAGTTTGCAGATGACACAAAATTACTCAAGCTAGTTAAGTCCGAAGTAGACTGCAAAGTGTTACAAAGGGATCTCACAAAACAGGATGCTTGGGCAAGAAAATCACAGATGAAATTCAGTGTTGATATATATGCAAAGTCATGCACATTGGAAAATGTAATTCCAACTACACATACAAAACGATGGAGTCTAAATTCACTGTTACCACTCAAGAAAGAGATCTTGAAGTAGTTCAAGGATAGTTCTCTGAAAACATCCACTCAAAGTGTAGTGACAGTCAAAAAAGCTAATGATGTTAGGAAAGGGATAGATAATAAGACAGTAAATATCAAAATGCCACTATATAAATCCATGGTACACCCACACATTGAATACTGCGTTCAGTTATGGTTGTCCCATCTCAAAAATATATATTAGAAATGGAAAAGGTACATAGAAGGGCAACAACAATTATTAAGGTCATGGAACAACTTCTGTATGAGAAAAGATTAAAAAGACTGGGACTTTTGAGCTTGGAAAAGAGATGACTAAAGGGGAATATGATAGAGCTCTATAAAATCATGAATGGTGTGGAGAAAGTGAATAAGGAAGTGTAATTTACCCTTTCACATAACACAAGCACCAAGGCCACTTGATAAAATTAATAGGCAGCAGGTTTAAAATAAACCAAAGGAAGTACTTCTTCGCAAAATGCACAGTTAACCTGTGGAACTCATTGCCAGGAGATTTTGTGAAGGCCAAAAGTATAATTGGATTAAAAAAAGAATTAGACAAGTTCCCGGGGGATCAGTCCATCAATGGCTATTAGCTAAGATGGTCAGGGATGCAACCCCTTGCTCTAGTTGTCCCTAAGCCTCTGACTTCGAGATGCTGGGACTGGATGACAGAGGATGGATGGTAATTGTCCTGTTCTCTTCATTCCCTTTGAAGCATCTGGCATTGGCCAAGGTCAGAAGACAGGTTACTGGGCTAGATGGATCATTGGCCTGACCCACTATGGCCATTCTTAAGTTCTTATGCTGAAACTAGGGCTGTCAAGTGATTAAAAAAATTAATCGTGATTAATCTTACTGTTAAACAATAATAGAATACCATTTCTTTAAATATTTTGGATGTTTTCTACATTTTCAAATATATTGATTTCAATTATAACACAGAATATGAAGTGTACAGTGCTCACTTTATATTTATTTTTATTACAAATATTTACACTGTGAAAAACAAAAGAAATAGTATTTTTCACTTCACCTAATACAAGTACTGTAGTGCAATCTCTTTATCGTGAAAGTTGAACTTTAAGTTGGCCTTAAAGTATTTCTACGAACTGCTTAGCCAGCCCTGATTTGCAATCATTATCTTGTTTCCAGAATTGACATAATGAACCCTCTGGCACTTGCATAATAGCTAATTAAAGTAAAAAGATAAATGTGAGGGTTTCTTAAATTTTTAATTAAAAAGCTACAAATATAATTATTTTTGCAGCCATGACAAAATATGGCAAAACACTTTTTATTTTACATTTCACAGTCTTGCTGGAATAATTAATTTTGAAAATAAAACTTCCATTAGGGGAAAGGGGATACACTGCATTATTTGTCTTGTAATATAAACAGAGCACTCGGTTGTTATAGTGATGAAATAATGTTTTGGGGGGAGATATTCAGGGAGGTGAATTAATAATTTGATTCTGTCAGTAACTGGTCCAGTCAGGATTTCGATTTAAAAAAAAAAAACACCAGTTCAAATTTACTACTCTTGGCAATGAAAATGTAAAGGTTACTTTGTATCTCCCTTGCAGTTTAAAAGTTGATAAAATTAGAGCTCAAAAGACATTAAAATCGCATTGAATCATTTTCTGCTACTTCCTGGAATAGCCAAAATTTTTACACGATGCCATTTATTTTTAGAAGAAGCAGATAATTTTGTATCATTCCCATGCTTTATATGGGCTGTGGTTCCAGTTTACGGAGGCCCAGAGTGGGTTGAAAGTTGTTGATTGTTTCACAGAGTGATTTTTAGAAAGCTTGTGTTCTGTAGAATTTTGAAAATTTTGGCTGGATTTAGTCAAAATACAGTTGACAAATAGACAGAGTTCCTTGTTGGGAGTGATGCGGAACCATATATCCACAGGATGGGTAATAATCCCTCAGGCACAATCCCTCATCCAGCTCCCCAATACACAAGGTTGGGTTGTTCATGTTGCATCATCCATTTTGAGCGCCCAGCCAGCTCTGCAGGCCAGTGGAAAGGTAAAATCTGGTCTCTTTCCACTCTTTTGGGGTAGGTTGCTCCCCTTGGGAACAAGAAGAGAACAATCTCTGGGCTTCATAAAGCACAGGGATTACTTTCCTGTGTCTAGTCTTTGTGCAGGATGAACAATGAGGGCAAGACTATCTGTAACTTCCCCTTTCTCCCCCATACCTGCACTATGTCTGGCCCTATAACATTCTGATTTCCCCTTTTACGTCCTGCTCAGGTGTCTGACTTAATAACTTGTCTGCCAAGACAATAGGCAGAGCAATTAATTCTCCACCATGGCTTTTTTGTGGCTAATCAACATTCAAAATGAGTGGAGTTTTATAATCTACTAAAACTAAATTTGTTTATTTAATACCTGCTCCACATTCAAAGTGGAAAGGAATCCCCTTTAGGCTTGATGCAGCTAGCATATTGTTAATTTGTTTTTAAAAGCCATCGAGATGACTAAAGAAGACCTTTCTCAGGGAAGAAAGTCTATGTTGCCCTGTTGGGCCCTAAAAGCTCTGTCTTGGTAAACACAAGATGACCATGCAATTAAGGGAATAACTTACTTTTATGGTGTGAATGTATAACAGCAAATTAAACATTACATTATGTTTAAATTAGAACATAAATATAGCTATGCATAATTCAACAGGAAGTTGCTCTTGTAGTCAGATTAGAAAAGAGGGTGATTGCCCCTTAATGATAGTCTTTTCAAGTGCTAATATTACATCGCTGTAATGAAGTCAGTCTTTGCATAAGGTTTATTTTGCATCCTGGACCGGGAAAAGGTATTTATCATCCTTTTTAGGCACATGTGTAGTGGATAGGGTTTGAATCCCTCCCATGTATAACTGGATTGTTAACCTTATTGGCTCATCACATACATATTCAGAGCCTGTCATCAGCAAGGCAATGACAAAAATATATCACACATTGCTTCCATACCACAACAATCCCACCACCCCCCTTCACACACACAAACACCAACAAGGTAGATCTAAATGTCTTCTATCTTAGGTATTTTTAATGTACTTTTTTTAGTGTCAGATCTAGGTGCTTTCTTTGCATGAGCGTATCCACCCAATAGGCATTTTTATTGCCTCATTTGCTCTATATAAATAACCTGCCCTAAAGCTGGACACATTTAACTCTATCTATGGCAGAAGTATATAGCAAAGGTCTGTCTTTTTATGGCTCAGCGCTCAAACAGCCGAGAAGCAGATAAAACATACTCCATTTGTTCAGTAATTCATTTCAGTCCTTGCCAGATTGATTTCCATGGGTTTGTTTGCTTCTTTCTACACCCTCCTTCATAATAATTCTAGCTAGAATGATTTATTAACTTGATGCCAAATTCTTTGTTACCTTAATAGTTAGATTAACTACAGGAAATTTTTTCCCCAGGTGCTTGGGGTGATGCTTTTCAGTAATGAATGAATGGGGTCAGAACTGTTGGGCACTTTTCTGATTCCCTGTGCTAAATTTTTGCTTTCCTAGAGGCATTCTGAGTAGACATAAATAAGGTGGCAAATAACTGTGACACAGAATAGCCTCAGAATACTTTCTCTCCCAGTGGGCAGGGTAACTAGATTTAAAAGCTGCCTCATTACACCGACTCTGGGGTTTCTTACTATCTAGAACAGTATGAAGTGGCCACAGAGCTGAAATTTCCAAGAAATTAGGATAGCTTAGATGTCTGCTATCTACAAATGGAGAATAACATTGGTAACACTATAATAATATATGCTACTTTCTGAGAATAATAAACTCTCTTGTACAAGATCCAAGTGGTGCCCATGCAATAGTGTTGACTTGGCACTTCAGTGCAAACGTCAGTTGAGCACTGTCACCTAAATCAGGATATTAACATCATCATGCTGGGCACATATTGAGACAAGTCTTTAGGTGACACGCTTCTGTTACACTGTTAATGTGATTTACCCAGATGCCTTTGGCACAATTACTAGACCCTCTAAGTGGTGGTTTTTGTCATGTGTGACAGAGAGTGGAGCAAGAGAAACTTAGGGTCACTGCTTAGTGAAGCATGTAAGCCAAGATCATTAGACCTACCAAGCCTGTTTGTAACATTTAGCATTGTGGCAGATACTGACACTGTCTGAGCTGCGCTCTTCCCAACAGTGACATTGAGAAACCAAGGTAGGCAGTGAGATACCACAGTCAGTGAGATGGCATCAAAAATACATAGAGAAACAAAGTGCTTTTGGGTGTGTGATGGAAATAATGCATTAAGTAAGCCTGAATAGCTCAGATGAGCATCATATGCTTAATCTGAAAAACTGGAGTTCTAAGCCCAAACAAGGGGGTAAACACCAACGAAATAGAAAAGCTTTTAAGCTAAACTTAAAGGACAATGTTAGCACAAGCTCAACAGGGTGTAAATTGTCCATGAATAAATTGAGGCTGGAAATTAGAAAGTTTCCAACTGTCAGAAGTGTGAGGTTCTTCCCATAGGAGTAATGGAGACAAATGAAGGAACTAGTTATAAGATGGAGCTTGTCTGCTAGCAAGGAATTGAATTAGCATCAGTTGAAATGGTGGTATCTGGTGCAAGTGTGTGTTTGTTGGAGCTGGTTTAAGTGTATATCATTCAAATGTTCAGTGACATTTTTCATTTTTTCAACAAAAACTGTCAATACAAACTTTTTCAAAATATATTAAATTTTTTTGAAATATTATTTAGTTTAAGTGGGGAAATAACTTTATTTTTTTCCCTTTTCTACTTTCTCCCCTCTTTTCTCCCCACGCCTCCAAAAAGGGGTGTGGGAGGAGAGAGAGTCAAAAAGGTGGGGGGAAAGTCTTTTTTTTTTTTAAACACACACACCTTTTTTTTACCAATGGTAAAAATGTTTAAAAGTGAGAGTAGATTCCCTCACAACCACCCACAAAAACAAACTTTTTTTAAACACCACCACTTGCTGGAAATTTGTTTTTAAATGTTTTATCAAAACGCCGAAAATTTTTATCAAACTGAATTTTTTCATCAGTGTTTTCCTTTTGTTCCGAATGGAATTCTCTGTTAAAAAACACTTTCAACTAGCTCTAGTGTTCACTAGGAGCTAGAGTGAGACCACAACTTATTTCACTTTAGCCATCAGATGATAATGATTCTGGCTAATATTGACCGGGTATAAGTTTGAACTGGTGATCTAGAAGTAAAGCCTTTCTCTGACCAATCCAGTCCCCCACAAGTCTTAAGTGGCTAATTCCCACCAGCAAAGACTGCTGTGTGGAAGTGTTGTGAATCAGTGCTTCCTCCATCAGTCCTGGAAGCACACTGTGGGAAGCACAAGCCATTTTTAGGGGCTGTGCTGGCTGCTTTCCGTTCCATTCCATCACACTACACACACACAGAGGCACTCACACACACATGCAGGGGGAAGTTGTGATTACTCTGCCCTCCAAAACAACCCAGCATACTTGTCTCCACTGGGGGCTACTGCCCCAGTCTCTGCCAGCTTCTCCAGGTCTAGATCCTGGTATAAATATACTTCTTGGAATAAATGATGTAGAGGACAGATATCTTAGTACCTAAGACGATGAACTCTGATCCGTTCAACTTAATGAAACCCTTGTCCTCTGCTGACAGAACAAACTGTGTTTTTGATACCTTGGATTTAGCCAAGCCTTTGAATATGTAAACACCATCTTAGTTCTCAATGGAAAGAAGTCAGTTTATCTCTGGGAGTGGCGGTTTGCAGAGCTTTGGCTCTGACAATATTTTTTTGTAAATATTTGGTTGCTGTGTGCAGACTCCAAATGGCAGATATTCTTAACAGCCAGGACTGAACTGCTTCCCCTTTACTGTGGTTAAATTGGCTATAAAGCCTCTCACTCCAGGTATTAACAACCAGAGCTTGGATGTATTTGGGATGGAGTGAGGGAATGTTATAAATGAATTAGTATGTTCAGATGACCTGATTTATTTATTTTTTCTAAACTGATTTGGAAAATCAATCCCCACCCTGGCACTGTAAATAGATATAGCTAATAGACATAGCATCATTAACAGACCTAGCATAAGTAGTTAGCTTACTGCATAGTCAGGGTATAATGTTAGTAACTCAGATTTCTTTTGGGTAGGAAAGACATTGTATGTGCAGAAGTTTCCCTTCCCAATGTTTCTAGCCCTTGCCTGGGTGTGCAGTTGGTGTCAGTGTTTTTTGAGCTGTTTAAATCTAACTATATGCCTGCAGTTAATAAGTGGGATCACACTTGATAAACTAGGGAGTTGGTCTCCCTGTGGGCTGGGTGAATAAATGGATGGTAAACCATATATTCCCCATATTTCAGCAGGTCCTTTTTTCCGTGATCTGCATTGTTCTGAGTATATTTGCAGCCACCATAAACCTTCCACTTGTCTGAAATGGCTCTGGATAGGGAAAGAGGAGGATGGGATGAGTTTTCCGAACCTTCAGTTGTGCTATTTGGTTTTGATATCTTGGGAGATATGCTTTCTAAGGATGCAATTTTCAGACGTGACCACTGATTTTGGGTGCCTCATTTTTTGGAGACCCATCTTGAGACCAGTTAGGCCTGATTTTCAGAGGCACAGAGCATCCAAAGGTTCTGCTGATATCACTTGGCATTTTGGGTGCTCTGTACTTTTTCTGAAAATCCAACTCAAAGTGTTTCAGGTTGGGCACCCAAAGACTGAGGCACCCGTAATCAACGGTCACTTCTGAAAAGTTTCTCCAGAGGAGTTTGAGCTGGGGACTGTAGCACCTAGTGCAGTGGCGAGTTTAGAAGCAAGTGTATGATTTGCCCCCATTCTGTAGGTTAGGTGTGAGCACACTAATTGAACCCATTCCATAAAATCTTATCCATCTCAATTAGATTTCCATGTACAGCGCAGCAACAGAATCAGATCCTATGTGTATTTAATTAATTGTTAGTTAGCTTTGTACGAAAAGTGCCCATCCATTGCTCTGGGTGCTTTCACAATAATTAATATAACATACTGGAGCTTTGTGTTCCCCTTTTTCATTCAGTCCTCAACTATTAATGGCATCCCAGACTTGCTCACTCTGGAGAGAACATAGTGTGGATATAAAACACAAACGTGTCTGAAAGATCTGGTGTGGGGTTTTTATTTCATTATGAAAAGAACAAGGCAGATTTCAGGAATCAGAATAAAAATTGTCTGGGAGTTTTTGTTTTATTTTTAAAGAGGTTAAAGTTTGGTAGCTTGGATTCTGCTCCCCCCCCCCGCCCCGGTTATTTCATTCACATTTGTTGTTTATAAAAGCGGTATGATCAAATGAGCCTTCAGTCTATTCTTACCCTCATTTTGTCAGTCTAGTTTGTCTTGTGAGTTCATATTTCTGCCCAGGCCAGAATCTCCTGCGCCACATGAAGAGAGGAAAAATAAATGCCAGAGGGCTGAAAAGGTCTTGGCAGCATTTTAGTCTGTTGATATATTTTTGTTTTCTTATAGCTGTTTTGACTATAGTTTGAGTATTTCCTGTTTGTGAGCTATTTTATCTGATCCATGCACCTGATTGAAGCATTCCAGTTCAGTCAGTGCTCTCACATTAAAAAAAAATGCTTTGAAGAGTTTCCATGTAAAATCAATGTCAATGGTACATTGGCCTTCCTGAACTGGGATCTTCTTATCTGTACTAGAGGGAGTGTATGTATGTTTTGGCATGAGCGTCTTTAAAAGAACATTCCTTAATGAAGCAGCCAGATTTTCTCTCTCTCTCTTTCTCTTCTCTTCCTTCCTTGTTTAGGTAAACACAGTATTTATGACTTAGGAAGCAAAAGTACTACATACTGAAGCCCTTTATATGTCCACAAAGTGTGAGCAGCTTCACATTAATAAGAAAGCTGCCTTGGAGAAGCTGCTTTGAATTCATTCTGCACCTGTCATTATTCCCAATCCCCACTGAACAGAGATTATTTATTAAATTATGAGTGAGTATAGTGAATTCCCAGATTAACAATTCTGGAGCGTCCAATGCTCTGTGTATCTGTAGAGAAGATGTAGCATTTGTAGTAGCAGTGCAAGTTTCTCTACCACTGTGTTGTCAAAGAGGCTTAACGGTGATCTGCAGGGACCACCTTAGAGTTGAGCAGAGGTAGTTCGTTTTCCATGGGCACAGACAATCTTTGGTCTCTACACAGAAACTGCCAACAAGAGGGTCACTGAGTACAAAGTGTGATCCCATATTTATACTGAAAACATAATGTCTGATCGCTATTGGATTATAATGACTTTCAGCCACTTCCATTTGGCTGGATTGAAATTGGTGGCCTGGAGCTGAACATTGATATTATACAAAACAGATAGGCCAGTGAATAAATACCCTGTTACCAATCCCATTAGCTATCCAGGGTTTATTAATATTATTTTATATCCCAAGTAATAATTTATGCATTAAGGAAAAAAGGTGAGTCCCTTTCTCTTTTTCCTAAGCTTGGAGTAGTCCCTGAGTGCCAGAAAGGGAAGAAGAACTCCAGTGCTTAATCATACTTGTATGACATTGGTTATATAACTTAGATTGCGTGTGCTGCAACATTTTATTTTGCAGTCATTAAATGGGTGCTCTATTAAGAATTGCCTGATGTGACAAAAGGTTTTGTCTTTAGGTGTGTACATGTTACACGGAGTAATGAGAAAGGACTTTGATTACTCAGCAAGTTTCTCTAACTGAGATCATCCAGCTCTGCTGTAAGAGCATAAGTGTTAAATTTAAAATGGTCCTTTTAAAAGTTTCTAATGGCCATACTTTGGTGCTATAGCTAAGCCTCTGAGATTTGAAAACAAGGGATTACCATAAGACATAAACAACAAGGAGTCTGGTGGCACCTTAAAGACGGATGCATCCAAAGAAGTGAGGTTTTTACTCACGAAAGCTTATGCCCAAATAAATCTGTTAGTCTTTAAGGTGCCACCAGACTCCTTGTTGTTTTTGTAGATACAGACTAACACGGCTACCCCCTGATACATAAGACATAAGGACATCATGTTATCATCAACATGCCAGAACTCGTTATTATTGGATCGCAGCAGTGTTTAGAAGCCCCAGCTTGGGAGGAGGGGCAGGGGTGGGGGGCATTGTGCTAGGCGCTATTGCAGTCCTGCCCAAACAGCTTATGGTCTTATGCCAAGATATAACAGCGAGGATGAAATGAATAGGCAGGAGAGGGTGAAGAGGAAACTGTGAAACAAGCAAGTGGTGTTCAGTAAGTAGTAGTGATTGCTTCCATCAGTCTCACCACAATCAACTGGTAGGGTTCCATAGTCATCAAGATAGAGGGGAACTTTGAGGAGTGATTTGGAGTGACCTTATCACCTGCCATAAGTGTTCTGTGAAAAATTGTTTATAGCTAAAGAAAGGACAACTTCAGCCTAGCTCACAAGTGTCCTGCACGTGCATCCCACGGAGAAACATAGGCTACGCTTTGACTGGTGATTTGGTAATACATGACTTATTGCCAGGCATACAATGTACATTGCCACCTCCTCCCGCAAAGGCTGGAACTCTCATAAAAACTCTATGCTTTGCAAACTATTTAGGTAGGCCAATGTGCCAGTCTGCAGAGGGAGAAAGAGGCAGAAAACAGTGTGATTTATAATATTGAAAAATAGTATGTGCTTCAGAAGCTGCTGTTAGTGATCATGGGGAAGGGGGGACAATAATTTTGCAAAGCACGGAAAATGTAGAATTACATGTTTTCCTTTAAAAGCGGAGCTATTACAAAACGCTTCCATACACAATCATGTTTGCAGATGTTTTTACTGTTGCCTGTCTCAGGGCAGATTTTGTTCTCAGAGAAAATTTTAAGACTTCAAAATCCTAATTACAGGTGAATCACCTAGGACCTCCGCTAACTTATGCCATATTCCTTCACCATGAAGACCTGCATAGAACTACTTTTGCTCAAAAAATGCACCCAATTAGGGTAACATTCTGTTCCAGAAGAACTCTGACTGGCAAAGGCAACAAAATAATATGTCTGCTGCCAGGCCCTTCGCAGTAACTAAATTTAAGCACTTAAAAGTAAAGTTAAATAATTCAGTGTGGATCCATCCAGTCTGTGGCATATTAATTTCCACTCCAGTTCAATAGCACCCCACCCCACAGGCAATAAGACACTTGTCTGGGTTATTTATGTATCCAAATAGAAGGACAAAATACAAAGTTTCATGTTTTCCTTTATTGTTTGCACAGTACAGGGTTCCCTTGTTGGCACAGGCTTTCTTGGGAGATTTCCAGTATTTTCTGATTTTGGCCGGGTTGGAAACACCACATAAATAGCCTCCCTTGTGGTATCTTTGCTGTACAATGAAACCAGGAAATGTAGAAGTTTGCAAAATAGTTCTTAAAGAAATTAATTGAGCCTCTAGAAAGTCTATTTTATTTTAAATATAAATTCTTGTTTTTGATAAAGGTTTAGCATGATTCTAATTTATTCAAATCAGCTCACCTATTCATAAATTCAATTTACCTTTACATTGGATCATGGGTGCTAGAACAATTGTTATAGTGGGGGTGCTGAGAGCCTTTGAATCAAACTGTGCACGCTGTATATAATGGAAACCACTTCAAGCCAGCTTCAGCACCTATGCATTGGATTAAAAAATCCGCTTCACCTACACTTTCAACCCAGTGGTATCTGAAACACTGCAGTTATTTCCGATTCTGTGTGTTAACTGTAAGGCAGTAATGACTCTTCAATGGCATTCACTGTATTTACAAAAATGGATATAATAATAATTAATAATATAGGGAGGAGGTGTGGGGTAAGGGTGCTAAGAAAACAGTCCCTTTTATTTTGAAATTCAATAATATAATATAATATATGGAAATATACCTATCTCCTAGAACTGGAAGGGACCCTGAAAGGTCATTGAGTCCAGTCCCCTGTCTTCACTAGCAGGGCCAAATACTGATTTTGCCCCAGCTCCCTAAGTGGTCTCCTCAAGGATTGAACTCATAACCCTGGGTTTAGTAAGCTAATGCTCAAACCACTGAGCTATCCCTCCCTACAATAACCTGGAGCCGTTGGCAACCATAGGTCACATTGGCAAAACCAAATGCTACCCAATGCATGAAGTAAACTGGCAATAAAAGAGAGAGAGATTTTATTTTCATAACTTCCAGTTATAGTTAATGTAAGCCCTGATCCTGCAACACTTACACATATACTCAACTTTACTGCTAAAAGTAGTCACGTTGATTTCACTGGGGTTACTCGCCATGGTAAAGTAGGGTTTAGGGATAAGCATTTACAGGATAGGGGCCTTATCTGTTACTTGTAAGTATGATCGCTACAAAATAGCCAGACAGAAATGTAATTTTCAAGTTGACTGGTACCTTTAAGGAAATATTTAAGTAAATGATCAGATTAGGTTAAAATTAAAAATGACCCCTGATCCAAAACTGTCTGAATTTTTGGGAGTTTGGATTGGAATCGGACCCAAACTTTATAGTATAGGCACAGAGAACCCTATCCAAACTGCTCTAGTGTTACCATTTATATTTTTATGTGCTGGGTGCAGGGCTGGCTCCAGGTTTTTTGCAGCCCCAAGCAAAAAAAAAGAAAAAAAAGGCGGATTGCTGCGGCCGAAGCAAAGTGCCGCCGCAGAGGGCCGGAATGCCGCCCCTTGAAAGGTGCCGCTCCAAGCACATGCTTGGAATGCTGGTGCCTAGAGCTGGCCCTGGCTGGGTGAAACCTTGCTATAGGTTGAGTTGAAACCTTGTCAAACTGATGTGTGAACAAGCCCTTCATTTAAGATAGTTGTAAGTGAGGGTAAAGGGGCTGCACCTAAAACAAAGCCTAATAGAGTCTGCCCCGAAACTAGCACCATGTGGGTAGGTGGTTCCACTGGGTATCATGATCCAGGTGTGTATGTGTGGGAAGGGAGAACACACAGAAACTGAGAGACACAGGAAAAAAGCAAGAAAGCCAAGCAGTAGCCAGTGATCACACACTGATCCTGCGAAAAGCTAGAGAGAGCTTTTGGGTTTGGGCATTGACTAAAGAGGCTTGGGGCTACAAGCTAAGGAATTGCTTCTTTTGTTTTTGGTTCCTCCTCCATTCGGAGGAGCAGGACTTTGTATGTTCTTTGTGAATAAACAAGATTGCATCAAAGGGAGAATCAGACTCCATCAATTTCTGCTTCCAACTGGAACATCCTCAGGCCCTGAAATTTGACTAGCCACTTGGGTCAAAAAGGGGCAACAATGTTTACTTATTTATTACATTGATTACCTCCGATTCATCAAGCGAGGATGTGTTGATGTCAGATTATTTGTATTTACCTTGCCGTGACAGAGCAATGGTTTATATCATTTAAAGTAGTACATTCACTAGCAGTGAATCCCCACTCCAGTGGTGAAACTCCGTTGGATTCACTGTATCACTTCCAAGGTGGTGTTGCTTCCAGAAGTAATGATCTCCATGATGAGGAGTAGACATGAAGCAGAGTAGGTACCCTAGTAAATGTCTGTCCTCATTATTGAGCAGGCAGCAAGCCCTTGCTGTACTCAAAATGTCACTCCAAACACAGGAGTAAAATACTACTTTCACAGTTAATTTTTATGAGGACATGTACACTGTTTCTTTAAACCTATAACAGGAAGTCAAATAGTAGGGGGCTTGGGAAATATTCTAGGCAGAACCTCTGCAGTGAAATAGGGAGAAAGAAGCTTTAGGGATAATGCTGTGTACCTTATTCTAATATGGCGTCTTGTTCTGTGTTAGAAGAAATGTCCTCTTTAAATGGTATTTTTATATTTTTACCAATGTGGCATGACAATCTTGACTTCCACTTTTTTATATTAAATACTTTGTTCACTAAAAATAAAATAAAATAAAAATAAAATAAAAATTGGTATTGTACAAATGCCCTGTAATTTCTCTGACACTCTGGTTATCCATGCACTTGTATGGAAAAAAGAATTATTAGTCATGTGAAAGTACTGTTGTCTGGAAGCTAGGAATACTGTCCCAAATAATCTGCCTCTGGCTCAAATTCAAAAGACAATACTTGCACACTTTGTTGTGTAGTCACATTTTTAACTCCAGAACTCGGTTTTCGCTGACCAAGTTGAGATACTTAAACTGACTTTCAGTGAAGATAAGAGGACAGAAATACAGCCCTTTTAGCAGATCTTTTCTCTGCTGATTGGAAAAAGGTCAAGGCAAAGGTCTTTAGCATAAATTCCAGGAAATGGTTAGGAAGTTTAAGTGCACAATTGTTTAAGGGTACATTAATAATCACAGAATGGTACACATGCCAGGCCTAGGACTGATGAAGCCGAATAAACCTAGAAATACTGTGGGATTGAGTGGCTGTTATTAATGTAGTAAGCTATGTAGCTATCTATGCTCTGCTAGTTGAGTCCTCATATATGGATTCAATAAATTGTGCAACATAGAACATGCACCAAAATGTCTGTTATCTTCATGGTTTCTCATGAAATGGCCATTGGTGGTTTTATGGATTCTAATAACTGTTCCTGAATTTTGGCCAGAGACTATTTAGGACCAAACTCATAAAAGTTCATAAATATTTCAGCTGAGTAGGCACTAGAATATTTGGCAGGTGGGGATGGGGGCATTTGTGCTTGGACAGGATCTCCATGAGATATTAAATTGGAGGTGTTCTGTGGTTATTTTATTACAGCCAGTGGCCAGTACGTGTTTTGCTCAGTGTAAAAAAAATATTCCATAGTATATATCATCTTTATTCTGAAACTGAAACACATATTTATGCAGTATTTAGTCTCCTAGTCCAATTGTCTATCAGGCATTTTTCATTGCTTTTCAATGAAGAAAGGTTTAACATTTTCCCTAGGTATTATATTTTCCATGGTCCCTCATTTCAGTCTTGCTCCAGCCAATGGCAGCCGAATGAGTCCAAGCAAAGCTTCCTCATTGCAATGGCAGCTAGGCTGTTTGCAGACTGAGATACAGTAGGTTAACAGCGATGAGACAGTCTTTCATCCTTCCCTCCATGTGGCTTTCCCCACTTGTATGTTTGTCTCTGTGTATGTTGGCAATCTCCTGGAATAGTGACTCTCCTGACTGGTATGTAAAACCTTAAAGAAAGTCATTGTTTCTTCTGTAATTCTGAATCCCAACTGGGGGTGCTGGAAATTAAACTTGCAGTTTCTAAAACTGTGGTAAGATCTAGGAGCCTAGCAACTGAGACTTTTCAAATGGGTTTACCAGATTTGTATGTTATTTAATAGCTTGTGTCTTGAAAGCCATTAAATTTACATCATACTTTATCAAATTACAAACAGTAATGGTCCAAAGTTACTGTTTTGCAAGAGGCCACAGACTTCGTTTTGGATACAATTTATCTGTACATTCTTTTGCTAGTTTTGATTAAAAATCCTATTCAGAATACTACACTCAGTCTGGTGATTTAGCGCTACAACTTTTCTTCTTCTTCAAAAGAGTTATCTCAGCAGCTGAGTAATGCTTTCTTTGTAGGAAGTTCTTTTGCATTATTTTGTTCATTGTACCCCATCTCTTTTTCTGCAGTTCTTGGAAACTTATTGAAGCAGCAATATGATATTAGACCCTTTAACAATGTCACCAAGAACATTGTATTTCTAGTAGTGCTGTCCGATGTGCAAAAGCATGACCGTGAAAATGATTCATGCTGCCTATTAAAGGCTAATTTAAATACTAGAATAGTGTTTTACCATTCAGTTGCTATAAATTATTGCATCTACTGTAGTTTGGGTCTAAATCTAACCAGTGTTTCCAATGTCCCAACAAAATCCATCCCCAAATAATTTATATATATATAGAGAGAGAGAGAGAGAGAGAGAGAGAATGTCATAATAGACAGATACTTTTTTTATTTTACCTATATGAGTAATAATCTTTCATACATTTTAATACAATCCTAATGAAATCTAAAAAATAATTTCATAGTTCATCTGCTGTTTTACTGCAGAGACTGTGGAGTAGTATATTAAAAATGTATTTCTTTCTCTTGCTGTTACTCCTTTTATCTTCTCAATCAAGTAAATCAAACTTAGACGTCTAATTTATTAGCATAAACTCTCACCCAGACATAATCTGCTTGATGAGCAGACTTCTCTCTCTCTGTGTTATGGGGACATAAATTACACTATCACTGGGGGGGGGGGGGGGGGAAGCAAATCCTTTACTTAAGGCTTTTGACAAAATGTTATAATAGTTTATGATTGTTCAAAAAATATAATGTTTCATTTGGAAAACATAGGTATAAAATGATTAGTTTATTAGTTATAATCACCATTATTCATAGTACCCTGCTTAAACATTTTGTGATACAAAACAATTGATTTACCTGGTGTACTTTTGATTTGTATGACACAAAAACCTGTTGCTTAGAGGGTTTTTTTAGTTAAAATGCATATATATTTATAATATATGCATATATATATATATATATAATCATATGCACTAATCATATGAATATTGCACCTTTTAAATTGATTAGAACCATTTAAGAAATGTTCTTTACTTTCGGCCCAATCCTGCACTGTGGAAGACAAGGGGATTTTTGCCATTGACTTAAATGGAAATGGCAGTAGGCCCTTATTTGTTTGTGCATGGGAATAAATTTTTCATCATTTGTATTTACTCTGAATTGGCTAGACTAGTTTAGGGCCCTATCCTGCTAGCTGCTGAGCACCTCCTGTAAAGTTTGGAGACCTCTCCACTCCAACTCCAATGACAGCGGAGGATACTCAGCACCTTAAGAACAAGGCCTCAAGATATTTTGGTTGATTAACAAGAATGTCACTGAGTATCATTTCTGATAGGGATTGTTGAATTGGCCTTTTCACGGAATTTTCAACATCTCACTTGTAATCCTCAGCAACCTTATCTAAGTACCTGTCAACAGAGAAACTTCATTCCCATGCCCTCCATCCCACTGGATGTCTCCTTTTCTGCAGTTTGACCACAATATCCTAGTTGGTAAGAACTGATGTGGGGTGGTTCGTTTTTTTTGTACCTTGTGGTCTCCACACTGGAATGAATATTACCATACAACAAGAATAATGTTGAAATGTACATTTTATTGGTGCAGAAATCCATCCTGTCTTTATCTTATGTCATTTCTCTACTATGCCTGGCATTATTTAACCAATCACATGATACAGTTTTTAACCAGTACTTTAAAACCTCAAGGACCCTATTTTCAAGAACTCAGCAGCAACAGTCAAGACTAGATTTCCAAAAGTGCTCAGATGAGCTATGTCCTGATCTCTTGAAAATGTGGCTACACCTTTTACAATGGGAACTGGTCGGTTCTGAGCACTTCTGAAAGATCTCACCTTTATTAAAGTGCCTAAATGGGAGCAGAGCTCTCTTGAAAATCTGGCCCAGACTGTGAGTGCTGACTACTTGAACATTTGGTTCTTGAGGTCTTTTGAAACATCTGGCCCCACCAGGCCATTTTCTCATCTGTTTGTTACATTAATTTGTAGGCTTAGAAGAATTTGATTTTTATCAGTAAGTGCTGGTAAATGTCAATTTCACTGTAGAAACAAACAGATTAAAATATTTTCATCTGTAATAAACAAAATTTACAGATAGGCAAAGGAAAAAAAATGCTATTTGAAAACTTATTAGAGTTTGATTTAAGGATATTGACTCTGTATATTTTGACATGGGATGCTGACAATTTGTGTTTTAACCGTTATAAAGCTTTAATTTTTGAATCTCAACATCTATTGTCATTAAACAATTGTCTGATTCCCTCCAATGACTAACTCCCCTCTATAATTTCCTGCAACTGTGAAAATTTAAATCGATTAAAAACCAAAACCCCACAATACTTAAAACCCATAATTTTGCACAACTGTGAAAATTTAAAGCAATAAAAATAAAAAATGCTGAAAAATAAACCTATATTATTTGTCAAAATTATTACAAAATGAAATTTGAATTTTGCCAAGCCTAATTATTTGTAACATATAAAATGGGAATATCACCAATGACTTTGTCAGCAGCAGCATTGGGCCCACGCTATTTGAACAGTTATGTTTTTCAGTGTTTCTGTTGTCTTTTCTGTACCTTTTGAAAAGCCACTCTGCCATAATCAGGATAACTGCCGTCTAGTGCTTCCTACTGATATGGTAACCTTCACCTGCCTGCAGAATGTAACAGATACCAGTGTAAGCCTTTCTTATTCTTGGTGTCAGTGTAAAGCACTCTTCATGAGCTGTCAAACTGAGATTACTCTGCGATGAGAAACTCAAGTGAAAAACATGCTGTCTGCTGTCAATACCTCCAATGGAAGTTTCTGTTCCTCTCTCCCATATATGGAAGAGATTCATACTATATCTCAGATGGTTGTCAGATTGTCAATGACCGTGATAAGGTTTTCAGTTATCCCAGCTGGGGAGGCTTAAAAGTGAGTAGGAATTGCAGTGGGAAGCAGCTGCTCATATTTCTGTGATAAGCAGCCCCATAGGAAGATTTTTGCTCAATTTCTGTGCCTTGCATTATTTAACTTACCACCTGATGTTCCTGTCATGCAGTAAATCCAAAAAATTACTATTTGCTGAGGTTTTCACTGTTCCAATTTATGCAGAGACAAAAGACAGTTTCCCACGTCTCTTAAGCATTTAAGATTACATGAGGGAACCTTATTGTGATATTTTTGATGGTTTCTCTTCCATTCAGTGGAGTTCCAGCTGAACTTTTAACTTTTACTTAAGACTTTGTTGCTACAATCTGGTTAGGATCAAAGGTATATCAGCAAAATATCTGCACAGACAAGTCCCTGCAGGTTGATAATAATCAGGTACACATGAAACAATATCAATGACAAAATCAGTGTAACAAAAAATAATTGGCCTAATGGTCACAGGTGGTATTAATTGATTATTAGCATGATATATTTACATTGCAATTATAAAAATAACAAGTTAAAAGACAAGGAACTTTCTTGCAAAGAGAGGCCAACGTAGATAAAAACAATTCAGACAAATATCATTTGCAGAATCACTGTGCAGGTGCAGCTAACGAATTTATAGTGTTCACTATCCGTATCATTTTACAGTATTACTGCAATTCTACATACCCTAAATTAAAAAGAGAGAAAATACAGTTCTGTGTAGTTTAGAAAATCAGATTTTAAGTTATGATTTGATCAGTTACATATTTTTCAGGAATAATTAAAATTAACCAATCCAGAATTTCCGTTTGTGAGGCAATGTAAAATAAATGAGGATTCCCATGTCAATAAATGACAGAGTCCCAGTGATTGTTCTGAGTCAAACTGTGATACGTTTACTCCTGCTGAATAGTGACTTACTCCACAAGTAGCCTCATTAATATTCCTGGTGTGAGGTGTTATTCCCAGTGGCTCAGAGTATCACAATCTGACTCTTTGCACCTCAGTTTCCCATCTGTAAAATGGGGATGGTAATGCCTTTCTAACTAACGAGGGTGGGGTTGAAGATCAATTACTCTGAAAGTTCCCTTCCAAACTAAGACCTGTTCTGTGACTCCCCAAGAATCCTGCCCCTAAACATAAGCATGTGAAATGTTGCAGTTGAAACCATAATTAATCATAAAGTTTCAAAAATCAAGTGATAGTATATGATAGTATACACATTTTAAAATATCCTCAGTTTAATGAGATGGATGAACCTGTCTTGCTGACAATTGGTCTTCTGTACAAGGCTATATTGGAGATATACATAGTCTAAAGTTCCTTGTAAATGATGTATGATTGCAATGCCTCATTTTATCACCACCACCAGAATCAAAAAGAAACCTGACTTGCAGAGAAATGAGGACATCTGCAACTCATATTGGATTCTTCTTCTTCAGAGACAACTCAAATCTATTGAGTTCTTGGCTAGCAAAAGTCAGTTGCAGACTCTAGGCAAAGGAAAGTTCACCTCTTTGTCTTGCAATGATCCAGTAAGTGCTACATAGTCAACAGATCTTGGAGAAAGGAGTTAGTGATCCACCACTTTTCCCTCCTGTGAGTCATCAGGGAAATATGTCCTGCAACTGGGTCTGAAGTTCCCCCTAGACTTGTGAGTTCCTGATGACTCCCAATCACTTCCTTAGTCTTATGAAATTATAGAAATATCCAGTAACATGCCTGAAGGCTGTCCATGTTGACATTGCTGTTGCCAATAGAGCTGGTTGAAAAATACCAAGTGTTTTTCATAGGACATTTTTTTTGTGGGGGAAGTGTATTCATTGACATTAAAATTGTCCCAACAAAAAAAATTAATGAAAACCAGAAAACTTTTCAGTTTTCAAAAATTATTTTGGATTTTAAAAAAATGAGCTTTCGATTAAAAAAATCAGTTATCAACAATCAGATATTTACATTGAAGAGTGTTCAGATTTCAGTTTCCAGTTTTTCAACGAACAAACTTGAAAATTAATTTTTTTTGGTGTACATTTTCATTTGTGATAAAAGGCATTTTTTTGTGTTCAGATTACTTTTTGACTTCCCCTCACCCTCAGTTCTAGTAATCAAGTCTTGCTGATTTTTTTTCCAAGGTTTCAGTTTTCTTCAAAAAAGAACTCCCTCAGCTTCATCTTTCAATAACAGATGTTTGGTTGGAGCAAGGATGGACTGAGGAGGTGTAGAGAACTATTAGCTATGGTTTATTACTACAGTCTCAAGAGTTCCTTTCTGCACCGTGCTCCAGCAGGAAACCCCAGTGAAGAATCCAGCCACCTAGACTGTGAACTGTGTTGCAGAATTTGGCCCCAAATGTTTATTGCAAGTGCATATGTTACAATACTTAAGCTAATATTAACATCAGAATAGGATGTTGTCATAAATATAAAGGGAAGGGTAATAACCTTTATGTATGCAGTAATATAAAATCCCTCTTGGCCAGAGGTACAGAATCACTTACCTGTAAGGGGTTAATCAGTTCAATTAACTTAGTTAGCACCTGACCAGAAGGACCAATGGAGAAAGAAGATACTTTCAAATCTGGGGAGAGGGGGAGAAGGTTTTGTTTGTGGTCTCTTTGTGTGTGCCCTCTCGGACAGAGAGGGGGACCAGGGCAGGAAAAAACATCTCCTAAAAAGATCCTGAAATGATACATCTAAAATTACAGAAATTGTAAGTAATAGCAAGGAAATGCGTTAGATTATCTTTTGTTTTAGCTTTTGAATTTTCCCTATACTCAGAGGTAATTTTATTTCTGTTTTGTAACTGGAAGCAGAATCAGAGGGGAATCCTTTGGGTTTAAAATCTTTTTATTTACCCTGTAAAGTTATCTTCCATCCTGATTTTGCAGGTGTGATTCTTTTACTTTTTTTTAAATAAAATTCTTCTTTTAAAGAACCTGATTGATTTTAATTGTCCTAAAAAGGAGGGACTTGGTCTGTGCTCACTCTGTTGGTATATTATTCTCAAGCCCCCACAGGAAAGGGGCTAAAAGGGCTTGGGGGGTATTTTGGGGGGGATAGGGCCCCTCCCTGAATGTTTGTTTAAATCACTTGATGGTGGCAGCAATACTGTCCAAGGACAAGGAAAGGAATTTGTGCTTTGGGGAAATGTTTAACCTAAGCTGGTGGAATATAAGCTTAGGGGGTCTTTCATGCGGGTCCCCACATCTGTACGCCAGAGTTCAGAGTGGGGAGGGAACCCTGACAGATGTGTTTGAAAAATAGGCAAAAGACATGCTCTCCATTAATGCTGCATACCAATCTTTAGCAGGCTGTCTGCTGTGTTCCTAATGCCAGTGTGTACCCTAAGGAAGGTACTCTCGGTAGACTGATTCTTTGAGAAATGTTGTGACAATAACCTGATTGCTCTGTGTCACTCTTTAAAATAATCTTTGCTTTTGTTATGCAAGAGATTCCTGACTTGAACATAGTTCTTCACATTGTTTAAATTTAATCCACTGTTGCTTGTTGGAGAAATAGAGAAAAGAAGGTGAAGATTGGTTATCCCCTATATTTTAGTAACAGCCTTTCTCTCTGCATATAACAATTCTGTCTTCTTGGTTGCAAAACTGTACACTCAATGTATTAAAGATTGCTGCTGAGTGTTTGCAGTCATGTGGCGTCTGCTATAGTTGTTGTTAGTCTCTTCCTGGGCTTGTTGAATTGGTGACTATACCTGCTGAATCTTTGCCTGGGCTTGTCATATCCCTTGTCCTTTTTGTCTGGGCTTTTTGCAAGTGCTGTTGTGTGTTTGGATTGGTGTCTTTAATTTCTTGCTGTATATAAAGTATAAAAGGTAAAACAAATGTCAGTGGCCCCAGGAAGAATTCAAGCCATGAACTAGGACATACTTTACGATTGCTTTTTAAAACTAAAGATTTATTCTAGTACATTAACATCCAAACTGGTTAGCAAAGGTAAGAACCGGAACTGCAGAAATTGAGAAAATTTCCAAATTATGGAGAATAACAGTGTTGAAAGGATAAAATGAGAACAGTTTTATTATTCTGTCCAGGGAAACAATATAGAAAATGAGAAGTATCTTGTATCTCTATCTACAACAGCAGTCCATAACATTAAATTATTGACATCCCAGAAAGAATGGTAATGCAGAGCTAACGGTGTAATAAGTTATTAATGTATTAGCATTCTCTCCCTCATTCTCAATGTTTGTGGTTATAGTTCTCGATACTCTACCTTAGGGCTCACATCTCATCAGGGTACTATGTCTCTTGATTAATAATTGTGTTGCCCTGTAACATAGTCTGGGGCCTTTCAATGTGGGTTTTTGTACTCTGTTGTGGTTGTTAAAATGAGCTTAAGGCATCTGGCTATTTAGTAATACCATAGTTCTTACAGTGTTCAGTGAAATGATTCCCAGCAAATATTCATTTTTGTGAGTGGTTATATTTTTGTAACCATTCTCTAGCTTGTTTTGGAGCTGTTCAAGGTCAGAGACAATAAGAAGGGAAAGTGGAGAAGAAAAAAAGTAAAGGTGGAGAAATACGAATAGAAAACTGGATACTTCTGTGAAATAGAGATCAGACACACTTTGCATTTTAGGGCTATATTTCCCACTCAGAATTCTGAAACTGACACAAAGCACTCAGCATTGCTCTGGTGGTTTATGATACCATCCAAAATCCTCGATGGAATACAGTCCATTATTCACAGTTACCTTTCATTCTCCATGTATGTCACCTTTCTCCAGTCTCAAGCTATTTCATGTACATTTTATTGCTTGAATTAATTGGCAACATATATCAGCACTACAACACTCCCTGTCCTAGCCAGCCTAAGAAGTTTGGGATCAAAATTCTGAGCCCTGTGAGTCAGCAAATAGCCCAATCTGAAAATTCACTTTTTAACTTAATTTCTATTTCTACGTGAGCATAAAACAGACATAAGTTTGTTACAGTACAGAGATACAAGCTACAATTCAGGCACAACCTAGTGGTGTCAAATGAATCAAATAGTCTGCTGCTTTCTGTGTTCTTCAGAGTATCATCATTAGGTGATAATAGTAGGGATAAGATCAACAAAATGTATGCTTTTATTAGTGCATCCCAACAAAAGATCTGCTCTAGGAATTATTTTGGGGAAGTTCTGTGGCCTGTGTGATACAAGAGGTCAGACTAGATGATCACAGTGGTCCCTTCTGGCCTTGGAATCTATGAACAAGGACCAAAGGTCTGTTGGTATCTAATATCAGTACCTGTTAGTGTAATGCCAACAGACCCTGGTCATCAGTGGGTGGGATTGAGCCTGGGAACTCTGAAGCTTAGTCTATGAGCCTCTATCTACTGCATGAGCTAAAAGCCACATGGCTCTCAGCCAAAGCTGTAGCAAACTCACCAATCTTTAGGTGCCAGTAGAGGGGGACAGAGCACCATACCAAGCAGGCATGGGTTACATTAGAACACAGAACTTCAGTTTAGTGGGAATCTCGCAAAGCATGGTATTATTATTACCACTCAAAATAATAGGTATTGTTATTATGATGGGCTAATATTATAGTAATGTTGTATGAGCAATTCAGTATATATTGTGAGTTTTATTTCTGTATTGTACATTTTAACTACGTTCCATAGCAAGAGGCTGGAAGATCAGAAGGAGATATAGTTCAACAGTTTATTATGGTGCAGCAGTAGCTGTGGCATAGTAAAAATTGTATTAGAGGTCAGTTTTAACAGGCACTTTAAACTTTTATTTTGTAAAAATCTCATTGAAATGGCAAAAATCAAAACATAGAACTCTGAGCATGATTTTCATGGTGGTTTGATGAAAAATAAATTGATACAAGAATAGTAACAAGAGTTCAAATACCATCTATTTTCATGTTTTTTTCACTGGATTGTCTCTTTTCTTTGTACCTCTTTGCAAGAAATGTAAAATGTTGAGATCTGTCCTTTGGCCAGACAGTTACTCTTCATGTGCTGATTCCTAGAATATCAGTTATTCTAATATTTATTATATGTATTACCGTAGTGCCTAGCATCCCTACTCATGGACCCAGGCTGCCATTGTGCTATGTGCTGTACAAACACAGAACAAAAAGATAGCCCCGCCCATAAAGAGTTTGCAATCAAGCATAAGACAAGAGACAACAGGCAGGCAAGTACAAAGAAACAATGAGATAATATTGGTTAGTACACCACCAGCCTCACCATTGTCAAGTTTTTGTTGGCACCACAGCAAATGAAAGTTTTTAAGGAAGAATTTGAGTCAGAATTGACATCAGCATTTTTTGTCTATATAGAACATTTTAGAACTTTATATCCGTAACAGAAAATATGTGGCCTCAACAGTGTTAGGGCAGAATAACTTCCCAAATACATGCATGAACTATTGTTGTAGCTGTGTTGGTCCTAGGATTTTAGAGAGACAAGGTGGGTGAGGTAATGTCTTTTATTAGACCAACTTCTGTTGGGGAAAGACACACCAACAGAAGTTGGTCTGATAAAAGATATTACCTCACCCTCTATGTCTTCCCAAAGACATGGGACTGTCAGATGTGCTGATCCATTGGCATAATTGATATTAAAGCATATGAGCTCACTCTTAAGGTTTTGCATTAGACTGCAAGTTTGATGAAGTTGAGGTATAGTATTCCTTTTTGGTATCTGTTGGAGATGGAGGTGAAAGCCATATGAAGGGCTGGAGTGTGTTATTAATAGTGTTGTAAGAAATGTGAAGGTGGAATGGAATGCACAATTATTTCCCTTACGTTCCTATTTCATTCTCTTAACACAGCATAGACATAGGAAAATAGTCCCTGCCCTGGAAGAGCTCACAGCCTAAAAGAAAAAAGAGGATGAATGTGCAAACTTGACACCATCAAATTAGGCTTGAATAAAGACTGGGAGTGGCTGGGTCACTACAAAAAGTAATTTCCCCTCTGTTGATACTCACACCTTCTTGTCAACTGTTGGGAATGGGCCACATCCACCCTGATTGAATTGGCCTCGTTAGCATTACAAAAAGTAATATTCCCTATGTTGATATTCACCCTTTCTTGCCAACTGTTGGGAATGGGCCACATCCACCCTGATTGAATTTGCCTCATTAGCACTGGACCCCCCCCCACTTGGTAAGGCAACTCCCATCTTTTCATGTGCTGTATATTTATACCTACCTACTGTATTTTTCACTCCATGCATCTGATGAAGTGGGTTATAGTCCACAAAAGCTTATGTCCAAATAAATGTGTTAGTCTCTAAGGTGCCACAAGGACTCCTCATTGTTTTATCTAAGCTAAGTGATCAGGGTGGTACATACCATATTAGTCCCACTTTCTGGGTGGCAGCCCCCCTGCCACCATTTGAAGAATGGCAGCACTGCCTGGTGTGCATGTCCAGAGCTTAGGGGGGAATTCTATGCCCCTGTTGTAGTATGGCCCCCTCACTGATCCCTTAAAGGCAAAATCTAGCCAATAAAGTGTAAGACTTACTTCCTGTATCACGCTAACAATGGAACTGCTTGAGCACATGAAATGAATGCCTGAAAAACAAGTCATTAACAGATCGTAACATTTATAATAAGATTACTTATGGTTATTGCATACCAGAACCAGTATTGCTTCAGCCATCCTGGCTTCTATTGTTTTTCAAATTGAACACACTCTTTTACTGTGTATGTAAGAAAATATCTGGTCTGGTCAACAGTTCGGTTTACCTTTCACTGAAAAAATAGCTAAAGCAAGGTGCCAGGCACTCCTGTGACATGCTGAGTGCCTTCAATGCCTGTTGGAGCCAGGGGGAGTCAATGGCATTCTGTACCTTCCAGGATGGTGTCCCAAGTCACTGAAACAAATGCAAAGGGTAACATTCAGGGTCAGCGTGTGAGTTTGCGATGCTCTGCCTTTAGCACGTTTAGGTCTATAAACCCAGGAATGGATTGCAATCCTCTCAAGAGAGGTTTTTTTCATCTGTGACAGAGACTGTAGTATGTCTAATATTCTGCAGCTGAATATTTAATGATGATCTTCATTTAATAATTAATCCAAGTATAATTGAAGACAAGTTACTTGCAAGTTAAAAAATATTCATCACCATTGACTTAACTGTTTCACAGCACCTCGTGTGAGGGACCCAAAAAGAAAGGAACAGTTTGTTATCAAATTCTGCCCTTGGTTACATGTGCACATTCCCAATGACTCCTGTGGAAAGTGAATTTGAGGGTAGAATTCTGGCCCTTAGACCAAGCTCTTCAAGGCAGGGACACTGGAGAAAGGCAAAGCGCCATGCATGTTTATGGCATGGTAAAAACAAAAATATTGGTGGAACGTGAGGTGGCACTGAATGTTATCCCGATGTTAGTACAAAAACTAAAAAGAGGGCCTGTTCAGTCACTGGATCATGGGTACTCAAGAGCTGCCATACTGGGTGAGACCATGGTGCATCTTTCCAGTATCCAGTCTCCAACAGTGGCCTGTCCCAGAGTTTCAAGGGGAATGTAAAGAATAGGTCAATTTGGAGTGATGAGCTTCTGTCTTCTACACCCGGCTTCTGATAGTCAGGTTTAAGGTTGTCCCAAGCATGGGGTTGTTTCCCTGACCATCTTGGCTAATAGCCATCGATGGACCTATCCTCTATGAACTCATCCAGTCTTTTTTTTAACTCAATTCTACTTTTGGCCAATATAACACAGGTTAATTGTGTGTTCTGTGATAAAGTACTTCCTCTTGTTTGTATTAAACCTGCTGCCCGGTGACCCCTAGTTTTTGCATTATGTGAAAGGGAAAATAACACTTTTCTATTCATTTTTACACACCATTCATGATTTTATAGACCTCTATCATGTCCGTCCTTAGTTGTCTCTTTTGTAAACTCTACAGCACTAATCTTTTTAGTCTCTCCTGGTATGATAGCCGTTCTATACCCTTGATCATCTTTGTGGCCCCTCTCTGAATTTTTTCCATTTCCATTAGATCCTTTTTTTAAAAGAAGGGGTGACCAGAACTGGACACAATATTGAAGGTGTGGGTGCACCTGGCATTTATATAGTGGGCATTATGATATTTTCTGTCTTATTTTCTGTTGCTTTCCTAATAGTCCTTAACATGCTGTTTGCCTTTTTGACCACTGCTGTGCATTGAGAGGAAGTTTTCAGAGAACTATCCGTGGTGACTCCAAGATCTCTTTCTTTAGTGGTAACAGCTAATTTAGAACCCATCATTGTATATGTACAGTTTGGTTTATTTTTTTCTATTTGAATTTCTTTGCACTTCTTTCATCTGCTATTTTGTTGCCCAGTCAGCCAAGTTTGTGAGATCCCTCTCTAACTCCTCACAGTCGGCCTTTGGCTTAACTATCTTGAATAATTTTGTATCATTTGCAAACTTTGCCACTTCACTGTTCACCTCCTTTTCCAGATCGTTAATGAATATGAACAGCACAGGTCCCGGTACAGCTCCTTGGGGGACCCTGCTATTCACTTCTCCATTGTGAAAACTGACCACTTATTCATACTCTTTGTTTTCTATCTTTTTAACTAGTTACAGATCCCTGAGAGGGCCTTCCCTCTTATCCCACATCTACTTAATTTCCTTAAGAGCCTTTGGTGAGGGATCTTGTCAAAGGCTTTCTGAAAATCCAACAATACTGTATCGACTGGATCATCCTTATCCACATGCTGGTTGATTCCCTCAAATAATTCTAACAGATCGGTGAGGCATCACTTCCCTTTATGAAAGCTGTGTTGACTCTTCCCCAACAAACTGTGTCTATCTACGTGTCTGATAATTTTGTTCTTTACTATAGTTTCTATCAATTTGACCCTGATTGTGGATGCTGATGACCTCTCTTGAAAATACTGGCCTTGATGTTAACAGTGGAGTTATGGGGGCTTCATGTGGTCAGCAAAGGCTACCTGCTGTTGTGGACTAGGACAGAAGTGGTCAGACTTAGTGGTTGCTCACAGGTAGCCAGCCATCCACCTAATCATTCAAACAATTTCATGTGCCTCCTTCTGGCTTAAATAATGAGTCTTAGCCAATCAGAGAGGCCGGATGGTCTTCTCCAATCAGGAGCTTCATGGGTGGTTCCTTTGGAGCGCTAAGGTCCACTCTAAGCCACTCTCCCTGCTGATTCCAGTGAGCTATTGGGTGATGGCTTTGGTCTGCAGACTGCCTGGGGACTCCTGCAGAGCCAGTTTTGAGACCTGTGATTCCTTACCCTAATGGAGACACTGTTAGGATAATGGCCCTGCATTGTAAAATATTCTGAGATTGTGGAGGATTGTATTTTATCTGTGAAGTGCCATGCAAACCTCTGGTGCTGCACAACTGGATTGTATAATAATATATGGTGATATACCTATCTCATAGAACTGGAAGGGACCTTAAAAAGTCATTGAGTCCAGCCTCCTGCCTTCACTAGGTGGACCAAGTACTGATTTTGCCCCAGATCCCTAAATGGCCCCCTCAAGGACTGAACTCACAACCCTGGGTTTAGCAGGCCAATGCTCAAACCACTGAGCTATCCCTCCCCCCCGTTGTGCTACAATTTGACTCAGTTGTATAAGACAAATGAATGATATCAATTGATACGTGTTTTTAAAGAAAGACTACAGTTGATCGTCAGTCAGTGCCAGTTATTAGGTAACTTAACAAAACTTTAAAAGAATCAAAGCATCTGATTTCCTCCATATCTACTGAAAAAAGAACAGGAGTACTTGTGGCACCTTGGAGACTAACAAATTAATTTGTTAGTCTCTAAGGTGCCACAAGTACTCCTGTTCTTTTTGCGGATACAGACTAACACGGCTGCTACTCTGAAACCTGTCATATCTACTGAGTTAGTCGAATATCAGTGCTGGCCAGTCTTAAAACACAATGAGAATAAATACTTCAGGAATAAATTAAAGATCAGTGGGAATGGGTGTTAAATGCTTCTCATTAATCTGCCAAAGAAGCAAGATTAAAATAATTACAGTTTAAAATCTTGCACGGGTTTTCATTAAACTCCATCTAGACTTTTCAATAAAGGTTTACTGCTCAATGACAATTGCTAGAGATGCAATCTATGGAAGCAGCTGTATTATCCATATTTTATAGCAATGTAAAAGAAAATATAATACATTAGTTAATTGCAGCCAAAAGTTAATATCTGATATTCTGGGCCAGAGTATTGATTAGATGCCACACATGGCAGCCCTATGTGACTATGGAGAGATGATGGGTTCCTCTAATCCGAGCTGGACATGGGAAACAATGCATTGCTCTGGTATACTAAAGGCATGACTGTTACTTGCTCTGTGTGGGCTACTGCTTCACCAGTCTGTATGAGGAGGAGAGAAGGCTCTGTGAAGCTGCTATTCCTTCCCTGTTCAGGTGGTGGAGAGAGGTGGGGAATGAGGGGAGCTATTGCTCTGACCACCCAGAGTTCTGGCCAGTGGAGCAGAACTGATGTGGAGGGAGATGTAATAAGCAGCTGGTATAATTTAAGAACAGATGACTTTCCTTCTGGAGCAAAGGGGAGAGCAGGTAGGGAAATGTGTCTTTCAGAGTCTACTAAATTTCCACCAATGACAGTGGCCCTTGCAGATAGCAGAGATAGTATTCCTAGCAGATATAAAACTGCACTATCGAATCCTGACCTTTTGCATGGATGAAAAAGGACTAAAAAACAACAGTTCCAGTCCCTGGAGAATAAAGCAGGATAGACGGGAAGTAAAGGGATTTCCATGCCTTGCACATCACAAAGCACTGTTCCACACTCTCTGCACGTCAGCATGGAGGAGGTAGGTGGGGGCCATGATTAATATGTTTGCAATGTGACCCATGTTGGCTAGAGCTGGTTGGAAATTTTCTGTCGGAACAGAGTTTTGTCAGAAAATGTCAGTTTGTCAAACCGATAATGTCTCGTGCAAACAATATGGGTTCAATGAAATTTTGTCAAACCACAGGCAGGTTTCCAATGGAACTCTGCCTGCCAAGCCAGCTTCTGTTAGAAACTTCTCTGGTTCCCTGCCAGGTCAACTGGGCTGCTAGGTAACTCAGACTTCTAGGATCTGCTGCTCTGGGCAGCCCTGCCATGCCAGGGCTTCCAGGGTTTCCAGGAATGTCAAAATTTCTCATGAACCAGAAATAAAGGTGCCGACTTTCTGAGTTAGAATCATAGAACATTAGGGTTGGAAGAGACCTCAGGAGGTCATCTAGTCCAACCCCCTGCTCAAAGCAGGACCAACACCAACTAAATTATCCCATCCAGGGCTTTGTCAAGCTGGGCGTTAAAAATCTCTAAGGATGAAGATTCCAGCACCTCCATAGGTAACCCATTCCAGTGCTTCACCACCCTCCTAGTGAAATAGTGTTTCTAATATCCAACCTAGACCTCCCCCACAGCAACTTGAGACCATTGCTACTTGTTCTGTCATCTGCCACCACTGAGAACAGTCTAGATCCCAGGGGGGTGCTCGACTCCTGCTCTGCCCCAGACCCCACACCCACTCCACCTCTTCTTCCAAGCCCTCACTCTGCCCCGTCTCTTCCTGCCCTGTTCTGTCCCCGCCCCTGCCTCTTCTTGCCCCCGTTCTGCACCCTCCCCCCCAGTGCCTCCTGCACACCAGTGAACAGCTGATCACTGGCGGGTGGGCAAGAGGCGCTGGAGGTGGGGAGGCGGAGGCGCTGATCTGCTGGGCTTGCCGGTGGGTGGGAGGTTCTGGGGGAAAAGCGGCAAAACTGATCTGTGTGGCTGCCGTTGGGTGATGAGCACTCACTATTATTTTTCCATGGGTGCTCCAGCCACAGAGTCGGCGCCTATGACCAGAAATCCCATTTTGACCTATTCTAGTGTTGATCCAAACCTTCATGGAGCATATAGTAAGTAATAGTTGCTACTCAAACTCGTGGCTGTAAAATGGCTGCATGACTACTCCATACCCCAAGTTCTGGATCAAAGGGTAGGATTCTACCTGGTATGCAGGTCCTCCATGCAAAGTCCATTTACTTCAGCCTTACACAGGGATTAAAGGCATGCAATGCTTTATTAAAATCTGTAGTAGCAAACCCGGCAGGAGAGGTCTGAGGAAGGCTCTAGCAGTGAAGCAGGGAGAGAGTAGCTTAAGAGATAAAACTGTTCCTGATTCTGACAAATAACTTTATTTAGTGCTAGAATAGAGCAGCTCTGTGAGTCTTTTCCATTGTCACACGACCCAAGGGATGAGCACTTGTGTATAATTTTATTGCTTATGAACCCAACCATGTGTTTTCTCAGGCTGATGAAAATGGAAGGGGTTGGTAAGTCTTATGAAGATCTTCTCAGATCTCTTCTGTATTGTTTGGATAATTTGTTTCTCATTTAATTTCCCTCTTGTCCTGCTTTATTCATGTTGAGATGATTTCCTTGATGTAATATCTTTTTTATAAAATGTGACATTTAAAAGTAATTTGAAATTCAGAGTTACTAAAAACAAGAATTTAAATCTTTCAGAAGTTTGACACCAATAATTATTGTACTGAAGTAACTAAGTAGACTCAGAAATACATTAAGATCCTTGTACTGGACTATTGTTTTCATTTAAAACCAATAATTTTTATAAGACAATACTGCTGCCGTGTTCACATAGAACATTAAATGACACATATACTGGCATACTGCTGTCATTCTTAATTATAACCTGTCGGAGAGTCTCTATTGTCTTTTCCCATTTTAAATGTGATATGTGTTATATTTCTGTGATGTTGTACTTGATTGTTACAATAAAATATAATTTAAAAATAAGGATCGCAGAAGTTATAGTTGGGAAATCCCTATTAGATGATCTAATTCATCCCCGCTGCCAGCTTTGGATTTTATCCCCCGGCACATGCATGTAAATTAACATTTTTCCAGAAACCAGCCACAACAGAGATCCACCAAAACTTTCAAGTTTAGTGCTTTTATCTTTAAAAGCACAGAATTTGTCTTTAATGTCTCTTTATTTTTAAATAAAATTAAAAAATCATTATGTAGTGAGAAAAGACATTGTTGGTGCCATTATTTTTTTAAATAGAAGAGTTATTATAATTATTTCTATAGCACATCTTTGTGCGTGAGCTTTACCCATAAATAAAAAGAGCAGGTCATATAAGTTGTTTGTTGCATATTTTAACAACTAAGTATTGTGTATAACAATTTTTTTAGTCCTGTATGTTAGACCAGAGTTGACATTCAGGGCCAGATTCTAATCTCAGTTACTCTGGTGTACCTCTGCCATAATTTTGCTGAAGTCAGCAGAATTACACTGGATTTACTCCAATGTATTTAGGATCAAAATCTAGGCCTAATTTCTTTGTCTCAAATAAAACAACCAAAAACATTGAGGACATAAAAGGGAAATATGGCATTTGATGCAAGGATGGTGCCAGAAGCCATCGTGGAATTAGAATCTACATAAAGAATATTTACACTCACACATGTTTTAATCCCAGCGACAAAATTCTTTATAACAATCAGTGGGTTGGGGTTTTTTTTGTCCCTTTGTGAATGTGGAAAGCAACATGTGTCACAAGATGGAGTAAGAAAAAAGCAAAAGAAAGAACATCCTATTCCACAGACTTTAAGGCATTTTTTGTATACCGTGGATCATTGAAATCAAGTTTATGATCTATCCCTGCTAAATCCAAACAGCTGAACCCAATTTCACCATGTTATGGGGTCTGGAATTCTCTGTCAGCATCTACCACATTTCAAGCCCTTAATCGTAGTCTTATATGATGGCTACTCCCACAGTAAAAGTTCTAATACTCTTTCAGAGCCTCAAGCTAATTGTTACTATATGACAAACATATGTAACCTCAATCCTTATTTACTAGTTTTATTTGATTGCACTAAGTATACTTAATCCCTTGTTTGCTACTCCATTTTATTGTAAGAGGCTCTTTCTCGTTAACAAAATACTTCTTAAAACATTTTTTGGAGGTAAAACTTGTATTAAAGCATGTTTTCAAACAGCACAGTTTTGAAAATCAAGTCTCTGTTGAACTGGATCATTCACACAATGAACAGGGATAATGCAACAACAAAAGATAATTGTTTAAAGTTCCTTTCCAAATATCCATATCTATCTATTTCCAAGGTATAGTATGTAAGACTTAGCATAGTCAGTTTCCGGATGCTGCTTCCTTGAGCTTCATCAAGGAGAAGCATATACCACTTCCTGCTGGAATGGATGCTGGGCATGCAAGGTGAAAGGTGGAGTCTGAGTACTCCCTTACCCGAAGTATTCAATAGGTGGGTGAATGAGGTGGGCTGGAACTGTGGCATGGATCATTTCCATACTCAGTAGCCCACTGAGATCTGGATCTGGAACTCAAAAGATGGAACTGGTTCTAAATATCTATAACCAACCAAACTCTTGAGTTGCACCCCTCAGATCTGAGGATGTTCAGCTTTGGAATCTAGATTCATGGACATTTCTGCTTTGATTCACATTTACTACTTGTGTACCAGTTGCCAAAATTGGATAGCTAATGCTACAGAATTTGTACAACAGGCATGTCAAACAATGACTATCTCCATTGGAGGTGGGGTTGTAATGTTAAAACAGACTTTAAATAATTACATTGGAGTCAAATAAAGATTAAAACAATGCGTAACAAAGGCTTCAAATGCAGAAGTTAAATAACTACATCTTTTCACAGCTCAACCTTTGTGGGGCTACAAAACAATAATCCACAATAAGATACACGTCAACATTTTCTTGCCTGGTGAACATTCACAGCATATTGGAATTCAACATTCATCCCAAAGATGCAGTGTTTACAAAACAAACATATACAAGATGGTCTTGGTGCTAATGAATGACCTGCCCCAAACATGATAAAAACATGTCATATTTTGTTTCCTGAAGCTACCAAACCTCTTTCATTATACCCTTTTGCTGTTAGATTAATAGATTTTAAAGCAAGAAGGAATCATTGTGATCATCAAGTTTGACTTCATGCATGGACCAAAGAACCTCAGCCAATAATTTTGCATGAAGTTCTGTTTGACCTATAGCATTTCTTTTAAAAAAGATATCCAGTCTTGATTTAAAGATTTCAAGTGATAGAGAATCCACCACATCATTAGGTACATGACTGTACTACAGGCATGATCACTATGTAATAGGCAGACATTCTAGCTATGTAGTATACTTATATAGCCCTCAGCACAGTAGTGTTAGAGCATCTGTAACCCGTATACCCAGAACTATGCTAGTTTGACAAGATGGATATCACTTCAGGAGACTAGGCTTTGAAGCTTGGTCTATACTTAAAACTTATATCAGCATAGCTATGTCAGGCAGGAGTGTGAGAAATCCCACACCTTGGACTGACACAGCTGTACTTATCTAGATAATTGGGTTTGATGGCTGTGGAAGCCTCTCCAAAGCAGAAAATAAATGCATTTCTGACAAAAACCCAGGATGCAGATGCAGCTATGCCAGCAGAAGAGTGCTTCTGCCAACATCACTAACATTACCCAGGGAGGTAGTGTTGCTACCCAGGCATAAGAACTCCTCTAGTCAATGTAGGCTGCATCTGTGGTAGGGGACTATGCTGGCATAGTTATGCAAATGTGGGCTCTGTAGTGTAGGCTTAGCCTTTGTTTCTATAAACAGAGTAAAACATACTTTCAGTCTAAAATGACACTTTTAAACTTGAGTAAAGCAAGAAAGAACAGAAGTAATCTCACCATGAAAGCAGAGAAGGTGGATGGCTCCTCTGTGATACGCTGCAACAACTCTCTATAAGTGGCTCCTGAACTCTACGCAGAGGGAGAGGTCTAGGAAATATAAAGCTTGAATGAATAGAAAAACAGAAGATGTCACAATTTCCCAGCTGTATGCACCACAGCAATCCTGACGTTTGCACATTGCATCATTGTTATCTTGCAGTTTAGCTGCACAATGAAAGGTAAAGGCAAAGACTTTAAAAAGTACCCAACATCTTCCACTGACTTTCAGTGAGAGGTCCTGGCTCTCCTCTCACCAGAGATAATATCTGGTATAATGACATGCACTCTACCATTGGCCATTCGAATTACATTGCAAAGGAATAAGGACTGGGAATGGCTGAGCCATTACAAACATTGAATCTATCTCCCCTTGTAAGTATTCTCACACTTCTTATCAAACTGTCTGTACTGGGCTAGCTTGATTATCACTTCAAAAGTTTTTTTTCTCTTAATTAATTGGCCTCTCAGAGTTGGTAAGACAACTCCCACCTGTTTATGCTCTCTGTATGTGTGTATATATATCTCCTCAATATATGTTCCATTCTATATGCATCCGAAGAAGTGGGCTGTAGTCCACGAAAGCTTATGCTCTAATAAATTTGTTAGTCTCTAAGGTGCCACAAGTACTCCTGTTCTTCTTATTGCAAAGGAAAGCTATGATGACCAATGTGAGCACTAATTTCAAATTCTACTTACAGCTGTTCTGCACAACAAGATATGGCCCATAGCAATGCCATAATATCACATCCCTGTGTCTCGGATTGCATTATTTAAGGGCCTGATCCTGGGAATAGCCTCATGAAGAAGATTATTTATGCAAGTTAGGGCTGTAGGGTGGGGCCCTAACTCTGCAAACATGGAGGGATACAGTTTGTATGAGAGACACTACACAGAATAAAATTGCACTACATCTATAATTTTGTTTAAAGAAGTGAAGTGTCCATCAGTTCTGGAATTAACTCTCTGGAAAGCAGCAGCTGGCAGTCACAGTCAGAAGAGTGAGAGGAGGGATGAGAGAGGCACTGAAGTGGTGGGCAAGTTACAGCAAAGGGAGTCATCTAACAATCAGTGTGTCTGCAAGAATGAGTTTTATGCCACTGAGCCTCCAATTTTGATTAAAAGTCAGAGATGCATATATTTCCTGCTTGGGAGGGGCCTCCACAGCCATCAAGCTCGGTTCTCTGCACAAGTACGGCGGTTCCATTAACTTACCTCTCAAAATGTTAATGCTGATTTCTGCTTGAGTACATCTTCTGATGGTCCCTTGGCTAATCCCCTAGGTAAATTATTCCATTGCCTCATTGACCTCACTGGTAGGAATATTTTTTTTCCTGATGTCTATGCTTTTTATTATTATCACTCTAGCTTTTGTTCGCCGATGATTGCCCTGAATAACTCTCCTCCTCCCTTTTATTTAATACACCTCAGTTAGTTTTGATTGACAGTTTCTCTGCCACTCTGCTGCTTCTCCTCTGTGCACCTGATCCTTTCAGTGGCATCTTGTAGAGTGGAGGAAATCACAGGGGTTGAGGAATCTGAAATATATCGCTGTATGTATATATACATTGCTCCCAACCTCGCTGCCAGGAAGGCCATGGGATAGACCTTCCAATTTTCAGTGCAGCCACTCACATGCTCTAATCCAGTAGTCACACCCCCAACATCCTCCTCTATGCCAGCCTAATCTTGACTGGTGTGGAGCACCCCCTCCACAATGACTGAGGCTGAGGAGACCCCTTGCATGGCTCTTCCACTTATTCCATCACAAATGGACACCATAGGTCTTAAGTGCTATGGAGAGCTTTGTGTGAGCCCTTCACACAAAGCTCTCCATGGCACTTAAGACCTATGGTGTGGGGGGAGGGATAGCTCAGTGGTTTGAGCATTGGCCTGCTAAACCAAGGGTTGTGAGTTCAATCCTTGAGGGGGCCACTTGGGGATCTGGGGCAAAATCAGTACTTGGTCCTGCTAGTGAAGGCAGGGGGCTAGACTCAATGACCTTTCAAGGTCCCTTCCAGTTCTAGGAGATGGGATATCTCCATTAATTATTATTATTATTATTGACAAGAGTGCCTTTCACCCACAGAGCATGCACTGTAATCCTTTCATCATTTATGTAGCTAGCCAGTTTAATTTTCCCTTCTACAGATGAGTCCTTGTACCAAACACAGTATTCTCATTTTGGCCTTATGGATGTTGTAAAGAGGACTCCTTATCTCCATTGTCTACAAGGAAAAACACAGTAACATTTGCTTTGTAGCATTTGTAACCACTTTACAATGCCTGTGCTTTCCACAATACTCCTCTTGAGACACTTTTCTTCCTTATATGTTTCAGCTAAGTATGATTTTTTTTTTCAAGAGGTCTCATCCTCCTTCCACTGAGTTCAATGACAAACTCCCTGCTTTATCCATGGGACTACACTATTGAATACTGTTCAGGCTGAATATTAGAAAGATCCTCTAATGAGGATCTGTTAGAATGGGAAATAGTCTCCCTGGGGAGTAATAGAAAGTCTCATTCAGTAGTGTCATTTAAAATTGGTTAAAGTACATATAATAATCATACTTAGAAGTTATATTTTGATTGTGCTTCAATATGCTTTACAAACATTAATCCCTCTCTGAGATGTAGATAATTGTTATGGTCTATTCAGGCAAATCTAAAGCCCTCTTGCAAAGTGTTTTTTTGGGGGGAGAGGCACTAAGCTGCAAGACAGTGTGATTCTCCTACTTCTGTTGCCCCAAACTCAGATTCTGTGCCAGCTGGGGTAGTGGCAGTTCAGTTCTAGGGCAAAGAGAATTCTTTATGAAGAAATATACTGGATTAGAGTATGGAGTTTCTGTTAAATAAGAGATGGTAGACCCCAGCCACGGTCACAATGTAGGAGAAGATTTTCTGATTCCCCAAAGTTTCTGTCAGCCCAGCAGCTTAAACTCCACATCATTCTAACATTTCAACCTTGTTAGAATGGAGATCCCTGCAACTGTGGATTTAGCAACATTGTCCAAACCAGCCTGGTAAACAATATCTCCATTTTACATATGTGGAAATGGGGAGACAAAGAAGTGAATTGATTACATCTGCACAACAAGTCAATGACAGGACTGGACTCAAACTTTATCAGTGTACTGCTTATTCCACGTTCCAATAGAGAGAGCTGGCCTGGAGAGAGCCAGTCTTTCATAGACTGAGATGATCAGTCCACTGATAGCTAGGAAGAGTGGGGACAGTAGTGTAAAAAAAAAGTTAAAAAACCTATGGCACTCCGAGTCAGGTAAACCAAAAGTGCCCTGAACCAGGCAAGAGAGTGGAATAAAATCTGGTATAAAATTTCCCCAAACCCAAGAAGTGCAAACAACTAATAAAGAAAGTAATTTTCAACTAGAAGAGCCTGTGGGCAGAGAGAATTCTCAGGGGCATCTTGCAGGATAATAGAAGAGAAATGGACCTTTATTTTACTTTGGCTTCCGACCTAAGACTTGGGTTCTTTTTGGTCTCTCTCTTCCTCAAAGTACAGGAGTGAGAGAGAGAGAAAAGATAGAAGCATATTTTTGCACAGACAAGCAAATGGATTAGATATAACGTATGTAAGGATGTAAGAATGTATTTGATCTGCAGGGCTGCCCCAGGCGAGGAGCATCTTCAGTGCCCCCCTCCATTTGTTAAATTTTTGAATACCTTATTTTTATTGCATTAGTAGCCCATTTCACAACTTTGATGCACAATTTGCATGCATGATTTAGCCCTGTCATGCAAGACGATAAATTTGCTCACTAGGATCTGTAAATCTGTGTTTATTCATACCATATATAAGCAAATAAAAAAAATTGTTTCCTCTAAGAAACTTTTCAATTCTAAGACTAACTGAAATGTACTAACATCAAGAAACTGAACTGTGCACCAACATTGGGTGGACCAGTATTAAATAGTGTTATAGTAGGTGACAGCCTTTATGCCGGCAGGAAATCTGGATGATTCTTTATCACTTTCCTCACATTTCCATTCCTTATCTTCAGGTAAATCTGCTCATTTCTTAGTACTAGGACTTCCATCATTTACGTTTTGCTCCTCAATTTCTTCTGCACTGGGGTGATCGTTACTGCCTAAAGCCCAGTCTATGTTGATCTGTTTCCGCTATTTTCTCAACAAATTTGGCCCTTTCTAGAAATTAGATTGGAATTGAGCTTTTTGCTTTCTATACTGAGATTCTAAAACTTCTTCTGAGCCATCTTATTTTCTACGGGGGAAAACAGACAGTATTAGGGAGAGTAAAAGTCTATGTTCCTCAGTCATCAAATATTACGTGTTAAGCATAGCAAAAGAAGTAACAGTATTTCTTTGATACTGTTGCATAAATAGGGGTTTGATAGATATCTTTGGAGTCTCATTAAAGATGTCCTTTATTAGTCACCACTTGCACTCTTCAAGTCTTAAAACACAAGTACACTTTCACAATTACACAATAAAACAAGGTTTACAATATTGAAGCTGGGTTCTCACTTCACTTCAGTTCATATCTGACTGGCAGGCAACACCCCACCCCTTATATACCCGCAAGGGCATGGCTGACAACATTCTAGGAGGTTCAAAAATAATGTAGTTCTCAGAAAGTCTGGAAGGTTCCACGAGATTCTACAACGATCCAGAACACTGTAGGAGGTTAGTGAAAAATGAATCTGCATATGGAATACCTGAAATATTTTACTTCAAACATTCTATTTTCCCTTTTGTAGCTAATAACAAAAACTGCACCCCAAGCCCAATGCCCACCAAGCCTGGAACCGCCTGGGTCGCCTGCCTCTAAATCCGGCCCTGTCCATTTGTGTATGCAGCTGGATGTACTGTGTGTAAATACACACACACACACACACATATCTTGGGTGGGGGGAAAAATCATGTCTTTATCCTTCTTAAATAAACAGAGCTCTTTGCTCCTGCAATCAAAGGTAATATGTTTTTGTAAAGCGAGGAATAAAGTCACATTATTTTCACATGTGGGAACTAGGGTTGCCAACTGTCTAATCACACAAACCCAAACACTCTTGCCCTCCCCATGCACCACCCCTTCTCTGAGGCCCCGCACCTGCTCACTCTCCCCCACTCTCACTTTCACTGGGCTGGGGCAGGGAGTTGGGGTTCGGGAGGGGATGCAGGCTCTGGGGTGGGACCAAGGGGTTCAGAGTGTGGGAGGGGACTCTGGGGTAGGGGGTTGGGATGTAGGAAGGGGTGCAGGCTCTGGGAGAGAGTTTGGATGTGGGAGGGAGCTCAGGGCTGGGGCATGGGGTTTGGGTGCAGGGGGGAAGTGCAGGGTGAGGGCTCTGGGAGGGAGTTTGGGTGTGAGAGGGGGCTCAGGGCTGGGGCAGAGGGTTGGGGTGTGGGAGGGGATGAGGGGTGTGGGCTCTGGCCTGGTGGTACTTACTTTGGGCAGCTCCCAGAAGCAACTGGCATGTCCGGCTCCTAGGCTCAGGGGTGGGTAGGTGGCTCTACGTGCTGCCCCTGCCTGCAGGCTCTCCCCCTCCGCCCTTCCCTCCCCCCCCACAGCTCCCATCGGCAGAAGTTCCCAGCTAATGGGAGCTGTGGAGTCGGCACTTGGGGCGGGGGCAGTGCACAGAGACCCCCTGGCTGCCCCTGTGCCTAGGAGCCAGAGGGGACGTGCCGGTCTCTTCCGTGAATTGCGCGGAGCCAAGGCAGGTAGGGAGCCTGCATTTGCCCAGCCTATTAAAATCTCCTGGATTGGTTTCAGTAGCCACCGGGAGATCGATTCTGATTCCAGGAGATTTCTGGCCAATCCAGGAGGGTTGGCAACCCTATCTGGGAACTCACACCACAACCCAGCACTTACAGTTACCAAGTGGTACTTATCCATATCTCATGGTTTCCAGGGGCATCTTGATAAAAGTCCTGTGCTTGAGCCAACATGCTGCAAAGAGGACCATTGCAATGAACACAATCCTTGCTGATACCACACACAAATCTTCCATCATGCAGAGAAGATCAGCCAGGAAGGCTGGACTGGAGGATGATTAATCCCTGCCAGCCATATGTGCCAGGATGGATTACTCCTCCAACTTGCCAGTTATGCTGAAAAGTGAATCATTACAGAGGGGAAGGAAAGTCCTGTTTATAGGGAAAATTAGTGGCTTTCTTTTGGGTGTGAACATGACCGCCAATCACCTGATATCGTTTGAAGAAAAAAATGGCAGCTCTCGTGCAAAATAATGAAAGAGATGAAGGCAACCGATGGATTGAGGGAAGAACCCATGGCACTACGTTGAGGGAGGGAGGCATGATCACTTGTGTGTGAATGAAAGAGGAAAGCAGGAGAAACTGACTGAGGTAAGACCGTCTGTCAGGAAAATAATTACAGAAAAAGTACCTGACAACAGAATGGGATTTTGTTACATTTTATATAGTTTCAAAGTCATCTGGCGTGTGATTTTTTTCCCCTTTACAATCTGGAAACCTGGCTAAGTTAGATACAGGTCATAATGTCTATACAACAGAATCTGAGCTAAATGAAGAAATTTACATTCATATGGGTTATTGCAGCTTGACAAAGTTCATGTCTAGATTAGAAAAAATGGTCATGTTTTAAAACACGATAGCTAATAAGTTTTAGCTCACTTGATTTTAATAGGACTAATGTAGTCATGTTTAAAAATGTATTAGCTGTTCACGTTCAACTCTTGGAGTGCCGTAAGGTTGACCACATCCAACTACTGTGATTTAAAACATGAACGTTTTCCCGAAGCTAGGCATGATCTAATAGAGGAGGACAAATCAGTCCAAACTAATGGATGTGAGATGCAAAGTGCAAATTAATGAGTAGGAAATTATTGTTTTCTAAGAACAATAGAATGTATGTTGAACAACATGGCATAGTCCATGGCAGATAGGAACAGTAGTGGATGGAGTAGCAATATTTGGTCTGAACTACAACCATGTCTTTGATCACAGACCCAAAATTCTCTGAGACAGCTGACTGACCTCTCCTTAGCAATGAATTTACTTGTGTGAGTTTTATCTGTACATGGTGAGGGTGAGGTGCATGAGAGTTTGTTAGCAGTAACAAGTCATGCTAATTTTGAGGTGAGCTGTTAATCAGTCCATTTTCACCCAGTATGCTAGAGTTCTTAGAAAGAGCCTTTATCCTCTGAGGCCTTTGTGACATACAGTAAAAACTAAATTTGCTTCTTGGAAATGAGCACATAATTTTCAAGAAAACAAGCTGCAGAATTAAAAAGAACACAATAGCAAAGCCATGCTCTGCCAGGATCATCTCAGCCACTTAATCACTTCTTTGCAATGAGCAGCTGCCAATATGCTAAAGTAGACTCTATACTTTACAATGAATTTGTCTGACATCCTGTCAGGTAAATCACTGGATTTAACTTGTTTTATCCTGTGTGTTTCTTCTTCCCATGAGGTCTGGATGGCTCCAGGGATTGTTAATGGAATAGTCTTTCAGCCCTGTAAATCTTTGGTCTGTATCCATTTATAAGGATGAGCAAAATCCTGTTCATCTACCAGTACATTTCCAATGCACATATTGTTAAGAACAGCCAAAAGAAGCCATTTGCAGTGCACAACAAAACATTTCATTAGTCCGACAATCCTGCAAGCTATTCAGGGCTTTAGCTGTCTGAATTCAGTACCTAGTGGGCACAAGTGTTCATATTACAAGAAGACCATCAAAACTAATTGGAGCCCTTGTGGTAGCATCACCCTTCCTACCTGTGACCTCAGACTGGGCCAGTATTTCACCTAAAGAGTTAATCCCTCTAGATTAGGTTCAAAGCAAATTAGTAGAGCAGTGTGGAGAAGCTGCCATTGCTTCTGTTAGATATACTGTACTTGTTTAGTGCATAAATAGTTGACTGTGTTCCCCAGGGCTGCCAAGGTAGATACTTAAAAAGCAGCAAATTCACTTAACATTAAAAAAATCCCACAATATTTTTCATTGCTAAAAAGCTAATGTTTAAAGCTGCTTCTTATGTGAGGGGTTTATGGTGTTTGGCAAAATTCCTGATTTATTGAAATTAAACACTTTTTAGCATCCTGGTGACTATCGCAAATGCATTTTACCCCTATGCAATACCAAGCATCAATTATAGAATTGTGATTGACAAGAATGGGAAAAAATATGAAATGAACTGGAATGTTTTCCTGCCTCTATGAGATTAACAACTGCACATTTGAAGGACGATGGACCAAATAGGATGACCAATAATTTTTCTATCCGTTCTATAACAACAGCATTTGCATTTATTATAAACAACAAATTTGGTTGATGCAGATACCAAAGGGATGAGTATGGTATAAATAATAAAAATCTAGATAAACTAAACTAGTTTAGCTTAGGTTGATAAATACCTTTATGAAACAATAACATAGAATTCAGTAGCAATTAAAGCAGTGAACCAATAATTAAACTCATAATTTTGATCACTTATTTTTGATAGACAATTTTAAAAAGAGTTGTGTTAAGATTTCTCTTAAAATCTATACAGTTCAATAGAAAATGATCTCCTTGCAATAGAAATTTTAAACAATTCTATAGAATTTAGTGTAACATTATTGCTCTACTCTAAAACTCTATAGGTTTGCTTTAAAAATGTTTGAAAATATTGTTCTATAGGACTTTTCCATAGGGGCAGGTAGGTAGCTAGATACTGTCTTATCTATGTTGAATTCCTTAATCTTGTATAGAGTATCAACTATTTTCTCTTTTAGGGCTGGATACAAAGCCCAGCAAAGACACTGACTTTGGATCCATCCCTTCCGGTTAATAGGCCAAATCTAGCAGCGTTTCCTCTGTCAATATTCTCACTGAAGCCATTAGATGTTTTACTTGACTAACAACTGCAGGATTTGTCTGTATGTAAGAAAATGATTTGTGCTGTCTACAATTCTATCAGTAATGAACAGCCTCAGCATCTTACCGTTGACCTCAACAGCAGTAGTGGTGTCCAGTACCTCTCAGCACCAAGCCATAAATAGTTAAAGGTAAGCAGTGTTGGATAAAATAGAGTTTTGCTCCTAATATAAAGCTGTGTTTTGTTTTGTTTTTTAATGTTAGTTATCTGGGCAATCAAACTGCAAGAAATAAAAATAGCTCCGTTTGCAATATTTATTTATAGGGGCATCAGAGCATGTGTTGTTGAATTTAAATTGGCCTTTAAGAAATTACTACTTCACTTACAAGGGAGCATGCTGCAGAATTAGAAAGAACACAATACCAAAGCCAGGCTCTGCCTCAGGACCATCTCAGCCACACCTCTTTGTAATAAGTGGCTGCCTATATCCTAAAGGAGGCTCTGCTCTTTATGATAAAAGACCTAAGTGCCCTGACAGTAAGTATATCACATGAGCAGAAGAACTTGTTTTCTGGTAAATATTTGATTTCTCATTCTCAAAAAGCTAATCCATGTAAGATTTTCTACAGCTTGCTGGGAAGAAAGTTCTGTGCTAACAATAATGCAGATGGTACCTTGTAATATACTGCACCTGGGGACATCCTGGTGTCTGAAGCACTTGTTTAAATATATTGCCAGCTTCGATATAGCAGGGTTCCCAGTCTCTATAAGATGAATAATATTTGCCCATTTCACTGAGCTAAGAGAAGTGCATAGCCGCAGTTACACAAACTGGCAATATTGTTCATATCAGGTCAGATCCTGCAGGATTTGTCTTCCAAAAAACTCCCATTGACTTCAATTGAAACTTTATCTAAGTACTGCAGGATTGGGTGCTTATTTGGCATGGAGATTATGTTTGATTATGTTGCAGAGAGAAAAGGGGTGTCTAAATGACCTGAAATGCAAAATGTAACAGTAGTAGCAACCACGTGCATTTTGCGTTGAAGGGATTTTTACACATTGATTCTTGAATTAAAAGATAGTAATATAATCAATGCCGATCAACATGGGTTTATGGAGAATAGATCCTGTCTAACTTGATATCTTTTTTTGATGAGATTACCAGTATGGTTGTTAAAAGTAATAGTGTTTATGTAATAAACTTATACTTCTGTAAGGAATTTGACATGGTACCTCATGACATTTTGATTTTTAAAATATATATATATATATATAAGATTAACCTGGCACATGTTAAATAGATTAAAAGCTGACTAACTGATAGGTCTCAAAATGGATGTGTTTTTAGTGGGGTCTTGCAGAGAGAGGTTCTTGGCCTTACACTATTTAACAGTTTTATTAACAACCTGGAAGAAAACATAAAATCATCACTGATAAAGTTTGCAGATGACACATAAATTGGGGGAGTGATAAATAATGAAGAGGACTGCTCACCACTAAAGAGCCATCTGGATTGTTCGGTAAACTGGGCTCAAGCAATCAATATGTGTTTTAATATGGCCAAAATGTATACCTCTGGGAACAAAGCGTGTAGCCCATACTTACAAGATGGGGTCTCCATCTTGAGAAGCAGTGACTCTGAAAAAGCACTGGGAATCGTTGTGGATAATCAGCTGAGCTCCCAGTGTGATGCTGTGGCCAAAAGGGCTAATGTAATGCTTGGATGCATAAACAGAAGTGTTTATTAGCATTAGAAAGGTTATTTTACCTCTGTATTTGGCACTGGTGCGACCATTGCTGGTGTCCACAGTTCAAGAAGGATGTTGCTTAATTGGAGAGGTTTCGGAAAAGAGCTACAGAAATGATTAAAGGATTAAAAACCTGCTTTATAGTGATAGATTCAAAGAGATCAGTCTATTTGACTTAACAAAGAGCAGGTTAAGAGATGACTTGATTACAATCTGTAAGAATCTACCTGTGGAATCTATAACGTGATCTAAAGCTGGAAGTTAAAGCTAGACAAATTCAGACTGGAAATAAGGTGTCATTTTTTGACAGTGAGAGTAATTAACCAATGGAACAACTTACCAAGGGTCATGGTCAGTGCTCCATCATGGGCAATTTCTAAATCAAGACAGTGTTTTTCTAAAAGATAGACCCTAGGAATTATTTTGGGGAAGTTCTATGGTCAGTGTTATAGAGAAAATCGAATTAGATTATCACAATGGTCCCTTCTTGCCTTGGGATCTATGAATCTTGGCAGTCTAGCAAATTTGTTGGGAAGTGTCTGACGAGCCAAACAAGTGGCCCAGAGAGAAAGGAGGGAATGAGGGATGGGATCAGGGGACTCTGTGCTAGTTCTTCATTTTAATAATTCTTAAGTGAAAACTAATCTTTCCTCTGGCTTTTTAGTTGAGAGGAGTTTCCAGTTTCATTGTGGATGTGGTGATGATGGGAGATATTTTCAAAAGTTTATGTTTCTAAACCAGGCACTTCCACACACAACAACAGGGGCAAATTATGTTTGTGCCCACTGGACCATTTTCAGAAGAAGGCATAACTGAGGATCCAGGGAGTTATACCTGCCAGGAAGAGCATGTCAGAAGTTGGCCTGGCATATGTATTCACCTATCTGATGCATATAGATGCCCAATTTTGTGGCACAGAAAATGTATCTCCTAGTTAAATCCATGCTTGGACCATAGATTCCATCTGCTAATGTCTCTACTGAATAGAGCTGGTAATTTTTTCCCCAATGAAATGGTTTTTCAACAGAAAATACCTTTTTGACTTTTAATGAAAATTTTCACAGAAAGCAATGGCCCCAGAAAGAAAAATAGTTACGGTTGTCAGCTGGCTTGCATTTTCTCCCAGCTGCTGGGCCTTAAGCTGCATTTTCATGTGATTGCAACTTCTCATGTCTAAGCATCTTTTACACCCCTCCCTTTGGGCCTTAAGAGCATACACAGATGATGGCATTTGCACATATTACTGGAACGTAATCATATGTTCCCATTCAACAAGGGCCTGATCACTATGAGGAACTGAGAAATCCTTAAGTTCCCTGTAAGTTCAGTGGAAATTGAGGGTTAGTAATATTAACTGTTGTGCTTTGTTCTTAATTTTTTTTTATTTTAATTTTTTCCCTTTTGGAGCCTTTCATTTTCAAGTCATCTCTGAAGCCTCAGTGCGGCTTTGAGAAATGGTTGAGCTCCAATTTTCATTGTTTATTAACAGAATCAAACCCAGGACAATTAGATCCTCCTGATTTTGATTTGTTTTAATATTAAGAGAATGTTTGACATGGCACAAGTAGTGGAGGAAATATTTCAAGCCTTGGTTGCAGCACCACTGGAGTACTGGAGATGAACATCAAAGTTAGTGGAAAAAGAAAATCTAAACCAACCGTTCTTTACATGCGTGGGATTTTTTTTATATAATTCCATTGTGTACAGTGAAAGAATGGGAAAAGAAAATCAAGGAACGACAACTTTTCAAAACCTGAGTATTTACATTGTCAGTTGTATCAAGGAGTTTTTCTTGTTTTGCTTTGATAGCAGGGGACACCACACAAATAGCTTTCATGATTTAATAAAAAGGAAGGGTGGTTCAACGTTTAGGTTATCAAATCAGGACTTGGGAGACCTGGGTTTGATTCCTTGCTCTGTTACAGACTTCCTATGCACCTTGTGCAAGTCTGATAGCCTCCCTGTTCCTCCTTAGTTGTTACCGGAGGATTTAAACCCAATTCTATCAAGTCAATGATATTACTTAAAATCACTGCATTTAATTTAAACCCTATATTCCGATATTAAAGGTTGTGGCCCGCCTTATGGATTTTCCAGAGAAAAGCCGCTGACCAAGGCCAACTAACTTTCCCCTTGAAGTACCTGGATACAGCCCTCCGATCAAGAATAGGCAGCAAGCAGTAAATTCTTCAAAAACAAAAATAGAATGTATTTAGAAGTAAAGGATTACAATAAAAAGGAGAGAGAGAGAGAGGCAAGAATCAAATAAACCGTAAAGGTTACAGATACAATGTAAAGGAAGCGGCGCAAGAAATAAAGACACAGTATTACAATTACATTTTTAATTAACTCTACACATCCAACAATATAACCATACAATTATTCACTTAACAGTCTATACTTTATAACCATGTATCAATTCAAATACATAGAACAATATATTAATTAACACTTAATATTAACACTAAGCATCCAATAAGTACTGATCAGGCAGTTATCAGATGGGTAGGGAGATCTCACTCAAACCACAGGCATCCAGCTTTATTTACAGATAAGAGCCATATACTCTAGGAGTAAAAGGGTAAAAAGGGAAGATTAAATTTACAAAAGCTTCCTCAATTCCCTCTGAGATCGTCTATGGTCCTTCTGATCTGTCACAGCTCATGATGGGTGTTTAGAGAGCGTTGTCTGGTGGCGATCTATGTGCTGTTGCTTGCTGGGTTGCTCACTGCTGTCTTCTCCTGAGGTAAAGTGTCCCCTCAGGCAGGAGAGATGGAAGTCTGTTCACCGTTGCTGCTGGGCTGCTGCAAAGGCCGTCTGCTGGCAGGGTGCCAGGAGCAACTGTTGCTAAGGCTGCTGTTGCTGCTGCTGTTGCAGTGACTGGTTTCCAAGCAGTTTTTCAGGTGGCATCTCTTGCGCAGGTATCTTCTCATAAGGTGTTTGGCAGCATTCCACTCTCTTGCTGGGCCCTATCCCTGCAGAGCTTTAGCCTGCCGATTACTGCCTTTATATAAAGTTTTAGCTCATTAATTATTAATTTATTACCACAATTCAGCCAGTTTTAGGGATTTGCATATTCTATTTTATGTCGTGTGTACTGACATGTGATATTCAAACTTAACCAATCAGCCTGCAGAGATCAGCATATGCTAATGAGCAATTAGCATATGCAAATGAGCATGACTGTCGATTAATCACAGTTAACTCACGCAATAAACTCAAAACAATTAAATTGCAGTGTTAATCCTACTGTTAAACAATAGAATACCAATTGAAATTTATTAAATATTTTGGATGTTTTTCTACATTTTCATATATACTGTATTCTGTGTTGTTATTGAAATCAAAGTGTACATTATTTTTTATTACAAATATTTCCACTGTAAAAATGATAAACAAAAGAAATAGTCTTTTTCAATTCATCTCATACAAGTACTGTAGTGCAATGTCTTTGATGTGAAAGTGCAATTTACAAATGTAGATTTTTTTTGTTACGTAACTGCACTCAAAAACAAAACAATGTAAAACTTCAGAGCCTACAAGTGCACTCAGTCCTACTTCTTGTTCAGCTTATTGCTAAGACAAACAAGTTTGTTTACATTTACAGGAGATAATGCTGCCTGCTTCTTATTTACAATATCACCAGAAAGTGAGAACAGGCATTTGCATGGCACTTTTGTAACTGGCATTGCAAGGTATTTACATGCCAGATATGCTAAACATTCATATGCTCCTTCTTGCTTCAGCCACCATTCCAGAGGACATGCTTCCATGCTGATGATGCTCGTTAAAAAACAAATGTGTTAATTAAATTTGTGACAGAACTCCTTGGGGGAGAATTTTATGTCCCTTGCTCTGTTTTACCCGCATTCTGCCATATATTTCATGTTATAGCAGTCTCGCATGATGACCCAGCACATGTTCGTTTTAAGAACACTTTCACTGCAGATTTGATAAAACACAAAGAAAGTACCAATGTGAGTTTTCTAAAAATAGCTATAGCCCTCAACCCAAGGTTTAAGAATCTGAAGTGCCTTCCAAAATCTGAGAGGGATGAGGTGTGGAGCATGCTTTCAGAAGTCTTAAAAGAGCAACACTCCAATGCGGAAACTACAGAACCTGAACCACCGAAGAAGGAAATCAACCTTCTGCTGGTGGCATCTCACTCATATAATGAAAATGAACATGCATCAGTCTGCACTGCTTTGGATTGTTATCGAGCAGAATCCATCATCAGTATGGAATCATGTCCCCTGGAATGGTGGTTGAAGCATGAAGAGACATATGTATCTTTAGCACATCTGGCATGTAAATACCTTGCCACACCGGCTACAACAGTGCCATGAGAATGCCTGTTCTCACTTTCAGGTACCCAGACCTAAAGTGTGCATTGTGCTTAATAGATAGGGATTGATCCTGCAAACCCTTACTCATGGAGTGGTCTTTACTCACCTAACTTTTATAGGATCATTTGGCTGGGTTTGCAGGGTTGGAGTCCAAGTAAAAATATAACAAAATGGAAATGTAAGGAAAGGGAATGGATAACTGCATTAAGAAAATTACCTTGGTTGGGTCTTTAGTATACCTGCCATTGACAATAGCTTCAATGCCCCTTCCCTTCTTTTATCCTCTCCTATCTCTGTCTTTTTCCATGTTTCCTCTATCAAGTACCCTCTGTTTTCCAGTCAGCACCCTCTGCTCCTTTGCATCCTTCCTGAACATAAATGCAACCACTTGGGGAATAAGAGGGATTTTTTCCCTCAGCTTTTTGCTTCCCAGTAATGGTCCTTTCAGATGTTATCCAGGTGCCCTCACTAATTCCATGGTTGCTGCTCCTGTGCTCTTCTGCAATTGTGGCCACCAGTAATTAGGAGGTTAGGCAGCTGGATGGCATAAGAGTACACGCAGCAGGAAACTGGCTGTAGAGGTAGCTAAATTCCAGTGAGCAACAACATGATCTTATTATGGTAGTCTGCCTAAGCATTTATTCCTCTCTATGCCTTTCTAAAATTAGTTTGTAAGCTCTTTGGAACAGAGACCAAATATTGATCTCATTAAATTCAATGGTAGCTTTGCAATTGACTTCAATGGAGCTTGGATTGCACTGTGCTCTTTAAACCATCTAGCACTGTCACATTCTGTGGTTCAATTCAGACCAGTAAAGGGTTGTGTTACCACCTGCCCTGCAACTCTGGGTGTCTTAAATGCTATGGTGCTGTGGCTCACAGCCGTGGCATCAACAGGCCACATACAAGCATGCAGGTCACCACCATCCAGTTTCTTTTTGCAGCGTGACCCCAATCCCGTCCCAGTCCTAAATTTTCCCTGAGGTGTCCAGCCCTCACACTGAACACTCACAGAAGTTACTGAGTTTGCTGCTCTTTTAAAGTACACTACAGCTTATTATCTGGAGTAAACACACTGTTCCCATCAAACATATCACTAAATTGGTTTATAGTAACAGTAAAACAAATTTATTAAACAAGAAGTCATAGGATTAAGTGATATCAAGGATAAGGAATAAAGATAGAGTCACACGCAAACAGAAGTAAAATATACTTCTACGGCTAAAACTTAATTTTAGCAAGTTACAGTCCTTGCCTAAAGCAGGTTTCTCACCTAAACTGAATTTTCAGAGAGTTCAACCCCCTTGGTTGAAGGTTCCAATGTTCTGTCATTTCAGGAGCTCTGGCCCTTTGAATCTGCCAAGTGCAGTAAACCTTTGAAATTCTTTTAAAAATAAGCCCAGGCAAAGCTTCTCTCTCCTGCTGGGGTATAGACGCCATGCTGTCTTCTCAAAGTTCAAGAGGCCGGGAGATTTCCTGGGAGTGCAGTCTTATCCTCCAGCCATTTCGTAGGTAAAAGTGGCTTCCATCATTTTGATTCCACACTTCTTAATTTACACTGAAGACAGGTAAATAGCTGTCTTCCCTCCTGTCTGATGTATCTCCCTGTGTTTGATCACAGACTTTAAAGCATCGTATCAATGAGAATCCATAATTCTTCATATAGTGTTAATGTGTATATTTCTCAATGATATTAATCACCAGTGTGTCACAGGCTTTCATTAAAGACCACACTCAATACACTTTTATAAGTTGATCCAATTGCTTATCATTTGTGGTTCAGACCTGCTGTCTTTATACATAACTCACTAGTTTGATGGTTTTGTTTACCTGTTATGTTAATATACATTCATTATACATTCATCATCTCTGCCTGACAACCAGGCTGGTCAAACAAGCAAACAAAAATTCCTCTGTCAAAGGCAGACTATGCTTATGCATTGCTTGCCAAACATATTTTCATAACATAATTCTAGCACATATTTATAACTCTTTATGCACATACCATACATACCTCATGCAAAACAGGGACACAATTAGAAAGGCCAAGGCATAAATAAGAGTAAACTAGCTAGGGACATGATGGATAACAAGAAAACACTTTACAAATGTATTAGAAGCAGGAAGAAGACCAAAGACAGGGCAGGACTATTTCTAAATGACGACAACAACAACCAACAACAACAAACCGCAGCAATGCCCAAAGTGTTAAATGCTTTTTTTTGGTTTAGTTTTCAGCAAAAAAAAGTTAGCAGTACTCGGACAATTAACATAGTGAAGATCAGTGTAAATGGGGTAGAACCTGAGGCTAAAATAGGGAAAGAACGAGTTAAGAATTACTTAGACAAGTTAAATGTCTTCAAGTCAGCAGGGCCTCATGAAATACATGCTAGAATACTTAAGGAACTAGCTGAAGAAATGTTGAGTCATTAACAAATATCTTCCAGAACTCATGGAGGATACGAGAGATCCCAGAGGACTGGAAAAGACAAATATAGTATCTATCTATAAAAAGGAGACTAGAGACAACCCAGGGAATTATAGACCAATCAGCTTAACTTCAGTACCCAGAAAGATAATGGAGCAAATAATCAAACATGTTGTAAGCACCTAGAAAATAATAAGGTGATAAGTAACAGTGTTGTAAGCAAGACACAGGAAGTAATTCTTCCACTTTACTTAGCACTGATAAGGCCTCAACTGGAGAAGTGTTTCCAGTTTTGGGCACAACTCTTTGAGAAAGATGTTGACAAATTGGAGAGAGTACAGAGGAGAGCAACAAAAATGATTAAAGGTCTTGAAAACATGAGGAAAGATTGAAAAATCTGGGTTTGTTGAGTCTGGAGAAAAGAAGACTGAGGAGGGACATAATAACAGTCTTCAAGTATGTGAAAGGTTGTTATAAAGAGGAGGATGATAAATGGTTCTCCATAACCACAGAGGACAGGACAAGAAGCAATGGGCTTAAATTGCAGCAAGGGAGATTTAGGTTAGACATTAGGAAAAGTTTTCTAACTGTCAGGGTAGTTAAGCAGTGGAACAAATTACTTAGGGAGGTTGTGGAAGATCCATCATTGGAGATTTTTAAGAACAGGTTAGACAAACACCTGTCAAGGATAATCTAGATTATGCGGCGTCCTGCCTCAGTGCAGGGGAGTGAACAAAATGACGTCCTACATTTCTATGATTTCTATGAAGTAGTATTAATATTCAGTGAGTTATTTGTTTTCCAGTGATATATTACATGCCATCTTTTGGGCATACATCATGACAACAGTGTGTTAGATGCAATGAGTATTTCAGGCCTGACAAGAGTTGCTGGCAGAGAGAAGTGAAACACCAATGAGCCTCTGAGTCACAAACAGGTTTCTGGGTGCTATATAAACAATGTTAAGAAAGGTTTTTCTTTTCTTTGTTTATCAACAATTCTGTTTGTTTGTTTTGTTTTTAAGGAAGACTAAGCTGTATTGGGTTCATGAAAGGAGTGTATTTTGCAGACCTGATCCAGCACCCACTGAAAATGAAATAGACACACCCACTGACTTTAATGGACATTAGGTTGGCCCCTAAATCTAAGCTGGCCAGAAACAAAACATATGAGAGATCCACAGCTGATATGACAACGACAAATAAGCGAATAAAATACTCCTGAAACACAGTAGTAATAAATGGAAAGGAAAAATTTCATACATAACTACTCAGGTGTACCAGGGCTTGCCTACACTTACATCACTGCCGTGGCACAGCTGCGTTGCTGTAGCGCTTAGTGAAGATGCTACCTACGCTGACGGGAGAGCTTCTTCCATTGGCGGAGATATCCCTTCTCTCTGAAAGCTATCTTGACGGGAGAAGTCTTCCATAGCACTGTCTACACTGGAACTTTAGTTGGTATAACTATATTACTCGGGGGTAGGGGAGGGGTGATTTACCACACACCCTGAGTGATATAATTATACCAACATGTTTCTAGTGTAGTCCATGGCTCGGAGTTAAGAAGCAGGCAGTAACTCTGGTACTTTGTTAAATTGTTTCCTTCTAATATGAAAAGGCAACTGAAGCAATTTGGAATGTTGAGATGTTAATCTTTTCTTATTGTCTCTATGCCTACTTATGTAAACACTCTCTCTTAAGCCAAGAGATCTCTAATTGTACTGCAGTACCAAGAAATGAAATATATAAAATGGAAGATGTGTTAGAACACCATCATGCTTTTAAATGTGTTTATTTAAATTTAATTAATGTGCCAATCCCAGGCTCTAGGCGCCTTACAATAATATAAAGCAAATATACTAAAATATTAAGGCTATCGTATCAACCCACCTCTTTTGTACATCTCTGAGCAGCAGAAGTGTTTGTCATATGTTACCTACTATGGAGAATGTTAGGATTCATATTTATTTAAAAGTGTCACATTTATATTATTTTAAGTATGAGGTATGTGGGAGGTAGAACTCTGTGGGCAGAAATGAGATAGTGGTTTGAAACCTAAGGACCAAGTGAGGGCCCACTGAGTTGCTGGGAACAACCCCAATATGTTCCCCCAAATTCAGCAATTGGAGAAGAATGAGTGTGGAGACTTGCCAGGTGGAGGTTGTTTTCTCCTTGCTTACTGAAGATGGGTGGCAGTGAGATCTGATTGGGAGAACATTCAACTTCATGGCTTATGAAAAGGAAGCCTGAACTGGGATATGGATTAAGACTTTCCGGGACTTGAAAAGGACAGTGGGCAGTGGATAGATGATCAGTACTGGAGTTTCTTCATAGATTTTTATTGTAAATAATAAATTACAAGTTTGTTAATTCAGTCTGGAGTGGAGTTATGGTTAAAGGGAATTTCTGCAGTGGCCTTCAAAGAACACGTATCATACCCTGGACAGGGTTCTGGTAATGAGGGAGCAGACCGAGGGATTTCCCCCAGGTAAAATTTCCAAGTGAGAAGCTTGGTGGGGTCAGAAGGTATCTGAGATCATATTGTAGGAAACTTGGGATCATGACACCTACATATATGTACATTTGTTTATTCTTCACTATAAAATCTATATATAGTTTTTGGCAAGGTTCAGTAAATCACAAGCACATATGAATTGGAGCCATACCCAAAGGCCATTAAAGTCAACAGGAGCCTTTGCATTGACTTCAGTGGACTATGGATAGGTCCATGGAGCAGTTTGTTGGATGTTTCAGTGAGTACAACAGATGACACATGGATTATTTTTTCTTTCAGTACGTTGCTTTAAATCTGGCAGTCAAAATAACTTCTAACCAAAGTTGCTTTTTCACTATACTTGGAGGATGTTAATTTAATTCAATCATCATCCTAGCACATAAAATTTGTAGTGTTACTATAATTCTATCATAAACAAATATTCTCTATTGATAATTAAAAGTAGGAATTATGTTGTAGGACTCTAAAGCAGGGATTGGCAACCTTTGGCACGCGGCTTGTCAGGGAAATCCACTGGCGGGCCGGGATGGTTTGTTTATCTGCAGCGTCCGCGGGCCTAGGGATGTGCTGGCCGCCGCTTCCTGCAGCCCCCTTTGGCCTGGAATGGTGAACCGTGCCAGTGGGAGCTGCAGTCGGCAAAACCTGCGGACATTGCAGGTGAACAAACCATCCCAGCCCACCAGCAGATTTCCCTGACAGGCCATGTGCCAAAGGTTGCCAGTCCCTGCTCTAGAGGCTTGTACACTGGACTGAAACTCAGAAGATCCTCTGTGACTTTGTGCAAGTCTCTTAATCTACTCTGTGCTTCAGTTCCTCATCTGTAAAATAGTGATAATACTTTCCGACCTCACATAAGTGTAGTGAGGGTAAAAATCCATTAATGGTTGTGAGGAACTCCTAGACTTTGGTGATGATAAATACCTCGATAGAAAAAACTTAATTTTCCTACTGGAATAAGGAAAACATTTTTCTTTTGTAATGTCAGAGGTGTCAAACAAGAAATAGTACATTATTGAAGCAAGTAGGTTCTTTCTTAGTTTCCATGAATCTGAATTGCTTCTTGCATTAATGGAAAGACCATCTAAAGAACATATTCCACGCTCTGCTGGTGGTCAATTATTTATCAGACGCAATTGCTCTTTCATCTGTTTTAATGTTACACGCAATTTGTTCATTCACTTCTCTGCAGGTGAAATTATTCCCTGCTTCTTGAATTTTTCTAGTTGTTCACAAAGCTTATGGCGCTAGATAAGCCTCATATAGAAATTTAAGTCTGATCTTTTTAACTACTCTTTAACTGTTTTATTGTAAAGGAGAGCTGGGGGGGGAAATTTCAACCAAAACTTTTTTCAGCAAAAAATGCAGATTTGTTGACACCAAAGCATTTCATGAATTTATGCCAATTTCACTGAATTGCCTCATTCAGAAACAATCAAACAAACCCCGAAACTAAAACAAAAAAATCTGAAAAAAGTAAAACATTTTTTGACATTTTGATTTTCTGATTTGAAATTACTTTTTGATTCAAAATTGCCTTTAATTTTATTTTAAAATATGAAAAGACTTCAAAAAATGCACTACACCAAAATAAAATGTTTAGTTTCAGATCAAACAAAATTGTTCATTTGATCTGAAATTATTTTTATTTTTTACTTTTTGATTTGTCAAAAATTCTGGAAAAAATGTATTTTCATTTTAATCCAAAACAATTCTCTTTTTGGCATTGCCAGAGAACCAAAAAACCAGTTGTTTTTCCAGCTCTATTGTTATGCCTTTCACTGGCCCCAGTCCAGATCAAAATCAGATGTAATTTTTTCTTTTATTTTCACCACCTGATCTAACATGTGGTGCATAGTACTCCAATACAACTTTCTCTCAAGCCATGTTTGCCAGTTAGTGAAGGGCTATTTTCTTCCAAAACAATTAATGGTAACAACAAACAGCAGACTTGACCTGCGGGTATCCTTAAACCTCTATTTCCTTCTTTTCAATATTACATCAGTTTCTTCTTATTTAACAGACGCTATTTTTTGTTTGTAAATTTCTTCAGAAGCTAAATACTGCAGCACCTGTAGCAATTTCCATCTCATTTCCACTATTTAAACTACTATGGAACATTTGAATCCCACTTATTCTGCGGTATAAACAATTCTGAAACATGGGATTAATTGCAAGCCATTCTGTTATGGACAGGCTCAGATTTTGGAAAGGACCCTTCCGTATTCACAGAGTTGCAGTGATGCTCCACATAGTCTGGCAAAATACTCTCTTTTGCTGAATTCTTTTCTGTTTTGTGGTACACCTTTCATACCTCAGCTTCTGCACTTCAGTTATTGTATAAATATTACTCTGGTTAATAAGATGTTTCCAAACAAACAGTTTCCCCTTCTCCCCCCAATTTACTGTTATCTTCTTGGGTGTAATGATTCCAGTCTTTCTTGCCTATGGACCAAGCCTCCCTTAGTCATATGATAGGAAAGCAGAGGTGCTCTCTTGCCTTGCCAGATGTTTCTCTTGGTGGACTCAGACACACAGTCCTTCTATAATAAGTTCCTTAGTCTGTGAACAATGCTTTCCTCTCTCTTAGTTCAGGATTTCTGATTCCAAATGCAAAATGGTTCCTGGGGGACTCCCTCAGACAGCTACTGAAATGGCAGATTGTGGGCAGCCAGAAAGTTTCCTGTGTAAAAGTTATATCTCTCAGCAAGGACTTTGGGGTTGGGGTACATAGTGTTTTTTAAACACTTCAGACAATTCCTCATATTCACCCTGTTTTTGAGGTTAAACAAACATAAGCCTTCCAAGACAACAAGGGTCTCACTTTGAACTAGTAAGGAAAATGACTCAATTAGTCAAAAAAAAAATTACGTAAGCAAAAATTATTGGACTGAGTACAAGATTAACTGGGTGGAGTTCTATGGCCTGTGTTATACAGAGCAGACTAGATGATTTAATGGTCCCTTCTGACCTTATTATGAATCTATGAACATGTTTTTTTCTTTCAATTCTCTTTAGTGTCACTGTTGCAGCTTTTTTACATACACAATCTTCACCTTTCTATCTTTATTTTTAATTTCTTCTTCTTTTTAACCAGAGACCTCTTCCTCACTGCTACTTCACCAATTACTTGGCTGTTTCAAATGATATCACCCAAAGGAGCCCATCCTTGTCTCCAGTGATTTTCTTGTTAACTTTCCCAAGCCCCAGGCAGCCATTTGTGCCTTCTCATTTATCTGCAATAACTTTATTTAGACCAGAATAACAAACAAGTAAGTGGAGTGAAGAGGCATCCTTGTTTATAAACCACATCCAGCTCAACTTTGTCCTGAAGTCCATCTCCAACCAACTCCAGCTGCCACCGTTTCCAATTCTTGTCCTCCGCTACGCAAAATGTTCCATACCTTAAAGCCTCACCAAAGCACACACAGTATTTGCCGTTCTTGAAGTTCAATGCTGTACAGAAATCAAAAGATTCTTATATATTCCAACTGCTTTAATGAATGCAGGGGGCACATGGCCATAAGGTGTCACTCCAATATGGGATTCATTTTGTTTTCCAAATTATACCTAGCCATTAGAATTTCTGAAAATTTTAGAAAGAGAACTCAAATCTCCAGAAAAGATTTATTATTTCACTAATGGAGCCAACAATCCATTGGCACTTAAAAAAGAAACAACAACCAAAAAAGCATGGAATCCATTAGAAAAAGAGTTTTCCAGTGAGGTGTGAATGAATGACTGTGACAGTCTCCGTTGGAGTTTCTAGCTGATGAGGGCTCCTTTCTGCTTAATTCCCAGGTCATATTTTCTGTATGTGTGCACAGACAAAGTTGGTATGGTGCATCGCTGCACTGATCTGTCAACATACCTTAGCCCTGATCTGTAAAGTAAATCAGACTTTATATTTATTCAGTCACTGGGTTGGATCTCCTCTGACTTACAGAACTACCTCTTGGGCAAAACTATGTCAGGTTTGTGCTGTGGTTTGGGTCTATAAATTCACACCAACATTTGTTTTTATCAGAATTAGATCAGTCCTGGCAGTTCAACTTTCCCCTTACAAATGTAATCCCTGTAACAGGATAAGTGTTTTTATTTCCACTGAAAATGACTCAGAAATCTTTTATGAAGAGATGGGCCTGAACCAAAATAGATTCCAAACAGTTTCTACTCTGCTCACCTTACAGAAACTAAAAATAATATGCTCTTTGTTTATTTTAAATATGTCAAATTTAAAAGTGACCTGCAAAAGAAATAAAAAGGAGCTGGTTTATGCCATTTTTTGCTTTGTATAAAGATTTGTAAAGTGATTTTTTTTTAAAAGGGGTCTTGCCTTATCCTATTTTTAATGAAACACTGTATGGACATCTGGGGAAATGGCAATATCATGACATGCAGTGAAACCTGATTATTTACAAGAGGAAGCAATATTAATGCAGATGGTTTAAAATGCTGGTTTTACTGTTTGTTAGAACATATGTGACTCAAATGCCTGAATAAACATTTGGGAGAAAAGATGGCTTTGCTAAATATTGAATGCTCCTGTTCTTCAATCAGTTCTTCTTAAAGGAAGCTCAATATGTATCTGAGACCCCCCAGTAAACCCCTTCCCCCACAATAAAAAGCTCAGAACTTCTATCAGGCCTTATATTTTCCTCTGAAGGGGTGACCTCTTAACCTGACTTTAGAAGCTAAAGCAGGGCTTAAAAATGCAATGGTCAAGAGTCATCAGTTTCAAGCATTAGCTTCATGGCTGGCCCATAGGTTTCTTGTGACTGCCTCAAGGTCCAGCCAACAGTGCATTAGTAACACTGTGGCTGGTGGGTTTGGTGCCAGGAGTGTAGGGTCCCTGGCTGTGCAGGCTCAGCAAAGCAACATACAGTAAGTAGCACAGATATAAGGCCATCTTTTTTTAGCTTCATCATTGACACTTAGGAAGTTTGCTGCTCATAGGTCTAATCCATTTAAAAATTGAGCTCTGAGCTAAATCTTGTCCCCTGGGCCAATCCTGAGTAAAAACCACGCCTATTCCATTGGCTATTGCACCTTCGGCACCTGAGTGCATGGAGGAAATTATGACAGTCTCTTCAGCCACTGAGCTAGCTGATCTTCCAAATGTCATAGGTAGGCTGCCTTCCCAGGATCCCATCTAAGGGATGAATTTCTTTCCCAGAAGGTAGTGTCTGCAGTGCCTCATGCTTCCAATTAGTTCATTCTCGCTGGTGGGGTGCTCACTGAGTAGCCAAGAGTATTGCCTGCATAGCCTATGACTCTTCTACTATTCCATTCCACTGGTATTACAGCACAGCTCTCCTCCCTTTCTCATTGGCAACCACTTATATAGCCCCATGGTCATCATGACTGTGAATGGGAGAGGCGGCGTTTTAGATGGGAAGCCAGCTCAAGGGTATTTGCCATGGATCGTGCCTCGTTACAACCCAACATTCCCTTGAGAGTCTGACCTTGAGCCTAGATAAGCAAAGCAATTTACAAGTAAGACTAAAAATCCAGGCTGATGGTCTTGCCTTAACGCTGAGTATTAGTATTTTGAAAAAAGAAATAATATACTTTTATTTTTTTCTTTCTCAACAGAATGAAAAAGCCCAAATATATAGTCCAGGATTTTCATTCCTAACTGTGCTTTAAGTTTGGGTTCCTTTTTGGAGTTGAGGGGTGATTTTATTCCTAACACAATGTTCTAAGTTAAAAATCATCCATTAGGTCTTACCTGTGAGAATCCTATGTGGCAATTTGAACGATTAGTTTAATGACAGAGAGCTTATTTTTGAATGTGATATTGTTTTCTGAGATGGAGTCCAAGTGCAAGGAGTTTCCTTTGGTTCAGACTAACACCTTGGAAAGAAATGTGCTAAATATTCCATTGACATTGATGAGAGTATGTACATATTAGGCTGACATAAAGTCAGCCAACTATTCAAAATGTAAGTGGCCTAGCAAATGGAGAATCACACTCCTATTGTGACCCCTTAGTTAAATCCCATGTGTATCTGTTCAAAATTTATCTCAGTGTGCTAATTTGTATGGCTATGCCTAGGATAGGTAACAATGAAACATACATGCAGAGCATCTCATAAGGCACTGCAGTACTTCTGCATATTGTTTAAGTGTACTTGTAAACACATTTAAAATATTCTTATTATGTGTTAAGCATGGATGGTATACTCAGTGCTTGTGATGGAGTCAGTGTAGTTTGGCAATTTATGAATAGGTTCAGAGAGTTTTCCTTAGGCTGGTATTCATCTGAAGGCAGCTTTCCTTTGGAGGTAAGCCCTGACCCTGCCCGTTTTAGGACTGGTCCCTTAAAGGCAGTGAAGCCATTTGGTACCCTTTCATATAAACACTGCTGAGAAGCCCAGGGACCACTCTAGTTATGGAAGGAGTCATACTGGGGGAGCTCCATTATTGATACATTCTGTTGCTCAGAAGTTGAGATATTCTAATGTCCAAGGTCAGGCTATTGTTATTCAGAGGGCAGAGAAGAGTGTGTTTCTTTTTTCCCCTGAGCTATAGGCTGTCCATTCAAATGTTCTTAGTGTCTCTTAACCAAGTCAAAAGCATGGGCATTTATAGTTTTAAATCCTGCACTTTTTGAGGTAGTGTCAACATTTTATAAAACAGATATTGAACACACCCCACGTCTTTCCCCTTCCTAATCTCAGAAGGGCGCCATAAGTGCTATACAGAGCACCCAAATAAAGAGAGTCCCTCTCCTGAAGAGTTTTACAGGTAAACACTCGGAGGACTGGACATACTGGGAAATCCAGATGTTTACAGGGTGGTGGCTTGACTGAGTCGAATCTTAAATCTTATTACTAAATGAATGTTACTAACTTTAGTCTGTGTGGCTCAATACATTCTCCTTAGTTACCTTTGTATTTTTTACTATTATGTTGTAGTGAATGCAGTGCTCATGAAAGCGGCCAAATTAAAAGCCCTGGTGATGAACAGTTCTCTGTTTATTCACAGATTGGGTACAGAATGTGAAGAAACAGTGCAGCTTCCTCACATTCTCTTCCCAGCCTGACTGGGAAGGGACCAGAGTTCTATTAGATTTATGCCGTTGTAGTAAAATCAGTGTAAGAGGGGAATCAGCCTGCCAAATATATACAATTTATATTTCTGTAAGCCCATTGACTTCAGTGCAGTTATTCCTGATTTTTCATTAATGTAAGTGAGGAAAATCATGTCCAGGAAGACTGTCCTGCACTTGATATGTATATAGTTGGGAGGGACATGCACATGCTGGGGAGAATACAATCTAGATTTACACTAGTGTAAATGAGATCAGAATCTATCCCATAGATGTCTATGGAGTGACTCCAGATTTACACTAGGGCCAGTGTGAGGAGGATTTGGCATTTGGATAATTTAAACTGGTCTCTGTTCCATAAAGGGCTCAAATCTATCTTATAAATTTCAGGGAAGAGGTACCTTGTTATTTTTAAAAATGCTTCCAAAACAAAGAGTTTGTAACTTCCCAAACACCCTTCAGGGCTGTGTTCTGGAGTAAAAACCCTTACATAGGGAGGTCTCACAGGAGCTGTCATTCATTAATTTTTAAAACTGATGCTTCACTGAGCAACATATTTAATTACACCTAAACCTGTTGTGCTTAAACAAGAGAGATTTTTACTAGAGCAAGCATAAAGAAAAATTCATTGCAACAATTAGCCTGAGTTGCTAGGTACTGTATAGTTTATCAAACAGTAGAGTAGCTTTTCCAAGGCAAATTAATTTAAGTGCTAATCATAAAAAGCTTTGGAACAAAGTTCCCAAAGCTTAAGATCATTGGGTGTGCAGTGACTGCTTACAAAACTATATGAGACTTTTCATTGTATAAGGCCCGATCCTACTCCCACTGAAACAAATGGGAGTGGGACCAGGCCCACAGACCATATGCACTTGAACATGACAAACTGTCTGTATTATAAATGGGCAGACAAAGAATAGTTTCTCCTTAGTTTCAAAATATAACTCACAGGAGTGTCAAATATATCACTAATCACTCACAGAACCCAAAGCCACAAGCCTTAGTCACACTGTGTAGCATGTAAGTTGAGCCAAGATTGGTATTCAGGGGCCTGATTCTGCTTTTACTTACACTGGTTGTACCCCTGCATGACTTTATTGACTTCACTGGAATTACTCCAGATTAACACTGGTGTAAGTGAAAGTTCAACAAAGCCCAGATCTCTACAGGTGAAAGACTAGTGTACGAAAGAGCTGCACCACTTATCCTCTCCTATTCCACTTTGTTTCTCAAAATAGACTGCCCAGAGGAAAGTCACACACGAAAAACTATTTTACAATATGAAAATTCTGTCTTTAATGAATGAATGCCAGCAAATTCAAAGTAAGGTTGTGCTTAATGTGCCAGTGTGGCTAGATGTCACAGCATTATGCAAATCATCCAGTATACTGAAGTCTTCTCCAGTGTTGAGTAATAACAGGGTGGGTTCAAGGCAGTTTCATCCTTTACTCTGAATGTTATGATTTTGGTTTGATTCTTAGGGTTAATTTGCTCTCCAGTAGGCAGGTTCTCATCCCTTGGGAAATCACTCACATTCCTCTTGTGCGTTCATGATTCAAGACACAGTATAATGCACAAGGAATATTTGAAGAAACCTTAAAGATAATTTAGCCCAGCTTTTAAGTATGGATGGTCTGGTAATTAAAGCACTAGATTGGTACTAAGATCTGGGTTTTATTCCCTGTTCTGCCACAGGCTTCCTATGTGATTTTGAACTTTGATTTCAATGGGAGTTGGGTGCCTACAAACATTTGAGGATCTGAACCTTAATCTCTCTATGCCTTAATTCCCTACCTGCAAAATGGGAGTAATAGTACTTCCTCACTCCCATCCTTTATTTGGATGATAAACTCTTCGAGTTAGGGTTTATGTCTCTCTCTGTTTGTACAGCACCTAGCACAATGGGGACCAATTGTAATTGGTGCTTCCAGGTGCTACTGAAATACAAAAAAATAAAAATAAAGGTTTTCTATAGAGCTATAAAATGACAAATGTGCACCTTTTGCTTTAAAATTCGCAAAAAAAACCACATTAAAAACCAGACAAAATGCTACCCCTCGCCCGTTGCTTATCTAATTAAAAAAATTACTAAGAGTATTTATGGGAAAAGATTTATTTGTGTCAGATTTGTAGGACACAGTAACTGCTACAGAGAGTGACAAAGCTGGGGGTGGGGGAATCTTTGTAGAAAAAAAGAAAGAAAGAAAATAGGCCTTCTTCCAGGACAACATTCTATCAGTTTTTTCAACAGAAAAATTGTACTGTCTCACAAAATGTGTAAGGTTTTACCCATGACAAAAACCTCCATTCTTTTGGGTACATGTGGGGAAATTTTTCCTTGAACCAAATTCTTAGTTTCTCTTAAATTTTTGTGAAGTTATCTGTTTTCCTAAGCAATAATTCATAAAGGGCAAAATAGTAATTTCATGCCTTCTAAGAGCCCAGATACCATGGTGATGGGTGCAGTATATGCTTCTAGATAGGATGGAATATCGGAATTGAGTATGCTCTCAGAACAGCAAGAGTCAGAAAAAGTAAACCGAGTTTTCTAGTTAAACGTTTGCTGGTCAGATCTTTGTAAATTAGAGGGAGGAAAACATAAGGATGCTATCTGATATTCTGACAGCTGTCCAGTGGGTTATCAGGTTCTGATGGGGCAGTAATGAATGGTCCACAGCAAAGTTAAACTAACCTACCTTTGTACAGGCAGACAAGGAAGATCCTTTGCCCTCTTTCTCATTCTCCCAATCTTTTGCCCTCTCTGCAAAACAGCATTAAATACAAATAGGAAAGTAAAAAAAAAAAAAAAAGATGTGAAGGCTGCCAAGAGAGTTACCATGGTTTTAAAAGGATTTGAACCAAACAAAGCCCAAAAGAAATCAAAGGAAGAGAAAACATTAAGCAGACTAGGGAATGATCAGTAATATGGTATGTCACTCTGGCTGAGTTCCAGTCTGTTGAAAACCACAGACCCCAGTGCTTCTCCCGTTCAAGTCCGTGGAAAAGTCCCATTGAGTTCAATAGCCCAGGATTGGGCCCTCTGATTGGAAGTGTATTACTATGATTGTTTTAGTTGGCCTGGGTTTTTGTTTTTATGTTTCCAGTGGCTAGATATAAAATGGCTTTCTAACAATAAATGCAGTATACTACTATAGCAGCAGCAACATTCCTCTTTATTGCAGGTGGCGTCAAATATTCACAATCCAAAGATAATTACCCTTTTCTACCTGCAATTACAGTATTTAATTTTGTGATGTAATGCAGCATGTTCAGGTTATGTCACATTCCACAATGTCATGCAGGGTGTCTATGGAAGGAGATATAAACTAATCGGCCATGTGCATTAAAGTAGTGTCTGTGTCATTTGTAAATCCAGAGTACTGGGTACTTCTTTATTAAGAAATAAGCAGTTTAATCACAGAAAGATGTTATAGATAGAAAAGAGCTGGGCATTTAAACCAGGTCCATGATTGCGGCTTGTAAGTGCTACTGGAATATAAATAATAACAAAAATATAATAAATGGACTCAGGCAAGCAGGTCTCAACCATAGAAATTATTATTCATCATACAACAAGCACAGACATATAACAGAGAGTGTTCCAACCTCCAAATGCCTCTTCCTACCTGTTTTTTAATGTAGCCTTGTGATCTATGTGGCACCTGTGGAAGAACTAATTTGGATATAGCTATTCATTCCACAAAAAACTTGCAATAGTGGCCGGCCCTCAAGGAATGGTCAGCCAATGCAAGTTTGTTCTAATGATGCAATGTTTGCAACATAATATCTGATAGGTATAGCTGTTTGGAATCAGATTTCAATATGACATCAAATATTGACAACATTGGCAGTTAAAGGGTCAGTTGAATTTATTGGAATTAATCGCTTATTCTTAGTAAAGGTCACTGTTTTTTATGTGGCTCACGTCTGGACTCTAACGGCCCAGTTCCTGATTCTGTTGTTGCAGCTTTGCACTGGCATCTCAGCTCAAAGCTGCCCTAAAGATTGTTTAACTAATGAGTGATGGATTCACTCTTTGCTGGAGAACCCTCTACTAGAACCACCATATTGACTCCTGCACGATCTTGAGCAACTACTGACACAGGAGCCATGAGTTAAGTCAAAGGAGCATGGCAATCCCAGGATGTTAGGCACTGTTGGCAGCTGGTGTAATTCAAAGCAGCCTTTAGGCTTCTCTAATTTGTGCCAGGAACTGGACTGGTGCAGAACCATCCTTGATTAGTGGTGGAGAGAGACAAAGGGCTCCTCTGCACCCCCAGTTAGGCTGCACCCCATGGTCTTTGGATGCATCTGAGATTACAGCCCTAAACACACTAGAGGGTTTGTTGTCATTTTTTTAATTTTACTACTTCTCTTCCTATGGCCAAAATGTAATTTGTCTTTTTGAAAAAGTACACATTGCTTTGAATAAAATATTACCACTGTTTTATTTGCTTTAGCCATAAATGTGGTTTGACTCGACAAAGTTACAATTATATTGATGGAAAAGATTAATGGAAATTTTAATAAAAAATTATCCTTATAAATATATAAAATTACTCTCTGTGAAGTACACTGTCGATGCTCCAGCCACTGGGCTAACCGTTAGAATAATTTGAAGTTAGAATAATTTTGGCCACTGGACAGCTCCAGTCCTTTTCAGCTAATGCAATAAAAATGTATTACAAGGCACAAGGAAAATCTTAATAAAATTGTCAGAATTGTGGTTCTGGAGTTCATGCAAAGTCTGCCCTCTAGTTTATCCATTTATATTACACCGGGCACCGTAGTTCATACCCAAAGTTACCTGAAAACAGCATTTTATGGAAACATACTGAAACACTGTATATTATACTTTGCTTCCTGTTGTTTTTGTTTAATGTGTATTAAGATGATAATGATAATTGGAGTGTTGAAAATTTAATATTATATTTGATGCTGAGAGAAAAGATGGTCATTAAGACATTTCATAAAAATATGATCATACAATGGTATTTAAACTCTATCTTTGCTATAAGGCAAACATTTTAGGCAAAAAAGCCACTGAAATTTACAGGTGTTAGATTAGTAGGAGAAAGGTTCTCCGATTGCATTAAGGGAAAAGTAGAAACATAGGAGCCACTGCTAAATGGTGCTGAGCACTTCCCATGGAAGCCAGGGACTTTGCTTTTTTTTTTTTTACATCCGGTCAATTTGTGACATCCTGGTTAAAAGAAGAGAGAATATATCGGTGTAGCCATTGAAGATTAGTTTTCCACCTGGCACTGTTGAGAATTGAAGATTCTGTTTCATGTGAGCAAAGATTTTCAAATCATAAATCATTCCATTATCCTTTTAACAAGTCACAATTGAGACCAGGCTTACTTGTCTGCACCTCTGATTTTGATAAGAATGTCTTATGCGAAGATTAAACAAATGTTCTATCAGACATCCCTGATGATATAATTGTAAGATGAGTTTTCAGTGGCTCGATTCCTGGAAACTTGAATGTACTGAACTTCTTTTTATTAAATATCTCTCATTGCAGTGCAGATGATCTCTGTACTGAAAACTTTAATGAAATTCAAGATGTGCATGCAAGACTGAACAGCCTGGAGTGAATTCAGTTGTGCAAGAAAGGGTTATGAGGAGGGAGGACGAGAATGAATTAACAGTGAATTTATATTATATCATTCTCAGTAGGAAGATAATATTTTTAATTGACTTCTATGAGACAAAGTAAGGATAACAGTCTTATTTATTGAAAATAAATGGTGTATAATATCTTTGTGTGCTTATAACATGTATTTATACATTATATGCAAGCACTTACGGTTACAATAATCTCTGTTTCTGCATCTTTGGCATAACAGAACCAGCCAGCTTTTTACAACATGCTGGGTGGTACTGTGATAATCATCAGGGTGTGCTTTCTCACTCCTGCAAACATTAAAGGCATGAGACCGGGCTGACTTTTCCATCCTGTGCAATCCACTGATTCCCCTGGGGTGTGAGTCTGCAAAGAATTTGACTATTGGGAATCAGTTCTGTCTGCATTTTAAACAAGCAAGTCCAAAAGGGTGTATGTATATCTTTGTATGTTCTAATAACAGCACAATTTATACATTCTTTTAGTAGATGTGATTGTGAGCAAGGTCTCTGATATTTGTGCTCCTCACAACTGGAAAATATTTAACCCATATTTTTGGCCATATATTTGTTTTGTAGGTATTTCTTTTCTGTTCTATGCATGCATCTAATTTGCCCATCCAGAATGACTTTGCTAGAAGTTTCTTTAACAGACATACCATAAACTACCCTAGTATCAGTAATTAGCATGGCCCTAGCATAATTTTTCCAATGTCTACTTATTCATCCCTGTCTCTTTTTAGGTGATCCCCCATCTGCTTCGCCAGGGACGTTGGTCTTGACATGTTGTTTGTTTACTTCTTCCACAGGTATTGCCATGCATTCCTCCATGTAATTCCTGTGACGTTGCACTCTATATGATTTTATGAAAATATGCTAATGAGTCGGAATATAATGTAACTGGAATATGCTTCATGCAAAAGGTCTCTTGTAAGGTATGATTACAAAGTTTATAATCCACTGAGTGTGGTCATCCAATTTGTATAAATGTATCATTCTTGTATCTGAAGCTAGAAATATGAAATATAACTCTGAGATCCTATTGTAATTATGTAGTGTGGGCCATTAATGGTGGCTTGGAATCTTGATGGCTCCCATTAACAAAGACAATTAGTTGTAAATGGCTCTGTTTACTTGTAAGTCTTCCTGTATACCTGTGTGCTGGCAAGTGGGTAATGAAGTCTTACAGTGGCATGTGATCATGTCACCTGAACTGGAATCCGTCTTTAACCTGGTGCTTTTCCATTTAGAAGGAGGGGTGGGAACCCAGAGAGGGACAAAGGATTCCCGCCTTGTGCCAAAGATACATAAGGGGGTGGAACAGAACAAAGGAGGTGGGAGTCATGAGAAATCCCCTAGCTAACACCTGAGCTGGAACAAAGAACAGTAACTATAAGGGAGTGAGTGATTGCTGGACCCAGACTAGGAGGCAGTCTAATCAGTAAAAGAGGCTTGGGACATCTCTGAGGGTGAGATTTACCTGCATTTAGTTTCTTACTGTATTAGGCTTAGACTTGCGTGTTTTGTTTTATTTTGCTTGGTAATTCACTTTGTTCTGTCTGTTATTACTTGGAACCACTCAAATCCTACTTTTTATATGTAATAAAATCACTTTTTACTTATTAATTAACCCAGAGTAAGTATTAATTCCTGGGGGAGCAAACAGCTGTGCATATCTCTCTATCAGTGTTATAGAGAGCGAACAATTTATGAGTTTACCCTGTATAAGCTTTATACAGAGTAAAATGGATTTATCTGGGGTTTGGATCCCATTGGGAACTGGGTATCTGGGTGTTGGAGACAGGAACACTTCTTAAGCTGTTTTTAGTTAAGCCTGCAGCTCTTGGGGGACATAGTTCAGACCTGGGTCTGTGTTTGTAACAGGCTAGCGTGTCTGGCACAACCAGGCAGGGTACTGAAGTCCCAAGCTGCCAGGGAAAATGGGCTCAGAGGTAGTCTCAGCACATCAGGTGGCAGTTCCTAAGGGTGTTTCAGGGTCACAACACCTATGCACCCAATGTCCTTCCTGAGATGGTCCATACGGGTCTCTCCTCATTCAAACTCTTCCTAAAGACCCTCATCTGCCATGATACTTACAGCTGGCTGACAATGCCAATGCTGTAGGGCCTTGGGGAATAGTCTTTTTAAAAGTTGATTTATTATTACAATTATAGACTAAAGAAGTGAGGCCCAGATCCTCAAAGGTATTTAAGCAATTAACTCCCATTAAAATCAATGGGTGTTAAGTGCTTAAATATGTTTGAGGATCTGGGCCTGAGAGGCTAAGGAAGCTCAATTTATTTAGATTAAAAGGTGACTTGATCATGTCCTATAATTACTTACATGGAGAAGATATTTCTGATACTAGAGGGCTCTTTATTCTAGCACACAAAATTATTATAAGGTCCAATGGCTGGAAGTTGAAGCTAGGCAAATTCAGACAAGAAAAAAGGTACAATTTTGTTTATGGTAAGAGTAATTAACCATGGGAACAACTTACCGAGGCATGGTGCATTCTCTATCACTTGAAGTCTTTAAACAAAGATTGCATGCTTTTCTAAAGGAGATGCTCTAGTTCAAACAGAAGTTATGGGTTTGATGCAAGAATCACTTGGTGCAATTCTGTGGTCTGTGTTAATCAGGAGGTTAGACTAGAGAGTTGTAGTGGTCCCTTTTGGCTTTATAATCTATGAATCAGATACATTTCTATCATCAGAAGTAGCTAGTCACCACCTGCTCACTTTACTTTTTTCACTCTAAGCTTTTCACTTGCTCTTCATTTCTCTACAGGACATTGTGGGTGTTACCAGCAACAAATAATAATAATAATAATAATGATATATGATTCAGCTGACATAGTCACCTCCAAACAGCACAATATGAGCAGGAAATTCAATACAATTTATATTCTATATGCCCTGATTTCTCATATCCTTTTCTTCACTGATGCAATAACCACATTACAGATAGCCTAGCAAAGTTATAGAGTGATGTTTTGCAGTTAGCCTCAGTGCTGCAAAATATATATCATATTTTTTTTCAAGCTGTGGCTTGCCTCCATTGAAAAAATCAGAGTGTAAGATATTTTTAGTTCAATTGAGAGGCATGTAATACATCACACATGTTACAACTCCTCTACCATAAGTAGTTTACATTCAGTTATTTCTCTCATGGAAGCACATAATATGAATAATATTATATCTACCCAAGGTAAAAAGTCTACTATTGTGGATTATATGTTCATAGATTTTAAAACCTATGAAGGGGCAATTAGATCAGCTAATCTGGCCCCCTGTATAAAACAAACCATAGAATTTCATCCAGTTTTTCCTTTATTAAACCCAGTAACTTGTGTCTGAATAAAGAATATCTTTCACAAAGACACCCAGTCTTGATTTGAAGACTTCAAGTGATGGAGAATCCACCTCTTCCCTTGATAGTGATAGTGTATTCCAACAGCTAATCAGCATCACTGTTAAAAATGTGCATCTTATTTCTGAAATAGAACCCCTATTTTACAAACTAATTAGGGATTGAGGAGTTCATAAAATTGAACATCTCAAAATTACAGTAGGCACATTGCCTCAATTGCAGGATGGTGCACTGCATCATTCTCTTCTTGTCCAAACCACTGCAAAGTGATTCCCAATGGATGGAAGGCATTGGAGTGAGAAGGGAGAGCCACTTGTTCTTCATTGACATCATTTTCATTATGCAATTTTTTTTGTCCATTGGAAAAAATTATTTGAAAAACTCATTCATAAAATTGGTGTTTGTAACATCAAGTGTCTACTGTAATTTGAAATGGTCTAGCTTTAACTTCCAGCCATTGATTCTTGTTATATCTTCCTCTGCTAGGTCAAAGAGCCCTTTAGTACCTGGTATTAATGTAAGCCATGCGTTGTTTTATGGGTCCAAAGTAACCCCAGAGTCAACCACAAAGTACCTAAAAGCTGGATTTTGCATTTGGATCTTGTATTAGTCGACTGATATGTAAAGCACATGTAGACAGCCATCTCCTTATTGGCTATGAATCTGAGGCGCTGCATATTCTTCATTTATTCCAGAAAGCATAAGGAATATAGTCAATTCAAGATAGGAGTGTGTTCCTGGTTAGACTGGGGGGGAAATTTTGAACAAAAACATTTTATGGAGAAAAATGCAGATTCAGTGACACCAAAATATTTTGTGAATGTATGTTGATTTCATTGAATTGTTTTGATGAAAAATAACCCTTAAAATCCCAAATAATTAAATGTTTCATTCTGACATTTTCAAAATGAAACATCTTGATTTTCCAATTCAGAGTGACTTTTCATTTCAAAATTTCCTTCAGTTAAATGCTCAAATGGTCTCATTTTCTGCTGAACAAAGAACTTTTTCAACTCTGCAATTTGCTGAAAATTAAAAAAAAAAAAATTAGGTTTCCCCCAATTTTTTTTTTTGTATTTTTCAGAATTGCCAGCAAACCAAAACATCCATTATTCACACAGCTGTTCTCCCGAGTCACTAGTTTCAAACTGGAGTGTGCAAACAACCAACGCTTGCAGCTTATGGTCAAGTTGTGCCCTGTTTTGTTGTTTTTAAGCACAGGTTAATTAAATATGTGTGTCTGACATAATGGGTTTAGCTAATCTCTCACCTAACACCACTGATGGCATGGTGGAATAAATGAATTTGCCCCATGGTGGCTCCAAAGGTGATTCTGGCCCATTGTGATTATGTTCAGTTTTTTTGTGTGAAAGACAGCAGTATGTTGTTGGAGCCACCGCTTTGTTTAGAGTTAGCTCCACAAGGCATAGATCACTGAGACTAAGTAGTTGCTGTACAGTTGCACAAGGACAGGAGGCTACAAGGAGCCTTCCCATTTATTTGTCCCCCCCTACACAGCAACTTAGATTGATAGTTCTTGCACCTATCTGGATGCAAGGATTGTGTGAAGCTAGCATTGCTAACCATCTCCTGAAGGGACAGGAAGAATGCAGAGGATGGGTCCCTGCCTCCCCTTTTGTAGCAGCCAGTGCAGCTGACCAGTTGCAGAGAGGAGCTCATACTGCCACATTTCCACTTTGCAGTGGCTACATTTCCACAGTTTACTGGGATGTTGTAGGAGATATTATGGACTAGTGCCTTAAAAGTATGGTAGAGCCTTTAATTGTTATCAAGACCAAAGGAGCATCTAATGTAAATTGACCTTTAACATTGTACAATGGAACAATATGTTGAAAGTGAAAACAGTATCATTTTTATGGTGCTGTATGATATATTCTCATTCAGATCAACCTTTCTTTAATACAGCTAAGAGAAGATATATATTTGGTGTTCTCTTCTGGTGTCCCTTGATCATTTGTACAGCTACTTTGATGTTAAATCTACCACCCACACTTGTATATTTCCTCTTTCTTTCTTCCCCCATCCTGTCCCTTGCCAATCTCATTGTTTCTCTTTGCTTTGATATTTCCATGAATAAATTCCATGACAGAGAAACTCACTGAACATGATGAAAATATTAATAATGGAATGCAGATGAATGAATATTGCATCAGTTTTGTACATTTGCATGGTGCCCTGAGGATACCTTTATTTGTACTAGATGGTGTCTCATGAATAGTTCTAGTTCTTGATTATACAGTAGGACTGTGATGTAGAGATGAGTGACTGTATCCAAGGATAACTGCAAATGAGACCATGTAAAACACATAAAAATGTGCCCTCAAGGTGCCATAACCTTTTAGAACTAAATTCTGGTGCCAGATAGTCATGGATAACTCCCAATGATGTCAAAGGAAGTTTCGTGCATATATCTCAAGACCGATGTAGCTGAGGCCCTTATTACAGAAGGGGAAAATATGAATCGATAAAGTTTCAGCAAAACCACAAACTGGAGCCATTCATCAGTGGAACAATCTAAGAACTGCATCAAGGCACCTTCCTGCACAACTGCCTGGTCAGCAATATCCAGTCACTCAGCCATCAGATGGGCTGATTGTTCTTGATTACTGTATAGTAAGTCTTTGTTGTACCCACAGATTTATTCCATAGATCAGAGGGGATAAGAATTGGGCTTGAAATACCCTACACTCCTTGAATTCCCAATGGCCAACTTAGACCTTCATCATTCTAAGGATATATACATCTAGGCCCAAACAGTTTACAGTGAGAGGTCCTCTTCAGCTGAGACTTCATAAGTCAAAATCCTGTCTGCTCTGCATGGGCAATAATGATCCTATGAGATTTCTTCTCCTGTGCCTTTCCCCCTGCTATTGCACAATGTACTCTCCATTGTTTGTCTGCTTGTTGCTCTTCACCCCAGAAGTGATGCATGTTAAAGATGCGTATGTATAGACAGGAGTTTGTGAAGCATTTGGGGATCATTCAAGGGGAACTATGCTATATATTGATAATGTAAATATACTGTGATAGACCCAGACCAGTTGGGAACAGCAGAATAGCAAAAGGGAGATATACTGGCCACTGGATAAGTAGTTTTCTGTTCCATGAGTGACCAGAGCAGGGGCTGCTCCAGGCTAATAGACCACCTGACTCCAATTAACCTGCTAAGAGTCAGGTGAGACAGTTAAGCACCTGACTCTAATTAAGGCCCCTCTGATGCTATAAAAGGACTCACTCCAGTCAAGCCAGGGGGAGCCAGAGGACAGGAAGTGTGTGAGAGGAATTGGGAGCAAGAGGTATGCAAGAAGCTGCGAGTGAGTAGGTGTACTGCTGGAGGACTGAGGAATACAAGCATTATCAAACACCAGGAGGAAGGTCCAGTGGTGAGGACAAAGAAGGTGTTGGGAGGAGGCCATGGGGAAGTATCCCAGGGAGTTGTAGGTGTCGTGCAACTGTACCAGGAGGCACTCTAAACAGCTGCAGTCCACAGGGCCCTGGGCTGGAACCTGGAGTAGAGGGCGGGCCTGGGTTCCCCCCATACCTCCCAACTCCTGATCAAACACAGGAGGAATTGACCTGGACTATAGCTTCTACCAGAGGGGAAGGTCTCTGGACTGTTTCCTGACCCACAGGAATCTGTGAAGCGAGCAAATCCGCCAATAAGCGCAGGACCCACCAAGGTAGAGGAGGAACTTTGTCACAATCCATTATATAATCTAGTATGGGTTAAACATCGCTAACATCGCAGGGGGAACAGATAGTTCCTCTGCTTTGGGAATCTATCCAGACAGGCAGTATTATATCACCTGGACTTGGGAAGAAAGTGCTAGTAAACTGCAGGGCTGAGTGTACTCCTTCCCCAGCCTATCATGTGCTTGCTCCTGCTGAGCCCCCTCTTTCAGTCTGTTTGAGCATGAGAGAGAGATCCTGTCTTACTAGTAGGATGGGAGTAACGGGCTTCCTATATCTTGCCCAACCTCACTCCCTTATGCCCCTGCATGGCAGAAGGAAAGATCTGGTTCCACAAGTTTCTGGACCAATTGCAGAAACTATACCAGAATCTGTGGGTAGGGTTGCCAATTTTGGTTGGAAATATTCCTGAAGGTTTCATCACATGACATAATCTTTAATTAAAGATTAATCTTTAATTCCTGGAGACTCCAGGACAATCCTGGAGAGTTGGCAACCCTATCTGTGGGTGAGCAAACTGCTTTAGTACTGGCAACAATTCCCTGCTGAGCAGCAAGTGCAGTCAACGCATTTTACGAATCATCTGTTTATTTCCACATTCTTTGGATGTTGAGACTTTGTCATGAGACAGGATGGATGGCGGTGACATCAGCAGCTGGAATTAAGAGAGAAGTCAATACTGCAGCATTATGGGTTGGATTTCCCCTCCCACCCCCCTTCTTTTAGCTGTGCTGGTGGTCACTGCAGTTAGTGATACTGAACTGTAGCCTGAATGCTGGCTTTCTTCAAGGAACTCATGATTTTTAGTAACATTGTACCTGGGAATCAATATCATTTGTTAATTTTCTTACTTTTGAGATTCTTTTATTATTGTACATAAAAAGAGAGGGGGTTAAGATACCTATCCATACAAAAATGTTTAATGGCAGTCAGCAATGAAATTCTATAAACACAAACCCCAGATGGCATGTAGAACAGAACAGGAGATTGTTTCCTGAAACAGTTTTCTACATTTTTCATCTCTCTTTTTGTTTAATTCATATTTACCAGGAGTCTGTTTTAAGCAATGAAAGACATTGCCATAGATGTAACAAACTTTTGAGTATTCCTGTTTCAAGACAATTTCTAAAACATGCTTTGGTTTTGAAGTCATGGGAAAAAATATTTCTGATGAAAAGAAATAGATGCATTTATCAATCTAGTGCAACTTCGTAGGGCTGGCTGATATTGCTGAGAAAAAGCCAGTGTGAACAACGGAGTCACTCAATCACTGAGGATATGATTCAGAATACAAATTCCCTTTTGAGTTCTGAAGTCTATAACTAAGAATCTGATGCGACACTTGCACATTAAAGCACCTAGGCAGTTTATATTAATATGCAAATTGTTTATTCAACTGAATATACTACATATATACCTTGTTCTGTTTATACAGGCCATTTTATTTAAGCAGAGAAGAACCAGTTGAAACTTGCATGTTAATAGGTTAGTCTTTTTTAGTTCTTCCTTAAATAGGTGTTCATCCAATGTATATAGATACCTTATAGCAGCAAAAATATTTAACTTGGGTTTCTTTTGCAAGTCACATGATAGCTACAGTACCGCTGGATACTAGAAATAGGATTTTACTTTCCTCCAGTATAACCGGCTTAGTCTGACATGCTGTTTCAGTACAACATATGCTTCTTGTTGCTGACAACCCTTTTTTCTTTATCAGTTAGGCTGCTCATCCATGATGTGAAAACTCCCATCATGCTCAAGTCCATTATACAAATGAGATGTGGGGGCACGGGGAAATTCTTTGTCCCTCTTTTTGTATGTGCAATTAGTAGGCAGTAATGCAGACACGATGAACTTATTGGAGTTGGGAGTAATGGTGTGAGATTGCTCACACCATTGCTTTAGAGGGAAATTGAGTTGTTGCTGTCTGCACTGAATTCTTCAGACTCTCTTGTCTGTTTGACTCCTGGATAATGATAGTGAATATGTAACTTTGCAAGGAAGACCTCTCCAGCTAGGGGTTATGCCAAAGCACCAGTTACATAGGACTAGGATTGTGCCTTTGAGGAGCCTATATACTTACTGTATATTTTCAGTGTACTAATTATGAGCTGCCCCTGGAGCATTAACATTTTTAAACTGGCACTTGGTGGCAGAAGCTGTTTCCATGCACTACAAATTAAGAACCTGATCTGGTTTCCATTTAAGTCATCATGAGTTTTTTCAGTTACTTAAATGGGAGCAGGTTTGGGCCATCACGTTTTAGCTCATTAGTAAAAGCTCTAAATTAGGTACAAGTGTCCTGCCATGAAGTTTGGAAGCTACAGCTAACCTGCGTTCTGTGATCTGACTGCTTTTGCTTAAATAAAGAGATCGTCTCCTAGACCTTGCACAGGTGAGCATCTTTAAAAAGTCATGTTTTAAGTAACGCCGCGATTCATGTCAGCATGATGTCATCAGTCTTCCCACTTGTTCCTATAGAAATAACATTTTGTCAGTTAACATGAAACCTGCCACATTAGTAAAATACAAATAAAGGGAAATTTGCATGATATCAAAATTGCAGTTACTCTGCATAGCCAAATGATTGCTACTTCAGTCCTTTTGGCGTTAGTGAATTAACTGCAACAGTTCTGATTGTTGTCAATAGGACTCTTTCCACTGGTGTAATTTCTTATTATTGTTACTATTTATTTGTATTGCGGTAACGTCTATGAGTCCTAGTTGTGCAAAGGCCCCATTCTGCTAGGTGCTGTGCAAAGACAGAACAAAAAATGGCCCAAAAGAGCTTACAATCTTATCACATGATCCCTGTAAATGCCAGTGATGAAAGGATGCATCTACCACATAATAATTTGCCTGTGTACACATTAAATATATAACACTTTACCTCCAACAACACTTCTAAAGAATCAGCCTGGATTTTATATCTTGATATGACAATAATTGTAGAGGTTTTAAGTCCTTTAATTTGTACCAAATATAATTTAAAAAATCTGAATAGGTATAATGATCAGATCCAACTCTCAATGAAATCAGTGGGAATCTGAGACAGTTGTCATTTGTAAGTGTTAATTGACAGTCTCTCCTCGGTCCCTAACCAGTTAAGTGAATGAAATGGAAAAGGCCATGATGAGGGCACAGACAGTGCATATGAGCTGTATTTGAGAAGCTGCAACACAGAAATGTCTGGCATAAATGGTAGGAATGCTCCCATTTAGAAATACACTGGCATTTGAAGCATAAATACTTTTAGGAACTCATCAAAACAAAGGTGACTTGCATCTGAAGAAGTGAGGTTCTTACCCATGAAAGCTTATGCTCCCAGTACTTCTGTTAGTCTCAAAGGTGCCACAGGACCCTCTGTTGCTTTTCATCAAAACAAAGGTAACTCTCTCTTTCTGTCATTGCCAAAACAGAGTTAAGAACATGTCAACTGGGTCAGAAAAGTCCGAACTAGCTTTGCTTCATCCTCCTTGTCTCAATGAATGTAGGTCACATAGGTGTGGCTTGGTGTGTCATATATCAAAGTTATTGAAAAATGGGATGACCCTTTCATTAAAAAGCCATCCCATTTTTTCATTGAAATACAGAAATTTCATGAACATTTAAAATATTGTTGTTTCTGCTATACTTTTTTCAGAATTTTGCATTTCAGTGGGGAAAAAACAGGACCAAATGTTTATGATCATTTTTGTGAACATTTCGACCTTTTTTTTCATTGAAATTGGTCAAAAATATTATTAAAAATTTCCACCCATCTTTAATCAAATATATTTATTACATATTTACTTTTCTAAACACACTCCAGTTGGCTGAGACAATACTGAAGAGTTAGATGGTGGGGTTAAAATAGAACCACTTGTGATATATCAATGTTAGAATAACTGTAGAACTGGGAGGGTGTGGGGAGTACTGCAAGGGAGGAGGCAGGGCATATTGTAGGGGGTTCCTGAAGGGAGAGAGGTAAAAACATGAGTAAAAATACATATTCAAATCCATAGATATGTATTATGGTTCCAAATGCTACACAATGCAGGTGCCCAGCTTCTTAGCAACACAGGTCACTGTATGCTCTGATCTGAATACTCACTGCATAGACAGAGACTGGGAATTGGACTCTCCTTCTATTTGAAGCCCTCCATGGGACTGGCCCTCTGTGGGACTGAAATATCACAATAGTACCAATCCCAAGCATTTGGAAATCAAGTGCCAGTCCCCAGAACATCATGAGATTGGCTTAAAAATCATGAGATTTTAAAAATAATAATATGGAGTTCTTTTTATTTGCAATCTGATTTTTAAACCTTTAAGGTTCACTTTTTCAAGTTTATCTCTGCAACCATGAGGGCTATAAACTTACTGTTTTTGTTTATTTTTTAATCAGAGCGCAGATTCTGGTATATTCACTGGCCTTCAAGATCTGGGGCTTTAAGAAAACAACAAAGATGATGAGATTCAGGATAGACTGGGCAATACCGTATCATCGATCCTTCTGCCACCATGACCTCCCACTACATTCTACCAGTTATTTCTATTTTGAAATACTTGGGTGATGCTCAGGTACTATGGGGGACGGAGGCATACAAGTACCTACATTGATAAGGACAAAATTCTTGCTCTATTAAATCCTATGGAAGTTTTGCCATTGACGCCAATTGGGCCAGGATTTCACCCTCAATATTTAGAGTTGTCAACTTTAAATGGGAAGGCAACTCTGACAACTTGTGTAATGCCATGGATAGCATTTGAAGAATTTGTTTTTAAGAGGATAAATTTGTTATACATAATGATAAGGTGTAAGTTCAAGTGGTTGCTCATTATAAAAGTTGTGAGTAAAAGTGTGTCAAGGAATGGAAATCTTGAAATCTTAATATGCCTTACCCTGCTATCATTTCCTTGCCATCCATTTTGAAGATGTATTGGTTTAGCAGATTGGAATACAATTGAGTTGGGGGAGATGATGTGTAAAAACAATCTTTATCTTGCTGTGTAGAAGATACCATAAGTTTAGGCATGCTGAATAGTCAGTGCTTTTCTATCAAGATGGTTAAACTTAAAAATACTTTCCTTTTGTTTGCCTGTTTGATATAGCTTGTGAATGTAGATTTTGATTAATTGAAAAAAGAATCATATAGGTGTAATGCAATTTCACTGCAGAACTTTGACACAAGGGTTGAGTGGATGCTACCTATTTGATTCAAGGCAAAAAGTCCATAACTGTTACCAGTAGCTGAGCAACCTAAATATGTGAGCACCAGTTTCTGAAGTTTCCAGTTTTCCTCCTGTTGATCCTTGAAAGTTGCCCCTCTGTACTTGTACCAAGTGCTGATTCTAACAGCTTTCCTGAGCCCTGCTGGCACTGATGTCAGAGGAGAAAGACAAAGGCTTGTCAAGAGCGAGAGAGGAAGAGGATGAAAAAAATCAGAAAAGAAAGATGACATTTCCTGCAGTGTTGGATTAAAAAAGAGGCCTTTCATTGTCTGCAGCTTGGTGTTTGAGTTGCAAGTAAGTAGAGGTTAATGGTTACAGTGTAGTGTTCTGAGTTTAAAGCCATTGATGAGGCTAAATTGGGTAGTAGGAGACCACAGATGTGGTGGCGAGAAGGTGTGTTGGTTGCCTGAGGAATAATGTAAATGCTGAGCTGTATTACTCAGAATATGGATGTACAGAATTTTATACATCTGTGCTTCAGCCTTTGTTACAGGCAGGCTGAAGTCAGGAGAATGCTGCACTTTAACAGCTGAAATTCCTGCGTTACCAACAGATGTAAGTACAGCTGCTCACAGAACATTGCTCACAGCTGCTCACAGAACACCTGTGTTAAAATCAGTGCTAATGTAGGAGCTGCTATGTGGGTGGGGCAGTTCCTGGACAAAGTGAGTGTGGAAATCAAATTAGGGTTGGGAGAAGACCACTTTCAGTTCCCAGAAGGACAGATCATATGGTTAACAGGTTCAATTTGCTCATATCCTGATATAGTAGTACAGCCACACGACTTTGTGGTACAGAAGCAGCCCCACAAATTACAACCACATTCCTGCAACCCATAACTCCATATTTCTGTACTATGTAATGTTTCAAGTTCATACCATCCCCTTAATCTATGGAGGCAGCTCCCTTTGGCATCAGTGAGAATTGTATGTGACCTGAATCTCAGAGGAGAAAGACAAACTCTCCTTCTTAAAATAAAGTAATGGCTTTATTGGGATCAGTGCCTTTTGGGCAGTCCAGCAATAGGAATTAGAACAGCTCCCTTGTATGGGCTTCCTACGAGATTGATCATTAATGCTGCTTTGTTATAATAGAAAGGAGGAAGAAGAGGTTCTTTCTTACATCTTATTAACAGGTGTTCATATTTTTAAGAGACTGATCCTCATAGAGGGAACAAAGGTTTGTCAGCTGGACCTCCACAAGGACCATTAGCCTGTCAGTACTCTTTCCTCTTAGTTCTCCCCTATACCCCAAGCATGTTCACCACTGCTTCCGTCTATTCTTCCTCCCCCTTTCTGCCTGAGAACTCGCCTAAAGCCTCTCTTCTCTCTTCCAATCTCTCTTCTCCACTGTATCTTTAGTCTTGCAGTGAGGAAGCTCCTCCAGAGGTTATTCTTTGCCTCCCTGGCTACTACAATGGTGAATCAGACTGCAGAGCTAGAGGAGCCATACTCAGCACCAACCCTTGCTGTTGTCTTCCCCGTCCTCTGCAGCAGACTTGTACAGCTCTACAGCTAGCAACGGGGACTCACTGACCAAATGGAACAGCACCACAATTTTGAGCACGGGTTCATGCAGGTTCTTATTCCTCAGATAACTTACCTGTGGTCTTCACATAGACTAGTGGAACAGTTGTCTGGAACTAACTCATCAAGTTACAGATACAAATGCCTTATGGGAGAAGGAAACTAGCAAAGAAGATGGTGCAACATCCACTCATTGAGGATGTCATATAATAATAATAACAAATAGTGTTTTGCACTTGTACATCAAAGGAGCTATCATTCAAGGATTTCAAAATGCTTTACAAACATCTTTAATTAACCAACAGAACACCCCTCTGAAGCAAGAATTTTTGATTCTCACTTTGTAGATGGCACTAAGAGGTTAAAGCAAACTTTTTTAAGCTTGGAAGCCTGAAGTTAAGTACCTAAATCCATATTTAGGCATCTAAATAAGTGGCCTAATTCGCAGAGGATCAGAGTACCCAGAGCTTCCATTATCTACACATTTACATGCCTGAATATGGATTTAGGTACCTAATTTCAGGCTTCCAAGCGTGAAAATGTTTGCCTGAATGATTTGTCCAAAGTCACACAAAAATTAAGTAGCAGAGCTGGGAACAAAACCCAAGTCTCCTGATTCCCAGTCTCATCAACTAACTGCTGGCTTATGTTACTTCCCATATGACTCAATTTTTTTAAAACTATGTTTAATGTACATATTATATCAAAATTAGCAAAAAATCTACCTCTTCTCAATAAAATTATCTCTGAGCTTTAAACTTTGGGGAAATGACTATTTATTTACAATGCACATTTTTTCCTTAAAACAATATAAAGTGTAATCAAGAATGTTTCTTATGAAAGACTGTAAATACTCTAAAAAATGACAATTAGGGAGGTAAAATTTGGTTTGAATTTCAGAAGAGGATAATATTGAACCAAAATCTACTCTGTTACATTAGTGCAAAATCCAGAGTAACTGCATTGCAGTAGTTATAATTGTGAGCAGAATTTGGCCTGATAATGTGATATTTTTGGTACAGCTGTGGCTATATTTCCCCTTTGTTATGGTTTGGGGAAAAAAGTTGAAAAATGGAAAGAAAGAATGTCATCTGCAAAACCATAGTTCAGCCTGATATTTTGGGCAGGAAGTGTTTTTTGTTAATATTCTAATTGAAATTAAACCAAAATAACATTGGTAGAGAAAAATATCATATATTCAATTCAACCCACTGATGGTTTTATTTTTACAGTAGTCAAAATTATAGGGTGATCATAACACCATGGGAAGAGTCATTCACATAACAGCAGGAAGTACAAAAGAAGAACTCAAGCAAGGGGAACTGAATTTTTCAGATGAAAAAAATATTCATTGAATTGTGCCCTTTTTTTCAAACATGGAACTTAATGGGAAAACACTTGAATATTTTAAATGTTTTCCTTTTATTTTATTTTATTTTTTAAATTTGTGGCAGAAACTTTAAATAGACAAAGTTGTTTGGCTGTCCTGGAAAAATCTGCCTGCTTGTTTCCTCTCTCGTTTTTTAATGCTATTGTTATTGTATTGCTGCTGTGAAGCTTTTGATTGGTTAGATTATTTTCAAAATAAGAACATGTCAAATTTGGAATTGTTTTATTTCAAAAATGCAAAGTTCTCTTTTGGAAATTTTCCAGTTTCAAAATCAAAAACTTTGATTTTGAAAAATTCCACAGAAAATTCAGAAAATGAAAAGTTGGACTGTTGCTAGACATAAAGGCATGGAAAACACTTCACAATTTGCTGAACTTTCTGCTGAAATTTCTCCTATTTTTCAACCAGTTCTACTAAAACCTTGTTTTGCCAAGCCAACTGGGTCTGAGTCAAAGAATAAAATAGAAAGATAGTAACAAAATATGTCCACAAATTGACATTTTCAAGCAGTTTTGGAAGGAGTGATCATTTCATGTTTATCCCTGACTTATTATTCCGGACCATAAGCATTGGCTAAGGTCCCAATCTTGCACCTGGCTACCCAAGGGCAGACGTCTGAGCTGGTGAGGAGCCATATTGAAGGCAAAGGGGCACTACATAGGTTCAGGTGTCCAACTGCATGGAGTAAATTGCTGGATCAGGGCTTAGATTAGAACTAATTGAGACTACTCATGCATAAAGATATTCGTGTGTGTAAATGTTTGGAGGATCATGACCACTTAGAACCTGGCCTTCCAATTGACTCCTCACCGAGCCCCACTGACTTCAGTCAATAAGCCAAACTCAGTAGGTTTAGCTATGTATAAAGTTACTGACTTGTGTAAGTAATTGCAAAATCTCAGCCAACGCGTGCAAGTGAAAGGAGGCAGGGAATAAATTGAGTCATATAGAATTATTACAGGAATGAGTCAGAGGTTTTAAATATTTGGTCCTGCTTTGAGCAGGGAGTTGGACAAGATGATCTCCTAAGGTCCCTTCCAACCCAGATATTCTATGATTACCATTATTTTTTAGCCAGAAGTTAGAGAAAGTTCTGTATGAACCCAAGGATGTGTTAAGTAGAAAAGGTGAAATCTGTGATGAAAGGAAACAGTGCCAATATGCAGTGGTGATTTGAAAAAAAGTCAAGGTATTTTATGTTGGATAGGACACAAGGTGTTCTGATAAGTAAATGAAAAGACAATTAACAATCTTCTCATATACGACAGGGAAAGGGGAAAGTTTGGGAGTCCCTATGTGACTTTCTAGTGTATATCTCTTTTTCCATTCTTAAATAGCTGTTTCTCACTTGTTGCATGAGTATGGCCCCAACTCAGCACTTAAGCAAGTGCTTACCTTTAAAGCCAACTGGACTGAAGTTAAGCATGTGCTTGTGTTACGCTGAATCAAGGCCTAAGTGAACTTGTTGTTGTTGAGCTGGTGATGCTTTATTTTCACAAGCCTGTCCGTATTGGAAATTTTGTATCCCAGTGTGATGTTAAAAACAAAGGGTAGATGAAAATTAATAAATATCAAAAACACAGTGTTTGACTCTCTGCTGTTTTGCCCCTTGTAAATTCATTTGCACATGTGCATTTAAAGCAGAAATCTCCACTCACTCACACAAGCAGTAGCATTTCACACACCCCTTTTGCATTCACTTTGCTCAGGCTTAACAGTGCAAGGCAGTGCGGAATCTGGCCTAATGACTTTACCAGGATACAGAATTTTGCAGGTGAATCACTGTGATTCTTGTGTAAATTCTGTCTTCAGATACATGGGTGAAAATTAGGTTGACCATGAGAAAACAGGACACCCCTGAGACATCCCAATCCGCTCACCCCTCCACCCAGGGCTGGCCCAAGCCCTTCCTGCCTCACATCCACATGAGGCCGAGCTAAGGTCCCCCTCTCCCCGGGGCCAGCCCCAGCCCCACGCTGGCCTCTACCTGTGCACGGGGCCAACCTGAAGTCTGCCTCACAACTGGCGCCCAGGACCGGCCCAAGCCCACCGACCTCCCACCTGTGCCCAGAGCTGTTGGTTCAAGCCACACATGAGACTGCCAAAGGCCCCCCTTTTCTCAAGAGCAAATGGGACAAATGCCCAGTTTTGTCAAAAAAGTCAGGACAGCTGGGACAGGGCCTAAAAAAGGGACAGTCCTGGCTAAAATGGGACTTATGGTCACCTAGTCAAAATGCACTTCCAATGTTGCTCCATAGGCATATGCTGATGTTCGGTCTTTGCACTTTAAAGGTGTGCCACCTTCTGCAGCGGCAAAGGGGTTAACAATTTAGTCCTGACATTTCCCCTTCCAAATAGAGAGACTAGAATTTTACAGAAACATTCATACTTCTTCTCAATCATCCTTATGCTGTCCATTATCATCCCAAGATAATTCAGATTCTAACAGGCATAAAAGAGTTTCTACGGTGTAAAAATTAGTCAAGTGGTGGTCTCCAAATTTAAATTTTGTTGAATCCCAATTTTACCTTAAAAAGGTATTTGTTTCAGCTGGTATCAATCAATTTCTTATTCTCAAAGCCTTAAGTTTTAGTTGAGGATGTTTGCATCCTACCATATGATATTAACACATAGTGAGCTGTAAGAGGTCTACAAGGCTGGATCCTAAGATGACTTCAGTGCAACTTTGCTGAGTTACATCAGCTGAGGAGCTGGCACACAGGTTTTAGTTTCTAAACATCTTGGGAAAGCCTGTATGTCACGAATCACTTGCAACATGCTCTATATGAAAGTATAATCTTTCTTATCAGAGGCAATAAAACTATATGGATAGTATAATTGTTCTATTTAAGATGAGGAAAAGATACATTTGAAATTAGATGATTAGCAGGCGGCCACTACCACACTGCTCTTTTCGGTACACAAACTCCTACATATCAGTTAGAATCAGAATTACATGGGGGACGGTATAATGTGACTGCAGATTTTTCAGCCCTTCCAAAGAAGTTTGAGTGTGGGAAACTGAAAATAATTTATTTACTACAGACATAAGCAAGGATCTGAAAGTTTGTTACTCTCACTTCAAGCAAAGGATCTGCTGAGCTCTTAGGAAATCCCAACAGAGTGCTCTATAAAGCACCTGCTCAGTGCTCAGGGAATTAACCTTACAACATGTAATTCTAACACAAGAAGGTTTCCTGTCTAGCAGCTGGCAGCCAGACACTAGAGTGGACTTGTCCAGTTAGCAGAGTCCCCTTACTTGCTATGTGTTGGATACACCACTCTAACCCAGCTGAGACTCAACCTGGGATCTGTGTTCGTCTCAGCCAATAGCTAATACAAGGTGAGCCAAAAGGAAACCTCTCCCATGACCAAGCCAGCAGATGCTGGGCTAAGATTATCTGAGTTATGTTGAGGATCTAGGGCTGTAAATATGCTGAGCACCTCTAGCAGGGTGCTAAATACCCTCAACTCCTGATGATACAACATTATTCTCAAGCAGCTGCAATTATAAGGGTTTTTACCGCAACAAAAACCTGTCAATTCATAAAAATTATAGTGTATCCACTTAACAATATCCCTTACAAATATTTAGATACTGAAATCAAGAGAAAAATAGTACATTTTAAAAAATCCACGAGTGTGTCCAATCCAGGCATCAGAATTAAGGTTGTTTTGGTGTGAAGGATCATGAGTTTCTTAACCTTTTCCTGAAAATGAAAGCTAAACCTATACAAATATTTGTGGCTAGAAAATGGGATGTCCAAGGTAAAGGACATACTGCAACTGAAGGTAGGAGACTATGCGCCTTTTAATATAGTCATAAATGCTAGATACCAAGGCTACATAGCTCTCTCCTTCAGCAATTCCACTTACAGTTACAGACAGGAGGCAGCTGGCCTTGCATCACCACCAAGAGGACTTCATTAACAAATGTGGTAACAAGGTCAGCTATGTGGTATATTGTTACAATTGGCTCAGTTTTTTCCAGTGTCTTATTAATGCATTAGCTGAAGAGGAAAATAGAGGAAAGAAGTGCTCCTGTTTCAGCAGAAACATGGGAAACATCTGGCAGAAAATGAAGGACACCTACAGCTCCCTCCCTTTAAGATCCCCAATTAAAATGTTACACAAATATCGTAGGGCTGAGAGCATTTACACAAGGTTGGTCTTGTAAAGAATAAATGCTGACAGGCAACAACAAAAAAAGTCAAACCCTCTCATATTATGAATATCTGTAAAAAACACTGCCTAATTAATGGAATGGCATCTTCGGTTGGGTGTCAACACCTGGGTCACTAAATATGCTGGTACTCCCTATCAACATCAAGAAATGAGTGGCAGCCTCAATTCTGGTAGGTAAAGGGTCATTCTGAGATAATGGAATTAAGATGGTCTTAAAGACCTCTCTATCATGGGACTTATGGAGAAATTATTAACTTTATCCAACAGGAACAACTGGAAAAGATACAGCCATATCTGCTTGCCTCTACCCACATGCCCCAGCAGTTTGATTATGATTCTGTAAACCTCCCATCAAATTCGTATTTCATATTATAAACTCCTCTCTTGTTTTTAAACAAACTCTCTTGTTTTCAATACTACTGAGTACTGGTATGTATGTATAACCATTGCTATATCTATCAAGGTCTCTGTACTTATTTTGGATGTGTATATAGAGGTATAGATATACATTTATGTGCATATATAGATATAGCAAGACACACACTGCATCTCGATGAGTAAAGATATAGTTGTATATACAATGGTTGTATACTTTTTGACACTTACAAAACTGTTAAACATTATATTATAACTTAAAAATAGCCAAATAGGGTTTCTTTAGTTTTATTACTGTGTGGTTATAAACCCAGAGAAATAGAAATGCTGACAGAACCTAAATTATGGGGTTGCTAAGCAGCTACAAAAAATAATCAGCATTTAATTACCTTCGTTCGTGAATATTAATCTATCTCAGTAAATATTATGCAATTATTATGAAGCTATTGTTATCCTTCCTACAGTTAAAGGACACACAATGCTTGGCTAGTTTAATGAACTATCTTATACATAAATGGCTTTTAAAAATGCACAGTCAGTATCTCCTTATAAGACACCACTGACCTCCTTAAGTACAAGGTTTATTATTGTAGCTCAGTGCTGGACAAATAGCCTAACACTGTCCTTGGCCAATTAAACTTTGCTTATAATAGGTTTCCCCTGAAGGGTCTTTGAAAAAGCTGAGATACTGTAAGTGGCCATTTTAACAAGACATTTGAGCTGTTTCCAATGTCTCTTTCTCTCATCTGATTTTTTTAAAAAAGATATGTGCTCTGTGTCTCTTTCACTGTCACATGCACACAAAGAATCTTGGGACCGCTCAATATTCTGCTCTTATCTTTTATGCTGTTTTTATTAATACTAACAAGATTTTAGAATTGAAATTTGTAAAGGAAAGTACCAGAAGCTTTTTTAGTATTTCAGAATCAGACAATCTAGTGTCGAAAAGCAACTCTACCATTTTCCTTTCAAGTCCTGTCCGTACATTTTAGCACGAGATAAAATCAAATGCTTTGGAATGAAATCAAAGCTAACTAGTACCTAAAACAGGATCAGTGAAGACAGAGCAAACAACCAACCAAACAAAAAAGAAAACCGCCAATGATATTTTCTATTAATGTGCATCATTATTTCTGTAGGCAGGGCATATGCAGCAGGGAGCATTTGATCACATATACAGGGCCACATTTACAACTCAAAAGGTCTTCAATCTGAGTCTTTATATTTCAAAGGAAACTTTAATTTTCAGATGATGGGTGTTGAGGGTGCCCCTCTCAACAATGATACATGGTGGTGATACCAGTTGTCTAACTTTCTCACAGAAGAGCACTTGAACATCAGTCCAATTCATTTCCCTAGCGGAAGGGTCTGCAATAGCTTCAAGCTCCATGTGCAAAAAGGATTCTCCTCCATATCAGAAATAATGTATTTCATTAAATGTATATTAGTTTCTTATTCATATTCAATAGTTTACCACTTTCACCAAACACCACTTTTTTATTGGCAAGTTTTTACTTTGACCCTCCTGCAATCCTCATCACTGTTAAACTGCTTTTGTCCAGCTTCAAATCACATCACTATTTCTTGCTATTGTTCACTTGTCATGCACTCCTTGAAAAGGACCACATTGTCACATACTACCACATTTGTAGTTTGGTTTATTTAGCTACTTTGTTGTTCGTGGGGTTGAATAATTTTTCTACCAGATATTAAATTTGACCACATATTCTCTTTGGCTTTTATGATGATTTGTCCAGGCATATCACAAAGGATCTCAGAATGATTTGGACAGAAGATCAGGATGATTCTAAAATAACATTCTTTTATTATGTCTGGTTCTTTTATAGAAAATTCTGCCTTTGGGGGTGTGACACAATGTACCTCAAAATGCAACAGAGAGTCCTGTGGCACCTTTAAGACTAACAGATGTATTGGAGCATAAGCTTTCGTGGGGACATGCGTCTGACGAAGTGGGTATTCACCCATGAAAGCTTATGCTCCAATACATCTGTTAGTCTTAAAGGTGCCACAGGACTCTCTGTTGCTTTTTACAGATCCAGACTAACACGGCTACCCCTCTGATACTTTGTACCTCAAAATGGCACCATATAACCTCCATATTTTTCATTCATATGTGGTTGTCATATTTCACTCAAAGCATGCCAGGTAAGACATCATATGAAAGGTAATGATCTGCTGAAACCCATTGTTCTGTCCAAATTTGTATATCATTAGTGTGTATGAAGTTATGAAATTTTGCTGTATGGCTGTTACTGAAATATGCTGTAAGTTTGCTAGTGACATACAAAGGACCCCCACACACACACTCAGGAGGGTGTTCAGCGACCATTAATCAGCAGGGGAGTTGTAATCAAGGGATTTACAATTCACTGACAGTTGCGCAAGCACCAAACAATGGGGACTGCTCAACCCTATGACTCAGCACAAGACCATGCCAGGGGATTGCTCAACTCAGTGACTCGCCAAGCCCCACTAGGACGTCTGGACATGTCTAGGCACATGGACTAAGGATATAAAATAGGGTACAGTAACAGCAGGCCTTTGGCTTTCTCCTCCCCACCTTTGCTGGAGGCAACAGGAACGTTGAGAAGACAAAGGTCATCTGAGGAGACTGGTCCAGGTTTAAGGAAAAGCCTGTGCATTAAGAACTTTAACATCCAGTGGGGTGAGAAAATTGCTGATCTAAGCACTGCCTAGTATAAGAAGGTTTAAGATTTAGATTGTGTGTTTTTCTTTTATTTTCTTTGGTAACTTTCTCTCATTTTTTATGCCTACCACTTATAATCACTTAAAAGCTATCTTTCTGTAGTTAATAAATCTGTTTTATACTTTACCTAAAACAGTGTGTTTTGGATGAAGTGCTTGGGAAATCTCAGCCCAGTTACAAAGGCTTGTGCATGTCCTCTCCACATTGAGGAAGGGGCAGACTGGGTAATAAACTTACCCTGGCCAGGCTTCTGACCAGGGCAAGACGGTACAGCTCTGGGGTGTAAAGCGGGGGAGCAGGAGGGAATTGGCTGGAGCCCCTCTATTGTTAGTTCATGAGTGGCTGGGAGAAGCATTCATGTAATTCAGTTGGGTATGTCCCTGTCTGTGGATGTCTGTTGAAGTGCAGTACCTGCTAGAGGTTAGCGGCTTGTCATAGCATCACAGTGTAAGAGGGAGCCCAGCTTGACGGGACAATGGGCTCAGAAGTATTCCAGTTCCAGGTTGCACCACAGGGATCCTGTCTTTGGGGGGTTAGCTAGACAACACTAATCTTGCTATTCTGATATTGGTGTTCACTTAGATTGGTCAGCTCAAACACTAGACCAAGACTCTAGATGAATCCAGCACCATTAGTTGTTCCCTTTATGGAAAAGTCCTATAGGAATTTTCAATTAAAAAAAAACAAAGCTAAACAAATTACAACGGGCAAGACATTTAAATTAATACAGCAATTATTATTACTTATATCAGGACAAAGGGATAAAAATGTACACATCTATTGCTTTATGCATTAAGCTTCTGTTACTTTTTCTTTTTTCTTTATTATATTTTGACTCAGGAAAGGCTAATGAATGGTCCTAAGATCACTGTAGTAACTATAACATAATTTAAAAAAAATTGTTTTAGTAATGACATCACTATATTACATCAGAACTGTATTACTGCAGCCGTGCAGCGTACCCTCCTCCCCCCATTCTGTCAGCAGAATAAAGTTATTTTCTCCATGAAATCTATTGGAAGAGTTTCTTAAGAAGTTTAATAATAAAAAGAGCACTTTGCAGGCAATATGTATACAAGTGGTTTAATTCCTTACTGTACCCACTAATAGTGGTAGGTAAAAGTAGGAATCTAAATTACATATCTCATTGTCAGAAAAAAATTGGGAAGAAATGTGACAGAATATTAGAAATACAATCCATTAATTATATCTGTGATTTTCCAGAATTAAAATCTGAAACCATTTTTATTGGGAACCAGAGCTTCTACATAAAGCAGGTTTAGCTAAACCATAGTGAATGCTGCAAATGTTGCCAATCATCACCTAACCTGTCTAGACTAACACGGCTACCCCTCTGATACTTGACACTATGCAAGGTACTGCATTTAGCCGTATGGAGTGGAAATCCATCAACCTCATGAAGAAACTTGCACAAGTACAGACAGATATCATCTTCCTTTCTGAATGCAAACAGATGGACATCATACCAAATGGACTGAAGGTGAAAAATCCATTGCTATCTACATACTGCACAGACCACAGTGAGAGATTATGCCATACACCATCAAAGAAACTGAGGAACCACCTGATCAGCTTCCTATACAGCAAACACGAAAACATCAAAAAAGAGCTCTACAACCTGGAGACTTTCATAAATAACCAACCTTCCACACAAACGGACTTTACTAAAATAAGACAGGAGATCTACATTACACACCTCTCTACAAAGGGAAAAGGACCGTAAGCTGTCTAAAATCCTACCTGCCGCTTGGGGCCACAATAGTGGTACCCCTAACTCACGCAGTAATATCATCAATTTATCCAGCTACACACTCAACCCGGCAGGAGAGTCGGTTCTATCTCGGGGACTCTCTTTTTGCCCCACCATCCCCATGATACAGTTCTGTGATGATCTGAAAGCCTACTTTCGCCATCACCGACTCAAAGAATACTTTCAAGATCAGGGATTTTGAGCAATCAAATTTTTCAATTGTTCCGCTCCAGCTCCGCTCCAGCTCCGGGCACAAACCTACTGCTCCGCGCTCCAGCTCCGGGCTCTGCTCCAAAGCCCTGTTCAAGATAACACTGAACAGCACACTGATACACAGATACCATCCCACCAACAGCACAAGAAGAACTCCACATGGACTCCTCCTGAGGGTCGAAATGACAGTCTGGACCTATACATAGAATGCTTCCGCCGACGTGCACAGGCAGAAATTGTGGAAAAACAATATCGCTTGCCTCATAACCTCAGTCATGCAGAATGCAATGCCATCCACAGCCTCAGAAACAACCCTGACATTATAATCAAAGAGGCTGATAAAGGTGGTGCTTTTGTCATCATGAACAGGTCTGACTACCAAAAGGATGCTGCCAGACAACTCTCCAAAACCAAATTCTACAGGCCACTTTCCTCAGATCCCACTGAGGAATATACTAAAAAACTGCACCATCTACTCAGGACACTCCCTACACTAACACAGGAACAAATCAACATACCCTTAGAGCCCCGACCGGGGTCATTCTATCTACTACCCCAAATCCACAAACCTGGAAATACTGGATGCCCCATCATCTCTGGAATTGGCACTCTCACTGAAGGACTGTCCGCATATGTGGATTCTCTACTCAGACTCTACGCCACCAGCACTCCCAGCTATCTCCGTGATTTCCTGAGAAAACTACAATGCATTGGTGATCTTCCAGAAAACACCATCCTAGCCACCATGGATGTGGAGGCTCTCTACACAAACATCCCACACACAGATGGAATACAAGCTGTCAGGAACAGTATCCCTGATGATGCCACAGCACAACTGGTTGCTGAACTCTGTGACTTTATCCTCACTCACAATTATTTCAAATTTGGTGACAATATATACCTCCAGACCAGTGGCACCGCTATGGGCACCTGCCTGGCCCACAATATGCCAACATTTTTATGGCTGACCTGGAACAACACTTCCTCAGCTCTCGTCCACTCACGCCCCTTCTCTACCTACGCTACATTGATGACATCTTCATCATCTGGACCCAGGGGAAGGAGACTCTAGAAGAATTCCACCACGATTTCAACAGCTTCCACCCCACCATTCACCTCAGCCTGGACTAATCTACATGGGAGGTCCACTTCCTAGACACCACAGTACAAATAAGTGATGGTCACGTCAACACCACCTTATACCAAAAACCCACCAACTGCTATGCCTACCTTCATGCCTCCAGCTTCTATCCCGGACACACCACACGATCCATCATCTACAGCCAAGCGCTGAGGTACAACTGCATTTGTTCCAACCCCTCAGACAGAGACCAACACCTACAAGATCTTCACCAAGCATTCTCAAAACTATGATACCCACACGAGGAAATAAGGAAACAAATCAACAAAGCCAGACGTACCCAGAAGCCTCCTGATGCAAGACAAGCCCAAGAAAGAAACCAACAGAACTCCACTGCCATCACCTACAGTCCTCAGCTAACACCTCTCCAACACATCATCAGTGATCTACAACCCATCCTGGACAACGATCCCTCGCTTTCACAGGCCTTGGGAGGCAGGCCAGTCCTCGCCCACAGACAATCCGCCAACCATAAGCATATTCTCACCAGCAACCACACACCGCACCATAACAACTCTAACTCAGGAACCAGTCCATGCAACAAACCTCGATGCCAACTTTGCCCACATATCTACACCAGCGACACCATCACAGGACCTAACCAGATCAGCCACAACATTACCGGTTCATTCACCTGCACATCCATCAATGTAATATACGCCATCATGTGCCAGCAATGCCCCTCTGCTATGTACATCGGCCAAACTGGACAGTCACTACGTAAAAGGATAAATGGACACAAGTCAGATATTAGGAATGGCAATATACAAAAACCTGTAGGAGAACATTTCAGTCTCCCTGGACACACAATAGCAGATTTAAAGGTAGCCATCCTGCAGCAAAAAAACTTCAGGACTAGACTCCAAAGAGAAACTGCTGAGCTTCAGTTCATTTGCAAATTTGACACCATAAGCTCAGGATTAAACAAAGACTGTGAATGGCTAGCCAACTACAAAAGCAGTTCCTCCCTTGGTGTTCACATCTCAACTGCTAGAAGAGGGCCTCATCCTCCCTGACTGAACTAACCTCGTTATCTCTAGACTGATTCTTGCCTACATATTTATACCTGCCTCTGGAAATTTCCACTACATGCATCTAACGAAGTGGGTATTCACCCATGAAAGCTTATGCTCCAATACGTCTGTTAGTCTATAATGTGCCACAGGACTCTTTGTCGCTTTCTACAGATCCAGACTAACATGGCTACCCCTCTGATACTTGGTAACCTGTCCCACGTAACTTTTGTTTCTTTCCATTAATTAGAAAAATACTGGAGCAATATATACTAAGGTCTTTCCTTAGTTCTGAACACAAAGACTTGTCCCTCAATAGTTTGTATCCTGGTATTAGTGGTTGAATTAAATCTTCCAATGAACACCATTAAATGGATCTATAAGTAGCAAAACATGTAATACTCAGAAAACGAAAATCAAATTCAACCACAGATCTCAACACAATGTTTTCATTCTTTTTTTAATTTCATAGGCCTTTCAAAATGGATGTTCCCACTATTTAGTTGTGTAGGCAACATATGTCTGAAGTTAGGAGAAAGCTTAGTACTGTTTTGCATTGCATCTGTCTTCCTTCTTCGGTATGTATTATTAGCCCTCCTGAGTCCTATGAGCATAAACTCTATAGTGTTGCTTTCTATTTCTTCTGTTTTTAGGTGTGTTGGCATCCTATGCCTCTTCAGAATTTTTTTAATTAATTTTGCTGAATTGATTTCTTGTTTACTTTCTAAAATTTCTCATCTCATTTTTGGAAGTGGCTTACATTTCACTCTAGTGCTATACCTGACTCAGGAGGTTGTGTTGTACTAATTTGTTTTGTCCTCTCACTGCATGTGTCTTTTAAAACCTATGTAAAAAGGTCACATTTGACTTAGCTATTACATCTGCATGGACAGCAGAGGACTATGAGAACAACTTTTTCAAATCATTTAATATTTTCCTTTCTCACTTACATTTGTTAATGTAGTGGAGTGAATTTACCACTGTTCTGTGTATACTCCTAAATACTGGGAACTCGGAAGACAGAAGTGGGATTTCAGGAGCAATTAGAATGAGATGAAGGTGGAAGCATGATCAATCAATTTTGGAGGAAGGGTTTCAAGCATAAAGGTGAATGGACAAAGAAGCAGATGTTTGTGGGTGGACCTGGAAAGGATATTAAGGCTGGTATGATTGGCAGAGCAGCGATTTGGATTGGGGTATGTGTGTGCATGCATATGAAAGGGACTAGGTCAGAGGAGATTGTGTGGTTTAAGACCTTGAAAACAAGGACAAGAGTCTGAACTTGATGTGCAGCAAACTAGGGACTAAAAAAGAAGCCGACTCACAATGTGTGTGGTGGGATGAAGGGTGGGAGGTGACATAGTGAAAGCAATAGGTGGGGAAAATGCTTTAGGGAGCAGCAGTTTGGAATAACTGAAGGGGGTGAAGTTAGAATGAAATAAATTCCAGAAGGCCTCAGTGAGACTATTCACTTAACTTAGTTACAAGGTTCTTCTTGCAATGGTCCCTATGTTGACTTTCCTACAAGCATGCGGTGCATTATCATATCTATACAAAGAACACACAATGTATATGTTTGCTCCTGCTATCTCCATTGAGCCAGTAGCCAAACAATTTGTAAATCAGGAGTCTGCAATGTGGTAAGAAAAGCCTACCAGACCAGTAGGCTACAACAGGAAAGAGAGTGTGAGAGGTTTGGAGTTGCCTGTAATAGTTTATGAATGCTGTATCTTGACTGGGTTATTGTTTTGTGTACAGTATGCATATATTCACTATCATGTTTGTCAGGAAATACACTCAGGAAGGAGCTTGATTCCTCATAGTCCCACCTCCTGGTAAACACTTGGGGTACAATGAAGAGACAGTCACTTTGATCCCCTGGCTTGGCCACCAACTTAGCCTACCAGACACATTTTTCCAAGGAGGGCTCAATTTCCTTGAGGTAGGAATATCCAAAGCCTCAATGGTGTTAAAAGACACAGATGCTCTCTCAAGGAGCTCACATGGTTAAGGGGAGACTGAGGCAGAGAATGTTGGGGAGGAGATTGAGCCTCAGGCTTCAGAGGATGGGTAAAATAGGTCTACCTAAGTCTTTAGTTAACATAATTATGAGTATAGATTGTTCAACCCTTTTCTTGTATGCTGTGCTGAATTCCTATTGTTAAGGTTAAACAATACTTTGTTTTTAAGAATACTGGCTGGGGTCACTATATTCACCAGTGCTCAGAGCTCCCAAAGAGAAGAACTGCATATAGCCAAGCTCAGTCGGACCTGAGCAATCACAGTTGGTTCACAGATGCTGTAGCCCCGGGACCCAAACTAAGAATTTCAGGGGTGTAATCAGGAAGGCCAAAGCACAATTGGAGTTGCAGCTAGCAAGGGATATGAAGGATAATAAGAAGGGTTTCTACAGGTATGTTAGCAGCAAGAAGAAGGTCAGGGAAAGTGTAGGACCCTTACTGAATGGGGGAGACAACCTAGTGACAGATGATGTGGAAAAAGCTGAAGTACACAATGCTTTTTTTGCCTCAGTCTTCACAGACAAGGTCATCTCCCAGACTGGTGCACTGGGCAGCACAGTATGTGGAGGAGGTGAGCAGCCCTCAGTGATGAAAGAACAGGTTAAGGACTATTTAGAAAAGCGGGACATGCACAAGTCCGTGGGGCCAGATGCAATGAATCCAAGGGTGCTGAGGGAGTTGGCTGATGTGATTGCAGAGTCATTGGCCATTATCTTTGAAAACTCGTGGTGATTGGGGGAAGTCCCAGATGATTGGAAAAAGGCAAATATAGTGCCCAACTTTTGAAAAGGGAAGAAGGAGAATCTGGGGAAGTACAGACCGGTTAGCTTCACCTCAGTCCCTGGAAAAATTGTGGAGCAGGTCCTCAAGGAGTCCATTTTGAAGCACTTGGAGGAGAGGAAGGTGATCAGGAACAGTCAACATAGATTCACCAAGGGCAAGTCATGCCTGACCAACCTGATTGCCTTCTGTGATGAGATAACTGGCTCTGTGGATATGGGGAAAGCAGTGGACATGATATTTCTGGACGTTAGCAAAGCTTTTGATATGGTCTCCCACAGTATTTTTGCCAGCAAGTTAAAAAAGTATGGATTGGATTAGGTGGATAGAAAGCTGGCTAGATTGTTGGGGTCAATGGGTAGTGATCAATGGCTCGATGTCTAGTTGGCAGCCAGTATCAAGCGGCGTGCCCCAGGGGTCTGTCCTGGAGCCAGTTTTGTTCAACATCTTCATTATGATCTGGATGATGGGATGGATTGCACCCTCAGCAAGTTCGCAGATGACACTAAGCTGGGAGGAGATGTAGATACACTGGAGGGTAGGGATAGGGTCCAGAGCGACCTAGACAAATTGGAGGATTGGGCCAAAAAAAATCTGATGAGGTTCAACAAGGAGAAGTGCAGGGTCCTGCACTTAGGACGGAAGAATCCCATGCACTGCTACAGGCTGGGGACCGACTGGCTAAGCAGCAGTTCTGCAGGAAAGGACCTGGGGATTACAGTAGACGAGAAGCTGGATATGAGTCAACAATGTGCCCTTGTTGCCAAGAAGGCTAATGGCATATTGGGCTGCATTAGTAGGAGCATTGCCAGCAGATCAAGGGAACAGGGCCGGTGCTACCATTAAGGCAAACTAGGCGGTTGCCTAGGACGCCAAGATTTGGGGGCGCCAAAAAGCGGTGCCCCCAATTTTTTTTACAGCGTTCCTGGGCTGGGCTGCCAGCGGCATGCTGACACATGCAGCTCAGACTCCCTCTCCCAGCGCAGCGGCCGCTCCATGCAATTATTGTCATTGCTGGCAGGGGCGGTGTGCTCAGGGAGGGGTGTAGCAGAAGTGAGCTGGGATGGGGAGCCCTGCGGCAGCTGCCTCCCCCCGTCCTGAGACACCCGCCCCCCATGGCAGCTCCCCACCGCCCCGACCCAGGGAGCCGTGCGGCAGCTTCCCACCCCAGCTCATCTCTGCTCCGCCCCCTCCCCAAGCACGCAGCCCCCGCTCTAATTCTCCCGCTTCCCAGGCTTGCAGCGCCAATCAGCTGTTTGGCACCACAAGCCTGGGAGGGGAGGAGAATTAGAGCAGGGGCGGCGTGCTCGGGGAGGAGGCAGAGCAGAGGTGAGCTGGGGTGGGGAGCTGCATGGCTCCCTGCGGGGGTGGGGAAGCTGCCACGGCGGGGCACCTCAGGGCAGAGGCGGGGGGAGCTGCTGTGGGGGGGGGGAATGCCTCAGGGCGGAGGAGGGGGCGGGGAGCTGCTGCAGGGCTGGTGGGGGAGCGCGCAAGGTGGAAGTTTCGCCTAGAGCGCAAAACTTCCTTGTACCAGCCCGGCAAGGGAAGTGATTATTCCCCTCTATTCCACACTGGTGATACCACATCTGGAGTATTGTGTTCAGTTTTGGGCCCCCCACTACAGCAAGGATGTGGATAAATTGGAGAGAGTCCAGCAGAGAGCAACAAAAATGATTAGGGGGTTGGGACACATGACTTATGAGGAGAAGCTGAGGGAACTGGGCTTATTTAGTCTGCAGAAGAGAAGAGTGGGGGGTGGGGGGGGTTGAGGGCAGCCTTTAACTACCTGCACGGGGGTTCCAAAGAGGATGGAGCTCAGTTGTTCAAAGTGGTGGCAGATGACAGAACAAAGAGAAATGGTCTCAAGTTGCAGTGGGGGAGGTCTAGGTTGGATATTAGGAAAAACTATTTCACTAGGAGAGGGGTGAAACACTGGAATGGGTTACCTAGGGAAGGGGTGGAATCTCCATTCTTAGAGGTTTTTACAGCCTGCCTGGACAAAGCCGTGGCTGGGATGATTTAGTTGATGTTGGTCCTGCTTTGAGCAAGGGATTGGACTAAATGACCTCTTGAGGTCTCTTCCAACGCTAATCTTCTGATTCTATGAATTCTACCAGAGAGAGAAGGCTTACGGCCTGAGGCCTGTACTCAATAAGAAACCAGTAGAGGACACAAGGTGCAACTAGGCCTGAACCTGTAACATGTATGTAATTTACACCTTTGTCCTTATTCTTATAGTAGTTGTACTAATCTCTAACCACTCCTTTTATACAAGGCACCTCCTGTTCTATCTAATCAAGCAGTTGATCTATGTTGCAAACTTTTGCATAGTCATCACTCTTCTACCTTTCAAACACACTTTATTGAAATTGATATCTAATCATCTGAAATAAACTACATTTAACAATGACCCAGAGCAGAACTCTTTTATCTTTACTCTGTGTGTGTTCGTGTATTGTGGGAACAGGCTGTGGCAGAGAGAAATGCTTTAGGTAAGAAATCTGATGAACCATCTAATTATATAGTAAATTATTCTATTTCATTTGACAGAAATACCCTCTCTGTTCTAAAATATTCTCATTTTACTTTAACTGTTTGTTTCATCTGCAAATTAACATATCAGTTTCTTTCTTTTTTCTTTTTCTTTTCTTTTTTTGTTTTTGTTTTTTGTTTTCACAACAAATAAAGTAAAATGAAACAGGGAGATGATTGAAGCTGAAACCAAAACAAACTCAAATCAGTAACAGATTAATTGTGTGTCCAATGTTCAGGGCAACACAGAGCAAAAAGATGAAATCTATGGAAATTGCAAGGTTCATCACCTGTGCAAATCAGGCTGCTTGGTTAGCTATACAGCTGACTACATTAGGAACTTATGGGGTCTCCATTACTGAAGTGTCTGAGAATCTTTAATGTAGTTAGGTGCCTTCACATCAATTTAATTGTCTTCCTTTAGGCACTCAAGTTTGCAAATTTTGGCCTACATGTTTTTTTTTTATCCTGAAGAATCCCAAAGTGATTAACAAACTATATGTGGTGATGATTTCATCTTCCTCTGAAATGCAGCTACTGCTAGGATGAATACAGCATCCATTTAATACTGCACAACAACACTGTGCTATGGTTTAAGGACTTGATCCCAAGCCCATTGAAATCAATGGAACTACTCAAAGCTAAGCATCTTTAAGTGCTTTGCTGGATTGGGGCCAAAGGTCCAGATTTACAAAGGAATTTAGTAGAGATGCTTGGGAATTTTTTGATTAAATGTTTTTTTTTAATTAGAAAATGCCAATTTTTAACAAACCTAAACTTTTCACGGAAACATAATGATTTTGACTAAACTTTCATGGGGAAGGTTACTCATGTTCAGGATAGAACTAAAAGACAGCACTGTCCTATAGTATCCAATAGCCCGGTGGTTAGGGCATTCAAGATGGAGATAAAAGAGCCTGGTCTGAATCCCTACTCCGAAAGTTAAAGGGAGTTGTGTACTTAAATCACTTAAGTTTCTTTGTAAATCCTAATAAGTGCTTATATGCATCTCAGTACCTTTCATACTTCTGGCCCAACATGCTTAGCACCCTGCAGGAATGAACCGTATGACCCCATATCTAGCTTCCAACCTCTGCTAGTCTTCAAATTTTCTATTGCTTTTAGGAGGCTCCTCTTTGTTACTTCCATTTTCTCCTTGTTTAATTTTTTCCCCTTTCCTTTGACCTTTCCTCCCTCCCCCATGTTACAATATTTGATGTCGCTTTACAGGCACAGATTTTTGAACAGCTGTTATGGAAAGCTGGATTTTCCTTTTTCTTCACACATAATACATATTATAGATACCATAATTGATCCTCTTCAAGAAAGAAAAAGGTTTGTCTAAAAGTCTGCAAACATTCATAACTATTTTGATGAAACTAAGGATGCCTTATGGTTTGGGGTCAATTTAATAGCCTCGTGATTTTAGAAGCTTTGAATGCAAAGTTAGGTGAAATTAGACAGTTATGGCTCAGAACTGCTTTGATATTCGGAAGTTCTTCTCTCCTAAAAATTGAAGTGAAAGTTAAGAGGTGCAAATTCACATAGTGCTGACAGAATAAATTGCCTGCAACCATGTAAAATGAGGCCTTCAGACCAAATGCGTTATAGGCTATGTCTTTGCTAGGAAAAAAAGGTGTGTTCTTCACTCTTGTTAGCTGACACATGGTAACTAACATGAGGTAAAATCCTGGTGAAGATAAGAAGGCACTTGGTAGAACCCACTCAGGTTAAAGTTGCAAGTGAGTTACGATTATAATCCCTCTTTCCACACGTACATTATTTTTGAAACACTCAGTGAGGGTGGAATAAAACCATTATACACACTCTGTTCTAGATAGAGCTACAGTGAAAATAACCGAGGCTGCAGTCTTGGCATGGGCATAGTCCTCAGTAATGGCAGCTCATTGTTAGGAGGGGGAAAAGGGGGAGGGGAGTTGATTTAACAAAGATGGATCCGTTTAAAAAAAACATAAACGAGCAAGCATGGCAGAAAATATCCTTAAGTCTATTGGCGTCCACTTAAACATCAGTGCACTGAATTTGAGTGCACAGCTGTTATGGGCCTGAATCAGTAGCTTTTATAGGAGTTGCCTCATTAACGTCTAATGGAGCCAGCAGAGTTTGTAACCTGCAATATCTGATCATCTTTAGATTTTCATGTTCTTTCTCCTGTTAATTTGGGGAATTTTTAAAGATAAAACCTAATAAAAACATGCATTAAGTGCAATCTCCCACAATACACATCAGTCATATTTTTTATTTTTTCTTCATTCAGTGTAAATCTTAATTTGCAGTTGGCATCATTAACAAACTGACGCATACTGTACCAAAGTAATTACCTTTACCACTCTGTTTGGAGTATTCCTTATACTTAGAATGGTAAATACCTCAAATACACCAGTAAATTTTACTACTGCAGGTGGGAACATCCACGTTAATGGCCCCACTGTATTACTCTTTGTTATTAATGTATGCCATAAAATACACAGGATATGCATGGTGACTGAGTTAACGCTACTGGAATTTCCTGATTTTTTTGAATGCTTGATCTTACATCCTTACAATTATAGATGGGGAGTGATGGGGGGAGTTAGGGAATGGCTTAGCTCCATTTCTGACTCAAGAGGAAGCCAGGGGAGGGAAGAGGAGCTGGAGAACTAATTGGGGGAGAAAAAGTAACCTCAATTGACAGGTGAAGGGGCACTAAAATAGCACCATTAATTTCAAAATCAATAAAAATGATATTTTAAAAATGTTCCTAGATATGTGCCATAACTGAAAAATATGGTATTTAGGAATATGACAGAAGATCTAAGGTCTGTCAATAATGTATGTTTTATGGCAGGGGTGGCCAAACTGCAGCTCATGATCCAAATGTAGCTCTTTTACAGTTAAAGGGCAGTTCGCGGAGACACTCCCCCAGTATCTCCACCTACCAGACTGGGGCTGGGGGAGTTCAGGACTTCTGCCCTGCAGCAGGGTGGTGGGCTAGGGGCTTCTGTTCTGCAGAGATAGAGGTCTCAGGGCTTCAGCCCCATGGGAGGTGCCTGCCAGGACTTGGGGCTTCAGCGGGTGTAGTGCTGAAGACCCGAGTCCCAGCAGACGCGCCTAGCTCTCAAACTTAGGAAGATTATTGTATGCATCTTGGAGGGTCAGTAAGTTTGGATTATCGTATGCATCTTGGAGGGTCAGCATGAGCTGATTCCTATACAAAGGAACAACTGTACAAATCAACAGCTAATCACTATACTTAAAGAAATGAAAATCATTGGGACTTGTGACATACCAGCCCTGGAGACAGGAAGGGTGAACAAACCCCCAGAGATAATTAGGAGGCAATATTCCTGGGACCTTGCTCTCCAACGGGTCTGCTGATCACAGACTCATCTGTGTAAATGTTAATGAAATATCACTGTGATAGGTTAATGGCCTCTAACCCTTGGGAGATGCATGGATGGCCAAGAGAAAAATATCCAGACAAGTAGACAGACTCTGAAGAGGAGACTTGAAAAACAAATCCCCGGGTCACACAATTGAGGAATAGATTTCTAGAGAAAAGGTGATGGTGACAGTTTGGTCAGAGAGGATTACTTTCAAGGTATTTCACTTTTTTTTCTCTGTAACTAAACTGAAAATGCCTTATCTATTTTAAGAGAAGGGCTAATCTAGATATGTCAAGCAAACTGTTTCTTTTGTTTTAATTTGATTTTCTGTCTGCTTTTAATAAATCTTGGGGTTTTTTTTAAGATTACTGTTGTCTGCATACTGTCCCACACGTGTGTGTCCCCCCTCCCCAGGCAATAAAACCTCATAATCTCACAGAGAAGGTGTGGAGAGAGAAAGTTTCTGGAACCTACACTTACCATTCACTCTCAGTCGAGAGCATAGCTCTGCTCTTTCTCATCTCACTGAGTTGTGTTGACATCAGGCTGAAGCAGGTGAACCCAAGAGAAGAAGCTGAAAGACCAATGAGGAGACTAGAGAAGGCCTTGGTACGGGCCACAAGAAGGAAGTTTAATTAGAAGCTAAGTCCCCACATAAGAACTTGGAAGATTTGGGTTCTGTTCTTGGCTCTGCTGCAGCCTTAGGCAAATCACTTAATCTATCTTGGGCCTCATTTCTTCATCTATTAAATGGGGATAATACCACTCTACCCTCAAATACTCTGTTGATAATGGTCATATAAATACATGGATAGACATATGGGGATTGGGGTATGTTCTTGGCACCAGTTTGTGATGACCTGCCTAACTCATTCTTGACTTCATCATTTTTCTGTAAAGTAACCATCTCAAACCATATCCCGATAAAGCCTTATGTCAGCTATGCTGTGTTATACTATATCTGCTTATCTGTCTATAGACATGAAGAAAGTTATACAGATAGACTTCCTGATTATGGAAAGCCTGTTTTTGCCTAACATATTGGATACAAGCAACAGAGGGTCCTGTGGCACCTTTGAGACTAACAGAAGTACTGGGAGCATAAGCTTTCGTGGGTAAGAACCTCACTTCTTCAGATGCAAGTAATGGAAATCTCCAGAGGCAGGTATATATCAGTGTGGAGTTAACGAGGTTAGTTCAATCAGGGAGGGTGAGGTGCTCTGCTAGCAGTTGAGGTGTGAACACCAAGGGAGGAGAAACTGTTTCTGTAGTTGGATAGCCATTCACAGTCTTTGTTTAATCCTGATCTGATGGTGTCAAATTTGCAAATGAACTGGAGCTCAGCAGTTTCTCTTTGGAGTCTGGTCCTGAAGTTTTTTTGCTGTAAGATGGCTACCTTAACATCTGCTATTGTGTGGCCAGGGAGGTTGAAGTGTTCTCCTACAGGTTTTTGTATATTGCCATTCCTGATATCAAACTTGTGTCCATTTATCCTCTTGCGTAGTGACTGTCCAGTTTGGCCAATGTACATAGCAGAGGGGCATTGCTGGCATATGATGGCATATATAACATTGGTGGACGTGCAGGTGAATGAGCCGGTGATGTTGTAGCTGATCTGGTTAGGTCCAGTGATGGTGTTGCTGGTGTAGATATGTGGGCAGAGTTGGCATCGAGGTTTGTTGCATGGGTTGGTTCCTGAGTTAGAGTTGTTATGGTGCGGTGCGTGGTTGCTGGTGAGAATATGCTTAAGGTTGGCAGGTTGTCTGTGGGCGAGGACTGGCCTGCCTCCCAAGGTCTGTGAAAGTGAGGGATCATTGTCCAGGATGGGTTGTAGATCACTGATGATGCGTTGGAGAGGTTTAAGCTGAGGACTGTAGGTGATGGCCAGTGGAGTTCTGTTGGTTTCTCTTCTGGGCCTGTCTTGTAGCAGGAGGCTTCTGGGTACACGTCTGGCTCTGTTGATTTGTTTCTTTATTTCCTTGTGTGGGTATCGTAGTTTTGAGAATGCTTGGTGAAGATCTTGTAGGTGTTGGTCTCTGTCTGAGGGGTTGGAGCAGATGCGATTGTACCTCAGTGCTTGGCTGTAGACGATGGATCGTGTGGTGTGACCGGGGTGGAAGCTGGAGGCATGAAGGTAGGCGTAGCGGTCGGTGGGTTTTCGATATAGGGTGGTGTTAATGTGGCCATCGCTTATTTGTACGGTGGTGTCCAGGAAGTGGACCTCCCGTGTAGATTGGTCCAGGCTGAGGTTGATGGTGGGGTGGAAGCTGTTGAAAGCATGGTGGAATTCTTCCAGGGTCTCCTTCCCATGGGTCCAGATGATGAAGATGTCATCAATATAGCGTAGGTAGAGAAGGGGCATGAGTGGACGAGAGCTGAGGAAGCGTTGTTCCAGGTCAGCCATAAAAATGTTGGCATATTGTGGGGCCATGCGGGTGCCCATAGCGGTGCCACTGGTCTGGAGGTATATATTGTCACCAAATTTGAAATAATTGTGCGTGAGGATAAAGTCACAGAGCTCAGCAATAAGTTGTGCTGTGTCATCATCAGGGATACTGTTCCTGACAGCTTGTATTCCATCTGTATGTGGGATGTTTGTGTAGAGAGCCTCTACATCCATGGTGGCTAGGATGGTGTTTTCTGGGAGGTCACCAATGCATTGTAGTTTTCTCAGGAAATCTGTGGTGTCACGGAGATAGCTGGGAGTGCTGGTGGCGTAGGGTCTGAGTAGGGAGTCCACATATCCAGACAGTCCTTCGGTGAGAGTGCCAATGCCCGAGATGATGGGGCGTCCAGGATTTCCAGGTTTGTGGATCTTAGGTAGTAGATAGAATAACCCCGGTCGGGGCTCTAAGGGTATGTTGATTTGTTCCTGTGTTAGTGTAGGGAGTGTCCTGAGTAGATGGTGCAGTTTCTTAGTGTATTCCTCAGTGGGATCTGAGGAAAGCGGCCTGTAGAACAACATCGCTTGCCTCATAACCTAAGTCGTGCAGAACGCAATGCCATCCACAGCCTCAGAAACCACCCTGACATTATCATCAAAGAGGCTGATAAAGGAGGTGCTGTTGTCATCATGAACAGGTCTGACTACCAGAAGGCGGCTGCCAGACAACTCTCCAATACCAAATTCTACAGGCCGCTTTCCTCAGATCCCACTGAGGAAAACACCATCCTCCACACTGATATATACCTACCTCTGGAGATTTCCATTACTTGCATCTGAAGAAGTGAGGTTCTTACCCACGAAAGCTTATGCTCCCAGTACTTCTGTTAGTCTCAAAGGTGCCACAGGACCCTCTGTTGCTTTTTACAGATTCAGACTAACACGGCTACCCCTCTGATATTGGATACAATGTTCCAGGCCAGGATCAGAGCCTCCTCTGATTATTTGCCATGCAAAGGATGGTGAGCTTAAGTTAAAACTACCGATGGGCTGGCTGGCCTTTCTAAAAACTGCCTTTTTAATTTCATGAATCAGTACACTTTGTTCATGTCTGTACCTTCCCTTTTACCACACTCTCTGCTCCTTTTCTGTATGTGCATGCAAAGGATAGCAAGATATTTCCCACTGCTCTTTCACTAAATGTTTTTGGCATTTTATTAATTTCCCTGGCATTCGATTATGTTTTGTTGGCATTTCATTGTGACAATTTAAAATGGGTACATGTGAAAAAACAAAATATCAGTCTGGAGTTAATACATTAGGAGCTGAATTAATTTTCCCTCAGTCCCCTGCCAGTGTTGCGAACTCTCATGATTTTCTCATGAATCTCATGATTATTATTGTTTTCCTTAAAGCCTCGACTGGAGTCGAGTGGATATGTGATGATTTCTGTCTTCATTCTTAAAGAAAAAATATGTTTCTAGCCCTTGTGGCTGTGGGGAAACCTTCAAAATGTGACCCCAGTGCACCATGAAGGCTCAAAAAATAGAAGGCAGATAAAAGGCACACTAAATCTATTATTTTTACATTATCTTGTGATTTTAAAGCCAATCTCGTGACTTTTGGTGAGCCTGCAGGGGTGAAAGTGAGCTGGTACAGGCCGGTACGGTGTACTGGTAAGAAGCCTGTACCGGCCCGTACGCAGCCCGTGTTAAAGCACTGCCGAGGCAACACATTAACGTCCCTGCCCCTTTTGCCTCCCCCCGTCGGCGGCCCTGTCAGTAGGGTCCGTACCAGCAGGGCCGCCGATGGGGTTGGGAAGGGGCAGCAACGTTAAAGCACTGCCGCGGCAGCGCTTTGAGTGTCCTTAAAGCGCTGCCGCAGTGCTTGAACGTCATTGCCCCTTTTGCCCCTCCAGGCCACCGATGCAGGGGGAGGGGCAAAAGGGAACTGTGCCAGGGCCAGTGATTTAAAAGGGCCCGGGGCTCCCGGCCACTGCTGCTGCTACTGCAGCAGCGGCCAGAGCCCTGGGCCCTTTTAAATTGCCGCCGGAGCCCCAGAGGGCAGTGGCCAGGCAGCGTGGATGGGCTGGCTGGGGGATACTGACCCCCCCGCAGCCCTGCCCCTTCCAACTGAGGCCATGCCCCTTCTGCCCGAGGCCCCGACTCTTCCACCCGAGGCCCACCCCTTCCGGGGGCCAGAGCCAGCCCCTGTACTGGTAAGAATTTATTATTACTTTCACCCCTGTGAGCCTGATTCATGATTTTTGAACATTGGGGTTGGCAATACTGCCTTTCTTGGCAGAGGACCCATCTATGCAGAGTAGAGCCTCATAGCTGTTGTCTCTTCCTCCTCTGCTCTCCCTCCCCTATTCCCACTTTTTGTGTCCCTGCACTGGGGTCAGCCATATGACTAGGAATTAAAGGACCTGCTTCCTTCTAGGACAGTAAGTTGCTATCTCTCCAAGGCCACGAGCTGGGCAGGAGGAATTCTGGCTGAGTGAGAACTCCTTCCCGGGATGTCAGAAGGAGGAGAATCCCCTTTCTACCCTCTCCAGAATGTCTGAGGACTCTAAGAGCTGTATCTGATGGATGAGCACACTGGTGTCAAGATAAACCCATTACTATGAACAGGAACAATCAGAGGCTCCAGAACCGGGGGAGGGGGGACAGGGAGCCATGGTCTCCCCACTTTTAAAAGTGGGAGGGCCTTGCCTGCCCACTTTTTAACATGGGCGTAGTTTGGGGGTAGGAGGCCACGTTACCGCCCCCTCCCCCCCCCCCACAAACCACAAGCCTTGAGCAGATGCAGAGGGGCACAGGCAGGGGCTGTGTTTCACAGCGGGGGAGCTACCCTGTTGTGAAATGTAGCCCCTGTTCCCAGTGCAAGCCCCTCTCAGTGGTCCCACCCCTACTCCTCCTCTTTCCCCAAGGCCCCGCCCCCTGGCCAGGCTGGAAACCAGAGCTAGGCCATCGTAAGAGCTGCCCAGGGACCTTACACCACTGTGGGGAGCCCCGGACCCTCCACCTGCCCTGGGCAGGAGGCTGGGGCGCCCAAGAGCAGCCCCTGGCCCATGTCCCCACCTCCTTGGGCAGGCCACCAAGGGCATGTGGACGGTCTGGGGCAAGGGTGGTGGAGCTTTCCCAAAATTGGGGGGACCAGAGGCCCAAGCCCCTCCATGGCCCTGCCCTGCCTCTTCCACCTGAGGCCCCGCCCCTGGCCAAGCCAGAAGCTGGAATGGGCTGAGAGCCATGGACCCTCCACCTTCCCAGGATGGGGGGCCGAAAGCAGTCCCTGGCCCATGTCCCTGTCCTGTGGACCTCCTGCCCAGAGTAGGAGCGTCCATAGATCCCCACAGCTGCCCACGCGGCTTTCCCCAACCAGGCTCCAGCTGGGGGGCTGCAGCCTTGCCATGGTAAGAGCCACGTAGGCAGTGTGGGGAGCCACAGACCCTCCATCTGCCCTGGGCAGTGGGCCCATGGTGAAGGACATGGGCCGGGGGCAGCTCTCAGCCCCCCACCCCAGGCAGGTGGAGGGTCCATGGCATGGCGCCCTACTGCTGCCTGGGCTCCCCAGGTGGGCTTCAGCTGTTGGCCTGGCTGAGGGGTCGGGGCCTCAGGGGAATAGGTGGGGTGGGGTTGGGGCCTATGGTGAGAAGTGGATGGGCCACTTTGCAAAAAGTGGGAGAGCCATGGCTGTTGTGTATTTGGTTGTCGTGGTTTTTGTTCCTATGGCAACTGGTTTAGATTATTAGGGGATAGCCAGCCAGTTCCAACTGTCTGGCCAGCTCAGTGAGTGTCTGTAAATAAATGGTTGCTTTGTAAGCTGGCTGCTCTCTGGTCTCAAGTGATTTCTTCCTAAACCTGCTGCCCCCAAGGATATGACAATGGCCCCCTGGCCCCACTATTCCAGCACCCCTGGTCTTGTGCCGTCTATAGTGGCCCAGGCTCTTACCATAGCCTGGCTCCGGCTTCTGGACGGACAGGGGGCGGGACCTCGGGGGAAAAGGAGGACCAGGGGATGGGGGCATGGATGGGGCAGGGCCTCGGGGGAAGAGGAGGAGCAGGGGCAGGGCCACAGAGGGGATGGGGCCTTGTGGCCCCACCCAACCCCATTTCTACCAAGGTTCTGGTGATCCTGGGAACTATTTACAGCAATGAGGTAACAAAACTTCTTACTATTGTCTGGCTACAGCCTGAGACTGCCCTGTCCTGGGTACTGTGTTTCTGCCCCCAACATGAAATGTGTCATAGGAAACCAAAGATTGTATCTAGAGTGTACAAGAACTGTGGCATCTCTACACTTCCTGAAGGACTTCCGCTATAGCACACCAAAAGCACAGAGCAACCCATTATCTACTCATTGCCAACTGTTGTGGCAAACACACTGTGGCCATAGCATTGGGCATTCAAAATGGACTAAGTGGACTCAGCATTTCCTCAGAGTGCATAGGAGCTAATACATGGGAAGCAATAGGAGTTGTAGAAACGTGTCACCAAGAAAGCTCTAAACCAATGACAAACTGCGGTCTTCACATCTTTTCCTGAGGCTGATTCCCCACATGGGATAATTTTGTAATGTTATTTTAGAACTTTAGGATGCAGGTTTGACAGAATTGCCCAAATACCATACTTTATCATCAGAATGATACAACACTGAAATAAAGTAGCACAGAATTTCATGATATTATACATCGAGTGGGTACTGTTAAGCATTTGAGATTTGAGAGATGCTGAAGTGTGCCAACCTATTGAATTCAGTAATGACAATAGCAATAGTACATCTATGGATAGGACCTTGACAAAGAACCCCTAAAAGAGAACAACATTTCTTGTGGCTTAAAAAAAAGTCCTGCTACACAAAAGGACAATGGTTCAAATAAAAATATATTGGATGAAAAAATAGGCTGTATATTGGATGTGATATTCTGAAATGTCAATCTGCTCTGAAATTGCTAAATCCATTCATCACCTTAAAAGAGGTCAGATTGTCAAACTTTAGAACATTTTATATTTATTTTTAGCTTAGAGCAAATAATGATTTAGGACTTTACTGTTTATTCCCTATCTTGACACCCAGTCAGCTATACAAGGGATGGGTTTTATGTCAAAGTTTTTATATAGAAAATAATAGCAAATGTCAAAGGACCTGATAATTCAGAGATTTCCCGCTCCCCTCCTACCCCCTTTTAAATGATTTCTTTTTTCAATTTTAGCTGTCGTGAAGAAAGCGTCTGTGATAGTATTCAGGGCAGAGTTGAGAAAAACTTCCTGAGAGAAAAGTTTAAAACCCAAACTGCAGTATATATTGGAACCTACTTGTGGCCTCTGATTTTTTCCTATTGACTTCAATTCATTTTAATTTTTAAGCTTTTTTATTATGTTATTAAAATCAGAGCATGTATAGAATAAAGTTTGCTGTCTGCTCTCGTTCAGAAAAAAATGAAAGCACAGCTTGTACTGAATGATAGAGCTGTGCTTTAATGTCCAGCCATGTGGTTTCTTCATGGAAAACTAATGAGTTAAAGATGAAATTCCTCTTCTAGTTTGCATATATCTCCTTGCAAGGATTCTGCTCAGCAGAAGTATAATTGAAGGGTCTTTACAACTGAATCTTGTTCTTTTTAATCCTAACATCATAAGCTACAAATATTTTCCATCCCTCAAAAAATGTATATATTCAGATCTAGACCTGCTCAGTCACGGATATGGTAGAAATAAAATAAACACTTTCCAAACACCAATACCATGAGCCTGAAATTTCTTTGATACCATGTGGAAATAAAACAGGCTACAATTTTTGAGGGTTCCTTTAAGAAAAAAATACTAATATCATATGGTCTGCAGAATTATTCCATTCCTTGTATATTAGGGACTTGATCCTGCTTCTGATAGAAAAACTATCAGTGACATAAATGGTGCTGGATCAATCCCTAGTTGGGGAGTAGAATACTCATCCTGCTCTGAACAGAATTCTCAGCCACTGACTCTCATTCGGATCTCAATTTCACTTGTTTTACACCATCCTTCCATTTCAACTGTGACCTTATTCACAGATGCTGAAGGAGATATTTTGTGAGTGGAATTTTCTTTTTTAAGTACCTAAGTGTAAGCAAATTTTTATTACCTATACATTCCTCTGCATTCTAATACCATGATTAATGTCTGTTTAGCCTAGGGAGCAGGGTGCGGACACCTTTGTAAAACTATCTATCTCATTCCCCAATATGAGAGGCTTTATTTTGTTATGTTTTAACAAAGGGATCACTGGCTATCATCACTTTAAAAATATGTGTGGTTTTTGTATGGGGAAAGCAGTTAATGTAGATTTGAAGCAGAAGTTGGTAATGGTAGGGTGATGATTTGGAGAATCTGTCTATGCACAACTTATGAATTCTGTTTGAGATTATGAACTATTCATGTGTATCAGTGTCACACCACGAACTCCATTATGAAGGTGGGGCTTGCTGCCTTTTCTGTTGTCCTTTTACCTCCATGTTGGACTGAAATTCCAAGGGCTGTTGGCATAGGACTAACAACAGAAGGTCATTAAACTTTAATGGTCCTCTATTTGCATGGGAGCCACCTTGGACAAAGAGTTGACTACATCCCATAAGAACCATTCTGCCCAGGTGGTCAGCAATGGATCACCTGATGAGGGATTTTGATCACCTAATGAGGCTGAATAGGTCACCTGACAAAGGGGATGGGAAGTCATAGAAGAGCGGGTCTCTCACCAGCCATTTTGAAAAGAAAGGAGAAGCAGAAGAAGTTGAATCTAGGACAGGAGAATGAAAGGTCACTGACTGCAGAGGCCAGAGTGAGGGAGAGACTCCATGATGCTGAAGAGAAGCAATGTGCAGGAGGGAGAGCTGGGATTCCACTCTTCCACAAGCCAAAGAACTCTCCAGAATAGTCAGGAAATAGAGGCAAGGAAATGTGTTTAGATGTGTTTATTATTTTGTCTAGATCTGTGTAGTTCTTGTGCTAAATTAAGAATAATTTGCTTTAGAATACTATGCAATTCTATCTGTGTGTCTGTTGGCTTTTGCTGTCATGTGCCCCCAAAGAGTTAAACTGTAAACCCAGAATATCTGGATGGTTAGCGCTCTGAGATAGTGCGTGCTTAAGCTACAGGGGACTTTGAGGGGACAACAATAGTGCCAGGGGCTGGGCAGTCTCCGTGACTCTCCAAAGAGGTGCTAAACAGAGGATCCGCACCTGAAACTGTGCCTAGAGACCCCAGCCATGGGCAGTGATTGGACTCTGTTTAGACTCATGGAACTTAAAATACATGGGGCCCAGTTACGTGGACCCCAAACACAATAGCCTGGTGAGTGTCCTGCCTGGGGGGCAGGGGGAGGCTCTACCAGTGTGTGTGTGACAAGCAGTATTAATTATTGTTAATATTATTTGTATTACAGTAATATCTACAGATTTAGTTAGGTTGTAAGCTCTTAGGGAGAGGGACCATCTCCTTGTTCTGTTTATAGAGCTTCTCCCACAGACGGGTCCTAGACCATGACAGGAGATCCTAGGCACTTCTGCAATACAAATAATAAACTGAGATTGGGATGCCATCATAGTTATACAAATGCATAGTAACAGATAGTCCTTGCTCAGAAGAGCTTAACATCTAACTGGAATAAAGAATAAAAAAATAACTGGAATGACATCTTGTTTCACTAGTATTATTCTGAATGACTTGGTAAAAGTAATCCATTGATACATTTCTTCTGCAGGAAAATAACAGTCATATGTAACCAGTGACATTTTGATCCCATAATCAGTAGTTTATAACAGATTATGCTTTCAGAGTAATTTTAACAACCCTGTAAAGATGTCACCTTGGTAAACTGTAACACACAGACAGTGCCTCTTGTTCCCATTAGGCTCCTTCATTCAGTTCTTGCCAACAGCTGATGTTCACAAGCTATCCTTCCTCCTTTGTAGCTTGTATAAATTCACCATTAGCCTCAAAGGGATAAGGCTTCTCTACAGGGGGAATTTTACTAACATAATTATATCAGTATAATTATATTGCTATAGTTATACTGTATAACTCCCCATAATGGACAGTCTTATTCTGGAATAAGAGTGCATATATATTCCTGGTTTAGCTTATACAGCGCTCTTATTCCAAATCAAGTGTCCATCTAGGGAGTTATCTCTGACTGCAAGTCTATCCTCATGTCAAATTTCAAGTTGCTACTCCAAACTGTTGAGGAACCAAAGCTATTTTTTAAACAACTCTTTTTTTAGTAACCCCATTCTTGCAAATGAGGCAGAGATCACGCACAGAAAGTTTCAGACTGGGTGACTAAATCCATGAGAAGATTGGACAAATGACCAGGGAGGAGTATAAAAATATTGCTCAGGCATGCAGGAGTAAAATCAGGAAGGCCAAATCACACTTGGAGTTGCAGCTAGTAAGAGATGTTAAGAGTAACAAGAAGGGTTTCGTCAGGTATGTTAGCAACAAGAAGAAGGTCAAGGTAAGTGTGGGCCCCTTACTGAATGAGGGAGGCAAGTGACAGAGGATGTGGAAAAAGCTAATGTACTCAATGCTTTTATTGTCTCTTTCTTCACGAAAAAGGTCAGCTCCCGGACTACTGCACAGGGCAGTACAGCATGGGGAGGAGGTGACCAGCCCACTGTGGAGAAAGAAGTGGTTCAGGACTATTTAGAAAAGCTGGACGAGCACAAGTCCATGGGGCCAGATGTGCTGCATCCGAGGGTCCTAAAGGAGTGTGGTTGTGATTGCAGAGCCATTGGCCATTATCTTTGAAAACTCATGGCGATCGGGGGAGGTGCCGGATGACTGGAAAAAGACTAATGTAGTGCCCACCTTTAAAAAAGGGAAGAAGGAGGATCTGGGGAACTACAGGCCAGTTAGTCTCACCTCAGTCCTGGAAAAATCATGGAGCAGGTCCTCAAGGAATCAATTCTGATGCACTTAGAGGAGAGGAAAATTATCAGGAACAGTCAGCATAGATTAACCAAGGGCACGTCATGCCTGACTAACCTGATTGCCTTCTATGAGGAGATAACTGGCTCTGTGGATGAGAGGAAGGCAGTGGACATGTTATTCCTTGACTTTAGCAAAGCTTTTGATACGGTCTCCCACAGTATTCTTGCCGCCAAGTTAAAGAAGTCTGGGCTGGATGAATGGACTATAAGGTGGATAGAAAGCTGGCTAGATCGTCGGGCTCAATGGGTAGTGATCAATGGCTCCATGTCTAGTTGGCAGCTGGTATCAAGTGGAGTGCCCCAAGGATCAATCCTGTGACCAGTTTTGTTCAATATCTTCATTAATGATCTGGAGGATGGCGTGGACTGCACCCTCAGCAAGTTTGCAGATGACACTAAACTGGGAGGAGTGGAAGATACACTGGAGGGTAGGGCTAGGATACAGAGGGACCTAGACAAATTAGAGGATTGGGCCAAAAAAATCCTGATGAGGTTCAACAAGGACAAGAGCAGAGTCCTGCACTTAGGATGGAAGAATCCCATGCACTGCTACAGACTAGGGACCGAGTGGCTAGGCAGCAGTTCTGCAGAAAAGGACCTAGGGGTTACAGTGGACGAGAAGCTGGATATGAGTCAACAGTGTGCCCTTGTTGCCAAAAAGGCTAATGGCATTTTAGGCTATATAAGTAGGGCATTGCTAGCATATCGAGAGACGTGATCATTCCCCTCTATTTGGCATTGGTGAGTCCTCATCTGGAGTACTGTGTCCAGTTTTGGGCCTCACACTACAAGAAGGATGTGGAAAAATTGGAAAGAGTCCAGCGGAGGGCAACAAAAATGATTAGGGGGCTGGAACACATGATTTATGAAGAGAGGCTGAGGGAACTGGGATTGTTTAATCTGCAGAAGAGAAGAATGAGGGGGGATTTGATAGCTTCTTTCAACTACCTGAAAGGGGGTTCCAAAGAGGATGGATCCTAGACTGTTCTCAGTGGTACCAGATGAGAGAACAAGGAGTAATGGTCTCAAGTTGCAGTGGGGGAGGTTTAGGTTGGATATTAGGAAAAACTTTTTCACTAGGCGGGTGGTGAAGCACTGGAATGGGTTACCTAGGAAGGTGGTGGAATCTCCTTCCTTCGAGGTTTTTAAGGTCAGGCTTGTTGAAGCCCTGGCTGGGATGATTTAGTTGGGGATTGGTCCTGCGTTGAGCAGGGGGTTGGACTAGATGACCTCCTCAGGTCCCTTCCAACCCTGATATTCTATGATTCTATGAAAGGATGGCCCAGTGACTAGGGATATAGCCTAGACTTGGGGAGATCTGGGTTCAGATCTATCAGAGGGTTCCTGTGTGACCTTAGGCCCAGATTGTCAAAGATACTTAGGTGCCTAACTGAAATTTGGTGCCTAAGTACATTAGTCTTTCTATGCCCCATCTGTAAAAATGGTATTAATAGATTTTTTTCCTCCTACCTCACAGTGGTTTTATAAGGGTAGATATACTAAAAATTGTAGGTGCAGAGATATGACAGTGATGGGGTCATATAAGTACATTAGTACTACTAAAGTTGTGAAAATAGAGGATTATAATGGAAAATGTTAGGCAACATTTAAAAATAGTGTGGCTACCTCCACCTATATGTTTAAATACCATCACTTATGACTCTGTGTGTGTGTGCACATACGCATTAAAAGTATAAGTTTCTAGTGTCCACACTTTTTTAGTCTTACACACTTCTAGAATGTGAGTCCCAATACTACAAATACTTATTACAACTCACTGACATGAGTAGTCCCGATGACTATTATAAAAGCATTAGCATCAATGGATTACTCCTGGTAATAAGTGCTATACACAGTAGGAAGTTTTCAGGATCTGGCCCTTTCCTATTAATATTTAATGCATGCCCTCGCTCTCCATATATATATATATGTTCCCATTTTCCTCCAGCTTAGCTCTTCCTGCCACTAACAAATAACCTTATTTCTCTATGCTGCAGCTAATGAATGAAAATATCCAGTGTGGGAAACATGTTATCAGAGAATCAGTTTTCTTCCCCTAGGTTTTAGCTGAAGAAGAACAACAACAAATGGTTCCAGCCCGTCTTGTCCTGTTGTGACAAACAGAGTGCAATGCTTTTTTTTTTCCAGTTTGCATTTAAAAATTCAGAGATGCCCTTTTCCAAAGCTGAAATGCAACCCTGGGGCCAGTTCAGACACGGTGTGATGCAGGCCAGTTGAATTTGGCTGATGGTTCTACTGTGGATGAGTTAAAGAAGGAATCACCCCAAGCAATCGTAGCTCTCAGAAGGGGGCCTCCCCTTCAACAGTTTAAAGCCTTTGAAGAAAGTTTTGCTTTGAGCAATGTGAAGTCTTTGTGGTGATGGGAAACATACATTTGTAATTACACAAGAACACATTGTACAGTAGGAATAAAAGCATGCGATGTACAGTGCCTAAAAAGATGCATTGATGTAGAGGGCCCCACTGACCTAGTTCGTTGCTGGAAGGCCTAGAAACATAGGGACAGCTAAGAAACCTAGGCTATGAACAACATCCCCTTCTCTTTGTGCCCCCACCCCCAGCATTAAATGAGTATTCTGTTATAAAACTGACTGGAAAGTAATACTATCCGAATACAAAATAACCATACTTAAATAACGTGAATAAAACTTGCTGTGCTCCCCCACAGGGGAATATGTGCTAAAAGAGAGCCATAATGGATCCGCATACAGATCAGGGGAAAGATCTAGGGGTTATGTAAAAATCATAGAAACCTTCAGCTCAGGATACAGCTACACTTTAATAAATAAATAAGCCAATAAGATACTAGGTTATATTAACAGAGGGACAGAATCTAAAACAAAAAAAGTGATACCGTTTCTATATAAGGTAGCAGATATTATGTCAGGGCCCATATGGAATATTGTGTACAGCACGGCTCACCATAACACAGGAAAAGTGCATTATTTCCTCAGAGAGCATGTAGCACAAGAAAACAATATGATGCTGACTAGGCTACAAGGGCCAGCTGTTCTCCTCCATTGTTTGGAGGGGAGTAAAGGACTTGAAAAAGAGGACGGTGGAAAGCAATGGCTGCAGTGCTGTGTCATGCTCCTAAGCCCCGAAGGAAGCACTTCCCCGTGAACAAGGAAGCGTCAGGGCTTCATAGGAAATCAGGTGACCATACGTCCCATTTTGGCCAGGACAGTCCCTTTTTTAAGCCCTGTCCTGGCTGTCCTCACTTTTTTGGCAAAATTGGGCATTTGTCCCATTTGCTCTTGCCAACTTGATCAGTATATCCAGTTTTGCCAAAAAAGTCAAGTGCAACCCCTAGTGGGGCACAGAGGAACTTGAGGGTGAGGTGCGGGGCAATGCCAGCCCCGTGCGGAAGGAGGGAGGGCTTGGGTGTGCAGCTCAGGACAACCCTGCATGGGCCTAGGGGGTGTCAGCGGCACAGGCCGAGGCGGGTGAGTGGTGCAGGTGGTCCCTGGGTTGGGGGAGGGCTGGGGGAGGAAGCAGCTCAGGCCAGCCCAGCATGCGGGACCTCAGGCCAGTCCCACATGGGGGAAGGGAAGAGGAGGGCCTCAGACTAGCCCCAGATGGTGTCCCGTGTTCCCTTTTGGTAAATATTGTTATCCTAGACAGGGCCATAGGACTCTAGTAGGGGGTAGAACTGGCAAGTAATAACTTCACATAGTAGGATCACCTGGCTAAGTGCCCAGGATTATGTGGCAAAAAATCTTGGAAGTTAGTATTGCTGAGATCACAAGTGCAATTTAATATTGTGAATGGACTTTCAGAAACATATTGGGGTCCTTGGGAAGGAAAAGCACTATATACATGTAAAACATCAATATACCCACTTCAGGTTAGGATTTGGATTTCAACCCCTTTGCTCCAAATACACATCAGGCAGTTATGGTTCAGCCAATTATACAGACAGGTCAGTACCATGAGATTCAGAACTGGATATGGATAACGACACCACACCAAAGTTTGGGAGAGTGTTAGGGCATAGGGATTTGGTTCAGGCCCATGTCTAATTATTACAATGAATTAGTTGTTGTTTGTCTTCTATGTTCCTTGGCCTGCAGGGGAGATGCTATCTGAGAGGATCATTGAAAATTTACACTGCAGTAAAAACCCAAGGCATGGTCATGGCTGGCCTGGGTCAGCTGACTAAGGCTTGTGGGAGTTAGGCTGTGGGGCTATCAAATTGCAGTGCAGACATTCTGGCTTGGGCTGGAGCCTGGGCTCCAAGATCCTCCCCCTTCATGGGATCTCAGACATATCCTTTGTTACAGAAAAACAAACCAAAGCCTTCAATGGTGGGGTATGGCGTGAGCTTGATGCATAGTGCAGTCAGCGTGGATATGCCGCAGCAGGAAAAAATGAGGCAATTTCCCTGAAGGTTTCATGATAGGGCTGCCTTGTTTTTTCCCCCACAGTAGGAAATGGTGAAGTGCCATGTGGCAATTACGTCACCAGGAGCCGTTGTGGTACACAGGCTAGCAGCATACATACCCAATCTGCAGCCACACACATGTAGGAGCTGCACCCTTTCAGCCTTGGTTACCCTCAGGAGTGAGATATCAGTTACAATCACCCTCACCTGTGGAAAACGGTAACAGTATTCTGAAGAGTAGCCCTCTGCATTTGTACTGATACCCTAGTGCTCCCCCCACCACTTTGTCCCAAATTGCCCTTCCCACCTGGTCCAAACTCACCATGGCTGATGCTTCCACCATGCTGTATGGCTGCCAAGGGAAAGTGAGAAAGGTGTGCTTGTTACTTGTTTGGATCAAGGGTGTAAGTGCAATAACAATAGGGCCTCTGTCACTGTTTCTTTAGCAGAAGCAGATGTGCCCTTGAGGGTCTCCTCCCACATACCAGTGGAGCGGTTCCATCAGATAAGGAGAAGAAACAAGAGAAGTAAGGAAGACATGGTCCTTTGGTGCTTCAGATTGCGAGCAGAAAGCATGGAGAGAAACAATCAATTCTAAATTGTGGCTGGATAGCCAGGATAGGAAACGGGGAGAAACGAATGATAACTCAGGGAATGTTGCAGTCCCTGATTGAACTTCGTGCTCACCTGCCCATACAGAACTGCCTTCCAGAACCTCCCCACTCTTTCCCGCTCTCCCCCCCCCCCCCCCGCCCACATTCCTCTTATCTTCCAGGGTTGCCGTAGTACTCCAGGCTATCCACCCCGAGGGAGATTTTGCACAATGACAGCTGGACATACACCTAGCTGTGAGAGTGTCATTGGCATATGTGCTTGTGATTTTCTTCTTCCTTCCCCTTTAAAGATACTTTTCCCTGTCTGTATGAAGTTAACATTACCATGACTTAGAGATGTTTGCATGGGTGTGGAATAAAAATATACTTTATGGACAGTGAATTTATCTTTATTAATCTCCAACATATGGATACTGCTGCTAAAATTAAGTGGCCATACAAATAGGGGCATTTGCATTGATATATTAGCATATCATACTAACATATGACACATTACAAGGTTTGTACCACAGTGCAAAAAAGCTATGCCTGGATCACACTTTACAGCAACACACATTACTGTGGATCATTGCTAAAATGCTCCTTCAAAGCCTCCCTGATCCAAATAGCTCCCCGTTGAGCCCCTCTTACAGCCCTGGCATCTGACTGCTCAAAACAGCAGACAGCCAGTCCATCTCACTGCTCCACCCCGGGGAAGCTTCTCCCCCTGGGCTTCACAGATATGAAGCTCACAGCAGGCATCTATGACCATGGGAATATTTTCCTTGCCGAGGTGTAACCTGCCAAAGAGACAGCACCAAATCCCTTTAAATGGCCAAAGGCACATTCAACAGTCATTCTGCACCTGTTGAGCCTGTTAAAGCGCTCCTTGCAGATGTCAAGGAGGCTGGTTTAAGGTTTCATGCACCACAGGAGCAAGGGGTAGGCTGGGTCTCCCAATATCACTATTTGCATTTCCACATCCCCAGTGATGATCCTCTGGTCTGGAAAGAAAGGCCCTGCTTGCAGCTTTTTGTACAGGCCAGTGTTCCTAAAAGTTGTGTGAGTCGTGCACCTTCCCTGATCAGCCCGTGTGGATATGGGTGAAATGACCCTGGTAATCCACCAGCGCTTGCAATACCATAGAAAAGTAGCCCTTTCTGTTGATGTACTCCACCACAAGATGGCCTGGGGCCAAAATAGGGATATCCATGCCATCTATCACTCCACTGCAGTTAGGAAATCCCATTGCTGCAAAACCGTCCACTAGTCCACACACATTGTCCACCATTCCAGTCTTTCATAACAGGAAGTGATTAATAGCCATGCACACTTGCATCACAGCAACCCCCACGGTGGATTTCCTGAATCAAAATTGATTCAAGTCTGATCAATAGCAGGCTGGCATTGACAGCTTCCACACAGTGATTGCCACTCGCTTCTCCACCATGAGGGCAGATCTCATTTTGGTGTCCCTGCGCCAAACGGCTGAGGCCAGCTCCATACACAGTTCCAGGAAGGTGGTTTTGTGCATCCGAAAGTTCTGCAGCCACTGTTCATCATCCCAAACCTGCATCATGATGCAATCCCACCACTCAGTGCTTGTTTCTTGTGGCCAGAACCAATGGTTCACCACGTGCAACTGCTCAGTGAATGTCAGGAGCAATCTTGAATTGTTTCTGTCTATGGCACACAGCAGGGCAGACACCACGGCATTAGCATCAGAATCACAGCTCATGAAATACTGCAGAATCAGATGCTTTGAGTTCATAATACTCATCACAATATGGGAGAGCAGTGCAAGATCCATGATTTTAGACAGAGATGGCGGGCGCACACAGGGCCGCCAAGAGCGGGTTCGGGCCCCAGTGAAAAAAAAATTTTGGGCCCCCCAGCAAGGGTGGACCGACTAAACAGGGCCGACGAGAGTGGGGGGGAAGCTGGGGAAGCCGGGCCCCGAATTTTTTGGGCCCCCCAGCAAGGGCGGACCAGCTAAACAGGGCCAATGGGGGAGGGGGGGAGCCGGGCCCCGGGCCTCCTTCCGGACCGCCGGGCCCCGGTAATTTGTACCGGCTTCCCCCCGCTCTCGTCGGCCCTGGACACACAGGTTGCAGGGGCTGTTCAAATGTGGCGCAATACAAACTAGAAAGCCCATGGAATGATGGGACAGAGAAAAATACATCTTGGTATGCTGAGCCTGCCCACAGGAGGCATTGCAAACCCTTCCCAGAACATCCTGTGGAAGATGGCAAGTTGCACAGTGGGATAGCTCCCAGGGTGCACTGCTCTCTGTGTCGATGCACGAGCTGTTACAGTGGATGTACTCGGCCAACACAAGGAGCATGGTGTTGACATGCAACTGCAGTGTAATTGCAGCGGTGGTTGTATGTTGACGGAACGTAAGGTGACTTAACTGTGTAGTGTAGACATGCCTTAAGTAATTCTTAATGTGTTCTTTTCCTACTTTAGCCTCTCTCCTACCCCATTTATAAGGCTCTCTATGTTACTCATATGATCACTGCTAACTTTTTTGGTGACAACTAAAACAAAGAAGGCATTTAGCACTTAGACCATTGCTGCATCTTCTGTTATTGTCATTCCCACCTCGTTTAGTAATGGGTCCTACTCGTCACTTCCCATCTATTTGTAAAATGCATTCTTGTTACCATTTATAGCCCTAGCTAATTTAAACTAGTTTTGTGCCTTGGCCTTTCTAACTTTGTCCCCACATGCTTGTGTTGTTTTGTTAATTTTTATTTTTATCCTTTGTATCCACTTCTTGTATGACTCTTTTTTGAGTTGCAGGTCACTGAAGATCTCCTGGTTAAACCAAGTGGCCTCTTACCATACTTCCTAGCTTTCCTACGCACTGGTATAGTTTGTTCTTGTGCCCTTAATAAAGTCTCATTAAAAACTACCAACTCTCCTGACCTCTTTTTTCCTTTAGACTTGCTTCCCATGGGATCTTATCTACTGGATCTGCGCCCTTCAGTTTCTATCCGCTCTCTTGAGACCAGGGTACTTACCGGGGGTAGTTAGTACCCATCCCTTTCTTTATAGAGTTCTGATTTTAAATATATAACATCTTAAGAAGCCCTGTTTTCCTCCATGAGAGTACAAAACCATGTTACACAAATGAAAGACATCACATGCTGTGTGCTCAGGTAGTAGAAATTTGGATGTTCATGGATTACACTGGGGAAGGTCTGAAGAGCACAATAAGACTATGTAAGAGAGAGTCTAGCCACTGTAATAAAAGCTTATCAACACACAGCGCAAAGGAGCAATTCCAGGACAATGCCCATTTTGCTAGCCAGTGAGTCTATGGGGAAACAGCATATCTGTTCTACAACCTCTTCTATTTTGGATTAAATATGAAGAGGGAGGCTGCTGTACTGTGGTACTTTGCTTTCATCATCCATCAGAGCCTCTCAAAGGACTTGATCCTGAACAAAATTAGAGAATTAAGCCGCACCATGCCCTATGAGGCAAGTATGACTTTTCTCATTGTATAGGTGGCAAGCCAAGGCAGACACCTTCATGTGGCGTTAGCCAATCATTCCTCTTCACGTTTCTTTGCCGCATTTTTTCCCTCATAGCTCTGGCTCCTCCCCTTTTTCAACATTTGTTGTGTTTTACATGTCTTTTTTCTTGCTTTCATTTTTATCATTAAAAGTAAATGTTTGCCTCAGCCTTCTCTTGCCAGAAGAAGCCAGGGGCCACCAAATAGCAATAATTAGCAATAACCTGGCACTCTGCAAGTTAATTGTAATTTTTCTAGTGGTAACCTAACACCAGTTGAAAGGTGGCAGGAAAGACTGACAGGTGAAGGGTTAATTTCCTCGTGAGGAAGGGTAGTTTCCCCACATCTCCTTAGTTGGGAAAGGAGCAGAGTGTGATAATTAGCCTTGATAGAAGTTCCAGGGATTTGTAAGTGGAACAGGTGAAAATGTAACTGGCAACAATTAAAGGTTAATTATCTTCAGCTATCAACTGGTCACCAGCTGTTCTGCACCACATAAAGAGGGAGACTGAGAGGCAAGTATGTATTGTAGGGGATAGTGTTAGTAGCAGCAGCAGTTCATCTGGTGGGGTGGATTAAGGTGTCTATTGTTTATAGGCCTGATCCTGGAAATTGACTCATATGAGTAGTTGCATTAAAGTCAACAGGCCTGATTTTCCTCACAGTTATACCAGTTTTAAAGTTAAGCTAATATAATTTGATTGGCTTCTATGGATGATTCCTGCTTTATATCATGGTGAGTATCTCATTGACTTCAGTGGAATTACTCACCCAATTAAGCTTACAGAATCAGGCCTTTGTTTGTGATACATTTGCACTTAATTGAGGAGTTTGACCTGGCATACAGGACCCTGCAATACAGCCTGGTTATTAATTGTTTTGAGGATGGGGTAGGGGAGTTCCTTTGTTTTCATTCTGTTGCCTTTGTGAACAAACTGGGTTCATTGGCACCTTTTAAGATCATTTCTTTTGTCTATATCTCATATGGGGCATTAGTTAATATAACCCAGGGGGTCCCAAACTAGGGGTTGTGATTCCCTGGTTATTACATATGGGTCACAAGTACATGCATGAAACAGAGCAATTGCTATAAAATATATAATTTAAAGCTAGCATTTAAGAAAATTACACACACCTTTCTGTTGCAATGTAATGTATTTACTTCAAAAAGAATTGTAAACATATAATGCAGCCATCATTGTGCCTAAACAAAATATATATTTGTATTCTCACCATTTTAAAGAAATTGGACTCTGGGGATTATAATATTGTGTGTGCAGGTTTGTTGTCTTGAGGCTAAAATGATGGGGCTGAGGGCTTGCTTGTTCAGCAGCTTAAGAGCTGCATTTAAACCACAGACCAATCAGAACACTGAGATCAGCAAAGAAAAAGTAATTTATAATTTAACTGTCAGACCCATAGGAAAGGGCAGCGCTATGGGGGCTTGTGGGGGTTATAGTTGCCCCAGCCGCCCTTCTCAGTGCAAAGATCAAATGTTACACAGAAGTAAGGGTGGCATGGTATGGCATTGCCACCTCTGCTTCTGCAGTTCTGCGCTGCTGCCAGTGGCCCTGCCTTAGAGCTGGGTGCCCAGCCCGTAGCTGCTGCTCTCCAGCTGCCCAGCTCTGAAGGCAATGTTGCACGGCCAGCAGCAGCACAGAAGGGTGGCAATGGGGCACTAAGTCTATTATGAAAAGTGATACTGACAAAGTTTCTTCATATCTCTCCCCCCCTCAGTATTAAACAGTAACTATTAAAAAAACAAACCAAACACCCTTTTCTGCTTAACCATAATTCAATAACTGTCTTTTAGTCTTAATTTAAAAGTGGTGAGACAAGATAAATTCATTTTAAACAATAGTGTTATACGTTTAGTGTTTAAAATGTTAAATAAAAACATGTGGTTTTGATTTATAAGGGAGGTCGCACTCAGAGGCTTGTTGTCTGAAAGGGGTCACCAAGACAAAAAGTTTGAGGACCCCTGAAACCTGTTACAGTTCCATTGTCTGGTAGAGACTAACAAATGATATTAGACTTGAGCATTCCATTTCTAAAATCTAGAAAAAATTCCATGAGACAAATGAAAGGGGGATGAGTCTATCTTTTCATAGTTAGCAGGCTATTTCTTTTATCGTTCTCTAAATATGTGATGTAGGTGATTCTTGTCTTCCCTCTACCACCTTTCTAAAACCACATCACAAATTGATGAGTGGCTGGGTAATGTACAAACTAACACTTGCGTGCCTAATATTTATAGTTATATATTCTATAGTATTCCCAGTCCACGTGCAAAACATGCACCAGAGTCCTCCTGAGAGAGAGAATGATTGATTCCCAGCCCTAACCAGTAGGCCAAATTCATCCTTAGTGTGAGTGAATGCATCTAGCTCATCTTTAATGGAGTTATGCCTGTTGACAGTAGGGCTGAGGCTGAGATCATGCCCTATTAAAACTATGAATTGAGGACAGGAAAAATTCAGAAACCCTGAAATGGAGCAATTGTCAGAAGAAGTAAAAACTTTCATGTAAAAACAATGACTATCTGTGATGGGGTGTACTAGGTTCTCTAGGGACCCCTGCTAGAGGCTTTGAGGAAAAGGAGCAGTGAAGATGGGCCTCCCAGACCTGACTAGAGAGGCTGCAGGGAAGCAGCCAATCAGAGTGCAGCAGGCCCAGCTAAAAAAAGAGCTGCAGGGCCTGAGCAGATCAGTGCTGGCTGGGACCAGAAGGGTGAGGAAGGGGAGGAGGTGAGATCTTCAGCCCTGAGGTAAAGGTGAAGAGAAAGGGGCTATAGTGGATATGGTTCAGGGAATAGTAGTAGCAACTATTGCAGGAAGCAGCACATGGCTGTTATTATAGGGTCCCTGGGCCAGGAAATGGAGTAGTGGGTGGCCCTGGATTCCTCTTCTGTTCTCTCTAAATATAAGCTTATTTTGAGTTCTTGTTCATCTTGTTCATCTTTTCCATCCACTTGACTAGAATGCATTGAGCAGGATATATTTATCTCCCTATATACTCTTTTAAAATGTCACTTATGTAGCTATAAAATACTGTTTTACTAAGACTGCAGCATATTTGACACATAACTGACAGATGATGTCTAAGCATCATGTGTGCTGTTAAGAATGGAGTAGAATGCACATCTGTGCCAAGGCAGGAGAAAGGGGTAGTAAAACATGCAAGACCTTCTATAAATCATATTGGATCAGATTCACCCATGGAGTTTTTAGTGGCGGGGGAGAAATGTAGTTAGAAAAGGGCTCACACAAGTGCTCTAAAAACATCTGTACGAGAGCGCTTTGAAGTTGCAGTTCAGGCTGGAACTCAAGTTCTGAAGCCTAGGGATGGGGGTGGGCTTCCGTCATGTAATCAATGGGAATTAGGCACCTAGGTGCTTTTGGAAATCTGTCCCTTAGTGGGTCTATGCCTCAGTTTTCCACCTGTAAAGTGGGCATAATACTACTTCCCTACCTCACATGAATGTTGTGAGATTCAATACTTTAAAAATTTTGAGGAATGAGTCATACATATATTAGATACAAATATAGGGCTCCAACTCTGCCTACGTTTGTACACATGAGTACACTTTACATGTATCAGTAGTCCTATTGCACAAGACCATGGGACTATGGAATAAGTGTAAAGATACTGAGGGCTGTATATTTCAGCAGTTCCAGGACTACAGTCGTTTTCTGCATGAGGGCCTACAGTGTTCCTATATGACCACTGTAACTGATTGCTTGGTGAGCTGAGTGACTGTGAAGGTTGCTTGTTCTTTTGTGGTTCCTCTTCCTGTCACAAGTGCTGACTGCTGTGTCAGTGAGCTGCTTTCTTACTGGCCTCTAAGTCCAGTGGTGGAACATTCCCAGCCTATCACTCACATTCTAGTCCAGAGAGGCACCACTTTTCCTGGGAATTACATCGCTGTATTTTGTTGTTGTGCTTGTGTGACTGGGGTTCTAGTGGGAGCCAGCTGTGATCATTCAATTAGGATGAACTGCAAAGAATGGGGCAGACAATCGCTGTAAAGCTTGTGGATATTCCAATACCTAGATTTACCAAGCCAGCATAAAACAGCTTCTTTATTACCTCACTGGTTATTCAGAAGTCCAAACACAGTTCCCTTAAAGTGATCCAGCCTCAGGCCTCCATCTAAGTACCCATATCAAATAAGATTTACAGAAATTTTCATCATATCTCATCATATAAAAGAAAAGGTTCTACCAATCTCAAAGGATCGGACACATTACCTCCCAGGCTAATGAATGTTTCAGATCTTACCCAAATACACACTACAGCCAATTCTTAACTAAACTAAAAAAAATTTAAAAAAACAAGAGCATGGTTAAAAGATCAATATACATACAGACATGAGTTCAATCCATTGAGGTCCTGAGTCCAATGTCCAAATCTCATATTCAGAGTGTACCAGCATAACTGGGACCTCAGTCTTGTGAATCAAACTTCCCCTGATGAAGTCTAAGCAGATCTGAGATGACAGAATCAGGACCCAAAGATCTTTTATACAATTTCATGTCTTTTGACAAGTTGGAATTCCTCAGGGAACAAAAGGTAATTAGGATGACTTTGAAGGAGGTCCACCAATGGTACTTAGCTATATGAATTAACATAAGGCCATTTGCTTGTTACTCCACCATTCACAGTACATTTCAAAGAGAGATGAATACTGAGGTATCCCATGTTTACAATTCATTTAAATGATAGGATGTTCTTTTGACTTCTGAATTATCAGAATACAGCCTAGACAGGGACTGTTGATTTACACTGCCCACCCTACTCATACATAATGTTTGTGTTTTTGTGTATTTACATATCTCCCCACATGTTGTCTTTGGGTTATTCATTTTGCAGGATGTTTAACCCTGTCTAGCTATGTGTCACAGCTTGCAATTCTGAATTTGGGCTTTTTCAACCACTTCTCAGAGAACCAAGAGGCAATATATTGCAAAATTAAGAACTATGGTATGGCTGAGTAAATATTACTCTGAAATCCATAGCAAATAAATAACCTATAAATATGCTTAATTAGTATTCACTTTTCTTTGTTTTTTTAACATTAGTGTAACTACTATCATATTTCATTTTATCTTGCTATTGTCATCTCCTATCCATTATTTTGCATAGACTCCGCTTCATCTTGCTAGTAGCACTTTTTCCCCATAGTTTCTGGTTTGGTTTTCTCATGTTGTCCTAATGCCCAGAGATCTTCGTTGCAAAGCCAAGACGAAATGAAACACTGAATTCCTAGACTTCCACTTACTATTTTGATCTTGAAATTGTATTGTCATTTCTAGAAATGTATGTTACCTGGCAATATTTCATTTAGCTTCACTTGTAATTGGAGCTTCATGGATTTACTTTGACAATACCTTACTATGACACCACTGGGTCAAATTCCTCCCTCCCTATAATTCCATAGTGCAAAGCGATTAATTAATTGGAAATGTTGGGGGGAGGGAGGGAAATCTCATTGATTTCTTTTCAAATATCAAAATTTGAAATTAAAGCTTTCAACCAGCTGCAGTTGAAACATGTTCATGAGCAGACAGTAATATTGCACAACATCTTAGGATGGGAAATGAAGAACACTGCATCCAGATGAAACTGCAGGGGAATTTAGGCAGAATATAATTATTGCATGTAATTATATTATATTGGGGCAGAACATAATTATGTGAAGTTGGAATTTTGTCAGGACACTGTGGTGAACTCCCATGCTTTGTGAAAAGCTTATGGGAATTTTTAATTCGCATAAGTGGTCAGAACATTAGTTTGATGTCTCAGCCAAAAGATGAATTGATATTGAACTACCCCACAGTATGTGCATGGGTAGTACCAAAAATAACAGAACCATTAGGTAGCCTGACTCACCTTGTACCCAAGAAAGCACTTGAGGAGTGTGCTGTACCTGAAATCTGTATTAATTATAAAATGTACCTCACATATTGTGTGTACAGTATAAGTAGAAGAAAAGGATTTCTGTATTCAAGGTATTTTCATTACAAGGAAAAGATGTGCATCTTTTAAATAGGCAGATCTTTGTTTTCTACTCAGTTATCCTTAAAATACCATAGAGTAACTTTCAGGGGGTAATCATGCAATAAGATGAGCTTGATATATACTCATCATGAGTTGTTAGAACTTCATTGAGTCAGCAAAGTGCTCTCACAACCCATTTATTTCAAAGAGCTGTCTATGGGTATTAGACAAGGGAAGAGTAGATTGGATAGGTGTTTCTTAATATTTCAGTCCCAATCTGTCCCATCTATCTTGGTCCTTATGCCACACCCTTCCCCAGGGTATCTGAAAGTCTTTTCAAGTCCCTCTCTGGCATCAATATTTTTTCATTATTTTTGATAATGTGTAATATAAGCTGTAGGCTGCCCTATCATTATTTGTGTTGCTACCACAGTGACATTGCCCTGAGATGTTAATTCATAATGTTGCAGAGTCCCTTAAAAAAAACAGAACTCAGAGTCGATACAAAAAGTAGGAAAATAACTTTATGCAATGCTCATTAGTATTTCTCTTAACTTCTTTGAGCAGCCATTTTTGTGTCACGCCACCCACATGCTCTCTTTAAAATGCCATATTTTGATTTCAGAACTAAATTTTTCTGCAGCTTTTAAATGCTGAGGAAGGCTGAACTTGTGACTAAGATGGTAAACTGCAAGCCAGGAGATCTGAGTTAAATTGTTAACTTTTTGAGCAGTCTTGGGAAAGTCATGATCTCTCTCTGAGTTTGTTTTCCATCTGTGAAAAGGGATACTACTTCTGTACCTCACAGGCATGTTATACTCCATCTATTAATGTTTGTGAGGTGCTCTGATACTATAGTGATGGGATCATAAATAACTAGTTCCTTTTCAAAAATTGTAGGAAGGGGAGGAGGCAGGTAATTCAAACTGGAGGCAAGTTGTTATTTTTTCTCTAACAACTTATACAGATTCAAACCACATGTAATAAAATACATTTGTACACAACATTTCATTGTGATGTAACCCGACTGCCAGAAACTAAACCTATGCAAAATGTGATTCATATCCAAAATGTCAACTCAACCTTAGCAGAGCTGCTACTGGCTTCACTGTAATTAAGTGCTAATCGCCGGGGTGTACTATTTTGCAAGGCAGTAAACTGAGTGGATAAACTTGGAAGTTGAAGGCCAAGGAGTTTTTGTCAAGGGAACTGGATCATTTCAGAGAAAAGCAGCACACCTGTCTTGTGATTATGATACAAATGTGAATAAGACCAATAAAAGAAACTTGAAAATTTATTGACATAATTGAAAATAGTAACTGACTGTACACAGAGTAAATGTCTAACTGGATTCTGCTGGATCTCATGAGATGATACTTATTTGAGCAACTGAACCAAGAAAATGGAAGTTAGTGTTAGGCCTATTGTGAACAGTGCTGTTTGATTTTGCAGTGTGATCTTGGAAGTGTCACTCGATCTTCTTGTGACTTACCTTCATTTTATAGCTAGGGAAATATTAACTAATTCACACACAGTTTAAATACTTGGCCTTAGTAAAGTGCTTATATCCTTGGATAGAAGGAACAATCGACAGTAAATACAAAATATTTTTTCATATATTTCAATAATATATTTGATTATTTTTCTTATACTCACAAGAATTTAAAGAATAAACATAGTTTGAAACAAGAAAGCAAAGAGTTTTATAGGTGGGTGGGGGAAGGCTTAAGAAGGGTAAGTAAAAATGTGGGTGTTTTGGGTTTTTATTCCCCCACTTGTAGAAGGAAGTGCTGTGATTTTTATCACCAGAGCAGCACATTTATCAACAAATAATTGGATTTCTAGTGAGCATTGGTAGGGAGCATCCCTTCTGGCATAAAATATAGGAACTCGACACAGCGAGAAATATGTATGTATTGCTTCCGTATTGTGCAAGCCAAGTTTTTGACAATTGTTTCTTTGGCCTCAGACAGGCTTATACAGTATGGAAACCAGATAACTTTTGCTTTAAACAGGCTTCTATATTCTGTACATGCAAAAAATAGTCATCTTCTCTGCAAAATTAGGGACTGAGCTGGCAGAGTTTACTTAAGCAAAACTCTCACTTTTATTTAAAACAGATATAAGAAATTTTGCAAAATGAGTAATTAGTCTTTGGAACTCACCTCCATAAGAATTATTAAAGCCAAGAACTTGGAAGGTTTTAAAAAGGTTTAAATGTTTGTTTTGTAGATGTGGAGATTACCATAATAATGAGGTTAAAAAATAAGAATACTTCAGGGCCTAGCCAACCACTAACTGATGGGGTGGGAGTGGTTATGAAGACACTTCCATCTATGGATAAGTTGCCCATTACATGATTGCTTGCCCCCTGCTCTAAAGCAGTTGATACTGGTGGAGTTTATATGTCACTCCAAAACATGGATGAAAGGTCTGATCCCTCATGGCAATTGTTTTGTTATCCCTGAGGCAGGACTCTGTGTTGGACCTTTTAGACGTGATTACATTTGTCATTATGCTGATGAGACACGCACTCCATCCATACATTCACTGGTAGAAATTCACTGGTAGAAATAACTCTACTACTTTTGAAGAAACACATTTCTGCTAAGTATGATTATTATTGTTTGAGTAATACATCTGCATCTTCATTTGTTACTGCTTTTTATTGTTGAAGAAAATAAGCTTTATGACTTAAGTATAGCCTACAGGTTGCAGTACAGAGTATTAATGGAAGATGGTAGAATTTTTTTTTTGTCTGAATTGTTTTCGGTTTTCTAGAGTGCAGAATTAATTTATACACATGGGTCTGATTCTTCACTCACACAGGTGGAACAATAATACTAGTTCTTATAGCACTTTTCATCCCCAGATCTCTATGGACTTCAATGCAGTTATTCCTGATTTACACCATTGTGAGTGAGAGGCAAGAATCAAGTTTATGGGTTAATTGATTGCTCTCTGGCCTTAAAAAAAAATCTATCACCATGATGATCATATAGTCTGACCTGCTGCACAAAATGGACCATAGAGTTTCACCAAGTGAGCCCTGTGTCAAGCCCTTAATTTCTGGATGAGTTGGAGCATACAGTTTAGAAAGATAACCAGCTTTAAAGACAAGTGAAAGGCAATCCACCGGGCCCCTAGGTAAATTATTCCAATGGTTCTCTCTTTTAAAAGTTTGCTCCTTCTTTCTTGTCTGAATTTGTCTAGTTTCAATTTCCAGCCATGGGACATCGGTATGCCTTTGTCTGCTAAACTAAAGAGCCCTCTCACTATGTCAGGTTTTCCAGACACCGGTTCATTCTTGTAGCTCTTTTCTTAAGCCTTTCCGATATGTCAATATCCTTCCTGAAGTGTAGATATGAGAACTTAACATAGCATTTGGATAATGGTCTCCTTAATGCTGTATACAGGGGTAGCAACATCTCCCTGATCCTACCTGTTGTTCTCCTGCTCTTATACAGGTACTCAAGAGTGTTGGTTTCAGAATGAATTACCAGATTGGCACATAGGTTTATTCCCACCCACACAGAATGTCAACTACACCAGCACAATCTCTTCCTACCCATTTACCAGACAAAAGGAACTGCGTGGACTGGTGGCAGGGCTGGAGGACATAGAATAAACTCTGCAGAAGCACTTCAGTGACTTAAGCTGTAGTGTAGACTTAGCCCATGTCAGCAAAACTTATGTCGCTCAGGAGTGTTTGAACATTCCTCACACACACACACACACACACAAAACCCGAGTGACATAAGTTACACTGACATAAGCATTCATGTGCACAGCACTATGTTGGTGGTAGAGCTTCTCCCAATGAGATAGCTTATGCCTCTCACAGAGGTGTGGGGTTTTTATGCCAACAGGAAAGCTCTCTCCCCCTGCTCGGCATAGAGCATCTACACCAGATGCGCTGCAGGGGAGCAGCTGCATCGGTACATGCCGCACTGCACGCATAGACATACCATGAGACGCCTGTCTCACTTTGAAAAGGGATTTAAGCACTTAAAAGCTCCATTGACTTACAAGGAAACTTAGGAACTAAGAACAAGATCCACAAAGGTGACTTAGGCTCAGCATTGCAACACTTACATTTTAGATGCCCTGGTCAGTGGCAGATTTACCATAAAACAAACCGTGCAGTGGCACAGGGCCCCCAATGACAGGGGGGCCCAAAATGCAGGACAAATCTGACAAATGACTGAATTTAATAAGCGTTGCAAGTCGCGACATGGTCTAGGCTTTCTGCATTCTGAGAATGTATTCTGTGAACTGTGCTCTAAACGTGGTTTTTGGAAATAGTCAAGCAAAGAATTTTGCTTTGCCATTTTTTTCACTGTCTTGGCAATAGCATAACAGCAACTAAGGGAAGTCATCATTTGCCAATCAATCTGCTTGACAAATTCAAAAAAAGCACACTCCCCTGTGATTTATCACTAGTATGTAATGGTTCAAAATCCTGGTTTTACAGAGCCTGATAACACAGATAATCTTGTGTTTTTAAACACAATTGGGTTGTCCACGGTCCACCCGTGGCTACGCCTCTGCTCTTTCAGACCTTAAAATCAAGGTCAGTTTTTTAGCAATAATGAAGCGACACTGAGTCTGGCAGTCAAAAATGCAAAAAAATGAAGGCGAGACAAGAAGACTAAGCTAAGCACGAAGACAGTTTGTCATTTTATTTTAAAAAGCTTGAAGTATTGAATAGTGGACAGTCATCAAAGTATGTGTGAGGAAACATCTGAATTATCTGATCACTTGCCGAGTTGTGGGGATACCACAATGACTACAAAAATTGAACAAGTGGACTCTGAAGTGACAATGGAACTACAAAATATTGGTAATTTTGTCAAAGTAAGGGAAGAAACCTATCCTGAAGGCATTGCATTATGCCCAAAATCTGTTTAATTGGATATGATAGCAAACAAACTGTAAAACATAGGTAATATGGAAAATTTGAGAAAAGAGTATGAGGTTGCCGGACGAAAGCAATTTAGAGGTCTTCATGAGTCCCATTTTCTGAGGATGAAGAAAAATGGGTCGACAGAAATGAGAATTTGGTTATTATTTTTTTTTTTTCAGAAACCACTAAGGCAGTCTACTGTTACGTTTACAAATTATTCCCTGACCATAATAAAGGAAAACAAACATTCATCAACAGGCACTCTAATTGGAGAAATGTTGCAAGACATATTGCTGATCATGAAACTTCCAAAGCTCGTATTAATGCTATGTGTGAGTTTGTTCAAAGGTGTAAATTATCTGGAAGAACTGATTCTGTGTTACTGGCTCAGTTTGAAAAGGAGTGTTCTTATTGGAGGAAAGTGCTGAGACGTGGTGTTGCCACGGTCAAACTGCTGTCTCTTTGGGACTACCTCTAAGAGGACATGATGAGGAGTCATTGTCAAATCGAAAAGGTCACTTCTTTTTTTTTTTAACCTGCCTTGAATATCTTAGTGAATTAGTTTTTTCAAATGTTCTTTGAGGAAAATCAATCAGCATTGTGGCTCAGGGAAGACCAACTTTTTAACGCACCAAACCTACGATGAATTCATCGCTATAATGGCAGAGCATCAGTGAATTGGTTTCTGAGCCGAAGTAAAGGATGCCAAGTACTATTCCGTAATAGTCGATTCAACACCTTATGTGAGTCATGTAGGCCAATTAACATTAATGTTAAGATATGTGCCCGGCAATGGTGACGTTGTAGAGCAATTTCTTTGTTTTGTTCTGCTAAAACCTCACACTTCTAAATGTCTAGAGAACTGTTTTGGAAATCATTGCAAAATTTAGGTTTAGACATCAAAAATTGTCGTGGGCAGAGCTTTGATAATGCTGCAAATATGGCAGGAAAATATTCAGGTTTACAGGCAAGACTGAACAATGCAAGCCCCTCTGCTTTATTCATACCATGTTCCAGCCATTCCTTAAATTTAATCTGCAATGCTGCAGCCAAATCTTGTGAGGGAGCTACACATTTTTTTACTTCATTCAAAACGTGTATGCCTTTTTTTGGTTTCCACGCATTGGTGGAGTATGCTACAATCACACTTGGAGCAGGCAAATAAAAAAACTTTTGAGTCAAAAGAATTTGACACCAGGTGGTCTGCTCATGCAGATGCTGTTTTGACTTTGAAAATGAGCTATGATCTAAAGAAAACCTTATTAAACATAGCCACATCAAATTCTGAAAAAATGTGTGCGAAAACTGAAGCAAAATCCTTAGGAGGAAAGTTTGAAAAGTACAATATTGCTTTTTTTTTTTAACTCTTTTGTGGAACCATTTACTTTAAAGAATTAATGACATCAGCAAAAGGTTGATACAAATTTTTTGAATGCTGCACAATTGTTAGCCCCAGTTAAAAGTTTTGTCATGGAAATTCAAAATGACTAGAGCTTGGTGGAAGCAGAGACACTAACATTAACAGAAAATATAGATTCCTTTGATATATCTGATGAGAAGCATAAAAAAAGCAGGAAGTTATTTTTTCAATGAAACTGGAGACAATGAAATCAATTTAAAAGGGACAGAAGATCATTGTTGAGACCGTCAATGTTATTTGTGACACAATAATAGTGCAATTGTGCAGTAGAGGCGAATCTCTAAAGAAAACTGATTTATTTTGCGTATTTTTTGACAGAAGTCTGGACGAAAATGCTAAAAGGCACTACAGTAAGAAATTAAGTGAATTTTACTGCGAGGACATAGACATAAATCGTTTTTTAGGATGAAGTGAAACATTTCATTCATTTTATCAAAAATGATCAGGTCTGTGCTTTGAGATCACAGGTTAATTTGTATAGACTTGTATGTGATGATTTGCAGGCAACCTTTCCAAATGTAGAAACCATTCTGAAAATATTTTTAACAATACCTGTCACAAATGTTTCTGGTGAATGTTCTTTTTCTGTAATGAAACAAGTTAAAAATTATTTATGATTTAGGATGAGTCAGGAACATTTGACAAGTTCGGCAATATTGATAATTGAAAGTGCTTCTTTGTAAAACATTATTTACGATGACTTAATGATTTTTGTGAAGGAAAAGTGTAGAAAAAAAGCTATCTGAATAAGTTTCTTCAGAGAAACTTAACTTTTATTTTTCCATTCATGAATCATCTATACTTTTCATTTTTCACATTAGTGTAATGCAAATACAAGTTTTCCTCTAGACCAGAAGTTCTCAAACTGTGGTCTGAGAACTCCATTCAGGTGGACCGAGGAAAGGTGTTGTTTATTTGTTTGTTTTTAATGAAGTGCTCTTATCCAAAGCTCTTTACAATAGTTAGCTAACAGTACAAACAACATTTGGAAAGATCATTAAGTGGGCAGCCGAGATCCTCAGCAATTTTCAAGTGGTCTGTGGGGGGAGGGTTGTTTTTGTAGTCTATCATGGTACCTCACCTTATTTTCATTTACTTCCTATTACTTATAATCTAGGAGGAGGATGAAGAAAAAAAGAATGTTCTTTTTCTTGGCTGGGTCACAGGGGGGCAAAAATGAAGCTGCACACAGGAGCCAACTAACTCTAAATCCACCACTAGCCCTGATACCTAATGGAATCCTCAGCCCTGATTTAGGTGCCCAGGTGCCCTATACAATCAATGGGGAGAGTTAAGTGCCTAAGAAAGGGATCCACAAAAACCAGCATGCTGATCAGTTGAGATGGCTGCCTGACAGGAAAAGCTGATGGGAGGGAAGATACCTAAACCCCACCCTCAAAGGGACTTAATTGCCCACATCCTCATTGAAGGCAGGTGCCTATCTCTGCTCAGGATTCACAGCCATCAACTTTCTCCTGGAGTTAGGCAGCTTTCTTGTTTAAAAAAAAACCAGAGATGGTGGTGCTTATAACCTTTACTCCAGGGGTTAGTTTACTTAGCCAGGTTATGGGAGACCCAAGTTCAAATATCCCCTCTGTCTGGTTTGGAGCCGGGATTTGCCTTAATCACTGTGATGTTCTGGAGTTGGCTTCTCTTAATCTCTCCTGTTGAAACTCTTCTACTTTGTATAAATTAAATATGCATTGGGTTAGCAAAAGAGGTGAGTGACACTGTAGCCCAGTGGTTAGAGCATTTGGCTGGAAGAATCAGGTTCAGTCTCTGTTTCAATGACTATCCATACAAAATGGAACAGCTTCAGTATTTGAGATCAAGAGACCTACCCCAGAATATGTAATGGTTAAAGCACTCTCCTGAGAGGTGTATTCAAATCCCTGTTCCAAATCCGACCTGGGGAGGAGGAGGGGCGGGGGGGATTGAAACCAAGGTCTCCTACACTGGGCTAGAGGTCATAAATTCACCATTGTTACTAGCACTGTTTTGTGCAGGACCCATCTGTTAAGTGGCCTTTGAGGGTACATCTGCATGGGAGTAAAAGATCTGTGGCATGGCTGCAGCTGGCCCAGGTCAAAACTTGCTGTATAGAAGTTTGGACTGGAGCCTAGGTGATGGGACCCTTTGACAGGGCCGGCTCCAGAGTTTTGGCCGCCCCAAGCAGCCAAAAAAAAAAAAGCCGCGATCGCGATCTGTGGCGGCAATTCGGCAGGAGGTCCTTCGCTCCGAGGCGGAGTCCACCGAACTGCCGCCAAATACTTGGACGTGTCGCCCCTCTCCGGAGCAGCCGCCCCAAGCTCCTGCTTGACAAGCTGGTGCCTGGAGCCGGCCCTGCCCTTTGACATGCGTCTGACGAAGTGGGTATTCACCCACGAAAACTTATGCTCCAATACATCTGTTAGTCTTAAAGGTGCCACAGGACTCTCTGTTGCTTTTTACAGATCCAGACTAACATGGCTACCCCTCTGTCTAGCATTTGTGTGGCCCAACTCTTTCCCAGTTGATTGTCATTCAGTAGTTCAAAGGGAATCAACAATCTGGGTATATGTAGCTGACAGCATTAATCCAGAGCTGAGGTGGGAATAGGGTGACCAGACAGCAAGTGTGAAAAATCGGGATGGGGGTGGGGGGTAATAGAAACCTATGTAAGAAAAAGACCCCAAAATCAGGACTGTCCCTATAAAATCAGGACATCTGGTCACCCTAGGTGGGAAGGAAGCTCTCCTTGAGATAAACATCTCCTTAAATACATCCCATCAGGGATGCACAGTCCACCCCAGCAAAAGAAGTCTCCAACACAATTAATGGAAACCAGAATTTATCTGTATGTGTCTATTGGATTACATGTGAATTGAATGAAAGCAGAATTTGGCCTTTATAGTCTGAGGCGAGAACTTGGCCCAAAGACATTAAGAGATTCTGACAAGTGATATAAAAGTGCGCACAAACCTTAGATGGATTTTATTCTCACTGACCTTCTGAACAGAAACACTAACAAATGAAAATCAACGCAGAAGCCACCTTTCTAACAAGGAAAAACAATAATGGATTTTATTACTTTTTTTTTATATGAACCAGCAAAGAAAATTAAATAGGCATGAAGAGGCTCTTAAATAGAGCAGGTAATGAAATAAAGGCAAAGTGGTCATTCTTCTAAGATCTATTGCTTAGCTTAACACAAAATGAGTATAGATGTCTGCTCACTTGGTTAATTTCATTTCTTCGGTCTATTTTTATCAACCCAAGCATGTTTTCAGGTTTTTGCTCAGATCTTAAAACTGTCTCTCAACCTGAGCCATGCTGTGTGCCTCTTATTCCCTTCAGAGCTAAAAGGGGATTAGAGGATCATATGCTGCCTGATCCAAATCCCACTGAAGTCAGAAGAAAGTCAGCTAGATGAAGGCAACAGTGAAATCAGATGGCTATAAAATAAGCACCAAATACTTCAGCCCTTACTCAGCCAAAAGTCCCACTGAAGTTGGTTGCAGTTTTACTAGAGCAAGGGCAAACAAGTTAAGGGCTTTAGTTTTTTAAGCATCTGTTTGCTTGCTTCTTAGTGCTATATATTTTATGGATAGGTGACATATACATACATGTTATGGAAATGGCCTTCACCAATAATGGCATGTATTTGGACCTACTGCCAGCTTTGGAAGCAAGTGATGTCAGGATCCATCTTTCTTTGAAACAGGGATGTTTGGTTTAAGAACAGAGTATTAAATTGGTTAGGAAGGAATTACCTCTTCATTATTATTTGTATTGCTGTAGCACCCACAAGGAGCAGGACCCCATTGTGCCAGGCACTGTACACAAACAGAGCAAAAGGACAGTCCCTACCCCCAAAGACTTAGAGGAGATAGATGGACAGGTTTCAGAGTGGTAGCCATGTTAGTCTGTATCAGCAAAAAACAATGAGGAGTCCTTGTGGTATCTTAGAGTAACAAATGTATTTGGGCATAAGCTTTTGTGGCCTTTTTTGACTAAACCCACTTCATCAGATGCATGGAGTGGAAAATACAAAGGCAGGTATAAATACACAGCACCTGAAAAGATGGGAGTTGCCTTACCAAGTGCGGGGGGGCGGGTGTCAATGCTAACAAGCCAATTCAATTAAGGTGGAAGTGGGCTATTCTCAACAGTTGACAGGAAGGGAGGAAAATCATTTTTGTAGTGCTAATGAGTTCAATGTTGTGGCCCATTTCAAACAGCTGACAAGAAGGTTTGAGTATCAGCAGGGGGGAAATTAGTTTTTGTAGTGACCCATCCACTCCCAGTTTGCAAATTAATTCCAGTTCTGCAGTTTCTCGTTGGAGTCTGTTTTTGAAGTTTCTTTGTTGAAGAATTGCCACTTTTAAGTCTGCTATTGAGTGTCCAGGGAGACTGAAGTTCTACTGGTTTTTGAATGTTATAATTCTTGATGTCAGATTTGTCTCCATTTATTCTTTTGCATAGAGACTGTCTGGTTTGGCCAATGTACATGGCAGAGGGGCAGGGGCAGCACACGGAAACACTGAGATAATAGTGGTCAGTGGGATAGGCAGTTGTCTCACTTACTGCCTTCAGAATGACCAGGGAGTTTCAAAGTGAATGGAAAAAGATAGTGAGAACTAAATAACCTCCCTCCCCGCCCCACCCCCACCCCCGGCCAATCTCTGAAACAAGCCTGTTAACCTGTCTTAGCACAGTAAATGTAATACATGGCTATCTAGTGTATATATGGATGCTCCCACAATGGCATAGAAAACTCGAGTTGAGAGATGGTGTAAGAAACTTGAAAGTCTGGAAAATTTATCAAGATAATTGAAAATGGTAACTTACTAGTAACAGAATCAACATCCAGCTGGATTCTGCTGGATCTTATGAAATGATAGTGTGTTCAAGTAACTGAAGAAAAGAAATGGAAGTTAGTGTTAGGCCTATTGTCAACTCTACCATTGACTTTGCAGTGTGACCTCAGACCCAAGCCTCCTGGCCTACCAGTGCACACAGGCTGCCCATGGCCCAGCCCTGATAGCTGGTTTTGTATCAAAAAGGGTAGTGTTTTCACCCTCAAAAACAACTACCAAGGCTGCCAAACTGTGACTGGTACAAAATTAAAGACATATAGAAAAACATCTTTAAGTAGACACAATGTGAGGTAGACTGGGACTTCTTATTCTTATTCTGGGACTTCTTACAAGTACTGCTGGATTATGGCAGGTCTTAAGTAGCATCAGGAACTCCTACCTCTTTGCTTCCAGCTCCATTTCCCCCCACTAACTTCAATTGCCTTCTAGGCTCTCCCCTAATAAGCCCAAGACTCCCCCCCCCCCACATCCATCATGTCTATCCAAAAGGAGATACTACCAAAATGGCTGCTAAAACTGGAATACATTTTTCCCATCTTGCTTTGTTCTTGATCTCAGAGTGAGGCTTGCAAGGAATAAAACTTTTCCTTTTCACAAGCTAACTTCTGAGACTCCAGCCACATCTCCTACACCAGATGAGCTCCTCTTGGTGTTAGGGTTACCTAATTTCCTCTGGGAACCTTCCAGATGATTAGCATGTTAAGACCAACTATATGGCTTATTAAGGTGATATTAGCCAGCCTTATATGAGCTGCACTACTAAGTAGAAATGGACATTGCAACCCACCCTGCTCCTGAAACTTCAGTCTCCATCGCTAAAGCAAGGGCTAGCAAATGGGTTTATCTACAAGCACTGTGTTTCTACAAGACCCTTGGCCTGCATTGGACTAGATTCTGATCTTAGTTACAGAAGCATAACTGAGATTAAAATCTGGCCAATTATTTTTGTGTTTTGGAAACCTAGACCAATTTCTCTGATTAGTCATAGGATACTTTAGTTTAAATCCCTAAGTCATAAAATAGGGGCATCCAAACTTAGCTCAGTTGATGATTGCATTGAAACTTCCAAGGAACCCATGGATTGCACCTAATTTGCCTAAAATGAAACAGATTGAGGTTCCCCTGGTATAAGGATTTTTATCTCACTTAGGCTGATCTGATCAGAAGACTTCAGGGAGCCTTACAGTTTACCTCCTGCTGAGTCCCCCTGTTAAGCCCATCTATTAGAGCTGGATTCCAATAAACCACACATACACATGAATGTAAACAAACAACAACACTTTATTTACTAAGGGACAAAGGAAAGGAAGGAAAGGGGAGTGGATTCATGATTTTGGAGATTTGGGATAACACAAGCACACATTCAAACACTCTAAAATACAAAGATGTTCTTCTACCTTTTCAGATGTCAGCGATGGAGAGGCTGCAGGATCCGGATGACCAAAGCCAGCGATGGACACCAACCGTGGATTGCAGATGAAATAGACAGGTACGTATCCCTATCTTGACTCCTGCCCTATCTCGCTTTGCGTCGTCTGTGAGTGTAAGATTGATCAAACTAATCAGACCAGATCCGTGTATGCAAGTTTGCTTTCCCAGAACAACAAACAAACAACCCCAACTTAATTAGTAAGTAACTATTGCAGGCCCATAGTCAGTGCCAAGATTGTACCGCACTACAAGAGAGAGCTAGACACCTGAACTTCTGACATCTCAAAAGCTCAAGCCCCCTGGCTCTTCCCCTCATCTGTCTTTATAGGGAGCTGGGTTTTTTGTTTGTTTGTTTTTGTTTGTTTGTTTTTGCGGTTCTGTGTTTATTACAAATCTGGAGATTAACAGGATGCAAAATAATATAAACAGCCACTTCAGTGCATGCCCTTGCCGGGCAACGTCAGATTCCCGCTCTTCCTATTTTCCTGCCTTTTTGTGGTGTAGAGGAACAAGAACCTAACACAAAATGGAGGCTACCTTGTTCTTTCACTAAACCAAGATGGCCTTTGATTTATAGAACTTATTTTAACTATATTTACATTAATAATTTGGCAAGATTAAACTGGAACTAACATTTGTATTTTATATGGAGACAGTATGGAGACTTCAGGCCTTGGCATGTTGTACTCCATTTGATCTCAGCTGTGACAGAAGCAGTAGTATTGGCAGCCTTGGAAGATTTTTGGGGTATGTCCATCATATTTTTGGGGTATGCAAATAAAAGAGACTAAGGTATCCAAAAGGCACTTAACCTCCAACCCTGATGTTCACCCATCTCTGTGCACGTTATTTTTAAAAAAAATCCTGATATCTAAAATTGACAGTTCTAGTAATTAGGGGACTTAATTTACTCAGATTTAGGCTGGTTTGTTTTGCAAAATTTCTTCCCCCTTCCCCCCCCTCCCCCCCCCCCACTACATGAGTTCATTGTAGAATGCCTGGTTTCCTTTGGTTACTTCCAGTACCTGGCAAAGCTCAGATACATAACATCTTTAACTTTTGAGAAAAGATTATAAACTAGTCTGGCTCTGGTATAATCATAAAGTGTATTTTTACCTTTAATATAAGGATATTATATGTCGAAAGGTAAAGCAACATATAATTAATAGCAAACCTGGCTAATGATAGCTAAAACACATCAAAGCATCCTGCTCCTCCTTGGCCAGTATACGTGCTTTCGGCAAGCTACTAAATTCCAAGCAAATTAACTACTTTTCTAGTTTGGGTTCTTTTTAAGTTTAATAGTGGGAGACGCTGATTCATTAATAAAATGATAGGTACATGTTAAATTATGCAGATGCTGTATGATCTTCCTATAGAATTTCAGACAATGATTGCTGAAGATGCAGCGTGCATGCATGCTTTCAAACAAACAGTCATTCCAGTCATCTGTTGGGAGCCATGTGAGTGGGGGTTGGGCAAATGCACTGATTATTAAATTAATTTATTATCAAACAGAGAATGGGAAAGCAGGCCCTTTTTACTTACGTAAGGAGCAATCATATGTTCAAAGCTGAAAGCCATCCTTGACCATTTATTTCATATATAAAATTACTAGTAGTCATCAACTTGCTGTATTCATCAAGCAGGGGCAGCTCCAGGCACCAGCGCAGCAAGCGTGTGCCGGGGGCGGCCTGCCAGTCGCTGAGAGGGCGGCAGGCAGGCAGCTCTTGGCGGTGTGCCTGCGGGAGGTCCGCCAGTCCCATGGCTTTGGCAGCAATTAGGCAGCAAGGACGCCAATGGCGCGGCACCGGCGGACCTCCTGCAGGCATGCCTCCGAATCCGCATGACCAGTGGACCGCCCGCAGGTGCGCCGCCGAAAGCCACCTGCCTGCCATGTTTGGGGCGGCAAAAAACATAGAACCGCCCCTGTCACCAACCAAACACAAAATGAAGGTTTAGATATGACTTCCATGGACTCACAGGTTTTTAAAGGGCTGCTATGATCATCTCCTCTAACTTCCTGTATTATATAGGTCATAGAACTGTGCCTGGGAATTCCTGCAGTGGAAGGAATTACTCTTCTCTATTACATCTTTAGTACTGAGGAAAAAAAGGAGACCTGATAAGTCTTCAAATGTTAAGGGCTGATCAATTGTTCTCTGTATGCACAGAAGGTAGAACAAGAAGTAATGGGCTTAATTTGCAGCTAAGGAGATTTAAGTTAGTTATTAGAAAATCTTTCTAACTATAAGGATAGTTAAGCTCTGGAATAGGCTTCCAAAAGAGGTTGAGGAATCTACATCATTGGAAGTTAAGAACAGGTTGGACAAACACCTGTCAGGGATGGTCTAGGTTTACTTAGTCCTGCATCTGCACAGGGGGCTGGATCTGATGACTTCTTGAGATCCCTTTCAGCCCTCCATGTCTATTGTTCTATAAGAGAAAACTATCAAGTGCAATAACTTGTGGTTGAATTAAAGCATAGCTTTAAAACAGGCATCCAATCTAGATTTAGTTTGGAATTTTCAAAGGAGTCTCTGAGAGTTACGGGTTCTGTTTCTCCTGGTGATTTCTCTACTTTTAGAGACTTGATTGCTGAGTTGACTTATACAGTTTAAGGCTGCATAGGAACATTATCTGGAGCAAATAAGAAATGTCAATATTTGTATAGGTTTTGAGACCCAACATAGTTTATCACTGTTTCAGAATATTTGTTCTATCTTTCTCATCACTTGTCAGGGTCAGTGATTGACAAAGTTAATTTTTATTTAAATTCAGTGGCTTACATGCCACTTTGTCCCAGTGTCAGAATATTAAAAACCTCCTTCTGGACTGTCTTTTGTTCTTTGTTCCAACTATCCTTCCTTGTCTTCTCTTGATTTGATCGTTTGGCATCTTTAATAGTAATATAATTGGGAATAACACATCGAGATAGGAAGATGAATGAAGAAGTCAGAAAAATGACTCGACAAGGCACCATCTCACAAATAGTTTACAAAAGAAGACATCAGTGGCTGGGACGTGTGAGAATGGAAAAAGAAAGCTTACCAAATACCGCCCTTGAATGGAAGCCAGAAAACGCAAGAAGAAAGAGAGGAAGTCTGCAAATAACATGGAAATGAACAGTTCTGAATGACATGAAGCACCTCAACATGAAAGGGGAAGATTTGGAAAAAAGGGCAGTCGACAGGCAAGGATGGCTAAATGTGGGTAGCTCAATGTACAGCAAAGCACAGGATAGACTAAAGTCTAAGGTAAGGTTTGTTTTTGAAGGTAAGGCCTAAATTGAACACAGCAGAATTACAAGATTTTAAGAAGCTCTCAGTTCAAAGCAGCCTTATTGCTGTGAGTCAACTTTCTGTCATAGATGCTGCATTTTCACAGTATCGTTCATCTCTAAGGATGAGAAACCAGTTGCACAGCTGACTAAGATAGCTGGGGTATCATTTTCCTACTTATTAATCTCAAGGTGCTTTTGTGGACAGTGAGTCCAAGGTGGAGCTTTGAGCAGATGAGGACATGTTTAGACCCATTTTCTGATGGAGTTTTTTTGGTAAGCTCTGAAATCATAGGTGGCGATTATCCATCATTTAACAGCCAGTCAATTTGCACCTCAGTTGTACCATCCACTGAGTACCAAATGATTGTGTTAGTACTGTGCTATGTATTGGCCAAAACCGAAACCTCCCAGTGGGAGGGGAGTAAGAGAGATGAGTCTGACTATATCATCTGATTTTTAAACACAAATAATTCATATTTTCAGACTCGCTTTTTTTTATACTTATATACTTTATACTTTTTATACTTATTGTTATATATATATATATATTTTATACTTATTGTCACATTGTTAGCTCATAACATGGTTATTTTACAGATTTCACAATTCTTCATCTGGCTGCCCTGTTTATCATGAACACTACAGAATTACTGAATACTTGTTCCTACAGTTAGTCAATCAGAATCACTTAGTTTTGCATTTCTGACCAGCTACTGCTGCTGAAATCATGACATTCCAGATTTTCTATAACATTTTGGCATTAAAATCATTTATTTTCACATAGTCAGAATAATTCCCATTATTTAAAAACAAGAAATGAAGAGTAACTTGAGCTTTACTTCAGTCTAAACCCACTTTTTTTTTATGATTTGAGAAGTATTATGGTAACTGACATCACAGAACTGCCACATATATTCCTATAAATACACCTCAGCCCCCCAATGGCAAATCTTGATGCCCTTGAAAAGGAAAATAATCCTTAAAATATGCTCTTATTTACACTGGCTTAAAACTGGACTAATCCCATAGCCTCCAGTCACGATTCACATCACTGTAACTGAGAGTGGAATTTGACCTAGAGACTTTTATTCTTCTCATGAGGAAAATAAAAATGAAGGCTGAGACTCTCACCCCAGCATCAGCCTTTTCACAGCAGACAACGGGGCCAGAATGGCATACAAGATTCATAAGAACCCCGGATCCACCCAGGGGAGAATTTCCCCTGGCACAGCAATGAGGAAGACAGCAGCAAGCTGCTTTACAAAGACTTTGGTGAGAGCCCTGGTGTAAGGGGTGTGCCAGGAGTGCAAGAGAACTGTGTCAAGCATTGCACCCATGGCAAGGACAGCTTGGGATAGGTGGCAGTAATTTAGCCTGGGGAAAAGAGGGGATGACTGTCTACCACGTTATTCCAGGGGCTACTCCAGCCCCAGTACAGCCCAGAATCAGGAGTGTACAATGGTGGCTTAAAGCCGTCTTACCTATCCTTTCCCCTAGGGACCAGTATCTCACCCAGGTGTGTTTGATCATGGTAAACTATTAGAGCTGATCAAAAAATAGAAATTATTTTTGCGCAAAACTTTAAAAATGTGTGGTTTTGTTCAGAATTGGAACAAAAGCAAATCTTTCAGCATTTTCCATGTGAAGGAATTTTCAAAAAATTCTATTTCAGGAAAAGCAAAACAATTTAAAAAAAAAAAATTGGCCATCCTGTGGAAATGGCCACGGAGCTGGGGAACCTGCCCATTCCATTTTTGTCAAAAGTTTTGACAAAATTCTGCCTGTTTCCACAATATATTTCAATTCCATCAAATCAGCATTTTCTGATGGGGAAAACTGTTCCATCAGAAAACTTTCAACCAGTTCTATAAATTATTAATGTGTATGAATATATGTATTTAAAATTATAATATAAACCTGTTAGAGCTTTACATGAATCTACTCTTATTGGCTCCAGTTCAGTTCCTGGCATGCAAACTTCATCTCTGCAAGTAAGTTAGCTACTGAGAATGTAAAGTGTGAGCACTATTCATTGGTGGTATTGGTGTAAAATGTGATGCAGAACAGTTGTGTATCATGGGTCAGTGGAATTTGATTTGTCAAATAAACCAAACATTTACATAAGCTGTGAGGACCTCCATAGTCCCTTGAGATACACTTGACATGGACATCAGTTCACATGAACAGATCTATTGGACAAGCTTTACAGGTCAGCTGTCCAAGCCTGACATCCTTTGTCTTGAAATCAGTTTCCCTTCTCCTATGCGAACTGCCTACTGAGGTGTTTGAATCCCATTTGCTCCTGCAAGACTTATTCTAAGATGGTCTCAGGCCCTATGATGAGGACATCAAGGTGAATAATGTGGCATTTTATAGAGAGCCAGGCCAACTGCCTCCCCACTACTTTCTAATGAGAGATGCCACTAGTAGGTCTGCAACTTCTTACTGGATATTTGCAGCAGTCCTACATCCATAGGATGTTCCCCTACAGCCCAGGGACTTGGTTGCAATGATTGTGCATGGAAGATGACCAAGGAGGAGGCCAAAGACTAGGAAGATGGACTAGGTATCAGTGGACCTTAGAGAAACCAAAGATACTGACCCCAACTAGGAAGTGGCAAGAAAGAAGAAATTTTCATAAACTGCATGTGGAAAAACAATAGCTTACTAGCGTTCCCTCTCTTAGCACCCACCCCAAATTTGACAAAGGAATTTGGGTCCCAGTTACCAATGTGCAAATTACACTCCCATCTCTTACACTTTCAGGTGACTTTTTGCCCATATCTGGTTAATTACTCTGCTTTACACAGCTGATGAATCAAGCTCATTATATTTAAATAGAACTCAATAAAGCAACAGAAAATTACAGCACAAGAAGCAAAAAGATACAGAAAAAAATCACTTGTAAAACCTCAGGAGTCTGAACAAGGTTTAAAAAAAAAAGGAGAATTGTACTAGACATAAAAGCTACTCACTCATTACTGCACTGGGGAAGTACTAAATGGTCACTTGGGGAGATAGAGGAGTTGATCCAATTCCCATTGATGTCCTTGGAAATTTTACTATGGACTCCAGTTTTCCATGCATAGCTACCTCCAACTACTCATATGTTGAGGGCCTGCAGTACTTACACAAAAGACCCGGGGAGGATACAGATGCATGACTGCCACCCAGAAGTTGGACACTGGAAAGAGTAAGAGAGGGCATGATTAATAAGCACCACTAAGAAAGATTTTTTGTGAGGAGAATGAGTCACCGCAGCAACAGAGTATGTTTTTCCCACTAGTTAAAGAGAAAAGACTGAATTTAAAAAGAGAATCACTCCTACTGAAACATAATACCTGTAAGTGCTAATCTCATAGAAATATCCTCCTGTTGTCCTTTATTGTTGATTTGTTAATACTGCAGTGGACAGGAACAACAAGCACATAACTAGTCAAAATTTTTCAGAAAAAGTTTTTGCTGAAAAATGCCATTTTGGATGAGCCCAAACTATAAATTAACCAAATAGCTTTGGCCTAGATGTCAGTCACTGGAGTTGGGACGTGATTTCTGAGTCTCCCACTTTGTAGTTGAGAACCTTATTCAGTGCTTTAAAGAGGGGGATAGGCTCACTTTCTCTTTCTCTCTCTCTCTCTCTCTAGCTGAAAGACTATATTCAAGTATTTCTAGCTTCAGAGCAAGAGAGTGAGAAAACCCAGTACCTTCCTACTCTGTAGTCCAGGGGTTAGGGCACTTTCCTACTGTGTAGGAGACAAGTTTAAATCCCTTCTCCACTTTGGGCACAGGGGTGATTTGAACTTGGGGCTCCCACATCCTGATGGAGTGCTCAAACCACTGGGCTGTAAGTAATAAGGGAGGCAATGCAACCAAATGTGCACACACACCCATAGTCATTTTGTGAATGTAGCCTTTCATTTCTTTTGTTTCTAAAAAAAAAATTGCCTGGAAACAAAAATTTTGGTGTTGTGGTTTTTTTGGTTGGTTGGTTTGTTTATTTTTTTTTCAGTTTTTCCACACAAAAAAAATTCAGAATTTTCAGCTTCAGATAAAACTGGTATTTTTCTTTTCAACTTTTCAGAACTGGTGGAGAATCAAAAAATCAGTCATTCACCCAGCTCTACATCTAACACTTGGTTATATAATATATGTTTGCAAAGCATTTAAAAATGTTGAAAAACAAGAATGTGTGTCTGTTCCTTTATTCACTTTAATAAATCTGGGATGCCTCTGACTTTGTTGCTTTCCTTAACCTTATTTTCTCCTCTTTGTAAAGTATAAAGTACAGTATGGCACTGCAAAATTATAATGAAAATTTACCAACCCAGACTGATAAACACATATGTTCACGTCAAAAGTTCCCAAAATCTGTGATAAATATGATATTAAGTGCTTTTGACCACTTTGTTTCTCCCTGGAACTCATTCTAACTTTCTGAACACCTGATAAGCTTCAAACAGTTCCATTTCTTCTGAAACCAATCTTCCAGAGTACTGTTTCCTCCTCAGACTCTCAAATGTGGAATTCTCCTCAAAACCCTACTTTCCTGATGGACAATGAGTCCTGCACCGGCAACTGTTCTTTTGTACTAAGACTTAGTTTTTGATATCTACTGACCCTGCAGAGATTGAAATGGGAACTTCCTTACCATACGAGAGTCTACTTCCTAATGTGGGTCAGCACTCATTTCTAGCCCTGAAGGACCCAAAATAACAGATTTATTTACAGATCTTTACCATTTTTGGTATAGAGAATTATTTTAGGTCTCTTTCAGAGGTTCCATGGCTCTCTGTAAGACTTGTATAGTTGGACTAAAACACTTGACTATAGGTGGATGGATTTAAAAATAATGCCTATAAATACATTTAAACTATTTACAACGTTCTGAAATTTTGTTTTATAATACTAGTGGTACAAAAGATCTACAAGGGCCAGCAAAGTCATTTGATTGAGTTCTTTGCTTACAAGACACCTGATTCAGTGAGAAACTGCCTTTCCCATTGATTAGGATTAGGCTGTAGCAAGAGGGGAAAAAATGTATGATAATGTATGTATAAAAAAGCTTTTAGCTGCCTGAGATTGGGGAGGCCTCATTACTTGGGTGGCAAAGCAATGAGTAAGTTATGCAAGCCATCCTGAACATGTCAGTAAAATCTGCATACCACACCCCATAATCATAAATGTGTCCTAAACAAAATACATTACAATCCAGCCTCCTATCTATTTTAGAAATATCTTAGGGAATTTTTAAACACTTGGCATTATTAATTTTCAATATTCCTTTGCCTGTAAAGCACATTTTACAGGCTCTTTTTGTACCAAGAGTACAACTGTACAGGTTTCAGAAAGAGAGCAAAATATGTATGAATCTAAAATAGATTTTCTAGGCAAAATAATGTCACAATGTTACAAATCGGTGTCAATGATCTTTTAGGGTTAGTCAAAAGCAGTGCATCCTACTAGCCTTCAGTGGGTTTTCATAGGTGTAACTGATGGTAGAATTTGTTCTGCAGTATTTTGGTTAGCGTTAATGATCTGTGAGGGGGGAAAATCTGCTTGACTTTGAGTCTAGGCCTAGTTTGCTGGGTTGGGAATTAGGGGAACAATCTTTTTACTTCTAAATTGATCCAATGCTATATGGCATCAAAGACACAATAAACATGGCAGTTCACAATGCCACTGTTTAGTCCTTTTTTCAGAATGTGCCAGCACTTTATTAATGGCGCAGATATATACCGCTCCTTAGGCACAGTGCAGCTCACCATGGCAAGGGTAAAGCTCATATATGTGCAGCAGACAGAGCTTTCTTTTGGGCTGGTCCAAGGCTGGGGAATGAATGTCCACAGCGTAGAAGAACCTCCTCAGACATCACCCCTTTCCATTCCAAATGTAAAGTGCACTTCTCTGATTTACCCTTCAATAACAAAGTCACACACAATACCAGGTATTACATAAATTAATAAACCTCACAGTTTTTCCCATGTGAGAAAAAGGGGGGAGAGAGAGAGTAAATCACATGTGACACTTAATGCACTTCTGAAAAGCACTCAGATACTATGCTGATGAGGGTGGCATAAGAACCTGAATAGAGTACATGCAAACAGCTGCCTGGAAAAATCACATTTTTTTTTTTGGAGAGTCTTAAAGGTCAGTGCTGATTTGGTAACTCATGTTAGTAGTAATTTTGTTACTAAAAATGTGTTCTTATTTTATTCATGCTTTTAGTTCTTTCATGTTCTTCCTTACACTTGTTTTGCCATCCACTGCTCAAGGAGCCAGTTAACAGCTGTTCTGCACACAGGATTCCCATTGCAGTCAATGGGATGTCAGCCTATGGAGTGGCTGCAAAATGGGATCCAAAAATCTAAAGAAAATTAACTCATATACTTGTTTTAAAAAGCACTTTCTTTTCTTAATACTTTTCTTTGGCTTAACACCTTCCCCCTCCCCACCCCCAATACGCTGTACTTTTTCTGTTTTCATTCCATTAGTATGTACATAGACAGTAGTAGTGTCTAGTGGTTCCAATCATAGGTCAGGACTCTGTACATCCATTATTGTTTTTCTCAAGAGGTAACCTTCCTTTTAGCCAGTGGAATCCCCATAAAAATTGTTTTTATTTCTTTACTAATACATTTAAGGGAAATAAAAAATAGCTTCTTACTCCTAGTGAAGCCAGTGATTTCAATAGAAGAACCATAATTAGCAGTTCTGATATAGACGCCGTAACACACGGTTCTGCTCTAAAAAGTGATGATGTAAAAAAATGGACTATTCTTACTTGACAGATGTATTTTGAGTACTTTCTGCTAACTTTAGTACTAAAGAGTAGTTTTGACAGCTGCTTCTTCAGTTACTTCTGCAAAGCCAACACAGCTTGAGAGAACTGGATTGTATTACTTCTTGTGCACCTTCAGCAGAACTCATTGCTGACTTCCGATGATCTACATTTGTATAAACCTGCTGAAGTGACTAGTTTTGCACAGATGTCAGGGAGCGGGTAATTTGACTTGCTGAACCTTCATTATTGGTGGTGATGTGCTCTCTTCTAAGACATGCAGTAGTATTGTTCCAAAATGTGCTTTTAACATATCATCCACAGGTTTTTATGGCATTTCAGCCTTGGTTATAATTAAATTACATCACTGCTACCCCAGAAGGGTGCAATTTGCAATCCTTTTCTCGGCAGGAATATTGTAGTCTTTAATCATTGTGTACTAAAATGTGGTGCTCACTCAGAACCTACAGTGGGACAGTTCAGTGCAGACTAATTGATTTCCATAGAGCATGAGGACATGATATCCATAAGAGTAGTCAGAGGCTGTTTCACTGGTGTGGATTGCTTATTCACTGGGTACCAGAGCAACTTAATTAACCTTTTTGAAACTGATGCAATTTAGTTCCCTGACCATTTTATCTCAACTGACAGCTACTCTGCAAATCTGCTGTTTTGCATTTGCAACTTGCATTGGTAGGGATATTTGAAATCCTGTCTTACACTTGAACCTAAGGGCCAGATCAGACCCCTCATCATCCTAGCTACTGTGTGACAAGATATGGAACAAATGCCCAGAATGGGCAAGACACATTTTTCACTGCGCATAAATACATCCAGAAATGCAGGGACAGAATATCCAAAGTGTTACCCTTTGAAAGGTTGCAACATGCTCTGTCCTTGTGCTCAGGGAACACTAGGACTTTGTGGGTTCAGCACAGCTACCAATCTAAAGACTGCAAATGGTGAGGGGAATGGGAAAAGGAGTCACAACCCTGTACAGAGGATGTATTTGTTGCCTAGGTATACTATGATAAGTAGACATCTATAAATATTGGTGGGGCAGGGGTTGAATCTGGTCCTTTACAATTTTAAATGAAATCTTAAATTCTGCATCTGATGAAACATGAAGTGGCTGACCCCAACCCTCTCTCAGATCTGCCAATGCTCTTCATCTGCTTTTTTTTAATTCATATCCTTTTCTAGACTATTTTTACATTCCCATTCATTGTAGTCAAATTCCTCTTTCTCTCCTCTTCCCTAGTATACATTTTAAAAAATATTATTTTCACTTTTTCTTGTTTGCTTCCCAGTGTTTTCTCTGCAAACAGTTGCATCCACACGCACCATTCCTTCATTTCTCAGAATATGAAATGACTCGTTCTTTTGTACTATTAGACACAGTGAGATCACTGTTTCTTTCTTGTTGCTCTTTTTTTATATATATGTAGTATCTAAAGGATAAAGAACCTCTTTCCATCCAGCTCTAGAATTAATGAATTTTCCCATCCCTCAAGAATTTGAGACTTTGAAATTTTTTTCCTATCCTGAATCAGAACAAAAGTCAAAATCTCTTTAATTTCCATTAACTGGTGGTCCAATTTTTCTTATGGGGTCAATCAAAACCTTTTTATCTCCAAAATATTTGAAAAGTTTAGTCTGTTTAGACCTTTAACTTTTTGAAATTGAAATTTTAACACCGTCATTTTGAATCAGATAATGAAACTTTTCATTTTGAAATGTCAAAACATTCCAAATTTTTTGATGTATGCCGTTTTGTTGCAGTTGTCAGTCCCAGGACACTAAAGAGACAAGATGGGTGAGGTAATATCTTTTATTGGACAAACTTCTGTTGGTGAAAGAGGCAAGCTTTCAAGCTACTCAGAGCTCTTCCTCAGGTCTGGGAAAGGTACTCAGAGTGTCACAGATAAATACATTGAAAAGATAGTTTAGCATAAGTAGTTAGCACATATTCTAAATGACAGTTCAAAGTGAAGTGGCCTGTTAACACCCTTGTAGTCATAGGAACTAAAGGGGGGTTAGCAGGTTACAATTGTTGTAATAAGCCATAAATCCAGAGCCTTTATTAAGACCGTGAGTTTTAATGTCTAGCACAGTTATGAATTTAAACTCCCAGGCTCATCTTTTGAAAGTCTTTTGCAGGTTTTCTTCAAGGATGAGGACTGATGTGGCTTTGTGAAAAGTGTTCACCCACAGGTGATACGGTGTTTTTGTCTTTTATCATTTTCCTATGTGAGTTAATTCGAGAATGTAATGATTGTCTGGTTTCACCCATATAGTTGCTATCCAGGGCATTAAATGCCCCAATGAAGTACACCACGTGTTCTGATAGGTATGTGTAGGACCCTTGGATCTTGAGAGGTTTGTTATGGGGTGGGAAGATGTTGATCACTATGACAATGGTTTTGCATCTGTTCTGGCAGGGACTGGTGCCATTTTGAGTTGGTGTGTCCTAGTCTGTGGCAAGCTTGCTTCCAATGATGAGCTTGGAGAGGTTGGGGGGTTGTTTGAAGACCAGAAGAAGGGGTTCAGGAAAGCTTTCTTTCAGGATGGCTCCCATTATGCCTGGCCTCAAACTCTTCTGAAAATCCAGCCCCACCTCTATACAAGATTTCCTTCTTACCATCAGAGAGGGAACCAGATTTAACTTGTATATCATTTTCAAGTCTATGTGCTCATACTCCATAAATTGGAGCAGTTAGTGCAACACTTACAAACTGTCAAGTATCAGAGGGGTAGCCGTGTTAGTCTGAATCTGTAAAAAGCAACAGAGGGTCCTGTAGCACTGGTGCCACAGGACCCTCTGTTGCTACTTACAAACTGGTGCTTGACCGCCAACATAAGTACATATCAGGATGAGACAGGAGAACTAGGTTTTGTGACATTTCCTCTGGATTTTAATATTTTTAATTTTGGGATTTCTCAAATCATTTTCATATTTTGCCAAACATATTTACCTGTAATGCATTAACTAATCAGTGAAAAAAATATTTTTAAGAACATGTACATTATACATATTGTCTTAGCCACATGTCAAAATGAAAGAGCAATCAATGCTCATTGACAGGATGCTGTTTACAGCAATATAATAGTAGATAAATATTACAGGTGGGTGGCACAGTTAAGAAAGACAGAATTAATTTCCCTATAATACAACAGGCCAATAAAGAGGATGGTAAATTAGGCAGTTTGGTTCCCTGGGTACTAGCATGGTTGAGAAAAGAGAGCCAAATAGTAAAATAGTGGTCAGGTTATGCCCCCCATCTCTCCCCCCCTACCCCCACTTAAAGCAAGAATATTTTTCCCTTTAAGCAATATATACCATTCCTGACAGTATTCAATGTTCCATGAGAGCAGACGTGATACACAACTGAACAGCAACAAATCAAATGGCAAGAGAAAGCATAGAATAGGATTAAGTTTTCTTGGTATGTATGTTATGCACATCAAGAAAATCACTAGATATATTAATTTATGCAAAAGGAAATGGGATCCTGTACTATACACACAGAAAGATTCTGGTTTGAAAGTAATTCTTATTTGCCTTTTAAGGAAATAAACTTTTAAAACGCAGCAACCCAGACCTTCTCGTTGCCCAAAGAAATGTTGAGTATTACCATTATGCTTACAATATGCACTTATGCTTTTCATTCTGCTTATGATAAGCCTCTTGTCCATGGATCCTGATGGTTTGTTCTCTGTTACAGGGAGTTGTTTAGGTGATATTGCTGGTTCGTTGTGTGTCAGTTTTTGTAATTCTGTTTGAATAATTCCACTCAACCTGAGGGATTTCTGGTTACAGCACACTTGAGCAAGCCTATGCAAACAATGAAACTGCAAAAGTTTTGAGTGCCAATCCAAGTGGCCCAGGTGGTTCTCCATCTTCAAGTCTCTGTTGTAGACACAGGATAAACACCAGGAGTACTCTCAAAAGCTCGTAACTTCTCTCTTACCTTTTTCTCATTGCAGAATCTTCCATTCCTTAGGTACATTCTCCCAGGTAGGCCTAAAAAACCCCCCAAAGTATTGTGAGAAAAGTGAAATTGGTCAATAATAAAATAAATATACATCTTGTGTTGAAGCACTGCAACCCAGCCTCACTGGGTTCCTTTGCCTAACATGCCTAAGTCGTTATCTGCAACATTCTCTGTGGCAGCCACGCTCCCCAGAAATCCTCAGTCTCTCCACAGTCCTAATTCCAGTAGTGAGAGATGGTCTTCTCAACAAGCCCAGGAATAAAGGAATGAAAGCCAATGGGAGTTGGGTACCGACTTTTGTAAATCCACCGAGGTACCTATCTGCATCCTTAGGCACTTAAGTATCTCACCCTAAATACTAATTATAATAAATAATGATAATGTGGTGTTTCCCTCTCTCTGAGGGGAGATGCTTGTTCTTTCTGGATTGTTATATTAGTGAAACTCAAGTATTCCTCTCTGGTCTCTAAGCATGTATTTCCCCCATCCAGAGCTCATAAGGACAGTCTGCACCTTGGTGAAGTACAAAAAGCCAATTGCAGTAAAAAGAAGAAAGACTGTCATCACGTTTGTGTGTTTTCCCTCATTTGAGTCTGGGTCAAGATGGTCACACTGACGGTTTGCCTTTACAAAGTACATCTACGAGGACCTGGCCCACAAAGGTACTGACATTTGGTTTCTCACCAGTTGACTATTCCAGACCCCAGCCATTAATCCCTGATAGTATTCTAAAGGCACTTTTTTTTTCTGTGTGGAAATGACTCCATGAGGAGTTTCCAAATCAATCCTACTATTTTGCTAGTCCTTTAAATAAATATATCCAGGCTGCTTCCTCTTCTCTCTCTAGAGATACCAAATTGCTGCTTCCATTATTAGCTCTGAGAAAAACGTCAAAACTGCAGCTAGTTCAGAATGCAGTATCATGTTTGCTTGTAGGACTGAGCAGCCATAATCACATTTCACCCCCTTGAGCCTTTACGTTGGCTGCCTGTAAAGTAGAGGAATTATTTCAAGCTATCCCTGCTGTTTCTTAAAGCCCTTACTGCTGAGGGACCTGGTGATATGCAAGACTTCCTTCCTGACTCGCACCCTGGTGCTGCATGTGTGCACTGACACCATGTTCCTTGAGTTGCTACACCTAGACTCACACCTTAGCATAAGATTGATTTCTTGCTGTGATGGCCTCTAGAGTGTGGAATTCAGTCTTCCCAGATTGTCTGTTTCATCCCTTAGAATCATAGAATATTAGGGTTGGAAGGGACCTTAAGAGGTCATCTAGTCCAACCTCTTGCTCAAAGCAGGACCAAACCCCAATTAAATCATCCCAGCCTGACCTTAAAAATCTCTAAGGAAGGAGATTCCACCACCTCCCTAGGTAACCCATTCCAGTGCTTCACCACCCTCCTAGTTAAATAGTTTTCCCTAAAATCCAACCTAAACCTCCCCCACTGGAACTTGAGACCATTCCTACTTGTTCTGTCATCTGGTACCACTGAGACCAGTCTAGATCCATCCTCTTTGGAACCCCTTTTCAGGTAGTTGAAAGCAGCTATCAAATCCCTCCCCTCCCCCTCATTCTTCTCTTCTGCAGATTAAACAATTCCAGTTCCCTCAGTCGCTCCTCATAAGTCATGTGCTTCATCCCCATAATCATTTTTGTTGCCCCCCACTGGACTCTTTCCAGTTTTTCCACATTCTTCTTGAGTGTGGGGCCTAAAACTGGACACAGTACTCCAGATGAGGCCTCACCAATGTCGAATAGAGGGGAATGATCATGTCCCTCGATCTGCTGGCAATGCCCCTACTTATACAGCCCAAAATGCCATTAGCCTTCTTGGCAGCAAGGGCATACTGTTGACTCATATCCAGCTTCTCGTCCACTGTAACCCCTAGGTCCTTTTCTGCAGAACTGCTGCCTAACCATTCGGTCCCTTCCCCCTTTATTATTATTTGTGTCTTCAACCACTGTTATACTGATGTCTAATCTATTTCTCCTGATTATACTACTCACTTTTAACAATTTTTCCATTGTTTCCATACTGTCTGTGTTCAATGACAGTATGGTTAAAACTATACATCCTGTTTGTTTACCTTACGATTCCCTAAATTTAAACTCTTAAAATACAAAAATATACAAAGCCCTAAAACATTTTTTTTCAGAAGTATGTTTTTTTTCATCACTGTCAACCATTTACTTTAAATGTCCCACAACTTAAAAGTCCCACAACTTTTTAAATTATGCCACTGTTAATTTATCAACCCCTCTGGAAAAGAATGGGATGACACTAAGAAGATTCTATAAAATTTACTCTTAAAACTCATAGAATTTAATAATGTATGATCTTCGTTCTATAAACTTTAACTCTCATATAGAATTGCATAGAGAATTATATTTTTTGCTATAGGATTCTATAGGCTGGTACAGAAAACCTATAGAGAGATCATTCTTTATTAGCTCTGGCAAGTGTCCACATGGGATGTTACTGTACAGAAAGCTGGTGTACTGTAGATTCATACCCTGGCTTGACATGCAGTCACTTGCCATGTAGACAAGCCCAAATTTCATACTGCAGTTGGAGTATTAATTCTAACCGCCTTTGTGCCTATTTATGAGTAAAAACTTGTGCAATTATTCAAGAGGCATACACTCACCACCATCACACCTTGATACTTATGCATTAGCAAAGCTCTCATACTCATCGTTTCTGCCACCGTTGCTCTCCACAAAATTCAGTCTGCTGCTGTTGACTCTCTACAATGTTTTTTTGCCATTGAGTTGAATGGAAACAGGATAAGGCTCATAGCCCTTTTACATCATAGCTTATCTGGGCTGCATTTAAACTGTGTAAGCATTCAAGCAGCCTGGCGGTGCTCCATCCTGTGATCCCTGATGCTTAAGATCACTTCACTTTCCCTCTCTTTGTGGATCAGAAATAAATAAACATATAATATATAAAACACACACACACTACTACATTGTCTTATATACTGTAATACTCGCAAGGAAATTTTCCAGTCCAATTTTCCTCTGGCTCTTTCAGTTTGTCAATTTTTCCTCCCTCCACCCCCATTTCTTTAGCCTGATTTAACATCTTGCACTGAAGAAAAACAAAAGTAAAAGAGTTTTTTAATCAAAACCCTGCTAGTTTCTCAATACATGACTAAGCTCAGCAAAAAAATAAAAACGTCTGCTTTGCACAAAAGGAACATTGAGATAAATTTTGGAGAACTAACTTTAGAGGGCCTTAAAGCAAAGAATAAGTAAAGATGTGCCAAGCTTGGAATACCCCCTGCTGGCATCTACCCACAGAGCAAGCAAGGCAGAAAGACATTCTATATGTGGGTCAGTGTATTAACCCACAAAGTCCTTTTTTAAAAGCTGCCCTTTACTCAAAACTGTAGTTTCTCGATCTAGTTTTGAGCAAACTAAGCAGGTTGTTTTGTGTTTTTTGTTTTTTTTTTTTCAGTTTTTCAGTCTACTCATCACCCTACGACATCTTGTCAGATTTTTAGAGCTGGGAGGTACTTCACTGAACTTCATAGAGGGAAGTACTTTTAACCAAACCATCACATCCCTAACAGTGAGTTAGGATAAAACTTTCCTAGTTACTGTTTCTTTTCGAAGAGGGGAAAACGGTTTTGCATATAACTCCTGCCAGGTCTCCTACTTACTTACAGCTCTGTATTTGAGCCAGGACAATATCTAGTGCTAATCCAGAAGCAATATGCTGCAGTCATTAAGATAGTTACTTACTACCATGCTGATGAATGCACAAGGAAGAACAGAAAGAAAAATTGACAGAGCAGATGGTGGATAATGACAGTGACAGTGAACAAAAAAACTATCAAATATTGTCTATTGGGAAGGCCCTCTTCTCAATGTAAATATAAAGTAAACATGACACAGGTATTAGGGAATTTTACAGTCTACTGTTCTTGGCAGCTGGTTTGGCACTAGCTGCGGTGTCTATTTTGGGGATCAGCTGTATAGTCCCAGATTGCCATTTTCTTCTGTTCTTTCTCTTAAATATCCTACGGTATATTATCACTTACTTATTTCCTCTGATAGTAGAGCAGGCCAGGCACTGACTGCAGAGTCACTTCCTCCCTGTCAATAAAATTGTCAATGTTGTAAAAGCTTTTTAAGAAGGAATCACTTTAAAAAAAATCTGCAATTTGGCTTCTTTGAAGGGTGCTGAGTAGCCTAAGGACTTCTTTTCTGCCTGAAGGTGAAGCCTTTTTCTCACTAGGCTGATACTTTGCCTAGCATACAAGATAAAACTGTGACACTTGAAAGTGCAGTTTGTCATTCAAAAGGAGCTGAATTAAGGCCTTTTTTGTGCATCGCTAAGAACTTACTTTTTTTTTTTCTGATTCCAAACTGTTCTGCTATCCATGCAGGGTTTTTTTGTTTTGTTTTGTTTTGTTGTTGTTGTTGTTGTTGTGTGTGTTTGTTTTGACAGAAATCAGTTTAGTTTCAGAATTAGATTAGGTCACATGGGTACATGAAATTAACCTGGCATCAAAGACAGCTTTCCTCGTTTCCCACACTTCCCTCCCACCCCCCTCTTTTCCATTGAAAACTCTCTAAAGCTTTTCAGAGATAAAAGGCCAAATCTCAGAAACAAGCTTTATTGAAGGTTTATACACTCACCTTGCAGGGAATGCCTGTCCTCATTGAATATTTTCAAACTATCAGGGATCAAATTAAGGATGGCTTAACTGAGTCAATTAATGAATCACAGAATTGAGTTATAATGTATTATATGAGCGTAGTATCTGGGATTAATGAAGTGTTGCTTTGGTGAAAGCATTAAAAAATGTGGTGGGTGGGGTAACTTTGTGTGATGTAGCTCTGCGGCTTGCTGGATGGTTTTAAAATAGAAATCTGTCTTCACATAAAATATGATTCCCTACAAACAGTAACAGGATGTCAGCTCTTCTATGGATTTGTAAAGTGTATTTACAAAAAAAATTCAAGAAAAAACCAAGCCTTTAAAAAGAGTATGTCTACACTGCCTACTAAATTTGGCTCTAACTCTGACCCTTCTACACACCCATAAATCGGTCTGACTTGGGTCAGTAAGTGCTTAGGACCTGGTTTCTAGGACCCTGCTAGTCTAGTGGGCCAGAGCCCAAGTCCTGCTGTGACTCAGGTCCAACCCCTGTCATTTTGCAGCGTGAACACAGGTAAAGCAGTCAGAAGGTCCACATGATGCAGCATGGACGCATTACCATGGCTGTCAGAGCTGGGTCCAGCAATTGTAAACCCAAGTTGATGATGCAGTGTAGACTGCATGGGCTTTAAAACACCAGGGTCCATAAGCCTGAGTCCCACAGACCTGGGCTTATTCTGCAGTGTAGACATACCCTAGGGGTTTAAGTGTTACAAGTTTACTAAGTAGGAAGTAACAAAGAGTCCTGTGACATCTTATAGACTAACAGACATATTGGAGCATAAGCTTTCGTGGGTGAATACCCACTTCGTCAGACGCAGAGGCGTATTCACCCATGAAAGCTTATGCTCCAATATGTCTGTTAGTCTATAAGGTGCCACAGGACTCCTTGTTGCTTTTTACAGATCCAGACTAACACGGCTACCCCTCTGATAAGTAGGAAGTATATTTTTTAAAAGTTGTTTTGAGTCCTATCATGCTTTAGCCCCTTATCCTAGCTGATTGTGAGCATTTTATTAAATGATTCAAGATAACTTTAAGGAGAGAGAGAATGGGATAAGTGTCCTTGTTACTGCTCAACCTGTTAGCCAGCTTTGTTCACCGGCCTCTGAATTTTAATCAAATAGCATGGTTTACCTCTAGGCTTAGACTGTAAAATGGAAGTGTAGCAGTAGAGGCCTTATTCGAACAGAACCATCTGTGGCCTTGTAAGGCACGTTAAGCCATCTAGTTCATGGGTCTGGCTTTAACACCCCCCTCAGTTATTCAGCAGTAACCTAGTTAGGGCAATGTAACAGTTTCCTGTGCATTTCCTCTGGTATAAGGGGTGACTATGATGATTGATTTGAGGGAAGTAAGAGATTTGAGAACTCATTCTTATGAATCTTCCACCTCCACCAAATTCTAACCCCCAACTCTGGACAGCAAAATACTGGTGGTCCTCGACTGTTTATAATATTTTTTGTGTCAGAAAGATAAACCTAGGTTAGGTAGTTTCATCAGCTAAAAACGCCTCTGCTTGGGAGCGGAGTGGAAATCATATGTCATTACATCACAACAATCTGGTGCATAATTTTGGGTATTTAAATATTTTCTATAAGGGATACCTCTAGGGTCAAAATGATTAGTTACATTTATTAATTGGCCATATTTTCATAGAGTGAATATAATTGCTGTTGCTTGAGAATATTGCACAGGAATTTTATTGATGTATGATAAATTTTGTATGCATGTAGATTTGCCCTTGAAGATCATCAATCTGTCAATTGTGTATAATTTTATATTTTGAAGTGTTTGTGTAACCTTAACTGTAGTGTTTCCTTACTTTTGCATGCTTTACTGTGCAGCCTTTATGTTCTCTTATATAGTTTTTATTGGGGCTTTTTGGAAGGGGGGGAGGGGCCAATTCCGTATGGCTTAGTAGTCCTTTTTAAATTGTCCATGACTGAAACCTCTAGTCCTTTGGATCCCTGATTCATTCAATCTGCAGCTGACAAGGTAAGCATGCTTACTAGCATGTTCTTAAGTTTAAGCATGAGTAGTCTTATTGACTTCAATGTGACTACTCCTATACTGAAAGGTAAGCATGTGTTTAAAGGCTGGTCTGATGGTTAGGTAGGTTAGTTAGCCATGCACGTGTGTGCTGTTCAACACCTTCGCTGCACCTTCACTCTAAACATTGGTTCTTAATTAATAAATAAATCAATTGAATGTCAGATCCAAGTTGTGTGCTTCTACACTCAAACTCATTAGGTCACAGTGTCTCTCAACCTAGTCACTCTACCTTTGTACCCATCTTGAAAAAATGTGCTTGCTAATAATGTTTTGCATATACATAATGATTTTTCACTAGTAGATCTCAAACGTGGGTAAGGATTACTAATCTGTGGCCTTAATGCATCAACTCTTCGTAGGTAATCTGCATGTAGCATTCTTTCCATGTGGAAAAGGCACAGGTCTGGCACCTCAGAGATTAGGGTTTTACTCTTAGCTATCCTGTGCCCCCAACTAAAACCTCTCCAGCGCATCATCAGAGATCTACAACCTATCCTGAAAGATGATCCTTTACTCTCACAGATCTTGGGAGACAGACCTGTCCTCGCTTACAGACAACCCCCCAACCTAAAGCAAATACTCACCAGCAACCACACATCACTGAACAAAACCACTGACCCAGGAACCTATCCTTGTAACAAACCCCGATGCCAACTCTGTCCACATATCTATTCAAGTGACATCATCATAGGACCTAATCACATCAGCCATACCATCAGGGGCTCGTTCACCTGCACATCTACCAATGTGATATATGCCATCATGTGCCAGCAATGCCCCTCTGCCATGTACACCGGTCAGTCTCTATGCAAAAGAATTAATGGACACAAATCTGACATCAGGAATCATAATACTCAAAAACCAGTGGGAGAACACTTTAACCTGTCTGGTCATTCAATGACAGACCTGCGGGTAGCTATATTACAACAGAAAAACTTCAAAAACAGACTCCAACAAGAGACTGCTGAGCTGGAATTGATATGCAAACTAGACACAATCAACTCAGGATTAAATAAGGACTGGGAATGGCTGAGCCATTACAAACATTGAATCTATCTCCCCTTGTAAGTATTCTCACACTTCTTATCAAACTGTCTGTACTGGGCTATCTTGATTATCACTTCAAAAGTTTTTTTTCTCTTACTTAATTGGCCTCTCAGAGTTGGTAAGACAACTCCCACCTGTTTATGCTCTCTGTATGTGTGTATATATATCTCCTCAATATATGTTCCATTCTATATGCATCCGAAGAAGTGGGCTGTAGTCCACGAAAGCTTATGCTCTAATAAATTTGTTAGTCTCTAAGGTGCCACAAATACTCCTGTTCTTTTTGCTGTAAATAGTATATCTGCAGATTGCTTAACTTTTTCAGTTACCTTAATACTCTTGCTCCACTGTCTCCTTTTTTCCCTCCTTCTAGTGAGAAGAAAGATGAGAGAATGAAGGAGAGAGAAGGAAAGGTAGAAAAATGATACGGTGCCTAGAGGGGTAAGACTGACAGTAGCAAGGAGAGCAAATCCTCCTCTGTCTCTGCCAGCTTTCCTGAGTTCCAGAGGTGGCTCTATCGCTAGCTAGAGGGAATAGGTGCTCTTTTCCCCTGTTTAGCTAGTTAACTCTGCAGGACCTTTCAGATTTGTGCCTTTTCATCACACTCAGCTGCATTTGGCTACAGCCCAGTGGTTTCCCCCACCTCCGGGGAAAGAGGACCAGGTAAGGCCCCTATGAATATCTCCAGAAGTTCCAGACATTGGTGGGACTCATTCTCACAAGAGCCTTTGCCTTCCCTTTCCTTTCCCCTCAAATCTCATGCTGCAATGTGTTTAATTTTCTCAGTGTGAATCCCCCTTTCCCATGACTGCTGGTGGGTGTCATGTGCTGGTTTCTCCCCTCAGTACCACCCATCTCTGGAATATGGCTTGGGTTTCTTCTCCTGCGGTGGCCTCCCTACTGTGTAATGCAGCCTCCAACGGCACCAGAAAAGCTGCCTATTTTGAGTCTCTTTCTGGTGGGCTACTAGCACATATGGTTTACTGACTGGCATACTAAGGCACAGGGGTGAAGACCAGTGGTGGGAACTCTTCCCCTTCAGGAGAAGGGAACTCTTTGAGGAGGGCTTGTACATGGCTAATGAAGAGCATTCCTCAACCTAAGAGGATTTGCTGCCTCAGTATCCTCGCTCTGGGTCAGGTTGCTCTGTAGGCCTCTCCTCTTCTTTCTGCAGCTCCCAGAGAAGGGGTTTCTCATCCTCCTTTTGAAGACAGTCCTCTCACCCATTGTCTATGATGGAGGCTTTTTCTGCCCAGTGAAAATTTCCCCACTGTCAGGACTTCTTCCCCTGAATCATGCATGCTAACCCAGCCACCATCCCAGCAGCTGTATCTATTGTGACTTGTCTATAGTTCTTTGTGGGCCCTTGTGAAACCTCTGCAGACACCTGAGTGTTGTGGTACTCAGGTTCAGCGTATGCTATCAAGCTACTTCTAGGACCTCACCCCTCAAGGTTTGAGGCTGCTCACTGCCTGAAAGTGACCATTGGCAATCTTCTTTATAAAGAAGAAGCCATTTGTGATGGTTCCCCACCAGCCAACCCATGATGGGAGAGCATAGGGCCAAATCCAATTATCAATGAATCATCTTTCCTCATATCCCATTTCTCTTCCTTTAGTGCTTGTCTATTTAGATTGTAAGGTCTTAGGGACAGGGTGTTCTTAGATGCTGGTAAAGCATTTAGCACATTTTTATCAATAATTGCTTGTAGGAATCATCAGATTGAAGACTCGAGACCTGACTTTCATGGGTATTGAGTACTCTGTCCTATTGACTTCTGACTAGAGCTGGGCAAATCTTGTGCATTCTAGTGCATTCACTGGAAAACTTAGTTTTTGGTAAACAGGGACTATTTGCAAATTCAACACAAATTCAGGCCCCCCAAAAGTGTTCAGGATAGATTCACAAAATTGTAGGAGGAGATGGTGCCATGTCTCCAGGCTATAGAGTCATTCTCGTTCTCTCTCTCTCTCTGGCCCAGTGAGTATTGAAATGGTTCCACTTTGTATAAAATACTTTCATAGGTAAGATGGAGAGAGACCCACTCCAGAATAGCTGGTGGCTAGGATACTCAGCAGGAGGGGTTCTAATCCATGCTCCAGATCAGGGATTTGAACCAGTGTCCCCCACAGGCCATGTGAGTGTTCTAGGCATTGGGCTATCTGTATAAGAGGGGGGCATCACCTATTTCTTTCTAGGAAAAATGGTTTTAAAATACCTGGAAATAAAATGAAATGCTTAATTTGATCCCAAACTATTTTTTCTTTTTTTCAATTCACCTAAAATTACCCCCAAAAATCAGTTTGTGGGGGGAGGGATAGCTCAGTGGTTTGAGCATTGGCCTACTAAACCCATCATTGTGAGTTCAGTCCTTGAGGGGACCGTCTAGGGATCTGGGCCCCCCCCCCCCAAAAAAAACTGTCAGGGACAGTACTTGGTCCTGCTAGTGAAGGCAGGGGACTGGACTCAATGACCTTTCAAGGTCCCTTCCAGTTCTATGAGATAGGTATATCTCTATATACTTTTTTTTTATCTGAATGATTCTTTTGTTTTTCTGTTTTTGGGACCTGCCAGCAAATTGAAAATTCAGTTTTGTCCATCTACATTTCTGACTTTTTGTGAGCATACAGGACCCCTGAAAATCAGGGCATTGGCAGGGCTTAAATTCAGCTGGAGCTGTCCAGAGCAGAGTTCCGATAAATATTTTCAAGACCCCTGGAGTTTTTGTAGCATTTTTTGGGGTGGGAACTCAGGGAAATACTCTATAAGAATTCAAGCCCTAAGTGTCAGTCACAAGAACTTATGAAAATGGAATTCCCTAAAAAGAAGATGGTCAATATAGTATAAATACAATTCCTTTCCATTTACAGAATCTCTTATTTATTATTTGGAAGTATCTTACTCTAAGAAGTAATAAAGAAATCAGCAAAACTCAATCTGGGGCTAGGTTACAAAGAAAACATTCCCCTTTCTTAAAAATCCAAGAGAAGGCAGCTTTCACTGAGTAGAGCAGGGGTGGGCAACCTATGGCATGCGTGCCAAAGACCGCACGCAAGCCGATTTTTAATGGCATGCTGCTGCCTGCCGGGACTCCAGTGTGCCATTAAAAATCCTTCCCAGCCCGGACCGCTTTCCTCTGCCCTCCACCCCCCCCCCCCCCCCCGGCGGGGGCAGGGAGCAGAAGCATAGGCGTGCGCACAGGGTGGGCAAATAGCCCCACTCTCCCAGCGCGGCAAGCCGTGGGGTCCGCGCTTCTGGGCCGGAGCGCCCGGCTGAGCGCAGCAAGCCGCCGGCCCCTCCCCCACTTTCCCCTCTCTCCTGGAGTCTTGCCGCTGCGTGCGCAGCACTCTGGGGGTTGGAGCTGCGCGCTCCCACGGGGCAGTGTTTGGCTTCGCGGGGAGGCAGACACACTCCCCGCTCAACCAGAGTCATGCCACCACACGCGCAGCGCTGAGGGGTGGGGCTGCACGCTCCCGCAGGGCTGCGTATCTGGCTCTGCTTGGAGCCTCATGGTAAGGGGGCCGGAGCCGGGAGGGTTGGATAAGGGGTGGGGGCAGTCAGGGGACAGAGGGCAGAGTGGGTTGGATGGGGGTGGGATCCCGAGCGGGGTGGTTGGGGCGGGGGGGATCTCTGGAGGGGGCAGTCAGGGAGCAGGGGAGGTTGGATGGGGCATGGGAGTCCCAGGGTCTGTCAGGGGGCGAGGGGTGGATAGGGGTCAGGGCAGGGAGCAAGGAGGGTCCTGGGGGGCAGTTAGGCTGGGGGGTCTCTGGAGGAGGTGGTCAGGGGACAAGGAGGTGGGGGGGTTGTATGGGTCAGGAGTTCTGGGGGTCCTGTCAGGGGGCAGGGAGCAGTTGGATAGGCATGGAAGTCCCGGGGGTCTGTCTGGGGGCAGGGGTGTGGATAAGGCAGGGGACAGTTAGGGGGTAGGGTCCTAGGGGGGCAGTCAGGGGACAAGGAGCAGGGAGGCTTAGATAGGGGGTGGGGTCCTGGGGGGCAGTTGGGGGCAGGGGTCCCAGGAGGGGGTAGTCAGAGGACAAGGAGCGGGGGGGTTGGAGGTTCTGTGGGGGGCAGTCACCCAGCCCTCTGCCCTGAGCCTTGACCTCCCACACACACACACACCCAGCCCTCTGCCCTGAGCCCCGCACCCCTGCACACCTCCAGGCCTCTGCCCTGAGCCCTGTACCTCCCTCATACACACCCAGCCCTCTGCTTGACTCCTTCACCCCCCCCATGACCCCAGCCCTGACTCTGGCACCCCCACACATACCCAGCCCCCCCGCCCTGACACCTGCACCCCCTCACATGCCCCTAGCCCTCTGCCCTGACTCTTGCACCCCCCCCCATCCCCAGCACCCCCACCCCATGCACCCGCCACATCCCCATCCCCACCCCCACCCTGAGCACCAAATGGGAGCTCCTGCACCCCCCTCCACATTCCCACCTGCTCCCCTCGCATCAAATGGGAGCTGCCTAGGTAAGTGCCCCACACCCAAACCTCCTGCCCCAACCCTGAGCCCCCTCCCTCATTCTAGCTGCTGACTCTTCACCCCCAGCCCTGTGCTCAGTGCACTCCCATCCTTAGTTCAGTGCAGAGAGAGGAAGAGAATGGGCCAGAACCAGGGAGAAAGTAGGTACCCACTGTATGTGGGCAGGGCCGGGACCCCAGACTGGCAGTGGGCTGAGAGGATCCAGCAGCCAGGATCCCAGCTGGCAGGAGCCGGCAGATGGAACCCCTGAGCGGCAGTGGGCTGAGCCGCTCAGCCCACTGCCAGTCTGGGGTCCCAGCCACCGGTCCCCACACAGCCTGCTGCCGGTCTGGGGTTCCGGCTGCAGGCCCTGCTCAGCCCACTGCCGGCCTAAGTGAACAGAACCCCAGACCAGCAGCAGGCTGAGTGGGCCGGCAGCATAAGATCAACATTTTAATTTAATTTTAAATGAAGCTTCTTAAACATTTTGAAAACCTTGTTTATTTTACAATACAACACTAGTTTATTTATATAATATATAGATTTATAGAGAGACACCTTCTAAAAAACATTAAAATGTATTACTGGCACGCGAAACCTTAAATTAGAGTGAATAAATGAAGACTCGGCACACCACTTCTGAAAGGTTGCCGACCCCTGGAGTAGAGACTACCAGTTAAAGATTTCTAGGAACTATTGGTTTCCATTTCTAATAATCACACTTGTTATCCTTTACAATTTGATTGTATTTGCAAGACTAGGGGGGAAATGATAAAAGATAAATTCTAAGTATAGCATGAGAAGGAGACTGAGTTAGGTAAGTGAGAAGAAAGAACATTGAAACATTGGTACAATACGTTTAAACAATAAATTATAGGGCAAATAATGTTATACATAGCTGAAGTCTATTGACATGATTTTCAAGGGAGATTAAAATTTGAATTTTCCAATTTATTATATTTCCAGGCTATTTCCCTTTAAAATAGCAGGTTATAACTCTAACAAAAAGTCATATGTGGCAGCCTGACTGTAATGTATTATTTTGTCAGCAAATTTTACAACAAGGATCTAGAATTTGACATAAATGTCAGATAGAAGCTTACTTGCTGCCACATGAAAGAAATCTGAATAGTCCTTGACCCCACGATAAACTTCTAGGGATCTCTGTACAATATTCAGATGCCCAATAGTGCAAGGTCCAAAGTAAGGAAGGACAAATTGATTTGGGAAAAAACGAGAAGTCCTGAACCTGACCCCAAACACCAAACAGAACAAAAGCCTATTTGAAGAATTCGATCAGTATGGAGAAGTGTCAGTCCCAACTCAATCCACAATCTGTTTTACTTCCAGTAACTAGTACTCCTGTCTTTGCTGATGTCCTGCCAAATGCATCACAGAATTTCAGCAGTTCTGGCAATTTCTGCTGAACAAATTGCATTAGTATTTTTCTACTCATAGAATATCAACATAAATGAAGGCTTTGCAATATTAAAGGTGTGTGTTTTACATTGAGATTGCTTGCCCAAGATAGCTATCATCTCAATATAAAACCCTAATGCAGACAAAGCAATAGGCAGTTTTTACTTTGATCTAGCTAGACAAGGTCAACCTTACACATGCACAGACCCCGCGTGGGGTTTGCCTTGGCTAGGTATTTTGAGATAAAAAACTACCTGTACATTGCCTCCACTAGGATTTTACATTGATATGGTTATCTCAAATGAAAAAATACACCATTTTTACACTGAAGATATAACCTAAAAGAAGTCAAAAGGTACTCAGATATTACAGTGATGGGCATTGCATAAGAACCTAGATAGAAGCAACCAGATCTCCTGAGACCCTGCAACGGACTTGGAGGATGCTGGTAGAACGTATGTGTGAGTTTGGAAGGGTCTGCGAGAAGAACATAGCTTTGTTGGGGGCAGTGTGGTCATGGTAGAACTTAATGACTCCTGATCTTTGCTGTTCTTTAAGTGGATTTAGCATGAGGAACCATCCAAAGGCTATCTTTGTTGAGGAAGAGAAGGCTGTGTGGATAGGGATCAAGTGAGGGGAATGAGGGGGGGAGGTTGTGGGAAGAAGGGAAAAGATATGGCTGGATTAAGATGAGAGAAGAAAAAGGCTGGAATGTGCCCAGAGAAAGGGAAGGACACATAAGACCTTGACCTTCTAGAAAGCTTGTCCAATATTGGGGGAAATTATCTTCAAAAAAAAAATTCACAAAAATCCCTTTTTGTCAAAATGTTGATAAAATTGACAAAATCAAAATACGTAAAACTTCAACCGTTCTAGTAATTTGGACAAGCATCAGACCTTTTGCGAGGGAGGGAGTTCTCTACAATCAATTGGAGCTTGAAACCTTTTGAGGTCATCATTGGTCCAAATAAAAACATGTAAAAAGTTCCAGTTCTAATAACAAACCATAAAGCTAGAAGGAAACAGGGTAAGATTAAAGAAAGCCAATCACAACTACTGTACCGAGACAGAAACAATGTTGGTGCCAGGTATTGGTTGGTGCTTCCAATCTGCATGTTAGTATGCAAGTCTGGTCATTATGTGAGTGATCCTGGAGGTCAGATAAGTGATCTAACGGTTCCTTCTGGCCTTAAAATTTATGAACTATAGAACTTTGCAGTTTTATAGCAATTTCTTTCTGAGGATCACAAAACAATTTATAAACATTCACATATGTTTAGCCTCACAACACACCTGTGAAGTAGCTACGTATAGTGGCAGACGGTACTAACGGATCACACATTCGGGGTGTTTGATGTATAAGCATCCAGGATTAGAGCTGTGCAAATAATGGATTTTTCAGTTCAAAGCCAATTAAAAAAATCATTTGTTCAACCTGAAATGAAATATTTTGGTTCAGTTTCAAGCATTTAACATTTTTTGAGTTAAAAAAACATTAAAGGAAACTTTAAAACAAAAAGTCATTTCAAACTGAAAAATGGCAAAGCGTAAGTGTCACAGGCTGGCTGGCCCTTTAATGGGAGTTGGGCTCAGTCCTGCCTGTGATGTATGAGTTATTCCCCATTTTGAGTCTAATCTGATAATTTGGTTACTACTAGTTGTCCCAGCTGTAAAAGGGTCAGAGAGGATTATATAAGGAGAGAAGAGAACTGACAAGAGGAGACCCACAACAGAGAAGGGGGAAAGTTAGGCTCTTGGAAGGGCCTGGTGAAGGCTGAGTAAAGAGAACCACAGGAAGCAGGTTAGGCTCCAAGATAAGGTCTGTAAGAAGCAGGGTAATCCTTGGGAGAAGTGGTTGGAGTTGCTAGCTCCATAAGGAGGGAGGCAATGGAGAAACCTGTTAGGAAGAAGAGGATCCAGGGAAAAAGTCCTGGGAGGCAGGGCTCAGCCGGAGGAACAGAGAAAGAACTCCACAGTCCTGGGAGTAATGATGAAGAGCAAGGAACTCCAGTGGAGCCTGAGAGAGGCAAGGATCTTCAGTTTGGATGTTGGTGTGGATTCCTTACTTGGATGGACCTTTTTCCCCCCTAGGAGGGAATAGAACTGGAAAGGTGTGACCTAGCCAGATTCTTAGGCCACTGAAGACATGGACAAAAACAGGGCATCACAGGGTCAAAGAAGGGGACTGTAGAGAGAAGACCTTTGCAACACCATGCTACCGTGGGAAGTACAACTGCTCACAGTAAGTTTTGTTTAATGTTTCTTCTTGTAGGCATTTTTCAAAACAATTCAGTGAAACTGACACAAATTTGAGACACCTTTTGGCATTTGTCGAATCTGCATTTTTTGCCAAATAATTTTGTTCAAACTGTATCCAGGGTGAAATTCTCCATAGAATTCTATTCTATGTATGTTACTATCCCACCCTTATCACTGTAATATCTGAGTGCCTTCCAGCGGTGAATTAAGCAACATGACTAATATCTCCTTCTCTTCTCCCCAGGAGGGGCACTGTGTGTACACTGTAGTGTTTTGTGTTGGTAGGGTTTTTTCTCAAATGTACCTGCTGTCTTCCTCAGTTCCTAGTCTGAGGAATTTTCTCCCAGCTGGATCTGGCCTCGAGTAAAGGGACCACAACATCTCAGAGGATTTCACCCTCTGTGAAATGTGAAGGTTGTGGTGACTGTTCTGGTCCCAAATTTCATTCTTTCCAAGGATATTGTGCCCCTGTCACCGTATATTTAAGTACTGTATTTGGAGTGATCAGCAAGTCCTTCAAGAATCCCCAATTTTTCCCTTTGACCCCATCCCCAAAGATGACCCTGTGATGCCCTCTTTCTGTCTGTATTCAGTGGCCCAAGCATCTGGCCAGGTCACACTTTTCCAGTTCTATTCCCTTCTAGGGGAAAAACATCAAGGAAATTATCCTGCTGTTTAAGGATAGCTAGAACCCCTGGGAACCTGCCCTCTCTGTTCCAAGCTTTGACTGGCAGGAGGTAGGTTGCCTCAGTCTTCAGTGTCTATGTGTTGCAGCAGCATTCCCAGACCTTGCCAGCCTGCACGACAAAGGGAAAATTTTGTGACCTGAACATAGGTCCTTATATGCATTCCCAAGGTCAGCGATCTTAGCTCTTTGCATATCATTCACTGTCAAATGTGATCCTCTTCCAGTGTCCTTACCCACACTTCAATCCCCAAAGAAGTCAGGTTCTCTGCCCTGCTCTGTGGAGGGAGGTAAGTGACGAGGTGTGCAGGGCTTTTGGTGTCTTCAGAGTTGACACTGAAGCCTTGCTTCACCCTGCCCTTGTGGTGCCCTTAGCAGAAGGCCTTATCAAGTCAATCAGTGGCCTTGGGTTCTGGAGACTGATTCCCCGACTGGATTGAGAGGCAGCTCAAGGAGGCATTGTGAGCTGGGAGCTAACTAGGTACAGCTCAAGCCCATGTAGTTTTAACATTTTTAAAGAAGGGTGAGAGATCACTGGGTTGTGCTAACCAGAAGCTAGGGCAGAATGTTCTGGGGGAAAAGCATAGGAGCTTTCTTGTGTGGCTTGTATTTCTTTTGTGCTGTATTTCTGAGTTTATTGTTGGTAAAGCCACAGAGAAGGAAATGTAGGTACAGACTTTTCCAAACTGGCATCTATTGGTTTAAAAGAATTCTTGAAATAAAACCAGGCCTGCAAAAGATGATGTTGTGTTCGTATCTGAGCTTCTAGTGAGTTTTCCCTTTCTTAGTCCTGCTTACAGCCCTGCTCCAGTAGCCCTATAATCCCTCTGGTCTGTACCTCCATATTAAAGACAAAATCAGCTGAAAGAGGCTGCAATGTTTGCAAATTAGCTGTGGACCTCAAGTTAATAGCCAGGTGCCAATGTAGCTCTTTGAAGAGCAAAGTTTGAAGGCCCTTTTATTGAGGGGCAGTGTTTCCTAATGAGTAGAGTACTGGATTGGGACTCAGACCTGGCTGCTATTCTTGGCCCTGCCTCTGGCCTGCTGGGTGATCTTGGGCCAGTTGCTTCACCTGTCTGTGCCTCAATTTCCCTGTCTTTAAAATGGGAATAATGATCTTGCCCTCCTTTTTAAAGTGCTCTGAGATCTCTGGATGAAAAGTACTATATCAGCACTTTGTTGTTATCATTTATTATTATTATTGTGTTTGACTGAAGAATCAGAGATAAAGAGGGGGTTCACACAGGGCAACAGTGGTCATACTACCATAGGAAAGGGGGAAAAATCATATGGAGAGTAAGTAAAGCTGAGTAGCTGAATGGAGTTGCAGAGAGTCATAAAATAAACACTGGGTGATGTCCTGGAATTGTTTAGTGTCAGGATGTATTCATGTATTGACTCACCATCACCACCATGCCATAAACATTGCAACATCAATAAATAGCATCATATATCTATTTTTATTGCTCTTAACTCAGCCCAATTTTTCCTTTCCCCATTTCCCAACTGCCGAGAGAAATTGTGGGTTTAGAATTCTTTTCTCCCTGTTTTCTTCCCTCCTCCTCCTTCCTCCCCGCATTGTAAACCTCTTGAGATTGGGGGAATAAATGAATTTCTCTTCTCTCTCCCTTGCTTCTTGGACAGGCAAGGAGGCATTCAGCCAGCTCCAGTCTGTTTGCTCCGTGCTTCCTGCACGGCCTTATGTGCCATGAAGCAAGAAGAGCACTGCTGGGATCAGAGAGAAGAGTTCTGAGTGCTATAAAGTGGCAAAATCTGTAAGAGCTGGATAAGGTGTCTGAAAATCTTCATGTGGCTAGAAAGGCTGAGTCTAGCTTATATATATATATATATAATTTTAAAAGTCAACTTGCTACATGAGATTACTATGCAGATTTTATAAAGAAAAATATGCTGTAAGCCTGGAGTGATCAATTATTTTTTGTCAAGGTCCAAATTTCTTGGTCAAGGTATAGTCAAGATCAAGACTCAGGAGAAAATAATACAAAATAATAACAATAACGGTAATAATAATAAGTAAATAAAAAGATTTTGCAATCCGTTCAAAAGCATCTGATAGTCCAGATTTGGCCCCCAGTCTGCCTATTGACTATACCTGCAAGTGTAAGGTGTGGTTTGTTTGTTTTTTTCTAAAGTAGTTAAGTGAGTTAGGAGCACAGGCCTGTGAATAATTGTGGGTGCAAATGTAGATATCCTATCTCCTAGAACTGGAAGGGAGCTTGAAAGGTCATTGAGTCCAGCCCCCTATCTTCACTAGCAGGACCAAGTACTGATTTTGCCCTAGATCCCTAAGTGGCCCCCTCAAGGGGGGGAATTCACAACCCTGGGTTTAGCGGGCCAATGCTCAAACCACTGAGCTATCCCTCTCCCCAGTGTCAGTTTATCTTAATGGACCTGCAGATCATATTATTAAATGTCCATGTATCCTTATGTGCATCCACAGATAACATAACCTACAAAATTGTGGCTGCTGCTATTTGTGGGCACAAAAAGGGAGGCAGAGATGTCTTAACAATCAGGCCCCACAGGTGCTGGCACTAGAGATGCTGGGAGTACTGCTGCTCCCCCTGGCTTGAAGTGGTTTCCATCATATACAGGATTTACAGTTTGATTCAATGGCTCTCAGGACCCCCCCGGTACAAATGGTTACAGCACCCCTGCCAGGTCCTTAAGATTATACTCTCCTCTTGGTGCCTGCATGTAACTCCCATTAACATTGGAGAATTATGCATGTGCAGGGAAAGAAGTATTTGCTCCTAAGTTTTCATGTGTATATTTGAGAATTGTGTTTTTCATCTATGTTGATCTAATTATTAGTCCTATTTTTCTTAACGACAAATATAGGGTTACCATACGTCCTCTTTTTCCCGGACATGTCCGGCTTTTCGGCAGTCAAACCCCCGTCCGGGGGGAATTGCCAAAAAGCCGAACATGTCCGGGAAAATGGCGGCTCTGCTCCTCCCCGACTCTTCGGCTCTGTTTAAGAGCCGGGCTGCCCGAGCGCTACTGGCTTCGGGCAGCCCCCGTGCCTCCAGACCCTGCGCCTCCAGCCGGGCACTTCCCCGCCCGGGCTCCGTGCGATCTGGGTGCTGGCAGCTGTGGGGCTGGCAGCCATAGGGCTGCATTGCACCAGCCCCTTGCCTTTTGCCTTTTGGCAGTAGATGGTGTATTACGACTGGTAACCGTCCTATTACAAGTTGGATCATCGCACATTAGCAGAGTCTTCCCTGAGCAGCAGATCGTGCAATAGGCCTGAAGGCCATCTTAGTACACTAACTGCCAAGCACCCAGTATTTGCTGCCAAGCACCCAGAAGATGCCGAGGGCTATCAGTCATGCTACACCATCGTCTTAAGATGTAAAAAATAGATTTGTTCTGTATTCATTTGCTTCCCCTCCCTCCGTGAAATCAACGGCCTGCTAAACCCAGGGTTTCCAGTTTAATCTTTGGGGGGACCATTCTGTGTGACAGTTGTTTGTGTTTCTCCCTGATGCACAGCCACCTTTCTTGATTTTAATTCCCTGTACCTCTACGCCATGTCGTCACTCGGCCCTCCCTCCTTCTCCTGGTCCGTCAGATACTAGTTTCGCACCTTTTTTCAGACCAGGCGCCATAGCTAGCACTGGGATCATGGAGCCCGCTCAGATCACCACGGCAATTATGAGCACTATGAACACCACGCGCATTGTCCTGGAGTATATGCAGAGCCAGGACATGCCAAGGCGAAACCCGGACCAGCCGAGGAGGCGATTGCAGCGCGGCGAAGAGAGTGATGAGGAAATTGACATGGGCATAGACCTCTCACAAGGCACAGGCCCCAGCAATGTGGAAATCATGGTGTTACTGGGGCAGGTTCATGGCGTGGAACGCCGATTCTGGGCCCGGGAAACAAGCACAGACTGGTGGGACCGCATCGTGCTGCAGGTGTGGGACGATTCCCAGTGGCTGCGAAACTTTCGCATGCGTAAGGGCACTTTCATGGAACTTTGTGACTTGCTTTCCACTGCCCTGAAGCGCCAGAATACCAGGATGAGAGCAGCCCTCACAGTTGAGAAGCGAGTGGAGATAGCCCTGTGGAAGCTTGCAACACCAGACAGCTACCGGTCAGTCGGGAATCAATTTGGAGTGGGCAAATCTACTGTGGGGGCTGCTGTGATCCAAGTTGCCAGGGCAATGAAAGACCTGGTGTTATCAAGGGTAGTGACTCTGGGCAACGTGCAGGCAATAGTGGATGGTTTTGCTGAAATGGGATTCCCAAACTGTGGTGGGGCCATAGACGGAACCCATATCCCTATCTTGGCACCGGAGCACCAAGCCACCGAGTACATAAACCGCAAGGGGTACTTTTCAATGCTGCTGCAAGCCCTGGTGGATCACAAGGGACGTTTCACCAACATCAACGTGGGATGGCCAGGAAAGGTACATGATGCTCGCGTCTTCAGGCACTCTGGTCTGTTTTGAAAGCTGGAGGAAGGGACTTTCTTCCCCGACCAGAAAGTAACTATTGGGGATGTTGAAATGCCTATCGTGATCCTTGGGGACCCAGCCGACCCCTTAATGCCATGGCTCATGAAGCCGTACACAGGCAGCCTGGACAGGAGTCAGGGACCTGTTCAACTATAGGCTGAGCAAGTGCCGAATGGTGGTGGAATGTGCATTTGGACATTTAAAAGCGCGCTGGCGCAGCTTACTGACTCACTCAGACCTCAGCGAAAAGAATATCCCCATTGTTATTGCTGCTTGCTGTGCGCTCCACAATATCTGTGAGAGTAAGGGGGAGACATTTATGGCGGGGTGGGAGGTTGAGGCAACTCGCCTGGCCGCTGATTACGCGCAGCCAGACACCAGGGCGGTTAGAGGAGCACAGCAGGGCGCGGTGTGCATCAGAGAAGCTTTGAAAACGAGTTTTGTGACTGGCCAGGCTACGGTGTGAAACTTCTGTTTGTTTCTCCTTGATGAACCCTCCGCCCCCCCCCCCACCCGGTTCACTCTACTTCCCTGTAAACCAACCACCCCCACCCTCCCCTCCCCACTTCGAGCACCGCTTGCAGAGGCAATAAAGTCATTGTTATTTCACATTCATGCATTCTTTATTAATTCCTCACACAAGTAGGGGGATAATTGCCAAGGTAGCCTGGGATGGGTGGGGGAGGAGGGATGGAAAAGGACACACTGCATATTAAAACTTTAACTCTTATTGAAGGCCAGCCTTCTGATGCTTAGGCAATCGTCTGGGGTGGAGTGACTGGGTGGCTGGAGGTCCCCCCACCGTGTTCTTGGGCGTCTGGGTGAGGAGGCTATGGAACTTGGGGAGGAGGGCTGTTGGTTACACAGGGGCTGTAGCGGCGGTCTCTGCTCCTGCTACCTTTCCTGCAGCTCAACCATACGCTGGAGCATATCAGTTTGATGCTCCAGCAGACGGAGCATTGACTCTTGCCTTCTGTCTGCAAGCTGACGCCACCTATCATCTTCAGCCCGCCACTTGCTCTTTTCATCCCACCATTCAGCCCGCCACCTCTCCTCTTGTTCATATTGTGCTTTTCTCATGTCTGACATTGACTGCCTCCACGCATTCTGCTGTGCTCTATCAGCGTGGGAGGACATCTGGAGCTCCGTGAACATATCATCCCACGTCCTCCGTTTTCTCTTTCTAATGTTCACTAGCCTCTGCGAAGGAGAAACATTTGCAGCTGGTGGAGGAGAAGGGAGAGGTGGTTAAAAAAGACACATTTTAGAGAACAATGGGTACACTCTTTTGTTACAAGGTCGCATTTTTCCTCTGCCTGCCGGTTTGGTATGAGAGATCACTCACGCAGTGCCAGGCAACAGATTTCGGCTTGCAGCCAGCCATGGTAATCCACAGTCTTTTGGCTTTTTTAACCTTCTTAACATGTGGGAATGGTTTCAAACAGCAGCGCATTTCCCATATCAAGGATGAATTGGGTTGGCCATTTAAAATGGGTTTTCAATGTAAAAGGAGGGGCTGCGGTTTCCGGGTTAACATGCAGCACAAACCCACCCCCCCACACACACCCCCAATTCTCTGGGATGATCACTTCACCCCTCCCCCGACCGCGTGGTTAACAGCAGGGAACATTTCTGTTCAGAAGAGCAGGAACGGGCACCTCTGAATGTCCTCTTAATAAAATCACCCCATTTCAACCAGGTGAATGATATCACCCCATTTCAACCAGGTGAATGATATCATCTCTCTTTGTTATCCTCAGGAGAGTAAGGAATGGATGTTGTCTGCATGCCAGCAAACACCGGGACCATACGCTGCCATGCTTTGTTATGCAATGATTCCAGACTACGTGCTACTGGCCTGGCGTGATAAAGTGTCCTACCATGGCGAACGGGATAAGGCAGCCCTCCCCAGAAACCTTTTGCAAAGGCTTTGGGAGTACATGAAGGAGAGCTTTCTGGAGATGTCCCTGGAGGATTTCCGCTCCATCCCCATACACATTAACAGACGTTTCCAGTAGCTGTACTGGCCGCGATTGCCAGGGCAAATTAATCATTAATCATTAAACACGCTTGCTTTTAAACCATGTGTAATATTTACAAAGGTACACTCACCAGAGGTCTCCTGTGTGCCCTCAGGGTCTTGGGTGAGTTCAGGGGTTACTGGTTCCAGGTCCAGGGTGACAAACATATCCTGGCTGTTGGGGAAACCGGTTTCTCCGCTTCCTTGCTGCTGTGAGCTACCTACATTACCTCCATCCTCATCTTCCTCGTTCCCCGAACCCTCTTCCCTGTGTGTTTCTCCATTGACGGAGTCATAGCACATGGTTGGGGTAGTGGTGGCTGCACCCCCTAGAATGGCATGCAGCTCCGCGTAGAAGCAGCAACTTTGCGGCTCTGCCCCGGACCTTCCATTTGCTTCTCTGGCTTTGTGGTAGGCTTGCCATAGCTCCTTAATTTTCATGCAGCACTGCTGTGTGTCCCTGTTATGGCCTCGGTCCTTCATGACCTTGGAGACCTTTTCTAATACTTTGCCATTTCTTTTATTGCCACAGAGTTCAGCTAGCACTGATTCATCTCCCCCATATGGCGAGCAGATCCCGTACCTCCCGTTCGGTCCATGCTGGAGCTCTTTTGCGATCCTGGGACTCCATCACGGTTACCTGTGCTGATGAGCTCTGCGTGGTCACCTGTGCTCTCCACGCTGAGCAAACAGGAAATGAAATTCAAACGTTCGCGGGTCTTTTCCTGTCTACCTGGTCAGTGCATCTGAGTTGAGAGCGCTGTCCAGAGCGGTCACAATGAAGCACTGTGGGATAGCTCCCGGAGACCAATAACGTCGAATTCCGTCCACACTACCCCAATTCCGACCCGCAAAGGCCGATTTTATCGCTAATCCCCTCGTCGAAGGTGGTGTAAAGAAACCGGTTTAAAGGGCCCTTTAAGTCGAAAGAAAGGGCTTCGTCGTGTGAACGTGTCCAGGCTTAATTCAATTTAACGCTGCTAAAGTCTACCTAAACCCGTAGTGTAGACCAGGCCTAATGGCTGGCCGATACTATTAGCTCAGGTAGTAAAGATCTGTGCTGACAGTCTACACATTCCACACTTGCTGATGACCCATGAGGCGTCAGTGTGCGCCACATGATGGAATTTCTGATTTTCCTGTTTTTTTTATTACACCCCCCCACCCCAAAAAACCACCGGAATTATATTTGAAAAAAAAATTACATTAAAAGAACATTAACTATAAGTTGCTCTTCTTCTGCATATGCATGAAACAGCTTTAATTACATGACCACATATTACTTTTTCCACATGGCCCCTGCCTCATTCAGGGAAATAGTGTATAGAGAATGACATTCTATAGGGTTCCTGCCTCATTTGTTGAAGATGTATAGTGAATGAGTTGGGGGCCTACAGGAAGAGAGAGGATAATCTTGTAGGTAAGGCAGTTAAATGCCACTCAGGAGTACTGAGTTCTCTTTGCTTCTGCCATAGAGTTGCTATGTGGTGCTGGGAAAGTCACTTTAATGAAACTTGTACAGGTGGTACCTAATTCTGTGTTCCTCACTTTCTGGGTGTTCAATCTGAGACACCTGTGGCTTGGTTTTTCTGATGTGCTGAGCATTTCCATCTGCAACTGAAGTCAATCAAACTTGCACTTTCAACATGAACAGTGCTACGTACGGTACTCTGAAAAATCAGGCCCTAGGCACCTCAAGGTGGACACCTTTGGCAATTTTATCCATAAGCTCTCTGTGCCCTAGTAAAATAGGGATAATAATACCACTTTATCTTACAAAGTGGTTAAGATATATTCATTTTTGTGAAGCACTCAGAAGTTATGCTGGTGAGCACCACAAAAAAAACCCCAAGGACATTAATAATTCGGTATTGAGAGCAGGGTTTAAATGAAATGTGGTAAATGTATGGGCCAAAAATGAATGGGGATAAAAGGAAATATTGACAAGTTACCATTCAGTGAGCACTGAATGCTACAGGGGTCCTGTGGAAAAAAAATAGTAGGTAATCATGTACAAGAGGGCCAAAGGAAGGCTGCATGGGTAGCCTTAATTTTGGCATTTCCTAACTTCTGAGTGTTTGACTTTACAACCTGAATGTTGTATTAACATAATGAGTTTTTCTGGCACTATACTTTGTGTGATTAGAATAGGAAGCAGAACTGCACCCAGTTTCAGAAGAGATTTAATTTTGTAGCTGGGGTGATTTCTATTAAAACTCTCTCTCCTACATTCTGAGGGCTCCCAGCCCCTGGTCTACTTAGAGATTTTTGTTGCCCTGCTCAGAATCCATTGTTGTTCATGATCCCAGTATGTGAGGCAGTAGAGAACCAAGTACTGTATACGTCTCTTTTAAAAGGAAAAGTAAATACTGGATTGTTCTAACTGAGGTCATAGTTTCTCCATGTCTAGACATCTTTGGTAATCTCTGCCTTTATGTTACTGCTGTGCTTTCCATGTACTCAGCTGTGAGCAAAGTGCTATGCACTGAGTTGCATAAAATATGCAGAATTTCCAGACAAATTTCAATATAGCATCTCAAATCATTTGGGTTGCTATGTATGTGATCTTTTATGAAATAACATTTGTTTTCCTCTGGAGAACGGGGAAGCTTAGCTTAATAAACCAGTGGCAAATTTGGAATAAAAATTATTTGAAGTGGTTCCATAATGCCTAACTTTTTAGGCAAATGCAGTTGAATCCAGTCCCCAGTAAACAAGCTAAACTTCTTGTTCAACTAGAAATATATTTTATTTAGGAGCTTTGTAGGTGATTCCTTATGCAAAGAAAAGTGTCTCAAGTGAAGACTTTGAGCAGAATAAATTAACCATTTAAAAAACTAAAACATATGCTAAATCACTCACTTTCCTTATATTTCCTCCTTTTTATATTACTTACTCTTACTCATGGTATATACAAAACAGATCTCTCTTTAAAAGAAAATAGTAATGAGATATACACAAATAGCCCACATCAATTGAAATGTGAACTTTTTATGTAATGATCAGAGACCTGTTGGATTCAGTTTCATTTTAATTAGCAATGGACTCAAGCCAGAAAATTTACATTTTGATATGGATTTTTAAAATTCAAAGTTTGGGATCTTTTGAGGATTTTAGCTTAGGCCTATTTTAAAGATAGTGGTTATTTGCACAATTATGATTTAAATTTAGATTTTGAACACTGCAAAACTTGGAAGTGTTCTGATCTGGGGCTTTGGTTTGAGCATCTTTACTTTTTAAAGACTTTTTATAAAATATTCTTCTGAGAGAGAATGTATGTGCATTTTAACTTCAGACTGATATAGTAGTAATAATTTCATTTCTTATTTAAGTATTGACTTTGTGCCTAGTACTGCACAAAACATACAATAGACAAAGCCACAGTCCATGCCCTCTAGCACTTGCAATCTAAGAATCTAAGTGGATAAAACAAAAACAATATGGCAGAAAGGGATCTACGGGTTATAGTGGACCACAAGCTAAATATGAGTCAACAGTGTGATGCTGTTGCAAAAAAAGCAAACATGATTCTGGGATGTAGTAACAGGTGTGTTGTGAGCAAGACACGAGAAGTCATTCTTCCGCTTTATTCTATGCTGGTTAGGCCTCAACTGAAGTATTGTGTCCAGTTCTGGGCACCGCATTTCAAGAAAGATGTGGAGAAATTGGAGAGGGTCCAGAGAAGAGCAATAAGAATGATTAAAGGTCTTGAGAACATGACCTATGAAGGAAGGCTGAAAGAATTGGGTTTGTTTAATTTGGAAAAGAGAAGACTGAGAGAGGACATGATAGCAGTTTTCAGGTGTCTAAAAGGGTGTCCTAAGGAGGAGGGAGAAAACTTGTTCACCTTAGCCTCTAAGGATAGAACAAGAAGCAATGGGCTTAAACTGCAGCAATGGAGGTTTAGGTTGGACATTAGAAAAAAGTTCCTTACTGTCAGGGTGGTTAAACACTGGAATAAATTGCCTCGGGAGGTTGTGGAATCTCCATCTCCGGAGATATTTAAGAGTAGGTTAGATAAATGTCTATCAGGGATGGTCTAGACAGTATTTGGTCCTGCCATGAGGGCAGGGGACTGGACTCGATGACCTCTTGAGGTCCCTTCCAGTCCTAGAATTGATGAAAGAATCTATGAACAGTGACCCCAAATTGTTTGGATAGTAAAGGGGGAAGATTGTGTTGCCACACTGTTTTGTTTTGTTTTTTTAATTAGTAAAAGGAAGCATGTGTGGTGTGTGTGAGTACTCTTAACGGCCCTAGCCCGCTCTTTCTGGGAAACAGCAAAATCAGTGTGAACAAGGTGAGTCAGAGGGAGAGAACCAAATCGAGACCCTCAGACATGCAAGAGGATCAGGGCCTTGTGAGGAGAATATAAATTCGGGCTTTTTCTGTTCCTGTAACTGAAGAGGAAAGCCCCTAAGTTGTTCTGAGGCATAATGTTAGATAAGACTTAATATGCCTGCAGACTGTTTGTTTTAAAATCCCTCTTCTCCCCCCACCCTCCCACTCCACATGCTTTGTTCCAACTGCTAAATAAAAATACTGGGTTTTAGAAGCTGTTGGTCAAAATCACTAGTTACACTAAAGGGAGGAAACATAGGTGCCTGAAACTGAGTCAGATCTACACAGTGGTAAGTGATTGGTACACAGGGTCTTGGAAAATCGTGAGATTCTGCCCCAACACAAGTAATTGCAAGAGCATAAACAATTAAAAAGGTGCACTCAGTGAGACCAGAAAGGGGGCAGAGGTGCCACTGGCCTCCTAATTGTGACAGTGTCTGAGTACGTTGTTTACTATTGTGGTTTACTATTGTGTGTTAAGCAGGTCTAGCAGAGATGTGTGTTAAGGTAGTTTTTGAATAAAGAGGGATATCACATCTGTCATCTCAAAAATGAACTGCTCACAGTTAAATGCACTGGGTTAGATTCAGCCCTGATGTGTCTGTATGTTTCAGTTCGTTATGTGTCTTGTCCATTGCTGGTATTATGTTGTCCATCATTTCTGTGTCTTTTTCACATAGTCAATCATAGCATTTAACAAATCATATTCCAGAAGGAAATTTTCCTTTTCCTCTCCAGTGTGCACTAACTAGAAGTAAAATGTAAAATCTTGAGACAGCTCAGAAGTGTCCAAGACTCAAACTAGAATCATGGAGGTTTCCAAAGCGAGAGTTTGAGCTACAATGATATGGCTGGTAGAAGTAATTGTTGTTGTTTTCACTTCCTATGGGTATCCACAGTACTTTACTTCCTGCCCTGATAATCAGTGTTGCCAACTCTCATGATATTTGATGTTCTGTTCTTAAAACCTAGGTTATCTAAAAATGTCAGTTTTCATTAAGAAAAAGGAAAGTTTCTAGTCCTCATGTTAGCAGAGAAATGATTGGAAACGGAACCCTAAAGGTTCTAACACAGAAGGCCAATACAAACAACCCAGATTTGATTACTTTGTCTTAAATATAATGAGATTTAAAATCTCATGATATTCTGGGGCCTGTCTCATTATTTGTGAATGCTTGGAAATGGTACTACTGATCCTAAGTGCATTAAGGGAATTACACACAATTACTATTAGTAGGATGAGAAATGTAGTAGTTTTATGGCATTCCATTTATTTGTTTGTTTGGTGGTCTGATTTTTCCCATCCTTATGCAAGCAGATTGGTATTTACATGAGTAGTTCCACTGAAGTCAATAGAACTATTTGTGGGAGTGATAGTTTCAGAACTGAACTTTTTAATCTGTACATATGCTTGCTAATAATAAATCAACACATGCTTCTGGGTATTTGTTGACACTGTGAAATGGTAGAACTATGTAATGGTTGTGATTCAGGTTAAGTCAGTCTTTTGACCTAGATCATTTTAAAACTGATATTTATTAATTCCATCTTTTGCTTTGTTATATTATCCTGTTAACAAGGGCATTCAGTGCTTAGATTCTGTAATTGTTTCAATAAAAGCATATATTCATAGTGTGATTTCAGTTGCTTGTTCTTCAGGTCAAAGTAATATAAAAACATGGTACATGATAAAAATCAAATTGAAAAAAAAAATCACTGAATAGCCCTGTTGGAAAATATCTTGGTTAATTTACACAATGAGCACCATTTGGAAAAATACAGTTCCAGTTTTCTGTACCAATATGCTTTACAATGCAGGTGCCAGTTGTTTTCTTTGTTTAATCATGACTTTGACCATAGCACAAAAGTCAATATTCTGCTGTCAGATGCAGGCTTGCATGTGAAGAATAGGAAGGGAACTTAACTAGGAAGTATTGTGCATAGGGAATTGAATTTGCATCTAATTCACTAAGCACACATGTTTACATGACCTTTAAAAAAGGAATTAAAGCAGTTTCATCAAGAGCTCTAGGCAATCTGTGTTACTGGGGTGATTGAATCAAGAAGCTAAACTACTTCTTACAAGCGAGCTGGACTGAAAGAGAATCATTTTAATTTAAATATAATTTACTATTAAATTCATAGCTGTATTAGCACTGTGAATTGAATCTAGAAATACACTGGAATTGAAATGCACAAGGAGCCTTTAGGATAGCAGCAAAATACTCCTGAGTTGCCAGGATGGCCAGAATGTTTGATTTTTCTCCTCTCCTCCCCCCTACATCCACCAAGAAGTGTAGTATGGATAGTGTAGAGTTTTAGTTCCACTAGAAAAGGAACACTCAGGATTGATCTAAATCTTGTATTATTAGAACAAATGCCATGACATGAGCAGGAAAAATAAACATTTAGAATTATTACATTTCTCTGACTGGATAACATCTTTGTTCATCGGTATTTGGACAAATGTCTAATTCAGCCACCCTCAGAGCCCAAGGGTGTGAATTATGAGAGCCATGAGGGCTTGGGGGATCATGGTTGGGTCATCGTTCAAACTCCCTGGTTGCATCTCAGGTGTTGTTCTTCTTGGGAGTTTGCCTTAATACCAGTTTCCCATAAGACACCTGAATAACCAAAATCCTAGCTCATGTGTTGGACCTGTTAGTAGAGATGGGTGGGAAATAGTTGACCTGTTCTGCAAAAAATGTCAAGATTTCAGAAAAATTCCTACTCCACTTTGGGACAAAACCAAGACCTTTTGAAAACCCTCACACAGAGAGACAGACCCACCACAGACTATCCAATAGCCTGGTGGTTACGGCACTCACCTGGGATGCAAGAAACCTGAGTACAACTCACTGCTCCAAGTCAAGTGAGTGCCCTAACCACCAGCATAGCATCAGCCTCTCTTTCTCTTTCTCTTTCTCAATCTTTTCGCTGGGCCAGAAAGCGAGAGAGAGAAAGACTGACTGACTGTATAGTTCAGGTCAAATCACTGCTCCAGTGAATATTTAGGAGAGATTGAGAGAGACTCAGGCCAGTCAAGCTATCGGCTCTTCTAGGGTGGGTCTCTCTAATTTTGACCAGACATTCCACACTGGACCTGAGAAACCAGTTTCTGATATCAAGACCAACCCTTTCCCAAGGATGCAACAAATTTATCATTTTCTGACCCCCAAAAAAAGTTTTTGTTGAAAATTTCCTGACCCATTCTACCTGTTACACGTCTACAGATAGGCTGTGGCAGGCTCTACAGAGGAAGATTTTCACAAGGACAGTAAAAGTCACATCCTTGACACAAAAGGGATCCCCCTCCCACACACACATACACTCCTTCCTTCTCTGCCAAATTTTAAGTTCCTACTCCAAAGCATAGGGATGCTAAGCTTTTTACAAGAAACATTTCCAGTGTTTTTTTTTAAATGGACAAAACAATATTTTTTCCCTTAACCTAGTTCTCGGAAATGGCTGAAGGATATGGACTGAAATTTTCCACACAATACCCAGACATGGAAATCTTCAATCCAAAGGGCTAAAGTTTGGCAAAGTTATAAATAACTGAAAACATGGTTTATAATGGGAAATATCAGGCAACCTTAATAAGAGGTGCTATCAGCCCTGTCTATAATGTATTGTGCTGATTCCTAAACCTACAGCATTTTATCTCTGAGTTTAAAATCAAATTTAAGAAATCTGTTGATTAGTTTGAATTAAAATCCTTTCCATGTGGCCCATTAAGAATTGTTTATGGTGAGTCTCTAACATTTTTTGATAACCATCTAACAAATTTGAGATTTGAAAACACATTCACATCTAGGTTTTAGTAAAATCTATGGAGTAGGCTCCTGGTAAATTTTAGCAGTGTCATAATTTTTTATTCATTGGTACTGTTAACTATAACCATATGTGATTTTTTCAGTCCATAAATACATACTTTGAGAGTGATAGCATTACTGAAGTGGAAGTTAGTGTGCATTGTTGAGAGTATTATCCCATATTGTGTTGTCAAGTAATTTAGATGACAGTGGATTCATGCTTAAAGAGTGTGTCTGTATAATACCTACCATATCAGGACATCTGCCTGATCAGTGCTCTAAGTATTACTGTAGTACAATTAATACTTTAGGTGTTATTGTTTGATTTCCTGGCTTTTTCGGAGTTTGTGCTTTTGTGAGGAAATAAGTTTGAGCAACTTCTATGCTAAGTTAAAGTTGTGGTTTTTTTTTAAAGGGATTTATTTGAGATTGTATGAGCTGTTAAGATATTTGAGTATTTATCCAATTGTTGATTTCCATACTGTTAAATGGCTTGGTTTCTGAACTGTAATATTCTTAATTTCAATTTTAATACAAACTGTAGCAATCTTAACTTGAAGGTAATGAAGTTCTTCAGTCAAATTGTTGGGGTTTTTCTTTTTTTGTTTTTTTAATGTGGAGTCAATGCAATATCTAATAGCTCTTAACATTCTAGACCTGCATTAATCATTAAAAACATTGAAGTTGAAACTTTTAAAAAAAAAATGGGTTTTTGAGTAAATTAAATTTTTCATTGTGTCTGCCTTCTGAAGGAAAATTTCAATTTTTCATTGAAAAACTTAACACCTCAATCATGTAACCACAGTGCATCATAGGAGATATAGTCTGCCCAGGGAGCCTGCCCTATGGAGAAGATTGGGATCGTGAGGCGTCTGAACTACAACTCCCATAAGGCACTGCAGCAGCACATCAGAATCAAAATATTTCAGATTTTGAATTTTTCCCCAAAACCTGAAAATGAATTTGCTAGTTGTTGAAATTTTCTGAGCAATAATAAAATCCATTTTCCAACCAGCTCTGTTAATAACCCTATGTGGTGTATTTGTCTGCCCTGTAGATAAATTTAGTGGCTTTACTTAGTCCCTAAGTACTACTGTCTCTCCCTGACCTGAAGCACTTTGGAGATCTTCAGGGTAAACAGCTCACCCATCTTGCTCTATCCAAGAACTCAAGTTCCACCTGCGGTGCCAGTTTGTAATAAATTATGGCTGCATAGATGTAAACAGATCAGTACTCAACAAGGATTGAAGAGGGCTTTCATCACTGAAAAACACATGGGCATCTATGGGTACGTCTACCTTGCTATTAAACACCTGGCCTATGTTCAGTTGACTAAGGGCTTGTCTACATTACACACTGGATTGACGAGCAGCGATCAATCCAGCAGGGGTCGATTTATAGCATCTAGTCTAGACGCGATAAATTGACCACCAAGCTCTCTCCCATCAACTTCGGTACTCCACCAGGGCAAGAAGCACAGGCAGAGTCGACGGGAGAGCATCAGCCGTCAACTTACTGCAATGAAGACACCGCGGTAAGTAGATCTAAGTATGTTGACTTCAGCTACGTTATTCACTTAGCTGAAGTTGCATAACTTAGATCAATTTCCCCCTCCCCCCCAGTTGTAGACAAGGCTTAAGGCTCGTGGGGCTCAGACTGCAGGGCTGTAAAATTGCAGTGTAGACATTAGGCTCGGTCTGGAAATCCAAACTCTGGGACCTTCCCTCTGTTGACAGAAACCTATTGCTACATCTCTCACCTTAATCTTATAGCTACAAAATGTAGACCTTTTCCTTTTGAGATAAAGAATTTTTGTTATACGCCACCCACGGAAAGACCGTTATGCTCGCTAAACTGCAGTCAGCTACTTGCAGGCCATGTACTCGTGATCAGTGGCTGAGGTCTCCAAACCATTTCCCCCACACAAACACACACACAGAAATCTGAAATGGAACCTACCTCACCCTTGGGGGTGCCTTTATTCCATAACAAAGCGCTGTGGCAGAACTCACGGCCTGAGCTTTCTCTTAGGTGGGTTTACTTCTAGATTTTTCACAGGACTTCCTGTCTTTTCCCTTTAGTTATTTCACTACAGTGAACCACTCAGGTTTTTCTCTTTCTGAGCTGACAATGAGCTTTCTGAGCGGACACTCAATTTGTCAGGATGAGGCAGTAGAATAGCTTTGCACCTCTACACAAAGTCCTAAAAGTTGACATGGTTGCTGAAACATTCTGTTTTGTTGATGCTGAAAAAGTTTTCATTAAGATGTATTTGTTTCAAAGACGTTTTCATTGGAAAGGATTTTTGGGTTGAAGGCAGTGAGAGATTTACTCTCCATAGCCTAATAGCTAGGGCATTGGTCTGGGATGTGGGAGGCCTAACATTCAAGTCCCTTCTCTGCCTAAATCAGAGCAGAGATTTTTCATCCCAGAGAGCTATGAATCAGGGAAAGCAGAGACTTGAATACTGGGTCTCTCACATCTCAGTCAAATGACCTAACCACCAGGCTATATAACATCTGTGAGTCTCTCCCACCTGAGAGCCTTTGACCCTAAAAATCCTTCCCTAATCTGAAAGCTCAGGTTCTTCTTCGATTGCTTGCTCATGTCCATTCCGTGCTCGCCAAATGCACTAGTGCTGGAAGTTTTTCCCTTAGTATTATCCGTAGGGGACCTGCTCTGGCACTCTCTGGAGTGGCGTGCACATGCCGCGCCATAAGGGGCGCCACTAGCTCAGGGCCGGCTCCAGGCACCAGCCTGGCAAGCAGGTGCTTGGGGCAGCCTCTCCGGAGAGGGGCAGCAGGTCCAGCTATTCGGCGGCAATTCGGTGGACCGTCCCTCACTCCCGCTCGGAGCGAAGGACCTCCCGCCGAATTGCCGCCGCAGATCACGATCGTGGCTTTTTTTTTTCGGCTGCTTGGGGCGGACAAAACCCTGGAGCCGGCCCTGCACCAGCTCCCCGCACCCTCAGTTCGTTCTTGCCACTAGCGGCAGTGCTGGAATGTCTGCTGCTTCGGCTAGCCTTTGTCGCTTCGTTCAGTGTTTTGAACTTTTCTTGTAAATTTAGTTGTACATAGTTAACAGTCTCCCTTAGTGTGTTAGCATTTTACTTGGTTGGTCCCAAATGGGACTTAGCCTAGGGATGGGTCATGCCCCGGTCCCCAGGCTTTAAGGCCTGCGATCTCTGCAAAAAACCAATGCCCATCAGTGATCCCCACAATCGTTGTTTAAGATGTTTCGACAAGTCGCATATAAGCGACAAGTGCCGTATCTGCAAGTCTTTCAAATCTCGGACTAAGAAGGAGAGAGACATCCATCTCAAAGCACTCCTAATGGAGGGGCTCTAATTCGGACCTTGACTGCTCCAATGCTGGACTCTGCCCCAAGCACTGCAGCGTTGGTGCGAAGCGCCCCACCTGCGCCATTGACGGACCAGCGCTGATCCCTCTCCCCGGCACCAGCCAAGCAGCAAAAGAAGACTGGGAGAGGAAGATCTCCTACATCCCGCAAGGGGAAGGAGAGGGCAGGAGATGAGCTAAGCCCGAGGAGGGCAGCTTGATACTTCCTACCAGAAGTTGGGTCCCAACTCAGGTCGAGCGGTCCAGCCTACCCGGAGCCATGCCTGCCAGGCCGGACAGTGACAAGGACCTTCGTCAGTTAGAGGTCCCGTTGATGTCCAAGGCCCGGCAGGCAGTGCAGGATATCCTGGTGCTACCAGTGCTGGCCACACCAGCTATGGCTGTACCCCAGTCTAAGGGTAAAATAGCCTTGAGTCCTTTCTATAGGTCCCCGTCTCCGCGGCACCACTCGCCATCATGAGGGATGTCCTGCCAGACACCACCCGCAGGGCTTGAGGCATGCCTCACCGGTGACCTGAAACAGACCTATAGAGGCCCACCCTTCCTGGCATCAACAGACCGAGACCAGCTCAATGCTTCACCCAGGGCTTGGCACCAGTCGTGAGCCCGAGACAGTCAGTCTCAGGTGCGGAGTCAGCAGTCATCGGCTCGCTGGTATGCGTGGCTGCAACCTGGATCCTCTAGGTCAGGAGGCAGGTCTTCCCGGTAACTGACCCACTCCAGCTCCCGGTCCCGCTCCAGATCCTGGTACCCATTGAGCAGCATGAGGTGTAGATTTCCTGAACACCAACATAAAGGGGACCACCAACTATCACCTGGCTCCAGGGCCTGTGGCTGGCTGCCTGGTACCCATGGAATCCATGGGGCTTCACCGAGCCGCTACAAGGGCTCAGGTCGGTGGCGGGGGCCTCAGACAAACCATTGGCCTCCGTATGCTGCCCTCCCCCAGAGCCAGCCATTCCTGAACGGAACCCCTCAGGTTCAGGCGGACCCCATGGATCAACCAGCTGGACCAACAATGGATGTGTCAGACCCCATGGCACAGACTTCCTCTTCATATTCGCCTGATGAGGCGATTGCAGGGGCCACCTCACACAGTTCCTCAGGATGATGCTAAGGCTCATCAGGAACTGTTGAAAAGAGTTGCCTCTAACTTGGGGCTCCAGGTGGAGGAGCTGGAGGAACCATCGGACTCCCTATTCAATGTCCAATGCTCAACAGCACCGGCCAGGATGGCTCTGCCCCTCCATGAAGGGGTGTCTAAGATCACAAATGCCCTGTGGCAGACACTTTCATCCCTGCCCCCCATCTCCAAGAAGGCAGAAAGAAAGTACTTTGTAAGGGTCATGAGTACCTATATACTCACCTGGTCCCAAGCTCCCTGGTAGTAGTGGCTGTTAATCAGCAGGAGAGACAAGGCCAACCAGGAGCTACTCCTAAGAATAAAGACTCAAAGAGGCTGGATTTGTTTGGACACAAACTTTATTCATCCTCCAGTTGAGGGTGACCAACCACCAAGCCCTCCTTGGCCGTTATGACTTCAATATGTGGCAAACCATGGCCAAGTCTGAAGATTCACTTCCCGGGGACACAAGGAGGGAGTTCCAGGTGATCCTCGATGAGGGCCAGGCTGCACCAGAGTGGCCCTTCAAGCAGCCTTGGATACTGCAGGCTCCACTGCACGCACTCTGGCCTCGGCCATCTCCATGCGGAGGGCATCATGGCTCTTTCTCTCAGGCTTGTCGACAGAGGCCCAACAGTCTATACAGGACCTTTCCTTTGATGGCCAGGCACTGTTTGCTGAGCAGACAGACAATAAATTACACTGATTGAAGGACTCCCATACTACATTGAAAACCCTAGGGCTCTGTGTCCCGGATCCGGCTGTAAGCAGTTCAAGTCGCAACAGCCACAGGATCAAGGGAGCCAGGCAAGAGACGGCTCATAAGAAGAGCAAAGGCTACACACATCGCTAGAGCCACCCACCTCTGCCCTGCTCTGTAGTTGGGCACCCCCTGCAACAGGTAGGGTGGCAAGTGGGCGTTTTGAGGGTGTGCCTGAGGGCAACCTACCAGACTGTATCCTGGATCCATCTTCCCTAGGTTTCTCCAACCACCTTTCTTTTTTCCTTCCTGCATGGACCAAAGTAACTTTGGACCGCTGGGTCCTCAACACAGTGGCCCAGGGTTATACCCTCCAGTTTTTCTCCTACCCCCCTCCTTTCCTGTCCCTCTTCAGGGACCCTCCTCACAAAAGTCTCCCTGCACTGGATCACCACCTGAATTCGGACCTGTTACGAGCTGGCACAGGTCCTCCTGTCACCAATCATGAGGGCCCATTCGACCAGAGCTCAGGCATCCTCAGCAGCCTTCCTGGTGAACATTCCCATCCAGGACATTTGCAGAGCCACAACATGGTCTTTGGTTCACACGTTCATGGTGCATTACACCATCACTCAGCAGGCCAGAGATGATACTGTGTTGTAATCTACACGTCCATGAACTTCTACCCACCTCCATTGGTACTGCGTGAGAGTCACCTAATATGGAATGGACATGAGCAAGCGTTCAAAGAAGAAAAGAAAGTTACCTGTTCCGTAACTGGTGTTCTTCGAGATGTGTTGCTCATGTCCATTCCATGACCCCCCCTCCTTCCCCACTGTCGGAGTTTCTGGCAAGAAGAAACTGAGGGTGGGGTAGAGCCGGCGGCGCTCCTTATACCGTGGCATGTGTGTGCCACTGCAGAGGGAACCAGAGCTGGTCCCCTACAGACACCACTGAGGGAAAAACTTTCAGCACCGGTGCACGTGGCGAGCACACACACCTAATATGGAATGGACATAAGCAACACATCTCAAAGAACACCAGTTACGGAACAGGTAACTCTCCTTTTCAGTCCAAAAACAGACATTTCAACATACTTCCATTTTCACAAAAAACATTTCAAAGGTTTTGTTGTTCCAGTGCAGAACAAAAATTTATTTTGAAACCTCAACAGTTGCCACCGAATAGAATTGTTGTCCTCTAGACAGCTCTAAGCACGGATCCATAATAATCATGATCATTTTATAATAAACATGACATGATCCTGGCTCCATAATAATCTTCTTTGACACAGTTGAAGATCATTAGAGTGCCTCCTGAATGCACATTTCCATAATAATATCCATAGCACATCTATAACAACCATGTCTGTTAGTTCTTATTACCTGGGACAAACAGGAGAATGTTTGCTTCTATGCATAAGGGAGTCCATTTTTTTAAAATTGATAAACGGAGATTGTGCACTGCTGTGGTGTAAATTTTGATGCTGATTTGAGTTTTCTGGAGAGGTTATAAAGGCAAGCTTTAAATGGTCATGGGGTTGAGATGACTGGGTGAGAAATCTGTTAAAATGATAGACGTAGAAGTATTTAGAATCCAAAAATGGACCATGTTGTTTCCATCTAATCTAATTATTATAGGGGTTTTTTTACTAATGCAATCTCCACAGTATCTATTCTAGGAAATTTCTGTTCTTTCTGGATACTTGATAGAGTATGAGCTGATATTGAGGGAAATAAAGTGATATCTCTTCAACAAAAATGACTTGGATATTCTTATTGCCGGAAGAACCCATTATAATTGCTGCAAGTGCTGTTCCATGCTTCTCTAAGAAAATTAGAGAATAAAATAGATTGTAATGAATGTTTCCCAAATGTAGCCAGTGAAATAAGCTGGGGTGTTTTATACTTTTCTCATTACTGTTTGTTTCTCAAAGGTAGCAATTGTTTCCAAGGTACATTGAACTATATCTGGTTATGTATTGTCTCCTCTTTTTGCTGTTGGATTTTTGTAAAATCTTATTCATAATGATGAAATCCAGATACATAAATAATTTTACGTACATTTTTCCACTAACATCAAAAGAGCCACCATTATCTCAGCAGAAATTGGACTCATTATCAAATGATTATCTGGGAAAAAGTGGGTATGTTTTGTGATGCCACTTCTAATATATATGGGTGTGGTTGGCATTTACTGAAATAGGTCTTTCTGGTAGATGACATGCCAAAGTCTTAAGGCAAAAAGTAATTATTCCAATGTAATATAGCTTTCTGGCAGTTATGTCTTTCCCAAAGGATTTCAATCTGCAGCTGACACCTACGGAATAGAGAACAAAAGTTCATTAAGAGGCCTGAGAGAAGAGTAAAAGTGCATTTTTCAAAAACAAAGTAGTAACATAACATTTCGCACTTCTACAGCATCTTCCATGCAAAGATCTCAAGTGCTTTAAATAAGGGTCCAAATTTAAATGTGAGGTAAGCAGGCATAACTCCAGTTTCTTCATTGTGAGTTGTGGGTTCTCAACACTTGCATTTGGGATTTATTTTAATTTCTAACTGGAGATTTAGTTGCCTTTGGGCTCTGAAATACAAAGATGTATGTTCCACATAGGCAGCCCAAGGCCAAGATAAGACCTGAACCCAGGTCTCGGCTCAGATGTTTGTGGTTTAACCATGAGAACTTATTTTTTCAGGGCATGTAGCAGAATATTTATGGTGAGAAAATGTACTTTTTCCATGTACATGAAAAGCTATGACAATCACCATATACCACAGCCATCATTGTAAGCTGCTATAATTCTGCCCTTCCTTGAACTGAATTCCTCCCCACTCAGCCATTGCTGCCCAGGAATATGCAATTTGCATTGCTGTATAGCAGAATGGCTAAATTGAATCCATTGGCTTACATGAATCTAGGCTTGTAACTTCATATCATTTGAGGATGATACAATATCTAGCTGCTAAGATGAGTTATTTTGCTGTCAGCCTCTGACTCCTTCCGAGACTGTGTAGCCATAAGTTGCTGCTTTGGAGTTTGCCTCCAGGTCTGTCACATGATTTTGATTCTGATGGGCAAGCCTCTCTCTGGAAGAATGTTTGAGGGCACAAGCCTCTCCTTGATCAGGAAGAAAATTTGAAGTAAGGAAGTGAAAGTGAAATGAGCTATTGAAACAGACAAAACAAGCACTTCGGAGTCACAATGGCAGCAGAGATTTTCATTGCTGTAGATGTTGTATCTTCAGTAAAAAGAAGTTACTCTGAGTATTTACACAAATATCCCTAATTCATTCCCATGTATTTAGATTCTAATTTAGGTCTTGTCTCCGCTACTTGTTATGATATACCGATCACTTACATCACTCAGAGGCGTGACCAAACCACCTGCCTGAGCAACATAAGTTACACCAACATAAGCAGTGGTGTGGACAGCACTATGTTGGTGGAAGAGCGTCTTCTGCCAGCATTGCTACCGCCTCTCGCAGAGGTGGTTTTATTATGCTGAAGGGAGAGCTCTCTCCTGTCGTCCCTGAGTGTCTTCACCAGATGCGCTACAGCAGCACAACTGCGCCGCTATAGCACGTCTAGTGTAGACTAATCCTTAAATAGCAACTTTCATCTGCTTAGAGTCCTTGGACTTGATTCTCATCTGACGGTACACTAGTGACTTCAATAGAGTTACTTCTGATTTACACCAGTGTACATGACAGAAGAATCAGACCCTTAGGTTTCACTATGCTTTCTTTAGCTCTGAGTGTTTCCATCTGCTTCGTGACACTTTCCAAGGAATTTGCAATAATGATTAAAGCCCGAGACAAAGAGCTAAATCCTGGCCTTTATTACACAGCAACTTTCCTGCTAAACCTCCAACATGCTGGCTTTTTGGGATGTGACAAATCAGGATATTGCATAACCAGATCTCTTTCATAACAATATATTGTGATACCACCTTATTTTATAAATGCTTCCTACTTTACAAAATACACCAAGACAGTTGAGTGTTTTTTTTTAAAAGGGCTGATAAATGACTTTCGAGAATATTGCAGGAGGTGATTAAATACATTTTCCAGAAGATGGAACCTCAATTATAAGTTACTCCTATCTTTATCAGGAACATGGGAATTGTCAAACTTGGTAAGACCTTAGGTCCATTTAGTCCAGTATCCTGTCTCTGACAGTAGCCAGTACCAGATGTGTCAGAAGAAGGTGTAAGAACCCTGCAGTAGGCAGCTGTGGGATAATCTTCCCTCCGTATAGGTCTCATCCTAATCTCTAATAGTCAGAGATTGGTTTAGGACAGGAAGCACAAGGTTTAATACCCCCTTCCAAATGTTTTGTTGTAATTTATTATGATAACTTTGGATATTCTTGATAACCATATAAATATTGAATCCCTTTTTGAATCAGACACGCCAGGGAAAGGTCATTGCTGATGTGGTGCCATTAATATAATTGAACTTTGCTCAGAACTTTACAACCACTGGAGATTAAAGGCTGTATCCACCTACAGAAAGTATTAAATATTTTCCCCATTGAAACTGATAAAAATAAAACCATGGAACCTTTTTGGACAATAATTTGTTTTATGATACTATAATATCGATTAGAACTTTATTGTATTAAGATTTTGGTATGTTTATAAAGTGATAAGAGTTAGATCATCTGAGTAAACTATGTCCTACTAGGAAAATAGTGCAAGAAAAAACATACACTGAAGGTAAGGCAGTCATTAATGTAACATCGCCACCACTGTATATTTAGCACACTTATAACCAAATTAATTATAATAAAGGGCTGGTCTACATACAATATTTGTACTGATATAACTAATCAGAAACTTATAAAGTTAAATCAGTGCAACTCCTAATGTGGATGCAGTTATACGGATTGAAAATGCTGATATTGGTATAGCTTATTTTCATAAATTTACAGGAATAAGTTATACCAGTATAAGCATATTATACTGTTATTACTATATCCGCACTAGGGGCATGCATCGATTTACTTTGTATCAGTTTCAAAACCAATATAGTTACATCAGTACAAAAACAGTATAGAGCAGACGTGAGTTTGGAACTATGTAGGAAGTAGGAAAATTCTCAAGGGACCTATAGTACTTAGATCTATAGGGAGGGCAGAATTGGTATTTAACATCACTTATTAGTTTGATTGCCTATTAAAGGCTTGTATTATACCTCAAAGTACCTTGGGATGGGAGGCAATTAAAAACCAGCATTATTACTATGGGGTCTAATCTTGCAACACTTACTTATGTTAACTAATATTTACTCATGTAAATGGCTCCATTGAGTTTTGTGCTTAGAAACTACAGGGATGGGCAATAAAATAGAAGCTGATATCTTGCCTCTTTTATCTCGTCTACCTTGCAGAAGACTGCTAGTTTCTAGCAGCATTGTGCTAGAAAACATATTTGTGATTCTGATCCATCCCAGCAGAGGTGGCAACTGTCTAATGTCCTGGCAGGGGGCTCAACTCTCGCTCTGCCCTGGGCCTCACCCCCGCTCCAGCCCTTCCCCCAAGGCTCCACCCTGTCTCTTCCTGCCCCCCACTCTGCCCCCGCCCTGCCTCTTCCCACCCCATTTCCCCCCTCCCCCAGTGCGCCCTGCCCTCACTCCACCCCTCTACCCCCAGCGCCTCCTGCATGCCGCGGAACAGCTGATTGCGATGGACAGGAGGTGCTGGACGGGAAGGGGAGGAGCCGATTGATGGGGCTCCTGGTGGGTGGGAGGTGCTGGGAAGGAGAGGGAGGAACTGATCTGCGGGGCTGCCAGTGGGTGCTGAGCACCCACTGTTTTTTTTCTCTTGGTGCTCCAGCTCCAGAGCACCCACAGAGTCAGCACCTATGCATCCCAGGATTTTTCTGTAGATAAAATAAAGCAGAAAAAATGTATATGTATACCTGGCTGTTCCCAGGTATTCCAGAAAAACCAAGTTGGCCCCCCAGATTTGTTTTTGAATAAGATTTATTTAAGTAAAAGAAAACATCATTTGAATATTAGGAGGACATCATGAATTTTTCAGTCCCTGTGTCATCTACCTTCACACATTATAATTCTATGCAGAATTGGCATTTCCAAAGGTGGGTCTGTACCTAATTCATGTTATAATATTTGCAATCTCATTTCTGAAGCACTTTAATGTACAAACATTCCTGGGCACCATGCAATTTGAAAAGGATCATATACAAACTTAGCTAAAAGTGATAGTTAAAGAGGAGAGTCTTAAGTTATTTTAAAAACATTTAGCAAGGGACTTTCACTTGGTTCAAAGGGTAGGCAGTTCCAGGTGGAAGGGGCATGGTATACATAGGCATGTGCATGGGATGTGCCGGGTGTGCTCAGGCACACCCTAATGCAGGGGTGGGCAAATGGCTCCACTCCCCAGCGCGGCAAGCGGCAGGGTCCACGCTTCTGGGCCGGAGCACCTGGCCGAGTGCAGCAAACCGCTGGCCCCTCCCCTGCCTTCCTCTCTCACCTGGAGCCATGCTGCCGCGCACGTAGCGCTCTAGGGGCTGGGGCTGTGCACTCCCGCAGGGCAGCGTTTGGCTCCGTGGTGAGGCAGACATGTTCCCTCCTCCCCTGAAGCCGTGCCGCTGCATGAAGGGCTCTGGGGGCTGGGGCTCCACAGGGAGTCAGACACGCTCCTCCCTTCCCTGGAGCCATGCCGCCGCACTTGCAGTGCTCTGGGGGCCGGGGCTGCGTGCTCCCGCGGGGCAGTGTTTGGCTCCGCGGGGAGGCTAGAAGCCTCATCTCATGGTAAGGGGTCTGGGGCCAGGGGAGTTGGATAAGGGGTGGGGGCAATCAGGGGACAGGGTGGGTTGGATAGGGGGTAGAATCCCGGGTGGTGGTGGTGGTTGGGGCGGGGGGGGGTGTCTCTGGAGGGGGCAGTCAGGGAGCAGGGGGATTGGATGAGGCATGGGAGTCCCGGGGTCTCTCAGGGGACGGGGGTGGATAGGGGTCAGGGCAGTCAGGGGACAGGGAGCATGGAGGGTCCTTGGGGGACAGTTAGTGGGGGGGGTCTCTGGAGGGGGTGGTCAGGGGACAAAGAACTGGGGGGGTTGGATGAGTCAGGAGTTCTGTGGGGGCTGTCAGGAGGCAGGGGTGTGGAGAGGGGTTGGGGGACGTAGGGAGCGGGGGGGTTGTATGGGTCGGGAGTTCTGGGGGTCCTGTCAGAGGGTGGGGAGCAGTTGAATCGGCGTGGGAGTCCTGGGGGTCTGTCTGGGGGCGGAGGTGCAGATAAGGGTCAGGGCAGTCAGGGGATAGGTAGGGGGTAGGGTCCTAGGGGGGCAGTCAGGGGACAAGGAGCAGGAAGGCTTAGGTAGGGGGTGGAGTCCTGGGGGGCAGTTAGGGGCAGGGATCCCAGGAGGAGGTAGTCAGGGGGGACAAGGATCGGCGGGGGGTTAGGGATTCTGAAGGGGGAAGTCAGGGGACAGGAAGTAGGAGGGAGTGGATGGGGGCAGGACTAGGGCGGGGCTACGGCAGGGCTCCCTGGGTGCACACCCTAATGAAATGGGCTGCGCACGCCTATGATGGTATACCAATGCTCGCTTACCAGCAGAACAAAAATGACTTGGAGATAAATAAAGCAACGTAGAGCTAGAACTCTGGGAGACTTGGCAGGAGCATAGGTGACAAGGAAGTCTGATAAATAAGCTTGTGTAAAACCCTTGAACATTCAGTGGCTAGGAACAAAATGTTATATAAAAACAACAATTCAATGTGTTGCCCAGTTAGAAATCTATGTAATGAGAACAGTTCAGGGTAATACAATGATCAGTTTACTTCTAGGCATAAATTTTAGAATAACTACAGTGGAAGCACAGTGTATATAGGAAGGTGGGCATGAAGATCATTAAAATAAACAGGCCTGCTTGTGATTGAGTGGATGAAGACAGTATAGTTGACTTGGTTATAGGAGTATCTTATTCTGGTAATCACTGTAAACTGATAAAAGGCTAAACAAGTGGAGGTAGTGGAATACTGAATGAGATGGAACTCAGACTTCAGAATTGCTCAAACTATCTTCTTCACTTTGCTGTCATAAGTCTCCATTTAATCTGTACACAGGGAAAGATCACCTAATTAGATCTGTATCTAGATGCAAGTCATGTTAATAGTGGGATTGGGCACAACCAGGATTTTAAAAATTTAGTTCATTCTGTTCATAGAACAAGCTATGTTTGTTATGGGTATTTTGGCGCAGTTTTCTCACCAAGATTGAATTTCCAGTAGACAACAAAACAGGATAGAGATAGCAACTCAATTGTTTGTAGGACATGTAAAGTTTTCATGCAGATCATATCATCTGTAAACTCAGGACCAATCACCTAATATCTCTGAGAAGCTATAAGAAGAAAATGAAAAGAAGGCACATGTTCTTTTTCCTGATCCTGAAGAATTCCACAGTATATTCCTGCTAGAATGAAAAATTTGTTCTTCGAAATGAAATCTTACAATATTAACTAAATTAATTCAAACCAAATCTGGCTTAGAATTCTAAAACCAAGGTGTACTGTGAATGTGCTGATGACCAAAGTGAAAAATTTTAAAGTATAATCCTAAACAAAGGGTGAAGACAAATGGCAGGTAGGAGGGAAGAGTCTAGTAGAACCCTATAGGGATTATGTTAGATTTGGTCTTCTTTAATACTTTCACTTCTAGTTCATTAATGAAGATATCAGAGTCATAAAAGATGCTAAATTGGGAAGAGCTGGATACCCCTTGAGAACGGAGAACTAGTACAACAGATTGTCAATCTGAGTTACATAGGTGCTGACTCTGTGGGTGCTTGGGGGCTGAAGCACCCCCGGAAAAAAATAGTGGGTGCTCAGCACACATCCGCAGCCCAGCTGATCAGCTCCTTCCACTCCTTTCCAGCACCTCCCCCTGCCACAGATCAGCTGTTCAATGGCATGCAGGAAGCGCTGGGAGGGAGGGGGCAATTAATAATAGACTACCATTTATTTAAATATTTTTGGATGCTTTCTACATTTTCAAATATATTGATTTCAATTACAACACAGAATACAAAGTGCACAGTGCTTACTTTATATTTATTTTTGATTACAAGTATTTGCACTGTAGAAAAACAAAAGAAATGTTATTTTTCAGTTCACCTAGTACAAGTAACTGTAGTGCAATCTCTTTATCATGTAAATTGAACTTACAAATGTAGAATTATGTACAGAAAATAACTGCATTCAAAAATAAAACAATGTAAAACTTTAGAACAAGTCCACTCAGTCTTACTTCTTGTTCATACAGTCACTGAGACAAGCAGGTTGTTTACATTTGCAGGAGATAATGCTGCCCACTTCTTGTTTACAATGTCACATGAAAATGAGAACAGGTGTTCTCATGACACTGTTGTAGCCAGCATCACAAGATATTTACGTGCCAGATGCGTTAAAGATTCATATGTCCCTTTATGCTTCAACTACCATTGCAGTGAACAAACGTCCATGCTGATGACAGGTTCTGATCGATAACAATCCAAAGCAGTGTGGACCAACGCATGTTCATTTTCATTATCTGAGTCAGATGCCACCTGCAGAAGGTTGATTTTCTTTTTTGGTGGTTTGGGTTCTATAGTTTCCGCATTGGACTTTTGAAAGCATGCTCTACACCTCGTCCCTCTCAGATTTTGGAAGGCACTTCAGATTCTTAAACCTTGAGTCAAGCCCTGTAGCTATCTTTCGAAATCTCACATTGATACCTTCTTTGCATTTTGTCAAACCTGCAGTGAAAGTGTTCTTAAAATGAACAACATGTGCTGGGTCATCATCCGAGACTGCTATAACATGAAATATGTGACAGAATGCAGGTAAAACAGAGCAGGGGACATAAAATAATCCCCCAAGGAGTTCAGTCACAAATTTAATTAATGAATTATTCTTTTAACGAGTATCATCAGCATGGAAGCATGTCCTCTGGAATGGTGGCCGAAGCATGAAGGGGCATATGAATGTTTAGCATATCTGGTACGTAAATACCTTGCAATGCTAGCTGCAAAAGTGCCATGCAAATGCCCATTTCCTGCTTTCTGGTGGCATGGTAAATAAGAAGAGGGCAGCATTATTTCCTGTAAATGTAAACAAACTTGTTGTTCAGCCAATTGCTAAGACAAAGAAGTAGGACTGAGTAGACTTGTAGGCTCTGAAGTTTTACATTGTTTTGTTTTTGAGTGCAGTTCTGTAACAAAAAAAGTCTACATTTGTAAGTTACACGTTCACGACACAGAGATTACACTACCGTACTTGTATGAGGTGAATTGAAAAACACTATTTCTTTTGTTTATCTTTCACAATGCAAATATTTGTAATCAAGAATAATATACGCTTTGATTTCATTTACAACACAAAATACAATATATATATAAAAATGTAGAAAAACATCCAAAATATTTAATAAATTTCAATTGGTATTCTATTGTTTAACAGTGTGATTAATCGCGATTAATTTTTTAAATCGCGATTAATTTTTTGAGTTAATCGCGTGAGTTAACTGTGATTAATTGACATCCCTACCTAAATCTTTTCCTCTTGAAACAGCATTTAGGTGCCGAAATCTGTTCACGGTACTAGAGTGTAGGTGCACAATTTTGGAAATTTAGTTCTAATTGGAACACTTCGGGTCTCAGCCAGCCCTATTAGTTATCACAAACTTCAGTAGAAAGTATTGCATGTTACTTCCTTCTTATATTTGTTGCACCACTTCCCTCTCCTCATTCTCCATCTGTTCCTATGTCTGTGTTCAAACTGCAAACTGCTCAGGGCAGCAGTCATGCTACTTTCTAAGTTAGGAAAGCACTACAGGCCTATTGTGGATGCTACTGGAAATAGATAATGCATTATAATAAATAATGCGGATAAGAAAGAGATGCAATTTATTCTGACAATTTCATCTGAACAACTTGCATGCTTTGGCAGTACTCAGGTTTTGCAACTTTTTTTTCCTTTAAAAAATTTCAACATTTTTCAACAAATTCCTTTTTCTGTTTCCACAATCTGCAAATGAAGATTAAAGTTCTCATCCCATGAGAATCTGTACTACTCATGCAAGGCACTGATTCACCTCAGCTCCCAGTGAGGTCAAAGGCAGCTGACCGTTTTTTCAACTAGAGGTGGCTGGAAAATGGAATTTCCATTCTGCGGGAGTTTTCAACATTTCAAATTTCTCTTTAGTACTAAACAGGGACAAAAAGTCAACATTTAAAAATTTATTGAGGAACGGAAATTCTGACCTTTCACTTTGGAAACACTGAAATTATGTTACTGACACATTTTAGTTTTGATAATGTAAAACATTATAATATCAAATATTAAATGTATAAATATATAATATTAATTAAAAGTTTTATTTTTAAAAAGAAAATAAGTTAAAATGAGCCAAGAAAGTCTGAACAAAATATTTCATTTGGATTCAAATCCCTTCAAAATTTCTGTTTTGTTTTTTTAAGTTGATCAAAATCAACACATTTCACAAAACATTTTGATTTAAAGAAAACAATATTTTCCAATGGAAAGCTGCTCTGTTCGAAATTTTCCCATCAGCTCTATTTAGCACCTTAGAAAATGAATGCCACTTAAGGTGGACTTTGTTAATGTAGCTTTTTAACAAAAAGCTAGGGAGCCCCAATATGACTGTCATGGTTTATTATAGCTCCAGTAGTATAAACATTCACAAACAGCTAGCAAGTTAAAAAGAATTGCTATTAGCCGATGTAAATTGAATGTTCTTCATACTGTATTGCTCCTTGTAGTGTTATACTGTTAATTTTATTTGAATAGTCTCATTCTGCTTTTTCCATCTGACCAGACACCAGTTTTCCATTTGAGCAGTAGAATATAATCTAGAAAGAAATTAATTTTCAGAACCCTTTCTTCAATGTGAATGTTTGTCTAGTCAACCTGTGTGGAAGTGATTTATAGGTAGCCTCTTATTAGAAGGAAGTCTGTCAGGCCGCGGGGCAGCTCCATGGAAAGATACTTCTGTTAACTGATGCTGTGACTTTTCTTTTGGACACTACATGATGCATTGCCATTTTCCCAAGGATACTAGTGGATACAGACTTTTCATTAGGTTAACACGATTGTCTATGACAGTGTGAAACTGAACTTTTTGTGTCCGACTATATGTAATGTTTTCTCTTTTTCTGCTCTACAACTGAAAACCGAAAAAGAAAGGAAATGGATATTGCACTTAAATTTCATATACAATCCTAAGTAGGGTTTCCATTCATCCAGTTGTGGCTGGGACAGACCCTTTTTTAAGCCCTGTCCTGGCCATCCTGACTTTTCTGACAAAAGTGGGCATTTGTCCTGTTTGCTCTTGCCAACTTGATCAGTTGGCAAGAGCAGACGGGACAAATGCCCACTTTTGTCACAAAAGTGGGGTTCAGAGGAACATACGGGGAGGGTCAATGCCAGCCCCACACAGAGGGGAGGCAGGGCTCGGGTGAGCAGTGACGCTAGCCCCAACCTCACGAAGGGGGCAGGCAGGGTTCAGGCAAGCAGTGACGCCAGCCCCAGCCTTTGGGAAATAAGGTGACCATATCCAGTATGTATGTCACTGCTCGCCCGAGCCCTGCCTTCCCCCTGCGCAGGGTGGGGGATTGAGGGGACTCAGGCCAGCCCTGCACGGGGAAGGAAGTGGGGGTCTTGGGCCAGCCCCGCAGAGTGTCCCATTTTCCCTTTGGGAAATACGGTCATCCCAATTCTGAGACCTTATTTCATGTTACAGTTACCATTAAATGTTCTAATTACTATTAATGTTATACAGTACTCAACCCTATATGTAAACAAGGATACCATTCTTGTCCCAAGGAGCTTACACCTTATTTATGCTTATAATAATGAAACTTTTATAGGCATCATTTATAATGTCATTAATTCAGTCTACCGTTGTGTTCTCTTAAAACTAGTAGGTTGCAATGACCAGTAAATGACAGACCCTGCCCCCAAGAGCTTACAATCTGTAGTAAAAGCGAAGAGGTAGATGAATAAACAAACAGACAGGAGAACAGGGAGGGAGGACAAGGTAACAATAATAGGCCAAGTTAATGGAAGATTTTCTGTCAAACTGTTTTTCCTGAAGGAAAATGGCTTTTTCACAACAATGGCAATTTTCATGGATATTTTTGGGTGGTTTTGTTGAAAAACCCAAAATGGAACATATCTAGGCAGGTTTTTGGAAATGAAACATGGATTTATTTTATTTATTTTATTTTGGCAACCTAACCCAAAAAACAAAATTTTATTGGTTTTCAGTTTCTCAGTAATATCCCCCCAAACTTCCTAAATGACATTTTTCACAGAGAAAAATAAATTTGCTTCATCAAATCTAATAACAGACTATTTCAGCATAGACTAGCTGATGACACATTTGTATGTGCCAATGAGTAGCAGTAATCCCAGTTGGTCACCTTCCTAGCATTGCAGATACTCTGGCAGTTGAACACACTCAGATACCATACTCTAGTACAACAGGGAATGTCTTTCAGATGCCATATTAAAGGTATACTGATAATTTTGTGATGACTAAGTATTTACATAATTGGATGCATTAGACAAGGCTATTTACCTTCTTGGCATGCTGTTAGATAAATAAATGATGTCAAACTGTCGTACAGGTTTATCCACAAGAACTAATGTCACAATGTCTTTCGTTGCAGATAAGACGGGAGCCTCATCAATTTTATGAGGTTTCCCAGTTTGAGCAATCCTCAGGCTTACATGGTAAATTTCAGAGTAGCAACCGTTCAGGGAAACAGGACATTATATACATTCTTAGTAAATAAACAGGATTGCATCAAAGAAATACCTGACTCCATCACCAGTTTCTCTTCCTGATAGAAACAACCTGCGAGGCGCCAAATGTTGGCTAACTACTGAGGTCAAAAGGGGCAACAATATACTTGCCATTATTAAGATTTTTCGTTAACTCTTTTTAAAGAGTCATTTTTCTTGTTGAAGACAAATTTAGAAAAGTCCAATATTTCAGCAATTCTTCAGTCATCATTAACTTCCACTCTTTATTTGTTACTTTTCTGGTATTTCTTTTTCCTCTGAGCATCTGCGTTGTGTGCTGACCTCTACACTATTCCCTGCTATCCCCCCAAACATGATATCATAGCTCCTTTAGGAGCCATTAGTTATCTATGTGACTCCAGCAATCTATCCCCTATTGTAGAGGGGATAGAAGGTTGGAGAAGGGATCTGCAAGACTTAACAATGACCCAATCTGCATCAATTGAGTAGCAACCGTGTTAGTCTGTATCCGCAAAAAGAACAGGAGTACTTGTGGCACCTTAGAGACTAACAAATTTATTAGAGCATAAGCTTTCATGGGCTACAGCCCACTTCTTCGGATGTAGCCCACGAAAGCTTATGCTCTAATAAATTTGTTAGTCTCTAAGGTGCCACAAGTACTCCTGTTCTTCTTACATGGTAAGACACTTCTCGGGGTCTTCATATTTCAATTCAGTTTGCTTTCTCTTTAAAAATTGAGAAGTTTGTCTTTTAAAGACCTGTGCTTTGTATTGAGGTAATGCTGAAGATGATCATGATGGTCCCTTCTGGCCTTAAAGTCTGAGTCAAAGTAGGGAAGGTTTCACTGAACGATTGCATCATTTGCAGTGAACGGTTATCCACTGAGGCACCACTCAAAGTAAATCCAAATGATAAGTAGTTGGGATCATACCTTCTAACAATCTTGGGTGGTATCTTGGGTGGTAGCAGGAAGCTAATCAGGCCTGAAATCCCTTTATTCCCCCCCCCCCCCCGCCCCCCAGTCAGGTCTTGATTCATGCTACTGCCTAAGCAGGCCATTCATCTGGCTTTAAACTGGACAGTTCTCTCTTCTTTCGGGTGGTTTGTCCTTCCATCCAGTACTAAGATAAAATCGGCCATGGTTTTGTCTGGTATCAGATGGGGGGGGGGTGCCATTTTTGAAGAGTGCACCTCTCTGCCCCTACCAGCTTGACTTTGCACGTGAGGTCATGCTGGCAGGGGGGAGCCCACACCATTCCCAGAAGTACCAGAATGTCTGGTACCCTGGGAAGCCATCCTACTACTGCCTATTTCATCAACAGGTTCTTGCTGTGTGTCTGTAACTATTCTTTCAAAGCTATGGCCAGTTAAGCACTTGTGTTGAGGATCACAATTATAATCACAAAAACAAAACAACTTCCATGATCACGAACACACTAAAACAGATGATGCCAAAGCATTGTGGCATGCGGTCAAAGGTGGGTGAAGTTTTTCCAGTTACACACAAACTCTTTTTGTTGAACCAAGGCATGGGCTGCCTCCTTGGAATGTATGTGTGCAGATCCAGGTGATCCAGCTAGGAATGATTTGCCAGGGGAACTTAGAAGGAAGGGAGCTTGGCTGAGATGGTTAGAAGACACGTGGTTGGAGTGTAAAGGTTCTGGCTAGAAGGCAGGGGGCTCTGGTGGTGTGTATGTGTGTGTGTGTAAAAGGGTAGAGGAACCAGCGGGCAGGGGTAGCAATGTGGACCATCTGGGCTGGATGTGGAGCACTTTGTTTGGACATCTGGCAGCTCCAGGAGGCCTCTTGCTACTCAGCAGCTCTACCATCTCCCAAACAAGGCCCCTGAATGGCTGTAATGTTGGCTAAATTTCACAGGGCATGCCCCTGCTAGCAGGGGCTCAAATTGATGCCAGCCAGCTGCTTTGACTAAAGAGTCCGGCAGCTCTACCTTCTAATTCTGAAGCAAGACTTTTTTTTTAATCCACATTCCCACTCCCCAGCTTCCCTTTGGAGACAGAAGGCAATTCCCCAAGCCCCTCTGCCACCCAGCCCCACAGGGATCCAGCTGCAGTCTTTGCAAGACAGGGTGCACAGAGGGAGATCTTGCTCTGCAAAATGACAGGATGAGGAGCCAGTCCTGGAAGATCTATAGCCTGGCCAGCCTGGCCAAGGTGAGTGTACTGTTGTTGTTCATGAGAAGGTGGGGCCCAGAAGTGTATGTTTGCCTGGGGCCCTGTGACAGGTTGATCGAGCCCTGTGCATGAGTCTTTTTGGATGAGAGGGGCTCTAGTGTCATGACATGAAACTTCCCGGGTTTGCGTCAGTATCTTAAGCTGTGCGGCTCAGTGCAAGCTGAATCCTGGGCCTCACAGATAGCCAGCCATCTGTGTGCCAGATGAGCGTACAGCACCCATTGACAGAGCCACAGCGCACAACTCACCGCTAAATATAACTCCTATTCCAAATTCGTCAGTTAGTGTTATTCACCATTACAGCTGAAGATAGCCAGAAGAGTGCATTTTGCTTCTCAGACATTTTCTGGCAGTATGTGGATGACTGTTTGTTTGAAACGGAAATCTTTTTTTTTTTTTTTTAAGAGCTTTTGGTGTACTATTTCCATCAAGCTTATACCCCACTAATGATAATCCTAGTTTGGGAATCTCTGAGCTAAATCAAATCCCCACATACAAATACTCCTGAATTTGGGGGAATTTGAAATCTAGATCTGGATCTGGATGCAGTTTTGCTGTTCTGGCCCATCTCTAATCTACAGAACTCAAAAACTGAGCATTGATGAGAAGTTATTATATTAATCAGTTACTCTCCTTGGGGGAATTCTTGTAAAGGATGAGCAGGAACTGATAGAAACAGGAGTTTGCCCCTGTTGTGATTACTGTGTCCTGGTATTGTTTCAGAGGAAGTGGAGGATGTTGTGTATGTCCAAATATTGGTTATGATCTAGCATTTAAAATGTTTTGGTATGTGGTCACACACAGAAACTGGATTGTAATACAAGTATTTGCTGCACTAGCTCAGAGGCACTGATCGATATTTGGAAAAGATAAGTAAAGCTACCACTTCTACTGCAGATGGAGTGAGATGACTGCATATATATGACATTATAACAATCTAAAGGTTTCTGAATGGTATAAACACCAAGGAAATATTTAAGGTACTATCATGGGTATAACTAGCAGTAGGGTTACCATATTTCAGGTTCCCAAAAAGAGGACATTGCCAGAGGAGGGAGGATCTGGGAGGGGGTAAGTGTAGGTGGTACAGTTGGGGGCATTGGAGGGGGTATCTGTGGCAGGAAGGTGGGGGGCAGTATTGCTCCCTGTCATGGCAGGGCAGCTGACGCAAGCCCAGGAAGCAGTGACAGACGTCAGTCAGTGCCTCCCTGTGGGACACCCCCTCCCCAGGCCTGGGAACCAGACCCTGCGTGGGCAGGATCCCGCAGCAGTGGCTTGCAGGGGAATGGACCAATCAGATGCAGGGGAGGGACAAATTGGGAAGTGGAACTATTGTGGATCTTTCTGAGCTGCAACTTTTCTACTCTGCAAAAACCTCGGACATTTCCTGTTTGAAACATCCACCCAGACCCACAAGAGGCAGTTTCTGGGAAAACCCAGACATATGGTAACCCCTAATAGGAGTGAGGGAGTAAAATTAAGAAAGGTGATATTTAGGCTAAATAGCAGGCTAAATTTCTCAACCGTGAGATCCAATAGTCTCCCAAGGTAAGTGGTGGAAACCTCATTGATTGGGACATTTAGACCTAGACTTGACTGGGCTGTATTAGAAGGTAGCTATCTAGATAAGCAAATAGGTATCTTCCATCTCATTTCTGTTGTTGGGATGTGCTTTGAAATTGCAAAAGTTTATATGAACAGTGGTTAAAAATAATAAAACCAAATGATCAGTAGATAGAGTAGTCCTACAGCTGACTACTTCATGGACAGTCTAAGCAGGGAATAACATATTTCCTTCTTAAAGGAGAGGGTAGTAGATTCCAGTGAAGCTAATGAATCTTCATCAGAGGCCTGTATGTCTGAGAAATAACGCTAAAGTTGTAGATATACCTAGTTGCCCTGTTTGTTTACAGATGACTTGGAACAAGAATATTAAGTGAACTCTGTTTTTACTTCTCATAGTTACCTTTTGAGGACCGCTGTATCCTGAAGAATAGTTAGATGGTCAAGTTAAACACCAAGGCTTTGTCTACATAGGCTTTAGTCGGTAAAACTTTTATCATTCAGGGCTGTAACCACACACCCCGAATGACAAAAGTTTTACCGAGGAAAAGCACCAGTGTGAACAGCACTTTTCCGGTGGGAAAGCTCTCCTGCCGACAAAGCTACCACTGCTCATTGGTGGAAGCTTTTTGTTGGCGTGAGATGCACTTGTAGCATGACCCTGAGAAAAGCTGAGAGAGAGAGCTTTTGAGTAAGGCATTGGCTGGAAAGAGGTTTGGGATTGTGAGCAAAGAAACTGTCTTTTGCTATTTCATTCCTACTGTGTTCAGGGAAACAGGACATTATATACATTCTTAGTAAATAAACAGGATTGCATCAAAGAAATACCTGACTCCATCACCAGTTTCTCTTCCTGATAGAAACAACCTGCGAAGCGCCAAATGTTGGCTAACTACTGAGGTCAAAAGGGGCAACAATATACTTGCCATTATTAAGATTTTTCGTTAACTCTTTTTAAAGAGTCATTTTTCTTGTTGAAGACAAATTTAGAAAAGTCCAATATTTCAGCAATTCTTCAGTCATCATTAACTTCCACTCTTTATTTGTTACTTTTCTGGTATTTCTTTTTCCTCTGAGCATCTGCGTTGTGTGCTGACCTCTACACTATTCCCTGCTATCCCCCCAAACATGATATCATAGCTCCTTTAGGAGCCATTAGTTATCTATGTGACTCCAGCAATCTATCCCCTATTGTAGAGGGGATAGAAGGTTGGAGAAGGGATCTGCAAGACTTAACAATGACCCAATCTGCATCAATTGGCATAATCATCCTGCTGGACCTCTCTATGGCATTTGATGTAGCTGATCACAAAGTATTGTCCCACCTACAAGAAGTTGTAGAAGAGTGAATGGAAACGCCTTGAAATAGCTCCTCCCCCTTAAATGAAACTCCAGCCTCACCTGTAGAGTCTCACAAGGCTCAGTTCTCTCTCTATATTATTCAACATCTATATGTATGAAGATCTGTTGGAGTGCCAGCAGCGTGCAGATCAAATCTGATTCTACACCTCCTTTATGTCAGATGTAAACAACATTAAGCTAAAATCAGCACCTTAATAAAGAGTATAACTAGTCAAAATATTTTGAATCTAAATTTTTATTAAACTCTACACAAAAAAATTGAATTTTGACAAAATATCCTGAAAATGTAAATAAATAAATAAAAAGTATATTATTGACCAGAAATAGAGCTGGTGAAAGTTTTTGATTTTGTTGTGAATTTTTTAAACTGTTTTTTCAACTAGTGTATTAATAAGCAGCTGACTAAACAAATTTAAAATGCAACAAGACTGAGATTATATGGGTAGGAAGACAGACATGCTTCAAAGAAATTGCCTCCTTGGCACCACCCTACTATCAAAAGCATCTGCCCACAGTCATGGGGTTCTTTTGAACTCCTGAGTGCTACTGGATGCTGAAATAACATGAAAATTCTCTCATCCATGTGTGACTTGGCCAGAAGATTGCTACCTATCCTATGGGGAAAAGATGTGGCCACAGTAATCCATGAATTTGTGACTTCCAGTCTTGGTTATTGCAATTTATGTCTAGGAATGAAGCCGTATACTCTGAACAAATGTCAAATGGTGCAAAATACAGCCACCCATTTGCTTAATAAACAAGAGATCGCCCTGAGCATATTACCTGGTGCTCTGCTCTCTGTATTGGTTCTCCACTTCAATTCAAGGCCTTTGTTCTGATAGTCAAAGTCCTCATGAGATTTTTTTTCCCTAGCTACGCTACCTGAAATATCATCTCTCCCTTCATAATCACTTCACTGAAACAATGAAACTGCTAGTCAGGAAGTACTGGTTTGTGAGTTCAGGAATCAGAACTCTCACTTGGAACTGGATCTTGACTACGGAACTTGTTCCTGCAAGAGACAGGCCTCCTCACTTTTAGAACTAATATAATACTCATTCTTCTTAATTAGCTTTTCCACAATACATTTTTCACCAACACAAATGTGGAGTTTGTAGACCATGTCATGAGGATATGGCGAGCCAATAATTTAAGCCATTTTTCAAAAAGTGGAGTACCGGTACTTTTTTTTTTTTTTTTAAACCACCGTCACTTTAAAACTTTTTCTGTTTGTTTTGTTTTCCCCCAAACTTCCCAGAAAATTACTTTGGCATGTGAAATTGCAGGGATATTGATTGAGTTTTGAGGAAGCATATCGGGTTTGAAAATCAGGCTAGTTTTGGGTTTACCTGTGGAGCGGCTACTGCCACTTCATAATTACATATTAGTTTGGCGTTGGAAGAGGTGTTTGAGACAAATCCATTTCGGAGACTGGCATGAAAATAAAATCAGCTGACTCAGATAAACATCATCAAAAGGTAAGTTCTAGCGAAAGCAGTACTTCAAGAAGCTGTGACGCGCCCTGTGGATTGGAGTATAATTTATCCAAATACTCCCTTAGAGATTCTGTCATCCATGCACGCCAAGTGAAAATATCATGGTGTCAGTAAATGATCTCTTATAACCTATAAAATGTTTTATCATTATTTAAGTACCATGCAATATGTAGTGTAATTTGGTTCACATGGTGGTGACTACCCACTTTTTTTAATTATATGGAATCATTATTATGAAGCTAAAGAAATATGTGTAGCTAAAGTCAACTCCACAAATTATGAGCCCTGATCCCATTCCCATTCTGAAGTCAATGGGTTTTTTGTCATTAACTTCAGTGGGAACAGATTGTGCATGTGAGTCAACAGGAACATGTTCATTTCTTTTTAGCGAGAATGATCCAGTTCTGGAGGGACAGTTATGAGAAGCATGCAGGCAAAAGTAGAAATCTTGGGGGAGATTTACCTTGTCTCCATCACAGGAAGTATCAAGTGCAGACTATCTAAGATACATTTGAGGTATTTATTAATATTTAAAGAGGTTATTTAGCATCAAGCATGGAGTATAATTCTTGAAAAGAGAAGACAGCAGAATGGTTGTCAACAAGAGAGACATGCCTAAATGTTGCCAAGAGAAATATTGCATTAAACAAGCATTCACTGGGGATGGCGGGGGGATGGGGGGGGCATGTCTTTCTTTCTGTTTCAAAGCCCTGTTTACTTAAATACAGTTTCACCCTCCATTCTCCGGAAATACCCTGGAACATTTTTAATAACAACAATCAAGAGGTAAATCAGAATAACCAGTGGTTTTCACCCACAGCATCATTCAAAGCCAGTCTTCCTCCCCAGTACTTTCCGTATGCTAAAATAGCAGACCACCCTTGCGGTACCCTAACCACTGACCTGTTTATAGTTTGTTCATCTTCTTTAGTTTAATGAGGTGATGAATAAATGCGCTTTTACCAGGAATAAGGGACTGTCAGTGCTGGAAACTGAAGTCCTCTGTTTATTCATAGGCAGTGATGGTGGTAGGTTGGCGCAGTGCAGATCTGTCTGTCAGTAATCGCACATTTGGCATCAAGGGATAACACTGTTAAGTGGTGGGGCCTTTTCTGAGCAAACCCGGATAGTGTTATCAATCTGAGACAAAATATATGGGATTTGGGGAACAGATTCCGTAATGAGCATTGACAACCAGACTCTCTTTTCTTAAGAGCCATACATAATTCTGTCTTCTAATGTCTTTCCCTTATCAGTACAATAATTCTAATATATGTGACCCAGCAGTTTATAAGAAACTTAAACACAGCAGGGATAGTCACGACAGAAAAATTTAGGCAAACATTTTGCAGGAAACAATATCAGAAACTATCCTTTTAAATATGGTATTAACATGATCCCTATTCCAGACTCGACCATGTGCCTTGAAGCAGCAGAATAAAATTTTTGTTGAACACATTTTTGACAGAAAAGTCCTGAAAATATTGACATTTTTTCTATTTTTAAGACATTTAAAATCAAAATGTCATGAACATTTTAAAATTTGAAGAATTTCAACCAGCTCTTTTCTCACTATTGGGAATTGGGTTGCTGGATGGCAAGTTATCCAAACTTTGTGGCAGGGAAGAAAGACAAAATCATAACAAATGCTTGGAAATATAATGTACACAGTATTCTATAGTACCACTCTACAATGTTGTACTCTGTACACACAACAACTTAGAATTGTGATTTTGAAGTGTTTGGGAATATTATTGTAGAAAGCCATCATTTCTTTTTTACAAGGGCTTTTTTGTATTAAAAAGTCTGTAAGATCTGAGTCTGAGTGTAATGCAATTATTTTTATGTCTGATAAACTGAATGAATAACTGCTTGTGTGCAACATAGGTGGAGCAGGTTTCAACAGTCCTTGGTTTGCTTTTGATTTACATGTCTATGCAAAGATGTGCAACTCCTTTAACATATAATATTACTTCAAAATAAAGCAATTAGGTAAGACGCAATCCTGCTGATTTCTTTTTCAATCTTTGGTACAATATTGAGTTCATAAAAAATATATGCACATTCAGTCAACATCTATTGCACAGACATACAGCTATTCAGTTGCTTTATGAAAGGCGAAATTACAAAGGTTCATGGAATGATAGCAGCAAGGGAGTGGGGCAGGATTATCATTGACGTCAATACAATTAATGGGAGCAGATAACTTCTTTTAATTGTCACCTAAACCACGAAAAGTACGGATAAAGAATCTCTGAATGACAAGAGGAAGCTTCTCTTTTCCTGAACCAGGATTATCTTACAGTTCCTCAAGAAAACCCTGACTGAAGGTAAAGGAAATATAGTTTTAATGCAACATCCTTTAATTCTATACAGATGTTTACCAAAAAAAATGTAGCTATATCATCTGCAGTGCAGAAAAAAGCTGGAATTTTATCCCTCAGTCTGTTATCAATTAAATCATCAAAACAAAATTATCATTCAAATTACAATGTATCATTTCACTTTTAGAATGTATGGGGAGGAGGCAATCTGTGAAGCAGAAATCTGCAAACCATCAAAGCAACAAAGAAATATTAAAGTTCAATGGGCAGTTTGTTCACGCATGTTTTAATCTAGCTTTTTTAGAATGGAAACCATGTCCACGTGGTCAAAATAACACTTGTGTCAAAAGAAGCCTTTGAGGTTCAATCCAGTGAAATAATCAAACTTTTTTTTTTTAATCCCAAAATTTTTTCAATAGAGGAAAGTGCTCCCCAGGGGTTATAAGAAGGTGACATTAGTAGAATTTCAATGTGGGAAAGTATCTATGGTAGGAAAAGCTTATTATAAGAGTAGAATATCAAATGATCAGCTTCTAAATGTATTCTGCTGAACAACTCTGCAACTGAGAACTGTTTTTAATTTTCTCTTAATACTTAGATTCTATTGTTTTCTATCATGCATATGTTGTACTCGCTCAGTATTAAGTTTTATGGTATGGTACATCTACATTTTAAAGTAATCATCTGTCTCTACAGAAGAGATTTGTTATATCCATAATTTGACTGTACACTCATCTTAAATAAATTAACAAAAAGCCAGACAGAGTTTCCTACCATTAGCTGACAAGCTTGAAACTACAGTTACAAAACTTTTTTTGTTTTGAAGGAGATGCACATATTTTTCAAGAGGACAGATACATTAGTAAAATCCTCGTTGAATGTTCTACTTGGGTCTTGGTCAGAACTTAAGCAGATGGTATTGTTTCTTTCATAAACCATTCCTCCTTCTGAAAATGTTCCCTACAAAGATATTAGCATTTTCTCTTGCCTTTGAAATTTAAGACCTTTTCCCCCTCTTAGAAATTAAGCAACAGGTATGCTGCTATATTCCATGTTGCATATTTATATGGGACAAAGGCTCATATTAATAAAAATTCTTTCTGTGATCAGGACTTTTTAGTTCTTTCATTTTAAACAGGAGAATTAAGCCATGGATTTTATTAGAGATGTACAAAAATGTCATAATTACATAAACACATAGATTATTGGCACATTAGGTAGCCCTTAGGAAAGGATGGATTTTTCAACAAAAATCCAGTAAAGGCGTTGGAAAGAAACTATTTTGTGTGTGTGCTAATGTAGAATCTGGTCACACTATTAGCATCTGAAATTTAAATTGAGCATTGTTTAAGCGAAGGTTTATAGCTAGCTTGTTGTCACTCAGACCTGGAAGAGAGAAGTATTCTCCCTCTCACATGTACAAATTCTCCACTGTCTTCTTCCCTTTCCATCAAATTAATAAGTTTGTCTTTTTCCCAGTTAGATGTATATGTCTAAATGATGTTTTAAATTTTTTACATGGGCATAATAGTTGAGAATAATGAGCCTAGAAATATGACTTATGGCAACTTGATCAGAAATTGAATGTCTTCACATATATATAAAAAATTGACTGTCCCTTTAAATCACATCAGCATTGCAAAGAAAGAAAACAATATTCAAATCAGGAATGGAAGAACCTCATGGTGTTTGAAGTTTTGTTGACTTTGAGATGTGTGTCACTTCCAGGAGACCTGTTGCAAGAAGTTAGGGTGACCAGACAGCAAGTGTGAAAAATCAGGACGGGAGTGGGGAGTAATAGGAGCCCATATAAGAAAAAGACCCAAAAATCGGGCCTGTCCCTATAAAATTGGGACATCTGATCACCCTACAAGAAGTTGAAAAGTATTTCTGCTCTTCTGATTTTGAAGCAGTCTGTATGTGGCCTGTGTTTGTGTGCTGCTGATACAAATGTATGTTCCAGCTGGCTTGAGGTCTAGATATGCCTCCTAACACTTAAGTTAACTGTCCCAAGGGAGCAGTTTCTGGGAGACAGAGGTAAGGAATCTTCAGTAGCAAGCCTTTGTTACCTCCAAACATGTCTTCAACTCAAACCTGGTCACATTTAGAATGAACAGCAAGGCTTAGCTCTCAAACCAGACTTTCCACTAACTGTTAACTATAGAATCCTGGGCAATCAACTGACTGGCCAGGTTCTTCTGTTCTCTGCCCTTTAAAGCTGCAAAGTTGCAAGGGGATACAGTATATTTGCCCTTTTCACTGGACATGCCAGTGAATCCCAATGTAAATCATGCAAAATGTGCCATGATTAAAGCTGGGTAAATAACTGTTTTTTCTGTTCCCTGGTACTTCTGAAAAATCACAAAATAATAATAGATCATTTTAGATCTACCCCATTTCCCCCCCACCCCAAATTTTTGGTGAACCAAAAAGGTTTAAAAAAATGTTTTGTATCAAGCAAAATACTTTGTGTAACCCACAACAAAATACTTAATTTCACTTTTTATCATTTTAAATTTTTATATAATGTTGAAGGAAATTTTTAAACAAAAAATCATTTAAAATTGAAAACTCAGTTTCATTTAGAAACTGTCAAAACAAAACATTTCTACCTTTGGGGAAGTTTTTGCTTTTATTTTAAATGAACAATTTGTTGAAACTAAAATAAATTTGTGAAACATTTTGGTGCCGCTCAATTTGCATTTTTTTGCTGGGGGGTTGGGCGGAGAGAAGCTTCAGACAAAAACCACCCAGGTCTAGTCAAAAAAGCCCCTTAGGGCACCCTAGAACCACTTATGATGATAAATGAATACTTGTAATTATGCATCTGAAAGTTACTTTCCACACATACTCTGCAGTAAAAATGTGCTGTTTTGGAGAAGATGCCTGCCATAAACTTTTTCCAGAATATTTAATGTATCAATGAAACAAACATGAAAAGGGAACAAATAATATTGAAGAAAATGCATTTACAGTTTTTCATAAATATTATTTTAGTGAATTTTTTTTCAGTGTTCACTTACAACGTAGGTAGCATGGTAGGCATGTACAATGCTAAACAGAACAAATAAAGCAGATTCCCTGCTCCAAGCAGCTTACAATAAAAAGGCCTGATAGTGTGAACACTCTAATAGGGTGTGGTGCTCACCACTGTGAAGGGTGCCATTGACTGCATTGTAGCTTCTCCTTGTAGAAAGCAATGTCACTAATTTGGCTGGGACTGCTCATTGTAGTGAGCGCCAGGCCCGGTAGTAAATGTTGTTTGTACTGTGGGAGCATCTTGGAGTCTCAGTCATGGACCAAGGTTCTGTTGTGCTAGGTGCTGTATGATCCAAAGTTAGGACCAGGCGGTAACAACACAGAGGTGGGATAGGAAAGAGATAGGATGGAAGTAAGGACAATCAGATGACATAGTGACTTGGGAGGATAATACATATATTTAAGAATTGCATTTTTTTAAAAACTAGTAAGACTTGCTTTATTTTAATCGAAGCTGTGCTTGGCATGATCTCCAGGCACAGCTCCTGGTACATTTCTGTGCACTATGACAGGATCTTCCCTACCTGTGAGCATGGGGAGGAATAGCTTTCTTCCTCCTTAGCCCTCCCATCCAATATGGATTTAGCAGTTAGGGATTTAGCACTTAATCATAACACTGTACTTTTTTATATATATATAAATGGCAAATGAAAGGGTGCAGGTTGTTGTTGTTCTGGGGGTGAAATGATTTTTGCAAGCTCCTTTTTCTTAAAATTCCTTCATTGTTTGCAACTACAAATGACTCCCTTTTAAACATCCTTGTAACATATAAATGAGGTGAGGCTATTTCTTTGTTTTAATCATGAAGTGTAAAAAAAAAAAATTACTTGAGACCAGTGCTTCCTGCATGATTTTTATTGGAGCAACTCATGAGAATTTATTGTCATCAGGTAGCAATTATTGTTTCCATTCATAGTGTTCAAGGGAGAGAATGTGCAAACTGATTCACAGAAGATGTGTACAATGAAAATGTCACTCAAAACTAGTTTCTTGATCTAACTAATGTCTCCAATGTCTTGTGGGTTCTTGATATAGTTATAACAGTTACAAAATTGCAAAAAGGCATTCTTCTTTATAAATATTGCAACATGGGAGGAAGGATGACCTTGTGGTTAAGTCAAGGCACTGGAATGACGCTAAGGAGATCTGGGTTCCATTTCCAGCTCTGACACAGACTTCTTGTGTATTTACCTAAATTGTAAACTCTCTGGGGTAGAGACCATCTTATGGTCTGTGTTTGTACAGTGCCAAGCACAATGGGGTTGTGTACTCCTGGGGGCTCTTACTTCAACACAGATAACACATAAAAATTATGTGATCTTCTGGAAGTCACTTAGGGAATTTTTATACTGTAATCAAAGGGTATAATTGCCGCTTGTATAGACATTCCTGAATCTTGCTAGCTGGTACTGGAGCAGTGAAGCTGCAGGAGCATAGGCTTCAATGCAAGCTAGTCACCTGAGTAATTACCCAGGTTCCAGGAAGACTTGTATATCCTGCGCAGAAGTCCCATGTTGCCATGGCTTCATTGCTGGGGTATCTGAGCTAGCAAAATTAAAACTAGCTCTGGTATAGCTACATACAATCACACTCCATTTTGCAGTGTAGATATACCCTTTATCTCTCTGTGCCTGTAAAATGGGACTAGTACACGTTCCTCTTCCCCATTCATGGTCTATCTGGTCCACTTGGATTGTGAGCTTTTTGGGGCAGAGACTGTCTTACATTGTGTGTATGTACACCAGGTATCACGATGGAGGCTACAGCCTCTAGGTGTTACTGCAATACAAATAAAAATGCATAGTTCTTGTAATAGGAGATCTAGGATTTCAAAGAATTGTGATAAGTGATATAGGATGCTGTGGAGCCTGTTAAAGTTCTTGCTGTTTTAATTTCAAATATTTTGTATGTTAAATAAATTACTCCTCTGAAGCCATATATCTCTTCAGATTGGCTAGCTATGGGTTTAGATTTTAGTTTGTAATTGCATGCAGATTTTGATATAGGTCAAAATAAACAAGTGAACTAGGGAGTTAGGAAAAAATCTTCTTTATTGGAATGAATGGTCAGGATCTAAACTAATCATCTCAGTGACAGCTATGGAAGAGAGGATAGTCTTCTAGTATTGTGCCATCTGACTTGAATAGTCTTCTATCAGCATACACAAAGGATGAGATTTTTTTTCCCTAGCACTTATTGTTCGCTTCACTCTATGCCCACTGAAATCAATTCTCAAAAAGCACTCTGTGTTCTCAATGAGTTCAGTGAGAGTAGAGTTCAGTCAATGATGAGTACTTTTGAAAATCCTAGCCAAAATGCCCTATGCTTAAAACATGTGGCATATTAGTCATTGCTTTGCTATAACTTTACAATAAGAGTACAACTCATCTGTGCGGGAGACAGAAATTTCTCCAGGAATGGTCCAAGACTATGGAAATAACTCCCCCAGGAACTAAGGCCTATCACAAACCTCACCACTTTCCACTCCAAGTGCAAGCACATTTTTACCTTATTTTCTCTAACATAAAACACACACACACACACATATACACCTCTTGCTAATTTTTTTTTAAAGATATACCCTACCAAAACAAAATACTCCACTGCACACACTTCTCCCTCTGAGGAGAGGATGAGAAAACAAACAAAACATGAAATATTTGTAGTTGCATTACTTTATGTACTACTGGAAGGTGCTCAAACACTATGGTATTGAGCTATATGAAAACCTATAGAGCATAGAATGATAGATGTCACATATTCTCAGTGTTACCTAATATTTATCCAGAATATGGTGTGTGTTTTTAATTGCTTTTGCCATCATATGTGGATAATCTAATCATTTATTTTAAAATATCATTCTGTAAATGGTAGTGATTTTAGAATAGTGCCCAGCACCTCCAACATAAACAATTTCCAGCATAAAACAGGGTATTAGTGGAGTTTTTAATGCTAGTTGTTATTTTCTTCTTTGCTCAAGAAGCACTCGCTGAACATAGAAATCTTTAGAGAGACAAGGTGGGTGAGGTACAGTAATGTCTTTTATTGGACCAACTTCTGTTGGCGAGAGAAACAAGCTTTTGAGTCACACAGAGCTCTTCTTCTGGGTCAGATCTGAAAAAGAACTCTGTGTGACTCAAAAGCTTGTCTCTCTCATCAACAGAAGTTGGTCCAATAAAAGATATTACCTCACCCACCTTGTCTCTCCAATATCCTGGGACCAACAGGGCTACAACTACCCTGCATGCGTGGAAATCTTTTGACATTTGTCCATTTCCATTCTATCTATTTTGACCGTGGCTTTGGAATGAGGGATGACTAGAATGTTGCCTGCTTTTGATGAGGTTTTCAGAATGTCATTGCTTGACTTAAATGCCCTATATGAAAGGGTCCATAATTCTGATGTCAATAGAAGCTATTAGGTGCTTAGCCTCCTTGAAAATCAGGTGCCTAAATGTACATTTACATTTTTGGCTATTAATATTGTTTTCCTAATTGATATTCATGGATTTTCAAGTGTACAAGTGGCCACTGTGATCAATAGTCTGGCATTCTGCATGACACAGAGCATTTAATTTCACCCAGTTTTTTCCTGCATCTAGCCCAACAATTTATGGTTGAGCTAGAACACGTATTTTAGAAAGACATCTAAGCTTGCAGTATGTCTACACTAAAAGTGCTACAGAGGTATCGCTGGAGCCATGCCACTGTAGTGCTGCAGTGTAGATATGCTATCACGACAGAAGGGTTTTTTTCTGTCACTGTAGTAAATAAATCCATTCCCTCGAGAGGCAATAGCTAGGTCAGCAGAAGAGTTCTTCCATCAACCTAGCTGCATCTACAATGGGGCTAGATCAGCCTAACTGTGGTGTGCTGGGAAATACATTTTTCAAAGTCCTGAGCGATGTAGCAAGGTTGACCTAAGTTTCAGGTGTATACCAGGCTTTTACTTAAAGACTCCAAGTGAAGGAGAATTTACCACATCCCTTGGTAATCTGTCCCAATAGTCGATTACCCTCAGTTAAAAACTTGCATTTTAGTTCCAGTTAGAACCTTGCTGATTTTGTATTTATTATATTAGGGCCAGAGTCTAGTAGCCTTGCTCACCCCAAATAGCTATTTCTCCTCCCCACTGCCAAAAAAAAAAAAGTGCTGTTAACTTCTGTGAACTACTTGTGGCATTAGGCGATATTCAGTAGGAGTAAGGGAATCAGAATCTGGTCGTTATTTTTTATCTATTTTATTCCTACCATGCTACGGGTGTGCATAGCTCCTGACAAAGAGGCCACTGTCCTGAGGAGTAAGATAGTAAGATCAGACATGACATGACACTGAGAAATGACAGCAGGCAAAAAATTGTGCGTGGGGGGAGAGGCTTACCCAATATACGGTCCTCCTAAGATTACTTGGTTTTGCTCTGTGCATGTTATATTCATTCTCATTTTTGTATTTAATTTGTACCATTTATTTTTGCTAAATTGGCATGGGAGTGTTGGTCAGTGCTGAAGAGAGAGTGAAACAGATTCATATTCATCATAAATCTAACATAATGAACAGTGTTTTGGTGTTTAATTTAGTAAAACCTCTTCATGATATTTGATAGTATGTTACAAGTCACAGAATGTGCTGTTGTAACTTGTACTACATCCGAAATAATTTTAAATTGGCTTGGGTTCAGTCCTTATGATTTTTTGGGCTTACTTTTTTCTGAGATACATAAATTATTCTCCCAATCCCATTAATGTTTAATATGTTTGTTCAGTTGTCTTCCAAGAACACTTATACATAGCCTACCTGAAATAAATTATGTTTTTTGTAAAAATTTACAACACCTGAATAAAAGACTCTGGGGCCTGACATCCTTTTATATTATGATTTATTTCTTGATTCAATAAATATCATATTAGGTACCATGTTGACTTTATCCCCTCAAGGACCAAGGTAGCTATTTTATTGGCCAAAGACTGAAGTCCCTACTCAGTATGACATCCTGCCCAGAACTGCAAGGAGAGGGGAATTTCATCCAGTCTTGTGCCCCCCTCACATGCCTCCACCAACCATGAACCACCACAGCAATTCAGCTCCAGCCTGACCATCCCATCCTGAAAAGTAGGAGAGCTGCCGGGGGAGGAATATGCCCTCCAATTCTCCCCCCTCACTGTCACCAGCAGCAGTGACTAGGGCCAGGAGCCAACCACAAACATTACTGCAGCCGAGTTGTTCCTTATCCAGAACAGTTTTTTCATGGCCCTTTAATGGTGTCTTGCCCTGTGCCCCTTTACCATCCCCAAGGCATCAACCTGTCTTGCACTACCTTATGCCTAGAAAACCTCCAGGATGCTAGTACAGCCCGAAGCTCTGTGAACTTTGTTGTGAAGCTTGCTTGTAAGTGGGGGAAACAGAGGCAACCAAGAGTTGAGAAGTCCTTGACAGTGCAGCTTCATTGTAGCTGCATTGACAGGGAGCTTAGGCACAGTTCCAGGTGGCCAGGAGCCTGGAAGATGCTCAAGCCATTCTAGGGGAATAGGAGCCCTGTGTCTCTATGAGGAATTGTCTTGTATCTTCAAGGATCTGTAAAATGAGAGCTAGATGAATGATGTTGTTGTTTTCCAGGTGTGGGGCACAAACAGCCTCTCCCAAAACAGTTGGGAGGGAATTCTGTGAGGGGGAACGTCAAATAATTTTCCTTTGTTTGGACTGTCTCCCCAGTGTTTTGCCACGGAAAATGGAGACCAAGGCCTTGATTTCCACACAGTCTTTACTCTGGAACTACTCTCGTAAATCAATGGCTTATGCCTGAGTAAGGTTGGAGTATGAGCTACAGGATTTGGTCCATTATCATTATTTTTTGGGCCCTGACTATGTTTTGTTCAGCCCTATGCAGAACGTAAAGGATGATGCAATCTCAGTTCCACAGAACTTTCATCGTATACAGGTCTTTGAACGCAGACACACAGTAAGGATGGTGTGGTCTGAAGATGTTAATTTCAGAGAAAAGCAGATTTTAATTCTGAATATAAATAACCATGAAAAAACATGACACATTCTTTTGTATAGTAGATCATTGGTGAGAGGCTTGGTGGAAAAAGATGGTTTTAGGAAGGATTTGAAGCACAACAGGGCGGGGACATGACCAATTGGGATGGGGAAGTAGTTCCAGGTTAGCTTTCTGTTATCCTTTTAAAATCATGCATTGAAATGTTTTGCCATATATAGCTGTTTACTTGTACACCTTTATATGTAAAAGATAGAATCATAGAATTAGAAAGATCAGAATAAAAGGGGTTGGAGAAAGAAAATATCTCCTAAATCATTCAGCCCATCTCCATGCAACTCCAAGATTGTTCACTATTTCATATTTATTAGTGTTTTGTCTACACTGGGTTTAAATATCTTGTGCAATCAGGCTTGTAAATATGTTTTCAGTGTTATATGTTCATTCCAATGCTAACATCTCCTGTATTCTATGTAAGAGCTACTTCAAATATTATTTACAAATGTATCTGCTGTGAGAATTTCATCTCCACATCTCAGTCTCCATCTGAAATATCTGATATCTAAGGATCTTTTAGGAAATAATTTCCTTTTAAAAATGTGTAAATTGATTCAATTTAAGATATCCAATTCCTTCACAAAATATGGATCTGTTAAAAACAAATGTGCCTGCTGCAGGATTGGATAAAAAAAGAATAGAAAGAAAACTCGTCTTCTGTTTCTTTAAGCTATAGGAGATGCTTTTCATGCTGTCCTCACCCATCGAAAAGAATGTAGGTGTGGAGAACTAAAGGTTGTTTCACCTGGAAGATTAGGCTAGAAACTACAGTAAATCCTTAAATTGTAACCAAAATTATAGAATCTATTTCTCTACAATGAAACAATAGATGCAAGCTGCAGAAGCAATAAAAAAGCTGCAGACTATCATCCTGGCCATTTTTAATGCAGTATTTAAAATATAGGTGGGCTTTTTTTTGTTGTTGTTTTTTAAATCCAGTGGTCACACAGATCACTGACCAATAATAGTCTACTTCTTGGACTTTTTAAAAATCTCTTATCGTATGTGATTCCTCCACTAAACTCCATCTTGCTCTCTTAGTTGCAGGAAATACTGAAGTCCACTTCTTGGTGCCAGCTATTACATTGGGGTCCAAAGTTCTTTTAGCAGCTGAAGAAGTGTCTTCATCTTCCTGTCTGCTGTTACCAGGAGGAATGTAAAGAGAGCTCCACCTCATGAGGCAGGCAGGGACTGGAGGAACAAAGTTAGGGAGATTTTTTGCCTTTGGCAAATATTCTACGATTAATTATAGAAGAAAGAGATGGAAAAGCGACCTAATAGGTCATCCAGCCCAAGTCTCTCCCACTGCAGGATTATTCTCTACAGTATTTTATCTAATATTTTGTCTAGAATAACTTTAAAAGTACCAAGCAAGAGGGCTTCCACCAGTTCCCTTAGATTATTTCAAAGCACAGTACTATAAAGCTTGTGGACAAGAGCTTTACCCTAAATTTTCTTAATTTCATCCCATAACTCCTAGTAAATCCATCGTTGTTGTTTCCTCCTCTCAGATATATGTAGCCTATTAGGGTCTCCTGTCAGTCATTGTATAGTGAGTTTCTCTAATTATAGATTCCAAAGCCACAAGGGATCATTGTGATAATCTGGTCTGATATCCCATACAACACAGGCCATAGAACTTTCCTAGAATATATCTTCTAAAAAAAATTCCAATCTTGATTTTAAAATTGGCAGTGATGGAGAATCCACCACGACCCTTGGTAAATTGTTCCAATGGTTAATTACTCACCCTTAAAAATGTATATTTTATTTCCAGTTTGAATGTCTAGCTTCAACTTCCAGTCATTGGATCATGTTATACCTTTCTCTGATAGATTGAAGAGCCCATTATTAAATATTTGTACCCTGTGTAGATATTTATAGTCTGTAATCAAGTCACCCCCTTAACCTTCTCTTTCTCAAGATAAAAGGATTGAGCTCTTTGAGTCTATCATTATGAGGCACGTTTTCTAATCCTTTAATCATTCTCATGGCTCTTCTCTGAACCCTCTCCAATTTATCAACATTCTCCTTGAATTGTGGACAGCAGAACTGAACACAGTATTCCAGCAGTGGTCACTAGTGCCAAATATAGAGGTAAAATAACCTTTCTGTGCCTAATTGAGATTCTCTTGTTTATGCACCCCAGCTCTTGCATTAGTTCTTTTGGCCACAGCATCACACTGGGAACTCATGTTCAGTTGCTTATTCACCATGATCCCCAAAACCTTTTTCCAGAGACACTGCTTCCCAAAATAGAGCCCCCAATCCTGTAAGTAAGGACTTCACTCTTTGTTCCAAGAACGGATTAATTTACTTTTAGCTATATTAAAACATATATTGTTTTCTTGCACCCAGTTTACCAAGCGATCCAGATCGTTCTGTATCAGTGACATGTCGTTTTCTTTGTTTACCACTCTCCCTAATTTTTGTGACATCTGCAAACTTTATGCAGGACCCCTCTGGAAACATACCTATTCAATGATCGTTTCCCTTTTACAATTTACATGTTGCAACCTAACTGTTAGCTAGATTTTAATCAATTTAATGTGTGCCATGTTAATTTAGTTTTTTAATCAAAACATCATGTAGTACCAAGTCAAACACCTTACAGAAGTCCACTTCTAGTATGTCACCGCTACTACCTTTATCAACCAAACTTGTAATATCTTAACAAAAAATTTAGTTTGACAGGATCTATTTTCTATACACCCCTATTGATTTGTATTAATTACATTACTTTCCTTTAATTCTTAAATAATACTGTAGCAGCTCCATTATCTTATCCAAGATCAACAGTAGGCTGACAAGCCTACAATTACCTGGGTTATTCCTTTTTAAAAATTGACAAAACATTAGCTTTCTTCCAGACTTCTGGAATTTCTCAAGTGTTACAAAATTTATTGAAAATCAACATTAATAGTCAGTGAACTCCTCAGCAAGCTCTTTTAATACTTTTAGGTGAAAGTTATCTGGACCAGCTGATTTTAAAATGTCTGACGTTAGTAGCTTCGGTCTAACATCTGGAATTAAGAGTGTTATCATCCCCATATGATGAGACTGTATCATCTGTTTCTTCCCCGAACCCAGAACAGAAATATTTATTGAACACGTCTGCTTTTTCTGCATAATTATTGATGTTTTTGTCATTTCCATCTAGTAATGAATCAATACCACTGTCAGAATTATTTTTGTTCCTAATATATTTTAAAAACTCCTCCTTATTGTCCTTAACTCTTCTGGCCATAGATTTCTCCTTGTCACTTTGCTTTCCTTATCAATTTTCTTCAATTTCTAACTTCTGATTTGCATTCATTACAACTTTCCCTTTCTTCCATTTGTTATATATATTATATTTGCATACCTGCCTTCACTTCCCCTCTGAAGCAGTTTGATTTTTTTAAATTAGTGTGGCCTTCTTCATTGATTGTGGCTTGTTGGGCATCTTGTAAAGTGTTCTTAAATGATTGCCAATTATCATTTTTCTGATTAAATTCTTTCTCCCAGCTGATCTAGCTCATAATTGTTTTCAGTTTTGTGAAATTGGCCCTATTAAGGCACCACGCATATACATTACTGGTCTGGAGTTTATTCTACTTGCACATTATAAATGCGATCAAGTCATGATTACTTGTATGTAAGCTACCATTAATTTTTAGTTTGGTGATCAGTTCCTCTTTATCTGTTAAAACAAGATCTAATAAAGAATTCCCCCATGATGGCTGTACTTTTTGAATCAGAAAATAGTCATCTACAATGTTTAGAAATTCCCAGGATATTTTAGTATTGGCAGCATGAGACCTCCAGCATATGTCACTCAAATTAAAGTCCCCCCTGATCATTTCCCCCCCCTACACATTATAGATAGGTGGGCAAGGAGATAGTCATCCTGTCCTTCAGTGTGATTTGGTGGTGTGTGGCAGACACCATCTAATATCCCTTCTTGTGCTTTATGTGTTATGGCATTGATCCATAAGAATTCAGGTTCATTTTCTTCCATGTTATCACTGACTCAGAAACAGGTAATACATTTTTTTACATAGATTGCCACTACCCCCATCCTTTTGTATATTTACACTTTAGACCAAACTGTTAGCACCACATAAAGTTAAGGTTGCTGGACACTTCTCATTATAGGCCTTGTTTATAACTGGCCAAACAGGCTATGTATGTGTGCTTATTATAATAACAACTTTAAAATTATGTTTTCGCCTGAAATTAGTTTACCTAAAACCATTAGCAGTTAACACATAAAATGAATACACCTGACAGATTAAATGGAAACATTTTTCTCTCTTTCTTCAGTGTACTTGAGTGCACTGAATGTATAATTGGTAAGACGCTGATCCTGCAAACACTTATGTGTGTGCTTAATTTTAAGTATAAGCTTAGTCCTGTTGATTTTATGGAAGGATTGGGATCATTAAGCAGTCAGTTTCCCCTTTCTTGTTTATGTGGGTATTTCATACAACAAGGGAAAGAAAAACATTTTAAATAGAAAAATGTCATTGTGAAACCACAAACATTGGCAAGGGGGACTCAGCCGCTGTGGTAATACCTGAAATTACTTTTATTTTAACTATTTTTTAATTCATCGGATTTCAAGTTGATGGTACCATGTCAATCTCCTCGGGGCAGAGACTGTTTTTTTGTTACGTGTTCAAACAATACCTAGAACAGTGGGGCCCTGGTCTATGGTGGGGCCTCTAGGTCCTACCACAATAGGAATATATAAATAATAATAATTACTAAGGGCACTTTTCAAAGCATACCTCAGTGTTTTTTTGAAGCCGAGGAGCTGGTCAGTGAAGTTTTGCTCATGGTCCCTTCGTGGAAAGCCTATTTCATTCACGCAACAGCTCTGAATGGTGCACAGATTTGGGATGAAGGTATTTATTGTACTTTAATTTTATTTTTCTCAATGTGACTTAGAGGGGCACTTAACAAAACCCAATGGCAGCACCTCTTCCCCTACCTTGAATATTGAGTGATGAGGATGTGGCTTTTAGAGATTATACTCACTTTTTCTAAGAATCATTATGGATCATGGGCAATATTTATAAAAGCACCTACATCCCATTTTCAAAAATGAGGGAGATTTTCAAAGGCACAAAAGGCAGGTAGGTGCCCAAGCCACACTGAAAGTCAGGGGGACTCAGATTCCTACCGCCAATCTGTGTCTTGGAAAATCTCCCCTCACAGAACCTAAGGGTAGGATTCACAAAGGTAGTCAGGTTCCTAACTCCCATTGAAATCATTGAAATGGGCTGAGATTGGCATCATTGACAGAGTGATGGATGGGATGATAATGTGACAAGAGCAATTAAGTAGGAAGGAGCAGAGTTGAGAATAAAAAGCCTTAAAAGTGAGGATGAGATCAATGGGAGTTAGGTGCCTAAATTCCTTTTAGGATCTGGGACTAAGTCACTTTTGAAAATGAGACCTGGGCTTCTTGATCACTAAGCCCAGATTTTTAAAGATATTTAGGCATTGCTTCACTCGATTGCTAACTGATGTGGGAGGCTAAATCTCATTTTCAAAAGGCATTTAGGCACTTAGGAGCCAAGTCTAATTGCCAGTGGGATTTAGGCTCCTAAGTGCCTAAATCCCTTTTGAAAATGAGAGTGAGTCTGCTAAATCAGCTAGGTATTGTAACACTGAGCACAGCAATACCTAAATACCTTTTTAAAATCTGGGCCTTTATATTCTTTTGAAAATGTTGCTCCCTAAATCCACAAGAGAAGAAACAATTTGTTTCCAGAAAGTCCTGTAAAAGACTGAGTTGGTGTAGCTGATGATTTCATTTGAAAAAAAAAGAGAGCGTTTTGATGTCTATGTTTAGCATTAGAAGCAGTATTTCCTCAAACTGTTACTGCATAAATTTGTAAGATAGTATTTTGCCAGTACAGGTGAGAAATATATATGGAATATTGATAGGCTTAACATCATCAGAGAAACCTAGTGAAAGGGGGCTTAAGATACAGGGTTTGGGAATATTAGATTCCAAGAACAAATTTTATTGCAGAATGTTAGACGCGCCACTTTCAAAATGTGCTAGTACCTGGCAAATATAAGGAAAATGGTGAGAACACGTTTTCTGGGGCCATTTCCAGGTGAAGTGCTGTGTAACAGGCTTGCTTTTGAGAAAGCAAAGCATCCAATGGAATAGAAATGGTCAGGTTAAAGACATATCCTCTTCCTTTCCCCATGATGTCGAGAGCTTTTATGCAACCAAACTGGTGTGGCTTAGTTCTGTAAAGTGTGTGTCTGAATTGGGGGAAGGTTTGGAGAGACCATGAAGAACAGCTACACAAATAAACTCAAGTTCAGATTATAACCGAGACCAAATGCGTCATTGTTGCCCTGTAGCTAGTTATAGCAGTTAACTTCTGATGTCTCCAAATAATGGCTGGTGAGCCAACACTTTGCCCATCTTTGAATAAGAACGGGCAGCACAAACAATTGCTGCTTCAATCCAAATCCCCAGGAAGGATTTTCCAGGAGGAGATATAAGGGAGTAGCCAGATTGCCTGCCATCTAAAGACATTCTAATTATCTCAGTGGGACAATACCTCTTTATTTGGGTCTAGGCTTGAGAGATACTTCACTGTTCTGTGCTATTCTGAATACTGCCATTGTCTTGGTATACAGTATTTCACGGGAAGGAGATGGCTTGAAAGTGTAGAACAGACATTATTATTATTATTTATTATTTTTAATATTATTATTTGTGTTCAAGTAGCATTTACAATGTGCTAAGCATTGTCCATACACATAAAGACAGTTTGTGCCACAAAGCATATAAAATGTAAAATTATAAGCAACACACAACAGTGTTAATATGTTCAGTCCAAATACATAAACTAAAATAATATCAGCGATCACCAAGTACCTTTCAACTGATTTCTTGTTTGCTAATTTCTTGTAGGTGTTTTGGCCTAAGTGGGTCTGGAAGAGAGATTTGAAGGAGAAGGTAGTGACCTTGCAGATGGGGTTGGGGAAGTGGGATGTTCTATAGATGGGGATGGCATGAAGATGGTTGCGGGCTGAGATTGGCATCATTGACAGAGTGATGGATGGGATGATAATGTGACAAGAGCAATTAAGTAGGAAGGAGCAGAGTTGAGAATAAAAAGCCTTAAAAGTGAGGATGAGATGCTAGAATTTATGCAGAGGAAGGCAGGGGGAGTGAATGTCAGAGCAATGGGTGAGAAAGATGATCAAAGTGACTGTGTTTTGAATGGGCTGGAAGGAAGCCACGTAGGAATGAGAGAGGTCCGTGAAGAAGAGGTTACAGTAATCAAGAGTTATGCAAACTTGCTTGAAAGCTTTATCTTTGTAATTAAAGAGAAAAGGTCAGATTTAATGGGAAAAGGTCAGATCCTTGTGGAGGAAGAATCAGCAAAGTGTGGATAGTCTGGAAATATGAGGCAAGAGAAAGGCAGGAGTCGAAGATTACTTCCAGCTTACAGGCCTAAGCAACAGGGAAGTTGATGGTGGCATTGTCAGTGGTGAGAGAGAATAGAAAGAGTATCTGGGGGTGGAAAGTTAAAGGAGCTCAGTTTTGCTTATATTAAATTTAAGATGAACACTTGATACCTAGGGAAGAAATTGAAAGGTAGATTTGAGTCATTGACATAAAACATGGGTAGCTGAAGCTATGCGAGGCCCTAAGAGAGGTTGTAAAGAGATTGCCTCTCGCCTCCTGCCACACTGCCACATCTGAGAGCAGCAGAGAGGATTGTGCTAGCCTTCGATACAAAAAATGCGGCTGCCAAATGTCCATTTTCTGTGGGAGTCCTTTGCTCTGCAATTCACGTCCACCCTTGGTCCACCACAACAATGATTCTTTTTTAACCTTCCAAGTGCTCTGTGGAGCCCCCTTTTTTTCTCAGAGTCATTTAGGTGAGTTGAGAGTCCTTATGTAAAGGGGCAAGCAACTAAATAAAAATGTGTGTGGTGTCCTGTGATAAGATGGGGTAGAGTGTCTTCGGTACTGTGGTGGAGTCTATAGCCAGGGAAGTTTTCAATAAGGAAAATTGATAAATTAGAGAATTGTACTGAGAGACATAGATTAGCTGTGTGTCTGGGGAGAAACCTAAGTGGGCTGGATAGGTTCCAGAGAAATCTTATCAATAAAGGGGAAGAGGAGGGAGCTACAGAGAAAAGAAAGGTGAGGAGCATGATCTAGCCTGTTGATAATAGTTGAGGTGTCTAGTAGATCAGCATTAGGCTCAGGCTTATTTAAAATCTTTGTTATGACCAAGAGTTTCAGAAGTGTCCAAACTGATATTTTGTGAAAGAAGCCTGACTTTTAGAAAGTGCTGACCCCACCTCCCCCATCCCCATTCTTTGAAAATCAGGCCCCTTAGCTGTATCTCAAGTTGGCAGCTTAAAAATTGAGGCAACCAAAAATCCATTAATCACTTTTAAAAACTTTGTCTAATGCAAAAAAAAAAAGTAAAGTGCAAGGTTCCAGTCCTTCATGGATGTAGCATGTAGCGGGATAGTTGCAGGATTGAGGCCTACATTGATGAAACTGAGAGATATTAAACAGGCTGAGGGGTAAACACCAGCAAGTATAAAGAATTAGTATCTAGAAAGATTTGAATGTCTAGGTTTCTAGGTAGTAGGTTCAAATCCTACCTAAACCATTGCAAAGGAGGTGAACATTCTCTTAATTTACAGATATGCTATAACTCAAGCAGAAATTATGGATGGAGTTCTATGGCCTGCATTATGCAGGAGGTCAGACAAGATGACCTTGATGGTCTCTTCTGGCCTTAGAATCTATGAAATATGACAAGAAAAATAAACTTCATACTTAACTTGGAAAAAGGCAAGATAATACATCTGGGGAAAAATAGTTGGACAGAAGGGTATTCAACAACTGGGTTAAACTTGGGGAAATACTAAAATGAGACCAAGGCATAATACTGCCTGGCTAATAAGATGAGAGTTTCCAATGTAACATGACAGCAGAGGCATCACATTATGCAGCAGGAACTTCCCGAAGAATAATTCCTTTCTGTCTGTCTCTGACGCAACTGCGCCTGAATTATTATAGTCAGTTCTGGGCACCTCTGTACCAATATATATTAACAAATGTGAAGGAATTCAGAGAAGAATCTCAAAAATGATTACAGATTGATTTATAAGAATATATAGAAAGAGCTAAATATACATACATGCATTTACATAAAATGTATGTATTATTATACATACAATCTTAAATTAAAGGAATTAAGGTTGCAAAATCAAAGACTCAACAGTTAGGAAATGCCTGAATTAAGATTGCCTGTGTAACCAAAAAGTTGGTGGCAACAATATATTGTATTTTACTTGTTGCAGGCCTTTCTAGACAACAAGAACAGGGTAGTCGTCTGATCTACTTAAATTAACCCATGTGCAGCAGACTCTGATATAATTAACTTTTTATTCGCTGGATTTAAAATGTTACTCACAGCACATATCAAACAGGTTATTCCACTTACTGTTCTGTTGTGGCTGGTAAATGGTGCTGATTGATTCTCCCCAGTAACCAGAACATTGCTAAGTGCTGGTGTCTTCCCTTCTAAACATTATGGGCAAGTCAGCCAGAGGTGGAGAATTAGAGACAAAGAGTGGGTGCCAGAAAGATGGTGATAGCTGCTGACCAACCAGTTTTGGAGTGGGTCTCCCAACTCTGTTAGCACCTTCCTTCCCCCCTAGATTAACCAATTCCTGGGCACCATGATCATATTGTGTTACACAGCTCTGTCCCCAGGATTTTGTGGAAGGTTAGCAAAATGATTTTTTGAGCACACTCAAGCATAGCAGACTCATTCATACAACAAGTAGGGGTCACCAGCAGCTGCTTTCTGCTGAGGTCTGTTTGTACTGAGGCCTTTGCATCTTGTCCAGCCATTTGAAAAATGGTGCATATGACAGCTGTCCAGGTAAGCTGGGAGTATGGATGCTGCTGTGTTAACAGCCACTGGAAATTTTTGTGTGAATTCTGGTCAATTTTAGCACTTACATAGCTCTTTACGAATTTGTTACAATAGTCCAGTTGGCATTATCTCCTTCTCACACATAGGGAAACTAAGGCGGAGGACTAGATTGCGGCCTTCTACTAGCATAATTGAGTTCCCATCTCAATTCTGAGGAAAGCCCATCTACAGTCCATAAACCTACAAGGCACCCAGAATCTGAAAATTGCTGGGTAGAATTGACCGGGGACCAGGGTGTGGTCCAGACGCCTGAGAGGTGAGCTGATTCAGCTCATCCCCAGCCAACTTTCACTGTCCTTCCTGTTGAAATGTGTGGGAGGGTTGCAATGGAAATAGTGCCAGACCTTCCCCCCAGCGAATTCTGCTGCATTAAATGGAGGATGTAAACTCTGTTCTCTCACACCAGTGGGAGTGGTTTGATTAACTCCAGTGGTTTCGGTGTCAGAGCCAGGACTGGAATGCAGAATTCTCTTTGGTCCTGTGCTTAGTCAACTAGACCATAATATCTTTAGAGATATTGAGTTGTCCCTCTGTGTCTCACCCAGCTACAAATTGGTCTGGGGCTTCTGACATAGTGAGGAATGTGTGGTCTTGGGTTACTTAGAACTCAAAGGCCAGCCCTGGGCAGCTGTGGAGGGGCTGTGAGGAACCACTGATCTTTAGGAAAATCAGTGACAAACTTTTAACCCTCATGCTTAGGTTATATTTTCAAGGTTCTTTCTTAGTGAGATTTTTATTAAGTTGCCCATCACCCTGGTATTTCAGTGCCTCCCATGAAAAGGAACACAGAAGCATGGGCAGTGGGTATAATAGGCCAGGGAAGTCCTTGCCTTCCCTGGCACAGCCGCCGACCCACCGCCGGACACCTGGGTCACGGTGGACCCGGCCCTTCCCCAAGACACCCCCTAGTCCCTGCTTCTCACCGTGTCCCTCCTCTTCCAGACTGGGGAGTGAGGAGGGACGTGGAGGGTGGGCGGACTGAGCAGGCTCGGCTGGGTGATGGGGCGGGCGGGTGGGAGGAACTGGCGCTAGAGAAGAGGGATGGCGGCTTGGCCCTGCAGGCACTCGGGGGCCTGGAGGGACAGCAGCCTGGCCTGGTGCTGGGGGTGACCAGCAACTCAGTCCAAGCTGGCGCTGGGATCGGCCGACGGTTTGGCCTGACCCAGGGCTGGGGCCGGCCCAGCGCTGGGGGAGGCCGGTGCCTTGGCCAAACTCTGGGGATCTGGCGTGGGGGGTGGGGCCTTGGATGGAAGGGGCAGGGAAAGCAGGCTTGTCTTCCGAAAGCGGGGGTTCACCCACTGCCCATGCACAGAAGTATCTCTCTTCCAGCCTTGCTGGCAGGAGAAAGCTTAAAGCTACTGTGGAGGTTTAAAATATACCTCAGTGTGAGAATGCTGATATGTTTGAGAGGTTATTGAAGAAAAGTTGAGTCAAAGAGAAGGGTTTTAAAATGAGATGGGCTAGGAACTTGCATTTTTTGACGATGCAAACTAAGATTAGCCCGTATGTTTCTAGATACCCCAAACCACGAGTCGACCAAAAGCTTCACAACCCTCAAAGATCACCTGTGCACAGTGCTGCCCGGGAAGGAACAGGGAAGTTTGCTCCAGATCTCTCATTTGACTGGGCCCCCAAAATGACTAAGGGATGGGGTGGCCAAATTTGGGTGAGAGGCGTTGTGACCTGGCATATGGGGTCATAGCACCAGTCAGGTGCGGCACTTGCCATCAATAGTGCAGGGAGCAACTTGCCTATGCACGCTGGGCCCAGATCCTACAGGCACCAACTTTCTCAGATCCTGGGGGGTGCTCAACCCCGCCCACTCTGCCCCAGGCCCTGCCCCCACTCCACTCCTTCCTCCAAGCCCCCATCCTACCCTACTTCTTCCCGCCTGTGCTCTGCTCCGGTCCTGCCCCCGCTCCACACCTTTCCTCCAAGCCACACCCCTGTCCCGCCTCCGCCTGCCCCCTCCCCCAGCTTCTTTTGCATGCTGCAGAACAGCTGATCGTGGCAGGTGGGAGGCGCTGGGAGGAGGGGGAGGCGGTGACCCATGGGGCTGCCAATGGGCGCCCTTTTTTTTTCATGGGTGCTGCAGCCCCGGAGCAACCATGGAGTCGGCGCCTATGGTTACTGCTGCTGGCATCATTGAACTGGGCCCAAAGCAACCCAATGGGCTGAGAGCCCAGAGATGATAGAGGGTTCAGGAATACCACTCTCACCGGCCGCTGGACCGAGAGTGCCCCCTTGCCACACACAGGGCAGAGGTCCTCTGTGGGGAGAGCAACAACATCACAGGCCTGGACCCTCTCTTACCCCAGTCCTCATCATTAACTATTTCATTTCCATGGTAATTGTTTTGAAAGGGTATGGCTCAGTTTCACATTTTTGCCAGGAGCCCACAGAAACCTGCTTTGTGGCCCTGCCTGTGCATGTGGGTTGGGGACAGGCAACATCAGCATCAGGGTGGAGATGAGCGGAGAACTAGCTCTGGAGCAGACCTAGAGAGGAAATGATACTGAGGTAGGAGTGGAGACCAGTACTACACCTGAGGCAGGTAAATAGGATCACCGATGCTACAGCTCTTGTTTTTGCTCTTCCACTTCTTCTGAGTTTCTGTGTAGCAGAGGTTATCAGACTGTGGTCTGTGAAGAACAGGCTGATTCTCCTCCTTGTTTCTAGCTACTGAATTGCTTTAAAAGACAGCTAAAAATTCATTACTTTTACTTTTCCATGGAAGCAATTGCTGTCATTGCTACAGTGATGTTATGTGATTTCCATTGGGAGGTGGTCCACACACTCATGAATTAGAGGGGAAGTAGGTCTCAAGAAAATCTTTTTATTAAGATGTGGTTCACAGTATTACATGGTATAAGAACCCCTGCTATATGTCAGGATTGTTCCTAAATACTCCTGCAGTGACTGTGTGGTTTGTTTGTTTTTTAATTTACAACTTTCTCAGTTCAAAAAGTTTACAATTATCAGAGAAGCAAAGGCTGAGTCTAGCAAGAGTAAATGCATTGACTTATTTATGAGTAAACTCTGCTTCTTTCTAAAAAGAAAAAGAGGTTTGAGAATTGTTCCCAGAGAGAGTTTGTTTCTAATTCCATTGCTTCAGTTAGTATATTGTCTCACATAGAACAGTAATTTATTGTATTTATTACCTCCGTTGTTTGCAATGAGTTCCAATCATGGCTTTTGGTTTAGTTTTAAACCATTGTAAAACTAAATATGCTCTTTGTCTTTTGTATGTAAAAGAGCTGGTTAAAAACACCCAAGTTGTTAAAAATGGATCAGTTTATTTTTATTACATTAAAACAATAGAGCGTTATTAACAAAGTGGTATAAAAGCAAAGAAATGATTCAGACATGATATATACATATTGATTTTGATTACACCTAATGTACTAATATTTATAGCTGTTCATTAAAAATGCAGTCTATTTTTGATGCCATGGTCTCTGCTCCCACCCTCTGTTAGAATACACAAATATCCATTGTCTTCTCAGTACCCATTGTTGTTTTTAGGTAGATGACCATGATTGCATAGTGGCCCTGATGGCTGCATTCCCAATTATCCTGAGAAAAGGCTGAATACCCTCAATTCACATTGACTTCTATGGAAGTTGACAACAGTAAGCAACCTGCAGGTTTGGGTATTTATTCTAAAGGGCTGGAGAAGCCACTACACTCCCTGGAGAGCCATGACGGATTAGAAACATGCACTCAAATGACACAAGTCACAAAGTCACAGCAGTTCCCTCCAACTGAGTGTAGGTCCAAATCTGAACTGTTATAGCTATACTCTACTGCTGCAGTGGAAACAGGAGAGAACCAGAGTGATAACTGCTTGTGAGTTTTGTATTGCCCACAGCTTAAGTCTTGTGGTGTGGCACATTTCTGTATGTAATGGTGCTTTGCCAGCATGCACCATGTGGGTGGACAAGAGCTGGTGTGCCAGGAGTATCTCTGTGGATCCATGTTTTGGACTTTTATATCACTTGCGTCTGATCTTACGTGACGTAGATGTATTGCCAGCGTTGGCAGTCTGCATGGGAAGGTGGGGCAAGCAGCCAAAATCAATATCAGACAAATAATTGGTTTGCAAAGCATCACATATAAGGGGAAATAAGCTTCCCTTTCCCTTGAATGGCCCACACCAGTTCTGACACACATACACCTCAGTTCAGCAGCTAAGTACTTGCACTCTACAGAATGAGGGAATGCAGTCTGGCTCACTCTTACTTCCTTGTGTAGGTTTTCCACCCTGTGCCTGTTTTATGCAAATGTCATTAACAGCTGAATTATGCACGCCTTGGGCTTGATCTCAACTCCCATTGACTTGAAAAGGAGTTAAAAGTGCTCAGGAACTTGTGGGAGATTTCTTAAGCTCAGCATTTTGTAGGATCAGCCCCCAAAAACCTAAGGATGGTATTTGTGATAAAATAGTAGAGCGTTAGTGTGTAACTTCAGATTTATCTTGGCATCACATGAAAGACTATTAATAAGTTGGTAGTTTAGTGGTTAAAGCCCATCCCAGCAATGGCTTGTTAAAGCCAAAGAAACAATAGTAAGTGAAAAGTGACTAATGCATAACTAGCACAGATATCCACACAGGACAGGCCTAAAACAGAACTAATATTAAGACGGATGATTTCTTACCACTAGAAAGGAAAGCCTGTATACTTGAGGCCTTCGCTCTGTGGAGTAAGTTAGACTGCAGAAACATTTGCTATGTGAGGCCTGAGATTGTAGTAAATTCTGTTGATGTCAATAACTTCCAAAAGTGTGGAAGATTTTCTTCCAATTTAAACACCAAAACCCAAAGAAAAGAATCCAGGAGAAATCTCTAATGATTAAAACAAAATGTAAAATACCTCTGCAAAAATTAGTGAGAAATTATTTTTGTCCCCTTCCTTGTTTATTTGCATTTCTTTTCAATATAAAAGGATCGTTTTATTAAAAAAAGAGGGAAAAGCCACTTTTGCCTCTATTGTCCAGCAGATGTTTGTGTGTTTATATTAGTGACAAGTAAATCGCAAATAGGGGTATAGGTTTGGATAAGTACCCAAACGTTTGGATGCTTTTCTAAAATATATTCAAACTAATATGTATAGGCCAAATACCATGTTGTTACACCCTGTGCGACTCTACTGAAGTCTAAAGGTGCAAGTCAGGGCCAAATGTAGGGCCAGAAATCGCATGGGAGTTCTGTACCTTCTTCCAGTGAAACAGGAAATAGGAAGAATTCACCATTTCCAGTCTGAACCCAGGTACTAGATAGCCATGCAAATTATTTTTTCCCTAAGTAATTGTTAAGGTTTGAGTGACATTTTGAGTGACATTTCCAATGTTCATACTTTATCTAAATCACTTTGCCCATCTCCAGTTAATATAATGTTTTTAAGGCAAGAGGATGGGACTGTAAATAATATCATTGTATATTGCTCCGTAGCAGAACTATGCTTACTTTAATTTGAGAGCTGATCAAAAAAATTTGGAAAAAAAAAAACTATGCAAAAACATAATTTAGAAGTCTGGTTTTTGTCAAAATTTAAAAAAATTTCAGCCAGTCTTGTTAATTCTTTTGATTGCACATTTTCAAGAGGGAGATTGTCTCTATGCATTTCTCAGGTTGTCTCTTAAGTAAATATATTATAGTGCTGTGGTAGCAATGCTATTGTAAGGGGAGAGGTGGCACTTCTATTAAGTCCTATGCTTAGTCCCATTAATTTCTGCCAAAGTGACCTTTTGGGCTAAAAATCTCCCATACTTGGTCTTAGCTCAAAGGTAATGTAGCAGAAAGCTTAATGAAAAACTATTGGGTTTTGTGGTCATTAAGAGATAAATTGTGGCTTCCCCATCATATTATGCAACAGTGGTACAGAGAAGGATCAGAGGTTTTTCAGGCAGGGACAGCTATTCTACTTGCCATAGTGCTTGTACATTGCAAGATTATAGTACTAGAGGTGGTGCTAAAAACCTTAAAGAGGATGGAGACTGGTCTTATCCTGGCTATTTTCCTCACTAGGCAGCAATTGGTGAGAGAGAGAGAAACTACACACTGTACCCTCTTAAAGGGCACAAAAGTGGTCACTGATGTGTGCTGCCTCAAACACAGTGTCCCTGAAAATTGTGATTCTCTTCTGTACCTCTCCACCCCCACTGCAGGTTGAATCTTAAAAGCCACAGACAGCAATTTAAAAAAATAAAATACATACAATATATTGATAAATTGGTAATCTGATAGAAATGGTACATACAAATATTTAAGAAATACAAGCAATTGATAGATTTTTCACTAATAGTATTCAGATTCCCCTATGGCCATTAGGGTTAAGGAGAATAAGAAGGAATTCCTTAACTATATCAGGAAGAAATGAGATCCTGAAATGGCAAGGGTTCAATACTGTGTAAGAATGCTATAATTGTTAGTCATGTATTTGAAAGAAGCAAGATAATGTATTTATATCTTGCCATGTTAATGGAATACTTTCTATTCTATCAAAAACTAGGGAAGATGTGAAACACCAGCTATTAAAGTTAAATACTTTTATATCTGCAGGACTGGAAAAAGCCAATGTTGTGTCAGTACTTAAAAAGGGTAAACACGATGACTCAGGAAACTATAAGCCAGTTAGCTTGACATCAGTCCCAGGCAAATTCATGGAAAGGTTGGTACAAGATGCAATCAGTAAAGAATTAAAGGATGGTAGCATAATTAATTAATTAATACCAATTTATACCTAATATCTAATTAATACCAATCAACATGGTTTTATGAAAAATAGGTCTTGTCACACAATCTTGATTTTTTTTTATGAGATCACAAATTTGGCCGATAAAAACAACTGTGTTACATGATATTGTTAGACTTTTGTAAGGCATTTGACTTAGTCCCACATGACAGTCTGATAGAAAAAAACCAGCAATACACATAGTCACTGCAGCCTATATTAAATGGATTAAAAGTAACTAAACTATGGATAACTGATAGATCTCAAAAAGTAATGGTTTTTGGGGAAGCATCATCCAAAGAGGGGTTTCTAATGAGGTCTGGCAAAAATTTATTTTCAGCCTCATGCCATTCAATATCTTTATCAATTATCTGGAAGAAAATGCGCAATAATTTCAGTTAAAATTTGTAAATGATACAAAAAAATTGCTAGAGTGGTAAATAATGATGGGGACAGGTCAGTTATAAAGACTGATCAGGACTGCATGGTAATATGAGCTCACTTGAACAATATGCTTTTAAACACAGCCAAAGCTAGGTCATACATCAAGAACAAAGAATTAGCTCACCCTTATAAGATGGGGGAATGTATCCTGGAAAGCAGTGACTCTAAAAGGGACTTATGAGTCATGATGGATAACCAACTGAATATGAGCTCCCGGAGTGATGCTATACCTAAGAGGGCAAATGTGATCCTGGGATGTATAAGCAGTGGAATATCAAGTAGGAGTAGGAAAGTTGTATTACCTCTGTGCATTAAGGAGACCAACCAGTTCTGGTGTCCACACTTCAAAAGGGATGTTGGCAAATTGGAAACACTTCAGAGAAGAGCAATAAGATGATTCAAGCTCTGGAAAATATGCCTCATATCTGTTTATTTTATCCGAGAGAAGGATAAGAGGTTACTTGATCATTGTCTACAAGTAACTACATGGGAGAGAGATGTGTGATCACAAATGACTCTCTTTAATCTAGCAGAAGGAGGTTTAACGAGATTCAGTGGTTGGAAGCTGAAGCGAGACAAATTCAGACAAGAAATAAGACTCAAATTTTTAAAAATGAGGGTAATTAACCAATGCAACAACTTATGTAGGGATGTGGTGGATCCTCCATCACTTGAAGTCTTTAAATCAAAACTGACCATCTTTCTACAAGATATACTATAATTCAAACTGAAGTTAAAGGCTTGATGGAGAAATTACTAGGTGAGATTCTTGGGCCTGTGCTATGTCGAAGGTCAGACTGATCGTAATGGTCCCTTCTGGTCTGTGTCTGTCTGTCTGTCTCTCATATATATACACCACACACACACTTTTTCTACTCTTTGGATTGTTTTAGCAAATAACAGCATTACATGAACACAAAATTTTAAAGTGAACGCTAAGGTTGATGTTTTAATTGCATAAAAGGCAGACAGTTTGGAGCTAATCAAGTGTAACTCCCTTTCATATGAGCATTAGAGTAGGGACTTAGGGCCTCATCCAAACCCTTTTAAAGGTGAGCTTTGCCTCAGGCCATTAAGGGTCAAATTTTGCCACATTCATCCTCCATGGGCATAGTGGACCCTTCTGCTCTGCAAATGGGCCAGGATTCCTGGAGCCTCCTGCACATTGTGAGGGACAGCGCCATGTGCACTCTCTGTGCATGCAGTAATGGCCAGTGTGAGGCAGATTAAGGATGAGGGAGGCTGATGGAACCTCAGCAGCTATCATTTCCATTCCTAAAAATAAGCCATGGCTACACAGGACATAAATAAAAAATCCCACTAGTGTTACCACTGGATCAGCAGAGAGCAGTAGCATGCATGAGACAAGACCCCATTGGCTTACAGTGTCTTTACCGCTGTGATAAAAACAGGTCCAGTTGCAGGAGCTTTGTCTGTATTAGGGCTCCTCACAGTCCGGTGAGATGCTTATACAAAAGCATCTTTAATGTGGACATGGTCTGAGATACACTAGTGAGTATGTAGAATCTTTCTGGCTGGGAGGAGGAGCCCATGTGGAGAACCTTTCCACTAAACTTGTGCACTTGGGTTGTGTTCAGGAGATGGGTTATGGCCTTATGTATCATACTGGGGAAGACAACGTATTAGTCAGTAAACAATACAGTTTACTGGGAAGGAAATGGATTTTTTCCTAAACTGCTGCTCCAATAAGTCTGTGTAAATCAGCTGAGTGGGCACTGTTTAAGTTTTGGCTGCACACATTTTATATAGCCAGAGGTGTATTAGTCTAGTATTTAGCGGATTACCACATTTTTCAAATACGCTGATATTTCTTTCATACAGAATGAAGAGAAGAAAATAAACACTGATTTCATGTGCTGTCTCTTAGCCGTTTTGGACCCATTTAGTTAAAGACCTTATTATTTAATTAAATGAAGCAGAGTTATGTTGATGGGGGAACCTTGACTCTGAACTTTCTTAATTCAGTGTAATGAAAATCTTAACTTTTTAATTCTGCAGCAATATAGTTTTCTACATTAAATACTCAGTTCTGTTCTTACTGTATACCATGGGCCAAAAAGCCCAGTTAGCTCATCTGCACTCTTAGCCAAGCTATACTCGGGAAACCTGGCTTGGTCCAGTGCAGAGGTGACTGGGAAGAGGGGGCAAAAAACATATGCATGAGCTCTTCCCAGGTAGTCCTTTGAGTATGTCTGACCAATTCTCTCTCCCCTGCTGGCGCTGTGTACCTAGGAATGATCTCATCGGTAGGGCTCCTGTAACACTGGCACAGCTCCAGTATTGGGGCAGCAGGGCATGAGGGAGGTACAGAGAACATGGCCCTCCCCTATACATGTAAATAAATAAAAGTTATCCCTTGTACATTGTGAATGATTGCTGGATGAGTTTTGCCATAAGGGGAAGGCTTCTTATTCTAAGGCACCTCTTCTCCCCAACTGTCTCTTTTCCCTGGCTGGCAGCTCCAGGGAAATGTCACTGGGTCACATCTCTGCATCCCCATTCCTAGGTCTCTGCCTCTTTCTACCCCACTCCCTAAGACTGGAACATCTTTCTCATCCCATTTCACCAAGCCACTGCCATCTCCATGGTCACTTCTGATTCTCCTCCTACAGATTCAATTCTTCCACTATGCCCACAAAAACCAAACCAAACATTAAAATACAGAATTTCAAATTATTCTTTCCACGAGGCTTTACAATCTTCTCCATGTCTGCTCTAGAGCTTGTAACCTCCTCAGTGTAGGGGCTGTCTTCATTTTGTATTGTACAGGAACAAGCACGTCATCTGTGGGTTAACAAATAGTAATTCCTTCTGTATTGGCACATCAGTGCAGGCACTTGTTTCCTATAGCCCCGGCTTGGTTAGTTGGACTGGGGGAAGTCTCTAACTCCTCCCCTGGCAAGGAGAAGTTGGATAACTATGTAAGCATTCTCATGGGATGCTTCCCCATGTTAGCTTATGTGACTCCTATTGCGTGCGTGGCTACAGGGCCTTGAGGATCACATAGCTCCTGCTTAAACATAACCTTCAAATTCTCTATATTTAGTTTTTCTGATATGTTTTCCAAATTATCCAGCTAAACAAACAAAACCAAAAAAACCAAACACCTAAACTTTAATACCTACATACAAAAAGATGCCCTTTTTCAAAAATAAAGGCATTGACAGCATACTTTGTTTTACTTAACGAGCATTTGAGTATTTTAGATGGCATTTAGCACATAGTTTTAATACAGTTCTCTGACTCTAAAACAGCTAAAGATCTCCAGTTCAGTGTGTTAGTGGCAAACGTTATCAGTGGTTTGCTTTGAAACACAGGGTCTTTGTTGTTGTGGGTTTTTTTTAAGCCTTGTTTGCGTAAATTCTCAATGGAAAAGTGGATAATATGTGTGACAGATGGTCAGAATAATCCAGCTCTTTTACCAGTCTGTGAAGGGCATTTCAGGTCTGTGTTAAATAAAGAGTCTAACATCTAAATATTTTAGCATGTCATATGGTAACTGTAGGCCAAGTGAACTCCTCTGTTTTCTGCGAGCACTGCAGGTGGAAGGGAGGAGTGTTTCTAGGAGTGGGGAGTGCCTTTGCCTTTGCCCCCTCTGTGGGATTCAGGTTCTATGGACAGGAAACCAGACAAGGCAGGGGACCCAGCTATTATCTATGGCATGATCTGCCCCTCTACCCCATGAGCTTCCAAATGCAAATTAATAGTGATCTGTCACCATTAACAGGCTCATTCCCCCCACTGCTCAGAGAAACCCTTTGTGTGGGAGTGGGGATGGGTTCAGGAGTAGTCCACACTGAGGACAACTTGGCCCTATATTGATAGCATACAAATATGTACAGTTTGCATGTAGTTACCAAAAGGCATTGACATTGATACTTCACAAATAAAGTACATGAGTTATATCAAAGGGACAATTGGCCTCAGTGTTAATATCATTACATAAATTCATACAAGAAACCTGATTGCCAGACTTCTAACACAGTGACATAGATGAGACACTAGTTTAAGCTTATGGTTTTGGGGCCTGAATTCATTCCTGTGCTGGTGCTGAGCCCAGTGTGAGGGCAGAGGGAGGCAGCTTGTGCCTCTTTGATTATAGGGCTTACCAAGGATAGGCTCAGATCTGGTGCGTGTTAAGGAAGCCCTATAGACCATTGCATAGCGAACAGTCCTAGTCACAGGGGTGCACCCTGATACACCCCCTGCCCAACCTTAAAATGCTGTCTGTGCCAGGACATCCTTGCACTGGGGAATTCACTGTGGAACATGTACAATTGCTGTGCTCTAATATAGCTGACACAAAGGAGCTCTGTGGCAGCTGTGAATTGGGCCCAAAATGCTTTGACTCAGTGGGACAACTGGATCAGATCCTAGCCAAGTGGAACTGTTTGTGGTAGTAAGTACTGTGCCTCTTAGTAACTGTTTGCAGAATCAGGCCCTTATCCTTATAAAAGCAATAGTATATTTTTAAAAGTGCAGTCACAGTGGATTCCTGCAGGTTTTTTGTGGTTGAAAGCACTTCTAAGAACATAGGCGCATTGATTGCAAAATGCCCGTGTTTTCTGTTTTTACTTATTGTGCATATAGTAGAGACCACAGAAAAATTAACATTTATAGCATTGCTGCATTTGCTTTACTGTGTGACTTGCATTATTCCTTGTATTTGCAATTGGAAATAATGGAAATATTGTGGTAAATTTTACTAATACATGTGTGTGTATATTGGCAATTTCTAATGGTACTTCTATGTTATATAATATAGATAGAGAGGTGACATTGTTATTGGAGTGGAGGATGCACTTATCGCAAGGCGAAATAGATGTATCTGAAAGATGTTTCTCTTTCCTAAACTTAAACTGAGCTCTCACATCACAAGCTTTGTAAATAAATCTTTGCTGTAATAAAAATGTGCTGCTTAGAGTCTACCACATTGCTTTTTACATTAAAATAAAGTAAGAGTTGGATTGGGTGAGCAGTCTTAGATGGAAAATCTATTTACAAGAAATAAAATGAAGGAAAAGAGTAGGATGTACTATAGCTTGGAAAAAAAGTAGCTGTATTTATGGCTCGATGGGAGCCAAACAGTTTGATTGTATGGAGTGGTGACTTTATATTTGAAGCAATTGTAGTGAGATTTAGTATAGCAACACTTTAACTTTGTATCAGTGAACCTTCATAAGGAAGGTAAAAAATATATGTATAGAGGCTTGAGCGACAGCTCACTGAAGTCAACAGGAGTCTTTCCAATGATTTAAAGGGATTTTGGACACCCCCATTTTAACCTTTTGGATATGCAGCAACATCCATATATTGGAATGGGTACAGGGAGCAGGGTCTGAGCAGCTGGGGGTAGGATTTCTATCTGGTGGGAAATGATGGCAGGAGGGAAGGGGCTCCAATTGTTTTGGGCTGCTGACCAATAATTAGTTCAGTGTTTGGTTGAATTATGGGAAGGAAAAGTGCTGCTGTTTCTTTAATTGATATTTTAATTGATATAAACTATTATATATGTGTCCAGGGCTCACACAGAGCCTCAGTTGAGCGCCCTTCTGCTGTGGAGTTTTTTAAATCAAAATCTGTATAATTGTAAGTATTATCATATGTAAATGATTTTGAGGAGTTTGGGGTTTCTTGTTTTTAAATTTCCAGTAATTTTACAATAGTGGAAGGTGATAGATAATTTTAGGAGTATCTACCTACCTACCTACCTACCTATATAGAAGCTTGGATAGCAGCAGTACTCCATATTGCCCAGGCAATGTTCCTCATCCATGATTTGGAGGAACCACCTGTAGGGATGAAAGGGTAGTTGGGTCTTCATGCTTTATAATCCATGGTATCTCTGTTGAGACTGCTGACAAGAGAGATGGTGTATTCAGGTGGTGACCGGGCCAGTTGTAGTGGTGGTGTACTGAGGTGGACATTTTTCTACTATGCAATGTACAAGGCTACCAAACATCCACCAGATGTTAATGATTTCCCATCACTACTGGCTTGGCCTGTATTAAAATGGTGACATACAAGCGAAAGGCTCCATTTCCCGTTACCAAATATCCAGTCCCCTTAGAAAACTTTTGTTGAATCTGGGATCATGCCATTTTATTCTCACGCTTCCGTTGCAGGATGTTTCATTGGCTATCCCTAGTGCTATCCCATCTATCACTGTGCAGAAACTCTTTTCAGAAGCATTTCAACCATATAATTATGGTCCCCAATCCTGTTCCTTTTGAAATCAGTGATAGTTTTGTCTTTGCTTTAGTGTACAACTGGAAGTTTAGAAACTTGACTCATTACCTATGTAAAAAAAGGACAGAACTTCCCTGATGAGATGCTAGGATTCCATGTAACAAAAGTTGTGAAAAGAAATGAAGTAGGTATGCAGAAATGCTGTAAATTACGGTGTTTTTATTCCCAAGAAACTCTCACTGAAGTTCCCCAGACTCCAAAGATAATGCTTCTCAAAATGTTCATTACTGAAGACAGTAAAAGTGAATGGTCTTTAGAATTCATGTGATATACTACTAACTAGAGGGAGAATAATACAGAAATACCTTCTTGATGATGTGTGCTAAAGCAGCAGGCATTTAAGAGCAATGTATGTCAATCTCTGAGATTTTTGTAAAGAATTGCAATTTATGACGTGTTAGGGTAAACAGTTGGATTATATTTCTAAAATGCATGTTCCATCAGGTAGAATCATTGTGATTATAGGCTCTCGTATTTTAAGTAAGTAAGTTATGCACTAAAAGGCTGAAATTGTAAAACAAGTATGCTTGTGCTTAACTGGTAATCCCTCTTTGTATCTACACAGAATAAACTACAAGAAAAGAAAAACTGCATTACATTTATTAAAGGAATAAATGGCATGTTATGTCATCTTGATAAATAATGACTATTATACTTTTTTTTCCTTCAAGAAGCTACTGTGACTGGCCTTTCTATTTTCCCTCAGTGGAGAATGTGCTTGAGTGTAAAAATAAAATAAAATGGAGGTTTATTTAGAAATTACTTTATTCATGCTTCTTATGTGACAACAGCACATTCTCTAAATTTTCTTGCTTTGCTATTTTTCCTTCATTTCTGCTTCAGCTCTTATATGTCACAGAAAGCTAGACTTTTTATTTCAACAACTACCTACTGTCACATAGAATGTAGGTTTCAAATAACACAAAATAATAGTTGCTTTAAATGGTTTTGCATATGCTTGACAGCAGAAGATAATAAATGAAAATAAATTTTCAATGTTTCTTCTAATGCAATTTGTGCCATGTCAATGCCGAAGGATTATAACAACAAATCAACAAATATTTGAAGGAAAACAATATACATAACTTATTTTCTATATTAAAAACAACTGCCAAACAATTACTATATGACCTCATGAATTAGTTGGTTGTTTTGAAATATTCCTCCTAGGATAAAAAATGTTATACAGCCTTTGAGCCTGAACATATTGTGTCAATCATGAGCATATGCAATGTATCTAAAGCATGAGGTGAAATTTTTCTTTGTAAATTATTTCATAAATAAATAATTTGCTTCAAAAAGTTTATGAAAATATTTTTGCTTTTATTAAGTTCTCTACAGATCTCGGTTAATATAAACAGATTGATATTGACATCTTGATCTGCTTTATTTTAACTTGAAATGCAGAATGTTTCATGCAAGCATTATTTTACAAGATACTGTAGCACTTTTCTGTGCAATACAGTATTTCACTAAAGCTTCCTGTTTTAAATAATGAAAAAGCAATTTGTTATGCTAGCAGTTTATGACCTGTGCATTTACTATTTCATTCTAAAAGTACAGTACACGTTTACATGCCATTCTGTATCTTTTCATGTGATTTAAAAATGAACATCCTTATTTTTCTAGTGAGGTTTTCTGCAGGTGAAAAAAGCTGTGTATATATTCTTAAAGGTTTGCACTTGTTGAAGCATGTACTTTCATTGTTACCAAACTTTTAAATGTTTTATCTCTTGTAGTTTAAAGTCAGGGAAAGTTGCATTCACATATTTTATGAGCAGGGATAGGACTGAAGGTGTTGTGTGTGCGTGCGGGTGCGGGTGTGTGCGGGTGTGTTATCATTTCTCCTTTTAAAATAAAAGCCATTAATTGAATAAGCCACAATAGGGCAGAGAAGCAAAAGGGAAATAACCCTTGTTTAAATATTTTCCATTGAAACACATCTTATAGGATGCTTAGCCAAATTATCAGCCAAGTACCTGCTTGTTTTAACCTTTTATATACTGGACCGATAGGTCAGATCAGAAAGACTAGTCAATTTAGTAAAAAATCTAAATTACGTAGACCTGAGAACAAATTTAGGTTAGATTGAATGGATTAATTATTTTTCAGCATAGTACATAATGAGCAAAAGTTTGTGAAAATGATTCTATACCTTGCCTCTTTGATTAAAGTTCAGCAGTTACATTTGCAGCTTTTTTTAAAAAAAGTGAAAATCTGCCTTTCCAGAAAGCACTTTTACTGTGCACATTAGTGATATGCTACAGTAAATTGCTCTGGCACTAAAGTACATAGGTAGTCATTAGTAACAGACTTTACATTTTACTGAAGATTTTGGAATTACTTTTCTTTGCATTCTGTATAAAAACATAACTGTTCCAAAATGAATTTCTGCTGATGGGGATATGGTAAATCCCACACATAATATATCAGTTCTCTTCTCTTCTTTCCAGGGAGGTACAGGATGCTTCATCGTGGAACTATATTTTACTTATCCTTTTCAGCCTGACAAGTTCACCTCTTATACATGAATTATTGTTTTTCTATTCATAAAGTGCCTTATTAGGCAACCCTACAAAAGAACTTAAGGGGGAAATGTGTTACTAGGTGATTTACATGAGCAATTACTTTACAAATCTGCCATTATATTATACTAAACATAAATGAAGTATGTATAAGTCTAGAAAAGTGGATGAAAATGGCATACACTTTACAGTAGGATTTTTATTTTACCTCAGTTTGTATCTTTGAATTTTTTTTGTTTTATACTCACAATTTTATTTTCAGGAAAAACTTAAGGCAAATATGATGATATGTGAAATACATTTTGTGGGAAATAACTTAATCTCTAATATTTTAACGACATCACTCTTTTTTTTCACTTTCTCACATGAATTATATGTATTGTTATTTGCAAAAATCCAGATTGTGTATATTTTAGTATGAAATTAGTTGAAAATGACTGGCATAGAAGGAAAAACATGCCACATAAAGTCACCTAACTGCAGAAAATTGTGTCCAAATGCCCAACAAATGTTTACATAGTTTTTAATGCCTACTCTATTTGGGATTTAAAATCCTTTCACAGGAACTGTTTATGCATTGCTTCTCCTTTGACTTTTTTTTTCTTCCATACAGTCATATGCAGACTTCTGGCAATTCGTGGTATGGGGAAAATCTGACTTTTTAATTTAAAAGATTCTGTATAGACATAGAGAAGTGTGAAGAACTTTCTGAAGAGAGGGTTGGGATTGTCCTGTATCGGGTAGCACAGAGAACCAATAATGGTTTGTATTAATTTGAAAACTGAGAAATAATATAATATTGTAATAATAATAAACTAGTCTAGACTTCTCAGTAAATCTTGCCTACTTTGTGTTTGTGTTGTTTAGATTGTAAGATCTTGGGGGCATGGACTATATATTTTGTGCTTTGGACAGTGTGGTATTGTCAGTTCTATACAAATAAAATAATAATAATTAATAATATTAATTAAGGTTGTTGTTAGAAACTGATCCCACTAAGTGAGTTGCCCTTTGCACAGATCAGGGCACTCCACTATCATGCCTCCTACTATTCCCCCGCCAACTTAGAAAAAGTTCCAGTTGTTTTTCTCTCCCTTTGTACTGGATCTAAATGAAAGGAAAACGTTGAGAGCTACAGATGCCTTTGCATAGCACATTCGGGCACAAATCTTGTGCAGTTTTAGAAAAGCTGAGAAAAGACCAGCAGCATTAACAAATAATTATTAATAAATAACAACTATTAAGAATCAGGACGACCAGAGAGCCTATTTCCCTCTCAAACTTTCCCAAGGATGTGATCTGTCTGGCTGAGTCCATTCCTCAGTGAAGCTCCCGACACTAGAGCATCCCGCATAAAGGTTAATTTCATTTACTTTAAAAAAAAAGTTTTGAATGACTTGGTCTATTCCAAAGCCGCCTATTCCCCAGTGGTTGCTGCTGCCTGGCTGAGGAGGAGGCAGATCAGAGCAGCACTGTGGGGACGCCTGTACTGTCTCTTTAAGGGCTCTCAGTCTGGGGTGGCGCTTTTCTCTGCTAAGGCTCCTTTGATATTAATAGTGTTGGTGTCTTGAAACTGACGTAATGCTCGGAGACTGAGGTCCTGACAAGCGATAACATTTCTGATAAAGAGCTGATCTTCCTGCAATCTAAAGCCGCCTCCTCGCCTCCTTTGGGGGCTTGTTGTTCCACTAGACCTAGGCTCCTCTCTCTCTCTCTCTCTCTCTCTCTCTCCTCTTTTATAAACACACCAGGCACATCCAGGTCCCTGCTCTCTTTCCCTTTCTCTCTCTCTCTCTCCCTATAAAGAGGGGGGTAAGGGGGAGAGGGGGAAAGGCAGGAGATCCTCTCCCCCCTCTCTTTCTTTCTCTCCCCCTTTTACTCCCCCCAAATAATCCAAGATCAACTCTGCAAACAACAGAAGACGGTTCATGGCTCAAACCACAGCTCCACCATCTTTCAGGCTGCTGAGATTATTATTGCCGATTAATCAACAGGTAAGGGTGGTGGTGGTGGGGGAAGAGAGATCGGGGGGTGGGTGGGAAGAACAGATCGAGGGGTGGGGGAGATCAGCAACAAAAGTGTATGGGGGTGGGGGGGTGGCTCTTCCTGCTCCGTCTGTTGATATTGCGTATGTAGTAAGTGTGTTGCTCTGTGCTAAGTGCTGTGTGTGTGCAATGGGAAGGCGGAGGTGGGGGGTTTAAAAGTGAGTTTCTTTGCACACACACATATACAAAACGGGGGGGGCGGTTAAAAAATCAGAGGGAAGCGGGGGCTTCTCGGATTTCACAGGCGGCGGCGGGGGGGGGGGGTTGGGTGCATTTTTTTCTCCCTTCTTTGGAGGGTCAAAGCCATGTGTGATCGCTGGAACTGGCGACTTCAAAACTGCAGTAGCCCCTCTGGAGTCAGGAGGAGGGTCAAGTTCAGCCACCGAAGAGAGCAGGGCAAACAACCCCCTTCTCTGTTTTAAGACTCTCGCCTTCTATTTACCCAAGGAAGAAGCGGGGGGAGGGGGGCAGTTCCAGCGCTATCTCCCTTCGCCCCCTTCCGTATGTGTAGCTACTTCTTATCACTCTGATTGTTCCTTCCCCACCATCGGGGCGCTGGAGGGGAGGGGGCGGGGGGGGGCGGTGGAAGTAGAAGAAGAGCAAAGCGATTTTGCATCCGATGTGCCGCAGTCGCACAGTGCTGGCTGCTGCTGCTGCTGGAAGTTTTAATGGGAATCATGACAAGCGGGGCACAGAGAGACCATCATGAAGAGTAGTAAGTTTGGGGCAAACTTTTTTTTTTATTTGTCTTGGGGATCCACCAGGGGAGGCTGGGGGGTGTGGGCATGAGCCGAGGGGGCTCCGTTCCCGGTCACACGAGGGGAAAAGGCGACATGCTGGGGTGTGTGTGTGTGTGTGTGTGTGTGGTTTTTTTAAAAAAAGGAAATCGGAGAGTACAGAGAGAGACGTAAAACTTTTTCCTCTTAAAGGCAAAGTTGTGTTCTCAGAGTTGAGTCCCCACGCCGAAGCTCTGGCCAGGGTTGCCATAACTTTGTCTAGTGTCCCACTTTTTTTTTTTTTTAAACCTCTCCCTTGCTTTCTCCATTTGGGATCCGTGTGACGTTGTTGTTGTTGTTAATGTCTGCATGAATGGGGATGTGGAGAGACTTCCTAATAGTTCTGGAGAGGAAAGTGTGGGGGTGATGATGGGGTAGGTGTGTGTGTTGTGTGGGGGGGAAAGATGTGTGTGTGTGGAATGTGTGGCTTGTTTAAAAGCTCCAGGGTGCAGGAAGGTGGCCCAGTGGTGTTTGGTGGGCTGTACAAACTCTCTCTCTCTCTCTGAGTTTCTCTGCCTGTGATCACTGGGCATGGGAAGTGGACCCAAGGAAAGTGGACCCTGGCAATCAGAATTGATTCTCCAGAAAGACCCACAAACTTGCAGGACTCCAGCAGCATTGTAGGCTATTTTTCAGTGTAGAATTGTTTTGTGACTTGAGCAGCTCATTAAGTAGCACCTTGGTTTGACATTTTGGTATGTTTTATTTATTTTTCTTTATTACATATAACATGAATTTTCATGTTCCAGGACTCTCATACACTATTTTTGAAGGAATAGAGTGGCCCATTCACTTAAAAAGAATCAGACATTCTCCATCCACAAATGTCACATCTCCAAAGTGCATGGAAGGCATGGTGCACTGAAAAATGTGGGGATAAACCATGCGTTAAAGTGAAGACTTCTCTTAATTCCATCCCCTTCTCCCTTCGCAAATGCAAATACACTGTCTGGTAGGAGAATGAAATGATAAATGCAAGGGGACAAAGAGAGGGTGTGGGAGGAAAATACTTTTTTTTAATATGACGACTGTAAGCTCTTTGGGGCATGGACTCTGAACTATCTTTGCAGTTCGTACAGCACAGCACATTGTAGATGCTACTTGAAACAAAAACGTTAATAACTTGGTTTTCATTTCATTTAGTAAAAGTATAGAGAGCAATCAAGCCCTTTGCCATTTTAGCTGTCTTCTTCAACTGCGTAGAAACCTATGAGTCTTGGTGGCATCATGTTACTTTGCTGTTGGTTTTAGGAAAAGTTGATCATTTAGAAAAGACTGCCAGAGTTAAAAATGCAAGGGGCAGCAAAGGAAAGTTAGTGGTAAGAGCCAGTTCCTGACGTGGACAAAATGAGAATAAAAGTTACAGTCGTCTTTCTGAGCTGCTGTCAGTGTTTTCCTCATGTTCACCAATATGTGCGTTGGGTTAGAGAGCTCTCTCAGATATTCCACCAGAGTGACATTTAAAAAAACCCAAAACAACAAACAAACTCCAAAAGAGTGAGGATTTTTTTGAAGTACTGTAGCTCTATGAGTAAATACAGGGCTTGTTTGAGAACATCAACTATTTCCTGTAAATTGTGATGCTGACAAGACTGTCTGGAAATGATATCAACACTTTGAAAGATTTTTTTTAACTACTGAGTGAAAGATTGTTAATAACATAATTAATCCAAACAAGAGAACACGTCTTCCTTTTAAAAAAAAGCAGACAAGACTTATTTTTATTTTTAAAAGATAAAGATACATATACGTAATTTTTGATAAGCTATAGATCATTCAGTAAGCCACATATAATCACCGATGTTGTACTGCATTAGAGTACCAGTATCTTACAACTAACCTCTAAAACATATGACAACAAGATTCTGCCTTAAATTTATATGATTGAGGAAATTCAGATATGAGAAGAACATTTGGTTCATAATCCATCCTGTTGTGCCTGAAAATCAGAGTTTATATGGCATAGAATAATTTCACTCTGTTTGAAACTACTTGTGTATAGGGACGCACAACGAAGTGTGCTCAGGACAAAGTTTCATCAGCTTTAAGTTTGCATTTTTTGCTTAGGATGCTCTCACTCAGACTTTGCATATTATCTGGAGATTTTGTATGCGCGTGTGTAGTTTATTTTTTTACTTTATTGTAATGTTAATAAAATAAAATTTAAACCGTCATTGACAAGCTCTGATATCTAAGGCTTCTTGAATCTTGGTAATGTCTGTACAATTAAGCCAAGATTTCTTTTTTTTTTTTATAATGTATTCATAGTATAAACTATTCAGTGGCTTTTTTTAGAGCCTTTTTGAGCTAACCTACGTATTTACCATCAACAGAGCACATTCTATATGATTACATGGATCCTTGTAGAAAGGATTTTTTTTCTGACACATTTTATGTATCATTCTTAATAAACTTTCATAGCATGCCCTCTACCATGTGTGCTCTGAGTGTGTGTGAAGAATAATATATTTATATATTATAATTCTATACTTATAATTCTATACTTCTATAGTACTTTATGGGGCAATTATTTTGAAGGAAAAAAGAAAACTTTTTTTAAATTACAGGAGTGTGAAAAAGTTTTTTTTTAAATAGCGAACACTTTTAAAAAAAATGTAAATTTTAATTACAAACATAGGTTGAGTATTTTTAAAAATTGCTCTTTATCTGACTTTTGTTCTGAAGTTTGATGGTGTGCATAGAATATCTGTCTAACTTATAAGACTCCTGACAATTTTTTAATATAATAATTTAAATGGAAATATGATCAGATCTTAATTGTAGCCACAATGGCAGTATCTCGCTAATAAAGGTTTGTGAGTAGCACCAACTATAATATTGTGAGAAAGTTTATGGTTAAATATTTTTGAACAAGACAGGTTGGGAATCTAAGTCCTTTTTGTTAGTGGAAAGTAAAATGGAAGTAAATTGCATTTTTAATACTGTTTCAAACAAACTACCACCTTGTAATAAAAGTATTGGCCCCGAACAGAAATATATTCCGATGAAGATATTCTACTGGTGTGTAAAATGAAGCCATTCATTCAGTAAACTGACAACTTTCCAATTGGTGTTTGCTCTTGCTTAATTTAGTTTCCTCAACACAACTCATGAGGTAGTCTGGATCTGTTTTTGGCAGTCTTGGCCACTACAAACTCTGGCATTTCTGTCAGAAATATTACACTTCACAAGTCAAAATGTAATTGATAAAACCAGGAAGGTACAACAGGCGTTAAGTAAAAGAGCAAACATTTCATAGGCTCGTCTTTTCATTTTTGAGACTTTGTAAAGTTCTCAGGTAACAAGGAAATATTGATGATTAATACTAAAACCTGCGTATTCTGCACCCCTCTGTTGTATAAATATCACTGCCTGTTGACCTTTAGAGGCGTTAATTACTGCATATCTGGTCCAGGTCTTCCTATTTTTGTCTATCCTTAAGATATATAAACATGCCCTTTCCTATCGTCTTAAAGAAGGAGGAGAATGACTATTTTGTTGAGCAATATCATGTCTTGGGACCGTAAGGTTATGATTTGACTTTTGATAGATAAACCTGCACCCAAAGAGAAGATTTTCTGATTATTGTAAGGATATGTTCAGTTTAGGTCAGTGTATGAAGAAAAAGACTTGAAACAAAAGACCTTTATAAACTGTTTTTTTACATTGTGTTTTTTCTAATTAAAAACACGTATTGAGTGATATCAGATGACACAGCGGATTAAGGTAGAATTACACAATTATATGATAAAATGTTTACAAGAGCAGGACATGTAACAACCCTTTTCAGATTGTGTTTAGCATTAATTTGTTGATGTTGCTTTGCGCCTAATCATTAAAGGGCCATCAGAATTGAACTACTAGCCAGTTGTATTATTCCCCAGAACATAAGAAATGACAGTTTTAAAAAATGCTATCGTGCACTAGCTTTTCAACCCTGCAGACCAAGGCTCAAATTAGACGTTGGTCTCAACTTGGTCCCTAGTGGAAATTTTATCACATCACAGAACTGAACACCATTCCACATGATGTGTAGGCCATAGTTAGAGGAGGCCCTGGTTTGGCATCACAAGGGATGTGAAGACTGTCATTTAGGTGAACTGGCAGAGTTGTGTGCATGAAATTTTGTTTAATATCCGTCTTTACTTTACACATTTTCTGTGCCATCGATCTGGTGCCTTCAAAGTTCTCCTTAAAACATCATAACATCACTGATGGAAAAGACCTATCAAATTGAATAGAAAATGGTAATCTTTCTATCAGTATTTTTATCATTATCCTTTAGAGTTTAGTAGGGAATTATATCCCTGCTGTAGAACTCTATAGGATGATTAAGAAACCTGTAGGAAAAATATTCTTTTTAAATTCTATAGCTTTGAAAAATAATATCGATAGGACATTTTGGTCTAGATCTCCCCGGGCACCATCCCATTAAGTTCTGTAGAACTTTTCCATGCTCAGGTTGGAGGAGTAGAAAAATTAAATCAAAATGATCTGTCCCTAACTTTTGAATAATCATGCTAAGCCTTCTTAAAAGTCATTTTCTGATTCCTAAACTGCTGTTGATGTAAACCTGATTTATTGTAAGTATATTTTTTTTCAAAGCTCAGATCAATCGTTTTTCTTCTAAAGTTATTTAATAAAAAATATTTATTTTTCGAAATGTTACTAGCCCTTTAAAAACCTGCAATAAATGCTTTACAAGTGGCTAGACACCTTCCCTGGTGGTTTAATTTATACAAGCAGGAAACTTTCTCTCCTTCTCTTTCTCTCTCTCTCTTGTTTTCTTTAAACCAACTGACGTAATGCCAAACTTTGCTTTAAAAGAACAGACAGAAGTAATTGGTAGCTTTTAACTTTTAATAATGTTCTGGATTGGTTTTAGTGGCCAAACTGACATTTTTTTTCAAATTCAAGTAAAAACGGGCTTGTGGCCTGAGGAAGAAAGGCCCTGTTGATGCAGTTATTTTTATTCTTGTTTTTCAATCTGTTATTAAAAATCTTTCCTGCTGAGCTCTGCTGGATTTCTCCAATTGCTCTTTGTGATGGCTGGTGCATTTCAGGTTACGGTAACTTAAACTGTTTTCTTAATTTTTTCCCCCTTTTCCCATGGGCATTTTGAGATGCATTATCCTTTTCTTTTCTTTTTCTTTTGGAGAAGCGATTTGTTTTGGTTTAGATGGGATTAATAAGCTAAACGCATCTGTGGTGACAGATCAGTGAATATTTATTTTAATAATGTAAAGGAACATTTTACACCTGCTAGCGAAGGTCAGATTGGCATGATAACAATTGCCCATTGCAGAAGGGAAGAGAGTATAGTCTCACTTAGCATTCCCCGCTACCCATTTTAAAACCATCATGAAATTTTTTAAATATGTGTTTTTGTAATCATCTCTAGTAACCTGTAACTATTTACTTAAAGCTTCATGCCTTACAAATATAAAAGATAACAAGAGGAAAAAATTGGTTTTACTAGCTATAGGTCTCTTTTTTTAATACCCTGTAAGGGATTACGGATATTTTACAGTTTTCTGACATTTCCTTTATTACCTTTCCACCTCCTGCTGGGCTTTTGCACACAAGCAGAACTTGCTACGGTAAAGGACTGAGTTAGGCAACAGACTCCTTGGCGAAGTTGACGTCAGTGCGACTTCATAAATTGGCAAGTAGGTGAATCTTTCAAAGACCAAGTCAGTTTGTGCCAGTTTTTCCTTCCTTTAGGGGAGACACTCCACCCAGCAGCAGGGTACCCCACCCAAGGTGGCGAGCTATAATTCAGTGGCAACACTTTAAATGTCTATCCTCCCTGGGGTTTAAACCCCAGACTTTCTTGTCTCAATCTTAATATTTAATCTAAAATTCAATCTGTTATAGTAGGTTTACATCTTCGTAAGCACATTTTGGGTCTGATCCTGCAGTTCTCACTCATGAAAAACACACGTAGACGTCTGTGGGACTTTCTCCTCAATAAGGGCTGCAAGATTGGCTTTTCTGTGTGTGTGATTGATTACTGCACATTTTATGGAATTTGAGATGAAATCAGATAATTTTACATTCTTTTTCATTATTGGAAATCTTACAAATTCAAGAAGTTCTAGCATTGTAAAATAGATTCTGTCCAGTAAGTGAAATTTACTTATGGAGAGTATTGGTTTTTCAGATAGTATTTTGTCAAATTAAAATCTGAATTTCAAACTGATCCTTAAATAAGAGAGTGTTACTTTTTTCTAATTGCTTATCATTTTTCTTTACCTCAGTGGTAAATGAAAAACAGTCCAGTCTGTATCTTTGTGCCTGCATTATTTAGATAGGAAAGAAAACTACTAAGGAAAACTTTAGTTCCATGACATTTGTTTCTTAATGTCAGCCTGTAGTTTTAGTATATGTTGGTTTATTTTGAAATTTCAAGCATCATTACAAGTTTGTAGGGGTTTTTTGTCCCCTTATGTTTAGTGAGGCTGCAATTAGTCTCTTTCAAAGTAGGGGAAAACTAAATTATGGTAAAAGTATTGCGTGTTTTTAAAAAAGGATTTTAGTATGGTGAGTTCGTATCTCAATTTTTTTTTATTGCTGGTATTTTTGGTTTACTAGTGTAGCTGAAAAAAATCTATGGAAGATGATGCAAAAACTCATCAATTATGCTTATGTTCCCCTACAAGATTTACTTGAACTATATGCTTCAGTTTTGCCTCAAACCATTTTAAACCACCTCTGGTCCAAGAATCTACCAGTTCTGGTTTCCTCGGAGATTAAGTATGACAGTTTCTATTATATAACGAACAGCAGTATTGTTTGAACAGAGGTAACATATTTTTGATTTGTGTACTTTTTTTTGGCAGTTGGCACCAGCGTAGCTCTAAAATGAGAGGTGATCTAACAGTGTAAATATCTGAATATGTTTGAAACATACAGTATAGATGTAATGTATGTGTTTAAATCATTGGATCTATCCATCTATATTATATATAATGTATGTGTGTGTATATATACAAAGCCCAAAATAGTGTGCTCTGCTATCTGTAGCTTTCAAATGTGTATCCTTTGGGTATTCCCGACCTACTTTACAAAGTCTGAAACGCATATTTAAACTTGGAAATGAAAATGCACTGCTTGGCTGCTACAGAATTTTCTTTTACAAACAATTAATTTAAATAAAAAAGTGCATCCCTCACCCCCACACCCACACCTTGCAAACCGCTCTTTGAAATGTCAATATCTTTGCCAGCATTATTTTTAAAATAATACATTTAATTGATCTTGTGAAGAAACATTGAATTAGTCGTTGGTGTTTAAATACCATTTTAAAATGCTGTGCACAGACACTGTTTTACATTTTTTTTAAGTTGTGTTCGTAAGACTGAAGCAATTTTCCTTAGATAGAATAGTCCCAATATCACCAAAATGTGCTGCTGTTTAAAATGCTTATAATAATGATATTGAAGCATATCTCAGAGAACACCCTAATTTGGTATCTGCATAAATCCATAAGGCAGAGATAGATTGTTGAAGATCTTCCACAAGCGTATATGAAGATGAAAAGTTGCTTCATTAATTCAGTTAATAAAAAAGATATTTTTCCTTTTCAGCTTTTTAATCTGCATCTCTTAAAGTAGTTTGTTTTTTCCATTTATTTTCTCATTTTGAGGTTTAATTAAATACACCAATTGGACATTCTATGGCTACAGTAACATAATTTAGAAACAAATGCATAACATGCTGACCATTGTTAGATTTAAAGAGACTTTTGTGCTCCTACCCCCTACCAAATACATAAATAAAATACACCAAATGTTACCTGTCCTAACCTCCTCAGGCAAAAGCCTGTGGAAATAGATTAGCTTTACCCTTTGAAGAGCAACCATCTCTGACCTGAACAGGATCTCTTTGTAAGATCAAAAGTTTGTCTCTCTCACCTACAGAAGTTGGTCCAACAAAAGATATTACCTCTCCCACCTTGTCTCTTAATCTCCTGGGACCAACATGGCTACAATAACATTGCATAGTCTTTGGCTCTCTTAGATAAATGAGAGAAGTGAATTCCAGAGCTGAAGGTCCTCCATTCAGTACATCTTGCCACCAGATTCTAGAAGTTCAGATCTTTGGGCGTTAGTAGAAGCACCACATAAAATTTCAGAGGTCACAGTGGTGCATAAGAAAAGAAGCGGTCTCTTAGGTATCCAAGATCTAAATCATATACCATATGCACAGTAGTTTTCGTATGGAGACCTACACAGAGTCAAAATTCATGCCATCTAATTAGTCGTTTTTCACTTTTTACTGATATGGAGTTTATATCATTTGTGTTTGTATATTGTATGTGTCATGAAGCAGTTTAACATAATGGATTAATTTAATCCCATAGATGATGGTTGAGCATACTGTAGGATCCTAAGTAATTTTGTAGCATTAAGATCACATTTCCTGCCATGAGGAAAAAATGTTAGATGAAAGGTATCAACAATATATGTCTGAGTCATGCAATGTACTGAACCTTGTTACAAACAAACACCCAACTCCTACACATCCAGAAATTTGGTGTGTGCACCCGTATCTTTTTGTGCATGCATGTATTTGTGTGCATCTGTGTATAATCAGTGAGATATAGAATATTTTTTCTCCAGATTAAGCTAGCAGCCAAACTATACTGAGAACAAAAAGTTCTAGTATCAGTTGAGAGTGCTGACTGTGATGGCCTTATCTTTTTGTGCAAAGAACAGTTCAGAAATCTCTTAGAAAAATAAAATGTAAGGTAAGGCTCAGTGATGATCCAGTGTGCAATATAGTATGCTTTATTTATGTCCAGTCAGAAATGATCATGTACTATCCATTTTTATCTAGGAGGTTTATCACTCTGAGGTATGCTCTCTCTTTCACCCCTTGCTGTCTCTGTTACCATGTGTCTCCATTTCCGTCTCTGTCTCTCGTATTAGTGTCTCTCTGTCCTATCTGTATAAACACACAACACATACATTCTAAAAATATGTGTACATTAAAATCAGTCTGTGTTGCATAATTTTTACAAAACACCAGTGTTTGTATTGTTCTTTCTGAGCCTTTAATAAGTTTACAGTATTGAATGTGACTTAAGGAGCGTTCTGACTCTGATTCTGACACAGAGACTAATAAGGAAAAAGTAGAACATGTTGAAAGCCAACTTTTACTTGTGGTTAGTTTTGTGATGTCATCAAATGCAGGGTATTATGCGCTCTGGAAAAGTTTAGAAATCTAGGCAAGAGTCCATTTTGCATCATTGCTGTTAAGTTGTTTACAGCACCAACTCTGCTAATGAGAAAGCAAAAAGGGTAATGATTTTGATGTTTGTTTTGGTTTGACTTTCTCAATGTAAATGAATGATTTCATAAGAGTGAGTATAACCTGTTCTGGTCAGAAAACTGCAGGGTTTAACTGGTGCAAAGGATAAAATGAATTCTTTCATGATGGGCCTGCTCCCGCTCCCATAGAAACTAGTGGGAAAACTTATGTTGATTTCAGTGATGACTGAATCTGAGCCTCTAAGCAAGGCATTACATTAATTAAATTAGAGTCTGTGAACACCACCATTTAGGGCTGAATCTTGCAAATTCTTGCTGTTTATTACAAAGATTACTATTGTAAGTAGTCTCATTGATACCACTAAATGCTACGGTGCAAGGCCCCATCCTTGGCTTGTCTGCACATAGCAGTCCTCCAGGAGATCATAATTAAAGATTGGTCCTTAGTGTTGGCAGAATTGGGCCTATCGTCTTTAAAGAGACACTGTTAACTTTAAACCTACTCAGTGTCAAAATTGGGTTGATAAAAAGTAATATTTGCATACTACACCTGCTGCTGAGCCTTCCTGCTAATTGTTGTGGTCTCTAAATCACATTTTATTTTATTTTATTTCTCCGACTGCTCTTTGAAAAGTTCATACAAGCAACAGTGGAAAGTGACTAAAGCCCTGACCCTGGAATTGGATCCATGTGAGCAGACCCTAATTCCCTCACAGAGTCCCATTGAATCCTGCTTGCATCCAATTTGTATGACGGGTCAGGAGAAAAGGTGACAGACTGTACACAAAGTATGTATTTGATATTAATATAACCAAACTGAAAAAAATTACAGAACAATCTATATTTTTCTCTAATCTCTGAAATTTGTAGCAATTGTCAGTATTTGTAACAATAGCAGAAAAACAAAATCAGACCAAAATGTGATTTTTTTTTTAAGTTGACATTGCTCCTTTTGAAGTGCACATTATTATTGTTGTGCAGAATATCCTGGAAATAAGTGGGTTTTTTGTTTTGTTTGTTTATTGTAATAGATTATCATTTTCATGTTCTTGACTATAGCACTAGATAGCACTAATAAATTAGCTTTCATGCTTTTGTGCTTTTGCGGTTTCTCTAAAATGTCCTGGAGATCCAGCAAAGAGAGCAAGTTGATAGTGGAAATTTGTTCTTTTTTTGGATTATATAAAAAGGAGTTTTTACAACTCAGTGAACATGAGTACATTCTGGAAAATATTTCTCACAAATGGCAGGTCCCAGGCGGTAGCAGTTAGATAGATAATCTAGTTATGAAATATAGAATCTGAACTCAAAATATTGTTTTCTGTGATTTTTAAAACCAATGGAAAGTAAGATTTATTAGACCTTAAGTGTCCCGGTGCTACAGATTCATTTGGTGTTCATGGCAATGTCATATGAACTTTCATAAGAGATTCATTGTAATACTGCATTAGCTAAGGGGCAGTTAAAATGAATTGTTCAGTACTTTAAATTTCCTGTTTAGTTTTCTAGCACTCTTTAGCAATTTCTCAGAGTTTTATGTCTGAAAACAATAGTAACTTGTTTATGTGAATATCTTGATTAACCAAAACAACCTGTTGGCTGACCTGAACTATATAGTACTTTGAAATTTACCTCTAAATGAAATTTAAACTACTGGCATTTTAAAAAAAAAAAAGTGTTTCAGAAATCTAGTATAACAGCAGTTGCTTGTCAGTGGAGAAAGAACTTAAAAAATAAAGTCAAAAGAGTAAGAAAGTAGCAGCTGTGGAATTTATTTTAGTGGGTGAAAGGAGACTCATGGTTAAATAAGCTTTTTACCTTCTTGGATTTTTAGAATTTATTGCCAAAAAGACATACATCTGAATAGAAAGAGAACTAGGATATAGTAAAATCCATTATGACATAAAGAACCGTTACCGCATACCTTTTTATTTATTTATTTTTTCTCTCCAGCAAACTGTGACTTCCTTTGTCATGTCATAAGGAATTTCAGATGAAACCTTACCGGAGTGGAACTGCCATAAAAATTGCACTCGTCAGCTATAGCTCTGTGCAGCGCACTACAGTACATAATAGTTTTCAGTATGCTACTGTGCTGCTTTCATTCAGGAATAGAACTGGAGTGACTTTCTTGTGTGTTAAAATAACTGGTTTTCCTTTGAAAATCCACAACCCTAAAGAAAAATGAGAGAAGAGATCTGATATATAAGCTGAGATTATGGATGTCATAATGCCATTTATTATAGGATACTATAGAAAAAATTACATTGGGACCAAAGTTCCTATGGATTACCATGCAATGTTTATTACTATTTTCCTGAGTTTTCCCTAGTTAGGATCTAATCTTTCAGTGTTTGGAGTTAAGAATTTCCCCATTCAGAGAGGAAAACCCTGCCTGCTACAGGGTTTCACTACCAATTTTCTTTTTCTTTTTTCTAATATTTCACAGAATGTGGAGTATGCTTTTTGGGGGGGGGCGGGACAGGGAGTGGTGGGAAGAGGGTTCAGAGGGGCATATTTCAGTAGTTAAGTAATATTTCCTGATTATTGTTTGCTATCAAGGAGACTACTGCAATTTTGTTTCTGTAAAGAAACTCATAAGTAGTCAATGGGATGAAATAAAGTTGTGTGTAATTCTGAGCAGACTGTAAGCTTTTGCTGTGACATAGTCCTGGCAAAAAGTTAACCCATTTTTAGTTACTCAGTGCTATAAGCAAACTCCATAATGCGATTTTACCACCGATGCATTTGACCATGAATAGTGCTTGAAATTCTTATTGTTACTTTATTCCAATGGAAAATATGTTTAAAAAGGCTCCTGACATTTCCAAAGCTTGTCCTGAAATGGGAAAAGGATACAATTGGATAAACTGTTAGTCCGCTGAATTCTTAGATTTTTTTGATATTTTTAACCTGTCATATTTTCATCAATTGCTATGCTTTGCTTAAAACTATGCTTTCTACAATGACGGTGAAGTCCAAATCTTTACATTTTTTAATTGGTCAAAACTCCCATTTGCTTCACTGGGAGTTTTTCCCAAGCAAGAATTGCTGATTTTTTTCTCCATATGGGTAGTAAACTCTTTCAGTCCCATAGCTGTCATTGATGATACACTGTACTAAGATCTTTGTTTCTTGGGAAGACACTGTATAATTTTCAGTTTGCTATTGCAAGTTTTAGTGATGAACATGAAATATCATGTTAGAGCTGGAAGTGAAGAGAGGTAATTCTTTAACATCTAATCGGAAAATTAGGAAAAATTAGGTATGAAAAACCTCAGCATGGCTTCCTTAGTAAATCTTTGGTTATCATCTTTGCATGATGGAATACACATGTAGAAAAAACACAGAAGTTAATGTTTATTTTTGGGATGCTTTATCGTCAGGCAAAGAGAACTGACAGTTTCATGGTTAAGTGCCTAAAGTTGTTTTTGGCTTTACAGTTGTTGAATTAATCACTGCAAAGTTAACTAATGTTTGTATGTTTTAAGAATTTCTTTTCTTTGTAAAGAAAGGAAGATATTTCATTATACCTGGTTGAGTAGCCTAGTTCTTGCATTAATTGTTAGCAGCATGCTCTTCGACTTTTACTTTCTTGAGTTATCCCAGGCATTATTCTTTAATTGCAGTGTGCAATCGTTGATTGATTGATTTTATGGATTTCACAGCCATTTGGTAGATTTGGCAGATGCATAACTAAAATGCTGTTTTGTTCTGTTTGTTTTTTTGTTTCTTTTAATTGTCATAAAAAACATTGGGCCCTTTAAATATGTGTTTATGGACTAACTATTTCTATTTCTGACACATTTTCAGAATGGCTTCTTGAAGTGGTACTAAATCAGAATTTAGTGAGTCCAGTGTTTTTTGTTTTGTTTTTCACTAAATGTTAGAGATGTCCAAAACAACACCGAATGTGTGCAAAAGCTTCTCCTTTGCAGCACACCATGCAATCTGATATAGAGGAATTACAGGCCACTCAGTTCTTGCTTTTAAAAACAAACAAACAAACAAAAAAGGCAAAAAACAAAACAAAAAATGCTCGACTTTTTCTCCTGCCACAGTTCCACAGAACTTTGCTATGGAAAATATGAAACCAAAACCTTCGTGGGAAGGACTGTAATTTTTTTTAAACAATTATTATTATTATAATTTCACAAAGCTTTTTAAAGCAACAAATTATATAGAATCGAGTGGTTCGTAGGATGATAGTTTAACAAATTTAACATGAAAAAAATATTTTATAAAATACTCTTACTTTTTAAAAAGCATTGAAATTGATAATCCCAGCACAATTAAACTGTAATGTAAAGTAGAGTAACATTTTTATATTATGTTTTATATTATGAGGAGTTTTGTCTAAGGGTTCAGATTAGTTTTCATTAGAATGTTCAGGCTATTTTACATTTTTTAAATTTGTGCTTTTTAGCCTATTGATTTATTCTCTTTTTATGCCAGATGGCTCATTTCAACTCATAAGTTCAGTTATTAATGTGGGTACTTTTTACAATAAAGAAAAAATTGCTAAACACCATCTGAGATTCAGTATATATGGCAAAAGTTACAATTCTGTGCATTGTTTGGAAGAGTCACTAGGGATGTAATTTATCATTGGGTGCATATACATTGCATACAGAAATCATGATTGCTCTATAATTAACCATGTATGCTATTTACTAACTTAAACCCACTTTGGGCACTATATGAAAAATATTGAAAATACACTTTTGAGAAGTGTTTTGGGTCACATATCAACATACAAGTTTCCCGCTATGCTCTCTTAAGCAAATCCACTTGTCTGTATTCCATAACTTACTCAGTATATTACACTTATTGTTTCACTGTAATTTGTATCTATAAGAATGCATATTGCAAACCTAAATTTCAGGGTCATATTCACATGGCATCCAGCAATACGTCATCATACAATCTTTTACAAATGTGGACAGTCCTTTAAATTCCTTTTCCCTCAATGAGCAAAATGAGCTGGGTGTCATTTTCAAGTTCAGTCTTAACATCCCAGTGAAGAGACAGGGAAGGTGGGATTTAAATCAGCTGGGGGCTTTCCCCCTTTCCTGAAGGGGAATTTGGTGGCAAACTCTACCCATTTTGGGAACATAGAAACCCATCATTTCCAGGAGAGGTCCGACAATGTCAAAGTTACGGGAACAGGTTCTTTAATTCTCATCCCCCCACAGTAACAAGGCTCTCTGACCTGAGCTCAAGGATGCGACATGGGCGGGCATCGCCACATATGCGGTGTAATCTTCTCTTGTGTTTGCGCACACGCACATTCGTCGTAGCACATTTCTAAATATGGGTTGCTGAATGCCCACTTTAGTTGAGGTTCACTTTCTGGTTTTGGAACCTGGAGCACTTTCAAATGTGTGGTCTAAACCCACCGCTGCCGCTAGAGCCCTCTCCAGCAAAAAGCGGCTTCTGTGGCTGCTGGCCCACAGAAACCTTGTGAGTTTCCTTGGCTACATAATTATGGAGGCAGCTCCCAGTTCGAAGGGGTACACGTCCCTTGGTAATGCTGATTTAGGTATTATACAACCCCCAATGGGCATTCATAGAATCTGCCAATCCCAGCTACTATCTCTTTAGAAGATCCTGCCAGTAGCTGGACTCTTGGGCGGCAGGGTATAAGTTCAGTCTCTGTCCTGTAGGTAAACACAAGGATCTGGTCTCCTTCTCAGCAGCAGCTTATGGAGGTGAATAGCTTCTCCATGCCTAGACTGTAGGAAGTCCTGCGGGCTGTACAGCTTCATTAGGGAATGAGGAGAAGTCTGGGACTGGAACAGAGAACGGCAAATTGCACTCTTGGAGTGGTAGGGAGGTCCTCTTAGAGAACTTTCCTTTTTCCTCCTGCTCCTCACAAACAGACCTCAAGCAGCTCCACAATTCCCAGACATGGGAAGCTGAAAGGCTTTTTTTTGTTTGTTTTTGTTTAAATCCTTCTGAATCAGCCAAATTTGCACGCGGTTCCGCCAGTACCTATGGTCTTTCAGGGCTTGCTTGGTCTAGAAGGCTGAAAAGACTTCCCATTGGATCAAGCTCTTAATGAGCAAGAAAGATTTCGGCATCCTTGGGGTTTTTTAAGTGATTTAAACATGGTATAACTATCTTTTACATGAACTACTCAGACTTTGTACTACCGCATTAGAAAATGGGTGGTCATCAGTTTAAAAATCTTCTTTATTCATAGTGCATTTGTATTTAAAATTATATTCATTTGTTTTGAACAAAAATGGGGTTGGGTTTTATTAAAAATAAAAATATCAAAATGAATAATTTGTATTACATGCAGTGCTCCTTCAGGGTTGTTGAAGTTGACCCAGTCTGGTTCCCTTCTGAAACACAGATGTTTCTGTGCCTCTTCAGTAGCTCTTTTCCTGTCCACCTTTCCCCCCCTCAATATGCCTAAGAGCACAGAATGATTTCATGTAAATATTCTGAAAGAAAACACCTCCAAACGTGCACAGTGAGGGCAGGTAGCTGGGTTTTCACTAGATCATTCCTACCAGGGCTGTTTTGTTTTTCACTTATCGGACAGAACTTCCTCCTGATGAAGAACTACCCCTCCCATCCTCTGAGAATAATAATAATAATGTCTTGCAATTCTATTCTGCCTTTTATCCAAGGATCTCAAAGCACTTGACAAACATTAATTGTCACTCACAAAGCAAGGTTGAAGTATGATTATACCCAATGCATAGATGTGTAAATGGAGGCAACGAGAGGCTAAATGGTTTTTGTAGGGTGGTCACAGAGTGAGCCAGTGGCAAAGTTGGGACTAAACTCTGGATTCCTGACTCCCGGTTCCCTGCTGCAAACAGCAGACAAATTTCCTCCAGCACTAGGTGTTTCAATTTTTTTCACATTTGCTTCCTTTCCTGTAGCACTGCATGGCAAACACTCTGCAGGGGTTTATGGGCTGTTCTTGCTGTTTGAGTAGAAGCGGGTGTTAGTAATATTCCTTTGGATACTGAGGTCAGGGGTTTGGAGCAGTCTCAGCACCACTGCCCACATACATCCCCCCCCAACCCTTCGCCACACAGACAGCTTCCAGTGACTCCTCCCAGAGAATCATTGCTCTAGCAGAAGTGCTCCAGCTTTCACAAACCAGCCTTCTCTCATTGTGGCCAAGAGATCAAAACTCACTCTGTGCTCACTGGTGCTGCTCTGTGTTTGCCATAAGGTGCAGTGCTGGCATCCCTGCTGAGGTCATTCGCTCTATATTGAAATCAATATCTTTACAGCTTTACAACGCTTTACAACGCTCCCAAGCCCTGAAGGCCTAGGCAGTGAGAGGGCTCATTTAGACCTTACACTTAGAGTTTGTACCCCGTCTCTTGGGGCCCAGCTAGGCCACTGGATCAGCCCTAAAATGGTTCCCTTTGTGGATATTAAAGTGATATATCGCTGCTCCCTGGGTGATAGAAAGCATTCTATTTTCGGCATTGTGCCGCACAACAATGCACTCACTGAATAACTCCCCAGCATGATACATGTTCTGTCTTGTATTTAATTATCTTGTAATTATCAAAACAGTAATGAAGTTAGTAAGCATAAGAATAGTGTATAGATCAATAAGAACTACTGAAAAAAATTCAGAGACTGCAGACGCTGACAAACATGTTATCAACACAGTTGTTTCATCTGTGTATTTTTGTCCCTTTTAGGTCTGGAAAGTTTATTTAAAACAAACATTTAAAAAATTTCACTGGAAAAAAGTGACCTTCGGGTTCTATTATATGTTAATAATAAATAATTAGTCCCGTTCATGAGTAGTTTGCAAAATGCTGCATAAACATTAATTTATTATTTGCATTATGGTAGCTGCCAGCGGCCCCAGTCTGGAAGGGGCTATTATACCAATGAAATGAGAATTCCTACCCCAAAAAGCTAACAAGCAAAGGCCATGATCCTGCAGTCAGGTCTGCAAGACCAGAACCCTTCAGTGAGAGCTATCTGTACTTAGCACCTCTGAAAATCAGGCCACATGTTTAGGTGTCTAAACGTGGATTTACATGGCTAAGGTTTTGCCTCAGTAACCTGTTGAAGCTTTCACATTGAGTCAGTGGCAAGGGGAGGCGGGGGGAATAGAACACGGGAGTCCTGATCTACAGTCTACAGTTCTAACTGCTAGATGATGTGGTTACACACGACACAGCGAGAATAGAGGTTTAAATCTGTTTGCAGATGCAGGTCAAGTTCTCAGGTTTTCTCTCTAATTTATGCAAAGTAACTGTTTACGTCATTACCCGTGTATAAACAAAACAATACCATCAAGGTATGCACAACCAACATGTCTCTGGCTTGCACCTGTTGGACAATTAGAGCCTGAATTTATTTCAGGTGTAGGGAAGTTGTATCAATATGTGATGATGCAAATTTGTCTGTTGTCACAACTTTAAATGTGGAAGATGTCTCCTTGTGCTTCTTTGGTCTTACAGGATAAATATGCTAAAGCTGACCCTTATAACTCAATTCTGAAGTGCAATGAAAGGGGGGGGGGAAGGTGGATGGGAGGGAAAGGTTCAAGGCTACCAGAAAAAATGGGAAGAGCTTGCCTCTGTTTATCCTCTGGCTCTACTCAGCACAAGCTACTCCTCTACATAAGTGTAATAGGATTTAGTAGCCCCTGTTATGGTTAACGAGAGTTAGACACATGCGTTTAGTGAAGGTGAGACTCGTAAGACAGCATATTAAACTCACCTCTTCTGTTTTAGCCATCAGCAATCCTACCTTTTATAACTTCTAAATAATACCCATACTTCTTTATTTCAGGCCTCAGCGGTGGCTGTATTTCAGTGGTGGGTGGAACCGAAAGCTATACATAGGCTTGCAAAGTACTTTGGTATTCTTCTGGATAAAGTGTGCTATATAAATGTATATCATAATGTATTATGATTTTGAGAGTTTGTGTTTTGCAGTACATCATATGTGTGCTCACAAAGATGAATAATGTCCCTGTATTTTAGAATGTTCATTAATGAGCTTGTTTTACTGCTGTGAGTCATGTTTTTAATATCTGCTTTATACAAATTTGTGAGACCCTATAAAGACAATCAAAGCCCTTTTTATTTGATAGCATGTAAAGCATGTATAGCATGTAAAGCTTCCCTGTTTTATAAATACATTTAGACCTTCTACGCAGAAATTCTTTACCACAAATATGTAAGGACACATACTTTTGGTTAAAAAGTGAGTGGGGAGATATATAGCACTGAAACTCAATAGTATTGGTAGCTCCAAAAAGCCTGCAGTATATCCTCCCTTTGCTCAGAGCTACTGTCCCTGAGTAATGATTGTTTAATAATAGTCTTAAAATAGCAGGGATTGAATATTTAGGCTCAGTGAAAAATGTACTTGATCGGGAAGCCTGTAGAAGAGGTGGGTATTGCTAAAGATGCCAGCGGTTGCCATCTGGTCTGTGTATATTACTGAAACATCAGTTTTGCTGGTTGCTATATCTGGGCTATGTCCTTTAATGATGGGAAGAAAAACATAACTAACACTCATCATGTGGAAACCAAATTGAAAGAACTGGGGTATCCAGGGTTGGGGCCACGTTCGCAATTTGCTAGGAGCCTGAGGGCTGCAGGTAATTTGCACAAAAGGTTTGAAAACTGCTGCCATCTTGATCTTTAGTGTAGCGTCAGCTGGCCACGTCTCTAAGTCCCAGCATGCCTTGCTCCACTTTGATCCAGGTGGCTTTGATCTAGATGGAACATGTAATTACCAAGGGGCTGCATCTCTTCAATAAGCAGTATTGCTGACCGCCGAAATGATGAGTTTGCCTGCAGAAAGAGGGTTTTTTGTTTTTGTTTTTTTAAATATTATATTGTATTTTTTGGTCCGTCTTTTGATTATTTTTTTTAGCCCCTCTGCCCACAATTAGTGTGAGTGACAATTAGTGCTGCCTACTCTTCCAAAGGTATAGAATGAGGTGATTTTAGCCCCACATCTGCCCATCCTCTCAACCTCCAAATCAAGCCTGTACCCCTGCTCCCTACATTGGTTCTGCCTCCACATCAGTTCTGTCCCCCCCAGCCTCAACTCTGCTCCTCCTGCAGTGCATGGGGCTCTTCACCCCCCTCTTCCAGTCCTTTGGGGAGGAGGAAGAGGGGCAGGGTGGATTCCCCTTTTCCCTTTTTCAGGCTAGAGTGGGCAGCTCCAGGGGTTCTTATCTCCCTCTGCCCCTTCCAGGTCTGCCATTGCAGGGAGGGGGAGGGGAGGGAGGAGGAGAGAAGAACCCTCCTTTTGCACACAGGAGGGGTGGGGAGAGCAGCAGAACTGCCTTGAACTGCTGGGTTCTTTTTGCTCCCTCCTCCTTCCTCTCCTGTTTCTGCTCCTGAGTGCAGAGAAAACCTCTGTCCTGCTGTTCCCCAGAAGGCAAGGAAGTGGTGAAGGCAGCCAGTCAGAAGAGGCTTGCCCCCTCAGGCAGGGCTGAAATTTGCCTGAGGGCTGGAGCTTCTTGTGTCATTGCAAGACTCCTTCCAACCCCAGCTGAAATACCTTGACTTGTGAAAAAAATATCACAGGGTTGACAATACAAAGCTGTAGAGACCTGTGTCCCTTGGAAAGAATGGATGCCAAGTGTGGTAGTTTTTCTGTGCAAGCCAGGCATTGTCTGTGTCCTCTACATGCCATTTATGTCCAGTTCTAGGTGTTTCAGATCCTCTAAGTGTGAATGGCTTTTAGTTTGCAGTATCTACCTCTCTGATAGTTACATGCTTTTAAAGGCTAGATGTACTGTTTTACACTAATGCAGTTCCAGGCCTGAGTTAAACATTCTTCAGTGGTGCGAAGAGACTGTCTCCTTTCCTCTGTTTATTGCTCTGTAGAGGCTTGGGTGAATCAGTGCCCTGCACAGAAACCCTTTTGTATTTTTTTAACCAGTTTAGTAATGAAAAAACAGCTTGTGCCTTTTCAATAGAGATAACTGTTATCTCTTATAAAAGTCTACATAAGTGTAAGTAATTGCCTGCACTTGGCTCTGTTACAGTGGAAAAGCTGTGATCAGCAAACTCATATTGTACTGTGCATGTAAAGGGAAGTTATTGGATGATATGAGGACATGTTGGAGTTAATCCTTGTAGTTCTTTCTTTCCTATCTTATTTACACTGCTTTGAAAGTCTTTTATAACTAACTGGTGTCTTGGGAGGGGAGGGAAATACCATTTTGGTATGTACATTTTAAAGACATTGAGCAAAGAAAGTTTTGCTTGGATTGGATTTAAGAAAAACAGATGTACTTGCTGTATATCAATCAGGCTTCTTTTGTTCAGCATTTAAGTTCCGAATCTGTTTCTGAGGCTGAGTTTGTTTTAGTGGGTTGGGTCAGTATAAACTAAAGCAAAAAGTAAATTCCTTTTTTTATACCCCCCCTCCAACCCATTAATGAAATATGAATAATTTCTCTTGTAACTAATTCATGCGTAGCTACGGCCAAAGTGAACTGTGCCTTTAATAGAAGTTTGAGGAAAGTCGGTTCTTTCCCTTCCCCCCCTCCCCATTTGGCCCAGGGCTGAAAAGAATGCTCTGTGTGTATGTGTATAGAGACGAGAGTCACGAGTCACGTTTGCATTCACATGAACCTTGAAGCCTTCTGCAGCGCTGGTGTGTGCACTGCGACAGAGCTGTCGGTCTTATCACAGGAAGTGTTGCGGAAAACAGTTCTCTCTTTCTCTGCCCAGTTCCCAGAATGTGGTGATTAACGATTCTTCTCTCCTCGATCCGATCACTCAGATTGGTCTCTGATTGAAAAGAAACTACCAATCATTGCCACTTGATTTGTAGGCTCAGCACAATTTTTTCCCTCCTAAATTAAAAAACCCAAACAATGTAGATTTTGTCTTTTGAAGCAGTACGGTAGATTTTTTTTTCTTAAGATACTGTATAGAGCAAAATTCTGCTGTCCATACTCAGAGGAACAGTCCCATTGAGGCAAGCAGGGTTTTTCCTATCATGGGCCACTTTATAAATCCTGAGACACCATTGGAGATCTGGAATAACTTTTATTTATTTCAGTTGATTTACTATGGATTTACAGTAGTCTAATGGTGGTGGGAGTCTGCCCGTTGATTGTAGATAGATTGAATATGAGATTCTGATATAAAGTGTAACTCTTTGTGATATAAAATAACAGGCTGGCCCATGTGCCATCTTGAGTGAGTAGCAATCATCTATCTCTCCATTATAACAATATGAAACAAATAATTGACAAGAGGAAAAACATGGATGTATCAAACCAAAATTTAAGCAATTTTTTGTTTACACTTTAAAACCTCCTTTTCTGAGCTTTAAAGGTGTTAGGACACTGTTTCAGAGTAGGTGAAAGTGAGGCTTTTGTGCTACTTGCTAGTCTCACCAATTGTAGGGCAAGTACCATGTGTGTTATGCTTCACATAGCTCTGTGACTGATACACTCTTCAGGGTTTGCATCAGTACTCTCTATACAGTCACATTTTCTGTCTCCCTTTCCATATAATCTTGCTCTGACTTTTAATGTCATCAAAAGTAATAAGAAAATGAACCAACTGAAGTGACTTGCAAATGATTTATTAAAACCAATGAACTGTGGTGTTATGTGCTGAATGCGCTGAATTGCAAGAGGGACCTCTAGCATATACATTAATTTAAACGTACCTTTGTTGGTTTAAGTCCACTAAGGCTGCTGCTGGTCAGATTCTGTTCCACTGTGATGCCCCAGTATGCATTACAGCATTACAACTACGGTGAGACCTTGCTGGAGCATAGAGCCAACTGAGAGTGTCAAGTATATGGTGTGATTTTTAGTATATGACCCTTTAGTATATGCAGGGTCTTTAGGGGCTGCAGCCCAGGGCCTTGGGCTAAGGGGGGGCTTTGCAAAAATAAATCCATATACAATTCAGTGGTCACCAACGTGTTGATCGCGATCGACTGGTCGATCTTGGAGCCTTTGACAGTCGATCGCAATCTCTGGGCTGCTAACTGTGCAGCAGGGCTCAGGCAGGCTGCCTACATGCCGTGGCCCCTCACCGCTCCCAGAAGCGGCTGGCTGCTGGCATGTCTCTGAGGCCCTTGGTGTGGGGGGGAGGTGGCTCCGTGCACTGCCCCTGTCCCCAATGGGAGCTGCGGGGGCAGCGCTTGCAGGCGCAGGCACCGCACGGAGACACGCTGTCCCCCTCCTCCCGGGGGTGTGCAGAGACGTGTCAGCAGCTGGCTGCTTCCGGGAGCAGCACGGGGCTATGGCTGCGCTGTCGGCCGGGAGCCACCTCTGGTAAGTACCTCCTGGCCGGAGCCTGTACCTCGTATCCCCTCCTGCACCCCAAACCCCTGTCCCAGTTCAGAATTCCTTCCCGCACCAAACTCCCTCCCAGAGACCACACCCCTCACCCTCTCCTGCACCGCAACACTCTGCCCCAGCCTGGAGTCCCCTCCTGCACCCAAACTCCCTCCCAGAAAGAAACTAATATAACAGCTGTTCTAAGGTAAGAAGTAGGCTATTTTGAATTAACTTAACTGTATTCTACATGTTTGAAGACTGAAATGTAACCACAGAACGGCTTTATGTTAATTAAAAGGCAAGTTTAGTACAGCGTTAATAGCCTTGATGTCATAATTGTGATAATTTTGTTTTAAATTAGGAAAAAAAGACTTGTATACAGGGGCCGCACAAAATCTAATAGCCTTTGCCCACAGGAGAGTCAATCCGGCCCTGTATATGAAATAATATTAAAAATACTTTAAATCTCAAAGGTTGTTAGGTAAAATATTTTTTTAAACTCCATTACTTTGAAGAAATATGACATACACTAAAGCATTCACTTATGCGATTCTCTACCATCGTAGCACAAATAATCACAGTCATCACTGACTAAATGAGTTTAAAATGGGCTATGCACTAGCCTCCCCTTCATTATTTGGAGCATTCACCACAAAATCCTGACTTCACTTTAAAAAAAAAAATACATGAACTTTTTGTAAAGCTCGTTAAGCTCATTTGGTGAAAAGTGCTATAGAAATGCAAAGTACTATTATTTTCAGGTCATGTGAATTGTGTACTTTTAAATCTTCCATACTTCTCCCAACTTGGAGTGTGGTATTGAGACTATTTGATTGTATCTCCTTCCACCCGGCCTTTTCTAAATATTGAGCAGAATCCTAATCCTGAACTGCCAACTCTAAAAATTGTGCAGGGAGTTTATATAACGTGGACAAACATCCACTAGGAAAAAATGGGTCAGATCCTGGAGCTCTTAGTCACTTGAATAAGGGCTTCAGCAATCTGCTCCTATGTTTTGAGACTAACATACTCTTTTTTTTCTTCTTTTTTTTTTTTAACTGCTTAGAAGGCACTTCAAAAATCAAGTCAAATCTAGAAGTCCCATTGCAGTTAGTGAGAACTTTGCCTGAATAAAGTCCTCAGGATTAAATCCCTCAATTTTCTCCAATGCCAGAGGAGCTGTAAAACATGACCATATTAGAATAGTAGGGCTTTATGTCTACTTTTGTACAGCCTTAAATGTCTATCTGAGATGTAGGCAAGTGGAGAATCAGGCACATAGAGAGAGAATAATAAGTAACCAACTGCAAACTACTTTTTTAAAAAGAAGTTGACACTGATGCATCCTTTTAAGGTAAAGACCAAAAAGAATCTTTTTAAGTTGACAGAAGGAGATGACTTACTGACGTTATCCAGGGCAAAAGAGATAAGCAAATAAAAATAGTATTCCATTTCTGTGTGATAGCTTGCATAGAGAACACATATAAAAATGTACAAAGCTAGTTACTGTGATAGTGGAGTTGATAAATCAAATGAGAATCTGACTATGGTAATTTCAGTGGGTTCCGGTGCCTGGATCTTTCTATCTGTAATAGGGACTAATATAAATTGGATCAAAATAGGCCAGAAGTAAATTTTATTCAGAGATAACTTATTGAACTTCCTGGTAAAGTGGTAGATATTAGCTGATTGTTATAGATGTATGTAATTGTTAATAATGTTGTTCTTTGCAGCCAACAACTGTAGGCCACCAGAAAATAATTACTGATTTGTCCCAGTGCACTCAAGTGAGACTTTATTTTGGAGTAAAACAGACCAAAAATAGCATGCTCTCAGAATTAGGTTGCTAGATGTGTGTGTGTGTGGGTGGTGGTGGTGGTGTGGGCGGGGGAGAATGGACGGTGTCCCCAGTAGCTATGGGGCCAGTTTAGCACCCCATACTGGCTTCTGTACTGGTTTTGTTTGCACTTTTCATAGATTTTCAGGTTAGAAGGGACCATTCTTCTTCCTCCTGCCTAATACAGGCCACAGAATTTCACTTTTGCAGCCTAATGCAGAAGATAGGTGAGTTTACTAGTATGTCATATAGAAACCTATTTCAATCTATCAGCATATTAATGTCAAGAAACACACCTTCCATCCTTCCTTTCTGTCTTATTTATTGTAGTTTGCTTACAATAAATTAATTTTGTCTTTTTTCGAGGTATACTTCCACTTTGTGAGTGGTAGAGATGCTGCTTCTAGTCAAATCTGTTTTGTCTCGTTTATTCCCCTTTCTTTTATTGTGTGTTGACCTCACCTCCTTCTGTCCTCTGATCTCCTCTTCCTCGTCCATTTTGTATCTTTTTATTTCCCCTTTGCTTCTCTTTATCTTCCCACACTCCGTTTATCAGTTTTCTTTCACATTCCCCCCATTTTTTCCTTCCATCTCCCTATTCCACCTATGCATGGACATGAAGAACTGTGAGGGGTTGGCTGGGAGCAGAGCCTTCTGCAATGAAGGGAATGCAGCATTTGGATTGAATGCTGTGTTCTATCATGCTTGCAGAAAAGAAGTGCTGCTTCTAACTGAATGTCTTCCGCATGGTGGTCGGTTCAGCGGTTTTATGGGGTGAGTAGGAGATAATGATTAGGCTTGGGTCAGCAATAGATTTTTTCAAGGTAGTGGGATCCTTTCATGATCTGCTTAGAACAGGGGTAGGCAACCTATGGCACGCGTGCCGAAGGCGGCACGCAAGCTGATTTTCAGTGGCACCCACACTGCCCGGGTCCTGGCCACCGGTCCGGGGGGCTCTGCATTTTGATTTAATTTTAAATTAAGCTAATTAAACATTTCTAAAACCTTATTTAATTTACATACAACAATAGTTTAGTTATATATTATAGACTTATAAAAAGAGACCTTCTAAAAACGTTAACATTTATTACTGGCATGCGAAATCTTAAATTAGAGTGAATAAATGAAGACTCGGCACACCACTTCTGAAAGGCTGCCGACCCCTGGCTTAGAACTAGTACTAATCAGCCTCCGTGAGCCCTGATATAATTTCAGCTCTGACTGAGACTACTTGAAAATTTACCAAGACAGACCGTGAGACCCTAGCTGGAATGAATACATGCTGAACAATGCTTTCTGGTAGGGTACAGAGCTTTGCTACCACTAGGTTCAAATCTAACATTTTCATATCTTATTGATGACAAGTTATTGCCACATGATGACTGTTGGACAGTCTTGATTCCATTGTTATCAGATGTTCCCACAGTCCAATAACTGCGCTCTAGCTGGCTCCCAGTGACAACTTGGTTGGCTATCTCAGCAGAGAGGCCAAGTATTGTCAATAAGCTGTCTTTCAACCTTCAGAGTTATCCCTTGTGACCTGTTTTTTTTTTTTTTTTAATTAATGGAGATATACCTGTCTCCTAGAACTGGAAGGAACCTTGAAAGGTCATCGAGTCCAGCCCCCTGCCTTCACTAGCAGGACCAATTACTGATTTTACCCCAGATCCCTAAGTAGTCCCCTCAAGGATTGAACTCATAACCCTGGGTTTAGGAGGCCAATGCTCAAACCACTGAGCTATCCCTCTTCCCCTACCTATTCTGCCTGCAGGGGTCTTGAGTGTCAGTGTCTTTCACAAGTGCTAAAAAAGCAAGCTGTCACCCCACATATTAAAAATATCTCCATGTAGTGAAATGAGATGCCAAAAAAATCCTGCCAAAGCTAAAAGCATTGGTTATTAAGAAAAATATATCACAAATGAGTTTTTTTAAATGGATATCAGTGCAGCAGAAAGAAAGCGCAATAGCTGTATATATCTCTGTTATTTTGAAGGAAAGAACCTAATAGCAAGTGACCATAGTGTTTTCAAGACTGTAACTTGAAGAAACAGTATGAAAGTTGACCAGTTCAAAGTGAAATGTACTATAAGCATTTAAAGAATCATCAAGATTTTATCAGTCCACGAATATCAAGACTCCTCTGCTGAGCCACCCGCTATCATCCCTGTCCCTCCTCTCTGTCAGCTTACTAAATTCTGTTAAACAAGCAAAGTATTGCAAAAGCCTAGTGAAACTGGATAGCTCAGGATCTTGGTATTGATTGAGATGTAGGTAGGATCCTGACTCCATTGAAGTCAGTGGCAAAACTCTCATTGACTTTAATGGGGCCGGGATTTCACAGTTTTTTATCTCCAAGGGCCTGATTCAAAGTCTATTGAAATCAACAGAAAGGCTTCCGTTGACTTCACTAGACTTTGGATCAGGCCCTTGCCTCTGGCTGAACACCAGCTCTGTTTGTTGGTGACCAGAAGTCACTTGGTATCTGTTTAGTAGCCTGTGTGAAGTGAATAGGAAACCAAACTTACCGTCTCTAGACATGGTATGTCAAGGTTATGACTGAAGTCAGATAATGTCTGTTAAATAATTTATTCAAGTATTTTCACGTTTAAAAAAATTATCACATATTTTTCTCATTGTTGAACTAGCTCTAGTTGAGGTGCATTGACAGGGCAATGTGAGAAAGTTTGCAGTGCTGCAGTAGGTGCTATATATTTTCTGTGCATTAGTCGAAGAGTAAAGAACTAGCAGTCCAGTACTAACCTGCTTTTAAAAAAAATAGAGATTTGCAAGAGCTGTGCTGAGTGTGTCATATACACATACACCGGTGATGCAACTTGCTCACAGAGCAAAGCTGGCAAGTCTAAATTTATGGATCTTGTCCTTAACACAAGCTTTCAGTGTGATACCTATAATGTTACAGATTTTTAAAAAAATTATATGTGATTATATTTCCTTCACCATAGTGGAAAGCTTTGTCTCTTGAGGCTATTTGCTTGACCGGAGATGCAAAAAGTAACTCAGAAAAAAATTAGAAAAAATTGTCACTTACTCTTAAGAAAAAACATTTTGCATTTGCTCAAACTGGTTCATGTGTCCGTTTTGTTAGATGCCCCAAATGCAGTTGTATCAAATTAATACTCTAGTCCATGATGCGACTTTCAGTAAAGCTTTTGTTTGGGAGTGGTAGTGGGGAAGGCGTGTAAGATATAGATGGCAAAGCTTCCAATATGGTTTATATTAAACATTGTTATTATTTGTTGGACATCAAAACATAATTAGTGCTTTGCAAAACACAGAGGAAGACATGGCCTCTTCCATCAAGAGCTTACAGTTGAAACAGACAGGCAGCACAATTCAACAACAAAAAACTGGCTGAGTATTACAAAGCAGTGGTTTTTTTTGTTTTGTCAATGAATGGCGGTGGGGTTTGGAGGTAGGAGCAAAGGGCTGTTCTATACCTAGACTAGTAGCCTTGGGTAAATTAGTGCACCTTCCTGCCTCAGTTTCCCCATCTGTAAAATGGGGATAACAACTCTTACCCCTCAGGAGAGTTGTGAGGGTTAATTAGTTAATGCCTATACAGCACTTTGGGTGTATGTCGTGCTATAAAATGCTAAGTATGATCATTTTGTGGTGAGAAGAGTTGAGTTTTAAGACATTAATCAACAATGTATATACAGCATAACTGTGTTACTGACTGCAACCATTCAAAAATTAAAAGTCAGCCCCACTCAGAAAATCAAGAAATTGGTTTAATAATCATGAGACTTAAAAAAAAATGTTTGGAATTGTCTTTATTTGCCCTCTGGTTGTGAATCTTCAGTGTTTGTTTTCAAACTTTCCTGTGCAACATTGAATGCTAGAGTCCTTTTTTTTTTTTAAATGAAAGTTGTCATTCTCTTATAATCATTGTCATTCTCCAGGAGCTCGGGCTTTAAGAAAACGACACAATATTGTGAGAGTTGGCAAACCTGCATGAGAATATTTCAGTGTGTGATGGACTAATGTTAGTAAGCCTCACCAAAGTAGGAATTTGGATAAGGGGAGAGTTAATCCTTGGTTTATGGTGTGCCATAGTGGATATTACACAAACCATATATTCCAGGAGTGGGAGCTCTTTTTAGAAAAAAAATCGTTCTATCTTAGGGGCGCATATCACTCCCATTATTGGAGTGTCTGAGCACCTCACAATCTTTTAATGCATTTAGACTTGAATTTAGATTCTGTGAGGTAGGACAGTGCTATTATATCCCCATTTTACAGATGGGAATTTGAGGCACAGAGAGGCTAAGCAACTAGCTCAAAGTCACCCAGGAAGTCTGTGGTGGAACAGGGTCTGTGGTGGAATCAGGTTTCCACAATCTTCGACTAGTGCCCTAACCACTGGCCCACTCTTCTTTTTGTAATTAAATTATATTTTAATGAAAGCATAAAAATGAAAGGAAAAAAAGAAAAAAAAAAGACCAAACTAGAGAGAAATGTGCCCTTCATTTCAGGAAAGCTGAGAATGCTCTCAGGAAGCCTAGGCAAGACACAAACAATGTGTTGCATCCAGCACTGGAGCTCCTGCACAGATTGCAAACTGACTGAAATGCAGAGACCAAACTTCTGGAACTCTGCATTGCTGGGATGTGACTGTAGAGCTGTGCACACAGCACATGCTAAAGCCCTGTACAGCATTGTTGATTAATGTCTTAAAACTGATTTTCTTTCTGAGTGTTTTCATTACTTTCCCACTTTGTTAACCCTTGAATATTTATAGTTACAGGAAGCAGTGCAGCGAAGGTGAAAGGAAACCCCTGTCTAGTGCTTTCTTGTGGGTTCTGTTAATCGGAACTTCATAGTTATTCAGTACAGTTTTGCTGTATGAGCTTGCACAGTATGTTGACCATTTGGCTAATCCTGATTCCTAAATTAATGACACTTCTTCACTTCTTGAGATTGCATCATTATAGTGTTCGCTCACCAGCCCCTGGAGAAGGAGACATGACTTCTTTTTGACCAGTTCAGAGTCTGACGTGAGCATGCATATGGTACTGTAAAAAACATGATAGAATGGGAATATGGCCCTGGGAAGACTTTCAAAGTCTGATTAACAGCTGTTTGCTTGTAAAGAGGATCACACATGTTACCCGTGAAGGCCTACAAGTACAATTAAACACATGTACTTGAAACACAAATAAAAATTCTAGACCTCACGCACACCCTTACCCTGACAAGTCTATGGCTAAAATGAAAGGGATCTGTCTTTTGTTATCCTTTCCTGTGCTGTATGTAATCTGCAAAATCAACATGTGCAGTGCTTCCCTTCCCTCCCCCTATACTTCTTGGGAAGGGTATCAAACTCCAGAGTATGAGCTGAGAATTATGAAACTTTGGGCAAACGCATGACTCGTTTTTGGGTTTTGGTACATCTTGATTTCATTGCCTGCCATGGGCTTGCTCTCGCACACTGTCAGTTGGCCTATTGCTGTGCATATGTTTTTTTTGGTTGTCACACCATGTGGTTTTTAATAAGTTTCCCAGGAAATCACTGCAGTACTTCTGTCTATAATGTAGCTTCAAATCCCTGCAAACCTTGTGTCGTCTTCTCTGCTATTCAGATAATTCTACACACACACGATCAGGTGTACGTATAAGCAGACTGCCAACATGGCAGAGCTGTCACAAAGAAGAGAACTTCCCAGTGGAGATAGCACCTCAAGTGTTCCCCCGCCCGGGGATTGTGTGATTCATGGATGATAGAGAGAGGAGTCTTTTTGGAAAAAAAAATCTCCACCCCTCTTTTGGTGTGTGCAGTAGATTCTCACAGGACTGGTTGTGCAGGAGACCAGAATATCATACAAAGCACACATGCATATTGCACTTTTGTGACTACAGTGTGTATGTATATTTAATCTCTATATGTGATAAATGTATGTATGTGCTTACACTCTCGTGTCTTACACACTTACACGCAGGTGTCTTATGGCATTAAGATTTTATCAGCATGAATTTGGGCTGTTCATATTAATCACAAGTGGAGAAGTCACAGATGAGTGATGATGGTAGTTCCCAATCCCTTTGTGCTACACCATTATGTATTCTCTCTGTGCATAATATTTAAATTCAGTTAGTCCTGTTTTCATCTCTCTTTGCTTGTAAAGCAAGGTGTTTGAGTAGCATGAATCCAGCTGTACCAGGTCAGAAGGGAGAAGAAAATTATAGCTAAAACTAATCACAAAAAAGTATGGCAACGATTATGAAGTAAAATTTCTATAGATAAACCATCACAGATTTAAGGTCCTCTATCAGTTAATCAAACAACTCTAGAAGTTGGACTCTCTCTTTTCATTTCTAATGGTATAAAGATCACATATCCAGGCCGCATGGTTTATCAACTGTAAGTATTACAGGACTAATTATTGCCCGTCCTTTACCTGCACATTGTTGTGAGGATGAGACCGTTTTTTCTGTCAAGTTCTTAAAACAATGTTTGAAACTGCTCAGAGATTTGGAAAATTTAGAAGTAGTTTAATCAGAAATGGATTAATGGGCAGAGTGCAAACAACAAAAGATTATTGAATGTCTGGCACCTATCTGATCAGGATGACATGACACAGCCTCGCTCAACCGAATTGCATTTCTTGGTTCAGCTGCTATCTTGCTGAACTCTTAGCTTCTCCACCTAGTTGGCTGGGTTAATTTGTAGCCTGGATCTTCGGATACATCCCAATTCCTTTGCACAAGTTGCAACACTACTTCAAAGGTGGTGCTGTTGTAGCCTATGCAAATTATTTTCAGGGTTTTCTGAAACTGAAGGTGCCAGTAAACCTAGAAATTGCTTTAGTAAGTCGCTTGCTGTATTTGTGAGATACATCCCAGTGCAACTGAATCACCCTTATATCATTGCTCTATATTTGTTCAGTCTGGGGAGGTACTGAACCAGTTGGGGAGGAGGCAAGAAGACAACTCTAAGGAGGGAGAATGGAATGGAGTGGCAAGGATTGCTGTGTGTGAAGAGGTTTTTTTGTGAGAGGTAGGGGATAAGGAGGGGTGAAAGGTGGTGTTTGTTCTGCTCAGCCATTTAAAGGAAATGATTATATATAATAACACACACACACACACACACACAATATGAAGTATATAGAATGGACTATAGTTACAGCTACTCTCCTTGGACTGAAAAAGTGTCCTCCAGTGGACATAATTATATCCAATTTTGGTGTCTATGTGCGCATTGGACTACAGTTTTCCACTATAAACCTCAACCTGAATCAGTAAGCACCAGTGGTGGTAGTGTTAAGTATGTGTATGTATATTGCAGTGTGGATTTTGCAACCTGTGTTGTCTTTACATTTATGGAAATAACATATTTAGCTCCCGGAGAAATCAATATTTAAAATCAATTTTTAAAACTTCTTTGTATCTGTTTTATGATCTTGGCAGATTAACAGGGTTTAAATTAAAGTTCTGTATTGTAGAGCGTAATGTGAGGACTTTTGGCACTATACCCCTTCATGCAATAAAGAATCAAAGCCAGGAGTCAGAAATCTTCTATTAAGAGCTAAAAGCTAGATTCAAAAAATCACTTACTCCAGTATTATGAGATTTTCCCATGGAAAGTTCATGTGGGAGTTGGGCAGAAACTGATTTAGAAACCTTTTTTTTTCACTCTATATATTCATCCAGCAATCAGTAAGCTGAAGTTGGCATCACTTGCCACTGGAAGATGGACACAAGAGCACAGTGCTTGAAGCCACTGTAATAACCATATCACATGTTTACAACAGAGTTTTTAAGAGTCTGTGTTTGCTTTGCTTCTCCAGCAGAACCAAAATGGTGCTACAGAAATGATATACTGTATTGAAAACACACATCTGTTTGACCCTGAGGGCACCCACTTCTTCACCTCCTCAAAAGTTCTAAAGTTCTTCTCTGTCGTGAAGCATCTTCATAACCAAAAATTACCATGGCTATATACCCCCCTGCCCTCCCCCCACACCCCCCAATAAAAAAGTATGTTACTGATTTAACACTGGTTAAGGAGAAACCACCTAACAGCAAACACATTTCTATTCCCTTTGACTCCTGTGTTTCTCTATAACAAAGTGGCTCTTTGTTTTTGCATTAGTATGGGTTCAATGTAATATGTGCTACTATGGAAATTCTTTTGCAGTCGATAATGCTGATCGCAAATGCAAGGTAGTTCACCAGTATCTTGGCTAAAGCTAATATTAGGTTCCAATGTCAGCTCTCTAATTTCTGACAAATGGCCAAGCTTTCTTGATTAGGCATAGCTGCTGTTTTGTGTAGGGAATGCACAATCCGATTTTTTGTTGTGGTTCTGCTGCTGCTGCTGTCCCCAATCACAAGGGAGAGTTGGGTCATTTGTGCCCACTGTAAAAGCAGAATCTGACTTGTTTGTATTTAACGTAGAGTACATTTTCACAAGGGACATGAAATATAAAATTGTATAATATAATGCTGAAAAGGCCACCCTCCTTATTTGACACCCAAATCAAATAGAGCTGAAAATTGTATCAGTCACGGCCATAGCAAGATCAGAGTTAAAAGATGATTCATTCCAAATGTATAGAAAATGTTTATATCAATAGCTAAACATATCCCATTTTAAAAAATCTAAATTCTTAAATCAATTACGAAATAAAACAGTCTGTGTTGGGAATGCATGGCTATTGGATATATGTTAACTCCCAGCGCATGGGGGAAACAGTTGGAATAGTGAAACTTAATAGTTTTGTAAACTTTGCGTATGTAGAGTCATTATATATATATAGATTTAATTTGATTATCAAAGCATCAAGATAACTTTTAGATTTAATAATATCTCCGGTTAGTGTTAGCGTATGGAAATTGGAAAGCATGGAATAGCATTAGCTATACATTCTTACCAACATTACTCAGCCTGTAGATTTGCATTTTTGTTGTTTTAAAAGTACAGATAGAAAAATGAATCTTCTGTTGCCCCTTCCCCGCACTCTCTGAATGTGAGTTCTCTTGAGTATGCTCAGGCAAGACTGTGGCCTGGTCCACACTAACCCCCCACTTCGAACTAAGATACGCAACTTCAGCTACGTGAATAACGTAGCTGAAGTCGAAGTACCTTAGTTCGAACTTACCGCGGGTCCAGACGCGGCAGGCAGGCTCCCCCGTCGACTCCGCGTACTCCTCTCACGGAGCAGGAGTACCGGCGTCGACGGCGAGCACTTCCGGGATCGATCCGGGATTGATTTATCGCGTCTAGACAAGATGTGATAAATCGAACCCAGAAGATCGATTGCTTACCGCCGGACCTGGAGGTAAGTATAGACGTACCCTAAAACTACACAGTAGGGGCATATCAGAAGCTTTGAAGGTGCGGCTCAGTTTGCATAAGCCCCCTAAAGATTACCTACCCAAGTCAGCCCTAATGTAAATGGGCTCGACTCCCATTGCTGTCATTTGTCCTATCCATACATTTTGTGTCTGCAAGCCCAGGCCAGCAATCGTGTAAGAAGGGGTAGTTTTATGAGCTTTTTGGTGCTTCTGCTCTGGCTGGAAAAATACCATGAGAATATCCTTTCCCATGGCATTTTGGCATTTCTGCTTCTGGTCCAGGCTGGATATAGGAAAGCTACAGAAGTGAACAGTCTCCCCTGTGTTTCCTTCCCTCTCTCCACTTTTGGTCTGTCAGGAATCCCAGCCTTGATACCCTGTTTGTTTCTCTCTTCCACTCCCGTCTTCAAACTGAATGTAGCTGAACTTTTTTGAAATCCCAGCTAATACTCATCCTGTTCTTCCCGTCCTTCCTTTCCCCCTTTCCTCAGAAGGTTTTGGTTGAGTTTGGGTTTGGGGTAAAAGTTTAGGTGTGTTCTTATTTTATCTGTGCCAATTCATCCATCCCTAACTAGAAGCTTCCTCCAATTTATTTTTGAGTTACTTTGCTGCTTTAATTTTTTGGCCCCCAGTTTGGATGCTCAGACTCATCAGATTTTGGAGACAGCGTATCAGTTCAACGTCTTCTGGTTTTGTCTGAGTGAGCAATTTCATCTGATGCTTGTTTTTTGTGGCTAGCAGGTGGCACATGCACAGGGAGAAGCCATGGGCCTTGATCCCAGTCCCTTTGAAGCCCGTGGGACTTTTGCCGTCAGCCCATAGTGTTCCACAAGCCAAAAGAACAAATGAGTCACTCCCATCCATACCTGATTTCTGACGGCCTGGGAACTAGGTCCTACCCTGTGTCTCTGCATTGCAGTGTGCAGTGCCTCTGCCAAATATCTCAAGAGTCCAGTTCTGTGTCACTTGCAAACCCCAAACTCCCATTGTCTTTAAAGGGAGTTTGGGCTTAGCAAGAAAAGTGGGCTTATTCCCTGACTGAAAAGAACAAGACTTCCACTTAGACTGACACATCTTCTGTAGTCTTGATAAAAAAAATGAGTGAAGTTATTGTTTGTTTCATTTAATCTTGGATGGCCTGCCACCAGCTCAAACTTAATATAGCCAAAATTGAGATACTTATTTCCTGAACCACGTGTGTTTCCTCTTAACTCTCTTGCTGTTGACAATGCCTTCCTCCCTGTCTATGTGTAATCTTGGTGTTATCTTTGAATCCTCCTTTTCCTCTCACTCAGAGGCTCTCACTGTACCTTGCTGGTCCATTCCTTAAACCATAGCAAAATCTCCTTTCTTCCTTTTAATCCCTATGGGAAAAATACTTGTCTATGACCCTATCATCTCAGCCTTGCTTACTGTAAATCTCCTCTTTTCTACCCTGCCTGATCTTCATATTGCTCCCTTTTAATATATCCAAAAGGGATCAAGAAATACCTTCTTCGCTGTTCAGTCCTGCCATGAGACTCCCCTATTTGAATTGCACAACTGGCTCATGTATCAAATTTAAATTTCTCATCCTTCCCTTAAAAGCATTGTACAACTCGGCCCTGGCCTGTGTCATGGATCTCATCTATTATGATGTTAAACTTATGATGAATAGGGGAACAATAATGAATTTAAGGTCAATAGCAATATAAAGTTGAAAGAAAAAAGCCCTCAGCTGTAATTGTTTTTGATAATGGCAATATATCATAATCTTTGTCACTAGTACTAATATTCTACTGCTGTTCCGTTGGCCCACCAATATTTTTAGATTTATACATTATTATATGCACAATAATGTACAAATATATATTGTACTCATCTCTGAATATTTTGGATAACACATGTTTCAAAATGACATGTGCAATTAATTCCTTCTTTCTTTCTATATTTGTATGTGACACTGTTTCTGAACTAATGTAAGTATCTTAACATTGCAATTCGGGAATTTTACAGTTATGTTATGATTTTAAGTATCTAATTACTCTTTTGAGGATACAGGATATTACAGATTAGAGGTGGTTCAGAGACAGGCAAGGAGAATGATTAGGGACTTCAAAAAACTTTTGTATGAAGAGAGCTTTGAAAAGATTGTGATAGCTTACCCAAGAGAAGAACATGATAAAAGTATGTAAAATAGTGAATCATATAGAGAATGTATATTGGAATCTTCTGTTCACCCTATACCCTGATGCAAGAACAAGGAAAAATTCTGTTAAATTTAAAGGCAGCTAATTCAAAATTGATAAAAGGAAATGCTTTTTCACACAATACATAATTAGACTGTGGAACATATTGCCGCAAGATACCATTGAAGTCTAGATCATAATAGAACTGAAAAAGATATTAGAGGTTTATAGGATGTCAAGAATATCCAGAATTAGAATAGCAAATACTAAAACATAAAGTTATGTAAGGGATATAATCCTCATGCTTCAGAAAATAAGCTGCTCTCTAACTACTGGGTGATAGGAGGACATTTTTCTTATGGGCAGTTTATTTCATAACTGTCCACTACGGGGTTTCTTGCACCTTGCTCGGAAGCATCCTGCACTGGCTACTGTCGGAGGTAAGATACTGGACTCTGGTCTGATCCAGTCAGGTAATTCCTATGTTCCTATATAATGTACCTACTTTTTGCTACATTAATAAAATAACCAGTGAATTCAGTGTGGATGGCTGGGCTGTGCCTGCCATGGGGGAGCTAAGTGCTGTTACGAAGGCAGTTATTTCACTGCAGTGAACAATCATTTTGGATTTACTCCTCAGTAAAATAACAGACTGGGGAGCACGCAAAGCAACATCAACACATAAAAATTAAACACCTTTAATACACAGAGCTGGTTTTAGACAAATTGAGAGCAGAGAAGCGGAGGTACAATATTCTCTGAAAGCATGGCCTTTTTATTTTGTTTTGGAGTCTAATTTACATACAAATAAAATGCCAGTTTATCCCATAACTGTCATGATAAATTGAAGCATTTAGATTTTTCCATGAGGTGCTCTTTCTGAACCTTATTAAATTACAAGAGGTTGGCCTTTTGCCCAGTGCTGGCTTGAAACTCTCTGTGCTGAAATACGCAGAGGAGAGTGAAATGGGCCAGGGACTCAGGAGAGCTGGGTTCTGTTCCTAGCTCTACTAGTGACCTGCTGTATGACATTGGGCCATCTCCTCTCTGGAGATCAGTTAAACCATCTGGAGATCAGTTAAACCAATCGTGCATCCCCTATTGGCAAATCTCCTCTTGACTTCAGTGGGAATTTTGCCTGAAAATTGATTGTAGGATTATGCTGGTCATAAATTTTAAGTGTAATGAGCAAGCTTTCAATCAAAGACTTAAGCAAAATGTTTTCAAACTGCACTCCTAAATGCTCTGAAATGAGCAAGCTAATTTTATCCCATAGAAAAACCTAGATTTTGTCCAGTCGCTAGAGGACTATTAATGTGCTCCGTGCTCTGAAGCATATGCTAATAGAAAAGATTGTTTTGGATTAATTTGATGCGAATTAATAGGAGATTTATTTGATGAGAGTTGTTTGAAGGTGATGACACTTTCTACCTCAACAGGATTTAAGATGTCAAAGACATACTTTTCAAGAATCATGAATGATCAATGCAGAGAGAGCAAATTTAAATGGGAATGAACAAGACAGCATAGCATGTAACTTTTTTTTCTTTTTTAAACAAAGTTTGAAACATTTTGCGAAGAAACTAATTTGATGTTCAGTGTTTGTACTGGAGCACCTGAAAAAGGGAGGGAAATGCACCTTTGCGGTTTAGTAGCTCTTCTGCCATCAAGACCTATAAGCAATATATTTATCGGCAGCCTTGAATTTTCTAACTCGATTATGCAATCACCATTTAAGTGGTGCATATAGAATATAGAGTATCAAGACAGCGAGTCTTTTTAAACCATTGAACAGAGAAGTTTTTACAAAATAATTGTTTGATCCTGCAGATCTTTACTCATGTGAGGAGCTGTAATTTATTCAAAGCAGTTACACACACGAAGGACTAGTTACGTTATTTCAGATTTGTAGGATCAGGCCCTAATATGTTAAAAGTCAACTTTGGGGGCACTTTGCTAGGGCCATGACTTTTCTTGCCTTGCCTTTCTTCCTTCTTTCATGGTTTCGGGACACTGATACAAAAGGGAAGGAAGTGCTCTTGAGAATCAGTGGGTTGTTTGTGAATAAGTCCATTCTGCTATCCTTCTGTTCAGAGCCAGATGCTTGAATTCCAGATGTAAAGAGGTCTGGAGCTCCTCTTTCCTCTCAGTAATGAAGGGTTAAGATGAGGTGTTAATTGTTCCTAATCAGTCTCTATGAGAGCAAGAGAGCAAAGCTTGCTAGGAAACATAGTATATTGCTGCCTTTCACTGGGCATGATAGGCAAAGGCTTGGTCTATGCTAGCATCATAAGTTGTCGGTAGAGCTACATTGCTCAGGGGTGTGGAAAATCCACACCCTTGAGTGAAGCAGTTTTACCGACCTAACTCTCACTGTAGACAGCGCTATGTTGATGAGAGGGCTTCTCCCATTGACATAGCTACCGCCTCTCGGGGATGTGGATTACCTACACCCTTGGGAAAGGGTGTAGGTAATAAACTCCCATCCTTTCATGGATTTATACCTGCTCCTGTATTTTTCACTTCATGCATCTGATGAAGTGGGTTCTAGCCCACGAAAGCTTATGCCCAAATAAATGTGTTAGTCTCTAAGGTGCCACAAGGACTCCTCTTTGTTTTTGCTGATACAAACTAACACGGCTACCACTCTGAAATTTGCTGACCTAATCATACTTTGTTGACCTTCTAACCATAATTGTTGCCAGTTTGGGCTGTTGAATATGGACTGGGTGGAAAGTGAATTCTAAAGTTGAGGGGTCCTCATGGGGAGCACCCTGCTGGAAACAGCCTTTCTTTTGACTAGGAATTTCCAGCCTGGGAGTACTTATTGATCATAACTGCAGCAGGAGGAAGAGGGAGAGAAATGGCCTGTTAGGTAGGAGGGCTTCAGCTCATTTTGGGCTTTATATAGTTGGGCAGAACAAACACCTTTAACAAGACATCTAAGGTGTTGTGTTTTTGTTTGTTTGTATGTTTGTTTGTTTGAATAAAGCCCAGCCTACAGTGTTTGTAGTATCTTTGTGTGGAATAATCTCCCCCACCCCCTGAGGTGGTAAATGTGAGCACCATGGTAGAGTAGATGATCATGTTTCATGGTGAGGTGGAGTGTCGGAAGACATCAAAATACATGTATTCTTCTTTGTTTTACAAGAGAATGCCAAACCAGTTCCAAAAGCCCTACTCTCTTATCCAACCCTACAATACAAACTAGTGTGAATGTATGCTATTCCAAAGATAAGATTCATTTTCTAGCTATCAAGGTGTTGTCAGAACTGTGACGGAGAAAAAAAGTTCAAAAAATTATTAAAAGTAGTCTGAGTCTCCTCTAATAATTGATCACTTCCAAGCCCACAAAACGATGTAGGCTGGAATTCCACAGGTGTTTTTTTGTTTTGACCTAATGATTTTTGAAATAATATTTTGTGCTATATAGCAGTTTTCAGTAGAGAGTTTTACGGTCATTAATTAATTAAGCCTGGCAATACTTATGTGAGATAGGTAACTATTAGTCATATATTAAGCTGAGACATTGAGAGTTTAATGAGATCCTACTGTATGCTGTTAAATGTCAATATCTTTTGAATTTCTGGGATGTACTGGCATAGCTAAAGTCACAGTGTTCATAGGTCCCATCTACTTGCCTTCTACTTATCTACCTGTGCCCCAAATACCGTACTAGTCATTGGTCATGTCACAAAGTTCACACATCTTTCAAATCTGTTATTGTAATATAAAGAGCATATGAATAAAGTCTGGCCTGATGTTTAGTGCCTTTATAATAATCACATAACTAAAGTGTGTATATCAGAGGTACACTCAAGCTAAATCTTACACGGAGAGCCTACTGTCTGCTTTGAATGCTTTTTACTCTGACATATAGCTGCTCTGTTAAATACTGTGCAGTCCCATTTATGGGGAACAAATATTTGATAAAGTGCTCTTCAATCTAGCAGAGAAAGGTATAACACAATCCAGTGGCTGGAAGTTGAAGTTAGACAACTTCAGACTGGAAATGAGGTGTAAATGTTGAACAGTGAGGGTAATTAACCATTCGAATAATTTACTAAGGGCTCTGATGGATTCTCCATCACTGGCAATTTTGAAATCAAGATTGGATTGCTCTCGGGATTATGTTGGGGAAGCTCTAGGGCCGGTGTTATACAAAAAGTCAGACTAGATGATCACAGTGGTCCCTTCCCTTGGAATCTATAAATCTATAAATTTACCCACAGTGACATAAACATATTCAGCTTAACCGGAAACAGGTTTAAGATGGAAAGGGGAGCAATCCATTGTTCCGGGGCAATGTAACCATGCGTCTGTCAGCTGGACTAAGATGACTTGTATCTGCAATATCCTGATCTCTAAATTCTTAAATTGAGCTGGTAAAATGTCGAGCTGGTGAAGGTTGCTGGAGTACAGGTTTTCCACAAAACAGTTATGGCCCAGGTAACGGACAGTGCATACCTCCAGAGTCAGTGCTAACGTTTTTAATTCGTCCTGACAAACAATTTCCTTTCTCCCCCCTTGCAAGGGAACCATGAATAACTATTACTGTGGTTTAAAAACAGAAGCACTTGTGAGGGCCTCAGATGCTATTGTGATGGATAAGGGGACATATAAGTACCTTCAGGAAAAAATCAGTGACCAACTTTGAACCCATTTGATCACTTTACATTAATTTATATTTTCAGTGCTACCTCACTCCTACCCTCCTCCATGCAAATAGGATAATGAAAGGCCACAGCCTTGTAGAACCCCCCAAACCAGCTCTGCACACTACCTTTCTCAAAGGCCTGATCCAAAGCCTGTTGAAGACAGTTTCCTTGATTTCAGAGGGCTTCAGATCAGGCTTTAAATCTTCCCTTTGTTGTGGAAAGATTACCACCTCCAATAATGAGCAGGTAGTTCAATCTCTATGCGCATTTAGCACTTAGTCTCTTTGCTGAGACTGCGAATAAACTTTTCTGTCATTGTGACTATGTTTTTGTCATATGGACATTTGCCCACTAGCAACTAAATTAATACTACTAGATTCATTGTATTGTGGGACACTACGCAGCCAATAGATGATGACTTTCAGTCACTGCCAACATGGGCTGGATTTGAACCACTGAGCTGGTATCTAATTACCTGTCCCTTTAAGCCATACCGTTCCCAGCAATGTGGAATATATATTAATTTATAAAAAAAAAAAAAGTGTTTTTTTGCTACACAACATCTCCAGCTAGATTTCAGCATCTGTTTTACATTCTTGGGTAAAACTGACATCTGAGGCAATTTAATGTGATAGCACAATCTCTGTGCGTGTGTGTGCGCGCGCGCGCAAGAAAGAGAGAGAAAGAGATGTAGCACTTCTTAAGCTTGACTGAAGTACAGAATAGCTTGCTGCCATTCTTGGTATAGTGCCCAGTGATGGTTGCATGTGAATATAAAATAGGCATAATAATGTTTTTAAGTAAAAGCAACATTGTGAATGCATAATTTAGGAAGGAAAACCTTTGTTTTGTTTTGTTTTGCAGATGTACAGATCAGCTCTCAAAATGTCTTCTGTGTCTTCCGTGCATCTTCTAAGACAATTGCATTAGCCCTCCTGCTAGTTGACTAATAGAATTAATAATTGTAAAAAGCACTCTAAAGCCACATGCCTTATGAAGTCAATGCTGGGTATGATTTTACAAGTATGTGATCCATTTTTTCAAGTGAAAATGTTAACTGAAAAAGTTCTTGGCACACAATAAAACATTGTGCAATCTGTTATTTGTCTTAGAGATAATAATTTGAGTGGCTATATTCTTCCTGTATCTAACTTAAGACTTGCTAGTGGATGGTTTCCTTGATTTAGAAGTACTGCAAATGTGCTTTTATTTACATAATATGTCTTTCTGAAAAATGATAGTGATGGAATTCCAGCAACAGGAAAAGTATCATTTCTTTTCTAAGGGTTCTCTAGAATAAATACCAACCATGTAAATCACAGAATATTAAAAAAAAAAATCTTACATGCAGCTTGAGAACAATTTCTATTTATATGAACATTTTCATATTTTTTATGACTATAAAATACAGCATGGAAAATTCCCTTAAGCAGAAGTATTCGGTGTTGCCTACATATGCGCATGGCCCCACAGACATGGAAGTTGAGATTGAACACAGGACATCTATATCTGGAGTCCTATCTAGTAAGGTTGCATGCAGCCCCAATTTTCTTGGCGCTCTTGCATGGGTGGGGATTCTTTTAGAATGTCTTTCATTTTGTCTCCCTCCAAGATAACAAGGCCCCAAACTCTCCTTATCTACCCATAGAACCAGTTGCAAAAACATTAAAAAACAGAAATTCAGCCCTGTTTAATTTTGACCTAAAAAACCACCATGATGTTCTCTTATTAAACCTCTAGCTCCTTCTTACCTAACACATTGATGTTCCTTTTTAATTTGCCCATGGGTTTCAGTGGAAGTGTGATTATTTTACAGATCATTTAGATTGTGTAAGCAGGTGCCAAGCAAACATGGATTTAGAAAGACACCTAGCATAGACCCTGATCTTGCAAATCATATAAGCATATGTGTAACCATCAACATGTGAGAAGTCCCATAGAACAACAGTAATACCATGAGTCAATGGGACTACCCAGATGCTTCAAGTTGGGCACATGCTTACATGTTTTGTGGGGTTGGGGCTGTCTTGCTTAACCTGCCCTCGCTGTATCAAGAAGTCTTTCTGGTGTTACAGTCCTGACTAGTGACTGACTTAATTGTTCAGGTGTTATTTATTTATTTTTTCAGCACATGTATACATTGGCAGTTGTGATCTAGTTGAAAGAGGAGAAGGCATTTGGTTCACAGGCATGTTAGCTTACTAAAATAAGGAATTGCACTAGAGTGTTAAGAAACCAATTAAGACCACACGGAATGTCTGTATGTGTGTAACGAGTTAGCACTGCAAGTCAATGCAGTCTCCTTGCAGACAATGCTGCCTGTGGATCAGCTCAACTGCAAAGACACCAGAATCTTAGGCACAAGAGGGACACTTTCCATGAAAAGTTGTCTTTTTTTCTCAATGTAGGACACACTGCCCTTTCATGTGGAGCAGATATAAACAGAAGGAAGAACAGATGCTGATTCCTTTATTTTACCCTCTGGTCCCAGTCCCCCTTCACTAGGTATTATTTTGAGAAGATCATCCTACACTCTAGGAGGTCTGGATATGGCACCATTTGAAAAACATCAGCACTGCTCTCAAAATTGCCAGGGGCCCCTCTGCTCACAGAAAGATGTAATGTAGCACTCACAGTAACTGTTGGCCTGGGAACCGATGATCAAGTTTGAGTCTCAGGCTTGGATCTCATGTATGTTAGTGCAGTCTGCTGCCACTAGACCACACACCATTTGGCAGGGGAAAAACAACCACCATTGTATGCAGCACTGGCAAAAAGAAGACCATAGAAAATACTGTAGAACTTCTGTCTTCTACACATAGTCAGTGTGTGAACACAGATTGATCAAAGCAGCTGATGATGAGCATCCTAATCCAGAGTCCAAAAATGCACAGTCAAGAAAGTATCAGCTTAAAAAAAAATCCTCAGTGGGAATCACAATTGCCTGTGTAGTGCATCTGCAGTTGGGCATCCTACCTATATATATCAGTCACCATTTTTTCAGACCATTCCCTTTTCAGTTAGCAATAAGTCATCAATGTTGACCTCTTACATTCTGTCTGGTCCCAGTTTCCATATATAGACCTGGGAGGTATGTCTTCCTACTTGGCAATACTGGTAATGCCTGAAGTTAAGGTTCAACAGATATATAGAAAAACATTCAGATGGTTAGACCTACTTCACTTCCAGGTGTTTCCTGGATAGACCTGTAATCAAGCAAAACAGTGAAGTAAAATTTATGGCTTCAGTTTTGTAAAACTTTATTCACATTTGTAGTCCTACTGAAGTCTGGCTCTCCCTATGTGGCACATAGGACTACTTGCATGAGTAATAGTTTTCAGGACTGGAGTCTAGTATTTCACTTTAATCTAGGTTGCAGTTTACATGGGTACAAAGGGGAAGCTTTTGCTAAGAAGCAGCAGATATCTGTTTAGGAAAGATAACTTTCCTAAAACCTCAAAGTAACTTGCTCACCTAAATCGGATACCTTTATAATAGCCTGTTCAAGTACTCCTAGCTATGTGTGGTAGACATATTTCTGCTAAACTTCACTTTGTCTAGTTGTGCAGTGTATTCACATTAGATCACAAAGGCTCCTCTCCTCCCCCCTTAGTATACTAAAATGATTTTCAAGAACGCATTCTTTAAAATTCCTACTGGCTTTAACTGACCTATTTTCAGAAAAGGTAATGACACCTTTAATTCACTTACTCTGATGGAAGTTAGATTTTCACAGATTTTAAAGGAATTTTTGTAATGGAGTGCATTCGCAATGTGGTCAGGTTTTTTTGTATGTTTCCATTTTGCTACATAGACTAGCTAAAATATGTCTGACAAAAACTGTTTCTTCAGGTTTTACGTATCTATATATTTTAGAATGCTGAAAAAATGCCAGGGTTACAATCTACTCTATATTTCAAATAATTCCATAATTGTTTGTCTCTCTATTTTGGCAGATATGGTCCGGAAAAAGAATCCCCCTCTAAGAAACATCGCTAGTGAAGGTGAGGTACAGATCCTTGAGTCTACAGGTACTGAAAACGAAGAGTCTGGAAGGAAAAAAGAATTTTCTGCAGATCAGATGCAAGAAAATACCGACCAGAGTGATGCTGCAGAGCTAAACAACAAGGAGGATCTTTGCCTGCATATCCAAGAGCCATCTTCCAGCATTAAAAAAGACTTAAAAAGCTCAGTGCTGAGTGAAAAGGCTGGCTTCAATTATGAAAGCCACAATAAGGGAGGAAATGTTCCGTCCTTTCCTCATGATGAGGTGACAGACAGAAATATGCTGGCTTTCTCATCTCCAGCTGTTGGGGGAATCTGTGAGCCCTTGAAGTCTCCTCTAAGATCAGATGCAGATGACACCCAAGATGTGGTCTTCACTCCATCAGGAGATCCAGTGGAGACAGACAAAGAGCATCAGACGTCGCCAAAAGCTACAGATGAAACAGTGCAAGTGCAAAGCGGTCAAACTGATGGCCAAGGCTCAAGTCCGGTCCCCATGGCCTCAAAAAACCCACAAGTGCCTTCAGATGGGGGTTTAAGGCCGAACAAATCAAAAGCAGATTTGTCAGCAAATGATAACCCAGATACGGCGCCTCTGTCTCCAGAGCTTCAGGACTTCAAATGCAACATCTGTGGTTATGGTTACTATGGGAACGACCCCACAGATCTCATCAAACACTTCCGCAAGTACCACCTAGGACTGCACAACCGTACCAGGCAGGATGCGGAGCTTGACACTAAAATTTTGGCTCTCCACAACATGGTGCAGTTCAGCCACTCCAAAGACTTCCAGAAAGTCAACCGCACTGTGCTTTCAGGAGTGCTGCAGGACATCAATTCCCAAAGACCTGTCTTACTAAACGGGACTTATGATGTGCAGGTTTGTATCTTCCATATCCCTATGCCGCCTCCTCAGACACATGCTTCTTGCAAAGAAATAAATTGGGAATGGGATAGGCACCCTAGGTGATTATAAAGCAACTCCTACTTCCTCAGCATAATCCAACATAATTTAAGTATCTCATGTAGCCTGCTTAAACCACAGGAATGCTTAGATCCATTTAGGCTTATTGTATTCAGTGTTTTATTTACCCATTGGTTGCTATAAATTATCAAAATTGTTACGCCAATGTGGGGACAGGATATATTAAGTCAGTATTTTTGGAGGTTCACTGTAAATCTGGTTGAGTAGTAATTGGCTTTTCAGTCATAGGCTTTCTTGTATGTAATTTAGTCTTTGTGATAATGAATAGTAAAAGATTTTAGTTGGCAAACAGGCAGCTTAGAGTAGTCGTGTCTGAAAGCTTCTCTATAGCAGAGAGAGAAAAGAAAACAGAAAATAACTGTTTAAAATGGACCAGATGGACACTAGAATGTAGCTGCAAATTAAAAGGAACTACAGATCTGTGGCTGTTGGCTGCTGGGAGTCAAATCTTTGATCTTGCAGTATTTAGAGAACAGAAAGTGGGACTCTAAAGTGATCTAGTGCTAGAGCAACAGGGTTATATTTCTGCACAATGGGAAACCAAGATCGGGCTGTAAAAATAGCAGTCAATAATAATATTCACACTGCAGTTCAAATTAAGATGAATATAAAGGTTGAGCTATTGCCTCAGCTAATCATTTTTTTGATCTAATTTTTAGTATTGATGCTACTGCATTGTCCAATGTGAAGGATAAAAATTGTATATTCTTACCATAAAGAATGGATTTAAAAGATTGTCTCATGTTGTCCACTATGTTAGTTATTTGAACCCAGACAGAGATATTAATGTTAAAATTTCCTTAGTGTAAAACCCCGATAATCTTAAAATAATCTACATTTTACTGATTTTTTAAAAAAAATATTTTAACCCCCTTTATGAATGATCTGTGATGAGCACTAGAAGGCCTGTATACTCTTCGACCTACAAATTCACTTTGGAATAAAAATCATTTGAATCAGGAACAGAGATCACAAGTAAAATGAGTTCAAATGTCAACCCAATTTCAGGAGCATGTTTACATCAGACCTGATGCACTGACCTGGTAGTAATTACCAGGCAAAATTCCAAGAAACATTAAAAAAGAGAGAGAGAAAGAGACAGAAGTGCAGGTAGTAGAAATATTTAGTAATACCTGCGGAGACTACTGTCGTTACAAGGAGACAGTTCAGATAGGAGGTCAAAATGGCAAACATCTCACCTCAAGCACTTGTAGCTTTTTAAGCTACTTAACTTTTTTTCCTCTCACTTTGTGAAATTCTAGAAAATCTTTTCGTGGAGCAGCAAATCAAATCAAGATAGTTATTATGCATAAAAGTTGCAGTCTTTGAACTGCTGTCTTATTAAAAGATCACTTCACTGTCTTGTGTCAGATGCTCTCTCCTGTCAAACTGTGATTAGAAAGCAAATACGTGATTTAGATAAAAGAGGATAGATGTGAATAATGTCAATGTGAAATGATGGTTTATAATTAGCACGTAATATGATGTTAATACCTGGATTTTCTGCTATAGTTTCAGTTTGCTGACTCTGGGGACAGCATCTTAGAGCAACTGATCCATGCTGTCAGAAATACGTTCACACAGGGACAGCTAAGGCATACAGCACGGAGGAATTTGAGTTTCTAAACACACTTTCATTTTCCCCAAACAATTATTTCGTTAGGCCCTTGGTTATTTATAGAAAAGTTTATGCTTGATGAGAGTGAGCTGGACACTTTTCCTATGCAGTATTTTCAGAAATAAAACAGATATGTGAGCTATCTCAGTTTGAACTGATAGAACTAGAAGTAAAACAGCTGAACCTAGACTATACTTGTCTACTAAGCCCTGGTAGTAAGATATTGCAGGAAAGACAAAAAGCGATAGGAAACAGCACATAGATAATCAGTTATGATCAGTCTTTTCTCAGACCAGAAACATGTTCTAAAATAGAACAGACAGCCTATACAATGCTGCCGATTTTAAAGGAACAATTGGATCTGGAAACTTAACTCTTTAAAGAGTGCTAATTTTCTCTGCCCAATTTGGAAAGAGAAGATTAAATAAGCCTCTGTGCCAAATACTATACTTCATCACTTGCACATGCATCAGATGTTGATGCAGAACATGTCAGAAGATATGTAACTGATTAATATTTTCATGCCTCACAATTCTGAACAGCTTTGCTACATTCATAAACATACTCAAAGGACATCTGAAATTCCCCTTTGCACCCACACGTTTGTGTTGCTACCATGTCTGTTTCACAAGGACTTGGGAAAATGTTGAAGTCTAATACAAGAGAATGGAATTGTATTAATTAGAGCTTGAATGCCGTTTTATTGGAAATTGGTTGTCAGTCAAAGACTCCTACATTCTAAGAAAGAGGAACTGCATATGAATAGTAGTAGTTCATCAAAACAATCTTCTTAAAATTCTGATATGGTCTGAAGAGAAAACAACAAACCCCTCTGTAATCAAAATTAATTTGAAATGCTAGTGAAATGGGATTAAGGGCTGATTTATTGATGCAACCGCACTTAACAAACTGTTTTGTTGGTGTTAGGATGGAGGTAGTTATGGATTTATGATGTTTTAGGCAAGGAAGATGAGGACAGAAGCCAGAGGGTGGGTATTAGCACAGCCTCACATATTTGATCTGGTTCATGGTGATTAGTCAGGCTTTGTGCTATATGAAAGTTTCACCAGTGGAGGTTGCTACTGACTCTTGGACTCTGTGTATATAAGGCCTATTGAGAAAAATCAATAAACAAAAAACAAACCTACTCTTCCCCCACACACACACCATAGAAAAAGGAAAGAGAATAGAGAAAAATCCAGTATCAGTTTTTAGACTGATAAGGACTAGGTTTGCAAGGGCTTGTGGGGGAAAAAAAAATCAAATCTGTTTTGAAACATACCACACGAGCGACACCTGCCTCTGTGCAACCTTTTAGAAATACGTTTTTATTATTCTACTTTCATCCCCAAAATACAGGTGCACATATGCCTTCAAGTCCAGGTACACAAACTCCTTTATTATTTCTTGTAAAACAGTGATTTTGAGAAGTAAGGATGTACACCTCTACCTCGATATAATGCTGTCCTCGGGAGCCAAAAAATCTTACCGCGTAATAGGTGAAACTGCGCTATATTGAACTTGCTTTGATCCACCGGAGTGCGCAGCCCTGCCCCCCTGGAGCACTGCTTTACCACGTTATATCCGAATTCGTACTATATCGGGTAGCGTTATATCGAGCTAGAGGTGTACATAATTCAGACCATAGAACCTTGTGGTCTTACTGCTGTGTAGGCTTTGATTTATCTAGAATATTTAATGAAGGGGAAGATGTCTTAGTTTTCTTTATAAACGAGATGTACTTTGGAGAGGCAATTTTTACATGCTTTGTCTACCCCCCTACTCCCGTTTTCTGTAGTTCATTGAGATACATCTGGTTTTATAGGATTGGGTACATTCTGTTGAACAGTTTCTGGGAGGTTAATCCAGTATGGATTTTAGAAAACATTTGTTAGCACATTGCTGTTTTGCCAGACAAGTGCCTTATCAGCTTTATGCTGTTATCAGAGTGATATCTTGCCATGAGATAAAAGGAGTGCTCAGTTTTGCTGATTTCCATTTCATTAATTTCTCCTCTAATTTTGCTAATCTTCACTAGACTTGATAGCCATTTTGTACTTGTTCTATAGCTCTGCAAGCATGTGGGGAATTTATCCAGCTTTAGTCTCTTTAGTTTTTTTAGTGGATATTACCACTAAACACAGCTCTGACTGAGGAGGCAAGTTTCATTGGTTAATAAGAAGCTGTTGAAAGTGTTCCCTAATTGTTATCTGATGCACCCAGAAGAAGCATTCTGTTGTGTGACCATCCTACAAACTAATCAGAGGCTGGGAGCAGACCTGTTTCTCACATTAAAGGTATGTGGTGTGATGAGGGATTAAGTCAGTGCTGTCGTAACTAGGATTCAATCCAGTAGGAACCAGTAGTTCTATTATTAATAATCTCTTCTATTCTATTCTCCACTTTTAAATGTCATTAATAGACTGATTAGGTGGGGATCTGTGGAGTTAAGAGCAAGAGGACTTGATCAGTTTGTGGGGATATAAATGTAAATGACATCCCTACTGATCATTATGGCTTCCACTAGTAGTTTTGGCAGTTTTCACAAAGGAATCTTTACAAATGTGTTCAGAATCTATACTGGAGGCATAAATAACTACAGTGATCACACTTGTGTTAGTAGCATAGTTCACTTTCAAGAGGAATCTGCCTTCTGATTCTGATATTTGTTATTAGCATTTAAAGAGTAAATAATAATGATTAAAGCATCTGCATTTTTGTGGATGTGAATGATGAGCAGAATACATTGCTTAACTGACCCCTTTTCAAATTCATCTTGCTCATTAGGTGAGCTACCTGTAAAATCACTAATTTTATGTTGCTTGTTGATACCAGTTAATGAAAACTTTCATTTAACTGGATTTTAACATTCTTTTGTGTTTAGAGAAACTGATCTACATTTGATTTTTTTAGGTTTATTGGCATTTAGCTCAGTTATTCCAAAACCAGACCCTAAAATATGGAAGTGGTACTTTGTTCATTGGTCTGGTTAAGAATTGCTAAGCATGAGTGTTTCCTGGTATGCTGTTTCCAGGAGCAAATTCTGTACAAACTCATATACGTTATCGCCTTTGGATATCCCCCCACAACTCTAATATTTTATTATTGACTGAAATCTTAGCTTCCAGCTGGATAAGAGTTCTTTGTGCACTCATTAGCTTCTTCGTTTCTTTTCACTTTGTGATCTCCTGTTTCGCTAACGTGCATCTTGGTAGCCCTATGGTATCAGTTGAACTGATTCAGTTTCACATGAATGACCAAACTGATACTTTCGTTTCTCCCGTTTGAAAGATTAGGTTTGCCTAAAAATATTGCACATAGGTTAGAACTGAAAATAGTCACTTTTGGCCTGATACTGCAATGAGTTCTGTGCAGATGGTCCCAGCAACCGTGTGGAAATCTGTTTACTCAAATGGCACTTTGCACAGGTGCCTGGGATCTCACCGCAAGGAACTCGTTGCATGGTTGGGGTCTTTCTCTGACAGCTGAATGGCATGACGCTGAAATGTGCTCTAATTGGATCTGGGTGCACTGAATACCTCAAGTGTACATCCAGAACACAACAGAGATTAACTCTGATGAATCTACTGTTCTCCAGAGTTGCCATAGAAGCCAGTGGGCCTTTCTCTTCCTTCCCTCGTGTCCTCTGTTAGAATTCTTTTTGTCCAGGTCTGGCTGGCACCCCATATCTCCCATTGCATTTCAGTAATTTGATTTATTCCATGAGAGTCAGAATAAATCTAGAATGAGTCCAAATGAACAGTAGACTGAAGTGGAGCAGAGGTCTGGTATGTCTACTTACTGGGCATATTATCTGGGAATCCTGATTCCCTCTGTATTTAGTTTCCAACAGTCATGACATTAGGTTTTCAAAGGATGACCCCATGTAGGTTAGCCACAGTTCATCACCATGAACAGAACAAGTGACGTATTAGTTATTTTCTTGAGATGTAATACAAAATATTGTATTTGTGCATATAAATTAGCACTTGGTAACATTGACATAGTGTAATATTAAAAAAAAAATTCTCCTGTTGATACACAGTTATCTACACAGATAGACCTGTTGAAGTCAATTGGACTACTCTTGTGAGTGCTCACTCATACAAGTTAAGGTCTTGCCAGTCTGGTTCAGAATGTTTGCATCTTCAAAACACATACCCAGTATTAGCTCAAAAGGAATCTTTGTATTTACTAGGCTATCTACTGGGAGCTTTCTAAATAGATAGTGCTTAAGATAGTAAATTCTAGAAATGATTATTTTGATCTAAAATAGCTATACGTTCCAGAACTGCCAGACCTTGAGACATTGTGCCCCAAAGTAAGATGCAGTCTAAACTCATATCTTTATGATCCCCTCAGTCTTTGTCAGTCAAAGCATTTGAGGACAAATTACACCAGCTATAGAACAGATATTTAGATCAGCATTTTTACTTCAAACAAAGGTTATTGTTACAGTCGTAGAAAAGTGCTATGGATTGGAGTATCATTTTCAGTGTTCTGGGACGGGCTCTGTTAATGTCTCTCCTTTTTCGATGTATTGCTTGTATTTTAGTCTTTATGCTAGTGATCGCCAGTGGTGTATTATGTCTGTTGATGAAGAGAGCTGGTAAAAGTTATAAAAATAAAGGAGACACTTAGATATAAGATGAAAGGACAAAAACAAAAAAATAAAAAACCAAAAAGAAGAAAAGCACAGAAAATAAAGTTTTCTAAAATTATGGGGCCAGATCCTTCATTGGTGTAAATCAGTGTAGTTACATTGAAGTTAATGGGGCTATGTTAACTTACAACAGCCGAAGATCTGTCCCATAATTTAAAATATATTTTAAAGGTATGAAGAATGGCATTGTGTGTTACATTTTCTCTGGTGTTAAGTATTGGTGTACAGTACTTTAAATACAAACCAAGTTCCTGATTCTAAGAGTTTCTGAGTGCCACTGGCTTCCATTGTTTTAACAGAATCTGGCCTGATGGCCTTAAATTAAAAACTATTGTGGTTCTGTCACTTTTTTTTTTTTAAACAAAAGGCTTGATCTTACTACCTTTTAAAGTCCGTGCCAAATCTCCCATTGACTTCAATAGGAATGGAATGAATCCTGAGAAGAGCATGCTTATTTCAAGTGACTGTGACCCCCATAGGTACTTGCTTAAGATATGCAAATAACACAGAAAGCTTGGGGACTACATTGGCTCTTTGCATTGCTAATACAGCTCAATTCTTCCTGCACACGCATTAATAGCTGTTTAGTGCATAATTCAAAGGGTAGATATACCCTAAAGATTCTCCCATGTTGTGAGAGGTAGTTCTTCCTATCAGAGTTTAAGGACTGGTAGTGTGGTTTTATAGAAACAAGCATTAAAGCCAAGAATCTGTCCTGGCCTGCATGAGATGAAGAACATCATAAGTGTGGGTTTGTTAAAATGTTCTGGATGCTATATTGTGCAAAAGCAACTGGATAAACAGGAGCATTAGAAAATATTTTAGGATTAGAAGATTAAAAGTAATTGGGAAATAGAAAACTGGATAGTACAGTGGATTGGTAAGGGATCTACAGCCTTTCACCTCCTGGATAGTGACTGAAATGTGACCCAGGTAATCAGAAATGAAGATTGATTAATATCTGATGCTCCAACTTCATTGCCTGGTCCAGTTGTAAGTAGACAAAAGTCAGTTTTTGAGAAATCACCATGACCATGTGCACCCTAATCAACAGTCACACCAGAAGCCAAGGATTTCATGGATGCAGAGGCTGAACTTATATTATCAACCCTTGAGTGTTGAGTTTGAGCCTGTTATGGGCATGTAGGACATTAGTTCCTACAGGTGAAATTCACTTTCTAAAATAGATAAAGATAGTAACTGGCAGATACTATGGATTCCTTGGTAGACTGCTGTTCTGTTAAATCAGAAAAATAATCTAAGCCATTTGCCATAATAATGAATTCAGGATTGGATTTGGAAAAGAGAGAAACAAGTAAAGTTGTGAGGGAGGGTATTCTGGGTCAGGAAAATCAAATAAAAACACCCTCTTAGATTTAAAAGCACTGAAAAAATCTTTATACTCGTCCATAAAAAAGAAACAAAGGGTGCAGGCATCCTATAACAATTAAAAAATGAAAAACAAACAAACAAAAAAACCCCAACCAATCCTCTAAAACTCTAAAAAGGTCATGACATCATCAAGAGTTAGAGACTTAAATAAAGGCAACATAAATTCAAATATCTACCAGAAATGTGTTATAAATAAATTGCCTTTGTAAAGTGCTTTTCAGCTTGATCTAAACATATTAAAAACATGAAATCTCCAAACAGTGCCCATCTTTCAGATGGGGAATCTGAGCCACAAAGTGATTAAGTGACTTAGCTAAGGTTGCAAAGCCAAGAATAGAACCCATGAGTTCTGATGCCCACTCCCTTGCTGTAATTATTAGACTAAGGGGGAGTTAAAAATTCTAAAATACCAGAACACGAAAGAAGGGTGATCCAGTTGTGGTACAGTAACTCCTCATTTAAAGTCGTCCCAGTTAACGTTTTGTTGTTACGTTTCTGATCAATTAGGGAACATGCTCGTTTAAAGTTGCGTAATGCTCCCTTATAACGTAGTTTGGCAGCCACCTGCTTTGTCCACTGCTTGCAGGAAGAGCAGGCCATTGGAGCTAGCTGGTGGCGGCTTGAAACCAGGGTGGACTGGCAGCCCCCCTATCAGCTCCCCATTCCCCTAAGTTCCCTGTGCGGCAGCTGCCCAGCGGGCTATCAGTTACCAGGCAGTTCAGCTGTCCCTCCCCCCACTGCCGTGTGCTGCTCCTGCCCTTTGCCTTGGAGCCTGCTTGCTGTGCGGGGTGGGGGGGGGGGTAAGAGGGAGGGCTAATGTCAGGGTGTCCCCCTCCCCCCTGCTCCTGCACTCCGCTTAACCCATTTCCAAAGAGGCTCACGACAGGGCTCAGGATGGAGGGAGCTTTCTGGCAGGAGCTGCTGTCTCAACTTGCTGATCTATTTAAAAAAGGAAGAGTGCTTAGAGTGGGGTCAGCGTACTTAAAGGGGCAATGCACATCTCTCTCTCTCACACACGGTGTGTGTCTCTGTCTGCGATGCTGTTTCCCCTCCCTCCATTCGTGCTGCCTTGTAAAGTGTGAGGCTACATTAACAACAATGTGTTAACTCTTGAGGGCTCAGCCAATTGCTAGTTCATCGTTTAGTAGTAAGGCATTCCCTGGGAAATATCCCACCCTCTGACTTCACCATCTCAACCAAGCTTCACAATCATCATCGTTGTGTGGCAGTATTAAATTGTCTGTTTAAAACGTGTGTGTGTGTGTGTGTTATAGATATATAATAGAGTCTTTTGTCTGGTGAAAAAAATTTCCCTCGAACCTAACCCCCCCATTTACACTAATTCTTATGGGGAAATTGGATTTGCTTAACATTGTTTCACTTAAAGTCACATTTTTGAGGACCATAGCTACAACGTTAAGTGAGGAGTTACTGTATAAAAGCATGTACAGTAAAAACAAGGCAAAAACCTTTCCCCAGCTACAGGTGATGTTCTATAGAATACCCAGTGAATGCTCTAATTAATTATCTTAATAATGATTTATGAGAGCAAAATAAAGATACAGATGTTTTGCACATCTAATGACAAAATGGTTGAGGCTATATAAACACCTTGTTTACTTAAAAACTACATAGGAATAAATTTTATATTGGAAAAGCCCGGAAGGCCTTTAATATGTTTTGTATACTAAATGTACACAGAGGCTTGTAGCTGCTATGGAAGTTAGATCTTGAAGGATTGAGAATACCCAAAAGAGTGAAGAATGCACTTGAAACTGTACTAAGTAGTAATCATCTGTAAGGAACACTGGAGAAACAAGATGGGTGAGGTAAAATCTTTTATTGGGCCAACTTCTGTTGGTGAGATAGACAGACAAATTTTCATGCTTACACAGCGCTCTGAAGCTTGTTTTGTTTACCAACAGCAGTTGGTCCAATAAAAGATATTATCTCACACACCTTGTTTCTCCAGTGTTTCTTACACATAGTTACTATCTAGAACAGTTTTAAGTGCATTCTCCACTCTTTCTTTTGGGTAGCCTCAGTCCTTCAAGATCTAACATGAGTTAAGTTTTCTCTCTAATAGCCTGGAACCAACACTGCTACAACACCACCGTATTTAAGAAATACTGACATTTAACAGAATCAAGCTTCCTCTTATCAGCTTCTTTTATATTTTCTGGCTGTTTTTAAGAATAATGGAAAAGAAGCATACATTTAGTTCTACTGAAGAGATGAACTAAATCCCTGTGATCATTTTGGTCATAGCCTGTTAGCATGGCCAGTAACTTAAGTCTGAACTCTACTGATAATTATTGACATTCATGAATGAATTAAACTATTAACTAAAAAGAGTTTGGACTTTTAGATGCTTTAGACTAGTGATCCTTACTAGTGGGATTTATTTCAGTTTAATTCATAACAGGCTCAGATCCTCAAACGTATTTAGGCTTGTAACTTTCATTTAAATCTGTGGCTGAGGTGGGAATGAGACCTGGACTCCTTGGGACTCTCAATTTAATACTCTAGTCACTAAACTATTTTTTCCATCCTAAGGAGGGCCTGCTACAGGAGAATGCTGAACGTGAGTCATCCCTCTGTGTATCTGCCTGGGAGCCATAGGTCTGAGGATGTTTTTTTAACCCCGGCCCTGCTCACTCTGCACTCCTGTTTGTGGGAACAGTAAAGTTGGACTCTACAGCTCGATTAGAACTGCAGTGTTTTAGTGTTGCTTTGTCCTCTTCCTTGTGATTTTTGTGCTGGCAGGGAACGTATGGGTTAGAAAGTAAAACAGAGAGGGTGTGAGGGGAATGGGAATGAACTGTTGGAGTAAGTACCTGAAGCTAGCCATCGCCTTGGAAATTTCAGAGAAATGTGGATGGGGTATGACTTCTTTCCCCCCCTTCCCCTCCGCCTCCTTCTCTCTCCCCTTTATTCCATTCTCTCTGGAAAAGGAAAGAGAGCAAGAGGGAAAAATATATATATATATATATATATATATATACACAGAGAGAGAGAGAGAGAATTTGCTGTCCTTACATAGAGATATGATATGTAACTGAGAAATCTGAAAGTCAAGCCAAGACTTGAGTAGAATGCACGAATCCAAACACTTTGGCAAATGGGTCGGCTTCATCCAAATTTGGCTGGCTGAAAGCTGAGGCAGTTTTAGTTTATACCATTACCACTTTCCTTCAAGTGCTTCTGCTAGCCTTGCTATATGGAAGCTAGTTTCCTTGTTCCTTTACCTGATGACCCTAGCGGAGGCTTTAAATAGGTTTTCTGTTATTGAAAAATTACTTTTGAGTGTAATAACATTAAGATGACCTTATCTTACCTTTCACGTACACCTTCTGCTAATGGGATCCATTATTTTAAATTGTGGCAGGGTACTCAGTGAAACGCCGGTCCAACAATTGGTAATCAGTTACATTCCAGTGTTTTAAAGATGTTTTTCCCCTCTATTGCAATTGGTAAGCACAAGATATACTGTAAATTCTTAATTCTCTTTTATCCTCATGTTGCAGAGAGGGAGATTAGTGTGGGACACCAAACTTGCTATGTAGGGCATTAATCAGGATTAGGAAAAGTTACAAAAATATATTAATTTACAGCTACTCTGTTGATATGCTTAATATGTTTTTCCAACGTTCAGAAATAAAAGTAATTAGCAACAAGCAGCAGCTGGACTTATTGTCACTCCTGCTTCCTAACTGATGTCCAAAGAGCGCCTGCAAAGATGGACTTGTTGTCTGTAGGCTCTCTAGATGGACTCCTAAGAATAATGGATGTATTTACTCATAAGAGCCACTTAAGGTAAAGTATTTTGGCTGGTTATTCAGTGCAAGAGCAAAATAAACAAACAAACACTGACTGAATGAGCAAAAATAGATCTTGCAACTGAGTTAATCACACACCAAGTGGCTGTTATTTTCTGTTTTCCTTAATTCCTTCAGTGCCCCTTTAAATTAAAGGCAGAGATGTTTCATTGAACATCAGTGAAACTGAACATTTGAAATAACGTGACGGATAAAGACATAATGAACCAAATCCTGTGGAGTAGCTGCAGTTTCTACTGACTTCAGTGGGTCAGGCCCAGCATGTTATGCCTACAATTTTTGCTATCCTGTTTTTAGCAATAGGAACCAAAGATCCTCTGCAGTAGAGTCAGTCCCCCAAAACTAGCCCCTCCCCAAAGAACTCCTCAGAGCCAGATTCTTAGCCTGAAATTGGGACTCTCAAGCCCCATAGCAATGTCATGGTTATCTATTTAAATATTTTTGCCAGACACACACAGATTTCATTTCAGCTTATCAGAAAAAAGTTTTAACCAGCTCATTGGAATCATGTTTCTTTAAAACAAGAATCAGAGGCTGAAAAGCATCTTTATACCATGATTTAGCAACCCATTGACTCACTATACGTGTTTAGTGCTGATGGCATACGATGCATAAGCATCTTATATTCCAAGCTAAATAGCTAAAAGGCATTTCTATTATATGCATTTTAAAATGTTTACATTTCATGCTCTTTGTATGTCTGAGTCTTTCCGTATGGTGTGATTCTGAATGAGCGGTGATCACATGCTTGCTCTGTGGCACAGCTGTTGAGGAGGGGAAGAAAAAAATAATTACACCATTTGCCTAATGCATTACAACTGAATCCTGGAGAAAAGCAGTAATTCACTTAACAGTTGGGGGAATGAAAATCTGACCCTGCACGAAGTGTGTCGAAACTTTATACGCCCTCGTTTAAGCCCTTCTCATACAGAAAAATCCAAGGCATGGCACTGCCGCATGGAGGCTTCCACTGACATCTCTGCTTATTAGGAATGGTATACAAAGGGTGAACTGGGTGAAGGGTGGGTGGGTAATTGGTTGCTGAATATTGTGTAATGGTTATAATTCAGGAAAAGAAGTAAAGCTGTGGTGACATTTTTGTCATGAGAGACTTTTCCCTCTTCCCTCCCCCCTTCCTTTTTTGGCCATCAAACCAGTTGTACAGGAGCAGCAAATCTCTCTATGATGTCACAAGGCAGGTGTGGTGCACTCATGGGAAGGGCAGGACTGCTTGCTATGAGAACAGAGATTTTAATAACATAAGCCTGGAAGCCTTGCTTCCTTCCTTCCTGCAATCCATGTGCTCATAGATCATGAGAACAGTTAAGTAGATCTACCTTTTTTTTTTTTTTAATTAGTGATGTCATGGTTTTGGGTGTAGTAGGTTTCTTTCTTTGCTACATGCCATTTTTCTACTGTAATTTTTTCATCCTTATTTTACTGAGTTAGAGCTCTTTATAGGAAAAGAACGGAAGATTTCCTTGGAGAATGTCTGCATTGAGTAATCTTTGAGAAAATTGCCTTTCAGTTCAGACAGCAACCCCCATATTTCTAAAAAGGAGTCTCGGCGGATACTGGATGCTGTTGCAAGAATGCAAGAATGAAGGAGTGGATGTAATCAGGCGCAGTCAACTGAATTCGGTTTTCAAATTTCATTTTTGTGTGTTCAGATTCATAAAACAGTGGTACTCCTTGTGCTGTAATACTGACTTCCACTCCAAATTCTTTGTCATATTGGGAGATCAAGACTGGGGGCCTGATCTTGTATTCCACACTCAGCTAAAATGCTCACAGAAGTCTCCTATTGAGGGATATCTAGGTTAGCTTGATTTTAAAGAGGAGGATGGGGCAGTACTTTAGAGCAGTGAAGGATGGATGGTACAGTGGTAATAGCCTGGTACTTTAGAAAGCTGAGTTCATGTCCCTCCTCTACCACAGACTTCCTGTGTGAGTTGGGTGAGTCACTTAGCCTCTTTGTGCCTCAATTCTCCATCTGTAGAATTGAGATAATAGTACTTCCCTACCTAAAATGGATGTTGTGAGTTAAAGATTGTGATGTGCTCAAATGCAACAATAATGGTGGCCATATAAGTACAGAAGAAAGATAGGAATTGAGTCAAGATATTCCGGTCCAGCTCTATGAAACTGGGCAAGTCTCTTTAACCTATGTATGCCTCAATTTCCACAACTGAAAAATGGGCACAATATTTATTCAACTTTGTAAAGCACGCTGAGATCTTCAGATGTAAAGTGCTGCAGAAGTGAAGGGTTTTATTACTATTTTATGACATAGTTGTTACAAAACATTGGTGATGTAGGTCTTATTAAAATTTATCCTTTCTTTTTTTCCTATTTGGTGGTTTGAACAATTCTTCAGTATAGCTAAAATTATCGCATTCTTTTTTCACAGGTTACTTTAGGTGGAACCTTTATCGGCATTGGACGGAAAACTCCAGATTGCCAAGGCAACACCAAGTACTTCCGCTGCAAATTCTGCAATTTCACCTACATGGGCAACTCATCAAATGAACTAGAGCAACACTTCTTACAGACTCACCCGAACAAAATGAAAGCCGCCCTTCCTTCCTCTGAATCTGGAAAACCTTCAGAGAAAAACTCTAATAAATCCAGTCCTACTTTTCGATCATGTGATTCTGGAGACTTGGGGAAGTGGCAGGACAAAATCACCGTAAAAGCAGGAGACAACACACCAGTTGGATACTCGGTGCCTATCAAACCCATAGATTCTTCTAGACAAAATGATACAGATGCCACCAGTTACTACTGGTGTAAATTTTGCAGTTTCAGCTGTGAATCATCCAGTTCTCTCAAACTATTAGAACATTACAGCAAACAGCATGGGGGAAACCAATCAGGAAGCCTTCATCCAGATCTAAATGATAAACTTTCAAGGGGATCTGTCATTAATCAGAATGACCTAGCCAAAAATGCAGATGGGGAGCTAGTAACAAAGACAGAAAAGGGTTCTAGTATGGCAAAAAAGAAAGACTTCTCTAGCAAAGGTGGAGAGGATAACGTTGTGACAAGCTACAACTGTCAGTTCTGTGACTTTAGGTACTCCAAGAGCCATGGCCCAGAAGTAATAGTGGTGGGCCCACTTCTCCGTCATTATCAGCAGCTACACAACATTCACAAATGTACCATTAAACACTGTCAGTTCTGTCCCCGAGGCCTCTGCAGCCCAGAAAAGCACCTTGGAGATATTACTTATCCATTTGCTTGCCGAAAAAGTAATTGTTCCCACTGTGCTCTCTTGCTCTTGCACTTGTCTCCTGGGGTGACAGGAAGCTCTAGAGTCAAACACCAGTGTGATCAATGCTCATTCTCCACTCCTGATGTAGATATTCTCCTGCTTCATTATGAGAACGCACATGAAGCCCAGACATCTGATGTCAAACAAGAAGCAAATACCCTTCAAGGGATGGATGGGCCGCTGACTCTCAAAGAGAACAAAGAACACTCATGTACCAAATGTGACTTTATTACCCAGGTGGAAGAAGAGATTTCCCGACACTACAGGTACAGTGAATTTTAAAATTACATATAGTAAATTACAAAACAAACAAACCCTGAACACTTCTATGAAATGTCAGGGATCCTAGTATACTGGAGAAACTTGAAATTAGATCAAAATGGGAATACATATAGGTGTATCTCTATATCTGGTTATATAGTGCCAAATCCAACTTACATTTACTTTGGTCAAACTCCAGGTAAGTCAATGGAATTATTCTAGATTTAAACCAGTGCACCTAAGAGCAAAATTTAGACCTGTGTGAATGCTGTGGTTCCTACATATTTGAGATTTACTGAGCTGTTTTCCATCTGAAATACTTCTAGCTACTTTTTGCCAGAAAGCTGATATCTTCATTTATGAAGGGAATCCAAATGGTTTTCTTCCCAAGACCTATAGGTCTATTTCTTTCATGCTTTATAGTACAAGACTCTTATTAACTACCTTTTTGTAGTATTTTCCATCCCCAATTCCAACATTTAAAGGACATTCTGCTGTTGTTTAGTATTCCTTTTAGGGTTGTCGATTAATCGAGTTAACTCACGTGATTAACTCAAAAAATTAATCACGATTGAAAACATTAATCGCGATTAATGTCACTGTTAATAGAATACCAATTGAAATTTATTCAATATTTTTGGATGCTTTTCTTCATTTTCAAATATAAGGATTTTAATTGCAACACAGAATACAAAATGTATAATGCTCACTTTATATTATTTTTGATTACAAAGATTTGTACTGTAAAAATGATAAAAGAAATAGTATTTTTCAATTCACCTCATACAAGTACTGTAGTGCAATCTCTTTATCATGAAAGTGCAACTTACAAATGTAGGGTTTTTTTATTACATAACGGCACTCAAACAAAACAATGTGAAACTTTATTGCCTACAAGTCCACTCAGTCCTACTTCTTGTTCAGCCAATCGCTAAGAGAAACAAGCTTTTTCACATTTATGGGAGATCATGCTGCCCTTTTCTTATTTACAATGTCACCTGAAAGTGAGAACAGGCGTTTGAATGGCACTGTTGTAGCTGGTGTCACAAGCTATTTATATGCTAGGTGCGCTAAAGATTCATATGCCTCTTCATGCTTTGGCCATCGTTCCAGAGGACATGCTTCCATGCTGATGACGCTCATTAAAAAATAATGCATGAATTAAATTAGTGACTGAACTCTGTGGGGAAGAATTGTATATCTCCTGCTCTGTTTTACTCGCATTCTGCCATATATTTCATGTTATAGCAGTCTCAAATGATGACCCAGCACATGTTGTTCATTTTAAGAACACTTTCACTGCAAATTTGACAAAATGAAAAGAAGATACCAATGTGAAATTTCTAAAGATAGCTACAGCAATCAACCCAAAATTTAAGAATCTGAAATGTCTTCCAAAATCTGAAAGGGATGAGGTGTGGAGCATTCTATCAGAAGTCTTAAAAGAGCAACACTCTTGATGCAGAAAGTACAGAACTCAAACCACCAAAAAAGAAAATCAATCTTCCACTGGTGGCATCTGACTCAAATGATGAAAATGAACATGCATCAGTCTGCACTGCTTTTGATTGTTATCGAGCAGAACCCATCAGCATGGACGCATGTCCCCTGGAATGGTGGTTGAAGCATGAAGGGACATATGAATCTTTAGAGCATCTGGCATGTAAATATCTTGCAATGCCGGCTGCAACAGTGTCATGTGAATGCCTGTTCTCACTTTCAGGTGACATTGTAAAGAAGAAGCGGGTAGCATTATCTCCTGCAAATGTAAAGAAACTTGTTTGTCTGAGCAATTGGCTGAACATGAAGTAGGACTGAATGGACTTGTAGGCTGAGCGATTGGCTGAAGAAGGACTTGTGGCCTCTAAAGTTTTACGTGGTTTTATTGTTGAATGCAGGTTTTTATTGTACATAATTCTACATTTGTAAGTTCAACTTTTATGATAAAGAGATTGCATTACAGTACTTGTAGTAGGTGAACTGAAAAATACTATTTTGGTTTTTACAGTGCAAATATTTGTAATAAAAAATAAATATAAAATGAACACTGTACACTTTGTATTCTGTGTTGTAATTGAAATCAATATATTTGAAAATGTAGAAAGCATCCAAAAATATTTAAATAAAGGGTATTCTATTATTGTTTAACAGTGTGATTCATCGTGCAATTAATTTTTTTTTAATCGCTTGACCGCCCTAATTCTTTTCAAACTGAGAGCAGGCACTCTTTCATCTGTTGATGCCATCCCACAAGATACTTTTCCAGATGATTATTTTTATGTTGTTGGTCTAAAGTGTCACTTTATTTATTTTTAAGTGTTAGCATTGCTATATGAAGATGGACAGAGCCAGTCTTCCGATTCATGTCCTTATGGCAGCCAATTCCCTGATAAACCTTTTGGGGTGGATCCTCAGCTGTTGGAAATTGACTTCAGTGGAGCTTTGCCAGTTTACATCATCTGAGAATTTGGCCCTCCGATTTTAAAAGAACAGTTTGTTATACATTTTACAAAAACTGGGTTAAATATTAAGTAAAGAATGTTAACTGGCATTAAACATTTATGACCAAAGAGTCAATGGCAACCACAGAAAATCCAGACTTCCATCACCTTTAAAGGATTTTTGCATAGAAGCCATATATAGTGCTGACAAAAGAAGATCCAGTTTCAGACCTCTATTAAATATGAGAGCTTGCAATGCATTTACTAGATTCCAGGATGTTGAGAAAGTAACAAAGGCAGACTATAGTATAGTGCTTTAATAGAGCTTAAAACAGGGGCATCTAAACATTGCCCAACAGAGGGCTGCATTGGCAATAGGTTGGGAGCCCATAAAAAAATGGAGCAAATTGCTCATCTTTAATTTGGGGCTGTAGCCTCCGGAGACTACAGGTCCCAGCATGCAGTGCCCGGTTTTTTATTTAAGTGGGCCACAGGGATGTTGTGGGGATTAACTGGTTAATGTTTGTAAACTGCTTTGAAGATGAAGAGTGGTATCTAAGTACGAGATATTATTATCAGGTCAGCTTTGGGCCAGGTTGTCTAACTCCATAGACAGCACTTTGGTGCTGGGGCATGGCATGATTTTTTTTTTGTTTTTTGTTTTGTTTTGTTAGCTATTAAAGATTTTATTTTTAGCTATTCCATGGCTTCTCTACTGGAAAACAATTGTTTTGCTGCAGCTGGTAAATTTTTAAGAAGCATGTTTAATTAAAATGCCCATTCCTAAGAAAAAGGGAGGGAGAGAGGGCAAAATTTTCAAAACTGAGTGCCTTAAGTTAGGCACATAAATCAGTGGCCTAATTTAAAAAAAATGCTGAACAGCCAACAGCTCCTACCAATGTCAGTGGGAACTGCTATGTACTCAGTATTTTGAAAATGAGGAGACTTATTTAAAGGTCTAAATGTGGACGTGGGTACCTAAAATTAGGCTCCTTTGTTTGAAAAGCTTGGGAAGAATTCTCTAAACCTTTAGCACACCACACCCTCATGTACTTTGTAGATGTCATATAACTAGAACCACAACTCCCTGCCCTCAACATCTCCCAATTTCAAACACGTCTCACTTTTAAAATGTGTATTGTTCTCATTTTTCATGTCCCTTCTCCTATAAAATCACACTTTTGTAGTTTAATTCTGGGAAAAAATTTAAAACAAATATTTAGAATTTATTAAAAAAAAGACCTAAAATTACTTTTCCATAGATAATAGTTTTATTTAAATACCCATTATCTTTTGACCTACTAGGATAGAAGCATGGGGCTATTCCAATTGGAAAGGGAGGAATTTTTTACTATCTAATGGTATACAACTTCCATGTCTACCTTCAATGAGTAAATTTTAGGGACGTTAATCAATCCTATTCTTCTTTTCTCCCTCTGAGTCCTATACAGTTGGTCCTGGCTGAACAGGTGAAGAGATACAAGAATAATTCCAAGAAAAAAAGATCCAGAATTTTTGAAAAATATTTGTATCTGTGAATTACGTGGCACATACAGGGTATATCTAGTCTGCAATTAGATACCCTCCCCCTTTGTAGGGTCACAGAGCCCAGGCTCCAGCCCAAGTCCAGATGTCTACAGCTCAGTTAAACAGCCCCTGAGCCCAAGCCTTGTAAGGCAAGCTAGCTGGCACAGGCCAGTCTTGGGTTTTTAATTGCAGACTAGACATCCCCATAGAGCACATACTGGTGCGATATAAAGTTTTTATCAATGAGATGATGTTCTTTGTGACTTCCTCATGCATGAGCAAGACTTTAGACGTAGAAAGTATTTATGCCACACAGTCATGTATTCTTTCTCTCTCTCTCTCTCTCTCTCTCCCTATATATATATTTATATATATATAGGGAGAGAGAGAGAGAGAGAGAGAAAGATAAGAATACAAGAACATAAGAATGGCCCTACTGGGTCAGACCAAAGGTCCATCTAGCCCAGTATCCTGTCTTCTGACAGGGGCCAGTGCCAGGTGTCCCAGAGGGAATGAACAGAACAGGTAATCATCCATCCCCTGTCGCTCATTCCCAGCTTCTGGCAAACAGAGGCTAGGGACACCGTTCCTGCCCATCCGGGCTAATAGCCATTGATGAATCTATCTTTCATGAATTTATCTAGTCCTTTTTTTAACCCTGTTATGGTCTTGGCCTTCACAACATCCTCTGGCAAGGAGTTCCACAGGTTGACTGTGCGTTGTGTGAAGAAATACTTCCTTTTATTTGTTTTAAACCTGCTGCCTATTAATTTCATTTGGTGACCCCTAGTTCTTGTGTTATGAGAAGTAGTAAACAACACTTCCTTATCTACTTCTTCCACACCAGTCATGATTTTATAGACCTCAATCATATCTCCCCTTAGCCATCTTTTTTCCAAGCTGAAAAGTCCTAGTCTTATTAACCTTTTATCATACGGAAATATAATAATTATTATATAATAAAATAATGTGATAGTTACTCTCAGTTCCACCACTGTGAGGGAAAAATGCAGCAAAACTCGCTGCTGGCAGTTTATATACTAAGAAGCTGAATGGATCCCAACTATAAATACATAATTATGCATTTTATGGGCAGAAATGGTGTTTTTCAATTCCCATATTTAATTTTACCATTGGCACATACTGAATACCATGGATCTGCTTAGAACCTGCCTGCATGGTTGAGTCTGTGAACTCCCTTGTGTGTGCATCTTCAATGACTTCAATGACTTTCAAGAATCGCAGGTATACACTATGCATCCAGTTTTTTTTCTGCATCTTTCTGGCTGTACGTCTGTAATATCATTTTTGTCTGTTTACTTAAATATTATTTTTGTGTCATTGTCCTCCAGTATTATCCATCTGCAATGCAGGCCTTGGCAGCCCTTCATTACTGACAACATTAGAATTTGCAAGAATAATTAGCTTTTCATGTTGTCTCCCTACAGAAATATATACTTAAGTTTAACACCACTCAGTTTTTCCTTCACATGTAATTTGTAGGCTGTTCAGTTGAATTCAAAGTTAATGAATCACATTGCATGTCAGTGTAGTTGTGTCTAAACCTGCCTAAAATGTGCTTACATAAACAGATCTCCAAATGTCTAATTGTCCTACATTTTCTATTGTTTGCAGTGTTCAAGCCATGTTGGTCCCAGGATATTAGAAGGGAAAATATGGGTGAGGTAATCTTTTATTGGACCAACTTCTGTTGGTGAAAGAGCTGTGTAGTTTGAAAACTTGTCTCTTTAACCAATAGAAGTTGGTCAAATAAAATATATTACCTCACCGACCTTGTCTCGCTACACTTTCTACTAATTTAACTATTACTCTCACCCCATTGTACCTGAAGAATCAGGAGATATTCTTTACATTTCATTGAGAGCTTCAGTTATGCAGTGTACTCCATAGGTGTGTGTTACTATAACGGATTAAACAATTTCTGCATGAGTAATATGTAGTCAGATATCTTTGGATGAAAAAGTTCTTTACTATAGAAATTATAGTGGGTAAGGAAATTATATTCCCCCCCCCCCCCCCCCCCCCCGCAAAACAATTTTGTTGTCATCATTTTTGTCTGTTTTTTGTTGAAATATCAAAAATCTGAAACCAAACTTATTTTGATTTTTGGCAACTTTTAATAACCTTCAGAGTTCAGTTGCCAAAAGGTGGGGAAAAATAATTTTTCTGTTTTTTTTTTGCTGAAAATCAATTTTATTTTTTTGGTGAATATTTCCATTAATGGAAAAGTTATTTTCTGTCAAATGTTTTTTACTGAAAATTTTTGGCAAGCTCTAGTAGAAATGTCAGGTAACATGATGAAAAATGGTCCAAACCTCTCTAGAAAAAGGGTAAGATAAAGGTCTGTAATATTCATTTTTGTAAAAAAGGACACAACACTTCCCACTCAGAATGCCTTATGATCTTCTGTAATGAGGGCAGAATCATGTTTTCCAATAAACAGAACTAATCTGTTGATAATGTAAGTGACAATTTTATTTGGTTTTCATTCAGAAGGATTCAAAAACTTTTTACAAGATACATGTAAAAAACCTGATTTTCAAAAAGGTAAGTGTGCAATTGAGTAAAAACAAGCTAAATGCATGTATGTAATTAGCACAACTGCATGTATAAATTGGTTCTTTGCATATGTGAATAGACAGTGAGAGTCATAAGTGGTTGTTTTTCCATGGAAAAACCTGATCGGTGCATGCAGTTTATGGCAGTTGCCCATACAGACTGGGTACACAATCGCACATGCAGCTGTACATCTGACTTTAAATATTAGACCTGAAGTAAGTACGAAGAGTCACTTCATGGATTACTGAAATGCAGCTGCCCTTGAGGTCAAATTCATCAACTGTCTAACCATGCACTATAACACTACACAGTGCTTTGGGAGAAGAAATGAAGAATAGTGCATAAAGCAGACAGCACAGGCTGTGGCTGAGGGCACAGGGACTTTTCAGGCCCTTATATCCCAGTGGATCCAGAGGGATATATCTGGGGTACTGGGACAGGAGACTGCATCTCCTGCTTCATATGGGCAGTAGCAGCCAAGAGGAGGGTCTTATGGCAATCCCTAGATTTGGGGGTTTCTTCCACAAAGCAGCCTTCATCTGCTGCAGCTGAAGTGTGTGTGGGGGTGGGGTGGGGGTAAAACAGGGCCATCCAGCTCTTTTACCAGACCTAGAGGGACCTGGTGTTGGCCCTGCCTTTCACCTGGGAAACAGCAGCATCTGGGAGGAGCCCTCCCACCCTTCTGATACCTTAATTCACTCAGCTCTGGAACTTGGACTGTGGATATATATTTTTTGTTGTTTGCCTTGCTTTCAGCGGTTGCTGCTTCTCCTTCATCCCATTCAGCCTCACTCTCCGGCCTTCACATCCTCCTACTTCCCTCCCTCAGTTTCCCTTCTCCCTTTACTCACTCCCCCTCTTACTCAAAAAGTCTCTTCCTCCCTCCCCTTCGACTCCAAGTATAACCCCCACACCTAAAAACAAACAAACAAAACCCCTCTTAAACCCAGCTTTTTGTAATCTAAATAAAAGGGATAATGTGCTAACAAGAAATAAATAAAATGTGAAACATACAGAAACCATGGTAGTAACATGACATTTGCCTGCCGTCACCTGAGCACCTTTCCTGTGTGTGGTACCATTTTTCCCTACCCTTCAGGTGTGGGTTTTTTTGTGGCTTTTTATACTGCAAGCTCTGCAGCACAGTCACTTGTCACTGTCTTTGTAGTGCTCCTCATGCCAGTGACCTTAGGATGCTACTGCAATACAAATAAATAATAGTAAAATACTCGGTTGCAGCATGTAACAACTCAAATAGGATCTTGGTCAGAATATTTGACTCCTGTTCCTGTGAAAAGTGTCATGGAATATTTTAATGCCCACAAGTGTTCAGGACTTTAGATTTATATCATAATAAATTTTTAAAATGGCTTCAGTGCCTTTCTAATGCCATGATAAGATGAGTACTGGCCTAGGGCTTGATTTGTCTCTCATTCAACTCGGTGGAAAAACTGCATTGAGTTGAATGGTTCAGGAACAAGACCATAGAAGGAAGAGTGGTATTTGCTTTTTCACCAACACCATTTTCCTCCATCCCTCAGTTTTCTTTGGAAGTCTCTCATCCTAATACTGATCAACCCTGACACCGTGTGCTGTATCTTATCTCATAAGATCACAGCCTGAGATGGTGTTCACAAACTTCCACGGAATTTGTCCCATTATGAACCAATGGTAGTTTTCAGTTCTGATTTAAAAACAAACAAACAAGTCAGCCCTTCAAGTTGCTTCCTGGATTGGTGCCAGGATAGGAAGAAAAATCAGATGTGCTCGTAGCTTTTTTGTGTTGGGCCAAATTTGTACTCTGATCCGTAATGATTAAATTATTCACATGTATACAGTTTTTAACACTTGCTCACTTTTAGGTTGGTGGGTATAGAAAATTTAGTTTAAGATCTGTGACCAAATCCTGGCTTGTCCAGTGTATCTACTAATATTGTACAAGTCTTAGGTATTGAGCTATCCAGTTGGAATCAGAGGTGGTTTTTTATGTAGAGTAGAAAAGGGTATGTTCTAAAAGAGCCTATCTTTTTATTCTGCTTGTCCGAAAAGTTCCTAATTTTTCCCATTGGGTGGCATTTGTATAAAAAGTTACACAGGCAAATTAAGAAATCCTCATGTAACTTTCTGTGGGTGGAAAAAATAACCCCTTTCTAAAGAATTAAAAATCTACAAGCTTTCAGAGTAATAAAAGTGCATTTAAGCAGGCCCGTGCCTTAGTTATAAATATATAGTTAAAATCCCTGGCTGGCAGCTGCTATACTGTACATTTATTTGTTTCACTAGTATCATAATGGTGGTATATACAATCTGGATCAAAAATATTTAGCATGCACCTAATAAAGCCAAGTTAGACAGAAAAAGATCAGCTGCCTGAAGGTGTGATATCTGTAGAAAGGAGCCAAGTTAGAAAAGGGGGTTAGCCTTTCAAATGGCCAAGTTAAACAAAAGACACTTAGTGCTAAATTGCCTCCCAAAGGATTGATAAACGTTCAGGCAGGGAGTAAATTGGGGTTGGGCCATTAGTCCCAAATGGTGTCTTGTTTAACTTGGCTTTTTAGATAACTAACCCTTGTCGAATTTGGCCTTCTCTGAAGATATTCCACCTTTATATGACTAGCCTTTTCCCCCCCTAAATTGGCTTTTTCGTATCTGTTAAATGGTTTTGATCAGATAGCACTTTCTCTTTTTGGTTCAGAAACAGAATTAAGCTTGGTTCAGAAAAGAATTAACTTAGTATCACACTGAGAGATGGGCTGATTTCAATAAAAAGCTAGTTTAGAATGAGACAATACAGCCAGAACAGGATTTTAACCCACTGTTTTCTGGCCCACAACAAGACTCCTTTGCCACTAGACTATATACAGAATAAGTCACTGAATTTTTTGGAGGCTGAAGGAACCCATCTAGTTATCTAAACTGAAAATAATAATACTGAAAAAAACACAGAGAAAATATTACACAAGCACTACAGATATTGATACTTGAATACATACTCATATCTGCATGCATGCATGCAAAATTTCATGAAAATCAGATACTTTAAGTAGCATATGGTTTATTTTGTCAAAAAAAGATTAATTTGTAAGTTTAGTCATTTATTTCTTCTACACGATCAGACTTAAAAAGGGATATTTTCTGTACTATTCCAGCTATACAGATGAACTAAACGTCAAATGCTGCTCTTATTCAAGTTAATGGGAGTTTTGCCACTAACTTCATTGGGACCAGGATTTGGCCTTGAAAGAATTAATTTTCAACAATTGAAGTTGTCATGGCAGTAACAGATTTCCCATACAAGCTTTGTCCAGTGTGGATAGTCAAGGGCTCATTTTTTCTAACTTGACTAGAGTCAGTACTGTGACTCTAGTGCATAGGGTGTGTATGTATGAGTGTATCTGTATGGAGAAGGAATTACAGATTTATATACATTTTGATGAAGAGTAGGGACTGTCTTTTACCCTGCATTGGGACAATGCCTAGCTCAATGGGACATCAATACTTGCTGGGGACTCTGGCTGCTATTGTAGTATAAATAATAATAATTAATAAGTGTTTCATAGTTAGCTCAGAGAAAGTATTCTGTTACTGTGGGATATACAGTAAACTGGTAACATGTTGTTCCAATATAGTAATGTATGCTTTACATGACTTACTAATATAGTACTTTGCATAGACTTATAATGAAAACAGGAAGGTGCATTATTATTCCATCATATTCCACACCTTTTAGCAGACTGTAATGGAATTCACATATATTCTCTGCTTCCCTACTTGAAAGCCTCTCATACGTTACGAAAATGCCTCTGCATTTGACAGTAGAATTCAATATATAAGGACACAATCAGCTGTCTTGTGTTTCCTTAAGAGCAGTCTCATTTCAAAACAGTTTTTAGAATTTCCACAGAGAACAAATAAGAATTGTTTCTTGTTTCAACAACTCTTATCCCTTGAAGTATCTTTAGCTGTAAGTTAACTAGAGCTCTCCTCCAAAGTCCTCTGTATTGACTAAATGGATGTAAAATTGATGATAGGTGAAGGAATTTTTTAAAACAATTAAACAGGAATTCTTTAATACAGCACTATATTATACAAAGTGGCTTTTAATTAGGTGTCAGAAAGAAGTATGTCCCCTTGTAAGTGTTTCATTTTCTGTTGGAAAATGTCACAGTGGAATAAATAGGAGGTGAAAAGTGTATTGATTCAAATCAAAAAGAAAAATCATACAAAATCTGCAGTGAAATTATGTAGAGTTCAGAAAGACAGGACTGAGTATGAATGAACGGTTAGAGGATCATTGATAACAAAAGCAACAAACCAGTTTTTAGCAACTAGATTTATTTTTGTGTTACCCAACATACAACAAAAATAAATCCACATTCTTTATTTAGAGTTACATGTGCCAGATAATTTCACTTCAAGTTCTGGATTTGGAAGTATTCCATTCCAGACCTCCTCATATATTTTGTAAGAAAAATGAAGGTACAAGAAAGGGGATGGTGAATGGACTCTGATATTAAAATTATCTTCATTTTCTTTCAGGAGAGTACATAACTGCTACAAATGCCGTCAGTGCAGCTTTACAGCTGTTGACACTCAGTCACTACTAGAGCACTTCAACACTGTGCATTGTCAGGAGATGGACATCAGTACAGCCAATGGGGAAGACAGTCATGGTATGTCTGCTATCAAGGAAGAGCCCAAAATTGACCTAAAGGTCTACAGTCTGATCAATCCAGACCCCAAAATGGGGGAGCCCATTTCTGACAGCATAGTGAAGAGGGAAAAGCTAGAAGATAAGGAAGTGCTCAAGGAGAAAGGTTGGACTGACAGCTCAAATGATGATCTTCGCAGTGTGACCTGGAGAGGAACAGACATTTTGAGGGGAAGTCCATCATACACACAAACAAGCTTAGGCCTCCTGACCCCAGTGTCTGTTGGCCAAGAGCAGCCAAAGCCGTTAAGGGATAGTCCAAACGTAGAAGCTGCCCACCTTGCACGGCCTATTTATGGCTTGGCTGTTGAGACCAAGGGATTCCTGCAGGGGGTGCCAGCAGGAGGCGGAGAGAAATCTGGACCACTCACTCATCAATATCCTGGATCAGGCGATAACAAATCAAAGGATGAATCCCAGTCCCTGTTACGGGTAGGAAGCTTTCCTTTGTTACACTGAATGCATGCATATCGTGTTTACTTTCAACTACTCATTTCTTTAATTTTGGAATGGTACTTTATTTTCAAGGGCACTTTATTAAAATCAGTCTAAAAGATTCAAACTTTTAGAGCTACATTGGCAGGTAATAGTTCACAAGCGTTTGTATAAAACATGTACCAGATGCAGTAGGAAGCAATTGTTTGTCTTTGCCATTAGCTCTGACTGAATTTTGGTTAATCATTCCTGCTGATTATGCAAGAATCTGATACATTTGGCGAAGAAAGGTTTAGAACCCCAGACGGCTGCACATCTGTTATATTAACACATCTAATCACCTCTTAAATTTTGAGATGGGGTGACAGCGCATACTGAAGCGAGATATCATAGTATTAAACAGCTAAAATGTGAAATATGAGTCAAATATTAATAAAGAAATGTAATTGGGGAGGGAGAGTTAAAACATGTAAAGTACATGTTAACTTTGACATTTGTCTGGTTGGCTTGTCGAAGAAGAAGAAGAAAAAAAGGAACTGAGGAAATGTCAAAAGAGAGAGAAATTCTGTATCTTACTGTACATTCTCATCCTATCCTCAAAACAAAACTGAACTAGTTCTCTCTCTGAACAAATCGCACCTGTGCATACAAAGGGCTTCCCCTCACTCTTTTACTGTATGTACTTTGCCCTGTGAAGGAAGTTTGAGTTTCAGATAACTCACTAATTCTGAGGAGGAGGTTAGTGGCCCGGGGAAATAACTGTCTTTCTCTCTGAGTCAGCACTGGGTTTTCACTAGGTTCCATTTCCCATCTGAACTCCTAGAAAGTTGCTGCAGTTGCTTTCAGTTTACATACAAAGGTGATTTTGAAACTCAGCTGGTATTGAGAATGGAAATAATGATTAGCTGCTTTTCTTTATTCTCTCTTTAAGGACATTTAGAATCAAAATCCAGTACAATATGTCAGAAGAGTAAAGAGAAGGCAAATGTATTTTTCAGCAGTCTTCTATAATATATTTATAAAAAATCTTTTGAGCTGTTTAAGTCAGTAGAGTCTAAAACTTGACAATTGTGCTAATTCTCAATAATTTATTTATAATTTAAAAGCTTCATGCATCTGAATGGAACCAAAGCATTATATATTGTATAAAGCCGTGAAATGTCACTGACATCATCTCTCAGCTTAATTATTTGAATAGTAACATGGAAGGCTTTCTGTGGGAAGATCTGGGTTGGGGACAATTGTGTATGGGAGCTTCATATATAGTACACGAGTTGCTTTTCTCCTCTGTTTATCAGTATTTTTTTTAAAAATCCTGATTAGAGGTGAAATTTACCCTGACAGAAGGAACCACTTATATCCCACTTAAGCTCTATTTAGTGGGACTTAGCCATGCATAGACCTTTTGTTGGCTATCTCCACAGGGACCACTGTTACCCTGGGAGGCTAGCCAGTTGAGACTAAATTTTATTTGTTTTTGCACAGGCTAAACCTCATTGTCTATTTAAAAAAAAAAACATGCAAAGGAATCTGGTAACATGCTGCATTAGCGCTGTGAAAACCACTTATACTCCTCTGGCTGTGCCTGAAACCTAAAAATAATACCACTTTAGTTCTTCGATTTACCTGATTTTTTTACCACTGGAGTAGGCAGAGGAGGAAAGATTATGCTGGGCAATTTTTATGGTTGGCTCAACAAGAAATTCAAATATAAATATATATTTAAAGGTTCTTCACGGAAAGGTGCTAATGTGATGAGGTTTTCAAACCCATATTTTGGGTTTGAATGGATTGCTTTTCAGAGGTGCTGAATTCCTGCAGTTCCCATTGACTTCTAAAATCATTGTCCTCTGAACATGCAGTCTGCTTATTTAGGTGCATAAATATGGATTCAGTTGTTAGGTTTAGGTATCCGCTTTTTAAAATTTTATCCTACATCCCAATTTCTGCTTTACATAGTTTGTAAAATGATTGTAGTAAAAGGTTAGGCTTAGTCTGCACTGATTAGGGAAACTATGTTGGCACCTTACAGGGAAGAATTACCTTTAAATACAGTTAATGCTAGTTGAACTCCACTGGACACAGAACCTAATTGAACATGTCTTTCCCTTAACCCCCATTTCTTTTTATTTTCATGATTCCATTTTTCTTCTGTGAAGACTGGAGAGGGGGCTTATGTCAGCTAGCCTAAGACAGTCATCTTTTTACTCGGACACTATGTCAGTGGACTCCTGGAACATGCTGGACCGAGTTCATACACATCATAAGACATACTTATGTTTCATAACTATTGAGGGAAGAAGGAGATAGTGAGACTTTAGCCTTCATTTTGGGAGTTCTCGGGGCGAATGGAACTTGAGGGTTTAGTGCTAATTCAGATTCAGAGCTGAATCAGGTCAGTGCGAAAAGAACCCCCAAAATTCCTGATTCAGTTCATTGAGGGCAGAATTGTGCAGTGAAACCCTGGCTCTGTTAAAGTCAAAAACAAAACTAGAATTTTTGGGGGTTAGAATTTCACCCAAAGGCATCTTTGCCGCTGACATTCTGAAGGATTAGAATGTCAATTGATCCAAGCAGAAGAGTTCTTTAGATTAATTCTGCTGCCTCCTCTTCATTTCCAGAAATCTAAAGTTTTTCTAGTCAACACTGATTGTACCCAGTAAATTTAAAAACAAGAATGTTCTTTATTGTTTGAACATATCTTACTTGATTGTCCTCTTAGGAAAAAGAGCATGTAAGACTGTAACGTGAAGCAATGATTTAGGTACTAAAAGCTGGCATGCCCCAACCAGTGCTTCTAGCTGGTACAAGTCTCTAAAGTTATATCAGTAGTTTGAATTCAAAGTTGTGCGTGCTAGGGCCACTTGTTGACAAAAAGGCAAAATTTACACTACTTCTATTATTCTGTTTAGATGACAGAGACTGTCATTTCATGTTTTTGAAAAACTGACATGAACAGAACAGTTTTAATCTGGGGAGACCCAGTCGGGAGCACTGAATATATAACGTGATCAAAGGGGAAAAATCACATGTGTCTGTTTTTGTGTTCCCCCCAGTGATTCCCATTTACTAAGAAAGCTTTGAAATGATTTTAACAGTTATAAGGATAGTTTTCACTTTTCATCTTTGGACTTCACTTTTGAGACTGGGTTGGCAGTGCTAGTCACACTTTTTACAGATGAGGTAACTGAGTCGCTGAGAAGCTTAGAGACCAGCCCCGGATCACATGGCAAATCAGTGGCAGAACCAGTATCAGAATTTTGTCCTTGTGACTCCCATTGCTCACTCCCTCCCTGTTCTGTTTTGAGTAGTGTTGCATGAAGTTTAAGTGGTCAAGGAATTTGGCTTATTTAATTGTTTTTAAAGTGTGTATAAATGCATATGGAATATACATAGCAATTATTATTTCTGGGAAGATATTTACATAATACAAGTTGTGTTGCAAGCTGTATATTGTATATTCAGTGTACTCTTTGGAAACACAGCCCCATAGTTTTTTAATCACAGCTGATGAGGGAATGCTTATAGATAAAACTGTGCATAAATAGAATTTGTTGTAGAATCAGCTAATGCAAGGGGTACAGAATTTATCCAACAACAGAAAAATAAATAGAGGATAATATCACAAGCAAGTTTTCTAGGTGTTTGTTTTATAGTATATCTCCGATGGTTGACATGTGGTTACAATGTCAGAAATAATAAAAATCGATTGAAAAAAGGTGGAAATTTTTATATATTATAATTTTGTCAACAAAATTGTCTCATAAGTACAATACATTTGTAAGCCTTCATGTTTTGTAACCTGCCTATATGCTGCTTTGCTGCTCTCATTCTACCTGTGATGGCCACCTGCCCCCGACAATGTGTCATTTAGTGGATTCTTCATGGGAGAAGGTTGTGTAGGATTTCATTGCATCCTTTCAGGAGACGGAGATATTGTAATGATGGCAGTTCATACAATGCACGTGCAAACACATGTGGATAGTGGGCACACCTCCTGCCCCCCCAGACAATTAGAGAGAGTTTTCAGGCTGCTAATGTGTGAGTGAATCTTTCTCAGGGACTTGTTACCAGGGCCTGCTGTTTTTGCCGCCCCAAGCAGTGTGCCAAATTGTCGCCGCGGATAGCGGGGGCAGTCCATGTGCCGTTAGGGTGGCACGCGCGTTTCCACGGCGGCCGCAATTCGGCAGCAGCTTCTGTCTTCAGCCGGAAGACAGAAGCCACCAAACTGCCGCCGTGGGCAGTTGAACATTGACGCTGCCGCCGAATTGCTGCCGCCGTGGAAACGCGCTTGCCGCCCTAATGGCACACGGACTGCCCCCGCCCTCCGTGGCGGCAATTCGGCGCGCTGCTTGGGGGCAAAACCACACAGACTGCCGCCCGTTGCAGATTGCCGCCCCAAGCACCTGCTTGGAATGTTGGTGCCTGGAGCCGGCTCTGTTTGTTACACTTCTCTGAGTAGCTTTAATTTTATTTTTCTTATTAAAATGTTTCCAGTAACTGTATTTACAGGCTATCTGTATGTGTTGTAAATGGGAATACAAAAAAAAAAAAATCCCTCTTCATGGAACAATGTAAATGTTAACCCTCTCTTCCTTAGAGTAACTGAATTTATAGTTTAAAGATTTGTTGACACTGGATGAGTCTATTGAGATGCAAAAATGTTCCTTTCGTGTGGGAGGGAACATTGGCAGCCAGCAGAAGATGAGCCAAGCAGCATTGTTTAGTGCTTTGACAACTCTGATTCTGGACAGTAGGAACTCTTTTCCTAAACTGATTTTAAATGAAGTGTCCTCTTTGATTATGTTTTGATGCTGCAGTACCAAGTTTTCCACAGTGTAGACACACAGAGGTGCAACGTGATCCTGTTAATTTACACACACAGACCTATTTAGCATACAATGCTATCTGTGCACAAGGGGATGTGCAAATGTTACTGCAACATTTTCATATGTATGCATAAAATCACAGACCCTGATGTCTTCTAATGTCGTCCATTTCTGAAAGTGTCATACATATTATGGCCTATTTGCAATAATTTCATATAAAACATATGTAATATGAGAAAAAACGAGGAGTACTTGTGGCACCTTAGAGACTAACAAATTTATTTGGGCATAAGCTTTTGTGGGCTAAAACCCACTTCATCATATGCATGGAGTGGGGAAAAAAAACAGTACGCAGGTGTATATATATACAATACATGAAAAGATGGGAGTTGCCTACTCTTTTTTCCCCCACTCCATGCATCTGACGAAGTGGGTTTTAGCCCACGAAAGCTTATGCCCAAATAAATTTGTTAGCCTCTAAGGTGCCACAAGGACTCTTCATTGCTTTTTGCTGATACAGACTAACACGGTTACCATGCTGAAACCTGTAATATGAGAGAGGGTCAATGGAGCAAATTGTAATAAATGGAGATCTTGGACAGCAATATTTAAGTCTTGACTAAAATATGTTAAAATTTGCTATAGATGTTTTCTTTTGAGGCATAACCCTTGGGGGGCTGAACACTCTCAACTTTTCCATGGAACGGAGGGCACTCAGCAACACATGCTACAAGAAAGCATTGTATTTCAAGACTGATTCAATTTACCTCAAGAATAGTTGGTTATTGTTCAGCCTGTGATATTTACACTTCAAATGTTCCATATTCTGTTCTGTTCTGTATATGTTCTGTATATGTTCCATATTTTGTTCTGTATATAACTATCTAGAGCTGGTTAATTTTTTAAATTATGAATTTCTGCTGGACCAATCATGATAACACCCCTTCACCTTTTTCTTAACAGGCCAAAGAGCAGGTTGATTTGTTTTCAAAGTTTGAAAGAAAAAAAAAAGATGCAATTTTCGCTTATTACTTAAAAGTAACTATGTAGTAAATATCATACATAATTTTCCCTATAGTGAATCATTGGATAGTTTATACTGCATTTTGAATTATTGACCCCTGTTTAACTGTGAGAGAGACTTTCAAAGGGTTATGTGCCCAACAACCTCTGTAACTCACTGGAAATTGCTCACTCCCCTGTGTGCTTTTGAAACTATTCCTCCTGTGTATAAACATCAGATTGTTGGCTCTAGAAGGATAGCAAATCTCATAAGTGAATCCTGCTTGCACTGAAGTTGGTAGATTTGCTGCTGACTTTAACAGGAGGAGCAAACCCTGCATGAGAGAATATACAAAATGTGTTCTTAAAAGTCTTGGTAGCATTAACAGATGTACATAATCACTGGGGAATACAATGCAATGAATACCTTTTTTTAAGCTGGAGTATTTTTATGCTGATTTGTAGAATTAAATTTAAGAAGAGTATAATTGTTCCTTTTTTGCTTTAGTTGGTAGATTTCTTGGACACTGTATCCTTGTCCCCCACTTTCTTAAAAAGTAGCCCTCTAAAGAAGAAACAACTGAAACAGTTTCTCTTTAGCTGCATCTCATTTTTTTTCCATTTCCTCTGACTCCGTAAGGGATCTTTCAGGAAGTATTTATAGTCAAGGCCATTCATTGCCATACGGGTCCTCTAATTAACTCAGGGAAACTCAGCAGGCACTATGTCTTACTAATGCACATTGCTATGTTAGGTCAAAGAACTGCTAAGCTCTTTCAGTTTTGTTAAAAGCACCTGTTTCTACAATTCAGAGTTTGAGGTGGTGGGGGGTTAATTTTTAAGTATAAAATAGAACCTGGAAAATTTAAATTATCATCTGACAAGCAAAGTGTCAGAGTAAAGATAGGACTTGATTAGAAACAGTTTTGAAACCTTGATTTCCTGCACAAAACCGGAGAATGGTAAAATTCCCTTGTTGGTGAATGGGCTACAAGTGAAGTTAAACTAACTTTATAAAGGTTTGAAATAGCTTAGAAACAAACATGTGTTTGGCTCCTTTTAGTAACTACTGGAACAAACCCACAAGAAAATTGAATGTTTTGCATTACTCATCATGACACAGTGATCAAATAGGACTAGAATATAACTTCAAAAAAATGTTAACCTGCCCAGTTAAATAGATGTTTCTGGTTCATGAGAATTGAATTGAAACATAGTCGACTGGGGACGGGTTGTCACATGGAAAGAGGGCCCCACCTTTTGGATATATACCCACCCAGAGTTCCGTACATTTCTGTCACTGGGGGCAGGGAATGAGTAAAAATGTATTAGACAGTAAAATCATTATTTGGGTGTGGCACAGTAATAATACAGTGGGTGGATGTTTGCATCAAAAACGCTGAGGAAAAGGTGAATCAGTCTGCAGAACAAAGAGCAATAAGCATTAAGTTACAAGCCTCCTGGCCTTTTAGTAAGCAACAGTATATACAGAAGTTGCTAGGATCAATAGCAAAATAATTCTAGCAGAGAAAACCAGATTCTCGATTTAAGATGAGCTGCATCATTTGTCTTGTTGAGTCAATAACGAAGACAAAAGCCACCCTACATTCTATAATGAAACAAATGGCTGATATGGATTGAAATTAAGAATCACATATCATTAATTGAACCTTTATATTCCCATCATTAGTCAGATACCAGAACTGCTCTTATTCTCAGTGGTTTGGTAGTTAGCTGATCAACATAATTTCTTCAGTAAGAAGAAGCAAAATATTATGCATACTGGTTTCTAAAGTAATACCAGTTGAATCATGGTCTCATTATTTGAACTTGTGAGAAAGAATTGTCATTAATATAATATGGATTTTGAAGTGAATATGATTTTATGGTAATTATGTCATTTTATAAAATACGTGTGTAGACTATTAGGAAGAAAATATGATGAATAATAACTTTGCTTACATGTCTCTGATTACTTAGTGCTATGTTTTCTGATCAGATCAACATCTTTTGTAACATGTGTTGCTATTAAGTTCATTTGAGTCCTGGGGAGCAGGTCATTGGCTGGTTTAATTCTTATAGCTCCATTAACTTCAGTGGAACATTGACAATTTTCACCAGCTGGTGATCTGCCTCTGTTCTTTTTTTAGCTGTCAATTTTAATTTATTTATTGACAAAGGGCCCAACCCTGCAAACCTTACTTCTGAGAATAGTACCATTAATTTCAGTAGGACTAATCATCTGAGTAAAGATTATTCAAAATAAGTAGGGTTTCAGGAACAGACCTAAAATCAAAGCAACATCTTTTATCCAGGCTTCAAATGGTTTACTACGTTTTAACTTTTAACTTGTGCTACTCTCTTATAGTATCAGTTATAACTATAGCCTAATTATTGTTTTAAATAAAATACTGTGACAGTACCAAACAAATACAGCTGTGAGCACTGCACACCCCAAACAAAACTGAGTGTTATATGTAAACTATATAATTCTTAGATTTTTCAATGGCAAGGGCTCTTTAAATTTGGAAGTAAGAAGTTTGCACTATTCAGACTAATTTTATCAATTATTAAACTTATCAAAAGTTTTGAGAAGTAAAATAAGCACATTATAATAATTTATTTTTAGGTGCATCGGTGTTTAGCATTAGATTATATATTTCCAGTGAAATGAAAGTTTGTATTTTACATACAAACTAAGGACCAAATTCTGCCAAATTGAATTCAATAGGAAGAGCACACTCATGTCCGGGGGCAGAATTTATTGCTAATTTTGTAGATTTTTTTCAATGGAAAATTAAATTTCATAGATGAATGTAGGCGAGGATTATACATAATTTTGTTTTTGCCTGAAGTAGAATGGCGTTGAACAGTGAAATGTGGCATGAAGATACATCTAACACTGGGGTCGGCAACCTTTCAGAAGTGGTGTGCCGAGTCTTCATTTAATCACTCTAATTAATCACTGTGCCAGTAATACATTTTAACGTTTTTAGAAGGTCTCTTTCTATAAGTCTATAATATATAACTAAACAATTGTTGTATGTAAAGTAAATAAGGTTTTTAAAATGTTTAAGAAGCTTCATTTAAAATTAAAATAAAATGCAGAGCCCCCCGGACCGGTGGCCAGGACCCATCAGTGTGAGTGCCACTGAAAATCAGCTTGCGTGCCACCTTCGGCATGCTTGCCACAGGTTGCCTACCCCTGATCTAACATATGGAAGTGCAGTTGTTCTTTGTGTTGAATTTCAGATATCCTTTGTACATGAACTTTTACTAATTAAAAGAAAGACTAAATATAAATGTTAGAGGAGGAATATTGTGATAGGCTACAAATAAGTGCTTAATCTATTGGACTAGGAATGCATAGCCATAATTTTAATTAATTTGAAGGAATCCAGACGCTGTGCATATCTGAATGAGTTTCAAAATAGTAAAGATTTAAAAACAGATTTGTAAATAAACAGTGCACACTCATGTTCTGTTGATTTTTCATAGCTATTTTATCCAGAGGTTAATGTTTCCAGTTAAAAAATGCCCACTATGGGAAATAGTTTTGGTGTGTGCACAGATATGTGCAGAAACAGAAGAAATGTAAGTAGGTGCTGAGGAACTTCCCTTGTTACCTAAGAACTGATCAAAATAGATATATGCATGTAGCTACTTTTAATATGGTCTAATGATACTTATTTTAAGATCTCTATTGTAGCAAGGTTGATATAGTGGAGAGCTTCTCATCTGATATATTTCATTTATGTCTTGTACTGAATTCTCTTTCTAAAATACATGCATATAACCATTGAATAGTTCTTTTGATGTTTTGCTACTTGTTCCTTTGAGAAGTATTCTGAGTATTTTAAAATGTCACATGGATTGCCAGTATATGTTTCAATGTCCTACCTCTATAATTAAAAAAAAAGTGATGTGTGTATGTATATGTAGTATATTATATTTGAGATATGACATCATTTATTTAAAGTTGAATTAAAACCACAGAGCAAGATTGTGCCTGGCCACTGGAGGAGTGTGCAGTACTGTAGAGGAAACAAAGAGCCTTTTCTTTGCGTCCTGCACAGCAGCTGCTTTCCAAAGGGGGCGGTGTGATGGGGACCATGGTCACACAAGTCCACTGCAGGGGATGCTAGAGTTAGCAGTGTGGCCTGGTAACTGAGCTTCCCTGTAGCTCTTGCTGAGGTTGTGCATCTCCGCATTGCCCCAGTGCAAACAAGCCTATGCAGTATGGTATATATTTTAAAATTAATGATACTGCTTTGGTGCAGAGCAATACTGCCCAAAGGGAAGTAGCAGGAGGCATTCTGTCTAGGGCAGGGGCAGACAAACTTTTTGGCCTGAGGGCCACATTGGGTTTCAGAAATTGTATGGAGGGCCAGTTAGCAGAGGCTGTGCCTCCCCAAACAGCCAGGCATGGCCCGCCTCCTCCCATCCGACCCCCCCCCCCACACTTCTCGCCCCCTGACGGCCCCCGCCCGGGACCCCTGCCCTATCCACCCCTCCTGCTCTCCCTGACCACCCCCGGACCCCCTGCCCCTAACTGCCCCCCCACCCCATCCAACCCCCCTCTTCCTTCCTGACTGTCCCCCCGGGACCCCTGCCCCATCCAACCACCTCTTCTCCCTGACCACCCCCAGATGCTCTGGCCCTAACTGCCCCCCACCACTGCCCCCCACCACCCCATCCAACCAACCCCTCTCCTTCCTGACTGCCCCCTCTGGACCTCTGCTCCATCCACCCTCCCTTCTCCCTGTTCCCTGACCGCCCCCAGAGCCCCCACCCCTGATTGCCCCCTGTTGCCCCATCCAATTGCCCCCCCTGGACCCCTTCCCCATCTAACCACCCCTCTCTCTGACCATCCCCGGAACCCCCACCCCATTCAACCCCCCCGTTCCCCGCCCTCTGACCGCCCCCACCCCTATCTACACCTCTGGCCCCTGACCACCCCCCAAACTCCCCTGCCTTCTATCCAACCCTCCACCCCTGCTTCCTGCCCCCTTACCGCGCTGCCTGGACCACCAGTGGCTGGCAACGCTACAGCCGTGCTGCCCGGTTGGAGCCAGCCACGCAGCACAGAGCACCGGATCAGGCCAGGCTCTGCAGCTGCGGTATCCCAGGAGCTCACAGCCCCGCTGCCCAGAGCATTGCGCCCGCAGCACAGTGAGCTGAGGCTGTGGGGGAGGGAGGGCAGCAGGGGAGGGGGAGGGGGAGGGGGCTAGCCTCCAGGGCCAGGAGCTCAGGGACCAAGCAGGATGGTCCCATGGGCTGGATGTGGCCTGTGGGCCGTAGTTTGCCCACCTCTGGTCTAGGGGAAGGGATAGCTCAGTGGTTTGAGCATTGGCCTGCTAAACCCAGGGTTGTGAGTTCAATCCTTGAGGGGGGCCACTTGGGGATCTGGGGCAAAATCAGTACTTGGTCCTGCTAGTGAGGGCAGGGGGCTGGACTTGATGACCTTTCAAGGTCCCTTCCAGTTCTAGGAGATGGGATGGGATAGCGCTCTCAGTCATGCAGAGGATGCAGGCCCACAGTGGAGTGTAGCAGTTGCACCCTGTGTGATTGGCCAGTTCATGCTAGTGCCCTTTTCTCATGGAGAGGAAGGATAGGCCAGTAATCTGAGTATTAGTTTGGGACTTGGGAGACCTGGGGTTCGGTTTCTTGTTCTGATGCAGACTCCCTGTGAGATCTTGGCCAAGTCCTTTAGTCTCTCTAACTCAGTTTCCTATCTATGAAATGAGGATAATAGCACTTCCCTACCTCACATGGGTGTTGTGAATGTAAATACACTAATGATTGTGAGGTACACAGATATTACTGTAAAATGGGTCATATAAGTACGTTAACTAGATAAGACCACCCTCCTTTTACAGAGCCCCCCGGCCCCAAAAGAAATTACATGGAATTTGAAAGCTAATATTTTGATTAGACATGTCGGGCTTCTTTTTTCCCTGCAGAAAATTTCAGTGAAAAATTGAAAACTGAAATATGTCTTCCCTAAACTGAAATATTGTGATTAAGGAATGCCACTGCTGTGCCTCATGGGAAATTGTAGTTCAAATGCCTCATGCTCCTATTCTTCTATAGGCTGGGCCCCTTGGTTTGACTACATCTCCCATGATGCATACAGTTTCCCCCTCCACCAGATGTTAATGTGAGGCAGTGCATCATGGGAGATGAAGCCCAACTGGGGAGCCCAGCACTGGAGTATAATGGAGAGATGAGGCAACTGAATTACAGCTCCCATGAGGAACTGTGGCAACATATCCCAAAAATCAATCTCTGTTTTTGAGCAAAACCCAACCGTTTTTCAGATTTTGAGCATTCATTTTTTCATTGAAAATTTGAATTTTTTTCTTGAGATGCTTTTTGAGAGAATTTCTTTAAAAAATAATTCCATCCAAATAGTTTTTATGGAAAAAATTTGACCAGCCCTAATTTTTTATGGTGCAAATTCTGTTTATTAGCTTTAATTCCACAGCACACATTGTAAATAGAATAACATGAATTCTGGCCTGTTTTACTTACCACAAATATATAGGCTGTTATATACATGCTAAAAGAATTACATATTTGAAAAAAAAATGAGGAGAATGTTTCATGCAAGATTGGAAACACTATGGGGTAAGATTCTGAAACCTTCGCTTATATGGAATAGCACCTTCCTCTATGAGTGGTCTCACTGAGGTCAGCGAGGGGCTATTCAATGTGAGTAAGCATGTCACTCTGCTTCTGTTTTCAGAATTAACAAATGCTGTGATGTCACATTGTGCTTGAAGGACCCGATCTATCTCCCACTGAAGTGAATGAAAACGTTGCTGTTGACTTCAATGGAAGTTGGATCATACCTTAATTTCTGGAGTACAAGTTAAGGGGACAAAAAGTTTAGGTTGCAGGTCTAAATTTTATACTCGCTTTGTAAATGTCTCTCCTCTTCCTCATCCTGAACAGAGAGATCATGCACATGGAGCAGGAGGTTCATATTTCTCATTTGACTTTTGACCTCATTTCGGCTTGTGCACTCCTGAGGTACAAACTACCTATTTTCACATATGGGAAGAAGTCTTTAACAGTTGGTTATTCTGTAGTCTTTAATCATGTCAGTTGCCTTCTGCACTTGCTAGGAGTAAAATTCCACCCAGTACATTTTAACATGGATTGTACCACATGCTGTTTCTTCTTTGAAGAAGTTTATGATCTGAAATTTGTGCTTAAATAATAATAAATACTAATAAAAGAAATAATCAGAGCAGTTGTCAAGGATTTTGTTATGAATGGGGACAAGGAGAGATGCAAACAAGCTGGAAATGGGTTTAATTCACATGTTATTCTGGGAGCCTGCAATTTCTGGTGAGAAAAAGGCATATTTTAGGTCTAATTCCTCCTTTTTTTGGCATGGAACGATGCCTGCCTGTTTTGTTCAATCAGATGTTCAAATGAGAACTTTGGATGCTTACAACTAATTTTAGTAGGTGGGGTGCAAATTTCTTCTGATGCCACAAATAGAGTCTGATCACAGCTGTTTCACTACGATTATAAAAATTAAATCTGTGAATCATTTGAACTGTATTTACTGGTTGCAGAGGAATAAAACTCATCCCACAAAAATATCTTGCATCTTTTCCCCCAAATTAGGCACATCATTGTTCCTGTGCAGTGTATTTTAAGTATAATGTAGTCACAATGCCAAAGTATTTAAAAAATCCCCCCAAAACAGAGACCTTGTTCAAGTGAATATCGCATGCTTTTATGAAGAAATTGCATCTCTTTGTGGTGGGATAAATCTTTGAGCTTGTTCTGAAATTACTGTAAATCACACACAAACCTCTTCAGACTTAATAGAAAAGCTTAAAAACTTCACTGGAACTTGGGCACTTCAAAGCTCTCACCACTCTAGTCTGTACATGACTAAAAGGCTGTAAGGCAGATAGTACAAGGTAAAAACATTCAAATCAAAGAGAGATTTAATATACCACTATTATATCCTTTATAAGACATTTGGAGAATAAAATCTCTAAATATTAATGGGTTTCTTTTCCTGATGCATGCATGTACATTAACTGCCTTTAATGTTCCTGGTGTTAGGCCCTTAAATTGTAAGGGGAGAAATATACCCTCTGGTATACACTATATGTTTCTTTGATACTTGAAGATGGATACTCTCATAACCCCAAATTGACTTTGAATTAGAAGTATTGAAAAGCTTGTATTGTGAAACTAGGTTCAGTCAATCTTTTTTTTTTTTTTTTTTAAGGAAAGCACTAGGGTTACCTAGGGAGATGGTGGAATCTCCATCCTTAGAGGCTTTTAAGGCCCGCTTGACAAAGCCCTGGCTAGGATGATTTAGTTGGTGTTGGTCCTGCTTTGAGTAGGGGGTTGGACTAGATGACCTCCTGAGGTCTCTTCCAAACCTAATCTTTTATGATTCTATGATTCTTCTGAATTCAATTAACACAGTAAACTGTGAGGGTCATTTTGGCATTTCACTCTGTGGCTAATAATGAAGAGAGACAATCTCTGTGTGTGTGTGCATTGTTTGTAGTATGTCACCTGGTAGTGAATTACTAACATTATTTTATATATTACTGCACTGGACAAATAAGCATAAAGATTTTCCTTTTATTTAAATTCTTATAAACCCTGGGATACTGGGTCGATGGGGGGAAGGAGTTAATGGAAATCTTGATTAAAGTCTTTCAGGCTTCAAGGCTTCTGGTTCTTGTAAACAACTTGGCACTTACACATGTATTTTTTGTGTTCTTTACTAGTCTGTTTACTGGTTTTAAAATAAGAACCAAAATAAGAAAAGTCAGTAGAATTTTTTTAATTAAAAAAAATGAAAAAGCTTTTCCACTGATCACAGGAACTTCTGCAGTTATTTAGCAAGATGTTTTATAGGACCAATGTTAATCATTTTAAAAGCAAAGAGTATGTTCTGAGTGTACTGATTTTTCCATTACTGAAAATTACTTTCTGTTTAGCAGAAGTCTTAAATCTGGGTTGGTTTTAAATAGTTCCTTTTATGCCTAAAGGATGGTAAACTTAATCTTCACTTAATCAATTTGCCCTTGCCTTCTAATAGCTAACTAAACTGTTGAAGGGTACAGGTCCTTGCAATGGATATCCATAACAACTGTCAGCTCAGATTTGATTTAGAAACTCCGTTTCCAAGATAGAAGAGATAATTGGTGTTTGTTAATCTTGATCCTTCAGCCTGGCCTGTTCTGGTTTGACGGTCCAGTAAATGACTAAATTACACTATCTGACATGAGACCCAGATTCAGTCAGTACAGATCTTGGACTTTTTGCTTCTGGATGTCTCAAGTTCCTGCAGTAGGTATTGCATTAGACTTCCTGGCCCTTGTGGCCAGCATTGGTATAGACCAGATTGTTTTCTCAAATACAGAATTTAAATTTGTGAATAGGAATCTCAGTATGAAGGCTTAGTCATTGTTACAGGTACTTGAAAGCTCTCTTCCTGCTACTCTAGTTAGGATGGATGAACCACAAGAGTATTCAGGCTCTGCTTCCTAAGACATCTCACAGCTATACAGAGAGAGCACTTTTAAACGCACAAGGTTGAAAAACGTTTTGTCTATTACTATTTTATAGCTCCTTAATAGGGAGTTTGGATTTTGAAAGCATTAGAAAATTAACTCTCTCACAAGCATATCCATCCACCCATCTGGAGTGAGTTCAGGAGAGATGCCCAGCGCTTTGAGAGTTACAGAAAGAGCTCAGCAAATATGTTCAGTTCCATTCTTTGCCTGTGAATGTGTGCTGTCTCCAAATTCCCTCTGTGTACTACTTACATCAGTAATGTAGAAATCTGCTGCCCTCTCTGTCTTGGTGTAAAAGTTGCAAAGAAAGAGGACATTTCTTTTGGTTTACTGGGATTCTTGGGATTCGTCTTGGGATTCTCTTAATTATTCATTGTGGTTGGGTTTTCTCCCTCTTCTTCCTTATTTACACCTCTCTTCTTTTTATATATTTTTGTCATCATTCATCTGTGGAACTCATGTCTCAGTAGCAGAGCTGGTTGAAATTTTCTTGATTTTGAGTTTTTGACAAGAAATTTTTTGACAACTCCCTGAAGTTGTTCAGGTTTTTCAACCCACTTCACTTAGCAACCATTTGCTCAATGGATATATAACTAAAACAGAAATGGGAGTCTCCTGAGAGGGAGAGATTCATCAAAACTTGGTAAACCCTCATTAAAGTCTGTCTTCATTAATGCCTGTTATCATGCATGTAGTCTGTACGTGACATGGGAATTTTCTTACCCAAAGTGTAGGTACTGATTTCTTCAGTCAGTACCATTTAACAAACTTTTGCCAGGAGTAAGGAGAAGTGTTAGAACGGATCAGAAACACAAGTGAATAGAATGTTTAATAAAGCTCCAAATTGATAGGTTGGCAGGGAATGCCCTTGGGTTGGATCTGTCCCAAAAGTTCCTTTTGTGATTGAATGACTCTGAATAGGTAGCCCTGACTATAGACTGGTGGAAGTATTCATTATGGAAAGACCAACTTTTGGTTAGTGGACAAAGTTATCATACTTTCCTCTACAGTCTGGCCAATATCAAAATACTTTAATCTAATTTCAGACTTTGTAATACACTGTCTATCGGATATAGCCATATGGATTCAAATAGCACTTTGCTTGCCATCTGCTGATAGAGGAAAGTGAGATTCTAATTTAAAATGAAAAAAATACTTTTCTGTCTGAAATGTGGTAGGATGCCTTTACTAGTTATTTGTACTGCCATTATTATTGATTGTACTGCATTAAGGGGTTGTGTTAATTTGATCAAAGTCTGTTTTCAATCTGATAATTATGAGCTTTTGGTTTACAAAAATACCGATAGTAATTCAGTGATGACTATTAATAGCCATAAAGTATTTGGAAAATAATGCTCCTTAACTCTTAAAATATTTGATAATTACAGCTTCTTTTACAAAATGGCAGTAATTGCAAAAACTTTCTGTTGTTCAAATGTATGAGTGCCAGAAATCAGAAAGGCCTTAATAATTGTTAACAGAAACTATTTTTTTAAAGGGCTGCAAGAACATGTTTCCTTTTTAACAGATAAGATAGAGGCAGGGGACAGGAATTCATTCTCAATACAAAGACAGCTCTTGTTTTTTAGAGCTGACTGGGGAATTCTGATTTCTGGGTTCTAGTCCCAGAAGTGCCACTAATTCCCTTTCTGATCTTGGGAAAGTCACTTCCAGTCAGTTTACAGTTTTGCAAGTTGCTGCTAATTGTGAGAGCCTTCATTTTTGAACCTTACCTGTCTGTTTTATAATACTGCACAGCTGGAAACACATAGGGCCTGATCTTCAAAGTTGCTAAGCACCTATAAATGCTTTTGCCTTCACTTGGGGATTGTTCCTCAGCTGGTGTAAATTATCATAGCTCCATTGACTCTAGTGGAGCTAAGATAGTTTACATAGAGGAGGAACTGCTTCCTGAAGTTGTGGGTGCTCCTTACTTCTGCAAATCAGGCCCTAATTGTCTCTTGTTTTGTGCCCAAAATTAACAGACATGCTTGAAATTTCATGTCTTAACCTCTCTCCTCATCAGTTTTCCCATCTGTGAAATGGGGTAATAATACTTATCTATCTAACCAGTGTGTTAAATTGATGGTGTTTGTCTGTAGTATTTAGATTGTGTCATAATTAATTGTTATTTATAAACATTTGGATTTCTGCAGATGAAATATGAGATATAAGTGCAACGAATAATAAATACTCAAATATATTCTAATAAACTTTAGGTAATATAATATATTCTGCATCAGTTCTCAAAATATTTAACTACTAACTAATACTCACCTCGGCTCTTACTCATGGTGAATAACACCTTATTTGCCACTGATTTCACTAGTACTTTTGGAACAGATAAAACAAAATTTATACAATAAATATATCATGAGCTATTTTCCTATAAAAATAACAATTAAATTGTGGGATTTTAATGTATTAAGACAATCACAATGGTTTTTTTTTTTCTGGTTCTATAGCAATTGGGCTATTGATTTGCCAAAGGTTAGGATGTGAGGAATATAGGGAATAAAATGCTGTTTGTGTTTGAGGATAAGCAATATAGAAAAGCACAGTTTGTCCCATGTACTGCATACAGAAGGAATGTCTCAAATTCCTGTGTTCTGTGTTATAAAATAAAGAGTTATGAGATGTGTGAGTGATGCCTTTATCTGTTAATATAACTAATCCCCTACTGTTGTGTATTGTGATATTTCTGACACTAGTTATTCCTTAGTGCACTTGGTGGTGTTTGCAGTAATTTTTGCCATGTCACTGAAGACTGAAGACAGTGGGACCGTGCATTTTTAGATCGTTGGATCTGAATATTTGCTGAGCATAATGTGAAATATGTGAAATATGTATGTGTATATTGATTGTTTCACATTATGCATTGGCATTTTTTTTTAAGATCGGGCTGCAGAAGCCACTTACAAAGCCCATCACACTACAAAACGTTCTTCAATCATCTAACAATCCCACATTTACAATGCTTTGAAATTTGTACTATGGCTTATACAATGTAGGAATTTGTGATTGATCTGTCTGTTTGCCCAGGTATGTTTCTGTGTGTATACATTAACAGTTATGTGGACTTTTCAGCCTGTTGTTTTCCTTACAGTGTAGTTTGTTTATCCATTTGATTGCAGCATGAGAGTGAATAGGAAATGGATATAGGTTATCCAAACTGATTACCTGTTTATTATAAAAATAATTAAGTTGCATAGGAATGGGAATGTGGTCTAGTGGTTAGAGCAGGAGGGAGCCAGGACTACTGGATTCTGTTCCAGTGTCTGGCTTTGACTAAGCTGAATGATTTGGGGCACCTGACATAACCCCTCTTTGCCTTAATTTGCTCATTTTATTACCAGGGGCATGGAGATAATTAATGTTAATAAAGTGCTTTGAGAGCCTTGGATATGAGGTACAGTAGAAGTGGAAATTATTATTACTAATTACTGAAATTGTATATGTTTAATACACATGTATTTTCTTATATTAGATCCACTATTTTACAATGACAGCTTTGGCTTACTCAGGCATGATTGCACTTCTGACATGAACAAACGGTTTTGAAACCAGTCATGTTAGGTCAAGATAGCGAGAACAGCATATGGTAATGAGGTTGGAACTGTATAAACAACATGCTTGTAACACTGGACTAGGGAAATGACAGTGTCATTCTCACTCCTTAAACATCATCAGCATGCTATTCCCCTTGTCCCTCAGGATGACAGAATTTATTGGAACAGTTTATTTTCAACACATGGTTGATCTCTTTGTCTATATCTGTGCTTTGTTATGGGCTTTATGCATGAGCCTTGAGAAACTTGCTCAGCCTTTTATCTCCCTACCATGTAAATTCTGTGATTTGTTAGACATACCTGGGGGGAAAAAAAAACATAGATGATTAAGTTGTATACAGTTAGTGTCAAACGAAAAAAGGACGGAGTGAATGTAGGGTGCGTATAAAAGACTAGCCCATGCCTTCTCAGATATGTTTGACATTTTCCCAGCTGAAGAAAGGAGAACATAGGGATTTTAGGTGCCCTTTGAGAAACCTCACAGAACATTTAATCAGAAAAGCCTCACCAATGGGTATTTTTATTATGTTTGGGTACTTATGCATGTAAGTATATGTGTAAATGTGCATATCCAGAGCATGTACATAAGTTTATATGGATATAGTCTCTGTGTGTACAATATGTGCCATATATACGAGACATAGCACTTAAGTGAACTACAAGACTATACAGACATTAAGGAAGTGAATGAAAACATGGTAACAAGGAGAATGAAATGTAAGAGGTTTGTGATGTCATCTGTGTGTCAAAATGCTATTAGAGCCTTAGCATTGTTTTCCTGCTCTATGTACTGTATGTTTAACAGCAGAGTAAAATAATTATACTTTGTGTCGATGTATATTGTTTACATGACATTTCTTTCTCTAAGGGAGATTACCTAGATGACTTCTCAAGAGAGAATCTTATTTGTTTTTGCAGCTTTGAAAGTTTTTGTGGCTATACTGTTTGTTCCCTAGTTCTAGAAGAAAATCCCCATGATCTTTTTGTAGTTTTAAAAGCCATTTTTACTGAGAAAATGGATTTTGATTGGCTTGTAGGGCCAAGGCTGAGTGACTTCAACCCCCCTAGACTTCAAGTAGAGTAAAGAACAGTCAGGGTAAGATTTTCAAGGTATGTAGGTATCTTAACTGCAGATAAGTATATGTAGTAGGATTTTCAAAATCCCAGTAGGTGCTTATCTGATCTTTTGGTTCTTTAACATCTTTGAAAATGCCCTGTCAGTGGCCAGCTAGATCAGACCTTGAATGCCTTAAAAAATTCATGAGCACTTCCCTCTTCCTCAGCTACAACTAAGGTGAATGTGGCTGAAGAAGCACCAAATATGAAAAGTACCAACACTCTAAATGTCATCTGCAAGTGAAAAAATTCTTGGGGTTATTTTTTGTGTAGCTTGACATCTGAAGGGAGCTATATTTCACAGCTCTGATGTCATTACAGGTGTTCTAGTCACTGAAGCTCTCTAGTGATGTCATAGTTGTGAACTAGGGCTATTTTTCTGTAGCTGACAGTATGTTCTTAACTATTTCTGCACATACATTTTATGCTGCACAGTTTAAATGTAATTCATGCACCAGAGTGACTAATATATCTCCTGTCTGTACTGATTTATCATTGTGATAACTTGGTGACTTAAAAAACTGCATCTACAGGACCATATGCCCCACCAGGACTAGGATAGATACAGAGTACGAGATCAACTATTGTATAAACATGTTATTATTGTAATATATATGGGGTTGTGAGATACAAAGCGTCCAGACCACACCCTACCATTTGCAAGAAAAAATTCAGTTGAAAGAGTCAATTAAACTCTGTTAATAATGTTACCAGTAGAAATGACTGAATATTCGGGTGAAATTTTTCCAAAAAATGTTAGTTTGTAATGCCATTTTTGTAAAAAAATTAAAATTTTAAAATAATATAATAATGGGAAATAATTTTTGATCGGCTCTATATTTGGCTAGAAAGCAGGATGACATTTTTGTGATTTTTTGTTTGTTTGTTTGGTGTTGACATTTGAATTTTCCAGCCAACATTGAGCAACAAAAATTGAATTGGAAGGAGGATCTAAAGCAAGTAGCTCATGATTATAACTGCACCAGACATGACACAACTGGTTAGTGTGTATTTTTCCTGATATTTGTGTGGTCTCCAAGGTTACCCATAGATACCTTGGGTACATTTGTAGTGAACAAAAAGGGTAATAAATATGCCAGCTACACAGAGGGATGGAGAGAACAGTTGAAGAGAGCCTCTGAAATTGCTGTGGAAAACAGTATAATGACAGCAGCAAGAAGGAAAGTTGGAAAGCAGAGTCTCCTAAGGAAGTTGTCTGAATATAGCCAGGGAAACAGATTGTATTTGGAAGATACAATTTATATTGTAGAAGAGAGGGTCTTGGGTACAAGGTGAAACTCAAAACAGGAATTGGGTACAAGTAAACAACTTCAGTGGAATCTTGTAACGTCTTTTGATTGCCATATTCTGAAATTTAAGCTGGAATATCAAGTAAAAGGGCTAAAGGATGAGCTCAGAGGCAAAAACAAAAACAAACAAGACACTAGGCTGCAGGCAGAGCTTTGGGACCCTCCCACCTTGCAGGGTCCTAGAGCCTTGGCTCCAGGCTGAGCCCGAATGTCTGCACTGCAATTAAAGAGGCCCGCAAGGCCGAGCTCTGCGATCTTGAGTCAGCTGGCACGGGCCAGCTGTGGGTTTTTAATTGTGGTGTAGACATACCCTTTGGGACAACTATGCTAACAACCATGATGCCTCCAAATAGAGAGAGTAGCTAGCGCCCATGCATTCAATGACCTTTCCATCAGCTGCTGCTTGAGAGAATTTGTCTGTTGATCAGAAAAAGCAGTTTGGCTTCCAACAAAAATGCTAGTGAGATTCCACTATGGCTGAAACTGTGTAGTTATTCTATAAAATAATTATTTTTAAATGAATAGTCCATTCATTGAATGCAATTTTAAATGACTAGGGTGACATTTCTTTGAAGAAAGAAGTGATGTACAGCCTTGGGAGAATTCAGCCATATTTTCATTATTGTTCATGTACAGTGTAATTTTAGTCATATTCTAGAAGTCTGTCTAAAGCAGTATTAAATTGAGTGTTTTGTTAAGAGGACAGACAAAATGAGAGACATAATTCCAAACTGACAGCAGGCTTTTCTCTGGGGACCACTTTGAGAAGTTTGAGGGTGAAAGAGGTCCAGAAAGGTAACCTGGGAGGAAAACAGAGGGAGTGAGATGTGTACGTTAGTGAAGGTGTGGGGAGATAACTGGGTGAATAAAGAGACTTTTCCTTTTAATGGGTTAACTCAGTGGTGGGCAACCTGCATTCCACCAGCCACAGGTTGCCCACCACTGGGTTAACAGGTAGACAGTCAGAGAAACTTGATCCATAGGAGATTTGAGGCAAATCAAGGTTTAGAAGAGCTGTGTACACAAAGGAGAGAACTGCACCGGGAAGTTAAGGCAGCACCTGGAGAAGTTACCTAAATGACTGTTTCAGTCTTATTGCAATAATATTTTGTTCACTTCTACATTCCTATCCTAAACTGTGAAGGGAACATCAAATTATAGTAAATCTTTTAGTATCTATGATGTGTAAAGATAACTCACATGTTTAAATCAGATAAACAGTGACCAAAAGTTCTCTTTGGTGGCTTATGTGAAATCTTTGGTGGTATCGGTCCAAATCTTACTGGCATTAGCAATACAGAAAAAACACCTTGAAAAGTGACATCCTTCTGAGTACATTCAGTGGAGGGTTCTGGGATTGAAAAACAACTGAGCCTCCATTATGTTATTGTTACTTTTAGATGACGCCTTCACAGGTCAAATGTTGACACATTTAGTTGTAATGTCGGTAAATCAAACAACAACAGAAGCCCACTGCACATCATATTTTTAGTGAGTGAAGTTAAAATCATTAAACTACTTTTATCTTGTGTGCATGTTAAAGCCTCTTTATTATACCTGAGGGTTGTGCAAATCAGATATAGTTAGAATAAACAAGCATGGGAGCACCTTGATTTGACATAAAACATTGTATATGAATTTTAAAGAAAGCCCTCTAGAGCTGCCTAACTAATACATATGTTAGATCTGCCTCAGGCTTTCTTAGAATACACTATATGGTAATAACACGCAGGACATGGATTTTTTACAAAGAACTTCATTTAGATGACACAGACATAACAATCTCTGAGGTATGTGTGATGAAAACTGTTTTTCAGCATACATGGTGGATGCTATAATTTGGAACCGTAAAACTGAAAGGTTAGTGAGGTCTTACTGCTAATTACTTATGATTAAGTGATGGGTGCGGATAGCAGTTAAAAAAAGAATAGAATGCTTCAAATGATGAGCAAAAAGGGCTACGTGACCAGTTTCTCATGATTCAGTAATCTTCGCTATACACGCATCCATCATCCAGTTTGGATACAAGAATGGGAGGTAATCTTGGGGCGCAGACATTGAGATTCTGTCATATTTAGGAACATTCTAAGGAGATGGGTAAAGTAAAACAGATAGGGCCAGATTTTCACTAGTGTCACTTTGCACTGATCTGAGAACGTAAAGATGCTTTAAAGCAAGGGTCCTTTACAAAGTGCCAGAGCAGTATAAGGAACTTCTAGTGTAGCTGAGAATCTGGCCCATAGTACACCATGAACTGGTTTCAAAAGCACTGCAATTATTTTGTTATTAATAAATAACACTTTGCAGTACTACAGTACTTTCCATCCAAGGATTTCCTAATCTTATCCTGCCCCAAGCACCAATCATTCACAGACAAATTAAAACAAGCAAAACACCTGTTTTTTTGAGGCACTCACAACAAGAATATTCTCCACTTGTTTCAACGTCAGCGGTTAGTGAACTTGCATGGTTTTGAGAACTAAGAGCAATCAGTGATGCTGGTGTACAAACAAAGCTGGGGACAGCCGGCTAAGGAGTTTACTGTTACACAAGTATCAGCCATGTTAATTTCAGCTCCCTTGAAAACAAGAAGAAAAGAGCTTGCAAGTTGAAAGGCAACGGGGGGAGTATTTCTCATGTTTCTAGAAGACGATTGCATACAATAGATAGCTGAAATATACTACGGTATTATCAAGGGCAAACGTGGACATGCAGTTTTCTATGAAAGTGCCTCCAAATGGCCAGGTTTGGCTTTCTCTAATCTTTCTTTTATGCTGTTGCGCAACCCCTCTTTAACTGATCCCTTTCCATGGCAGTAGTGTTTCCCTGGGCTTCTCCACACTACTGACATACATAGTATTCCAGGACCGAGTTTTTAAAAAGGGGGATCTGTTTCTTCAAAGCTCTCCAAGATAGAGCTTGTGCTGGTGCTGCTAAATATCTTCAGGCAGCAAAGTGGGTTTAAACCCTTGATAGAGTCTAATGATAAAAGTCTGGTCTTACCCTTTTTAGGGGAAGCAATCATGTGTTTCCTATTTATAGTTATAAGAACATTTTTATAGCAGCAGATAACTTCTCCACCCCCAAAATTACATGGTAACAGTTATTGCTTAGAAGCTGGGGTTCTTGCAGCAATACGGGGAAAACCTTTCTTAACATCTCTATGTTTATTACTGCAGTTACAGGATGGTTATTCTGTTAGTTCTTAAATGATATGTGAATTCTTTGTGGTGTCCTGTTTACTGACTAATATGTCTCTTATCTCATTTGTATGTTACCTTTCTCCCCAAAATCTCACATCTCACAGCAACTGGGAAACCAGTACTGCAATACCGTGTTCTTATTCCTCCACAGGAAGGTGTAAGAGTGAGATTATAGGTAATAAAGTTACTTGAGCAGTTGGATCCATTAAGCATATATGACATCTCTGCACATTGAATAAACACTCTGTAATTTATGAAATAATGGTAATGTTAACAATGTGATAAAAGATTCGCCACATACCAAGTAATGTAGATCAAATTTAGCACAAAAGCGATTCACAGTGGAGAAATTATAATTCATCATTTTCCTCCCCTCTTACCCTCCAAAGGGAACAACGGGACTCTGCAGGGGCACAAAGGTCTGGCTGCTATGATTCCTTTGGAAGAACAGGGCCTATGCATTTTCTACAAAGAACATGATGTATGATTCCCAGTGCTGCTTTACTATGACACCTTGCAACTCTTGAGGCGAAAAGATCATTAGGTGTCAACATTTGTTCTTCATCTCATCTTTGTCATTCAGAGACTCGTATATTTCTTCAGCTGTTTAAAGTGTTAACTTGAAGAAATGGGATCTGTGAGAATATTCCTGAAACTAATTTACATGCTGGCATAATTTGAGCTAGCTTTTGATCCTTGTTCTCTAGGAGTAAAGAACCATGTTGGGGGAATGTTTGGAGACTACTTGGGAATCCACTCAGAACCCACCAAGAATAATCTACACTGTTGTCAAACATGTAGAGCATTGTCTAGATTACGATTTAAAGGTGTGGTGATAGAACATGTTGTTCTAACTAACATGTTCTAAATACCTAGAGTAGACAAACAAGGTGGAAGAGGTAATATCTTTTATTGGACCAACTTCTGTTGATGAGAGAGACAAGCTTTCCAGCGGTGTGCATTGTGTACCATAGATTTAATTAATACGTTCTAACAACATACTTTATATTCTAGTCTGGACAAGGTCCATCAGACTTTGCCAGTCATTTTATTCATTGGTTAGCTTGTCTAACAAGGTGTCACCTTTGACAATCACATTCCAATCCAATACTGGATATTCCCCCTAGATAATGGTTTGTGACAACAACTGTGATCAATATCTGAGTTACAGCATCACCTGACCAATCCATTAGTATATCACCATCAGCAAAAGACGCAAAGAAGCCAAGATTGGTAGCAGCATAACAATCCCATTTTTTATACCCAAAATAAAGTATTTTAAGAGTTAGACTAAAAACATATCAACACTTTTGGGGACTTGGCCTTTTAATTATTATTGTGTAAGGATAATTTTTGTTAAGCGTATAGCTGTATTAAGGGAAATGAAGCAGTGCAAAGATTTTTTTTTTTAATTCGCCCTCCAACTAAACCATTGGTTTAGTGATTAGCACAGGAGCCTTTTACATTGTGTTTTGAGCTCAGTTCCCTGGCTGCAGTTCACTCAACCTTGACGTAAATCTGAAATAAGTACTTTGTGAGAGGTTAGCCTTTTGTGCAGGGTGTGTGAGAAATCCTGCCTGACCAGGTTTGTTACAGAAACCAGTGTCAAATTGCCTTGCCCCAAGTGTTTGAATATGAAAGCGGGAGGGACGGGGGAAGAAAGGGAAAAAAAACTTTTAAAGAATATCCTCACTCTCAACTACTGAAAGGCTAATTATTCTGAAAAACTAGTGTTTAAACTTATACTATTTTAGCAATCATATGACTATGTCTGGCACCATCAAGAAATCCTTTTGATGATTTACAGTACGCAGGTACAGTAGATGAGTATGTCATTCATAGAATCCTCATTCTACGTATTTCTTGTCGAGGCTGGTAGCTTTTAATTTAATCTATTTGATCATGCTATTTGCCTTAGGTGATCAGCAACCTTTCATGTAAATCTTAGCCAATCTCATAAAACTAATGGAGAGGGGGAAAAAAACACAGGAGCTGTAGTCATGCCTTCACTGTTGATGTCAGCAGTGTCATAAGAAGGCAGATAAGGTATGTGATCCTCCCTTTTTATATGGTACATCTCCTCCCTTATGCTTTTTTTCTTTTTTTTTTTAAAGAAACTATAAGTTATATCCTTTGGAAATGGAAACAATATATTATCTTATTACCTCAGGGTCCTTTACTTGAAAAGCCTATTGAAAACATTTAGTCAGACTTCCATGCAGTCTAGAAGCAGATTTTTCCCAATTAGCTTTAAAACTGAGTTTCTGTATTCTCCTGTTTCTTTTAGCAACCTTTATGTTAATTGGAGTTATGCATTAGTTGAGGCCTTTTGTATAAACTCTGTCATGCATGGCAGTTAGATCAGTACATGTGCTTGGAGGTTTGTGTGTGTGTTGCTTTTTTTTTTATTGGAATTTTTTGACAGAGCGATCATACTAATTGTAGTATTATGTTAAAGACTGACAGTGTTTCTTGCAAGCAATATGGACTCTGAATTAACAGAACAACAAGTGACTGGAATCTGAGGAGAGGGACAAGAAGCAAGAGGATCTGTTCAAGCAAACTGTGAGAGTAAATGGAATGCTTCAGAAGTGAAACACGCTGCAAAGGGGCTAGCAGTCTCTCACAAGCTGTGATTTATTTAATGGAAGGATTGACTTCAGGGGTTTTGGCTCATGCGCCATGTTGGTTTTTTTCCTTTTGATCATTTAGTTTCTCAAGTGCTGGAATTATTTCTAGTAGGAACAAACTAGTGAGAAACTCACACCTTTAAGGCCATTTTCTCCTGACTACTAGTTTTCTTGTGCTTCCCCTCTTGAAGTCTTGGTGAAGGTGCAGTCTGCATTTGAATTAGTCAGTCTATATACAAATAACAAAACACTTTCTTTCCTTTGTAATTAACTCTTTGAGGCCCTAATTCGGATTTTTTGATTTACAAGAATTGGTGGCATCCATGTTCCCCCCCCCAGTGCATGAATAATACATTTTCAGCTGGCATTGTACATTAAAAAAGCAAAACTGCTCATCTTGGTACATTCCAATGCAGTTGCAGTCATCATGCTTTTATAGCCACCTTGCATAAACGTATAACATCTGAGTATTCAGTACTCTTTCAATCTAGTATGTTGTTCCAGACTTCTGGGATATAATTTTTAATATTTTTTATCATTCCCATAAAAAGAAAGAAAGAAAGAAAGAAAAATGTTATTAAGGAAAAGTTAGACTTGCATGGTTCAGCAGTCAGAAATAAGGAAAAGACAATGTTAAAGTTGCTCACATCCTCTTAACTCTGCCTGCTTGGTTATATAACAGTTTTTAATTACATGATTGCAGACTATTTCTCAAATATAGAGTAAAATACAGTTTTTTCAAAAGCCTTCCTTACTAGGTATAGATGAACTCTGACCTTATTCTTTATTAAATGTCTCTATGCGCCTAGGCTAGCCAAACATGTACACAGTGAAGCCTTCCTTAGGTGCACTGTTTACATGTTTGAGGCCTGATTCTGATACCGTTGCTCATTTGAAACATCCAACCATGCAGATTCAATGCAGGATCAATGCCCCCGATTGCCGGGGGGTGGAGAGGGGAGGCTGTTATGTTAAACCTTTGCCTATGTTTCCCTTTCCCCTTTTAAAAATATTGAGTATTTGAGTATTTTCATTCGTAAAAGCTCGATTTGAGCTCATCCCTTCCTATCTTTCCTTCTGTCTTGATATAGTTCAGGTACCCTCCTGCCATTGTGCATCTTACCCACTCCTAGTCCTCTCCTGATTCATCCCGCTCCATTGCAGTAGTGCCCAAAGGTCCTAATGGGCCCCATTGTGCTAGGTGCTGCACAGACATATAAGACCTGGTCCTTGGCCTAAACAATTTCCAATCTAATTGAATCTAATTCCCATGTGAGGAAAAAAGAAATAAACAGCCATCAGGTATAGGTCAAAAGACTGAAGCCTTCTCTGAGACCCCAGAAACAAGTTGCAGAGGTAATTTTTTTTTCTCCTTCTCTGGTTGATTGATTGGATAATAATGCTTTTAATAAATTAGATCAGTGTTTCGTAAACTTGGGACGCTGCTTGTGTAGGGAAAACCCCTGGTGGGCCAGGCCGGTTTGTTTACCTGCCCCGTCCGCAGGTTCCGCCGATCACGGCTCCCACTGGCCGTGGTTCGCTGCTGCAGGCCAATGGGAGCTGCTGGAAGCGGCGTGGGCCAAAGGACATACTGGCCGCCGCTTCCAGCAGCTCCCATTGGCCTGGAGAAGCGAACCACGGCCAGTGGGAGCCGCGATTGGCAGAACCTGCGGACGGGGCAGGTAAACAAACCGGCCCGGCCCGCCAGGGGCTTTCCCTACACAAGTGGCATCCCAAGTTTGGGAAACACTGAATTAGATGATCAATACTGGTGCCCCTCAAATGCTGAGAGAAATTATTCCTGTAAAAGATATGTCACTATCTTACTATCAGTCTCCCTCTCTCTCAGGAATTGGGTATGAATTCTCTTTGGAGAGTGTTGCCCTTAGTGAGGATGGCACTATTACCTGCGTCACTTAGGAGAGAGCATTGCTCAGCATTCGAATGAGTGACAGGACTCCTGGGTTTGATTCCTCCTTCTATGAAAGCGAATCACAATCTCTCTATGTCTCAGTTTACTCCTCTAAGAAATGTGCCTCATGCCTAGATTCCACAGTAATAGATGGCTTATAAACACCTCCACTAGATAAATGGTTATATTAATACCTACTTCATAAATAAAGCTTGCTGTTAAATTTCAAATTCTGATTTCTTTTTTTTGTTTTTGGTGACAGAAAAAGAAGGCACACATTTCTTTGTGAAAATTTTCACAGAAAATGTTCCCATTTTTTGATGACCTAGCTTTACTCATAAGCATGTTGTGGGGATTAATTAATCTTCCCTTTGTGTTGACTGCACTTTGAGATCCTTAGATTGAAGATTCTTTATGAGTACAAGTATTGTTACTATATAACTTGTGATAAATATTCATTTTAAAAATAAAATCTGTAAAAAGTATGGCTTTGCCTTTTGGTTTTACAGTAGCTCTCGCTTTATCAAAACGTGTGAGAGGATATGGGATGCCGGGGCCTAGAACCTTATTCTTCACTTTATAATCAATTCCAATGCAGCCAGGTTGAGGTTTTACTGTGGTGCTAATCAGCCAAAATGACTTTGTTATATTTAACTGATGCTGTTTAATATATCAACAATCAAAATGGGGGCAAAAAGAGCCATTGTATTCATTAACCCTGTTGACTGTCAGGGTAAGTATCATCAGAGCGCTATCTGTTGGCTATATTTGTTGGCTATCACTTCAGGACATCGCTAGTGATCTGTTTCATTTGGGCCTGGAATGTTTGTCTGGGATGCACCTGAGATTGTCACAGTTTGAAGGATACAACCATTACTTATGATAAAATGCACATTGAGTTTATATGGAACCACATATGGAGGAATGTACAATTCAACTTGTGTGAAGTTGGCAGAACCTGACTAAATGAGGGGATTGAATAAATCCTCCACCATCTGACATTAATGCAGAATTTTGTGAGGTAAACTTCAACAGTGCCATTCATGATAGATCCCAAGCAGAGCTTTGGGTCTCCTTAAATTGGATGGCACAGTAACAACCTTGAATACTGAGTTCTGTATGCCATAGTGGGCTTTAAACACAGACACTCCTCCATTTATGGGTGCAATATTTGTAGCATTTTCCTTTCTTAGTATAGGGAATAATACAAATACTGTGACTGAAAGGAAATACTGCAGCATGTAAACATCCTTTAGTTTTAATAGCACAGACGGTACAAAGTCACTTGGGATGTCACATATCTTGCTAATAACTTAGCATCATGCTTGTCTGGACTAGTGAATTCATTTATAAAAAGGTCCTTTTTTTATGTTGTTCCTTTGTAGTTTGTAGGCTCTATTAACAAATGCTCCTGTGCATTGTTATGATTACATGTACCTTTGCAGTGGGCCTGTGGTGTTGTCTTTCACCACACCTTTTGCACAGGAGTAGTATAGATTATCTGTGTCTTCAATTTTCATTATTCTTCCCACATTAACACTGAAGGAAACCTAAGGGTGATTGGGCAATTTACTTTCTAATCTTGCTTGAACACTCCTCTGGGTGTTAGACTTCAAAATAGATGTGGATATTAAAACTTTCAGATAGAAATCCAAGATATTTTAGACTACAAGCCAGTGCAAATGTACAGGGCAATTAGGCTAAGGTTGGGTGGATGTAATACGGTCAACTTTAGAAGAAACAAATGCAACCAGCAATATTAATGTGCATGAGAGAGAATGCTGTTCAGAATGACTGCCCTGTGCATGCCCACCAATATTAAAACTGTGAAGAATCTATGTAGAGAAGAGATTTTCTTTCCCATATAGGTTCATGCTTCATCACAGATTGTTAAAATATATAACACCAGCTGGCCTTGACTGTGAAAAACAATTAAATACACATTGCATTTATTGATATTAATAGATTAAATAGAGTAAAACAATCATAAGAACAAAATTGGAGGGATCCCATATTTACTTCCATCACAGTTCAGAATTATCAAGAGACTTGGCCAAACTCACTTAACTTGGAGCGGGTGGGGCTGGGGCGGGAAAGCAAACTGTAGCCTTGATGAGATTTTTAAGTCAATGTTTTTTCACACTTGACATAACTAGATTTCTCCTCATGCTGCTCCCCCTTCACCTCAACCCAATGTAGTTATACTGTTGCTCAGGCTTCAAGGGCTGTTTGATGGAACTGAAGGCTCAGAAATGCTCTCTAAGTAATGGGATCCATACAAATGAGGGTTGAATTGAGGTAGAGTGTCTCTGCAAAATTAGTCGGGTAAAGAATTTCAAATCCCTTTTTTATCGCTACATTAGCATTCCAAAGAATTCATTTCCATTGTTAGTAATAGTGAGACCCTTACAATTGCTTTGTCATAAGCAGAAACAGAGCTATATATCTGACAATTTAAGCTTCAGCTGCTTTAAAAAAACCCATATATATGTAATTTCATAAATCTGTACAGAAGAGTTATGATCATATTATGGATTTGGAAATTTTAATTGGCCAGAAACATAGTGGATAGATGAGGAAAATGTAGTGATTAAAAATTGCTTAATAGTATGAAAAATAGTATCTCTGAGGTTAGCCCAGTGATTCCAAGAATGAGTGCTTGTTGATGCTAATTGCTAATCATTTGTTTTGGATTAGTGAGTGATATTGAGAGGAAATGAAATATTAGCACCAATGGGTTAACATATTTATCATTTAACAGTTCAAATGGTCATTAATGTTTTAAAGCATATGATACTCATATCACCACAAAATATATATTAATTGTTTAGCAGCCTATGTTTTTATAGTTATTTTTTGGATTTATTCCATTTACTAAACAAGGTCTGTAATTTAAATACCCTTAAAAATTTAATGCTATTATTTCAAACCAGAGCTCAGAGGTTTATGAGCACCAACCCTCTCAAAGGGTCACTGTCAAGACTGACAGGCCTCCACATGTATTTTCCCTCCCTTAAAACTTACATTTATTTTTGCATTTAATTGTTCTTTGGATGGCGAATAAAATGATCAGCTCTGTCAAAAGAAATGCTTGTTGACTGGGTGACCCAGAATCATCAAAGCTGCAGTGGTGAGTTTGTTGTTATTAAATGGCTTCTGTGTATATCACATTGTCTCTTTCCTTTCCTTTCAATTCTATTCTTGTTATCTAAAAGAAAATTGAATTTGACGAGATTCCTGTTTTCTGAAGTGCTCTGTCATTTCTCCCCATTTGCCAGTTATTATCCTTTTTGGTTTGTTGCTCAGAGGTCACTCATTGAAGCAGATGGGATTTTAATACTGTTACAGCTCTCTTTTTGGAAGGCTGTTTTCCCCTTCCTCTCTTCAATACAAATTTCAGGTCTGTTATCCTTGACAGCATTACTTTAACTTTTAATAAAACGTTGGGCCCTATCCTTTGACATATTAGATACTTCTTCATTAGCTCATTGGATTGGGCTTCTTGAGCATAAATCCAGCAGAGTTGTTACAGGTCACGTTAAAAAGGTGTATAGTGAATATAAAAATATGTAACTATAATATGTATGCACAAGTTATACAGTGAAAAGTTTCAGAAAAGTTTTTTAAGTTATACAGTGGGCGCCCATTCTAGTTTTGGAGTTATTTCCCATATTATGTATATGGATATCTGCTGGAATTGTTAATGCCTCTAAAAATTAAATGACCTTTGTAAGTGTCCCCATTGTATGTATGCTGATTACCCTCTACCCCAGCATTTACATGTTGCTCGGGGTGGAAATGGAACTAGCAAGTCATTTGCCCATCATCATCCTGACCACTTTCTTTGTGTTCCACCCCCCACCTCACCTTTTGTGAGTTTAGATTGTAAACTTTTCAGAGCAGGGACTGTCTCTTCCTGTGTGAAATGGTTTATATCTGCATACCCATACAGAAAACAGTCACCTGCTAAAGACATGCATGCAACATGGGGAATAAAATCCCTGACCCTTTGTTCCATAAACACGGGCCTCTAATACCCAAACTAAAGGTGACACTTTATTAACTCTCCATAGCAGTGGTGCCCAACCTTATTACACAGGAGGCCCACATAAACCTGAGCACAACCTTGTCTGGGCCAAACATTCTAAACATATTTTAATAAGATTTAAAGTCACCTTATATTTTAAGTTCAGCTTGTTTCATATGTATTTAGATAGGTTGTTTCTATGTAGGTATTGACTATTTACACACTTGTGTAAGCTAAAATGATGTAAACATGACAAAACTCTAATGAATCAGACATTAGTATATTGTGTTGAAGCATGCTGCAGGCCTTATGATATGCTTTCCGTCCACCCTGCGGGCACCCCTGCTCCATAGTAAGATTTATATTGTGTCATACAGGGACAGTCAATGGAAGGCCCAAGAATCATAAACCTAAACATTTAGCAATAGTTAAATAGTCCATCCACTATTACTAGCATAGTCCATCCACTAAAACTGGTCCATTGTGATAATTCATTCAGTAAGGAATAAGTTCATGTAGTTTGACTTAGTTGCCAGGAACTGGGCCTTCCTGGCGTAAAACATCCTTTTGTTAATAGATGTGCCACAAGAGAAGAGGGGATTAAATATGCTCACTCAAAAGCTAATGATACACTCTCTATGCATCTTCTGAGGAGAGACTATTTTAACTCCCTAAAAAAACAAGTCTTTATTATTATATATCATGTTGAGTTTAAAAATTTCCCCTGTCACTAAAACAGACTTGCTATAATAATTTGATATTTGTTTAAGTTTAAACACATTATAGTTAAATTTAACTTTAGAAGGAGTAAGGAAGAAGGGTATTTTTTTAACATGATATTTTTTTCTCTAAATCATTTTTTGGTGCTGCTTTATGAATGTGGGAATGTAGAGTACAATTCTTGCTGTTGTGAGCAGAAAATAGACTTATTGTGCTCAGTTTTCATTTCCATATGTAATCATTGTGTGTGTTTTCCTATACTCCACTTTTATGTACAATAGTTTCTCCCTGTCTTTCATTAAACGGGTGCTGCCTTAGTCACTTATGCTCAAATACAAAAAGAACTGTGGCAAGACTGGGAAGTAATCCCTATCAAATTTCATAACATTTACCCCCTAGGTTTTATGTATTTGGAAAATTCTTTAAATAGTTGATGGCCTATTATGTCTCTTTTTCTCTTATATTTCCTCCTTGAAAATCTTGGTATTAATGAAGTAGACATTAAAGCTGTTGACCTGCTATACCTCCGCAGACCATCAAATTAGCTATGGTTAACTAGATAACTAAAAAGTACAGAGCTTCAGTTCCTTAAGATTACTGTAATGACTGCCTGGTGTTGAATTAATTATTGTCTAACTAGCATCTGCTGCCTATACTATATCATGGGAGAGACATGGGAAGAGGAGGAAGAAGTACCGCAAAAGGAAATGTGGGTTTGTGTGTGTGTGAGTGTGTAGGGGGACTTTTAACCTACTTTTGGCTTCTTTAAACATTGTTTATTCTCTATATTATTCTGTCTCAAACTCTCCTAAGATGAGCAGTTGTCACGTGAAGTACTCTGCAGGTAAACCGTCAGTGGAACACAAACAGCTATTACTTATCTCGGCACAGTGTTTGAGCATGTATCTGCCAGACAGCTGTCTCATTGTTTTGGAGGCTGCTCTTCTGTACATGTTTCCATGGAAAGATTGTGAGAGATCACTAACACTGTCATAATCCTCCTTTATCAGAGCTTGAGTCAGAATCATTATTCTCACCTTTCTTTCCTTTGTCTGAGTCACACTTGCAGTATTCTGGGACTAAGTTTTGGAACTATTGTGATCAGTTCGTAAGGAGATTGAAGGGGGTGGAATGAGATGTTGCCACTGTTTTATGAGTGATTTAATTCTTGTTTGTGCTCCATTTTATGTTGATTTTGGTAATTTCCTGGCTAATTAGTAGATGTTCCAAATAGGGCATTTGATGATCAGCAAATGTTGTTTTGCTTGTAGATGTCATTCATGTGCTGATGTGCTAAGATAGGTTCCAGACTTGTCATGGCTTTCTTTATTATTGCACCGTGAGCAAATGTTGATAGATACACCTCTACCCCAATATAACGCAACCCTATATAACATGAATTCGGATATAATGCGGTAAAGCAGCGCTCCGGGGGGGGCAGGCTGCGTGCTCTGGCAGATCAAAGCAAGTTTGATATTAAGCAGTTTCACCTATAACGCAGTAAGATTTTTTGGCTCCCGAGGTCAGTGTTACATCGGGGTAGAGGTGTATGTCTATCACAGCCAGTTGAAAATAGAGATTCTACCATCTCTTTGAAATTGTGGCACTTCAGTCTTAGTGTGGCTGCTGCTGTTATGTATAAAACGTGCTATGAGGTTTTTGTAGCACTACAGTAAAATATCCACTAGAGTTTGATTTTGTGGGGGAGGATGAGGGGAGGCTGCAGATGGAAGAAAAGAGAGGTTCTGATGATGCCACAGTGTATGTTTTAACAACGAGGAGTCCTTGTGGCACCTTAGAGACTAACAAATTTATTATCTCTAATGGCTAAAACCCATTTCATCAGATGCAACTTTTGAAAAATCGTTTGTATGTTATGTGACTGGTTTTCACATGCTGAGAAAACTGAATTGTTGTAGTGCTGGTCATCATAACAGGTTTGTTTGATACTTTGTTCACTGTTGGTTAATGAACCAGAAGAACTTGCAGCACCAGTAAGAGTGGTTTGATGCTGCCAATACTGTTTTCTTGTGGCTTTATTTTCTTTTCTCTCTCTCTGACGTTGAGTTTTTCAAAATCTAGTATCCTGGTAGTGGGATCAAGGGATAAGATTTCATCAGGAAGTGCAATATAAATACATATTAAAAGGGGGAGTGAAACATTTAAATGGGAAACTGTTATTTCAACTTCTGAGCTGGCTTATTATGTTTTGATGTGTTTGGTATAATCTGAGCATAATGTATTTGCAGTTGGTAGAACTTTTAAAGAGAAGAATTGTAGTCCTTCTTTAATTGCACTTATGGTTTGTCTCTTATTAAATAGTAGTGAAACAAGATTGATATCTGTTGAACCTCGAATGTTCAGGCAACAGAAAAGACACATATGCAGTCATTTTTCTTATACATTATCTCAAGAGTATGCGATTTTACTCATATTTGGTGGAATGAGACACATCAGTAATAACACCCAATTATCACAACCACTGCAGAATCTTCAGTAAAGAACAGTTCAACACGTTTTGTTTTGTCCTATTTACTTTGTGTTAAATTAAAGTACATAGTATGGGCTTCTTCTGCCGCACACATACACCAGTTTGGAACTGCAGGGTCGGCCACTGTTATGTGAAAGATGGGCAGAAGTACAAGTCAGATCCAGCCAAATGGTTTGGCATGGATGTCTCTAGATCGCTCCCCAATGTCTCTCCCAAATTCCCTACCCAGCTCTGCCTTGCAGAAGCAAGTTCCTTCTCCCTCATAACAGAAAGGAATGATAAAACAATTACTCAACATGAGTCATACAGGAGATAAATCCTGAAGCATGGGCAAGAAATGTTTATCCTGTGCAGAACTATGTTAGACCAAGGCTGTGGGGTTTATTTCCCTCTCCCGCACCACTCCTAAACTGTTCATTGAGACACGCTTATGTACACCTGTTGGAAGGGAAAGATCCAGGCACAACGCTTTTGAAGAACCTGCTTCAGCCACGTGAAAGTCTATAAAAGAAGTAGGATTCCCCCCTTAATCTGTCTAATTTGTTTGGATCTTTCCATTGTAACGTAGCCTCCCAAATATCAAAAACATTTGTAATGTCTAGAGTAGAAGCAGATTCTGCAGCATGCTCTCCTCCATTTTGGGAGAGCAGACTGGTTATTTTATCAAAGGCTGCTTCTGTTGTTACTCCACCTCCCCACCCCCACCCCTGAAGTATCTAGCCATGTTCCTCAGCACAGATGGTTTCTGACCATGGTCTAGCTTCAGCTCTAAGAGGAAAATTAGGAAAAGTTGCTAACAGTTGGAACATGTTAGCCTGTCCTCTCAGGTGCAAATAGAATTTCTCAATCCATTTGGTGTCAGGGATGTTGATTTGATTCAGCTGTACAACATTCTCGAGGCTCCTCCCAATGTTTTCTGGTGGAGGCCCTATCTTGTATGTGAACATATTATCAAATTTCTTAGGATTAGGCTTGCCACTCTCATTGTTACCTTGGGAGAAGTTCCCATTATTGGTGAAGAAGAAAGTCAAGATGATGGAATACCCACTGTAGTGTTCTGATTAATAGCCCCCAAACAGCCCCCACACTCTTTGCCTTTTCTGCTCACCCAGCTATGCTCTACAACTTCCCTACTGATTGAAAAGATCGACTCTCTTTTACTCTGAAGCCCAAGGATCAAACAGAGCCTTTAAGAGACTGTACAAACCTACAGTTGCCGTGCTTGCTATTTCTATTTACTCTGCTTATACAGTTTATTTGACCAGTTGGGAGAATTATTACTCCCATAAAAGACTCTTGATTTTCCCATAGAGAATTTGACCTTCTGTGATCTACTGTCCTGGCGCTCTTTCTCGAGAGTGTATCTTGTCCAGCTATTCTGTGGTAGCGAGAAGATCCTTGTATCTAGAGCCTAGGCAAAGGGAGAGGCTTTAGGCTAAATTCAGTTTAATGGCCATATAGTGAGTGTGTTTGAGGACTTCTTAGACTAAGCTTATCAGAGATCATGCCAGAAATTTACCATTAGTTGTCTACAAGAAACCTAAGTCCTGTGAAGCATCTCATCTCTTTTGGTGGTCCATACTACTACAAGCTAAGTAGGAGTTACTGTCAGTGAAACTTTCCTTCCAGGTCTATCCAGTCTTACACCATTCTAAGCATTTTCTAAATACCTTCCCCATTAACAACTTATCCATTTTGAGCAGGAGTTGGGTCCCATTTTGTAGTCCTGGATAGTAGTCACATCAAATCTGCTCGGTATTCAAATGAGAAAATGTTTTTTTTCCCCCCGACTGCTAACTCTGCAAACTCACCTTGGCATCTGGTTCTTTCTAATCATCTCCAAAAACAAAAATTCTGCAATTAGAGTTTCTGTGGATGGTGCACAAGCCAGAATGGTGCAATCCTGTTGATGGCGCACAATACAGAATAAAATCCAGCTCCATCTTTTATAGCTGTATCAGTGCTGCATTTTTAAAAAGAATAAAAATTAGTAAAAACTTATTTTCATCATGAATTGAGCAGAGATAACATTGAAGGCATTAGGAAGCAGGGACATTGAGTAAGAAGTTGTCATTTTTGCATGTTTTTCATAGTCAAGACTAAATTTACTATGGTGTCACATACAAGAACAAGAAAGCAAAAATGTAAACTAATGAAGGGCTTGGAATGGGCTGAATCTCTTTCCTAAGGTTACGGCTTCACTACCCGCCGGATCGGCGGGTAGCGATCGATCTATCGGGGATCGATTTATCGTGTCTTGTCTAGATGCGATAAATCGATCCCTGAACGTGCTCCCCGTCGACTCCAGAACTCCACCAGAGCGAGAGGTGGTAGCGGAGTCGACGGAGGAGCTGCAGCCATCGATCCTGCGCCGTGAGGACCCAAGGTAAATCGATCTAAGATACATCGACTTCAGGTACGCTATTCACGTAGCTGAAGTTGCATATCTTAGATCGATTCCCTCCACCCCCCCCCCAGTGTAGACCAGCCCTAAGAGAAGTTATCAGCAGTATAAGCCTTGATGCTTCTCCCAGTGCAGTCAACTGGAGTTTTGCTCCAGGCCTCATGCAGGTCTCACACTTCGCTCTTGTTCTCACACATTTGTATCAAACTGTAAAATTCATTTCTTTAAACTGGCTTTCCCATAACCACAACAAAAACTGCAATGAAGGGAAGATAAGAGCAAGAGAAAAAATATTGTGTGTGCGTGTGAAAGTATACTTATGTCTGTGTGTGTGTGTGTGTGTGTGTGTGTGTGTGTGGTACATATTTTCTTGGCTCTCTCAGGGAAAGTAAAGAGGACACTAGACTTTCCTATTTTGGGTCTGTTCATATTTGTTAGGTTCTCAGACACGGTCATCTTGAGAACATTATAGGGCTCTGATTTAGGAAAGCATTTAGGCATGTTTTGAACTTTAAATTTATATATATTCATAAACATTGAACTTTATATATATATATGAGCATGTAGAGTCCCAATTCAGCATAGCAGTTGAATGCTTGTTTAAATTTAAAGTTCAAAACATACTTAAACACTTTCCTAAATCAGAGCCTTATAATGTTCTCAAGATGACAGCGTCTGAGAACCTAGCAAATATTAAACAAATATATATATCAAAATACATTTCCAGTCTAAAATTCATGAATATTAAATAATGAATTATGGTATCTGGGTGGCACACTGGCTCAGGGGAAAATTTGCCTCTTACTTCTGGATTTTAAAATGGATTTTAAATTCTGATTGGGCTGAAACATTGCTGAGGAAACTGGTGTTTTTTTCAGTTTTTTTGCACCTCAGTTTTTAATTTTCTGTGAAATGTGATGAAATGAAACCATATGAAAATTTTAATTTCTGACTGTGAAATTGTTTTCTTCAGAATGGTCTCCTGCTTGCTTGGAATAAGCCAAAAGGATGCTTTTTTGAGTCAAAAATTCTCAAAAAATGGAGGACTATTTTAAGTGAAATATACTCCTCTTTCATTAAAGTTTAACAAAATGTGAAATAATGTGAATTTTGAGTAGCTTTGTCCACCTTTGTGAATATTTTGCACAAGTGTACTGAAAAGTTAAAACATTTTCTCTATAAAGTTTCACAATAGTAATAATAAAAACCCATATAGATTTTCACCATTCGGAGTTTGGGATCAGGAGAGGTTCGGAACTGAAATATGGTGATAATAGGGTCAACGTCTGTTTGTAAAAGAGGCTGTTTTAAAACTACTGAGGTCAATGAAAAGGCAGTAGTTCGTGCAGAAATTATTGGTTGAGGTTCTTGGGCCTGTGTTATAAAGGAGGTCAGACTAGATGATCAAAATGGTCCCATTTGGACTTAAAATGTATGAGAATGCCATTTACTTCCACGAACTTTGAAGTAATTTCTAAGCAGAGTGAAACAGGTTGGCATAGCACCTGTATGTAGTAGGTACGGCTCTAACTAATAATATGAGTCTACTATCTTCAAGTTTATTCCAAATAACCTCCATCATCCCCTGAAAAACAAACCAACTAAACCCTGATAATACACAGACATGACAAGAGTTCAGCTCTTAGTCATTTGATTAGGTCACTTTCAAAGCTACAGAAAGTTTCTATGTGGCTAACATATGACTTGTGTCTTACAGTTGTCTACCCTCAGAAGATATTCTTTTGTGTCTCTGCTTCAATATTCATCACTTTTGCCATCTCCCTTTTTTTTAGTGATACAATTTTTTTGTAAAAGTACTATATTTCTTATACCTATTTCTGGATACAGGAAACAACTGGACCTCTGTTTTACAAAGTTATCCTGTGGTCAAATTACAGCAAATAACAAGTAATAAATACCTCAACTCATTCTATACAACTGAGAAATTAAGTAGTTTTGAAAAATGTAGAAATATAGAAGCAGATATGTGTTATCATGGTGTCAATATCTTTCCAGTTTCTTATATTATAAAATGTGACTTTTGACTTCAGACACTTTTTTGGTATTAGTTAATTTTATTTTAAAAATAAACTCAAGTCTTTAAGCGTTTAATCTGCTGATCCATTGTACTAGGATGTGTCTTGTTAGATTTGGTGACTCAGGGGTCAAAAGATAAACTGTAACTGATACCACTGTTTATTTTTTTGACAATGTTAAATTAGCAGCCCCTCAGACCTCTTGCAGAGAAGTACAACCTGGGTAATTGAACACGTCACTGGGGAGTATAGTTTGTTAAGCTGATTCCTATTATGTTGACTTGTCAGGGACCAATAATTAAAACTGAAGAGGGATGCTCATTAGTGTGTACAGAATGATTCAAAGAGTAAGAACGAAAAGTCCTTGAGGCACACCTGTTAAAGACTGGTACTACATGGGGAGGTGAAAGCTAACTGACTAGCTTGTTTTTCTGCTGTGTTAGCAATACAGCCATAAGAGAGAAAGTATATTAAGTGTTGCCAATACAGTCTTTCTAAATCATGTTACAGAAGTATATGTGACTTCTTTCTTTGAAGATGATTTTTTCTCCATACAATTGTTTCTGCACAATTGTATTTTTAATATTACCTCAGATGCTTTAGCAGATACAATACAGCACTTCTATTAAAACATTTCCTCCTTCAGAACCTGAATAATCATTTCAATCATCTTGCTGCAAGCATCATAATATTAGTAATCTGTTCTGTTTCTTTGAACTCTCAAGTGTACGCTTGAATAAATCTAGGAGTTACGGTGCTTTTGATGATAAATGTCTTTTATTAGCATACATTTTTCATACTAGCTTTACAAAAAATGGGATAGTCCCACTACCACTCCCTATGCCACCCACAGTAATAGATTAATTTCTGTGAAAAACAAGACAAGAAGATTTAGTGAAGGAAATTGGCTTAGAAAGAATAGAGCTTATCAGACCAGGAAACCAGAATTCAGCAATTCTTCCTACTGAAGAGACCTCAAGTTTATTCAGTGATGGGACTTTTTTGGACTTGAGCTAGGATGGCATTGCAGACTTTGTTCTTCTGTAACATATTTGACATGAAGGATATTTTTTACTTCAAAGCAAGTAAGTAACCCCCAGCTATCTGGAAGTGGAGACAGAAGCAATTTAACAAAGATAATCTCTGTGAAACTGGTTATGAAAGCTCTTCCTGCAATGGGAAGCTGAGGTAGGACAGATTTCTTGATGAATAATTTGCTTTTGCTCTTGCTTGTTATCTGTAAATGAATTTATCAAACAATTTAAAAGATCTTATTCTCTTAAACTCAGTAGTCTAAATGTAAACCCCTGGTTTACACTCTTCCACTGAGGGTCTCAAAATCTGCTAGAACTCTCTCTGTGTGGAAGGAGGCAATACCATCACATGCCCATCACCTCTTGTTTCCATTGGATTGCGGGTGGAATCACTCAATAGAGTTTCATTTTGGGAGGGACAGAGCAGTATAGTCCTGGCAGATGCACCTAAGTTTCACGTGATAAATTGGTTAGGAATTAATGTTGTCAGAGGTTATATTAATTTCCTTGCATCTCCTCTGCAGCTGTTACAATGGTGCCACAGGGAGACCAACTAGTTGCACCATGTCTCCTAATGGAATGATACTGCATGAGGTGGGAGGAGAGAACAGTGGAGCAATGGACAAGAGCAGCTATCTTTGCAGATGGCTCATATCTCTGTGGATCAGAGAGGCTTATAGGGTTAGACAGCTCTGCCTTCTGCAAACTCTGTGGCCTTCCAATCCCCCTTCCCTTAACATGAGGCACTGCGGAAAATATCATGTAGTTCACCTCACTGTTTCCCTGTCTGTGGGCAGTGTTTCCCAGGCATGGCTCCTTCCACACATGTGCTGCAAAAAGGGATGATCTAATTCTATCTGGGTAACCCATGTCTGTGACAACAGCAGATCAAGTCCCAAGAAGGCAATTAATTGGCTGAGAGAAAACAAATTTGACAACTTCTCAGGAGCTGCATTTGGTATACAGGCTTTTCCCTTTGAAAATATTGAATTGTACATTATTTAAAAATCTTAAAAAGTTTTTCCAAAATCTCTCATTAATTAAAAATAAAATACCTGTTAATTTTCTGCTTTGGCACAAGAGGAACAAAACATATGTTCTGCCTCTTTGTGTATTTCTTTTCGTCTGTCTCTGAGATATAAATGAGAGCACCATTGAATCAATTTTTAATAGTATTATTAATCAGTGTAATCTGTATTAATATAGCACTTTAATAGTTCACTACCACTTGTCAGTAATTTGACAGGGTGAATTTTGCTTTAGCTACAAAAAGGCTGCCATCTCTGACAAACATTGAGATGAAGAATTAAGTAATCAGATTCAAAGGTAATTTAAAAGGACCAGACTCCCAAATGTAAATATCCTGATAATTTCTACAAGGGGTTACATCCTCTCTCGTTTAAATTTTCTAAATACATGGATGCTCATTAATAATGTCTTATTGATTTTGACACAGCATTCGCTTTCAGATTAACAACAAAACCATATTATTGCCACAAAGACAAGAGGATCTTGGGAAATGAGTCAGTACCTCAAAGGAACTGATTTGGCAGTTCTGTTCAATGAGTTGCTTGGAGTAGCAGCACAGGAAGATTTTTCTTTAGATTTATTTCTATAGGTATTGTAGGAGCCATTCTACCTGTATGCCAGACTGTACTTTATCTAAAGCGTGCAGGGCAGAGTGCACATGTGAGAATAACAGTATTCCTTAAGTGGCATTCTTCAGTTTGATTTATTGACGTATATGCTAATGTGAAGCTTGTAAATAATCTTTGGAACTGAATATTGTTTAATTAAAAATCTTGTGATATATATTTACTCTAGGCAAATCTTGCCTAGAAGTGCTTTTTTGTAAAGCGATGGAAGCATCCATTTAATGAAAACTAGGAACTTTGGATAAGGAGGAGGTCCAATAAGGTCACATAAAATACCAGGGTATGAAAAAAGGCCATTAGCACTTAGATTCATAGGTTCCAAGGCCAGAAAAGGCCATTGTGATCATCTAGCATGACACAGGCCATAGAATTTCCTCAAAATAATTCCTTTGGAACTAGCACATATCCAGTTCTGATTTTAAAATCTCCAATGATGAAGAGTCCTTGGTAAATCATCCCAGCCAGGGCTTTGTCAAGCCGGGCCCTAAAAATCTTGAAGGATGGAGATTCCACCACCTTCCTAGGTAACCCATCCCAGTGCTTCACCACCCTCCCAGTGAAATAGATTTTCCTAATATCCAACCTAGACCTTCCCCACTGCAACTTGAGACCATGGCTCCTTGTTCTGTCATCTGCCACCACTGAGAACAGCCTAGTTCCATCCTCTTTGGAACCTCCCTTCAGGTAGTTGAAGGCTGCTATCAAATCCCCCCTCATTCTTCTCTTCTGCACACTAAATAAGCCCAGTTCCCTCAGCCTCTCCTCATAAATCATGTTCCCTAGCCCCCTAATAATTTTCGTTGCCCTCCGCTGGACTCTCTCAAATTTGTCCACATCCTTTCTGTAGCCGGAGGCCCCAAATGACACAATACTCCAGATGTGGGTATATGCCAGTGCCGAATAGAGGGGAATAATGATCTGCTGGCAATGCTCCTGTGAATGCAGCCCAATATGCCGTTAGCTGTCTTGGCAACAAGGGCACACTATTGATTCATATCCAGCTTCTCGTCCACTGTAATCCCCAGGTCCTTTTCTGCAGAACTGCCACTTAGCCAGTCGGTCCCCACCCTGTAGCTGTTCATGGGATTCTTCCATCCTAAGTGCAGGCACTTGTCCTTGTTGAACCTCATCAGGATTTTTTTGGCCCAATCCTCCAATTTGTCTAGGTCACTCTGGACCAGTGGTGGGCAACTTGCGGCCCATGGGACCGCACGCAGCCCGTCATGTTAATCCACTGGTGGGCCACAAGACAGTTGGTTTACATTGAACATCTGCAGTCACGGTCACCCGCAGCTCCCAGTGCCATGGTTCGCCGTTCCTGGCCAATGGGAGCTGCGGGAAGCGGCGGCCAGCACGTCCCTGTGGCCTGCGCTGCTTCCTGCAGCTCCCATTTGCTGGGAATGGCGAATGGCGGCCACTGGGAGCTGTGGGCAGCCATGCCTGCAGACGGTCAATGTAAACAAACTGTCTCGCGGCCCGCCAATGGATTAACCTGATGGGCCGCGTGTGGGCCGCAGGTTGCCCACCACTGCTCTGGACTCTATCCCTACCCTCTAGCATATCTACCTCTCCCCCCAGCTTCATGTCATCTGCGAACTTGCTGAGCGTGCAATCCATCCCGTCATCTAGATCATTAATGAAGATGTTGAACAAAACCAGCCCCAGGACAGACCTCTGGGGCACTCTGCTTGATATCGGCTGCACCCCTTAACCTTCTCTGTGTTAAACTAAATATATTGAGCTCCTTGAATCTATTGCTGAAAGGCTTGTAGAATAATTCTATAGCATAGATTTCTATTAACAATTTAACTGAAGAGTGTTAACAAAAACTATATAAATGGAAGAGGGGGAGGGGAAAAAGTAAATTGCTACATTATGTTTCTGATCCATACCTGGATCAAACATAAACACTCAGGATTTGATTCATGCCTGATTTCTGCTTTTGAACCCAGGCTGCTGGCCTCCAGCGTTAGAAAATCTACCCGGAGGTATTACAGAGGCACAATTTATTGACTCCACATTTCTTCCAGGAATCTTCAGCCCACAAGACTCCTGTGGAGCCAGGCTTGTACTGTGGTACAGAAGATCAAAACACACCCCTTCTACACCAGCGGGGGTGAATTCCTCAGTAATCCCAACAAATGTATGATTCTGGACGTTACTGTTATCTGACCGAATGGAGTAATTCATATGTTGTGAGTTCTCTAGTGTGGTAACATGCAGCGCCTCCTGTCGGGATCAGGACCCCATTGTGCTACAAGACATGATAAAGAAATGTCCCTGCTCTGAAGAGTAAGGGGCAACTCAGTAAGGCACAAGTATGAATACATTGGGAGGAGTTTAATTCTGAAGGTCTTTGAAAGTGAGTACAAAAGATGAGAACTTGATATGGTAGAAAAGGAGCAGATGGGGAAAGGATTCAAGGAAGGGAGGGTGGTATGGTCAGAATGATGAGTACAGAAGGTGTTTTGAATAGACTGGGCTGGGGGAGGTGATGCAGAGAGTCCAGAGAGGAGGAGGTTGTAGTAGTCAAGTTTGGAGATGTTGAGTGCCTAGTCGAGAGCTTTGATTAGGTGAACAGATCTTACATATATTTAGAGAAAGATGTGGGAGGATTTAGACACTACCTGGATGTATGTGGCAGGAGAGAGAGAGTCAGCAAAGATGGCGCCTAGGTTACTGGTCTGTGTATGGGAAGGATAGCTGTGTTGTCATCAGAGATAGTGCAAGTGGGAAGAGTTTGGTAAAAAAGTTAAGGGGCCTGAACCTCAGCTGATGAAAATGAACATAATTCCATTGGAATTAATGGAGCTTAGCTGATTTACAACATCTGGCCCAAGGAGATTGTATTTGGCCAAGTAAAGTTTTGGTTGATGGAAAGACATGTAGGAGATGTCAAAGAGACAAAATGTGATATGTCAAGGGTAGACAAGTAGATTTGTGATGAGATGATGATACTTTAACCATATACTTGCATTGGGTCTGATTTTCCCACTGCTTTGTCCCTTTATTTAGTCATTTCCATTTGTATGAAGTGAATCTGAAATGCTATGAAACCACAAGTCTTCATTCACTAATGTTTTCCATCCCCTTCACGTACCCTTGGCATAGCTGTACAATGAATGCACAAAGAGTGGCAGTGGAGGATCAGTCTTACTGACCTTAATTTAGAATAGGTTTGTAAAAACTTTGAACATGAGTTCTTTGGACAGTTTTTAATTGCCTGAACAATGTCCCTCTTAATGGATTTTTTTTGGAGGGGGGGTCAGTTTTCAAAGGTTTGTGTCTTCTTTTCCTGGGAGGGAAGGAGGAGCCATGCTGGCTTTTACAACTGCTCTGTTTACTGGTTGCATTGCATGGTCTTTGCGCTGGAAAATATAACAAGTTTGGATGGAGATAATATCCTATTCTTCTCTCTACAATAACTGCTCAGTCCATTTAAGGATAATGGGCCATGCCCAGCATGACCAATAAAAAAAGAAACTTCATTTATCTTGCTGGCTTCCTCTGATATCAATTTAGGGACATATTCTCTGCTTGATCCATGAGCTCAACTCCATGTATGGCTCTTGGAGAATCAATATTCAGCAACACCTTCCTGACACAGAGATCCATTGTCTTTCATGCTCTATGGTCTGAACAGTCTCTAAAACTCTTTCCAGAAAACAAACTTTCCCCGCATCAGTTTTAGAAGACAAAAATAGTTCTGCAAAGGAAATGAATTCAACTACAGATGGACTACTGCACAATATGGTCCCATACAACCGATTACAAATAGACTGAAGGCAAAATTCAGCTGAGGGGTAATCCCCCGGGATGAAATGCTGCTCTAAGTAACTAGATACTAGAATTCTGCGTTGAATGTTGAAAAATCAGAGAGGATGCAGAAAAGCGTCACAAAAATGATTTGAGGGCTGGAGAAAATTTATTACCATGAGAAATTTAAGGAGTTCAATCTTTGTAGCTTATCAAAAAGAAGTTTGAAGTGACTTGATTATATCGTATAAGCATCTTCACAGGGAGAAAATACAGATGTTAACAAGCTCTTTAATCTAGAAAAAACCAATAGCTAAAAAGTTAAAGCTAGACAAATTCAAATGAGTGTAAAGGCAGAAATTCTTAACAGAGAGGGTAATTAACCATTGGAACAAATTACCAAGTGAAGGGGAGGATTCTGCGTCTTTTAGAGTCTTGAAATCAAGACTGGATGCCTTTCTGGAAGATATGCTTTAGTCAAATTATTGGCTCAAAAAATGGGTAACTCAGTGAAATTCTATGGCCTATAATATACAGAAGGCCAGACAACACATGGTCTCTTCTGGCCTTAAAATCTGACGCTATGAAGTTATAACCCTTCAACCCCCTATATTTCAGTGGGGTTGCACAGATGTCACTAACGGCCCAATCATGTCAATTTGTAATTGTTCCCACTTACAGCAGGGCTGAATCTCCTGAGAGTTCAGCTTACTGTGTATACTGTATGTGTTTTTTCAACATAAAGGCTGTTTGTAGGAAAAAAATGCAGTGAAATCCATATGCATACAAACAAAGGAGCCTAATTGAAACCATCACTAAACATTCAGAATTCTTTAGAAAAATTGCATGTGCTTTTTCCATAAGATCTGCCATCATAATGCTGGGTTTATATAAGATGAATTATAAGATAAGAACAGAAGTTATTGTATTGTACTATTAAATAATGTATGTGATTTGTAAACATAAAGACTGAACATAAGATAGACACCCAAACACAATCTTAATGAGGAAAGAATCTGGCCCCAAATCCAGTTTGTAGATTACACTTTTGGAAAATGTTTGTTTCACTGTGCTAGATGCTGTACAAACACAAAAGAAAGCATGGTCCTTGCCCATTAATCAACTGATGTGCTTCAGCTTTACTGCCCATTGTTGGCAATATATCAGACATTTCCCAACTAGGCCCAGCACTTAAATGAAGTGGTGCCAAGTTTACTCTTTATGTAATCCAAAAAGCCTTTTTTTGCTTCAGGGAAATCACTGGTTTAAGGGAATGATCATTCCATTGTGTTCTATTGTTGGGTTTTTTTTTTAATGGATCTTGAACTATCCTATCTTAGCTTTATTAGTATTGTTGTCAGTTCTACTTTATAATCAGAGCAACACTGGAAACAATTCAGCTTTTACGAACAGATTTTTTTCTGCTGTGCCTCTTAACCCAGTTTACAAATGTTCCTGCTTAATTGGATGCTGGAGAGGGTATGAATAGTTCAGTGACCTGGACACTACAGAGATCAGAAAGGCTGAGAGCGAGCAGAAAAGCATGAAGGTTAAAAACAAAATCATGATTTGAGACCCCCAAAATCATGAGATTGGTTTAAAAATCACGAGATTTTAAAAATAATATTTTCAGGGGTTCTTTCATTTGCTTTCTGGCTTTGGGGCATTTTAGGTTTTGTGTTTGTTTTTTGTTTGTTTGTTTGTTTCCCATCTTGAGTAGTAGGTTTAGTCTTTGAATTAACAGGTTTTGGGTAAAATTTTCAAGACCTGGTGCAAATCAATGTACTATAAAATTCTGGCCTGACCCTGCAGGCAGGAACCCTAGAATCATGCAAGGCTGTTTCTTAAATATTCTAGGACTTTGGAGAACTGCTGATAGAAACACACTGTCCAATTAGTCCTACATTGTGAGTTTTAGCTGAGTGACTTTGATGGAAATCACATAGCCAAACCCCATGTGACACTTAGAAAATTTTGTGGTTAGTATAGATTGCTTTCTTGTTTTGAGCTCTGTTCCCAACTATCCATGTGCTATTAATATAGTTTTAAAGATACACTAGGATCTTTTCTGGAGGGAAGGAAGTATATTGATTAAAATGTTGCCGTGGTTTTATTATATTTTATACATATGTTGGTTACCATGGCATAAAATAGAAAGGGGAAATTGCTGGTAAAAGTGGGCACAACAGTATTGGGTGAAATCCTGGCAAAACTCCCACTGACTTCAATAGAGCCAAGATTTCATCCATTGACTGCAGTGGAGTTGCACAAACTTATGCTAGTGGCAAATTGGGCCTGGGGCTTTGGAGTCAGTGTTCAATATAGCTTCTGCTCTGAGCCAATGGCATAATATTCTAAATTAGAATTTCAAGCTGTGATAATAAAATTATGATAAATAGTATTCCATTCTTTGGTATAAAATACAACTCACAGTCTCTCCATCTCATTAACGTGACTTCTGAGGTAATTAACTATGAAAAATCATGTGCAGAAATCAAGAATGTTTAATGGCTAGTCTTGATAGTAGGAAGTCATAAAAAATACGAAGGGTCTCATCATGTGCCCAGTAAAGCTAATGGAACTACTCATATTCCTATTCATAAGGGCTACAGGATTGCACCTCAACTCTGTAAAGTTTAGACTGGAGAGTTTTATTTTGTCTCACAGTTATATTATTAGATTCAATTGCTTGTAAAATCAGAAGTTCATCCAGTACAAAGGAAGCAGGCAACACAAACGTGACCCTACTTATACTTTTCTGAAAGAAGTAATACTCGAATCAATTAGCAAACATGATGCCGTTTACCAGTCTAAATGTCAAGCTCTGTCTGCTTCAGTGTTTGGCTGACTGTCACAGTTATTAAAATCACAGAAGCCCTGTAGGAAGACAGAATTTGGACCAGTAAATAAATGGACTTGCTTACTGGACAACTCTGAATTCTATTCTCTTTAAAGGATAGCATCACTATTCTTCTGCCACATGAAAGTTTTGTTTTTGTTTTTAATTTCCAGGTGTTTTGTACTGAAATTCTTACTAGCCTAATTTTGGGATTAAGAGCTCCACCCTTTTGCAGTCTCCAGGTGAATGCCACCTCAGGGAGTTGGATTTTTTCCTTTCCAGAAATTGCTCTGCCTTAATATTTGCTCATAGTTTTAAAGAAGGTTTTATTCCATATAAAACTACTTCTACACCGGATAGAATGAAAACATTATAACTAGTGATCCGCAAATGCTAGAGACTTCAGTTCTGTTCGGAGAAGTACCCCAAAATTGGGATACATAGCTGAACTACCCAAACCTCTCCTGAATCTGCAAAAGGAGCCAAAAATGCCACTAGAGCAAGCTTTCCCACAGGATATCAGAATTTATTCTTATGACCACTAGCTAAAACCAGAAATGAAAGAGAGATGAATAGTAATCTTTTTTTTTTTTAACACAAAATTCTTTTTGAACCTCAAAGAAAGTTCAGTCTCGGTTCAGTTCTAGTTTGGGTTGAAGCTTCCAGTTGATTTTTTTACTTTATCTAAAGCAGTTTGCTTATCCTAGAATATAATGAACTACAATTCCAGTTCAGGTTACTTTGTTATTGATGTTGCACGTGATTTTGAAGGATCTCATTTAGAAAATTAACATATCGTCATTTACAGGCGTTAACTAATCCTCACAACATCTCTGTGAGGCTGATAAGGAATATCCTCATTTCAGAAGTTGGAGAAACTGAGACCATATAGGTTATATGATTTTCCAAAGAACATAGAAGATTACCAGTGTCAGTATTGGGATTAGTACTCAGGAGTTCTAGGTTACTAAGGCTAATGTTTGGGAAAATATATGGGATGTTCATTGTATGAGTAATCTACACTTTTCTGAGTCAATAGATCAATTTTTCCTGTGTGTAAAATTCCTTTCTATTTTCCATTCAACCGTTGCAGAAGACGGACTCAGAGAAGGATTTTTCTTCCTCATTCTGTACATATATACAAATCAGTGATCACATATATTGATTAGAGAAAAAAAAGATTTTTGCTCTTTTCAAAAGAAGCATGCAGGTTGTGGTAGGCCTGCATTGGAGTAAAGTCTGTTTGCCAGTCTCTGGTTCTTTACGTGAATTTATAAAGTAGCTGACGTATTAGAGCTTTTAATGACATGGTCAAATGATATTTTTGCAGCTCTGCTTACCAAGATTCACACATGTTATTTCTTTTTTAAGGTCCTGCAAAAGTAGACCCCAATCCAGAAAAGCACTTAGGAACATGCTTAACTTTAAGCATGTGAGTAGACCCACTGATTTCAATGGATTACTCGTGATTAAAGTTAAATATACACTTAAGTGCTTTACTTGTTCTGGGGCTCTAATGCCTTGTTTAACTGTCTCAGAAATGAAGTGATAGATTTTGTTTTATAAAGAGATATTTAAAATAGTAAGATTTTATGCCAAATTATACTAGTGTTTATGGCAAGTCTAATTTTAGGCCCCGCAACTGCTTATCTACTGTAATAACAGCTTTCATTTTAATAGAACATCAGAAACAGCATGGGCTTGCTTTATTGCATCATCAAGTCAGTGCACCTTCCTACAGACACAGCAATTTACAATAGGCCAGATTCATTCCTGTGATAACTCCACTGAAGCTGATGGAGTTACAGCAAGGAGGAATTTCACAGTGTTGCTAATATAATTTTTAAGGAACATAAGCTTTTCATAAGGATTGGCTCAAAAGCCCCCATTGCCTTCCATAGGCTTTGCATCAAGGCCTAACCAAGCACATTCCCTCCATTGGTAATGCCTTGATCTTCAGAGCTGATAAATAAATTATGTCCAACTAACAGTTTAAAAAGCAAAATATCATAAATCAGGAAGTAAATATTGCTGGCAATCAAGAAATGAATTACAGCTGGATGCCAGCGAGGGATCAAAAGTTACATTTTTCTTAATACACGCTGCATCCTTTAAACAGCAAAAGTAATGATAGTGATTAGTTAACAGTAGCAAAGAAAACGTGCATTTAGAATTAACCTGACAGGGCATTTTTGTGTCATACTGACTGATGCGTACAGTCAATTCTTTTAAAATTCAGGGAAGCTTATTTGAATTGTAAATTGGCAACACATTCAGGCTGGAGTCTTATTGTGTGATAGTGTGACAAATTACAAATGGAATATTGGCTGAGCCTCCATTTCTTGCATTTCTTTTCAAGTTTCTGCTGCTATTATCATTAATCTGTTTTGCAGAAGCTCTATAGTGGACGGTTCTGGACATGGAAAGTACATTAAGTTTCATTGTTGGCTGTAGCATGACTCCGTGTGGCTTCCTTGACCTCTGACTTCTCCTATTGGTTGTATTTCAGTACAGTTGCTACTAGTTTGGTGTCCTGCTGTGTGTGGACTTAAGAGATTCTGGCATAGTTTACGCCTGACAGCTCATTTCATAAGTATTGGATTACAGTCCTTGTGCTAAATTGTGTCAAGAATAGCTTAAGAAAGGGTGATGGAATGTAGTCAATTTAAAAATAAAATAAAATATAAGTATACAAGTAACTCTTGAAGATTCTCCCATCAGAAATAAAGTGAATTCTCCTTTTTAAGTACTGGACAATCTTGCAAGAATGTTGGAGATGATTAAGTGTAGTGATGTAATGTGCTAGAAGGCATTGTTTAACTCCTTTGCAATTTAAGATTTAGAGTTTTCTCCAAAAGAAAAGAAAAGGAGAGCAACTCACTCTGGAGTATCTTTGTTTCCCCCAGACATAGGCATAACGCCAGGGAGTGATATATGCTTGTATTGATTATACTGGTGCAAAAGTCAGGAATACATAGGATGGTGTTCAGGAAACAACATAGGAGGGGACTTTCAAAATAAAGTCCCTATGTACGAGATGGCACTCTGTGTGTATGTGTGAGAGGGGTCGTTTTCAAAGTATATTGAAATGGACAAAATCAATTAGAGCTTGCAGTTATTTTTGCTGTCTCTCAGGTCCTGTTTTTCATATCAGTTCATTTTAGTTGTATCCTACTAAGGACAGTCTGCTAGCACCAGATACTTCCTAGTACAGCTTAAATTGACAAATTTATGCCAACTCACTGTGGTTTTGCAGTGTGCTTTGTAAATCACAAAGGAAATAAGCTTCTGGCTGTTTTAAGTTTCTTTTGTTGTATGTGCTATCTATGGGCTTTTTAGACTTCTCTTGCACTTGGCAAGCTGTTCAAGTACCCCAATACTCTAGTATGCCTTTGTTAGTTTATATATATTCTTGCTATAAATTTTCTGGATTTGGATCTATAAACTACCAACTTAACACCTCAGTTTAATGTGAGTTGAACAGAGATAATTTCTTTCTTTTCCTTTCTGTCTTAAGTTATATTCATTTGTAGCAGTGTGAAGCCCAGATGGTAGACAGAACAAATGGACGCAGTGTTCTCTTTTCCTTTCAGTTACGGTTAGAGTCAGACACAAATGGACTGATCGGTATGAGAGGTTTTATGGTCTATTGGTTAGAGAGAACAATGGAAGGACTCTTGTATTTTACTCTTTGCTCTGCCTCTGACTTGCTGAGTGACTCTGGTTGAGTCATTTAAACTTTGGTGCTTCGGTTTAGCTAACTGCAAAATGAGTGGGTTTTGGCAAAGTGCTTTGGGTTCTGAAGTGAAAAGCATCAAGGAAACATAAAATCTTATTCTAGTAAAATTGAGTTAAGATCTTTAGCTGGTGAAAATCAGCATTGCTTCATGGAAGTCATGCTGATTTACACCAGATGAGGTCCTGGCGAAATATATGTAGCCCAATGTACTGTGACTTGCAGACAACCAGTGTTTAGAAATTATTTTGCAATGAGTGTGCTTTTCACATGCTCGTCTGTTGAAATTCCTGAATGTTTGCTTGTCATTGTTCCAATATATTCCAAATTTTCTTTTTTCTTTTTTTTTCTGCTGTGATTTGAACAAAGGCCAGGAAGTATCTAATAGATTAAAGTACAAGTCTGGTGACATGGTTCACTGGACTAATAATTTAATCTGTGAGACCCTAGATCAAATTGGCTCAGTTTCAAGGTCTGCCAGCCTTACTTTAGTCAGTAGTAACATTCCAGGTATTCAGAGATTCATTTCAGAGTCTGGACCCTGCAGGTGCTTGCTGTTGAGAAAACACGAAAAACACCATATGCTCTCCATTGTAAAAACACACCTGCATGTATTAAGAAAGGCTTATATGAATAATCTTCCTGCAGTAGATCTTCAGACAGATCTCTTCTAGGATCACCAGTAGACGTGTGTCTGTAGCACGTGAGAATGACTGACTAAATGCTCACCATAAATCAATCTCTTTTGGTTACTTTTGAAATAAATCCACTTCAGAGTGCTTCCAGTCTCAACTGACTGATCTGTTTCACAGTGTGTTATATATTCAAAGAACAACCTTATAAAAACATTATAGTAGGTTAAAACTAGCAATATAAACCCAAGAAAGGATAAGATTTGGATGCAATCTACTTTTTTTCCATAAATTCATCTCAATCTGAGCTGTCTATATCACAGATTACTTGCTTCCTGGCTTCTTAAGTAATTGTATAATTGATTTCATGGCAGTTATATATGTATATTTTATGTATTAATTATGAGTATATTTGTATATACATACACATATATTTTATGTGGGGATAGGATGGATGGATGGGTAGACAGAATGGGATAAAATATATAAAAATGGAAAAAGTTGGCATTTAAATGGAATTTTTTTCTCAACAGTTTACAGATATCTCTGAAAGAATTTGGCCATTCACATTTCTTGTTAATGAAGTAAATGAAATAATACTTATCTATGTAATAATATACAGTATTAATCCCTCTGGGGAGAGAGTAGATTTAAAATACGTTGAAAAGAAATAAACAAGTCTTGTAATTAAGTGTTGCTATTTTAAGTGGAATTGGTTTCACCCATCACCAGTGTGTCTGTCCTTGTCTTCAGTCTTTGAGAAATTACTGCACATGATGAAAAGTTTAACTTGTCAAGTATAAATGTAAATGTAGAGTCCGGAATATCAAACACCAGGAGTGATAATTATCAGCATCTGGAAATAATTTGTACCAGTGAGTTAAGTGTTTCTACAGAGAGGGCGTTTTTAACCTCCCAATCACTGTAGCACTCCCTGGAGCGTACAGTGACATGGCATGTGGTTCATTCCCACTAGTAAACACAGCACCAAATAATTAGAGTGTCATTAGAACATGAACATTAGCTTTTGTAAAATAGGATTAAGATTAATTCATGAACAAATGATCACATAATTTACCTGGTACATAAGTAATATCAAGGACCTGATCCAAAGCCCATTGAAGTCAATAGGATGCTTTCAGTTAATCATCAATGATCTTGGATCAGGCCCTAATTCAGTTTTCCCTTTTATTATATAGTTTTCATTTTCTCAAGAACCAGGGAAGTGCTGTTACCTTAAATATAAACGTGCATGTGCATTTTGGATGAAAGTCATCCCTCCCCACCCAAGGTCTGAGTAATAGGGCTTTATGCATGGTACTAAACAGAACTGAGTGAGATTGAACTTGCCTCTCCATCCTGCATGCAGGTTGCCTTCCATCACAGTATTTCTATAACTGCTATTCTGGCCTATGTCCTGGAATAGTAGTTGATGTCCTTGTGCACCTCTTCTGAGAGTTTTTGAGGCACCAGATCATTGTTAAGGATGTGTTCTCTTTATTCAGAACCCCACCATGGGTCTTAAGAGGCCAAAGAAGCCTAGCACAGTCCTTGTCTTGTTCTTCTTCAGTAAATACAATGTAGTTAAAAAGATTTTGCTGTATTTGCAAATCCACCTGAATTTTGCCTAGTTAAGTATGAACTTTCCCCTTTAGTTCTATAGAAGCAGTTAGCCTATATGAACTGTTGTCAGAACAGTGTGTGCATAGACACTTCTTTGATGTTGCTGGCAATGCTACAACACAAACAGAGACGTAAACAAAAGATGTTAGATGTTAACAACAAAGTTAGCTTTTGTAGCCTGGAAATAGAGTAAAAGACAGGTAACACTGTATATTAAGGGCTCCATTTATAAATTGTTTATACAGGGTTAATAAATGATTAATAGCTATCGTAATAAATGGTTAAACCATTTTTGTGGGTTGTTATAGAATCCAAAGGGTTAGTCGCTTGCTTATAACCATCTGTAACACTTTCTACTGGTGTAGTTTTAACCATCTGTAACACATATTGCTCATATCTGTTACATGCTGATAATGTCTGTTAACGTATTAACATTTTATAAATGGAACCTTAATATAAAGTGTGACCAAAATACACATAGTTTCACTGTGATAGGAAGCAGGAACTATGGTCCTGATCCTACAGACACTTAAACAGGTGTATACTCAGAAATGCCCTTTCCAGAATCAGGACAATTCACTTCAGTAGGACTACTCACTTGAGTAAAGTTACTCATGTGCTAAAGTGCTTGCAGGATTGGGATTTATAATCCTAGGGTAACTATATTTCCCTATGCTGAATATGGGACACCATAATATGGTAAAATTACACATATTCAAGTGAATTCAACGGCAGTCAATCAGAACTCTACAGTACAAACATTCAAATTAACATCAAGTTGACTGAGCCCCTGTTAAAAAGAAATACTACGTAGTTGGATTGTTTTTATTTACCTTCTTATCTTTAAGGCTGTCGAGTTCACACAGGGAGAGGTGACACACACACACTCTCCCGTACACCTCTCACACGGGGGAGTGACCAAGTGACCCAACCCTCCCTGCCCGGTGCTCTCCGTCCTCCATGCCTGGCTAGGTCTCTGGGATGGACCCGCCTCTCCTGGTACGTGTCGTCATGTCTTCTTGAGGCAACACATGGGTTGTGGGCACACAGGTTCACAGGCCTCCTCCCCAGATTTCTGCCAGGGTTCACACCAGAATGTGGCCAGCAGCAGCCTTTCGGGATTTTGCGGGAGGGAAGGGACCGGAGCTGCTTCCGGCCACAGGAGAGTGGAGGGGAAGGGATGACTTGGCCTGTGCTTTGAAGAGTTCATCTCTTCCCCCCAGTCCCCTATGGCTGGAAGCAGCTTGTCCTGCCTGCACAGTGTCGAAAGGCAGGCAACACCTCCAGGCTGCTGCTGGCCACCAACATAACTCAGCTACCTCCTGCTACAGTGCGGGCTACAGCGCGGGCAGGAAGTGGTTAAGTCCTAAGGATGCATTTTGCACCAGGGCCCTGGAAACCTGACTGCAGGGGCTTCAGCGAATCCTGCCAGAGAGGTGGCTCAGCAGGTGAAGGTGCCTAGGAAATGGGGCAGACCAGTGCTCCCTGGGGGCAGGACCTAAGGCAGGGGGTTGGGGGGTGAAGAGGGTGCTAAGCCCCTTCCTGGGAGGCTGCTGTGGAGCCTGCAGGGTCGGGGTGCAAACAGGCTGGAAATCGCTTCGCCCCCCTCCCACTCCAGTGCTTAGCTGAGGGGCGGAGAGGCTTCCCCATGCCAGCGCTGTGCAGGGCTTTGGCACATGCAGAGCTTGGCTCCTCCTGGCCAGCGCCCCAGGCCGGAGGGTTTTGGGCTTTCCCGGGTTGCTGGCCCAGCCGGAGGCAGTGGGGGAAGGAAGGAGCCAGCCAGCCAGGCTGTTGGTGAGCTGAGCACTCCGACCAGTGGCTGGGTCTCTGCCCAGCGCTGGGAGTGAGACGTGCCCCGACGGGGGGAGGGGATATGGAGGAACAGCGGGGCTGTGTGTGGGGGGGGCGAAGGGGCAAAGCAGGGAGAGGACAGCAAGTGGGGGAGCACATAATGGGCTGATGGGTGGGCCCCAGAGGCGACATGTAACCGGCCACTGCCTGGTGTCTGCCTGCACTCACCAGCCACCTCAGCTCGTACCCAGTGCCAGTCAGAAATGGAACAGGGGGGCAAGGCCCTGCTGGCTGAGAGCCAGCACACAGTGGGGCTGTGCTGATGGAGCAGCAGGGGGAGTGGCCAGCCCTGTGCGCTGCAGCTTTGCCCCGCCACCAGCCTTGCACAACCACCTCCAGCTCTGGCCACTGGACCCCCCATTCATCGCTGATGGGACCCACCAATACTGATGGGAGGTGGAGACGGAAAATAGGGGACAGTTTGCCTGTTTTTAAGAAAAAGTTGGGACACCTGCGGGAGGGCTTAAATACGGGACTGTCCCTTTAAAAATGGGACATCTGGTCACCCTATATAAGCCTGTTACCTGATTTTTAGAGCTGTTGAGTACTAACATGTGATGGTAGCACAAATAGACAGTACTGTATAGATCTCAGTAAATAGTTAGTAGGATGAGTAATTGGAAAAAGGTGGTGTATAGGAATAACTTTGCTCCCCAACATGTTTTTTTTTTCTTCTTTTCATGTGATTCAGCCTGAATCAGTTTGGCATTGGATGGCTTGGACAGTTTCTGAAGTATCTCTGTTGTTGATTTGCCAAACACATCTCACTCTTAAAAAAAAAAAAAAAAAGAAAGAGAGAAAGAGAGCGCAAGCGAGCCATGAGTGAGATTGAATTTGGGAGTGATCTTTCTCTTGTTACATGATGTGAAGCATGTGTGGGAAACGTTTTCATCTTCAAAAGTCATTTGCCCCATGCAGAGAATACTTGAAATGAAAATAACTTTCCAAATTAAAATAGAATGTAAGCTTCTTATTTACACACACACACACACACACACGAATAATAATTAGGGAAACAGCTTGCTGTGTTGACCCTGTATATTTTATTTAATTTTTTTATGCTGGACAAATGTCATATTTATAAGACAGTATTTGGTTAACTTGAATGCTACATTATCCCCTGTCAGCAAAATAATAGGTTTCTCTGTATGTCTTTACAGATTTGTACACATTCACTACGTATGGTATGTGTGATAAAATTAAAAACAAACAAATAATAACATGGTGCAAAATGAGTGACTCATTGCTTCCCACCTATTCCAACCACTACCTTTGTGAATCACTTGGTATTTCCATCTTTAAATTGTCCCTTTTCTCTCCCTTCTTATAATTATTACTTCTTAAAGCTGGTTAGAAAATGTTTTTGTGGTGGGTTTATTTTTTATCCACAGATTATTTTTTTTTGACTTCTCAGTAAAAAATTGAAAACAATTTTATTTGGTCCAAAATCTTTCAGTTTGGAAACAGCACCATGGTACCTCATGGGAGTTTTCATTCGGGTGTATAAAGCTCCCATTTTCCTTTCTCAGCTAAGCTCTCTACCTGGAGTACATCTCCCTTGCTGAGGCACTGTTTTGCATCACGGGAGAACTGGCTGGGGAACCATCCAAAAACAGATTGATACATGATGTACTCCATAAAATACTTTCTATGGAAAATTTCAGCCAGCCTGAGTTTTTATTATTAATATTGTCCATGCTTCATAATTTAACAACTCCATTCCTACATCCTCCTCTTCTGATATTTCTGTTTCCCATTTTGGGGAAAACACTAATTCATTTGAAATGCTGCTGCTAAAATTCATTATTTTCCTCTTTTTCCACTACTTGGACCTACATTTCAAATCCATTGGCGTCCTCTCTCCATCTCTCCAAGTTTCTCGTTGTCTTTATAAAAAGGGATAGTTGCTTTGATATTTACTTTTGATACAAAGTAATGCTCAGTGAAATAAAACATTCCTAGATCTGCTTATATACTTAAGTATTTAATAATATGTATATAATTTGTGTGTCTATTTCTGCGTTATAACCTTAAAGTCTCCTCAGAGATCTAAATGTTTGGGTTTTTTTCAAACAAAGTCTAAATGTATTTAAAAATACAGTGCTATATGGTTATTATCTTGTAATCCTATCAAATTTGGCCGAAGGTTTTGCTATACAAAACAAGGAGATAACTTCAAAAGCAGGAATAGTTTGTAGTTTGGAGAAGCAGTCAACTGAGAGAATTTAAAGATCAAAGCCACAATATCTGATTTTAATGATGCAGAACATATGGTTCACCAAAAAACCTTTTGGATTAAAAAAAAAGTTTATGTAATCAAAGAGAACTGAACTCTTTCTTTGGCCCCAAAAGCAGTGTGTTGAAGCACAAAATGCAAAATCTTTAGTTTGTGATGGATGCACTATTTTAGTAGACACATGTAAAAAGAGACTTAAATCAAATGTAAGAGGGTGGTGAACTTGGCACTATAGAATTTTGTCTTGAAGACCTAAAATATTCTTTGTTGAAGTGTCTTTAAGAATCATTAATAGGATTGTTTGATGAAGAGATTGGAGATGGGGATAGACATAAAAAACAGGATTGTTTTCTGAGAACTTGATTAGCCTTATTCAATAATAAGAATCTAGGAAGTTTCTCTAGAGAGTTTTTGATTTACACTGAATGGGGAGAGAAAAAGAAAGGACCAAATAATGGATCACAAAATTGACAACAAGGGTGAAAAAATGCTCAAGGGTGGAAAAAGGTTTCTTTTCGCTGAGATCTGATAAAGTGAGATAATGTAATATGTCATTAAATTTCCTAAGCCTGTACAAAGTATTGCTGATAGAATCAAACCCATAGATGAGAAAGAAAGATATTATCTGACTTACGTTTTTAACAAAAGTAGAGATTGAGCGATGAAGATAGCTAATAATTCTCTTGCAGGGCCTTCTGAGAGCCTGATCCAAAGCTACTGAAGTCAATGGGTATCTTTCCATTGACTGCAATGGGTTGGATCAGATCATAGCAAAGGAGAGAGAGAAGGCACCTTAGAAACGAAACAAGGAGTATATCTGCAATCTCAGATACATTGATTAATGGTCATTAAAAGCATGTTGAAGGCACACAATTCCTCCCATTTGTCATGTCACAGAATTATCTGTGTGTTTATCATTGTAAGTTTTCATCTCATTTAAATCCAAGAAGTCACTGTTTGTCCCTTAGAATATGTCTGCCATCTTCAGCACTTTTTTTTTCTAGCATAGCTTACTTTTCTTCTTTTTTTGAACTGCCATTTTTTCCTTGGTCTGCTCTTGTGTCTCCTCTTTTTGATACATTTTCTCAAGTGATCTTAGACAAAATGGAACCTTCAAGAAGCTAACAAGGCCACTTTTCAGGGTTCTTTCATTCTACTACTAAAGCTTGAGTCAGGAAGGATCCTCAGCTGGTATAAGTCCATTAATATAAGTCCACTCATCTCAATGGAGGTATGCAGATTTACACCAGCTGGCAGTCTTGCTGAGTATCACGTAGTTAGAAACTGGACTGGCTGTGCTAATCCTGGGATTTATTCATTTATTTTTAAATCCAGTTTATTGCCATTGAAGCTTACAATCACTGAGGATGTAAAACCAGGCAAAATCATTAAAAATCCTCCACAACAGTTTATTGAAGCCTTTTGCTGATGCAAGTTGTTAGAAGATAAACTTGTGTAAGTATTTCCATGTGCTATATTTTGCTTTGTGACTTTTCCTGCGGAGGGAGTGGGAAACCCATTATGAACCTAACCCCTCATCACACTAGCTGGGTTACTCTGCTTCAAATCTTTTGAGCTACCTCTGCTTTAAACTAAACTTGTATGCAAGTAAGCACGAGCTAGACATAAAGATCAAAGAGCTCTTTTTAGTACCTCAATATCACTTTGTGTGTGGCAGTGCTTATGATGTTTGAATGAAGGTGAACTCCTGTTTTCAGACATCACACACATGTTACAGGGACACTTACATGTAACAGAATATCCTAGTTATTACTTCTCTCCCTCTGCTCTTCAATGTTGACATTATTGCTACTGAGAGAGACTATCAGACACTTCGATTTGAGAACTGTCTAGTGAGAGTGACACCTAAATTTACCTGTCATTGTCTGAGGCTACAGCATCATGAGTAGATTGTGTTACATTGTCATTTGGTAACACTTTAGATAACTGTCAGCAAATCAATTTCTTATCTTCTATGGAATGTGAGTCACTTTGGGTAATATTTATGTAGGTCCCATTCCTGCAACTAGTTCCCACTTTGAAGTCATCAGGGCTCCATGAAGGCCTAGGAGTTTGCCTGCATGAAGCAAGTTGCAGTATCAGGGCGTTACAGGGCACCGATGTTAGAGATATAACTCCCTTACTTATTAGCACTTTCCAGATTGTCCTTTGGAGCTATAACCCATCTCTTCTAGAACAAAGTAGCCCAATCTGTGACCAATTAGTTCTGCAGTCAATACATCAATATATTTACTAACATTAATCAGTTTGGAAGCTGTTCAAACATAGAGCACTCCCCAGCAGGGCCGGCTCTAGGCACCAGCAAAGCAAGCAGGTGCTTGGGGCGGCACATTTGCAGGGGCGGCAGGGATCCAGCATGGGAACTGAGAACCAACAGGGGGCCCTGGGAGCTGTAGTTCCTTGGTTAGCTCCCTGCCTATAGAGCCAACCCTGGAGCAGGGAAACAACTACATTTCCCAGCATTCCCTTGGCGGCTATCAACAGGAAAGGGAGGGGGAGGGAGTGAGGTAGCTGAGACCTCATGCTGCAGCTTGCTGTGAATGGAGAGCTCACTGCCAGAAAGGGATGGCACTGGGAATGGTAGGGATACCATATTTTAACGTTCAAAAAAGAGGACACTCGGGGGGGATGCCCCTCCCCCTATCCACTTCCTCCCTGCACCTCTCTATCTGAAGCCTAGCAAGGGAGGTACGTGGATCCCACTAGAATTTAAAATGAAAAGTAAGGGAGGGGAGGCTGTACTAGAGGACCTGGACAGCTTTAGATACAGTACCAGGCACGTAGGAGGATTTCCACTTCCGAGCCATGGAAGCAGAAATTGACTTCCTTTCCAGATTTATCTAATATTCAGAAAGGGAATCTAGCACCTGCCTTCCAGATTTGAACACCCTCAAAATTCAGGAGTGCTCAAGCTCAATTTGGGCAGCTGTTACTTCATTTCTCCCAAATCAAATATACTGATCCACTGTAACTTGCTGTAGAAAAGGTAGGATAAAATTGAGCAAGAAATGCTTCCCAGTGGTTATTAGGACTGGAATTGCTATTTTCAACAGCCATTGTCTTTTTTTTTTTTTTTTAATTTTATTTGTTTAAAAGGAAGACAGTGATATTGCATTGGCAAATTCCCCATAGAAACAAAGAGTGGAACAAAAGAATAATAAAGGCGCCTCAACTTTTCCTCATTTATGTAGGACAGTCTTATGATATGCATCCAGATATCCTTCAATCACACAAGCTGAAAATTGTTCCACTTTACTGCAGTTCTGTAACCATATGGGAACCAGTCCCGTCTGTGTTCTGTGCACATACAAAATTCCTGCTGAATGACCCGCCCTGGGAGCTATTTATCAGTGACCCAGGGCTGGGGTGGCAGGAGGGTGCAGTTGCGGGGGAAGAGGGAGGCCAGGGCTGGGGTGGGGGGCAGCCAAAATTTTTTTTGCTTGAAGTGGCAAAAAACCTAGAGCCGGCCCTGCTCCCCATCGCCATGTTATTTTCTCTTGTCACAAATGAGCTCATCCTGTGATCACATTGAACCTCACCAGACCTCTTATCAGTATTTGGTGGAATATAACATCATCTACAGTTTCAGGTGACTGGATACGCTGACTGCTACCTGTCTTTTGGCTTCCAGTCAGATTCCTTCTTTCTGAAGTGCCCAACAGCTATTTCTCCAGTTTCTTATCAGTTGCTTAGGAATCACCACATCTAATACTCATTTTCTTAAATAAAAGTAAAAACTAAGATTTTTACAGATAGTTGGCTAAGGACGGACTTTAGGGGGTAAATTTTTAGAGGCCCAATAGGAGTTAGATGCTTAACTGCCATTTGTGTCTTTGAAAATCTGCCCTCTAAACTCCATACTTAGACACTAGAAAAGGTAGTCTGATTTTCAGAAGTGCTGAGTACCTATCTGCTCTCTTTGATATCAGTTGGAACTTCTCGGTACACAGCACTTTAGAAAATCTAGCTTCTTATTTAGGTGACTAACTGCATACTTTAGTTTGGGCATGCACCTTTGAAAATCTTAGCCAAAATTTACTAGAGAACAAACAAGTCATACAAGAAATAGTTTTTTAAAATTCCTGAGACTACCATTGCTAAAAATATTAGAATGTAGTCCATAAGCCGAGGTACCCAATACAGAGGTGTTAGTGAATGGCAGGAAATAATAAATAGTCCTTTGTTGGAGTAACTGCCCAAAAACTGTCACTTGAGTCAGTATCTATGTACTTGAAAGTTTCTCTCCCTCTCCTCATACCAGAGTGGGTCTTTCTGCTTTATAGGGAAACCGGGATACTTTGTTCTCCTGAAATAATTTGCAGATTTAGGACCACAAGCTCAAGTAGGTATGGTCTATAAATATCCTCTCTGATTGTCCCTCTTTAGATGTGTATATGTGGTCATTAGTCCTAATAACCCTTCCTAAACAGTTTCCTGTTTGGCTTTTGTTCCTCTTAATGATGCCCGTCAGTAGAAATATAAGCCTGAACATATTATGGATTTCTCTATGCACAAAAGTTGTATCACATTAATTATACTACATTTAGTTAGAGCAATATAATCCACCTCTTGTGGACAGTTTTACTGGTATAAAGGTGCTTATACAGATACATAGCTTTCCTGTTCAGGAACAGCTATAAGCTATACCAGTATATACCATATTTGTGGTTGTACCAATATAACTCTTTGGGTAAAATAATCACATCCCAAACCAACATGTTTATATTGATACAAAATCTGTGTGCAGACAAGGCCTTAGTCAGGTAACCTGGATGATTAGTTTTACCCAAACCTATTCGTGCAAATTATTTGTATGAAAACGACCCAAAATTTCAGATGCATAATGGAAATATATAAATCACATGCTCAGATCCAGAAACCCATCATAAGTGTCCCCTGGGTTTTTATTGGAGAGAGAGGGAGAGAGACATGCGCACACACACAGTGTCCCAAGGCATTTGAGAGGACTTATCATCATCATCTAACTAAATTAGCCCCGTTAATCAGTTTACTCATCTTCTAATGGTTTTGAAGTGAAGGCTGCAATTGGATGGTTAAGGAAACTTTTAGTTTCACTTTAGTTTTACTTTTCAGCATCAGAATCAGTTGCCCATTAGCAGGAGAGAGGCTAAGTAATGGGATATATTTAAGGTTTCTTTTTCTTTCCTTTTTCTCTGTGGTGAATTTTCCTTTTTCTCTGTGTAGCAGTTTGAGTATGCAAGGTGCTGGAGATATGAATTTCATTATTGTTGAGACAGTCAGGACTACTGTGCCATTAACTATCCTATGTTGTTAACTCTGGAGCAGTCAAAATTTCAAATAAAAAAAATCACCAATTTTTTTGTTTTGTTATTTTTTTTTTAATAATCATTTTTAATATTATTTCTAAGTTCATGGAAATATTTTAAATTATATAACAATTAGTCTAGATTAATTCCTGTGATAAGCCCATTGAAGTCAGAGATGTGCTCACAAATGAATTTTCATTTAATTCTTAAAACAATGAAGCTTGCAAAAGCCTGATTCTTTGTGGTCCTTTGCAGAGGCAGGAACAAAATTTAGCACTCCACCAAACTGCCCTTGAAAGAGGTTCATATTGATAGCTCAGAACAAGTTTTAATGTGTCCCTGGCCCTTTCAGCTGATTATTCCTGCCAAACTTAGTGTTGGCAATGTTGCAGCCCCAAATTCCCTACCATGGCTCTAGTTTCTGAGACCAGGGCTTCTCCTTAGATTTGGAGGCAGATTACAGTAAGGCCGAAGAAATGCACTTTGTGCTCTCCTTAGTCCACAGCTTTTCTTGTGTTCTGATTGGCACATATTTATGCTTTTTGTTGATGATTCAAAATCCTTTTTGACCATCTATCTGGTCTATCTTTGGCACCCAGCAACAGTAGCTACTTTGATGGCCACATTAAAATGACTATGTTGATTGAAATATGCAGCTGAATGATGGCAATGTAGAGGCCCTGTCATAGGAAGTGGTTGCAAAGTCTTAGCCAAAGCAGGAAAATAACATTATGCATGAATTGGTGCAATAGGTGTAAATCAAGGCTGAGTAATATTTTCTTGCTAGCTTTGGTTTACTTTTTCAGAACTCTCAGGGTTTCAGCAAACAGGACTAGTTCTCTGCTTCATGCCACTTAATGCAAGGTTGATAGCTAATAAAGCGAGCACCATCTATCATCTGATAAAGAATGAGATTCTTGACTTTGCAGGGATGAAGAAGACCTGTTTAAATGCGTTTAAATGCAAGGAGTCTCTTTGGTGTTGTTGTCTTCAGCCAGGTGTATGGTTCAGTATGAGACAAAGGAAAATTGGGGTCGATAGTGTCTCTGCTTTTTGCAAACGTAGAAGATTCTCTACCCCAAAGCTAAACCTGCCAGTTTCCATCTTGTGTGAATATTCTGAAGTGTGTTTAAGAAGATCTATAGGTCACCCTGCTGCCTCTCAGAAGCTCTAGCTGATTTTATTGTAAATATAATGGTTAGAAGCCCAGGTTTGGAGTAAATATGCCACTTCTGAATGTTCAGCTTAGAGGTTTCTGCTGCAGTGTAGTTTTAATGAATCACTTTGCAATTAATCCTTATATGCACATTGAGTTTATTATTAGTTTAAGCAAATATTCTCCATCTTTGCTAAACACTGTTATTTAATGCATAGTAATTGAGGAAATTCCTTATTTAAGTGTACTAGAACTAATGTAATTTTATCTTTAGTAGATAGTTTATAATGTGTTCCCCAAAGTGAGCATTAATTTTCAGTTATGAATTATTATTTCATTATTGCACTTTTCTGGAACTTCAGCACAGAACACTAGTAGCATATAGGACTTTGCTGCTTTATCAACATACATGTTTTCCTTGTTCTACTCTTATGTCATTGTTTAGGGTTACCATACGTCCGTTTTTTCCCGGATATGTCCGGCTTTTTGGTAATCAAATCCCCGTCCGGGGGAATTGCCAAAAAGCCGAACATGTCCGGGAAAAATACTGGCCGGGCACTTCCCCTCCCGCGGCTACTCTGCTCCTCCCCTGACTCTTTGGCTCTGTTTAAGAGCCGAGCTGCCCGAGCGCTACCGGCTTCAGGCAGCCCGCTTGCCTCCGGACCCCGAGCCGCTGTCCGGGCACTTCCCCTCCTGGGCTCCAGCTGCTCTGCTCCAGCGGCGCAGGGTCCGGAGGCATGGGGGCTGCCCGAAGCTGGTAGCGCTCGGGCAGCTCGGCTCTTAAACAGAGCCGAAGAGTCAGGGGAGGAGCACAGCAGCCGGAGCCAGGGAGGGGAAGTGCCCGGCCGGGGGCGCAGGGTCCGGAGGCATGGGGGCTGCCCGAAGCCCGAGCGCTACCGGCTTCATGGTTTGCCGGGCAGCCTCCAGACCCTGCGCCCCCGGCTGGGCACTTCCCCTCCCGGGCTCCAGCTGCTCTGGGGAAACGCCAGCCGGGGGAGCAGGGTCTGGGGGCTGCCCAGCAAACCGTGAAGCCGGTAGCGCTCGGGCAGCCCTTTCCGCGTGGCTGGGATGGAGGAGGGGGAGTTAGGGCGGGGACTTTGGGGAATGGGCGGGGAATGGGCGGAGTTGGGGTGGGGAAGGGGGTGGGAAAGGGGCGGGGCCAGAGCCCGTGGAGTGTCCTCTTTTTTTATTTTTTAAATATGGTAACCCTGTCATTGTGACAATAATAAACTCCTGTGAGACCCAGTATAAGGTGAGAAATGCTCCTGTAGGGAAAAGACTACAACCAGCCACAATAGTAATAGTCTCTGAAAATGTATTTGTCATTGTAAAATAGATTTACAGAGTCACTGTGCAAGTGATAAGGACTATAAATTGGCCTTAGAATCATAGAATATCAGGGTTGGAAGGGACCTTAGGAGGTTACCTAGTCCACCCCCCTGCTCAAAGCAGGACTAATCCCTAGACAGTTTTTTGCCCTAAATCCCTAAATGGCCTCTGCAAGGATTGAGTTTATAACCCTGGGTTTAGCGGGCCAATGCTCAAACCACTGAGCTATCCCTCCCCCCATTATTCAATGGTGTTCTGCTAAATGTGTTTAAATATTTTTGTGGGGTAACACTGTGTGTGTGTGTGTTTGAGAGAGAGAGATAATCATGTGATAAATTGGTGAGCGTATGTTGAAGAGCACAGGTCTGTGATAAATACGTTTATCACACCCCTGTGCAATTAAACTTGTATCTTGTGAGCACATCTCCTGCCCACTAATCCTTCTCCTTAAGACTTAGTCTAAATCCATCTTTCAGACAGTTGTGTTTGTTTTAAAATCTATCTCATCCCAAAAGATTACACCTGCCTGAGGCCCAGGTGAGCCGTTGCCTTGCCAGTGAGAACATTTCTATGCATAAAAATGTCACACCATTAAGTCTATTGCTCACTGGCCCTGTTCAAAACAATTCCTGGTAACCAAGGCACTTGGCTTTACAGGCAAATGGATACAAGAAATAATTCCAATAACAATTTATAAAACTGTCTAAAACCTTCTTAAAATAGATTTCTTTTTCTTTTACTATTTTTGTGGTATATTGAGAATGAAATAGTATCAATATGGTATCACGTACATGGTAAGCCACAAATCTGTAGTAAGCTGTAATGTCTTGGAACATTTTCATAGAATGCTACGCTATGCTTTTTATAAAGGAATGCTCCAAATAAATACTCTAAGGAACATTTCTGCACATCAGTAACAAAACTGATTTGGTCTTTCTGAATACAGTCCTTTATCATAGGAAATAACTAAATGTGTTTGATAGTGGACATGAAAGTAAACACTCTGAGAGTTTATTGTAAAGGAGAATCCTGCACTCTTACAAGAGGATGGACTAGATGACCAGGACCTGCCATCTGTGATTCACTAGGACACAGAAATATAGAGGAAAAAGAAATTGTTCAACATATTTTGATATGATCACATGATAATGCAGAATACTGAGTTCCCTCTGATGCTTTGGAGCTGCTGGTAACTTGGTTCTGGAAGCTGAACACTTTCCTGTTTACATCATCAATAACACTGATGCACTGAAAAAGAAATAAACAAAAGGGCAGCCCATTTTGGTGTTTCAGTTCTAGTATCCTAATAATACAGGTATACTGTGTACTTGTATTGCATGTTTCAGTCAAGGATCTCAAAATACCTTAATGAAGTAAATAGATGTTATCCCCATTTTTACATATCGGAAAAACTGAGGAACAGAGAAGTCAAGACTGAGACTTTCTTTGCTTTTGGGTGCACACTTTGAGACTCTGAAGGCCCAATCTTTCTGAAGTGATGAGAACCCACAGCCCTGAGTGGCTTCAGTTGAATGTGGAATGCTTAGCTCCTCTTAAAATCAGGCCTAGATGTCTTCAGTTTGCCATTCAAAATGAAGACATCCAAAGCAACTTGACTTTTAAAATGTGGGCCTTAGTGACCTCGGTCAGACAGTGAGTTAGTGGCCTGGATGGAAACTACCCAGAAGTTTTTTGACTTCTACCTTCCTATTCTAACCATTACACTATGTTGTCTTCCTTCTGAAGCACAGCAAAATAATTTTTTTGTCTACTTAGCAACTCCCCTCTTTAAAGGGAAATAAATGCACAAGCAAATAAAATTCCTGGGATTTGAAGCATGTTCAGAGCTAGCTTGTTTACTACATTATTAATTGAAACAATGAGATATCATCCAGGTAAAGAGGCATCATGGTCATTTGGCTCTTCCCATATTAATTTAATATTAGGAAGTACAAAGACAGACAAAAGGATGAGTGACTCTAAAAGTAGGTCATGAATATCATCACAGCTTCAGTAGCAACTATGATGAAAATGAGACGGACAACAAGGATGGTTTTGTTGTCATGCTGCCCGGCTGGGTAAAGACTTCTTTATTGGTTATCTAGGTGGAGTGAGAGAAAGAGACTTTCTGTGGGACCAACACACATTCCAGAACTGGAGGATCATCTTTCAGGACATGATGCCAAGAGAAACTTCCCACACTGGCTATCTTAGCAGAACAACATCACCTGTCTGAGAAAATACCGTACCCACGGTCAGGGTGTGTCGAACTAAAGAAACTGAGCACGCCCATTGGGGGATATTGCATAAATTTTATTTATAAGGCAGCCTGATACTTCTCGGAAGCCCTTACTGTCCCTGAGATTGAGTCTCTATCTGGAACAAAGGACTTGATAGATCAGAAGCCTCCTGGAGATAACACCAGACACGTGATAATAGTGAAAGAAAAGTATTGCTATTGCTAAATTTGTCAATTGCTAAAATTTATAGCTTAGAAGAGAGATGCATAGGTCGTTCAAAAATTGGGTTTAAAAAAGATGACGAAAGACATTTTGGGGAGTTGCTTCTGGAAGTGTGTAGTTATTGGAGTGATAGCATAAATGCTTTATTGGCATCTAGAAGCAATATATTTTTTTAAAAAATTGCAATTTAGGCATTTCATTATTAATTATGAATAATATTTATTAAGGTTAATTATAGCTATGAGCAATTGAGATCTGTGGATGACTGTCTAAGATTTAATTGATTGATTATGGTAATAGATCTAGTAAGTACAGTTTAATTGGATTTATTCATATGCTAGTGCTTTTTGCTTTTGAGTTTATGATCTGTTTCATTTTATATGAGCAAAAATTTGAATTCATTCTAGTCACTCTGCTAATATTTCCTGCTTAGGTTGTTTTATAATTGTCTGTTTCATCAGTAGCTGTTCTACAATTTGCAATTAAGTAGAATTATTATTTTTTTAAATCGATGTGGAACAAGGTCCAATTGTTGTGTACATTATGACCGAGATTTTTAAAAAAATTAAGGACTATGGCAGTTGTCAGATCAGCACTTCTGAAAATCAGCCCCCCTCTTAATGTACCTAGAACACCTTCAGTCAGGGAGCAACCAGAAACACCCAACAAATGGCCACTATCAGCCAGATTTTGGGCCCAGCAGCCCAGCCAGAGCATCAGCTAAATGATGGCAGGGAGCAGCCAGATCCCTCTTCAAGCCTAGGGCAACCAGCGGCCTGGATTAGGAGCTACCAATGCAACCACAGTCTGCCATCCACTCCAGGGAGCAACCAGAGGCAGAGCCTGGAAAAGCCACCACAGCCTTGGGAGATGTAGAGCCAGGCAAGAGCACAGTGTTTCTTGTGTTCCTACAGCTCATTCCATGCTTCGGCCTTGTCAGTCTTAAATTCTGGTAATTGGGCCATTTGCTGTCATTTATATAAATGAGGTAAAGCATATTCATTCAGTACACAAATTAGGTTACGAAGTCATTTGTGTCAAATCTCCAGATTTATGAACCTTCAGCCTTAATAGGTGCGAGTCAAAATCATGGCCTATGGGAATATTTTGTGCCAAAAATGAAGGAAAAGCCCTGTAAGGCTCTACAGTGCAGACCTTGGATTAGTTCATCCTTTCTCACGTGAATAGTTCTGATTACGTCAATGAGACCAGTTGTGCAAATAAGCACTCGTCAGCATGATTGCTGGTTCCACAGTGGGGCAAAGGAAATCAAATGACAAGGAAAAATAGAGGGAGGAAATAAAATGGAATGAAAGAATCCAGATTTCACTCTCCACCCACCGTGCACTGAAACAGCGGCCATGTCCATCATGCCAGTCTAAGTGTCTCTATTGTTTTCAGCTTGTTAGTTGAAAGTGAGTTCTTGAAGGGAACAAATGTATCTGTCTTTGTGGTCCAGGCTGTTATGTGTGGGGGAGGGGAGGGGAGGGGAGGGGAGGGAAGAATACGAGGTGCAAGGAGCTTCCCACCTCAAGGGGCCTATGTAAGGAGCAGGCAAATTGTGGTTCCTGCACTCAGCAAAGCAGAGTCTGCTCTATCCCTATTGTCCAGGGCCACACAGAACCTCAAAAGGGGGAAAGAAAAGACAGAGAGGATGTAGGTCGTGGCCTTGCAATCCCTTCTGTGCACAGTTGGGAAGGCTGCACTTAATAAAGGGGTGTAGTAGGGAACATGCTGCCCTGCGAGCAAGAGGGTATACAGAGGCATCCTTCTGAATGTGTGTTGGGGTTTCCCTTAGCATAAAGTAGCTCTGGCTTGTCCCTTAATCCTGAGCCTGTCAAACATGATCTAGCTCCCATGTTCGTTTATGGTACTGTATGTAGAGATTAGGGCTGTCGATTAATCACAGTTAACTCACGTGATTAACTCAAAAAAAATCGCGATTAAAAAAATTGTGATTAATCACAGTTTTAATTGCACTGTTTAAACAACAGAATACCAATGAAATTTATTAAATATTTTGGATGTTTTTCTACATTTTCAAATATATTGATTTCAGTTACACAGAATACAAAGTGTACAGTGCTCACTTTATATTATTATTTTTATTACAAATATTTGCACTGTAAAAATAATAAACAAAAAAATAGTATTTTTCAATTCACCTCAAACAAGTACTGTAGTGCAATCTTGTTATCGTGAAAGTGCAACCTGTAGATTTTTTTTACATAACTGCACTCAAAAATAAAACTTTAGAACCTACAAGTCCACTCATTCCTACGTCTTGACTTGTTCAGCCAGTCGCTCAGAGAAACAAGAAGTGAGCAGCGTTATCTCCTGCAAATGTAAACAAACTTATTTATCTGAGCAATTGGCTGAACAAGAAGTAGGACCGAGTGAACTTATAGGCTCTAAAGCAGGGGTAGGCAACCTATGGCACTCACACTGCCTGGGTCCTGGCCACCGGTCCGGGGGGCTCTGCATTTTAATTTAATTTTAAATGAAGCTTCTTAAACATTTAAAAAATCTTATTTACTTTACATACAACAATAGTTTAGTTCTATATTATAGACTTATAGAAAGAGACCTTCTAAAAACGTTAAAATGTATCATTGGCACACAAAACCTTAAATTAGAGTGAATAAATGAAGACTCAGCACCCCACTTCTGAAAGGTTGCCGACCCCTGCTCTAAAATTTCACATTGTTTTATTTTTGAATGCAGTTATTTTTTTGTACATAATTCTACATTTGTAAGTTCAACTTTCATGATAAGGAGATTGCACTACAGTACTTGTATGAGTTGAATTGAAAAATTCTATTTCTTTTGGTTTTCACATGCAAATATTTGTAATAAAAATAAATATAAAGTGAGCATTGTACACTGTATTCTGTGTTGTAATTGAAATCAATATATTTTTTAAATGTAGAAAACATAAAAAATATGTAAATAAATGGTATTCTATTATTGTTTAACAGTGTGATTAATCACAATTAATCATGATTAATCCTTAATAGCTCAATTAATCACAATTATTTTTTTTTATTTCCCTAGGAGAGAGATATATGTATATTATTTATTATCATTGGTATTAGTAATAATACTCTTATTCTTCAACACAGCTGGCCAGAAGAATGCTTTGATAGGAATTAGATGGGTAGCAATGCACTGTAATACATCACAAGCTCCACACATGGAGAAGCCTGCTATAAAGTCTTCCCATGACATTATCTCTAAAACAGAGCCTTTTTTTTGAAGGGGCACAGCCAGACACTCCACTTGTCTCCACGGTTTGTTTTATTCTGCTTTGGTTTTACCAAGCCCATTTTAGAAATTTGCAGCTATACCTTGTTCCTCTTCTGATTTTTTTTTCTTTTTCACTTGGCAAAAATAAATAAAAATCCTTCTGTATTTTCATTTGAGCTGAAAATGAGATGTATCTTCCTGTTTTGCTTACCCATCCGCATCACCGATGTCTGCAGAGGCCTGGTGGAAATAAAAACATTTCTAGACATTTCATGCTGGCATAATTCAGAACAGAATTTGGCCCTCAGACTGTATGTAATTCTAGGCCTATTCACTACTGCATTTATCCCAGTTTGATGCCAGTCACCATATGGATTTTGGTGACTTTCAACTGCCAATCAAATTAGAGTAAAATAGGGGAGAATCAGACCCCTATTTCCAGGATTTGCCAACATTATTGGTTATTCTAATTTTACACCAGTGCAACTCGTAGACACTATCAAATTTCTGCATGAATACTCAGGGGCTGGGCTAAGTGATTTAGCAGATAAGCATTAGGCCTTTTGCCTCATTTTCAAGTCTTTTTTTCACTGCCAATTACTACTACATGTACATAATAGGTTCTTTCCAGACTGGTCTGTTTGATTGAATATATAGGATTTACAGAGTCTCTACAACATAATTTTGCAAAAGTTCACTGGCTTTTATTCATCTTCTATTTTTTGGTGGGTTTTTTTGTTAGGCTGGTTTGGCTTTTGGCTTTTTGTTTTGTTTTGTTTTGTTTTGTTTTTTGTTTACCTTTGCTTTATACACAATTAAATTATTTTAAATTTCGATATTACAGAGGACACACAAGTCAAAATAAGTACTTTAAACAACATATAAATGTACTCCAAGTATATGCATAATATTCCTTAATATATGTTACCCCCTTGTATTATATAAGTTTTCCACACATATGTTCCTACACCGTTTTTAAATACTATACAGCCTCATGTTTTGCGTTACTTGAATAAATAACATCTAAGCTTTCCAGAGTTGCTCTTTGTTTTGAGGCTTTTGTTGACATTGCTGCTTTAAGTCTTGATGGATTTCCCTTTCAACTACAGTATCAACTTACTTTTTCACCTGCTTGTATGTCAGCTATTATAGACAGCTATTGGTTGGCATAAACAATCCTGCTGAGCCTGAAAACGCTAACAGATACAGCATGTAAAGCTGGTTGATCAAAGTATGAGACTGAAGAAGGAGAAGAGCCCTCTGGATTTTTAGCAACACAAGAGGAGTGTCATCGGAAAACAATAATATCTTTGACATAGTTTCTTAACTAAAAATGACAAGGGTCCTCATGCTGTTCGTATCTACCGTTGTAAGTGAAGCATATCGCTAGTTTTAATTTCAGCCTCTAAACTGTTATCCATGTTAAACTTACCATGGTAGAATGTGTTTTGGCCTTTGAAGCTAAGCTCTGTTACCACAGTTGATAGCAGGGTGAAAATATCCTCCCACAGAAACTTATTTTCAACTCTACTTACAGACAAAAAGGTTGTTCTGTTTTCAGTCACCCTGTGTGAATGAGGTTAAATCTTCCATTTGTGATCATTCTAAGAACTCTGTGCATAAACACACACACACACACACACAGTGCTGTACTCCTGGTCACCTGAACACATTACTGCTCCACATGTGGATTATTGGCCTGCAGAAGGAATTACCTCAAATTGCGCTGAGTCCCTACTATCAAGGCATTCCTCACCACTACCACATGCACACTTCGTTATTTTTCACAGTTTTACAGAGCCTGGTCCAACGTCCATTGAAGTCAATGAAAGGTTTCAATTAGTTAATGCACTACAGCAAAAGAGCCCTTCTTTTATCAAACCAAAAGCCCCTCAAACATCCCCTGGAAAAACAGATAAGCCGTTTAGTGTGCTATGAAGACAGTAACACAGAAGTTATATTACCTCTGTATTTGGCGCTGGTGCAGCTGCTACTGGAATACTGTGTCCACAATTCAAGAAGGATGTTGATAAATCGGAGAAGTTCAGAGGAGGAAAAGGTATGAGAATAATTAAAGGAAAGACTCAAGGAGCTCATTCTATTTAGCGTATCAAAGAGAAAGTCAAAGGATGATTTGATCACACGCTACAAGCATCTACATGGGGAATAGAAATTTGATTAAAAAGGGCCGTTCAATACAGCAGACAAAGTGTAACAAGATCCAATGGCTGAAGGCTGAAACTAGGTAAATTCAGAGTGGAAATAAGGTGCAAATTTTTAACTATGAGGGTATTTAACCATTGGAACAACTTGTCAAGGGTTATGGTGGATCAATGGAATTTTTTTTAATCAACATTGAATATTTTTCTACAAGACGTGACTTCAGTTCAACCACAGCTATTGAACTTGAGCCAGGAATTAATTTGAGGGAGTCATATGGCCTGTGTTATGCTGAAGGTCAGACTATCGCAGTGGTCCCTTCTGGCCTTAGAATCTAAGAATTCAGTTAACTGTAGCTATATGTTTTGGGATTTTATGGCAAACAAATATATTGGAGAGTGCTAAGCAAGTTGTGGGTGAATAAAAAGGGAAAGCCTTTTCTCAAAAAGAAACTTGGTGTTGGATCAATGAAATACAAAAAGTGATGAAAGATAAGAGGAAAATGTTTAAACATTGGCAAAAGGAGTAGGAGCAAAGAAGACCTGGAGGAATATAAGGATGTAAAGGAATTGGCCAGGAATGTAGTTGGAAAAGCAAAAGCAAACATATTTGAGGAACTTTATGTAAGACTTGGAACAAAGAAAGGGGGAAGAAGTGTATAGACCACATAGGCAAAAGCACAGGAAAGAAAGATATACAGAAAGTGAGGTTCATCAAAGAAGAAACTGGTGTAGTGTTGACTGGTGATAGTCACATAAAGGAGTGATGATAAAAGTATTTTTAATAGCTTTTCAATTAGGAAAACCCAAGGGAGTAATACAGCTTCAAAACGGTGAACTTTGGTGTAGTGGAGCCTATCACACCAGATAAAGTGTCAAATGTTATAAAATAAATGATATTAACAGGGCATTAGCCCCAGAGAAAATTCCTATTGAGGCATGGTAAAAACTGAGAATAGAAGGGAGACGTGTGCTGATGTTCCTCTTTTGTTCAATTATGAGATTAATCTGCAGCCAGTGAGATTTAAATTAGATATTAGGAAAAGTTTTCTAACTATAAGGGTAGTTAAGCTCTGTAATAAGCTTCCCAGGAAGGTTGTGGACTCGCCATAATTGGAGGTTTTTAAGAACAGGTTGGACAAACACCTGTCAGGCATTGTCTAGGATTACTTGATCCTGCCTCAGTGCAGGTGTTTGGACTTGATGACTTCTCAAGGTCCCTTCCAGCCCTACATTTCTGATTCTATGAGATGGAAAAGATACCAAACCCATGGAGGAAAAGTATCTTGGTGCTGATATGCTAGGGAAAAGGTGATGCTGGCAACTGCACAAATTATAGCGGTATAAAGCTGTTACACAATGAAACTGTGGGAGCAAGTTGTCGATAAGAAATTAAGAACTGAACTAGTTGTACACGCAGCTTAATATGGATTCATGCCAGGAGGGTCAACAATAGATGCTGTTTTTGCATTGAGGGAGCTGGTGGAAAAAATTAGAGAGAAAATGAAAAATATACACATGGTGTTCACTGATCTGAAAAAGGCCTTTGACCAGTTCCAAGAGAAGTCATCTGGTGGTGCATGAGGGAGAAAGTGGTACCAAAACTTTATGTGCTGTTTGTTCAAGTCATATATGTAGGTGCAATAAAAATATTCAGAACATCTACTGCTGAAACAGGTTAAGCATTGGTAAAGGTAGGAGAGCATCAGTAATCAGCACTGAGCCCTTTCTTGTTTATCCTTTTCCTGGGTACCCTCAGAAGGAACATACAGAAGGAGACACATTCATGCTGCTTGCAGATAATATTCTATGCAGTCTGGAAGAGAGTCTTGATAAATGGAGAGATGTGCTGGAGAAAGATTAGCTTAAAATAAGCAGAGGAAAAACAGAGTATGTGGTATGTAATTTCAGTAACGTGAACACTGAAGGATTAGCCTTGAAACTAAATGGGCAGAAGCAAGATATCTGAGTTCTGATAAAAATGGGTTCTGGGAAAACTGGGAAATGGATGATGAAAGTAGAGCTAGGACAATAAATGCCTACCTCAAGTCGAGAGAGATAAGTGGTGTAGTATGTGACAAGAAGAGAGCAGTAAGATTAAGAGAGAAAGTCTATAAAATGGTGGTCCATCTAGTTTCAACGTATGGTGCTGAGTAGTGGGCAACAAAGAAGAAATATGAGCAAATGAGCTGTTCCACAGGAATGCAAATTTTCATATGGGTGAGTGATGTAAGCAAGAAAAACCAGGTGAAGAATGTGGATACTAGAGACTTGATCAAAGTAACACCCATAAAAAAAATGAGGGAGTGCAAATTCAGCTAATTTGGTCATGTAAAGCAGTATATGGGTAACAGAGTCCAACAAATCAAAATTGAAGGAAGAAGACAGAGAAGGCGACCCAAGAAGAAGTGATGAGGTGCTATGAAGGAATACGTTGCATATGATGTGATAAAGGATAGGGCATTGAAGAGAGCACTTTGAGGGAGAAGACTCAGAGTGGATCCCATGTGATTGGATAAATGAAAGGAAGAAGAAAATAGCTGCATGTCTGCACATTAAGGACTCAGGTCCTGCGTGTGGATCAGCTAGAGTATCCAGTGGGATTTTGCAAGCACGCAAGGGTCCAAGCATGCAGTGGTCCAGGTTAGTTCATTCTCATGCAAAATCAGGGTTTAAGACTTCATGCAACGGTATGATGGACGATGCAGGGATGAATTAACCAACTGAGAGAATTATGACCCAGTTGTACAGTTACATGCTGCTTCTGTGGCTAAGGTAAATCCCAGACCAAAATTTTCCATGCTTGTCTCCTGGCTCACTATGAAACTTAAATTCACCATCATGTGGAAGGTTTATGCAGAATCTCACATGTTAAATCTGTGGAGTATGTGGAGCTGTATCTTGCTGTTGGAACACACTAAAACTTTGTAGTTTAGTGTGAAATTATGGGAAGGTTATTTTTTAAATTACAGCAATGGTTTCTATGGTGGTGAAGTATTTTGATGTAAATTGATTAAAGTCACCAAAGGTGAGCTCAAACTAGATCAATGAGGATTTGAGGGAACTGCAGTTTCCAAAACTGGGACTGTTTCAGCTCTGGTACACCTGAGAATTTCATGTATTTAACATTACAGTTTGTGCCATTCTGCATTTCTGTAAGCTTATGCAAACACACAGCATATTCATTATAAACCTGATTTCTTTTGTTTAAATCCAGAAATAGCTCACCCACTAGCAGAACACATTGAACTTTTGCAACTTTGGAATATTGTATATTTTTCTTGTCTGCCAAACACTTCAACTTCACCACATACAACTTGAAACAAGTTGTTATTTAGCAGAAAGTGTATATAAGGTCTAAAATAATAATAATAAACTTCTGAGTTATCTGGAGATCCAGCTGCACTCTGCAGAATGGTGATCTGATTGCCTGCTGTCTCACAGCCAAGGTGAGAGCCAGAAAGTTTTCAGATCTTGGCATATCAAGAGTGGTGCAATATCTTCCCCTTAAGGAAAAAGAATAAGATAAATGGAGTGAATTAGAAAGAGAGCGGAACACTGGGCCTGACATGCTTGTGGGTGAATGGGAGCCATTGTAAAGATGCTTTGATAGAAATGCTTGTCATCTGATTGCAGTATTAGTGCTACCAGTGGATGGCACCAACTAGGATGTTTGACTTGCTATTCTTTTAAATCAGGAAAAGTTTCTTAAGATGCACCGCTGTTGTTTACACAAGGGTACTTGGAACCTAGAAAGAACAAAAGAAAAAAATAGGAATGAAATTAATTAAAAAAGGGAAGAAAATTAAGCAATATCAAACCCTTTAAATTTAAGGTGGCACTCAACAGCTCTTAAGGATGCAGTGCATGTTGTATTCCCTGGAAAAGATTACATGCCCTTATGCTGCATCTCTCTAGAGCTTATGTAATGTAAAGCTTTTGCAACGATTTGAATACTTGCTGACCTAAGACAGCAGCTAGGAATATCTATCTAAATGGTAATAAGAACTTTGAAGGTTAATCCATGTTAGCGTGCAAGATAGCTAAAATCTTCGGCAGTTTCATTTTAGCTCCTTATGGTTATCAAAACGAAATAAAGCCTGGGGTTCCCAAAAGAATTGCTCCACAGGTGAGTGACAGGAATCGCCCATTGTTTCAGCCAAACAGATTTGAAGCATTACTATTAAACTTTGTTCAGGTTAATAGTAATATATATGTATTTAAACAGGGCGGCTGAACTTTCAGACCCAGGTTGCAAGGTGGACGCTTAGGCCCCAGTTCTAAAACGAGTTCTCTGTAGACATAGGGTCTTTCCTTCACTGTTCTCATTGCAGGATCAGGGCACTGGGGACAGAAACATCCCCTTTGAAATACCTAGCAACTCCTTCATATACCTGCATAGTTCTGTGAAAGTAAATTTTCCTTTAAGTAGCAAAAGGAAAAAGGGTACATTTTTTCCACCGAAGCTGAAAATATTTTTAACATTTTCTGAAACACTGATTTGTTTAGAAATTCTTGGCAAGCGATGTAAATCTGAGTATGAATTAGCATCTGAAGCAAGGGGTGAGGCTCATTTGAGCTTTCTGCTATGGAATTCTTTCCTATATTATATATTTTGACTCCCCAGTGCTGGGAGTTGTAGAAATAGAGCAAGACCCACATACATTTGTTGTAGTGTATTCTTATCCTTTATCCTTAAAGAAAAGGGCAGGAAATGGAGCACAGTTGTATGAGTATTGAACGTGGAGAACCAGTTTCCAATGCTTATGAAGTTTTTTTGAAAACCTATTACAAATATCACTTTCAGAGTGATTTAAAAGTAAAGAGGAAGAACAAATACATACAAGCCAGTTTGCTTGTACTGAATTCCCACTTACATATCTTCAGTGTATTTGCAGAACAAAACAAGTCAAACGAAGTTCTAGGGGCCTAGGACACAATTAAAATTACATATGGGCCCCAGCTCCGATGTTAGGATTTGGATCTAAGTGTCCCAAAGTTCTGGTCAGTTGACAGCTGAGTGATCACATAATGCTGGCTTCTTCTCTTTATTTCCAGCTGCTGAATTGCCTTAAAACAGAGTAAAATATATGAAATACATCTCTAGAATTATTTTTCCACATAAGTAATTAAACCAATTACTTCAAGAGTATTATGCAATCACAGGTCTCCCTTTCTATTAAGGGGGCATTTATAAATAACTTATAAAGGATTAAGAAATGATTAATAGATGTTATAAGATGGTTATAAGCAACCTATTGACCTATTTGACCCTATGGTCTATAAGGAATTCTCTGTGTTAATTAAAATTTAATTCACACTGTGAAAAAGTTTGTGAACTTTGGATCTATCCGTATTGATTGTTTATTTTATCATTTAGCTTAGTTTTTGTGTATCTTTTTATCTTTCTTCATCTCTTTATATCCGTTCTGTCACTCCTCACTATCTTATCTATGTTATTTATAAGGCATCTATAACCTTGGTAGCTCAGCTCCGATCATGACATAGACAAATGAAGTTTACTGACAGAACGGCAACCTTACTTAATATTCTAATGCAGTAAACAAGCATCCTGTCATCGCAGCTTTTCAATTATTTTAATTTTATTTTTTAACTTTGTACATTTCTTTCGAAGGTCCTTTGATATGGATAATGCAGTAAAGTCAACAAAGCAATAGCGTGCGGTGGGCAATATAGTGCTTACTGGGCAACGTAGATGACAACTGAAAATCATCCAGCTGCACAGAGATTTTGCAAGCATGTTTGATTTGATTTTAAAATATCCATAACAAAGATAAGCACAGAGATCCAATATATTTATTATTATTGCTTATTTATGTTACACTTTTATGTTACGAAAGTAACCGGAGGGCCCAGTCAGTATTGGGGCTTATCTTAGTAGGAGCAGTAGAAATGCACACAAAGTGTACATCTGCGTTGCAGCTGGGAGGTGTAATTTCCTCCCTGGGTAGATATACACACACTAGTTCTGCTGGATGGACCTCGTCCAACTACGTACCTCAGACCCCATCCTGCCACTTATGTCATCGCAGCCACACTGTTCTTTTTAGTGTGCTAGCTTGAGCAGAGCTTATGTGTGTACATCTACCTGAGCTGGGAATTAAGCGTCTCAGCTGCTGTGTAGATGTACCTAAAGACACAGACCCAGTCCCAAAGATCTTGTAGTCTAGGCAAATTACCTTTGAATGAAGGAAGGAGAAGGATATAATCCAATGTATACAATTTTTTATACACATATATGCACTTGCATTTTGTGGGCTTATGATAAATGAATAAAGTAAGAGTCAGCTATCCCTACCTGAATCTTGAACTAGCTACCTTAACTGGCTGATTTCTTGGACATTGCAGCAGTGACTGTTCTTAAGGATTAGAGGATTAAGATACTGGCCTCATGGGTCAGTTCAGGAGGGCATGAGAAAGAGGCAGCATGGAAGAAGTTATGTAGATCTTATGGGAGAAGATAACAACTGGATGAGACTGGCATTGCTGGCACAATGTGTGTGAGGGGTAGCATGGTACGAGGCAAGACTGGAAGACTGAGTAAGCACTCTAGTGGGACTAGAAAGTCTGTGGGCCAGATTTTGATCCCAGTTACATGGATGCAAATCCAGAGTAACTCAGTTGATATCAGCTGAACTATTTCAGAATTGCCCCTGTGCTACTGAGATCACCATCTGGCCAAAGATATTTGCATGTGCGCATGTAATTATACAAAACAAAAACAGTTATATGCACCATAGTGGTAGTATAGGATGAGAGGAATCAATGGTATGGTGAGACAATTCATCTTCCTGCTCTAAAATAATTCATAATCTTCACTTTGCATTGTGTCACTATACTTTCCAAATTAAATGGTGAAAAGAAAAAGTCCCTTTGCTGGGATGAAAGATCCTCCCCCACACCTTTCCCAGCGGTTATCTATTGTGGTGTACACGTTAAACAAATCATTATTTCTTTGTGTAGAAAAAAATTAATACCAAAATGTAAGAGAAAATCACATGAAATACTTTCTATTATTACTATATACCCATTAGTCCAGAGATCGGCTATCATCCACTGCATCCATCAGGCCACCGAATTATGGTAGTTGTGGCCCAATGAATTTTGGCTTCCAAATCAGGAATTTGGGAACAGCTTTAGAAATTATGTACAAACTTTTTTCTCCATTAACGTAGAATATGGGACATTTAATAAGGTTACTGCTGTTAAAAGAAATAATAATAAGTTCACAAGAGCAGGAAATGCTTTACAGTGTACATAAGGAGTTAAGGGACTTCCATATAAAGTAAATGAGATAAAAAGTGAAAGTTAATTAAACTGACTCTTCATAATACACTTTTTTTTATCTACTAGCATAGGTGTCAGCTACAGAAGCACAGTAAGGGCTTCTATATAATATCTAATTAAAAAGTAAAAAAAAAAAAGTTAGTTGTGGTACTGAATAAATTTACCAAAGCCAAAATAATGCAAAGTTAATGATAAGATATATGGAGATAATGGACTTAACTCATTATTATGAGAGAGATTGGGCCCACTGGGGGCAGCTGTTCTTGCAAACAGGTCAGACCTGCAATAAATCCATGAAAAGCCAGTTTAGACCTCAAGACAGGTGTATCTGGTTGAATATCATGTACTTACAGAATTAGAATCCTTGTGTTTAGTTTTGACATATAACAAGACTTCATAACATCAGGGCCTGGAATGTAATTCTGATAACCTTGACATTCAGAAGAGAGACAAAAGACAAAAAGTTTTCCTCACAGATCTTTGGCTCAGAACAAGGAATGATCTAATATTGATAAGTAGAACAAAATGACAGTCACACTCCAAGTCAATTGACTGGGTGAAGAACAGAAGATGCTTTAAGCAGAAAATATTTGAGACATGAAATTAACTGAGCAAAGCCAAGGTCAGAGCTAAAACATATGACTTGATGGAAGATGATTTCAGTCCTAGTGAAAACCCTTCTTGGTTGGAAATTGACAACTGGGGAATATTTGTCATCTGAGGAAGTTTGAAATTCTTTGGTGGGCCTAAGAGACCAACTCCCAGAAAACTCAAGTGTATTACAATTTATGAGTTGGGGGGGAGCAGATTAATAGCTGTTGAAGAAAAAATGTATTATAGAAGGATGACCTGAGGTAAAGTAGGTAATCAATCCACTGCAAGTCTGCAATTGCCTTTTTTTTTTTAAGCTAGAAGGAGGGCAGGATAACTTCATTTAGTGACCACAGGAAAGTAGTAAGGTTCAAAGACTGTTATGAGCCCTGTTTATTTTATAACCTGAGAAGAGTTCTAAAAATTGGATAGAAAGTTTATTCAGGGCTAGCTTCATTGCAAACAATGGACTGACATTGCAAGCTGCTGAGCACCTGCTACTCCACAGATTGGGTGCTCTGCAGATGATTGGATCAAGCCCACAGTGAGAGTAATTTGGCTAAGGTGATTAGGGCACCACTTCACTTAGCACACAGGCTCACAAAGCTGGGAGCAAAATATGAGGTAACTCAGGTCAGGGCCCTGATTTGCCTCTCAGTTACAGTAGTTTGACTGTTCACTTCATTGAAGTTACTCCTGAGATACAGCCATACAAATGAGAAGCCCTAAAAATTTCAGGGAAGGAGGATCCTCTGCTGGTGAAATCAGCCTAGTTCATTGAAGTCAGTGGAGCTGGGCTATTTACACTAGGTGACGATATAGTCTACTAACTTTCAAGATTTTGAAAAGGAATAGGAAAGTCTTGTATAGCCAGTGTGACTCTTTGTCCCCCTCTAGTAGCTGGACAACATATAGAGGTTTATGAGGCTGTTACTGCTTTCAAACTAATAGCTCAAGTAGTAGAGGCTCAAATTTTTAGATGCAGACTCCCTGAAGCAGTATCCTTGTAGCTGACCTAGCCAGGGCATCATTACAATTGGAAACTCATACAGTGTTACATTTGCTTATGGTATTTTGATCTCAGGCATCAAGATAAAACCTGCAGAGTTGCATTTTCTGACAGAAAGAGAATGGGATAAGATATAAATAGATTAATGAACGGACAGAAAATGACTTCTTTTAATCAGGCAGTTTAATTGTCAATAAGTAAGTTTTTGCATACTTGAACAAGCCTAATGGTTTTATATTTAAAATGCAACATAATATTAATGTATAGTGCTAAGGAATGATAATAAAAATGAGCCTCACTAATTGTATTTGCTAATACAATGATCTAGACATACTATAGAGCACCAGAAACAGGGTCTATTATTTTTTCTGTTGTAAGCAGAGGTAGTTGAAATTGCAAGGGGGAAAATAGATAAATTTGAAGACTATATTAGTGACATTTGTCAGAAAATACACAGAATGTTCCTCCTTTTTGTAGGCTTTTTAGCACTGTGATTGTCCTGTGCATCGTTGGTCATAATTACTTCACTAATTTAAGTTGATCTGATAGTACTGTTGCTTTAAAATGATACCTGCTGATAGAGTAAGGCAAAAATCAGCTTTAAAAAAGAAACACATCAAACATCCGGTCACAAAGGGGAAGATCTAAGCTCGGATCTGGACTCTCTCTTCACCTCTCAAGTGTGTGAGAAATTGGGCATTGCAAAGATGTTTGTTGTGTCTCAAGGGAGAAGCTTTGCTCCGCATCCCTTTGCTAGAAGATAGCTACGAATGCCCCCTCGTAGCAGTAGTTAAGGAAGAAGAAACCTTAACTTTTCCTAATTTCATTGGAAACTCTATAAAAGAGGAGAGGTTGGAAGGGAAGCAAATCTTTGCTCCATAGAAGGCTATGACAAACTCCCATTGTCTTAAGTGAAACCAAGACTTGGCCCTGGGAAAATAATGACAAAATCCCAATAGTGAAATGAGAGAGAACTCAGTCATTTCTTTTTGGCCTATTAAGAACAAATAAAGAGCTCATCTTGGGAGAAACTCTGAATGGAGAGCGCATAAGGACAATGGGTCAAAGTGACAAAGTAGTGTTACTTGCACTACAGTGACATTCAGTAGTTGTGCCAAATGAGTGAAAGTTTTGGAAAGTGAGATTGAGTTTTCAGAGGTAGGTTCTGGTATTATATTTCCTATGTTAACTATTACCACCTCACATACTACATTATTACTATTTCAAATAAAAATGGAAAGATAGAGAACGTTTGGGTTTCTGAAACAGTGTCTGGTTTAATTTTATTTCCATGACTTCTGTCCATTTTCACTATGACTTTCCCTACAAATTGCCATAACAAAACTGTAGCCTTAACTACACGGCTGGAAACCTATAAATGTTACCTCTGTTATAGAATCTTTTGAGAGAGGATTTGTAAGGCCCAAAGGAGGACCTATGGCAATACCATAGTCTATACTCCCATATGTCTGAGGGCATTTCTGCTAATAAGTGAAAAGGACATTCAACAGTATACGCAGTTACAAATGAACTGGGGTCTCGTGGATGAAATGAAAGTATAAGTAACAAGAGAAGTAATAATTCCTCAGTGCTCATACGCATGCTAGAACATGGTGTGGAGATTGTTTCTTTCTCACTGGAATAGCCTTCATCTGTCAAGACTAACATTCTAGAGCCTCAGTCAGAGATTGAAAAAAAATGTGGGCTCCAAAGTACTAGTACAAGAAAAGGCTCAGAGCTTCTGTTTCTTGTGCCATTCAACAAGATATAGAAGGCAGTGCAGCCAAAATTAATGGTCATTACCTGATGAAAACCAGACATCCTTGGGAATAGACTCATGCAGTCCAGGATAAGACTAAATGCAATTAAAAGGACTCCTCTGAGACCAAAATGGCAGGGGAGCCAGAGGAAACAGATGGACCATGAAGTATGGAATCATCATCATGAATAAAGTCTTATTTTCTTTTAAAAAGAAAGAAAAAGCAACTTTAAATACATTTGGAAAGATCAGAAGGACACATTTCTTTTGTAACATGTGAAGTACTTTATAGATGTGGCCCTGATTGATTTTTTTCTTTCTTTTTTCAGTGTAGTGCTTTTCATTAAATCTGACACACTGAATAGTGAAAGAATAGATGAGTCAAGTTTTTAAATGATGATTCACCATTTAAACTGTAGTACTTGAGTAAATACTTTTATCTGCGGTTGATTTGTAGGAGAAAAAACAAAGCAAGAAAACCCACAACGCCTTAAATTTCACTACAGAGAGAATATTAAATATGTTGATTATATTATACACTGATCCCATGTCCACCTTAAACACCAGTGGCTGGATTTTCATTTGCATATTATATTTATAGTACGATCTAGCAGTGCAAAGGGGCATGGGTATGAGACCAGGCCCTAGGAGCTTCTGTCTGTCCCAAGTTCTTACATGGCACTCCTCACTGTAATATCTAAGCTTGCAAACCCTCTCTATGCACAACTCGCATAGGAGAGGGAGTTCTGTACACTAAACTTTTTCAGGATTCGGTTCAGTTAGGTATAGTTTGATGGAAAGAAATCCAATTAGCTTAGTGTCTGCGCTGAATCAAAGGGACATTTTCATTTAAATTTACCATAGGAGCAAATGCTATGAAAACTTTACAATTACAAATTATATTGATTGAAATAAAAATGCAAAGAAAGTATTCAGAGTAGCAGCCGTGTTAGTCTGTATCCGCAAAAAGAACAGGAGTACTTGTGGCACCTTAGAGACTAACAAATTTATTAGAGCATAAGCTTTCGTGGGCTGTAGTCCACGAAAGCTTATGCTCTAATACATTCGTTAGTCTCTAAGGTGCCACAAGTACTCCTGTTCTTTTTGCAAAGAAAGTTATTTTTCTTGTTGTTAAAAAAAGAAAAGGTTGCTAGTACAGCTTGTACAGCCATATGTGCTAAAAAAATAAAAAGTTTGTTAGAGAATGACTCTTGAAAAGCTTTATGAACATTTGATAAGCCAGTGGCAAAATGACCATACAATTTAGTAACTTAGCCAGTATGTTAGGATTCATAGGCTACTTAGAAGTTTCGTCCTTAGGCAATACCCAGAGTGGTTACAGGGAAATGATTTATGCATTCTAATAAACGTTACTGCTCAATCTGTTTGCTTGTTCAATGGTTAAAGTCCCAAAAGAAAGGTCTATCTCAAATTAGTACTGGCATGTATTATCTGTCAACTTTATATAGTACTGTAAAAGTCATTCAGCTGACAGAAATATTAGCAGAATGTTTTATAGATTTTTGTACTGTATGAATCTCTGTGTTGGTGAGGAGAGGAGATGGGGCTGTTGTGCTGTGGTCCAGGATAAAGTTGCGTGTAGATGAGTAGTTTCACTCAGTGGTTCATTGCAAATGAACATCTGGCCTTCATATTGATTCCATGTGTGAAAATGAGATCAGCACAAATAATGACCAGAATCAATCAGACTTCAACCTAGAAGTAATGTACACTGGTACTAATTTGTTAGACAATCAGAATTGGCAGCACCTTGCATAATTTGGCACCAATTGACAAAGATTAGACTGTTTTGGGGCCCTGATCGGTTATTAATTTGAACCCCCCCAAATATTTTGCAAAGTAAAATCAGCTGTAACTTATTTGTCTCTTCCCCCTTGCTTTTCATACCAGCCCTAATTGTTTTAGACAAACAAGTGAGCTTGTGGCCTGTTCACTTTACACAGGAAGACATGAATTCTTTGATCCATACAATATTCTCTAGTTCAACCTTGGAGCTATTTACCAAGAAGATTTATTTGCAGACACAGTAAAGCAGTTATTTGAAAATGGAAATGAGTTCAGCTTCTTTGATTTTTTGGCTCAAGTTTCTGCCTCTTATAGGAGAGATTCAGCTAAACAATTAATTCATACCTGCATTGTTATCATGGCTATTGGACAATAGTATGAAATGTTGAGCAGAAATCAGGAGGGTTTAGTGATTATTAGAGCTGTGTGATACGTTTGGAACAGAACGGAAAATTAAATGAAACTTGCCTGGTCTTAGGTTTCACAGCAGATTCACAATTCAGGCCAGGTTTGCTATGATTTATGAACATTTTGTTCAAACCTCAACCCATTTTTAAATGAACTTGGATAGAAGACTAGGTTTGCATAGACACCACATGACATTGCTGGTGTTAAATGAGTTTCACATTGTGTTCATTTGAACCCCAAACTCAGGGAAGGAGAATCCAGTTCGATCAGAACTCAAAAAATATTTGCATAAAACCTTGCAAAGTTTATTATTTGCAAACACGTTATTACAACGCAGTTCTAGTGGTAATTTTCAGTACACAGTCTTTTTTCCAGAAAATGTGTTCTCTATACTTTCGAGTAAGAATGAGGAGACGGGTCGGGCCAGTGACTGAGAGTCAGGAGATCTGCACACTTGGTTTTCCTTTTGCACCTGTGTTAATCAGGAGTAAAACAATTGAAGTCAGTGGAATTTCTGTGGTGTAAAACTACTGGATGTGAGAGAAGAATTGGTGCATCCCAACCCTATTAATCTCATGGCATGTTACATGAATATAGCTTTATAGTATAATATCTGGAGTGGTTTTAGGGTCCCTTATGGAAGTCAGCAAATGGGATTTCTAAAATATGTTCAGTTCTGATAATTGTATATTGTCATGTATTAATTATTGACTGCTAATGATCTTACATTTACCATAGTCCATCCCAGAGGATACACCAGCTATATTAAGGGAACATTTCACCTATTTCTAACATGCAGGGTCCTCTAGTCTGAAATGCAGCACCTCATTGAAACACTGCACTGTAGTTTAGGATAGAAAGTAAGCAGTGCTTTCTCCACGTGAAGCTCCAGGTGGAAATTAAATAGGCAAAAAGTAATTACCTGGTCAGGTCACCAAGGTTCACCCTGCCCTTACAAAAAGTGTGAGGGGATCATTAATGATCACAGGTAGTCCATAGCTTTCCAAGCTCATGCAAAAGGTGACAGCCTCAGCAGCACAGTGGTCACTAACGCCGTGCTGGACTGTTGGTTCCGTACTGAACCTATTTCCATTAAAGTCAGAGGCAGTAGAATTCCCAGTGATTCAGTGAGAGCAAGATCAGAGAGAAACTTACTGAATCACCAATCCCACTTCCTGCAGTGTCTCAACATTCTTAGTAGCTCTCCCATCCAAGTACTAGGTTGGATACTTGTATCGTTTTGAAGTTCTGATGAGATCAAACAAGATGGTGTACGGCTGCAGAGGTGTTATGTAATTGTTGGTGTATTTCTGAGAGTGAGCATCACCTGTGACTCATTTGGTTCACAGGCCCATAATACCAGAAAAAAATACTCTGTATGGAGTAGGATAGTGGATTAGATGATCTAATATGTGTCATCTATCTGTAATAGCTATGCAGTGGAAATTATAAGGGTCTAACAAATAATCAAGGTCTCTGAATACAAAACATAGTTCATTGTACCTACAGGCTAGATTGTGACAGCCTGACTTCTTTTATTCCTAAAGAACTGTTTGCAGAGTAAGGTCCTACTCTGTGTGGAGAATGATATTGGAATCTGACTGAAAATATTTTCTGAGCTCCTGCTAGACTTACATTAAATGACTGAAACCTTGGCCTTACTGAAATTAATGGCAAAACTCCCACTGACTTCACCCCATACCCTTTTCCTTCCAAGAAAAGTGCTGCTTCTCCTTTCCAAACTCCCCCACCCCCTCAAATCTTAATCTAGGTTACTTTACTTTTTATCAGCTCTTTATCACAAACATAGAACTGGCTCATATTGCAGGAACGGGTGGAAATGAGACATTTCTGAGGACACCTTGCCATTTGGCTACTACAGATCTATCCAGAAAATGATAAACCAAATTATAGCCATTTTAGAAGACTACAAATGACTGTTGATTCTAGGAGTCCTGAGAGCTTTAAAAAAGAAACCCCAAACCTCCAAATGCTCTGCTACACTAAATCAGTGTGGGAAGCCAATTTACCATAGTATGATCATATTTCACAATGAATTACTAAACCCTGTTCTCCTCTGTCATCTCAGCAGTCAGTTCACTATGCTTTATGACAAAGAGTACAATAAAGGCTTTATTTGTCATAATGTTTATGTCTCAAATGTATAGTTTGTAATCAGTAATTTGTTTCTTTGAAGGAGTGTATTTCAGTATCTGGACACGACATGTTGTGGTTGATATTTTGTTTGGCTTGTTTATTTTACATAATGGAATGTCTTTCAGAAGGGATGTCCTTACTTTTGTCTTTTTCTTATTTACTGAACCACTCACTATGACAGTTGTGAATAGGGCTACATAACTAAATAAAAATGACTAACGTGAGTGAAAATATTTCTCCTCTTTTGGAACATTTTTAACAAGATGGTTTTCCCTTGTAAATGTTAAGGCCAAAAGAGACCATTGTGATCACCCAGTGTGGCTTCCTGCATAATACAAATCATAGAACTTCACCCAGTAAATCCTGAATCAAGCCCATAACATCTGGTTGAGCTGGAGCAGCAACCTCAACGATCAACTCTTTTCAAAGACATCCAATCCTGATTTAGGGACTTCAAGGGTTGGAGGATCCACCACATCCTTAGGTGCTGATTTGAAGCATATCCTGCGGATCATCTAAGGTTGGACTCCTATAAAATTTTAAATAGCTTAACACTGCTTCCGCTGGTGACATCCCCAGGTGACAGGGTAGTGGAGGTACTCTCCCCTCCCCTCACCATAGAATGAATTCCTTCTTCAGAGCAGCTTCTCCTTTGGGTTTAGTTTAATGCAATTTGTGGTCTGAATCTGGCTGAATGGGTATAATGGAATGCGTAAGAATCACTCCCCAAATGCATCCTCCTTTAGAACTTCTGTATGCTTTTCCTTTGGCTTATTCTTCTGTCTTATAATAGCGTGCATACACTACAGCTATCTGTGAGACTCATTTAATGTACTTATCTCCTTCACAAAGATTCATCAGAATTTTTTTTTATTTGGTTTGTTTTTGTTTTCCAAAACAAAACAATCCGCTGTTGAAATGGGTCTGGGCGTCATTTATACATTAATGGACATGACAGATATACTTGAATAGTTGGATTGCCAGGTATAGTGAAAAGTGTGATCTAAATGGTTCCCGCTGGGACTCCGAAAAATGTGAACTGTGGTCTTGCCTTTGAAACTGCTTGGATCAGAGTGTTCTGGGAAAGGTCACTTAGCCATTCTGCCTCAGTTTCCCATCTGTAAAATGGGTGTAACAATACATCTCCACCTACCTCAGAGAGGATTGTTGTGAAGATGAATTAGACAATGCCTGTAAAATGCTTTGGAAAGAAACTAAGTGTTGTTATTCAAGTGGATGTAGACAAATGAATTGAGTACGAATGCCAACTTTTGATTGATTGTTGTAAAAGTAATCAGGTGCATCATGTAGCTGAATTTTCAGCAAAATTAAAATGTGTGTGGGCGTTTTGCACATTTAAACAGATTCTACTACAGATGGCTCCTTACAATCTTTTCTGACAATGACTGGAGATGAGTATTTTAGAATATTAGGAATAGCTCAACATTAATTCAAGGCTGAGATGAATTAGTATCCGATATCTTGAAAGAGTAACAATATACATTTTGTTAGGTACCCCTTCGTTTGCCATATACTTTTTGATTCTTTAACTATATCTTCCAGGTTCAGTCCTGCCTTCCTTGTGTATCCAGAACTAGGGATGATGTTTGGATGCACAAGGAATTCCGGGGTCAGGTCCTGTAACATCAAGGATAAGATAAAAATTTAAAAAAATTGTAGTGTGTTTTACTGATTTTAATTCATGCAGTATGGTTGGAAGGATGGTCCAATGGTAAGGGTGCTTATTTGGGACTTGAGAGACAAGGGTCAATTTCCTGCTCTGCTGAAGACTCCTTGTGTCCATAGGCAATCACTTTAGGGCTTGTCTAGATGGTGCATTCATCCACCCCAAAGGGTGTACATTCTAGTGGTCTGTATGGACCCGGCTGTCATAAACTAAAAATATCCTTGTGTATGTCAATGTAGTCTTGTTTCAATCAGGATTACATTAATGTGTACTAAAGAGCTATTAGTGTGTGCCAGCAGGGTCTTCATGGGCCAGTTAGTGCACACTAGAATTTGCATCCCTCTGATGTATTCTAAAGCACATTGTAGACAAGCTATCAGTCTTTCTGTGCCTATATAAAATTAAGTTAATAGCACTGCCCTGCCTCACAGGGGTGTTGGAGGATAAATATATTATTGATGACCCTCAGATGCTACAATAATGAAACCCATATTGGTACCTGTGATAAATATCTGTTGTGAAATCCACCCACGATGGGAGCAATTTTTTCCCCCTAATGAATTAGCTAACCTTTCTGCCTGAACATTTATTTTGGTGTCTAAATGGGAGATGATTTCTTCCAAAAACCTGACTCTGATTCTTGGTGCTGAGCGCTAGAAAAATGAGAACCTTTGTCAAAAACCACACAGAAAGTCTGTTTAGAGAGAATGGAATCGGAGACTGATTGCTTGAGCCCCCATCCGTTGCCTGATCCACAAGAATATCCTTCTTCCCTGGATGCCTCATCTGTAGACGCTGAAGTGTAAGTGAAGTTGTCAAAGTGGCAGCAACATCAACAGCCTTGCTTTATATCCTGTTCGAACTTAGGTGGCATGTGGGCTTTTGTAGACAGATCTATTATGCTAGCTGTTCAGTGTTGGTATTGTGAAGTATGTCCCTTTTCCTTTCCAGATGCTGTGTGCTACCAAATAAGGGGAAAACATGTGTTTCCCAATGCTGTGATAAGTCAGAGGTATAAGTTGCAGCCTTACCATATTGAGAAAGGAATGCAAAGTGAACCCTTCTCTATCGGCACAGAAAATGTTTACAGAATTCAGCTATAAGACGCGGCAATGTGCACAGCAATATAGCAAAAAGGAAGAGGGTTTTTTAAAAAATTATTTTTGCCTAAGAAAGCCATTCTTCATGATGATGTTTTCTACGATAGATGCAATTTTGCATTTTGTTCCAATTCTTTTCCTCCCCGGTAGAGAGACCCTTATCTTTGAAGTCAGTGCAATACAGAACATCACAAGTTCTCCCATGTTAGCTTTTTCTGTTTTTCATATCATTTACAGTTTATGTTGAGCTGTACTTACATCTTTTTTTAATAATAAAAAACTCCAAAGCAGGGGGAAAACAGAGGAATCATATTTTCTATTCACCAGTTTCATATTACATTCTAATCCCTCCCCCACCACTCTTGTGGTGTGTTCTTTATTATTTCTTGTTTAGTGTAATTTGGTGACTGTCCTTGTGAAATGAAGGTAAGATATTGATGTCCTAATCTTTTTAACTATCCTTTCCAAAAACAGGAAATGAGTTTAAAAAAAAGCCATGACAGCAAAACCAACTTACACAATATGTTGCTAAGTTTCTGACTTTTAAATAGCATATAAGAAATAAAAACAAACAGAGCCTGGCACTCAGACACGCAAATAACCATGAAATCTGAAGATTTTTCCTTTGCCAGAATACCGAGTAGGGTGATTCAGTTAGTCTGTTTTCTTAGCTATTAAAGTCCCCCATCCCCAAGATAACATGGTTTTTGAAGTTTTAAAATAAGACTCTTCAGTGACTATGTATTCTCCGCCATGTGTCTTTTTCACACATTAGAAGATGTGGCTAATATAGGAAATGCTCTCCTGGACCAGACCAATCACCCATCTAATCCAGTATGTTTCTCTGATGGTAGCTAATGCTAGATGCTTGAGATGAATTTTACCACAATGCATCTAATTCACCTAATTGTGTAATGCCCTAAGGGCAATTTCTTCCAGACTTCAGTGGGTGATCAGTTTATATGCTGAAGCATGTGACTTGATCCTGAAAGTGCTTACTGACATGAGCAGTTCTTACATCAGAAACCTTGTGTAAATAAGGACTAATCATGTAATTAAAGATTTGTAGGACAAGAGCTATAATTGTTTTCCTAGTTAGTTTCTACTATTCTCCTTGACACAAATGACTGAGCTTATAAATATTCTTCTAAGCTATTTGCTGTAATAATATCTTGAATCAGTGAGTTCCATAGGTTAATTATTCACTGCACAAACATGTATTTCTTTTTATCTCCTAAATTTGTTGCCTCTACCATTGAGAGCATTCTTGTTCTTATTATTCCGTAAAGAAATGGTAGAGAAGAACCATCTTACCTTTACCCCCCCTCTTCGACTAGTAAATATATTATACATTATTCCTGGGTTTGTTTCCAGATTCACCAAAATTAGTATGGGAAGGTGTAAATTATACTTCCGTGCAAAGACCTGCCCCTCTCTGTGCCCTGATACGGATAAAGCCCAAAGGAAGACTCCTTCCTTGAGGGTTGTGCCATCTTACTTGGCTTTTGCCTGGCTTGGGAGTGATAAGGTATTAGATTATGGTTGGGGCTATATAGGAGTACTGCTGGTGGAGACTGCAATGAATCACCACCATCACGTTCCCTGGCAACCCTGGACACTTCCCTGGGCTGTGCTATTGCTTTTTTACCTCCACCATGGACTTCGACAATGGAGTTCACTGTAGAACTTGGGCTGATTCTGGCTCAGTGGATTTTGGAATAACACATTTGCTGAAAGATTTGGTTCAAGGGGAAAAAAATCTTTGCACAATATGGAGGTTTAAAAATTCAGTGTAAAGTCACAGCTGTATTGACTAATGCTGCAAAGAAAGCATTTTCTTTTTGAGCTGTCAGTACCATCTGTGGCTTTAAACAGTATTTTAGCTTTATTTTAAACTTCTTACTCATTATTAAAATATTTAAACTAGACAGTTTGAAATCCTGCAGGAATACTGGAAGTTTATTTCAGGGCAGTAGTGCCTGAAAGAACATAATAAGCACAACCACATAGGAGGGCAACTAGGTATTAGTCCAGTGAAAAACTGAATGTCATTTCAAATGTAATCCATGTGTTAAAACCATATAAAACATTGGTTAGTTTGGTGGTTTGGCTAGTATCAAGGTATGTTACCTTGTAGGGAACCTGGCTTTAGGATCATGTAATGATCAGTGACGTACTAAATTATTCTTCTAGGTGGGACATTTGGATCAGCAATCTGGATGTTTTGTAATGGCTAAAGCCACTTAAACAGCATCAACCAATCTAAAAAAGAAAAACAAAAAAGAACTGCTAACCTACTAACCGTGAACAATTTTGACGTACCCCTCTAGAGAGCAGTGACACACGCGCACAGCCACTATTCAATGTGTGCATGAGCCTACCTCAGGAAAGCAGAGATTGACACAATGGAAAATGCGATACTGTATTTCACAGGAAAGCAGGCAGAAAGGCAACTTGCTCATTCAGTTGCCGGCATGCAAGGATGACCATACGTCCCGTTTTGGCCAGGACAATCTCTTTTTTTAAGCCCTGTCCTAGCTGTCCTGACTTTTTTGGCAAAAGTGGGCATTTGTCCAGTTAGCTCCTGCCAACTGATTAAGTTGGCAAAAGCAAATGGGACAAATGCTTACTTTTGTGAAGAAAGTGGGGTGGAGTGTGGAGGAACATGCGGGGGTGAGCAGAGATGCCAGACCACGCAGCGGGGAGGAAGGGTTCCAGTGAGCGGGGGGAGGAGGGGAGGCAGGGAGAGTTCCAGTGACAGCCTCGAGTGGGGGTCCAGCAGGGTTCAAGTGACCATTGACAGTCTGGGAGTGGTGCCTCGGGCAAGTAGCTGAGGCCAGTCCTGCGGGAAGGGGGGCTTCGGGGCAAACAGCTAGGGCCAGTCCCATGGAGGGGGTGGGCTTGGGCCAGCCCCGCATGGTGTCCTATTTTCCCTTCGGGTAATATAGTCACCCTAGTAGTCCTGGAGTACTACGATTGCAGGAGAAGGAAAATGAGTGACTGAAAATGAATGGTTGAAAATCTGAAGAACTAAAATACTCATTAGTTCCTATTTATTATATTGAATTCTGCTCCAGATCTATGGTTGCTTGTATTTATGTCTTTTGTTGATTCCAGATTTGCCTCAGTTCTGCTGATGGATTTAGGGAACAGTTGGCCTGTGTGTGTATTTACAAAAGGGCAGCATATGGCTGCTGGTGAGATGGGAGCAGTATTGCAAGGTAGGTAGCTGTGTAAGTGGGAAACTGTGGTTAGGTGCAAAATGATACTTCACTGCCTACACTAAGGCTACGTCTACACTACCCGCCTGAATCGGCGGGTAGAAATCGATCTCTCGGGGATCGAATTATCGCGTCTCGTCGGGATGCGACATTCGATCCCCGAATCGACGCTTGTACTCCACCAGGGGAGGTAGGAGTAAGCGCCGTCGACGGGGGAGCCGCGGAGGTCGATTTGCCACCGTCCTCACAGCGGGGTAAGTCGGCTCCGATGCGTCGAATTCAGCTACGCTATTCGCGTAGCTGAATTTGTGTATCTTAAATCGACACCGCCTCCCCCCGTAATGAGTACGTAGCCTAAGGAAGCTCGTTACTCCAATAATTTTGAGGTAAGGTAGCCCAGGAGTGAGATCAGGGCCAGATTTTCTAAACAGCTCAGCACCCAACATCATTCAGGCACCTAAATAAGTGAACAGATTTTCTAAAGCCTTCTGCTCCCATTTAGGTACTGAAGTCGGATTTTCAGGTACCGAAATGGGACCTGAATTGTTTTGAAAATCTGGACCCAGGTGAGAACTTATGCAAGATGGCATGACTACAGATTAGCATTGTGCAGTTAGAGGCTGTGTTCCTGGAATGGAAAGCCCAGACACACAGAGATAAATCTTATTATGGTAGAATCATAAAAGTGGCCTACAGTGGTGTAACTTATTTAGTCCATCCCTTACTAAAGTTGGATTACTCTGTTCAATATATTATCTAGTGCTTTGTCTGTCCAAGCTAGTTGCAAACGTCTGCAAGGATGGAAGACTTTATCTATCAAATTGACTTTATCTAACAAACTGATATCTGAGGACCAGATCCCTTGATGTGCAAAGTCCTTTGATGCGAGATGCTGACTGGCCTCAAATCCCACTGAAGACAGTGCTTGGCACATCACAATTTTCGGCCACCATAGAAATAAGCTATCCAAACACCTTCAGCCAAACTATTTTTTGCACTGTACATCATGGTCATGTAATTCATGGATTGCTGCAGCACCATTAATTCTAGCTGTAGAAAAAATATATGAGAATTTACCTGTCAGCTTTATTACTTCGGAAATAGTGAACGTATTCAGTAATTTCTTTTAATGATTTGTAGCAAAACAAAAACAACCCCCTAAATAAAATTCAAAAATGTAAGCAGCCTCCCCTTCCCCCCAGAACACTACAGAAAACTCATGGCAGGTTGATTATTATCATTATTATTATGCGTATGATTATAGCACTTGTGAGCACCAGTAATGGACCAGGACCCCATTGTGCTAGGCGCTATACAATCACAGAACAAAAAAGACAGCCCTTTCCCCAAAGAGCTTACAATCTAAATCAGTTGAAACCATTATTAAAGAAAACTGACATTTTCAACAGACACTGCTGGCTGTAGTTTTCATTACGAGTTTGGACTACTTTTAACTTTGTTGTCTTTAATACAAAGAATGTGTAGCAGGGCACACTTTGTTCCCGCTGCTTCATGCGACGGAAATTGGATCAGATAGTACTGGGAGGGTATCGACCGTGCCATTTATTTGAGTTCCTTTCACCAATACCCTCATAGTCCAGGTAACAGCACTATTCTCAGCACCACTTGTGCTTTCAGCCCTCTCCTCAGGACCTGAGCAGAGCAGAGGTCTCTCTTCCCTGAAGCCTCTGTGAGACTGGGCTCAGCTAGACTTGTTCCTTTCCCCTGGCACTTCCTTCATCACTCTTGAGCTGTTGGGCTAATTGGCTTGTTAGCTCACCCAGACCAGCTGCCTGATTATCGAATTACTTTTTTAATGACCCTGTTCAGCTTTCTTTGGGGAAGTAATGCATGTCAGAGTGATCAGAGTGCAGGCTCACCCTTCTGACTCCCTACTCTCTGTGTCACAGAAGGTAAATTCAACATATGAAAACACCCTAGATTTCATATTTTATTAGTAGTAATATTTTACCTTTATTACCGCTTTTCTATTCCAAACTACATACACAAGAGCACAACTGAAATGCAGCTCTGGGAGTTGGGGATATTTTCACCAAGCACATGAGTCCAGAACTCTTACAAAAAATCCATGGTATCTTTAATTCAGTGCAGAGGGGACACTGGGATGAGATTTTATAAATAGGAGCCTAAAGTGTATTAGGATACACAAAGATATTTCAGACTTATAAATTTTTCAAATTATATTATTCAACACATGTCGTTACTGGTATTTACCTATATTTTATACAAATAAGGCTACCTATAAGAAAGTTGCAAAATCTAATTTGCACACATAGCCAAACCTAGCTCTAACCATTTAAGTGGGAGGAGAAATAATTGCAATTATTCTAAAAATAAGTGTAGCATATTATTAATAAGAATTATTTAATTAGATCAAGTCATTCATTGTATCCTAAAAATAAAAAAGGAATTTAACATTCAAAGGTGCATGCCATGTCAGAGATGTGAATTTGGCATATGCCATAGTTATAATAATGTCATGAAAAGGCATTTTAGTTGTACTAATATTATTTCTGTGTGAAATGAAGGGGCCAATTCATAAATATCAGGAACAGTATTAATGCCAGACAAATTATTTCTATCAATTTACATCTTTTATTGGAGAAAAGGTGCAGAGAAACTGACATTTGTCCCATTGATATTGTCATTCTCACTGCCCCAATCCAGTCTCTGAGAATGAGTCATCTTCCATAACATCCCAAAGGTCCAAGACAGACACCTAAGTAAGTTGTGGAAGGGCTGTGAATCCATTGCCAAAAAACAAAAAAACAGTTGAATACATGACTTTTCCAGGAATGCAAGTTCACTGGCCTTGCATAGTATGTGGTGATATTGCAGCATTATTATTTTCTGCAATACTATATGCAGTAGCACGCAAAATATGCTAGGTCATGGGTGGGCAAACTAGGGCCCGCAGGCCGCATCCAGCACATCAGACCTTTTATTCTGGCCCTCGAGCTCCCACTGGGGAGCAAGGTTGGGGACTTGCCCCACTCCGTGCAGCTCCCAGAAGCAGCAGCATGTCCCCCCTCCAGCTCCTACACGTAGGGGCAGCCAGGGGGCTCCGCACACTGCACCCACCCCAAGTGCCGGCTCAGCAGCTTCCATTGGCCAGGAGCCGTGGCCAATGGGAGCTGCAGGGACGGCGCCTGTGGACGGGACAGCATGCAGAGCCACCTGGCCAGTGGCGCGCCTCCACATCGGAGCTGATGAGGAGATATGCCGCTGCTTTTAGGAGCTGCTTGAGGTAAGCGCCACCCAGAGCCTGCACCTCGACCTCCTCCTACACCCCAACCCCTGCCACAGCCCTGATCACCCTCCCGCCCTCCAAACCCTTTGGTCCCAGCCTGGAGCCCTGTCCTGCACCCCAAACCCCTTATCCCCAGTGCCACCCCAGAGCCCTGCACCCCAATCCCCTGCCCCAGCCAGGAGCCCCCTTTCCCTCACCCCAACCCCCAGCCTTGAGCCCCTACCGCACCCTGAACCCCTCATTTCTGGCTCCATCCTGGAACCGCACCCCCAGCCCAGAGCCCATACCCCCTCCCACACTGCAAACCTCTGCTTCAGCCCAGAGCCCCCATCTATACTCCGAACCCCTCTGCTCCACCCCCAGCCCCCTCCTGCACCCTAAACCCCTCATCCCTGGCCCCACCCCAGAGCCTGCGTCCCCAGCCAGAGCCTTCACCCCTACCGCACCCCAACCCCCAATTTCATGAGCATTTATGGCCTGCCATACAATTTCCATAACCTGATGTGGCACTTACGCCAAAAAGTTTGCCCACCCCTGTGCTAGGTGCTTTCCAGAAATCTCAAAAGATACAGTTCCTGGCCCATAGAGTTTACATTTGCACTGCTGAACTGTTACCTATACTTTCCATTAAAATTTACATGGGAATGAACAGAACCCCTCATTTACATGGGACATAAAACAAAGCTAAAGCAAAGATAATTTGATTCACGTAAACGAAGAGTCTTTTAGAATATTTTTCTAAGATCCAGTTTTACTTGACTTTTTTTTTTTTTAAAGAGTCAAGCAACAAGTCAGCTGGGGATAAGGAGTGTGGATAAATTCCCTTCCATCCAAAATAGTCCTAAAAGGAGGGGGGAAAGGGGAACCTATTATGTAACATCCAGTAATACTCCTTTCCCACCTGTCACTGAACCACTTGCTTAGACACTCAAGGAGCCATCCTTCTTCAGCCACTCCAGGTTTTCCTCATGAACTATCTATATGGCACTCTTACTTTTTTTCATCATCATCCTTTGGAACATTGCACAACACCCTTGACACTATCAACAGGAAGCATATCAGTTGCACAATTTAGGTCAAAATCACACACGGGTATCCTAAGTCATTATTCATCATCACTCACATTTCTTCTTTTAGGTGAGACCTGTGCTGAGAATTGCCTCCTCTTCCTCTAAGTCATTAAAAACATCAGATGAAAAAGAGAAGTCAGTATTTATTATTAAAACTGTTTACTGCCAACTACTCTAGTCTTTAAACTACACATTAGTGTTCAAGGCATATGGAAACATATCTAGGGGCATACCTATTTATCTGCTATTAATAAATCATCATGAGACAGATTGCCCTGTCACAACTTGTCGTGACTACATGGGCCACGTTAAAACTAATTTATCACTCACCTCATCTGCCGTCAATGGGATTTTCTAGGAAAGAAGCATCACGTCAGTTGTTAAGAGCCACCAACAGCTGCTGAGAAGCTGGTGGAGTACTATATCCTGTAACCCAATGGAAGATAATGAAATAATGGGCATGCTCCCTTGGTGTCACACATATTATGAGCACAGTAATGTGGTATCCCACAATGTTTGCATGCATAGGTTGTCATTTATGAGGCCTTTGGTTGCATCAGGATTTTATGTGTGTATATGGGGAATGGGGTTTGGGGCCATGATTTTGATTGGGACCCACTTGTAAGGACATAAAAGCAGAATAATACTGATAAAATACAAGTCATAAAACACACTAATCTTGCACGACAAAAGGTAAGTGAAATCCAATTTACAGGCAACTTTTGGGAAACAAAATCTAAACATTTTCTGACCCTTGGCAACCTTGATTTAATAATGGGAGATGGAATGAGGCAAAATAGCCATCTATGTCTATACAAAAGGAACAGGAAATAATTAAAAGAAAAGAGCATCTGGAATGAGAACACATATTAAAAATGAAATGCTTATTTATAATGCATCACACTTAGTGTTTTATTGAAGTCCATGGGAATTCCACACCATGTTTCTCTCAATATCTTCAATTCACTCATTACCTTCCAAGCTGGCTGAAAACCAAGTACTGCAGTTTAAGAGAAAAGAGGATAAACCACTGAAATCCATGACAACAGAGTTTAATTTACCTATTATTTGTGCACTGTAGTAGTATATGATGGCCACTACATTTCTCTATGTAGTGTTGTTGTAGCTGTGTCAATCCCAGGATACTAGAGAGGCAAGATGCGTGAGGTAATATCTCTTATTGGACCAACTTCTGTTGGTAGAGAGACAAGCTTTCGAGCTTGCAAAGACCTGAAGAAGAGCTTTGTGTAGGCTCAAAAGCTTGTCTCTCTCACCAACAGAAGTTGGTCCAATAAAAGATATTACCTCCCCCACCTTTCCTTATTAAATTTCTTAATAGAATAGCAAAAGTGCTAGAATACTTTTTAAATAGAAAGGCCTAGTAGAATATTAATCACACAGAATGGCTTTACTTTCTTTGTCTACAGGGTGATTCATTTGCTGTCATTTTATAATGATGCTGCAAAATAGATGCATATTTGTAACTGAAAATATTGATTCAAAATATATGTTTAAAATATGTATTTAACAATTGTAATATTGGGTTTACTATTCAATACTTTTTATGGTATGACATATGGAACATTTTCTTCTTTTATCATAGCGGTGTAATGTGCAGGTGGCTGGCTTTCATCTGTAAAGCCCTAAATAATTTCTGTCTCTAGCTACATCAGACTGTTTTTCTCCCAGTGCGATACCACCACAATTGTGATCAGCTAAGGTGGCCAAGGTGAACAGATCCTTGTTTTGAAGTGGATAGCTGATATTAAGGTATTTTCTGTGAGGAGTCCTCAACTCTGGAACTAAGTCTCCCCCTTGGTTGAAGACAGCCTGCATTTGTTGGTCCTCAGAAGAAAAGGAATTGCTATATCGGATGATACCAATGGTCCATCCTGTCCAGTATCCTGTTTCTGACCATGGCCATTACCAGATGCTTCAGAGGAAAGCGTAGGAAGCTTGCACTAGGCAGATGTGCTGCACAGTACACAGAGTCCACTGCAAGTCTCATCTCTTCCTCCCAGTAATTTGTAATTTGAGAGACGGTCTTGACTTTGGGGAAGATGAACCACTCTTGATATAGATTTTATTCTTAGGCCTAATCCTACAGTGAAAGCTGGATGGGTGGACTTTTATATCTGCATGGGGCCACTTTGACTTCATAGCTTATTGCTGGAAAGGGGCATTTTAGTATATTGTTATGCTTGTACAAGTGCCTCGAGCTTTGGATTTACTTTTTTATGTAAATCAGAAAGAAAGAAAGAAACTGAGTACAAGGCAAATGTGACACTATTGTCCCCTTGCTATTTAGGCAGAATTCTCATGTAAGTTAAGGAGGTTTACAAATATTTTTCAAGTGGAGAACGTATCCTATTGAATCATCAGTCTGTTGATTGTAGTATCTTTTAAGATAGATAGATTTCCGCAAGTCACTGAGGAGACTGCAGATTAGATAAAAGAAAAGTTAATTGGTGGTCACATATAAACCTTGTTTCTTGTTACAGTTTGTTGCAATTGGTCATAAATTTTCATGTCTTCCGGTACCAGATGCTTCAGAGGGAATGAACAGAACAGGAAAATTATCGAGTGTTCCATCCCCTGTTGTCCACTAGCAGTTTCTGACAGTCAGAGGTTTAGGGACACTCAGAGCATGGAGTTATGTCCCTGACCACCTTGGCTAATAGCCATTGATAGACATATCCTCCATGAACATATCTAATTTTTTTTTTAACCTAGTGACACTTTTGGCTTTAGCACCTTGATCATCCAGTGGCTCATTGATTTATTGGCAGGCTTCCTGCTTCTGAGGTACTTAAAAAAAATGCTGTTAGCTTTTGAGTTTTTTGCTAGTTGCTCTTCATATTCTTTTTTGACCTGCTAATTATACTTTCACACTTGACTAGCCAGAGCTTATGTTCCTTTCTATTTTCCTCAGTAGAATTTGACGTGCACGTTTTTTGTCTCTAAGGATGTCTTTTTGTCTCTATCTGCCTCTTTTATTCTTTTGTTAAGCCATGATGGCAATGTTCTGGTCCTCTTACTGTTTTTTTTTTTTAATTTTGGTGATAAATTTAGTTTGAGTCTCTGTTATAGTGTTTTTTAAAAGTTTACATGCAGCTTGCAGGCATCTCACTCTTGTGATTGTTCTTTTTAATTTGTTTAACTAACTTCCTCGTTTTTGTGTAGTTCCTCTTTTTGAAGTTAAATTCCACTGTAGTGGGTTTCTTTGGTATCCCGCCCTCCCAACAAGGTAGTTAAATTTAATTACATTATGTTGCATACCGTGCAAGTGCCATAATGAAAATGAGCATTAAAATATATCATATAATTGCTGTTATGAAAATAGGCCATTTTATGTCAATGCCCTCTTGTGATCCAGCAAGGATCAGCACTCTTTAAGTTGAGGAAAAGAACATTTAATTCACAGGTGGAAATGAGCAGGGTGCTGGTGGAAAAATATGGTTTATCAGGAGCAATTGTAACCCACACACCTTTGGGGTGTGGTGTTCTGTCCCATCAAGTGGCACTGAGACCACTTAAAGAGAGAGATAAAATGAGTCTGCTACAGCCTTAGCTAACAGTTGGCTTTTAGCTCATGCAGTAGAGGCTCATACACTAAGCTCCCGAGATCCCGGTTCGATCCCGCCTGCCGATGACCAGGGTTTGTCGGTGTTACATAAATCACATTCACATACCTTTTGCATTCCATTTTCCACCATTATATGGGCTAATTTTTCTAACATTGCATCCATTATGGTATAGTATGGCTTTCGTCACCAAAGTAAATAACAGCTTGTTTCCGTGGGAGCAATCGAAAAACAGAGTAAAAACACCACTTACTGTTTTTGCAAGTTGTGTCAGATTGTCATGGTAATAAAGCATTGCATCATGTTGTCAGGACAACTCAAATTATAAAACTGATTTAAAGAGAATCAAAAGACAACCTTAGGTGATGAGAATTCTTTAACTTTAGTGATTTCAGCTCCTATTTTACATCTGTTTGATTCCCCCCCTCCTTTTTTTTTTTGTTAAGAGAAATATATATTTGGTCAGTGCTCCTACTGTGTAAAGACTTGGAGCAATCAGTACTCAAGAAGTCTGTTTTCTCATTGAGACAGGTATAATGCAGGGACTGAAATGTGGAGTCAGACACACTACTGTGCCAAACCATCTCTTCCCTGAGCTGGGGAAAGCTTGGAGTGAGATGAAAAGGTATTTCTTCTTCTTTCATGTTTATTCATGGCTTTTCTTTTAAGCAAAAGCATCCCAAGTGTTCCAAAAAAACACGTAGTAGTATGAGAGAAGAGGCAAACTCAGCTCTGGTTTGTCAGAAACAAACTTCAGCCAAACTATAGTTCTTCATAGAATCATAGAATATCAGGGTTGGAAGGGACCTCAGGAGGTCATCTAGTCCAACCCCCTGCTCAAAGCAGTGTTAGACGTGTGTAAAGGTTTTGGGTGGGAGTTTCAAAAATACGCAGCATTGGCCTAACTCTAGTCTGCTCCCATTGGACTTGATGGGTGTTTTTACCGTTGATGCCAAGGGAGCCAAAGTAGGCCAGTGCTGAGCACTATTGAAAATCCCATCCTCCATATGGTATATAATTAAAATGATAAAGGCCATTTTAGATGAGGACGAGATTAAGCCACAATACCACAGTTGAAAAAAATTTGTAAAGCATGCGATTTCTGTAAGGTAATTATCACCAATATACACCCTCCACCCCAAAAAAGAAATATGCTCATGTAGAATCTTATTTAATAATGTGCATTGTGTCTTGCTTACTTTATTTACTTGGATATGATATATACACACAAAAAATATGCATGGCCTGAAACCTACTTTCAAAATGTGCAGTGAATGATGGTAAAAATATCTTTCACTGAATGGTGGTAAAACGTGCTAAAATCATACCACTTGCAGTTTTTGCTTTTGGGAAATGCCATTTTCAAAGGGTCATGACTTGGCCAACTCAATACAGTTTTCACTGGAACACTCAAAAGGTGTTTTCACTGGAACACTCAAAACCTTCTTCAGTGAAGAAGATTTCCCTGCTACATTTCAGCTACCTACCCCTAGCCATTTTAGTGCCAAAGCTGTTTTAAAAAACAAAAAAGTTGTAAGAATTGTTTCATAATGGAGAAGTGTATTTTTTCACTGTCTTGATTTGAAAAGAAACCCTCTTTGTAATTAAAATGTAGATAAGACTTTTTAGATTAAACTTTGAAAATTATATTAACTAGGGCTGTCGATTAAGATTAACTCAAAAAAATTAATTGCAATTAATCGCACTGTTAAACAATAGAATACCAATTGAAATTTATTATAATATTTTTGAATGTTTTTCTACATTTTCAAATATATTGATTTCAATTACAACATAGAATATAAAGTGTACAGGTTTCACTTTATATTATTTTTATTACAAATATTTGCACAGTAAAATGATAAAAGTCGTAGTATTTTTCAAATTCACCTCATACAAGTACTGTAGTGTAATCTCTTTATCATGAAAGTGTAACTTACAAATGTAGATTTTTTAGTTACATAACTTCACCAAAAAACAAAACTATGTAAAACTTTAGAGCCTACAGGTCCACTCAGTCCTACTTCTTGTTCAGCCAAGCGCTAAGACAAACAAGTTTGTTTACATTTATGGGAGATACTGCTGCCTGCTTCTTATTTACATTACCTGAAAGTAAGAACAGGCGTTTGCATGGCACTTTTGTAGCCAGCGTTGCAAGGTATTTACGTTTCAGATATGCTAAACATCGTATGCCCCTTCGTGCTTTGGCCACCATTCCAGATGACATGATTCCAAGCTGATGATGCTCGTTAAAAAAAGAATGCATTAATTAAATTTGTGACTGAACTCCTTGGGGGGGAGAAATGTATGTCTCCTGCTCTGTTTTACCTGCGTTCTGCCATATATTTCGTGTTATAGCAGTCTCGGATGATAACCCAGCACATGTTCGTTTTAAGAACACTTTCACAGCAGATTTGACAAAACGCAAAGAAGATACCAATGTGAGATTTCGAAAGATAGCTACAGCACTCAACTCAAGGTTTAAGAATCTGAAGTGCCATCCAGAATCTGAGAGGGACAAGGTGTGGAGCATGCTTTCAGAAGTCTTAAAAGAGCGACACTCCAATGCGGAAACTACAGAACCCGAACCACCAAAAAAGAAAATCAATCTTCTGCTGGTGGCATATGACTCAGATGATGAAAATGAACATGCATCAGTCTGCTCTGCTTTGGATAGTTATGGAGCAGAACCTGTCATCAGCATGGCCGTATGTCCTCTGGAATGTTGGTTGAAGCATGAAGGGACATATGAATTTTTAGTGCATCTGGCACGTAAATATCTTGCGACGCCGGCTATAACAATGCTATGCCTGTTCTCACTTTCAGTTGGCATTGTAAACAAGAAGTGGGCAGCATTATTTCCTGCAAATTGTAACCAAACTTGTTTGTCTGAGGGATTGGCTGAAGTAGGACTGAGTGGACGTGTAGGCTCTAAAGTTTTACATTGTTTTATTTTTGAATGCAGCTATTTTTTGTACATAATTCTACATTGATAAGTTCAACTTTCATGATAAAGTGATTGCACTACAGAACATGTATTAGGTGAATTAAAATATACTATTTCTTTTGTTTTTTACAGTGCCAATATTTGTAATAAAAATAAATATAAAGTGAGCACTGTACACTTTTTTTGTTGAAATTGAAATCAATATATTATAAAATGTAGAAAACATCCAAAAATATTTAAATAAATGGTATTCTATTATTGTTTAACAGCGGGACTAATTGCGATTAATCACAATTTTTTAATCACTTGACCTAATTATAAGTATTCATCCTTGGACACAGATTAAACCCATATAATTTCAGCCTAATTGGTGAAAGTTCCAGAAATTTACTGAAAAGAAAGGGCTGGAATTGAAATATATACATAAACCCTAACTATAGTTGCCACTAGAACGCCAGCTAATTATTATATATACTTAAGATATATATATATTGCAGGATATATACTTAGAATAAATGTTATTATATGTTATTTAGATTGTAAGCTCTTTCGGGCAGAGACCTTCTTTTCATTCTCAGTTTGTATAGCACCTAGCACAATGAGATCATGGTCCATGACTGAGGTTCCTGGGCACTACCACATACAAACAAATAATAATAATTGAATGTGTTTTACACATTCACGCACACACACAATTGGCGAGATTCTTAGGCCTGGTCTACACTGCAGCGTTAGGTTGACATAAGGCAGCTTACATCAACCTAATTATGTCAGTGTAAATACTGCAGCCTTGCTCCACCAACATAATAACTCCACCTCAATGAGAGGCATAGGGCTTATGTTGGTGTAGTTAGGGCAACACATTGTCCCTGTAGACGAGTGGTTATTAACCTTTACTGCAGCCTGCACCCCTATGGTTCTCAAAATACGTTCTCGCACCCCTTATCAAAAATCGTTGAAGTAGGTCAGTTCTTTAAACCTAGATAGTGTAGACAGTGTGTTACATACATCTGTTAGCTATCATTCTCGACAATGGAGCCGTGAAATTGACAAGAAAGCGAAGTCCTTGCTCCCCAGCTGGATTTACTGCCCAATCTCCGGTCCAAGCCGCGCTGCCATCCAGGCTCCCATCTCAGACTGCCCTGCTGCCACCTGGCTCTCAGCTCCCCACTGGTAGCACGGCAGTCAACCAGACTCCAGGCGTGGATCTCCATGCTGGAAGCCCAGCTGTCCCCCGGGCTCTCTGCTCCCTGCCAGGAACGGGGCAGCTGCACTGGGCTTCTTGACTACCTGCCCCCTAACAGGAATGGGACAGCCACAGCGGGCTTCTCAGCTCCCCACTGCCTGCCGGAATAGCGCAACTGCACTGGGCTTCTCGGCTCCCCCGCTCCTCACCGGGAATGAGACAGCCGACTGGACACCAGGCACGAATCTCCCTGCCGGGAGCCTGGCTATCCCCTCAGGTTTTTGGCTCCCTGTTCCCCACTGGGAGCATGGCTGTGCACAGCTGGGAGCTCTGTGCCCAGAATCCGATTTGCTGCCATGCTCCTGGTAGGGAGCAAAGAATCCGGGGAGTCACCGGGCTCCCAGCAGGGAGATCCACGCCCAGTGTCTAGTTGGCTGCCCTGTTCCTGGCAGGGAGTGGGGAGCCGAGTCGGGGGTGGGGGAAGCTGGCCTTCTGGCATGGATGGGGGAGCCAGGCTACTGGAGAGGAGCTTCATGTGGAGCTGAGAGCCCTAGCTCTCTGCCCCCCACACTGCTCCTCTAAAGTCAGTGGAAGCGCTCCTGATGAGGACGTGCATCTCTGACAGAAGAAGGGCAGTGTGGACATGAACCACCGTAGTAATTACAGTAGTGGCTATAAGTCGTCCTAACCTAGGTGAACTTAAGTTTATAGTGTAGATATGCCCTCACTTGCACTCTGGCTGCTTTGTGCCACAAAAATATGGCAGGATTCTGGCTATATGTGCCTGGCAAAGAATTCACGGGCCAGAGGGGAACTACTTGCTACTGTAAAGCTAATGTTGCCCCCTCCTGCATCAGTCACCCAGCATAGACAGTGAGTGTGTCAGGGATGGGACAGTGCTCTGCTCCAATGACCCACCACTGGCATTAGGTCTTTTAGTGAATTTACTCTAGTGGTGTAAGTTAAAGCACCAATGATGAATCTGACCAGTGCAAAATCAGGGAGCTGTAACTAGCTTCCCAATGCCTCCATTCTCCCACCATAGTATTTATTATTAGCCAATGCACAACTGGCATAAAATGAATACTGGTCCAGTACCACTGGGATCCAGATTTGGGCTGCTGCTTGCTGTTTTAGTTTCCCCAGAAGACAAGAACATAGCAGCATTGCTCTGCCATGCTCCTCTGCAGCAAATGGAGTTCACACATGGGAGATTTGATCTCTATATTGATTTCAGCGTGCATGTATCTATTAAGATTCTATTTTGTATACATTGTGTCTGTCTAAACAGTATATTACAGGTATACACACTTGTTACTGTGGCAATTTGATTAACAGATTACTTAATGAAAGCCCAATGAGGAGAAAGAAATGTGGAAACTATTTCAAGCCTGATTTTTCACGTGATCTTTTGGTTAACTAATAAATACTGTATGTTTCTTTGTTGATCTAATTGTGTTGCATTCAGTCCATCTAGTGCTGCCTCTCCACTCGCTTTTAACAAACCATTTAAGAGCTGTGCAAGTTGCAGCAAGTTTTAGGCATTAAAAGTGGCCAGGTAGTATTATACTATTTTTAATGAATGTCTGTTTTCTATTCTTTACTATGCTTTCTTTGGAAAGAGGCCCATGAAACAAAGTATTAAGAAAACACACTGCTGCCCTGGAATGTGTATATTAGCTGCAGATTATTTCCTATTAGCAGATTAGCTGCAAGGCTATTGGCTCAGAAAGGTCTTTGAGAGTATTTTGTTTTGTAACTGATTCAAGCCATGGGAGAGAATTGCCACCATGATTGGAAAGAAGAATTAGCTACTGTTGCCATGGACACTGGAGTCCACAGTTCCATTGTTAACTCTAGTGCTCCAGAATGAGATGCCCCAGCATGAGTTCTCTAGCTTTGTTAATGAAATGATAGAATATGGTTTTTTGGGGAGGGAAAGGAGGAGGCTGTGAAAGTCCCATGTGAGAGAGAGATGTAAAATGGTATTTTATTATAGAATTTAGCATTTAATTTAGGAATCAGCATGTGTTCTTGCTTTATGCTATCTCTATAATATTTGTCTGTTAGATCATTAATGCAGAATTCCTTTTCAGCAAAATACTTTTGTTTATCTTTTGGGTAGGGATTGGAGCTAATCTTGCTTCCTCTTCCACAGCAGAGCATGCTAACCAAGTGGAACCTGAATAGTCCTACAGTGGGAAGAGGGAAAGTATTTAGGGAGCCTGCGCAGGGATCCATATCTTTTCTGTGTTCCAGATTGTGTTCCCTTGGGGTCTCCCTGCACATTAGTGTATGGGAGGGGTGAGCTTAGGTTATGATACACAACAGGACCTGGATCAGCACTAGTCAGTACTCCAGTACATTGCTCCACAAGCCATTATTCCCTGCAGAGAGGGATTGCGCTGGCCTCAGAGGATATACTCTGCAACCTGCAGAGTGGCTGTATTGGTACATGTAAAGCTGATGGCAGGGAGAATGCAAGATTGGGTCTTATGCCAATATGCAAAGCAAAGTCAGAAACTAATATTAATTGTTTTGATATCTAGCTATATATGAAATAATGACCGAAGTGCCGATATGAAACATAATTCATGGAACATGAATGTTGGGTGTCAATGCAAAGTGCTTGCTGAATTATAGTATATTTTAAAATCAGGGGTTTTTTGGCCCCTCTAATCTTGTTGATTCAGTTTCCTGTAATGTTAATAGTTCTGGTTGTATTTCTTAAATTATCTATCATTTTAAACAGTCTGTTTACAAAGATTTTCAAGTTGCAGAGTTTGTGGAAGCAAGTAGCTCCGGAAATTGTCCAAAGAAAAGTAGTTCTGTGGCTGTAGTAAGATGTGAGCAATAGGCATTTTCATTTGAGTATCATGAGATAAGTAACAGGCCTATCATGTGATGCATGTATAACCTCTCTCTCACATGGTACAACGGTGTAAGTTAGCACCTGCACAATGAGAGGGAATGTGGTAACTTCAGGGTGGTCACCTCATTGATTTATAAGGCACTGGTTTTTGTCAGGGCAGATTACAGAAAGTTGCAGGCTTACCATGAGGAAAGGGGTGAGCATCACAGAAACACAGGTGACGTTTTGGAACAAGTTTCAACAAGTTCTTTACTTACAAAAGTAACTTATTCACAGTAAAGAGCACTGAGTCTACTAGTGTAATAAAGAATCATTCAGAGAAGCTCAGGCAATAGTAGATGGGGATATCCTGCTTTCCATGGATGCTGTTACTGTCTCAGATGTATGCTCTCTCTCGTCCTTCTCCCTGTCAGGCTTCTCCACTTCCCTTCCAGCCGCTGCTGTGCTGCCTGCACTTACTGCAGAATGAAAGGGACATCACTTCTTGTCTCTCAACATTTTCACAGAGATCAGGATATGAATCACTTTTATTCTATTGCAAACAGATACCCACTGTCATAGGGTTTGGTGCATTCAAGGTGGTAGAAGGGCACAGTTGATGCATCCCAACACACAGTTGTCGAGACTCTCAGCTGGGCCAGACAAACACAATCAGGGATACCTCCTAGCTGGGGTAAACAATAGCAAACAGATGCTTCAGCCCCCTGGGTGGGGCAGAGCAAGCAAACCGTCTAGAGTTAGGGTCTCCGGCAGAATGCCCACCTGCCAACGTGGAGTGGAAAGCCAGGGAACCCCGACACACCCTACTCCATCGGGTGCCGACCCAGTGCCCTGTGGAGCCTACAATCCTCCAGTTCAGGGTTCAAGTCTCGGCTCCCAGTACATTCCCTGGGTCATTTCCTACCCAAAGTTCACTTTGGGCCTGTCTTCTCTGGGCAGCGGCTTGGCATCCCCATCAGTCTCCACAGCTGGTGAGTTTGCTGTAGCGTAGTCAGGGATACGTGCCTCAGCAGTCTGGAGGGCTGACCATTCTTCAGCAGGAGCCAGCAGCACAAGTCCATCCTCCTCCTCAGTCAGCCCAGAGTGAGCTGACCAGCTTCCTTTTATCTGCTCCCTCCACCTGGAGCATGAACAGCAGAGGCAGTGGGGGGCGTGGCCTCTGGGGCCCAATGTGACTGGTTAACCCCCGCTTGCCCAGTGTGGGGTTGATACATCCTGTCAGACCCACCCATACTTAAAGGAAGAAGGAGCTGGTGCTTTTGTTTTACCTAGAATCAGTATCTGCTGATGAGTGGGACTGGAGAAAGAGGGTCAAGTTTCAGGAGGAACCTAGTTTGTTGTGACACCTGGAGCTCAGGAATGCTAGCTGGTGGCCATGCTGCTAGCAGAGGAACACTGGTCTCTGTGCATGCTCAATAACGATCTCTTCCCTACAACTCTGCCTGTCTGTTGCATCACATATTGCTAACAAAATATCTGCCCTGTCTAAATCCCTATCTCTATGGCTAATATAAGTTATAGCAATAAGCCACACTAGAGTTTGTTGGGGACAATTATGAACAGTTTTTGTAATATAAGCTTCCACAATGAAAAGAAATTCCTACTAGATAGGTCACAGAAAATAGTAGAGAAGAGTTCTGAATTTATTTCTTGTTTCTTTTCTCTGTAACGTTGTTTCTCTTTGTAAAAGTTTCCAGGTCTGTTTAACCCCGCTCTTTCTCCTCCCAGTCCTCAGAAAACCTATAGCCTTTTCAGTAGTTTATTGTCCAATGGTCACTTTCAACTCACGTTCTACTATATTTGAAATTTTGATTAACCCAGTGCAGGTTTTATAGTAGTGGGCAGAGGGGACGAAACTGCTGCTGAAAAGGCAGCTGACACTTAAGGACCAAGGAGCAGGTACAGGCTGTTATGAACTAAGCTAATCATGCCTCATTGATTAACTACAATTACTTTAATTGGATAAACATAAGACCAATAAAATAAAATAGTAATAATGGCAGGTCCCCATTTTCAGAAGTTACACCCAGCACCAATTAATGGAATTGTTTGAGCATTGGCCTGCTAAAGCCAGGGTTATGAGTTCAATCCTTAAGGGGGCCATTTAGGGATCTGGGGAAAAAATCTGTCTGGGGATTGGTCCTGCTTTGAGCAGGGGGTTGGACTAGATGATCTCCTGAGGTCCCTTCCAACCCTGATATTCGATGATTCTATGAATTATCCCATATTTCTAGAGCATATATGTATGTATATTAAAGAAAGGCTCTTAGCCGCTACCATCCAGAAAAAGTGTGTAGAAACCAAGAGTCATCCTTTGAAATATCAAAAGAGCAGTTTCACTGATGACCAAGGAGAGTTGCAAATCTGTTGATAAGGAAAATGTATGAATTCAGATAGTTTAAGGTCTTTTCAATGAATGCTTCATAATCTTTGCTTTTATTTACTTATTTATAAAAATGCCTAGCCCTTTTAATTTAGAAAAGTTTACACAACACAACCTAACAGGCAAGTTTTCTTGCTAAGTTTGTGAATAGACTGACTGAAACAGCAGCACAACTTCATATTTAACTCTCCATATTAATGGAATATTTAACATAAAGGCCAATTATGACTGTTTAGATGCTAATGTTTTAACTCTTTCACTGCTGACCATCGTACCAGAAATCTACGTATCTTAATTATCTTTATCATCTTGTTATCACAGCACAGAACAAACCTGGGCAGAAAGTCAAGAAAGTGTTACATTTTCATCACCCCCTCATGCGTCAAAGGAGTAGTTTGGGTATTTGTTAAAATTAATTTATTTATTTTAAGGAAGTCATTTCTTGGGGAAGGCTCAATCAAACACAGGGTCTTACATTTGTAAATGTGATCACAGTCAGCCTGGAGTCCAGTCTGATCTCTTTCAGCCAGGAGCTACGTTTTCAAAAACACCCAAATCACTGAGGAGCCAAAGTCCCATTGACTTTCACTTTTGGAAGTGGGACTTAAGATTTCAAGTCACTTTAGCATTTACTTACTTACTTACTTAACCCACCCACTGTGCATCTTTTTGGTGAATAATATCAATCTGCTGGAGGAATTCTTGTATTTGAGGGGATAGTTTTGCATGAATTTGCTTAAAGAAATAAATGGTGTAAATAGGTTATGATAACAGTTGTCAACCATTAACCCTATGTAAGATAAATACATTTCCTATCCTTATGAGGACATATTAGGTACAGTTATAAGTACGATGAAATTAAAAAAAAAATTGTTTTCACCCTCCTTTCCTCTAAAAAAACCCAAATGGTCCTGTATGATCTTGTAAGATGACACAGAATTACTCCTTTCATATTGATACTATGATATAAAATGGAACAAAAATTCTAATTATTCCACTAAACTAAGGACTCCTCGATGTGATTACTTGATCTAACTGAGTTTCACCTTCAGCTTTTGATACAACCAGATGTCAGCATAAAACAATTACAGGGAGCAATAATTTCTATGCCCTCTCTTTTGGTAAAGCAAACAAAGAAAACCATACCACCAAAACTTCATATGTTCTACATTAGGAGGAAAGTCTCTTGTATTTGAACATCCAGCCCCTTTCATAGTTTCTCTTTTGTCTCCAGTGCAGAGAAAATTATTATAAAATTATACACACCAAAGAGGAAGAGGGGAAAAAAATTAAATAAAATAAACCCTCCATCAGTCTATAATGAAAAGGGGCTAACTTGTCTGTTAACATTTTCCATGGAACTCTTTTGTTTGTGCATACATATTGATTTTCCATCTTCAGTAGGAGATTGTTTATAATAAATACTGTGGTGAGCTGTTTATGCTCTTGGAGCTTAGTACATTTTAGAACTCTGTCTTTTCTTAGGAAGGGTTTTCAGAGATCTTTAGAGATAGACAAAGCATATATTACGCTCCTGGATTAGAATTTGTGGAGCTGTGAAACTGATTACTGGTTAGAATAATTTTATATTCTTTGGGGATGGAAATTAGCAATAATGAATCACTCTGTCGTGTGCAAAAATATATGTTCTTATAAATTTAATATGAAGTTTGAGAATTGCATGTGAAGAAAATAAAGTAATTACACAGAAGTGCAGTATTACATGGCTTTCTGTATAACTATCTCTATCTCGTTGATTAGAACAAATAATGGGACACTGGGTTGCAAAACAGAATTGTTTGCTGTTTTTTAAATCAATTTAATTTAGAAAGTGAGACACACACAACGAGTAACTTCATCTTACATTAGCTATAATAAAAACTTCTGCAACTTGACATTCAGGGTTCAGTTGAGCCTTTAAGGCATAGCCTGGCGTGCCCTTCTGGAGTTCCCTAGGTAGCATAAAAGAGTGTGCACACTGCTGCACCCCTTTAGTGGATGTTTCTTACTGTCCATTTGCGTGGTTGGCCAGGCCTGCTGGCAAGTGTGAAGGAGAGGCAGAGTCATGGGCTTGCTGCCTCTTCTCCTTCTTTGGGGTATCTTGGGGTACAGTCCTTTCGCTATGGGAAGTGCATTGTGAACAAATGCTGCACAAGGTCACAAGAGGGAAGGCAGTTTCTTATGTTCTCTAACTAGGGACATCCTTGTAACAGCAGGGCAGAATCTGATTCTTAGAATGCTGAACACACACATGCACATATACATAGAGACAATCCACAAAGTTGAATGGATCCTTAAAGGCAGATATGAGCCATAAAAAAGCTAAGCTGAGTTACAGAAACTGTTTATAAAATTACTGTATGAACACACAGGCCTCAAGTAGGTAGATTTTAGCGAGGATTTCAAAAGATGAACTGTGTTTGTAGGTCTGTTTTATCCCTTCTGTTTAATAGTGTGATGGGTTTATTATTCACATTAGCCTTACTTTGGGGTAGCATAGAGATGTTTGTTTGTGATGAATAAGGGGTTAAAAATATTTGTTCAGCAGTTGACAATACCCAAAATGCAATAGGATCTATATTTTATACTCCTCTAGTGGAAAAATGTGCACAGATGTGAGAAGGTGAATACAATAAATAATTGAGGAGGACATTAGACGAAGAAATCAAAGCCACTTATATGCTTATGATCTTTTAATTAAAGATGCTTGAGTGCAGATCATTGGAATTAATTCTAGTTTCCTTAATGGGCAGTGGAAGTAATTTTGTTCTCTTTGTAGTGTACCCTTGTTATTTGAGTACAAATACAGATGGTAGTAAATGTAAGGCTGTGGATTAAGCTGATGGTTATTCTGTACTGAAATACAAAAATAATGTGAAAAAAGATTATTATTTGTTTGAAAATTAGTGTTCAAATGTAGACACCTAAGTGTCTTGATCTTGAAAAATGCTGAATGCATGGTAGCGCTCAGCAAAGTGAAAGGGAATAGGTGCCTACGTCTGAATTAGGAACTTAACTTTAGGAACCCAATTTTGCAAATCTTGGTATTGCACAGACCCAATATTACATGGATATATAGAATTATAATGAACTAGAATACTGAGAAAAGTTAGAAACACATATGTGATGTCTTAAGGTAGACAACTCTATCTTTTGGCCCTAATCCTGCTCCCATTAAAGTTGCTAATGATTTTAACATTGCCTTGATTGGGAATAGGACTGGACATATTACATTGCAATAACAGTAATATCTTAAAATAAACTGGTTTTTAATTATGAACAATTTATTGGCAAGCCATTGCTATTTTTTGTCAGTGACAAAAAATTGTCACAATTGTACAGGCTTAATAGTAATGGCTTAATACAGAGGGGGCAGATGCTATATGAACTAATCCACATAGCTCAGCAATAGACTTCAGTTCTGACTAGCAACAATCTTGCAATTGCTTAAGTAGGAACTGCCAATCATGCAAAGTTATTGACTGGTTTTGTGATGTAGACAAATGTTTATAGGTAAGGTATCCAGGATGAGACCATAAAGTAGGTCTTACATTAAGTAATTAAGCCTCGCAACAGGGATCAGCATTACTAGACAGATGGGTAAACGGAGTCTGAAGTGACATGGTAAAAGTCGTGGAGCAAATCGGTGGCAGAGCTAGGACTAAACCCCATACCACCTGACTCCCAGTCCGGTGCTCTAATCACTCCTAATACTTGTCCATGAACCGTGATACCTTATAAAGAACTTATTTTTAACCTGCTGAACATAAAGTCCTCTGGGATGCTCTCAGAAGCCACCAAAATAAATGGAATCTGAAGATATGGGTATCACAGGAACATATCTATGCTGTTTTCGATTGCTGTAGATTGAGCTCTTGGAGGTGTCATCCTTCAAATGAGACAATAAACTGAGTGAGGTTCCTTGTATCAGTTTCTGGTGACTATGCATGTGGAATTTAAACGTTCCATAGAACTTCTAAAAAAGGCTGGGGGGAAAACCACAGCACCTTGATCGGTTTCAGAGTAGCAGCCGTGTTAGTCTGTATCCGCAAAAAGAAGAACAGGAGTACTTGTGGCACCTTAGAGACTAACAAATTTCTTAGAGCATAAGCTTTTCGTGGGCTGTTCTTCTTTTAGCACCTTGATCGGCACTCCCTTTTTCAGTAACCCTGTGAACTGCAGGATGCTAAGCATCTCTTTCAAGGAATTAAGCATCATTATCTCCCCTTGAATTTGCTGGAGGTGTTCAGCACATCACAAGAGCAAATTCTAAAACTGGTTGCAGTGTCCTACACAAGCACCAGGGATTTATACTGGCTTCTCCATTTTCCTGCACAGTAACTATGCAGCAAGTATCTAATTCGTTACTTTGCAAAATGCTTTATTTTACCTTGAGGAAGAAAGACACAAACAATTGCTTTTTGACTTGTCACAGTCCCTGTGATGCTGTGCTGAACAGCCCTCCTATTAAGCCACAAATTGAAGTTATTTCCCCCCCCCCAATAAAAGTGAGTTAGTTAATTAGTAAAACACTGGTCATCAACTTCTGAGACAATGATTGAAAGTCATCTGCCATCTCCACAGGCCTGAGTTTGTTCCTTTGAGTGTGTCCTCAAAAGATCTATAGTCCAGATACCGAAAATTACATCGAAATTGAAAACTGTTCAGTTTGAATATCTGTCTGTAATCACACCCAGGATTGCACAAGAAGGCAGATTAAATATTGTTATATTCTTAGTATTTCATAATGCTTTCTCTCATACAAGGAGATATTTTTCTGGGAAAAAATGCATTTTTTATTTTACTTTGGATTCAAGTCTTTATCTTAAAAATCCTCATCTTCCTTTGAAATCTGCATGCTGAATAAATAATGGATACTGTATATGACATTAAATTAAAGCCATTTCAATTTCAATAACATGATGTTCTGTACTAGTTGAAATAGGGATGTAACAATGTAATTAATGGATAAAAAGACAGGAGGAGTGCTTGGATTTCCTAATGAAAATCTGAAGGTAGTTTTTCAAAACTGAGAAGCACTGGTTTTGCCTTGTTGTGATGAAAAAGGATTTTCCACTGCCCCAAGGATGTTTACATTAACTTAATTTACCCTTATTACAATAGAAAAATGACATTTTTGTATTTGGATTATGGAATTACTAAATGATAAAGGGACTGAGTTTTTCATTAAAAAAGTATAAGGTGATTATGAACCAAGGAGAATTGATTTAAATCACCAATTTTAATCAGCAAGCAAATAATAGATTTTTAATTTGTTTTGCATTTATATTTTTTTAGTTATTTTCCTAAATAAAGGTTAATTCCCATTGGTTGGCAAAACCATTGAAACATGTTGATTTGCAACCAAATATAGTCTTCACACTAAATGTGGTACTTCTTTTTGCTAACCAAGCTGATGCACTATATCAATACACGCTTCTTTAAGCATTTACATCGCTTACATTTACTCTGATTCTTGTTTTCAATTTTATTGTTGTTAAAAAATGATGAATTACACATTTCTTATTTGCTAGATGATCATTTTCTACTCTAGATTTGTGCCAAGTTGCATTTTGGATGGATATAAGAATTCAATTAAAATGTACAAAACGTGCATTTTAATTTTTTTAAATTAATTACATAAAACTATCTTAAATGTGCTGTATATATAAAGGAGGAAATGTCACTTTATCAAAATATGTTTTTAATTTAAAGCTGATTTATTAAACAATGAAAGTGTCAACTGTAGTTAGCGATTTACTGAATTGTTTTTATGAGCTGTGTTTTCAAAGGTGTTCAGGTGCCTATAGATGCAGATAGAGGCCTACTGGGATTTTCAAAATTGCCTAAATAGATTATCTAACTCCCATTGAAACCAACAGGTCCTAACTGGCTTTGAAAAATCTAGCCCCATGTCATTCAAGCTTTAATAGAATTAATAGATCTCATCCTGGTTATTATTAATTGATTAGAAGAGGTAGACAAGTTTTCCTGTTTTTCAACTTATAGTCGGTTTTTCAACTTTGAATGAGCAAGTCTAAATGAAGAAAATATTGACTCTGTAGCTAAACTGAAACCAAACGCAATTAAGGCAAAAGCTTTTCTGCACAATAGAAACTGAAAGTACTGGCATTTGGGGAAAGATAAATACCAATGTTTCTCTCCACTGTGAAGACAGAATATAATATAGATACTTAATGCTGTACATGACATTATAAGATATTAATAAAGCTTGAGTTGACCTCAAAAGTTAAAGACGTTTTCCCCAATTCTGTATGTAATTACTGTTTAACTCATTACAATTTGAGGTGCGCTCATTGCTGCATACTATTTTATGTATTTACTTAAATGATCTTAATAGATTATAATAAGTTTAGGTCTTAGCCATGTTGTCATAATATCAAATTTGATTTTAAATAGGTTTATTTTTTAAAGAAAAATGAATTTAATTTAAATAAAAATCTGATTTTGTTTGAAAAATTGATTTTTATCTTGCCTATTATAAAAAGTCCCAAAGTAAAAGAAGGTCCGAAGGCGGGAATATGTAATCTCCTGATCTCTATTGTAAATTGGGCAGATATAACTGATAGTTTTTCACAACTGGGGATAGAAAAAAAACCACCATTTTTTCCCCTCCCATGGATGGTATGTGTCTTTTATGTTAATCTAGGAATGAAGAAATTATTTCACAAATCAATTCCTGTTTTTCCTCAAACAAATATAGAATTCTTTGTGGATTACAAAGAATTAGTAAAACCTTCTAATAGGGTCAAATTTTGCTGTCCTTCCTGCAACAAAACTCCTTTTAACATCAGTGAGAAATTTGTCCAAGTAAAGAGGGTAATATTTGTGCCACAGTGAATTCCTATTGGCCACAAATATAATTGCTCATTTTAGAGGCAAGGTGGGTGAGGCAATATATTTTATTGGACCAACTTCTGTTGGTGACATAAACAAATTTTTGAGCCACACAGAGTGGCTCGAAAGCTTGTCTCTCTCACCTACAGAAGTTGGTCCAATAAAAGATATTACCTTACCCACTTTGTCTCTCTAATATCCTGGGACCAACATAGCTACATACATATACAACAATAAGGAGTCAGTGGCACCTTAAAGACTAACAGATTTATTTGGGCATAAGCTTTTGTGGGTGAAAAACCCACTTCTTCAGATAAGCTTATGCCCAAATAAATCTGTTAGTCTTCAAGGTGCCACCGACTCCTTATTGTTTTTGTGGATACAGACTAACACAGCTACCCCCTGATACTAGCTACATACATACTTATTAAGTCATGCAGTTTTATCCCACTCTGTCTGATACGGAAGAAAGAAACATATTGAAATGCAAACTGTATTTATTAATTCAGTAACTTTCATTCACTCTCACTCAGATGGCTTCAGTCCTGGAATGTCCTTTCTGAATTTCTAATTAGAGAGCCAGGAAGATGTGAAGACTTACTTTAATATGCTGAACATTAAAATCATTTTAGACTGTGACTGCACAGATTAGTAGGGTTTGAGCTTTTACAATAGGTGTTGGAAAGAAACAAATCCAGAAAATAGAACACACAGGGAATGAGTCTCTGTATGGGGCTCATCTTAACAGGATTCCACTGTGTTTCTGAAAGCAGTTCTAAAAGCAGCAAGTCTCCTTTCATCTGAAAAAAATCCAACCTTCCATACTACAAAGGCTTGTAGAAGATCTCTGATCTTGGCTCTGCACCTAGGACACCTATCATGTTAATCAAGAAACCTCAGCAAGGCCAAAGCCAAACAGAGTTTGCTTCATATAGAGTAGTCTTTGTTCCTGAGTGGCTCCCCTTTTGATTTGTGGGGACCAGAAAGTGAGCCACTGTAACAGTGGATGCAATTGTCAAAATTTCAGAATGAATCCAGTCCCCATTTAAGTGCCAACTGCTTTTTGCTGCCCTATGGGCAGTATGGTTTCCTGCTAAGGGATGGAAACCTACAGTCTAAAACACTATGTATTTTTGATTTTGTGAAATTTGCTGTTCAGGAGAGAGGGACGAACTAGGGGTAAGAGGAATGAATGAAAAACCAAATGAAGTTTTATGAAATGAGTGCCACAAAACATTGAAGACATGGGTGTCATTTAACATAATGAGTGAGTTATGGAGTTTTTAGCCCCAGCCCTAAAAGAGTCAGGAAGTTTTACTGTTTAGAAATCAGTTTCCTCAGCTAAACTACAAGGCAGATCTTAAACTGAAGTATTAACTGAAGTCAGTAGACCTACACTAATTTACACCAACTGAGAATCTGACCTAGCAGCTATTTTTCACTCTCAGAAATGGCAGCCAATCTTTTGAAGAGGCTTTCATAAAATCAGTACATTCTAAAATCACAAGCTGCATCCATGTCTAAGCTGGGAACAGATTAATTTTTGAATAGGCCACTGTTACTTATTGTATGTAGTGCATTCTGTAAAAGCCAGTTCTAAAGCAAGTTAAGAAGTCCACAACTCCAAAAAGTATTTACAAAAGCAAGAAAAAGGGATCCTTTGTCAATGTGCTTTATTTTAGTGCAGATGGGGAGGATCATGGTATTTGGTATTTTTATCTGTTTGTGTAAACTATGTTTTATAATTTACATAGTTACATAGTTATAACCAAAACTATGTATTCTTTCAACTAACATGGCTTCATGATGGAAGTGAAAATGTATTTAGCTGCCTTGTTGGATGTGATTGTTAGCGTGGGATGAAGTTGTACATTTATCTAGTGTGGCAGCTACAGTTATATTATTTAGGCTAGATTGGGACTTCAAAAGCTTTTGATCATATTCAAGTGGGAGACTTTACCGAAAGTAATCTTGAAAAAGGCCTCCATTATGGAGACTTGCTGATAAATGGTAAAAAAAAAAAAAAAAGGAGTGATGTATGAAAGAGTAAAGTAACTGCTATTGTCAGGTCCCCGTGATATATATACAAACTACCTGCTTCTCAGTTTGATCCAGTGTTCATGAACTGCAGTAGAAGATAGAAAAATGGGCTGATGAAATGAGATTAAAAAAAAGGGGGAGGAGTACAGATAGTCTATTGAAAAGACTAGATCCTTTCTCTGCCCTCCCAAATAAAGTCCCTGGTGAATGTGATGTGCAGAAGTTAGTTCACAACTTGCAGAATCGATAGGTAGGTGTCATTGCTAGTGTACATCACCTAATGCAAAACATACAATTCCCAACGTTTTCAGTATAAACCATATGTCTGATGTATCAGAATTTGTAATCAACTTATCTTGTCTTGTCACTTATTCCCCTCCGGAAACCATAATCTGTTTGTAACATCAGGCATCTCAACAGCAACCAATTGTAGGGTGAAATTGACTTAAAGTGGTAACTACAGAGGACTCTTCAGAGTTTTCCTCACTACCATGTAGAGTTATCAACAGAGGAGTTCTTTGCCCCAACAGTCACTGGCAAAAGCCCACTTTAATGGGATTCAGGAAAATAGAACAACCAATGGATAATTCATGACTGAAATCATTAATTCAGATTACAAATTACATTGGACGCTTGCTTGTAGCAATTTTCATTCATACACACTGGGAAGGACTGATCTCTAGAGCTGGGGTTGTGAAGGAATTTTCCTCCAGGGAATGTTGGCAAAGATCATAGAAGTGGGAAAGGCTCCCCTTCCTCTGGAGCACTGACCAGCAATCATCTTTAAGATGACCTTCATGCGAGTGTATCCTGCTGTGAATACAACGTGTAGGCATTGGTTTTCTCTTTCATTGTTTCCCCAGCAAGAGAAAAAAACAAGGGAAGATAAAAAACAAGAATTTGACATATAGGTTTGCAAGTCTCCTAAGTGAAATGTTTTCTATAAATTGCCAGCAATTGTCTTTTTAGGTCCATTACTTATTTCAGCCTTTGGCATCTTCCAGTCCAGTTCTTCCGACATTCTCAGAACAGAGGCTTTTCAGAGATGTAATTAAAAATTGTTCTACAATTCACTCTCAGGAAATAGAGGTGTTCAATATATTCCACACTAAGCAGAATTTTGTGTGTGTGTGTGTGGGGGGGGGGGGTATTTCTGCCATCTGTAGTATATAGACAATAAATGCGTAAATGTTTAATGGTGTGCAAGCTGTGTACAAAATAACACGTTTTACAAAAGCCAGCCATCTGCCTTCTTATTTTCCAATTAAATGTTTCCTTACTACTGCTGGGTATTTTTGTTTGTTTTTAAGTATTCTTTCTTTATCAGAGAAAGTTTTGATTCCGATGGTAGTGTTGCTACAGGAGCTGTATGTGGGAAGAGCCACAAATTACTTGTATATTTTAAGTTTCAGAGTAACAGCCGTGTTAGTCTGTATCCGCAAAAAGAAGAACAGGAGTACTTGTGGCACCTTAGAGACTAACAAATTTATTAGAGCATAAGCTTTCGTGGACTACAGCCCACTTCTTCCGAAGAAGAATAAATAAATTTGTTAGTCTCTAAGGTGCCACAAGTACTCCTGTTCTTCTTTTTGTGTATATTTTAACACTCTTCCCATCATAAGAACATAAGAATGTCTCTAGTGGGTCAAACCAATGGTCCATCTACCCCAATATCCTGACTTCCGTCAGTGGCCAATGCCAAATGCTTCAGAGAGAATGAACAGAACAGGGCAGTTATTGAGTGATCCATCCCCTGTCTCCCAGTCCTAGGATCTGGCAGTCCAAGGCTTAGGGAGACCCAGAGCATGGGGTTGCATCCCTAACCATCTTGGCTAATAGCCATTGATGGGCCTATCCTCCAGGAACTTATCTAATTCTTTTTTTAACCCAGTTATACTTTTGGCCTTCACAACATTCCTTGACAATGAGTTCCACAGGTTGACTGTGCCTTGTGTGAAAAAGTACTTCCTTGTTTTAGACTTGCTGCCTATTAATTTCATCTGGTGACCTCTGGTTCTTGTGTTATGTAAAGGGGAATATAACACTTCCTTTCTCAATTTCTCCACATCATTCATGCTTTTATAGACCTCTATCATACCCCCCCCCCCAATTGTCCTAATCTTTTATCTCTCTCCTCATATGGAAGCTGTTCCATACCCCTGATCATTTTTGTTGCCCTTCTTTGTACCTTTTCCAATTGTAATATATCTTTTTTGAGATGGGACAATTGGAACTGCACATAGTGTTCAAGGTGTGGGAGTACCAGGACTATATATAGTGGCATTATGATATTTACTGTCTTATTATCTATCCCTTTCCTAATGGTTCCTAACACTGTTAGCTTTTTTACTGCTGCTGCACATTGAGCAGATGTTTTCAGAGAATTATCCACAATGACTCCAAAATCTTTCTCGAGTGGTAACAGCTAATTTAGATCCCATCAGTTTGTATGTATAGTTGCCACTATGTTTTCCAATGTGCATGACTTTGTATTTATCCACATTTTGTTGCCCAGCCACCCAGTTTTGTGAGATCCCTTTGTAACTCTTTGCACTCTGCTTTGAACTTAACTGTCTTGAGTAATTTTGTATCATCTGCGAATTTTGCCATCTTACCGTTTACCCCCTTTTTCCAGATCATGAATGAATGAATGAATATGTTGAACAGCACTAGTGCCAGTAAAGATTCCTGGGGGATCCCGCTATTTACCTCTCTCCACTGTGAAAACTGACCATTTATTCCTACGCTTTGTTTCCTATCTTTTAACCAGTTACTGATCTATGAAAGAACCTTCCCTTTTATCCAATGACTGCTTATCTCCTACCTCTGCTGTTTTCATAAGAGAAGGACTGATATTTAAACTGCTCCAACAAAAAACTTCAAAAACAAACTTCAACAAGAAACTGCAGAATTGGAATTAATTTGCAAACTGGACACCATTAAATTAGGCTTGAATAAAGACTGGGAGTGGATGGGTCATTACACAAAGTAAAAACTATGTCCCCATGCTAATTTTTTTCCTCTACTGTTACTCACACTTTCTTGTCAACTGTTGAAAATGGGCCATCCTGATTATCACTACAAAAGTTTTTTTCTCCTGCTGATAATAGCCCAGCCCTTAATTGATTACTCTTGTTATAGTTGGTATGGCAACACCCATTTTTTCATGTTCTCTGTGTATATATAGCTTCCTACTGTATTTTCCACTGCATGCATCTGATGAAGTGAGTTTTAGCCCACGAAAGCTTATGCTCACATAAATTTGTTAGTCTCTAAGGTGCCACAAGTACTCCTCGTTCTTTTTGCTGATACAGACTAACATGGCTACCACACTGAAGATTTACAGTGTTTTTAGTTACCGTTTCAATCTAGTGGAATTTGTCAGGAACCTGCCAACAAACTGTCATAGGACCTGCTCCTGTTCTCATTGAAGTCAAAGGAAGCTGGAGCAGACCTCTGAAGTGATTCCCCTCTCCGCCCCACCAAGTCTATTTTTGGAGCCCAGACATGGAGGTAAACACATAAGTCCTCAAACCATCTTGCAAATGGGCACATTAGGTTCCTCCCCAATTTGTGGCCAGCCAACCTTCTCTTGAATGATTCATTTTCACGGAAGCCAGCTCAATAGGTGTGTTAAAGTATAGTTGACTTCACCCCACTGCTGATGCTGTAGAACCTGGCATTAATTATGGATGGAGATTGGTAGACATTTTCCTTTTATCTCTCTGTCTCCTTGACACGTCCTGAACTGCCTAGTGACAAACCTGATTTCTCCTCAGAAGATATCACTGTGTCCTTTCCATGTCCTGCATAGTGTTTTAGCCATTACAACATCCCTCAATGTCATATGTGTAAAAGCTTATGCAAGACCTCTTACCTCCAATGATTTTTCCATATCTCCTCACCCTACTGTTGCTCCTCTGATATCCAAGGGCTTGTGTGAATTATTGTGGTATGAAAAAGGAAGACGAGCCATACTCTTAGGGTCCAATGTTTTCAATGCTACCAAGCAAAGAGTTTACTGCCATGAGTAGTCCCACTGAAATCAGTGGGACTGCTCCCAGCAGGAAACTTTTCTCTCCATGATAAATGTTTACAGGATCAGGCTTGAAGTTTATGGGAACCAGTAACCACCGTAAATTGGGCACAAGCTGAATTACAGTGTGGTATTTGAACATAGCCTCAATTAGGAATACTTGTTTGTTAGAATTTTTTATTATTATTATTTTTCTGTAAAATAAATGCTCTATGGCAAAGCAGCAGCTACAGGCTGTACAGTGAATAGTCAGTTGATTAATTGGAAAGATTTCAGGAGTGGTGAATTGCTCTGCTTCCTGCAGGGGTAGGAGGGGGGAATTCTTTCTGTAATTTTATAGTGTTAATTACTTGTTCTAGTTTAATCAGAAGATTGCCAGCAAACATTTTGAAGCCTTTCCTACATGTGAGTCAATGTTTCAAGTAGACTTTAACACTATTATTTTAAAGATGCACCATCATCATTCAGCTAAATGCAACCAATAGTGTTCATGTTGTAGCTGTAATTTTATTTCAATCTTTGTTTTTCAGTCTGTGGTTGTAATTGATGGAGACAATGGGCCGGTTTTGATCAGCAGAGTTATCCAGATCATACTCACACTCACATGAGTGTCAGTGAGATCAGAAATTAACCTAGTATCTATAAAAGGGATCGGCAACCTTTGGCATGCGGCCTGTCAGGGAAATCTGCTGGCAAGCCAGGACGGTTTGTTTACTTGCAGCGTCCGCAGGTTCAGCCGATCGGAGCTCCTGCTGGCCGTACTTCGCCGTTCCAAGCCAATGGGGGCTGCGGGAAGTGGAGGCCAGCACATCCCTCGGCCCATGCCGCTTCCCGCAGCCTCTATTGGCCTGGAATGGCGAACCGCAGCCAGTGGGAGCTGCGATCGGCCAAACCTGCAGACGCTGCAGGTAAACAAACCGTCCCGGCCTGACAGCGGATTTCCCTGACGGGCCGCGTGCCAAAGGTTGCTGATCCCTGGTCTATAACATTAATCAACAGTTTAGGATGGTAAGCAAAGAAGAGCAATGTTTTGCACAAAAAGTGCATGGAAGGCTTTTATTAATGCACAAAACACCTCTTGTTTGTTTTTTTATTTTTGATAATTGAAACTTTCTTATTTAAAGTGAAAAGTATAACAGGTATGCACACATATGGTAGAGCAGACAATCTATCTGTACCCAGATTGTACTGTATGTCAATCATTCAATAAAAAAGATTGCTGGTAATTTGATTGTCACTCCACCCATTTACCATACAGCTGATTTAAGGTTTGTTTCCTGATAAAATTGCCTAACCCTGGGACTATTTGTTTGTATGTATCATATAAAAAGTGTGCTGTGGGGGTCAGATGGCATCTAAATTTGAAAGGGTTTTCAGGGAGCATATCAAATCCGCACAAACTCATTTCAGAAGTCAAGTTTCTCAAAAAAATCTGGAATAACTTCTGTATGTGGAGAGAAAGGCATTACATAAATTATATTTTCTCTTCTAACTAGCAGAACAAGTGCAAATACAGTAAATTTGCCTGACATGAAATGGAAAAAGGTATTTCCCTGAATCTCTGTGATTGTAATACCAACTTTCAGCTTCATGACTCATCAGTAGTAGACTAACTGGAAAAACGGTTTTTAGAATACCCTCTTTTGTTGTACTGTGCATATAAATGCAATAACGTTTGTACCTATGTCATGGGCCCGAATCGTTTTTCAGTTAACTCTGAGCATTATTTACTTGACATTTAAGGAGAACTGTAAGCTAAAGCTAATATACTGAGCCCTGTATGGCTCAGTTCACAGAAGGTTGGGCCATGTTTGACTTTACTTTGATAGCGACACATAAAATAAAAGGTGAAAGTATTTATTATTAGAGGTCTGTCTACCCATTGTATCTGCGCATCTTTTAGAATTATAAAATTGCACATGAACAAGATATAGTATACTAGACTTTCATAAGGCATTTCTAGTGAGTTTCTACAGATCCTAGGTCCAACACTGTTCAACATTTACATCAGTGATCTGAAAGTAAATATAAAATCTCTGCTGATAAAATTTGTAGGTGACACAAAAATTGGCAGAATTGTAAATAATGATGAGCACAGGGCAATCATCCAGAGAAAGAAAAATTCAAATTAGGAACTAGACACACACCTTAAAGACTGAAAGTGATTAACCATTGGAACAAACTTCCAAGAGAAGTGATGGAGTCTCTATTTCTTGACATCTTCAAGACATGTTTTAGCCTAGGGGTTCTCAAACTGGGGGTGGTGACCCCTCAGGGGGTCATGAGGTTGTTACATCGGGGGTTGTGAGTTGTCAGACTCCATCCTAAATCCCGTCTCACCTCCATCATTTATAATCTCTATTTCTTGACATCTTCAAGACATGTTTTAGCCTAGGGGTTCTCAAACTGGGGGTGGTGACCCCTCAGGGGGTCATGAGGTTGTTACATCGGGGGTTGTGAGTTGTCAGACTCCATCCTAAATCCCGTCTCACCTCCATCATTTATAATAGTGATAAATATAAATAAAAATGTTTTTAATTTAAAAAGAGGGGGGGTCACACTCAGAGGCTTGCTGTGTGAAAGGGGTCACCAATACATAAGTTTGAGAACCATTGCTTTAGCCAAATCAAGATATGCTTTAGCCAAAAACAAGTTATGAGGCATAATACAGGGATAACTGGGAGAAATTGAATGATCTGTGATATATAAGGGATAGATGATATAATGGTCCCTTCTGACCTTAAACTCTATGAATCTATGACAAACTGCATACAGGCGATGAAATTCTGACCCCATTAAAATCAGAGTATTGCTATTGACTTATTGGGACCAGGATTTCATCCAGGTTCTTTATATTCTCTTCCCAAATTGTAGGAAAGCTGGAGGTGATTTTTGTTTGCTTTGTGGTTTATCCATCCTTTAGTGCATTATGTCCTGATCGTGATCAGACTTGTGGTCATCTTCCACCCTTATGGAAGAGAGTTTTAAAGCGATGGTCCTTCCAGTACACCAGCTCTGTCTCCAGCTCCCACTAATTGTATACTCACTATTGAGAGTTCCACAATTCTTGGTCACGGAGGGAGAATTAATCCAGATTGGTATTATCCCATTTAGGAGGAAAACAGAGATACAGGGGCTTTAAGTGACTTTTTCAAGGCTGAGCTGAAAGTGTTTGGCAAAGTTGTGGAATTCCTGGCTCCTAGCTCTTTACACAATCTGCTAGACTACAATGCTACTCTGAATTTTTTCTCTGTAGTAAGCCTATTGTGCTCTATCTCATAACATATTAAAGATTTGACCCCTCCATTGATGCAATAAGGCATTGCATAGATGGCCCGCATCTCTATGACTATCTATATATCTTTGCATTCAGAGTGACTGTTCCTTTGTCTTGTATTCTGAAACTGTATGCTCTCTTCAGGAAGCCTACTGCTTAACTTACTGGGCAATTCTGCTTTTGGAATTCCTCTGTGGGGCCTTTGATTGTTATTTGAAAGTTGTATATAGCGTACAACCTTACAAAGATTTGCACATGTGCTTAACTTTATCCCACTGAAGTCAATGAAACTATTCATATTGTATAAACTCTAGCATAAAGTCTTTGCAGGATCAGGGCCTGCATATTTAGTGATATCTGCTGTTTCTATTCAGACATATAAAAGTAAAGAAGAGTCCTTGGGGAGAAAAGAATATGTGAATTAGACAAACAGCAAAGCTTCTTGCTCTATTCTCTGTGGAACACAAACTTACAGCAATATTCTCCTCTGATCTCTGCACTGTGGATCTGTCTTGCATATTCTCCACTCAGCCATAGCTCAAAATGCCTATTGATGTCATCAGGAGTTCCTCTGGGGATCGAAGATAAGGTTACAGTAGAGATCCACATTGTGAATAAGAGATCTACGGTGCAGACCTGAAAGCAGAATTTTTCCTTATTCAGTTCTAAAATCCATTCAAATGAAACACAAAAATCAGTAAATTAATTTGTGCACCAGCAATGAACACAAGAGAAATACAGTATAAGTAGGCTTGGAAGGATTAGATTTTTATCAAGTCTAAGTTGATTTAACCGTACATACAAAAGTTATGAAAAAATATTTCCATCAATAATAATTGAAATTTAGATAGAAGTAAAGTAAGACAAATGCTGCCTGAGAACTTATTAGAATTTGATTTAAAGATATTTTCATAGTTTATTTTGACATGTGATGATGATTTTTGTTTTAACAGTTGTAAAGTTCAACTTTTTCTATCTCAGCGACTACTGTAATTAAATAATTATTGTCTAACTCCCCCTGTATAGGCTGAATTCCTGCAACTGTGAAAATTTAAATGGATAAATATTGAAAAATGCATAAAATCCATATTTTTGCATAGCTGTGAAAATTTAAATAAACACAAATAGAAAAAATGCTTTAAAATAAACAGAGATATTACTTGTTGAAATTATTAAAAAAAAATCGAATTCTGCCCAGTCTAACTATAGCTATATTCTTCAGAAGCCACTTCCAGCATCTTCTTATGGCTCTATAGGTGTAATATTTCATTATGTTTTCTTGGTAGAAGAAAGTCTCCTTTTACCCATTCTGCCGTTGAGTGGTAGTCACGCACTTTGCCCTGAAGAGGTTTCTAAAATAAAAACTGAAATGATTCATTGTTGTTTAGTTTCAGCTAGCAACAGTGCCTTTAACTCAGGTAGGTAACATTTCCAAGCTCTTTCTGCTAAAATAATATGCAAACTCTTTTAGTGAGAGACAGAGAGACAGACTGAGTGGACAGTTTATAACAAATATTATGGCAAATACTCTTTTATGGTCTCTGCATTCTTTGAACTGCAGCATCATTAAAATAATGGAGCGTCATTAATTTAAATGCTAACAGCACAACGCCTTATCATAGTCAACGCTCTGAAACACTGGCAGTGTGCATTAGGTTTACAGAGCAGTATGTATAATTCTGACTAGAGATGCCTGAATTCAAATGTTTTCCTTAAGATTTACTCCTCTTTATATGAAAGAAGGGATATATACAAGGCAGATTTTCTGCCCTATCGCACAGTATGACTTGTACTGTACTGAAAATTGAACCAAATCCTCTGGGCATGATGTAAGAACAAACAGTTTATTCCTTTCTGCTCTTTTAAACCACATGAACTTAAATATTAATGAAACTTTCATGAATCACGCATAACATATACTACCCTTTTGTGCTGGAACATGCCATGTTTTTTATGGATGCTGCTGTACAGTCAGGATAATAGGAACCAAAGTAATAAAATAGTAATTAATACACTTCTGAACTGAGCTATTTTATTGTGTAGATGCTAATTAAGGGTGATAGATATCAGTGACTGAGTGGAGTGTAATTCATTTGGTTAGCATAAGTGAAAGGTCAATTATCATTCTGACTGTTTTAAGTGAAGACGGTTTTCCTTCTGTGGTGTGTTCAGAAACCTCTAATATCAGAGAGGAAGGATTTCTGTGCTCACTTTCTAGACTCAGATAAAAGAAAAAGGGAAATAAAATCAGTTGCTTTTCCAGGATGTGACACCAATACAATCTTAAAGCCTAAGGACAAGATTTTCAAAAGTGGTTAGTGATTCTGATTTTTGGGTGCCCAACCTGCGACACTTAAAACAGGATAGATTTTTGTGAAGTGCAGGACACCCTCCCGATGAAAATGAGGTCCATGTAAGGTGTGACACCCAAAATCATCAGTCATAGTCAGGGATTCTATTTATCAACATGTTTCTTGATATTTCAAAAATATTTTTGGTACAATCTTTTGAGCTTTCTGCTTCCGTCAGCTGAAAGAACTCAGCCTGTGAATTAAGATTGAGAAAACTAGCGTAATCAGTACAACCGTATCCAGAGAGGGGACAATTCAAAAAGAGATAATGCACTCTAGGCAACGAAAATATTAGACATCTCACAGACGCTTGTGCAAAGTTACATGTTTACTATCATTTGTCATCTGTCCAGTCTCCAGCAGCTTGAATACCTTCTATTTCTCTTTAATACTGCACAGCTACTATCATTACTGCCAATAGAAAATGTCCTACCTTTAGCCTGTTTAGCCCCTTGGACATTTAAACCTCATGGCCCTTGGCAAAGACCATGTTAACAAAGGACTTTTTAATAAAGCCAGAGTGATGTTTGAGTTTCATACTAATAAAAAAGCTCACAATATTTTGCTCTCATATGGTATGAATCATCCTTAGGGATGAGCTACTGCAGCATTTAGAAAAAGATTTACAGAGATTGTTATTCACTATTTTAGCTTCAGTGTGTGAATGCACAGTGCCCAGAACAGTGGAGTTCTAGTCCTAATTGGGCACTCTGGGCACCACTGTAATGCAAATAAACATTGATTATATTAAAGACAGTAAATAACTGACCATTAGGAATAGTTAACATGTATGCTACTATATGAAGAAAAAGGACGTTGACATGTTGACTGACTTGAGAGTATAACAGTACAGAAATGGGATTCAAAAGCAGAGCACAATTGTACATACTCCGCGTTACCACGGTATTTGAGAGAACAGCAATTTCAGTGCTTCCTAAATCCCTGCTAGGCATGGTTCTAATAAAGTCTGAGTCGGTGTTTGAATAAATGGCACTAGCATGTTTTAAGGTCTCTGTGGCTGCCTAGACCTACAGAATCGTACTTTGAGAGTTAGTGAATACAGCAGAGAAGAAAGTACAGAGAATGGGAGGAAAGAAAAAAGTACACAGAGAGAGGAAGTCAAAAGGCTGATCCTAAAGACCCTGTGAAGGTCTAAAGGAAACTCCCCCTCACAGGGCAAAAAAAACCCAAGACTCACAATCAGTAGAGAGGAGCAGTGGACTTCAGCGACATTACCCCAGATTGCCCAGGCATAGCTGAGATTGGAAAGCACCCACGTTTGTATCTGGTACCAGTGCTGTTGGATTAGGAGACAGAAGCTTGATTTTGCTCTATTTAAAAATAAAATTAACCTACAAATGTTTAGGGCCTTTAGTTCCCAGAACCTATTGAGAGTTCTGCAGGGAAGGTAATCACATGCCGGGGTGGAGGGTGCTGGGATGAGTAGGGCAGCCAGTGCTCGCACAGTCCGTTGGTATTTTTTAGATGGGAAACAGTGATATGATTGTGGCTGTGTGTACAGCAGGCGAGGTTGTAACTAGCAGCTGATGTTTTAGTGTAACTATATGCTAACTTACAGAGGGAGCTCTGAGCACACCCCTCTCAGCAGCCTCTAATGATGTTTTACTTGTGTAACTTGAACAGCCTCTGTTCTTGCTCAGACTGCCAAGCATCCTGCAGCCCAAGCAGTCTGTTACACAACTACAAGTGAGAAACTTGGGCCACTTCAACTCACTGGTTGTGTTTACCCTTCCCTAGTAATTAGGCCTTTGGCAATTAACCAGGAGGGCTAAGGCCCGCAAAAAATTGGAATCAATTTAGCAGCCACAGTGGGAATTTATACATCAATTGCAGAAGATTAGAAAAAATGACATCATTGGATGATTTGTTGTTATGTTTCAGCAAGCTTGGAATGGTTTTTGTGGGTCTCCCTGGGGAAACTGAAGTTGCTGGAGTTCCTCCCTGGAAAGGACTAACAATTTCTGCAGGCGCAGGGCTCCCTTAAAGTTTGGAGCAGTGAGTTGTTATTTACTGGCTGTGCCTTCCTAGGTAGGAGTACTTCTGTAACATGGGTATAATTTGTATTTTAATATCAAAATGTAATCTTCCAAGACCTAGATTAATATAATTACATACACAATAGCATCACTCAGAGGTACAAAGAAATCATGTTGACATCATAATCTGATACAGTAATGACATCAAACTGTAATCTTCCAAGACCTATGTTGTATCCAAGGAGAGAGTGATTTACTTTTGTGGAGAGAGAGGGGCCTGCTAGTGGTCAATTTTAATGTAGGTCTCGGAAGATTAGAGTTTGATGTTAAAATGCCAATTGTCCCCATATTAAAAAATTCAGACATAAAGCACCAAAAAAGTGTTCAAAGATATTAAGGTTGAGACCTAACTCCACAGAATCCAAGGACATTCTGAGGTAAGTCTCAAGATTTAAATCCCAATGTCTATTTTAGCAAATATGGCCATCCATGTGTCCGCTACTGGAATAACATGTATTAACCCCACATGGACTACTTATTATAATGTAGATTGATATGAACAGTTCAAAGTGATGGGGCTAGGGGGCCCTCCTGACCCACCTGAGTGATTTGGTAATCTTCTAGGCATGCTGCAAAGCTTACCTTTTTCTCCATAATTTTGATATGGGTGTGGGGCTGAGGACTGTAGGTGATTAAATGTGTGTGTTGTGCTGTTTTATTTTACTTATTGGGGCATGTATCATTCTGACCTAGATCAATTTGGTTGGGCAGTTCCTTTGTATTTTATTCTGGGTATATTTAAGCACTCTAAAAACACCTAATGTCTTTGAATGGGTGCTTTCAGAAAATTGACATAGATAATAACAGATCATCAATTACATTATAAAAATGTCTGTTTATAATACCAAAAAGCAACCCAAAGTGTGTAGGCTCCATCAAACAACCATGCCTGTGCAAAAGAATAGCTAATGGCCATTCCTTTAGAAGTTACTCCATTGGCTGAATGTATCCATCCAACCGTTTTAAAACAGCAATCACGCCGATGAGGTTGTTCTCTTCTAATGCTATCCTGATTCTTCCTCCAACCTTCACTTTCGCTGCCAATAGAGGTAGCAATGTTTCTGAAAAGCAGAAATACATTTTTTTCAATTCCTCTAATGGTCCATTGTACCCAGATCATTTTGGGTCGGCATTTTGTAGTAGCAATCTCTACATACTTCCTTTTTTTATGTGCAGCGTAAAATCGTAATTAAATTAACACCTTTCACTTTGTTACACATTTGAGGGCCCTATGTATATACGATGTGTACCTATAAAGTGGCATCCATCTGGCACTATGCTCCTATGTCCCATAAAATCAGAGGGCTGAAGATTCACCCTCTCTTCATAAGCACTGATGGTTGAGCAGCTAAGTTGTTTCATGAGTACCGAGTAAATAAACATTTTCATGTGTAGCCCATGACTTTCCAAATGCAGCTAAATTAAAGAGGTTAACATTTTTCCTCCCTGTATTTAATGTAATATTGTAACTTTTAAAACTCTGCTTTAATGAATGTCAACTGTGTAGGGTGTTGTTTTTTATTAGGCTCGCAAGAACTAAATATAACACTCTAGCTTCCAGGAACTCATAAAAGCCCCCTCTCTTTGGGCAGAAGAAGGTGTTTTTAATGAGGCCAAAAGCTTGCATGTTACACTTAGTTCTTGTGAGTGTGATGAAAAGTATTGCCCTACACACTGTTGCTAGAGCTGTCCATAGTTAACACAGCAATACACATTTCCATTTATAAGAACTTCTAAATATGTTTAATACACGGCTCATGGACCACATGGATGGCAATTTTTATTTGTGACTTAGAGCTAAAATCCATGTGCTGATTATGACATAAAATAGGAATTTTTCTTTGCATATATTCACAATTGATTTGATAAGAGCAAGAGATTGTTGTTCTTTTCATAGAATTTTAAGGGGTTATACTAGTGCATGCCTGAGTTTATTTTACTTATCGGTGCATGTATTATTTTGGCTAGATCAGTTTGGTTGGGCAGTTCCTTTGTGTTTTATTCTGGGTGTATTTAAGCACTCTAAAAACACCTAAAATCTTGTAATGGGTGCTTTCAGAAAATTGACATATATAATAACAGATAATCAATTACATTATAAAAAATTCTATTATAGACCCCCCCACCCCTTTTTAAACTCAGGTATGCACTCTTTATCTGCTGAGTATAGGTACTGTGGTAACACTTTAAAAGTTTTTGTGCAGATGAGAGATACATTACTGGTTGCATAAGTACAGGGAAAGTCTTTTAAAATGATAGTATCTTTCAAAGTAGAGGAGACATTTAATTCCTACCATGTTATTGCCTTAGATAGGCTTATGCACAGTAGTAGAATTTGATGAAGCAAATTTTAGCTACAAAAATGTAAAGTAAAGGAAATTATGTATATAATCATGAGTTTATGCAAGTCTGATATTGGGATTAGGTAAATGTAATAAATCCTACTACCCTAATATAATAGCACCTGTGAGAAATTATTATATAAATTTTTAATTTTACCTCTGTGTTCATATTTTTCTTGGTGGCTTGGGCTGTGAAATACAGGCTCTGGGGTTAAATCCAGAGGTTCTCAAGCAAGAAATCTGTTGCTAAAATATGTGTGGTGGGAGGGAATAATATAATTACACATAGCTTTTTGATAAACAGTCTAAATTGTGCTTCAAAGGACAGATGTGGCTTTAATAATCTGAACCATTTGCATTTTCAGATTAAACTTTGCTTGATTGCATTGTACTTGATATGTATACTTAAATCTATATGTTAAATGTTATACTTTGATATAGCACATATTGTTTAACTTTGTTCTTATGATCTGACAAGCTTCATTATATAATAAACTAGTTTAAATAAATCTTAAAGACATAAAAGTGTTCCTGACAGTAAGAAAAAAATTTAAAGCACACAAATGATATATCGGTTAGATGTTCCAGAGAGAGTCAAAGCTTTTTTCATTCAGATCTTTGAACATGTGTTTTGAATAAAGCTGTAAGGCATTTTCCAGTAACCAGTGTTGTATTACAAAAATGAGTAAAGTAAAACAAAAGGAAAACATGTTTCAACATTTTATTCAGTATTGTCACACATTGTTGCACATTTCCAGCTGGAAGTAAATGTGACATTTGTAATGCTAATTTTTCAAACCTAACCTTTTATAACATATAAAATATTGCTTGGGATGGTGTGCCCTTGTGAAAAGAGCAGGAGTAATGAAGTACTCGATCAGGGTTCAATTGGATTCCTAATGGCTTGAGTGCAATTATCCTGCCAGTTTGTTGCAATCAATCAAAACCATTTTTGAGTTGTTCTCTTAAACTCTATCTAGTGCTAACTGCTGATAAGCAGGTTACAAAACACTTGACCTAATATACTAGCAGTTTGTTGAGCCAAAAACAACAAATAATGTCACTAAAGTTATACTGGTTGCCTCATGTGAGCAAAAAATAATTTGATACTATAGTAGAATGTATAGTAGCCCAGCTCCCTATTATATGCCAAGTATATATATTATAATACATGTGAGCAAAAAGAACCCAGGAAATATGCAGGATCCCACTGCTAACATGCACTCTTGATGTTATACAGTAGGTACTATTAATTGTGAACTGTAAATACATTGATTCACACTGGAAAGAAATATAAAGCACAGCAAGCTGCTACCCCTGTTAGTCTATCAAAATGACAAATTGCCAGCCTATAGCAGCACAGGGAGAAGGAGGAGGCACAGAGCACATGCAAGCAATTTAGATGTTTAAAATGCCAAATGAAAAAAATACTTACAATTAAGCTATAATGGAATTTATAGAAAGATGGATATAATTTATTTCAGTTTTATTTGTCCAGGGCAGTAACATATTAGCCTTGAAATATAATCTAAAACATACAGCACATATACTATCACTAATAGGACATTTATGCTAAATGGATCTATCCCTCTCCTCAAGGAAAGGAAAAATGTAATATAACATTTCATCATGGGGTATTCCTCTTAAAGAGTAATCTCATGAAATGATTTTTTTAACTGTTTAAAATATTTTTTGATTGAAGACCATTAATCTTGGGGAAAAAACACTTTTTAAAAATGAGCTAATTTAGCACTTTTGAAAGGAGCTGACTTTGACAACTCTGGAATCTGAATTTCTCGTTTATCCATAATGCAGGTACTTCATTAATAGCTATGATTTGAGCTTTCCCGTACTGCTCCACCATTATGCCACCACCCTGAGCTATGGATGTACCACCTGTAGTGGTGAAAGGGTATTTTATTTTCTATGTCCATTTCCTCTTTGGTGTCTCTTTTGAGACTGGCCAAAAGGATGCTGGATGTGATATTGTTGTGGTAGTTTTGTAAGGTGCATACTGGACTGATATTGTGTAGGGCAGCCTTTGTGTAGGGTGAAATTTCAGAAATTTAGTCTCATTTTATCTGCCACTGTGGTATATATAGTAGCTAATTTACATTGGGCTAATTCTGTCCTTCCATAGTACATAGTGAGTAGGTTTGATCCAATATATAGTACTTTTATGACCTGGATGTGGGATATTTTCAAAGTAATGTATAGGAGAGCTTGGCTGCTCTACGTTTTGCAAGTATACAGGTAGCCAGAGGACAGAGTAATATTCCTCCACGTTCTTACTTTCCCTGCCATCTTTGCAGAGGTTCGGACTGTTGTCATGAGCATCCTGTGGACAAAGGAGCGAGCACAAAGATCAGGTTGTGCTAAACATCTGCCTATGTGGTGGGAGACTCTGATACCCTCCCCATATTGCACACATGATTAATTAATAACAGCCTTTGTGTTAGTGTTTAAGTACTGCTGTTAAAAATACCTTTCTTTTGTTTCCCCAAAAAAGTCATATAAGCTTTCATGGTAATGGGGAAAGATTTTGTAAAGAAGCATTGATATAATTGCAGTAGCATTTATTCTTTTCACATTGAAATGTCAGTTTTCAAAAGACTTGGAATTGCAAAGAGGGAGTTTGGCGGCAATCATTGTTAATTGACAGAGTTTTAAGAACTGAAAAACGGCTGGAAGAACACCTGAAAAACAGCAGCCTGTCTGGTGTGTTTATCATTTGTCTTTGTGTTTCGGGCACTTTAGCAAAACGTCTCCCCCTCTTTTTATCCAACTTGAATAGAATCGCAAAGAACAAAATAATTAAGAGACATATCAAAGTACTCTAGTCTGTTGTAATTTTGGTAGATGTAACCAATCTAGTCTTTGCATTTGAGAGTCTTTTAAATATTGTCATGTTTCGGTGTTATAATGCAATTTAATTGTCATGGTGTGCCTCATGAATTGCTATTATGCTATGCAACTTTTTTCTCTTACCACTCTTACTTTTCTACCAATACATATATATTTAATGGCTTACTTTCAAGTCAGCAGATGATATAAAACTTGTGTGTTAGGCCTTATCCAATATGGGTGGTATGCAGTGTCTTTTCTCTTCGTATTCAAACACAGCTTTTTCTTTCCTCTTATTCTGGGGCTATCATTTGGATAACAATAAACTCTGGAGCTCTGTCTCCATATCTCAGGAGGTGTTTTGTAAAGCAGATGCAGTGAGTTGAACACAAGGGCGAGAAGCCAATGGACCAAAGAAGGGTGCAGGTGACAGAAGAGATTGTTTGTTGGTGCATTTCTTAATTTTGCTTTGTATTTAGTGCCAACTGGGGGAGGTAGATCACATGATTGGAATCAGGTGATATGTTTTCAAGATACCCAGTTGGTTAAGCTTTCCCCAGAGAGTCCGGAAGCTTAGCTGAAGCTATTTTCACACCAGTGCTCAGACAGAGGTGTCTGTTTTGTCTGAGTTCCTGATACAGAATCTGATCTGCACACACTACTGATAGTATTGTAACGCTTGGCTTCATGGCTGTAGTATTTGAGCACCTGCATAATAGCAAGCAAACTGAGGCAGGCCACTTCTGAGGCCCAGAGGCTATGCTATAGTTGATCCTCAGAAAGGAATATGCTGTTGATAGGGAATCTGAAGGAGATAATATTTGCTCAGTTGCTGCTACTACAGCTGCTGCTGACTGGTCTTACCAGGAAGTTGATGAGAAAGTGAGCATGTTTCTCCTTCACATCTCTCTACTACCTTGTTCCTTCACTTCCTAGTCTCCCCATACCTCCCACCAAAAAAACTTAAGATGGCTGCTACACCACATCCACTTCCATCCAAAATGAGAATTTTATTTAATGACAAAATGACTGTTCAAAATTATTCACTTTAGATTGGTCATTTTAGATTTCACCAACACAGGAATGATTGGACACTGAAAACAAAGGGTGAAATTTTTGCAATGATATCATCCCTTTTGCTTGCTTGTTCTATTTTGTATAGGTTCTTATACCACATTCATCACTGTAGTAGCTGAGTGCCTTCCAGTAGTTCATTAAGCAATGTAACTAACCTAGCATCTGTCTTTCATTCTGTTGTGGGACCTCTTGGGGTTGTCTATTAGAAAACAGGCTCAGTCTCTTCCAGCTCTTGTGTATTAGACTACGATTTCACAGATTTGGATAGGACAAGCTATCTAATCTGGTCCACAAAATTATCTCCAAGCGCCTTCTTTCCAACTACATCTGGAATGATTTGGCAAAAGGCTATTAGTCCTTGAATGTCCCAAATTCCTCCATCATAAAACTCAAAACTTTGAGGCTCTCTTTAAAGTTAAGATGTCTCTTCAACATTAATATTACTTGCCTTTCCTTCCAAAGTCCTAATTTTGTTTGGGGAAGTC